>NW_028256746.1:0-2990000 GCF_048593485.1 Apis florea
AAAGGGAATTGATAAATGAACGTGTGAAGTGAAATTGATAAAGGAACGTGTGAGGAGGAATTGATAAAGAAGGGTGTGAAAGGGAATTGCTAAGTGACCGTGTGAAACGGAATTGATAAATGACCGTGTGAAGGGGAATCGATAAATGACCGTGTGAAGGGGAATCGATAAATGACCGTGTGAAGGGGAATTGATAAATGACCGTGTGAGGAGGATTTGATAAATGACCGTGTGAGGAGGATTTGATAAATGACCGTGTGAGGAGGAATTGATAAATGACCGTGTGAGGAGGATTTGATAAATGACCGTATGAGGAGGAATCGATAAATGACCATGTGAAGAGGAATTGATAATTTATTTTAAAACACGTGTATCTTAATTTAATTAAATTCAATCGTAGTATGTTTTTCATTAAAAATATTGGTAATTATATTAATAATGCTAATAATAAGAATAACATTAACGATAATAACATCTAATAACTATTTTTCATCCATATCCATAAAAATCGATAATAAAGTTACTATTACTATTAATATTCTCGCCAATATTGTTGACCATATAAACGGAACGAACGTATTCTTTTTTTCTCTTCCAATTCCTATTTTATCGCTATACGATCTAACGAAATATTATCCTATTAATAATTCTTTCGTAAATAAAATATCGGCGTATGTATCTAAAATCTATATTTTTACTCCAATAAATTATAAATTCTATCCAAAGAAAAATTAAATATTAATGTTAATTCGATGCGATCCAACGATAAAATAAACAAAATCAAAGCTCGAAAAAAAAAGAAAGAAAGAAAGAAAGAAAGGTAGGAAAAAAGAAAACTTCCAATCGTCCTTCCTTCTTTTATTCCATTTCCAATCTTTGCGTTTTATTAGTTAATAATTCTCTCCCGTATAATACGAATTAATATACGATCAGTGCCATCTATCTTTTTTATAAACCCCGTTAATATAGATCGCGCCACTTGTCCACTTTCGTTCTACCCTCCAAAAGTAGAAAAAATTACCTTTAATATTTCATTCTTCCGGTAATCAATTTTTTTTCATTTTAAATAAAATAAATATCCTAGACGGAATCGTTATCTTCTAAATTCCATTCTTCCTCCTATCTTCCATTAAATATTCCAATTACCAATCCTTTTCTTTTTCTTCCACTGTTTCCTTTCAATATTCTCCTAATAAATTTTCTTTAATTTTAATTTCCGTTTAAAACTTATCTCTCCTTCTTATTAACCGTAATTCTTAAATCTTCTTTTCTTTCCTTTAATTCTCATGTTCTTTCGTTACGCGATGATAAACGATAAATAAAATATGCGAATTTAACTGAATCCATATATTTTAATTCTTAATCGTACCTAATTGTACGTATCGTGAAATCGTGATACTGCTGCCAGTGTTCGATCTTAAAATTATCGATAAAATTTCGGTCGACTTTATGTTCTGTGACGTATTAAAATTACAAATTTCCATTCCATCTCTATGCACACCATAAATATTATATTCTCTTTTCCTCGTTTTAAACTTATATTTTGTTAATATCGAAAAAACAAAGATCCTATTCCTTTTCTCTTTCCTCTCTCGCTTTCTTTGATTCCGTGCCGACGGGCTTCTTCTCCTATTACCGGAAGACACTCGATACCTTTCCGCGCCATTTAGCTAACGTCGAGTCGAGAGAATAGAGCCACGGCCCGTGGCCCTGTATCCGGGAGCAAAAGCAGGTAAGAGAGACCCGATATAACCCTCCCCGTCTAACCTCCGCCAGCGCCTCCTCCAAAATTCGAGTCCGGCCCGGGGGACACCCCCCGGACCGGAGAGAGTGGTCTCCTGGGTGAAAAACCCCCTAGACCGGAGAGTGACTTCCCAAGTCCTTAGAGCGGGAGAAAGACACCGAGGGTCATTCCCTCGTGGCAAGTTTAGAAGTTGTCCGTCGCGCGCGAAAAAACTCGAGTTTCGAGAACGAGTCTCGAACCCGAGTTCTTCGCGTGCGGAAGAAGCAGCGTTCCGACTTAGCCACAGCCCCTCTAACGAGAGTTTCTAATTTTTGGCTTTTTAAGTTTCTCCGGAATATTCTTATGAAAATTTTTTTTCATTTTTCCGGATCGTTTTCGTCGTTCCATCGCCGGAAAAAAAAACATTTTTATTTAAAAAAAAGAAAAAAGAAGAAACTCCGTACTAACCCGTAAAATCCATTCGAGGACTATTCTTGCGTCGTTTCTTCGTCGCCTATTCACTATTTTCTTCCAATTTCATCTATTTTTCGATATCTCTTTTATAACAAATTTAATTTTTATCCTATTTTCCATTTTATTCTTTCTTTTACTTCGTCCGTGTTCCGATACGTAACAATTTTTCTGTCAAGAAGAATAAATCGTTCCAAATTCTACCGATCGAACGAAAATCAAAGATACCAACGAAAATATAATAATAAAAAAAATTATACCGATTCCAATTATTTCGTTTCGTCGTTCCAACTATTAAAGCGCCACGAATAATAAAAAAAAGAAACGATAAATTTCTCCAAAATGTATAAAAGATACCTTTACCAAAAAAGAAGCGTAACTAAATTTTCGCGAATAAATGGAGTTACGATACTGATCATTTAAACGATAATTCAAAAAAAAAAAAATGATTAAATTAAAAAACAAAAGATAAAGAAAAAATATCCTTTTATCAATCTCGTCGATTAATAATGAAAAAAAAAAGAAAGAAAATTAAATTAAACTATTCGAAAAATGAAAAAAAAAAAAAAGGAAATGTTAAAATTAATGATCTATAAAAATCTATAGACGTAAAAACGTAAAAACGAAAAAAGAAAAAGAACTATCGTGATAACGATTGATATATTAATAAAATGAAATAAATATTAATATTCTTACGAATATTATTATAGCGAATGTGAATCGCGGCACGGTGTCGCGTCGATTGTTATTGTATACGTATCGATTAAACGTAATCGGTTTCCGAACACGGAGCGGAACGGACGTGTTCCTTTCTGCTCTCCGAATAAACGTTTTATCGATATACGATATTTAATAATCGTAAAAAACGTAAAATAAAAAAATATTAAAATGTAAATGACTGTTAAATTAAAAATACGAGGATATGAAAGTAAACGATCGAACGAATAGAATTTAAATATATAAAAAAATAATACTAATAATAATCTTCCGAGTGATAAATGAAATTTAAAAGAAAAAAAAAGAATCTAATAATTAAAATCGATAAATTAAAAATTTCGAATCATCCGATTTCTCTTTCTTTTATATTTCAAATATTAAGATATTAAGAATTAAAGATACGATTGGAGATGAAATTTTCGAGTAATGGAGAAGAAAGGTGAGAAATCTTAAGCATCGAGTTTTAGCTCCGAATATTTATTCATTTCCGAGATGTTGTTCGACGATTTTCGATTCTAAATTGCCAGCATGAATGTTTTTGCATCGAATGCTGCTTATCCAGATGTTTCAACGATCCTCGTTCTATAGCGGTCGAGTATCCGATAACATTTTTGTTACATCGGTTTATCTCTAATAAGCATCCAATCTCTGATTCATCCAAAATCTGCTCGTTTCTTCTTCGAAAATTAAACGCGTTAAATTTAACGAATGTCAAATACCAATCTTAGCGAAGGACCCTTCTTGCTTCTGTGCCGCTCCGGCTGCAAAACTTCTTTTCAGCGATGGTACGAAAAATTCTATCGAATGTTACTTCTATTCTGTATCTCGTCTATGACTTGGAGGTTAGTCTCGTATCCTTCGTTTTCTCGCGAGTTTCCAATATGTCCGTAGACGATTGTGAACGTTGGTATTCGTCCAGATAAATTATCGTTTTTACCATTTCTCTCAAACATATAAAATTTTTATTTATATAATTATTAAAATGATACGTTTCGTACGAACTTGGAAAATTATTTTTCGTTACGTGATGTTTATTCTATGTATTCAGTCTGAGATATTTGTAAGTAATAAAAATCTTGGTTAGATTGTAAAATAAACGTTCTTAAATTTCCTTTGTATCGTTGTTACTTTTTACGTTAAACTTTCAATCGGTAAAGATACCGATTTGTTCTTTCAAAAAGTTAAAAAAAAAAAGTGATTTCATTTCTTAACGATCAAAATTTTTTTGACAAATAATAATATTTTTGATAAATACGTATCTCGAATAAAGTTTCTAAAATACGTTCCAAACATTTGTTACAATGTGGTGTTTTAAATTATATAATTTGACAGTTTTCGTTATTTTTTGTAGTAAAAATAGTAACGAAATGAAGTCTTTAATGCGAAGATATTCGAGATATAAATATTTAGCGTATTAATTTTTTTATGTACGTACAATTTTTCATTTTTTTTTTTTTTTTTTTTTCTCCCTCTCTAAAATCTACGTTGTACGTAGCTATACATCTTGTATAGAGAGATGTAATTTTTATTATCTTCGCTACATGTACGCGCTATACGTCGATTCCACGAACGTAAAATTCGACCGAATATTTATAAAATTTATTAGCAAACTTTTAAGCATTTTCAGTTTTAATTTTTTTTTATCAAGTAAAATATTATTTTCTGTTGAGAAGAAAAAAAATTATGATTCGATTATTTCTTATCCCTATAAGAATTGACCAATAATTCTTATAGTTTGCTCGATAGCGGTATAATGATTTACGGATAACGAAAGATAAAAAGATAATGAAATACAGAATTTATATTATTATACTTGTGTAAAATATTAAGGATGAATGTAATGAATATTAATTTTAAATTTTAATTAATAAAGATTAATTGTAATTTTAACTTTATTTTAACTAATTTTAACTAATATTTTTCAGAATATTGTACGCTCTATAAAGGTGAATTTTTCCTGCTTGAACCGAACTGCTGGCTTTTATGCGGATACGGATGCTAATTGTAAAATATATTATACCTGCGATGAATATGGGAATAAATTTACTTATCATTGTCCGGAAGAAACTGCTTTTCGACAAGATGCCTTGATATGCGATCACGCTCATCTTGTGCATTGCGAAAAAACTAGTATTTCCTTCCCTATCCAAGAATATGATGATAAACCTAGGAATGATGATTCTTCTTATCCAAAAGATAAGAGTCGATCTTTTTTTCCTATGACGCGATTGATGAAAACGAACAACCAAGTAGGATATAAATTTATCTCTAATTCTGATCGCCTTTTCAAAGATCTAGATAAAACTATTGAAAATAAAGCGATTGATTCGTTTTATCCGTCCAATTATAATAATGTCACTACCGATTCTGAGACGAATATTAGAACGCGTTACGTGATTGATGAATATGATAAAAATGGTTTAAAGAAAAATCAAAGTTTTTCTATTCGGATCCAAAGTTTTTACGACAAAGATAAACGTAATGAGAAATCCATGCTTAACCAAAGAAATTATTCGCGACGAAAAATGAACGATGCTGCGGATAATCTCCTAAACGTGTCTTCCGATACGTTCTCTGAAAATATTCACGCTCGAGAGAATAATGTAAAGGATTATCAACCTGTCAAGAACGCTAATCATTTTTTGAAATTATCTTCTATAAACTATAGAAATTATCCATATTTGGAAACATTGAAATCTATTCAAAGAAATACAAAAATTCTTCCTACGGCCGGTACTACGAAGACAAATATTGCTTTGGCTACTACGGAATTACCTGTATACGCTTTAACCTTATCTTTGAAACCTTTGATACCGAATGAATTGGAATACGATCCGTATTATCCAAGATATTCCACAACAACGGAAACTTATTATACTCCCGTGCAAAATATTAAAGAATGGTCTCGGGTTGGAAATTCTACTCGAACGATGATGTGGTCCTCGAATATTCATTTTCGATTACCGTCGGTTTTACCGGATTTAAATTCTCTCGATGATATTGTTGATCGTAGAAAATTGCTTTATATTCCTCGAATTAAGTTTAATTGATATAAATATTTTTTTATCAAATATAAATAAATGTATAAATTTTTCAAGATTATTTATTCGATTTAATTATAAAATAAATTATAACTAGTAAAAATTAATAAAATTAAGTGAGTAGGTTATTATATATATTTTTTGATATTATTGATATTAAATATTTTTTACGAATTTTTTTATAAATTTAATAAAAAAGAATAAACGAAGGAAAACGAATATTCAATTGTACGTTTTTTTGATTGCTAAATAACAATTTCATGTAAAAATTTCAAGTGATGTAAGTAATGTAAATAAAATAATTAATTATTTAAGATAGCTTATTAAAGTTTTCCTCTTATTTATATATCTGGTTATCCGATATCTTACTCTTTCTTATCTTATTCGTTTATTGAAAAGCTTTTAAAAGCTTTCTTCGATTCTCTTGTCAAGTATTTTGACGTTGTTATTAACGAGTGTTGCGTGCGTGATTTTGAATATTAAATAAATACTTGAGCAAATTGTTACTTAATAATCAATAAATTAAATCGGTATTAAATCGTGCGAATGGACGAATTAAACGATATATTCGTATATTTAAAAATCGTTCAAAAATTTTCTAACGATTGGATTGAAATATAGCGATTTGCACCATTTAAGTTCAAAATTAAAATTTTATAACAACAATACTTACCGCGAAAAAAAAAATTATCCTTTTGTTGCATGATGTACCGTTGTTTTGATTTTTCTTTTTATATGTACGTATGTACGTGTTGTACGTCGCGTATCGCGTATATGTATCGTTTATCTTTTTCGATTTGACGATCGTTTAGTGAAGTGATAATTATGAAATTAAAGGAAATTATTTCCGCGTATACGGAAAATCTCGTAATTCGTGATACGATCGATAAGTGAGTAAAAAAACTGTTGTTCGTATGCGAATATATTGAAAATAAAGAATACATCGTATATCTATGTCGTATACTTAAATCCGAATTTCACTAATTTCCGACGAGATATGGATGGATAACGTAGAGAAATGTGCAAAAATAAGTCGTCGTCGTGATACCGATTATATTTAAAAGATAAAATAACGTTATTATTAATCGGTTAATATCTTGCGTTTGTTATCTCTCCGTATTATCTCTCCTCTCCTCTTTTCCCTCCTTTCTTTTAACGATTAATAATTATATCGAAATTTAACATTTTAAAAACGCGACATAATCGAACTTTGTATATTGTATGTTCCGTGTCATTGGGATAGAGTTTGCAAGGGTGGCTTTCCTTGTTTCTATCGATCGACGCCTGTGCAGTGAGCGACCTCGACTTGACCGCCGACCATAGTCCGGAACAAGTAATCATCGTTCGATCCTTTTATATTTCGAATTTGTTTGTCTAATTATAAATCTTCATCTCGCTTTTCTTGTGTTTATTCGTTGTGTTCGTTGTGTTTATTCTCGTTTATCGAAGATTAAATAACGAGTACAAGAAGAAAAGAACGAAAAACAAATCCATAGAAAACGCTGAAAACTATTGGAGCAACATCTAAGAAAACATATACGTATGTGTATTACGAGGTAATCGCGGATCTGTCGTGCTTTTAAAATGAGACGACTCTTCTTCGTTTTAAACGATAATTATAAATATGATAAATAATATGTAAAAATATCGTAAAATATGTCCGTATCAAAGAATCGAATCGCTGTTCGAACGCGGTATGGGAAAGAATCTGAAATTAATTTGTTTAATGATTCAAATGTGATATAATATTAATTCTAATAATGTTGTGAAACGATATAAAAGTGTTTGAAAATCGATAATTGTTTGAAAATTATAATTTTCAATGTCAAATATTGAAAGAACGATTTATGACTCCGAAAAAAACAATGGAGATATATATTCTAATGAATGAATTGAAGATTCAAAGTTGATAAGGAATTCGATTCTATTGATATTGAATAAAAACTGGAAAAAAAATCATTAAGAAATTATGAAGAACTGTGACGTTGAGTTAAGAATGACGATGAACGATGAATACGATGATATAAAATTTTTCATATTTTATGAAAAAAATTCCAACAGTTGAAAACATTGAAAGATAGAAAAATGTCCGAAGGTAAAGCAAAACCGGCATCGCCGATACCACCGCCTGCTTCTACGCAATGCTGTAATAGCTTAACAGATACGCAGTGTCCAGCGCTCCAAGTTACACCACGAATGTTGCGATCTCCCAGTCATGAGAGTGTTACGACTGATCTTTCTCTATTTAGCGTATCCTCGATAGCAAGTGAGTTGCGAGGGGTTAATAGACTGGTTACTTTTAAATCGTATACCGATGTACATCTAACTGGTCGTGGCCCATCACCAAAACCTGATTCTCGTCAGATCCAAAGTAACAGGTATTATATATTATTATAAATAAGTATCGACTGATATTTTTATATACTAATTTTTAAATTTGTTTTTATTGTTTGTATAATTGAGAATTCTCTAAAAGTGTTTCACGAATATATGTATATTAACATCCTGTAAAAGGAAAGCGCTATATTATTTTTCCTATTTTTTTTTCTTTTTATGTAAAGAATGTATATATATATATATATATATATATATATATATATATATATGAATCGATACGTTTTATTAAAATTCGTTTTAAAATACGTTTTATTATAAAAAAAAAAAAATATTGTATCGCGATAAGCGTAATACAAAATCGTTTATATGATGGAAATAACAAGATTTTATATGTGAAACGTTCGATTAATTTTATGGGATTTTAAAAATATAAAAGTTTGAGAAAAATCTAAAAATTATTCGTTTAAATTTTCAATATTTATTCTCACCTTTTCAGGCCAGCCGATATACCAGAAATTCTTTGGTTTGAGGAAGAAAATGAATTGATTCGTAGTTGTGGAGTACTTTCATCGGCGCTTGGTCTTCGTAAAAGTTTTAGCACGAGTGACGTATCTCAACTGCCAAGTCCGGATATATTGGGCCCGAACGGTTTACGATCGGCTGTATCCACATTGGCCCTCAACACTGCCCAAAGAAACACTTTGCTTTTGGAACATGCGCGACTTGACCATGCTTCGAGATCGTGTAGTACATGGGTTGCGGTTGGTGAACCAGTTGCGAATACGTCACAACTTCCTAGTCCTCATGGTGGAGCTATGCAAGAACAGCAGCAGCAACAACAAACTTCCGCCTCTCAATCGGCTCAACAACCTCCTGCTACGTCGCATCCACCGATACCTTTCACAGGAGCTGATTTCGTTAGATCTGTCAATAAAAAAGTTCGCCAAAATTATATACGCCGAAGGTTAGTTCGAATTTATTTATATATTTTAATTGTTTAAATTGTTTTGATTAAAGTTTGTTTTTACGAAGCGTAAAAAGCGTGTTTCTGCATAAAATAAATATTGTTTAATATTATGTGTCGCGAGCATTGTCTAAAGACGTTAAGATTTAATTAATTCTTCTATATAAAATTAATTTATCGTATTTAAACGTCATTAAATGCAACATAAATTTTTACCATTTAGATTAATGACGTAAAAATTAATATCCGATTTTTTATAATTTTTAGATTATTAACGACATATCGCGCTTTGGAGCGGCTTTCGCAAAGCGAATTTAATTTGGATCAATTGGAGGTTGTGGCAAGTGCAGCGCGAACAACTTCCGGAACTACGTTACTGGTCCCTGGAACAACAGGCACCACTGGATCTTCGTTATTAGGACAAAAGGAACGAAATCATGCTTTAACCGTTAAAGATGTTGAAAGAGAACGTGGAAATCAATTATCCAAATACGAAAGAAATATGATGATTTTTAACTGGCTACATACTCTTGACGATACTGCTATTGTTGACAGTGTAGAATAAATTACGTTAATTTTGCTAGAAACCGAAAGATCTAGTCGGTCGAAATAATTAACGATTAAAATTCATAAATACGTTACAGAGAAATGTTTTATTTTATATAAAAGAGACAATTTGAAAAATTTGAAGAAAATGGATAAAAATGAATATAGGCGAAATAATAATATCTAACCGGCTAAATCTTTTGATCTCTGGTATAATAATCTTGGGCAATTATAACTAATATTTCCACTACGCTTAACATTAATTACGGTACATGTTATACGGAAAAAAAAATTTGTATCGAAATATATTAAAACTCAAACTTCTCACGCAACAAATATAACAACGTTCAAAAATTATTTACTCTTTTACGATTTAAAATATTATTTTTATAATATATGTATAATTATAATTTTTATGAACTTTGTTTCAAAATGCACTATTTAAACGTTAAACGATTGAACGCTTGACGTCACTTATACGTATCCTCGGGTGTCCCGAGATGATGCCAAATTAATATTGCGTGTTCAGGAGGTCGAATAAATGAGAAAAGTTCCATATCCATAAAAATTTTTTATTAAATAGTTACGAGAGATCGATATATTGTCTGTTAAGCAAAGTTATAGTTAGGTAATACGATTAATTTTGAGATTTTATAAATTTCCACTTGACAAATGTACCTAGTATCATTTTTCGTTATTATTTATATACTAATTTTACAAACCTTAATGTTAAAAGATGGATTTTTTTTGTTTGTGATAAAAAAAAAATTTAATTTTAGTCGAAAATAATGATTAATAAATTTTTTTCGATTTATTCTTGATATATTATAAATTTTTATATAAATGGCACTCTGAATACGCTCTTAATGCTAAACACCATTTCTGTGTACATTAACTATTTTATGTAACTTTATAAATAAAAATTAAGCAGCTAAATATAATAGTAATGCGTAAATATTAATTTTTCATTCCCATAAAAATTTCAAAAATTTTTTTGTAATTTCAAAATTTATTATACAATTTAAATGTAACGATAGATACGTTAAATTTTAGAAAAATAAAGAAAACACAAGAAGACGTGATGAAATGGTAAGAATTACGTATTTGAAATAAATTTCTTATATATTAAAAAATCAATGATATGAAAAAAATAAAATTATTTAATATTTATATATATATAAAACACTTGTTACGTATATTACATAATATATGTAACAAAATTATTACATATACGTATATACTATGCATACGCAAAGCATTAATTTATTTTATTTCTTCGTTATATATTTATTTTAAATAATCACATTTTTTTTTTAAATATGAAGTGTTAATGTATATTATTTTACATTAATCTTTAACATCTTTAAAAGATTGAAATTATATATCGAAACAAATACAAAAATTGATATCGATTGTAATTTATTTATCAAGTTATAAATAATTTTATGCGCTGTTACGTACCACAGTATCATATTGCAACATTACTTGTCTTTATATTATAGATAAAAAATATATATATATATAAATTTTTTTCTATTTTCTACATATTTTTATATATATTTTACGTACTAATTTACAAAATTATACAATAATATATGTATATTTTTTAATAATACATATATATTTAATAATATATACATATATACTTTGATTTTTTATACGCGATCTCTATTTTAGAATATAGGATACAAAATTTTGTTAAATATTAAATTTATCTCATCTCGGAACCTTCTATGCCTATATACCAGGTTATATTTACAGATTTACAATAAATCATGAATTTATTTAAACAATTTCTATAAAAAAAAATTACGCATATATATTACATATTTATATATATACCAATGAGAAATTGTTTAAAGTATCGTTATTATTAACGATAAAATAATAGATTAAAGGCTATTAAAATTATATAGGGGTAAAATTTAAAATAAATCCAAAATTATATGTGAAAGAATCATAAAATGTTTCTTACGAATAATATGCTTTAGGTCATATATATTTGAAAGGAAAGAAAAATTATTTCGAAAAAATATTACAATTAACGTTAAAGAGAAAAGAAAAAGAAAGAGATGATAATCTGTAAAATGTTATCGATTAACTGTTTAAATATTTTGTGAAGTATAATATGTTTGTAATATAATAAATATATTAATAATATATATAATAAATATACGATAAATAAATTTGATATAATTTAATAAATTTAATATGTATTAATAAAATATTTTAATCTATATAAAAAATATAAATAATAATCTACGTTTAATTTAATAATGATTGGCGATACACGATTCAATAAACATAGGTACTTCTTTTTTGTATATTTTTATTATCAAATAAAAATATTCTAATTTGTGATTCATCTATTATATCGTGTCAAATTTATAATATAATTAAGTAATACATAAACAATTACATTTATAACATTAGCCGACTAAATGTTAATATTTCATTAACATGAGTACAGCACGCGTTTCATAAAAATTATTACAATTCGGATATATAAAAATTGACGTTTCATCGTGAAGAGAAATTATGATATTTCTCAAAATTGAAAACAAATATTTATATTTTTATTATATAATAGGAACTATTAATTTATAATTTCATTCTTATAAATTTTTAAATTTTTTCTTTTCAATAATTCATCATCGTACTTAATTACATCTATAAAACTATTAAATTTAATGTTCAAAGTCATCAATTTCCACTTAAAATAAAATATATCTAATTAAAATTCTATAATAAATATTTTCATTTCTTACCTTTAAATTTTTTTAAATATCTGATATTAGTCTACGTGAAATTTATATTAAATTTGAAATCTAACTATTATATTGGATGAAAAATTAACAAGGAAAAATGCCTACTAAAAATAATGATATATATTTATAAAGAATATTAAAATATTATTTTCAAAATATTATTTGTATATAAAAATAAAAACTTATGTGACAAAAGTTTATTTTATTTTTAAACTATTTAAAGGTAAAAAGTGATAATATATTAAAAAATTTATATAATATATAATATAATATGTGAATGGGATTTTTAATTTGTGGAGATATGAAAATTAATTTCTATATATATTAAATTGTAAGTAAAAATAATTATAAGTAAAAATAAGTTTAAATACGCGTATATACCGTATTATACATTTAACATTAAACGCACCTTAAATCATTCTAAAAATTATAATTATTAAAAAATAAGATAAATGTATTTTTATATATATATATATATATATATATATATATCTCGATTCGATTATTTTTCGTTTATGTATTTATATATTTCTATGTAAACGTATAAGTTTTTGAGAGCTTTCGATCCATGATACATTTCATTTCGATCGGTACATGATATTTTTGAAGACAATGAAAACGTTACGTAACGACATAACGAATAATTGTGAACAAATATCTATTATGATGATGATTTCGATGCATTTTTCAAATTAAAATATTTAAATTACAATTATTTTTGTCTATTTTAAATGCGTCCACCCAGGAGAGCGTGTGTAATTAATTGTATTACGTTCAATAAATTATTTATAAAAATCACGAGTAAAATAAAATCTATTAGAGTCATATACATATTTTTAACTAAGCAGACTTTTACATAGAAAAGATCTAATACTTTCATTATTATTGAAAATATCAAAATCCTATACATATTTAAATTATTGATATTTTCAATTAATTCAAAAAATACAGCTGTTAATTATTATTTTTTATTACAAGTGCGATATTGCAACACTTATTTATACTCTATAACAATTATTCTGTAACTTTTACTATATTTCTGTCAGTGGAAAATACTAGTATAGATCTCTCCACTTTTGTTCCAAATATTATTGATGACATCTTTGCTAATTTTTTAAATTACATTTAAAACTAGCAAATAGTACATATGTCAAACCTTTCTTTTACGTAATTTTGCTTTTGCTTCTTTTAATAGAAGATCAAATGTGTTATCTTCGTTATCTTGTAACATGTGACCATTATTAAGTGAACTGCTCGCCATACCATCTGCCAAAAAATAATATTATAACTATTATAATATAATATAATATTATAACTATTATGTATTAAAAATTATTTAAAAATTTAATGTACAATAATTTGTACATTTTAAATTCAACGCTATTGATTGATTTTGTTTTAAATAAATATCTTTTCTTTGCTTGTAATTATTCTCGTGATATTAAAAATCTTTGATTATATGGAATATTCTTATTTTATTCGATACTAACAAAATCAAATAAATAAATTAATTTTCATATTTTAATCGGAAATACGCAAAATAAAAAATTATTTTTGATAAATTTGTTAAGATAATTTTTTTTAAATGAATTATTCTTTTGTTAAATATTATATAATATATAATATATATAATTTAATATAATACGTGATACAATTGTACGTACCAAGATCAGCATATTTCACTTTGCAAAAAGCACGTCGGCCTCCAAAACATAAATCGTATCTTGGTAAACTTGGATCGTCGTTACCATGCTCTACAGCCTCGTAGGCATCGTTTTTATAAGCAAAAGTTACGAAACCATAGTTATCGCTAAAATAAACGAAGGAAAATGCATAATGTAAATTCGTTATTTTTCTATGAAAATAATACAGAATCAAATATAAAATATAAAATATGAAAAAATTACCCATGCTCACGAAAATGTACACTAATGTCTACTACAGGACCAAAAGTTTCGAATCTTCTACGTAAATCAGCTTTAGTGATTCCTTCATCCAAGCGTCCAACATAAATCACTCTTCGCTCTTCTACTTGTTTTTGTTTCTCGCGATCATACCAATTTTCAGGATAGGATCGCCGATACGAAGTTGGAGGTGATCTGATAAATATATATATAAGTGTAAAAAAATCTAATATATATATATATATATATAGATTTCGTACAAGAAGTTTATCAGTTTTTCAATCGTATAAAAATTGAGTTTGAACTATTCAAAGAAGTTTTGAATAAAAAATTGCTAATATAATATAACTAAAAAGAAAAAGAAGATTAAAGAATCATTAAATTTTCAAATTATGATGAAATCTTTGAATTGTCAGAATTTCGTGAAGAAAAATCATATAATTATCTCTTAATTGAAACCTCTATTTCTGTTTTCTGATATTAATTTAATTTTCCAGGAAAATTTTATTAAAAGTTAAATAAAGTCTAAAAAATTAAATAATTTTTTTTAAAGAAACATAAATATATACGCATATACATAAATATATATCATTTCGAATTTTAAATTCAATCGCTTTGTCTAAAATGAATAAAAATATTTATATATTATTATTTTATAATTCAATTTATGAATCCAAAAAGAAAGATGAAAAAAATTTATATTATATATACAATTTTAAATAAAGCTTATTCTATAGATAAATATGTTTATATATAGTATTCATTGTTTATAATAAATTTTATATTATAAGTTATAAATTGATACAATTGTATATGCCAATAATTTTAAAATTATAATATCTCAATTTCAATTTTAATGCATAAAAATTTTTTTAAAAATAGCGAAACATAAATTAATTCTTAGAACATGAAAATTTAACTTAGAAAGAATGTAAAATAAATTGTTTTTTTATGAATAAAAAAATTAGCAATTTTAGTTTTTTTATTATTTTTTTTTTTTCTATTTTTTTTAGTTTCAAAAATTATAAAATTATATATATCGGATTATTTACCTTCTCCAATCCCTATAATTATGATAATTGCCCATAGAATATTGCCTATGTCTATCATAACTTGTATGATATCTCCTTTCTTGTCTTCTTCTCCTTCTTGACCATTTATTCCTTCCGAAATTTGAACGAGATGAAGACCTATAAATATTTTTATATTTCTTCTTAAGCTAAAGCTTTAATTATTTTATCAAAACTTATACAAATAATTTATAATTATTTACCTAGAACAACTAGAATATCGAGAAGATGACTGAGATCTTGATCTAGAACGTGATCGTGAATATCTTGATCCTGAACTGAAAGTAGATCTTGTATCCGAACGTGAACGAGGACGTAAACGTAAACGTAAACGTGAACGTGAACGTGAACGTGAACGTGAACGTGAACGTGTACGTAAACGTGAACGTGAACGTGAACGTGAGCGTGAACGTGAACGTGAACATGAACGTAAACGTAAACGTGATCGTGATCGTGATCGTGATCGTGACCGCGATTGCGATCGTGATCGTGATCGTGATCGTGATCGTAATCGTGATCGTGATCGTGATCGTGATCGTGATCGTGATCGTGATCGTGACTGTGATCGTGATGACCAAGTACTATTTGAGCTAACGGAGCTACGCCGACTTATTTTTCGATGACCTGCATTATTGCGTTTACGAGATCTACTTCGATTAGTACTACTTCTGCTCCTGCTTCTGCTTTTACTATTACTTCTTGATCTAGGTCGACTCAAATTAGAACTAATTCCATGTTTTTTATAAGATTGTTGATTTTTATCTTGCACGTTATTATTCCTGAAAAATATGAAATTTATAGAAATATAGATTATTGATGACTTATTTCGTATAAAAAAAATTAAATTGTTTGTTAATTGTTATTTTTTAAATTTAATGTGAATATTTATTAGGCAGTATATATATATATATTTTTATTAAATTTATTATTATATCTAAAATAATAATTGAAAAATATATAATCACATTAATTATATCGATGTTATAAATATAAAATTGATTGAATATCAAATATTTTTTAGATAATAAAAAATAAAATTGAATGTAAAACTGAAAATTAATAATTTCATATACAAATTAAATTACATAATACATATTTATTATGAAAATGATATCAAATTGAATAAAAATATTTTTTTTTACCTTTGTTGCTTATGTCTCTCATCAACATCGATTAAAGACTTTGGAGGAAATTCAAATACTGTTTCATAAGTTTGAATTCCTATTTCACAAGTGGAAGGTTTTGGACAAACTTTTTTCTCATCTATATCTTGTTTTGGTTTTAAAACTGATACAATTTCTCTTTCTGACCAAATTAAATTTTGAGGATCATCTTTAATGGGTTCAGTTGTAGTGGAAGCGTGATGAATATATATTAGTTTCATAGGTTGCACTGGTGAATTTGTTCTACTATTGTCGCTACGATTTTGTTCTCTTCTACTCCTGTATTCTGCTAAATTTAATTTTTTACGAGGAGGTCTTTTTTCTTCTTTCTCTGAACATGTTTTTTCATTGCTTTGAACAATAATATTTTGCACTTTATCGTGTAAGCTATTAGTAGTAGTTACTATACTTTCATTAGAAATAACTTTAACAATAGGTGCTTGTATATTAGGTTTTTTTAATACAGAAACCATTTGTTTTATTCTTTGATTTCCTGTTTTTATAGATTTTGTTTTATTTACAACGTCTTGTATTTGCAAAATATTTGTTGTTAGAGTTGAATGCATTTTCATTTGAGATATTGAATTATTTGTAGATAAATTTTGTTTATGAGAAATAACACAATTTGAAGTATTATTTGAAATATTAATTTTGTGAGAATTTTCTTCATTTACTAATGTTTCCTTTCGACAATTCTTTGTTTCATTTTGTAATTCTTTCATAGATTTGTTAACTTGAATATCATTAACTGTTGTAACTCCTGTTTGTTCTTCGCTATTATCACTTGCTTCGCCTGATTCCAAACCGCTATCCTTCTTTGAATTATTTTCAATCGAATATTCCTTATTTTTTACAATATTTCTATGCGATTGTTTTTCATATGCTGTATAACAATGAGATAGTCGTTTGGTCATTTTTTTTTTTTTTTTAACAAATATCATTTTTTCAGCAAACCATATTTTCATACTCACTGTTACTATCTAAATTACTAGTTGAAGAATTAGTACTACAATAATCATGATCCAGTTGAACTAGTCCACCATCAATGGTCTTATTTTGTGTATTATTTGTTACCTAGTATAATGCAATAATCGTTATATTAATTTACTTAAATAACGATTAACAACTTACAATTTTCTTTACGATATAGCAACAAATATAATAATAATAACAATGATGATAATAAATTTTATTGCGCGTACAAAAAAATATTTGCTTACTGTTATGGAAGAGATGAAATTCAAAAGAAATAATTCATAAGAGTTGAGGTTCAACTCTAGTCCAAGTACCAAAACGATACTTAATATACATATATATATTCTTCCATGTATTAAAAATATATCGATATATGGATGAATATTATTATAAATTATTTATACTTAACTATTTTTAAAAGCTTGTTTCGAAACAATGATGCAGCAGCATCCTGCATACGTGTTCCATTGCTGCGGCCAGTATTTTGAATATTAGGCATTGCTGGTATTACTGAAATCACCTTTTTACGTGCAGATGTCTAATATATGATACAATTTAATGAATTTTATCTTTATTTTAATTCTAAATATTTCTTTATTATACTAATTAGTTATATAATTACCTTTATGTTTTCAACAACTTCTTTTGGTAGAGCATCTCTAATATTTTTATGTAAATTTGATATTTGAGATTGCTTCATACATTGTTGAATTTCATTAGATTTTGTAGATGTATCCAATTCATATTCCTTATTCATTCTGACAGATGGATAATTTGATACTAAAGTACTTTCGGAAGCTTCAAATTGTTCCAATAAACTTTTAACATCTCCTGCTTCTAAAACTTTTAATAAAAAAGAAAATCGATATAACGAATTTATAAATAATTTTTATAAATAAATATTTACGTATAAGTTTTTTTTTAATAAAATATACCTGGTAATTGATTATCAGATTTATTATTATCTTGATCAGATTTATTATTATCGTTTCGTGTATCTTTTTTGCGCTGTAAGCATTTTTCTCTTTTTTTCTTTTTTTGCTTTGCTAGTACATTTGTACTTGTATTGATTCCTATGCTATCATATTTATGTATGTTCTTTTTTTGCTTTTTTAAATGTTCAGACTCTATTAATAATGATTTAACTTCTGTTTCTAATTTCTTGTTATCACTTTTCATAAAGTCACCAATTTTATGATATGAATTATTTTCTGTTGTGTATTCTATAAAAAAAAAAATTTATACAATTTATAAAAATATTTATTAACTGAATGAAAAATTTATTATAAATAAATTATAAATCTATTATGCCTTTATCAGTGCTTTTCAAACCGGATGTGCTCTGATTAATATGAAGAGATTCTTTTTCTAAATCTTCTTGTTTCATTATAAGAAAATTAGATTCTAAGCTATGTATTGCTTGTTCATCCTGAAGTATACTTTCTGAAGTACAAAAGTTTCTCTTATCTGTTCCATTCATACTTAATCCTATAATATCCATATATTCATCCATGTCTGAAGTCTGAAACAAAATTCTGAATGACGAACTGGATCGTTAAAAATAATAAATTCAACGAACCAAAGAATTAGTGAAACCTGTAAATAACCGATATGCTCGTGCCAATCCGTAAGAACTTTTGCAAAATCTTCTTTAATACTATCAATTTTAGAAATGTTAGAAATTTCTGAAATTGACATTTCGTCCATATCTTCGTTATGTCTGAAATTATAAAATATTAAATTTTACAAAATAAAATTATAAAAATTTTAAATTGTAAAATTATTATTAATTAATTAAATTTTATAACAATTAACACATTAATAATAATATTTTACTTACTCGTATTCCTTATTCCACAATCTATCGGAATTTGTGATATCAAGATGTGTTTCCATATAATCAAAATCATTTTCAACCATATGCATTAATAAATCTTGAGGTTTTTCCATTAAATTCTATTAAAATGTACGATAATATATATTATTATATGTAATATATTAATAATATTAATAATATATTATTATATTTATTTTTAGATTTTTAGATTTTCTAAACTTTAATGAGACTTGTATTTTTTTTTAATAGCAATATTAAGTTTTAGATATAAGCGATAATAATTTAATATTTATAGAATTTAAATAAAAATTGATTGCATATTTAATATAAAGAATCTAAAGAATAATTATAATATTATATATAATTATAAAAAGTAAAGATTAATTAAAATTTACTAACATTAATTAAAATATCTACATCGATATTACTAGAATATTATTGTAATCGTAATATCAAAATAAAAATTTAAATACAAATGAAAGAAAATATTGTAATATTCTGATACATTGTTATATAAATATTATTTCTGATATCGTATAAATGAGAATGTAAATAAATAAAATTTAAATACAAAAAATTATTGAAATATTCGTTATATTTAACAAAAATTTAATAAATTTGTTACCTGTTCCAAAGATAATGAAAAATCAGGGAATTGTTCTTCATCGTGAAAATTTAAATATCCAGTTTCCATGTCACAATATTTGATAATATACTAAAAACGTATCTTGCAGCTCGCACACCGATCCGTAATTGAAAATAATAGAATAATTATAATACTTCATATACTGTAATCAAACAACCACGCGTTTATTTGAGGTTATATTTGACACATAGATAGTGTAACTCGAATTTTGATATAAAATGAATATACAAACTAATGTTGCATTTTATTTTGAAATAAATACCTAAAATCGTTGACGGTTAAATTTTATAGTAGAAAATACAAAGTTTACAGTTAATTACCGTTCGTACAAATATGAACAATCGATAAGAATCAAATTGTCAAATGAAGTAATATAGAATTGTAAATGAACAATTTAGATACACTTACATTATAAAATTATATTTTGTCCGTATTAATACAATATAATGATTTAATAGAAGTTTAATTTCTAATGTTTTTGATATTATATTATCATCACGTTTAACTATATTATAAGTTTCTTTGTTAGGTTCGAAACATGCTTCTACACGCGCGTATATACATATGACATGGCACACATATCATAAGCGCACGTGTCCAACGCGAGTACAAAGCATACGGAGCTACATAAAATGCCACGCCTCCTAATTACTGATGAATTAATAAAAGTCAATTTAAAAATTATATTAAATCACTATTGGTATTTTTCGGATTAGTATAAAATTAATATAATGTCGTCTATAAAATATTGTTTCATAAATTATTTTTATATAATACAAGGCGAATAGCGTGTCTTTACAACGCTGTCTACCAATCACTAAATGACTACTTATAAAATTTTATACGAAATTTTTATATATAATATGAAATATTTATATATATATTTTCATATGTATATATAAATGATATATATTTAAAATGTTTTACTTACTTAAAAAAACAAAAATTCTTATGTCACACGTGACCGATACGATATACAAACGCTTCTCCCGGTTTGATTACCATGCGCGTTAGTTCATTTATCCATAGATTGTGTACATAACATAAGTACTAGTACGTACTTTGTTGCATTCGTATTTTCTACAAGTATGTATAATAATGTATATATAATTAACTAATTATAATGTAGTATTATTTTTACTCGATATTGAAATAAATTATAAACAATATTATATGTTTATAATCTATTGTAAAGTAAACAATATTATATTTTAAGACATAAAGCAATATATAATTTATAAATAACTTTATTCAAAAAATATGCAATAATTGAAAATATATATATACTTAATATTTATGTAATATATATAATGTGTAATGAATACGGTATTTTGTATATTTAATATATTTAAATGTATATACATATATATTATAAACATAATATTTTTTGTTAATGACATTAGTTTTATGATAAAATAACATGTAACTAAAACATATATTTTAACTAAAACAAATATATATTTTTAAATTAATTTTTAAATATCTAATTTAATTTTATTACATTTTAAAATTATAAAATTATTTAATTTATTATTATTAAATAAAAATATATATATTAGTATTATATTTTATGTATAGTTTTTTTTAAATATTGTTTTTAATTATATTTTTAATCAAATCAGTTTAATTACAACAATATATAAAATATATTAAAAAAATATATTAAATATATGTATATATACAATATAATAATATCGTATAATTTCAAACATTTCATACATATTTTATTTTTTATATATATTCATAATTATTATTATTAACATTTATTTTAAAAATATTAGAATAATAATCAAATTTATTTATTATTTAATCATTAATTTAATAGTTTTTCTTTTTTCTCTCCTCACTCTCTTTCTCTTTATTTTTTTTTTTTATTTTATTATTTTATTATTTAATTATTTTCTTCATTGTTTAATAAATTTCAATTTTTAAAAATTTTTTTTTGTTTCTTTAAAATTAATATTATTATTAAGAATAATTTAAACAATCATTTAATTTTAATAAATATATATATGATGACTACTGATTATAATTCATATAATGAAAAATTATTATTTTGTTTAAAATTATTATAATTTATATTTTTAAATCATTACGCATATATTTTTTCATTAAGAAATATATTTGTTAAAATTACTAATTCTATTAAAGTGAAAGATTAAAATGGACAAGCAATTTTGCTCTCTCCGTGAATAAAAAAGATCTAATTATATATAAAAGAGATTAAGAATAATGATATGGAGTATTCTTCCATATATATGTTATATTATTTATCAATTTAAACTAATCAAGATATCATATATCATGTCCATCATCAAATTCATAGTATTGACATAAAAAAAACATTTAATAAGACAGTAGAAGATCTTCACTCCTACAGAACTCAATAAACCAAACCAACATGTAAACTAAATTTCTGCCAACAAGTTGAAATCATATTACCATATTACCAATTAAATAGTACCATACTTGTTACAAAATTAAGTTTAATCCTATAATTTGATAAACAAATATGTCACAGTGCAAAAGAAAAGAAGAAGTTGAAGTGTATGTTGATAACAATATCTGTGGTTAGTTTATCAGTAATAAATATTTATAATTATTAATATATATCCTTAACCTCTTTTTAGATAATATTAAATGAACATATAAAACAAATATATTTTTTAAACGATATAAATTTTTAATTAAATATGTATATATAAAATGATATATGTATATAACTAAAACAAATCATATTATAGAAAAGATTTATAAGACAATTATTAATGTTAAAAATAATTGTAATATATATATGTAATTGTATATTAAAAAATATATATAAATTGGAAATATTATAATACATAAAATTCATATTTTATATTTGTTTTTTTAATTTTTGTTTACTAATATTTACTGTATTTTATTTAATAATATTGTTTTATTTAAAATCAAATAATGATTTTATTTTTTTATTCAATTGATAAATTATTTCATTCTTATGAATTGTACCTTTAAAAGTAAAATCTCATTATAATAATTAATAAAAGATTTATATTAAATTTATTGTCAAAGAAAATTTATGGTATAAAATATTATTAAGTATTTCTTGTTTATTTCCTTTTGAACTATATTTTTTTATATAATTTATATATATCTATAATTAATTTAAAAAGAATTTAAATATATAAGGTAAATCATTCAATAAGAAGTGAATCAAAATAATAGATAAAATTTTAATTTATTTGATTATTTATATATATTTGTTAGTAAATAATATACATATCTATTGCATTTGTAGATTAGATTAAATAAAATAGTTTGAGAATATACATTTCAATATATCTACATTAACAAAATATTATTCATGTAATTGAAAATTATTGTATTTTGCTGATAGAATTTATCACTTGTGTACAATATTATTTATAATCACAGAATTGTTTTTCTTTCCTTTCTTCCCTTTTCATTTATTTTACTTTATTATTATTCCTTCATTTTTATTATTTTTGTTTTGTTTATTCATTTTTCAAATTTTCTTATATATATATATATATATATATATACACACATACATATTCACGCGTTTTAATTTTTTTTACTTTTTTCATTGTCAAAAAAAGTTATTTTTATATTATTTTCATTCTTAATATACTATATTTCTAGTATCTCTCTTTCTTTTCTTGTCAGTTTACTATTAACATTCTATTTGAATTCATTACAATATGTATGAAATATGTTTATTCTTGCTTTAATGTATGAAATATATTTATTCTTGCTTTAATCAATTATTCATTTCATTCAAATTTCAAATTTTCATTTTTTTTTTTTTTCCCATCATTTCCTAGTTTACATTATATTTTATACTTGTATATGTATAATACTGAGTTATCACAATACAATGACGGATATATCGAAATAATTCAAGTCGGAATCGAAATTTTTAAATATTTACTAAATACATAAAAAAACAATGAGAATCAAATATTTATCGAGGTGTTATTGATTACAACATCTTAAAATTCTACGTTCTACGTTAATAAAGAATTTCTATTTTTGTTAAACGATTTATTAAATTAACAATAACATTTTATATTATTACATATATTATACATTTAACATATTATCACATTCGTATCGAAATCTGGAAAAAAATTTAAAAAAAAAAAAAAAGAAAAAAGACTAAAAGGATAAAGAGTAAGAGAATCACAACTAATGCCAACATCGTATGCAAAGAGAACTATGAAAGAAAAATAAAAGATAAAATTGAAAGATTCCATCGAATTGTTTCTTTTATAAAACATTTGGAAAGAAATCACGTTCAAATGCGAAAAACTATGCATTTGAATCATTTCTGAAATTAAAAAAAAAATTAATCTCCATTATATTACAAAGGAAATATAACAGAATGAGATTGATCATCAAAGCCATCTCGTTGTGCAAAAAGCTACTACTGGAGTCAATTTTCTAAAAAGATTCAACTTATTTGATTTGTTACAAAACAAAAGATTTACGTACAAAACTATTATCAGAAGTGTATACGTAGAGTGTATAAGTAGAAAACTTGATACATATATTGTTTCTACAATTGGTATAAATAATCCTTTCATAATTTTTAAAGATTTCTTAACAATTACCATACAATTTTATTCGATCAAAGTATCAGATTATATTCATTAAATTATTATCCTTTATTAGCAAAACATAAGATGGTTAGATTTCTATTAAAATAAAATTCAAGGAGAATATTAATTATATCCTTCAAGAATCAATCTATTTTACACAAAGAAGAAGAAAAAAAAAACAAAATAGAAAATGGGATCTTATCGAAATTAAACGAAGTCATAATTTCAGATATCACATATGAAAAATTTATGATAAATATAACGATAGATTTACACCACACTTATTTTACTAATAGCTTCAAAAAATTAACCCAAAAAAAATAACTGTCATTATATGCTCAATTTGTAGTACAAATTTATACTATCATAAATATTTGATTTTTGCAATGAAACACAATTGTTTTAAAAATTTATAGATTCAGTTCTTCAAGATTTGGAGTTCTTTTAGAGATTATTATATCGATGATATAATTGTAGTTTTCAGGGATAACAAAGTGTGAAAATCTGCATTAAATAATTATAATAAAGATTCCATTACAGTGCATTTTCATGCAAAAAGAAATCAAGAGTCTAAGATATATAATCAATAAGAAAAATAAGTTATATACACAGATGTTGTAGCACTATATTAAATAAAAGTGCTAAATAAAAAGTTATCATTTTTCTTTTCGATTTATTTCTGCATGATATAAATCACTTTCTTTCTATAATGATTTCCAATAACAACATTCTATATAATGGTTTTGAATGCCGGCTTTAAAAAAATAAATATCTTTCGGATCTTAATCAAATTCTACACATTTATTTTGTGGCAATTTCAATATAAGAATTATTATAAATACGAATAACATTATCAAAATAGTATTTAAAATTTCCATAATACGACTACTTTATATTCTTACTTTTTATATGTTCTGGAATATTAAAATATATATAATATAAATGATTATCAAATTAAAGTTTTAACTATATATTAGTAACATATATATTCATGAATTTACTGATCGATTTAATAAATATATAACATTTACAAATCTTTTTCAATCGAAGATTTTGCTCATGTTAGTAGCTATTCGAAGCAATTTCAATATTTATATATAGGTAAAAATGTACGTAAAAAGAAGAATTGAATTTGAGAATGAAGATACAAAAAAAAAAAAAAAAAACTATAAACTCGAGTTCGATATATTCTACTCGAATCGATAGAAGAAGAAGACTAAATTGAAAAATATACAGTTATTTCTATACATGAGGCTGATGTATTGTGCAGAGCTACAACGTTGCCAAGAGAATTTCCTCATGGAGAGGAAAAGCTGATATAGATTCGTATATGCTACGTAGAATTTTATATACATGTACAGTTACATAGACTAATGCTCATCTTTCATCATTCATCTTTATGCTATATAATATGAATACGCCGAAGTAACTGCCCGTTGCAGGAATACGTGAAATAATTATGATTTATTTTACTCACAATGTTACGAATTTAATAAAAATTTCAAATAGTTCGATAGTGAAGTCTTCGAATCCTGCAAAGGGTTAATAAAAAAACAATTTAAGTAATATCTGTATATAAAAATAAATCAAAAATTATAAATTAAATTTTTTAAAAAAATAATTTTACATCTTTTTATTTTGAAAATTATTTTTATTAATAGATACATATTATAAACTTAACATATAGATAAAATGTTTCTAATAATTTCATTCTCAATATAGCAAACCATGATAATGTTCACATGAAAAGAGGTTCTGTAGTTGATTCTCACTTTTGTTTATGTCGAAATACGAACGAAGGATGTTTTATTCCTACGGATTGTAATACATTTCAACCCACTAATGCTGGTACAGTAAGCGCATGCTTACCTTATCAATGTATTGAAGAAATGGAATGGAATTGCTATACCCCGCCGAAACCAAGTTGTAGATGGTTAAATAATTTTTGTGAATTACGTCGCCAATGGAGTAACCATGCTCGCCGACAAAAATGTAAATGTTGCAACTGTAAACAACGGTAAGAATGCATTATTTGAAATTTCATATTTAAAATAGAAATTGTTGCATCACGTACTTTCATTTAATTATGTTATATAGGCATATTTTTTATCATTATAGATCGTGAATGTTTGTGCATTCATGTAAAATTTTAATTTTATATTGATATTAATTATAATTTTATATATACAAAATATAGAGCAAAATATTCTTCGCAATGCGTATTTAAAGAATGAAAAAAAAATTTTTATTCAGATGTTATTTCTTTTCATTGATAAAGATATAAATTTATATAAATTTTATTTTATTTACAGTCTATTTCTTATTAAATTTAAAAGATATAGTTCTTATGTATTGGCTTTTAATAAAATATATATTTTCCGGCTCTTTTTATTTAGATTCAAATATTTATACATATGTATATACTATATAACAAAAAAAGCATAAATAAACAATTTCTAAGCTGTTTATCAAATCAGAACTTGGTTTTTCCTACTTATTTCAAAATATGATTCAAAAATATTTTTTATACGTGATTGTACATTATGAATAAATTTTTTATACCAATATTTGTCATTAAAAGACTATGTTTTTATATTATATATATATATATATTTATTTCTGTAACAAATTTACTTTTATCGTAGATTATGTTTATTAAATTTATAAATTTCTAATATATAATGTTTAAGAAACATGAAAAAAAAATTTGAATGAAAACATGAAATTTTAAATAAATGATATATTCAGAAATTAGATTACAATAACAATAATTGTTAATAATAATAGAGAATATGAGCTAAATATGAGCCGAGAATAATGCCAAAAAAATAATAAACAATAATAAATTTTTTTAGTGATTGATTTTGGGAAAGGGGGAAATAAAGTATATGTATTAATTACGATCTGACAAAAATGAAAATATTAGAGCAAGAATTAATTAAAATTAAATCAATTAAAATCAGGAATCAAGACAACTTCGAGTGAAGATTTCTTCCTCTTTAAGGATTCTGGATTTCTCGGTGAAATATGTATATATATATATATATATACATTTGAATCTCATCTTTCAAAACAAATGGGATTTTCTTATTCTCATATTTTTTTTTTTTTTTTTACCAGATAAATAAGTCGTGCTACTTTTCGTAACATACGTCTATAGAAGTATTAAGAGGAAAGATAAATAAATATCTTTTTCGTTAAATTTAAAACCATGTGCATTTATCATTTTGTTGATTATTTACAAATAGATAGATAATTAATAGTAAACGGATAGAATAGATAATATTTTGACACCATTCATCTTCACATTTAATAATTATAATTTTGAAAAATAATGATCGCAATATTATTTCTTCGCAGTAGAACATATTTTCATCTAGTTTTAAATAGTAAAAATATAAAAACAATTATTTCAGCAATAAAATGTTATATGTATATATACAGATATTTAAAAAATAGAGGTAGCTTTAAATCGAATATGTAGATTCCTAATTTATTATTGAAATCAAAATTACAATTTATCGAAGAACTCAATCGACTGATCTATTCTGGATTTATTTATTATTTTGTGATCAAAATGCTAAAATATATATCATATGAATAAATATATATATATATATATATATATATATATATATATATATATATATATATATATATGTACCGTGTATTGAAAATCTACTTAATTTATGTTTTCATTTTATATATTTATGAAAAAATATCTACGTAGAATTTGAATATTTCTAAGTGGGATATATAAAGTATTGAATTATTGACTTGTATTATTTTACATGAAGGATTAATATAACAGATGATGTGATGAATCCGGTAAGTGTCAGCAATACAACGGGAAGTACACCACATAAGTATATACATACTTGTAATAATGGATGGAAAAAGAAAAAGGCATACTTTAGTTTGCTTTCTTATATTGGGAGTATTGGTTACACCACTCTGATACCCAGACCCCTGGCTTTGGTTTCATTTACGTTATTGATTTTTATTATTGTAGCATTATCTTCTGCTTTAATTATTTATCAACATTATTCTTCTTCTCTGACATGCTTAAGATATTCTAATTAAAAATTGTAAATAAGAATAGTACATAAAATTTTCGTATTAAAATATTAATTGATAAATAACATTGATCTATAGGTTAAAAAACATAAAATTATATAATCAATTATACTGATTATCAAAAAGGGAAAAATAATAATAAATTTCTACAATAATATATTTTAATTATTATAATTATCTTATATTTAAGAATTATATACATTTAACATTTAAGCACATGCACATTGTACTTATATTGTTAGTACATATACTTAAATACACAAATATGGTTTAAGGACATTTATAATACGTGTTGTTATTATTTTCATAGAACATAAAACATCAATAATTTTATTATTAAATATAATATTATTAAACATCCAAGTAAAACTATTTACTTGCAATTCAATATTTCTATAATAATATATTCTAAAGATTTCTGATTTTTTAATTAAATAAGAGAGATTTTTTTAATTAATTCTTAATTAAAATAATAAATAATAAATGGTTACCAATGGTTATCTAATTTTGAGTAAAAGATTATAAAAATTACATATATATTTACATAATATAATCAAAATTTATTTCGCTTCTCATTTTTATTATATACATATTATTTAAATATTATTATCGTTTATTTATTTAATAAAGAAATCGTGATGTAACAATAATAAAGAAAAAAAATAGATAAAAAAAATTAATTATACAAGATAGATTATATTATATATATATTATATACTATTACATTTTACATATATATATATATATATATATTTCGTAATTTTATCGCGAAATTAAATAAAATTTTACAATGTTTTAAAAAAAAATATGAATGTCTTAATGAGCATTATCGTGAACATTATCTTTTTTATTTTATTACATTATATTACATTTTATTACAAAAATCAAGATTTTTGATGATATTGTAATGATATTCTACTTACTTTGATTTCTTAATGATATTTTGATACCTATCTATCATTCATATCATAAAATTGTCACAATATCATTGTATTTATTATTTATTTATTATCATGAATTCTTTTAAATTATCATCTATTGTTAATTTATTATTATTCATTTGTTTCAATTTATTTTTAATATAAAAAAAATAATTTTTAACAGATGATTTTTCATTCTCTTTTTTTTATCTTTCTTTTCTATTCTTTTTTTTTTTTTTGATTTTCTTGATCTTTTAAAATTAGATTCGTTTTAAATAGTATTCCTAATTAACATTTTTTGTAACACACACACACACACACACACACATATTTACACATATTTATATGTATATTCTTAAATTGCAATAACAATATTTTTATGATTTTATCGTCAATTCAATAGCGTTTCTTTTAAGGAGGATAGTATACTAACGTTGATAATTCACCAACCAATAGCTGAAATCGTAATGTATCACGTGATTTGGTTTGTTTATATTCGATGATTCGTGTAAGCGAACTTACTTATAGTTGAATGGATATTAGAACTTATTGTGATAAGTAATATTTTACTTATTATTATAATATAGTAATATTTTGATTGCCTTGTATATCTTTAAAATAATTAATAAATATCAATATTTGATAAATTTATTGCAAATGTGAATAAATTACATATAAATAATCATATAGAAATGACAATTTATAAGATTCGATCAATTTTAACAGAAAAATTTGTTGTATCAAAAATTTCTTTTCTTACGCGCACACGACAGTATCGATATTTATGAAAATCTGATTTTTATATTTTTATAAATTTGAGTAAAAAATTTATTTACGATAAAAAGTGATTTTCATTTCATTAAGAAATTACAGACATTGATGAAACCATGGCTTACACAAAAGTATCTAAAGTTAAAGAAGATGATGTTCTTGAATGTTTTCTTTATCCAAAAATTTGTTATACGAAGCCTTTAATAACCGTAACAGAGGAAATTCTTACACAAGAAATTATAAAATTCAATGAAGAAATTGCATCATACATTGAAAATTATATTTGGCATAATGATAATTTGATTTTTCATCCTAGAACGAAACAAGCATTATTATTAGAAAAACTCATTGAAAATTCTACAATTATAGAAGGTAAAATATTATATAATCTCATAAATTATTGATTTTAATCATTATATTATATTATATTATTTTTATTTTTACAGAATGTAATATATTACCTCACATTTATGTACGCTTATGTTTTGATGAAGATATAACTGATGAATGGTTTACAGTTTTTTTAATATCTAAACTTACACAAACTTTTGATGGGCTAATCGCTAAAATTATAGACTCTGATGGTGAATTTCTTTTAATAGAAGCTGCAAATGTCTTACCCCCATGGGCTAATCCTGAAACATGTGAAAATCATGTATTTATGTATAATGGTGAATTGCATATTGTTCGCGATAAACATAAAACATTATTGGATTCGTTAAATAATATTTGGGAGGAACCTTATCTATACAGGGCTCCTGAGAAAGTACAAGATGTATTAAGAAAGCGAATTAATACTTATCCTGGTGAAATTAAAAAAAGAAATCATAAAGCTCGAGTCTTTTTATCGGAAAAAGCAATTTCAATACTTCAACAAGAACCAAGATTAGTTGCATTAGCTATTCGAACTATATGTCATTCTGATCCATTTGAAAGAAAAGTAAAAATTGAATTATTATCATCTTACTTTTTGTTCAAATAAATTTTACTTGTAATAAATTAATTTATTGTCATTAATTTTTATTTATTGCAGGTTTGTCGTGCCATGAGATATTTCCCTCCTGAACAACGTATTATGGTTAATATACAAATGACTAAATGTTTGTATGCAATGGCAAATCATTGTCGATATACAGGTGATCCAAGAACAGGCTGGAATATACCACCTATAACTTGTTCAAAGTACAAATCTCATATACTTGGAATTAAAATAGCATGTGGCTTAGAAATGTTAGTTGCTCGTGCAATTGAAGAACGTAGAAAAAGAGAAAAAACATCGGTTAATGATTCGGACAAATTAAAAGCAAATGACGATGTTTTAAATGCATATTTAAGTCGTTTAGAAATTAGTGGTTACTTTAGAAATTTGTTAAAAGGCAGCGAAGAATATGAAAAGCTCTTGAATGCAGCTAAAGATTATTATTTGAAGTATTTTAACTTATATAATTCTAATATCAAAAATAATAAAAGCGACGCTGAAAAAGTTTTAGAAGCATGGGAAAACATACAGACTAATGATATTGAATTGCATGGTAATCTTTTAAAATTAATGTTCATTTAATAATTCGTTAGTATTTAATTGTTACTTTATATTATATTTTGTATATAGTTCAAGATGAAGTTGCATTAAGTCCTGCAGATAGTGATAGTTGGTTAAATGTAGATCCAGTACAGTTAGAAACATTTTTAAACGAAAAATGGGGAAATGTTAAAAGCAAGAAATATGAACAAGAATCGTTAAGTGTTAAAGAAAAAGTACAGATGTTCTTGAATCAAAATAGTGATATTGATGGTGTACAATTTTTAGAGTATGTTATACATGTTAGAATTCTAATGATATTACAAAGAATGCTGTATATATTATTTGTTTTCATTCTATGTGTTTTTCTTGTTTTCAGAGATTTTTCAGTTGAAACTGATATAATACACGATTCGGAAGATAATGGAAAAGTTGAATTCGATGCGGACATATTTGACAGTACATTGCGAGGCATATTAGATTTAGTTGTTCCTGGAAATGAAGGAGAATTTGAAGGAAGTTCAGAAGGATCCTTAGGTGAAGACAATGAAGATAAAAGGAATGAAATGGATAAATATATGAGATTGTTAGATTCTCAATTGCAATCTGAAATAGAAAAAGATGAAAATTCTGAAATAAATAAAAACTCTGATGTCGTAGAAGATAATTTGATAAAAAGTATTACAGAAGAAGCTGGTGGTTCAGGTCCAACTGGAAATATAATAGGTGGATCTGCTCGACGACTTCTGCATTTACAATTACAATCACCCACTACAGTACCTCCTGATTTACAAAGTTAATATTTTTATTTACATAATAATATATATCGAAAAACATGTTAATGATTGTTAATAGATTGAAATTCTCATTAATTATTTTATACGAAGTATACATATTTATTACTTGGAAAAATGCCAGAAAGAATTAAAATCAATAGTATCTTTAACTATAGACAAAAAAAAAAAAAAAAAAAAAAAAGAAAAAAAGGAGGGTAAATTTATATATATATATATAACTCATGATTTAAATATTTTTTTTTATAAAATAACATTTGTATACTAATTTTGATTTCATTTATATTTCAGTCTTTTATTATACAAAAGTTTATTCAATTACAATATTAAATGAAATACATGAATATATATGCCTACTTGTGTATATATGTATGTACATATTAAAATATTATTATATTTTACTCTGAAATATTACAAGAATTTGTTAGTAATAAGAAAAATTAATTATTTCGGTGATGGATTTAACCATTTTGGAATTTTATTTTTTTTTTCATTTAATGATTCATTATTAGTGGACATATTAAATGCTGATCTACTATTTGTAACATTATTTATATTCACATCTTCATTTATTGTTTTAGTTTCTTGATTTATCATTAATTTTCTAAAATAGAATAATATAATATATTAAAAAAAATTAATATTTATATTATAATAAATATAAATTATATCATTTACCTAGTTTTAGCGACTTGCAGTTCAACTTTCTTAGGATCTGTAAATTTTTGTTTCACATCCGATTTGAGAGTTGATGATCCAGAATAATGAATAATAGCACAGGGAACTAAGTTTTCATTAATTAAGTGAGAATTAGGATCCAAAATATGTTTTGGTGGTGTAGTAACTATTTCATAAGAAAAATATGTATTTTTAATTATAATAAACGCGTACATTCAGCATAATATATATTGTAGTATAATTTAAATAGGTTGAAATTAGTTTAGTATATATATTTATTATCATTAATTATGTAATTTATATAAATATTGTTATTAATAATTCTTTTTAAATTTTTCTAAGAAAAATAAAATATAAAATTTAATTGGTTTAAAGAAAAATTATAGAATGCCAGTTTTTGTATGATAATTTACTTTTATAAATACAAAGATTATTCTATTATTATTTTAAATCTTTCTAAAAGCATATGTGATGTTTCATATATCTGCGGAAAAAGCGTCGGATATAGATAATGATAATTAATGATACATGAAAATAAAAAAAATAATAAGAAATTTTTTTTAAACATTAAATAGAGAATATTAATGAACAGCTTTGGAGAATTGATTCTAAACATTAGAAACAAACATAATAGTTGATGTATAAAAATGTTGATTGGATTATTTATAATTTTTGAAATAATTAGATATAATTATATTATATATATAATATATATATAAATTATTATAAATTAGATAAATTTAATATTTTTAAATGCAATATTATTTCTTAAAAATCTCTGCATTATTTTGTTTATATATATGAAATATTACTTTTACTTACAGATTATAAAATCACTATTTTCATCAGTTAAATAACATTTTATAAAGTCTTTGATCGCTTGTACAGTTTCCATTGGTTGAAATAAACCTTGAAGGACAAATTGATCTGGAAATTGTATACGGATTATCGTGTAATGATATTTGTTTAATTGATTTAATATTTGTTTTTTTTGATTCGACTGTCGTTGAACATTTGTTAAAAGAGGTGCTTCTTCCAATTCTTTTCTATAACGTTTAGCATCTCTTAATAATATTTTTGCATCATCAACTGTTAAATCATAAAAGTCATCTGGTAATTCATCTCTGAACGTTCCTTGAATTGTAGCCTGATTAAATACCAAAGCATTTCTTTCACCTAACTGCAACAAAAAAAGATTGTACATTTTGTATTACAAAAAAAAAAAAAAAAAAAAAAGGATTTATATATCTTACAAATCTTACAAATTCTATATTATTTAAATCATCTGATTCACGTTTACTGCACGATTGCATTAAAATTTGGTTTCCAACACAATTATCAGTACTAGTTGATGGCATTATTTTATCTTCTTTTTGCTCTTTTATTATTTCTTTTGTTTTTTTTTCAATGTTTTGAGAACATACTACTAATTCTTTTATTTTTTGCATTTCTTGATTTGTAGATACATTAGATTCTGATACTTGATTAGAATTTGTTGGTAATAAATAATCATTTTTAGAATTTTTTTTATCAATATCAATGTTTTTATTAACCATTTTTGATGTTGCTGAAGTAACACTATCTATGTTTTTGGGATTTCTATGTACCAGCCGTAATATAGCTTTACCATTATTGATTCCTAATAACTTTAAAGTTGTATTTTTTAAAGCTTCTGTTCCAGAAATCTGTAAAAATCAATAAATAACATTAAATTGATTCGATATATTTTTTTGATTTCATTCTAAATTAATGATTAATAATATTTAAAATAATAAATATTATCTTTAAATATTATAAAAAATTAAATAATAAATATATATATATATATTAAGACAAAGAGTAAAATATATGTATAACTATAACATAACATTAAAAATCAGTTCAAAAATAAAAATAAAACACAAATTTATATAAAACTTATTGGATATTATTATTAATCAACTTTTTCTCAAACTTAATTATTATATTATATGTTATATATTATTATATATATTATTAATATTAATAATAAGATATATATATATATTTATTTATACCTCACGATGCATGTAAATCAATGTAACTTTTTCAAAATCCTCATTGACATTTAAATTTTTTAAAATTTCAGCTAATGTTACATTAGGCATAAATTCACTCATCAATCTTTCTCCATTTTCTAACTGTATACCTATTACAACAGTGGAAGTAGAACGTATTTTTGTACAAGGAATCATTTCTAATTGTGCATTATTTGCCAATCCGGTAAAACGTAATATAGCATTAGGATCTAATACATGATTGAAATGCCTGTACATTAAATATATTTAATTAAATATTTTATCTTGATATCTTACACTCTTTTATTTTCATTTCATTTTTGTAATAAATACTTACTTAAGATCATAATTATCCACATTATATCCATGCTTTTGACAAACCTCTTCCAGTATCTAGAAAAAAAATATTTCAATTAATATTAACGTGAAATTAAAAAATATCTACATAAATAATTTATTAATAATTTTACGGCTTACTTGTAATATTGTAGTATTTGGAGTTACCGCAACATTTTGCCGACGACCGTTTGGTACAAGAACTATAACGTTTTTATTTGTAGCCATAATTTCGTGTATTTGCTATAGTTTATAAAAGATAATTCTTTATGGCAATTGTTTTGATTATATGAATATTTATGAAATTGATGAAATTTCAAAATAAAACGTAAAACAAGAAAGGAAATCGTTGTAATAAACAATAATTTAAAAACATTCAAGTATTTCATATTTATATTCAATATGTATATTTTAATGTCAAGAAAATACTGAATATTATAAATATTTTTCAACATTATATGTTTAAAAATTGACAATTAATCAATGATAATAATAGGTTAAATGGTACAATGACATGTATGTGTATTTGTAATATCTACTTACAGAAGAACAGAATATATAATAAATCGAATAATAAAAAAGTATTTTTTTTATAGAAATTTGTATATTATGATATCTTAATGAAATTGTTTGTTATGTATATGTTAATATATAACTTTGTATGTATATATAAGTAATCATTTTACATACAAAGGTTATGTAGGTATTGATGATAGCGCATTCTACAATTTATAATATATTATAGAATACACGTATTCATAATTAAATGTTACATAATAATATAATTTAAAACATGAAAAAAAATATATATATATACATATTAGAAAGACAAAATAATAAGAATTAAAAGATTAAAATAATAAATTTATGATTATATATTTTTATTATATTGTTATTATCGAAATATATATATATATATATATATATATATATATATATATATATATATATATATTTAAGAATATTAATAGAATATAAAAATATACATAAATGTATATAAATAAGATGAAATATTAAAGAATATATGTATAAAAAAAAAAGTTTATGTTGATAAATTTTAATTCTTTATTTTATATCACATAATGATTTATTACAAATATATACAAATACATATATAAATACATGATAAATACGTACATGTTTTTATATATATTGTTGGAAATTAAAAAGTAAAGATAAAAAAATCATGAAAATAAATTATAAAAAGAAATGGATATTGATTTTCACAATTATAAATAAGATCATGTAATATTGATTAATATAATTTTATAACTATAAAATTATTATAAAATTACTACTATAAAATTATATTAAATTAATTATAATAATCTTCTTCTTATATTATATTTTTAATCGGTGTATCTTTTTGTAAGATGTATAAAAATTTATAGTTAAAATATACATATTATTATATTTCAATTTTCGCGCATGAAATAAATAAGAAATCATGTCGTTCCAGCCAATCAGAAAGACGCTAAAATCTTACGACGAGATGAATCGGTGCGCATCTAAACGCGCATGTCATCAGTCTGCAATTGAAAATTGTGATGATCGGTCACGTTTTATTGTGTAATTATGTAAAATTATTATTTTAAAATATTGTATTATATAATTATTAAGTTTAATTATAGATTATGTTTTGTATAAACAATTGTTCATTCAATCATTGTACGAGAATTGAATTTCTGTAACATATTGTCATTTGATTGGAATTTGGAAGATGGAATATCTTTGAAAATGTTATAAGTGTAAATATATCTTGCACATATCACGATAATTATAAGATAATTCGATAATTCGATCATATTAATGTGATAAAAAAATTTGATTTATTCTTTTATAACAAAATTATTATAAATTTCTTTACTCCTTTTATTCATATAGTTAAATGAAAATAGCTAGATCGTTATAATCAATTCACATATACGTATTTCACATATATTTTAATAAATTTTTTTTTCCAAATGTATCTGTTCGTATATTTAACACGTATGTTATTATTTTTATATCTATTTTACGCTAAAAGGTTCAAGATCGAGAATACTTTTTATAATTAATTAAGTCTTTTCAGGAAATAGACAATTCATGTTCGCATTATGCTCGACTTTATGAATTACTTATTCAATATTATTATAATTGATAATTCTTTCAAGAATAATTTATTCTTTTTTTTTACTCGTTTTCATTATTTGAACTAGATTGTTATATGTTTCTAAAATAAGATTTGAACTAGATTATTGTTTTATTTTAATACAAAAATCAATTTAATTTTATACATTTTATAAATTTGAGTTAAAAATTTGATTTCTTTTTGCTCAGATAACCGATTGCTGAGATTATTTTAGAGAAAAAGGGAAGGAGGGAAAAAGGATTTTCGATATGAATGATATGATAACAGATTATATTTTATGGAAGAGATATAAAATTATCTGTATCGAGGAAATAGAATATGTAAGTATTTTTTGTAATTTTTTTTTTTTTTACTAAATAATTAATTGTATAATATGTATGTATAGTTTTTATATAATTGATAATATTGATTATTGAAAATATATAAGTTTAAAAGGTAGAAAAGACTTGCTACTATTAATATTTAAGATTTTTAAGATTTCTTAGAATTTTTAAATTTTGAGTTTTCTATATTTTGAAAAAATTGTCGAATACTTCTCATATGGAATATTATTAATTCGAGTGAATGAACATTCAAAGTATAATTTTTTTAAAAATAACAATATCTTTTTTAACAAATGTTCAATAGAGAAAGAGAAAGAAAATATGAAAAAAAAAAACATATATTGTTTTTATTTTTATATTCCTTTCATTCCATTAATACAATTTTATTTTCAGATTATTATCCGCTTCGTTATGATATTTTCCGTTTTTTTAGAACATACTAACTTTAATAATATTTAATGACAATAATCGAAATCGAAATTAAAATCAGTGCTTGTTCATCGATTGAAGAAGATAAACGGATGCGTTAATATACGTTTCTTATTTTTATTTTTTTATTTTAAATACTCGCTTTCGATACAGGGATAGAGTCAGTGCTTCCCTCAAGAGAATAAAGCAATCATTGATCACGCGAAAAGGTAATTATTTTTTTTTTCTATTTAAATTTTTATTCTACAATTAAAAAATTTGTATTTCAATTCTCAAAAATTTCAATTTTTTTATTCGATGTTTTCAAATGTTTGAGTTTTCATTATTATTATATCTTACTTTATTAGAATTTCAATCTTTATCCTTATTTATTTGTATTATAATGTATCATTTTTTCTTACATTATATGACATTATAACTCAGTCTATACAAACTTTTTATTGTTACTTTTTTTTCTTACTTTACAATAGCAATACAGATTTTTCGCATCTAATAGTGAATTGCATGCATTTTGATTCTTCCCCTCACTCAATCATGTTGTAGAACAAAAATTCCAAATGGACACGGATTGATTGGTTGTATTTATGTAGAATTTTTCACGAGCATAATGATCGCAGATATTTATTACATGAATAGTAACATTTCCTTTTTTTTTTGTTTACTAGCTCAGGTTAAGTTATACATTGCATTATTTTTATAAATATTTATATAATATTAATATAATTTATTACATCGATGAAAAATAAAGAAAAATCGTTAAAATTTAAGATAGAATGAGATTGTAGAAAATCGAAGTTCGTTAGCCGGTTAGATACAAAATAACTAGGCAGCAATTTCTAATCGGATAGACGCGTAAGCTTTCGCATAGCAATTTATTTCAGGAAATAAAATTTGAAAAATCGGGAATAAAGTTGAGACAGTGTGCCATTCGGTTTCTGTCTTTGCTTTCGATCGATTCTTCGAAACGAAGTTTGAGATTGTACATATGTAAGGGACAATTATTATTCCGATCATCCATAACTTCCGTGATTTTGATGGAAAATATCGATAGAAAGTTAATTTGGATTAATTTGTTTTCAGATTTCCGCGTTGATTTTCTTTAAAATTCTTTTTGTTGCTTGTGTTACACAACAACCAAATGTTTGAATATTTTGCAAAAGGAGAACTTATTTGAGAATAAAGGAGGATGGATGAGATGTCGACGATTAGGATAAAAGTCTCTACTTTGCAACAACATCCAAGTGACAATGGAAAATCATTATTATTTAATATATAATACATAATAATATCAATGTGTATGGTCAGTGATACAATTGTATGTTTATAAGAAATAAGATAAACTAAATTGATTGCAAGCGCGATTATATTTTTCATAGGTAAAAATATTTGTCAAATTGTTATAGATAATAAATATTCTCGTTTCAATTGCTAATATTAATCGTATATATAAAGCTTAGATTTTTATTTTGTATTTTTTGAACGATTTAATTTTGTATACGTATTTAAATTATAACATGCTAGATGGCGTGAGAAACACCATGTGATCTTTTTGAGGTTGGTATTTCAGAACATATAACATAAAGATCCCATAAGATGTCACGCCTATTTTGTTTCTCGTCCGTGGTGGTGTAGGGTGTTGGATATTTGGTAAAGTGGATCACTTGGTTCCGATCAGTAAAGAGCGAAGATGACGGGTATGTGTAGAGGAGAATCGCGTGGGAGGATGAGTTTTGGCATGTCGGTGCAATGGGTGTTCTCTGGCGAGCCCAAGTGTTAGGCTGTCGTGAGTCGGGAGCAGTGAAGCGGGTAGTCAGTGCGTCGTCAGACCTCGCGTCGTCGTGATGTTATTTTATTTTTTGTCTTTCTGATTTTCTTCTTCCAGTTCATTCAAAGATTTTCTTCGTCGGGGGAATATATCAAGTATCGTGTTGTGACTTTACATATATTATTTATAACAGAGAATGATTGCCAGTATTATTCTTTAAATTAGTTAGAAATTCAATAATTTAACATGCTCATCGGTATATTTAATTTATCGTTTAGATCGACTTTTGTGATCGTTTCACGCGTATGTTATTGTACACAAAACGTAAACAAAATTAAAAAAATAAAATATCGGGAATAAAGAAAGTATTTCAATAAATTTTCCTCATTTCCCCTTATTATATTGATTTATTTATTTGCGCTGATTTTTCACAATTCTTCTCAAAAATTTTCAAATCCAAGTGTGATTATCTTTTCTCTAGTGTGATTTAAATATTTATCAATGGTTTCTATCAAATTTTTTTCATATATGAAGGTATGTATTCTTTGTATACTTTGCACTCTTTTGTTTTTGATTATATTTATTTATTTCGTATTGTTAAATATAAATATCAATTTTATGTATGTGTGTGAGTGCGCGCGCGCGTATGTATGTGTGTAAATTTTTATAATCGAATTATTTCATATCAAATAATTTTACTTGTCATCGAATAATATTTCATATCTCTATATATAAATTAATATCTTTTATAAATTTGCTAGATCAATATTTATTTAAATATTTATTCGAACATTTGATTCGTTCGATTCGATTTAAATATCTAAAAATAATATAACATTTTTATTAATAAAAATTGATCTCATTTTTTATATCAAATTTGACATAAATACTTATTTAACATAAGTATTAAAAAAAAAAAAATGATAGAAATGTTTTGCATTTAAAATAAATATATAGTCCATGTATAATTCATATCTTATGAATATTTGTTATTGACTGTTAATATCAACTATATCACTTATATTATATTAATTAACTTATACATTTTATTTTTATTATCATCGGTCTTCTTCGAATATACCTGTTTTCTTTATACGATAAATTTTCGATATATACACGTATGGTATAATTATATACATGTATGTGTATATCGATATATACATATACGGACATACATACATATATATACATACTTAGGCATATATCTAAATAAAATTAATTTTCAATTTTTAACTGATGCGTTCGTATCGGAGATCATAATATTCTTAATGTTACATTATTTGTTTTTTACATCTCGAATATTTTATCAATAGTCTTTTCAAAAAATCAACAACGAGAATCAATCGTGAAAACGCAATGAAATCTTTCAATAAAGTATCTGAATCGATCAATTAAATAGAAATATTCGTTTCTTTTATTGCGACTTTTAGTTTATAATATTTATTTCTTTATTTTTTTGTCGTCTTTAATGCGATAACGTGTAAAAATAAGCGTTTCATAATTTAATAAAATTCCAACATTTATGTAAGAAAAATTGATTTTCAAAATATCAATATTTATTGAAATAATATTGAAATATATTATTTTTGTTCTTTATTCTTTAATAAGTTGAATCGAATCATTATCGATACATTATATGCTTTAACTCTTTATTAAAAGATAATAATATCAAAAGGTTTATATCAATACGATTTAACCGATTTTATAATTGAACGTATTATAATTGTGAATCGATTATAATTATGCCTATAATCCATATATGTAGTGGTAGAAGAAATGTGAACAAGAAGTTTGGAAATTGATTTAAAATGAAGGTTACACTATAAGTCATTAATTTACCATACAATATTGAATGAACGACACGTTTGTCTTATTCTCACTGTTGTATCGATATGTCAAGTCGCATATTTGCGAATTTTAATGAAGTTTGGAATATTTTGTGATATAAAATGATACTATTTTCATTTGTTAATTCTGTTTTTTATATTATACACGTATATTAAGCAATTTGAAAATTTTGTTTTGTTTTTTTTTTATTTCGTTTTAAATTCATCTTAACTGTTAATGTTCTGTTCTATCTGATTATTATTTACTTTTTAAAAAATATGAAAAGTACATATAATTTTATTTTTTTATTTTTTATTTTTTAAGCGATTATTATAAATAATAATAGTTTGTAAACGATAAATCGAAATCAAAGCTGATTGTTATAACTTAACCGATGCTTTTAACTTTTCTATTTTTTTCTAATATATATTAGAATATTTTTGTGAAACATTTTTCACGATATTAATTTTGTTTGTAATTGATTGAAAAGATTTCATTGAAAATAATTGATATTGATAATGTTGTTATTAGTGGTAAATGATGAAGGATAAGTTATATACAATAGATCCATAATATGCTTGTACATACCTCACACACACACACACACACACACACACACGTACAATGACATTGTAAATTGATGAATTGCATCATTATAGAGGAACCGATAGACTCGTTAGACAAGTATCGTACAATGGTAGGCAAAATTAGTAGCATATACATACATACATATATATATATATATATATATATATATATATATATATATATATATATATATAAAGATAAATATTATCGAATCATTTTTCTTAAATAAAATAATGATAAAAATAAATGAAATTGGTAGTTATTGGTAGAAATGAACAATTTTTTTAAAAATATATTATATCGCAATATAAAATCATAAATAAAAATTTTGTCATTCTTTCTAAAAATACGTACTACGTTTTGTTTTGGAAATAAAAACGTTTTTCAAAACTTGTCTAGGATTTTGGGATAAGTCAGTGAAGCGAGATGCGATTCCGAGAGAGAGGTCCGAATGATGAGAATAAGAAATAAATGCGTTAAAAAGTTATCCTTTTCTTTTCTTCAATGACGATATTTCGAGAATCGAAAGAAAAATTTAAAAAATTTCAAAATTTAATAATTTAAAAACAGCAAAGTTTCAATCATTTCTCATTCATTGACTCGGAAATCATTATCTTCAGAATTTTTTTTTAATTTAATTTTCAATGTGATCAAATTTTAAAATAAAAATTATACGAAAAAATGAGTTTATTTCTGAAAGAATATTGCCTATAACGATATCATCAATGATATCAGATTGATATAAATAATTTGTTGCTCTCGAAAAAAGTTAGATCTTTATTTAATCGATTAGTTTCATAATATTTGCCTATCTGTATCTATTGTATTCATTTATATAGAATGCATTTATGCAAAACATGTATCCGAATATATAATGTGAAAAATATGCACGAAAATTCATTATCATGACCAGATTTCTAAATAAAATTAAAGAAGAATAATTTAACATTGATTTTTATTTGTTAAATATAATAAGTGAAAAATTATATATTTGTGTTGCGAGTTAATAAAAACGTTCGAAATGTTAAGTATTTGTTGTCATTTATAAGATTATTGTTTATTGTTTAATAATTTGCGTACAATTATAACAAAATTCTATATTTTTTATAAATATATATAATAAATATTTTTATTAGAATGATTTACGCAATTGTTTCCGATCGTAATTTCGCATCATCAATGCAGTAAATAATTAGAAAACAGATTTAATTAGAAAATAAAATAAATGTTTGAAATGTGATTGTGAAAGAACTAAGAGATTATTGATTTTCTTTCTTATCGAAATATATTATTTTATTTACATTTGAATGCTATTAACAATCTGCGAAGATATACTCATTTCTACATAAATTTAATAAACTATGCGTATTTATATTAAATCGATTAAACAAAGAAAAATTAAGAAAGATTTCGAAAGTGTGAATAGAAATAAGAAAAGCAAAAAAAGGCAAAATCAATGAGAGCGAAAGTCGAATAATAAGGGTATACGTAACTAACGAGCCGAAACGAATCTCAATAGAATACCGTAGATTTTACAATAATTAAAAAAAAGGAACCGTTATATCGTATTATACATAGCGTAATTTGCCCCCGGACATTTCTCCGTTCTCGTTTCAGTTTTCTTCTTTGTCTCGATCGAGTTTGAAAGAAACTTTTTTATATAGCCGCATAAAATGATCTTAAAACTGTATTTAATTTCATTTATTTATTCTATAGATGCTACGATTTGAATTATTTATTATATATCTATTTAACAGAGAAACGGTGAAAGAACCCAGCGATAATGAAATCGGGATCGGATCGGATTCCCGTAAAAAAATATTTCGATAAACTTTATTAAAGTGATTCAAAATCGTAAAAATTTAATTCTTTTAATTTTATAGACGAGTATAGTCCCAAAATGTTATTCGGTTTTTCGGAAGTTTTCTCAAAGAGAGAAAATAACTATGTTGTACTCGATTATGTGCATTCAATTTCTTCTTATTTTTCTATATGTACAATTTAATATATGTCGTATCTTGATAGTTATAACACGTTACTCGTTTGATTAATTAAAATTGTTAGTTTTATTATATATATATATATATATATATATACACGTATTAACAAAATATACATATATTTATTATTTCGATATATATAAAAATATACGATCATATTTTTTCATAGTTTTAAAAATGAAAATTTCAAGTTATTTTTGAGATTTTGCATTAGAATAAGAAAATAAGATTCTGGAAGATGTGACACATGAAATTTGAATCTTTCTATTTGTACTTATTTATATTTATCTCTAAATGTTATCTCTAAATATTAATTTAGAATCGATAATATTCATATTTTTAAAAGACTGAACAGGATATTTTAACACGAGAATCGATAATATTCATATTTTTAAAAGACTGAACAGGATATTTTAACACGATAATTGACCATCTTGTTGATAAATATCGTTATTTATATCCATAAATGAAAAATATTTGAAAATTTATCCAAGTACATAAATTTCCTGAATTTCTATTACGTTCGAAATGAATAATAATAGAAAATTTTATTCCTCTTTATGTTACAGATATCTTAATCGATCGTGCCTTGGCATCATGTGCCATTTGAAAATACAATTTTATAACGATAAAAATGAGAGATAAAAAGAAAACCGAAATCGAACGATTTGTAAATCGTGAAATTGGAAAAGTGAATGTCGGATAGTGTCGAATTTAGTACTCGGTTGAAGTGAATAACTTGTTTCAATTGATGCGCAACAATGACGGGTGTTGAGATAGTTATTCCAAGTGGTGGTAAAACGAGGCTAGCCGGGCCAGAAGTACGGGAGAGATGAAAAATTGTCGGGTCACGCATTTGCCAGCCCAGCCTCATACGAGACGCGAATGTCTCGTCTGGGCTAGGAGATTATACGCGAATTTTCAACCGTTTAAAAACGTTAACCAAAGAGAAAATGGAACACAAGCAAACAATCTTGCTTGCACCAGCGCTGAGCAACAGCAGCTGTTGGCGGAGAGACACGTCCGAAGCCACTTGGACTGGACCAGGCCCTGGAGAATTGTTACGCGCTACTCTAATTCTTGTGCTCAGTCTCGGTATTCTTTGTGCCAATTTGTTGGTAATATGCGTCATAAATAGCAGACGATACAGCAAATATATTCACGCACAGGTTGGTATAATTTATAAAAAATAGTTAAAAGTATTTATTGTATATAATTATATAAAAATGTCGATCGATTTACGATTATAGGATTTATTATTTAAAATAGGTAATAAATAGGTGATTTTTAAAACAATTTCTCTCCTTTTTTTTTTATTATCAATTGGCAAAAACTATATGATGCGTGTAATTTTATAAAACTCGAGTTAAATAATTTTTACTCGAGTTTTCATTCAATCGAAACGTATATATATATATATCTCAATGAAGCCATCCATTTAAAATAGATATTTATTGCACAATGAAATAACACCTGAACAATGTAATCTAAACGATCAACAGGTTCTCTTCAACTTTATTGCAGCCAAAGTACTTACTGACAAGTTTAGCGAGCAACGATCTCGCTATTGGTCTTCTGGTTACACCATTCGGCTTTCTACCAGCTGTTTATGGATGTTGGCCTTACGGCGAAATTGTGTGTCAAATACAGGTAATAAAATGTATGTGTTGTTTTTGTCATTCATATCGTTATTCGCACGTTTTTTTTCAATAATATATTTCTTCTATGCAATTCTATGGATATAACATTTATAAATATAATATCGTTGTACAATGTATAAAGTATATTATAATTTAACGATGCGATGAATAACATATTTAAAAGATACGTAGATTACGTAGTAGAACTTTTCGAAATGAAAAGAGTCGTTCCTTTTACGTATACGTATACATTTCGTACAATATACATTCGATGCAATATCATCGTGATGCAATAACGTATAAAAGTTTTTTTTCTAACTAATAAAAAAATTTTCGTTCATTGAATTTAAAATTTTACAGTTACATCTCTTATTAATATCATATTGAATAAATATATGTAAATATTTAAATGATTGTAAGTATAATGTTCGAATTATCGTATATTTTCTATCTTTTGCCGATAAAATTTTGATACAGCATCCTATGCGTCTTGGAGAATTTCCTACAGGAAATCGAAGAAAAATGGGTGGGAAATGTCAGCAGCTTGTTCATACCGCGCTAAGGAAATTATCACCACTAGGAATTTGCAGCTGTGCTTCCTGCAGTCGGTACCTTATCCGGTATATTTCTTCCAATAGTTGGTAGTTACACGTTATCCAAGTTATTCGTCATAATTTTCCTCCAAATATCATTTTCATATTTCTTCTTCTTCTTCTTCTTCTTCTTCTTCTTCTTCTTCTTCAATATATTAATTAAGGATTTTCTTAACGATAATCGAGCAAATTTCAAAAAATAAATTTTAAGATAGTGATGGAATAAAAGCACGTGTTATTCTTATTATTTGGATAAACGATCTATTATCTATTATTATAGAGAAAATAAAGAAGTTATACGGTAATTGTATGTTAATGTAAAATCGGAAAGAAGCATTTTTTATTTTTTCCATCTTCGGATCAAATAAGAGAATTTGATTTTTCGCGAAAGGAAAACGAAAGGATGAGTGCACCTACTAACCAACTAACCAAGAAGATTGAGAAACTGTGAATTTCTTGGAAGAACGATCGAATAAATTCGTTGTGCGGTGAAAATATTCGGTTAAGGTCCCTCGGGAGTGTCTCGAGGATAGCCCGAAACGAGGCCAGGGCGATCCTAGCCCCTCCAGATCGGAGCTTTTTCCTGGCTGTACGCCAACGGTCACCATAGCAACCATCTTAAACGTATAGTATCCTCACATCTCTTATCCCTTAACTCCTTTCTTCGTAGTCGCTACTTTATAGATACACTGGCGTCACCGATTCATCGAATCACGTTGTCGCCTTTGGCGCATCGTATTTAAAAGTATAGATACTTGACTCGAACGAGAAAATGTTATTTGTTCTTTTTAAGTTTGTCGAAAAACGCAAAAAAAAAAAAAGAAAAAAAAACCTTTAAAAATAATATTCCGAACAATTTATAAAGTATGAAAAGTAATTAATAATTGGTTTAATTTATTTTTTCTTCTTTTTTTCAGGCGCTTCTTAGAGGAGCTTTGACCCAACAAAGTGCCGTTATCCTTGTTTGTATGGCAATTGATCGTTACGTTTGTATGCTGCATCCACATCATTATCACAAACACGCATCTAAAAAGGTATGTTTTTCGAATGTACGTTTGATCCTGTTATTCTTTTATATATATATATAGTTTTAAAATCACTCGATTTCTCAAATTTTATATATACATGTATACAAAAGTCAACAAATTATTGAATTATTGAATGCGCTAGTAGTGTATAAACCGATCGAGAGACAAGAAAAATGGATTCGGATGAGATAGAGACGGTAGAGATGGTAAACGAACACGGTATATCGATACGATCCTTTCTCTAATTTAATTCACTTGGTTGTTGAAACAGTCGAAAAGAAAATTTTTTTATCGCTTTCCACTATTTCCGTGCTATTTCGAAAATCGTGCTGGGATACTTGTACAAAAACAAGCAAGATTTATAATCAATTATTTTCAATCATTTTCATTTTGTTGCTCGTATAATTATGCACGATAATACAAAAATAATTAATCATGATTTATATCAAAATAATATAAAAGCAATATATCGAAATTACACGAAATTACAAATGGCAAAAATCAATTGCTTGCTCTTATCTATTAGTTTATCACGAGTGTAGCACGAGCATAATATACTTATAAATCAAGACAAATTTCAATTTTAATATCTTTTTTCTATTTTTCGTGATTTTTCTAGAAAATCCTACAGAATCATTTTCCACGTGTGAAGAGACATCGCAAGATGACATCCCGAATATTAGATATCGCGATATATATTCTTACGTGTATCGACAACATTCAAAACGTTCAAAATTGTGCGTTTATAATTCCGGTTATCGGTAATACGATACTTTTGGAAATGGATCGATATCGAACGACCTTGACACATGGTATCTCCTCTATACAGGAGGAATCGACAATAATGATACTTGAAGCGACAAATTTGCACAAATGATATGTACAAAAAACGTATTTTAATCGAATCGGATGAAATATTAATTTTAACGAATCTGTTTAATGATATATACATATACATATGTATTATAATTTACCAAAATGTTTATATTCGGTCTTTCTTTCGATCGATTCAAAATATAAAATTATCACGGAATTATCTAAAATTAAAAGTAACGCGTTTTACTATATATTAATAATCAATGTATTTCTTTTTTTTTTTTTTTTTTTTTTTAATACTCTTTTTGAAATGCTCAAGATTGAAACGTTTAACCGGTATACCTACGATACATATCGCTATACATGTGTAAACTAGATAGACGAGCGACGCGTCATTTTGAACAAATACGCGACAATTGGATAACTTTATAATATATATATTTGGGCGACTAATCCATTAATCCAAGATCGCGTACCGTGTCGTTCGTCTGAATCCTCGCAGCCTCGCATTGTACGCTTGATAAAAGATAAAAGAAGAATGATTATTTTCTGTGTATGTGACGCAGTATTACATGCGGCAGGGTTGCGTGGCAGTGATGTCGACTACTTGGATAGCGAGCGTGGCAATTTTCGGTGCTCTCGTGCTTCCAAGAGGTGGTTATTACTTCAACGATTCCGGTCTTCTCGCCTGTGATCCTTTTTTCGCCAGAGCTTCCCTCAGGTAACTCGCTTCGCCGCATATTTTACATCCTATAACATTACTAGATTAGCCAGTTTTGTTAATTATAACGATATCGATAAATCCATTCTTCGATATTGCGATCCATCGCGAAACATAAAAATATAATTTTGATACGATATATCGAATATATAGTTGTCTCTTGTCTTCACACAAGAGATGGACATGCATAAGGAAGGATGAGAAAATAAAATAGGAAAGGAAAATGTATTTCGGAACGTTTTTCGAACGAGTTCCGAGAAGGTAATTGCAGTCCCAATGTGCATGGAAAATATCATGTATAAACACTCGATTTTAGACGAATTTTCGAAAGTAAAAAATTTCGTACCTTTTTGTAAATCTGATCGATTGATCGCAATATCGCCAAAGAATTGGTAATTCGATAATAAGTAATCCAGGAAAGTTTATAAATTGTATTCAATGATATGAAAAACAGGATATCATTTTATTCGTGTATCGAGTAATATATCGTATATATTTTTATCAATGTGTTTTCTTCTTTTTCCAAATATTTATATTTATCTCTGTTAATGTTCATTCGTTTAATTTGAATATTTTCCTCTCAAAGCATCGTAATCGAGATATTTGTCGAATCGGCCAATTATAAATCTCTAACGTATAGTATACTTTCGATTCGAATACATTCGATAATTTATACATGTAAAAAGACAAATTTATTATTATCAGTTATTATCTCTTCTCTTTTTTTTTTTTTTTTTTTTTATTTTTCAGAATTCTCGCGTGTTGTTGTTTTTATTTTCCTACAACGATGGTGCTGATGTATTGCTACGGTTCAGCCTTTCACGTTAACAAACTGCGCTTAAAAAGGGTGGTTTGCGTTAACACACCGGAGGTCGTTAGCGGAGGCCATATGGAGAGGGTAAGTCAAGTTTGCTACCACTTCAACTGGCAATCGATAGACTCGATTTAACAAGGAACTTGTCCGATAACAAAACAGTGATAGTTTGCTCGATCATCGATCGAATCGTTGAATGCTCGATCGAATTAAATCTTAATTTCTTCGACGATTTGAAAACTGCAACTGCGATGACCAAAATCCATGTATCCATCTTGTGTAAAAATGTGAAATCATTTCACATTTTTATTCGTTTATACAACATTTTTCCCCTTACGGATAATCTGTATATTGTATAAATATTTTTAAGAAATATTACTTATTAACAGATATACGTATACGTATACCGTTTTCCAATAGTCGATATGTTGTAGCTTCGTTTAAGGTATTGCAACGATTAACCTATATTTATTGGTCCGTTATTAATGCGTGCTTATCCGATTCGAAATAACGTTACTCCAAATATCATTTTCATTTAACTTTAGTTTAAACAGGAAAAGACGAGAACGATGAAAATCGTGGAATGGAATGGAAAAAGGATAAATTCTTAATAAATATTTTCGTTTAACGGATATAAAGTTGAATTGAAACAAAAAATGAATCGAATAATTTTAATTATTCAAAGAATTAAAAGTTTACGCAAAATTTTTTAATTCTTTTTTAAATTTATGTTAGATTAATTGAAATCCTACTCATTTACAATTATCGTTTTCGAACGAAATTTTAAGCGGAGAACAAAATTCAACAACAATGTTCCGTGATCGCGACTTGTCAAGACTTTTCAATTTAAGCGCTTACTACTGTCGTCATTAGATTAATTTGTCGCTACGTTTGAACAAGGGATTTTAGCTGTTGAGAAGAGTTGCCGAGGTTTTGATTAAATATACATTTAGCTTATAATTTGATTAAAATAACTTCATGAGAAGAAATTTGATCGAAAAGATCGACAAGTTTATTGATCTCGACTACGTAATTCGATTACGATACGTAATTCGTGGTAATAATCATACTGTTTACTAGCGAATCGCTCGTAACAATTTGATTCGAGACACACCGATGAAGGTGACATTTGAAGTTGCGAACAAATTTTCACTCATTGAACTGAATTCGCTTTAGTTTTCCAATAATTCCAAGCTCTAGCGGTGTCGCGTACTTAGCCTAGTTTACTTCGATGTCTCGAAGCCTCGGTGAATACAGAACTTTTAAAAGAGCGTGTACGCGAGCAAGAAGGTAATCACGATAGATATTCATAAATTTTCGCCCGATCATCAACTTCTTTCCGTGTCCTTGATACTAATTATTTTTTCCGAAACTATTATGTCGGAAAAACGATATAATATTTTTCATTTTTACTACACCAAAGACAAATAAAATAAAATACTCGTTACTTTTCAAAAGGAATATATATATATAAAACAGATTTGTTTACATATGCGTAAAAATATTGGTCAGTAAAAAATGAAATAACTTATAATTGAAAAATGATAGCTGAAAAGACGTATCGTATCGTTCCATATTTTTTTATCCTTGAAGTCCTCGAGTCGATGTGCGTTTAATATCAATATGCTTTATAAATTTCATCAATTTTCGAAAATTTACATTGTGTAAATAAATAGTTGGTACATGTATATGTATTCGACGCAAAATATCAACGATCCGTATTTTAAATAATCGGTTGAATAAAATAATTACGAGATATAATTCCGAATTATTTTCACATATGCGATATTTAAATTTAAATTACTCGAAATAAGGATATCGCGATCTCGCACGAGGTTTCGTTGAAAAAAGATTTTTTTCAAAGAAAATTTGAACGCGTGTACGATTTGATTTAATACGTTCCGAACAGCTTATTTATACGAAAGTCTATCTTTTCTTGCTTTCTTCTCGATCGTTCTGTCTTTCTTCCTTTTACGACCCATAGCTTCGATGTAGGTCAATGGATGTCGGGAATGTCTTCTAAAGGCGTTCTCGAGACCACGGTCGTGCCGATGTGTATAAGATGCATGGAAAAGGGAGCAAACTTGCTATGCCCGTAGTTGGGGATAAGAGGGACAAAAAAGGAACTTTCGTTGTCGTTTCGATAAAAATTATTAAAACGCGACATACGTCAATTATCCTATGATTCGTCGATACATCGATACGACGATATTTCAAATTTTCCCACGTTTTATATTTATACGTTACAATTTGCAACGCGTTTGATAATAATTTAAAATTTTGCCAAATTATAGTGGGAGTAACAGCGATGGATAACGATGTTATGTAGCGATTAATAATCCATAAATGAGATATTACGTTTCATCATCGATTGAAAATTCATTGAAATATCGTACGGTTGGCGAACAAGCGAAGAACACGATCGTTCCGTTCAATTTCTTCCTCTTATTATTTCCGCTTTTCACCTCATCTTTCTCCCGCCTATTGTGAGATAACGAGCTGGAACGAGCCCGATGAGGAATCAAATGGAATCGAGCCCGTACATTCAATTCGTGGGCGTTCTTCTGCAGGAAGATCGTCTTCCTTTCGTTTTTTACCCTCCGTTTCGTTTCTCGCTCATTAGCGTACAGCTTCCATTCTTTTTGCTTTTCATTTACCTCTATCTCGAGATTAGAGATAGAAATTTAAGAAATGCGTCATTTTAAAAACCACTATCAATATATATATATATATTCTTTTCCAACGAAACGTTGAAAATCATTTTACATTGATAGATAAATGTATTTCGATCGTTTTAACGATAACGACCGAGTTGCGAATGAACCGCGTTCTAGATGAAATTCAATTTCAAATTTATAACGGTTCGCGTAATCGAATCTTAAAAGTTTTATGTTCGTTACTCGTAGTCATCCATTTTTCGAGAAAATTAGTTTCCTTTTTTTTTTTTTTTTTTTTTTAGAGCGCATAATTATAATTAGAAGGGGGGAGAATAATAGCTATATACCTATTCATTATTAAACGTGATAATTATAATAGAGAAGCGAAATGGATAGATTAATAGTAATAATAATAATATAGTAATAATAGTTTCGAGATCGATAAACGAAAAGTAAATGCGAGAACGCGAGAGGAATAAATGTATAAAGATAAGGATAAGGATGACGATAAAGATGCGAAAAAGTATAAGATGGAGGAAGGATTTATCTAAACGAGCAGATTCGTAATCCTTTTACTGGTACGCGATGAGAGACTTTGACGGTGACGAGCTTAGCGACTTTCGTAACGGTGTCAAGCCGGTCTAAAAGATTATACGTTCTATCTTTTAGACGTTAAGGTCCTCTTATTATATATGTTTCGTATTACCTTCGACTTTTCTTTTTTTTGACTGATCTTCGAGATTATAGATTCAAAGAGTTTTTGAAATTTATTATTATCGTTAAAATGATAAACGTTATTATTAAAGAGTTTGATATTTGATAAATTGGCCACGTACTGTATCTATACATGCAATGTATTTATTTGCAGCTTGTAGCTCACGAGAGACGATTGTCAACTTCTGCTTCTCGAACAATGGCTGCGATGAGTTTAGGATTCATTGTTATGGTCACGCCATGGACGATTCAGGAAGTCGTTGCAGCTTGTACCGGAAGCAAACCACCACCATTCCTCGACTTCCTCGCCACGTGGCTTGCGCTTTCCAACAGCTTTTGGAATCCGTTCCTCTATTGGCTGCTCAACAATCACTTTCGTCGTATTTCGAGAGAACTTCTCTACACTAAGGTAAGCGTAATTGCGTTACGAACACACAGTAATTTTCTTTTTTTTTTTTCGTCGTTCGCATCTTAAATAATATAACAGTGGAAAAATCGCTATTATTATTTTTTAAACGTATACAACTATCCTCAACATATACTTGCATTTACATTTTTGCATTTACATGACATATATACGCTTTATATAGTTTATATATAAAGTTATAATATATAGTTTTAACCATATATAACTTTGTATAATAATATAATATAATCGATGCAATTTTGATAAAAACGACATAATTTATCGATTTATCGTTAATTATTGATTTCGTTTGATGCACGAATGATACATTCACATGTGCAAACATAAATACATCGAACTTATCCCGTTATCTCTGTTGATTTTTATATCGTTTGTCGTAGCTTGTACGCATACGCATTAGGTATCGATTTAATTCTATGCAAACCGGGTGTCTAAAGATATAATAATAAGTTGCTTTCAATGCAAGATGCGTGAAATATTAATATGTTAATCGCGTAATTTTTAAAAGATTTTTAAAAGGTAGGTATGATACGAATAGGAGAACGGAAAGATTTCGAAGATATTTTCTCGAAATCGCGATTTTCAACGAATTCGAATAATGCAAGTTTTACCGTACTAGAAGTAATATCGGCTATTCAAGACAGTGCTGTTCAAGCTTTATTCCCGAATAAAATGATTTTTGCCTACTACTGTACGTACCAAAAGTTTATGGATATTGACCATTTACGGTTATCGAGGGCTAATCCCTATTATATACCTTTGAACTACACAACTTACTCTTTTCTCAATCGTTTTATCCTATTATTTTAAAGACAAATTTTGGAGATAACGTTTCTCTTTCTCTAACAAATTAAATAAGTATATGCGAATTTCGTGAAATATTCGTGGAACGAAACCGCATGTAAATCTTTGCGTGTTAAAAATTTTATAGCGTGAAATTTTGAATTTGCAATTTTCCAGATACTTTGTAGGCCGAAACCTTTGGGACCGAAACAGCATTGTTGCGCGACTAGCACAGGTGGTCTTGATGTTTGTAACATGGCAGGAGTCGATTTATCAGGTGTGTAATATTTACTTTAAATTATTTCCAAATTCCAAAATACGAGAATTTTTTTTCACTAAGAATGATATATCGATTTACAAATTTTATCATTGTAATCGTATCATTGTAATTTTATTGTAATTTCACTCGTTCAAGAGTTGTTTTTTTATATTTTATTCTCCGATTTGCAGATCGTTATAGATAGATACTATAATGTGATGATATTAGTTGATTATCCGTTAAATTACACATTTTAAACCAGTCGCTGCGATGTATTTACCGAAACATCAGATAAGCGATTAACGCATACTCTTCATGGATCTATACTTACAAATAAAATTGTAAAAACGATTTTTATTAATATCTCGAGAATTATTAATTTGGGAACCATTGTAATTCTCGAATCAATCGCAAGCTTTTGATCGACTGATCTATTCTTTCACCGATCACGTCCTTTGATCTGAATCATCTCAATAATTGAAGTGAACTTTTTTGAAAAATCATAAAAAATACGTTAATATCCATTTTCCACTTCTTCCATCTAATATAATTGAAATAATTAAAAAACGAAGCAAATAAAAACTATGTAAAGTATGTAACATATATATATATATTATTTATCCAATGAAAAAAAAAAACAAAAAAATTGTGTAGAGATATAATGTAAAAAGTTTATAAAGTATTCATAATAGTATGATTTTATTCAGAAAAAAAAAAAAAAAATCCGCTGTTTACCTTTATTCGGTTCTTGATTCTTTTCTTTCCTCGAAAGATTTTCTTTGGATCTCATCTTTTTTTTTTTAACTCGGATCCCGATAAATAAAACATCTACGGGCGAAGCGTAATTTCTACTTACGAACCGTGATGAGAGGAAACTTTTTATCTTTTTTATCTTTCATTGTTACATTTTATAAATTGATCTCCTATTTTCGAGAATTTGTGATTGCGATTCGTCAATTTGGTTTGTCAATTTAAAGATCGATGTATCGCATAATAATAGAGACATATCGCGTTCCAGGTTTAGAGCGTTGCTCAATAGACCGTTTTTCAATGGCTCGATGTTCCTCTTCTTCGTTAGCCAATACACCACCACCACTTCCTTGGGAAACCGGACATGTCCTACATAACGATGCTACGCCAACGTGAGGTGGTACATTTTTCATTTACATGCGTGATATTTTGCGAAAAATAAAGTCGTGTAGTATACTTGATGATAAATCTAACGATCGACGCGAATATATTTATTCGTTGCTATTCGATAATTTTTTTATCAACGCATAAATATATACGTATCCATCCCATCGTCTATACATTATATAAAGATAAATATTTTCTTATATCCGATTTTTCATTTCTTTAGGTGTTAAAATTATCATTATCGACGAAATATTACGTCCCATTTATTTGATGAACTAGATTAATAATTATTAATAATTATTTGATGGTTTCAGTTAGGGATGCCGTCACGCAAACGGAGGACATTGAATCTCCAACGCATGCCAGTTAGTATAGCGTGGCGGCAGAACAACATTCCATGACTGGCAATCTTGGAACAGAGCGATCATCGCATCCTCGATCTTTTCCAAATAATTCGTCTTTGTCGATAATAGAATATTCTTTGTACGAAGAAAGTACACAAATTCGACGCGATCGCCGATTCTATCTGGAAAATACGTGTTTCAAGAGCGTGCCAGATTTAATCCGAGATCTCGAATTTAATTGATGTAATAATCTCAAATGTTGCCAAAGAAAACATATTGCGCTGTTGTAATTTGCGATCAAGAATCAAATTCGTGAATGAACATTACGATTTCTTATCTACTAATCAAAAGTTTAAAACTAATCAAAGATACTTTTTATTATAGACGAAGCACATTCAACGGAAAGAAACGGAAAAAATATTATCTTGAAAATTAAGCATAATTTTTCACTAATTTGAATTAGAATATAAACTTATGGCGTTCAAATATAAAATATAATAATAAATTTAAGAGAAAGTATACATAGTAGGTACCATGTAAAATTGTTTTACATCATTTTTTTTCTTTTTTATCTTTCTTTTCGTGATTTCGAAGGTAATGGGAAAAGGAAAGATAAAGAATAACGATATATATCGCTATATGTCGCTAATTTACGTAATATTTTTAATTATCGAATTCATTGAAATGCGTTCATTGTCTTATAATATCTTGCCAATACACGTTTATAATAACCGCACAAATTATACGTATAAAATAACATTTAAGAAATTGCAATTGCAAATTGCAAATTGTAGATGTTAAATAGATGTTATCTTTATCGTGTTATATTGCTTCCCTTCGAACAGAATGACTGTTACAATGATAACGCGATGAAGGAATTGTTTTAAGAAGTATTATTAGAGTTGGATCATCACAATCATCATAAATCATTTGATCATTATCATCACAAATCAAATTGATTAATTATCGATTTGTCTTAAAATTTCATTTATATTTAATATCAAATATTTAATATTAATAACATATTTCGTTAACATTACACTTTTTTTATCTTTTTATAGTATTTATTAACAAAAGAGCTCGTTTTTACTTACATACACACATAGATGCGCGCACGCGTGCACAACACATTGAACAAGCTGACCGATAAACTAGGTAAAAGTTTATAAAAATTAGAAAAATCATTTATTTTTCCAATCAAATATGTTATTCATTCTCGCGTTATATGTTTGGATAAAATTATATATGCAAAACGCGATTATGAATGCAACAAAGATTTCATTTTTTAATAACGTGAAAATTAATTATTGTGAAAAATAAAATATTAGTAACTTTGGTATAATATAATATAAAGGGATAGTTAATATATATAACATAAAATTATATATACATTAGTTACATCTCTATTTACACACATTTATATACGTGTACACGCGTATATATTCGTTAATTTATAGTAAAATTGAAGGATATTTAATAAAAGAAAACGTTCGAGAAACTGTAAAATATATAATATTTAGCATTTTTAAAAAAAAAATATTGTGCTTTCCAATGATCATTATATTATTTATATACAATTACATTGCAATAATAAATTTATTTATTGAATATTGTACTTATAATAGTAGATTATTATTATTACGTATCATGTTGTATGGTTGAAATAAAAAAAAGGAAAAAAAAAGAAAAAAAAAGGAAAAAATCGATCCAGAGATTACAAATCGAAATTTTTGAACTTTAGATATTTTTCATTGATTTTTAACATTTCGGAAAAGCCAATATTAGATAATGAATCATTGTCTATGAACACGATGCAACAGTTTATCGAATATGTTGAAATATACATATATTTTCTACTATGTAAAATGCTGTGAATATAGGTTATTTTTTATATACAATTATGAATATAATAAAAAGAGAAGAAATAAATTAATAATGTTAAAACTTTTAATACGTTTAAAATAATTTTCAATTGTCGTTTAAAATAAATTAACAAACATCATTTATGAGTCGATTTATACAAAATCGTTAAAATGTGGTGTTGTAAGTACATTTTCGATATTACGAATATACGTTATGTCTTTTCTGATCTTTCTAAATTTAAAAAATTATTAATTCAATAATTAAAAAGTAATCGTAATGTTTTAAATGTAACACATTTATTCTTCTTGTTATTCTTCTTTTCAATTATGATCCAGTTATTTATACAAAGAAATTAAATCTCACGTAACGCAAAATAGTAAAACGTGTATAATACTTTGATCATTTGTAAATAGATCGTGGTTTCAAAAGGCATAAAAGTAGAGAAAATTAAAAATGGAAAAAAGATTTGAAAATTTGAATTAAAAATTGCAAATACGAATACTTTAGGATTGTTATAAAATCGTATAAAATAAATGATTCAGGGACTGTTATAGTTATATAAGTTTGAAAAATTGTTATTCATATGATGTTTCTTTATATGAAAAATTCTAAATATAAATAACCGTATAAACGTAATAACATAATTTCCGTGTACGTCAATATTATGCATATATTGCATTCAACAATGTTATTTATAACATAACGCATATAACATAAATATAATTTATAATAATGGAAAAAAAAATTAAAATTAAAAGAAACGATCAAACAATTGATAATAAAATGATTTGATTTACATATGCATCATAATTAAAAAAAAAAAAGAAAGAAAAGTTGATGTAAGAATATATAGTTGGAATATAGTTTCGTAATACATATTGATATAATCCGAATAATATACAACGTGTATATGGATATCCAATATATTCACTCTATGTATACTTGGATACTTTGGATAACGTTGAATCAGTTTTGTTTAATTTAAAGCGTTAAAATATCATATTATCATTATTTTAATCTTTTTCAATGTGAGAAAAACAGGATATTCTTCAAAAATAAAAAAATAAAAAAAAATTATCGTTTTCATTGTCTCGAAATGTAGAAAGAACTAGAAATTTAGAAAGAATTTTTTATATCTCTCTTGATTTTTAATATACGAAATGTTTTCAATTTATTTTCGTTATATTAAAAAATTAATCAATATATCGGTTTTGAATATATTAATTTTTTTGCAAATTTAATATAAAATATTTCGTGTATTTATAGAAATAATTATAAATATAGGTAGAGTTTAAAAATGGTGCATGTAATAAAATAGTGGAAATATATTATAATCTTATCTATTATATATTGTATAATTATACGATTTTAATTAAAACGATTACGCGTTATGCTAATTGTTGTGCTAATGTTATGCTAATCGCATAAACTTTAGCTACATTTTTTTCAATTTTTAAATTATTTACAATTATGTTATATTAAGTTATAAGTATATATTTATACACGTATAATATATTATATTAACGTAATGTACATATGTATACGGTTTTTATTAAATATAATGCTGGAATACATTATGATGATAGATACGAACGTTGTAAATTGTACGATGTGAAATCAACAAATTTTCGTAAAAATTTTGCTGAATTTTACTTTTTAAATAATATTTTTCATATACATACACATATATTGTTAAATATAACTATATAACTTATTGTAAATAATAATTTTGTAAATACTTTAGTTCGATATTCAACGATGTTTTATTATTTGTCGTTTTATTATTTTTTTCTTAATTCTGCTATTACAATATTTATATCTATGCGATGATTTAATTTCCACTTTATTCGTTAAATGATTATTGTATAATAAGTATAAAAAAATGTAATAATTAATTATGTTTAATCGCAAATATTATAATTTTCTCATGGAACAAAATACAAAATTAAGTTTACATTGTAAGAAAAAGAAGAAAGAAATGAAGAAAAAGAAAAAAGAGAAGAAGAAGAAGAAAAAGAAGAAAAAGAAGAAAAAGAAGAAGAAGAAGAAGAAGAAGAAGAAGAAGAGAAAAAGGAAGAAAAAACATATGATCTATATTAATCTTTTACAATATTAGAATATATATTAGTAAAACTAAGATCGAATTGTTGAGAGTCGATAAGAGCGAAACACTGCCTGTTGGCTCACCAACAACAACGTGAAAGCTCCTTCATAACGAGATGAAACGAAACATTTATCATTGCCTCGAAAACACGGATAACTACTCCCTATTGAATAGGGCACAAATCATTTTTGTATCGAATAAGACAACGCGTATCAATTTTAGATACTTGGGATACTTATATAATTAGAAAAATTAGAAGTAAAATATTAAACGAAGAATTTAGATGAAACACATAAATAATCAAAGTAAAAATAATTATGAATTTTATTCTTTATTTTATATTAAAATAATTGTTTCAATTGGAATATTTTTTCTGTATCGATATAACGAAAAATATACATATATAAAATAAATAAATGTAATTAATTTACCAAGTTTTTAAAGAATTTTTGTATAAATACATTGTACATTAATTAAAATTTTGATTAGAAAAATTTTTCGATTTACTTCAGATTATTTACGTTTCGTTATTCACAACTAACTTCAACTTTTTATAAAAATTAAATATTCTTATCTTCTATATCCATTAGAAATATTGTGAAGTTAATTATAGAACTTTACAATATCCATTACAATGGAGAATTAATTTGGAGAAATCCATTAATTTGGAGAAATTGTATGTATGTATGTGTGTGTGTGTGTATATATATATATACACACACACACACACACACATACACACAATTCTCGTAAATAATATTTTTGTTCGTTATTTAAAATATAATATATAATATAAATATACAAAGTATATAATGGTGTTAGATAAAATTAGTGATGTTGTATCCTATAAGTATATTCTATTTCTTATAGTAAGAATAAAAAATGTACGAAGTGAAAAAAATATGATTGCAAATTTTCTTCGTTATTCAATTACAATTCTTATACTTTTTATTATAATATGTTGCTCGCCCCCCCCCCCCTTTCCCTCTTTCCCCTCCCCTCCTTTATTAAAAGTCATCGTTCATTTATTATAACGATATAGAATAACATGTGAACCACGTTTTTTTCTAAATAATTGAAAGAATCGCGTGATTATAAATGTAGAATGTTCTTAATGTTCAATGTTAAAAAAAAAACTTTATTACACGATATTTATTATCCGATATTTAACTTTTAAATTTTTAATTGATATAACGTGATGATGAGAGGAGGCTTCTCTTTACATTTTGTACAATATATCATTTATTTACAAGAATAAGTTTATACAATTTACAAAACGATTTATACAATATAATAGATGGATAGATTTGTTTTTACATCGGCACGTGTTCACAGCGGCAACGAACGTCAGGAACGATTGACAGCTATTCCCGTTTAATCGATGTCCCCGGATATACGATTTTTCTTGAAAATTTTCTAGCATATCGAATAGGCTTTGAAATTTCTTATTCTTACCGGCTGTCAAATAGTTTCGACAATTTCTACGCTGTGTTTTTGTTATTTTCAAGTAATAACATTATAATTTATTATTATTTTGTTATTAAATTATTGTAACTTAACTGATATAAAATTATCAAATTGTTAAATAAATCAATTAATCGACATTATTGTACGTAACGATATACATTACTATTGACCCAAATTCTACAAATTTATATATTATTTTGCCATATTTTGTTCTTTGTAAGAAGCGAAAGAAAATATTTGACAATGGCATTTTGTATGATAAATATATAAAAAAATTTGTGTAAATTTCTTTTTTCTCGGAATGTTATTTTAATCCATGTTTTACGTATTATATATACATACTTTTTTTCTATAAGAATATTTGAAAACATTATCGTATGGATAATTGTAGAATAACTATCTATAAATACGCAAATACGCATGACAAGTTCGATAAAAATATTTAATAATTTATTTTTAATGATAACAAGTATAAAGATAAATGTATACTTCACGACTGTATTATTCTTAATTAAACGTAATAACGATCGATAATAATATAATTGAAAATTTGCTTAAATTGCATTGAAAAGATTAGACCCTGAGACCCTGGTCTTAAAATATAGGTATCGTTATACAAAGAGAAGATTTCGTCACTTATAATAATAAATGGCATTTTTTTATTACGTTTACGTGTCAAATAAAGTTTTATCATCTGAAATTATCCGATTTAAATGCAACAATAGATTTTTAATTTAATTTTCGGCGATGACAAAAATTCCATTTAATTCGGAATCGGATAATAGTTTGGATTCGCTAGTAAAAGAACGAAAAAGTTTTTCTACAGTTCAAAATATAATTTTCTATATTCGTATATATTTTTTACGATTACATTTCGCTGATTAGGGAACTTTTGATCGATTTCGATGAAATAGTGTCGAGTTCAAAATTTTGAATTACATTTTCTATCCGTATAAACAACGTCTCGGTTTTAATCTTCGAGGTATTAACATATTACTAGATTTCTTAAACTACTGACAAATTATTTTAATCAATCATCTTTTAAATTTTTCATTATTAATTATTTCATATTTTACATATTGATAATTAATAATATAGCTTTGAATTTTTTAAATTTTGTACCTATTGGAATGTTAAAAAGTTGTGTGTACATAATGTTTATATTTCGTGTACAAATACAGTGAAAAAAAAAAAAAAAAAAAGATTTCACTTAATTATTTCATTTAAACGAGCGATAATAGAAATAATATCACGCGTGAAATACGTAATATGTTCTTCTTACGTTCATAAAAATTTTCTACATTGTCTTACTTATTATTATTTCGTAAAATATTTACATCTTATTCTCTGATATTTATTTCCAAGAAATATCACTTGTCACCCATACTTTGATCCATACTCGTGTTACACGCATTTTTAAAACAATTCCACTTCTATTCCAAGATGTTCCCATATTTTTTGCCGATTTCTTATAATATTCTTGTATTTTTTATAGATATGATATCGCAATCTATTAAAATTAAATTATAAGAACAAATTTACGTTATATCTCGTTAATCTCGTACAAAATTAACTCTTTCTTCTTCCGTTGGACAATTCTTCGCGAAGCAAGTTCGAATGCGTTTTCAAGAATAATAAACGATAATTATAGATGTTCGATATCAATGATCGAACTACATACAATTTTATAATTTTATAATATCCGTCAATTATCCAGTGTTTTTATATTTATAAATGAAAGTATTTCCGAGGTGACAATAAAAAATTGTTGCAAATTAGTTTTAATCATTTAATCCTTATTCATCTTTTGAAGTGAAAAATCGAAATATCGTATAATAAATTTCGCGATACGGATTATCTATTTCTTATTAAAAAATCTACGTTTGAAATCGAATATTTGAAATGTTTCTTCGTTTTTATCGAATATTATCGTCAAATGACAATCATCTTACTTTTAAAAAGGAAAAAGAAAAGAAAAATATTTAATTTAGCGTTATGTTTATAAGAAAATTATGATTACAATATTTTGCGATCTTTGAAATTTCATATCTTTTTTTTATACATATTTGTAGATTTGAAATATATCAATTCACTATATGTATATGTATACTTGTTGTAGAAGAATTTTCAAATGATAGATGAATAAGGATTATTAATCGTAAAACATTATACGTATTTAATGGATATAACTAAAATTGTTATTTGAACAAAAAATAGATAATATTGGCACTCGTTTACATTATATTTTGATATATATTTTCTAATATAACGATTCGTCGCGATTCACTACTATTCGCGATTCAACAATAAAAATGATTAATTCGTAAAGCAAGATTCTTATATAACTAGAAAAAAGAATTGAATATAAAAGAAAAGCATTTTATATTTATAAAATATAATAATAAAATGGGCGGCATAATTATTATTACGATATAATTATATACTATTATATATGCAGGATAATCCATTTTATCTGAGAACATATTTATCTGAGAACATATGAAATAAATTTAAAGAAATTGCACTTACAAATTTGATTTTTAAAGATTTTTAAAAGAGTTTTAATATTTAATTTTTACGATAGAAAAAAAGAACCACACAATATATGTGTATATATTTTAAAATATCATTGAAATATCATTTATCGTATAACTATTCCGTTGTATTATATGTTATATTTTTTTCTTCGCCTTTAATACATTGTAGTCTATTTATATTTTAAAAGTAAAAGACATATGCGAGCCCTATTTTCCCCTTTTAAACGTATCAGATAATAATACGAAGCGTATTTAATCCTGCTGTACTCTTTATCTCTTTATCTTTTTTTAGCAGCAGTGTCGAAGGATTCATCGACTATATACAAGTTATGGCAGTCATATCCAATATGATCGGCTGATGCTGTGAAATTTTATAACGAGGCTGGTATAATCTTCGTTGAACAGACACGAGCCGACAAAATGGGCGATGGGGATTAATGCGTTCGTGTCGGTAGCCGAGAATGGAGGCCGAAACCGATGCCTCCCAAGGGGCGAGCCGTGGAACAGGAGGTTAAGAAGGGGAATGCATCGAGATCACGCGTTGTAAGATCAAGTAAAAAAAAAATAGAACACGCGAATCATCTCGACGATATCCAAAATGAGTTCGTGAGAAGGACGAAATTTACGAATGGGCCTAAGAATAAAAAATGAGCGTAGATATGTTACGTAGCGTATTCTGCTGGATGTAAAAATATCTGGATGAGATATCTATAAGCGAGAGCAAGGGATAATCTATGATGCCCTGATGACGATAAGCGTTTGCAACAGAAGCGAAAGTTCTGGATATCTAGAGAGAGGAAAATCTATTCTAACGATCTAGAGTAGAACGGCGAATATTGCGACACATAGAATCGAAGACGAGGACGAGGAAGATGTTTCTACCGAACCGAGAAATTAGTGAACATTCGTATTTATTTTTGTTGTTAACGAGCTTAAGCTTTCCCTAAGCACAACGAGTTACTTCCTTAAAGATATCAATTGACTCAAAATAAACGTAGCTATAAACATGATATGCGATGATATGCATCGATATAGAATGATATATGAGAAACACAGATAATATCAAGATATATATATATATATTCGATATTCCTCCGAGTTGATAACGAAAGATATTCAGAGAATCAAATGATTGAAATTTTTGCAACAGATTTTCTTATCACATCGAACGATGTGAATCGAAAGAGGAGATATTGGAGAAGATTATTCAAATACTTTTTTATCAATAAAAAACTCGGATGTATTAGTCCTAATTAATTTATTCTCTTTTAATGGCATAATAATAAAACTTTAAACAATAAAACTAATAATAAAACTATCTATTACTTGGATCTGAGAAACAATTTATAATTATTTCTCTAAAAGTAATATTTCCGCGATTCAAAAGAGGCGTCAAATGGAATATGAGGAGGAATTTTTTTAATGAATATATCTAACGAATAATTCGTTTTAGGCCTTGATGAATTCCCTATTGATGTGAAAGTGGATAAGTGCATAATTACCTTAACCTTTCCCCCATTCTCAACAATGATAAATAGAAAAGAAAAAAGAAAGAAACAGATCGCGTTTTGCGAGTATCGAGAGATCGGACAAGTCAATGGACAGTGTCGTCATAGTGGTCATCCGAAGCAGTGGTTAATGGATTGAAAACTCTGGTTCGGGAGGAAATACATGGGATGCACAATTCAGAAGGAGGTAAGATTGGAGAAAGCCAGTGAACCGAAAAATGAACTATTTGCTAACGGGAGTGGAGATGAGATTGAGTACATTGTTGACGAGGGGGAGGGGGAGGGGAAGGGGGTAACAAGGCAATCGACAAAGTAGGCAGACGCGATGATCAAGACGATCCTCTGTATCGAGAGAATATCGGTCTTGGAAGCGTTTGGAATCGTATCTATTGTGTGAATACGTATACACATCAGAATACGATTTACGGAAAAAAAAAAAAAAAAAAAAAATAGATATTTTTTTATCGCCATTTTATAAACGAGCGAAATTGTAGCCTTTTTTAACGTTACGAGTACGGACAGGAGATCGAATATTAACCAATGGTAAAAAGTGTATGTCCGTGTCAGTTTTTCCAAAGACTTTAACAAAAACAAAATGCAAAATGTAAAATATGAGTTTAAAGTTACCTTAAACTCGTATTTTGCGTATTTTTATATTTGCTGATGTATAAAATTATTAAGAAAATACTTTTTACACGATAAATGGTCAAAATAGAATTGTCACCTCGGTTGAGATACGTGAATCGTATCGCGAAACGTTTCACGTACGTGGTTTCAAAGATATTGAATCATGTGGTTAGACGAGCAGTACTTGCTAGTACTTACGTACGTATCATCGCGTAATTCGAAAGTTTCCGAATTCGGAAACGACGTTTCAACGATGCGTTATTATAATTTGTCAACCTAGTTTTAATATCGATGAAAATATTGCCTAGGTTCCACGACATATCATCTAAAAACGAAGAAATAAATTAAAGTAAGGAATGGCGATAAATTCGTCAATTTTGCCGCGGATGCACAATACAAATTGTCTCTGTGATAATACGTTGGCGGTGGATGTTCATCTCCCGGCTTGCAATATTCGTGTTTCTCTTTTAATTCCGCCTGTAACAGAAAAGCAAACAAACATGAAACGAACTTAAGAATCTAGTCTGTTACACAAGTGGCGCGAGTAAAGACGCACGAGATTCTTTCTCTCGTGTATTTATTTTATTTCTCGTCGATGCAACCTTCGTTATGGAAGATATTTTTATAAATTTTAACAAATTAATAAATTGTATTATCGCGATGCATCCGATATATTTGTAAATTAAATTCGAATAATCGAATAATATTCATTCTCACCTGACAAATGTCTCTACATGGAGGGCAAATTAGAGCTCCTTTATGAAGCCAATCATTTTGTATTATTCTAATTGCGATTTCTTGGCCAGCATGATAACACGTATACGTGTAATTTGCGACCTAAAAAAATGAGATATATCGAAATTTATACGATAGGCTATGTTAAAGAGAAGGAAAACGGATTATAAACGTGTTAATAATAAAGAAGATTGTAAAACGGTTTTCTGATACTGACTATAATATGTAATCTACCAACTTCACATTTATATCGATAACATCCGGAACCCCAATGTTGCCATTGCCTAGCTTGTTTACACGTTCTTTCTTCCCACATTTGATTCGTATGATCGAAGCATCTCGAATGTGGACCATATTTTTCTAAAGCAAAATTTTTGTCCGGATCTGTTGACAGAAAACAATCCGATTAACGAATCACGTTTTACTTTTTGATACAAAAAATTAAACCAAAAATTATACCATATTTATACTACTACTAAGTGTAAGATGTAAAAAATAAACTCGTTTAAATAATATCAACGTTAAGTAATTTCATTAAATTAAAAGTTATATATTAAAAAGATATCAAAAAGATATTGTTCTTTAAATGGGAGATACGAATTATTATTAAGTAAAATATCGTTTCAAAAAATGAAAAATACTATTTATCGTGGAATAAAATGGATTATTGGATGGTACAGTTATTAATAAGCGTTAAAAGACTTACGAGGATTGTTCTCTTCGTAGAGACAATGAGAGCCTCTAACTACTATATTTCGAGCTCTCCACGTAAACTCTTGAATGTATGGACAATAATCCGCTAGAGATACCGAACCACCGTAGTATTGTTCCTCTCCAGCTGGCACGTGAGGTATAAAGTCAAAGTTCTAAGATTCGAAACGTATATAAGATAATTAGATTTTTATGCAAATACATATTTTTTTATATTATCTATGTTTTGCGTATATTTTACGTATAAATGATATAAACGTAGATTATCGAGTTACACGTGTCGAAAAATTTAACGAGCGATTTAAAGCAAAATAAGAAACTGCTCGATTTATATATGATATCGACGAGAATGTTCATGGATATTCTAAAGAAGCGAGAAGTGTATAATAATAACGGATGAATAAATTCTTTATTTATTTATTTCGCACGAATGATAAGAAGAAAGAAGAAAATATTCTTTATATATATATAATAAGATTTTATATATAAACGAATAGTTGTATTTAAATGGAACAAAGATATTTATTACGAATGTATGTACGTATAATAATTTTATACCTGATACTTCTTAGGTAAAGGTTGCGAGTATTTGATCAAGTTACACAATGCCACTGAACTTCGGTCATCGGTACACTCGGTCTGTAATGGATCTTGTTTCACTTTGTTACAAAAGGGATGAATAGACTTTCCCCTGAAAAACGATAGTAAACTTCGATATTAAAGATATATAATAACCTATTTCACTTTTGTTTTCGCGACAATTTTCTCGTTATTTTTATATTACAACGGAGCGTTTATAGATTATAGACACGATGAAATATTGTTATTACGTAATATAAGTAGTTTACGTTATAAAAATAAAATAAAATGCGTCCATCTACGTTCTTGAATTAAAATATCGATAAAAATGTTCTCTATTTTTGCATTGCTTTTTGGAATACATACGACCACCGAAACGATTTTGAAGATATCCACTCCTTACACGACTTCATCGAAAAATTGCAGCCGAGATTCCTACCCCATCCTAATTCTTGTGCCATCGAGTAATTCGCGCTATACCATCCGGTATCTTCCATAAGAGCGAGCGTTATCCTTGAATAAACTGGATTTTGAGTATGCGTCCCCGTCATTGCTTCGTTCTAAAACGATGAAAGATCGTAGCGTTAAGATTTTACAAAATATCGAAGTAACTACATCACGATAATTTTTAAAATTATTTGCAAATATGAAAATATTTCGAGAAATAGTTAAATTCTATTAAAACGGGCAATCGTTTCTTTTCAACTATGTATTTATTAAACGGTAATAAATATTCTTCTTTCTCGAATTTTGTTTCACTCACTACTATATAAAATTTAATTTTATTTTCGATCGGATTTATTTCGCTATGTATAAAATATCAGTGATACGATTGATTTAATTTTGCTCGAACGATACGATTATGATTCTTAAGTAAAGGAGAGGGAAAAAAAAAAAACAAAAAAGAAAGCGACGACATTTTAAAAACTGTTATAATTGTCTAATTACGCGTCGAATATCGTTCGTCGAATTCGATAAAACGATCAAGGATGGTCGTTAAGGTCATTATCGTACGGTATTTGTAACGATTTACCTCGAACACACGTTTTTCCCAATGCGTCAATGCCGTACCATCTTCCCCCTGATCCTCTAGCTCCGCTCCTTCCAGTTCCGGACAATTGAAGTGAGCTTGAACTTCGGCACGAACTCTCGGTGTCACTATCATTTGTATCGATCTTTCTACGTAGCCTCCATGCACTTGCCAATATGGCCTGACCACGGTTCGAATCGTGTTTTCACTCCATTGATGCGTTTGTAACCTGATATCACGGGTATATGTAGATACATGCAGATATAATAACGAAAATTGAACGTATAAGAAAAAAGCTTCGATTCGATACACGATATGAAAGGACGCGATTTGGACGCGAAACTAGAAGAAAGTACGAATATTTTTTTACATTTTTTCTCGGACGAATCGTGGAAATATCACAAAGGTGAAAACCGGAAGATAAGATCTCTATCGACGGAAGAGGAGAACGCGATTGAAGTGTATACGTATAATAGTACGTAAAAGGAATATCGAAAAAAAGAGAAAGGATAAAATGTTGGAGCGACAACACCGGAATTTGGCTCGTTACGATTCGTCGATTCGGATAGAAGGCATAATGGTGGAAGAAAAGATTTATCCGCGAAAAGAAAACGACAATGACGAAGAAATATTATGGAATCGAAAATGATACGATTATCCTACGTCTAAATTGGAATCATTTCGGATCGGATCCATATGTTATTTTATTGTTTTAACGTGTAATAATTACGTACAGATTACTTTTGATGTGACGTAAACGAAATGTTATATGTTCATAAAACGATAAAAGGATACAAAATCGCTTACTTTTCGTTTAAGAATGGTTTCCCCGTGTCGCTTCTTCTCGGAGTTCTAGGTTCTCCATTTTCGTCTCGATAGAAGGCGTATAAACTGACGGAAAATCCCAAGGCGTGTAATATTTCGTGTTTCACGGTACTTAGCAAAGTTTCGAGTTCTTGTGGTTTCGTGCTTATGCTTTTCGGGCATAGATTGGCATGACCAGCAATCGGTCTAGAAAATATCGAATCGAAATATCGTTCGAATAGGAATCTGTGGAGATCGTATGGGAAAAAACGAGGCGATTACCTGTCCAATGCCGCTTCTTGTTGGCAATGGGCCGCATAAGCCACGGTTAATCCTTTGTGGCATCTTTCGGTTTGCATCGCGGACACGTAGAAAACAAAATCGGCTCCATCTATACCAGGGCCTGCCTTGCTTCCTTCGGCTATACCGCAATTATGCCCTGTTGCGTTACACGTTCTACAAACCTGATCATCGCATCGCGTTCATTTTTCACTTTCAACTGTATGATGTATATACTATATAGGAAGAATACGCGAATATATCGAACGCGACGAGAGTGAAAGAGCGATCGAGTAACCGTTATTAATTAATTTCTTACATCGAGATGATCTTCGGGTACGACAACTTCGCCGCACATCGTAATGGGCCGACAGGTATCTATACAGTGAGTATGATGATCTTTAACGAACACTTGGCTACTTTCGCATTTCCTAAAACATAAGAAATTTCGTAAAACGAGTAATTATATATAGTTGGAATTAAATATCGATCGAAATTGTTGGATCAATATTTAAGAAAGTGGCTTTTTAGAAGAGATATAACGAAGAAACGTTTAGAATTAAAAATTAGTCGGTTCATCTTTGGACGATGAATCGTTATAATCGTTCGTTTGTTATAAGAAAACTTTTTGTTATCGTTTCTTTACGTTCTTTTTATTCTTGCTTAAAGCGATATATTTTCACAAGAACGAGTATTTATTTAAAATACGATTCGAAGTACGAGAAAATTAATTAATTCACGATTCGCGATTTGAGAAATAAAATTCACGATGAAAATAATTTTTATAAGGTTATAGGTATAAATTTATACGCGATATTTTAAAGATAAATTTGTTTCGAAACTTTCTCCTTTCTCTCTTCTTCCCCACGCAACGTAGAAAAGAAAAATGCGTATAATTTCCTCGAGAGTAAGATGTACCGATATTACAAGCTTCTCCGAGTCTCTGAAATTGCAAGATTTTTATCTCTGATGTCAACGACGGAAAGATGGTCGAAAATTTTTTTTATTTTTTTTTTCTTTCCTTTCTACCTTTCTATCTACACGGATACACGGATAACTGGAAAAGAGAGAGGAAAGAGAGAGAGAGAGAGAGAGAGAGAGAGAGAGAGAGAGAGAGAGAGAGAGAGAGAGAGAAAGAGAAGAAGAAAAAGAAGAAGAAAAAAATAGAGAATGGTAGATTTTGTAAAGAGGTGGTAAATTGGCTGGAAACTAGTTAAATATTTACGGAAGACATTTTCTCTCTATAAATTAATGACGTGCTCAATTTCAAGAGGCATCTTTAAAGCGATATTGAAATCGTAAATCTAACGAAATTTAAAGGCACATCCAACTTGATGGCACTTATGGCGTTGGCAGATTTTCAGAAAGGAAGAGGAAAAAGGAAAGAGAAGAAAGATGAAACCGATAATGAAAGAGAGTGCATATGACGGGAAGTCGTATAAAAGTGGAAGTTATGGAAGAAGCAGCTGCGAGATTTCAATGATTTAAACCACAGATTTTCGGCCAAGAGAATCCTCGAACCTCGATCGTACATCACGTAAATTGATTCGAGCGACCGTGTGATCAGATTAACGGATTAAACGTTGTTAAGCTCCGATATAACACATTGCATACATCGTAGCCTAAGTATCCTTGTTATTTTGCAAAAATGGACTTTTCTTTTTTCTTTTTTTTTTTTTTTTTTTTTTTTACATTTTGAACCGATATTTATCGTTCGTATTCGTTATTTCTATCGTTTCATCTAAAATTATATTTATAATACGAAAAGATTGGATTCGTTTTCACGCGTTGGACGAGCGGACGAGATAAAGGATAAAAATGTTGTACGGAGAAGTTGTTTCGATAGTGAATATCGCAAAGGTACTCATGGGAGTCTTTCAGCACGGTATTATAGCCGAGGGATATTTATGAATCGAAGGAAGAGGATCTGAGAAAATCCTGCGAGAGATGCTATTCTATCCTGTTCTACTATTCCATCCAGTTTTCGTAATCCCTATTGGATCTGCCCAACTCGATAAAAGAAAACCGTATGGCAGAAGAGAAACTAGCTATGCCGCAAACCGTTCGCTTCATTTTCTTCTTTCCTCCCAATCTTTTTCCCCGATTCTATCTCTAAAAGCCATAACGTATTCTTAGTTTTCTTCTATCTTTTCATCTTTCTCTTTTGCGCCGTTATTATATCAAAATTTAGGGATACGATCCGATAAACATCGACGTTTCGCAAATATTATATTATATACGACGTTATACATGACGAGTTGAGAAGTTCGTTTAAAAATATCTCTTTTTATCGTAAACGCGAGTATAATTGGAATGTTCGAAAAAAAAAAAAAATTAAATTGGTGGCAAATTGACAAAAAGTTTTTACGGAAAGACGATTTGATGATGAAAAGAAGATCTCGCTGATACTATTCGTGATACTATAAAAAGTGCGGAAGAATTGAAAGAGAGAAAAAAGAAAGCGTGTGAATAGCTGACAAGAGATGGAGAATAAACGAGGGAAACGATCCGATTAAAAGTTTGAACAGGTACCCCACTGGCCGCGGTAAAGTGGCGCTTGCGTGCATTTTCTCTTAATGGATTTTAGAGTACCTAAACGAACGAATGAATCGTAACATCGTGAATTTTTACTACGATTAACTAATTTTAAGCATTATCGATATTATATATAACGTTTTTTTATTTCCATCCAAATATTGAACATTTGTATACACGCGATTAAATTATTCCTTTCTGACAACGAAATAATTTTTTTTCACCTATGAATTAATTAATGTTGAAATATGTCGTGTCTTTTAACGTTATCCGTGCATTTCATCATATATTTTTTTTCTCTCGTTTCTACCCGTTGTTGCGAATATTAATCGTATGGAAAACACGTCGCGTGTAGAAAATAAGGCTGTATCGATCTAGGTATAAGTATAAGATATTTCCGTGTCCCTATAACTTTGAAATGAAATTATTCAAATTATAGCGCGCGAGATATTAACTCGTCAAAAGTCGAGAGTTCGATCTCGGATCTACGATGGATAGAAAGAGGAATATAAGGAATATATGAAAGTAGAAAACATCGATCTGTACTTGTAATATTTCGTGTTTAAAATATTTCCAAGTAAGTACACGTTTGCATATATAGTAAATGAAACGGGAACATCCGTGTGACTTTTAGTACATTTGCATATTTCCATATACATATGCATTTCACGTATATATATATTTTTTATTTCTTTATATTTTTCCATTTTCTTTTTTTTTCCTTTTTTTTTTTCCAAAAAATTTCCTTTTGCTAATTTTCTCAATACTTTTACAAATTTTTCGTTTCGAAATATTTTGTATACAGATTTTTATTTTATTTTATTTATTCGATATTTATACTCCGAATAAATATTTTTAAACGTTACAAAATTATCGCTGCGTTTTCCTTTTCTTATAGATTGTCGTCGAATTTTATATTTTGTTCATAAATTGGATAAAGAAAGTAAATGGAACAGTTTAATATGAATGACGCCATCTCGTTAAAAACTTCGACTTGTTATCAGTAATAAAGATGTGCAAAAGATTTCGCCATATTAAATTCTTCAGATATTAAATTCTTTCCTTTATTTAGTTTACTAGTTTATTATCTTCAACTTTTTAATATACACATTGTCGCACGTATCTCGTGCATTTACGCGTTATTATTCTAATACACGCTCTCTAATTCAAATGTATTATTCGTATGGAAATTGAATAAAAGGGATAATATAAATTTCTCAAGTATTTTATTTGGTTTATATTTAACAAACGTTAATTCTAATTTGATTCGCGGTATTGATGATGATTAATAACAGGATCTAAGTTAGATATCGGTAATTAATGTTACATCGCTTGTTACGAAGCTTTGGATCGATATAGAACATCGCATGTCCGTCTTCCTTAGAAGACAAATGACGTTGCTTGATAATAGCGTACATACCGCAAATGGTGGTAATTAATGCGAAATACCGACATATCATTCGTTATATTAACTTAAACGTTAGTACGAGTTTATCTAACGAGAATGTATTCATATTTGGATTGATTTTTAAATTTTTATTCACCAAAGACAATTATTTTCATACGCATTTTCTAAAACAAATACTTTTAGACCGGTTGGAATAATAGTTTCTTGTTCGTGCGTTAGGTGGACAAATTCTTTGTACCGGAATAACAAGTAGGATTGGCAAAAATAAGAAACGCTTTCTTCCTGTCTAGCGTGTGTTCCGCGTGGTCTTGTTGAATAATGTAACGAATTCTCTTCCGCATCACGGAAGCCCATCCTCTCATCCACCTATTCACCCGCTTCGCTCTCGAATCCTCGTCTTTTCGCGTCCGGTCGAAGCTCAACCAGAACGTCAAAAGTCATTGAAAATCCCAGAGGACTCGTGCAAAATTGATTTGCCGCATGGATTTCGTTATCCGCGACTTGCTAGCACCTTGGATTTCGTAGAAGCTCGGCAAATGCATAAGTGAGGCTAAACTTATCTTTCTCCACTGTCACATGTCTCAAAAACTTTTAAGGGAAGGAAAAGAAAGTATGAGATATTCAGATATTTGCATTATATTTTCGAATCGAGTAGTTGTATAAATTTTATAAATGCGATCAAATTTTAGCAAATTTTATTATATTGAAATAAGAGGGAAAATACGTATAATTATTCTTCTTGTATAGCATGGAATTTAAAAAAATTTTAATGCAATTGTATAACTATCAAAAACTAACATTATACAAATCTCCTTTTTTTGTAAAAATTTGTAAAAATATATATAAAATATTATCGTGATAAATCGTTAATGTGTATAAATTAATGATAAAAATTTAAAAATCGTTATATCATTGATCGGTAAGATAAATTCGAAAGAATATGTTCGAGATTATGTTTGAATTATTTTTGATGCTTGTTACGCGATATTTTAAATAAAACAGATCACGGATAAGAGATAATATTCTCCAATGAATCTTCGTGACAAATAGATGGAAAAATAACGCTTTAATTAAATTTTAATCAAATAATTTAGATATTGTAATATTCATTTTAAATACAACTTTATTAGTATTCATCGCGTACGATAACACGAGACAATGCGTGGGATTTGGCTTTCAATTTTTTTATTATAATGATACGATTGAATTTTCGAAATATCTGACATAAGAGCGACAAGATGTGATTAATGTAAAAGATTCACATATAAAGACCTTCCGTATTCTATTTTATATAATTTTATATAATTCTTCTATTAATTTTAATATTTATTATTAATTTAATTTTCGAGCCTTTTTTTATCTTAATATTTATTTTGAATTCGTTTATCATATTTCAAAACAATTCTTTAATCTATAATTTAATTAATTTAAACACAATTTTACTTCCTTTTTATATTATATCTTTTTCAGATTTGATCAATTTCTATTTCAAACGTTATTAATTATTCTTATTATATTTTTAATCGATGTATCTTTGTAAGATGCATTCAGTGTTTAAGAATCTATATTCAAAATTTATCATTTTATGTTTCAATTTTCGCGCGGATAAATAAGGAATCTCACTAACGGCTTCAGCCAATCGAAACGGCGCTAAGACCCAGTGGTTAAACGAATCAGCGCGAATGGCTTTAATCTATTGTCAAGAAACGTGTGAAGAGTACGTGTTGCGTCCGTATAAATATAATTGTGTAAAATTTGATATTGTGCTATAATTTATAAATTATTTGTGATTTTTATTTAATTAATATATATATATATATATATATATGTTTAATTATTTATCAAATATTATATCAAAATTCAATTATATTTTTTTTTGTCGTTCTTCATTGTTCGCACATTTGATAGTTATAATTAATCGATTGAATTCGAATTGATTTGAAGTTGGATTTAAATTTAATTATTGTTTTATTTTAACATCAGTTTATATTATTTAAATTTGTATTTTTGTTTCATAGTTCTGATTTTTATTTGTGTCGTTTAATTATTGAAATGATTTTGGCGCAATAGGTTATGTATACGATTTTCATGCAAATGTGGTAAGATTTGATTTATTTTAACAAAAAGTCATATAAAAAATTAAATCTTTTTGATCATTTTTATTTCATACGTATTTTCCTATTTATTCTTATTCAAATGCGTTTATTCGTACATTCAATTTATATTATTTTATGCTTACGACTAAAAATATTTCTTAATATTTGAAAGAAACTTTTGACGGTATGTTATTATAAGTGTATTTATTTTGATATTACGTTTAAGGCAGAAAGTGTTTCTAATACATATAATACTTGGAAATTGGCGATCGTTAACTATTAACATGTTTTGATATTGTGTCGAACTTCGAGCATAATACAAGTCGATGATCGAAATTGCGACGTGAATATCATTCTTCTATAAACGGTTGTCGCGTTTAGACGTCGTTTCAGGTATGTCTCTAATAATATATCGTTAATTAAAATATATATTATTTTTATATAGAATTATTCTATTACTTTTCATATACTTATTTAATGTGTATTTAATGTATATAATTTATTATTATAATTGATAATTCCTTGATATAATAACATATTTAATTTTTATTATTAACCTATTTTTCATTGTTAGTTTTATTCCTGAAATAGATTTATATCTAAAATAAGATTTGAATTTGATTATTGTTTTGTTTCAACACGATTAGTTTTAAATTCATATGTCATATGTATATATTTGTTTTAAAGATTGGATTGTTTTTTGTGCAGATTAATAATGTACATTACCAGGATAACCTATAAGCGGGAAAAAGAAATTTCAATATGGACGTTATAACAATCATTTTACATAATGATTATTCGGAGAAGTGGTAATATTTGATTTTTGGTATCAAAAGTGGATAAATTTTTATTTTCTTTTATCGGATTTAGACAATGTTTGTTAAATAATACATGAACGTGATATAAGTACGTGAATTATTAAGAATACGATGAAAGTAGAACAAATCGTAAAATTATTTTATGATAATATTTTATTTTAGATTTGTTAGAAAATTGTGATCGCGCGCAATGCGGTCGATAGAGTCAGTGTTTGTTTCGTAATAGTATTTTTCATTTTATAAAACATATTAATTAAATGCAATTAATAAACATAATTAAATATAATGTGCGAAATTAGAATCAGTGCTTGTTCGCCAATTAAAAAAGATAAACGGACGTTAATAGTTTCTAATTTTTATTTTTTCGTTTTAATATTCATTTTCGGTAGAGATTAGAATCAGTGTTTCGCTCAAGAGAATAAAGAAATCATCCATCACGCGAAAAGGTAATTATCTTTTTTTTTCATCTATTTTTATTCTGTAGTTAAAAAAATTGATATTGATGATTTTAAATATCAAGTTATTATATTAATTTAATTTTTACTATTACCTTATCTTACTTTCTTTATCGTTACATTTAATTAATAAATTATAATGGATGAACTTTTTATTTTAGATATCCCAGCCTTTGCGATAACTACTTCACGATGTAGAGATTATTCGCACCTGATGGTAAGTCGCATGATTTTTTGGTTTCTCCAATCACTCAATCATGTTGTAGGACGAAAAGTCCGAAACGACACAGGTGATTGGTTGTATATAGAATTTTTCACGAGCACAGTGACCGCGGGTATTTTTATATACCTGTGAATAGTAACATTTCCTTTTTTCGTTTTATTTATTAACTCAGGCTAGATCTTCTTGTACATCGCGTTAGTTTATAAATATATTAATAATCTTTCACATTATTAATATATTAATGTATATAAATATTCGTATTAATTTGTATTAGAGATAAAATATTTGTAATAAATAATAAATAATGCATTTTTAATTCCATTTATATTAATATAATAGTTTTCTAGTTGTTTGATTATCGAAATAATAAACTTTATAGTTTTATTTCTCTCGTTTAAAAATATGTTAAATAAAAATATGTTCAAGAAGATACTTCGCGACAGGTAGATTTTGAAATCAAAGCTATAAATTTTGAATATTTGTTTTATATTTTCGAAAATATGCTTTGATGAAGGAATCGCCTGAGGATATTTTCATTAATATCTAATTTTGAGTCAATTCATTGAATTTCATTTTAATAATTTTCTTTAATAAATATATTCTTTTTTCTAATTAGTGATTCTTTTTTTGTAGAATATTAAAATTTTAATAATTTATTACATCGATGAATAATAAAGTCATTAAAATTTGAAATAGAATGAGATATATAAAAATAAAATTAAAATTAATCCGTTAGATATAAAATGGATATATTAATATTTTTTTAGCTTAGGATTTTCAGGTTTAATCCCTTTCATGTCCATTGCCAGGATCTTGCTCACGTGTCCAGGTACTACTTGGGTGGGAGAAAGGCAATGAGCATGATGATCTTAGATTATAAGCTAATAAAAATTTCTCGGCGACTGACAATGCGTTAGTGTATCGTGCACGATGTATTTTCTACATTGTATGCGTGAGTGAGTGTGTGTGTGTGTGTGTGTATGTGTGTTAGGCTGTGGAATTGCATCGTTTGTTATTTTTATTATTTTTTTCATTCGAGTATGTTAATTCAATTACAATTTACAATCGAGATATTATTTGGAATAAAATAATGTAAATAGTAATAAATAGTGTAATTACTTATTTTTAATTTTAAATTACAATAATGAAAATTTAATTAATCGTTTAGTTATTTCTTTTATCTTCGATTATAAATAATTAAAATTTTTGATACAAAAACGCGTTTTAATCGCGTTTCACGCAATGGTCGCTAACCATCGTCAGTCGATTTCAGGAGAATGGTACGTAAAGTTAGAGTGTGCGAGTAGCGTGCCAAGCTCGGGTGTCGGAAGCGTCCCGGGACGTTTTCCCTAGTGTAGGCTTTTTGCACCCGGGTAGTATGCTTGAGAATCGTGGAGCGAATGTGTTGGTATGCCTGTTTTGCCATTTTTGTAAATATAGGAATAGGTAGGATAGGTAGTATACTTCTGGTATGTCTGGTGATTTAATTATAAGTAGGTAGGGCCGGGCAGGTTGTCACTATCTCTGATCGGGTAGGCGCGTTTTCGCGTGACAACCTGTTTCAGGAAATAAAATTTGAAAAATCGAAGATGAAGGTCGAACATGAATGGACAGTGTGCCATTCGGTTGATGAGTTTGCCGATCGATTTTTCGAATACCGCGGTCGCGAACGCGAAGTACGTTTCGAAACGAACGTTGCGCTCGAGATTCTGCACATAACTAAAAACACATGTTGAGAACGATCATTGCGATCGTTGGTCGTCGATGTGCACTTAACTTTTGCGATTTAGTCCTTTTTTTTTTCTTCTTTTTCTTTGATTTCCGATTAGTGAATCTCGACCCTAGAATTTAAGTTTCAGCGCCCGAAGGAGGAAGACCGAAGAGGCCCGACAAACTGTCACGAAGAGGGCTGCAACGAATGGCTTCTCATCTTTTGGATCTTGTTTGGATCCAAAGAATGGGATGTCATTGTTACTATTTCGTCACTGTGCTCGTTTTAGTAATATGCAGTATATGTTGTTGTATTATTGTATTTTGACCGATCATTATATGCCGGTCCAATGTTTAAATCCAATTATCATGGGTCATCGCGGTTTTGCATTAACGTTGCGATGAAATAATGATCGCGTTTGCTTTATTATTATATTATTTTAATTTTGATTATAAATTAGCTATTTTTTTATTTTTTTAGTAAACTTGTACTCGTCTTATAGTGTTGCGATTTGTATCGGGATATTTGACGTAATTTCCCATTTATGGAATATATTTATTATAATTATTTATAAGTTTACGTTAGAACGTAACGTTACATTGTTAAATGATCGCGTTTTTTATAGTAATGTCGCGTTTACAATTTGCCCACATTTCTTCTTGGAATCGTGGAAATACGTTTTGTGCTCCTGGATCACCGATTGGAATCAAATCCATTTGGATGATTGTATGACGAACGATTGCCTTTGATATGGTTGCAATTTTCTGCTATTAGTGTCGCGTATGATAAAATATGAGTGCATAAATTAGTTTATCAGAGTAGTTTGCAAATAATCGAAAATTACATTACACGAAAATATGTGTTATCGCGACACGTCTTTCTTTTTTCTTTTCTTTTTTTTTCGTGTTTTTTTTCAAGACTCGAATTACAAACACAATAAAGCACTTTTAGTATTTTCTTTTAAAAATTTAGTATTATATTAGCGTTTGCGAAATAAAAAAGATGTTTCACTCACGTTGTTTATTCGGATTTACATTGACTCGGATTATTATTATACTTTGGATAGCCCTTCTGGCTTTTGTCTTCTTCAAAGACTTCCTCTTTGCTTTTTTCTTTTCATCACCCCTTTCTTAACAGAGAATTTGTTACTGAAAATATAATTGAAAAATGCATTCTTTTGTTAATAATAAATATTTTTCATTCGTATTATAATATTATTGGAAATTATTATTATTAACGATTAAAATGAGATATTTAATTAAACTCGGTTTAACTAAATTTAAATTTTCTAATTCAGATTCAAATTGAATTTTGGTTAAAATTTTTTAATTCAAATCAAAATTGGCATTTTTTTCAATTGTCATTTTCAATTTTAGAAAAATGAAAATTTATGCGTTACTTAATAATATTTTTATTATTAATTTATTAATTGAGTTTGTTGTAGTTTGTTACAAATTAGAATAGAAAAAAAAAGGATTGTTGTAGTAATTGTAGTTATTATATAATTTTATTAATTTCATTAGTTTATTTCAGAAACAAATTTAACAATGTTAATAAAATTAAGATACGTTTCAAGATACAAGATTTAATATTAATGAAATAATTTAATAAAAGCACAATTAACGTATGTTAATTAATATGTTGTTTATTTAAGTAGATAAAATAACGTAACGTAGATAAATAGAAAATGAATGGGGTGCATGGTTTAATATGGAGCATTTATTTATTTATTTTCCGCTTATTTTATCTCATTTTTTAAATGTTTTCAAAAATGCAAAATATCGATGGAAATTGATATTTAGTTTTTTTTTCCGCGTCGTTTTCCTTGCACATACGTTTCGTTATTTGTTTTGCGCAATGATTGAAGGATCGAATTTTCGTTTTGTAATTATATATATGCATCAAAAGGTATCAAAAGGAGAATTTATTTGAGAATAGATAAAAATTTTTGCGATAAGAAAAGGATAGATGGAATGGACATTAGGATGAAGCAAACGGCAAGATCTGGGAAATCGTTTATTATATTATTCAATATAATATGATACTAGCGATGTATATAGGTCGTATCACTGGTATATCATATATTTTATAAGAAATAATAAAAATAATATGAGTTAATTGGGTGGAAGCGCGGTAATATTTTTCGTAAAGTATTCGAGTGATTAAATAAATCGTAATTTACATTACGTACATTGTACGTACATTATAATATCATATATAAGAAAAGATTTCGCAAAATATCACGTCTATTCCATTCTTTTTTTCATATCTACTTTGATCTAATTACGATACACGTAGATATAATATAGCGTTGAAAATTTTGATTTGTAAGGGGAATGAACGCTCGTTCGTTTCGTTTCGTTTCGTTTCCAGAAGTTGGACAGAAAAGCACGAAAATGAATATGCATGCATTCATCAAAACGTGACAGATTAATAGATAAAACGATTACCTGCTTAATCTAATAGTGCTTTTTGTTTCGCGGACCATGAGTGCCCGCTCCCAAAAGTGCACTGCTTCGGGTAAAATGGTATTCTGAAATAAATCAAAATGCACGGTTTAAACATTACGTAATTGCTTTTTCACCTTTACTCCTATTATTTTCAAATAAATAAACGGTGCGATCGTGACAAACACGTTTTGTCACAATTTGTTTTTTAATTACAATATTAGACGAAGATAATTAGGCATAATTTGTGCGAATCTGTGCAAACTTTCGTGCGCGATTATATACGAAGAATGGCGAGAATCGGAAAGAGGAAGAAACGAGCATCGATATTACTTCCGAATGCTTTAAACAAACGATCGTTGGATGGTTGCGTGTTGTCGAAGGGAGTAAAAGGGTGTAGAAGGGAGTTACGCTCGAGCGAACGTGCGTCATTAATATCGGCCTAATGGCAAGCGTCTGATAATTAAAACGGAGCCGAACAAATGGGGCTTGGAACATCATAAACGTGCAACGCTTAATTTCATCGTCTTTAATTATTTTTCACCGATTACATTGTAGACGGCGTTTCTCGTTAACAACTTTACCGATCCAATCTTTCGAATAACGAGCAACCATTTATCGATGATCCAACGATGGCTAGAAGAAGAAGAAGAAGAAGAAGACGTTTCGTATAATTAAATCAAATCGTGATTTATCATAATAGGATTGCGATTCGAATCGATTTTTTCTCGATACAAAGCGTATTTAATGTGTTTATGATTTACGATTCAAGTAATACGACGAAGATATATATTTATATATATATATATTTTTTTTTTTTCAAAATTTCTCAGTGACAAAACATCGGAGCAAATCCAATTTTTCTTACGCGTTGACATGTGAATCTCGGCATTGTCCATTATATATGTATACATACGTATGTAGCTGTTACATATATATATATATATATATGTATGTACACGTCCATTCTTTATCCTCGTTAGTTTCATTTCGCTCCTCCTTTCTTTTCTTTCCGCGTCGTTCGCTCCTATATGATGTAGCCTTTTCTTTATCGCTACACGGCAGAAGCGGTGTTCTCCTTTATCACAATATTCCGTAAATCCTAGGAATATCTTTTCCTCGTGTTTTCTATCGATACGAGAAATTTTCTACATATCGCATATTCTCGTCGAGTAATTCTTTTTATTAGCGCGTACCATTTATACTTCTTTTATTATTATATTTGTATCTAATAACAATATATGTCCATCTATCGATTAGAATTAATATTCATAACAGAAATATAATTTGTATCGCAAAAATTATCTGAATTATATCTATATTTTTCTTATTAACAAAACAATTTAAATATTATTTCTTTGGCGTTTTATAACGAATATAATAAAAAGAAATATGAAATTGAATTGTTATTAAAATCATAATGTTCCGTGACTGATGGAATTTTTGAAGATGGATGTATATAGGTATATAGAAGAGATGTATAGGAAATTTTTTTTTTTTTTTTTACGAAAAAAAGGAGATGGAAGAATTAATTTTTTCACAGATTATCGAAAAATAGCGTATATGCGTATATTTGTACAAAATACACACATACACACACACACACACATATCGAGAGAGTGCTCATGCGGATTACGAAAAAATAAAAGAAACGAATCGGTGTTGCTTTATCGAATTTCGCGGTCGGTTAGATGCCGGGGTATTAAATGGAAATGTCGAGTCTTATTTAAATTTTAGATGCAATTAGATTCATTTACCCTGGCGGTGGCAATTATTCGAGTTACGGAGCAAGATGGCACGGTATCGTGGTGAAAATTTTCGGAATAAATGAACCGCGCGCGCGACTCGTGATGTACGAAATCGTTGGCTGACCCGGCGAACACCGTTTCCACTTCGAACGACCCATCATTTCCCCTTTCTCCTTCCTTTCCAACATTCGACATTCATCACCGCGCGATTTACCATCTCGATAACTAGCGTTTTATTGCGTGAAACTAATTGTTAAATAAAGAAAAGAATAAATATATATTTATTCTTTTTTTTCCTTTTTTTTTTTTCTTTCTTCAACGGATGATCGACAGTTGACAGGATCGGTTGAGAATGGCGAAAAGATTGGTAAATATCGCGTTCGCGATACTTGGAAAGAGATGGAAGAAAGGCGGAGAGTTGAGAGATGAGAGAGAGAGAGAGAGATTTACGCGCAGTGGAATAGAGAAATTTAGAAGATAGAGGGCGAATACAGGGCAAATACGGATGGCAAATATGGCTTTTCGCCGTGTTTGACGATCGATCCGATGCTCGTTCACCGGAGAAGGGAGCAATCGGTTTTCAACCTCTGCTCCCTTGCGAGATTATCATACGACCGACTATTATGCGGAGTAAACGGGGATGGCCCCGCGCGTTCCAAGCTTGCCAGGTGCTCTGATTGAAATGCGCCCGGTAATTTCCGCTTATTTGCCGCATACACCTATACCCGGCGTGGTGGTACGTTAGGACCGGTACGATGCCGGTAACGTTTGATACGACGGAGAACGCATCCATTTTCCACGCTCCATTTAGATTTCCCATATGCCATATATCTACGTGTATCAGGATAGGAGGAGGTAGGGTAAAAGCTGTCATGATTATGCGTGTATCGTTCTCGGCCATTCGTTTCGCATAGTAACCGCTAATCAAATCGATCGATATTAATTGTCGCCTAGGAAAAGATAATTGGCCGCGTTACACGTACGCTTCGTTGGATAATTTTCGACACGATTTTATACGATTCGAAGGGAAGGAGGTTTCGCTTCGAACGTCGATACATTCGATCGATTCGTCGGATTCGTTGTTATTCGGATTATACGGAATATACGATCGATTTTTCGACTCGATGGAAGAAAGAAAGAATAATTGAAAAATTTTATCAATTTCGATTTCTCGTTGATTTACTTACGTTGATGAGATCCAGTTTTTCGTCGTCCAACCTGCAACACGAAAATTTATGATAAACTCGTGGATAGATATAGATAGATATAGATAGATAGTTGAATAAGATAATCGAGGTTGGTCTCGAATAATCGATGTAAAAATATGAAAACGACAAAATTGCGATCGAAAATGATGCGCGCGAATCTCTAATTGCTCGTTACATCCCGAAATATATATTTCGTAGAAAAAATCGTTGATTCAACGTCCATTATTCGATCGATTTCTCGTATTTCGATGCAAATCAACGCATCTCTCATCGACGCCATCATAGAATTATGCCATGGAATTACGTGGAACATCGCGTTGCGTTTTCGTATTCGAGCGCAATCTCTGGTCGTCGTCACATTGCCGTAAAACGCGACGTTTCGCGTGGATATATCGAGCAAAAGTTTTGGCAGGAAACGTCGAGCGGAACGTTGAGGATAGGACGGTGATGCTAGCCGAGAAAAAAGAAAAAAAAAAAAAGGAGAAGAAGAAAAATACGAGCAGGAGACACAACGGTATCTACCTCCTCCTACAAGTTTAATCCTACGCGCGATTCTCTTCTTCTACAACTTGTTCGCATCTTTTCCTCTTTCACTTTTCTCATCTTTTTCCTTCCCCCTGCCTATCTCCCCATTCCATCTTTTGCTTCTTCCCACGCTACTACTTCGTGCACTTTTTACGTCACGTAATAAAACGTTTGGCCTTTTTCCCATTCCTTTTTCTTTCGTTAACGTTCCCTTTTTAATTTAGCTACGAAACAGCAACATTATTACGTTTTATACGATTTTCTAACCAGAATATTCTCTCGTTTCTTCCTAAGATGATATTTTTCTTTTTTTTGCCTTTTTTCGCTTTAAAAAATTAAAAACAGTTGTAAACGAAAATTCGTAAACGCGATATCGACGAATTATTTTCATTTATCGCGTTACTGGAAAAAAACGCTCAATTTGATTTGATCAGTCGTCGCTGTAAAAAGCGTTTCCTTTTTCTTACTTTTTATCACTTTTAAAGCACTCTTTATTAATCAGAGATTTTTATGGAATTAAAATTACGCGATAGAAAGTTGGGCGCGAATCTATCGACAATCTATCGATTAGCGGGGAATTAAGATAAAATTGTGTGTGTGTGTGTGTGTGTGTGTGTGGGACGCGTAAAACGATGTTTAAAACATTTTTTTCCGATGATGAACGGGTCTATTGGAATCGACGAGACGCGAGATAAAGCGTGGATAACGCGGATACCTGTCTTTCATCGGATTCCGGTCAATTTTGAAAAGATACGAATCACTCGTTCACCTCCCCTGTGTCGATTTCGCGACAATTTATCCGTTTTCGCGCTACATCTTCTGTCCAATAATATATTATACCGTAGCGTAGCGATTTAATTCAAAAATTTTACACCTCGCTACTTTCAACCCGATTTCTCGATCTTATCAATTTCTAATAATTTCGCGTTTATCTTGGACCGCGTGCATGCTTCGTTTTTCCCAATAATAGGGGCGAAACGCTTGATAAAACACTCGCGATCGTCGAGTATTTCGATTAATACGTTTATTGTTATTCGCGTATATGTATAAATGCGATATTAAGATTAATAAACGATTGGAATTCGAGATTCGAATCGCTTGGGGGCTAACGTGTAACGCGAAAAAGAAAAAAAAAAAGAACTAATTATATAAATAACAGAAGAAGAAGAAGAAGAAGAAGAAGAAGATAAATTTTTATTTTGATACGGAAAAATTGGCGTTTCCTCGACGTGGTGGAAGCGTAGTGGAATTAATTACTCGCGGGTTGATAATTTTCGCGTTAGCAGCGTTCAACCTTCGATTCGATTTCGTTGTCGGTGTTGTTGCTAGCACCGAGGTCTCGAGCCGAGCAACGATCGCGATTGTTGGAATATTTGGCATGCTGTTGGCGCATCGTGAGCCTGCCAACGACCTTTCGATAAATCGGATTCCCGGTATCGAATCGCATTTCCATCGCAACACTTGCCACGCTCGAAAACAAATGCAAATTGCTCGATTATTTTTTTTCATTTTTATTTCTTTTTCCAACGAGGAGAGAATGAAAAACTTCTTAAACGAGTATTATATAAAATACACGACGATTTCCAAATAGCAAAGCGTGGATTATTTAGACCGGATTGAAAGATCGATAGAATGAATTAATCGCAATGTTGTTGACGTTGGCGTCGAACAGGAGAGAATCGGTTCAATCGGAACGCGCGATGCACGGAACCCGTTAAACACGGAACTGATTACGTTACGATTTACCGATATGTTGATGATCGAGTATGTTGACCCATTTAATGTTAAATACAAGATATAAAGAACGAAACGATCGGTAACGCGTGTACAAACGCGTGTATTCACATGATGTAACAATGTCGATATAAATGGATATAGGATTCGTGGCTGATCTCCGAGTTAAAATTACGACGAGGTTGTCCAAATTATATATAAAAAATATATATTAGTTTTAAAATTTCAAAAGGTATTTGTCGTCGATCGATCGTTTTTGTTTTTTTCGGTATCGATTTTCCCGGGTTTGTAAATTTTCCAGTAGGAAATTAATAGCCTTCAAAGTTACACTCTCCTCTCGCGGTGTAATCGAATTCCAGAGGCAGCAGGCAGACGCGGTTCGATAAATCGAGAAATCCGTGCCGTTGCTTCTGGAAGGGCGCCAATTATTGGACGGGATAACGAGGATCAGCGGTGACGAAGCGCAGCGGCGCTCGTGCTAAATCTAATTAGATAAACCGATCTTTGCGGATGTCCAATTCTGCGAGTACACAACCACTAGTTATACGTATAGCGACGAGAGTAAATATCCTCACTCGTGTACATCGATATATACGGTTCCTCGTGTACCTATGCGCTAATATCTACCGATGTGAAAATAAAGCTTAAAGTCACGATGTAAAAAGGATCGTCAAATTTACCACTATAATCGTTGGAACCACGCAATTTCTTACTTTTGAGATCAGATAGGAATATTCATATTTCGAAGATACATCGATTTAAATTTAATTTTCATTTTGAAGTAAAATTGGAAAGATGAGCCGAATTAGCAAAGTTGAAGAGTGGAAAGAGAATAGTCGAGCGCAAGAACTTCTTTTTTTTTTTTATCTAAAAACCTTGGTATTTACTCTCGCACAACGAATCGAAGCGTTATCGAGCGAAACTCGTTATCTTTTAAAATTGATCAAAATTGTAAATCGATCGAATAGTTGAGAAACGAAAAAGGCGAGGGAATATAATATAAAAGGAAATTTGGATGATTGGTCTCGATGATTAGAGATTTTGCGCGACGAGTGAGAAGTTGAGAAGAATAGGAGAAGAAGGAACGTAAAAATATCAAAGCATTTTCCTTTTTAACGTAGCATGAAAGAGTATCAAAGTGGTGAAGTTTGCGAAGAGAGCGATGTAAATTGAGATGCGCGAACACGAAGCGACGAAAATACGATATTTCACGGTAGATTTTCGCGAATATTTCGCGATTTTGATCTATCGACTCGACGTTTCATTCGTCACATTTGAAATACGAATCGACGTTAGGAATTCGATAATTGATAAAAATCGAAGAAACGAAGAATCATCGATTCGATCAAGATATTCCTAGTATTGGAAATATTTAAACGAAGTAACAAGTTTTGCTTTGACGCGCGACATCAACGATTGCAAGAGATTCGCGTTGAAAGCGTTCGTGTAGAGATTAATTTTCACATCGATAAAATTGGAAACGAATTCTTGCATTGTTGTAGCGTTTGATCGGATAAAAGAGAAAGTAAGCGTAAGAAAAGAAAGGGAAGAAAGGAAAAAGAAAGGGAAAAGAGAGGGAAAAGAAAGGGAAAAGCGCGGATAGAAAGATCCCGAAGGAATGCGAAATAAGCGAAGCGATCTCGTATTGGCGCATGGTCGTTCTCTCTCGGTACGTCGTTTGCGCTCGAGAACCTGGAACAAAGCTCTTAACTTCCGTAATTTCAATTTCAGATTATTCGTCTCGGTATTGCCGTAATACGGTTTCGCGTGCATTGTCAGCCGTAGCCGTCACGGGATTCGCAGCTGGTGCAGTACAAATTGAATTTCCATGTGGAGGCTGGCTGCTTGACAGTCAGATATGTCGTTACTTCGTCGAGCTTCTATCGATACAAACCGTGGCAAATATTTCATCGTCGATAGTTACTCGAATCCCTCTATATATCCTAGTATACGTAGTAGTATAGTAAAATAAACGACCAGTCTCGTAGTAATTACACTTTGATTTCGATCGTTCGCGGATCGGGATAGTTAGATATTTAAAAACCAAATTCTTTTTTTTATTTAACTAAAGTCGTAAAATTTTTTTACGATTGCGATTTCTCTCGCACGACGTTCAATGTACGAAGAAGAATTAAGATTCCTACATATAGGTCATACTACGTTGTTCGATACTATGAAATTAGTAACGTTTTTATAGTTAGATCGTTAAATTTTCTCGAAATTTTTTCGATAATTTGACATTTCCAGATTCGATGCAAAACTCGAATATCTCGCGCAACGCGTGGAACTTATTCATCGATAGACGTTAGATCATAGGATGGATTCGCATGGTTGGGACACAATTTTAAATCTACATTTACGTAAAGAAAAGAGAAAGTTTGTCGTTTCATAATCGAACCGATAAAGTAATAATAGATCACTTTGTATATTTTGTGCTAAATTCGGTTCGAAATCGATCGCAAAGCGAGACGCGTTTGCATCCGTTCGAAATCGTTGTTTTAAGAATTGTCCAATGTATAATTCTAAATTTTAAACAGCAAGATTTTAAATTTGGATGCGAGATAAGAAATGATGATGAATAAAACTAGTATAAAAATAATATTTTTTATCGCGACATGTTTGGCGTCGCGTGAGAACGAAAGGTAGTGGAAAAATTGAGGTCACGTACGGCTCGCGCATCGCGTATATTTTAAATTGTTGGTGTAATTTTCGCACACATTATAATAAGAGTGGTGTATGGGCGTGTAGACCTAGAGAGAGAGGCTTCCAACCGAAGAACAGTAGCTACGACCACGGCAACAGCCTCCTACGCTTTGTGCCTGGGAATAGTACGCCCTTTTGTACACCCGTAACCTTTCGTGATCGTGAATCTTCGAGACAATAGTTTAAGATTCAACCGAACAATTTCGAACCAAGTAATAACGAAATGTCCAGATAATTCCAACTCACGATTAACTTTTCCAGTCTTCCAGAAGCGGAAATTTCCTATTCGTTATTAAAAAAAAAAAAAAAAAAAAAAAAAAAAAAATAGATTTTATATCCATATTATAAAATTTCATTTATCAAAGATACGTCTGAAAGAAACGCGTAAAAGATTGGGAACGGATGGACGATTCGATGAAATGGAAATCAAAGTCGAGGAAACGTTCGTTTTGGAAACGAGACGGAACGGATTAAAATTTGAGCTGATCGAGGAAGCGCGTTAAGATTTTCTCCTGTAAAAGAAATCAAAGGATGAAACTTTAATCGTACGAGATTAAAGATTGCAGAGTAGTGAGATTCGGGATAACCGGTTCTCGTTTTCTAATGATCAGAGAAATAACGAGCCGAGTTTGGATCTCGCCTAACTTTTAAATCCGTTGAATCCGATCCAATGCTCTTTCGTACGAGCCGATTTCGCGTCCGTCCCTTTTTTCGAGTTATTATTTATTCGTAAAACGATTCGTAAAACGAGCGAATAACATCGCGTCTCTTATATTACTTTCCGCAATGTCTTGTAAAAAATGTTCTAAATCGTCGCGATCGAACCTATTTTTTTTTTTTTTTCATCCTAATTTTGTTTCTTCTTCGTATAGATATAGAGATACGCGTAATTTTTCTATCGCTTTTGAATAATCGGACATCGATGTTCTCTCGATGTAATTTTCGTGCGGATGAATTACGGAAGTGATAATTATACGACGTGGAATAGGACATTTGTCCACGCACGTCGGTGGCAGTAGCGCGTTGAAACATCGCGTTGCGATAATGATGAGATCGTAATTCGGAGAACGATAGCGGTCGATACGGTGTATCTGTCGAAGGGCCAGGGAGCCGAAAACAGTGTCACTCGTTTCATCGCGAATGCAAACGTATATGCGTGGAGTAAATTGAGAGATCAATTAAGCGCGATGAGGCTTCGATGAATAGGAGGGTAAACGAGATCGTGCGTAATGTGTATTATTGGAATTCGCGCATCCGCCAAAATTAAGCGGGATGCGATAAGTATGCAAAACTGTGATTAATTCGAAACTCGTCAATAGAAATTATATTATTGAAGAATGCGCGATCGAATGAAAAAATATTCTTATCGATAAAATTGCAAAATTGTGCTCCCCTCCCTTTTCATTTTTCCATCGTAATTTTCGATAATTCTCGACCAAACTTTCCATTTCAATTTCCAAACAACGAGAATCGATGATTGCCTCTTGTAACGTATCTCGTAACCGTAAAAATGGAAGAAAGTCGTTATACGTCGAATATACGTAGATATAAGTTAAATTGGATATTTCGCAGGAAAATCCGCATATTCACGGAATGTCCAATGAATCAGGAATTCGGTAGTGATTTATAACTATACGAGGATAGAGGCAATGCGAACGATGCGCGAGTCTCGTGGGGCTAAGAGTAGACCATAAACCTTGCGGTATACTGCAACTTTACGGACGTTATGCACAAATCTATCACGATCAACGGATTTCCGGGGACGTTTAGAAGCGATCGCTTGTTCGGTTTCCCAACCTTACCCTACCACACTTGATATACGTATATTTACAACTTGTATGCCGATAATCTTTCTCCCACATTTCTCTATACTTGTACGAAACTTGTCATCCTTCGATAATCCCGATTCTTGGGTACTATCGATGCGGTAAGATTAGTTTTGCCGTCTAAAGTATATAAATAATATAATAATTTATATCGCCGATATGTAATTTATTTTGATAATAAAACAAAAAGCGATAAATATCGAATATTTGAACGTGCATGTACGATAAATAGAACAACGTGTATTGGCACGAAGCGTTGTAGAAGAGAGAGAGAGAGAGAGAGAGAGAGAGAGAGAGAGAGAGAAAAGAGAGTCGACAGAGAAGAGAATTTAACAAATGGAAAACGGAAAAAGCGTCTGAACTATGCGAGATGTACTCGTCCACCAAAGAGGGGTACCGCGTCGTCCCTTTCACATGGTTGCATTCGACTGCAGGTGTAGCACCAGACACTTTAATTCTGGAGAGTGCATCATTTGCATCCTGGACGAGCGACCACGTCTCGAGAATCACCAACCGGAATCAAATACGAATAAAAATAAAGCATCATCGTATAAGCCGAAGAGCGTTTATCAAGATTAACGAGAACGTATTCTTTCTTCTTCGTTTTATTAATCGCAATTTTATTTTCGTCCTGATACATTACGTAACGACGTCAAATTTGTTGTTATTTACCGTTGAATTATTTACCGAGAGATTAATGTTTAAACGTTTGATAAACACGTTTGGACACGTATTATGCACGCGAGACGAAGTTTAAACGTGATCGATGATCAACGATCGAGGAATCTGCACTTTTCGTATCATAAAAATATCGAATGCGACGATGCGCCTCGTACGTGGATCGAAAAATTAAAGAAAAGCTGAAATTTTTCTCATCCTTTCGAATCTTTTACGGTCCAAAATTTGTTCTATCCAAGAGTAGATACGAGTAGTGAAACGACGAATAAACATTCGAACGAAATAAGTATTCGCGGTTATTATAATCCGTCTAACCCGTGTTATCCGTGTTCTATGTAATTTATGGTATGTGATTTTTGAACAAGAATTAATCCATATATATTTTCCATATCGAAGATTTCTATCGTACACATATATGTATAAGCATAAAACGCGATATTACGTGAAATAATAATAATAAAAAGAAAAAGTATCGCAACAAATAGCAAGATATCGCAAAATTTTTCATAAATGTTAATTTTACACGGAAATCGCGCGGGAACGAACTGTCGCGCGTACACATACATTGTCGTTGAAGTTGGTGATTTAATTAATTACCAGCAAAAAATGTTTTCACGTAGTACAGAAACTCATTAGCAGAGCAATTCGTGAAGGGGCGTGTATCCGCTTGAGTTTGCGAGCTCTCCGGAAAACAATAACTCTGATTTATTTCACGGTAAAAATATCCGCCGTTAGGGAGGCCGCACCTACAACCAACTTTTCCACCCACTACCATTCTTAATTTGCATTTTAATATTTGATCCGACGACGATAAACTACGTTAAAATTTATTCCTTTAATTAACTGTGCCAATCGGCACGGAAAACATTATTATTTAAGCGTTTACGTAACGTAAAATTTGTTTGTATGGAAGAAGGTGGTTATTCGTTTCGAAACGATATCATCGACGAAGAATATCGAAGCGTGAGAGAAATAAAGATTCGCAACGTTGGAAATTTTCCAACGTGCAATCCTATTGGGTGTTTACCAAACGTTTGAATCTTCCTTCGCTCGAATCTATTTGATTCTGGTTGTTCAAAGTCTAAAGAACAAATATATATATATACATATACGAGGAGGAAGTTTCCCGAATTCGTGACGCGTTTCTGAAAACGAGCGAGTAATTTACACAGAGTCGAGGCCTGTTACGAGTCTATTCATCCTTGATACAGATTTCACGGTCGATCGGGAAATGGCGTTTAAAGCAAACGTGGAGCGAAATGCAATTTGTCCACTTATCTCGATGTCGGAAGAAGTTAGCGGCACGTTAACGTACTCGAGTGAATATTTAGCAGCAGCGTGTGTGTATACGTAGGGGGGTAGATAGATAGAGACGTGGATGGTAGAAATAGGGCCGATTTTGGCGCAGGTGTCCGTAACGACGATCCCGCTCGCTCGATTCGTCTCTCTCGAAGCGAACGGTCACCGTCCTCGTTCCTTTCAAACTTGCGTGATTTTTACACGCATATATAAATTCTGACCGAACGAACGGTTGCTCGCGCGCGATATTGTACGCATTAATTTGAAGCGCGACACGTGCATGTTGCGCCGCGTTTCCCCGTCCACGGTTAACATTAAAAAGGATCAAGGGACGTTGATCGATGCTTATCCATTATCGACATTTATCGCGTGAAACCGAGGGTACGTCGTTTCTATATCTGTCAAAATACGAATGGAATCAAAAAAAGGAAAACTTTGCAATGTATATACGATTGCTATAATCGTATAATAAATATAATTACGCGAAATCGTAATTATTATCGATTAGAATCGTTACGTAATCAAAGTTGAACGATGGTCGAATAAAAGTATATTGTTTCGTTTATAATTTTGAATATTTTTTTTTTTTTTCCATCTATGCTTGCCTGGTAGCGATGATAATAATAGCATATCGGAGACGTTACTTTTGCTTTCGTAATTCTTAACACCCGACTGCACTTTCTAGGCCAAGTAGGTGAAAGTAAATATGTTGCAAAAGTCAAGTTGAATAGCATGAGAATCGGTTGCCGCGCGATCAACTGTAATACGATTCTCGCGTAATACTCTTTGTCTTCGATTATAACGAAACGTTCGTTTCGATTAGAAATGTGATCGAGATTTTGCGATTTTGAATGGATCATTCTTAAACGTATCATCTTTGTTTATCGATTGGAAAAAATATATTATATTATATCGATTATTGACAACGACAACGAGTTTCGAACAAATTTCAGAAATATACCTCGTCGATAATTTATTTGATCGATTTCCGTTAAACTATGAAAATATGTTACGATGTTTCTGTACGATGCGAACCGATTTATTTCGTTTTTAGTTGCAAAGCGTGTTTATACGTACCGGATGGATAAAACGAGGAATTAATCAAAAACAGCTGGAAATGAGCCGGATTAATTACGATAATTAACGAGGTTCGAATGTCGATTCATGCGTGATTGCAATATCGAACGACACTGTTAATGAGTTTTAATGAAAAATAAAAATAATCGATCGCACAATCTATTGTGGATAAACGTAAATAATACTCTGTAGTCCACGTGGATTTTAAATCGTATGTATACGAATAAGAATTTTTTTTTACCCGCGAATAAGCAATTTTTATCTTATCGATCGAATACGCGAGAAAATAAATATTTCAACCGCTTTGATAAGTAAAGAATACAAATTTGTGTCTTGCTGCGAGATTATTTTTCTAATGTTCTAGACTACTAGATGAAAGAAAATTTAAAAAAGTCGAGATGAGTATGCGAAGAATGGGGGAAGAACGTAACGTTTTGCTTGGCCATGAATGGTGGATAAGAAGAAATATGATATATATTGATCTTTGCAAAGATAATTTTAAATTTTAATCGACTGAATAATAATCGACGATCAATAATAATCAGACTACGAGATATTTCCATCCCGTGCATCAGGAATCGTATCTCTAATAATAATGCAATCGAATTTTCGAATATCGAAAATTATAATTAATAACATAATTTGAAAGATTATATCTATCACGGGTTAAATTTTCTTTCTCTGTAATATCATTTTCTTTAAAAATATCACAATATTTAAAGAACGAGTTACGAGATAAAACGATTATCAAAGTTCGTTATGAAGTTTAACGGGAAAGGTGGTAAGCATTGCTTAAAAAAGCAATATCAAAGTTTGGTTCATTAACGACGCGGAAAACGTTCAAGTTGGTTTCAAGGAGTAAAAAAAAAAAAAAAAGAGTTATGAGTAGTTTGAAAAGTAGTGCAATTTTTACAGATTTCAGCTCTATTTTCGATCGAAAGGAATTTCATTTACCAAATATTCGTCGTTTCGAATTCAAAAAAGAAAAGAAAAAAAAGAAAAAATATATATATATACTATATCTATATAGATAGATAGATCGATTTTATCTATAGATACATATGTATATGATATTGGAATTGCTTTAAATTTGTCATTAGCAGTGAAAATTTGAGAATTTCGCGAAGAAGAAACGTTGAAACGATTCTAGCAACTAGGATACGCGATATAATGCATTACAGTTCGGAACAGTGGGAAACATGTGCGATGTAATTAACAGTGCCGATAAGCACATATGAATATTATGGTTAATTTACGATCGCGGAGTACAGGCGGTGAATTTACGAGATGCCGCTCGGGGGCATTCCAACCCAAACTGTACTCTCGCACTGTATATCTACGTATACCATTGCGCGAGGATAAACATTGACCGAAACGAAGGCTAGAGAGGTAGAAATGGTAGACGGGTAGGCGGCAGCAGAGGGTTAGAAGAGAGTGTGCGTAGTCTGGTGAAAAGCGAGAGAAACCATGGTCGAATGGTAGAATTTACACGCGCGAATGTAAACGGCCAATTAGGACGGTCCTTTGACGAGACGAGAGGAAATGGTACGCGTGTGTTTTCGTCGCCAAGGCTTAGGAGGAGGAAAGGCTCTGTCTTCGAAAAATGTCAATATTTTACAAACCATCGCTCTCCATCCTCTCTATCTCCACTCTCTTTATTTATTTCGCTTCGGAACTATCTATCTAAAAACTTGACGGAAAACTGTCAATTTTGATTAATTATCAGAATTGACGAATGCGCATACGAGATTATACGAGATTAGAAATCCATTAAACTCATTTCGATTAATTAACGTATAACCGAACTCGAGGATCGATTAAATAAAGATTCAACTCGCAGAGCAGAGATAAGATAAGTTTTAAATCAATTTCGACGTGTAATTAATAAGATGTTCGTAAAGATACATCTATCGCGTAATTTTCTTTCAAATTCGATCAAATTCTATTAAAAAAAAAAAAAAAAAGTTTAAACCGTTACAACTTCGGACTATCGTACTTCTCGACAATACAAGTTTCGATCAACGAATGAACGACTATTAGAACTGCGAAATTATAAATTATTTTAATTTACGTTTACCGTGTCTTTGTTGCTTATTCGTTCGTATTGCATTGTTGCATCATTCTGCTCGTATCTCGCCTCACTCTCGACATATCCCAAGTTTCGGACAAATGGTGGATTCTGGTGAAAAAGTAACATAGCACTTGGAGGGAAAAACGTGGCTCTTCTCCGTACTGTGCGTAACGTATGGACACTGATTCTTTATAACTTGGCAATCGATCGAGATATCGGGATGAAACGAGAAGAGAATTAAACGGTACAGTTTTTTCTATTTATTATATTAAAGTCGGTTTTTAGAACAAATTTTTAATTTCTTCTTATTTCGCGATTTCTACGCGAAAAGTCCAAGTGATTGATTTGTAACTTGGAACGATCGATTCTCGTTGTCGTCGATATAAGTTATAGCGATAAAATTATCCGTAAAAATATGCAATTTAATATGCAATATGACTTTGATTTACCGATGAAATCCGTGAAAATGACGAATACGTCTTTGACGCATGATTCGTTAGGGTGGATCAACGATAAGATGTTACGCGATTCTCTCGTCGAGGTATTGCTCATATTAAATTAACATTGGATAATTGGAACTCGTGAAAGGAAAGACCAAATCGAAAATGAAAATGAATAGTTTGATCAACGCGCATACGATTGACGCATAGAATCTTGCATGATTGACACGAATGAAAACAATGATTATCGTATTTTATTTTTGATCTATATGAGCGAATATCGTGAAAAAAGGGAATCAAATGTTACGATTTTTTTTTAAAAAAAAGCGTATGTAATAAATATTTTAAAAATTCAAAACTAGCCGATAGAGATTTCGATCTTTGCCTATTTCCTTTATTCCGCGTTCTCGATATCAAGGGATCAAGGAGTGAGAGACGCATGGCCAGAGCGAGTAACGTACTTACGTATCATTACCTTTTCCTTACACCGTGAAAGATAATTTTCACGCGATTGCGTCGAAACTTTGAGAATATCTCTCACGGGAGATCATTTACTACGATGTTTAATGGCACACACGGAACTCGAGACCACTAGTACGCTCGCAAAATGACTTGAATTTCGGCCTCGAATAATATATCCATGATGAAATTGGAACAACGATTTATTAAAAGATCGATAATTGGAAAAATTTAACGCAATATATTTCGTTTTTATCGTATCGCAATGGGATTAGGATGAATCGAAAGAAAGAAAGTTCTTTCGAAAGATGAAATATCTTTATCCCCATTTTCGTTCTTAATCAGAAATCTCTTACTTGTTATAGCTTCTACGAAATATCAAAGATGATCCACGGATATTGATATCTACGCGTAGCTACCTATTCTGATCAGCTACAAACATTTGGCGTAGATCCATTCCAACGAAACAGTAGACCTTTTTCAAATATCGTGGACGGTCACGGGTGAATTGCAAATTGAATAAAGGTACGTCGTCGGTTGTGAACCGAACCTACACATGCAGACAGTGGTTCATCTGGCGCATATCCAAGTTTTTCGGTCCTCGACGGAAATTTTAACGCTTTCTATTCGATTGACAACCATTGCCGATCTCCCGGGAGAGAGAGAGAGAGAGAGAGAGAGAGAGAGAGAGAGAGAGAGACGAGATCCACGATATCGATAAATTCGATCGTATCGGTTAATTTTCTCCTTTTTCCTTTCTCTCTCTCTCTCTCTATTTATTTTTGGAATACAACCGACGCGGGATTAATTATCGGTAACGAGAAAATGCGATTAATTACCAACAACAGTTTTTGGATGAACAACTGGAACGAAAATTCCGTTTCGTTCATAGAAAATTGAGCGCAAAAATTTCCCGAATCAACTTGAAATATCCATATATATCCATAACCGAATCGGTGAAAGCATCGTTTTACTAATATTTCATAAACTTCCCATGTTTTTTCTCGTGTTTTCGCTTTTGAAAGCAAAAGCGGAAAAATTACTCGTTTCGATTATCTCGATCTTCAAAATTTTCGAAATCAAAAAACGATTAAATTTACTATAAAAATAATAACTCGAATTCGTGTTTTCGAATATTCGATCTTAGTATAATCGGTTTTCGATTAACTTTGGTTTAACGGTCCTACACTCTCGACTACACTCACTCTACGCTCCTGTACTACGCTCTCGTATACGCGAACAGGATGAATGCACGGATAGAAACTAGTCATGGAACACTACTCGGAAAGTTTAGGTTGGCGTTATGGTAGTATTTAACAATCCCGAAGTTAAAAGTTAGTTTGTCGTGACTCGTGACGAAGCAAACCGCATCTTACGCAGCGCGCGCGCGTTCTGTTCATGACGTTAATTGTCAAAAAATTTTACCCGAGAATTTTCTCAATCGTTTATTCATTTTCTCCTTCGTCTTATCGTTCCTTAAAAATGATTTTTATCTTATGATCATAGTACAATATAGTCTAATATCTTGTTATTCGTTATATGCGCACCGAATAATTATTACATCGCGACTCGATCATTATTACACGCGTATATACGTACGTCGTTAGAGACTTTGATTCGTATCGTTCGTCAATTCTCATCCTTAGGCGATACGTTACACGATATAATCGAAAATATCGACTTACCTGTAAACGCTTTCGTCGTACGACAACAGGATTCTAACCGGTTGACTGATACTACGTTTTCTTACTTCATGTGCTGGTTCTATGTGAACACCGTGAATAACCTACAAAAATAAAGAATACGCATATGTATATTTATTATATATACCGTGAACATAACATATGAAACACGATCGCGCGTGATTAAAATGTTTTACCTGCGATTCTTTATTCCCATCGCATCGACGATACGTTTGTTTCGATATTGGTACAACTATAGCTGCGAAAATTTTGACGAATTTTGCTTCGATAACGATTTAATTCAAGATATATTCACGGTTGGTTATTATCATTACACGGGCGCGCATTGGTTACTCGATAAAGCGCACGCGATAAGAAGAGAAATTAGGAGAAGCGTCAAAGTTTGACAATTAAGAGAATAGTAGAGAATATGCGGTAGAGCGGTTGGCTCTAAGTTAGGATGGTATAAGACGCTGCATCCCGTTCCTCTTCACCTTGGACCTTCGATCTAACCTTCATGGTCCTGTGCCCCCTTGGGTAGTAAAGTTAATGCCTGTCCTATCCTCTCAAGATATCGCATTATCGTTAAGAAGCTTTCCGCGCAGGTCATAAACTCTCCGCGAGTATAAAACTAGATCGGATTAAAACTTAATGCGGATCCTCGCATAATTGCATTCCTAGCAAACTCCTTTCTCGTGACGATGAAACCAACCAACCCTGTTACGCGATATTTCATACATTGATGTATTGGCTCGCTTTAGGCTATCGGATTACGAGCGAAACAAGGAAAGCGGAAACGAGTAAGTATTTGCCTATTGGCACGTAAATGTTAAATTATTAAAAATATTTCTAACATACCGTGAATTTTCGCGTTATTTAAAAAAAAAAAAAAAAAAAAGAAAATAAAAATTTCCTCCTTTCGTGTCGCGTTAAGGTTTGGACACTTTTTTTAGTTTAATCGAAGAGACATCAAACTGGAATCACTTTTTTTTTCCATCCGCGGAATCTATCGGCGGATAGCTTCCAATACATACCTATCTATTGCGTGTTCGTTAACGAGAAAGAGCGAATGGATAATAAAGGGATCACTGGGAAACTGGACAGGTACTGAAAACTACACGATCTCCGTGGTAACCGACTAGTATTTTGGTTTATCTCGCGATATATAGCGCTATCTGGAATGAAACATCGTAGAAACTTTTGCGTGTTGTTTGAAAAATATTTACAAATTTTTACAATTATGCGAGCAAAAATTGTACGCATCATCCGTTTCTTCGTATCGGTTTTCAATTATTTTATGCGAGATGTAAACGTTATGATTGTAGTAGTAAAAAAAAAAAAAAAAAAAAAAGAAAAAGAAAACGAGCGACTATTCGAATACCTATGAAACGAACAAACTTCCGTTTTCATTTCGATATTCGTATATAAAGATAACGATGAATATTAATAGAACAATTTAATTAACTTTGATACGCGAGATAAGAAGAGATTCGAAGGATCGATTTTTCCGGCACAAGAGGTAAACGAAGGTAATGTTGCGGTGTTTCTATTCGAGCGGAACGGAAGATTGGCCCATGGAGTATACCGTAAGCGTGGAGGAAAGAGGAAGAACGGTAGACGATGGTCGCATCATCCCCATGCTGCGTCCTGCCACATACATGCCACTGCGCTAACGTTCAAGTGCATTTACCGTGTACACGATTCTAGCGGGCGATCAAAGCTTGTCTCCTCGGTCTCTCCTCCAGCTTTGTGCCACGCGTACGTGCCCGTGGAACAAACCTTGGACCCAAGTAGCGCACGGCAAACTCAACGTGCTACGTAATGCATACATACGAATACATTGCCAGAAACGTAGGTACGATAGTTGCACGACTACGTATGCGCGTGTATATATATATATATATATATTATAGGTGTACATAAGTGGGAGAAGATCCGTTGTATCGCTGTCAGTGACACGCGAGCTTCGAGGTAAAAGCATTCCTGTGCAAGGCGTTCTTGTAGAGTCACGGCTTGTCTCGGAGCTTACGCTCCGACGAATTCTCCTTGATCGGGAGTAACAAGCTTGTCGCGGAACGCTATCTCACGTATTGACTTTATATTTCTACTCCCGTAGAAAGGGGAAGCAAATTTATCGGTTCAATTTTCACACCGGATAATCACTTTTCTTTTCTTTTCTTTTCTTTTTTTTTTTTTTTTTTTTTTTTAAGAAAATAATTAAAATATAAAGAATGCACAGAAGAAACATAAAGAAAAGACGGTGAAGAGGTATAGGTAAAATTTAACTCCGTTAAATCGAATGCGCGTCGAGTGATTCAAATTTATTATAGGATTTTTGACTTATATCTCTAAAATATCTCTAACTGCAAATTATAGAAAATAACGTAATATATGCATATTAACGAATCGTTGCATCGCGATCCCTTTATGTATTCGATTAAAATTGTTTTCGTCTAATCTACGTTAATCCTCAAAAAATAACCACGCTAATCGAGAATCGGTCAAAGTTAAATACGAATGTTTATTGAAAAAAATTGGAAATGTAAAATAACGCGTGATTGGCTCGTTACAACGATGTAAACGAGCCTGATTAACCTGTCATTTCATCCTTGGACAACCTCATAATTCATTCATTATGTATAACCGTAATCCTCTTAGCTTCCTCTCTATACGCGATAGGGAAGGACTATGGAATTAGGCTTCTAAGCCAAATTGGCATCTTCAAAGTGGCGAAGATTACGTTGCCAGTTTCAAAGTGTATTTCCCTTTACAACAATTTCGACGACGATTTATTTGCAATGTAAAGGAATTCGTACGCGAAACAATTTAATTTTACGATTAAATAACACGGTGATTCCCTCCTCCTCGAAACGATCATTTCTTTCCCGTAATCGCATGCATATGAGCGACGTATAAACTTTGGTAAACTTTTAAAACGACGATTTCGTTTGGTCAAAAAGAGGAAAAATCGATTCGATTTCTTTAAAAATATATTCACCTTGAACTTGAAGCTCGAGCGACACTCGAGCATAAATAGGATTAAAAGAAGCACGGCAAAAATTCTAGAAACTTGAAATTCGAAGAAGAGTTTACACGATCATTGCATCGCCCGCCATAGATATAATATCGCCAATCCTTTTCTTCCAAAATCGAATCCACACGGAAAGTTTTTCGTATCTGCGCGAGTTTGCGATGCGTCGATAAGTCTTTTCGTGGTCGATTGGCGTGGTTCGCCGTTTGTATGAATTATGCGACAATCGGTTTGTCCGGAGTACGATAAAAAAGAGAAAAAATCTATTATTTCAAAATTCTCGTTCAAAGGCGAGAATAACGCGACTCGTTAAAGTACGATTCGCTTCGTTTCAAATCTATCTTTATCGGATTACGCTTTCGATGGATTGATTGTTCGATCGAAAATTCTTATTTCGAAGAAAAACCTAAATAAAATCTGTATAGCGAAATAACGTATATACGATAATTAAAACGAGCGATTAGAAATTTGGGAAAAACTTAATTTTTTACACGTAGATACGTACAAGTAAAATGATACGCGAGTTTGACATCGAGTTTAACATCGTACATATTCGCAACTTGAGAGGATTCGGAAAGGTCTGCTACGAATAAATAACCGTGATTCTTACGAAGTACGACGGAAATGTGCACTCTACATCTACCAACATTTATGGATCGGAATTTGTTCGCGTCTGTGAAGGGATTCGAGGTGGTAACTGCAAGTTATCGACTACGAGATTACGGAAGATGATGGATCGAGGAAGCGTAAACGGGTGTTTCTTACGTTTCGAACTCGAGCCGTAAGAATGCCGTACATTTACCGAATTATTATTTATCGGTACGTGTATCGTTGATAAAATTTCTTGCATTCGTGCAACGAAGTAGAAACTAGATAAATTTCAAGTCGGTACGTTATTGCGACGAATTTGGTGCGAGAAGCGTGGAAACGTACATGTTATGCAAATTGCTTCGATTTATACCGTATCTGGAGACTGTTGTTTGGCCAGGTTAGCGACTGTTAGCCAGATTGGAGAGAGAGAGGTTCAGGAGCTGGCGAACGTGCCTGAGCATCGATTGCCACGCTTTGCGGCATACGACTCGTAGCATGGAACCCAATGATCTGCGACTGTTGCTGCCACCTGTACAACCTCCTACATATCAACTCCAATATATATATATATATATGTGTGTGTGTGCCGAGTTCTTTCTTTCTTTCAATCTTAACGTCGTAAACTTGCGTTTAATATCGTAAGCTTTGGAACGGATACAATGACGAATGAATCGCATAGTTACTCGCTCAACTAACTTCAAAGATGAATCACGATGTAAAATAACTGTTTAATTCTGTTTAATTTCGTTTAAATCGTTACCGTTTACTCGTTATCGTATTTACAGGTGTATTTGTACGAGAGATCGATGAAACGAACGCATACATTTCCATATATCGAACTGGTATTAAATTATTCGCTTTATCGCTTCGATGTCATTCTTTTCCTTCGATCGCACAATAATGGTAACCTTTGTCGCTTAACTACGTTATTTTTTACATTATATGCCGTCGTTCGGCTCTGCTCGATCGATTTAACACGCAACGAGTTGTAAACTCGAGAGTCGTAGTTTACTCGTATCGTAAGTACTTTCGAACGAAAAATATTGCTCGCTAAATGTGATTGATCGAGGAGTAAAAAGTCGAGGGACAAGATGTTTTACTTACGTACGGTATTTAACCGAGCAACAATCGAACGCGTATTTGCGATAGATTGACGATGCGAAAGATAGATTTCTGCGTTAGAAAAATTGATGGAAAGAAAAAGAAGCATCATTTGAAATGGATATTAGTCGTTTGCCGCGAAAGAATTTGCAGCAAACATCCGCCGCGAAGGCAATAACGGAAGAGATCGTCGATCATTCGAGATGACGCGCGCTATCATTGCTTCTCGTCCAATAATCTCAACATTCGCCTGTTTCCTCGCTGTTCGAAAACAAGTTGGCAAAGATTAATTGGACGAGCATCAACGGTGAAATATCTGGAAAGAAGTAAAGGAATCATCCTATCTTCTTCGTTCCCGATGACACGTAAAAGTAAAGAATTGGATTCCTTCGAGACAAAAATCTGGATATATTCCTGGGGATATTTATTCAGATCCTATTGATCGCTTATTCTCGATATTTTTATCCATCGATGCTCGATACCGAAGCGATTCTCCGCCCTTGTAATTTCCCTCCACGAATAACAGTATCGATCGGAGAAGCGCGCGTGAAATCAAAGTTGGACGGATTTTTTGAAGAGAAATTGTTAACGGGAGATCATTTAACATTGGAAAAACCTCAAAACTGTTTTTCGATGTAACGAGGGGTATTGGAGGAGGAGGGTAGCATCGAAGTCTGATCGCGTAGAACGCGCGTTCTCCTCGGATGCATATTTCACTACGTTGACAGATTTATCGTAGGCACGGTTATCCGAGCGTGCCAGCTTCTTCTTTTATTTTATCATTTGTACCATCGTGCTTGTTTTTGTTTCATTTGTCTCTCAAGATCCCATAGCTTCGGTTGTCAGTAGCACGCTGCTCGAAAGACGGATGGGAAGCTTGTTCCATTATTAAACTGCATGCTGAATCGATATCCGAACAACACTCCTATTAAGACCATGAAATTTCTTCCGCGATCGATTCCTTCGCGATCGATCGAAATATAAATAATTAACGTTTTTTTTTCTTTTATTCTTAAACGTTATTTTTAATTGTAATTTATATTTTTAAGCATAGTACTCTTAAAATTGCACGTGTTGCGTAGACAAAAATAATGCGAAGTGTAATAGGTATAATATTTTTGTCGATAGGAAGAGCTAGTTTTGTATAATCCTATTTAAAATCGTATACGTTAATATGTAAAATGTGCGCATCAGCGTATAATTTCGTATAGAATTTCAATACTCCAACGTTCAGTTTCATTTATGCGAAACAATTAATATCAACTAAAATTAAATACATAATTTATAAATGTATATCACAACGCGATATCGTTATTCTAACAAATATTAATCATGCTCGTCATAGCAATCGAAGCGTATGTTTCACGAATGAATTATGCAACCGCATACCACGGCACGCCAAATTTATGCGGTTAGTATTTAAGAACTTAATAATTAATAAATATAGAAGGAAATACGCGTTGATTATAATTAAGAAGAAAGCGAAATATACCATAAGACGTGGTGTATATAAATATTTCTCTTCTTTAATTTTTCCTCGAGAAAAAATATTACTACAATACGGACGAACATACTCTCTCTAATCGAGAAAAGAGAAAGGGATGATTGAAATAGTTTTCTTTTTTCTTTTTTTTTCTTTTTTTTTTTTTTTTCGAAATCTATGCTTTTCGAACGATATACCTACGTAATAATATCGCACGATGTAAACGCACATACGATCATAGAGATTATTTTGAAAACGCTATTCGATGATAATTATATCGTTTTGCGAATGAGAATTAACACGTGTAACGTCGAATAAACCGGTAATATCTAATAATATTCATATTTGATAAGAGAAACGATAACAATAATAATTTAATTACGCTATATAATTCTCATTTTGCTCGATTAAACTCTCTGCCAAACTCTCACTTTGTAATTCTATCGGATAAACTCTCTAAAACTTTGATTCTAGATTGTCCGCTTTCAGTTTCTTGCTCGCAACACAGTCCGTGCGCGTACTTTCCACCATCGTTTATCCTCGCGTACATCCCTATTTATCCCTCTTTCCCTCGCTTTTCTCTAATATATATATATATATATATCGAATAAACGCGTGTTTATTACTCGACCAATTTTCAAATTCGATTTTCTCGAAAATCAAAGTCTCGGAACGATCAAAATTTTATCCCAATTATATTATTTCTCAACTGTATCCTATATCGATTAACTTTTAGGGGATTTTCCAATTCCCTTCGTTTTTAAGGGAAATTTAAATTTATAAATTGTGTAAATCGTTTTGAAACAAGCTGTAATATTTTGGATCGAGATCCTTCTCTTCCTTTCAACGTTTCTTCAACGTTTCGTTCAACGTTATGGAGAAAAAACGTTGCGTTCGAGTTTTAGCCGAGAAGATAAGACCGAGCACGGTTTTTATTGGAAGGAAAATCGAAAGGGTGTGCGACGATAAATTGCCCCTTTCGATGACGGGATTATTCGACACGGTGATAATATGTGACGACATTGTGGGGATGCGATAGATAGGAAATGATATAGAAGCGGAAGAGAAAGTTGGAAAAGAGAAAGGGATGCGTTTTTATGCCCCTTTGTTACGGCGATCAGCCACGCACGAAAGGACGACGGGGGTAAACCGAATATCTAGCTTTCATCCCTTTCCTACGTTGTTTCGCGACGCAGCTTGCCACGTGAAATCCCGCTTTAATTACTTTTCCAGGAAACAAAAAGCTCTCGGATATATACTTTACGCCAAGAAGATTGAATTTTAACGCGCAACCCAAGAAACTTGGTTAAATCCAATTCGAATGAAAACCAGTCGAGCAAACTTTCCTGGCGAACGCTCTTCCCGTCCTATCTACGAATTCGATCAAAATTCCGACAAAATTTAATCCTTTCCTCCTCTCATACATAATATATACGTGTTCGATCGTTTCGAATTATTCTTTCAAACAGGTATCTCTTTATTTTTACGTCGTGGGTGTTATTTCGCTTTAAATACGCGTACGAACGAATGGAAAGTAAGAATGAAAGGGAAGTAAGATGGTAGATAATAGATATCGTCGTAGATGTATGAGATAAGCGCGGGGGATTCTCTCGAATCGCTGAAGGGGATTTCGACCGGATCGAGACACGACGACGAGAGTACGAATCTACTCTAATTGTCCGAGGGACATTTATTTATCAATCGCGTTAAGTAAATACTATTTGCGGAATACGAAGCGTAACGCGTCACACGTAATTATACGCGTATTATTTTTCAATTTGCCAAGCTTTTCGATTCCGTCTCTTTAAAAGCGCCGCGATTCAAAATTTCCGATCTATATTTCCGTGAAAACGAGCGACATCGGACGAGCGACAAAACGGAACGACACAGCTCAATCATAGGAATCAATCGGTCGTGGAACGTGTCACGAGTCGACACGAGCTGTTCCCATGTTTAGTCGCAACTCGTCACCTCTTTGTATTCGATCTAAAAACTTTGTTCCACGTTGGCATAAGTTGAAACGTTCCACAAACTATACGTCTGTATATTGTCTATCCCGTGAGAGAAATCGATCGGAACTTTTTAATCTAATTACCGAATAATAATTTGTATTTCGTTACGTAAAAATTGCTATTTTGGAGTTCTATTTACCTTTGAACTCGAACAAATTTGAATTATAATAAGGAACAAGACGGGGAGATAGATAATTTGAAACTGAAATTTGCGATGCAAGAACGAGGTTTCAACTTTGTAATAATACGTGTCTATTTCAGATCGGTTAATTATAGAATAGGCGAAAATTTGTCCTCGATTCTTCTCTCCGCGTAACGTAATATTCGATCGATTGTGGCCAGAAAAATGGATTTAGCTGACATTGGCATTAATTATTTATATTATACATTGTAACGAAACGTCAACCAACGTCAACCAACGTTTTAACTTGAAATTGGGAGATTATTATTCGTCATCCTATCTATTAACTTTGAAAAATCTGTCGGTGGAACAACGATAATAAATGTACGAAGGATTTCGATTTATAAATAGTATACGTAAAAAATTGTGCACTCGCTGTTGATAAAATCGGTTAACGTTGTTTCAAAGATTTTCCAACGCGAAAAAACGAATGACGAAGACGCGTCTACTATTGATCGACGTTGGAATAATCTCGCACGATATCGTAAAAATAAAATGATTTTTTAAAAGAGAGAGAGAAAAGAGATTTAGAAGAGGAGAAGAAATAAAGGTAGAAAAGGAAGAGTTGAAAACGTTAAGTCAAATCGGACCGCAACTACGAGCGTTAGCGGAGGGAATTTAGCAGGAAATGGAAAAAGCTTGGAACGCTCGAATCCTCTCGCAGCTCGATGCAAAAGTTTCGAATACCGGGCGAAGGAAAATGAATATTACCGGCGGACGAAAGGCTTACTGTTCGGACAATTGTTGGTTCGCGAGCATAATTTCAAAGCATTCGAAACGCAAATGAATCCCTCCCTTTGTACATCCGTTAGAGCTTTCTTTCCATTCACCGCCGATAACAATTTAAACGCAACTTTTTGAATTCCATTATGAATAATTTCAAAGAAGAAGCGTTTCAAGATCGGAGATCAAAGCGTTAATTATAACGTAGAATATATCGTATTTTGCGTTTATCCCTGGTCGGTTAACGGATAAAGTGCATCGTTAAATGCTTAAAATTAAAACGTAAGATGATCATTTTTAATTTTTTTCGCGCTCGAATATTTTTGTCCTTTTATTAAATGCTTGTTAAAATTATTGTGTAAAAATTATTATTTATCATTATTATTATATATAGATTACGAAGTAATCTAATGCGATCGTAAAATGCGATATTAAAAATTGAACTTTTTTTTTATACGCGTATATAATTTTCCGCGTGTGGGTATCCGTTTAATTTCAAAATTAAAAAAATATTACCGCGCAATGAAACGCAACCAAAATCTTTCTCCAATATGTGATATATCGTGTAACGAAAACTAAGTTTTATCGGATACACGCGGTATATAGGTATGGAAAATATAAATTATAAATTACGAAATACGAGATAATTAGCAACTCGATAAAGAGCTGTTTGTGAATTTGAAAAACGTTAAAATGATAAAATTATTCTTCGTATCGATACGTGGAACGTTTCGTTAATTTTAACGCTTGAAATAAAAGGTAATTTTGAGCGATATCTTTTAATTACGCCAATTTTTTTCCAAAGAATTAGAAAAGTGCTGTGCAACCCGATAAATAACCAATCAAGTTAGCTGTATTCGTTGATCCCTTGATACGAGTAAAGCGTGACTTCTTCGGGCTTATGCAAATATTCGAAACTGCGAGCGTGGACGAAATTCTCGTAGATTATGAGGGGGAGGCGGGATCGTGCTGAGACAGGACGATATTTGTACGTTACACGGAAGAAGGGTGAAACGATCAACGCCATTCCATGACCCTTGTACTCGTAAACCTATGAACTCCTTCCTCATCCTACACCATTTCGATTTCTCGAGATTATTTCATAATTGTCGGATAAATATGATTTTTTTTAAATGAAAAATACCAGGGAAAGATGTTTCTCTTCTGTTCATCGCCATCGACTCGAGAGAACGATTATCGCGTATTGGTCGAAACGCGGTGTTTTTCATCGATTACGCGTTAGATACGTTTATATAAATATAATGTCAACCAATGAAATCCATTGTCTCTGTTGAGAATGCCGGCAGGATAGTCTTCGTGCTGGAAACTCGGAAATTACGGATTACTATAAATTTGACGTGCATGTGTGCTTTCAACGTTCTACGCTACTTAACTGTTGACGTATATCGTAAAGCTGAAGTTGCGTAATGGAAATGAACAGGTTCGTTAGCCGCCTAGTCATCTGAGACTCTCTTCCCGAACGTGTTTCGCGATGAAAACGACCGTCCACCGAGGTATCGATGGAGCGAAAAGCTATCGCTTTTCTTCTTCTAATTCCTTTTTTCGATTTTGTAAAATCAAATATATTTGTGATATAAAACTTAGCAAGCAAGGGCAAAATAAGAAAAGAAAGAAAGAAAGAAAGATAAGTTGAGAAAACGATGATCAAAGCGAGAATTGGCACTGTTATAGGGGAAAAAATCGATAAATATGCGATTGAAAACGATATATAAAATGCATCGAATTTAATCTTAATAGAAGAAAATATAATATTTCGTGTTTCGATATGTAATAATAAGTAAAGTGTTGAAAAAAAATTTTTTTTGTAAAATTAGAGCAATTAGAATTTCTTCCTCGAGGCGAATATTCCATAGGATATCCGAATATCAATATTTAAACGTTAAATACCTCTTACGTCTCCAAGTTTCTCATCGCATTTAACTAAAACTTATTAAAGACTATAAGTAGACGTCAATTTCAAAAGTGGAGAGAACAAGTTTGTGCAAGATTGTTAAAATAAGAACTCGGAACGTAAGAGAATGAAAATTTATTAAAAATTCCTGCAGTTAATTGTTCGTAACGCGATCTATAATCCGATGCGTGAATGCGAAATATACTTTTACTTCGTTACGATACTTATTTACCGAAATATATATATATATATAATTGGAAAAAAAAAAACACGGGACGTGAGAAGTAATATGGATAATATGGGAAATGGATGAGATACGAATATATAGTAAAGGTTTGCGGCGTGTCAGAGGCATATAAGGATCAACTTAGGTCGAACCGCTAACGGTTTTCAAATATACGCTTGCTCCACCGAGAGTCAAAATGTGGTTACTAACTGTGGTTGAACGGTCAGTCAAACTTCCGGCTACGAAATTCGGCAAATATTCGAGAGGCTTGGACTACCTCTCGGCAAGCCAATTACACTGGATACTTGACGATAACGATCGAAATCGGTCCTACGTTCAAACTTTTCCAACGGTTCATTATTCACGGTGTTAATTGCCATTAACGTTTTAAATTCTTATTTATCTATCGTGCGATCGTCCATCCTCGATAAGCGTGAAACGAGGTTTACGAGAAATCGATATACGTGTCGTTAATACGATAGAATAAATGCGCAAACACAGATATTATTAGAACATTTTGTTCATTTTTTATTTTGTTTATCATCGATATTTAAAGGGATTCGAACGAAATTATCTGGCGTCTTAGATGTTTACATTTCCGCGCGTACACCGTGACTGGCGAATTTCAAATTGTGGTGGAATGATCGATGAATGCGACGATACAGTTTGATGCAAATGACAATCTACGTAGCGTTGGTACTTGATGTGACGTATGCAGATGAGCAAGGGAATGACTTTGACGAATGAGCAAGCGGAAAACATCGAGCTAGATGATGACATCGCAAAATTGATTGCTCTAATTATTATTATTATTATTATTATTAATGTATAAACATACAAATAAATGTACTTTTTCCCATTTTCAGAATGCAAAAACAGGAAATAAGAACTGTTGAAAAAGCTTTCAAAGTATTCTTTTGAATTCAGGTTGAAAAGAGATCAGAAGGAACAGAAGAGATCATTCGCGTGGAAAATTTTAAGATAGCTAAATGAAATTTTTTGTTCAGAATTAATATAATTGCATAGATATATACTTTAAATTGAATCCTTCGAAATGATTTCACGATAAGTTTAATTTGTTCTAAACGTTTTCCAAAGAAATTCTGTTCCTTTTCTAAAGAATAAAGAATAATATCGTTGCTCGATCGATCGCTCGTTGTTTTTTTCTTTTCACGTCTTGTTCGAGAACAAATCGAATAGGAAATAATATATGTGTATATCTGATCCGCAATAAGCATATATCTTACGTAATAAACGATCTAGCGATCATAAATATTTCGTAGAAAGATCGAAACCTCGATCAATTCGATAATTCTAATATGAAGAGATATCATCAAGTAAAATAAAATGAATATGATCCGTCGTTCGTAATCCATAATCAATGATGATTAATCGATGATGATTAATAGCTTTATAGAAACGTGATTATACGACGCGATGACTTATCGTTATCAACGTTAATATCAACGTAAACTGCATGTTGACAGAGGAAATATAAAGGATCACGTAACGATAGTTTTGCAACGTATAAATCAAAAGAATCGCATCTCTGCTCTTCTCGAATCGTTGCACGGTCGATACGCAACCAAGTTCTACAAACGTGTGAAATAACGAAATTTGTAAAAGTAACACAAGGTTCTCTTTTCGACATTCAACTTTTTCCCCTCCGGCGTATCTACGTTAATTAAATTAATATAGTTTTTTAACGAGCTGTATATTTATTTTATGAAATACTTTCAACAATAGCAGTGGAAGCAGAATTTGTCGAAACAATAAAGGCATCTATCAAACATCACCATCTTTCGATTGTAACGTTCGCGTAATACAGTAGAAAATATATTCAGGAACAAATGCATGGAATGAATATAATATAAAAGTAAAAAAAAAAAAAAAAAAAAAAAAAAAAGATATTTGAAAATCGCGCTTACAAAATGAAATAAAAGAGCTATTATTTCTCATCATCAATATTATCGAAGTCGAATATTTTTATTAAACGAGGATTTTGAAACGACTCGTTTTATCAATTCGAATGTAGGTATTTGTATACGCAAAATGGTATCGTTGGTAGAAAGCGAATTATTCATCGTGATGCGATCGACCACGTTTCTCTTTTAAACGAACAAATGCATTGTAACGAAAGAAAAAATTTGTAGACGAGATTTGTAGAAGAGAAGAGAAAATAGCAGGTGACGTATACGTATGGATCGATGCGACGCTTTCAATTTTTTATATCGCGAAGCAAACGTATGTGCGACTTTAACAAACTTTCTTTTATAAATACATATTTAAATATGTATGGAGAAGAATCTTAGGAGATCATTCTTTCTTAACAAAATCATTGATGATTGTGATTTTGCTCGTTATTGCTTAAATAGGAAAAACAAAGATCGAAGAATGAAAAATTTGCAAATATCGTCACTTTGGACAATCAATTGTTGGTGAAAGATTAATGTCATTTCGGAATCGTTCGATTTTTCGCGTTTAAACCACAGATATTGAACGAATAATTTGCCTGCTGTCATGTTGGTCGAATGATTTGATCAACTATTGCTATCTTCTTCGTTTTTTTTTTTCACTTGTCTTTTCCTCGTCGCGCTTTTCTCTTTCAACAATGGAGAAGAAATCACTAGTCAAAATCGATCAACTTTTATCAATGTAAATCTTTGGAGAAAAATCGAACAAGATGATAGGTTCGAAAAAATACACAAATATAGGAGATATATAGGATAGAACTGAATTTTTTCAGATAGAATTGTTTTTTTTTTTTTTAAATAAACACTCGTAGTTTAAAAAAAATTTTTAAATTTCCGTTATTGAAATATATATATATATATATATATTTTTTATTTTTATTTACAATAAGATAAAACTGATATATTTGATTTTGTAACTTTCTTCATTTGTACTTTATTCTTTTTATTATAGCAGGCAAAAAAAAAAAAAAAAAAAAGGAATGACATGGGAAAAGTTGCGAAAGAATATGGAATGGCAAAATCTGTTTTACGTGCAAAATTTACAGGGGAAACTTGAGAAAAAAGGATGGAAAAATCAATTCTAACGAGCGAAGAAAAAGATCGTTTATTTTTGAAGGGAGATCCAGAAATATCAAAAAAAAGAAACGTCAAAATGATATATCGAACATCAGTCGTTGAACAAAAATTAGAGAATGTAATTTTTAGAAATGGAATCGTATTTAAAATTTATAATATCTTAAAAAGATCAAAAAGTGTATATTTAACGATAATGAAACTCGGATTCACCTCTTTTCTAAAAGAAGATCGAGAAAAGATTTTTATGATATTTTATTTCAAGAAAAGAAGAGGAAATATTAACTCTTCTTTGTACATTTGCTATATTTATCATCAATTTGTTAATATATATATTTTCATAAAAGAGAACTTTCCAACTTTTATGGAAGTTTAATTCTTTTATTTCTTTTTTTCCTAATTACGTTAATGAAATTTATACGATACGAAGATAAGAGTGGTACAGAAACGCGTACGAGAAAAGAACGAGAACGTGTAAATAAATCATGATAACTTTTGGAAAAAATGGAAAACTTTTCAAAATTAAATTTTACATAAAAATAAAATTTGGGAAACATTCCGATATTATACGTATATTTGTATTCGATACGTTTTCCGTTAGACAAATAAACCGATATTTCGAAAACAGTACGAATATAGTAGATAAAACCGTGCAATGCGGAATAGGATGCACAGGCGAACAAATATGCTACAACAAGATTTTATAATCAAAATTTATATGAAACTTGAATTCTGTACGCAAAAGTGAAGTTATTGATAAAACGAAACAAAATGCGAATAATTCATTACTGACATTTTTTTTTACGTACGAAAAATAAAATTGAACGAAATAACTAAAAGTATTTTTGCAAAATACCGAATTGCAGTTTACGAAGCGGCGATGGTACGATATAAATTTTAATTTCTGTATTGAAATTAAAAGGAGTGAAAAGGAAAAGAGACGCGATTTTAGTTGCAAATCGACGAATACATTTCATTCTTCGCTTAAATAAGTAAGTAATAAACTTTAACGCTGAGTTATGAAAATAAATGGTATTATGATGCGAAATACATATCGAAGAAAAATGATTTTAAACGCGCGAGTGTTTGATAAAATTGCTTCCTTTTAAATTTAAATTTATAAAAAATAATTCGATCGAAGGTAATAAATAGTGTGTAAATTAACGAACAAAGACTGTCAATAAAATAAATAAAAGGGTAAATTGGAAAATCTTTATATCGTATACATAAAATGAAATTATATATAATATGAAATCGTTTTACAGAAAAAGAAAAAAAAAAAAAAAAAAAAAGATCGCTCGTGTAACTTTGCACGTACATTTTCTTTATTCGCGATGAACGTTCGATTCAATTTTCGTAGTTTCCTTTATCGTCGAAAAGCAATTTTCCTCGAGAGTAAACGGAATAGACGGTATTGCTCGTAAATTTCATAAATCGAACAAGAAGGACAAAGACGAGGAACGGAGACTGATATCGTACTCCTAAGAGACTGGTATCCCGTTCAAGTTTATCACCAGGATGCACGACAGGAGGGTCAGATTTAGCAGCAAGTAGTCCCAATCGAGCTAAACAACGAGATTATTCCGCTAATTGGTACGCGTATCTCGCACAACGCTCGCACCGAGATAGTCACGAGTCATCGATTTTAATCACTTATTACAGAATTATCGTTTAATTGGAATCATCACGAATCGTAACTCATCGTATCGCGTGTTGCACCGACTTGTATCGATCGTTCTTCCTTTTACTCGATTCGTCTGACAAAGCTTTGACGAGACACGGCCGTATCCGTATACGTTACAAAACGCGTTATCTACGTATAAAACTTGTTTAAACGCAAACTAACTACTTTTAATTAGCATAAATATTAAATTGAAGAAGATAATAACAAGAAAATATAATTACATTACGAACGTAAATAAGTATTAATCTTGATAATTCTAAATTGAATTAGAATCGAGTTAATTATCTTGAATGAAACGATGAAATTTTCAATTCCCCGTTGAAGCGACAACCGACGATTGTTTAAATTAATCCCAGGTAGAATCATATCTCGTCGTCAATTTTAATTTTCGAAGGATACGGAAAATAATATATCGAGATTTCGATAAAAAATTTCGATCGGATCATCGAACTAATTATAACAGTACGGTTATAAAATTTAGATACATAACGTTAAACGATTCGTTTCGCTTTAACATAATCTTATTTATTTTATTACGCATCGATGCAATACTTTGCTCGAGTACTATATCATTTCCAAGTTAGTTGGCTTCTTAACGATCGTGCGAAAGCAGTGTCCGTAATCGATGTTTATCCTTGAGCTTTTCACTTACTAATTACACGATCCATCCTCTGCTAATATCCCGACTAATTATCCGTATCGTACGATCGAATCGCTTGTCTATTTCACATATCTCGCGATCGCAACAGCATCGTACGATGGTCGAAAAAGTGAATACGACGAAGATACGATAAGATTTTGTCGGTTTGATTTGACAACGTGACGGAAAATGATAATTTTTACCGCAACGATTAATTTCTGAGAAGTTAAAACAAAGGATTTCCTAAAACTAGGATTTCCTCTATATTCATTTTGTAGAAACTCACTCTACAAAAACTACACTCTCGTCTTGTGTAATTTTGTTACTTTTCTTTTTTCTCAAATCCTTAAAACTTTCATTTCCTCCATTATAACGTTAATGCTAAAATTTATTCGAAGAGTAAAGAGAAAGATGTAGATTTGAACGAAACTCAAACGACGTCGATGCAAATAAGGTGCGCTCTTCTCTTTAAAAGACATAACGTAATATACCAAGAGTCGAGATACTCAAGAAATGAAATGTAGATTCGGCAAACCCGAATGTATGAAAGTCTTTGGTAAGATGATCAAATATTTTTCTATACTTATAAATGCAACGTCTCGTATAAAATTGATCGATTATAAAATAGTGAACGCAATAGTGAAACGATTATAAAATATTTTCCAAAAAAACGGGAAAATTTCCGTTTTTGAAACGATGTACGATTGTGTAGGAGAAACAATACGAATGATACAACGACTGCATTGTCGGTTATTTTGCTACGGGAAAAATCGGATAGATATAAAATGTCAGCCGTTAGAGGTTTGTAAAGCTTTTAATGGAAAACGGATTAAAACTCTAAAGTGAATCGTTCCATCGAATAAACACACCTTTGGCTCGCTCCCTGACTTTTCGCTCGAAATGAGAGGGGGATGGGGAAAAAAAAAAAACGACAGAGGCAGTCCTTCAACTTTTCTAATCCGAAAACTCACGGAGGGGATAGGAGGATGTTGCTTCGATAAATTTCGTCAAGATGAGTTGTTGTCATCGTAACGATTCATCTACGATTTTAAACGAACCTATAATTTATCGCGAAATTGTCGTCAAATTTTGCATAACTTGTTCGGAATAAACTCTTAAATCGAATAAAAAAAAATATTAAAAATTTTCTTCTTCGTCATAATGACGATGAATCTTTGCGTACTATATGTTAAAATTTTGGAAAGTTTCGCATTTAAAATGATGAATACGGATATATCGCGTCGCGTTTAAAATTTTTGTCGAAGAACTCGCAAATTTGGAAGCCGAGTCATCTTTTAAAAAGACACGCGTGACGAGTGTAAATACAAAAAAGAAAAACTTTTGCTAATTAATTAAAAATTGAACACAAGTAAAAAAAAAAAAAAATGTAATACGTAATCGTTGAAAGCATATTTAATCTCGTTCGATCGAACGATGCGTGTCTTTTGATTTTATTCGCGAAATAGATGAAATGAAATTATCGATAACAGATATTTTAATTTTGCCTCGTTGAAAAACGCAAAACTTATCGCCTAAAATTGAAATCTTTTTTCGACGATCTCATGGAAATTGGTACTTACATATAACCAGAAGTTTTTCAGATATTTCTCCAAGAACTCGATCGTTTCTTGAATTTGATCTACGATGAAAGAAAAAGCAGAATATATACTTTCTTTTTCGTGTGGAGAAAAAGTGGAAATGGTAATGAATGGAAGCGAGGCGAATAAATCTTACTCTTAAAAGTTAGCGGGCAAGCGAGTAACTCGGTAATTTGTCGACAAACAGAATTATTCCGAGTCGGTTAAATCAATTAGATTTGGCAAGATCAATCTTGCATCGAGCGAAAGCGATTCAATAAGGCGAATAGTGTAAACCGTTTTACCCGATATTCGGCATACGCGAGCTTCGTCGTTTACCTTTCTAAGCTATTCAAATTCGATGATTTTTCGATTCGTTTGTTCGATATCAAGATCTTACAGCTATTACAGAAAATTTATCGCGTGTTCGTCGTTACCATTCAGTGTGCCAAATTAAACGATATTTGGCTATCGAATCGTAACGATCGTTTAAATTGTACGTTTCTATAAATCGGTAATCGGCAAACCAACCCGGACAGATCTAAAATTTCTACGTTAATCTCATGACTGAGTATTCATTATCGATTATCGTTAGCCATAGTAGATGATTGAATTTTATTATAATCTAGATCATTTCCAAATTGTTGATTCAACGTTGAAACAAACATTTAAAAAGAGCAACCTAATCGATAAAGTTTCCATTCTTCGTAGAATTCTCTGCAAGTAACACTTGCAAGTGTTTGACGTCGATTATATCGTTCCAAGCGATTAACTCGAAATAGAATTTAGAATTTTGTTTCTTTGAACGCGCGAGTAAATACGAATCGATCTTATTTCTAACGTCTCGTAAACATTGCTTGTACCTTTCCTATTAATCGATAATCGAAAAACAGGCAATTATCCGTTGCGTTGATCTGAACTTCTGCGAAAACCTTCTCTTCTCTTCTAATACGATTCTTTTAATCTCGATCGTTTAGAATGTTTTTTCTGGAAATTTAAGCAGTATTCAACAGGAGCGATGTTAATTTCCAGAAAATAAGAAAAGCGGAAATTGTCGAATCCGGTACTTTGTTCGTATAAAGGAAGAAAAAAAGCGTAGCGATTGCGTGTACCAATCGTAAAACAACGTTCTTTCTAAGAACGATCTCGGTTTCCTTCTTTCGCTCAAACAACAAAACAAAAGTACACAAGTTGGCTCGATCGTCTGTTACGCGACGTGGTTTGTTACTTGTTTGCAATACAAGTTTGGAATTACCTTATAGATGAAATATCTACGAGTTGATACGTCGTCGTCGAGTTTAAACGTTATGGAGGTAATAAAATGTTAGGTTTAATTCGAATGGAATGATACCGATCCGACGAAACTAAATATATCGGGAAATAAATTGTAGAAATTGTAGGGAAGCGAGGGAGATGTAAAAAGATGGGAAAAGGAGGAAGAAAGAAAGGTAAGAAGGGAGGAATCTCGCGTCTAATTTCAATTTCCTCGAGAATGGCACTTTCTTGCTCGTCTCGACTTTAATTAAATTTGTTTAGAGGTAAGATAGCGATGGTAAGTTGCGTCGGGAATGGGGGGGGGTATAAGACGGGTCCACAGTCGTTTTCGTTCACCGTACACGAATACTTGCCGCTTGCTCTTTTACCCGGTCATACGGTTCAATTCCGCGTCGCAACGAGGAACGACGTATCAAGATCCAACTTTTTCCCGACTTTCTCGTGTTGTCCAAATTTTTTTTTTTTTTTTTTCTCGAAACAAGGAGAGAAAAATTCTCGTTGGAAATCTCGTAAGAAGGGTTGCAATTTCGCCAGACCCGCCACTTCCGTTTTTTTCACGATCGTTCTCTCTTCGAGCGATTACTCGCCAACGGAAACGAAGAAAATTGAACGTTTTAAAAGTTTAAAAAAAAGTTATTACGGCGTTATTAATATCTGACGTATCCGTAACGACGTCGATAAATTGATATAATTCAAGTTTTGATGTTAAATAAATATCGATCGGATTGCTTTTTCGTTTCTCGAAGCAAAATTGCATCGAGTTTTTACGAATAAAATAATAATCGGAATAACGGTAAGATTTGCGTATTCATACGTCTTTGATCGAGAAGATTGTGCGATAAAAATATGACCACCCGTATCGGGGATGGAAGCGACTCGAAAAAGGGAAATAAATCGACCGATTTCGAAGGAATTTCGATCGTTTTTACGCAAAGCCAAGTGATTTTCGCACGTCGAAGAAGCTGATTTCCGAGTCGACGCAGAGAAAAAGAAATTTTTTCTCCGTCGAGTAGATTTGGAATGCATATTCCGACAAATACTCGAAATCCGTTTACAGTTATTTCGACTCTTTGTATTCCTGATTGCGTCAAATATAGGATTTAACGGCCTTGGCGTTGCACGAGAAAATAATCCCTCCCTCTTCGCATTTCCTCTATATATAGTTTGATAAAAATCATCGCGAACGGAGGTTAAAAAATCCACGGATATTCTTTACGGCCATTTACATAATTCACGACAAACGGTTCGCGCGTCGAATTTCGTTAAAATCGTGGTATTTACATACTCGGAAATTCCAGAGCGGGTTGATAAGTGGTATGAATAAAATTGAGTACACGTAGCGTATTTGTAATTATCCTCACGATGCTCGTCTAATTGCTACATCGAAAAAGAAACTAGTACGCTAGCCGCACACCAGTATTGCATCGCGTGCAACGGGAACACGCAACTAACCGTGTAGTATATAACGTCGGTTTCAGATTCCGCGATAAGGAAGTAAGACGCGAACGACTCGACCAACGAAGCAATATTTAAAGTTGATGCGACCGCGATGATTTCTCTCTCTCTCTCTCTCTCTCTCTCTCAAATAACGAAGTAAATCTCGTAGATTTGAGCATCTTAATTCGAATCGATTTTGCTCGGTCCGTTGAGTTAAAGACGGAGAGCAAGACGTAACTACTGCCTACGTAACTCTCTCTCTCTCTCTCTCTCTCTCTCTCTCTCTCTCTCCGTTATTCGATTTCATAACGTCTTTCCATAACGTTAATTCCTACCAACTCATTACCACGTGAGATGTAAATCGCGATAACGGAACGCAGTATTGTAACGCATCACCGTATCCATATGCAGATTCTCTGGTTGCTGTGCCACCACGGTGAACGAGTATGTATACGTATAGAGGGGTGGGTGGAGGGTGGTTGCGCATAATACAAAGGATATTACCGGGGTATTAGTATGCAAAGCGAGGCATCGAAAATCTTGGCCGTCCGAATCTCATACTCGTATACGCGCTACGATGTATAATATCGGCCATATAACGCTGATTCGTACAAGGTTATACCGATTGACCTCGTGCTCTGGAATTTTACCAGACGAGAGGATAGATCGTATCTAGTTTCAGTAGATGGACGACACGATCGATGTTCGTTTCGTTTTATACGTTTTATATGGTTTGTAGTGAATTGAAGCCGCCGTTTTAATACAACGCGAACGTGTCGATTATAAAACTCGAAGATGGAAAACACGGATCGGAAGACGCGAAGAAGATTGTCGAGAAAGTATTTCGGGCGTTCGATGTAGAATTTCGATGAAATGGATGTAATGGTATACGAGCAGAATCAACGGTTGTCTCCCCTCAACTTGGCTCTCTATTCAATGGTCGCGACCGCGGTGGTTATTCCGGCATGAAATTAGACCGGCTGTTTCCAGTTTTCACTATTTCGACCAGTCGTAGTAAATAATTGTCCGTCATTTTCTACCATTTCGGGTAAATGGCTCCTCTAATAAAATGGAACGCGAAATCTGGCAAATCGACCGGATCGCGTCTCCTCTTCGTCTTTTCCGAAGCTTATATTCCGAAGAAATTATCGCGATGAATCTTTCGTAAAAGATAAAGATTCGTTCGCTTATGTTTTCTTTTTTTTTTTTTTCGTACAAGTTGTTATACTCCGATTAAAAATTTATATATTTACGATTTGCAGGGCGAATTTGCACGCATGTGTAAAATGTATCGAAGAAAAAAAAAATTACAAGTATTATTCAGTCGTCTGAAATACGAGGTTTGCTTTAAATTCTCATATTTTCTTTGCCTTTTCTCGAGATAAGTTTCCCTCTATTCCGGCTCTATTAATTCTGCACGTAACGGAAAAAAGTACGCGAATAAAGGTTTTGCGTCGTTGGAACGTTGATTCCGTACAAAGTGAAACGAGGGTGATTCATTTACGATACCGCTTGAAAAATGCTTTCGAATCAATCGTAATCTTTAAATTATTATTACTAATCCTTTTTATTTACATTTACATACATTTATTTGTCAAACTAAAATCAAACTAAAATCTAAATAACACAAAATTTTAATACATCGCGTATATACGAATAATAATAGTAACGATACATATAAGGAGAAAGTACGAAGGCGAGATTAGACGAAAAGTCAGGATTCTTAATGAACATCCTTACATCCTATCTTAACTGCGATGTAGATTTGGAAATAGGCCATGTAAGATAACTGATCACCTTCTTACTAATTAGTTACTCTAGCACTGCATGGTAAATGGTAAATAGAATAAGTATATATACATATATATTCGAAAGCAGACTGGAGAAACGTAAGCCCAGTGGGCCGTCATCTTAATGGAATAAGGATGATACTCAGACTGTCTAAGCAGCTATGTCTCGCGCTCCCTAGGCTGTCGCCGTCTTCGAATATCCAGAGAATCCTTCCTATCTTCCAAAATCGACCGTTCTCTGGTCCCACGAAATCGTTTAATCGAGTGTTAAACGGTTTATTTCGTTTTCATTTCCCTCGTCCGATGTAATAACGATTTTTCACGCTTCTCGTGCATCGATCGTAGAATTTATCAAATTTCTTGGCTCACTGGAACCATAGTTGAAGTACGCGTGGATCAGAAACTCGTCAGATTTTTCCACGAAGAATGATCGTAAGATTACTTCAAAGTCGTAGGAAACAGCGTGCATCGTATCGTTACGTTTCGATAACGGGGGTCGCGTTCGCAAACGTCGTTGCGATAATATCAAAATCCTCGACTCGTAATCGCAATTTTTAGAATCGATTCGGCTTATCGTTACCCAACGCATCGTTTCCCGAAACAGGTGTATAGCGATAATACTAAATTTGAAAATACCTGTGGGCATAATCAATATCGCGCTGTCGCTGTTAGTTTAATTGGAAAGTCGGTAAGGGGCGAGTAAATAGAAGATGGAGGCGCGAGTTAGGGGAAGCAAAGGTTAAACTATAAAATCACGTAAATAATAATGTTGTAAGATATGTAATTTTGACATGGTGATGTTTGGAGAAACGATCGAATGATAATTAATTCGAATTGGAATATCGGAAAGGATAAATTGGAGAATTAGGGCGAAGCGAAAACGATAGCGAAGAAAACACGTTTAAACGTGAGGAGGGAGAATCGTGGAGCTCGACAAATGGTCTATTAGGATAGGGACAAGTGGGGAGATAGAATATTGGGATTGAGGGATATTAAGAGAAGGAAAAGAGGGGGGCGAGTAGAGCGGAGAGAAAATTTGTATTAGAAGATAGAGGGTGAAATTTTCCCGGGAGAAAGCGGAGAGTAAAGAGAAAAGGAGAAAAGGGTGAGGCAAAGTAAGATTTATCGTACAGTCGGAGGACAGAGTGTACTAGCGTAGAGAGTTTACTATAAGTAAACCGGAATATCGATATTTTATAATCGAAGAAGCGATGGAAGAACGTTTTTTTTTCCATAATTTTGATCTTTCTCGTTATCGATTCGCAGCGAAAAGCTTAATTATCTCGTAACCACGTTGTAGAAAAATGAGGGAAAAGGAGAAAGAAGGGAGCGAGCGGGGTGAAAGGTTGTTGTAATCTTTTGCAACGCGAATCCGCACGCCATTCGGTGGATATTGAATTTTGTTAGAGGAGGATTTCCTCGACAAAGGTGAACCGTGAATCGAGTAACGAGAGTTAGCTAGCTGTGGCATACGGTTATCGGCAGAGCTTTGACGCCACGCAGAAATTGTTTCCGCCGATACACGCGTGTTATACGTGCACGATGGAAACCCACGATCAATGGATTGCTGCTGTTTCTCTGCCCTCCCTCTGCTCTATCCTCTTTCCATTATTCTCAAGGCCCGTTAAGTCCGTTATCGTCCGATTCCAAATGAAAGATCGCGCGAGAATCGCGCGTGTCAAAACTCCTCCTCGCTTTTCATCGCTCGTTTCACGCTTCGATAAATATATCGGAGGAACGGAGTAAATGGTGAAAATTCAACGTGTTTGTTTTTCTTTTACCTTTCGTCTCGAATTATACGTAAAGTGACGTAAAAAAAAAAAAAAAAAAAAAAAGAAGAAGGAAAAGAAGAAAGTATATTTTTATCCAGCATCGATTCGAATTTTACCAATTTTTTCCGCCAATTTTCCCTACGTTGCTGCTACGCGTTAAAGAAATCGAATCGCGAGAATCGATTCGAAACGGGTCATATTCCACGAAAATTGTCCCCTTGTTATAAAAGAAGAAGAAACTGAAAGATTCTGAAAAAGTAAGAGAGGGAGGGGGCGTAAAACCAATAAATGCGAAGTTGGATTCCCGAGTGGAATCTCGAGAGGATTGCGATTAATTTGAAGAAAGAATCGAAGGCAAGGATTTAGTCGAAGGGAGAAGATCGAGAGAGTGACAATTTGTAAAGGGCGAAGAAAACTTTCCGACTAGACCGACCATCTTTTCCTTATTTATCTCGAAAAGGATATCGCGTAACTTCACCAAAGATTTCGAATCGAACTCGAGCAACTCGAGTATCTATCGATTGAGAATATCGATTTTCAATAGCGATGTTTCTTTCTTCTTCTTCTTTGATTTTCAAAAAATTGAAATCAACGAGCTCGCGATATTTTCCCCCTTAACTCGATATGGCCAAATACCGTTTCCATTTACCGTTAAATTTAGTAGATAATCCGAAGATATTTGATACCGTTAATCTTGAATTCTAAAATATAATTCCGTAATTGAAAATGTTGGAAAATCGTACGAATCGCATAATCTTCTTTTTAATAATCCTCCGAGATTTCCGATGGAGCTTAAATCGGAACTTGCGCTCGGAATTTTTTATTTTTCTAAAGTTAAAAATGGCTTTTAGAATTATTTCAGCCACTTTATCATCTTTTTCTACTTTGAGAATAAGAGGAATATAAAAAAAAAAAAAAAAAAAAAAAAAGTATGAATTACGCGTTTATTTAAATCTACTTTTATTCTTATATAATCTTATATCTACCGTATTATATTTTCAATTACGTTTCTTATTATAGGTATTAAAGAAAAGAAAAAAGGGGAAAAAAAGAAAAATTAAACTCGGAAATCATCGTGGAAATAAAGATAAAGAAAAGAAATAAGAGGGATAAGAAGGTGGAATTTAAAGTTAACGACGCGGTTTCCCTTGTACGGTTAGCGTGAGGGGAAAAATGAGAATCGGTAAATCGCGATGAAGCGAATTACTTTGGATCAGAGAGAAAATCGTAATAGCGGAATGTCCACAACTTGGGACCGACTAACCGGAAACTGAGAGCCTGTTTCGCGGTTAACTCGAAAGAGAATTCCGACTTGTTTCCCTCCCCTAACCCCCTACTACCCTTTGCACTCTGAATTCGCCTCATCCGAGAGACGTAACGAGCCCTCCCTCCCTCGAATCCTTTTTTTGCCAGTCCGTTGGATCCACGAGGAGGTGGCGTATACGGTGGCACAACGGTCCGCGGGGCAAATTGCTTTCGGAACGGGACACTGGCCGGGGCAAAGGGAGCTTTAAGGGAAAATGATTCACCTTGTCGCTCGTCCATGAACCGACCATCCCCCTCCCTTTTCACCTTTCTTTCATTTTTTATTTTTCTCACCCCTCTCCCCCTTTTCTACCGTCTAACTGTATCATCTTCTCGCCTAACTTTTTTCATTTTTCCTTCTCTCCCTTCTACCCATCTGTTTAATTATCGTCCACTTCGTTTTAATCGCGTCACTTTCTCCCATCGAATGTCGAAGCGCGTTATTCGAGCGTTATCGAACGAAATCTTTTTAAAATGTTTTGAATCGGAGAATTATTCGTCTAAATTTCAACGAATAATATCCAAAGAACGATTTCTACGTTGCGAGAGATACTCGACAATTCGTGTTCGAATAATGGGAATTCGTTGGCGAAATTCCCCGCGTATGCGCGTGAAACTGCGAAAAATTATTAAACGAAAGTAGTGAAAAGAAAAAAAAGGAACATCTTGATGATACTTTCTTCTTTCGTCTCCCTGTTCTCGATCTGTTCGATGCCTCTCCAAAGTGAAACGTCGTTACGTCGAATCATCCGTCATTGGAACGTGTTTCGTGGAAAAAGTGTAGAGTAGAGATGGAGATAGGTGCGGCGCAAGATAACGCGAGCGATCCTCGATATTCGACGATTCGGCGTATGCGTTGCATTCGGATGCAATTGCACGCGCGGTAGTTTCGTGTCACTGCCCGATAATAAAACTTTTCGAATTCCGAAACACTTGATCCCGTGTTTCGTTTACTTTCGTCGATCGAACGAGATTCGATGATCACGATTCGAAACGAAACTCGTTCCAATAAAATATATCGCTCGGAGAGAGAGGAGAGAAGTATTAGTATTCGGATTTTTTATCCATCGTAAGATCGAAAATCGATAGACAAATGGGAAGTGGCGAGGAAAGAGCGAGAAATTTTACGTAAAAAAAAAGAGGAAAAGAAGAGCGGAAAAGATGACGAATCGATCGAGAAAAGTGGAAAAATCTTGAATATCGAAGTTCGATATTAAAAATGGTACGCGTAACTGTTCGACTTTTGCGCGACACGATCTTTTTACCGTATAGAAAATGATCGCCGTGCGCGCAAAACAAAACCGTGGCCGGAAAATAGGGATCGATAGATTGTAACGCGAAAAGAGAACTTGTTCCATCGTTGTTTCCGACTAAGAGAATAGAGACGAATTATGGAATTAAGGACTCGACGGTCGCGTGAAAAGTATAAATGCGTATAAAAGGGATAGTTGTCGAAAAGGAATGGTGGGATAGAAAGCGTTCGATTGAAACGATCGAACGAAACGGTATAACGAATATAACGAGAGAGTAATACGTATGAACGACGCACTTGGTGTAAAAATTGAGGTCATTTATTCCTGACGATAAACCATCTTGAAAAGAATTTCATCCGTTCTAGAAATACACTGCTCCCCCCGATGCTTACTCGAGTGGCTATAGAGTCTGAAGAGTTGACTCTCAAGCTGTCTGGCTTCGATCGATCTTTTCGACGGTTTCTCCGGTGTACACGAGTCACCTCGAAAATTCTGTTTCAACTCGAAAAATACCCGCGAGCAAAAATATCTCGCGTATCCACGCTACTCTGAACCATCGTTTCTCCATCGTTTTCGCTTTTCTTTTTTTTTCTTTCTCTCTCTCTCTCTCTCTCTATTTTTCGTTCGCCTAAAACAAGTTATAATTTTCATCTTCGTACGCGTGTATAAAACGATGGGACAGTGATTTTTGCAACTTGAAAACTTGCATCTACTACTATTGGAGATTCGGTCCACTAAGCTTCGATTTGTCACGGACCACGTGTAACCAGAAACGTGGAAACTGATGGCCTTTCCGGTAGTTTGAAAACGCTTTCAGAAACTACGATCGAAGCTTTGATTTATCGCGAAACAGGTTGCATCCTAAAATGTTACGATGACGTCAACCAATAATGAGCATTAGCGCGGTGCGGTCGAATCGTAGCGATCGAATCAAAATTTTATTCTCTGCAAATAATAAAGTTAACTTGGATTTTGTTCGTCGCGGCGATTTTTATAATAAATAAATCGGTTGGAAAACGTTGCAACAATGAATGAATATAAAAATAATTTTTGTTTCGTAAACTTTGGTTATAACCAAGTGTTTAAAAATGTCAATAATCAAAATTTGGATACACGTACATATAATTCGATATCAATTTGAATATGAATTAATCGAAATATAAAATAGAAATATAATTATAATTTCAATGTCCGTTTAAAATTCCTATCGCATATGTATGTTACGTGGTACATACGTTTAATTATACGCGTACAATTTAAATGTAATACATTTATTCAGCGTTACTTAATCAAATATTACTTTCGACGAATACTTGAATATATTTATCGCTAACACATCTACAAATCTTTATATAGATAAACAAGAAATTCGAACGAGTCGGAAAAGTCATTGACGAAAAAGAAAAAAAAAAAGAATTAATTTCTATCTATAATCTGTACGATCGGATATTGGATATCGGAACATCGAACCGAAGGATAGTGTAATTTATTACACATAAGGAAGCAAAGGGAGGCGAAACATCGTATCGCGGTGGCGATCGAAACGCGACGCCAGATCAGGAAATATGGAATATGGAATGTTCGAGTTAATGTTAAACGGATTTTTCGACAGGAATCGCAGAGGTTCTCGGCTCGACCTAGAAGTTTCGGCGAGTATACAGGCGAGTATACAGATCGGCGGTTAATGCTCGCAATGACAAGCACGGTTCGAAGCGATAGCGGTTCTCGCGGTTAACGAGGCTCGTAACGAGCGATCGGTCACAATTATCTTGAAGCGGATGCGACGTTCCCACCGGATCTGGTTCGCGATCCCGACATATCGCAAAGCGTTATCGTTCCCAGTGACACGTGCGTTTAATTACGGTTACCAGGAAAGTGGATACAGCGGTTCGGTTATTGCACTCGTCACTGTTGTCGATCGCGATTAAACTGCTGTCGGTTAGAAAAGTTATTACGGTTTATTCGATCGCCACCCAATAAAAACGAAACTTCTCCCCTGTTTCTCCCCGCGAGACGGACGATCGATTCGTCTCTTTCTCTTCGAGAGATAATAGCGGAGCAGCGTGTGTCGTGATCGTCGAAATCTTTTTCCATTTGAAAAAAGAAAAAAAGAAAAAAATTCTTCTCGATTCGATAATTTTTAAAATTCATCGGAATTGTTGGACGACACGTTGGACGATCGAAATTAAAATATCGTGGTGGATTATGGAAAGGAAACGGAGCAAAACGGGGCGGCGAAGGTGGAAAATAGCGATAAACGTTTTCACGTATGGAAAGCGGAGATTCGTGGAGGTAGGTAGGATGGTATTGTTTAAGGCAGAGTGACACGCAACACGACAAGTCAGACCGCGAACAGGATAAGGAGCGACAGGGAAGAGTAACCTTCCGGGGCATTTATATGGCGTCTTGCCGGTTGGTCCCGCATAATACATGGCTTAAGCTTGTAGGTTACTCGAGTTGCGGTGAACAATGAATCTCGGAATACAAAGTGGCTCTACGTTTCCAAAGTTACCGCGGCCGGGATCCTCCCATTCCCTCTCCTCGCCCGACTATCCTTTCACTTCCAACCTCTTCTTTACTTCGTTCTCTTATTCCATTGTGCTCGGCAACGAGCGACGTGTCGTCGACATCTCGACCGATGTTAAATCTCGTACACAGTAGTAAGTTGTTTAAGAGATTCGTCCTGCGTATATATATATATATATATATATATATATATATATATATATATATATATATACACGCACATTGTTGAACTATCGTATCGTTGCAAGTTTTTTTTTTCCTTTTTTCTTTTTTCGTTTTTTTTTTTATCGCGTCGAATTTCGCGTCGTTGTAATCGTGGAGCACGCTAGACATCGTTGTTGACGGCAAATTAAAAGATAGCGCCTCGAGGAAATCCGTTTTTAAGCGCTGAACCTATCTCGTAACAATCGCGGCAGCGAGAAAAGGGAGGAAGAAGAAGAAGAAGAAGGAGAAGAAGAAGAAAAAAAGAGCTTTTGTTTCGTCCATTGAGAACGGTGGTGGAGAATTAAAGACGGCGCGTGGAAATCTGTGGAAAGTGGTGAATTTAAGGGAGGAAAGAAGGAGAATGGGGCGAGCACGGCGAGATTTCAAAGTAAAAGTCTTAATTACGTTATCTCGGCTGGATGCGTCCTCTTCTACGGTGATATCGCGAACCGGTTGATCTTGGCCGATGGCCAACAACCGTCATTGCCAAGAATTGTAACGTGGAAAGGAGAATGGTTGGAAAGAAGAAAGAAGGTAGTCGACGAGCACGATAGACGCGCTAGACGCATCGTAGTTTGGAAGATTTTAATTAAATCGACCGCCAACGGCTGTTTGTAGTTGGAAGTTTCGTGTAAGTAGGAAAGACGAAGGAAAGAAAAAAAAAAAAAGAATAGCTTCTTCTATTCGACCAAATATCGAAATCATCGATTAATGATTAATCCTTAACTTCGTTCACGATCCATAATTCTCGGTAATTCGTTCGAAGGGGAATATATCTGTAACGTATAATCGTAACGGGAAAATATCTAACGGATATATTCGTATATTTCTTTATCCGAGTGAGAGAGAAAAGGAACGCGTATTTCGCGTAAACGAAAGAAAATTACAGAATTACGTTGTAAAGTAGACATCGATCTCGCGAATCAATAATACGCGCGAAAAAATATAGGTCAACGATGACAAAGATGCGAGAGGAAAAAAACGAATTGATGGATCAGCGTAATGGAATAGAGAAACGAATGGATTGGATTTACGCGTGATTAATGAATGGAAGATAGGAATGGTTTACGTGGGATTGAAACGAATGAATTTAAGAAAAATTATAGATAGACGCGATGGAAACTTTTAGCAAATTAAGTTACACGCGCGGTAATACGATATACTTTTTCGAAAACGTTGATAGAATTTTTTATTTTCGAATACGATAATAAATTAGCGAAGATTTCAACGATCATTTCTTTGGTATTTGATGTTTTACGTGTGTCACCTTATTCGATATCAAATTATCGTAACACATTTTACTAAAGAATTAAAAAAACTTCAATTCGCATCGTTTATAGCGTATAAATGTAAAATAACTCATCCTACAAATTACTGTTAAATAACTTTTCCTCCAATCTTTTTATACTTTAAACGATTAACCGTTTTGATAATATTTGCCAAGAGAATAGATGCATTGATTAATTTATACATTCATATTATCGCATCGAATAACCTAATTATAAAGATCTGAAGTATTGTTCTAAAATTTTATTCAGCTTCTCGAAATAGCGGAGAATCCTGACATTTTCGATTTTTCGCATCACGTACATGGATCATGGATAATTCTTCTCCTCCGATTAATTATTACAAAAATCTCGCAAATTTGAGTTGCCAAATTGAATTCTGGAAATAGGGGAAATTTATCTGAATGGAAAAATCATTGCGCGATTAGCGAGTCCGCTTTTTTTATTTATATAACGATGTTTTTCACTTCGACAAAATGGATCATCGGATTTTTACGTCGCCAATTGGTGAACACTTGGAAAAACACTTTCGACGATAGCGATGAGAAGAATCTAATTGTGATCCTTTGAAATGAAATATCAACTTCAACTCGTGCCCTTACATTTGCTTTCTTTCGCGTTCGTGTTAATTGATTTTCCAATTCGAGAACTCTTTCCATTTTATTCCATTTTATTCCATTTCACAAGTTTACAAAGGAACAAAGAAATGGAACTAATAGTCAAATCGATCTCACGATTAATCAAACGTATTATTACGATTGTCAAATTTAATCCTTCTTAACGAGGACGATCGTTTGATTACGGTATAAGAGAATATAACGATGATGAATTCTTCTCGTCACGTAAGAGGAATTTACAAACGAATTAATCTCATTTACAAACGTAAAATCGATTGGAAGATGTAAGGTAAAATACGAAAAAGATAAACGGTTATCAGGAAAAGAACGACGATAAACGAAGTAATCTTTCCTTTAGAATGCAAAGATCCTAAAAGGTAAAAAGATGCCGTCTGATATGAAATTTTATCGATGGATCTAGTAGTAACCAAGGTCCCAAGAGAATCGCTTATCCCTTTCTTTCTTCTTTCCTTCTTTTCTTTCCGACCATAAATTGTATTCTTTGTATTCTATACAAAGATTTGCATCGTATAAAATGATGTCTCAGCGTTCAAGAATAATGTTCAAATTTTTATCTCTTTACTTTACTTTAATCGCTCTTTAATTTAATGTAAACCTCCAATAATGTGATCCTCCAAGTTTTTAAGTTTTCGATCGGTTCGAAAATGTTTAAATGTAGGGGGGGAAAAAAAAAAAACAAAGTTATAATTAAATATAAGAGAAACTTGTTATTTATTTGTATCTTACGTCAAACGTTTTTACCTTTTACGAGAAAACTTTTAAAATTCTTGTTCTTGTAAAAGGAAATTTCAATTTACGTAGTTTCCATAGTCTTTCACTTATCTGGCCCTGACCTACTTCGGTATTCGCATCGCATAGAAATAAAATCAAATGATAAACCATCGATTCGTACGATATGATTTACATTATACGAAATTATAACATAGATTGAATTAATTTTACTCTTTTTCGTGGGTTATAGTTAGAGATAGAATTTCAGAAAATTCGCGTAATTACATAACGTAATCGCGGATAACAGAAACGTAGATGTAGATAGATGCAAATATCACGGTGCCACTGGATAGTGCTTTTGGACTCTCGGTTCATTACCCGTGTCTATTCGGCATTCCATGGTATATTCATCCTAATTATCTTTGCTTCGTTCTATCTTCGACACAAGTCTAACTAATGTACACGAAAATTCGAGTTTGCAACTGTAATCGATATATTTTGATCTACACCTAACGACGAGAATTTTTCGATGTTATTTAATAATCGTTGCACATTGATTATTATTGAATATTTTCTTTACGTATTTTATCCACTCTATTTATATAAAATAAATCTTTTAAAGTATATTTCATTAAATAATATATTACGTAAAATTTAAAATAAAGCAAGTGAAAAATAATTTACGGTATTTTTTTTTTTTTTTTATAAAATTTGCACACTTTGATCAGAACAAACTTAATTCAACAATTCTTTCAATTGAAAGAAATAAAATAACAATGTTCCTTGGACCGATCGAATTTATATACGTAATTTGTACGTATAAATAAATTTGTAATTTAAATATATCACAATAAGAAAATATAAAATAATAGATATACTTTTTTTTAACTTGTTATTACGAACAAGCATTATATTTGATTATCCGAAATATTTTTTTATTAAATTTCATAACATAAAATCGAAATGATTCCATTCCACGTGTCGTTGTTGCCATTCCGTACTGTACCGTAATTATTTTGCGATCAACCCTTTTTCCGTGTGTAACGACACGACGAAATAACGACGAGATGAATTTTTAAAATTATTTCCTTCGACAATTGTATTCCGTTCGAACGAATTATGCGATAAAAATTAGATTATTTTTAGAAATTTAATATTTAACCACGATACATGATATATCGAATAGAAAAAGATAGAAGAAAAAAAAAATTTTTTTAATCATCCGCGTTTTTATACCTATTATTTTTATAAAAGGATAACGGTGGAAATAGCGGCTGTTACGTCCTTATATTTATGCAAAGCTATACTACGTGCAAAATAAACGTCACATCGTTTATGGCGGTGGCATAAACGAGAGGTAGGTAGCACAGACGAAATGAATATAGAATAGAGAGTCACCCGTTAACTAGAAGCAGAATTCTACAACTTGGAAGCTAAGTTTTGATTTATGTCGCAAATGCATGACTCGAACTTGAATAAAATGAATATTCTCAGTTGCAATAAGTATGAGTGTGACAACGAGTTGTAATTAAGAATTACGACTTAATTCTTCGAAATATCGTGCGATTAAATTTTGTCGCGATGATAATTAATCGAATTAATCGAGTTAATCACGATGTGATCGATGTGAGTGTCGAGATTTTCTTTCTCTTGCGTGTGTTAATGTTCGAGAAAGAAAGAAAGAAAGAAAAAAATGTAATACTATAGAAACGATAGCAGCAATCTATCTAAGTAATAATCGTTTAAATACTATACTGCTATATAGATTTTATATTCAGCTTAGTTGAATGGTAGGAAATTCCATTTAACGATCGTAGTTATGTAGAGATCGTACGAGAGTCGGAAGAAAAGGAATAATAAATAAGGAAAAAAGAACAATGGTTAATTCCTTTGTAATTTTATTATTTTAACTTGCCTTTTAACGGCAAGTTTCTCACGCGGAACAATTATTTCTCCCGTGCCATTTTAATTTATAAAACAATGAACGTTTCCTACATCGTCGCGTATATTTCGTTATAATTGTGCGATAATTATCCAAAGTTTCATCGAGGCTTCTTTCTTTTGGCGAAATCGTTTGGTGTCGCGTCAACGATACCATAAAAACGTCGCTCCCGGGGGAGAACAAGCAACGTCGTATTTCGTATACATTGAAAACCTGCAAGTGTTCGATTCTATTATATCGTAATACAAAGAATTCCGACTGCAGTTGCGTAACTAATTACGAAGATATAAATAGAAGAAGGGTAAAATCCATTTATCGACACGCCTTAAATGTAATATTATCCAAAGTTAAACCGATCGATTCTCCTTTTAAATCGATTATATTGGTCGATGATGTTCAACGATGAGAAGAACAATCCTGTGTAATGACTCGATCGTGTAAAATTTAATCGTCGTAATGAAAATTTAGGGTGGTGATATAATTTAAATTTGCAAGTGTAAACTGTAAAAGTTAATACAGAGATATTTAGATCGCGACGATGGCGTTCCATGATTCGAAATGCTAGGGGACGAATAATCGGTCAGATCGATTGCTCGATGAAGAGCTAACGAACGGCTTAACTAGTCGTTCGTTAACCTGAAGTGCGCGTAATAGCATAACCAGTGACTCTCAACGTTCCCGATAGAATCGCCGACCTTGAAATACGTAAACGGAGTGAAAATACGGATTATGGATAAGTTGATTCGCGAGGAATGCGGTTAATCGATTTCTAACGCTTTCCAATATTTATCTATCTAACCGCTATATAAATGTAAACATCGGAAGAGGAAAAGATAAATTTCGATCCAATCACGAAAATTATTGCGTAAATTATTTCATAATTACTTTATAATTGGCAAAATAAATAGATTCTGATCGTTGCGACGAATAGATGCAAAATATTTCGACATTTCGTTCGATATTATAAAAAATTATGATATACCGATAATCAAATATATATTGAAATATTTAAGAGAAAAAGACAAAGAAAGAAAGAAAGAAAGAAAGAAAGAAAGGAAGAAAGAAAGAAAGAAGGGAAAAAGTACGGATACCAAGCATTTGAAATATTTAATTTTAATAATAATGAGAGATTCGATCCATTCGGCATATGAATAGAGAAGAAACTATGCGAGAAATTTCCTTTGGAACGTAATTGCCCTGCTCCGGTGAAATACTAACAACGGAATCGAGAGTAATAATTCCTCTATTAAATACCAGAAGTATTTTTACTTGCTCTATGTCGTTAAATATCAAGATAAAATTTTTCCAACCAACTATTAAGCGCAACTTAATTAAACTTAATTACAACGTAACGTTACGTAAACTATATCCGTAATATTATAATATCTCGATTCGAGTGTTATAGTATATAGAGGATATGGTGATAACGATTGAAACAGAGAGAGAAAAAATAAATAAATAAACAAAAAAATAAAATACGAAAAATGAAATAATCGCATATAGGTGTTTTATTATATCGTTCCGTTTAATCGAATTAACGTGAAAACGCGCATCGTTGGTTGTTAAGGAAAGAAAGGTGCAGCAGTTGTGTACAAAGTTGACGAGATGAATATAGGAGAACGGTGAAAAGGCAAATTGCTCGGCGATGCTCGTTTGTCCGTTCGTAGAAACGTAAACGCAGAAACGACGTTAAAGGATGAGCCGTCAAAGGGCGGTAAATGCCTTCGCTGCTACGTTCCCTTCTGCTCACGGTACAAAGCGGGGCAGAGGTCGTGGAATTACTCTACCTTTGTACAAATGAAAGAGCATTGCACGCATGTCGACTAAAGTGAGCGATGAGCAGTCGAGAGATCGTGACAACATAGTTTTTCATAGATCCGATTCGCTTCGATATTTTTATTTCCAATTTTATTCGGTAATGTACAGTTAATAATTATTGTATTTGTATATATAGCGCATCGTTTTACAACGATATTTCTTTAAAATATCGCGCGCGAAGAAAATATGTTTTCATCAAAACACGGGGGGGAGACGACGACGACGACGACGACGACGAATCAATCTCGTTAAAATTGATTCGTACGCGATCTCCTACTAGTACAATTGTTGATTGTTAATCCGTTAATAAGAAAATTTGAGAAAGAGCGAGAATAGTTTTACGAATCGAAATAATTCGATCGATCGGTGCTATCGGAATTTTCTATCGATTTGTTGGACGAAGGCGCGAGGTTCCGATCGATTTTTCCGACGTTCCGACATTCCATCGGAGAGATACTATTTTATGGGATTTTATATCCGAAAGGAATTCTAGAGAGGAACGAATCAATCGAAACGGAAAGATTTTAAAGACAGATTGCCGTTTCATCGATCTTCCAGAAGGAACAATTTGTGCGTAGGTAGAGGAGAAAAATATCACGCTGCGAAGAAATACATTGTCGTTTATTCTGTACGTTAGAAAACAGGAAATATCGAATACGGATAGTTTGTTAAAACGCGGGATAAATTTAGAATAAATATATTTACAAATTTATAAAAAAAAAATATAATTCGTATCTCGAAAAGTATCGTCCCTCGTTGTTTCATAACCGATACGTATCGTTCATTATCGTATCGGTGGAAATAGACCGGTTTTAAATTTAGCGTAAAAGTTGTTGGAGATGTATCGAATCGCGGCCACGTTCGCCTCCGATAATACGGTCGAACGAACCGACTCGGAATGCCATAGGAATTTAAATTTCTGCGCGTCGTTTGAACGGCAGCTCGACAGACATCCGGGAATAATTGCGAACTCGGTCGAAGGAATATTTCAATCAAAACGTGTTACAAAGTTCGCTACTTTCAACGTGTAATCTCGACTGTTGGGGAACGTCACAGTAGTAGGACGTTTTCATCCCGAACAAAAGATTCTTCCTTGATACAAAGCTCGTTCCTTTGTTTCCTTACGGCCCCTCTCCATCCCCGTTTCACCGAGAGAAAAGTTGAACGTTTCTCGCTGCGGAATAATATAGCGAAAAATATTAATTAACGCGGGTATCCGAAATGCGAGATGTACTCGAAACTTGTATGAAAGGGAACGACAATCTCTCTCGTCGGATCGGAGATTATCAACCGGAACGTAACGTTAAATTAAAATGTTATTTCGCCGAAATTCGAAGATGAAATGAATTAGAGTAGAAGGATAAAAGGAATCGTGTTTCTCTCCTACGATTCCGATTTCGAAATTGTAACGCCACATATACCTGGCCAAAAAATCCTTGCTCCCTAGCGGTTACACTATAGATAGAAAGAAGTTAGGTCGGTGTAAATATCGATCCGTTGGATATCGGGCGGTGAATACACTCGGGAGGAATGATACGGAAAATGAGGGATAGATGAAAGTGCGAACAATGCTTAACAACGTGGTCGGTGAAATTTAACGCCATTCACCTCGCATATACATACATATTTATCGCGTATCACGCGCGATCACAAGCATCTTTATTCTTCTTTACTTTCTCCAACGTTCATCCACGTGGACAACGTGTATGACGATAAGATATATGAATCGAAAAAACTAATTAGCTCCAAACTATCGAGTTAAAACGTTAAAATTAATCGTGATTCGAACCGGGATGATACCGGGTCCTTTTTCACGGAAGATCATGGCCGGATTCTTCTCTAAAATACTTATCGTTTTCTATATGCGAGGAGCAATCTTGAATTGGAGTCATCGTGGAGCTTTATCGCCACTCGGAAACTCTAACATCCGCCATTCTTAGAATCGTGGTAATTGATAATTAATCGATACTCAAAACCGTCTATCGACACTTTAAACTCTAACGACACATTTACGATCCCGACTTATCGGCAATGTAGTACAATACTCTTGAAAATGCTATCGATACGTGTATTTCTTCGGGCATTATGATAAATGTGAGATCGTATACAGTTTCGTGTACCATAATAATAATTTATAATTTTTTATAATATGTTTTACAAATAAGATATTTTATATCAAACGAGATATATATACGCTATCGTTAAAGTTTACAATTTAAGTGAAAATGTGTTACATATTTTTTTAGTAATTCAAATTATCTGGGCAAAAAAAAAAAATATATATATATATATATACATATATACTTGTCTATAAAAGAAAATGTGTTTAAGAAAAAAATCTCTGGCATGCTTTATTCGGAATTTTAATATTGGTCGCATCATAAAACCGTAAACTAAGGGTTTTGTTCATCCTACTATGGAGAAGCAAACTATTCCTGCCTCGTGATAATCCTACTCACCGGGCATAGCGCGCTCGGTATAAACCGACGTTCAACGGTACCGTTAAACCGTCGTCATTTTCCTCTCCGGGCAAACAAATTGCCAGATTCGTCGGTGTATCGATCAATGATCGCGATTGAATCATCTGCATCGCGTGTGAATAAAAATTAAACGACGAATGTGGCAACATCGATTAATTTTGTCGTCGACATTTTGCGACATACGCACGGTTACAAAGAGAAAATAAACCAGCGTTTTGTAACCGGCGAAAGTATCGATAAAATTCTTTTTTCCTCGAATATTTGTGGTTAAAACAATTACGGACAATTACTCGGGGAGTTTATTCAAATTGTATTTTTAATCTCTTTAATAGTTCGTTGCTTTAATCGGAAAAAATAGATAAGGAGAGAAAGACGCAACGCGAAATAGCATTTCGTCGAGTCGTTTTTTTGTTTCCGCGAGCGACGGTTGAATTTTTTTATTAAATTAATGGACGATTTATTTCATTAAATATACAGATAGCACGATACAGAATGGAATAAAGAAATATTTCGAAATTTCAGGTATATTTTTCTTTGAGAACGAGAGTAAGGTTTTTTTTCGATAATTATTGGAGCAACGGTGAACACGGTTAATTCTCGAGTAAATTGTCCGGTGGAGGCGGTAATAGTTATGAACGTACGTTACGTACGTGTACATTACGTTATCACGAACACAGGTCGTCAAGCAGAATCGAAATACGGTCTACTGTCGTGATGGAAATCGAAATTTATGGTTGAATCCGTGGTACTCTCGCCTCGTTGCTCGTGGAATTCAAAGATATCTGTATCTAGCCGCAGAAATATGCAGAAAACTGTATGCATCGATTCCACTACGGACGCGCATCTACGACTACGTAGCGGCTGGTGTTCTCGCGTGTATACGCGTATACAGGTATGCGACGTAGAGAGCTCGAGATGGAATCGGGCAAAAATGACTTTTTCATAACGCACGATCATACATTCTCCTCTCTACGCGTGCATGTGTATCGTGCGGTGAGACTATTCGTGCGAGAAAGTATATGTACACATGTTATGACTAAAGTTTCGCACAGAAAACTGGTTCAACCAAACGTATAATCTTGTAAGTTGAACCATTATGGACTGATTTTGTCCGACGCTTTATTTTTTGTTATGAATTTAACTTTTGCATGACTTTGAGCGATTCTCTCTCTCTCTCTCTCTCTCTCTCTCTCTCTCTCTCTCTCTCTCTCTCTCTCTACGAAAAGTACAATCGTTCAGTATCATTATTAATGCGCAACTACGATTCTAGGGATAACCGGATCAATCAATGATCGATGCAACTTGACGCGTTATAATTAAAATAATCATCGAGAAAATCTAAAAATAATAAAAGATACGTTGCGTGAAAAAGTTAAAAATTGTTTGTAATATATGAAATTGTTACACATTCCTATTCTAAATTCCCATCCTTGTCTATTTATCGAGAGAAAAGAAAATTTTCCTTTCCAAAAATTCTTCGATCGTGAAAAAAGATACGATGAAAAACGAGAATTCTGAATTGAAAAATAACTCTTCGTACAATAGCCTTATAAATGAATATGGTGGAAAAGAAATTCCACGTGCATTAATTCTTAATGCAAATGATATTTTTTAATCGTTCGTTTAATTATTTTTTTCCAATAGAATACTATAGAATAATTCGGAACGTACAGGCTTGAATTTCTGTTGCACGCATACTCAAATCGAAAGATTTTTTTATCGAGATACAGTGGTAAGAGTTGTACAATAGCGAGTAGAACAGAAGCAAATATCGCGTTACAGATACTGGATGATGGGACTAGCATTGCACAATACTAATAACACTTGATGCTTACCATAGAAGCTAAATACGATGCTTATTTAGCTTATCTGTAAGTCTCTCTGGCGAGTCTCTATTAACCTGCTTATAATGTTCTCCTCGTACATTTCCATATACCGTATATATATATATATGTATGTACATGTGTATACGCATTTATATATAAGGATTTACATCTATTTATAGAATTATTTAGAGAGAATAATTTATGAAGCTATACAAATTTCGTAACTATAATTTAAAGGTAAAATTTAATTGATACAAAGTGATAATCTTAAGATTTGAAGTATGAGAAAGATCGTGTATCTTAGATCACGTACTTGTAAGTAATTGTGCTTTTTATTTACTTATAGCTCGCAACTATCTTTTATCTTTTATCGACTCATAAATATCGCCACACTGTTATTTGCTTTTGTATAATCAATTATAGTTATAAATATTATGTTATTGTCGATATCTGCATTATCGTTGCCATAAAGCGGAAAAAAAAAAAAAGATCATCCACGAGTCATTCTTATTCCCGTACAATTCATTTTATCGCGTTCAATGTTCAAATATTTGTTACAAGGTATGAATTATATAAGGTAAGAAAATTAATATTTTCTTGTTCATTTGTATCGAATCGTAGCGAGTATTTGCGCAATTTTATTTTCATACACGCAAACTATCGGACAAAGAAATATCGATCGTGTTAATAAATATGATACCGAAGATGAATCGATTTAAAGGATAATGTTGCGCAATATACGACGTTATATTTCTCTTTATTGCAAATATATCAGGAAAACTTGTTTCGAAATTAATAAACGATGAAAAAAGAAAATTAAATTATAATACGGTATCGAGGAAACAATATTAATTAGGTTCGAAATGAGATTCGATTATTAACCGAGTATCAGATGCTCTTGATAATTTTCACAAGTACACGGAGATTCACGGATTAACATCCGTGAACGTACATCAAACAGTTTATACAGCGCTGATGACATACCGGAACAGAGGTCGTTAACTTTCTCGAGCGACGCTTTCACGTATACGATCGTTCGAATGGAAGTCACGTTATCGTTTGATTATAATCGAAAACTGTACTCTTTCGAGGAAAAGTAATTTACCTTAAAGCGAAACGCAATAACCTTGTCAAAATTGTGATTAGAAGCGTGTTTCAGTTTGAAAATTGTTCGCGAGGAAAAAATAAAAATAAAAAATATCCTGAGATATGATATATGTAAATTTCTTAAAAAAAAAAAAAAAGAAAGAAAGAAAAAAAGAGACGTTTTATAAATTTACTTTTTTATTACCATTTATTATTATACCATTTATTACCATTATTATTTTTGAAATACAACATACTGTGCTTCGATCGATTTGTCAATTGTATGATAAAACGATTCTTTAAAACTGATAACCGCAAGATCAATGCCTCTGTTATTTCAAACACGCATAAAGAAGTTTTTGTTATTTATTGCTTGATAAACCTATACATTTATTATTTTCGCGTAACGTTACGAGTATGATTATTAAAGATTTTTTTCGAATAATAATGAATACAGTTCAGAAATATAGAAAACCGTTTTAATAGAATTACACGCATCCATTCCAGTATTGTTCCAGCGTAAGAAGGTCCGTGAGTGGATTCCACGATATTGCATTGCATTGCTCTTGAAAGAGATATTCCCGATTACCATTCTAGATTGCTCTTTCAATGTTTATCTTCTTTATTGGCCAACTCAAGGGTAGAACGCTACCAATTCCATTGGTTGAAAGCCAATCGCTTTTATTACAATTATTCTAACCCAAGTATTTATACATAATTAATCGCCTATTCATTATTTTCTACGTTCCATTTCATTTCATCGAATTGGCAAAAATTTAATTATCACGCGCTTTCGAATAACCAACATTTCCATTAAATGTTATTTTGCTAACATTTTTTCCCTTAATTTTACGCGATTAATTTAATAGTATAGACGGTAAAAAGAGAAAAACAATATTTCAAATTACATTTTAAAATTTATTTGGAAATCGATGAAAAAAGCAAGAATAAGGCTGAACGACGAAGTATGACGCAATATAGCGTACATATTTTTTTCTTATTTTTATTACAAACCAATGAAATCTATGTAATATTTGACGCACGACAGTGTTTTATTCAATTTATGTGACATTCAATTGATGTTAAATATCATTGGACGAAGACTTGTATTCGTTTCGAAAAATTTCTTTCAAAAAGTTTAAATGCATTGTCGCGTTATTTACTATCGCTCATCGTTTTTTTCTTTTTAAGACACGATTAAAAAGTAGAAGTAAAAATTTGACGAAAAGATCATGGAGGATCATCACATTCGTAGTCGTAAAAATTATTATTTTACTAAAAAAGAAAAAAAAAAAAAAAAAAACACATCCATTACTTCTGAAATAGTAAAGTTTGCTCGGAAATGAGAAAGAAGAAGAAGAAGAAGAACGGTAGCGAGAAGGACAGATACGTCGTTAAGATTAAGCGTTCAATTTCGATCGTGTGGGTGACTTTGGGAGAGTACTTCGTCACTTGGAATCTTGATTAGCCTCGAAGAAGGAGAAACCGAATGAAAACGGGGACGATCGTTGGTAGATATTTCCTTTACGCGAAGAAGCGAATCTATTCAATTGAAAACACAAAGGAAACCGATTTCTACCTATCGAGAGAATAAACGGTAAATATCTCACGTAATAAATTTTATCGCGAGGCAGTGGCGGCGATATACGAGGAAAAAAGAATATTGTCGTCAAAAGATAAATGAAGAAAGACTTTTCATATTTTTTTTTTTTTTTTTTTTTTTTTACGATTCCATAAAGAGACACAAAGAAAAATTGGGATCTTTTCTATAATTTAACCATAATCGTTTCCTCCACTTTCTCCGCTAGTTCCTTGGCGAACAATTTTTCGCGAATAATAAAACGAGTTAAGAACGGAGAAAAAGTGGAATAACTAACTCGAGATATTACTGTTTCAACGTATCGTAATAATTATGGGTAGAGAAAAAACAATTGCATCAATCTGCATAGTAAATTGTGTCGTGATGTTTCCCGTATATAAAAGGTGGGGGGAGGGGACGGGGGGAGGGAGATAAATATTAATCGAATGGAAGTAAAATTCAGGATGAGAGAGAAGCTACGTTTCGTAGCGTGGAACGCGAATGACCTCGAAGACAATGCTTCGATTTAAAATTAGTTGTATGTAAGTCATTGGGTTGACGAACTATCGGTATGCGATTCTCCTTGAAAACAGTTTGCCCGAGCTAACTGCATCGAGATTCGCGCGACGAACGTGGTGTCGCAATTATCGCGCGAATACTTACGACGAGCGAGTCTCGTCGAAAACAGATTGATGTGCCGTTTAGTCGTGTTGTAAATTTATTTCGTCATAAATACATATCGTAAACCGGATAATAGGCGAATTACCATTCGCGTGAAATGGTGCAATTAGCTTTGATCTTTTATATAGACGATTTACGAGTTATTTACGAGTGTAATGAAGGATGGAAAGAAAATTGGAAAGAGATTTAAAAGGAGGAGGATGGAAAAATTTTGATGAAAGGAGGAGAGACGAGGAGAAAGAGAAGGTGAAGCGAAGGAGCAGCGTGCGTCGGGCACGAGCAACCTTTTGTTCGCGCCCGAGTCGTCGGATATATACGTATATAGATCGGATCCCTCGATTTTCCAGGCTGGAGGGTTTGATCGTGGCCCGCCTACAAACAGGATCTGATTAGACGAGCGAACGGCCGTCTCCAATCCAATCGATTCGAATTCCGAATCTCGAATTCACGCCGGTTCGTGCCCTCCAGTTCTACCTATGTAGAACTCCGCTAGTACCTAGTAACCTTCCACCACCTATCTGCCTACCTAGATTTCCAAAGGTAGTTGCTATCGCGACCGATTCGGATCGCCGCCTCGCTCCTCTATTAGCCTATCGCCCGCTCCTCTTTCGAGACGCGACGCGTCGAACACCGACGTCCTGTCGTTAAATTAATAATAAACTTTTCGTATTCTCGTTTTTCCAACTTCTCCTCCCCCTTAAACCTCCCCGTACGTATCTCTATTTCTTTTACATCGTTCCGTATCGTATTTTCTTCTTCTCCTTCTCTCGAATGGAATAAGTTTAACGTAGGAAATTTCATTTGGACGAGAAACGGTAAACTCGAACCGTTTCGATGAAAAGTTTCGCGGACAACTTGTCGAGTTGTAAAATCAAGTAGCGCCACGATGCGTCTTTCTTCTTCCTATCTTTCTTTTCGATACTCTACCATTGGAGTGGCGGATAGTCTGGACATCGATCATGATCGATAACCACGTTCCAGAACGAAGTAGCTCCTCGAAGCTTGCTAGATTCGGATAGATTTTGTCATTCCGCTGGAATTTTGGAACAGGAGGACAATAAGAATCTCGCGATTCGGTGTGCCTTATTTATTTACGTTTATTTATTATGCAATCGAGAAAATTGATTATACGAATGAATAGAACGCGCGTACGATGTGGAATTTTGAACTCGTTTCGAATCCTAATTCGATCGTTCGAAAACGTATTAGGAAAAAAAAAAAAAAAAAAAATAGTGGCGAAGTAACGATGAGAAATCGGGTGAAGAAACGAAATTGATCATCGCTTTTATCTCCTCTGATCAAACTTTCAATTTTAATTACCATACGGTATCGGAGATAGTATAATACGGTATCGATAACATACCTGTTATTACGATATTCGTATAACGAGCGGTGGAGTTAAATTGAATTTTTTTAAGGCAATCGATAATAATTAATTAATTCGTCGTCGATAAACTCTTTCGTCAAATTGAAATAAATCAAAATAAACTGGACATTTTTCAATGGGATAAAATTTTCGGATATAATATAATAATATATTTCCAGTTGAGAAGATCTTATTACTTATCGTTTATTTTCACGTTTCGACGAAGCGAATTGAAAGGACAAATGCGCACGTTTTGTTCGAGCTTGTGCGACTCAAAGTTAAAAAAAAAAAAAAAAAAACTTGGGTGAAAATAATCGTGTTAAAATATTTATTAAGATTACATAATTAAGAAAGATTATTATCGGGGTGACAATTTTTTTTTTTTTTTGAGATTGATCCTCCTTGTAAGTTTAGCAGGTAGCGGAATAATTAATAGTTTAATTCGAGTGCTCGCACCCGAAGGTAGGATCGCGCGCAAATATTTGCAAAAAGGGGGAGCGATCGGATTGCAATAGGTTTGGGGTTCTGATTTCGATTTCGATTTCGATCTGGATCGATCGTACGTTACAGTCGAATTAACGGAAAGCCGGGCCGGGATGCAAAGGATTACCATTATTTTCCTCCCGTACAAATCCAGCAAATCCGTTCTACCGTACAAATATTCGCTTTCCCGTAACTGCCCAACCATTTGTTCATAAATATTGATACGTTTAAAACCTCGAGCCAAATGAGCCATTTCGCGTTTTAATTTCTCCTCCCTCCCTCTCTCTCTCTCTCTCTGTCGGCTCTAGATACGAATTCTCTACAATATTCCACAATCGTACTATGCGACATCGATATCACGATAATTTGCATTTAATTGATTCGTATATCTAGCTTTCCGAATCGATTCGCTATTTATACTTCGAATGATTAAAATACAATCAACCGCGCCAACAGTTTTGCACGACAGATCAGGTCGTTTTAACGCTTTCTACACTATATTTTCACGTTTAAATTCCATTTATACCTTCCATCTCTCTCTCTCTCTCTCTCTCTCTCTCGACCAAATCGTTCTATTTCTCTCTACCAGTATCGTACAATTTCTCAATCTGTGAAAAAAATCTATCTTATATTTGAATCTTTATTATTACTTTTCCATCTTCATATCTGATATTTTCATTTTTCGTTACAATTACTATTTCGATATTTCTTTTCTTTTCAATCTTACATTTTCCTCGATCAAATGTAATTTACCTTCCCAGTTTCGAGTCGTATCTACCGTACATCTACCGTCGTTCTTCGAGCCATAAGGATAATATTTTTCACATTTAGTTCACGGCGTTTCTCTTTCTCCACACCGTGATTCTCCTTCCCCAACGACTTATCTATATTAAATTTACTCGTATTAGAAAATTCCGCCAGGCAAATTCCACGTTTTTCCCTCTCGTATTTGCCGCTCCCACGTAATAATGATAATAACAATTATTATTGTGTTTTTAAAACCAATTTCCTTTCATAAATATCGTCGTCAAGCGTGTATACAAATGTTTGAATAAATCGTAGATATAACGTGATTTTTAATTTAGAAAAAGAATGTGATTAAATGTCACCATATACATATATATACATAAATAAGTAGATTTATATTTGAATCGAAAGCCTGTTCATTCATTGGTACGAGCGTATCGTCGCTTACAACCGAATCTTCCGCCCCATATACCGAGAAACTTTTAGCAAAGAACGAGACTGACGTGAAGCCGAACCAGATTGGTTTACTTCTATGACCACCTCGCTTCCAATTTCCTTTGATCGTGTACGATCTAACCTTCGAAAATCTTTCGCGCTTCGAATAAAGCGCCCCTTTTCGATACCTGACCGAATCAACGCGCTAAACCCACGAATAAAAGTTTTACGAGTGTTTATCCGATCGCGAACTTATCGATAGATAATAATAGGCAAACTCGATCCATCTTACTTGAATACTTACAAAAATTAACTCGCCCAATATAAGTTAATACAAGTTGGATGTTCGATCAATTTCAATCTACGTATAGAATAATGTATTAAACGATCGTTAAATGGATAAAAAATGAAACGAAACGTATGTATTAAGGTGTATAAAGATGGAATGCTGCATTTGTCTAGGACAACGCGGTACTAATTAGTACAGTTGCATTGCTCGACGAAACCTTCGTGGTCCTCTCCTCTGGACTCTATTCAGTCCGCTACGAGTTTACTACGACTACCATTGTCTGTTCAAACAATCCCTTGTGATTAATTCGGAACGTTTTCAGTGAAAACTATGACAAACCTGTGAATAAGCGAACAAGAATTCGAGTGGAAGCATCGCGGACAACTCGCGAGAATCAAGATTCCTTCCAATTATTGATTTCGTTATCGACAATGTTTTTTTTCACAAGGAAGAAAAGTATCAATATATAATATTGTTAATAAATCAAATATACAAACGTGAATATCATTTATCACAAATTTCTATAATTTATCAATTTTTTGCATGAAATTCATTTGATAATTAAACTCATAATGAACCGATAAACGTTGCTTTGCGCGACGATGCGAACGATATGATCGTGCTATTGATTCGTCGCATCCTTCGTTAATAATTTTATTCGATCGATATCTGCGCACAAATAAATATGACAAATATAAAAATTTAATCAACCGTGTTATGAAAATCTATACGTATATATATCTATTAAACGTGTAACATCATTGATTAATTGTCTCTTAGTTGGTCAATGGTATTTGATCAAACGATAAATTATTAAATGTAATAAGTTATCACCATAAATAATATCTTTGGAAATAAAATTAATAATACAAGTATACGGATATTCAGAGATTCAAAGTAATTCCTCGTAAATTAATCTCTAAGATAGCCTCTCTAAAATAAAAAAGTTTTGAAGAATGAAAAAAATTATTTTAAAACTATCTTATATCAAAATAATTTAAACGCTTTTAAATTCGAAATAATTCGAATATATCTTTTACGCAGTATCGATTCTTTCATGATTCTTATCTCATTATAAAAGATCATTTTAACGTACATCCTACATTTTTTACTATACGTATCACGTAGTATCACTTATATAATCAAGAAGACGGTTAAAGAAGACAGAGACGGTATGGAACGATTATTATACTGGCTTATTATTCTTTGAAATATAAATACGCTTTGAAAGTGTTACAAAGTGAAATAAAATACAATATAAATATCTTAGCTTCGCACATATATATATATACAGATTATATAATAGATAAAAATATCGCGGAATAAAAATGAATTTTTAATTTGGCGATAAATAGCGTGTAATTAAAATACATTGGATGTAAGTTATAGAAAAATGGAAAATTGCGGTTTATTTTTAGAAACGATAGCGTATCCCAAATGGGCCGTTCTTTATTAACGAAAGGAAGGGTTGAAGTTAGCGTACCGGCAGAAAGCCGTAGAAAAGTTTCGAATATGCATGGCTATGCAATTCGTGCGATCCCTAGAGGCGCAAAAGTTGAGCGGATAAAAAGCATGTTTAAAAAGAAAGAAAAGACGAATGACGAGAGGGAGACAGGAAGAAAAAGACGAAAGAATGTTTCGCGCGAAGCAATCGACCATTTATTTTCATTCGTCTACCAAAGGATCGAAACTTTTCGAGTTCCTACAAAAGCAATTTTTGGTTAACGATACGAACGCGTTTACTATCATTCGTTTTATCGTTTGTTATAATTATACTTGATATTTATATGGATATATATATATATATATATACGTATATGCAACGTTAAACATATATCGAGTAGATATACAGTGGATTATTTAAATATCTTGGAAACGATTTATTGTTGAAAAAATTTAAAGCAAAAATTCAAATATTTTTAAAAAAAAGAATAATTTAATCTCTCTAAATTTAAATGTTACATGTACTCTTTGATCGAGCACGTTATGCAAAAAACGATTTATAGAACAATTTTATAAAATATTATAGAAATTTAATAAATAGGTAATAGATATAACGTAATAAAAATTTTGTATTTATTACTATACTATAAAAAAAGTAATACAATCTTACAAGATCCTTTACATAATAATACTTTTGTTTTTTTCAAAATTAAAAATATTTCTATCGCATTGCTAATTATATTATTAATGTACATTTGTTTCATTAATATTTTTAAATTTCACGATTTTTCTCGTGTTGATTTTAGTTTTTTTTATAGAATTACGATACAAATATCGAAAAGTTTATTATAACTGATGAAAATAACGAAGATTTTTCAAATATTGATCATGAAAATATTTGACAAAATATTTTATTTTTGACAAAATAAAAAATGCAATCACTTACGTAGAAGCGAAACGGAGCGAACGGTAAATGGTAAAAACTCGTACGATTAACAGACAAGGGCACGTGTCCGTTCTCAAAACACGTGGTTCACTGATGTATGAAAACAAGTTCACGAATACCTTTCTCTTCACACGATTAAAGTCACAGTTCTACGGTAAGTACACATATTATAAGGAGCACTTCACCACGATGCATTTAAATTCGTCAAATACGATATTAAAAGAAATCACTTCGAAAAGTTGGCATCATTATAAAAATCAATAACCACATGTATTTGCACATTTTTACATCCGATATAAATTTATATGTCTACACATGAGAGATGTATCGATAACAATGACTACTCCCAGCATCGACCTTGAACTTTTTAAAACGAACGTTAATCGTATTAAAAATCGTATAAGAAACATACGTATAATATCAAAGATATAGATAGAAGGGTATCAACGATATAGATAGAAATATTTAACAATAAGATAATACGTAATTTAAAACTGTAACCAGTGTAGCGAATTGTAGAGAGTTGGAGTTGGAGAGCCAATATTCATTGGTTCAAGGTAAAGTGGAACGCACGCGAGGTATAGGTGTGTGTGTAAGAAAGACAGCATGAGCACGTGACACGTGAAACGCACGTTTCGTTGAAATCACGCGATTTCATCCCTACAGAGACAAAAAGGAACTCCAGTTTAATGAAATAAAGAAGAGAAAATTGTGGAACGAATGAAAAAAAAAAAAAAAAAAAAAGAAAAAAGGACGGTGAATATCGGTGAGAAGAAATGATAAAAGGGAAGTAGCACTAGCAATCCAGTTACTTGGTTGGTATGCGTCTGGAAAGCGAATGCGGACAACAAAGGTGAAAGAGAGTAAGAGTGAGTGAGAAGAGAAAGAGAAAGAAAAAGAGAAAGAGAAAGAGGAGAGTAGTTCTTTTTGTAACGGTTACCTCGTGTGCCCGAGGATGCTGATGATTGCAGTGACGATGCTCGAACATTCCACACACAAAATCCACACCACACACCACGATGATGACAACGAGTAGCAATACGACGGTGCCGCATTGCATCTTCAACCGCACTCGAGCCGCCATCACGGACGACGCTCGCGCTCGCAAAGCATGACACATACTGAGCGCTCTTGCCGACTTCGCGCATTTATATAAGCGTCGCGGCACCCAGCACCGCGCCACTCACGTTCGATACCTAGAGCGCGGCAGACGCTCTCTGCTGTCGCCGCGATAACCCCCACGGGAGTAACCTGCAAAGAAATCGAACGGTTACTCTCATAAATGTTATCAAATTGCCATTCTGTCTTATACTTCTTTTTAAAGTTATTTCTATCATTTTTAGCGGTTCTAATTTTTTATAGCGGACTATAACGATATCTCATTGAATTTAAAAATTTCATCGCATATTTATTTATTTATTTATTTATTTATTTATTATGAAGTATTATACTTCTTTATATTTCGTATCATATATCAATTTCATAAAAGAATTTATGTGATACTTTTATATCTATTCACATTTAATTAAACGTGAAATTCAAATATGTAATTTATAAAATAAATTTACGTATAATGTTAATGAAATAAAAAAAAAAAGAAATAATGATTATAATATTACAATGTGAAACATGATAACTTTTATAATTGGAAAAAGTGTGCAATAGGAAAAAAAAATCAACACTCTTCATCAAGAAATAACAATATTTTATTTAAAACACGTTATATCGTACAAAACGAATCGCAAAAGTAGATATTTTTCATATTTTTTATATTATAAAAAATATCTATCTATTGTAAATAGATAATATGCATAAATTTTTTATATTGTATCCTTGTTTCAATTTCTACATATTTGTGCATACCACTTTTTGCTTTCTGCACAATTGCCACTAACACAATGAGGACAACGTGTCAAGAACATGGGGCTTAGAGAATTATTTGATTTAAGATGAGAAACTACAATATCTGCCAAAGCATTTATAAATGTAGGATGATCATTAGGAGCAGCAGTTCTCCTTATTTTATCAATGCCGAGCTAAAGATAAAAAAAGATAAAAAATTTTTCTTCGTAATTATTTACGGATTATATAACGCGACACTTACTTCTTCTGCTAATTCTTTGCAATACTCGATATCTAATTCGTGAAGAGTTTCAATATGTTCGTTAACAAATGCTACTGGTACTAATATAAAATGTTTTTTCCCTTGCTTTACATAAGCTTTTATGGCATCATCGGTAAAAGGCTCCAACCAAGATACTGGGCCAACCTAGATACAACACATTAATATATTGCACAACGTAAAAAAAATTATAAAACGATATATTTAATATAACGTAATATTTATATATTTAAAAATAAAAAAAGATATGTATTTTTAAAAATCTATTAAATCGGAAATTTTTCAAACGCGTAATGAAAAAAAGATTTAGAAAACAAAATACGCAAAATAATTTTATTAATTTTTTCCCATTTTATCGACAGATATCTATACCTTTGACTGCCATACCAGTTTGTATGGGTTACAATATCGTAACTTTTCCATTACTAAAGCAACTGTACCTGCTACTTCAGATGCATAAGCATCCCCCCTAGATACAGCCTAAAATACAATACGAAACAATCATCGTGTTAATATTAAAATATTAATTTATTTTTCGTACTAATACGTAACCTTCAATGGTAACGAATGAGCTGAAAATAAAATTATAACATTGCTTCTTATATCCTCGGGGAATAGAACTAATTCTTCCTTAATTCTTTCTGTAATTGTCTCTATGAATAATGGATGCGTTGCCCATCTATCTATTACACTCCATTTCATGTTAGAAGGTAATTGTCTGTAAATTATGAATGCAGTGTAATACATTTTTGGGCTAAGCTAAAACTATTATTTATTTTCATTTTAATCTCAACGTTTCAAATATAATTCAAAAAATTAAATTAGAATAATTATGAATATAAACTAAAGTTTGCGATGATAAAATGACAGCAAATTTTTTTTCAAGATTTTTTATTTATACAGTATTTTGGTAATAGACAAATATTCAGAGAATATTAATGAAGCTTTTATAGAGCTTATATAGAGAGAAAAAGAAAGATCAAAATTGAATTGAATTACTCATATTTGAATTAATGAAAATTTATAAATAAAAAAATAAAATCAGATTTACCAAATATGTGAGAGGTATATCGTATTGAAATGTTATTTGTTATGAATGATTGTAAAAATGAATGAAAATCATGCATGTGTAAAAAAAATACAATAGATTGTTTTTTTTTTCCTAAATTTCGCTATTTTTATTAATTTATTTTAACTATAAAAGATTTGAGAAAAAGAATTTCTGAAACAACAATAAATTATTATAAGAACATTGGACAGATTTTTTGATTTTTTTTAAATTAAAATATACTGACGCACGTATCCTTTATGATCTTTATTCTTACATCTTTATTCTCTCGCTGAAAAAAGCTTTTCGGCAACTGATTTCCTCATTTTCTCTCTCAAGTATAATCCTTAGCAGACAGGAGAGAAGGAAATGATGAATACGTTTAGTAAGGAAGTGTGTATCTTTAATCCAGAGTAATACATACTCTAAAAAAGCTCAGATCTTTTATCAAGAATTCCAAGTTCTCGATATAAAGAAAATCCAAATATTTTATACCATACATTTTACAAAACGTAATTGTGTTATTAGTAATCGTAAAATATTTTTAAAAAATCTAGATGAAATGTTAGGAAATCTAAAATGGATGTCCTTGAGATATTATTATAATATTTGAATTATTTCGTATTATTAAACTAATTAATCATAATATATCGTAGTAATAATTTCGTTCAAATCGTGAAAATCGAAAATTTTTTATTTCTTTTCTTTTAAAAAATTAAAGCGATTAATTATTGAAATATTTATTGAAATACTTATAAATATAAAGAAATATTTTGTTGTAAGAGATGTAGTATCTGGAAAAAAAAAATTGTGAATGAAAAATCTATATTTTTAAAATATTTTAAATTTGTAAAATTGTCATTGTTTAGTTTTTTTGTATATACATTTTTAAATAGAGATATTGATCAGTATTATTCAAAGCCCAAAATATAATGTTATCAAACATCATAATACAGATAAATTATATTATAAATTAAATAATAATTTAAAAGTCAATAAAATATAAAATTCTTATGATTTGAAAAACAAAAATTTAATATAATTATGTATTAAAGAAAATCAATTTTTTAAAAATAAATACTTACAATTTTTATTGAAATATGCTGTCACTTTAATATAGATTATGGAATAGTAATCCTATTCGAAATAAAAGTTATATACTTATATTCTTGTATATTTTTGTAATTATTGTATTAGAAATAAAAATTATTTTTAATAATTGATATCATTTTATTAATTTTTTTAAATAAATAAGAATTTAAACTTATAGATTTTATACTATAAAATATAAAAATAAAAAAAATAAAAAAAAAATAAAAAAAATACAAATTAATAGATATATTCATTCATTTAAGAATATAAATATATATGGATAGATGTGAATCCATTTATTGTGTTAAAATTATAAAAAAAAGTTTAAAAGTTAACTACCTGTTCTTATAATACTTATATATTTCAATAAAACTTGATCCACTTGTAGCACAACAATATTGTGGATATTGAGAAAAGATTATTGTATGTTCAACACCATCTCTAAAATAAGAATATATACATATTCTTCAAACAAAGATCATTTGTTATATTTTATATTAATTGTATATTTATATTAAAAATTCATTTTTATTCATCAAAAAAAATCAATATCCTTACTCTTCTATCTTTTGAAGTGTATTCTCAGTAAGAGGATTAGCATAACGGAATGCAACATAATGTTTATGAGGTGCTGTTTTTGGAGAAATTTTATCCAATTTTTCACACAAAAGTTTGCCTTGTTTATTTGTCCATTCTAAAATAGGAGATTTACCTCCAATTTCTTCATATTTTTTTTGTACTTTAGGTGTACGAGACTTTGCTATCCAAGGTCCTAGTCGACTGTAATATATATTGTCTAATAAAATCTTTTTTTATTTGATTGGATTTCTATAAATTATTAAAACTTATAATTAAACCTTTGAAACGGTAGTTGAATCATATCACGATCTGTCATTATACGTAATAAATATTCATGCACCTCTTCAATTTTACTAGGACCACCCATATTTAACATTAAGATTCCTGTTTTTGGTTTAATATTATTCATTTGGTTTAAAAATACTGTGGTAACAAAATGACGATAAGATAAAATGGACAAATTTGTGCATTGTCTTCCTAAACGATAAAATATAAACATATATTTAGCATTTTTAAGATAAAAATATAAAAAATATTAAAAGTAAAAATTTGACAATTAAAAATTTTGCAGTATCAAAAATTATACATAAATACAATGAAAACACTGTTTTCAAATGTATCTTACACAAAAAATAATAAATTAAATGTTATTAAATTTGATTTTCATTTTTTCATATTATTGTAATGATTTATATATATTGTGTGTATTATTAAAACTATAACTATACTTTAAATCTATTTTCCTATATTTCTAAAATCTATATATATATATATATATATATATATATATATATATATATATATATATATATATATATATATCTAATAAATATAAAATATATTAAGTATATTTTTTTACTTACCAATTTGGAGTGTATTTATCAATCTACCGAACATATTTAACAAATTTTGAAACACTTTTTGAAAAAATAACGAATATATCAAATACTTTAGCTATTACAATTACTGCACAATCACGCTTATACAGTGGACATATGTAATACACCAAATGTATATAGGTTAGGTTTAAAAGTGAGGTTACGCTACGCCAGTTTAATAACGTTTCATACGTACGATGTGATTACACTTTTCGCATCAAGTGTTAAAATTTTCAAAAGGCATTTTTAGTATAAATAAGTGATTTAATAAAAATACTTGAGAAAGCTAAAATTTAATATATTTAATAAATAAAACAACAATTCAATTATAATCTTTAAATATAATTGAAGTAAAATTATGACAGATCAAAATATTGAAGAACTCGGCCCATCGGATTTAGGTACACTCGATTAGTAAGTAATACGTACCGTATTCGTAAATATGAAACACTCGATAAGCATTACTTTATGACACGATTATGTTTTAGTTGGGAAAGGATTTACTCGGAAGAACTTGATAATTTTAGAGAATATGGAGATATAGGCGAAATATGGTTTGGTAAAAGCAATACACTAAAAGTCATACGGTAAGTTATTCGGATAATACGCGAAAAATTTATGTAACCAACGCGAAAGATAGATGTGTATAACACGAGCAATAAACTCGCACAAACTAGTGGTGCTATCTTTCGTAAATTTTAGTTATTATGATCTTAAGGCTACTGAGAAGGTAATGTCTTCAAATTATATATTTCGAATCAAATAAATAAATTTGTTTAAATTCATTTTTATATAACAAATATTTGTAATAATTCTAATAAAATCTTATATAAAATATTTAATAATTTATTAATTGATATATAATTTTAGCGTGATACGATTTATTTTGCAAACATATATAAATACTTTTACATTTATAATTATTTTTTTTTTTTTGTAAATATATGAATACATTCTTTGTTAAAAAATATTTTATATATTTAATATTTCAGTTGGATTAACACTCAATTAAAACTCAATAAAAATGATAAAATAATTGACATAGGATGTGGAAATGGAATGACACTGATTGAACTTGCAAAACAAGGTTTTGAAAAATTGATGGGTATAGATTATTCGCAAAAAGCAGTTGACTTAGCTCATGAAGTATCGAAGGAAAATAATATGTCACACATTGAATTAAAAGTTTGCGATATTTTAAATTCTCAAGATTTGAATTTACCGACAGACTTTAAATTAATACACGATAAAGGAACTTATGATGCCATCAGTTTAAATCCGGAAGATCCAGCGACGAAACGACAAAAATACGTAGAAAATGTATACAAAATTCTATTGCCCTCTGGTTACTTAGTTTTAACTTCATGTAATTGGACTAAAGAAGAAATACAAAAACATTTTCAAGATTGTAAGTTACATTTTTTCCATATTGAAAAATATGATTGGAAACATTTGAAATTTTTTTATATAAAAATTGTCATATAATTAAACAAATTTTTCGATTATATTCAATATTATTAAATATATTGTGCAGAAATAAATAATTTAGTTTTTTGAATAATTTATTATTTAGAACATTATACATACTACAAATTTTGATATTGATTCATGTTTATTACATGATATATTATTTTAATTCATTTTTATTAGTAATAATATTTGTTATATAACATTAATATAATTTATAATATACTAATATAATTTATAATATTTTAGATTTTGATATTTTACACGTGCTTCCCGCAGATACATTTATTTTTGCTGGACAGAGCGGAAACACTGTAACGCAATTAGTTCTACAAAAGAAATAATAAAATATTCGATTAACAAAATATATGTATGAAGTTTTCTATTTATTTTCCTTTTAATAATTGACTTGTATAATCTATAATTAATATTAAGAAATATACATAATATATATATACGTATACATGTATATAAATAAATGCATAATATATATATTTAGAATACGGAAAAGTTTATTTGTGCATAATATATTTGTATTAATAATACATTTACATAATACAGTACAAAAATAAAAATAAATTAAAAATTATACTATTATCAATTTACAAATATAAAATACTATGCATTATAATCAAAATAAATGTTGTTGCTAAATCGTGTTTTAAAAAATTCTCATTAACAAAATTATTGTTCATTTCATATATATTCGTTGAAGGCATTTAAGGCATTTATTGGCATGTTTAAATTTTATATATATATATATATGTATGTATATATGTATATCTAGTTATACTATGCTATATATATATATATTTGCTAAACGAATAGATAATTTCAATTTATAAAGCTGCCAAATTCATAATCGTATATAATCTATAATCAATCGTTTTATTCTACTCGATAAAACTCTAATGCAATACTATCGAAATCAAAATAATATTAAAATTTTACATTTTATTTTACATATGATTTCAATTCTATAAAAGTTATAGAATTACAACTGAAAAAATATTGATAAACAAAAGAAAGAAAAAATAATTGACAATAGTCTAAATAACACAACAAGTATGATATAATTATGTACATTATAAAAGTTTAATGTGATTTATCTAATGTGATTTTCGATTCAAATGAAATTGTATAGAATTATAATGCATATATTAATATTTCATAAAGTTTCATTAATTTTTTAAATTAATTTTTTTTAATTATAATTAGAAATAGATCGACAAAATGTGAAATATAGATTTTAAAATTTTTTATAATATCGTTGAAATATATTGAACAGATCTAGAATAGATGTTTTGTGGACTTTCTATTATTTTATAATACAATCTATTGCTTATTGTAAAGATGTAAATATTATAATTCATATAAATATTTAAAAACATAGAAATCAATGATAAGCTGTATAATATATAGATTAAAATTAAAATAAAGTATACGGAAATATTTTGCAAGCTCCTATTGCAATATTTTAAAAGAAAATTAGTAAAAATTTCGTAAAAGTTTCGTTATGCATCTATCGTTATTCGTACATGAATTACGAAGTATTAACATTTTAATTATTTCAATTTCGGAATAGACAATTTGACGATACATTAAATTCTTTGTTGTAGAATAAAATGTATAATTTAAAATTGTCTAGAACGAATATATCAATTTTCAGTTTTTTTTTTTTCTACAGTTTTTTCTATCATATAAAACATTATAAGTTGTAATTATACGTCACAAAAGAAATCATATTATTTGAAATAAAAAAATTGCAAATTTAAAAAGATTAGACAAATAACATTAGATATGCTCGGCAATTGATTAGAATTTAGAGATATAGAAAATGGTTGAAAAGTTATCGAATTATAAATATTTTTTGTGCATAGCTTGAGCACGTGCTTTCTTAAATGATAATTAAAATACTATATCTTCGAGTAAAATATACTAAACATATACTTTTTCTTTTTCGTACAATGTCATATTTTTTGATTGAAAATTTAAAAAATTTACCATACATAATTTTAAAATTAATACAATTTTTTTTACATTCATTTAAAACAATATTTCAATCGTAAATGATTTATATGAAACTAAAGTTATGTTTTACAATACTTAAATTAATTAGGAGAAATAGAGTGTGAAATGCAAGAACAGATGTACCACCTGTGAAAAAAATATTTAAACCATAATTAAAACATTTTATTACACATGTGATATACCGTGTATTTAAACTTATTTAAATTTATTTATATTAAAAAGAGAATTGTTACGTAAAAAAAAAATTAAAAGATAAATTTAGAACTCGATTGCAGTAAAAAATCAAGCAAAAAAAATGACATACCACTGCAATGTAAAAGACTTTCTTCATAATATCCTTCTTGACAATAGCAACGTTTTCCTAAGGTAACGTTTTGTTGTACGCAATGTGCCCCACTAGTGCATTCAGAATCACTGTTACATGAAAAATGTAACGCTACAACAGAAATATATATTTTTAATATAAAATAGTTTAAGGATAATGACGAAAACAATTCGAAGATTAAAATTTGCACTTTTTTATGTGAATTTTATGTGAAGAAAAATATATAAATGTCAACTCAAATTTAATTTTAGCTTTTAAATTTAAAACTTTTACTTAAATTATTAAAATTATCTATTACCTATTTTATATAATATTATTATTATATTTTGGAAATCAAATCTTGTATGCTTGCTGGTTAAAATCGAATTTATATCTGTTCTTAATGTATATACATCGTTATATACCAAACGTAGCATACCAAATTGCCATAAAAGCTCGATGCGTTTTAACTCGATGGTAACACGCAATTTCATACAAATATAATATATAATATTCTCAACATCGATCAATTTTAACCTTTGTAACAAAATTACGTGACAGAATTTTATCTGAAATCGTCTAAAATTCTTAACGAAATATCAATTATTTAACTTAAATGACAAAAATTTTCAAATTATTTTTGTTTTCCAATTTACAACAATATTCAATTATACTTGCATTTTTAGAATATATGTATCTATATGTTTCATATTTGCACATTCGTTAAAAAAAACGAATGTTACGTATGTAAGAAAATTAAATTGTGAATAGTGGTTTATGTGGTAAACTGCAATGATATTCGCAAAGGTTTTCAATTTGCATAGATAACCACAGTGCTGGTACATATTGCAATAGAACACGAGAGTATATGCAAATGATAGTACAGTTTCTTATGCTCTGTTCAATTTGTTTCTTCAAAATTGTAGTATATTCGATCTTCCAAATATACTCTGATGCAATGTTCGATTCGTTTCGATTGATACATCGAAATTTATAATATAACGTATTTAAATTATATATATTTGGCATAAAAAATGATACGTTTCTAAAAGTTAAAAATTTGATTACCTTTGAATTTATTAATACACGCGCCGTTAAGAGGTGCGGAATAATCTCCGCAAAGGCAACGTGTCCTTCCGTCTCGAGAATCCGCTATACATGTCGTATTTTGAATTCCAGCGCAATCAGACTCCAACTTACATTCCCGAGCTCTCCCAACTAAATTCACATGATCGTCAGCATTAATCGAAATTTGTTATCGCATAATCTTGTTTTATCCGATGATATAAAAATTAATAACGATTGACAAATCCCAAAAGCGAAAGATCGATCGTTAATACTGTAAATCGGGCACGATGTGACGAACTTTTGAAAACAAGAATTGGACAAACCTGGTGTAGGCGATGGATGAGAATTTTGATTCGAGGTTTGAGGGTTGGTTTTGCCGAAAGTCGTAAGAGCCCAAGTAGAAGATGGCGATACGAAGAACACCAATAAAAGAAACGTTGCAAACATTTGAAAACTTCTCGTCTCCCTCATTTTCTACTTGTTGCAACTACGGATATGTTTAAAATCGTTGAAAATCGAAAAGGATTAACCGCACAATTGATTCATCGATCACTGAAGATATAAAATTAAGCGATAAAATTTCGAAATGAAAATCACTCTCTTTTTTTCCTCACTTCGAAAAGTATCAATCCCGATTTTTTTCTTTTTTTTTTTTTTTCTTTTGCGTTGCAATGAAATTTCTTCTCACGAGTTTTTATTTCGATGTATTTTATTTGCACTAATATTTAAATTATGATTATCGGTACCGTTACAAGCAATGACGATTAATTACTAGTCTAGAAGATGTTGAAGAAAAATTTGGACGCACTTGGATTTTTATTTGAAAGGAATACTATTATGTTCTATTCTAGAACTGCGTGTTACAAGGACGTTGGAGAGCCTTTTAAGCCTTTACGGTACACCCCCACCCTGTGTATCCTACGTGCTGCCACCACCAAAGCAGAAAGTATTCTACACCAAAACGTAGTTGCTTACCACCTCCTCGAACAAAGAGTCCAAGGTGTGTTTAAAACAGTTCCTTTAAGTTTCGATCGTAGTAGGAATTCTGCTCGAAAAAAAAACAGTTCCGTGCTGGAACAAAGTATCTTAACTTTAACTTTTGTCACGCTATATTTTATTTTCACGCGTTTGCGAAATATTTATTCGTTATATCGTACAATTTTTCTGAATTAAAGTATTTTTTTTTACAAATATTTCCTACATTCGTTAAAAGATACTTTTACGTATATATCACTATCGACGCGAGAAAGAGCAATTAAGTCAAAATTTGATCAAAATTAAATATAATCCGATATCGATTTATTAATTTCTTAAGCTAATAAAATTACTTCGTTAGCCGTTCTAAATCTAATCTAATCACGTTTCATCCCTTAAAATATATATTTTTATACATTATTTTTACATTTGTGCGTATTTGTAAAAAATATTTTTAACATCGTTATCGTAATTTTATTTTCGATTTTTCAATCAAGATTAGATAATATATGCAAAATATCCAAGAGCTCGTTTAAAACAACGAATATACACCTGTCCTTTTCGTTGTTATCTTTGAATAAATGAGCTTAAAAATTTAATAATATTTTTCGAAAACTGGTGAATTTCGTACTATTTTTATCTTTATTAAATTTCTTTTCGTCGAATATCTCTGATCGAAATGATATGTAATTCCAGTAATTATTTTATATAAAATTCGCGTAATATATAACTGATACATTTTCTCTTTTTCTTTTTCCAAAACAATATATCTTTATTTTAAATAAATTAATGGATAGAATAATTTATGTTGTATGACAAATTACTATAGATTATTCGAAGAGTAAGAATATAGTAAAACTTAATTTAATAAAATTGTACACGATGAACGTGAAAAAAAAAATCACAAAGTTCATCACTATTCCAAACAATTCGTGCACGAAAAATCGTGTTTCGTTTTACACAGTCACGAAACTTTAACGGTCAAACAACTCTGCTATCTATTGGAAAATCAAAGTTTTACCGAACACAAATTAGTTAGATTAATTAATTTTTAAAAAAAATTTTTAAAAATATGATTAAATCACGCTTAAAGATATATGTTATAGATATCTGATAATTAAAAAATTATTAAAAACCTGTTAATGAAAGCATCATCATATTTGTTTGAATACGTATTTTTCGTAATTAATTTTCAATATTTTATGAAATAATTTTCAAAGAGCGTTTGCATTTTGCCTTATAATGTTCGTCTCTCGCGTTTATTATATAGATTTATAATGTATTTAAACTTTTTTATCAGAAATAAAGGAATCGACTTGACCAATTTGTGAGTTGAAATGAGTATTTCGCCCAGTTCCGCAACTTGATAAATTCATGAAACACATGTTGATGAATTTGCAAAGAATTTGAACGCCAGATTCTACCTCAATTTATACATTTACGATGATATATAGATGAAAAATTTTAAAATTTTCTACGTAATTTTTACGCATTAAAATCCGATATGCAATTGTCGTTTAAATGGTTAATAAAATTATAAACGCTGTAACGTTAGAAAAGAGAGAAAAATTTGTTCGAAACATTTTGTTAAACTTTTCGATTCGACAAACTCGTTTACTTGCAATTTATAATTGTATGAATACGTTTCATCGATTCAGATTGATTCAAGTATAATAAAAACACGTGTACGAAAGTTGAGAAATTTATAACGTTGTTTCCATTACATTATTATAGTTTAAATTTACAGAAGAGTGTTTTCCCGCACGCTAGGTTCGTATCGTATTAACTCGATGCATCAATTACAAACAAACTATCGACATATCACGAAGATTTCGTAACAGTAGGATTTGTCTCGTCCATTCGAGGAAGAAAAAGAAATTAACGAAAGTAGATCGTGAATATTCAAGTGGTTCGTTCCTTCGTCTTATTGAATATGTTCGGTTTTAAAAATAACAATTGCTTACTACCTATTCCAACGCGTATAAGAAAATTGATTCCAATTTATATATACCGTTTTATTGTTATTGCGTAATTTATTATATTAACTTAGGCATGAATGAAATTAAATAATGAACAATAACAAATACGATGGACATTATTATCTTTTAACTTTTTATCGAGTAAAATTTCATTTCGTTTCAATTATATATTGTCAATTTTCAAAAATTTCATTATTTCAATAGCAAAAGCTTGATGATTCGTTATTTTGAAATCAACTCAAAATCCTCTTCCTTGTGTAAATGTATAAAACTCTTTTATTATTACTATATTATCTATTCTTTTATTTGTTACTAGAGATATACGAGAAGTCGAAAATGTTGGAAACCCGATGCTTACAACGGGAAGAAGATTTTAGCTTTCGAAAATATCTCGTAGTTCGAATATTTCGGGATTCCAAATAACATTTCGGGACTACAGTCGTCCACAAAATTAAAAGAGATACTTTGGAAGAAGCCTGAGATCCTGAGATGAATTCTTCGTGCGTCTCGATTCAACATTTTTGGACTCTCGCATGCCTCTAGTTGTCGCATATCGCGTTTTAAAGAATATGTTAACCTTTGGAATTTATAAAAATAGAATTTATAAAAAAGATCATTAACGAACTATAATTCCCAAGCATTTTAATATAATACTATGTAATATAATACTCCAAATCTAATTTATTTAATTTATAAATTGTTTTTTTTTTCAAGATATTTATTACATATTTTATTTTGTATTCCGCGACTATCATTGTTATTCTGTAACACAGAACTTATTCGAACGAGTAATAAGAATTTAAACGAAACTTATTCGTTCGATCGTGTGATAAGAAATTTAAAAAAAAAGGGAATTATTTAATGGACGAATTTAGACATTTCTGGCAAAAGACTACTATTCAATTTATAGGATATCATAAAAAGTTATAAGGGTTATGTGCGTTCTTTGATAAAGATCTTCTTCGAAAACATGGCAAGAGTGACCTACTTCACAAGTTTGTAATCGCAGACCGACTAATTGTAATTGCCTATTAGTTGACGAATAGAAACGTTATCAGACTAACTATGGTGTAAATCGTTATATATTAGCATAAATAAGTTCAAGGCCCATGCGCAGTTGTGCGAATGATGCATTAATTTTTCTATGATACGAGTTTGTCAATCTTCGCTTCTAATCTTTATAAATATGTTCAAAGTATGATATACGTATATAGTTAAATATAAAATAAATAAAATTAATTGATATTATTGGAAATAAATATTTCTTTCTTCTTCTTACAATAATTTATTGTGCGTATAATAAATTATTTGAATTACATAATCAATTATAAAATATGGAAATAAATTAATATTTGATCACTTTTTTTGATCAAATCTTTGACGTTCTTTCAATCGTACCTATCGTTTTATTTTTTATCAATAATTCCTTACAATCGTAATTATTTTTCACAAAACGATACAATATAATAATTCTTATAATAACGTATGTGTATAATAATAGAAAAATACACGGTTAAAATGTCGCACATCTTAGAAAGAAATTTTTTAATGAATTTTTCATCGGGAAAATGATTCTACGTTACGAATAAAAAAAAAAAATTTCATTCGCAGTATTGTGATAAATACGTAGAAAAATAATAACCGTACAAGTTCATTCTTTCTTTATTTCATATTTATTCTCCACGTCTCGATAATTTTAAAGTTATATATTTATAATTAAATTCATCTTTTCGTATTTGCATACAAGTACGATGTCGTTGTATTTTTCTTCTTTATCGTCCAGTTCTTTATTTCCGTATGGTAGATTATTTACAGACTTAACAAAAATATTCCTAGATGTTCCGAATCTATAATTACATAATGAAAGATATATTATAATATTCAATTTTTATAATGTGTATCCATAGAAATACTTACTACATCTGTCTTTTTTTACAATGGAAATGTTTAAACCTCGGTGAAAATCTTTACCTATTTATAATAATCTAATATGTGTAATATAAATAATCTGGATAACCTGGATTGGATAAATCTGAAATATTTTTTTTTTCGTTAAACGCCTCGTTTGCATCATAGTCGCTTTCAGGATATATTATATCAGGAATTTGTTCTGGATTCCATCTATTGTTATTTTCGTTTCGATTTACATCTTTGTTAGGATCTTCCAAAAATCTTATCATTATCTTTTCTTCTGATTTTTCTCCCATCCTATCATCAACATCCATGTGTGATTCCGATAAAAAATCTTCTCTATTTTCGTCCGTTAATTCTTTGTTTAACCATTCATCGGATACTTTAAAATCTTGCGATTTGTAATTGTCCTCTCCGGTGATAGAACTCTCCGAGATCGATATATTTCTCATAGCATTTTCTAAGATCAACAAGAAAATCGAATAATTTTCTAAATTCCTTTGTCTATCGTGTTGCATGTCTTTCTCGCTTCTTTTCGACGATTCGTTTGTCCACATATCGTCCGATGAATCTTTGTCATATTTTCTCGATTCGTTCGTTTTTACGTTTTCTTTAAATTCCTTTTCCGTTGAATTTAAATTATCGTCTTCGATCACAACGAAAGATTCGACGTCTTCTAACGCGCTCTTCTTATCGTTATTTATTACCGATAATAAATCATCTTCCACGTTTTGCAAATTATCTTCCGTTGTATTGACATTCGTATCGATTTCGTTGTCGATCTTCGAAATTTCCGTCGAAAATTCCAAGATATTCTCCGTTAAAATATCGTTCGATTTATTGAGTCGTTCAACCGCGTTTATAATACTTTTATCACGCTTGAAATCAAACAGATTTTCCGATTCTGCTTTTGAAATATTATCTATAGGGTTGACTTCCATCGATTCGATACGGCAATTTTGCCACGTTGTGTAACAACCCCATCCAATGAAAAGCAACATTTCCAATAGGAGAATTAATTTCACGCATTCTATTATTCGTTTTAAAGTATTATTCACTTCAATATGCTTCATGCATGAAGTTTTCCCATTCTCCACTAATCCTTCTTCCACGCTTATGAGTTGGTCTACGATAACCGAAATAAAACCATCGAATTGGAAAATTATTCTATTTTGTTCAAACATTATATTTGTTATATGTAACATATAATAATATTCATCGTTATTTTTCACGCGTTCATTTTATAAATAACTTAATAGAAAATCAAAAGTCTTTGTAATTTTACACTTACTTAAATCTTCGATATACTCTCTCCTATTTCCACTACTTTAATACATTTATGACTGGTTCAAAGTAAATAAATATAAACTGTTAAATATTTCAAGGTATTCTAGTAATTTTTTGTAAGTATTTTCATTTTTCAAAAATGGAAGTGAGAATTATTTAAAAAAAAAATATATATATAAAGTACGTACTACGAAATTTATATCTACATGTATCTGTACGTATAAAATAAACTCACCCTTACTGGCTCTACTGATCCTGCCTTCCTTCATGATGAACGATCAGTTAGAAACTAACCATTGAGGAAGAAAGAACGTTAAATGGTAAACATAAAAATACAAATTAACCTCGACCTGGCTAAAGTTTAATGAAAAGAGAAATAAAATTTACGATAAAAGTTATTCTCCTACCACGAATTTCATTAGAGAAAAATGTTTACAGGTCAAGCTATATCTTGCGCGGGTCGCGCACGATCATTTTATGCTTGTTATCATCAACAAAGAAACCTGCTTTGTTCGTTGCTTGTTTCGTCTAACGTACATTTTCTCGAAAAAAGGAAAAAAAAAAAATAAATAAAAGGGAATAAGATTTGCAACCAATCCGATCCTTTACTGATGCGTGTAAAAATTATGCAACAACGTAATATTTTGCGCGCAATATGATAGACATGTTCGAGGCGTATAATAATTTCTTCGTAATTTTTGTTTTTATCGAGTAAAACAATCTCGCTCGAGCATTCGATGATCGTGTTTACCAAGTGTTACCAATTATTGTGTAATATACGTACAATTCGTATGATTCGAATCATCTACGAATAAATCTATACACGTTTAGCGATGTTTATTATAATTTGAAAATTTATAAAAAGAAAACGGAACGATGACAAATGAATAAAAATAATTCATAAACATCTACCATTTCTGAAACGGTATTAAAATGGTAGCTCGCATGGTATGATAACGGAAGTTGAAGTCGGAATTGAATCCGAATGTTTCATCGGATTAAATCATCGGTAAAAAATGTAAAGAAATAAAAAAAGAAAAAAAAAAGAAAACGAAAAAACGGATAACAATGAATAGTATATAGAAACAGATACATAAATGCACAAATTTTTGTTATTTAATCCTTTAATTTTATAGTTCATTTAAAAAAAAACACATGACACATAATACGTTTATAATATCAAGAGAAATTGTAACGCGCTTTTCTTGGAAAAAGTGATATATAAACTAATAAAAATGTTTCTGATTACTAAATTTTTCTTTCAGATCTTGACACGAACTGCGAAAATCTCTGGAGAATGTTATCTGGATTGTAACGATGGTCGCTGCGCATGCGATTACATTCGAGTAAAAGATACCGTGTGTAAAAGAGCACCGTTTCAACTACTATATAACTAAATAACTTTGAATCGTGACTCGAAGCTTTTCGAGAACACGACAAAACGAAGAGTTAAAGAGTTGAAGCTTTAACGGGTAATTTTTTTGAACACTACATAAAAATTCTCCTATGCGTATACAGTATATGTATACTCACCATGTATACTTTCGACTGCTCGCATGTCGTTTCTTTTAAATTTTTACGATTGCAAAATGTGATAAAATATATCCGCATCCTGACGCAATTCATTTGAAACAAATATTTCTCGTAAAAGAGATATACACTTGAGATTTTACACTTGAAATATTTGTTTATTTCTTTTAAAACTTTATACGCGAATACTTTCTTTCTCTTTCTCTTATTTTATAAATATATATATATATCTTTTTTTATAAATTTTTTTATAAATGTATTGATATACATTTAATTAGTCAGAAAAATATTCGATTATTTTAGATAAAATTTAAGAATCCTCTTTACTTTTCTCGGATCCTTGTTACTTTTTTTCGTATACAGTTAATTCTGTCGATATACACCGTTTCTGATAGTTTAACCTTTGCGTTTCGCAAATTTAAGGAATGTCTTGTTCGATTCAGATCGATCATTCTCTGCGATGAATAAGAATCGCGAGGTGTATGTGTCTCTTTGAATTCACGTTTGTAAGTTGATCGATCTCTAGATGAAAATCGATGACATCGACGATAAAATTCGTCTATCTAAGATTTCCCATCTATTTTATTCACTGTTTCCACCAATTGGTACGTAACTTTACAATTTGCGAGTTGGAAATATATTATCGTTCGCAAAAACCTTTTGCATCTTAGCATTTTGATGAATCGAGCTGATTCAGAAAAGTAATTTAGCAGTGTAATTTAGTCTTTCCTTTTTCCCCGATAACATTTTATACAACGAATATTTGATTCGTTCCATTTGATGATATCGCTAAATTTATATCGATGATGCGAATAAGAATTTGAATTAGATCAATAAATATATATTCTATGAGCATTATTTGTAAAATTATTTTGTCAGCAAATAAGATTAATATTAACGAATTAATGTTTTGAAATTGATCTAAAGTCCACCGATAAAAATATCGCATAATTGATAAAATTATATCTATGCAGTTTTCGATGACGCGATAAATGATACGAATGGAAAAAGAAAAAGAAAAATTTTGTTTGCAAAGAAAAATCTCGAAAATGATCTCGAAGGAATTAAAATTATATTTAAATCGTTGAAATTCGTCGTGAAAATATATAATGGCGTAAAAAAGTTTCTAGTTTTTTCATTTTTTTTTTATCAAAGAAAAGTAAAAAATTAGAAAATATAAAAATAGTTGGACAATATTAAATTTCTAATAGATAGCGTGAAATAATTTCTCGAAAACACTTTATCGAAGAACAATTAACGAAAAACTTGAAGACTTGAACGAGGCTACACACACGCACACACACATATATATATATATGTATGCACATATTCCCCGCAATTAGACTCGGATAGCGAAGATTTGGCATTTATGAATTCGATCTGATTGTAATCCAGATAGACCGGTGCACACGCGATTATAGAATTAGCTACCAATCTGGAGGCTATTTTCATTGGTAGAGCAATGCTCTTGCTCACGATGAAACCTCGAATCATGACGTTCTTTTCAACTTGTATCCGTGATAATGACGACGTTAAGGAAAATGACGTGAGGTCAAGAAATATTTCTTACGTTATAAATCCGTCTTGCTCACCTCACCTCTCCAATTGCCTCTGCCTATAAATTTCATCGAGAATTACTCGAAATAATCTAATTGTGAATTACTACTTTGTCTCACTTGTGTCGTTGATTGAAAAAGATCGCACATATCTTCTACGATATGATGCGATATCCTAAAATTTTCGTGAGATTATTGGATCTCGGTGAAAATCATCAAAATCCGAATAATAGAGAATCTCAAGGTGAAATTAATAAAATAAAGGGATGGGAATAAATTGATTTCTTTCACGGATAAATGCTTGTTTAGTCGATAGTAAATGAATTTGCATAAAGTATGAAACGTTTTCAATTTCAAGGCTCGGTAATATTCAAGTAGAAGTTGATTAGAAATCAAGAAACCTCCTATCGTTTATTATATTTTTATATCAGTTCGATTCGCATTATTATCATCATTACCACACCGATTACCAAGTGTTATTTTAATTTTTTATTCCTTATGTTTCGTCTCTCCATAAATTCAGCCTTGTCCTATATTATTTATAACAAGCAATTTATAACAAGTAATTCATAAAATAGCAAGTAAATTGCAAGGCTAACTACAATTTATATTCGATAGATATATTACAAGTAAGTAAGTAGTTTTGCAAATGTCAGCCATTTTCACTCTTTTCTAGCTATGTAATTTCATCACATTTTCTTCTCGAATAGGTTATTTCCGTACTTCGATCGTATTTTTCTTATCTGTAACATTTATCGAAGATTTACGAATGCAACTTCATACACGACAAACATTCAAGATATCCTACTTCTTGCGAACTTCGGAACCTTTCGTACGAATCTTTTCTTTTCCAAAGAAAATAACGTTTTCGTATTGTTATTTAAGACTCGTTTAAAATTAATTTGACGAAAGGTTAAAGTTTTCACTTTGTACACCGATATATCGCAACCAACGAATTGTATCGGGATAGAATTGCAAATTTAAACGGAAGAGCGAGCGAACTACGTTCAATCGATAATATCAACAACGTAGAAGAACGTGTAGGTGTCTACATAATAAATATATGTAGAGTGAAAAAGCAAAAGCTGAGAAATAAGAAGAAGAAGTTTGAAGCGAAGCGCAGTCAAATTAGATTGAAAATTCGAATCGAAAGTCAATAGATCGATCGCGTTTATCCATTTTTCATATCTTATTACCCGATATATCGGGTAGTAAGTAAGAGGAGCGATGCTCTATCAGTCTCGTTAACGTTCGTTCCATTTGTTATTCGCTACGATAGTGTATGCAGAAGGATGCGAAAGGTCACGACACGCCAACCAGATGGACAGCTGATAGAGGCTCGACCTGGCTTCTTTCCTCGTAAAATGGGTTAGAAGCCATTTCTACGATCAGGAAGTGACGTTTACCGTTCAGACCGTCGGCACGATATTCGAAGCTTCTTCGTGTTCAACGTGTGACTTTAATCTCGTAAAATGGGCGGAAAGGCCTCGAACCTTGCTCTTTTTTCGCATCGTCCACCTTTTAACGCTTATTAGATATCTCTCTGTCTCGTTAACCTATCGTTGCGTGTAAGAAAATCTAGTTTTATTTCTAAAACGCAATCGGAGAAAGAGGATAATAAACGATGCGTGTGCGATGAAATAGAAAAGAGAGTAAAGGAAAAATACAAGTTCGATAAGGTAGCTAGCTCGATGAACGTGTCACATGATACGGTAATTTCGCGTGTAATTTCAACGTGGACGATGTAAATCTCCAGTGCGAGGAATTCGTGGTTGATATCGCGAAGGTGTAGTCGTGACGAGTCTCTCGGCAAGAGAGAAAGAAAAGAAAAAAGACTGGCATTGAGAAATTTAAAAGGTAGCGAGCAATCCGTAAGTGCAAATTGCAATTGTACGGCTTGTCCTGGAAAGGATATCAATTCTAACCAACCTGTACCAACCTATACATTTGAAACGAGAACGCGGAGAATTTTGTCGCAACGATTTCCTTGCAGGTTGAGGTTATACACATTGGATCGCGTGTTCGCCATTACCCTCTTTTACCCGTGTGTGTTGCGTTATGTGTTGAAACAACCACTACTAGAGGCCAAGGTCACCGCACACGATCCTCGACTCGAATCGTGCTTTGCAACGATTTTCTTCTACCGATTCATTCGAGAAGATATTTCCTTCTTTTCTCGTCCATTGTTTTCGAAATTCTGTCGTCGAGTTTTGCCGTTATTCGTAAAAAAAATGTATCTAAAAATTATAAAAATTAATGAAAATAAATTGCGTTTTTCTTATAGATAAACAGGGGAAAAAGTTGTATGATTGAACGCGTACGAACGCGTTTTTGACATCTACGCTTGATAGCGTTTCTTACTTATGCGAAATAGTTATTTCGACCTGAAATAAAACTTATTTAAATGAATTATTTATATACGAAACACGCAAATGCTACGAATTTATTAGCATGATTTTAGTGTGCGCAAACTGTATCTGGTCGGTATATAAAAAAAAATATTGTTCGTACTTTATTATATATTTATTATTACACTTTATTATTGCTGCTTCGAAAATATTTCGAAATTTATCAAGATTGTTCTCAACATTGAATGAAAATTTATTTAATTTTCGTGGAACAAGTTTTGAAGATACAAAATATAAAGAATGAAATAATGTATAGCTAAGAATTATAAAATTTTATAATTCGTGTATTGAATTGCGATGCACGTCGTCAATTTAATATATAGTTCCAAAAATATTTAAATATTTGAATATTCAAAAAATTTTTTGTTGAAATAAGATAGATATACAAAGCACGTGGTGCCAACTATCGTTGCAAACTGTAAGCTCGAACTGAAATACATAATATTTCGCATTTCAGAATAGAAAGGGTCAATAATTTTATATCTCGCAAAAATTCTAGAGAAATTTTTTAAAATATCGTTCACGATTATTGCACGATTACCGCAATATAATTTATAACATTTTTGAAAATATTAATAATCAATTATAAAATTTATCAATATTTATCGGAAATATAGATTTTTTTAAATTTGAAATGCATATATATATATATTACAATCAAATTTGTTCAACTAACAACTTGTATACAGAAATTATTGTCCATTATCCATATATGAATAAAATTGGAAAAAAAACTGTTTATATCATAAACGTGTAAAAATGTTAAAAAATTTAGAAAAATTATCGAAAGTTATTAAACAAGAGAGAGAATTTGCGAAATATAAATTTTTATATATCGAAATAAAATTTTTTATCGTAATGTTTAATATCAATTTGTAGCCAAAACTACGCGAAACTGATCGTACAAATTGTTATAAAAGTTTCGTCTGTCTTTGCAAGGAGCAACATGTAGTATTTAGACGATGTCAATTTGGACGGTGGCCAAACATTTCCCGTTTAAAAACAGATATAGGTGATCGCGCTTGTTTCTCCTTTGACCATCTTGGTGGCAATGTAATTACCATTGGTCGATATATACTACAATCTGGCCGGAAATTTGGAAACCGTAACAAACTAGCGAACGGAAATTCTCGTTCACGAAGCAACCGTGAATCTCTTTAGCGATCGAGCTTTTCAATGAATTTCAAATTTATGCAAGTAGACGGTTAGAAATTCGTTTCAACTTTTAGACACGAAAAGAGAGATAAATCGAATGAAATAATTGATAATCTACTAAATCTAAATCTAAACTGAAAATAATAACAAAAACGATATAATAATTATCGCGAAAATAAACTTGGATGTAAAATTATCGTGAAATTGAATCTTTTTTGATATTTATAAAAAATATCGCGTAAATCTGTAATGTTTAATATTCAAGGTAGGCAAAATTAGTTTCGACTTAGTCAGTTGGATATAACGTAAAATAAGACGAGAAAAGGAAGGATTTTGAAAGGGGGGAAAATAAATAAATATAAAGGAAGATAAATGCGAATACTCGATCGAGCGAAGAAATGCACGAATGGGTCGAGTTGGGAGATTATTAGGGATGGTGTGGAGGATAGGAGAGAGTTGGAATGAGAGAGGAAACGCGAGGTTTGAGGGGATGCGTAAAAGGAGAATGCATAGGTTACTAGCAGCCGACGCCAGTATCGACCGGTCGCGCTACGCGTACATCTACACCCCTTGGCGTCTGGGACAATTCCTCTCCGATTATTCGATCCATCAGTTTACCATTTCCTCGGAGAGAACCGAGTTGGACGTGCAAGCTTTTCTTCGATCCATCCGCAAACAAAGCTTCGAGTTTGCGCGACAATCCGTTAATGCACTTTACACCGATTCACTCTAATCAACCGTATAATCACGAGCTTCCTCGTATTTTATCCCCTATTATATCTTTACGTTGATCTTTTATCATTTTTAGATGAGCGATAAGATTGTGAAAATTTTTCCACATTATTATATGCTAAAATTTAAACGCTTGTTCATTCGTTATAAACCACGCTTTGTTCATTGCGATGAATTCGAAATTGTTTCAATTTAGAAATTGTTTCAATGCAAGTAAACGTAAGTAATTATAAGAAGAAAAAAATCGTATCGGAAGATTGTGTTTAAAGCGATAATGGAATAAGCGAGTTTAAAACGATTCGGAACTAATTTTGTTTCTCGACACAATCGTTATGAATCGTGGATATCGCGACCAAGTTAGGACATTAGTGAAAATCAAATATCGTAGCTCTCGTATGGCAAATACGATCATACGTTGTAAATGAGCAATGTTTTAGGAGTAAGATGGAGAGAGGAAGTTGAGACAGAAAAAAAAAAAAAAAAAAGAAGAAAAAAGAAAAAGGAAATAAAAAGGCGAAGGACCACGAACCGTTGAGTTGTAATCTCTATGGATTATCGGGTTCAAAAGGCTTAATGCACAAAGGCCGCCCAAGGCAGGTGGATGCGGTGAAGTTGGAAGGGTGTGTCTCGGAAAAAAAAGCGGATGAATAGCGGTGAAACGAAAGGAGTGCGCGATAACTGTTGATCTCTCGCCAACTCGTACGTCCCTCGGACACTGACAGAAGAAACGAAATAAACGCGTGACATTATCCTTGAAAATAATAATAAGACTCGGTTATTTCGATGTTCGACACGATGTGTCGTTAGTGTTCCTTTAATGCCAATCTCCATTCTTGTTTCTCCAATTATTCGTATTATCTCGTCCAATACAACGTGCGTTTAAATTTTACTCCTCTCTCTCTCTCTCTCTCTCTCCTCTCTCTCTCTCTCTCTCTCTCTCTCTCTCCATCTTCATCGCGATAAAGAAAGAAAGAAATATACAAATTAATATATACAAATTTATTCCTGATCACATATAGAAGTATAATAATATAAAATAAATAAATAATTTGCTTAAATACGTAAAAGTGAAATGTCCATTGTAAATTTTTATTGCATCGATTGTATCATCCAACATTAAATCTCGTGACAAGTATCGTGACACAAAGCGCTTCGTTCTCACTCTGTCCCTTTTTCCACGAGAGCGTGTATCGAACAAATGTAAATTGCGTGAAATTATGCGTCGTATCGAGTGTAATTGACTTCACGATTCGTACCATCCATGTGAATTTATATTTAAATTCTGCTAGTAACAGGAATAAAGATAAATAAGAATAAATAATATGATTTCTTTCTTTTCGTTTAAAAAAAAAAAAAAATTGTTTCGGTGTAACAAGCTCCGTTTAATCAGAACATAATTAAATATATCTTATACCGCATACATATGTAGCTATCTTTGTTTTGAACAAACAAACGATCAAATCGCATCGTTACTAATTTTAACGAGAATATCGTTCAATCTCTGACACGTTTCGATACGCTTGTTGAAATTGTTTGCCAAAATGATTCTTTATTTTTAAATGAATCGAGATTCTTATTAATATTCTAACGTGATGGTATCGAATAATTATTTTTACTTAATTTAACAATTAAATTAAACGTATTAAATATCGTTCAATTAATTAGAAACATAAAATATATATATATATAATACTTACCTATATTTTTAACATCTTTGAATCGAAAAAAATGATTGTTCTTCTTGTTAATGTTGATGTGCTGAATGATCTTCGTGTACGGTATTTGAATTGTACGTAAAAAAAAATGTAAAACACCACACGCAAAAAAGTAATATGAAAATAAAAAATGTTATAACGTTAAATTTATCCCATCCGAATATTATTTCGTTCACAGTTTTAAACTTTTTCCTAAATCTCATATTCATTTTTAAAATGAATACGTATTATACTATATTATCTTTCTATATTCTAAAATATATTTTATTTCCGATCTAATCCGATAAAATCCTCTTGCACCGCAGCGACGCACCAAATGATGATCCAAATACATTAACACTCTGTATGTATGATTATGTTCTACAATAAATGAAAAAGTACGATTAGATAACGTAACCAATTGAATGGAACATTTATCACAATCAGTAATGGGTATAGATACGTGCAATGTAATATATTTATATATAGATGGTAAAAAATGTTTAGGAAAGATGTAATTTAATAATTGAAATGAACATATTTCTCAATACTTATATTTATATTTTTAACATAATTGATTAATTTAAAGAAAAAATTAATAAATTAATAGAAAAATATGTAATTCGATTTTTTACAGAATTTTTACTCTTTAATTCCGTGTATATATCCATCGTTGTTTTGATAAACTTATAAAATAAAGAAAATATATTTAAACGAATATTTATTATACGCATAATGTACGTGTTGATACGTGAAATTATTATATGTAAGGATAGAGAAAGATAAATTCATAATAAATTATATTGCAAATTAATTCTTAAAAGTTTGAACACGAGTATACGTAAAAAAAAAAAGGAAAAAAAAAAGAATATAATAATTACGTATTAAATAAAGACAAAAAGAAAAATTGAAACGATACGAAGAAATACGTAAAATATAAAAACGTTAACGAACGATAGAAAAATTGGTATGAAAAATTTACTACGAATATTACAATTTTTACAGCTATAACGTGTCTTATATTAGGGAACAAAATAATATCGATATGAGGATAAAACGTATTCGATGTAAAATTTACAAGCAGCAGTCATCGCTATCGCCGTTCGATTTATCCCAAGAAAACAGCCAATAACCGAGAGCCGTGCCCAATGCTACTGCGATACAAAGCCAAATATTGTACGTCATGAATATCAACATAAGACAATATCCTATGACCAGTTGAACAACATGAATAATCGTTTGAAGAAAGTGTATTTTGGAAAAGAGTAATGTTCTGAAATTAAACAGAATAGTACAAGAGTACAAGAGTTCGTATAATGTGTATTATTATAATAAATAAGAAACAATTTTGGAAGAGAAAAGTATTATTATTGATCGAGGTGGAATATCGACCGAAAGCGTATTATATTCTAAAATGAAGTAATACGTACCCTCTATCGTTAATTTCTTTACTTTTCCATAAACGTGTTGTATTGATGTATAAGTGATCGCTAAAAGATAGAAAAAGAAGGAAGAACATTTTTAGATTCGCTATTCCAAGGTGTTGATATATTCGTGGAATGCAAAAAATTATGATATATGAAAATATTGGTCGAATTTTATTTATCGAATTATAAATGATTTAGGTTGGCGTTGGACGGAGCGAGGCGGAAACGGAGAATCAGACCGCTCTGTCTTCGTCTATTTCTCGCTCCACCGCGCCAATTGAAATTTCTTACAACTCGATAAATAAGGTTCGATCGACGTACACCAATTTTCGTGCGTTCGTTTTTTAGAATCTCTACAATCGATAAAGATTCGTCGAAGATCCTACGAATATATTAACACTCATTATACACGATACAGAGCGATATATGCGTTACTTACTTATTAGAATAACAATCTCTCACCGGTAGTTTTTTATCCCTTCGTATATAGATGCTATGAGAACAACACCGACCATCGACCATCCAAGACCTTGCCAATCTACCGGATGCCATTCGTCGAACAAAATAACTTCATTTTCACCGATATGAAACGACATCTAACGTAACAATTAAGTTTACGATTCGACGAAACAAATTCATTTCTCAATTGTAACGATTAAACGATTTAATCCCTTACTTACCTTCATTTTTGAATAGTTGAATAAAATATATAAGAATAGCTTCGAATACCTTCACGAACACTGCATACGCTCGTTGAGCATCGAGTTTCCACACGATTTTTTTATCGTCAATATTATAGATAACTTATCGATCAATCGTTAATCTCACTTGTATCAATTTATTTTTCGTTTTACAATTTATTATTCTATCTTATTAATCGATGCAATCGTTTCGTATTCGATTCAAAATTTCAAACATGTTCTCATCGTTTCTATTTTGTTATATCGACACAGCTAACGGATTAAATATATATATATATCCTTAATTCTTATTGGCGTGCGATACACGTATCGTTATACGTACAATTAATGTTCGATACCGTTAAATCATACGAATCGAATTTATTCTTCTTCCCGTTCTCTGTAATATATCTAGGAAATGAACGAAACGAGCGGATATTTTGGAAGAAAGAAAGCGGATCGATCGAATGGAATTTAGTTAAAATACGAGGTGGGGGGTGAAAGTCTATTTCGAAAGCGATCGAAATCGTAACTCGCGTGAACGTTGGAAAGAAGGGGGGTACGTAGCTGTGGATGTTAAGTTAATCGATTTCTCTTTCTGTCGCTTGGGCATAGAGGGTGTCCTCTCCCTTCCCTCCCCCCTCCCCCCCCCGCTTTGCGATCAGCCAAGATGCCCGGCCTGCGTGAACGAGGCGGGCGCAACCTGTGGCTGATCCTGACCGCCGCGCCTCCCTGCGTCCGGAAATTTAGCCACGCTCGATTCTCAAACTCCCCTCGCTCAGTGCCATTCTCACCGTTCGACCGTTTACACGGGCGATGCTGCCTCCCATCGTCTCCTCGTGCATCCGTCGTACAGTCCGTCGAGTTTAATCATCGGCAGCGATGCGATCGTCGCCACGGCTCGTCCAACGCCACCGCGCCTTTTTCTTTTCTTCTCCAACTTCGATCCGCTCAATCTACCGCGGCGCGCATAAATATTTCCTTCCGCCTCCGATCTTCGAGTAGTAGAAGTAGTGAAGTGCCGGTTCCACTCGCGTTTTCTTCTACGTTTCTCCCTTCGATCATCGTCATCATCGTCGTCGTCACGAATTTCGAATATCGATCGATTTCGTTTCCCGTCGAATCGACCGAATCCTTTTGCTCACTGGTTGGAAACGAGGTTAGTTTTCTATCTTCCTTTCTCTTTTCTTTTCGTTTCTTTTTCATCCTTTTTCAACGTTTCTTTCGTCCAATTACCACACGCATATTCCAAATTCATATTCCTTTGATCCTTTCCTCTTTTTCCTCGATTTCGTTTTTTCTTACTGCGTAGGATATATATATATATATTATTAAGCAGTTGGAAAATATGGTGTAACGATATCGATGTACGGTGGGACACTCGAGTCTTTGTATTTTAACGGTTTCGTTTGTTTGGAGGGATTTCTCGACCGCGAACTGGGCAGGGTCAACGTTCTATCACGAGGTAGCGTTCGTGTATCACACGCGCACACAAATGCCGTTACCCGTGTAGTGAACAGAAGTAAGGATGAAACAAAAAGTTGCGCATTCTATTTCTCTTTCCGTTGAAAATTCCCTCGGTATAAATAAGAAAACTCGCCGCCTGCTTCGTCTCGCGCCATTCGCTCGCCGTATTCTCCGAATTACGGAGAAGGAAAGTAGAAAAGGCGAGAAATTCGTCCGGCTTCGTCCGTACTCGGCCGATAACAAAACTAATTAAAAATTAATATTTAGAAATTTTTTCGAGAAAAAATTTGTGTCTTCGTAAAACGTTTTTAGAGAATATCGTTATTATATTTTGACTGGCTATATCCGTTGTCGAAGGATTATTCGCGACGTAGTACGAATTGATATTAAAAATAAATAATTACGCTTTGCTTTTTTCATCCACTTGCGAAAATTAATGAGAAAATAGTTAATTCTAATAATTGAATAGTATTTATATATATATAAAAATTTAATATAATAATCTTTTAAATGTGAAAACGTATCTTCGTATAAATATCGAAATCGCACGATAAAAATTTACATTTCGAAGGAAATATTACGTAGCATTAATAATATAAAGTTAGATACAAAAACATCCTGAAATTAGAGATAATTTTCTCGTAACCTTCACTCGTGTGCACATGCATGTCATTTATTATGCAACGTAGTATAAATAGAATTGCTAGCAAAGTTTTTGTAAGCAAAACTAGCTGCAAGAAAAATATGTGCAATTTATTATATACACTATAAATCCGTAATTGTCAAAATGGCAATAAATTGTATAAAATTAATCATCGAAGAAAAATTTTTAAAAATAACGTTTCCTCGTAAATTTATTAATTGTCTTTGTCACATTCGATGAATCGAACGAACAATGTTCTGACAATGTTAAAGGCTTGTTCGATATAGATGCATCGTTTTATATAACGTATCAATTATATAATTTTGATCTTTCAAGAATTTCAATACCGAGAAACCAAACCTTGTGTGTAATAAAATTATAAGGAAATTATTATTATTATTATTTGCATTTTGATTTAATAATACGTTCAACGATACGATTACGATTTAGAGAGAAATGGACATAATTACGTTGGTAATTATGTACGATTAACGATATCGAAACTATGCGCGGTAGAAAAGTTTTGAACGAGTGTAAACAAGAGATTGCACAATGAGCGCGAATTAGTGGCAATGAAGTCGAACCGTGTGGAAAGCATCCGTCTCGGTAAATGCATAATTACTTGTGCCACCGAAATGAAAAGAAAGTGTCGTTCGTGATTCTGCCGGTCCTCTGATTCTCGACGACTCTAATTACAACGTCTCGGCTTGTAATCGTCGTTTAAAATAAAAGTTTCGCACAGATCTAGTAGCGATCTAGTAGCTGGATAATTTCCCCCTCTCTCTTTTAAATACGCTTCAGAGGATATCTAAACGAGAGGATACTTAAAAAAAAAAAAAAAACGATAGATATTGGTGCATATAATTAACAGCTTTGTTGTCGTTACAGAAATAACTTTATAAAATATACTTTGAATGTGTATACATACAACGTGCGATCGGCTCCGACCTATACACCCACATTGTTTTTTACACGTTATAACAAACCTGATAAAATCAATAACAATTTATAAACGTTATTTTATCATCGATTCGAAATAAACGAAATACAATATTATTCGAGTTACTACTATTCGAGGCTCGAACTTTTCTTCTGTTGAACAAAAGGAGCACAAGGATTTGTAATTGGCGGCATATCGTAAAGTGACGTATGTTATTATACGCGCTCTTTCTCGTCTCGCTGTTTCGTTAAATGACTCCGATGTGGATGTAAAAATTAATACATTCTTTCGCGGATCTCTCGCTTTGCGGCCAATTTCGATCGAATAAATGGAAATTGTTGCGACATACTTACTCGATCGTTCCTTATTTCGATAAACGATCGATTTTTTTATCTCTCAATTTGCTCTTTTCCAATTTTCTTTACATCAAATTATCATCGTGTTTTGTATCTTGTTCCAGGTATCGTGTCGTAGCAATACGCCGAGGAAATATCTTACAATATTATAATAATAATAATAATGAAAAAAGAAAAACATACAGATTTACACGAGAACGAAATGAAAACATACATTGCTATTTGTTTATAAAAACGGAACATATATATATATATATATGTATATATACGTAATGCCACGAATTATCTTAAATTGCAACTTTACCGATTCGCTCGTTATATTTTTTGAAAATACGACTAAACTTTTTAACTTAATAGAGATATCAAGATCAGTGTATGCTTTGTCTTTACGTTACAAAGCATAGGTATTTACGTGACGAAAGCTAGGAAAATCATTAGTGTAAAATTGATTCGTTCGACCAGGATTCGTACGATGTGCACTGCCCGAACGAGTGGACGTAATAATTAAAAACGAATCGATCCCTTTTTTTGTAAAACGACAGTATTTGTACGAGATTTAAAAGAAAAAAAAAAGAAAGGAAGAAAGGAAAAAGAAAGAAAGAAAGAAAGAAAGAAATATCGTTTTATATAAATTTGGATTTCTTTTTACCAAAAGTTTCGCGATTGGGACCAACGTTCGCCTTGAGTGATATATCCGTCTACCGTGAAAAGATAAAGTAGAAAGATATATAAAGTATATAAACGTAAAAGGAAGAATATAAGGTGGAATATCGGTATCGAAATATAGACGGAGCGAAAGATCGCGGTGAGGAACGTCGCGTTTGAACGAATGAAAGTTAGCCACAGTCGGATGAAAATTCGTGGATCCGTTGACACGAATGAAAGGGAAGAAGAAGACAAAAGTGGATGGTCGTTGAAAAGCGTCAAAGTCGAAGAATGTGATTGGCGTGGGGCGAAGGAGGAAGGGTGTATGTTCCGGTGGAAAGTGGACGACGCGGTGCGAGGTTACCGGATAAAAAGGGAAGCGGCGGCGGGGGAAGAGGAGGGGGAAAGGAGAAAATGCCAGGGGGAACTTCGACGCGAGAAAGCAGCGAGGCGATCCGGATGGAGCCTTTGGGTAGAACCTCGAGTTCGCGAAGCCCCGGCCAAAACGGGACTGCCAACACCACCACCGAGGTCCCGATAAATTCAGGTGAGTAAAAACCCACTTGTAACCCGGCAAACAACCTTTACCTACTCTCTTAACGAGTCAACTTGCCGCCAACCTCGAGCCTACTGTCGCCACGGATTGTTAACCTGAAATTTTCATTAACGCCACCCTATTTCGCAATCTCGGAGAGTAAAACCATTTTTTATTCTCCACGCGCGGTGAATAATTCGAATAATTTTAATTCTTTTCTTTCTTTTTTGTTTTTCCCTTTTGTAAATTACGTTCTTTACGATTATTTCTTATTTCTTTTATCTCCTTCGTTTCGATCGATCGACGTCTCTTCGAAAATAGCGAGAATATTGTAAAAAAAGAAAAAAAAAAAAAAAAAGAATCCAAAAAAAGAATTTTCTCCACTTTCTGGTGGAACTTTATTAACGCGAGCGAATAATGATTTTGACGAGAACGCAAGGATTTTTTTTAATACGGTTACAAATGACGAATATCGATTGTCAAAACGAGATAGTAGGAATCGCGAGAATCCATCTTTAAGTCGATCGAGTTTATTTATATACTATTCCAACGAATACCAAATATGATCAATATCGATAAAGAAGCGAAACATTTATAGATATCTGAACTTTTGAACTTGTGACCCGTTTCATTTTAGAACAGTGGATAGATTTTCTTTTCGCATTTTAAAAAATTATTCGTATTTTTACACTATTATTCTTAATAATCGATAAATTTCGAAAATAACTCCTCGAAAATTCGAAAACATAATATATATAACTCGTTGTCACTCACGAGTAAGTTTGCGTAACGTTGTAAAATATTTTTACAAACAAGCGTTTCGTAAACGTGCGCTATCTTTCCTACACCGCGCGATGAATTTTTAAAAATCTTGTCAAAAAAAAACATAACTTTTATATCGTATATTTGTCACGATTATTTTTTTTAATATTGACCAGTTTTTTCTTTTAGATCGGATCACGCGGAGTGACGCGTTACGATGAAACGAAACGTTAAGGTAGACAAGATTTACTGGATATATAAGAGAAAACGTTGTTGGTAACCCTAGGGCTTGATTCACGGATCAAAAAGAAGATGAGAAACGGAAATGTTCCCTCCCCCCCGATTTGAATGCCATTGTCAGCATTGAATCGAGACTTTGTCCACGTCAAGAATATTGAACTTGGACGATTGGAACGGTTCAAGTATCGCTCAAGTTCATACTATATGAATCGAAAACTTCTCTAAGAGATCCTTGGCGAATCCATAATACGAGAATTTTATTCCACGCTCGCACATCGATCCGTTCCAATTTTTCGTATTCTCTGCTAGATTCTCGCATCGACTTTGCGCTTCTTTTTTCGATAACGTCAGCTTTCGTTCCAACGCTGAAATCTCTCCAAAAATTGCTATTCGTTAATTATTATCATCAATTATTATCAATTACGATCCGATCGTATCTCCGCAACGTTCTATCGTTTCCCTTCCTTGAATATCATTTATACATATCATTATTTTACATTTTATTCGTAATAAAATGGCGATTTTTCTTCGTTCGTCGGTTTTGCTCGAATAATAATCAATAATCGATATTATTATCGTCGTCATCATCATCATCATCATCATCGGTTATTAATCGGGACGGATAATCAATATCGACGGATTAATAATTCGCTACGATTCAAAGGCAAGGTAAATTCAAAGGCGATGTATACGTATATTTGTACGAACTTTCGTTTTCACGCGTTAAATTGATGAAGCAGATCGTAGCGTAGAGGATATTTCGCATAGCATAAGATTATTACGATTAAGGTTAAACTCGTTTCATCTTGAGAGAATGGAACGAGGACAAAACGAAACAGCATCCCATTGAATATCGCCGCCTCCTTTATCCTTTATATGCAAAAACGAGAATTCTCGGACGTATCACGCATATTTCCCCTCGTCGTATCGAACGTTAAAGCGTGACGATACAGTTGTGAGAATAGCTTCGCAAAGTATAGATAATCGTGTCAACGTTAAACTGGAACGAAAAATCAGCACGAAAAAACTCGAACGTTGATTATTTTTTTATTCCTCTCCTTCTTTCACTTTCGATTCGATTCGACGATGTTATTCTCCGTTACGTACGAATAAATTATTACGATTACGGTCGGATAAAATAACGTAACGTGGGAAGAGGAAATAATGGAAGGTAGGGACGATGAGAAGGTACGTAAGATCGATAGGATCGTGGAAAAGAAATATCGGGATATCGAAGGGCGAGAGGAAAGCGAGAGGGAGAGAATGGTAGAGAATGTTGTTACCAACCCGAGCGTGGAAATAAAAGAGGGGAAGAAGGACTTTGGAAGGGTGGGTCACGGATGGCGCCACGGTAAAAGCAAGCAACCACCTCGGATAGGAGGGTAGGCGAAGCGAGGTGCGGCGTGGCGAGAGCTGCAAATCCACCCCCGTAAAGCGATCCGCCACCAAGGGGTTTGGAAAGTCGCCATTTCTGCCTAACTCCGCAGTCGCTATATTCACGCTTTAATGCCAATGAAATGTCAAGGCACGTCGCGCGTTATAGACTGGCCGACATCGTCGAGCTGTTCGGTGACTTCGTAAGCTCGTGCATCGTCACGTTGTCGCGGCTCTTTGTCGGGACCTCGTTGATCGCGCTTCTACTCGGCTTCCTCCTCGTACTCGTGCTTGTGCTCGTGCTCCTGCTCGTGCCTCTGCTCTGCGTCCTCGTCCTCTGCGTTTTCTTCGCACCTGTGCTCTTTGTGATTTTATCCCCGTCCCCGTCCTCGTCCCCGTCCTCGTGCTCGTGCTCGTGCTCGTGTTCGTGCTCGTGCTCGTGCCCGTGCTCGTGCTCGTGCTCGACACTCGACCGCGTACTCGACCAACTTCGCCTCCACCGATCGAGCCTTTGAATCGAAACAAAGCGGCGAGGAGAGGAAAGAAGAAGAAAGAGAGAGAGAGAGAGAGAGAGAGAGAGAGAGAGCTCGTCCATCCCGTGTCCATCGCGAATCCCCGGTGGAAAAACGTCGAGCCTTCGTCGGTGATTCCTTGACCTTGACACTGGACGCACACCGACAACAACCGTACACGATCCGTGTACGAATCGAGGAGGGAAGCGTTAAGGGAGGAGGAGGAAGCAGGGAGCGACGAGTACGACCGCCCGAATTCTGGCTGAACAGAGAGAGCCCTTGATCAAAATTTTATATGCCACGAACGACGGCCAGGTAAAAGAAATCGTTCGTCGGAGACCGCCGCCGAATCGGTTCACGATGAGCGAACAAGATGTGGATGACGTTGCTTTTCTGACAGGTGAGACAGCGCACCACCGCTCAACGGATACGTTCTTTTCCCCATTTCTTCCCCCATTTCCTTTCTTCCCATTCCTCTCTCCCTCGTTTTCCTTCCTTCTTTCCCTCCCTTTTTCACACGCGCCGATTCCTTTCCTCCTCCTCCTCCTCCTCCTCCTCTCCGCCAATCGTTCGACCAGATGGCCCACTTACGACCCTCCGGGCTACGAATAGACTATACGAGGAGCACGTGCGTGCGATCAATAAAGGAGAAGCTTCCGATCTTTCGAATTGAAACGCGCGATCCTTCTCTTCGCCTCGATCTCTTCGAAATCGCGGTGATATAACCTCGCGCGTGCGTTCGTCCACCCATGGAGCGTTCATTGCTCCATGAATGGACGATTACGACGTGTACGTAACCTTCGTCAACGCCAACTTATTTCCCCGCGAATTCGTCGCGATAAAATTACTCTCGCTATTCTCGAAAAACCTGCGTTTGCGTTTTTGTTTACTTCTACCACTTCGCCTACTCCTTCCTCTTTCGCATCGAACGAACGTTGCGCGTGCGTCCAATTACAAAATTATCATCTTCCAATTCGTGAAACTGGAATTCGATAATAAAATATGCACGAGCGTCTCACGTGTTTTCGAGTAACCGCATTAACGTCACTGTCGCTCGTCTCTCGACAATCAAAAATCTGGGTCAAGTGTGTAACCGAGGACGGGAAACCTGTTTCTCACGTTAGTAGACGTTTTATGTTTGGAAATCTCGTTGCTCGCGTTTCTATTTCACTCTTTTTCTTCTTCTTCTTCTTCTTCTTCTTTCTTTCTTTTTTCTCTCTTATTCTTTAATACGAATCCAATTGGTTTGTACGTTATTGTAAAAATAAACTTTTACTAAATTTTTACGCGGTTAAATCTTTTCTATATATATATACGTACGTGTATATAAGATTGGATCACTCTTCAGGAGATCCTTTGTTCCAGGAGACAGTAACACAGGATTGCACAAACGTAGTATTTACGAGCATAATGGAATTGTGTGTTCTCAAAAAAGGGCTCTCTGCATAGCTACCGTTGTTTTTGCGATCCTTTTCGCCATATCACTCATCATTGCCTTCGCGGGACCACAAAACGGTAGTGTAAAATTCCATCCAAATAAATTTGTAAATAAAAAAAGGAGGGAAATCGTTCGTCGAGTTTCACTCCTCCTTATTTTTCCCCCTTTATAATATTATTGGTTTTCTCGTTTTTTTTTTTTTTTTTTCCGTTTTTAATAGACTGCCCTTGCGCTGGAGAGAAGCCAGCCATCGCGGATATCGAGGACGATGAAAAAAGCAGCGAGCCTCTTGCGACTAATGGAGAGGTATGGTTATTATTATTATTATTATTATTATTTGTGTTTCCCTTGATGACGATTGCGCAACGTCGAGCAAATGGAGCGAAGTGGATCCAGTGTTTGTTTCGCGTATTCTGGACGAATTCCTCGAATTAATATCGCGGTCGAGTCGATTCGGGTCGCAAAAGAAATTAGAACGCGTACAAAGTGTGAAATATACGTATATAGATTCGACGTACATAATACAACGTACGTTGCAATAATATAGGTTCCGTGTGTGTGTGTGTGTGTCGGTATTCAATGGTCGCACCAAGATATGCTCGAACCTAACTGTGAACGAACTACGAAACGCGTTGGCGGGAAATCAATCGTAATACGTCACCGTGTGTGATCTATAGTATAGCTGCTATACTCGTGTACCGCCGAAAATCGTTCGTAAAATTGTATCGTTTTGGAAAACGCGGAAAACGGATAGATGGATTCTTTTACTCGATCGTTTCGAAAATAAATTGATCGAACAGGAATCGTTTACAGGTATTCCCTTGGAATAACGTGAGATTGCCTACGTTTGCGCATCCTACCAGGTACAATATCACCATCCATCCAAATCTTACAACGTTAGAGGTAAAAGGTAAGGTAAACGACGTATATATATATAAATTCGACGTATATTCGATAATAATTATTCGCGCAATTTCGTGGCACAAATTAACTCGTTAATTTGCACTTTCAGGACAGGTCACGATCGAATTCTACGTCGATAAAGAGATCAACTATATCGTCTTCCATAGTAAAAATTTGACAATAAACGAGAAAGTGAGTGTAAAGTGTTTTCTTTTTTTTTTTTTTTTTTTGGTGTAATTTTAATCGCATCGTCGTTTTCAGATGGTTCAAGACCGTAAAGGGCACAGATTAAAAATTGCGAGATTGCTGGAATATCCGAAACACCAACAATTATATTTAGAACTGGAAGAGAGCAAATTTCGAAAGAGAGGAAATTACACGGTACATTTGAGGTTCATTTCGAAACTTACCAGCGAATTGGAGGGATTTTATCTTAGCAGCTACGTTACCCCGGAAGGAGAAAAGAGGTCACTCTGAAACTGTAATAATTTTCTGTTTGGAAAATCGTTGAAAATCCCGCGTTTCAATCTCGAGTAAATTTTTAACCGAATTTCTTTCTTTCTTTTTTTTTTCTTTCTTTCTCTCTCTCTCTCTCTGCCTCTCTCCCAACTTTAGGTACCTCGCAACAACCCATTTCGAACCTACGTACGCACGCTCGGCATTTCCATGCTTCGACGAGCCGCAATTCAAAGCTAAATTCAAGGTTTCGATATTCAGAGACAGATTTCACATCGCGTTGTGCAACATGCCTGTAATGAACACCGAGGACGCGGGATTTTACATGGGCACGGGACTGGTGAGTATCGAAACGATTGATACGCATCGATACGTCCGTGTATATACGCGCCGTGTATAATAAATTTTCAGCTTCGCGACGATTTCCAAGAATCCGTAGAGATGTCCACGTACTTGGTGGCGTTCGTAGTGTGCGATTTCAAACGAGTCTCCGAATTAACGAGAAGAAATATTTCCGTGAGCGTTTACGCGTCAGAGGCGATGCTTCCACAGGCGAGATACGCGGTGACCACGGCCGCTCGTATAATGGATTACTTCGAGTCTTTTTTCGGTGTGCATTATCCGTTGCCTAAACAAGGTTCGTGTTCGAATGATTCGATCGAGAATCTTTTTCTTCTTCTTCCTTCCTTCTCTTCCTTATCCTCTTTTTAATCTTGGATCCACTTCACACCAGATCTAATAGCCATCCCCGATTTCGCGACCGGGGCGATGGAGAACTGGGGCCTGATCACGTATCGGGAGACGTCGATACTTTACGATCCGGAGGAGTCGTCGACCAACGTGCACGAATGGATCGGTACGATCGTGGCACACGAATTGGCCCATCAATGGTTCGGTAATCTGGTCACTATGAAGTGGTGGAACGACTTGTGGTTGAACGAGGGGGCGGCCAGTTTCTTCGAATACAAGGGGGTGAATCACATTTCGCCCGAGTGGAGCATGATGGACAAGTTTATTTTAGAGAAAACGCAATCGGCTCTCGATCTCGACGCGTTGGCCAGCAGTCATCCTATAAGCGTCCAGGTCAAAGATCCGAACGAGATCGAAGCGATATTCGACGATATCAGTTACAGTAAGGGTGCTTCCATTCTAAACATGCTTGAAGGCTTTTTATGCGAAGACGTTCTCAAAAGCGGATTGAACGATTATCTGAATTCGCACGCGTATGGAAATGCAGATACGAACGATCTTTGGGCGGCCTTTACCAAACGTGCCAATAATACTTTTGACGTGAAAGTAGGTATAAATTTATACACCGATTATTACACGCTATAATTTTATCTAGAGAAGAGAAAAAATACGCTTCGTTCGATTTTTTATTTATCTTTCTTTTATATTCTTTTATAAATATAAATATATGTGTCTGTGTGTGTATATCGTTAAATCGAATCCATCGGCAGGCTATTATGGACACGTGGACACAGCAAATGGGTTTCCCTCTGATCACGATTACGCGTAACGGGAATACCATCACGGCGACTCAGAAGAGATTTCTAATTTCTCCGAAAGAAAACGATACGGAATCGCAACGAACGAAATCCTCGTTTGATTACAAATGGTATATTCCATTGAGCTACTACACGGACAAAGAACCGCGCAAACTTCACAACGTGTGGATGAATTTAACGGACGGTATAACGCGAATAATTGAAAATAATTATTGAAAAATTTCTTATATATATATATATAAAACAATTATTTATTTTCAGTGACGTTCGAGATACCTAGCGACGTGGAATATATAAAATGTAACGTGAATCAAAGCGGATTTTATCGCGTAACTTATCCGGAAGAGATGTGGGCATCGATCATCGCCACCTTGTTAAACGATCACACCAAGTTTAGTCCGGCGGACCGTGCTAATCTTATCGACGACGCGTTCACGTTGTGCGAGGCAGGCGAGTTGAACGCCACCGTTCCTCTTCGATTGTCTCTTTATCTTCTGAACGAAAGGGATTACGCGCCGTGGACCACCGCCCTCGGATATCTACATTCTTGGAAAGAAAGATTGAGCGAGAGTCCTGGATACAAAAGATATATCGCGTTTTTTAAAAAATTGTTGACTCCAGTTACCAAATACGTCGGTTGGTCCGACGAGGGATCTCATTTGAAGAAGTAACTACTCGTGATCGTATACTATATAGTTTTATACGCGCCCGAGAAGAATATAACGCGATCCAATCATTTTTCTATATATATATATATATATTTTTTTTCTTTCTCTCTTCTTCGCAGATTATTGAGAATCGCCGTACTTCAATCGGCCGTGTCTATAAAATTGGAAGATGTGGTAAAGCCAGCGAAATCCCTTTTCGAAGATTGGATGTTGAAAGGTAAACGGATAGCGCCCAATATACGGAACGTGGTGTACGTTGCGGGTAATTATCTTTTCTTTTTTTTTTTACCTACAATTACGGAACATTAAAAGGGAATAAAAATATATGGATAGGAATCAAGTTTGGCGGTGAAAAGGAATGGAATCATTGTTGGGAAAATTATCAAGAGACTCAAGTATCGAGCGAGAAACTGATAATGTTGGAAGCGTTGGGGGCGAGCACGGATTCTTGGTTGCTGCAACGTTATCTCTTACGATCGTTAGACCGTGAAATGGTGAAATCGCAAGACATGGAAACCGTTATAATTTCCGTCGCCTCCAATTCCGACGGTCAATTTCTCGCGTGGCGTCATCTTAAAGCGTATTGGCCTCAGATACACGATTTACTTGGCAATGGATCGTTGAGCGGACTTATATCCGTCGTGATTTCCAACTTTTTCACGGAATACGACTACCACGAGGTTCGTATACCCTTTCGTCTCTTATATATATATATATATAATCTTGTTGAACCGAACGAACGTCTGGTTTAACTTTACTTTAGCCTAAAGCTTCTCTCCTCCCAGCAGAATTTAATTTCCATCCGATTCGATCGATGGGAAGAAAGGAAAAAGTGGGTTTTAAATTTTTCATGCTTCTCATCGTAGGTTTCGGAATTCTTTAAAAAAGTGGATGTCGGAAGCGGTCAACGAGCATTGGAACAAAGTCTAGAAACGATCAAGTTCAATATTCATTGGGTAAAAGAGAATGCGGATATCGTTGACCGATGGCTGGTGAATTATTTGGACGTTCACACGAGTTAACCCTTTGTTTATCGGGAATGGGAGAGGAACGATGCGAAATTATCATCCGTAACGATATTTGCGCTTTTCGCGATACGCATCGACGCGCGATGCCTCGCCGTGATACGATATCTATGGAAAAGTAAGATGTATTTGTTCGGCGAGATAATCGAATCGTTTATTTACGTTAATTAGTTAAGTGTATCAGTACACGCATATAATTCGCAGATCAAAAAAAATGTCATCCATTTCCGTCACACGCGTCCAAAGATTATTTTCGCCGGTTAACGGACGATCGTTCGTCCAAAGTTTAATACCCTTGGAAAACAATCTTTCGACGGATCGAAACGAAGCCGAATTGTTTACCTATAGTGTATAGTAAAAAAAAAAAAAGAAAAAAAGAAAACGCATTATACACCGATTTATACGCACTTTCGAAAGTACTTATTTACTATACACGCGGTGCGCGAAGATTGGATTTATTATAGGTATATGTATAAAAGAGAAAGATTATAGCGAGAAAAGGGGCAACGTTGTTCCTAGGGTAGTCGGTAACCCAACGTTTTCCGGGAAGAAAGGGGCTAACGACCTACGCCTATTTAACGTTGATTAGTGACACTTTAGTCTCCCAAAATACCTACGTACTTATTTGTACTTTACATTACGAGAAGCGAGCCGAGTCATCTCCATCCCGAGTGATACCCAACCTCCTCCCCCCCTCTCTCTCTTCCCGATCCATCCAGTGCAGCGATTCAACCACACGAATGGTAACAAAATTTCAGGAGAAACGCTATTTACGTATTTTATCGAATCGAGATCGTGTAGCCGTAATACTATCGGTAATATGGAATAATATTTTGGCCTGTGCTAGTGTACGTGTGTGTGTGTGTGTGTGTGTGTATGTATGTACGTACGTAAGATTTTTATTCGATTAACATTTATCGTACGTGGTACGTATAATTACGGATAAATTCCGAATTGAGGACAATTTACGTTCTGTCCAAAGTCCGAGTATATCTGTTTGTAACGATACGTTTGCTCGATTCGCGATATGGATATTTTTAAAATTTCCAATTACCAGACGAAACAAATTGAAGTCGAAGAAGAAACGATCGCCTCGCCAATTGTACGATTCTTCGAATGATCTTATCGATTATGAAACAAATATCCGTTCGCGTTTTCTCGCTCGATTACACGGAATACAATTTGTCTAAATAGCGTATGCAAGTAAGTAATAACGTACTACGTACTTCGTTGTTTTGATTTTTTTTTTTTTTTTTGAGAATTTTGTTCGTTCAAAGATAAATTTAGAAATTTGGTCTTGATTCGGGCTTCGTCCGTAATGCGGCGTACAAGTTACAAAGTTACCAAATATTTATTACGCGATTATTATTTTACCGATATAAACATTTTTGTAGCGATAAATGTCAATTGTACAGTTACCAAAAATCAACGTTTTACATTATACGTAATATAATGGACGACGACGAAAAATCTCCTACTTCGAGGAATTTTGGCTACTCCTCGCGTCGAAATATGTTGTAAATAAAAGATCAAGGCGAACGACGGAAATTTCATTGGGTAAATGAAACGGAAGATTGTGGAAACAATCGGTTAAATATAAGTAGCATATCAACGTGTCGAAGAAGATTTATAATCGGCCAAGTCTTTGTCAAGCAGAAATTCTAGTTTCGTGAAAACGGTAAATCGACGAAGAAGATTTATTTGGCCCCGAAATAAAAAGAACGTGTTATGAGAGGATTATGAGAATTGAGAAATCCTTGGTAATAACTGCGAAAAATCGATGTGTCGTGTATTTGTATATGTAAGAAACGGAACGTTGAATGCGCGGAATTATATATCTCGCGTGGAGCTGATCATTCTCCGTATGAAGTAGCATAATAGAGAATCGGATATTTTATTATGAAAAAGTGTATGTAAATTTATGTATGTAATCTTGTGATGCTTTGTATGGTATGTACATATTAGCGTATAAGGAGGAATTGTGTGCTCTGTGTGTGATCCGGGTGTATCGAAAAAGGTATCTAGATGCATAAAAAATATGTTGAATGCCAACAATTTCTGCTGGCCTTTATAAAGAAAGAAAGAAAGGAAGGAAGGATAAAAGAATATTCGTGCGATTTTGGATTCTTTGATCTTGAAATGCTAATAACGACCTTGAATTTGCATCGATCTATCGTTAGATATATCCCAGTATTTCCTACGTTCTTCTAATTGTTATCTATCGACAATAAACACGTTAAATACGAGACGATGTAAGCAGGGAAATGTTGGGGAGGGAGGAAGAGGGAAGAAAAGGATTCCGTTTATTCCGTTTCGTTTCTAATCGAATTAACCACTACTTAGCATTTCAAGATTAAATCTGAAGCGAAAAATCTAAATAATTAATTGTACGATGTTAAATGTAGAGGGAATATTCGATGACGTGTCGTATGTATGATACGTATAGTACGAGTACAAGTAGATTACACGCGAAACAAATTATTAGAACGATCGGAAAGAAAAAAAAGAAAGAAAGAAAGAAAGAAAGAAAGAGAGAGAGAACTCGAGACACCTTGTATACGTTTGAATTTTATCGGAGAGAAACTATTTTCTATGCGTCTCTTACCTTCCACTGTCCGTATCCAGTGGTCGATCGAATATTGAATCGTGCGTGTTCTCATCACTCTCGTTAAACAATCAAGCACTCGTTATCCAAAAGAGAAAAATTCACGTTATAATTAGTTGTTTCACGCGCTAGAGCACATAATGATAGAACACGATTGATCTCTACCCGTAAAATGTATCGAAAAAACTGCCGACGATGCTTGCAATTCCCCGCGGACAAAAAAATACCATTTTTTTCGAGGTTTATGCCATTTTTTTACATATTTTCGATCAGAGTACAATTACTTCGAATCCCGACGAGTAACGATATTTCTTCTCTAAGTAATATCGTCCATTTTTATCGGATTAGGATTTTCCGGCCGGAATTATTATACGCGCATGTTTACATTTAGAAGAAGAAGAAGAAGAAAAAGAAAAGATGATGGATGAAAAATAACGGCTGCATAAATCGTTGATCCCTTTAAGTAGATTTTGATACACTCCAACGGCGAATTAATGAATCGACGCACAACTAGATACCTTACATGTAAATAGCATATTTTTTCACTAACGGATATTCTCTCTTGTTAAAGATTTAAACGAACGAAATCGCCCCATTGATATTTGCGAAAGCGTTCGGTTCGCCGGTTCGCCAGTTTCGAAGATTACGAAGGGAGCACGAACCGATTGGCCTACTTTACAACATTCGTATTATAGCCGAAAGTATATTGTTTAAGAAGTATAATGCAGTTTTATCGCTTTCGTTCAACGACGAAAATCGCACAGATCGTCATGTTCCTTTACAAACAGATTTACGACTAATCCTAAATTGTCACACGTCATGAAACTCATGCACGATTATTATGTTTTACCAATACTATTTTCTTTTAACGAATTATTACAAAGGTCTAACAGTATTAGAAGAAACCCATTCTTTATTGTGGTATTAAATTATATCGCAAAATTATATCGAATATCCGATCGAAGTAACGACATATATGTATGTGTACGTGTACGTATACATATATGTATATATATATATATATTGTTATGAAACGATTTAAATGATAAATCAAATCCATTAGACGCGGAGAAAAACCGATGCAAATGTTCTACCGAAAGACTGGACATCAGAGTAATCAAGAAGAGTACATACTTATATGTATTTTATGCAATCATGACTCGATAATGTTATGTCTTAAGAGAACGAGGCTGTCTTGCATCTCGTATTTATGAATGAATTATTGATACAACTATATATTGTATACCGTTCTCTACTATACTGTTGTCATAGATATTTTGTTGTATAAAAGAATGCGAGATATGTACAAGCATACAAATGAATATATTATATGTTTAAAATAATTTTTGCATTATCCGATTCATTCAAAATTCGTCCAATTTCAACTATTATTTGCAAAAAAAAAATAAATAAATAAAAGAAAAAAAAAACTTATTTATTATTTTCAACTTTTTAAATATATTTAGGAATTTTGTTTATTTTTTAATACAAAAATTTCAGGAATAAAATAGCTTACATCATTTGTATCATTTTTTTTTATATTTATAGTATTAAATTCTATTAAGCGTAATCCTTATTAAAATTTCATTAAATTACGGAATGGGATATTTTTAATTTGATAATAAAAATATTAAATAACTTATAACGATGATAAAATTTTTATTAATGTTAAATTTTAGTTAATGTTAATAATTTAATTGTATATTTATATATATATATTTATATATATATATATTTTTTTATATCAATTTTTCAATTTTGTATCTATTTATGATAATCAGCAATTATATATTTACATGTTTAATTTTGGTATAAAGTAAATGAGAAATCAGCGCCATCTCTAGATTGCCATAAATTGAACTATATAAGAAGAGAAAATAGTAGAAAAAAAAACAGAGGTAGATTAAGAATTTATCTTCAGCGCCATCTATTGAATGTTAAAATTATTCAAGAGATAATTCTCAATTCTTATTCTATCTCTATTTTTCTCCCACTATTTTCCATCTTTTCTTTTTGTGTTTCATTTGTGGTATTCTGAAGATGGCGCTGATTTCAATATTTTTATCCTATCTTTTTTTTATCTCTATCTTTCTTCCATTATTTTGATACAAACGATAATACACAGACGAGATATGGAATGTCAATTGAACACACTTTCATTTTCGTATTTCTCTTTCAAAATTACATCGTATGTTATAATCTTTAACGTAGAAAATACATGTTACGTATAAATATTGCATTTTCAGCTTTTCAATATATTTCTACAAATCTCATAGTATAATCTGATATATGACGGAAATGTTTAAATAATGAAAATAAGTTATAATAGAGTTATTATGACAAATAAAATAAAATAAAATAAAATAAATAAAAATAATATGCAAAATATTTTTTTCGATTTCTTATTTTATCAAAATAAAAATTTCTAATCCTTTTTTGGTAAAAGTAACTTTTTATAATTGAAAGAAAAAAACATATAATAGTGTAGAATTATCATTATCCCACTTATTTGTCTCACAATAGTTTTTATAAATATAAAATGTTTCATATATTTCGTGTATATCTATAAGATACTTCATAATAAAATATTTATTCTATTTTTTTTTATTTGCAACTTTATATAAAAATTTAGTTTTAATTTTAAATGTTTTAATTTTAATATTACGATGTTATTAATTATTCTAAATCGAATCAATAACTAAAAATAGAAGATCAGAAATATACATTGAATGTTAAGTCTATGCTGCGATCGTGTTTGTGTCAGTATATCGGAAACGTCGATATAACACAACGTGTATACATATTTGTTATTCGCGCCATGTTCAAATAGCGCGGTTCTAGCTCATAATGACGTAGTTCAAGAAAAATTCCAATTATCTCATACTGGAACGACAGACGGTTGCTTTTGCGTCGATCTCAATAATTGCATCATTACGCGAAGAAAAATCTTGTTAAGAATATTTGTCATTGAGTTTTAAGTAAAATGTGATCAAAGATTTGAAAGTTCATTTTATTTTGAAAGAACGATTTATTAAAATGCGTGTGCTTCTCGAAGTTAAGTGACGTAATGTGTTTTTGTTTTTTCATCCTAATAATTCAGTTTTCATTCTACTAATTTTCAGTAATGAGTTTTTAATATTGATCAGTATTTAAGTGATTTTTCTCAAACTAATATATATTTTATATATAAAATTAAAAGTTTAATAGAGACTTCAAAATGCTTCAAATAGAGGATTTACCATGTATGACATCATTGTCACCCGGCAACGATGTAATGGATTTGAAATCAACGCAGCTTATGAATCAGGTAAATAATGAACATATGATTATTTTTAATATATTTGTTATATACGATAAATATAATATATATATTATATTTATATATATATATATTATATATATTGTAACATACATGTAAAATAAAATTATATATATATATATATATATATACGTATATATTCATTTTCTCGTATATATGTATAATTACTTTACACATGTTCACACGTATTTACTTGATTACTCATTATACTTACTTGTATTAATAGTTTGAATATGGCAACTACGCACAGTGTACCAACATGATCGTAAATGAAGTTCCTTTATTTTAGTTTGATTTCATGTGGTTGTATAGTTACATGTACTTATATATACGATTAATTGTTTTTTCTTCTTCACTTTTAATAAATTTTAAATATTAGTATGTATGAAGTGCAAAAAATTGTGTGTATGACTGTATAAAAATATTTTCTTTATATTTTATATTTCATTATTATTAGCAAATATATCTATAAAAAAATTTTTATACGATTGATCGAATTATCGAGAGAAATATCATTTTATTTCTAAATTTAATCTGCAATTTAAACGATTTCTAATTATATATTGATGGTAAAATATGAAATTATATTATAAACAAATAAAAATAAACTTAATTGATAAAAAATAACTAAAAATAAATAAAAAAAAAACTACATACACACACACACACACACACACACACACACACACACACACACACATGTATATACATAAAATTCAATATATATTTTTATTCATAAAACATATATATTTTTAAATCATAAAACAAGAAAGTAAAAGAAATTATCTTATCTATAGATTCTACGCATTTCATTGGAATAAAAATAGTAATATAAAAAAAATTAATGAATCTGTATATATAAATTATGCAATCATATATTCTTCTATATCATTAAAAATGCAATGAATTATACTATATTATACGTATGGTTATATAAATGGATAAACATTTTATATTGATACAGTGTTAACAAATTAATTCATTTAAAAAAAATCCAAATATCTATATATAAATTATTATTTTTATATATTGTCTTAAAATTTATAAATATCTATATTAAACAAATGACGATTGATTTCATATAAGAATAGAAAATTTAATATATAATTATTTATTCTATTATAATTAAATGAATTTAAAAGTAAAAAGAATTAGTCGTCTATTATTTTTGATTAGGGAGAATCATGCACTTTATGCAGCCCTGAGAAACGACGTTGCCGGAGTGAATGCTGAGTCACATATCGCGAACGATCTCTCCCAGGAAGGTGTGCTAGTTCTTTTCTCTGTGAAATGCATTGTATTGCATTAGTATAACGTTATCATTGTTAGAATTACAATATCATTAAAGCAACATGATTTAAGAAAAGAGGTACTTGGCGCTTGTCGCAGGCCTCGAATATTTAATAAAAATTAAAATTTAAAATAGTTTTAAATTCGGTATTGTTCACAGATCTGTCAGTTTCTACTATTAGATTAAATTTTTATTTTTTACTCTAATTGCCGTGACGTGTCAGTGTAAAGAAAGTGTTAATATTGATAAAAAAAATATCGCCTTGAATTGTCAAACAAAATCCAAGGCATGCGTAGGATGTGCGCGACGTGTACTGAAGTTTGACGTTGTAGTGTGTGTTTTGAGGTTATTTTTGTGTTCGTGTAACTGACCTATACTTGTTTAAAGAGATCCAAATCTTTATTTTCATTCTGACAGTCTGTCGAATAAGTTGCTCCAGCAAGAATATAAAAAACTATCTTTTTTAACTATTTAATTTAAATTCTATATCATTTATATAGAAGGAAAGAAACAAGTTTAAAAAGTGATGTTCGATAACTCTAGTAATAATTAAAAACTCTGCCTTGAATTTGTCTTTTATAAAATCGTGCAAATAACATTATTTATATTTGATATATTAAAACATGAACAGTTGTGGAAATATTATTAAATACATTTGGATTGGTTTAAAGCATCGACAAAATAATAATTCAATATGAACATTTGTCTTTTAAAATCTTATTTATTCCATGAATTGAACATATCAAATCACAGTGATAATAAACTAAATTAATTTGATTTGTAAATAAATTTGTTGATTGGAAGTGATTAAAAAGAAAAAGAGCATAATGTTGTGTATAAAGAAATTGTATCATGAGGAACTATTCCAATTAACATTGCTACTTTCTTTATTACGAATAGATCCTGAATCCTACCTTGGTTTGGATATTCAAACCATAGGTGTAGGTTCTTTAGATCTAAATAATGGTTCAAGATGGCATACTGATGTTCATACAATAGTTCATCGTCCTATCTTTGTTCATCCTAAAAACTTAGATTCTATGCTTTTAAACTATGAGAGAGATTTATTCGAAGACTTGAATTCATTAGGAAGATATAATAGAATAAATTCTGGTTTAAATGATATCCATGCATATTTGTTAAACGTTGAAGAATCTACAAGAGATATCGCTATAGCAGGACCTAGTATATCACTTTCCACAGACCCAACTAGGAATATGACATCACCTGATTCATCAAATTCTTCGCAAAACCCAGACGAACCAACTAATACGGCAGAACTTACTCAAGAGGTATTTTTTTTCTTATGCTTTTTTATGTATATTAAATTTTGTACATTAACTTTAATTTAATCATTGGCTTATTCTTGTTTTTAATATTGTGTTTAATTCATATATTAAAAAATATAAGTATAAATACTATTAAATTATTTTCATATACATATTTTTGTATATAACTATATTTAAAATTTCAAAATTAAAAGAATAAATCCATAGATATAGATAAATATACTACATATTATATATATTAAACGTATTACACTTTTTTCTTTATACATAATTATACATATAACATAATTTTAATATCAAGATAAAATGCTTAAAATTTATTTATTTTATCTGTTATTGTTTGTTTATATTTAAATATACTAATTAAAAATTTTTGTGATTTGAAGTGAAAATTCTTAATTTTCGTTTAAATATTAAATATTAGATATGATCAAATATAAATAAAAATTATTAAAAAATTTTTGAAAATATGAAATATATAAATTATATTCAATATAGTAAAAATATTTAATCGATTATTTATCCTTTTATATATAAAAATTATTTTTTGTTGATAATATAATAATATTTTTTACTACAATAAAAAAAATAAAATTTCATCACATCGCATCAGTAAATATATTAAAAAATACATTATCAAATATTGAATATTTCCTTGAATCCTTGAATCATAGTTAAAAATTTCTCATCATTTTTATTTATATACAATTATATCAATCAAAATTTAATATTTCTTTTTGCATTATAGATATTAGATGTTAGAATTTAATATTTACAAAACAATATCTTTAGTTTATTTTTTATTTTAAAAAATAAAAAAAACTTTTTCTTTTTGTAATTTAATTAAAGTAATTAATTTAATTAAAAAAATCAAACATTTTTAAAAGTACTAATATAAATTTAAAAGCAATATCCTATACATATAATGTATAATACTGTATATAATAATACATTTTTCTTTTAGTAGAAATATACGTAGAAATAGAAGTAAAATTCGTGTCTATTTTTTTAAAAGAAAGTATTTACGAGTTATATTTATGTTATATTTATGTTGAAATTGATTGTTTGATATTTCAATAATAATAATTTAATAATAAATTTATATCCTACGTTTTTTATATTTGTAATAAATTGAAATAGATATGATTTACGAAACGAGGAAAATATTTTAAATTTTAATCGAATAAGACAAAATTTGATATTTTAGAATATTTTATAGTGTTTTGTTTGGCATTGGATATTAATTGTGAATTCTTTAAAAATATATATAGTATATATATATATATATATATATATATATATATATAGTGTCATCAGTACTAAATATGTTTAAAATGTAGAAATTAAGCGAGTTTATTTTCATTACATGTACAGGTAGTGATATATTTTACGATCTTTTTATCAATTCTACATAAGTAGCATATATACCGTTTTCTTAGATATCCTTGGATATCCAGGTTACCCATATCAGTTAACTAGGTTAATCAATTGTGTTTCTATGTTTTAATTGTGTATTTAGACGTAATAGACGCTTTTAGGATATTTTATAACATTTTATAATATAGTTTATAAAAATATATAAGCAAAATGATGATATTATATTATATTTGTAAGAATAATGATTTGAAAATTAAAAATGAAAAAATTTAAAAGGTTTAACAGGGTATAAAAGAATAAATATCATATGGATAGAAATGAAAATGATGTGAATTATATTTACAAATTACGTAAATGAATTAGATATTTCTTACTTAAGGCTTTATTGAAATCAGTATTCGAGTCGAATATGGTATAATATAAAATCACATTGTGTCATGTTCAAACTTTTTTCTGACGCTTTATTTTGCTTTTAAATGTAATTTTAAGCGTCTTAAGTGATTTGATCAATTCACTATATATCGTATCATTTGCATATTATTATTCAGCGTTGTATAATCTGAAATCTAAAAAAGAATATTATCAACTAAAATAAAAATTTTATACAGAATCTACTAGCTATAAAAAATTTAGAATAGAATGCATATCATTTTATTATTTTTCAAAATAATATTGTCAAAAATTTAATATTATACGTATTCATGCATATTTATATGAATATTTCATTGATCAATTCAATTATTTAAAAAGAAACAGAAATTAATACGTTCAAAACAAAATTATCGATATTTATAATAGTGGTGCTGTTTTTAAAATGCATATAAAAAAAGTTGAATAAGATATTGATCAATATAAAAGTCACCGTTTAATTAAAGCGGTTGGTCAGTGACATTACGATTCTGAAAATATCACAAATTGGAATTGCAATCGAATTCGAATTCTTTGTTTCGTTGAAATATTTTTCGTCCGTTAGAAATACAGAATAATTAATCATATCTTAAACGAGACAGTTCAGTTTTCTTCGATCCGTGAATTTGATTTTTGATCATGAATTATAAATATCTTAGTAAGCATATGCATCTGATCGCAGACCTCTTTTTATCGCATGGCACTGCATCATCAAAATTTCCTGTGAATTCTCGTACAACGGCCTCGATTGCAAAAATAATTGTGTGGAAATACGCGAATATAAACGCGTTTCTGGTCGACTTCGTAAAAAAAGAAACGAAAGATGCCAGATGCGTCCTCATTTCGTTAAAAATTAAAGGAAAAATTGTACACATCCAATTGAAACAAGTATATTTTACACGCGATTTTTTTAAAGAATTTATCGTCAGTAAAAAAAATTACTGTCACTTAAAAAAAATATATTTATTACTTTATTATTTTCAAATAATTCTACTTTCTTTTTGTCGTATATTTATAATTGGCATCTTGCCGCATCTACTTATGTTTTCTCTATTGCGCTGCATCTCGAGCTGTACTCGCCACGTGCTTGCTTTTTTACTCTACATACACATATATGTGGAGCAAAAGAGAAATCAGATAAATAGCAAACATATTTGTAATATATCTTTTATAAATATGAATTTCGCAAGCAGATTTCAACTTTACGTCATTTATTCGTATAATAATCATATTAATTATATTTTCTTTCAATTAATTAATTTAACGGATTACTACTTTATCGCGTCGATATTCATTGCCTTTTGCCACCATAAAAACTTTCAAATCTTATTATTCTTATTTATTCTTATTTTTTTCAATCAATTACCTCTTATTTTATATTTTATTCTTATCACTTTTTGCAACGCGTTTGAGTGAATCACGCTTTTCAATAAATTTTATAATTTCATGTAAAAATAAAATATTAATGAAAAAATAATTAACATCGCTTTGATTATTTTTTTTTCATTCTATTTCTTTTTATTTATTAATATTATTAATATTATAATTTTTCCAATTTTTATAATATTTTTCCAATTTTTCACCATTACTTTTGCCAATCTATATATTTCGATTAAGCAACGATCGATATTACGTTATGGAATAGAAAATTATTCTAAATATTCATTTATTGATTATGATGCAAAATTATTCGTATTGATATAAATGTAAATCTGAAAAATAATTTTCCAGATAAAAATTGACGAGTACAATACATTTTCATAAAAATGCAATTAAATGACAGAGACATACATTCGTTCTTGAACATCGTACATACTTATATTAGTTGATTAACGTTCACTGACCAATAGCTGAAATCACGGTATTTGTCACGTGATTTACACGCGAATACGTTATGTTATCTATTCTGAGTGTTCTTCGGTAGCACTGAAATCTCCTAATGTACACTTATGGATAAAAGTTACGTCAAAATAAAATAAAAATTTAAAAATTATACATTGCTTAAAGATTTTTTAAAAAATGTTTTCCAAATATATATATAATAAGGAAACTTTTTAGTTTTTTTTCTCCAAGAGATTTTTAATATATCGTTTGTCTTATTTTATATATATAATATTTTTCTTTTATCTACGTTATTATCATGTTTATGACAGTAGAATTATGATATTAAACATTTTGATAAATTTTCTATACAATTATTTATTTTTTTTATCCATTTTCTACCATTGAATGAAATATTAATAACTCATTATACAAGAGAAATAAATATACAGTATACAATACGCTATCTAAAATTTAGAAAAATAATTATTTAATATTTTAATAAATCTTCATAGATGTCTTCGGAGATTAAGTAAAATTTTATTATAAATATTATTATAATGCAACAATGTGTGTCCAAAATTTGGTACAAAAAACACCTATTCGTCGATTTTTTACTGTCGTCACGTCAAAGAAATAATATCTACGATATGTACAGATGAACCTACTTATTTGAACAGAAAACGTTTCATCATCCGTTATTTACTTATTTCCGTAAACATCTACGCTTTATCAACTTCGTGTATCGATGGAACTTATCCTCTATTTTAATACTCAATCAACCGGTAAAAAAAAATCACATTGTGTATCGTGTCGTATCGTATCATTCGATGATACACAAAAGAAACAAGTGAATATCTTTCTTTAAGATGATGCACTTGTTGCATGATGATTCGAATCGATCGATCTTTTTTTTTTTTTTTCGATCTCTTATACGAAAATGATTAGATATCTAACTAAAACTAATTTGTGTTTTACACGTAGAGTGAATCTCTTCCTTTCCTTGTCGAATGGTAACGAATTAATAATGATATACGGTACAAGATGGACAACGAAAAATTGATAGTTCACCAGTAAACTTTTTGTAAACTAAATATCTAACGATATTCAATTCTATAAAAGTATATATTTGAATTACACGATAAATATCAACATGGATCAATTAACTTGCATGAGTTGATGATTGATCGTTGATGTTTTTCTCTTGTTCCATTAAATGAACGATGTGTTATTGCGAATATATATATGTATGTCGATGCTAGTTCGATATTGTTCATATGTCGTACTATTAAATAAACGATGATATTTATCTTTTAAAACGAAGAGATTTTGATATTTCTTCGTACGATAAGATTTCATCGATAACTCTGTAAGAATTAAGAAAGAAACTAAGAGGGGGAATTTTTATCGAAAGATATTTATAAATGATATCAATTAATATACGATATAAATTGAAAATTTAATCATAATCTTCCAAGGTTTTTAAAAAATCGATTACAAATATCAATGCAATTTATTTTTCTCGATATCTCATTATCGATAAATTTTGTTTAAAACATATCTCGAAATATATAATTTTATATAAGTTTAATTTAAACTAGAGACATTTTTATCGTATAATATATATATCGATTAAAAAATAATCAAAGTGAAAATACAAAATTTTTCTTTAAATGAATTACGTGAAGATTACGTTAGTTTGTGAAAATCTCTATCTCGTTACGTTAATTAATAAATTGATAATTATAAAATGTATATATGCATAGTGAATATATTTAAAAACAGAATAACAATATTTAACAAATGTTTTAAATGAATATTAATTCTTTCGAAATAAAATTTTTATATTTTCATTATGAATACGAAATTAATATCAAACATTACGTATTATTACGTATCACCTGTTGCACGTATTATTTTTATCGTTAGAAAATCAGATATACGATATGAAATATTCTTACGTTATTAACAATTTATTAAAATAAATAATATATTCTACATGTTACGAACATTGACCATCGTTATTCCATCGTTATTTAAAAAGATCGATGATTCAAATTATTCGATTGCTCAGTGAAATAATTGATATATATATATATATTTGATAAATATTCGTAACATGGATCAATGATTTTATTTCTTTTCTTCAAAAAATTTGAAGCGTTGATCGAATGAAAAAAGAGATTTTAAAATCCCTTATCAGACGTCAAGTTTTATCGATTGCTTCGCGGAACTAGTAATCCATAAATTTTCATATATCAACATAGTAAATATATGCAAATGTTAACCCTGGTAACCTGGTATGGTTGTGAAACAAAGGTATGCCTTTTCTCATACGTAGTTAGCAGTTCGAATCCCAGTTCAACTAGTGTGTGACTCGCGCTGTCTTCGCGGATTTAGGTTTATCATTGTGTTTATGTGTCTACTTGTCTTTCTATTAGAATTTACTAAATTAAACTTCGATTAATCGACACATAAGATGGAGCGGAAGAAGAGAAAACAACCGCGAATAATTTCTGTTTTTGTACATGACGATGTATGTTTCAGACTTTGCTCGATCATATATATTTATATTCTTTACTTATTTTTATTCCAAAATATTATTTTTAATATAATATATACATATTTTGAGCAAAGTTATTATATTTTATTATTTTCAATATATTATTATTATAATTTAATTTTATACGATTTACGTTTTTACTTTTGTTTAAATATTTTTTAAATATAATATAATAAAAAAGGATAATATAATTATTTTACTCATTTCTTTCTCTTCTTTCGACAACGTTCGTTTTTATATCGATTGTCGTATTATATGTTTGCTTAGAATAACTTAATAAAGTTTTAATACCTTTGCAATGTTAGTAATATTATATAATATACGTTATATAATATATCGTAGATAATTACAATTAATTATAAATAATATGTTCCGTTGATATATTAGATACAATATTAATACATTGATGCATTTCAATATTTTTTCACTCGAATTTTGTTTTTCTTTAAAGATACGCTTATCCAAAATATATTTCTTTTGCTTATTTATTAAAAATTAATATTAAATATCGCTATATTATATATATATGTGTGTTGGATTACAACAAAAATATTAGAAAATAAATTGAACTATATTTTTTATAAAACTATCAGAATAAGAAACATTGTAAAATGATAATAGGAAAAAGAATGAGCATCCTTTTTCAATTATTATGATATCCATTATTATGTAATATAATTCGAAAATAATATAACGTAGGAAAGATAATAATGTTGTACATAGAATTTATATATTTTAATTATGTTATAATATATAGTAAAAGATATATTTTGTTTTTGTTTCAGGTATGTACTCTTAATTTAACTTCTTTTGGTTATGAACATTATTTAAGCGTTATTAATATTATACTTTTCTACGTGTTGAAAAATTGAATCCTTTAAAATATGCTAAGAAGATATTTTGTTGATCGTATGAATATCGTACTAATGCTCATAGTAGGTAAGTCGCATTTACGCATTAAATTTTATATTATTAGAAAAAGAAATTTTTTTCTTTTTCTTTCTTTTTTTTTTTTTTTTTTTTGTATTAATAACATCTACTTTATAAAAAATATATTCATACAATTTTACTATAATAATAGATAAAGTTAAATAATATCATCATTTATTAACTTTATTATTAAATCTTCTATCGATATTTGTCTTTATTAGATAACGTTAACGTTAACCAACGTTCAACGTTCTCCAAAAAATATTATACGCGTATTCTTTTTCATTAACTTCAAATTAAATGAGAACATACATTATAGGTAAGTTTTTATAAATGGAAAAAATGGAATAAGTATCATTGAAAAGTAACGGCGCTATCTTAATTTTATCTTTCTTTCGGTTTCTTTAATAAAATTCTAATTATTTTTATATTTTAAAATAAAAGCTTAATTTAAAAGCTGATGAAAAAAATAAGATTGACTAAAAATATAAAATTGCTGATTATTTTTCAATTCTTCGTCGTTTAGGAAAAGTGTTTTAAAAAGATTTCAGCCAAGGTTAACAAGATCGAAACCAGTCACAACAGCCTTTGCAAAAATAACTACATTCTGGACTTTATAACGTCCGTTTCTCCGAGTGCAATGTTCTAGTAACCTTCTCAAATTATATTTACACATTTTTTTGTCTGAAATTCTTGTTTTTTTCATTTTTCATCTTTTTCTTCATTTTTTACATTTTTTGCGTAACTTTATTACATTTTGATTTATTAGAAATTATCAAAATATATATTTTTTTAATTATTATTTACTTAAATCATTATATTTAACCATTATATCTTGCGATTACAATTATATTTTTATTGATTCACAATCTATTTGAAAATTCACAGTCCTGTTTTGTCGACAGAGTTTCTTTTTATCGATAAATCAGAATAATATCAGTTGATAAAGTTGATATCTTTTTTATCATTTACTGGTTAAATCTTTTTGTAATTAATTTTTAAAAAAAAAACAATAAAGAAATTTTTATTTAAATTTTTTATTAAAATGTGTTATATCGATTATAGTTTTCATTTTTTACTTTTATCGCTTTATATACGTATGTTTTTTGCATAATTAGGCAGAATTAATATAAAAAATTTTAAATTATTTATCGATTTGTTTAATATCATTAAATATGTATGAATTTTTTCGTTTATGTCGTAAATCGATTTGTTAGTTTTTTTTTTTTTTTTTTTTTTTTTTACTTTAATAAATTATTGTTAATAATTTTATGCCGAAAAAAAATTGCATATTTTTTTTTTTTTAATTATAAGAGAATTTAGTATATTTCGAATATTTCCAGAGAGAATATTTTAATATGTTTTGTATGATTATATTTTTTATTTTAATTAGTTTTTTCAATCTTATATTTTAATGTGAATTTTTATTATGGTATATGTCGTTATAATCTTTCAGATTACCTTGACTTTTTTAAATAGCACAATCTATTTTTGACTTCATAACATTCTACTAATGTCAAGACGAGTTCAACAACACGTACACTGTGATCTTGAAATGATCCTGAATCCAAAAATATGTTCAAAAATGTGTCAATCGATGAAAAAATTTTCGTAATAAATTATTTTATTCGAATAAAATTATGTGTGCATGTTTTTCAGTAGAAGAAAATTTGTATTTGAAATTTAAAATTTTGAGAACTTGTTCCTAATATTTTTATTTTTATTTTTTTTTTTTTTCTTTTTTTAAAAACATCCATTTTGAACACACGTATATATATAATTCAATTCAATTTTCTACGAAAATGTTGCTTGAAATGACATTTCTAAATTCAAGGTCATAACACATAAGGTCATTGAACATTCATCTTGACGTGTAACATTATAATAAGAAAAAATATTTTTCTATAGATATTTTCTAGATAAAGAAAATCAAAAATTTAATTTGAAAATAATTATGTTAATTGAATTGTTATAAATTTTTTTTTTTTGGTTTTTATTCTTTTACATTATATAAAAGAATAATCATTCCCTATATGCTCTCTTGCATCAAAATAATCGGAAATAATAAGTGAAGTCTAAACACATAACGATAAATATTCAGATTTTTTCCATTGCAATCGCGTAAAGTGCATAATTAGTATGTTATTTCTATTAATCATTCGTTCGCATCATTAATGCTGTGAACATTGTTTTGAAAGTCAATGTAAGTCATAGATCGCATTAATTTTCTTTCATTCTTTGGTTATTTTACCTATCATGATTAACATATTTAATATATATATATATGATACATAATACTTTTTTTATTAACAACTCGTAATATAACTAATAGCAAACTAATTGTATTTTAATAAAATATAAACGTATAAACATTGCATTAGTTTAAATAAATAATGATAAATTTTTTAAAATCTTATTTAGAAAGATATAATAATATATAAATTATATAAAGTAAAAAAAGAAATGTGTTTTGCAATCTGATGCAATAGCAGATAGAAATATATTCGGATAAAATTTATCTTTATCCCATTGTTATAGCGTTATTTATAAATGAATAACGACATTAAGAAAGATTTTCTCTACTTTCTCTTGTATTAAAGTCTACAAACGATAATCAAGAGACCGAATTGTGGCCGAAAGCAGCATGGCTGTAGCTTGCGGCAAAATTCTTGGAGTTTCCGTTTCTGATGTGAGTAGGAGCACTCCAATGCCTATTCGGTGCTGGTTGTTATCTCCTCACACGACAAGCCAATCTGTCGTAATCGTTTTCTTCGTCTGGATTTCGCGTCATCAAAGTTATTCTCTATGGTTGTATCGTCGTCGATGACACCACTTCATTCAGAGTTGAGGCATTCGATGATCTATCATCAATTTTCAACAGAATATTTTCTTTTATAATATCATTCATATTTTCATTAATATCTGGGGAAATAATCGGTTCTGAACTGAAGTGTATAAGTGAAAATTGTGAATTTCGACTTAAAATACCGATGACATATTACATAGTATAGTACTAGTGAAATATAAGTACAGTGTTAAAACTGAATAAACTTCAAAATATCGGAGTTAGTGGTACCGTTTATACGTGATATTTATTTCTATAATTATACGGAAAATATTAACTTAATCAAAATGTCTAAAATGGTAAGTTTATTCCTTTATCGACTCATTTTATTCTCATTTCTATTTTTATTGTTTAATATTATTCAATATCGATAATTGAATCAAATGATTTCCTTAAGGTTAATTTGTTGTTTAAAACTTTTTACTTTTTACCTTTTATGGAATAATTTTTGAACAATTATTAAAAAATTATTCGAATAATTATTCTTCGTTTTTCGATATCTTTTAATTTTACAAAAAATTATAGAGTCGATAAAAAGTTTTTTTATGACTCATGCATGTAAGATATAAAAACATTATTTTCGCAATAATAATTTAATTTAGGAATATATAGTAGATTATGCCATAATCTCACTAATCTCGATCTAAGGCTATCTGAAGATTTTTCTCTTTATATATAGAAAAAAATAAAAAATTTATTTAATATTATAAAAACAATTTAATTTAAGGAACTAATAAATATAGGATACATAACTTTATTACAAGAACGAAAGAAATTCCAAAATTTCTTAATAACTTTTTTAGCGATGATGATATAGAAAATATCAAATATAGATTTGAATTTATTTTTCTTGAACGATATATATTAGAAATATTTTTTTTTTTTTCGTTCATTCTTCTTCGTAAAAAAATACCTAACACAATTGATTTATAATAATTTTTTTCGACACATTGTATTTTTAAATTTTTTATTTTTTGTACTTAAATTCTTTTTCTTATTATTATAATTATCTATCATGATATCGTTAACATAGAAAAAACAGTTCAATAAAGAGTATTCTCTTGGTATAAAACGTATTGTTAAGAATTATAATTGTGATTGTGATATGATTGTAGATTGTATAAATTAATTTTTTACACGAAAATTTATTATTATACTTATTTAACAATTCATAGAATTTTGTTGCAATTTTCAAATCTATATTATAAATATGTAAATTAACATTACATATGAAGAACGTATGCTTCTCAAAATTAAGAAAAAAATGATTTTTTAATATATATAATTAAAATGAGATAAGTATCAGTGAAAAATCTTTATTTTACAAGATTAATTTTAATAACAAAATAGTAATAAAGAATGGAAACTATTATAAAAAAGAATATTATTCGTATTATCGTAAAGAAAAATACATGTAGTATGTAGTGTGTTGTATTACATCATGAAATAATTGTAACAATTGCTCATATCATATCAGAGAAGAGAATTATTTCGAAAGCATTTTATATTCGCACGAGTGATTCTTCAAATCTTACTTACCATTATAATTTAGAAAGATCATTGATTGGTTTTCATATTACAATATCAATATTTTTTTAAAAAATAATAGAAATAAATGAAAATTTTTATTTTTTTTTTATATAATTTTTTTTTCTTTTTTTTTTTTTAAGGAGGAATCACCTCCTTATTGATTATATATTACGGATACCCTGCATAACCTTCTTAGTTATTTACAGAGTTTAGAAAGATATCAGTTTATTTACACAGATAATTCTGGAACTATATATTATATTGTACCATCTTTATATCAAATAATATTATGTAACAGTTAATTTCTCTTGGGTAGTCTCTGAAACTATACGTTATATATATATATATATACCTTAATATAAATAGTAGAGAGAAATAGTAATTCGACGTAGTTCTATCATTAATCAACAGATTGAATAAAATTGTATTTTATATAATTAATAGATAAAATAATAGATAAAAGAAGAAATTTATGATTCTTAGATAGATGTTAATATTTATGGAACATTTTTCAAAGATCGATTTCAGAGATCACAAACAAACATAAAAATTGATATATAAGAACGTTGATTAAGTTAAGCTTGTTAAGTTATTAAGTTATAAGCAATTTAAATATACGTTAGATGAAATAAATGGAGATAAAATATCATTTTCGCAAATTTAAATTACTTATAATTTACAATAAATAAAATCTTAAATCAATTTTGCATACCAATTTTCTCATTTGTTTTAATCTTCAAAATTCAATATTCGAAAAATGTCCCACGAATATCAACAGCCTATAACAGACTGCTTATTTACATATATAATTTTCTCGATTCGAGAAAAATATCGAAAAAATTTATCCTTTGGATTGACAAGAATTTCTTACGAAGAAAAGGGAGATTGAGAGATAACGTAAACTGATTGTAAATACATATTGAAACGTTATAATCTATCGGTATATTACAATTTATTATTTATCCACAGCCGAGATTCCTTGTCCTTGTAATTTATCTCGTGAAAACAGGTTCCACGTATTATCGTTTGATGGAACTAAAGTTGGTTTGATTGTTATCCAGCGTTAACATGGCTCCAATAGGTGGCGATGGAAGCTCATAAGATATTGCAGATTCCTATATTGAATTTATATAAATATTGTAGAAATATTGTCCTTAAAATTCGTATATTTTTGTTTTAAAAAGTGAATTAAATTTCGCTTAAAGAAACCAAACATTTTGCATCTTTTTACACCTTTTATTTTTACACCTTTCGAGAAATGTAAGTAAAAAAAAAAAATGTTTACTTCTTGTGTGGATCGCGTGATTCATCGATACCGTGTTCGGGGTCAAAAAGAGTCAGGCATCGTTGTGCGTAGGTTAAACGCGCATAATTTTTATCGCGATTATTTCTTGTACTCGAAACTTGTATTTTTGTGTTTCGAATACTATGAAAAAATGATATAAAAAACGCTCGAGACGAAGTTTCGAATTGAAAAAAGAATCTTTCGAATGATATCATTGGATACGTGTCTAATATTGATTAATTTTATTTAATTTTCATTGTTAATAATACGAAATTATCTGTATGTATTTATTAATGCGTGACACGATAGCAACTTAGATGAGAATTAAAAACAAATAATCAGGATTCTTCTTTGCTTGTGTCGGCTTTGGTTTGACAAATTATAGTAGCCTGAAGATAACAGGTAAGATAAACACCTCGATGTAGCAAAGGTGGTCTCGCGTCAGGTTGTTGTCAATATGTCAGGACTTGTTCTTTAGAATGATTCAAACTAGTATACCAACTCGTATAACATATATATTACTTATATTCGATACATTTCAATATATTTAATATGAAATTGTTGTTTGTTTCGTATCGGCGATTCTCTTTGAACGCATAAAATAACAAGATAAAATTACATCTGACTATTGATAAAAGTTATTATTATTGAAATATATTTAATTTAGCATTATCTAATTCAACAAATAATATCAAAATTGAATATAAGTACTTAATGTATATTGGAAAAATGTTAATAATCGATTTTTTTCTTGTAAAAATTTATTCGTTCGAAGATAAATCAATGTCTCTTCTCCGAATAAAATTAAAGGTTTTTGATGTAACTTATCATGAAAAATGATGGTTATGACGGACCATCTTTGACGGTTTACGAAGAATTTGTAAGATTATCATAAACACCTTTACCACCCTCTATCGCGAACAAAATAGGTAGAATAGTTTTACGTCCCTTTTCGAGGAGAAACGTTGCGGCAATGACTAATGATATTGAAATACTTTGAAAGGAGAAGACCATGAGAAAACATAGAAGAGAAAGTCAGGAGCGTAGCAACCATCTCGAGTTTTTAACCGCAGTTTCATTGTTATTATTAAACTTTAAGGAAAGGATATTTTTATTAGAAGATTTCTTTTCGTTACAAATATTGAAATGAAACGTACGTATTTAAACGAATCTTTATTATCGTCATCTGTATTAGCGTCACTCCGTGAAAAGCTTATTTTATGAATCAGCGTTTTGTTGACATTCCGTTCTGGAGTAATGAAGTAAAAAATACTAATTCCGACTGATTAAGAAATCATTAAGGAATTATTACCGATTAACCAGTAATTACGACGATGAGAAGAAAAATGGTTGTAGAATAAAATCGCGATATGTCGGTGGAAACACAATGCAGGCGTTATATCTTCGATATTATCGGTAAATCGATGTCTCTTTCCGTCAATCGGCTGTCCATCCAATTCCTTCGAGTTGGCGACCTATCGAACTCTCGGGTAGATTCGCGATTCTTGCCTTAACCTTCCTCCCGTCAGCCACATCCGGCTCGTTAACATTTTTTTAATCGACACCACCATAAGGCCGAAACTCGGCAACGTGTTCACCGTTGCCGCGATGCCGGATGCGTTTACACTCCTTTATAGCGTATAAATTCAAAGGGATGCCGTCTTCTTCATTTGTCAACCGTCTCTTCGACCCTCCTTGCTACGCCTTCCAACTATTCTACGATAAGAAAGGACCAGTCACGTCGATCTTGCTTTCTCTCTTTCACCGTTTCAAATTTTACATACCGATATTATCGTGAAATTTATTTTTTTCTTTTTTTTTTTTTTAATCTTCCGTAGTTACGTAGGTGAAAATATATTTTATATATACTTATACTATATGTATATATAAATCGGGTTATTTGTTTTCATTATAAATCATTATATATATTTTTCTTTACGCTCGATGATAAGAAATTGTTGTTTAAATCAAAAAACACGATTGACGATGGAAAGATTTTAGCACGAGCGATGAAACACGTGTTTAATATTAAAACACGGTTAGCTAGTTTACGTTATTATAAACAAATGTATATTATAATAATAATATCTTGTAACCATGGTGTTTGAATAAACGCGAGTCATTGCAAGTAAGTAAGTAAGTAAGTACTTATTTACTTACGTAATGTGCGAATATAAAATAAATCTGTATACGTTGTATATCGCAGTTAATAGGTAGATAGAAAAAGTGTTATATTTTTATAAAAAATAATTAAAAAAATTAGAAGAATGGATATATTTTTAAACTATATTATTCGCGAAACAAAATAAATAAAAGATCAGTAAAAGAATCATTGTGAATTTTATTTTCAAAAATATCTCGTTTCTTTATTTCTAATATCTATTAAAAGTGTTATAAAAAAATTTTGTTAAATACGAGTAAATGCATTTCATTCGCTCGTATACGTGAAAATTGTGATATGTACGTAGCAAAAAGAGAAAAAAAAAAAAATCTCTCTAAATAAATAAAGAAATACGTGTTCGTTATTTTTATAGTTCGTGTAAATATCTAATATTACTTAAGAAAAAGTATTTGTGAAATAATCGCAGTTTCTTATTCTTTATTTAAAAGACAGATCTGCGGAAGGATTTAAGATAAAGTAATGAACGATAGAAATATTTGTACGACATCTGAGTGTCAATAAGCCGGTTGTAAAACAAGATTTCTGGCATCGTGACTAATTAGTTCAAGTAGTAGAAGAAATAACCGAAAGCGCAAACAGAACGTGGGACCATAAAATGATAAATGTCGACATTAAATATTTTATCTCTTCCTCTTTTCTCCTATTTATACGTTTGCTTAAACATGAATTCACTTTTTATTTATTTAAAGTTACATACGGAAAAATAATAACTCGTAACTCAAGAAATGAAACTTTTATTATCTCATATGCATACGTATCTTTTTAATTAACGATGTTTCGTAATATGGAAACCGTTTCAAGGATAGATTTATTATACGAGGAAAAGAGTTCACATAAATATAAGTATTATTATTTTAACTTATTTCTTCTTTTCGATTTAAATTCACTCTTTAGCACTATACACGTATTTATTCCGCTTCAAAATTTCAACAGAATTACAATCGATACATGCATCGCATATTTGTCATTTTTCGATTAAAGGATAAATTTTTCGTTACGGTATTCCGGTGATTCGTGCGCTAATTGTAAGAGGAAATACTTATAAAATTATCTGCAAGATTTTATTTTATTTTATTTTATTTTATGTTAATAATTGGATGGAATTTTAGCTTAATTTATTTCCATCGAAATCCATATAAATCTTGCTCAAACAAATTTAAGAACAATTTAGAAAATGTGTTCTGTACGAACAGTTTTTATTTCCTTTCATGTGATAAAATTATCCTTGAAGAATACAAGGAATACAAGAATCACATGTTACGTTTCATAAATTTCAATATTATTATACTTTTACATCACTACGAAAGTATCTTTTTTAACTTTCTCGACACTTTGTACATAAATTTTCCCATTTTATTACAACGAGTCGAATTACGAATATAGTTGTAGAGCAAAGAGATTAAATTTGATATTTATTTCTTCGCGTTAATATTTTTCCTCTTACGAATTGTATAGTCATAATTTATTTTGAAAAACAGCCGAAACGTATAAGATTTATTTCTACGGTATTAAAATTTTCTAGCATTACGTTAAAGCAATAAATAATATAATAATTATGCATGGAAATATGCATATAATAAGATGTTAAGAAGATATAAGATATTAAATAGATATAATACATACAATTATGTCTCATTACTTATGCTTTATAATATGTAATTATCTAAATGATAATTTACGTAATAAATAAATTTAATTTAACGTATTGAATTAATTATATTAAAATAAAATAACGGAAAATCCATATCACTTCAGATATATATTTTCTTGCTGCACCAACAACGTAGAGAATGATTCGTTTATACAACATTTGTTAAAAATAATTATTATATTACGTGTAAAGTTATTTGGAAAACCATTATTCACAGTATCCGTTCAAAATAATCGTTGCGTATAATAATTACATCGTATGTAATATCACAATTTTTACAAGCGTTTCTTTCTTTTTACTTGCCTTCTTTTAGTACGGCGCCACGTGAATTTTAAAATTAATCGGGATGTGTAATAGGTGAAATATCAGGGTCGGTGTGTAATGGCACATCGGTGGGAAATCGTCGAAGAAGAGAAAAATAAATCGTCAAGTTGGATGATTCCTCCTCGGGTGTTTCACAAAATGTTTCTGGAAATATTTTGACGTGGGGCAACGGATCTTCGTGTGATCGATGCCCGTTCCCTGGAGATTACATCGTGAATTGCAGTTTGCGTTCGCGGCGGACATGTACCGCATAGACTGCGGTTCCCCGCGTTTCATTCTCACAGAAGCGCGGCGGCTCACCGCGAATCAAAGCGGCGCAAACATCTGTTCGTTTCTACAGTTTTCTTGGATATTCCACGACTTTTCACGATCCTTCGCGTCGATAATCGTCCCGCGTAACAATTGCCGTTAGATCGTGTTATCCCGATAATCCCAAGTAAGTATCGTATATTAGTTTAGACCGGATCGCAATTGCAAATATTATCTACGCGGCGGATACAAGTTTTTTTTCTCACTCAACGGTCGATGATAATGATTGTAATTACGAAAATTATAAATATATATATATATATATTTTTTTTTATCGGTATTCCATGTTTATTTCGAAAAAATTCACGTATATTATTTCCGTTATATACCAAAACGGAGGAAAATCAATCTCGCACGCAATTGAGAAGGAATTGAATAGGAAGAGCAAGATTGTTGCTTCGAACGAAGTGGAAAGAAGGAAAAATATGGTCCGTGTATTAAAATTAGTACGGCAAAGTTAGAATAAATTATCATAGTGCGTGAATTGCGAAAAGCGTGCATCGAGTCGGTACAAATAATTAACGCTTTCGAAAGTATATTGTTCGAGGGGGGACACGGAGTGATTAGTTGGGCTAGTCTGACAGTTCGGAATGGTATTTGCACTAATGGCGGCCATAACGAAGCGAACGCGTCCGTCGTGAAATCGCAAGACCGGTTTTCTTCCGCGCGTAATTACAAGCTTCGAATCGATCGCGCGATAATCTCGGAAAAAATCACACTGGATCTATGGATTTTGTTTCGTCGATTTGATCAAAAAACGACATTTTTACGAGTTCTCGCGGAAGCGCTGTATACGGTAAGACGTTAATTGTCGATGATCATTAAAGAAGGGGGTAAAATAATGTGTGAAAACAAAAATATCGTAAGTTTAAATACTTAAATATAGAAAAGAAAACAAGTTTGTTACATCATGTATATTAAATCGTGTCTATTTTATACCGCATATTCGTATTTATCATTCGAATTCTTATCGTAAAAAAAAAAAAAAAAAAAAGAATTTCTTTTATTCATCATTACGTACAACACAATTGTAAATTATTCGTTTGGTATTATTAATCGCATGACAACTAACATATATATATATATAAACATGCATATAAATATTTTTAGATAACATTTAGAAATATATTTTCTTTTCGGGAAATCTTACCTTTCTCCCGTATTATTAATTATAAGATATATATAATTTCGTATAATTATGTAATCAGTTTTAAAATATATTCGCACTTAGGATCTAATTGATTGTTTTTTATATTAAAAATTCGATCCAACTTTCCACAATTTTCGCGTTGCTCGATAAATATTTCAAATCGATTGAATTTATATATATATATCTATGGTATAATTAAATTCAAATGGTCATATACATAGATAAGATAAACTTTAAATTTTCAGACATTAATATGACAAGTTCGAAGCGTTCTTGAAGAAACACATACGATAATAGCAAATGATAATGCTATCGATTGATAATAAATTTATAGATTTTTTTCATATTCAGAGATGGTTGCATTTCTTTCTTTCTTTCTTTCAAATTATCGTCAATCGTTTCTTGTTTCACCTACGACAACGTGCATTTACTTCGCTCGATGTACGAATGAAAAAGCGAAACGAGAATACATAATACATGGGCTTGGCGGTACACCTCGGATACGTAGTGGCGTATCAAAGGTTGGAAAAAGAGGAAGAGAGAAAGATAGGGACGCCCCTATCTGTCTGGAGTGAACGTTTCGTGACGGCGTCGTTGCCGTTCCCTTTGTACACGCACCGCCCTTCGATACGAGTATAAGTACGCATCGCCCTCTCCTATTTCCTCCCTCCTCTCCCTTTCTCCCAGTCCCAGTTGCGTGGATACATTATACGAATTACATCGATGATACGTCGATGGGCCACGAGATAGGGGGCTGGCCTTCTTCTCCCGTCGTGTCGATAACCAAACTATTTTTCTTCTCCGATCGACCATCTTTCCACCGCCCGATCCTCTTTTTCTTTTTCTTCATTCGCAAAATGATTCATCGATGAAACGAATTGCGCGAATTTCTTAAAAGCCTAATTTCCCCGATCCTATCCTATAACGTTTTAATTAGTTTTTTACGTAAAGGCGACTACAAATATATAAAAATTTCGATGTTTTATCATTAATTTATCGTTGAACAGGGAAAATATTTAGAAAAACTTTACGGATTTCCATCATCCATTTTGGATTAACTTTGGATAGATAAATCTAGAATGAATTTTTATCTTAGAAATTGTCGCGTCGTCGTTCGCTTTTCAGGGGGCAAAAATAAATGGTGGAAACTATTTTTCGAAAATATCGAACGCAAAAATGTATATTGAAAAAGTGTGAAAAATGCGTTGGGTAGAGTAGAGAGGAGGAGGTATGTTCTGGTAGTGATCGGTGCTCTGTGGCAAGACAGGCGTCCCCTAGGATACGCTTCCTCTCTCTCCCTCCTCCTCGCGTCCCAGATCCTGCAGGATCATTAATCAAATTCCCCTTTTAGCCGCGCCTCCCTCTTCCCCCTCCTTTATCCCCTCTTGGTAGGACGGTTCAGCCGCCATTACTGTACGGCTGCGTGCACGACGCATTAATTAAAACCAGGAAATTAATGCTTTATGCTTTTGAATCTCTCCTCTCTCGCGCTCTCTCTTTGCAACCCGCGTTCGGCCTTTAGAAAGTTGCTCAATTTTTTTAATCAACCTTGTAGCGATTCGATCGTTTAACGGGACAATCGTTTTTCTTTTTTTTTTTTTTTTTTTTTTCTCAACAAAATGTCCTCTCGAACAACGATCGATTAGATCTCTCTCTCTCTCTCTGCTACGCTCCATCGATACGTTTCGCTTCGATTCTCGAAATTCTCTGTTGACCAATAATTTCGATCTTTTGCCTTTATTCTCGCTCCTTTATATTCTAATTATTACTTTTCACGAATGCGCGAACAGTAGTAAGTATCCGTTCCATTGAAAGGATCGAGGAGGAAGCCTGTGCTGGAAAGAAGCGAGAAGATAAGTAGGCGTGACCCATGGGACCCATTAGCGGTCACTGTCTATCTCGGTCTACCGCAAAATGTCCAAAGCTGCTATTTCTAACTACGCGGATACCGACAATAAGTAATTTATGAACGGCAGGCAAGATTTGCGGAAACATCATTTGCCACGGTTCCTTCCTTTTATTCACGGCCAAGTCGTTACTTCACAACCAGTGCAGAAAGATCCTTGGCTAGGATTTTTTCATTTACCTTACTTGTTCGCTTTACTGTTCGTTTCGCGCGTCTTTAATCTGATTGAGTTTCGCACATTTATTATTATTATTCCTCTAATAAATATGCATGTGAGAGTTTTCGTTGTATCAAACTGTACTAACCATATATGTTTAGCAATGGAAATTTAACGGCACCATCGCACTTACGCTACGTACAAACTATTCACGCTTTATCTGCAATTTTGTTCTAATACATTATTTATAAAGATAAATATCTGGAAATACCGCGGATTTTATACTAAAGAAAACAACTGGCTATTACGATTCTTTATAAATTGAACGCATTTGATTCTCGAATAAAAATAATAACTTGAGTTGAAGTGGTAGATGATTATTTTTATTTACGGCAAAAGTGGAAGAGTGTAACCTGCCTGTCCGTGGATATTTTTGGAAATAGAAACGAAAGGGTGGCGTGAAAATCGAGGATAATACCTGGTCAACCTAACGGTAGAACTACCATTAGGCCTATTTATCGTTCAAAGCCAGGTACGTCTTGACAGGTTCACCGAAGAAGTGCGTCCTTCTTTTTAAGATCCGATGCACAACAAGCGTCGAAAGATAGGCAGAGGTGGCGTTACGCCATAACGAGATTACCGATAAATTTGTAAAGATTACTTATTACCGGCAAGCCCACTTTTCCAACTCGCTACCCCCGCTATTCGAGTTCAATGTAATTCATCTTGTACCGGTATTTCCTTTACAATTTCAACGTTTCCTTTCGTAACGCGATAGAGAAATTATTTTTTTTTTTTCTCCTGTATAACAATATATAAATACTCGAGAAATATAAGAAAAAAAAAAAGTACGCGAACATGTAATTTTCGAGTATTATTACACGAAATTACGATTTTGCTATCAGATACGAATGTATATATGTACTGTTTTACACTTATCGATACGTTACGTTATCTTTTATCGTGTTGTCTTTAATTCCGCTTGCGGAATCGTACGCAATTGTTTCATTTTGATCAAATATCGTAATATTTGAATCGTATTAAATGGACGCGATAAAACAAAATTACGATAAAAATTATTAAATCGAAGGACGAGTTGGAAATGGAAATATTGAAATAACGATTGTAGTATGAAACAAATTGTAGTGGCAAATTGCAAAGCGGAACGAGAAAAGTACGCGTGAAAATAGAAGGAGAGGAATCGCAATGTCACGTTTTGACGGTGGCGGTTTTATAGGAAAGGAAATCACCATGAGGTTTATAATGCTTATTTACGTACTTACATCACGTAAAACACGTAACGTTCGAACGTTCTTTCTACGATATATAACGACGTCTCTTCCAACAATAGCAAAACGTTGACGGGTATTAATTTTTTGTGGCGATATAAAAATTTTTACTTTTATTTTTATCCAAATTTAATGAATTCAAAAGTATCGATCTTGTAACAATTTCACAAAGATTATGAGATTATTATTGTTTTAAACAAAATTGATTCGATGGACTCGATATCTTACAATTCGATATCTTTAATTTCTAAGATCAAATAAGTTGTTATGGATAAAACGATTAATTATCATTTCTTTATTAATCACGTAAATAGATAAGATTTCGAGTAAATATCAATATCAACGATAAATTTATTTTTATTTATACTCCTTGTTATAATGCAATTTTACAATATTAATTATAACGTAATAACGTAATAACGTTTCGCTTTCAATTTAATAGATTTAACGTTTTAAAAAATGAACAATAATTAAAAAATATTTAAACGCGTTTTTCCTTTAAAAAAAAAAAAAGAAAAAAAGAAAAAATTTCCTAGAAAACTTTGCTAAAACTATTCTGATCTATATTTTTTTTTTGTATCGAAAATATCATTACGCGATATCGTAAGTTATTTATAGAGAATCGTACGAAGAATTTAAAAAGACTGATCGATCAAACGTGGTAAAATTCACCGAGGAACGTAATTGATACTATATATACTGTCGATAACTCATCCGTTTCCGCGAAGAAGCGTTTGATTATTCGAGAAGATTGGCCTATACTCGTTGTCATCGGCGACAATGGGGAGAGTAATTACATTATCACGGTGTTGTATGATCGACATTCGATGCAGTAAGTTATAAAACGTACAGTCATCGGCTCGTGTCCCGCAGAAGCAAAGTCTTTTCCTTTCGGAAGAGACAGATCGATTTAAGAGCGGCGAGATCGTTACACCTGTTATTCCGAGACGAAGAAACAATCGAGCGGGAAAATATTTTTCAAGATAACTAATTAAGATAGAAGACCCGAAGATCTCGATACCAAGATCTTGTTCTTCCTTTCTATATCGCATTTTCGATACATATTTACAACCTTTGATCCGACGACCGGCTACGAAATCATCGGCTTATTATTGCATGCGAGCAATTTTATTATTAATCTGGCGGAATGATAACGAAAGAGAAGGAGAGAGGGAGGTTTGTAGGGACGATGGAATAATGGAATGAAAAATTAAAGGCGTAGGTAAATGCGATTGGCGCGCAGTGGTGGCAGGTGAAATGCGCGAGACGAACTCGAACGTCGATCGAGTCGAGGATTGTGGGCGCGGCGGATATCCCGCTGTGTTTCTCCAACATGGCCGACATCGTATGCACACCCACGCTGCCTCTCTTTTTCATCGCGTCCTCCATTTCTTTCCTCCGTTCCTTCGCCCCATCGAATTACACGCGCTCGGTCGAGTAATTTTCGATCCACCGGATCGTGCGCAACAAACGTAGTCCTCGAGTTACGATCCGCGCCACGCCAAATCGTGTTAAAATTTACCCGATTACCCACGTTTCAAAGATTAATGATTATCCCATTCGATTATTTTTCATCGCCGTCGATTCGTCAACCGTTCGATTCGTCTCTATCCAATTTCCAATGAAATTATACATCGCGCACGTATGATATGATATACGCGATATATATTATTATCTAGAAAATGCGATCGATATGGCAAACCATGGATGGAATTAACGTGTTTGACCGTTTGTCGGAATATCAACAACGTATCTCGAAAGATAATACTCGAATTTAATAAGATAAGAGAATCGAATTAATCGCGAAATCTAATTAACGGTAGGTATACATATAGTCGACGGCGTACTCCTCTACTTCTTGCATCGAGCGTAATAACGGCCAAGTTTTAAATTAGCGAAGAAAATCTGTAGATTAGTTAACGAGGTTGAATACGAACTCGGCGAAATTGGCTCAATTAAAAGCTACGGACCAGCTGTCCTGCCAATTGTGCCCCGTCATGCGATTCGTCCTTTTTCCCAGCTTCTTTCTTCTCCTTCCGATCTCATCCGTTTCGAGATGCATCATCGATACTCGGCCATCATTAATCATGCACTTTTGTACACACTCGTCGATGGGACTCCCTGCGAGGGACATCTTGGCCGCAACGAAAATGAATCATTTTGATTTCGAACAACTCGTTATTGACTTACGAAACTGAAAAGGAATTAAAACTTGAGACGTGGGGAAATGAGGATTCCTTTGGAGAAGAAATCGAGTCGAAAATAAAAATTAAGAAGAAGAATTCGATGAATTCGTTTTCAATCGAAGAGATATAAATTTTCAAAGAAGAAATTCCCTTAATCTTAATCGTTTTAACGTATTGTTTCAGGATATGGATTTAATCGAAGTGCTTTGGAAGCAAGACGTGGATTTGGGATTCACTTTGGTGGAACCGACGACTACGACGACGAAGAAGGTGTCTGCGATCGAAAAGGGAACCGACGACGAGATCGAAAAATTGAAAGCTTTAGAGGCGATCAATGGAAGCAACGAAGAGGTTTGTAAATATTTGTAATTACCAACTTTTTTTTTTTTTTTTTCCTTTTTCTTTTTAATCGAACAAATCGATCTTTCGCAACGACTTCGCGAATCAATCTGCGTCGCTTTCTCCCGTCCTTTACAGACCGCAATTAACGACTAATGACTTATTGTTTATCGAGTTTCGTACAAATACTTACTTTCACATTTTCCTTTCTCACGTGTCATTCAAATTCGTATTACACCTTACATTCCTCTTCCAATGGATGGAGCGTTTCGACGTCCAATATTTTTCGTCTCTTTTCCTTTCTTTATTATATTCAAAGTTTCGATTTTCGAAGTTAAATGTTTGCCGATCGGGAGGAAATAGATCAGATCTCGATGATGGAAAGTTTTGGTCGCGGATCGGAAACAAGGAGGAAAAAAATCAAAAAGATTAAGATTCGATCGTATTAATACTGGACGAGGACGAGAGGTAAGCGATCCGTGTCGATAGATCGGTATCGATCGGTCGTGAAGTCGACCGGTGAGGCATCAAACAAAAGTGACGCCACTCGTTGGACCAACACAAGAATTCGACACTCGGGGTGGCTATCTCCTTACAATCTTTCCACTCGTTTTTTCGTCTTCGTATAAAAATCGATTCGATCCTAATCTAGAAAATAAATACTCGCTTATTTATCCTTCGAGTCTATCGAATGCGATTTTCAAAATTTTCCGCAATTTTATTTCCGTCGAGGAAAAAAAAACGCATCTAACGCAGCGTTTCCTTCTTCGTACGGATCTTTTTCAAATCCTTGTTCGAATCTCTGCACCCACGCGCTCCATCCTGGTCAATCGATCAAACGTAGATCCGAAAAAAAGTATATAAGTTATAATCCTGTAAATCCATGGAAGCCGTGCTCGGTAGATACAGCAAAGAGATTAGATAAGATAGAAGGAACGAAGCCAAACCATCTTTTCATCTTCTATCTCATTCTTCGTTTCTATCGTTTCGTCTCTTCCCTTTATAATTTATATTTTATTCGACGCAGCAACAATATATAATCGAGACATCGTGCGCAAAATTCGTACGCGAGTTTGCAACTACTCGGTTATATAAAGAATCGTGTAAAATGGCAAATGAAATGATTAACATCGAAGATGAATCGTTGTGTACAACGATTATACATTGACAGGCGTAGTTCGGTTCGATGAATTTCATTTAATCACGATTCCTTTGTATTTTGTTCAACGATGCGATAATTTTCTTAGAAGAAACTAAAATCGTGTGTCCGTCTGCGTTCCCGATCGGCCGATTTAATTCACTTTCTATTCTATATACCGTACCGTACAATTTTTTCCATCCGTCGATTTCCTTCGTCCGACCCGCGTTTCAGTCGATGAACGCGAACAGCGTTTAAGTATCCACCAGAGATTCGAACGAACGAGAGCTCATCCATACTATGGTCACCGACAATGACGTTGCACGACGTTCTGGGCGGGTAACCCATCAGACTTCTCGACGTTCTTTCTCTTCTCATCTCCTCCTCTCTCCTCTCTCCTCTCCTCTCCTCTCTTCTTTTCGATTCCTTTCTCGCATCCCTATCTTTCGGCTTCTTTCTCCGTATTGTTCCTACGGGTTCCACCTTTGTGAAGGCGCACCGCCGTCTTCGAGGGTTCAATAATACGGGGAATATCCTCGATCCCGATCGAAATCGAACACATCGATCCAAAGAATGGTTCGCGAACGAAAGGAGAGGGGGGGGGGGGGAAAGGATTCCATTCTCTCGTCTCGTTTCTCGTTCGTCAAAGATTGTCTCCACCTTTCGTCTTGGAATTGTTTAAAAAAATCCGATTGAATCCCTCTTTCTTTCCGCCCAATAATCGGATCCCTTCCGTTTTTTCGCGTCGATTGAAATAATAATAATAATATGTAACCATCTTCCATGTTCATTTGTCTCGATTCGATCGAAAATCAATCCGCGTTTAATAACGCATCGCGAATTCAACCGAACGAATTGACTTGACTTACCGCGAATAATTAATCGATCCGAATTTTCCCTTTTAGATTTTAAACGCTCGCAACGGTGACGAAAGATTTGTCGCGCTTCAACTAAGAAACTAAGAATCTTTCTCGATCCTGTGCGCAGGTTGAGATAAAATAATCGCGATGCTATAAGATTCTCGTTTCATTTTGGGGGCGGGAATGGCGGGGAAAATGTATTCGTGGAGAAAGATCGAAACGGATACATAGCGTTCGGTTGGTCGGCGCAATCGTTTGGAGGGTTGGTCGAAATGATAGATGTAGTTACAGCATCCCCGGAGGCAGGGGGCGGTGGCGGCATCGATAAAGCACGTTGAGGAAGGAAGAGTTGTTAGGGTGAGAAGCAGAAGAAAGCCGGTTGGTCGCGGGACGCGAGCGAGAAAAAAAGATAGGGGAAGCAGGATGAAAGGAGAGGGGAGGGAGAAGGGCAAAGAGATTGGAGCAGCGCGGCGGGGGGATTCCGAGGGACGTATTGATGGCCCTGGAAATTGAAAACGCGCCTAGCGAACCGAAGTGGGTTTACCCCTCCTTCTCTCTTCCCTCCTTGTTTCTGTCCGCTCAAATTTAGGGATAAAATGGCGCTCCGTCCGTTGTACCCATCGTATTTCGATACTTGCTTCCAAACTTGTAAAATTGCACGCCTATCATTTACTTTTTTCTTTCTTTCCTTCTCCCTTTCTGAACGATAATGGCTCGACAACAAATTCTATTTTTTGTATAATGGACGTATTCGAATGATCGAACGAATCGTGTCTAAAGTTATCGGTTTTGAAATATAGTAGAATGAGGATGAAAGGTGCCAGGATCGCGAATTATTGTGATAGAATATACCACGTGACTGGCAATAATCCGCATAGCACACGATGGTGTCGCTGTGGTCGCCCATTGATTTCGAATTCACGAATACGTATCATCTATGCGGATTCTCGATCGGGAAGAACGGGAAGAAATTTGGGAAATTTAGAAGGAGAAGAGAACGGGGATAGGACGCGTGGTTCGAGCTTCTGTTCTCGCGGGAGTTGTTCGATCGAAGGATGAGAGAGAGAGAGAGAGAGAGAATCGATCGAAGTTGGTATTCATAACCCCGGATCTTCGTATATAACGCAGCTCTCAACATGGACGATACATCACACCGAACGAAAAAGAGACTGAAGCAACGATGATAGAAGGGGATGAAGAGCGTTGTCCGGGAAAGGGAGAAGAGAGAGAAAAGGGAATGGTTGGATAACCACTATCGGAGAGTCGGTATGATTAATGATCGAGTACAATGCTATTTTCATTAAACTCATTTCACTGCAGCCCGTATATAACGCGGGCATGGCCAATCTATATGGTCTCGGCTATACGAGCACCCTTCGCTTCTTTTTCACGTTGCCGTTAGATTCTTGATTATGACGTCTCTATGATCCTCGACCTTGACGCTCTCGGATCTCATCCCACTGAATTCGACCATTGTTACGAGCCGTCCTTCTCGCTTCTTTCATTATCACGACGAAACGGCCACGTTTCGAACATTCCATGTCGTCGACCATGACGCTCTCTAAATTCGAAAATGACTTCATCCGTGACCGATGAATCCCATCCTTATTCTTTCCCCTTAAAAAACGACTCAGTTTTTTAAGACACGACGGGAAAATTGTCGGTTCGACGGAGAAAGAAGTCGCTGGTATAAAGATATATCTAAGTTTTCTTTCTTTTTTTTTTTTTTCCCCCTTAATGTAACTTCTATCAATTAAATGTTCGATAGGATATACTTTTTTAACGAGTAGGTTCCATGATATTTCGATATTTCCAGAAGGATACAAAGGATACGTACGACGAAGCGCAAGATAATCCATGGGCAGGCCTTCCTTACACCATTGATCTCGAGACCGGTAAGTGCAAATTGATTTTATGATCTGGGAGAGCCACGTATATTCGATAAAATAAGTAATACGTATTTGCGCGTGAATTTTAAATGCATAAATTCAGAATCGAACGTTATTATAAATTATACGTTTCGCGTGATACAATTTTACGAATCGATTAAAATTGTTTTTCCAACGAAGGAAAGAAAAAGAGAGGAAAAAGAAGATAAATAAACGTACACGCGCCGATTCGAAACGCTTGATTTTCATATATCGATATTTATTAATGAAAAAACATCGTGTTCGAATATCCTACACTTTCCAATACCGATATCATACGTTATACCTATGCGTTTAATTCGCATAGTTCCTTTTATACGAAGCGTGTCGAATCAAAGCTGCGATTCGCAATCTGGCCGCACCTTTCGCGAATCTAATCGAGCGCCATAAACGCGTCCATTAACCTGTGTAACCTGTTCGTCGATCGATAATTCGGTTAGCAATTTTTATTAAAAAAAAAAAAAAAAAAAAAAAAACAGAAAGAAGAAATATCATCGCTCCGACAAGATGAGACAAATTTCGCGTGATATTTTATGGAAAGAAGAGAAAAAAAGAAAGAAAAAACGATGCATCGAATGCACGAGGGCAAAGTCGGGCCCACGAGGTGAAAATAATTTATCGAGACACTTTTGATAGGAAGAAGTGGAGGAAAAGGGAGAGAAACGGTGAGTAAAGAAGACCGAGGCGCGCGCGGCTCGGTTGGAAGATGAACAGGAGATGGAGAAAGAGGCAGTGTGGGTCGGGGAGTGGCTACAGGAACGCCCTCGCTGCCTTCTTCCCTCCCTTACCTTCCCGTGCCCCACCATCCCGAGCAGCCCTTCGCGCTCGCCTCGGCTTTCCTCTCTTCTCTCTGCATTTAATTACTTTGCGTCGCGGCGAGCAGAGAGTGCGCCTAGCGATCCACTCTACGTCCTGTTTCGTATCGACGCTTGACGAAGGTTCGCTCGTTAAAACCTTTTTTAAATGTCCGCGTATCTTCCTCCGCTTCTTCCCTTTTTCTTCCATCCTTTTTCTTCTAAAAAAAAAAAAAATATCGTGCAAACATTTTTCTATTAAGTATTAATTCATCTTATATTTTTCTTTTCGCGCGTTGAAACCTGTGGATGGATCTTTTAAGAACAAAAAACGTATCCAAACGTATTTCAACGAGAACAACACGCGGTTATAGGAGATATATACGTTTCGAATTATTCTTTTCGAACGATATCCACGAAATTATTATTTTTCTTCGTTTCACTGTTTCCAAAGGAGGAAAATCGATGTTTTTACCGAAATTTTAGAGTTTGTTGCGTTGGGACACCGTCGACGTAGTAAATTAATTCGATTCCGCGATAATAAGTTCGTTTTACAAAGCATGGAGGCAGACTAACAAGAGCACCGGAGCTCATTACGCGGCTATCTGGTCGTCGATCGATCGACTCGACGCACGGCATTGTGTGATTAATGAGTCGCTCGACAAAAGAAAGCACAAATTCCTTGGGCGCCGCTATTCTTTAAGATTCACTAAGAGAAAATAGAGAATAACGAGCGGTTCCCAACCGAGATACGGACCTTTAAGAGAAAAAGAAAAAAAAAAAATATGTTTATCGCTCAACTCGGTACGATCACAATTGCAAACAAAATTCAAAGCATTGCACTCGGTGAACGAGTAGTGAAGTAAGAAAATCTGGTGGTGGTTCGAAAGGAAAAAAAAAAAAAAAGAAAAACACGCAACGGACTTACCCCCAAGAACGAAACCCGCTCCTTATCTGATCAATGGACAAATAATTCATTAAACCGCGGGTATTATATATTATGCACGGTAAAAAGTTCAGTGCACTCGGAAGCTTCGGTCGGACGCCGTAATATCTTGACCGATGAAAAAATTGCAAAACGATATGGTTGCGCGCTGAGTTACATTCGAAAGGATGTGTCGAGATTACATGTAAATTTATTCGCAACACGTAATCGAGTCTCGCGAGGGTTATACGGGCGCGAATTCACGCGAGCCGCGATCCTCGGCGTGTTGCCTTGCTTTACCCACTTCGGTTTCGTGAAAAGGAACGACGAAGGGTCGAACGTGAGTGAAAGAGTAGAAAAAGAGTAAAAAAAAAAAAAAAAAAGAAGAAGAAGAAGAAGGTGTTTCGCACGATACCGTCAACAAAGTACAAAGTAAGTACTTGTAACCAATTTGACGAAGCATGATGGATTACACGATGTGGATCTATCTCGTAAAAAAAGTTTATATCCGAGGAATAAATTATCATAGCATTGTCTCGCCGCGAACGCTTTTGGGCGCGCCGCTCCTAAAACCTTTCCCTTTCGATCGACGCGATGTTTCTCTCCTCCCCTCCTCCCCTTCCCCACTCTGTATAACCTTCTCTGCTCGCGTTCGATATGTATATACGCGATATGGATACGCGCGATAAAGAGTTATCTATGATTTTAATAGATAATTCGTCGAATAGGGTAGAGTAGAATCGGAAGTAGATTTTTGTTAATGTTAAGAATATCGAACGGAGCCGATACGATAAAATCTAGAAATTAGAGACTCGACTCGAACTCTTCTTTCCTGTTATATTTATTTTGATCGGTAAACGAGATAAAAGATTTTGTCGAATAGTATATCGTACGTATATATCGTGGAATTGCGATTCACGATACAATTGTAAATCGTACGGGAAGAAGCGAGGAGAGGGGAATGTTCGATCGGTAGATCGGGCAAGGATGGAAGTAGAATTGGCGAATGGTGGGGAAACGAGGTAGAAAACGCATGCGTGAGTATACATAAAATGGAACATCTGCCACGTGCGCGGGCGGTGCATAGTGCGTACTCGTGCGTGGACGACGGAAATCTCAAGGGGGAAAGATGCGTGAAAGTATGGCCGAATCCGCCATGCGTGTGCGCGCATTTCGTTACAGGCGTGTGCCGTTTTCTCTTCTCTTATCCGAATAAATAAAAATGTCGATCGATTAAAAATTACGCGATCGTTACGACCGGACAATTTTTAATTTTTAAACGAGTATCAAATTATCGTTCGATGAATACTTTTATCGAATTTCGCAGAATATTTCGTTTTTTCACCTTTCGCGTAATAATTTTTCGTAAAAGTAATTTCCTACGAATCTTCGATAAGCGTTTATATTAAATATTTTAAAAATATTGTAGGCAATCTTTTGACGATACGAATAATAATCGTGAATTATACGCAATAAATGGGGATAATAAAGATGTTATTCCTTTGACCGATGATATATGCGTTATAGATTTTAAATATTTTTTTTGATATTGGAATTCTTTGCATCGGGAAGTATAAGTTTCCTCCCAATATCTACGATAAAATTAAGCAAGAAACATTAAGAGGGATCGAATGCAATTTATTTCCAGTGTTGTATTAATTTCCGCTTCGATTCGTCACGAGCGCTCACAAAGAGAGAAAAAAATAATATCCGAGTGGCTCGATGCGTGGCAACAACCGTGACTAATTTCATCCAAAGTGGATACAGGATGGAATTGAGAACAGACCCTATCCAAGATTTTTGCTCTAGAGCATGAAAAAAATATATAAAAATTATCCAGCTTTTTCATTTTCCCGATAAAAGCACAAAAGGTGTGATATTTGCTCGAGTTATTTGAACGAAAAAAAAAAAAAAAAAAGAAAGAAAGAAAAGAAACTTCCAGCATTTGAAAATTCAAACGTTGTTATCGATCAACAAGAACAAACATTTCGTCGATTTAATAAACAACTTTTCAAATTTATTGTTCTCGTCTTACGAAAATTTGAAGGTGGAGGAAACGAAAGGTTTTTCGAAGGATTCGAGTCGCGGTTAAATCCCGAGAGGGAATCAATATTTGGAATCGTGTGCGTTCCGCCATGTTAGTCGGGGTATTTGAGCGAGGAACCCCCATGGGTGACGTATTTGGGGGCAGCTGGTTGGTGAGCCTATGTACGACGGGGTTATAGGGATACTCGGAGCCATGACTTGCCATATCCACCCCTGTAACACGAGCACGCATCATTACTCATATCGTGGCTCGTTGCACGCCACGGATTCACGGAATGAATTCGGGAGGGCACTTCCACGGGAGGGAGTTTAGGGATGAAAATATACGACGGAACGATAGAACTGACGTATCGCATTGAAAAAGAAGCTCGAAATATATTTCTCTGGCTGCGAAATGAATCGCGTTTGAAATTGAACGCTTAAATAAAATTGTTTCGCTTCAAAATCACAAACTTAGAATTTTTACTTACTCGTGTAAACGTATCTATTACCAGGTAGCTCCCTGTTTCCGTCGATCAAAATCGTATGGATAAAGAAAATCGATTCCGTCCCGACGAAAGCGATTACGTTAATCGAAGAATGATTAGTCTCTTTCGTCAATTTCACGCTAGAGATATTTCGATCGTTGGGTCGAAACGTTGAAACTTGGGAAAAATTAGTAGCGAAAAGTGGTGAGAGACGTCTTCTCGGCACCCATTTTAACTTTTCAAAGATCTTCTGTATCTGTACAATAGAAATACTTTTCCAAGGATTTTGAGAGGCGTTATACCTGGTCCGGATTGCTTCTTCGATTTCCTGAGATTTTTTTTTTTTTTACAAATCATGCTTGAAAGAGATTTCGAAGGATATGTCTTCGCTGAGGATATTCAAAATTCTCGTTGAATGATCTTCATTGTATCAAAATTCATTTTTCGCTACGTGAAAATTATAAAAAAAAATTTTGATGGTGGAATAATTATTTCGCTCTAACAATGATCGCGATAACAATTTTTCAATGTTATTTCTAATTTTACGAAATTATATAGAGATTATTCGTATTTCTCGTCTATATTTTACATTTGCGACTCGAACCAAGCAAAATACAAATTGAAGAATAGAGAAGAGCGTAAAGCCAAACATTAAACAATAAAAAGAAGCGTAGGCATTATGGCGAGTTTCTGGCCGAGAACCATGTTGATTTAGGATAGATATGTATCAGACTAGGTTGGTTAAGGTCGACCTGTCACTTCGAGTACCATTAGCCCTTTCTAGACACTCTCTTCCACGGTCGACCTTCAACCTGTCATTATTGCATCGAGCCATTTTTTCTTCTCAACCGATTCTCTCCGTGAGAAATTCTTTTCAAAAGTAAAAAAAAAAAAAAAAAAAAAAAAAAAGAAAGAAAAGAAGAATTTCGTTAACGATGGAGAAATTCTTCTCCACGCTTCGTAAGTATTCGCTTCTTGAGAAATCCGATGATTAGATTATTCCACGTATGCCACGAAGAAAATCTTCTAATCTTTGAGTAAATGCATAGAGGCAAATGCGTAAAACCATCGATTCCTTCGACTACGATTCGAAATACTACGGTTCGGTCGTGGAATGGGTCACTGTGCCACTGTGCACACTCGAGAGAGAAATCGTGCATCATGACAACTTGCAACACCTCCAAGATCCAATAAAATCTTGTGTACAGAAACGAAAAATCATCTTTTTTTAGAAAATATCTTCGCGAAGAAGACATTATAGACATTATAGGCCGATAATCGATACAAATATAACGGACACGAGTGAATTTCTATGGAAAATTTATTGCTCGAACGGTTCGATGGATTTACCTTGATTTAACGTTTGAATACTTATTATTCTTTGAATTTTGACGAGAAGAAAGAAGTAACTTACACTTACCGTGTAAAACGTAAGCAAGATTTCACAAGAATGAAGAGTACATTACAATTCAATCTCGTTGTATTTCATTCTCGTGGTCGAGACTAGATTATATTCGATTTACGAAGAAGAATCTGATGTATCGATGGCCCGATTCCTGTATGTAAAGAGAACGGATGCGGAAGCAAATGCGATCAAAGGAAGAAGTTTTCGAATGTCGAAACGAGAAAAATGCACCGCCTAAGCATGACTGGGCTACCGTTCCTCTCCTCGTGGACGCGTGGCCAACGAAAAGTGCAAGCTAAACATGAAGAGCGAACGTCATAGTATGAGGTGGCAACGTTCATTGACGGCAAACTTGACATCCAGAATGACTGGTGCGTACGAGGGTGTTAACTAGGTCTCTGACCTCGTTTACAGGATCCTTTGCTTCGCTCGCCTCTTCCTTCCCACCTGATATCCACCGTTCCAAACGATTCGATTCGATCGCTACCCTCGATCTCGTCCGATAGATGGATCCATCGTTATTCCACATATATTCTGAACCAGCTTCTGAGAAAAGTGTTTAAACGTTTGTTGAAGATCTGTCGAGGATGGATCGAATATTCCGACTCGATTGTTCGATGCGTATTATTACGAAGGGGGAGGGAGGGGAGCGGGAACGAAAGAAAAAAAAGTATTTACGTTACATTATGTAAATGCGAAGAAAACGATAATTATATAGAAGGAAAAAAAAACACAAAGAAATAATAATATCCACTTAATTAAAATAAATCTTAAAATCAAAGTTCTTCATTTTTTTTTTTTTTTTTTTCCTTTTTTTCTAACGAAAAAGTTATTTATATTTAAGTATTGTATACAATCGCATACGTAAGTAAGTACGATGTGTTAATGTAATGTATTAATAATTTCTGCAAGTTGATAAATTTTTTTTCATATTGTTTCTACATTCGTATATGAATGATGTAAAAATATGCTTCGCAATTTTTTTCTGTTTTACGGTACGCATTTAGAAAAATATTGCGTACAAATACGATGCTCGATGCATTTAATGCATTTGTGTGCAAGTTAAGTAATTTAAATTAAAAATGAGACTTGACAAATTTTTTTCGTTTTCCAAACGAAGAATCCTAATCTCGAATCGCAAAAATAACAATGATACAAATAAATATATGAGAAACAATTCGAGTCGGAGTAAAAATTAAATAGGGGAACGAATTTATAATTTAAAAAATATCGATCTTTTCGTAGGGAAAAAGGTGTGTACCGTTAATATTTTTATCGCGGCGATGCGTATTCATTTCATAAGGAAGTTGAAGAAAAAGTCAAAGATCGGTAGATATTACAGGACGAGGCACAATGTTGGAAAAGCACAAGTTCATGCATCCACTATTATTTATCGTACCTATACAGAGGATGATTTTAGACTTGATTCTTTCACCAACGTTCCAGAAGATCGAGCACGCATTGTTACGTTATACGTATATATATATATATATATATACTTTCGTCGGTGATCGCAATTCGCTTATCCTAGGATAGTTGACGAGGGCGATACAATGATTTGTACTCGTTGAGTACATAAAGATTATTCTATCTTGCCTCACAATTCGTACATTCTTCCAAAGTATCGAGGTAGTTTATTTTAAAAAATATCATCGAGAGATTAATAATTATCCAATCTAATCCGGTTTTATGCGAGACGATCTTGTGACGGAATTCGAATAAGAGCGACGACACAAGAATAAAGGGTCGATCGATGGGACGGGCATTTGACAGGATTTAGATACAATCGGCAGTGATTTTACAGTAGTGTTTCGATCATCTATCGAGTCTGATCTCGAAGTTCGATCGGACAAATACATTTTATTACCTTTATTCTCTTTTTCTGTCATTTAACACAAATTGTATTTATTAAATGCAAGAATTGCAAGAATGGAATACTCGCGCGAGTTTTGTTAATCGGAAACGGAAAGACGGAAAATGGTTTTGGTAAAAGATCGATGGAGATTTTTGCGAGGATAAAGCGAGTCTCGGGACTCGTTGGTAGGATGCACCCTTGGATAAGCTGATACGTGGCTACGTGGACCGATCGAGACTCGGTATACGCTCCCTGGTCACAGTGGGGAGTCGGGGAATGGCATTATGGGTAGAAACCTTCCCTCCCTTCTCTCCAGGCCTGGAGCGCGCATTGTGTGGCAGCCATATTGGAATAACAGCCAACCCCGTCGTGATTGGTCCGTTTTTTAACGGAGAACCCGTCGCTTGGCACAATACTCGTCTTGGCCATGGTTAGGCAATGCCTTGCTACGCGATAGACTATCAGTCGACTCCATGCTGTGCCTGCATCAAAATCATCGGCCAGTGCCGGCTGTTACGATACTCCTCGCGCACGATAATCGCGATAATCGCGTGAAACAAAATTCCATCCAAATATATATCGTTTCCCGAGTTTCCTCAGGCTCGCGCGATCCTCGATCTTCTCCCAATATAGATTAATCTAGTTCCCCCTCCAGTATTTTCGCGCCAAAGGACAGTTTTTTTTATGGAGAAAAAGTGCGTGTACGATGCGAGGTATTCGCGAGTTTGGTCGAGAGAGTGGTAAAAGTCTCGTTCGTTGCGATTCTTTCTTACGTTGCTCTCGGTGATGTGAACAGTGTGAAAATTAAAAAAAAATAACTAAAAGTAATAAGGTGATTTTGATTGAAACTTTGAAACTGTGACACGACGTTGTGATCGTTGGAATTGTGGATTATCCCTTCGTTCATTCAGTCACGGATTACCGTCCTTTGAGGTATGTCGACCGAAACTTAAGTAATCTATCTAAACCGCGTCCAATAAAAATAACCTCGATCGTTCGAAATTTTGAAAATCAACAAAATCCTTTCTCGCAAAAATTACGATTTTAGGGAAATAAAATTCATTTCTATCTAACTCGAAAATTGCAAATTTTGTTGTCATTGTTACGATGAATAAGGGACGATTTTCGCTAAGTTTTACGAATATAATTAAATAATATATAATCTTTTGGTTAAAAGTGATTAACCATCTCGATCTCGATTCTGGTGGACACGGTGGGGGACAATTAATAATCGAATCGGAGAATGGATGAATTACGAGTTGGGCTATTTATAATCGCACCAGGTGCGCGTAAGTCTCGTTGAAAATTTTCAGGCGTTGACATTTACACGTCTCCATAGCGAGGAAACGGAGGGAAAATGAGACGTCAAATGGAAAGACGGTTGAAAGCGTGTCGGTATCGGTCATTGGCACCCTTTTGTCAAGGGCTGCAAATAAGATTTACCTCGATATATTTGTCATCGAAGGATAGGACAATCGTGATGGCGCATTCGTGGCGTGGAATCCCTCGTTCTGGTATTATATGGAAGCGAGCTGTAGCGTTGTATCGGAGGCACGAACGCTGCCAGCCTTATATACCTTTTTCGACGCTCGGTCGAAAGGGGCATTGGTCTAAAAATTTTGTCGAGTAATGCAGGAATTATTATCCGAAAAAGGGCGACCCCGTGCAGGGGTGCTGGAAGAAAAAGAAAATGATCGTTAGACGCGCGCGAAATGTGAGAAATGATCTGTCGACGTTCCCGTGGCCGTGGAAAAAGCCGACCGCGAGTTCAAAGAAGCCGTGGAATCGAACGAGACCGAGAACGAAGTGCCATTAGACGCACCGTGATCCAGCGAATTCGCTTTGGATTTTAAACAGGCAAACATTCCCTTCCCCAAAATCGTTCTTTGCCATTTCAAAAAAAAAAAAAAAGAAAGAAAGAAAAAGAAACACGCGTATTTTCTTTGATTATCTTTGTTCATCGAGCTTGTGTCATCGCTTTTTTATTTAACTGTATTTCTAAAAAAAAAAAAAAAGAAATCTATTCGTTTTCATCTTTTCTAAATAAAACGAAAAGAGTATCCGATTATTATTATTATTATTATTATTATTATTATTTTTTAAATTTGCGTTACATTCGTAAAAAAAAAAAAAAAAATAGTGCAGTTCGTCCAGAAGAGAGCAATTGAAGTTTAGAAATTATAGGTGGGCATGATCGTGCGGTCTGCCCCGCGTTTCGACCAGACAATGGCCGCCACCACTCGTTAATGTAATAGCCATCCCAAAGGTGGGATCTTGGTTCTCGCGGATACCCGTACTACTCGTGAAGAGTAGGCAGAAGAACGAAAAGCCTCTTCTTCTTTTGCCGACCCGCCTGTCCTTCACTTTCCGACCTGTCCGCATTCGGCCAGCCTTCGGAGAATTATTATTTTATGAGATTATTATCTCTAATAACATCACCTCTCCAGCCGAAAAAAGGAAAAGATAATTTCGTCGTCCCTCAAAATCTCTCCCTCCTCTTTCTTTTTTTCTTTCCCCTCCCCCCCCCCCAACTTTTTTCTTCCCTCCCCTACGAAAAGGCGAGTAATTAATTATGGGCACCAGCCGAAAAGATCGATCGTCGATTCCCGGTATCATATATCGGTAATATATAATCGAGGCGAAAACGAAAAAAGAATGATCGTGGAAAGCGATTTTGGAAAGCGACGGCGAGGGCTGGGAGGCGAAGGCGTCGTCGCGTTCGGAGCGTGCGTAAGGGATGAAGTAGGGTAGAGCGAGGAGGGACGCGCGATTGGCCGTGGGGCGGGAACATGGAGGGGTTGTTCAAACCGGCAGGTGGATCTTCAACAACACCCCTTTGTCCCTCAATTAGTTACGTTTTTTTCCTTTTCCGTCCCTCCTCCCAAATTTTACCTGTCCGTCGGCTCTAGTCGGTTTTCGAGTGTTGCGCCTCCACTTTTAGTCGAGTCACAGTGAATCCGGTTTCCTCGAATCGTCCTGCAACTGTTTTTATCTATTCTCTTTTCTTTTTCTTTTTTTTTTCTTTTTTTTTTTTTTTTTTTTCCGTAACACGTTCGAAAATTTCACCGTAAAATGAACGTATAACGTGCATCGTAGAATTTAGATCGAAGTTAATTTTCGGTTCGGTTCGAAACGCAGTCGGCTGCTGCGTTAAATTCATAAAATGAAACGTGCTTTCATTTTGGTATTCGCATATTTCGTTTGTTCGAAAGTTATGAGTTACAGTTAAGAAAAAAAAAAAGCGACACGACTCCTGTAAAAAGAACTATGGCTTTGGATTTGGATTCGGTGGACAAAGTAATACATTTTTCATCTCGGTAACCCGATCGTACGACAATTGTTTATTCCTTCCGATTTCGAAATAATAATACGAAAGATCGTGAAAATGAACGATAGCGAGCGATGAATTATTACAGTGATCTATGTGAAAAGTGGGAAATGTAATTGCTCGTGCCATGCAATTTCGCGGGCAATTAAATATTTTTAAATGATCCTTAAGATCCTTTGGTACGTTGGGCACGCAATTCTGTTTACGCTTACTTACGTTTCATCAACCGATAATTTGATCGCGTGCCTTCTTTCCGCGAGCGAAACGACAAAAGTCGTTATTACACGAAACACGAGTAACATTCCGTTTCTTTTTTTTTATTTTTTTTCCTCTCTCTCTCTCTCTCTCTCTCTCTCTCTCAACATCGAACGAGAATAACGTTTGAAGCGCGTACTCTTTGTCTTTCTTCTTGAAGAAAAAAACGAAGAAGAAAACGACGGTGTAACTCGAATTGGACGCGGGTTTGTGTTTCAGGTGAATATATTCTCAACTCTGGAAATCAAGAGGAAAACGGAAACAACGCGATCGAAGAGGAGGAGGATCGGCTGCTTAGAGAAGCGTCGCTAGATTTAGACAATCACCCGTTGGCTGGATTAACCGATGATTCTTTGGGATTAACCGACACTTTAGAACTCGAGAATGATCTTCCTTCGGACTTACTCGGAGGTAGTCTCTTAGCAAGCGCAAACGTCGAAAGTCTTCTCAACAACGATAGTTTGGATCTTCCCGACGGATTCAATCTCGAGGAGGCACTCCAACTCGTTGGCCTCGATGAGGCGCAATCAGAGGTTTGTCCCGATCTTTATTTACCCACATTTCATTCCTTTCCTATCCGCTACTTTCATTTCTATTTTTCTCTTTCCTCTTTGTTAAGAGAATCATGTTCTCTCTTAACAAAAAAAAAAAAAAAAAAAAAAGAATTAGTAGAAACGCAAACATCGGAATAATTATATGTAACTTTGAGAAGAATGGAATAGGATAGGATAATTTCAATAACTCTCCAACCTCTCGAGGAAACACCGAATCTTATCTCTTTGAAAATGGACGGAATGATATTAATTATTCTTGATTTAAACAAAAAAAAAAAAAAATTATCAAATCCTTGCTAGGAATTGGAATGTTGACTTTTATCGAAACAGAAGCGTAATTGTAACATTTTCAGACATGTTCTGCAAAATAGCATTGGTCGCATCGCATCTTTGACGATATATGTACGAGAAATTGATCGCAAATGGATCGAATGAAGAGAAATCGAAGATATAATATTATTGCGTGACCGCTTCCCGTTCTTCTTTACGATTAAAATATATACGTATGTAGGTATAGTTTTTTCCTTATTCGAAAAAATCAATTTCGTTTATTATCGTTGCCATATATATATTGAATCGACTGTTACCTTCGTTCAATCGAAAAAAAAAAAAAAAGAAATATATACATATATATATATATAATTTTTATTTAAAAACCGGTCATTTAACCGGTTCGATAGAACGAGGTATGGGCTAATAGTTTTAGGCTTTGGTTAAAAGTGAATTTACAGCTAGACATTATTACGTTTCAAAATTTCAATCGTCTTAAATTTCAACTAGTTCTCTGTATATTGAAAAATTATTGAATCTAGACTCTTCTAGAATTGAATCGCGAATCATCTCGAAACCGAACGATTAAGTTTCTGATCGTTAAAACGAAAATGTGACATTATATGTATATATATATATATATGTAGGAAACGAAACCGGAAGTGAAGAAGAAGGAAAAAGATAGCATCGAAGAATCGAGGAGTGCAAAGGACGACGAGTCGCCGATTATAAGCAGCTCGAGCAGCGTCGAGGTCGCGAAGTCGTCGAGGTGCGAGGATCCCGAGACCGGCGACATGATTCACACACCGCAATTTCATCATCCCCATCATCCTCACCATCGTTCCTTCCAGGTACGTACGACCTCGATTTTACCCCTTTTTATCTTATCCTTTTCTCTGTTCGAGAAAACAGAAAGAAAAGAAAAGAAGATATATTCGTATTTTTATATCGTTTTCGTTATATCGTTACAAATAGTTGGCTCAAGCAGAAAGAAACAAGATGACGGTTAATCGTCACAGTTCGTATCACAGTTCCATCTAAATTACCTTCGTTTGATTTGCCTCTGTTTAAATTATCGTCGTTTAATTATAAATATGTGTAAATATATTCTTACGAGTAAAATATTATCAAGAGTTTGTATTTGTTGCGCTGTAATTAATCATCGCGTGTTATAATATAACGTAATTTCTAGAGAAGTTTCTTCCAAGAAAGAACGTATAATCATATTTATATCGTTTTCTAATTACATCGTTTTTATTACCAACATCATCAACATTTTTTTACATTAAATTTGTATCCATCAAATTTTTTTTTTTTTTTTTTTTTTATAAAGTTAATCACGTGTAATAATTATATATTTTTTCCTATATGTAATCGTATATTTTCTTTAAAAAAACAACTACCTCTCATTTATTGATTGGGACTTGCCATAAAAAAATATAAGTACTTACGTATATTTTATATCTATTTCGAATTACTTTTTTTTCTTTTTTTCGATTTACTTTTTCAACTTACTGTTTTGAAATCAATTAGAACGTAAATATAACTGCAATAAATTGCGCGTTTTTATTTATTTTGTTAAGTAAGAGAGTTTCCAATAATTAATCGGCTCCTAATTGAATTAATATCTAACAGATAACGTGTCCATATTCTTCTACTTTTGTCTTAAAATTTACGCGTTAATAAGTAAACCGGATAAAATGAGAATAATTCTCTTATTTATGGAATGAAAGTCCATATTTTTCAAAATTTTTAGAAAATTTTGTATCGAATTATCATAGATAGATTCCAGACTGAAACTGTAAAGAGACCGTTATAAAGAGATGCTTAAATCTTGAGTATTTATATTATTCATTAAGTATGGAGCATAATAAGTATTTGCAATCTGGTAGATTGTTTTATCACTTCATTGCTATCTATCGTATATTTGAAAATTAAATCGCATCCACCATGCATATATAATATATTTCTTTTTTCTATATATCGGCATATATATTATAATGATGTAACGTACATTGAACGTACATTGAACGAAGATGGTTAATGTTGATAATAACGTTGTTAAGATTTCACAATTTCTTCCAGGATTCAAGAGATTTAAAATCGCTATGTGCAAATAATTGTTAAAATGAATAAAGATACAAAGATGAAAAAAGATGAAAATTCAATCAACTTTTACGTATATCGATCTTTTTTTCTACGATAATTTGATTAATAGTCATCATTTTAGTAAATTGCTACTTGCATTACATATCGATATTCATTGTATTTATTTTTACGTTCAAATTAAAAACTAAAAGAAAGTTATATATTTCTGATTGTGAAATCAAATTAATATTTATTTACATAACATTTCATTGTTGACAAAATTTTTTTATCGTTACACTTTAAACAATTTTCTATTAACAATCTATTAATCCATTAACATTACTTTCCATTCTTGTTTTTCATTTTTATCTCCTCTCCTCTCTCTCTCTCTCTCTCTCACACACACACACACACACACACATTAGTTTTGATTATATTTTAAGCGAAAATTATTTTTCGGATAAAAATCATTGCTCTTAAATATCATTGAGAAATTATATTGTTTGTTTTAGTTTAGTTTGTTTAAAAAATGATCGCAAATAGCATAAATACATTTGTCCAGCGATAAATTTAAGATAACAAATCCGATTTATGATATGTCAAATATGTTGTGATATCGTTCAAATAATATTATATTTATAACTTTATAAATATAATATTAAAGAATTATTGAACGCCGATATATAACGCCGATCGATACGCCGACGTGTTCTCGAACAAATTTCATTATATAGAAAATTTTACGATTCGCGTAAAGATTTGGCATTCGAGAAACTATCGATGACTTCGATATCCATCGGAGAAAGAATTTCGATTTTTTCGATTTCGAAAAATTTCCATATACACAAGTATATACACAAGTATGTATGTGAGAAGAAAGGGTATACAGATTGGATATCATTTCTGATTTAGATATGACATTCCAGATGGTTTAATTAGAAAATAGTTTATCCATCATCTGTAACCAGTTTTCGTTAAATAACATTTGCAGTCTAACCAGTTTATCCTATATACTTGCATATAAATTTTTCAAATATGTTAACTGTGCAACTATGTAATATGTAAACGCGATTTTACAAGCTTATCGCGCGATACGAAGTGACATATTATTATTATAGAAATAATTATTTACATTCTTATATCTTTATTCATTTTAGAGTAAAAAAAAAAAAAAAAAAGGTAGAAAAAAATATAAGATGTATAATCTTATGTTAATTGGATTTATGATTCGAAACAAACAGGAATTAAATAATCATAAATAATTATGAAATGTAAGGAAAGAAAAATAGATAGCAATATAAGCATAGAATTTATTTTTTTATAAAAACAAAAAGAAAGAGGAAAAATTCTATCGATATAAATAATCATTATCATTAAAAATCAATCATAACGTTATGATTTACGATCCGTTGATTTACGAAAGATATCGATACGCGAGAAAGATACGCAGATGATTTAAATATTCGCGTAAGATGAATTTAGAAATTATAAATGATAAAATACCGGTGTTTAAACTCGCTATCACCACGATTAATCACAATTGCGATCGCAATTCGTATTAACATCGAGATGAATTGTGCGTTCTAAATTTCACCGATCCCATCTCGAGATACCTTTCTTCCTATTATCTCGAACAAGTGTCGATTCGGGGGATCATCGTTTAATCAATTTCTTTCTCGATCGATTTACGCAATTAAGCGTTTTGTTTGTTTTTTTTTTTTTTCTACTCTTTTTTTTTCTCTCTCCTAATTCACACACGCGTAGGTATACGCACGCACGAGTATGCGCGCGAGAAAGGAGAGACGCGGGTAGAAAGAGAAATAGTTATTTCGGTGATCGAGGTTGCACTATATTTTCCAACTTCCATCGTATTTCTTCGAACCTACTGACACACATAAGAGCCGCGCGTACCATCCAACCGAGATAATATCGGTTAATGCGGTGAACGTCTGTCGCTCGGATCGAAATCCGCGAGATTTCGCAGAGAAGAAAAAGAGAAAAGAAAGAAGAAGAAAACGTTTTAACGAGACGCGGCGTTTTAGTTTCAAGTTGATGGAGAGGAAGAAGATAGCGGGTTGTTTTGGTAGGCTGTGGCGTGACCCGGCGTGGTGGTGCTCGCCGCGAGAAAAGCCGTGTGGTCAGGCACGAAGAGGAGGACGATCGTGACAATGACCTACCGAGATACATAGTCCTCGACGAGACTCGAAACGTGACGCAATGCGTACTTACGTGCCCAGGTCTTGCATGCACGTGAATAAGCATAGCTGAAAACTTGCGCCAATCAGAGAACACGGGGACCCCTACCATGATCGTTCACCGTGCACACGATCGTGATCGCGTTGTATTCCTGCCACTCGCGGACGACATGCGGTTCGAAGTAAACGTAAACCTTGTGGAAAATTAGTTTGCCGTTTTTCCCTCCCGTTGAAAAACTTTGTCCCGTTAAGTCGTTACGCCAATGTCCCCGGATAAATGTAATTTCGTTTCGATAAACGTGATTGTGCGACTTGGAAAAGTGTTGTGTTTCTCTAGCCTCTTCTGATCGCCGATTTCCTTGGGGGGGGAGAGAGAGAAAGAGAAGAAAAAAAAAAAAAGGATCGAACGGAATGTGTGATTCGGTACGCGCGCTTCGTGGGATAATCGTTTCTTCCATTTTTCTTCTTTCTTTCTTTCTTTTTTTTTTTTTTTTTTCTTTCTTTTTACACGCATTTCGAGTAAGATGATTCGCGGCAGAAGGACATTATTGTTATCGTTGCTCGTTTAAGGACAATTATCTCGATATTCGAGTATCGCGAGTTTGATAAAAGTGCGTGTTTTTCCGTATCGTATCGTTCGGTGTATTCTTGAAATTCTTATTAATACCACGATGATCGATCTTATTTTCGCGTGGTGGAAACATTCCGTCCCCTGTACGATCGGTCGACTATCGACTAGTTAACACCAGTTCGTTTTCATTTTCGTTTTGTATCCCTTCGAGAAAAATTGAAGAAAAATTTAGATAGAGCGTGAATCGATCATTTTTTATTATTATTATTATTATTTCTTATTATTTTTGTTGTTGTTAAATCGTTCCGATAATACACACCGTCGAGCGAATGAATATTCGTTAATCGCAACAGACACACATGAATGACGTGCAGCAGTTTATCGTTAAGCCTCATTCACAGAGCATCGAACAACAACAATATCAAGCTACTTCAGAATGTTGGAATCCGATTGTGGACGAAGGTTTGTTACAGGTATACACGTATTCTCGCACATCAAGGATAATTGTATTATTATATAATGGGATAAAAGACGTAAAAAGAAAAATATCGATTTACCACGAATTGAACGAATTCGTTGTTGAAGATCGGAAAAGTAGTTTGTTCGACGGTTAAATTACGTATCTAAGGTAACGAAGGTAGATGCTACTCGCTTATTTTGCATATGCGCTTATTACTATAATAGGATAATTTTGAAAGTATCGAACGTTCGTATTCTTATCGACGTTATTATTTTTTTTTCTACGACACAACGATAGATAATTATAACGCAATATCTCTATGAAATAACGAATATTACACCGCGTTCACAACTCATCGCGCTTCTTATTTTTACAAAAAAAAAAAAAAAAAAAACATCCAGTTTCACTCCGATCCATTTCTTCTTTCTATCCTTCGTATCGTATTTATCGCTCCGTATCGTTGCGCGTTGCACACGTTCGACGAAAGAGAGACGAGAAAGTTTGGTTGGGGGATGGGGGGTAAAAAAGAAAAAAAAGAGATATACGTAGCGATGTCGCGACCTTGCGTTTAACGTGGAAGCGTGCAAAGCGGTAATTGGTATACGCCGCGGACATGTAATATCCAGCGTCGAACGTCCACAGGGCTCTCTCAATACGTAATGAGCGAGGTAAATTAATACATATGTATATGACGGTGGCGGGAGTTTTGCCTAAGAGAGGTAGGATGCGTATTGTACGGAGGGATTGCGCAACGAGACACGGTGTCGCGAACCGTATCATTTTTGGAACTCTTCTCTCACGCGACCGTCGTATTAACACTGACCTCACTCACCTGTAATTGCTACTTGTTACCGTACTACCAAGATGCGGACGACGTATGTAACACGGTCTATTATACTCGCCACGCTATATTCTTACGTCTATCGTCGGATTTTTATTCCTCGCCAACAGCCTTGAACGTGTCGCGCCACCATCGAAGGAATCAACTATTCCGCGCCATTCCGTTCTTTTATTATTATAATATTCCTAATGGCGTAACATTGTTCTCGATAACGCGAAATTTAAATATCGTTATCGCCCATACGCGAATACCACGGGGAAAAAATTCTTCCGTGACGAAGATGCGTTTAATCCTCGTGTCGATATACCAAAAGTTTTGCTCTTCGCAGATTTTTACGCGTATATCTTTATATCGAGATCGCTCGATTTTCCTCCACGAATCGTTTCGCATTCTCACACCGTGTTTGCCCATCCATCTTTTTCAGCAAAAAAAGATTAAAAAATGTCCGCCTAAAAATTTTAAATTGTAATTAAGCTACCAATCTTTACTTACTACTCGTCGCTTATCCTTTCTTACTTATCTTAATCGTCTTTGTTACTAATTTAACCGCGTTTAAACCGGTTTAAACATCATCGTCGATGTCGAACGTTCCGCTATAAATTCGATATCGGTATTCAAACATCGTTAAGTATATAACCGGATGAAAATCTTTATTCTTTCCCCGATTCCGATCGAAAGAATAAACATATTTTACGATGATTAGAATCACGCGTTCGATTCTAATAATATTCGAAATCGAAGGATCGAAATTATATCGGATAGATTCGAAATTAAAAGTAATTTGGTAAATAAGAAAAACGAGGGAATAATAAAATGTTGTGAATTATAACGCAATACACGATAATAATGTAGAAAGAGCGGCTCTTGGAGAACAGAGAATAATTAAAAAATAAATGGAGGATCGTGTGCTCTGTTCGCGGATAACGAACGAGAAGAAGTGGAAGAAGGGTTCCGCGCGAGAGAACGAGAGAAGAAACGTGAGCGCATCAGAACGTAATAGTAATTACAGCCGCAACGTTTATCCTGCGGTGGTGATCACATAGTTGGAAGGATTAGAAATGCAGAATAATTTAATCTTTGCGCTAATAAGTTCAAAAGACGATGATTCCCGTGTAACGTCAAAAATATTTAAATACGCGTGCTTTTAATCTCTATGGCAAATACGATTTACGACAAATAAGCGGAATCCTGATTTTAGTTTTAGAATTTTCATTTGCAAATTTAAAGGAACCTGACGAATATAAAAATCGGCGAACGAATGTTAATTTTGACGATCGGACGATCTCGCTCCAAGGATTGGAAGATAATTTGACTACGATGGCGTAACTCGATCACGCGGAAGAAAATTTTCGAAAGGAGATTTAACTTTCGTAGGAGAAAACGAGCTCGTGAACAAGATGATAAATCATGGTAATCCGTTTTTTAATTAATTAAACATCGGAATAGCAGAAGAAGAAAACCATTGAATAACGTCGATCGATCGGATTGCATTTTGAATTTTGCCCGCGTCTCGTAACGATATAAAGTTAAGCGAGCGGATATCGATCATCGAAGGACGACCTTTGACCGTGATTGACGGACATTCGTTACGTCCGCTATTCTGATGATATTCGTTTAAAATACTTCGAGTTGTAAAAAGAAGAAGAAATAATACGTTTGGTATCCTTGGACTTTCGATAATATTTACACGCAAGATCGGGTTAGGATGGAAAAGAGAGAAGAGAGCGATGCGCGGAGATAAAGAGACGAAAGAAGAGGAAGGAAGGAACGGAGATCGTGAGAGAGGGCGATCTGTGGAAGCCGCGCGGAGAAGATGGAGGTTGAGCGCGTTGGATCGCGAGCGAGAAGAGTCGTAAGACGAAATTAATAAGAGGAACGAGGTATGTAATATGGAAATGAGAGGAAAGACGGAGACCGACCGAGACATTAGGATGCACTTGTAACGATACACGCGAAGGACTCGCCGCGAGCCCACCGCGGTAACCCATGCCAGTGCCGCATTAATCTGATGCCTATCTGAATGAATCATAATTAATATCTTGGCCCATTAGCCGTCACAGTGTACCGCCGACTATACGTAATGCGCATACTTTCTCCGCGTATCTTTAATTACTTGTATTTTCTCGATAATATACCTCGCCACGAGATTATCTTATTCGGTTAACCAACCCATTTTTCCCTTTACCAGATTCTACATTCGAGTAGAAAATTCGAAATTCGTCGAATCTTCCTTCCGTACGAGACAATTTGTTATTATTATTATTATTATTATTTTCGTCTATTTTTCTTTTCTTTTCTTTTTTTTTTTTTTTCCCTCCTCGCTACGCGAGGGACGATTTTATAAAGAAAATCCAGTTTTTAGACTTATTCTCAAGGTACGTTCGTCGTACTCACGTACGATCAAGCAATTTTCACGAAGAACGAAGCAACGCGACGGGGCGTCACAATTCCTTTCCGTTGGTCGGAGAGATTCCAAACAGCTGGTGGACTTATGCACTGTGAAATACATAATGCGTCGCTGTATGAACTATCCAAGATGTGTGAAACGAATTTACCTCTTCGCGAAGCGATCATCAAACTTCTCCGTCCGCCTATAAACAGCAAATACAAATACAATAATCCTTGCGATATCCTTGAAACGCGAATATAATTAATATAATTTCGATCCACTCCGTTTTGTTCTATCCGTGCGCGATTTTCTTCGATGGCTTATCGACGATCTTGAGAAATTTTACAAAAGATAATCTGTATCTATACCGTATCAGTATTTTTGGTAAATGGATATAACGAATGAATTTAATAACGATCGAATGCGGTATAAACGTAAACAATTTCGAATATACACGAGAAAATATACGAGATACGGAGACGAGAGACAAAATATTTTTTTATAGGCTGTAAAGTGTGAGGGATTGAATCGGTATCCCTGGATATTTTGATTCACAACTTTCGTGACAGAAACGAGCTTTACCGGCAGTCACGTACGAAAACACGAACGATGCGCCGAGGTAAAAAGTAGGTAAGCGATCGAAGGGACGTTAGAGTAAACGATGCTGGCAGGTATCGAATACCCGGTTGATCGCTGTCTTCTTTTCCTTCTCGATCAATCTCGATTACCATCGATATACAAATGTAAAATGCAAAACTTACTAAGAGAGAGAGAGAGAGAGAGAGAGACTGTCGTCTCGAGTAAATAAAAATCGGATATTGATTAAAAAGATTTCTAAAGGATTTTATTAAAGAGAGAAAAAGATAAATATCTCGCGCAAGATTAAAAAAGATTAGCTCGCAAACTTGATTATTCCGATTTATATTATTGCGACGATAATAATTGGCAAAAAGAAAAAAGATAAGAAAAGCGTAGGTAGTAAAGATAGAAATGGAAGAAAAGAAAGGAGAGAGGAAAGAAGAGGAATAGAAAAGAGATATAAACGGACAAAGGAAGAAGGAAGAGAGAGCTCGGTAGAAACTGGCAAGTCCTCGACAGCTCGTTTCAAACATCTGTTCGCTCGCTGAGAGATCTCTTTCCTCCCAGTTCCTCGCGATCTCGCAAATTCATACGGCCTGTGACGCGAGCCAACATCGTACACGCCTTTGAATACACTCGTGTACTCGTGTGTGTGTGTGTGTGTGTGTATACGCGAATTTGTCCGCGATGCGCAGGGAAGGAAGGAAGGAAGGGCAGGCAGTGATCCAAAAATCAGAACCGTAACCAAACGGTACGCGGTAGATGGATAATGTAGATAGAGAAATAGTGGAAAAATGATTGGTCGAAAGTGCAAGAAGCGCGGAATGGAAATAACCGCGATCTCCAAAACTGTATAAAGCGGAAAGACCGTGAGAAATTGTTTTAGCACGGTGAACTGGCAACTGGTGTGCGCGTCAAATTCCGAGAAGCGTTCTTGGAAACGGTATAAACGCGTTGAGTTTTTTTCATCCACGGCTCAATCATGAGCGTTGCGTCGAAACGGCGAACGAGCGTAAAGTTGCGCGCCATTAGAAACCCGCGATTCGGTATATGGAGGACAAATGGTCGCGGAACAAACGTCTCGTCCTACATTTGGCGGCCTACAGCCGACAGATGCGGTGACAAGCGAGAATCACCTTAAAGGCGTCGCGCTCCACAGATTGCACGGGCCACTGATTGATGCGAGCGAACAACAATCTCAGCCAGTTTCTCTATTCATCTTCTTCTTGCGCTCGATGCATTAGCGACAATGCTAACCTGCATTAAGCGCCACTACCGCGCTTACGCGTACTCCTTTCCTCCTCTTTCTAACCTATCTTTTCCTTTCCCACCATTTTTCTCATTTTCAACACTTACTTATGCCCTTGAATATTAAAGCGAATCTTGTTGATAGCAAGCTTGATAACTCGCTTCGTACGTTTAAACGATAGGTTTTTACGTTTAGATTATTATCCGTGTAAATTCCGATCGAGATGATCTACTGCTCGAGTCCATTATTAACCATAATAAAGAAGGGTAAACGATCACGATCGAGATCGCGTTACGTACGCTTGCTTGAAAGAGTTCCCTTTAGCGCATCGTTGCACCTCGAATAAAAATTATTCTCTCCGATAATTTCCATATTCGAGCCGATAGTTTGACATTTGATCATGATCAACGTTTCCACACAGTTCAAAAGATACTCGTGACACCGAAATCATTAATATCTTGGCCGTTCTTACGTGTGGCCAACACCTACGCGATCAGCAGGGTTTCCGACGATCCATCCTACGAGTTGAGATTTGACAGGTTCGATAACCGCGGGACTCTATACGCGTGACACTGGATAGATATTTTGTAACGAAGCAAAAGAAAAAGGACGTAATAAAGATAGGTAGATTTATTTTATTTTATTAAAGAAAAAAATAAAATTAGCGATTAAAACATGTTCGGAATGGCAGATCGTCGGATCAATAAAATTATTAAAGTTTAAACGTTCGAAAAGTTAATGAAGAAGAAAATTTGTGTTGATTCGTAATTTGTACATTTCAGGGTCGCATGCCATTCATGCGTGCAATGAGCATGGAACAACGGTGGCAAGATCTAGCATCTCTTTTATCGCTACCTGGTGCACCAGAACATTTTCCACATACTCATCCTGGATACCCAGGGCACGGTATAAGCCACAGTCATTATGAAGCACAACGTAACGTGTTGCTTCACAATGCCACTCTGGCTCCACCGGTGGGTGATCTTAATTCGACGAGCCCTTACCACAATGTAGGTAAGTATTTTACGCAGAAAATTTCGACAACTCTGTTTAAATTATTACTCGATGAAATCAAAAATTAAAATCTTCCCGTGTCATCTGTGAAATATATTTTATTTTATCTTATGCGATGATATTATAATTTTTACTATTAATTATACGATTATAAAATTTAAAAAAAAGTATAAAAAAAAATATTATCGGCTGTTAAACCGTTTTGGAACTGAAATGTTAATTGATGCAGGTGGATCATCAAATTTGGGCTCGGCTGTAGCAACGTCGATGAATTTAACGAACAGTAGCGAACCGATGGGTGCGGAGAGTGGAGCAGCTTATAAATCCGAGCCGGCAGATATGATGTATTATCATACACCAACTTCCGATTCGATAAATCAAACTACCGATGGTTTTCTTTCGTCTCTTCTTAACGATGAGGATTTACATTTGATGGATATGGCTATGAATGACGGTATGTACAAACATTTTTACTTTAACGTATAATCGTCTACATGAATTGTCTAAAATTATAAAAGGATTCTTTTCGATAATTGATTTCTTTTTTTTTTTTTGACAAATGATTAAAAAATATTCAAAATAGTTCGTCGTTACAACTTTTTATTATAAAAAGGAACGTACAAAACACTTAACATAATATTAGAGAGTACCGTTTTATAAAATAAAGTGTTGCGTCTTTACGTATAATAATTTCATGATTTGGTCTTAAAAGCTAATATTTGTACGATCGATACAATGAGATAAACTTGTATTCAAAAATACAATTGGAACGTTTTCGCAAATTGCGTATTATCTCTTAAAGTTAAACTCTTCGCATCAACAAAACTAACATTATATTATCTCATATGTAACTTATAGTTCTAAACAGGTTTACAATCCAGTCTATTTCATATAAATAAGTTATTAATTACTGTTTATTTAGATAAAAGAAAAGTTACTAGTATTATGTATTAATCTTGTTGGATTATTAACGTTAAATATATAAAAATATAATGAATAGAAAATTCTTTGTACCTCTGACTTAGAGCGAATAAAGAAACAAAGCTTTACTACCCTGTTTCTAAGAATAATATGATAAAACATACTTAGATTGGAAAAAATAAATTTTCTACCATTCCTCTTCCGGTTCTTGTGATACGGAATACGCTTCTTCCGTATATTCTTCCGCGAATCCTTCAGACTGTATACAAATATTATAATATATTTATATGTATATATATACACATATTATTTATTTTCTAATTACTATTATATATTATTTCAATTACAATATTAGAATGAAAAAAAAATATTAAAAATATACACATACCTCTCTAACATCTTCACCTCCAAATTTGCTTATACCTCTTCCAGGCATGAAATTCCTAGTCGCGTTTCCACCCATTAACCAATCTGGTACGGATTGATTTGCTTGCTTCAATATTCTGACGAGATCACCTCGTAATGGTGCATCTTCTTCGGGATCGAAGAAAGAAGTCGCTCGTCCTCGATTTCCTACGCGTCCAGTTCTTCCAATTCGATGAACGTACTCGTCAATCCCTTTTGGCAAATCGTAATTTATAACGTGCGAAACATTTTTAATGTCTAAACCTCTTGCAGCAACTGCCGTAGCTACTAAAATGGACATCCTTCCACTTTTAAAATCAGCTAATGCTTCTTCCCTTTGCCTCTGCAATCTATCGCCATGAATACTGGTAGTAGGATAATTATTCTCAGATAAGAAAACGGCAATAAAATCGGCTTTCTTTTTCATCTCAACGAATACTAGAGTGCCACCTAATGTACCCGAATCATTTTCTCTTTCTAATATTTCTTTGAGCAAGTCTTTTTTCTTATTTCTAGCAACTTCGTAAAAGTTTTGTTCCACGTCTGAACAAGCTCCACCTACGATACCAACTGCAAGGAACAAATAATTGTTTAAAAATCTTCTTGCCAAATGTTGCACTTCATCCGGGAAAGTGGCAGAAAACATTAATGTCTGTCTTTCGCCCAAAGGAACCATAGTCTCGTGATCCACCATCTTTTCGATACTAGGTAAAAATCCCATGTCTAACATACGGTCAGCTTCATCCAATACGAGAAACTGTACAGAAGAAAATCTTACTCTTCCTTTTTCTACAAAATCTAATAATCTTCCAGGCGTTGCTACAAGTATGTGGCAACCAGCGGAGAGCTTTCCCCTTTGATGCATAACAGATGTTCCACCATATGCAACTACAGTTTTCAAAATTGAATTGAGTGAAAATTTAACAATTTGTTGCCATATTTGTATGGTAAGTTCTCGAGTGGGCGACACGATGACAACTTGTGGTTCGCAATATGTCGAAGTTACAACCAAATCGACAGATCTCTCTAATAATGTATTTATAATAGGGACTGCGAATGCAGCGGTTTTTCCTGAACCAGTTTGGGCACAAGCCATTAAATCTCTACCATTCATAATAATTGGCAAAGCATGTTTCTGTACAGGAGTAGGTTTTTTATATCCAGACTTTTTTATATTGTCCAAAACAATATTTCTAAGACCAGCTGCCTCAAAACTTTCTATCGGTTCAGGCACATTCTCTCCGCTCACGTTAACCTGTATATTATCATATTTATCAAAATTAATGCCTATCTCGACACCATTTTCAAATAATGATTTTTCATCGCTAGGTAATTCTGGTGGGATATATTGTTCCTTAGGCTTTACTTCTTCGTCGTCATTATCTTCTCGAGCAGCAAATGTTTTTTTTCGTCTATCATTTCTATTATCCTGATTACCATAATCGTTATCCTTATAATCATTATTATCGTCACCATCTTTATTTCTATTATTAAATCCTGTTCTTCCACGATTACCTCCTCTTCCTTTAGATACTCCTTTACCATGACCTCTACCTCTACCTTTACCAGTTTCTTCAAAATCAGTGTTCTTATCGTTACATTGCCAATAATTTTCATCATTAAATTCACCATCATTTATATTTCCACTCTTGGAATTTTTTTTACCCACATGCCAATCATCGTTATTGTTGTTTTGTATTATAAATCCTCTTCCTTTTCCATAACTGCGTCCACCTTCGTCGAACTAATATAAAAATGAATATACGATTAATTTACTATTAATAATTATTTATTAAATGAAAAAAATTTACACTTACGTAAGATTGATCTTTTTCATTAGTGTAAGAAACAGTTTTGCCCCAGTCATCACCCATTATATTCTGTAACATATTTTTTATTTATAGTTTTGCAATATAAAGAATTTAAAAAAATTATACTATAATCAGCTTATGTATAATATATATAAAGCTTATAATATTCGATATAAAAATTTTAAGAAATATTATAAACAAAATTTCTTAGAGATATTACGAATAATAGAAGCGTTTCGTGTATATATATACATGTATATATCACATATTCACAACACATTCACATATACTCATAATAACATTCATACATATTCATAATAAAGTATTGATTTTAAATTTATTAAAATTTTTATCTAGTACAATGATTATATTTACTTTAAAAATGGTTAAAAATTATCGAAACAATTATTAATGAACAATTTATAAAAAGTTTAATTCTAAACATACTAATATAAAAAACTGCCTCACAGAAAAATCGATATGAACTATAGAATATATTTCTTTTTACATAAATATCAACTACTTGCTTTGAAAATTTAACAAAAAGAAAAAATCTACAAAACAAAACAGTTTTGTTGACTTTTTTTCTTCTCTGACCCAATAATTTACCCCCCTCTTTAGTATTGCTTTGTTTGAATCCTTCAATGCAAAATATTTATTTGTGAAAATATAAAGCATTAATTGTTCACATAATATTGAACTTCATTTTATCCGATATTTTTTTGTTTAAATATATATAAGTGACATTCAATACTAATTAAATATATCCAATTTTAAAGCATAATAAATATGACACGTGCATATCAGTAAAACAAAACATAATTACCGGCAAATATGGCTGATCAGTATTAACTATGAATAATTGTTACTTTAATTTGAAAAAAACTTACTTTTTGATTGTTGACGAAGAAAGATAAGCGAGGTTTATTTGAAAAAAATCGAACAAATCGATAATACAGATCGTCTTCCGCAACTGTCGAAAGACGAATGAGACCGCCCAACCGTAAGAGTAGAAACGCTGACAATGTTCAACCGTTGCCACTATGAACAAAGAGCTGACAGAGCAGCCAACTTAAAGGAAAAAAATTCTGGCGAATCAGCTATCGAGTATTGAATCAATGCGCATGCGTTTTCTGCACTGCGTTTCATTCCTTCAGATATGTAATAAGGTTTTAATGAACCTGTGCCTTTTTTGAATTGTATAATAATTTGAAATAATAAAATTTTTAATGATGAAAAATTATATTTATATTAAAAATTTATTAATAATTTATTTAAATGAAACAATCACATTAATGGACAAATTCAATTCAAAAAATTTTTTAAATAATAAAATTTCTAAAATAATGATTTAATTTTCATTTCACTTTTTACAATATTGTTCATTACATTAACAAACTCATGTTATTTCTATTAGCATAAGTCTTTTTATAAATCTTTTTTTTTAGTTGTAAATTATAAAGAAAATGTTTTTTCTTATTTATTTATTTTTTTTTTTTTTTTTTTTACATAATTTATATTCAAATAAAATTAAGATAAAATTACTTTTGGATATTTCTTCAACAACGTTTCCAATACCAACATAATATCATTTATATTGGAATAAAAACTTAAAAGTACGTTATTCTTCGTTCAACTAAGCTTAAACCACTTGAAAATGTTTGTAAACGTTGCTTCAGATAAAAGCCATTAATATTCAAGGGCGAATTTTCTTTGTCTACAATGTGTCTTTCAATTCGGCGGTCAATTTCATATGTAATGTAATGTAATTTGTAGTTTACAATATTTAAATCATCACAATTGATTACAGAATTATAAAAAGTTATACATAAAATATATAATATGATTTTTCAATTAGATTTTATCTTTTTTATAATATACGTAATACAATCCTTTATTTTGATATTAATTTTATTTATTGATATATAATTGCACATATTTAATAATTATATATATATATATATATATATATATATATATATATATATATATTATGTATATATAATAAAGTGTATATATTAAAGTGAATAATATTTTAATATCTTCTATAATAATAATATTATAGTTGATTTTCTATAAAAATTTTATTTATAAGTAAAATTATAAAAGATTTCTAAATTATCACATAAAATAATTATATCAAGTAATTATCAATTAAAAACTATAAATTTTTCTCATATTTTTTAAAATTAAGTTGAATCATTATTATTAATATATTGATACATTTATCTATATCTAAAACTTTAATATTTTTATGATATATATATGTATATTTCTAAATATTTATAGAAATACAAATTTTAGAATCTTTTTTTATTGTATAGTTTAATATTTACAAATATTGCTATCTAATATTATTTTACTTTTTCGTAATCATTTTATGAAAACAATATAGCCTCAAAAAAGTTTCAATAAAATTCAATAAAATTTAATTTAATTCATCATAATTATTAATATAAGTTAGCATTATTATTATTGAATATATTTATATATTTAAAGTCTATATAGGTTATAAAATTCATTGACATGATAATTCTTCATATTATAATTCTTATAATTTTTTTTTTCTTTTCTTTTTTTTTTTATAAGTGATTATAACTTCGTTTAGAATAATAATCTATCTATTAATAATATAATTGCTAAAAAAAATTATCATTAAATTTTTTTTATTAGTTATTTAGTATATTTATTTATATGGTATATTACGTATAGTAAATATGTAAGTACATACATATATATACATAAGTACATCTATATTTGTACTTTTTTTTTAATCAGTAGCAACAGTACCACAGATATAAATAATACAGATAAATTATATATATAATCATTTTTTAAAAACTTCATTAATTTTTATTATAAAAAAAATATTAATTTTCTTAATTTTAATCTTCATTAAAAAAATATATATATATACTATATATATATATATAGTATGGTTATTAAAGAAAAATAGTTGTTAATTTAATCAAATAATAATAAATAAAAAAACATTTATTATTCATAAAATTTTTACTATTGTAATAAAAAAAATATTGATTGATATAAATTAACGTAGTTCTTAATTAATTATTAATTAATTAGTAAAATAAAAACAATCATAAGTAAAATCATTATAAAAGACATAATATCACCAGCTTTATAATGTTTAATTAATAGTTAATTAAAATTTGTTTAGGAAAAATTTAAATTAAAGTAATTTATAACTATTTATATTTTGTACAGATGGTTGTAAAAATGTTTGATTGAAAAAACTGTACTAAATTACACAGAAAAATACACATTCTTTACAACTCGATTGTCCTTTATTATATCTACTAGAAGTGACTATTGACACTATCCAGATGGCATACAGGCGATCCATGTATTCCATTGCGTCCTTGAATAGTAGTAAAATAAACTTTGAAACTGTTTTATATCATACCTTTTTCGAGTGTATAAAAAGACAATTTGTGTAAATATAATTTATATTTATAATTAATAATATCAATACAAAAAAAATCAAGCTTTTAAAAAGATATATAATAAATTTTTTGTCAATTAAAATGTTTAATTTTTCAAATTTATATGTTTTTTATCTATTTTATATATATATATATATATATATATATATATATATATTTTGCACAAATAAATAAATAACATTAAAATTATAATAAATAGAAAAAAAAAGAAAAAATTGTAAAAATATAATTTGAGAGATTGCATATTGCTTATTGTTTTTGCATAAAAATCTATAAATAATAATTAATAATATAATAAAAATTAAATGTGAAAATAAATGTTAATTAATTTTATTAAATGATGGGAACAGTATTAATATAATGATTAATATACTATAAAATTATATTAATTATATTCATAGAATTCGATGAAACGATAAATTTTTACATTTGAAATATGTATCATATAACATTTGTATATTTAAACCAATGTTTCTTAATCTTTTCGAGTTAACAAAACATTTTAAAAATAATTGGTTTTTCATTTATCAAGATTACAATTTTTGTAAAATGAAAATTGATTATCCATTTGAAATAATGTAAGTAATTTGAAATAATGATATTTTGATATTTCTTCTCATTCAATTTGTTATGTACTTCAAAAAGAAAAGAAAAAAAATATCATATATAAAATTATTTATAATTATATATGTATGAATATATAGCATAGTAAGATATATGTATATGTAATTTTTATGATATACCTGAAATATTCTCGCGATACATTAATAATCGTCATAATCGTAGAAAAACATTTTTATGATTTAAATGAATTTTCATCATTTATTACTTATCAAATATTATATCCATATATATTATATTTTTGTATAATACACATCTGAATTGAAGAAATAATGATCATTAAATGTAATTATAGCCATGTATTATACAAATATTTGGGAAAAGTATATTTGAAATAGAAAAAAAGAAACGATATCAATATCGAAATGTTCAATCTTGTACGGTATGAATGTTTACTCGAAACGTGATTTGCATGATTCGCTGCTACGATGAGTAATGAAAGAAGAAGGGGCTGCAACGATTATTACCATAGTAGAATTATCTATGGTTTAAGTTAGGACTCGAACGAGTTTCGCGGATACGTATGTATTATGGTATCGGTACATACATATATATATATATATATATATATATATACGGGAATGCGGTTGTATTATTCGCATATGTGTGTCACAAGCCGGCAAGTGACTCATTCCCTTCTTTTGCCATTGCATCTCGTCAGCCGATCGTAATAATAGAACGAAATTGATTCACTCGTTGTACCGGTGATTCCAAGTTAGATACTCTTCAGATAGAATAAAGGAACCCACTTGTCCGCGCATCCTTCACCAGTACTTCTTTTATTGTAAGCCGATTAAGCTCGAACGTTACTTCTTATGTACAATTGATAAATAGATAATTTAGTCGAATTTCATTTGTTTTGACATTTAAAATTTAAGAGAGATAAATTTAAGTTTATCGAATTGTCCAAATTATTACTCGAACGTGTAGAACAAGCTTTAAACTTGTTCAAGTTATTTAAATAATAGAATTCGATTCAGAACTGATAATTAATAATATTTTTACGTCTAAATTAAATATTTTTCGAGAATGCACAATAAAAATGAATTTGGATAATTGTCGAATATATTAAGAAATTATATTGCATGATACTTTAATTATAATAAGAATAATTTAATATTTTATATTATTTAATATAATTATGCGATTAAAGTGTTCTATAATTTTAACGCTAACAATTTAAAGTATAGATAAATATAAATACATTATATTCGCAACTAAATTGATTATTATTAAAATAGAATCACAATACTGTTTCATGACTCAGTAAAATTTATTTATATTTCTTGTAAAAGACCAGTTATTCAAGGTCGAATAAATCATTTTGGTATACAATAGTAACTTGTAAATAAATTTTAGACTTTGATTTTCGCGATATTTCTTTTTTTGCCAGCATATATCGATCTTTTTATGATAAAATAATTTATAAAATAGTTAGAAAAAAAATTTCTAATTGTAGAAACTAAGTATTACATATACATATAATGTCCCGAATGACATCATTCTAGTCTCAATTCTGAGAGATCTTTGTTTATTTGAAGCATTTATACAGTGGTTATCAAATCTATATTAATTTAGAAATTATGTGTCGTATAAATACGTATGTATATCTAATCTTTTCAAAATATTTGCCATAATATGAAATATTATTAATTTGTTTATTGTTTTAAAAAAAAAACCAATTGTACAAAACTTCTTATTGCTGAAAAAAAAATGACTGAAAATATTATTAGAATTATTTAATTTTTTGATGTCAAGAGAGTCATTCTTTAATCATTAAAACTTTATTGATTGAAAATAATGATATAATAGTGATTGAAGAAACAAATAAGAAGTAAGCAATTTGGGATAAAAAAATTTTTACAGGAATCGGGAAAGATTTTCCATAAAATTATAATTCGATCGAATAAGAAGGTAATTTTATTAATTTTTTCAGAATTCTTTTGGTTTTTAATATATATATGTATATATCGTATATTATGAATATTATTTTATGAGTATAAAAATACTCGTATTGTACAATAATTTATATACGATTATAAAGCGTAAATGCAATTATAAAATATGGATTTATTTGTAATATTTATTATTTTTGATAAAATTTTATCTTTAAATTTTTCAACATTTCACGTGTATCATCTGATAAAGAGATTGCAGTCTTATACGTATCGTTTATTTGATTAGTAAATAGATAAAAGACACGTGCGACGTTATTAATGCTTTTAAACATCGAGTTATAGTAAGTTTGCGATGTTTACGAGATGTAATTGTTTAAATTTGTCAAGAATATGATTTGATTTGGTTGATAGATTATTCGCAAACCACGTTGTATTCGTTGTTTTATATTATACGTATTTATTTTAAATACAAGATATAAAATTCAAAATTATACCGATATTAGATTACTTTTGGACATAACTGTGTATATATATATCGTACGATTTAGCTTGCAATTTTGTCACATAACATTCTAGTTATTTCTTCGTCTATATCCTTCCTCCATAGTCTCCTCTTTTTCTCTCTCTCTCTTTCTCTCTCTTTCTCTCTGCTTTTTTTTGTCATTTAAAATAACAAGTGTCATCGTGAGCGCTAGGTCATCGATTCAGTGTTATTTTGTCGATATGATAATCGGTTATCGGCTGTAGGCCACGATCGAGTCGTGAAGCGCCATCGTTCCAATTTCGCAATGTTGTTTTCTTTATACATTCCGCATGGCATACTTGATCAATTAGCATTCGCTATTGAATTCAACTCGATATTTGCCGTATCTGCCATAACAAACGTTAGCTATTTGTTTTTCGAACTTTTCACGAGTCACGTGTCTTACACAGGTGTGTCATTTTTTGCTCCTTCGTCTCATAGTATCTCACAGCTTCTCATTTGTACGCATAAATTTGCGCTTCTGTCGTAATTAATTAACACTTAAAAATATGGTTGAAACGTTTTTCAATTTTTTCAAACGAACCTCTGCCGACTCGTCGTTTAATCCGATGTTTCGAACACCGGGCGATGTTTGTTCGAACGGTGTTTCTTGAGAATCGACGTTTCGAAAAATAACGCTATAATTCATAGATCAAAACATCGATCCGTGTAAATTTTTTTTCACACAGATAAGAATTAAGTATTAAAAAGAAAAATTTTGTCGCGTCATGCAAAATCAACTCGGAAACCATCGCTATAAATAGTTACATGCGCGACCGCATGTGTTTTATTATCACTTGGCGAGGTTTGCGAACAGATATCGCATCCATATTTGAGATGCTTAGTCACGCGACCTCGGTTATTCGAAAGGCTTCTCCTCTAGTTTGCTACGGATGAATTTTGAGAATAAGGGTTTGTGCGCGTATATTTACGGCTTACGGTACAGTACACAATCTTATCCGTAAAAGAAAGAGAAAAAAAAAGAAAAAAAATAGTTTAGAAGAGAAATATTCGCACGTCATCAACTTTTTTTACAAGGGCGATCTTCTGAAATATTATCGTTCGCACGAGATAAGATATTAAACATCTTGATAGAATATTTAGATATTAAGAAATGAACGCTTGGTAAAACATCTGCTACGCGATATTTTCTATTTGGAATCGTAAATTATATTAGATCGTAATAAAAATTTACAATCTACTTCGCATTTTTTTACATCGCAAAACAATAATTTAAGAAACAATCGGTCGTCCTTGAAAATTTTAAGATGACGCAGCTAGTATTGAATAGATTTGTATTGCGGTGGTATTACGGATATATTGTTACAATGCATAATTGACACGTGTCAAAGATAAAGGTGAATAATTAGCAAGTAATGGTAAAAAGTACGAATATATTTCGTTTTAATTAGATTGGATGAGTTCTATTTTTCCTGCTAATATCTTTGAAAAAACGTGTTCCGCATTTTGAATTTTTGTCCATGCGAAACAACAGAGTATGCAAAACAAAAGGAATAATTACATAGACGCGCGAGATAAGTTTGCAAAACTACACCCACGAACAGCGGTGAAAGTACGAACGACTGTTAGCTGCATACTTATGTAGTTACGTTTCCTTACTCTGTTATATTGCACGATTATCATAGACAACTATACATCATAGACATTATATTATAGGCAACACCGTTAATTGTTCCCGTCATCATCGTATTGTCTAGATCACGGAAAATTTTATCAATAGAAATAAATTAAAATAAATAGGAATAATTTGATTTAATATCACGTTGTAGCCAAGTTCATTTTTCAATTCGTATAACGTTAGTAATTTATATATATATATAGGATTTGTTTTTACTCTTAATTCGTGAAACTTAAATATTTATTAAATACAATTTATTACAATTTATTATGCATTAAAATCACGTGGTCTCTTATAATTGTATAACCACATAATTACTGTAATTATTTATCGATCAAATAGCTGCGATACATATTAAAAATATGTTATTATTAGTTTAACTTTAGATTTTATAACGAAGAAAAAAAAACAATTTATCGCTTTCACGATACGAAGTACGCGTACGTTATTATAGAAAGAACTCTAACGCGATTGTAATATATGAAATACGAGTATTTCTAAAGCAATCTATTATGTCATTGATAAAATTAGAAATATTATTATTATTCTATTCGTGCAAAATATATACGTTGCATAAATAAATTCAAAATATTTTTCTATTATTTTTTTATTACATAAATTTTTAAAATATTTATGTCTTTTTCTTTCTTTTTTTTTTTTTTTAATAACGCTCTCACACATATTTATTAAACGTAAGAACGTTCTCTCGAAAATATGAAATGTTTGAAATATCTTCTATTCCCCGTATAATTGTTAATTTTTCATTTGATACGATGGAATTATTAACATGTAATTATTATCGATATGAAATTCATATCTATCGAATGATTTCGCTTGTTTTATCCGGCAGACAACGGAACGTAACATATCATACGGAAGTTTCCAACTTTTTCAGAGCACGAACGTTTTATCAGAAAGAACTCTAAAGTCCAATCATAGCGAAACGGCATAAACGATAATACATGTTCAAGACCGCGCTGAAACAAGTTTGTTTTTAACAAGGTCAGTTTTATACTATTTCTTTGATAGCGATAAACATTAAAAACAAAAATGAAATGTAAATTTGTTTTTCGTTTTTAAAGTATTACTTGTGCGCGATATAACGAAAATAAATCGAAACAATATGCGAACAATAGAATTTTCCTACGCGATAATAATAAAAATGTTGGCGTTCATAGAATAACGAGATATCGGTTTCGCGTTTAATTCTAATGTAATACGAGCCACCAATTACGATGATTGGATGAAAAATGAACCTGTGTGAAAAATAGACCCGAATTTATCTAATTTGTATTATTTAATTAACGTTATCGCGAAATAGATAAGTAATCTGCGTGAAAAATGAGGCAGACGTCGGACGTTAATGGCAAAATTGTAACGATTCATCTCGTTATCGTCCCTTGACACACGGGTACGCGTTAGATTACTTAACGGATTAATAGGAAATGCGGTAAGTTTCGTGAAGTGATCGATGAAAGAATCGTCGAAGGGAAGGCGAGTTGGTCGTATGACGAATCAGTGGACACGCGACGTAGCCGTACGCCGTCGCTCCCACCGTCGTTGTCCGTCCAATACCGAAGTGAAAAGTGACGCTAGTCACCAGCCTCTTGAAGCGAGTGGTGACGCCCCGCGCCGGGTCAGCCTCTCGGCTACGCGCCACCAACTTAAGTGAGTACTTACATACCGTAGTAATGTTTACGCTGCGTTCGCGATCGAATGCCTATCTTACGTATCTCGCGGTGTCGTGCTAATCGTGCCGAGTCTAACCGGGTCTAATGCGTTCCTAGAACAGAAAATCGTCCGATTCCACGAATTCTCGCCCGTGTTTTCCACTCGACCAACTATAAATATTATAACATCGATGAAACGGAATCCGTTTCACCTAATTTCTTCTATTACACCGATATCCAACTTTTTTCTTTTTCTTTTTCTTTCTTTTTTTTTTTTTTTTCTCCCACCTACCTAAAACGCGTTATTAATTTTCCATTCGATTCGAATGATATATTTCCATACGAGTGTACGTGTAATATCGAGTGCGATGCCAACGATGCCGATCTATCTCATTATCGCAGATTCAAATATTCTATCGCGATCGTGGTTAAATGTTAATCTCAAGGATTTCTAAACTGTATCTGTGGTTTTTTTTTTTTGACAAAGTGATCGTTGCGTTATCCGAGAAAGAAGAACTCACAGTGTATATTTGTGTTTATTTGAACGTGATTAATATGCATCGACGGAGGTGAATTTAATATACCGTGGAAGATTGTTGTGAAAGAGAGAAAGGAACATCTGGCAAAGTAAAGGTGCTAAAGAGTTGCTTACTACGAGAAAATACATTTACGCTGGACGTTCTCGAACATGCACTCCTACACGTATTGTACCGTTTACCGTACCTTGAAAATTCTCGAGATATAATACCGGTTTATATGTACTATTAACAATAAGGTGAAACTATCGTTCGATCGAAGAAAAGATTGAAGTTAAGATTCGGATTAAGCTCTTCTCGAGCTTAAATGGCGACTATGGGAGTTATCGTATATATACCAAGTAGGTAATTTTTTTTCTGAATGAAACTTAAACGCAATATCGATTCACGCTCGATTTATCCGATAATCGAATATTCAATATCTCGTATTTTCGTACTTTATACTTTATGCCAATTTTTTTATTTGTATCTGACATTAAAGATCAATTATGTAAATTACTGTGATTTGCAATTTCGATGTTTTGAACATCGTACGTTTATCGATTCTTTATATTATTTAAATCTAATTGCGATCGAAAATCTAAAAAAAAAAAAAAAAAAAAAAAAAATGTAAATAACATACTAAATTCGCTGATTTGTCACAACTTGGAAGAGAAAAGAAACGTAATAAATGTGCTAGCTTTGGAATTGGTGCATATACATATCGTATATATACATATACATATAGTTAGGTATAGTTCACAATGTGCACAGTACATCACGTGTTTGATGTGCCATCGACCTAAATGTACTCTGGATTAACTCTGTACCTCAGGATTGAATCTATCAGACTCGAGTAGGGTTTGATTTAAGCGGCGCAAGATAGGAATTATTACCTTATTTCAATAAGAATAACCTTATATAATATTACGTTACTCGTGTATATATTCTATTGAAGAGTAAATAAGAAAGTCTGATAACTTATCGCTAAAATCGAAACTGCTGAGTCACGGCGATTCAACAATTTATTTTGTGCATTTTCTTATATATGTTATACATATATGTTATATTTTTATTTATATTTGTCACATTAATTTATTCCTTCCTTGGATATACGTAGACAAATGAAAATATAAATGTAATAAATGAAAAATTATAAATAATAACAACTGGACGAATGAAACAACGATAATATCGAGTACATTGTAAAAACATTATGCAGCGTATATGAATACGATTAATGAAAATCGCACAAAAATTTCATCGTTCCGATAGTAATGCCAAATTACTATTATTTCTGGAAATAGAATTTATATAGCTCTCTCTCTCTCTCTCTCTCTCTCTCTCTCTCTCTCTCTCTCTCTCTCTCTCTCTCTCTCTCTCTCTCTCTTTCGCATCGATAAGATAATAAATACATTTACTTGAGAAATTAACATTTCTAAAAAAACGAAACTCTGAAAATTAGTAATTTTAGAATATAAAATGTAATATAGCAAGTATTATACCGAGAAATGAAAAAAAAAAAAAAAATTGCAATAAAGCATTGTATTTCCTTTCGCAAAATTAGTTGATAAGAACGAATGAAACTTGATCTTAGTCACGTACGATTCTGTGGCAGCTGAATGTGCTGAATGATTCTAAGAAACGTATTATCAGTGTGCTAGTGCATCTTAGAACCCGGTCACACGAGTGTTCATGCCGCAGACGTTAGGATGAATGTAAAAAAAATTTCATAATTATAAAAAAATATTGCATCACTAAACTATTCCGAGATACACACGATACTATATAGAAACAGGAATTTTGATTTACCTTATAAATGAAGAAAAAAAAAAACGTAAATTAAGAAGATAATAAGTTAATAAGAAGATAATAAGTAATACACGAGTATGCATATATCTTTTTGATAAATCAAATTGAAAATTAAGAAAACTAAATTTTTTTTAATTATTCTCGTATATCGTGAATCATCGTTTGATATTTTCTATTAATCGGATTCTTAATTGAAATTAAAGAGAAATTAACGCTCGAAAAAAAAAAAAACATTAATTATTCCGAGTCTAATGTCAAAATATATCAAGCTATTTGCAATATTATACTTAATCAAAATTCTTATTCGATGCAAAATTTGAGTATGAGTAATTATAATTTTTTTTAACGATGAAAAATAATTCAGATTTATATATATATATACATATTGTTTTTTGCTGTTGTACTGACATGATGCTCGACCGATATAGCTCGTATGCATTCCAACGTTATGCTATAACTGACGTTACAAGTTATAATGTTCGTCGCAACGATCGTTCTATCGAAGCTCGTGTGACCGAGTTCCTAATCTTTGAAAGTAACGTTCCGACATTAACTTCTTCTCGTGTATTCGACATATGTTTTAAAGTGATAACGATTTTTCTTCAAATTTATATTTTTTTCGTAATATGTTATTTTTCGATAAAATCACGATATTGTCTTTAGCCTGTGTACATATGAATATTTAATAAAATATAATAATGATTATATTCAAATATTTTCATTCGTATTTATTTTTAAACGCATATGTTTTTATTTCTTGATCAAATGTATATCCTACTTGATATCTTCGATTTACATATATAGATAGATTTTTTTCCAGCCTAAGATAACACGTAAAATTAATATAATTCTTGCTTACAGTGTTTTTCTTTATTTTGCTACATAATTTGTTATGATATTTTATTTTATCTTGAATAATTAATAGTCTTAAAATATAGCTAATACGTATAAATAGGTATGGTTAATCAACAAGTAATCCACGCGAGTAATGGACCTTGAGCCTTCCTCTGCGGTACGCGTATTTTTATTTTGTTTGCTAATGAAAATCGTGCATATACATTATTTTTCAACTCATTATATTATAGAATATTGTAAAAATTTTAAAAATATTTTTTATTCGATTCTCTTTATTCTCTCCTCGATCGTTAAAATACTCGAACAACATTTCAAACGAAGATCGAAAATGTTTATATTTTCTATAAAAAAATATCAATTAATAGAAACATATTTAATATAAACAATATATAATTATAAAAATACTTATATTTATGATATTTAAACAAATTATCCAATAGAAATATTTATTAACGAATCTTCATCTCTCTTCTTTTAGCACTTAAATATATAATATATTAGTATATAATTATACAGTCTAAGAATAAATATTTGAAGATATATCAATGAACTTTTTTGAAATTATATGGTATAAAAAAAAAAAAATGCAAATGATTCGTCAAATCTATAAAACTTCAATGTATTATTCAATCGAGAGGATAAATATATTATCATGGCATAGTTAAAATATATAAAATTAATTTATAAAACAATAGCTCTCTTTTTTCTTTTCTTAATATATATATTTTAAAATTGATTTCGCAATATTTCAAGTACATATATATATATATATATAAAATAATGAATAAAAATAAACGTTCGTTAAAAGAGAAATAAAATTCTAATTTTATCATCAAAATCAAAATATTTTTGTATTTATTCTCAATATAAGCTTTTATTTGTATATAAATAAAACTGCAGATGAAATGAAACGAAATATTTAATGAATCGTTTTATAAAATTATTTTTATATTTATTCACATCAATATTTTTGTCATGATTTTTTGTTTGATTTTAAAAAATTCCTTTATCATATTTAATCGTGAGAATAATAATATATTAATTAATTTTTAAATGAAATGTTATAGGCATGTACACCATGCGCATGCTAGATAATGGTAATAACGCTTCTGGACCAACGGGAGCAGCAGCCTTGTCAGGAGTTCAGACAGCTGGTGGTACAACCACTTCGGCAACAGGCGTTACGACACTTCCGGGTGTAACGGATGAAAGAATGGACGCATCGAGCGATAGTGCTGTCAGCAGTATGGGCAGCGAACGGGTACCATCCCTTTCGGATGGCGAATGGATGGAAACTGGATCTAATTCCAGCCATACACAAGCTGATTCCCATTATACTATGGATTATGCTAGGTGATTAAATTATATTAAAAAAACTCGAATTATTTCGATTTTTCAATTTAATAAATCAATCTTGAAATAATGAAAAAAAAAAAGAAATAAATAAATAAAATTTATTTATAAGATATTAAATGTGAAATTAATTTAATTCTTTAAAAAAAAAAAGGTCAACAAAAGATATTAAAAATACATAAAAAAAATAATTATCAAATATTGATTCTTTTATGCGATAATATTATTCGTTTTATGTTTAGCAAATACCGCATGTCGTACGATTGCAGCTATTCCGTTTCCGGAAGAAATGCTGGTTCTCCAAGATGTCAAACGGAGCGTACGATGCCTCCGGTTGCTCAGAAAAAGCATCAAATGTTTGCAAAACGATATTTTCAAGAACAAGGAACTGGTTAGTTTATAAACATCGAATGTCTCAATATAATATGTGATAAAGATTTAATGGATTTAAAAATGTGTTGTATACGTGGTAGGTTCGCCTCTCGGAGCTACAGCACATCCGACAACTCCAATGAAGTACGAATATGATTCTCATACAGTTGGCGCTGGAGCACCGGGAAATGCTTATTCTGGACCGATCGAGGGTGCAACTGGACCTCAACCTGAAATAAAATATAGTTGTAGTGTAGATTTCAGTCGGCATCAATCAGGTAAAGAATGATATGCGTACAACATTTTATTATTATATTTAATTAGACATTAGACAATAATAATCTTTTTTTTTTTTCTATATTTTTAGGACGTTCAGCTATAGAACATGTTCATCATAATCATACGTATCATTTACCCGCAGAAAGTTCTGGATCTCTTCAGCGTCCAGTTTCTCGTGATAAAAAAGGTAAGGTTGCATATATTAAAAATAAAAATATAATTATTCATTGTTTTACTTTAGTGCAATGTTATTCTTTTAATTGATAAATATTTTTTTTTTTTCAGTGCGTAAAAACGATGGTGAAGAGCATCTAACTAGAGATGAGAAAAGAGCAAGAGCATTGAACGTTCCTATTCCGGTGAACGATATTATTAATCTTCCAATGGATGAGTTTAACGAACGTCTTAGTAAATATGATCTCAGTGAAGCTCAATTATCTTTGATACGTGACATTAGAAGACGGGGCAAGAATAAAGTTGCCGCCCAAAATTGTCGTAAGCGTAAACTAGATCAAATCATTAGTCTCGCTGATGAAGTGAAAGAAATGAGGGATCGTAAAATGAGGCTCGTTCGTGAACGAGAATTTATGCTTATAGAAAGACAACGCGTGAAAGATAAATTTAGTCAACTTTATCGTCATGTATTTCAAGTTGGTATATTTTATTAATTATTTTATTACATATATACATATCATAACATAATTAACAATATTCGATCAATTATTAATCCATGAAAAAAAATTTTAAACTATTTCTATTATTTAATTTATAGTCCTTGCGCGATCCTGATGGTAATCAATATCATCCGTACGAATATAGTCTTCAACAATCTGCCGATGGGAATGTATTGTTAGTGCCAAGGAATCAGACGAATCCTCATCATCCCCGTTCTACGACAATGGAACCAAAAACGAAACCTGATCCTGAACATAAGGAATGAATTTATCGAAAAGTTAAAAACGTTTGATAAGAAAAAACTCTATTTTCTTCATATATTGATATCGTACTTTTGCAAAAAATAAAGATAAACGCGGTGCTAAGACGAAATATTATTTACGATTTTAAATACTACGAAGAATTCACGAGGAAAATTCATTGCTTTATCATTCGCAATATTTTGCAACACGTTCAAATAAACAAAGAAATTCATCAAAAATATTTCAAAGACTCACATTGAGTTATATGTTTCTTTACGATTAGAAAATAATCACCAAACGTAAAAAAAATATTGAATGTACATATAATATATAATATAAATAAACCAATGAACTACAGAAATAGAAAAAAAGTAGACAACGTTTAAGGTATCTAGATTTAATACTTAAAGTATTAAATTCTACATACATATTTAAGTATAAAAAAAAATGTGTATTTATTATTTTATAAATACTAATATAATTATAAATCGGTCTTTTTTTTATAATTATATTATATTAAATAAAATTATATTATAAAATGTTTTAAATGTCACTTTTTTTCTATTCAGCTTCAAGGGAACATTATTACAATAGTATAATTAAAATAATTTTTCTGTAATTTTTTTTTTATTATTTTATACACGCGCGCATACGCGCGCGCACATACACACAAACACACAATGTATTTTAATTCTGAATACATGTATGTACATGTACGTTTTTTACGCACCGTGATTATATTATATATACATAGAGTATAATGCCTTTATGTGAAAAAAGATTTAATGCATTTCGGCGCAGTTATTTCAGTTATAAATATATTATAGTATATTTCATATAACTGATAATGGTTCCATGATTATTGAATATAATTTAGAAATTACTAAACTGTAAACTTTTTATCTCAATGAAATTACTTTCAAAATCATTAACTTGCCAAACTTTATAAATATTTTCATATTTTGATAAAAAAATAAATAAAAAATGTCATAAGTGTGTTATACATTATTCGATATGGGAGAGATAAAATATATTTACATAATGATATAAATGTGAAATAAACATTCGGATGAACGAAATATTTATATCTTGCAACGATAAAAATCAGGAATATTTAATGCAAAGTTAATCTGCATTTAAATTATAAATTATATAAAAAAAACAATTTAAATAATAAAAGGTATATGTTAAAGAGACATCGAATAATATATATTATTCTATGAACTGTTTAATGTTCTGTACAGAAAACTGCTCCAAAAATGTTAAATTTCAATCCGTTCAAATGAAATATTAACAATAAATTGTAATATAAAGTGATAAAGATATCTAGTAATTAATATGACTATGTGGATAATTTTAACACAATGTGTTGTATTGCTACAATATTAATAATAGTATTGTTTGAAATACGAACGAAAATATAACAAATATAACATATTTTTATATAATGTAAGGGACGAATAATGTTTAGATATTTCACATTTGTCTTTGTATGTATATATTAATATTAATATTAATATAATTAGATTAATTTTCTATAAATATTATACATATATAAATATCAGACATATGTATTTATATATATTCATTTATATGTATATATATATATAAATACATATATACAGAATAATAATGAGATATATATTATAAGATTAAAACGAGAAAGATACTGTTTACGACGACAATTTATAATAGTCAAATCTTTATTAATATTTACATACACAATTGTATTTATATTATGGGTGTAGGCTGCCTTTACATACTGTATTTGGCGAGTGGAGATCATTAAGAATATTATTAAGAATTATAAAAAGAATTTACAACTATTCTGTTTGCGAATTGTACAAACAAATCAGATTTATACAAATCCTTAATTCCATCTGATCGCATTGTCATTTTATGATCTCCCGTGTCATTAAATTTCTATATTGTATAAATAAAGCTGAATAAACCTTTGGGGAAATTACTCTCTACACATTTTAATACAACGTATATATGCATGATATTTTTATCCATTTTTTTTATTATTTTCAAAAAGTTGACATATAAAAATAAAACTATCACTGAAATCACTGCATTCACATAATAATTATATAATTAATATGATTTTATTTATATAATTAATATGATATAATATATAATAATGATATATTAAATACAATTTTTATAAAATATTGTTAAGTTATATATAGCACATAATATATGATATATCTATACAACATGAGCTTTATAACAACATTTAATAACATTTAATAATGTTAGAAAATATTATTATAAATTGTAATATTGTTATTAATATTAAAATTAACTTAAAATTAATCTTTGAATTTTACAATAAGATTTATATTATTTTACTCTTCTAATACTTTTTAATGGAATATTTTTAATAGAATTACATTTTAATTTTAACAAACGTAATAATATTATAATATAAATATTAATATATTATTTAATTATATAATATGAAAAGATGCAATACAAAAGAAATAAAAATAAAAGTAATATAAACAAATATATAATTTTTTTAAATAAAATCTTTTTATTAAAGACTTACCATGTTTCGAACAAATATATTTTGCGATTATTTGCAAAATACAAATATTTTTTATAATATAATATCTATTTTATTTTAGATGCATATTAATTATTATTTCTATTATCATGTTAATGAAATATTAATAATCCCTATATAATATTAATATTTAAATTATCTTCTAAACGAATAAATTTTTTTGCATAATTAATAATTTAATAATTATTCAAACAAAAGAATTCTAATTACATCATTAATTAATATATTAAAAATACATATACATATATTATACATACGTAATTCCATTCGATAGGATTGTTAATAATTTTGTCAACATTCTTGATCGATATATAATAATATTTTTAATCGATATATATATATATATATATACAGTTTTTAGATTTATCCTACATTTATTACTATAAATATCCTTCTGTCAATTATACATATATTTTATAAATATTTATATATATTTACAATAAAATTAATTTCGAAAATTATATATTTTATTTATATCTTTAAAATTAAGCTATATATATTTTGCAATAAAATATGTCTTAATATTATTAAATATCTTTCATTGTTTTATATTATTTTATATTATTCTTTCTAATATGCTATAAAAATTTTATAATTAGCAATTTCATATTTATTGCATTCTCCTTATTTTAATTTATAAGTATTCTTAATAAAAATGTAATGGAATTAATGAAATATTATTAAAATTTTTAAGATTTCATACATTTTTAATAATTTAATTAACTAATAACTATATATATATATATATGTATATTATGAAAAATATAAGATATTTGAAACTTATTAAATTTTTGATAAAAATTGTATTAAAAAGAAATATAATTATTTAATATAGTTTAATTAAGTAAATAATAATATTATATAATAATATTTTCAATATTTATTATAAATAATATTAGTAAAATATCAGTGGTTGTTATGACAACTATAAATATATATGTACATAAGTACTTAGAATTAGTTGCTAAGAAACTAATAAAGTATTTATCAATGGCGCCTGAAGAATGGTTGAATTTTATTCAAAATGCTACGAAAACGGCAATAATTCAAGACGGTAAGATATTTTGAAAATATATTTTAGTGTATAATATATTTCAAACTATTGAATTTTTTTTAACGAAAACCATTTTAAAATTCACTTAGAATTGAAAATTTTACGATATACAGCTTTAACCTTAAAAATGTTTGATCAATAAGTAATTATTACTTATATTTTATTCAATTTTTATATTTGTCATTATCAATGTTATAAATTATTTCTTTTTTTATGATTACATTATATACAAATATGCATATATCATTCAATATTAAATGTGTAATATTGATTATAGAATTATTAATATGAATATATATGGCATTACAATTTATATGCAATTATATATTTTCATTTGTCTTGTTAATTAGAAGATAGAATGTTATTTTAATATATATTTTATTTTTTAGAATTAATTGTAATAATTGTTAATATCCGATAGTTTTTCTCATATAAAACTATTACTAAAACATATTATAAATATTTAATTATGATTAATATTTCTTTTCTTTTATTAGGAAAAAGAAAAGTTCATTTTTTAATGGAAGATGGTAGAGAAATGGTGGAAGAATATCATTTAGAAACTAATGTGTTAATAAGAAGAGCATGGAAGGAAAAAGGTAAACTTGGTCAAGATATAGGTTGGAATGTTGAAATTGGAGATCCTGAACCTAAACAAAATAATATTGATATTTGTGGAATTCAAGAAAGTTCAAGTGCTGTATGTGAAGTTTGTTTTGTAAAATTATATTACATATTTTATATTTGATATATATTTAATGTAAATATATTTTCTAATTATTTTAAACAAAATATAATTAATATGTGTATATTATATGTCTGTAATAGCCATTTATTACAAGAAGAGTTACAAAAACTTCACTTGAATGGCGGATAAGAAATTTGCCATATCCGCAAAATGTATATTCTGTAACTGCAGAAGATGATGGGACAATAACTGTTCGTACTACAAATAAAAAATATTTTAAGAAAATAAGAATTCCAGATTTAGAACGTGCTGGATTAAAACCAGAACAGGATAGAATATCTTTTACGCATCAATACAGTACATTAATTATTACGGTATGTCAAATATTTATATTTTCAATACTTTTACATAAATCCTATATTTATCTTTTTGTAGTATAAGAAACCTCCTGCACTTTTGGAATTAGAAAGAAAGGTGTTGAATGAAATATTACAATTAAAAGCAAAAAAAGATGGTGATATACAGTGTCCAACAAGTTAATAAAATTTTTTTTTTGTAAAAACTTTTTTCTTTTTTGCTTGCCCACAGTCATATCATAGTTATATTTATAAAATAATTATCATAAAATCATAATATTTCTCATTAATATCATGTAAGTTAAATACATTATTATATATAATTAAATATTTTATTGGAAATTACAGACACCAATATTTATTGGAAAATTTATTGAAAAATTTAACCTATACACTTTATATATATATATACATATATATAATAATTAAAAAGAAATTTAATGTAAGTATTTTATTTAATTTTATGTATATATATTTTAATATTATATATGTATTATATATATATGTTATATACTATATATGTATTATATATATTATATAAATATATATATATATATATATAAATAAAAATATATGAAGCAATCAAAAAATAATTTATCCGAAATTAATCGTTCATGTAACGACATTGCGCGCGCGAAAATCGAGAGATCGATCGATCGTTCTGCGTCGTGAGTGCTATCGACTACATTTGTCTGCTGCGTGTGTGTACTGTGTTAGTGATATTGCGTTTCGGTGTTGTGCTTTTAATTTCGCATTATAACATTTAAATAAGCGACGAATATGCCGAAATCTATACCCGAAAGGCAAGTATTATTCATTTTTCATTTTTTATCACTTCATTAAGCTTGTTGAAATATTTAAAACTACTTGTTCACTGGTCTTAATCGGAGGTCACATTGTATAGAGGTTATGTTATGCCGACATATCTCATTGTTTTTAATATTTCTTTTCTAAACTGTATATTAATATAAGAAATCTATTTAATCATAGATTAAAAGATTATTTTAGACATTAAGGTTATTGCACCACGTAATCATAATTAATGATAAATATTTAATATTTCTGAATGTATTTCCTAACGCGATTTGTATGGCGGCTAACTTATCGGTTGAGAAACACATTTTTCTTTATTTATATCGTATTTCACAGATGGTGCTTTTTTCTTTGAATATAGAAATAGATGTCAAATATTATTTAACTTTGTTTATGCATACTATTTCTCATTATTTTTTATAAAATAAAACTTTGAAAATATTATAAATATTAAATTATTTCGTGCGTTATTTAAATTTACTAGAAACGAATTCAAATAAATGTTTACATGATGATATTCGTTTTTTCATTTATATCACCTGTTGCATCACGTGTATGCGTATATGCATATGTATATTTTCATGCGTGTGCATGCGTCGCGTATTCATATTACATTTCATGTAGTGTATATTTTTTATGAATAAAATATGATATGACCCAATTTTCATACGGAATTGAAATTTTAAAAAGATTGGAAAAAGAATTCGAAATATAAAATTTTAACCGCGAATATTTATTAGTTTCTGAGATATTAATAAAAATTTTTCTATATTAAACATTGAATGCTGTCTACATCTATGCGTGCGTGACACTGTATGCGTCAATATGCGACCATCGTTTATCTACTGTTTCTATAAACACATCGTGGCAATCGTGGTTCAAAATATATAACGAGTGAATTAATATTACTATACTTTAATATCTATCTATAAAGAGTTTCCTTCGGATCCGCGAAAATAAAATATAAAATCTTGGATGAGTAAATTTATAATAATAGCGATATCATCTTTATAATTATATATATTGAATATTGCAATGTTTTTGTAGAATATTAAATAAGTATATTGACGCATATTCCATTATGGACGTATACATAATATTCAATGTATAGTAATATATAATAATCAACGTAAAGATTTTCATTAGTTTTTCGGAAACTAGTAAATATCTATAGTTAAAATTTTATATTTAAGATCTTACTCTCTTTCTAATCCCTCAAATTTCAACATGATAATTGGATTATATCGTACTACAGTCTTTTTTTATATTTTCATTCACTATTATTTATTTTATTAGGTGGTTGGAATATAAACCTTATGGCACAGTGATCAGCGGTACAAAAATTCTACCGTTCAAAGTGCCATTGAAAGAGGTGAGTCTTGTAACGAAATGATATACATTTAAAATTAGATATACAGTTTTTTCGAGTTTATTTTTTATATTGTTGAAATTGTTGTTCTCATCTACAAGTTTATGAATTATTAACACTTTAGAAAATATAATAAAATTATTGCGATTTTGAAAATTTTTTTTATTAAAATATTTTTTAAGATTCGATTTATATAATGAATGTGTGTAATGAAATAATTTAAGATATCTTTAATTATCGATTTATTAGCATTCGTATTAACTGATTGAAATAAATGTAATTTATTTAATTTGGACGAAGATTTGAAGATAAATCGAATAGAATTATACGTTTAAGACTTTATTTTCGATTTTATTTCAAAAAAAAAAAAAAAAAAAAAAAATTCAGTTTAATTTTACTTCATTATATTTAATCCAAAAATGAGTTTAGAAAATGATTTGCAAAGTTTTTACGATCTTGTTGCATGGCTAGTATTCTCGGAATCGCGTTACTATTATTTTTCTCTTCTCTCTTTCATATTAAATCAAAGATCTTCTTCGTGGGGGTCATGAGATAAGATCTTATCGAATTCCAGAAATATAGAGGATACAATGCCAGTACACATACGCATTCCGAGATATGGAATCACCATGAAATCGTGCCAATGGTATAGAAACAATTTTTACGCGTTATAAAAATAACGGGATAAGAAAGAGAGATGGACGAGAGTAGTTTTTCCCGTCAATTTAATTTAATATATTACAAGAAATAATTATAAGAAAGTTTCTTTCAAATAATTAAAATTTAATTTAACGAAATTTATTATTATCGTAAGACGTAACAGATAGAGATGACGTAGTATACGTAACGCAATGTTTCACATGAGGTAAAAATCGAATCTCTATCATTGGTACGGGAAGGAGGAAGGTTTATTGGTGGAGGATGGTCGGTATTCGGTAACGGTAAGAAGGGGAAAGGCATCTCTGTGAGATCTCGTATCGGTCAAAGCCAAATTGCTGTATTGTTGCATGTTTTGACTCGAACGTAGATATAAACAAGCTTGATGTATGCACTTTCGTCCGATACGCACGGCAATGCTTTTGGGATCGTGAATAGCTCGGCTCGTGATTGTTTGCCTAGTAGCTGAACAAAGTGCGATCGTACGCTCCCATGCTGGTCGCCGCTGTGTGATGTATCGTACTCATGCTGCGATAGAGCGGCATTCACCCAACTTTCTTCCATTTTGAGCATATATCTATGTGAATCAGTGTGACATTTTTTTCTTCCAGTTACTACTTTCTCTCTCTCTCTCTCTCTCTTTCTCCTTTCTTTCCCTTTTTAGATTAAATCTCTGTACTTAAAATATAGATTCGTAATACGTTGTGGAAAATAAAATTTGAATGGAAACCAGTGAAAAGGTGTATTTTAAAGGAAAAGAAACATATATACAAATATATTTTGAAACGCGTTCACTCGAGATGATACGCGATACGAGGGGTCGATAAAGGATAGATTTGGATGATAGAAACGGACGATTCCGATCTACGTATCGTAGGTGTAGATAGATCGGCGGAGGGATACCGGCCGGTTTGTTTCGAGCCATTTAATTTCCGTCTCTACGGCGTTCGCGAACCGGTTTTTCTCGTCTATCGGCTTCCCTTGGACAGTTGCAAATAAGTTGGGAACCCTTTTCGGGTGGATTGGCCGCTACGCATATAGGCGCATGCATACGCAAAATAGGAGGGTGCCCCGACTAATTGATTCTGGCGTCGCGGGCATTACATAAAACAAGTCGAAGCGAGGGCCAGGAATTGGAGTTGGGTTGATTGGGCCCGTTGCGTGGGCCGCGGGGGGCCCACTCGTTAATAGGGCCCTGAAATGCCTGTGCTCGTGGCCCGCGTGCTCTCCTCCTCCTCCTGCTCGTGCCCGAGCCCGTGCCACCGCCTCTGCGCCTTTCCACCGCGTGACGGACCGCTTCTTCATCTTCTATAAGAACGTGTAACAAATATCGGCTCACACGAAACGTGATACCGTCTTCGCCGACACGCACTACGCTTTCTACGTTTCTCTTTCTCTTCTTGTTCGGACACAGGACACAGGATGAATTTAAGCCGATACCCCCTAGTCACATATACATTGTAAAAGATGCGCTTTAAAGTCGATTTTAATTTTGGATTGAATTTCGTACGCCGTGTAATTTGCCGAGGAATCGGCACAGGGCCGATTCCCCAACTTGTATATACAACCTTGTATCGTTTCTCCGCCTTGTGCTCGATCCAATCCTCTCTTTCCTCTTCGCTCTTCGCCTTTTATTCCTCATTTTTCATTGCATCGCGCTTCTTTTCAACGCTCAACCTTCAATAATTTTCGTTCGATATCTCGTCCCATCACATAGATTTATATACACTATAAAAGGCACCGGTTATAGAGTATTGATGTAACAATTTTCGAACTAAATTTCCAATCGACCGGTTAGAAATCTTACAACTTTCATCTTCATTTATCGTGAGAAAAGATGCAGCGCGAGAGATAAATGAGCGAAAGATGGAACGATAGACGCATAAATGGTTATACGCGTGTTACTTGCAGTTTGTCAGCAAAGAGAAATATCATATGCAAAATGTTTTCATCGCTCATGCCGATGTTTATCGCTCGAAAACTTCTCTTGTCTTCTGTCTTATTTCATAAACCGGGTGTACGTACGTTTCTATACGTAGATATTTGTTACATGGATTCGTTCTACTTTCGTTCGATATATATTATCGTAATAATATTATATTATAGCGAAAAATGAAATACGAATATAATAAGAAGAAAATTGATATTTGTAAAAATTTGTAATAATTATTCTTTAAACTTTAATCCACCACCGGTGAAAATTATTATGAAAACGTTTAAAATAATTTATTACTCGTTTCGTGCTGTAAATATTCGAGATTCGTTCAAAAAAAATATATTTTTTAATACACGAATGATACATATTAGAAGGGATATTAGGATCGTAGATTAACAGCGATACAGAATATTCATAAATGTGGAGAATTTTTTCCTTTGGCGTAAAAGATGGAATGATTTAAGCGTGGGAAATCGAAGAATAAGATAAGCATATCGGACCGTATAGTATTCCTTCATTCTTACCATTCCATACCAGTTCACCCGAATACCTGAGGCTTTCCCTTGAGATCGTCCTATCACAGTAGGCAAATTCTGCACGTAGAAACAGAATATTAATTTCTGACTGGAGTTCAGGTTAGAATCCAGTCGAGAATGGATAGGCTGTCTTCGTGGGTGATATCTGTATTTCAGCCCCTGAAAATCTTCAACATTCAGATGATTATCACGTTAACTTCTCGGTTACGTTCGGGCTAACCACCCTCGTTGTTTTCACGGAGGTGAAAGCCTCTTCCTCGGAAAAATGAATCGAAATTTCGTGTATTTTGTCGTGAAATTTTTATACATCGACACGACGCCTTCACTATTTTATTCCATTATTTTCTTCTTTTTTTTTTTTTTTTTTTTTATTTTACTTTTCTCTCGTAAATATTAAATTTTCTCTCGCGCACTAAATAAATTACACCAAGTTTATTGTATGTAGCATATATATACGTATATCTTATCGAACGATATAAATTAATATTGGCATTTTATTTTCTTGTAAATAATTTTGTAACGTTTAATATCTCGGTATTAATATCTCCGTCAATATTTACGATGCAAATTTTTATTTCAAAGACGTTCACACGCGCGATGATTCGTTCGATTAATAATACAAGCTGTAATAATTCATAAAGTTTTTTTTTTTTTTTTTTTTTAATACTTTGCGACTTACTCATGGCCGAAGGATCTTCCAACACGTAAAAATCGAAGAAACACGTTAAAATCTTCGAAATTACGCGTCGAAGACATCGAATTAATTTGTCAGGCATATCGAAACCATCATTCATCGCTGCCATATATGATATTTTGCTAACGCGTGTCGCACACCACTGCAAATATTTTTTCGGATATGATTTATGAACAAGTCCCTGACAAACTTCATAGTGAAAAATATATTCGTGTCATGGTCCAGACTTTGCGTTTCTCCGTCTTTTTGGCTTTCGCTTCATTTTTCTTTTTTTCTTTTTTCCTTTTTTTTTTTTTTTTTTTTTTTTTTTGCAGCAAAATGTTAAGCAACCGGCTTCGATGATCGCTTTTGTCCGCTATTGGAACTACGATGATAAACAACGATAATTGCTGTCGTAAATTGCTAATCTCACGGATAAACGTAATACGATTTCACGATGGATGACTTGTAGATAATTTTTACGGGAAATTTAAATCGAAATCTGTCCGAAACTACGTACGAGCATAGACGTAATCGATTCAACGAATCTAACGTAATGGAAAATTTCAATTTTTCCGATATAAAATCTTGGAGAATTTTCCTTAAAAACTTTTTTAATTTTACATCGAGTATAAAGATGAAGAGAGAGAGAGGGAGGGAGAGAAAAAATTCGTTTTCGACGAAACGAATGCTTCTTTTTCCGTTTCTCTCTCTCTCTCTCTCTCTCTATATATATATATATATATCCAACCTACTCGAAAGCAACTCGACAAATTGATTTCTCCTAATGTGTCCCTTTCGTTGAACGCTAAAGAAAGCGTGGTTATTTACCACAAATATATTTACTCATTTCGAAAGTGGTTTACGTAGGACACGCATATTTATCAATTCTCAAGAGTTCTCGATAGTTTTATATTGGTTGGACAAATTTATTAGCTCGTGGACCGTTGTCCTATGTTATTAACGATGCCGAGTGTTTGTTTAACACTCGATGCGGAACAGAGAGGGCTCCTCTCTGCAATTTCTCCTCTTCCCCCATAGCCGGGGAGGAGGGATCTCGCGAAAGGGATGAGCGCAAAGAGGGGGCGAGAGAGAAAGAGAGAGAGAGAGAGAGACAGCTATTGTAATTTATGCCGAAGTTAGCGAGCAACTTCGATGACTTTGTAAAATATTACCGATCCTCGTTTCGGAGATCTTATCTGGCTCCGACACCGCGCTCCGTTTCGTCGGAACGCCTTCTCTTCTTCTTCTTCTTCTTCTTCTTCTTCTTCTTCTCGTCTTCGTCTTCGTCTTCGTCTTCGTCTTCTTCCTATTCCTCTTCTTCCAGCAGGCTGGCGCCTGTAAGGGGGTCGTGCGTCACGTCGAGAAACCCACTGTGCTACAACGATTTTGCTCTCCAAGTTCCAACGATCGACACCGAGGGAACTATATAAACATGTCATTTGTCGATAGAACTTGTCCTCTTGCGTGCCTCCTTCTCCTCTCTAACCATCGTCGCGAATCTCTTCGCGACAGGGTGAGAGGAGAAGAGAAGAGGAAAGTCGGGGAAAATCGAATTCTTTCTTTTTTCTTATACGGATATGTTTCGCTTTCGATTTATATTTAGATCTTGTTATTATATTTAATAATTCGTAGGATGGCGCGATGCGAGATAATAATAAATAAAAAGGAAGACGAAAGTGGGTAAGAAGGTGGAGGGGGAAAAAGTTCTCTGGTCGGTTATCGCATGGCGTTTTCAGGTGTGGGTGCCGAAGGGGGTGGTCGAAAGACAGGGTTTGGATGGGATGGGAAGCGAGAGGACACTTTTGTTTCGTACTTTAGTGCCACGTTGTCCCATCCATCGCGTTTCATCAGATATGGTAGCTGGGCCACGGGCCTATCTTCGCTAGATGAGATGGCGAGTGTCCATCTCGAGGCCCTCACTTTCCGGGAAGGCTGGGGAGTAAAGGAGATCTCGCAGTAGCCAGCCTTATCTTCCCGTCCAATCGTGTTTCGCTTATTTTGCGAGGCCTTCGTTACGGCCCCGGCCGCTACGTATATCTACTTACTCTGCCGTATGTGGCCGGGCGCAACCGATTCTCCCACGTTCCACCATCAAAATCACCGCGAATGCGAAACCGTTACCTGGAATTCATTTTCCAAATGCCTCGTTTCGCGTCATATTTTTATACGTGACTCGAAATCGAGATGGATGGATCGAAACTCGGGAAACTGGGCGTCCTATCCTATTTCTCCTCCTGCGTATAAATTTGAGGAGAATAAGGCTTATGGAATATCGCTTGGATACGTCTCAACTGCTCGACTTTTCCCCCCTTTCAGCATCGATGTCTTACGACGCGCGTAAAACCATTCCAGAAGAAAATGGCGAGTGACATTCATTTAAACAATGCTCAACGTATCCGCGTTCAATCGTTAAGGGAAACGTAATGACCGCGATACGTATATACGGGGGAGGCCATCCCCTTCCTCCCCCTCCTTTGATACAAAAGGCATCGAGCAATGGCTCAACAAACGCGTTTCTTCCGCGGAACAAGTTCTCGTAAGAACGAGCACGATCGTTCGGAGGCAATAGCGTCACTTTTCTTTTATCCATCGAGTCTCTCCACCTCTTCTACCTCCATCAGGTTCGGCCTTCCTTATATATATATATATATATATATATATACATACCCTTCCTCCGCATTACTGTATATCCGTTTGAATAGTGTGGTGGTAGTCCGGACAATAATCCGGAGGAGAGAAGTAGGAGAAGAGGAAGGATCCGTTGGACGAACAAAGACGAAAGAGAATGGGGGAAGAAAAGAAGATTCGTGAACATTCGGTGGTAGTTTTGGATGCCTCCGGCTGGCCTCCGAGAGGGAGAGACACCGCCACTGGCTTTATACTCGTGCTACATAAATTTCTTTTGAACGTAGAAGCGTATGAGCCGGCGCCCACCGTCCTATCCTACCTGCTTTTTCTCCTCCTCCTCCTCCTCCTCTTCTTCTTCCTTTACCACCATCCCTCGGTCCACTCTATCACCCCCCTTCTCCCCATCTTTCGTCTATTTGTAGAAAAATCGTCGTGACGCGCGAAGAAATGGCCAAATTTATAGTTGGCTCCGATCGTTCCCCCCTCCCGCGATTTCTTCCCCAACCAAGGGAAACGGAGGTAAACGTAAATCGTGGCCGGCTCGTATCGAGAAAATTGGCATTTAACGGGGCCGGAGGATCGCCCCGTAGAAAACGATTCGAATGGATTGGGTCGCGATTCAGCCGCAAAAATGAACTTCTTGGCAATGGGATGTCGAATAGGACGCGGCGGCGTAAGGGATGAGAGGGGTGGGCGGTATATTTGGGAGGTGATTGGTGCGGTGCCACGAGCGCCACTTAAGATCGGAAGGCTTTTTACAAAGGCTGGAAGGAAAAGGCTGACGAGGCGGAGTCGTGGACGAGGCAGGAAACAAACATTTGTTTAAACGATCCCGACGAGTCACGCTCGTAAATACCTGCGAGTCGTTAATCTTGTTTTTTTTGGTGGTGCCGCTTGCTTCGGCATAATAAAACGCGTTATAATGTATTCTCACCCCCGCGTGGCTGAAACAATCAACCGCGGTCGAGGAGAGTGGGTGAAAGGTATGGCTGAAGAAAATAACGCCTGTGAGTGTAACGCGGATTAGGGGTATAGATTATAGGTTACCGAATTCGTCCCGTTTTCGGTCGGTGAAATTGATTCTTCGCTCGCTCTTAAATTTACGATTCGGTCAGCTCTCCATGTCCGCTCCATCCAGATAATAAATTTCTTCTTTTCGTAATGTCGTTATTCATTTGCGGAACGGAATTTAAAATGTCGACTCGAGTCGAAATTTGTAATAATCTTGGTGAACAAGCTTTTTTTCTCTTCGCGCGGAGAATATAAATAATTCTTGCCTTTTTTTTTTTTTTTTTTTTTTTGCGCGCGTAAAAATTTTCTTTTCTTCGTCGACGACGAACAGAAAGAATTATCCCTTTTGTTCTCGATATTTTATATATGTCGTTCGAGAAAAAGGAAAAATTCGAGAAAAAGGAAAAAAGAAGGAGAGAAACGATAGCGTTCCGTTTAGCGTCGATCGCCAATTCGTAGTCGTAGGTATATAGGTATACGTGAGTATGTAGTGGAGGGGAAAGGGCAGGTGAGAAGAGAGAAACGGAAACAAATTCGGGGAAGAAATTCGTAAGACGGCGAACGTGAAGGATCGCGAAGCTTGGCTAGTTTGTCGGGATGGGGGAGAGGGAGGGGAGAGGGGAAGAGCGGTGGGACCCCCCGAAGCGTATGGACCGCCCCGAAAATATTTTTAATTTTATTACAGCCTGTAATATGGAAATTCTACGGTCGCAGTTATCAGGTGTGAATTGAATTATAGCGATTGCCGACATGGCCCTATTATTTATGTCCAACCAGAAACACGTTCTTGCGCTGCGAGCTTTCACGATGCCTGGCGATAGAGGGGACACACGAGATGTCTAATGCCAGTCTATAAAACTTCGCCCCCGAGTCGATACTAATTCGTAGACCCACGGAATAGCGAAAGTATACCGTATCGGGATTTACAAGTTAGCCAAGTTATTAATTTCTTAAACGCTCGTGTTATCTTTTTTTTACGATCGAAAATATAAAAAAATATTCGATGGAAATCTAATAACCACACCCGCGCGTTTCAACGTGACCGCGATATATATTAAATTTCAAAAGAAAACGACGGGGCATTATTCTTTTTTCCTTCCCCCCTCCCCCCCTCCCCCCCCCCGAAGAAGAAAATTCTTTTGGAAACTCCATTGTCGACTGACTTATTTTCATATTCTAACGATTTCCCGTAAGATACATAAGCTACATAGTATATTTTAATTGTCAGCCTTATCGTCCAGGCGGGATCTATCGAAAGGAACGGACGGGAAAGTCCTTTTTAAACGATCTCCCACAGCTACCGATACCATTATTGCTCGGCCACGAGCTCGTAGAATTCGAGGGAGCTACGGACTTTTCTTCCTTTTTTTTTTTTTTTTTTTTTTCATCTTGCCGACGATACTTTCCGAACGTTATAAAATACGTGAATATACGTGTCGATATACGTTGAAAAAAAAATATACGCTATATTTTAACGTCGAATTCGATCGTTCGATCCCGTACGTATACGCGAAAAACACGGAGTTTGAGAATTAGGCACGCAACACGGGTGGTGAATCAATTTTCAACAGGCCCTCGTAAAGTCGTTTCATTTCCGAAAAATTATATACCTACCGTGCAAACGATAGGAAAGATTAATGATTCCACCTATCATTTTTTATCCGATGGATCGTTTTGATTTATGCTAAACCGAACCGCGCACGTTTATGTTTATGCTTTTCATAGAAATTTTATTAAAATCATTGCTTTCGTTTCGATACATCGTTTTGATTTATGTCCAATCCTCCATTCCAGTGATTCTATTAGAATTATGTATACATGATCATCCATAAAATCATAATAGCAGTACACGTTTGATTCGAACGAAAAATTAACGCGTCAACTTTGATCTTTATCCATTCCATTTAACCATCATTTTTCAACCATCTTTGTTCCGCGGTTAAAAGCGTTCGTTTCGAACGTTTCGTTCGATGAATACGAAAGACGTTATAATCGGTGGAAATGATTCAAGAATTTGATAGCAAGTGCTACTTCCGACACGTTCCTTTGTTGTACGCGCATCTTTCCAGTTAAGATGACCCATTTTAAATCGCTTCGAATCTTCTGCCAAACGAGGAAGTAAGTGGATACAGATAACGTCGCGCATATATCAGTTGGCGGCGGCCATATACCAGTCTATATGGCGTTTCTCTATGATTCCATACACCCGAGTATAACCGTTGGCCGCGCTCGAAAATGTTCTCCCTGCGAGTTCTCTTCTCTTCTCTCCATTCTCTCCACGCGGCGCTCCCTCCTTCCTCTCGAGTTTCCTCCTTGTCCATAAGAGAATTTAACGGAGAATCGTCTGAACCGTTTTGCGCAACGGAGCGTCGTCTCGTTCGGCCCGATTTAATGTTTGCGCCGATCCACATACTTTTACAAATACGGCCGATTGTTATCGATTCTCTCGTATACAAAGTTCTGAAAATTTTCTTCGATCGTAATGAATCGTAATAATCTTTGTTTTATTTTACTATTTTCTTCTTTTTGTCCTAATTTGCTACATTCGATTTGTTTAACGTATAATAAAGAACGTTAAATAAATCACGAATAACATTTACGTGGAGGGACGAGCATAAATCTAAAGTACTCGTTAATCACGCTTGACGAGTACTTTGGAAAACTTTACGATCCAGAAAAAGTGATGGTAACCTAGTAACGCGTAAATACAACGTTAACATTCCGCTTCTTTACGAGCTCGTTTATAATATCGTTCGAAGATATTTCTATCCGGTATATCTCGCCTATAAATAAACCGATGACGTTATATCGATATCTTCCGTGGTTAAACTCGTTTCCGCCAATCTTTTGGTGAAATTGCCGATTTTGAATAAGCCTACTACTCGCCATGAAACCGCATCCTCCACGTAACGCGTTACGACGTTTTCTTTTCGAAAACGCTCCTCGTCCCGCACCTCGTCCAATTTATCCGAAACGCGGTTCCGATTTTTCTTTAGCCTTGGTTATGGAAAATTAGTCGCTTAGTTCCCGTCTGTCAATGATTGTTGCGACAAAATGGAATACGATTTATATATAAGATAAATTAGAGGAAAAGTAGGAAAAGTTGGTGGGAGGACGCGAAAAGATCGGTTGTGTACACGAGCTCGCGCGGGCCGCCACGAAGGTTGACAATGGAGGTACGATAATCCTGATTTAGTCGCGGTCGTATATTAGGCTAAGGATCGTGAAATTGAATGGTGGAATCAGCGGAGAAGACCGATCCTGCGAAAAATAAACTACCGTTGACGTAGCCATGGTTAGTAAATTTTACAGCAACCCACAACTTCGATTTTCTATTTTCTCTCGTTCTCCCTTTTTTTTTTTTTTTTTTTGCCATACTCATTCTTTTTTCCCGCTTCGAATTCCAAATTTCTCGATCTCTAATTTTTCTCTCGGGATAGAAGAACGAGTATTGGCGTAGCGTGAATTAAGAACAATTTACGAGTAAACAAATATTACAGTTAGTTATTTGCACAGTTGTCAATCTGGCGATAGGATCGTGTGTCGATAAGCGAGGCTGAGCGGAGTAATTGGAACGGCGCTACCATTAAGATATAAGAAAGTCCCACACCTGAGTCAACGATAGATTATTATGGTTGGATAGGAAAGTTATACCACAAGCCCGTTATTAATGCGACCGATACTCATTCCGCACTCATCCGTAGATACGATCTCTCCGCCCAGTCAATCGGATCGCGTAGTCTAAACCCGTAATTACCATTAGCCCACCCATAGCGAGCGAGTGCGATGCCGACCGATCAAACTTTCAATTTACGTATTCTTAGGTATACGATGTCCGAACTACGTGAAACGCCGTACCGTGTCTTCGCCTCTTTCCTTCTAATCTTCCGTAAAAATTTCCTATCGGATCAAAGAAAAAAATATATATATATATATTTAATATTATCGATTAACTCAATTATATGTACGCGTGAAATAAGAACAATCGAAATGAGATATATATTAAATCACACGTACGACGATTTCTCGTGTCGCGAGATGTTGGATAATCGATCAGTTGAACAGAATGTTTGATGCATCTCGCGAAAGATGTGTTACGAGTAAGTAAATATTCTCTCGTTCGTTTCGGCTTTGCGTTTTATTAGTTATTAGAAAAGATGAAGGAAAGTGACTCGTATTTTATCTTATCGTGTAGGATAAGATATGTATATATATATATATATATATAAGATACGGGTTATTATAACGGGTTATTGAAGATTCGTACGATGCCGCTATATCCGAATATGCTTCGGGTATAAAGATATAATTCCCGTGTCACTATTAATTACGTCACGTACACTCATTTCTTTACGGATAATTCATCGAATCTGTCCTTTTCTTTTTTGTTTCAGGCAGTGAGTAACAATTTAGAACCGGAGAAACGGTAAGTAGATTAGCGATTATATATTATTGGTTTACGATAATTAACGTTATTTACGAATAAACATTACGAGAAATTCGAATTTACACGGTCACTCTGTCGAAGCGCGCGAGGTGTTCGTTTTAATGGCTTTTAAATCGATTTTTCGACATTTCCTTTTTCTTTTTTCGAGATAGTTGTCTATTTATGAGAAATAAACTCGTCCGTACTCTATCGTCCCGAGGGAACATCTGGTACGGGCCCTCGGAGAATTTGATATATCGAAAGGAATGGTGAAACTATTTCGGCCGACACCCCCGTTTAATTCCGGCCCTTTTGCCTCGGACCCCAGATTCTTTTTTCCCCTAATATATCATCGAGTCGTCCAGGTCGCGCCTTTGAAAAAAAGATTCTTCGCTAACATCGCGACAGTCGGCAGATTCGTTGTATTCCCCTCCCTCCTTTCCAACGCCGAATGAAGTCGTCTTTCCACCGTACGAATCGAGCATTTATTACGAGTGACCGATAAATTCATCGCGAATTCCCGTGCTCTAATTCGTTCTAATTCGATTTCGCGTTTCGTTACAGGTTTACAACGTCGGTATTGCTCCAAGCGTTTCCACGTTTAAAATGTATTATCGATTTGACAAACACGAGTCGCTACTATGACGAGAAGGTAAGATAAGCTTATTTGTCGTAAAAGTTTGAAAAAAAAGAAAAATGGAAAAAGTCGAAAGATATCTCATCTTTTTTTTTGCTTGTTCGCGAACGATCCCTAACTGCATTCCTTGATCGAGCAGATATTCGAGAACGTGCCTCCCTTACACGGTCCTCGCGTATCTTTCTTAATCTATCATATCTCTCTTTCTCTCTCTCTCGTTCCTTCGTTTCCCCTCTCTTTCACGAAAGCCCGATATTATAACCGTTTGCGTCGGTTTAGACTTTATTTGACATTTAAAATTAGCCGAGTCCGTCCAATTTGTAATAGTGTAGAAAAAAAAAAAAAAAAAGAAAAAAAGGAGGGATGAAGGGACGAAGAATTAACGAATTTATTATTAGATTTTTGAAATAACTGATTGCCGATAACTCGAACTTCGACGTCTATGTAGCTAAAGTATACGCGTTTTTCTAAGTCAAACTCGTGAAACGATCCAAGACCGATCGATTTATAAATAATAAAATCGAAGATTTTATTCGATTATTCTTTATCTTTTTTTTCCCTTTTTTTTCTTTGTCGTCCCCTTCACGGACAGCAATTTGCTACGCGAAGAGGACTAACTAAGATCTCCAAGGGTAGAGAATAGAAATTTTAGAAATACTAGAATACGGTTTTGAAGATCAATGGTGCCGCTGGGTATGGGTAATTAACACGAAGATCTTTCGGTGTCTCCCTCGCCTAATTAGAGCGTATTATACATAATTGGTATCCTTAGTGGAACCGTTCGTGTTTGGAATCCTCTGGTTTCGTTTCAAGAAAAAACAATTAACTACTTTCCAATATTATTTTGTTACAGGAATTCATAAATTCTGGCGTTAAATATGAAAAAATTATGGTTCGTGGGCGGGAAGTTCCCTCCATGGATGTAGTAAACAGGTAAGTGTTTTCAAAATTTTTCTTCGAGTGTACATCTTGTTATACATCATATTCCCTTACTTATTTATGTAAATTAACCATGCTTCTTTGTACGAATTATACGATTTTTATTATCGTTTTAATAAATTTAATAAAATTGCAAGGATTATTAATCGTTTTTTTAATGGATGATGTCGAGAAGAAATTTCGCACAAATTTTGAAACATATTTATATGTAAAAAAAAAAAAAAAAAAAAAAAAAAAGAAACTTGAAATCGTGTAACTAACCGTAACGTCGTAGTAAGCTATCGCCACGACTTCGTCCTCGAATTCCTTCTCTCGCAGTAGGTCAGAGAACGAAACTCCGGAACTATGGAGTTTTTCAACTTTTTTCGATCGTTTGTTCGAACCGTGCAAAGCGTCCGACTCAATTTGTATAATTCGAGGATAAAATGATGATTCTCATCGTCCGTTAATAGCTAAGAAGAATGTGAATAACCCACGTGGGGTCGCCTCTCGGCCAAATTTAATTTTTTTTTTTCTTCCTCGTTCCTTCAATCGAGATCTGTCCATTTTCTACTTTAATTGTTGTATCCGCGTAAGTTGCTTTATTTAAATTTGCGTCGCGATCAAACAAGAGCCAATCGTAATGAAATATAATAAATTGTATAAATATATATATATATATATATATTTACGAACAGGGACTTCAAGTTGGAATAAGTTGTAAACAACTTTGTAATATAATTATTTTTTAATTACTTGAAACGAAAGCAACAAGAGCAAATATCGTTCGTTCGTTCAATTCTATTTAAAATTGGCCAAGTCGAGGTTTAATTTATCTGTAGATTAGTAGAATTTAAATCAAAGATTGATATCGTTATTGTAACGAGATACACCTAACAAATATCAAGTTGCACGGTATTCACTGCCATGTTGACAATACATACGCGGACTCGGGTTCCTTAAACGCGTTCGAATCGTGTTCCGCGAGGATTCGAGACAAGTCCGCTACAATGCGCACACGCGTCGTACGACAATACGCGTGGGTGTTGACGCTTCGGCAACGACGTCTTTATTTGTCGAGACATCGAACACACGTGTTCTCTGCCTTGTATTGCGAGACAATGCTCGTATATTCTACGGATACGGAGAAATACCGCGTATGGAAAAAGATCGGACTTTCGATAAATCGTGATCGAACTTTCCCCTATTAAACAATTTTGGTTGGAAAGGTGAAATTAGAATCGAAGAGAAGAAGAAGAAGAAGAAGAAAAAAAAAGGAAACGTGTATTTATGTAATTTTTATTCAAACATCTTTTTAACTCGTTATATCCAATTACAACGTATTTACTCGATGAAAGCTTTAGTGGTTAGTTGTATTAAAAATTTGGAAAATTGTAGTATTTTCTTGGCCAAAATTATTCTCTCTCTCTTTTTTCTTTTTTTTTTTTTTTTTTTTTTTACACGTTAACCTTTTTGAGTTGAGATCGAGTGTAAAACGAAATGGTTTTTTTTTTTTTTTTTTCAAAAGATCTCGCGACGATCGGAGATACGAGATCGGACGAGGCGAAATATTCAAATATTTTGACGTCCATCGTACGAGAAACGAAATATCGCGCCGGTGTTGGCACAGAGATGGAGAAGAAACGTTTTAGGAAGCGATTGTGGGTGGTAAAAGATGTTTTACGTTCTCTCATATGCATAATACGGACGTGTGCGTGTCGCTTGATACTTCCGGTGCGGTTAATTCGACCCATGGACCCAACAGACGTTGCTGCGTGTCCTTCTCCAAATTCTCTTTGCCTTTCCTTGTTTTCTCCATCCTCGGGAGGATTGGCAAAATGAAGAGAAACGTGTCTCTCCACGCTTCGGACCACCCGGATGGATCGTTTAATTACGTAAATTCCCTCTTCCTCGCCTTCGCTTTTCATTTTTTCAGTATCGCACGTGTTGCAATCACTATTTCGTAAAAAAAAAAAAAAAAAAATACATATATAAAATACATATCAGCTGTGTGGTAAACGGTAAGTCTACGGATAGAAAAAAAAAAAATGTTTTTTTTTGCCGCGTTTCGTTTTAAAACATTGAACCAAATTTTAAATATCAATTTTGACAATATTCCCCGATATCGAGGATATCGAATCTTGATAAGTGAGAAGCAACAATGTACAAGAATATTTGCAGTATATTTTTACACATCAATCACTTCGTTGTTGAAAAAACACATTTTTCATTAAATATATTATGTTTAGCGTTCGGACGATTACGAACATTTACGAATCAAATCATTATCTTTATCATGGAGAATTTTTATTTTTTTTTTTTGGTTTTTTTTTTTTTTGGTTTTTTTTTTCTCTTTATATACTCTACGATTTATTTCATTTAGATATTTTATATCGAAAAGTGAAAGCTGCAAAAATTTGATTTATGAGTATAAAAAGTCCTCTTCGACGTTAGTGTTAGAAATTATAGAATTAATGCGATTTATATATGTGTTATAAATGTTCATGTTCGATGGTATAATTAAAATTTGGTTTTGCTGGAAATTCCACCTCATCATCGTTGTGCTCTCACATCTGAAAATGACGAGAACGGGGGTATTAGCTTTTCTCTTTTTTCTTTTTTTTTTTTTTTTTGTACGGAAATCGATTCGAATTTAAACACGATTACCCTTAAACATTTGCCACAAGGCGTCATTCTAGTCATTCGAGGTGGTATTTGCGCTCTGGGTACCATTGGGAATCGCGGTGATCTCGTGCGGTGCAATCTATAAGTTCTTTCGAGAGGTGCGAGCGGCGGCGACGGAGGGCGTAAGGGGGTGGAGGTAGGGGGGAACCTCGGAGTTGCTCGGTAAGCCGCAAACGCTTGCGCTAATAATTCTCCTAGTTGGGAGAAATTGATATCGGTGTAAATGATTCTCGCGATAATTCGTATATAAAGAGAAGAGAAGAGAAGAGAAGAGAAGAGATGTTTTAAAACTTGCCAGATATATCCGATTCATCCGTGTCCTCCATTTCTTCGTATCTGCTTATCGTCTCGACTACGAAAGTAAATAGTAATCATCCCTTATTATCGATGTTAGAGTGAAAAATGAATCGATGAGCTTACAATCCAAACGATGAGCCGCTATAGCTACTCCCGTTGATAGATCGGGCCGCTCTCTCAGAATTCTGAGTGGCGCGCTTGGTGGAATTTCGCGTGTTAATTCCGACAAGGGTGTTCTGGGCGGTGTTCTTAGAGGTGATCTTGGAGGGGTTCTTGGAGATAGTTGGGGGTAGTTTGGCGTGTGGAAACAATGAGGCGAGCAGAATTCACCAGAGGATTGAATGCTTTCGTCATGTGGTTGCCATGATTCTTGCAAGATCGATGATCTTCGTCCATGTATGAATCACATCGAAAATTAAATAAATATCTTTTTATTTATTTATTTATTTATTTATTTATTCGCTTATCATAAATCCAATCTTTCTCTAATCTAATTCAACGTAATTAATTTTCCATACAATTGCATTCAAACGGTGTTGATTGATATTTACTTTCATTTCATCCGTTTATTTTATTTTTCTCATTTTTTTCTTAATTATTTTTTCTTTTTTATTTTTCCCATTATTATTATTATTATTATTATTATTATTCTGAATTATACGGACGGGTGGAGAAGTATTATTATTTTATTTCAAGCGTCTTCAATTTTATTTTTCGAGGAAAATAATTAAAATATATATCCCGTGGAACGAACGCGAGATATATATCGCGTATTTAAAAATTGAATAGTGAATTTTAATTTCAATTCGTCTGATTTATATATTACATATCGTATTTATAACGGGTATCTACGTATTTACGTTTAATGAGTAGTTACGTTTAGGTTACGTACGGATCAGATTCAGATTCCGGGCATCCTCTTCCACTATGATGTTGACAATTACACATGGTCTAATACACTGTGCAGTGGATTATAAATCTAAGACATTTAATTTTGAATTTATTATCAAAGTTTCATTATTTTATATAAGATAATTTAAAACATCACATTTTGACAAGTATAATGTCACTTTTAACTATCATATTTTTTTTTTCACCTAGCCGCCTAGTTCACATTAGCTCGCTTTAGCTCATTTTAAATTTAACAATTCTTTTATTCGCACCAATGAAATCGAGCATTTTTAATGCTAAACTATTTTAATCATCTCTTTGAATATCGAATCTATTCATTTTTCTTATTTAAAACATTCGTAATAAACGAATTTGATTGGTTAATCTTACATTACCATAGTATTTTGCAATAATTTTTCCACAAATTATTCTCATAAAAGATAATTTCATTTTATCACAATTACGAATGAATTTTTTTCCTTCATACGTTAATTCATTTTATAGAAAAATATATTTTTATACGTATATATATATATATATATAGTCAAATAATTCATAGGTGACAAAAAGTGATTTAATCGCGGTTTTAGATTTATTTTTATGCGTGCACGATACACACGTGCGCATAAGACCGCACACCGCGTCATATTCGAATCATCTTCCCTTTTGCCCGATCGCGCTACCATAAACGTCTTTTCTGCAGTTTCACGAGCATCTTCTTATTACGGTTCACCTCTGCGATGCGTAATATCTCTCAAGTTTTGCCGATTTTATGCAGATCGAATATATCGGTGGCCACCAGCTTCTTTTTTCGATGCTTTCGCTGTTTATCGCGCAAAGGCTTCTTTATACGAATGAGAAAAAAAATATGTATATATATACATATATATATTCCTTATTATTGTTTCAAATTCCAAAACATATATAAATGAAATAAAAGCAAAATCTCCTTTGGAAAAATTGATCGCGCTATGTAAATATATATATATATATATAAGTATTTTATATTTTGTTTTCGATCGATGTATCTCCCCCTTCTTTTTCCGCGTTTTTATTTTAAACTTTCCAATTTGATATTTTTCCCACGACAAACGTGAATGTAAACAGAAATGGGTGAACAACGATGATCGATTTCGATGGTTGAAATTTTAGAACGGTTTCGTAAATTCGAAGCGAGCAGAGTGCGAAACGCCTTGTTCGCGGACATCTCCGTATCCATGTCGAATCTGTAATTCAAATTCCAAGTCAAATTAATTTAACGCTCGTCACGCGTACATTTTTTACCATCGGCGTCACGCCGCGCCGCGCGGATCTTCGTCATCAACCATTTTTCCATATTTTATTCTCAGAAACCATACTACTTTCTTTTCTTATATATAAAAATAAATCTTCAAAATGATAGGTATTTATGATTTTTCTTATCGTAAAAATCGTACAATCTTAAGAAACATCTTTTGATTTAAAATCAATAATAACGTTACGTAGAAAGAAAAAAGTTCGTTTGTTTGCGTTTATCTTTTCCGGTTCCAAAAAATAAATAAATATTTCATAACGATCGTACACACGCGATAAGACGAAATTATACTGGTAATCTATCGATATCGAAGAAATGGTGAAAAGCAGTTAGGGGGGGGGGAGAACGAATAAGAAACTATTCGTAATCGCGTTAGTCCGATCGGTGGTTATAGGGAGTGTGAAGAGGTTGAAGAAGGTGAAAGGGAGCAGCTAAAACGGCCCTATTAAATCTCTCTATAGAGCAACGCTATTGGCCTACCCTATTCTCACACAATGACGAGTAAGTAATAAGTTTTCGTGGAAGCGGGCTCATCTTAAACGTATTTAGGAGGAGAAATCGAAACGATTTCACGCTTATCGGAACAGTTTTCGTCCCTTTTGTTGGTGAATCTATTAATACAAAAGTTAGATCGAGTATCGTTATAAGATAAAATAAAGTTTCTTTTCGACGCGTGTTGCTCTTTCGTTTAAAATTTCTATTTGCAAAGCAGAGAGATCGAAGAATTATCTTTATTTATGCTAAACGCGTGTATGAAATTAAGCAGCTGCGTAGATGTTTCATACGGATAATTTTAATGGCAAATACTTTCACCGTTAACGTCGTTTTATACGATTTATCCAGCAATATTACGAACGAGTAAAGCCAATTTAAGATACCATTTAATCGAAGAAGCAAACGTTTCAACATAAACGTCGTAACTAAAATGCAAGCGTGGGTAATAGCGAGATGAGGAATTAAAGTGGTATTAATATCAGAGTGGAGGGAGCAGAAGCAAAAGCGGCCTCTCTCTCCCAACTTGTTTGTGGCGCGTTTGGAATGTTTCTGGAATCTCGACGGAATGCAAAAGGGGAATGAACACCTTGCGATAATTTATCGACTAGTCCAAGTAGGCATAATCCGTTAATAAGACCTCCCTTTTTCCTTCTGTCTTCTTTTTCTTCTTCTTCTTCTTCTTCTTCTTTTTTTCTTCTTATGCTTTTGAACAGAGAAGAAGAAGAAGAAGAAGAAGCAGAAGGGATGCCCGACTCCGCCCAATCAATTATCACCACTGGTATCCCATTTTCGAATCTGCCAAGCTTTACCGAGTTTTTCTTCCCCTATTCTTCGTTTCATCGTATATTCTCTATCCTCTTCGTTCCTCTTGTGTAAACGTATCAATTGTAAATTGTTATCGTTAATAAAATAAAATTTTCGTTTTACGAAACGAGTTTTATCGACGATCACGATGAAATTCGATTAAAGCGAATATTATTTATTTCGCTAGTGGCGAGTATTGAATATTTCGATGATAATAACGCGTAAAGAGATATTTTTTTCCATTTCCATCAATGTTTTCTCGACACGCGAATTGTCACTCTTAGGTAGGTATATTTGCCGCAATTCAGGCTGTGTAACATTCACGTTCTTAAGCTTCATTACCATATTCCTTCGTTTGCTACAGAGTCCCTGCATGCCTATTACGCAGTTATTACACTGTCACTTCTCCAGACCGGTTACCATATCTGAATATTTATTTACCTGATTATTCTTTTTTTTTTTTTATCGAGTCCATGGAAATTCGATCGCTATCTTCAGTTATCCTGAAAAATTATCAACAGCATGAAAGTAAAGGGAAAGACGCCGCTCGCTTTAACTCCTTCTCCGTCTTTTTATTACTCTATGCATGAGAAACATGCGCAGACTCGTATGAAATTTTCCCCTTATCATGCTACGTTACAATTTACGAGAAGTAAATCAATCAAAATTGCAGGGACAATGATTCGCCTGTTTCTCTTTTTTCTTTTCTTTTTTTTTCTTTTCTTTTCTTTTCTTTTTTTTTTTTTTTTTTTTTTTTGATCGATACAATCAAAACGTATCTCACGATATAAATTGTCCGTCAACCGTGGTACGTTCGTTTAAAATAATAATCCACGTAATTAATAACTTAACGTATTTACTATTTTATGTAAATTTTATATAGAGAAGGATGTGATTCTTGTATATGTAACTTGTTTATAAATATATAATATCCTACGCGTATGTGAAATTGACGTAATGCAACTCATGTTCAAGAATAAATTATAAATAATTTAGTTTTTTTGAAAATTATAGAAAGATAGTTCGTTGAAAAGAAAATGAAATTTTTTTTTTATCAGAACATACGTTGTTTTTTTTTTTTTTTATTTTCCAAAGGTAAATATATTCGTTCTCTTTCCTTTCAGATTCTTTAAAACGATGGATGATTTTACGTCAACTTGTGGCGAAGGTGAGTCTGCATTACATCATACTGGGTCTGTATAAATCCTATTACTTGTAATCTTCATCAATCCTGTCTATTATTCCAATAATCTACAGTAAGCAAATGAACGTTTCGAATAAATGGCAGGCAATGAGAGCGGTGAAAAATTTTGAATTTTGCATTAAGAATAACTTTAGATGTAGAACCCTTCGTTTAAGTGCGTGTTTGAAATTTTAAACGGTTTCTCCGGAATATTAAATTACTTTCTTATTCGGTAAAATAATTATCACCGAGCGAGCGAACGAAATTATACATTTTTCTGTTTGAACGGAAATAAAAATAAAAAATTGTATCGCAAGCTTATTCCGTGAGAATTATCTTATCGAATCTCGATACGATTATTTTAAACGTAAAATACAATTTAGTTTCTGTGGTTTCGAAGAAAAGAAAACGATTCTCTCGAGGGAGACGATGATCGAGCCACGAATCTGGACAGAATTGAGAAGCGAAAGATCGCCCACGCACAGCCACGTATACCAGGCCATTGTTAATTATCTGTCACCGTTTATCAACCGGTAGAGCGAAAATTTTCCTTGCGGCAATCCTCTTTTTTCACTCGCTTCGCGTTCTTCTCGCCCCATTCTTTTCATTCTTTTTTCTTTCGTTTCGTTTCTATTTTTTTTTTTTTTTTTTTTTTTTTTTACGACCGCGACGAAGAACCAAGTAATCGATGACAACACGCGACACCTCTTTCAGTATTCTTTTCGAGGTAGGCCGGCCTCGTATCAGACAAGAGAAACTACTCTTCTTCTTTTTCTTTCTTCTTCCTCATCTTCTTTGCGCCTTCTTTACATTTTTATTTTGCGAGACGTTTTAACCGATATGCGCGTCTATTTTTACCATTGTATTCGGTTGATCAGAAATAATCAATCGCATCCCTTTCAAAGAATATTTGTGTAAAAACAATTATTTGGAAAGATGGTACAGATGGCAGCGTGCAATTCGTCAAATTGTTATTTCAACTTTATAACTTTATTCCGATATTATAGGGATTTCATAATTTTTCGCAATATCGTTTCTCGCACTGATGCGTAAACAACTCCATCTAGTGGATTTTATTTCTACTATGTAAGCTACCGTTGTTGTAAAACATAGGATACGATTGCATCAGCGATTCGACCACGTGTTTTTCGATTCTTATTTTCCGTTACGTTCTCAATCTATACGATATCCAACGGTTAGGTATATATATATGTTGTAGTAATATCGCAAAGTACGTAATCGCGAGGGTATTATATCTTATTATAATTTCCGTGGCAGCGCGGCACTTGACGAAGGTACGCAAGGTGAGAGATAAGTAAGCCGAGTCCATTTACAGTGGCCAATGATTTATCGACCGTGGAACGTAAGATGTCGTTAATCGTTTCCCAGCCCATCCTCCACTAATCACTTATATGTATAAGTGCGCATTTATATGCATTCATTATGCGAATACGCGTTTGCGGGTGAGCGATACGCTCGAATCGCTCGATCGTTCGATTGATTTAAGACGGCAGTAATCGAGTGGCCGAAAACCGAGTCGCGTTCTCCCCGCGTATCGCCGATATTTTCATATTTATGTGGAAGCGCGACTGAACGTTAAACTCCTTCCCCCCTTTCGCCGCCTCTTACATATATTTTCAGACGGGGTTTACGCCGTTACTAGAAGATGCGGGAACACGAAAGGGGAGCCCACGCTCCTCCCTGCCAGAGGCTATTCGAGCCGACGTCCCTCTCGCTTGTATATCATATAGCCGCATTAACCACGTCGCTTCGGGTCGTGCTTCTCGACTACTCTAGTAGTCCGAAAACCAACCTTACGTTTACATACGCGTAATATCCTACTCCTACTATCTTCCCCTTTCTTCTTCTTCTTCTTCTTCTTTTTTTTTCTTTTCTTTATAACCATCCTTTTCGTTTTCAGCAAAACAAGTATACGAATCGTATAAGTATTTCGAATCTTCGAAGAAAATGACGAAGAAATCTCAAGTCGTGTAATTAAACGTTCTACTGTATATTTTATTCGCGAAAATGGATGAGCAGCGTTCGCACAAATATGTGTCTTCGAGTCGTTTACCAAGATACGTGATGGAGCTCGGCACAGGAGTGTACACGCTCTAGATTCGCATTAGATCTCGACGTGTTCCGAGAATATATACCTTACTTCTTCCACGTTGTACGAGATGATCCTTGCGATCGTGTGCACAACGAGTCCTACTTTCGACGATCGAATCATTTTCGTATATCGAACGCGTGTCTATTTATCGCACCCTGCTAATCTAAAAAATCCATCCATTTTCGCGTTCGTACGATTTTGTTTCGTTCGCCGAAACGCATCGCGCGAGTAAAATATTGGAGGAGGCCTCGGTTTTGCGTATAAATCACACATCCGCGTTTCTGCGAACGATCCTTTGCAAAACAGCAAACTCGCCAAGGTCGAACAACTTATCGCACGATCTTGGACGGCCACTTAATTCCTCGGATGTAAGCCGTGGAGGTAAAGAGGCACGAAAGTGGGTCTAAAGTGGTCGGTACTTATCTGTCTATACGGTTGGCGAGGAAAAGGGAAATGGAATCGAAGGAGAAGATCAGAGGGGGGGGAGGGGGAGGAGAGGGGCGATAGGGTTCGAGGTTACACCCGATATCGAGTCACGAATCGTTGCGAATTCGTCGCAGATTTTAGCGGTAATTTGCGGTAATATTATAATCAGCCCCTTGCTGAGCCCGAAGAGATGCCGACCCCTCTGCTCTCGGTTAAATTGATGATCCGTGGAATCGGCTTACGTATGCTCCGTCTTATTCGCCTTGCTCCTTCGCGCCATCTCTACTCGAGAAGAACCCTCGAAAATATCTTTCGCTGCTAACACCTTCGAGTTGTTACATTATCACCGGTTATTATATTAATCTTTCGAGATAAACGGTTCCTTTAAATTTAATACCGTCCCTTCGTTTGAATATCGCCATGCGTTAACGATGTGTTAACATTTTGCCTTTATTTCTTTTTCCTTTCCTTTCCTTTCCTTTCCTTTTCCTTTTTTTTTTTTTTTTTTTTTTATGACACGGTACCGTTGAAAATGATGGAAAAATATGGAACGTCGTGACGCGATTTATCCCCTCCCCCCTTTCCTTCAGTACTTTCGAACTGTTAATTATTTTAACTATTGATATTAATTTTTATACTTTATATCGCGCGTATATAAATTGAAGATTGGCTTTTCTCTCTTTTGTTTCAGATGACATTGTAGGAGTTCATTGCACTCACGGTGTAAATCGTTCCGGATACCTAATTTGTAGGTTAGTATGGTTCGCATATAGCGCGTAGAAGATATATCGTGTATATCGTGCGCGATACGAATAGAATGCGTGTTTAACGAAAACGCAATTTTGCGCAAAAATCGGATAAAAAAAAAAAAAAATTTTCTCATCGACGAAATATGTAAATTGGTGTTATCTGGTGTTACAGGTATCTCGTACAGCAATTAGGTTGGGAATTGGAAAATTGTTTAAAAGGTAGGTGAACGATCGTTGATCGAAAAAGGTAAAGAAAAAAGAAAAACGAGATAATAGAATAGGAAGTGGGGGGATGGAGATAAAAACGTCGCACACATTTGGTTAACACGTTTGGGATGGGGATTTCGATGCGAGACAAAATGTGTGTGTGTATGAGAGAGAGAGAGCGAGTCTAATAAGCGAGTGGACGATGGGGAAGATTCGGCGTATATACTTGTGTTGATATTTGTTTCAGCGTTCGAAACGGCCCGTGGATATCCCATCGATCGTAAAATCTATATAAACGCGTTGCAGAAAGTACCACGCGAGAAAATCGACACGAGTAAAATCAGCGTGGACTCGACGAGGGGAACGTCAGCGGGATCGGAAGCGGGGAGCAGAAGAGTAATGCGCGTGTCGTTCAAGTATCCAGGGAGCAGCTCGTACACGATGAGGCCGCCAGGTTTCGGAGCGACGAGACGCGGTTTCGCGAAAGACGGCCCATTCTCACCGGCGCATTTCGGTTACGCCGGCCCTCCGCCAGGTTTCCGTCCTATGCCACCTCCGCCCGGCATGCCACCGGTACCACCGCCACCAGTTCCTCCACCTATGTACGGGCCGAGGCCGTTCAGGTACGGACCACCACCGCGACCAGCCATGCGTCCACCGCCACCTAGACCAGGATTCCCTATTCCAGGTTTTCCGCCACCACCACCACTACCACCACCACCACCGCCACCACCACCACCACCACCCTGCCCGTCCAGAACGCCCGCCGGTATCTTACCCGCTCGGCTACCACCGCCAAAAATGCCTCCACCTCCTCCCCCCCAATCCGCCCCGACAAGACCCATCCTTCTTAAACGATTGCAACCGCAAAAGAGAAAATCCCATCTTCGAAACGGCATTCTCACCTCGCAGGCTAGAAACCACCCTGTCGATTTAATGAGGCAGAACAGCCAAACGAGTAGGATATTGCCTAAATTGATCAAAGAGCAGGATTTCACGGTAGACACGTTCGAAGAGAATTTACTAGCCGTCTCGAGCCAATCGAACAGGCGGTCCGTCAAAGGGAGATACAATCAAACCAAGTGACGACGTGCCATTTAGGAAGCGTGATTATTTTACTTAAATGCGTGCGAACACAACACATCTCGCGTCCTTCTCTCGTCGATCTTTTATTCGCCGAGTTTTTATTCGCCGGTTACTTCGCGCGCGCCCCCCCCCCCCCCTCCTCTCGACCAATTCGATACGATGGACGACGATTTTTTTGATCGATATTGGGCAACCGGGGGAGAAACGTCGAAAAAAAGAAAAGAGGATAAAAAGAAAAAAAAAAAAAGATATCACGACGGCGGCGGAGTTTCTGCGAAATGTGAAAAAAAAAAAACAAAAAATGTGAATTTGTATAGTAACGATCGGTGCCCATCCCTCCCCCCTTTTCCCTCCTACGACACATGTTCCTTGACACAGAATATTTTGAAGATAACGTTCGTCATTAATGAAAAAAAAAAAAAAAATAAATACACTTTGTCGATAATCTTATTACGATCCAATCCATTACCACCATTATTCTCCTTTTGTAATTATTATTTCACGTTCACAACGATTACGATTTACGTGTACTTAATTTCGACCACGAGAGATTTACCAAGTATATATATGTATACACAATTGTTAATCTTGGCTTCGAGAATTGTCTTGATTCGAACTCTGTTTCCTAGTTTTAGAATGAAAATAAACCGATCGGCCAGTTAGCCTTACACAGATATGTATACATATGTATGTATATTTACATATATATATATACACATATACAGATATATATATACGGTATTTGCAAGTGCTATTCGAATACGATGATGGTTCGTCGAGATATATATATATATTTTGTAAGTAAAATATAACGAATCTTTAATTATTGAATCCTTTTAATTTCTCTTAATCGATCGGCTGATAAAAACTCTCCGTTTTAACTAATAACGTTTACTTTTTTTGCTTGTCGATAATTACTACCGAACAGGTAAAAGATTATAATATATTCAGGTATAGTATATATTCAATTTGATATTTATTTTATCGATAGACAATGCGTTTATCTATGTATGTACAACTCTTATTTTTCGAGTATATTTACTTGAAAATTCTTTTCGTATATAGTTTTATTTATGTAAATACTATGCTGTAAACATTTATTTTCATTCTATATTTAACGTAGCAATTGTAATTTCTTCGCAAATCATTCCATGCGTTATTGCTATTTTTTCTTTGCTCTCTCTCTCTCTCTCTCTCTCTCTCTCTGTCTCTCCAACGTTTCGTTTTGATCAGTAGCGATCGTTGAGAAATTTTTTTTTTCTCTCTCTTTCTTTATTCGAAATGAGATTAATTTCGAGATCGATGATCGTCGCGTAAAAAAGAAAAAAAAATTATAAAGCGATTATTCCTTTAACGTTTAATTAGAAAAAAAAAAAAAGAAACTTCGAAATCTTTCGAAGAGAAAGACACGCAAAGATTCTCGATTCTTCCGTAAAGTTTAAAACGACGTTTGTGCATAATTAAGGTAAATAACGCGGATACGTCGAAATTCGGAACATTTTTTTCTCCAGATTGTTGTTATAAAGCGATAAAAAGTGCGATCGAGCAAACTTTATTTTCCGTTGCGAAAATTTTGTATTCAGTATTTTAATTTTAATTTTCCAGCTCTCTAACGTAATAATTGCTTTAAAAAATGAACAGCGATTCGATGAACGTTTATTCGTTTATTCGTTCGTTTTTTTTAAAACGAAAGAAGCGTGTAACAATTTCGATCGATACATCGAGTAAATATTAATAAGAGGGATATCGTCTCTTGATATCTTTTCTTGAAATTACTTTACGTATTACGTTATGTCGGTGTAAATATATACGTATATAATTATATTACTAATTATATGATTAGTTTTGCATCTTTGTAGCTGATCGTTTAAAAATAATAATAATAATTTTTTAAACCTCTTTCGTATATTTTAGAGATTTAAGATTCGAAACGATATTGATAGATCGACGCCACTACTACATGTACGTGTGTATTTAGTTTTCGATTTCGAAAAATTATAAAACGAATGCTTAAAAAGTTTAAACCTAAGTTTGGCAACTTTTATACTTTGAAAATCTCGATGTTACCAGAAAAAAATTTAATTAAGCGCTTAATACCAATTTACCAATTTACTAATTTCCGTTTAATTTAATCTCTTCGAATCGGATTGTTCAATAACTGTTATCAAAGGGTAAGATAATTTTTTATATTTTTATTTATGAAATCGATCGATTTTTCGAAAGATATTGCGTATTTTTATTATGTAACGTTCGTACGAAACAATTTCATTTTTTTTCTTGTATACGTTTGTTGTACGATTTTAATCAAAACTTAAAAGTATAAATATAAGTATAAATAAATGAATTGCTATCAACGAAAAGGAAAGGGTAAAGATAAAAGGCTTATTACAACCTGGCATTCATTTCCGTAAAAAAAAAAAAAAAAAAAAAAAGATCGAATCAGCATCGTGAAATGTACAAATTTTCTACAAATATTCGTTTCTACGTCGAGACTCGTATTGCTACAGTCTATGATCTTAGAATCTTAGAAACGTATAATTCGTTAAACGAGATATCTATCATGTGTGTGTGTGTGTGTGTGTGTGTGTGTAAAATTAGCTTTGATAATCTAAAAGTTTGACTCTGAAGCAATCGATCTGCGCTACGTGGCAATTCGCGTAAAATAGTTCCTAACTTTTTCATCGCGTACCTATACTATTTTTTTATAGAATCTTTAGTAGAAACGGACAACCAAGTTTTGGTCGAGCGCGATCGAGGTTATCGCGCTGCTGGGCTTGCTCGAAACAATAATTCGAATTAGCGGTAAATTATCGTCCACTACATCGTACATTCTCTTCGAGAATCTTATAGCACTCGTCGCCACGCTCCATCGTATTCGTACTCCTTTTTCTTCTATTCACGTTCTCGAGCCACGTCGTCTCGAATTCTTAATCTAGTCAATTTAGCAGCCAGTTACAAAACTCTAATTAGATAACGAGAAATATTGAGATAAGATATTTGAAAGTATCGGTGGTGGTGGTGGGATCTCTGGGCCATCGTTATCGCGATTCAACCTCGTATCTCGCAGGGTTAAATTTCTCTACGAATGATCACCCGGGCTAAATCGGTTTTTCGAGAACGCACGACGGCGCGTGTAAATTCTCACAGGTGAAGCGTTTAGACGTTCCGGAGAGCGAGGAGGGGAGGGGAAAAAAGAAAAAGAAAAAAGAGAAAATTTGACGAGATTTAAGAACGAAAGATACGTTGGACGTTTCACGTAGGTAGGTATCGCACGTGGTTGAAGGTAGAGAACAGAGGGGAGAGAAGGTCGACGCGGGCCGTGACTCGTCTCGCACGTCTCGTTCCGAGATATTAAAGTGATTCAATATTCGGTTTCGGTCATGGGTCACGCGTGTGGGAGGGACGTGTCTTTTATGCGGCTGTCCATATATCACCAACTGCCGTTGGCGTGCGTGGAATAATTTCACGAGAAATTGCACGCGTCATACGCGAGTAACGCCCTCGCTCTCGCTTCGAGCTTTGCCACCGGCCTTCGATACAACCTATAAATCAATTATCGCGTGCATCACCTGTCCCACCTTTAAATCGTCCGATCGTTTCACCTTGTAAATGTCCATAGTTTTTTTTTTTTCTTGCGAAATTTATCCTCTCTATCTCTATTATATCCCGAACAACGAACGGATCCTCCCAGCCTGTCTCAGATATGTTTCGGTGGCTACCGGAATCCTACCCTTTTCCCCAGAATAATCTTTTGAAAACGTACGCCTGCAAATTCTTTTCTTCACTTTTTCCCTTTAATCGTAGTAGAATCGCATCGCGAATGGAAATGCTTGAACAAAAATGTGAATGATCGAAATTAAATTGTTCTCGCTATTCTTGTTAAGGGATGATGAAAATTTTAAGACAATGGTAATCGTGATGCATATTCGTCGATATTTTTTTAACGACGATCGTTAAGTTGTAAATAAAAAAGAATATAAGAAATCTATATATATATATATATATATATATATATATATATATATATATATATATATATGTACGTTCGTGATAAAAGTAAGAAAAATTTTCTAAACTCATATATATGTATATATATAAAATACAAGTAACAAAATATCAAACCTATGTATATATACATATATGATCTTCCTAAATATTTTAGACTTATACAATTGTAATTGAAAGATATTGTATAAATGTTAAAATAAATATTTTTTTATAATACCTAAGTAATAAACGTATAGCGGTTAAGAAAGTGTAATAGCGTAGTTTGCTTTTTTTTGTTAACGCGAGATATAGTACGAAGAAGATACGAAGAACCTATATATATATAATGTTTTTTACATCGAAAACATTCCAAAATGTATTACGATTGAAAAAAAAAAAGAAAGAAAAATATGTATAACAAAGATTACGCGATTCTTATATATACACACCAAAGACGAAAGATGTTATTAATAAAGATGGAAAGTTTAAAAAAAAAAAATTGCACCAAGTGTTATTCACACGTATAAAGTAGAATTTCACGAGAATATATCACATGTACATTACGCTATTATAAGTAAATAATTATACGAGAAAATATATATATTTAAGATTAAACTTACTCGTCTACTTCTTTCCACCTTCTTTATACCTTTTTACCTTTTTATCGTATTTATCGATTAATAATCTCGCGACAAATATACAGCTACGTATATTTTCCAGAAGGGATAACGATAAAATATCGACGACGCGACGAGCAAAGAAGGAGGAATCTCGAGGATGCGAGGTAATGATAATATCGGTGAGAAGTGGGCTTGGAACAAGGAAATCGAAGAGAGAGAGAGTTTCCGCCGATTTCGCGAAGGTAATCCGTACGAACGATGTTTCCAACCGACGAGAAAGTATACGAGAAAGATTTTAGTAAGTCGGATCCGAGGCGCGGAAGTAAATATTATCGTTGGATTCGACGCGTCGAACGACGATGAAACTGGATCCGAGGCGCGTATATATAATTTTTCGACGACGAAGGGAGGGAATGGTGGTGGAAAGTACGAGTAAGAGTAACAGGAAGGCGAAAACTTTGCCCTTCCTTGGAGAAAGGAAGGATCGTTCTCACCGCGATACACGGATCGGAGGAGTGGTGGGCCAGGAGAGGAACGACCACGGGAGAAATAATAGTCCGCTCGAGTCTTCGTTCCACCAGAAAGTTGTTTCCCGCTCGCTCGCCATCTCTATCTATCTCTAGACTCGGTTAGATTTATCGACATATTTTCTCAGTCTTTTCACAGACTTTATTTTTCTACAACGACATCCACCGCTCGTCCCCCCTCCTCCTTATCCATTATCTCCGCCTTGTTTCGGTTTTACCGGACTTTGCGCGATCGGATCGCCAACCACTGAAGGGAGAACCCTCCTTGTTTCATCTCCAACGAGAAAAAAGCGAATACCTGTGTACGCGTACATCTGTGTAAATAATCTCGTGATATAAATTTTTTTATTCGAAAAAAAGTTGTTATTCTTTGAAGGCGAAAAGGATGCGAGAAAAGTCGAAGAACGAGTACGAAGAGGTTTAAAAATTAGACTCGCAAACACGAATCTGGCGAGTCGAACTTTTGTTTATAAAAATGGCCGAGTAAATCTCGATTACCCGGTGAAAGAGGAAATCATCTCGTCTAAAACGGTATCGCGAATGTGGCCTGTGCGCGGGTTCAAAGTTTTCGAATAATTCGTAAAAAGCCACGTAGCGACAAACAAGTCCATAAAGAGCCGACTTCCTCTTTCTCTTTCTTTTTCTTTCTTTCTTTCTTTCTTCCTTCCTTCCTTCCTTTCTTTTCTTCCTTTTTCCTTTTATTCTCTTTCAGGTTCTCTCCTTTCAGTTTCTCCTTTCGACCCACCAACAATGTGTTTAGCGGAAGCTTTACATTCGAGATGCATCCAAAATGTGTATACCTGCTGTATAACTCGAATCCACGAGTTTCGACAGATACCAACAATCGAATATTTTTCCACACTTGTAACTTTTAAATCCGTCCACCATTTCCTATCCACCGTTTTCACCAACTATTCCACCAACTTAAACAATATAGTTTCACATGGGATGACACACTTTTGCATTCTTTCTATCCCTTCGCGTTTGTTTTACCCAAAGATTTATTAATTTACAAAGATTCGCTCGGAATCGTAATACTAACTCGGCGGAAGGAGGGGTTTCGAAAAGTTGGAACGTCGTAATTCTACGTTCCCCTCGCACAAATTGCCAATTAGTTTCGATTAATTCTCGAAAAATGGAGAGAGAAAGAGAGAGAGATGCAGGCTGCGGTAGGTAGGAGCGTCCAATATAATAGAAGGCTAAGGGTTTACCACCGGGCCTAGCTCCGATTCTATTTTTCTTTTTCATCCTCTCTTCTTCGCCCTATCCACATTCGTCCGCCGTTTCGTACGCCTTCGATTATATTCGCCGAGCGTATTTCGATCATCGACATTTCGCTGCACATTTTGCGCTTTATATACTCTGACGCGACATACGTTGCAACGCGGTGCGGCCTATTTAGCGGTTCGCTCGTTGATTAACGTCCAGTGATTAATAGACGCTCCCTCCGTGTTCGTGAGCAACCCCGACAGCGGCTTGCTTCCAAGATCTAATCGCGCGATATTTATTGCCTTACGCATCGTCCTCCTCGAGGCCCTCGCCACGCCGATTTTGCCAATTCTTCTCATCCCTCTTCTCTCTCCCCCCTCTCTCTTCTTCTTCTTCTTCTTCTTCTTCTTCGTTCTTTCGCTCTCGTTTATTTTGCCTGCGTCGTTCGAACCTCGTGCGCCAATCTTCTCCCTCTTTCCTATCCACCATGCTTTTTCTTGCTTTTTACTCGATTAAGAGATTGCTGTATTCGTTATCGCTGGGCTCGTTTCAAAAAAAAAAAAAAAAAAAATAAAGGCGAACAATGAAGCAAAATTTAAAAACTCGTCGATCAATTACGGATGTCGGGATCGTATGGAGGATGCGATCGAGATAGGGCGGAGCGTAATGACGCGAGCGTAAATGTCACGCGAAATACATACAGTTTTTGACGCGAGCTGTAATCCAACTACGTCAGAGACGCATCGATCGCGAAATTTTAGCGGAAAACATTTGGCCAGAAATAATCTTGGTGTTTGGAGCGCGCGACGATTCGAAGAAAGTTGATTAATATCGCGTGCGTCATACGACGGACGATGAGATCCATTTGCTGTCATAGTCGTCCTATAACCGAGAAATCTTGAAATATCGAATTTTCCAAAGAACTCGATGCCATTTCGCGAACGCGTTGTTTTGCATCTTGCCCATATTTCTTTCGATCGAAACGCCAATTATTCTTCGTGATCCTCGTTTCTCCCCCCCCCCCCTTTTTTTTCTTTTTCCTTTTTCTTTTTTCCCCTTTTTGCGACAATCGAATTCACTCGAAAAGCAAAGTAGCCGTCTGTTCTTTCGGAAAATCCACGATGATACGACGTTGCCTTTCGTCGCGAGACATATCGTCTCGCGTTTACTCTCCTCTTACGTGTTGCGTCAGCGTTACGTTGGCGCCGCATTCGTCTATCCAGACTTTAAGCCGTGTTTACAATTCCAACTCCGATGGTCCGCGATTACCTTCGTTCCGGATCCACGACCCTCTTATCCGATTTATCCATTCGAGAGTAAAAAAATACAGGACTCTTAAAATGCCGTCAGTTCGAACTTTTTTATTCTCCAATTTGTTATCTTCCTCCTCTCTTTCTTCTTTCCCTCTAATTATTCTTATTTACCAGATATTTCATATTGCGTTCTCTCTTTCCTCGCTTCGTTCTTCTTCGAGGACACCCTTTTTTCTTCTTCTTCCTCTTCGCGCGATTCCTAAGTCAAAAAATGTTGTAAATGCAAATAGCCAAATCACCGTTCCTAATTTTAGATTCGCGATGAAACGAACGATTCTGTTGGTTGTAATCGATGTACGTATTACATAGAGAGCGAGATACGAGGTTAACAATTTACCTATTCTGCCGCACAAATTGCGGACAGAATTTATTTTTTCCCAATTATTTATTTATCCAAGTATTTATTTATCCACGTTGTCGGGGACGAATGTTTCCTCTCGATCTTACCTTGACTTTCCCCGTCCAAGTATACACGTATTACTTGGATAGAATGGACACGTGAGATCAAAGTCCGGAGGCTGAATGGAAGATCGGCGGATAGAGTCGTTAAACGTCATCTCGCGTACTTTATTTATATACGCGGCTCGAACAATGAGACGATAATTAAAGCGGTGTGTAATTAGCGATTAGCGTACGTCGTTAACACTGCAAACAGGCAGCTGTTGGCAAAGTACCGTGGCTCTCCGTCACGTGGACCTCTAGCTCGCGGTGATGCACACGTGGCTTCGAGCTGCCATCGTTGAATAATTCAGCGACGAAAGTAGCCGCGATATTCTCCGCTTCTCTCGCCAAAAAAATTGATACGCTCTCGTTTCGTTATCCCCTCCTCCCAATTCTGATAAAATTTAAGATTAACACACGACTTTTTCTCTCATCCAAGATTGCGTTTCCAAGAAAATGCAGATCAGCAGCACGTTTTTTTCTTTTCTTTTTCTTTTTTTTTTTTTAGGAAACGTACGAGGCGAAGCCAGCCGTTAAACGAATTAAACTTCGAGACGAGCAAATTGGGTAATATTTTATTTTATTTCGGCGCAATTGGAACCGAAGAAATTGAGAGCGGAGACCGTTCTTCTCTTCCCTGCCTCCTACGACATCGTTGAATCTTCTTATTATCTCCGACTTCTTTTTGATCGATACGAATTGATATCGATAACGGGAAGATCTTATCCTACGGGTAAGTTCGGATAAATGCAGATGGTGTTGCATTACACCGAGTCGTGATGCATAGTCGGCGATGCTATCGACGGACGCAAAATGGAACTTGCAACGAGAGGAAGGGAGTGGAATGTTTATTGTATATTCGATCGTGGTACTCCTCTCGACGAATAATACGAATCTACAGACTCTTAATAAAATTCTTGACAATCGCAATTATGTTCGTCGTTGTGATTCGACGATAAATAGATACAGATTTTTTTTTTACAAATATTATATATAAATTTCATTATCAAAATAAGCATGTCGAACGGATAGATAGATATTAAACTTGAAACGAGATATTTGACGCTCGAATTTTATAACGTTTCCAATAATAATTGAATTATGTGCGTCATCTTAAAATATCGCTTAGAATGAAACTGTAAATAATTTATCGCTTTCTTTAACGGTGTTTACGAATGATCATTCAAAAGTCTCATCTTTTAATAAATTTAACTATTTTTGTCGAGTAAACGCAGTTTACTTAGTAGTATAACGTGTAACTATCGTCAATTCGTACGAAAGACGCCTGGTGGCTATGTGACAGACTCGTGCTACTGATGGATTCAAACTGTAGCTTTAGATACATATATTAAAAAATTGAAACTCCATTATTTTTAATATATGCAATATACGTACATGGTTTATAATAAATTGGTTATAACGTGAATATCATGCGTGTTGTGAAAAATTTTTGTTTTTGGAAATATCAGAGAAATTTTGCGTACTACTTCTTTTTCAATTATATTTTCCTATATATTCTATTTCCTTCCGTATTACATTTTCTCGATAAAAAATCGTAAAATTGATCAAAAATGTTAGCTGAGTATTGGAAAAATTCAAATCTTGAAAATCCCAAAAGAACTTTCATATGCCACTTTTTCTCGGATTATATATTCTACTAATTGTAAGATCGAAATTTTTAACAGTAAACATTTTTGTCCGAATTTATAATTTTGTAACAGAGAATGGAGGAAAATAACGTGCGAAATTCTTCAAATTCTCGAGAATCATAATACGGGCGAATAATTTTTAACCGATTTTTATATACGTATAAAACAATAAGAATGTATTCGATTTATGTATAACATAAATACATAATAGAATACAGAAATATATAACGTACGAAATAAGGAAAATTTATTTTAAATGTATATACGATATGTAGAAATATAAAGTAGTCCGTTTTATCTATTATCAGTTAAACGAAGAAAATAAATTCTCAGAACACTCGAGATCAGTGCCATCTCGCGTTTGGATACTGGAAATTCCGACTTGTTACTAGCAATGCAGAATATGCAAGGAGGTATTCGTGACGTCACAGATAAAAAGAGAGCAACGTTGCGCGAGAAGGATAGAGAAAACGCGCCACTAACTTTGGTTATGCGGCTCCTAATCTCTCCCACCCCTTCGATCACGTGACACAGAAAATTCATTAATTATTAATTTTTTACCGATAATTTTTATATTTTTAAGTTCGCGTCTTAAAGTTAACGTTTCAAACAACTTTCTCGCGTAAATTTTAACGCGAAATTCTTTTTCATTAATTATTCGTCAATGATTAATACGCCACATGGGGTAGACGCCATCGATACGCGATACCTTTTTACATTAATTTCTCATTACTGTAAGATTCTTTTTTAATCGTTAATGCACGCGTTTCAAACGTTGTTTCCTTCTCTAATTTCACGTATAATTTTTATTCGTAATTTGTGTGTCGTTTAAACGTATAAATCGATCGTTCGATTACTCGATTACGAAGCAAGGATTCTCGATTCGGACGATCTTTACGATAATAATTTACAAACAATAAGAAGAATTTTGCGTTAAAATTTGTTGGAGAAAGTTATCGGAAATGTCAGCTTCGGGATGCGATCTTAAATATACGGGAATTGTTAGTAAAAAATTAATAATCGATTAATTTCGCGATCGATGTATATTATTTCGTACATGGTATCTTCCCCCTGTTTGTGACGTCACGAATACCTCCTCGCATATCATGTATCGCTAGTAACGAGTCGAAGTTTCCAGCGTCCAAACGCGAGATGGTGTTGATTGGAAATTTTTTGTCGAACGAGTTTATAGAACGAAAGGACGAAAAATTTATTCGGAAAATATTGTTGGTAAATTAAAAAAAGTGTAAGAGTGTAAAAGTAAATAAATGGACAAAATTAAGAGAAGAGAATTTTTTAAGGGAAAAGATTTTTTTTAACGAAAATTCATTTTCGCTCGTCAAGATATAGGAAAAAAACGTATATTATCCAGCGAGCAACAGCTTCTTCTTTGTTTGTCGTACAATTATTTGACATCGTTGAGATGGATATTTGAAAAATATCCATTCGCAATCCGTTCCGAAGATTCGAAAATTGATGTAACGTGAAAAATGATGATTCTCAAGAAGAAACGCGATAGATCGTAATTGTTGTAATTCATTTCTTGGCAGCAAGAGTAACGACGAAGTATACGGAGATAATCGAAGCAAAAGTGCAAAGCTACGCGTAAAGCTAAAAAATATATCGATCGTAATATGAAATCCTATCGATGCCCGCGTTAGGCAGCTTGGTTGGCGAAAGCAACCGCTTCGTTCCCTCTTTCCATCCAATTTGGGGAGAAGGAATGTCGCGTCCATTTCCGAATTTAATACTCGGAATAAAGCTCGTCGCGTCAACGCGTTGATTCGATAATCGATAATGTTTCGTCTGCTCAGGATATTCGGCCGATTCCAACAAAAAATACGGGATGAAAATGTTCAAATTGGCCGAGTGATTCCGTATTATAACTTTATGCTTTTTCATCGAAAAACGAAAAGAAGAAGAAGAAGAAGAAGAAGAAGAAAGGAAAAAAGAAACGAAAAAACGAAAAGTTAGGAGAAGCGCGTGATTCGTTCGGTTATGTTTTTGAAACGGGTGTTGTCGTGGGGGAGGGGGGGGGGGGATAAAAATCGCGAGGATGATTTTCGAGGAGAAAAATGAAGTGGCAGATGGAAAGAGGATAATAATATAGGTAGCCTGCGGCTGCGGCGATGATTAATAAATCAGGGACGGCGTTGAGAGAACAGTTTAACCTGTAACCTTCGAACGATGTATCGTGCTCCTTCTTCCTTTTACCTTTCTGCCTATCGTTCCGTTCCTTTCTCCGCAGAGTACGAGCGCAGACTCGCGCGCATTGCACGCATCTTTTTCACCGAGCTACACTCCGGCTTTGTACCGCGATACAGATACAGCGTTGTGCGCCGGCCTGTGGGAACCCACCGACTCTGAATGTTAATTGTTGCTTAAATTTATGACAGTCCGCCTCACCGCGCCTTTCCACGCGCACCGCCTCGTCCCAACGCCATCGGCCCCATTCCACCCCCTCCACCCAAATAACCCTGCCTATTCATTCCGCCAACGATCCCTCGAAACGAGCTCCGCGATTAACCACGTTTCGCCGCGACCACCTCGAATTAGCCCGCCCTCTTTCTCTCCGAATCCCAAATTCCTTCGTTTCCAGCATAATTTAATCTAACCTTGCCGTGTATTAATCCTTTGCGCTCTCGATTCGATAACTCGAGTCGATAAGGAGTCACTTGGATCGATGCGACAATTCCAACAATATTAATATATGACGTATCATCGAATGGTTACATCCGAAATTAGACCGCGATCGAACTACATTTTTGAGCTTTGTAGAAGCAACGAAATTATTTCTATTCGTTGAGAAATACGGACGATAGAGAGTAAGAATAAGAGACGGTGCATTATTGAAATATCGCACGAATTTTCTTTCTTTACGCGTAAAGAAACGTGGAAAAGAATTTTAGGAAAGAAATTGAGCGAACGTGAGGGTTAATCGCGATTCCTCGGCGAAGGAACGAGAGTGGCGCCGTGTTTTTTCGATCCGAGTGTGGACGGTGTGGGAACTAGGCCGAAAAAAAGGTAGGGGTTTAGAGTTATTAGTGGGTTGGTGCGACGGATGACTCAGAAATTCCTGGAGCCGGGCTGACAGGCGAAATGGGTCAGACGCGGTGCACTTAATAAAGGCAGAATAACGCGGCGCGATTACCATATGAATTGGTGAGCACCGTGAAAAGGAGGCATCGTTTTCCGCGCGGCACGTGTGCGATCCCGCCTGTCATCGATTGTCATCCGAGCCATCCCTCACTTTTCCCTCCTCCTCCTCCTCTTCCTTCTTTCCTTTCCTTTATCTTTATCCCTGTATATTCCAATCGTTTTCCATTACTTTTATCCCGCATTTCGATACATATCCGCATCTTGGTGCGTCACAGTAGAGATATTTTTTTTATTAACGCGTGCCGTTAAGGATTTTTCCTCTGTTTGTCGTCTCGCGTCGTGTCGTGTAGTTGGCGGCCGATAATTGATGTTTGCACACCGTTAGGAGGTATGAATTATCGGGTCTCGATATCTCACGATTCGTCACCGACTTACGTAATCACGTATTTTCTATGACGAGAAAACTCTTCGTTAAACGGATGGATCTGAATAGATGATTCGAATATCCTCGCATCGACTTCAACTTTACGTATTTTCGAAGAACGATCGCGTAAGTTGGGAGGAGAGGGGGGATTTGACTTTGCGAGCACGGAAAACCCCCAAAAAAGGACGAAAGGATTTCGAATCGAGAGAGAAGAAGGAAGCGGCGAGGCGAGCGAGATCGTAATTCGATACGAATCCTTACCATTCGGAAAAAATCACGATGCAAACGTCAGTTTCTTTCGATATCCCGCAGTCGGTCCGGCCTCGAATCGAGAAAAAAGCCCCCAAAAAAGAACGGTGGTTATTAACGTCGAGAATTTTTACGGCCCGTTTAATTTCCGCCACGTTTTTCTCCCGGGCAGATAAGTTCGTTTAATTGAGGAAGAGATCGCGCCGTAAACAAAGAGCGACTCTTACATGGTAAATCCGGAGGAAACCGGTCTTTAAAGTTTCTAAAATTACGTTACGGGAGCCTCGATCGATTTTAAATCCGATCTCTTTAATCCAATAGCTCGAGACTCGGTCGTTGTTCGCTTTCGATTCGATGTCGCGCGAAAGAAAGAAGGAAAAGAAAACGCGGAAAAAAACGCGTGGGAGATGTCAAACGCGAGTTCGATCGCGCGTGAAAAAAAAAAAAAAAAAAAAAGAAAAGCGCGTGGTGGACGGCGGCTTTCGCCGAAAATAACGTTCATTGATTTCGCGTTCTGAATGAACGAACGGTTGAACGGAGGAGAACGAGGCAGCATAGTATACAGCGGCGAGAAAGGGGGTGTTACGTATAACTATCGAAGAGAATGGCACGATATCTAGAAAACGTGGAAGTTTGCCTGTTCCGATTATATATTCGATTCGATATGTTATACGGCACTGGAACGAGTCGTACCGCCTACGTTTTCTTCGTAACGTCGCCGTTCAATTTTGGAGAAGGTCGGATCGTGCGCGACTTTGGTCCATCGATGATTAAACCGTGGCTACGCGCTGTACGCGAGAGCATCGGTGGACCACGCTTTTCCTATATTTTCCACTTCGTATATCGAGATATACGGCCGAGGTTGGAAAGGTCAAGAGTGGACCGGTCGCAAATTCCTCCATTTATCACGGTGAAAACCTTGAATCTCGAGGATTTTGAAACGCGTTTCACGCACCAAGGCCGTTATTATTCGCAGCTACGAACGACTCGGCGCGTTTGGTCGCCGCGTGAGCCATACGTAGAACCCCATGCGTCTTCCAGTTTATTTTGCGCTTACGCTATGCTCGAGCCTGCCTCAACACCGCCGCCTTTCCTTCTTCTTCTTCTTCTTCTTCTTCTTCTGTTTCTCTTTGCGTCGCGAGCGTAATGAAACGGTAATTCCCCGACGCACGTGGCCGATTCGTAGAGAGAACGTTGGCTCTCGGTCAGTGTTTGAGAAAACGTCGTGTTCGGTGAACGACCTCGATTCGACATTTATTCCGATATTCATCACTCGCAAACTTTCTTTCTTCCTTCTCTCTTCGGCAGAATTAAAAAATCGGTGGATAGAAACGATGAATACGGTAGAAACAGAGAAAATAGAGGAACGCTTCGTAAGGAACGGTTCCATCGAGTTGGAAACGAATACGAACGAAGAGTGTGCTCGCGTTAGGAACGACGCGTTATTAATTTGCACGAAAGTTTATCAACAATGTTTACGGACGAGTACCGCGAAATATATATTCCCGTCTTATATATACACATACGTGTGTATATTTTTCGATGCTCGGTCGAAGCTAATGGATATATACTCGAGACACCAGGGACACGGTTGACGTCAGTCGAGTTTACGCTCGCCACCGCGTCGGTATACGTAGAGATTTCGTAGAGATCGGACGATCGACGACGACTTGGCACACGATATATATACGTTCGAATAATTACGCGCCGATTTCCGCTCGAGGAAGGAGTCGGAAGAAGGGGTCGGAACGAGTGGATCGACGGTGATGGACGGAAGAGCAAATGTAATACGCGATACGAAGCGCGGTTTGGCATCCGCGACCACGATACGACTTTGTTTTCCCGGATCGAGGAGCAAACGAATTTTTGCGTGGTCGTACCGTGGCCAGACTTTCGTCTACTACGTGGGTAGATATAGAGTCAGCAACGCCCACGACGTCGCCGCGATGCCTGACCTGGCCAGGGGTGGTTGCGGCGCGAAAATGTCAGACGAGCCGGCTGATACGATACTCCCACGCGTGGAAAAGTAGGGCAAAGTCGATTCATTCATCCACTGATTCATAAGCGTGGGCGTGAGATGAGCGCAAGGAAGGGTGGAAGGAAGAGAGGAGAGAGAGAGGCGGCTGCTCTATCGCAGGCCACGGAAGGAAGGAAACCTGTTCCCCTCCGCCCCTGTTTTCTTCGATCATCGGTTCGAAACGGATCGATGTCGCGTCCCCTCCGTGTTCTTCCATCGCGGAAATCGCGTCGCAAATCATCCGCGGTGCGCGTACACGTCGTCTCGCCACGGTGAAATAACCACGCGCGATCAACCACTTACGTACGTACGTACGTACGTTAAAAAAAAAACGTTATATTTACGACGCGATGAGTCGAGACCTGGCGATAATCGGGGAGGGGAGAAGGATAGGAAAAGCTAAATGTCGAGCTTTTCGGTTGCTCCGTTATTTCCTCTCCGATTCTCCTCTCCGTCTCTGTCTGTCTCTCTCTCTCTCTCTCTCTCTCTCTCTCCCTCCATCCCTCCGGGGAGACTCGATCGATCTGTTTTTCACGTGACGCAGCTTCCACGTCGCGCGTATCACCGTTATATTTTCGCGAAATTGTGGACTCGTTTCGGAATATATTTACCGAATATTTCTTTTTTCCTGTCTTTCTTTCTTTCTTTCTTTCTTTCTTTTTTTTTTCTCGAAACAATCGTCGCTACATCGCCGCGTCTTCGTAAAACTTTGCAAATGGAAATTCGAACGTTCGAATACAGAAATTTCGAAGAGTTACGAATTCATCGTGATTTACTCGTCGGAAATTGATTAACTTTATATCCTATTTTGATCGATCCTCGCGCGCGCGTGAGAGAGAGAGAGAGAGAGAGAGAGAGAACGCTGTTTGAAACGAACGTTTGTTTTCGAGTAGACTATCGTGAAATGCAAAAATTTATGTGTGCCATCCCGTTTAGAAAAGAACGGCTCCTTCACGGAAGAGTAGGAACGGTGCCCTACTTATCCCATGAAAGAGTCCACTGAACCATTAAACGTCAAAAATTTTGCAGTTATTCATAATAGTTTTTCGTACGAATCATCATCTCGTACGATCCTCCTCCTTTGTCTATCCACGTCCACGTGGATTACCTATCTCGATCTTTTTCTTCCTTCCCCTTTTTCTTTTTTTCAACCGCTTTCAATCGTAAAACGAAAAAAAAAAAGACCGACATCGGGCGAATGGATAAAGAAGGCGTGGAAAATGGGAGCGAGATCGGGTTCGAAACGAAAGTTCCCGATCGCAATTAGCGGTTACATAAGCTGAGAAATATTTGGGCTGGAACCCCCGGCGGATGATGCAAGCGAACGTTGTGGAATCGCGAACCTCATCCCTCCCTCTCGAGCGGACGTCCTCTATCCGGATATCCTATACACCGCTAAACACAATGCACCGTCTGCTATTGCTGGCCGCGCGCCATTGTCGATAACCTTTGCATCGTCGACCCGATGATGGGAGTAGCGAGATAGGAACGTCGCTACTCGTCTTCTTCGTTCACGATTCGTGAAATCGGTCGAAGGTCACCAACGAAGGAAAGAAGGGAAATGGCAAATAATAAGGGCGAGGTAAATATCACGCGATTTTTCCCCTTTGCGTTTCACCCACGCGTCGAGAAAGGTTGAGGTAGAGGATGGAGGAGATCGAACCAGTTTTTCCAAATTTTTGCGGGGATCAGAGGAGGAGAAGGAGAGAGGAGAAACGCGCGACGGAAGTGGAATTATGCGGGAAGAAGAAAGAAAAAAAAAGACGCGAGAAATTTCGGTGGATAAATAGAAGGAGGATGGCGCCGTTCGGAATTTGCTCGATGCCCGTCCACGAATTACATAGTATTCGCGATCATCACGCGTCGGTTAATTCGCGAATGGAAGCAAAACGCGAAGGGAAACCAAAGAGAATCCTCTCCCCGTTTTTTTCGAACAGCAGTTTAGACTCGGCTCGGTGGAATCTATCGATCGAAAAGAATTCTTCTTCTTCTTCTTCTTCTTTTCTTCGAAGTCTCGCCGTGACATTTGACCGGAAACTCGTTCGAATCTTTACTCTCGATCTCGTAACGAAACAACAACGGAAAGAGACGCTCGTAACACTCGTAAGCCGATTTGTAATAACCAGCCGGCAGTTGTCCTTGTCGGCAGGACAAGTTTTATTCCAGTCGAGTTCCTTTCCGTATCTTGTATTGTACGAGTTCTTCCATATCTAGTTGGATCGTAATTTATCGAGCGCTCGATCGAGCGAATTTTTTTATCGCGAGATATCGGGCCGATATACACTACGTATGATATACGTAGATATACGCGGTGGTTGGGTATAAATCACGGGACACGGGCCTGGACGGATTTATCTCGAGGAAAGGTTTAACGCGTCCAACGTGCAATTTGGAGGGAAAAGAGGTGGCGTGGTGGACGCGGTGTGTGGTCCACCGCGATCCAGTTTATCGTCTAAATCACTCGCGGCATCGATTTGCATAACTTATGCGAGCGGAGCGAGCGTTTGTTGTACGTAATCGGAATACATTCGGTCGGGCTGATGACCGGAACGAAAGGTTGTGACGATGCGGTGCGGAGGCGCGATCACCTCCGTTACGCTTCCCTTTTCTCTCTTTCTCCTCCTTTCTTCTCTCCTTTCGCATCGTTTATCGACCGTCGTGATATACATACGCGAAACACGCTTTCATTCTCGCGACCAACGCTACTCGTATCAAGATTGGATGAAATATCGGTAGGAACGAGCGACAGGAACGATTCGAATAGTTTTGGAGTTTTTTTCTTTTAGAATCGCGCAGGACAAGTGGTGGAAAGTGGCGACCGGTGAAAAGTGGACCCGGTTTGTCTCGGGGGAAACTCGATTCGGGTCGATTTCCTTCCCTCGAAATATCGAATTCCGCGCAACGCCACGGGTCTCTCGATACCGAGAATCGACTTTGGCCGATACCCAAAACGATCCCCGGACGCACGACTCGTCGAGCCAGTGATCCGGGATGGAAAAGAAGCTGGCCGAGAAACGTCCGATCCCCCCCCCCCTCCCTCCCCCTCCTCCATAGGCCCGATCCGATCGCACGCTCGAGTCGAACCCGCGGCCAAACTAATTAATCACCGATATTATATCCGACGAATAAAAAACCGTGTTACCACGTTTTCGCCACGCACGATCTAAGCTCTCGTATAAAACACGGGTTTTCGCGGCCCAAGTTTTAAAAGGCGCGATGCGTGCGTGGAGGACGACGAGTGCGTGGAAGGGAGGCAGGCAGCAACGCGAGATATATACGCGTAATGTAGCGCGATAACACGAGTTTCGGAGTAATTGTTTACGCGTGCCAAGTGAGTTATTTGGCACGTGGCCATGCGAACGGGGGCGGCACCCACGTGGTCGGCCGACTGCCCGCGGCATCTCTCTCTCTCTCTCTCTCTTCCTTTCCTTCCTCCTCGAGCGTGCTCGTGCGTGCGTTTCGCGCTCACGCGCTCTTTCCAACTCTTCCCCTCGCGAATTTTCGTCGCTCGTTCACCTACCCTCGGCATACCTACCTGTTGGCATTTTTTTAATCGGGACTGAATGAAACGGAGAACGGAGTGTTTATCTTATCCACGGACAGATGGAAAGATGATTTCCGACGATTTGTAGAGAATCGTTCTCTAGATGGGTAAATGGATAAATTGGGTCGAGGACTCGTTGATTTATATCGCATCGCGGAAACTCTTTCCCTCGAAAATTTCATCCGGTGCAACGAAATCTAAATCGCGAGTGACGTCGTAAATCCAATGGATTCGGGATATTATTAGAGGGGAATCGGTGGGGAATCTCCGTCACGCATCCTTCTTTCGCGAATCGAAATCGTTGCGAAACGTCGCGATTGAATTATTATTTCGAGGGGGAGGGGGGAGAGAGAGAGAGAGAGAGAGAGAAATTACTACCGCGCGATAAATAAAATGGTTGGCAAAGTTGGATCGGACAATCGCGAAAATAGGATTAAATATAGGGGTAAATCGAAATGATCGAGACGGGATAAACAAGAAGAGGATCGGTCCGACTTTCTCCTTTTCGTACCAGTTTCGTCCAGACTGGTTCCATCTTTACGCGTCGAGGACCCTCCGAGATTTATACTACGTGGAAACTCATTCTCTCTGGAGCTAGCCTCGCTCCAACAATCGACCGAGTTTAAATCCGCGGTGGAATCATACGATGAAAGATAAAAGGCGATTATACGAATGACGAATGGAGGGGGGAAAGAGAGAGAAAATGAAGGAAAGAATGGGAGGATGGAAGGCGAAAGAGCGCTTGTTGCGTCGAACGAAACGAAAAAACGCGGATGAATCGGAAATCGGGTGGAGAGATAGGAGAAAAGAGGATTCTTGTTCTGGTCCTTGGCGGAAGGGTGGCGGCGGTGGCGGTGGCGGCGGCGGCGATGAAGGTGGCGAGGATGGTGGTGGTGGTGGTGGGGGAGGGGGGGGGCGTGGGTGATCGGTGGGGGTAGAAAATAAGGGTAGTTTTGAGAGGTGGGGAGGGAGGTTCGTCAGTTTCCGGGTTGTTCCGGAGTGAGTGGGGGGGTTGGAGGGAGGGCGAGTAGGAGCCGCGGGCCACGACACGACGAAGCGTCGCGACGTCAGTAGAGCGCCGCGCTATCGACCACAGCCACCGTGGTCGTCGTCGTCGTCGTCGTCGTCATCGTCGTCCTCCTCCTCTTCATCCTTGCCGGTGTTGGCGCACTCGTCGTCTCGACCACCGTCGAGAGACCAACGACCACCGCGGTCCGACCGATTCGACCGTCCAACGTAAAGATCGTCGGAGGAGAGAAGAGGATTTTTATTCTTTTCGATCTTTGGCGAGATCTTGGATCGGCGCGGTGCGTGCACGCGTGTCGTTGGCACGCGTCTCCGAGTGGTGGTAGCCGCGGCCGGCGTCAAGGTCGTGCCGGCACCGTGCGTGCGTGCGTGCGTGCGTGAACACTCGACTCGAGACACTGACGTCGTCGACTACTGACCGCCACCCTGTGTGAGCCACCCCAATGACTGTCCATCCAGGGACCACGGGAGACACATGTTCGTTATAAGGTCAGTGCACGAAATGTACGCGGTGTGTCGGTAGTTACCGCTACCGTCTTCGATGACCGCCGTCGTCGTCGTCGTCATCGTCGCTTCTCTTCTCAATCTTTTCTACTCGAGACTTTTCCCCAACCGACACCTTACCAGCCAACACGCACCGGGACACTTTTTTCCTGATCGCGATGTGGACACGATCCAGGATTTTTCACATACTTTTTACACGGTAACGGATTTTAACTTAAACGCAGCTTTTTTCCCCATATAGCCAATATTTCGATCAACATTTTATCTTATCCTTAAAAATCTCACTCACCGATATCTGTCTGCCTTCTTCCGCTTTTCTACTTTTCTTTTTTCTTTTTTTTTTCTTTCATTTCTCTTTCTTCCCCGCCTCCAAAATTCTTCCCGTCTATTCTTCGCGATCGCTTGATATTTGTGTGTTGCGCACGATTGAAGAATAGGAAGGAAAGGAAAGGAAAGGAAAAGAAAAAAAAAAAAAAAAGGCAAAAGAAAATACATTTATTCTTTAAATTTCTTCAAATTTTATTATAAGCTTGAAGAAAATCTAATCGCGCGATATTTTTTTTTTTTTTTTCTTACACACGTTGGCGAGTAACGCGTATCGCTACCCGTGTACACGGGTTCGTTACGTGCCCGAGCATAGCGAATCTATTTTTTTCTTTTTTTCTTTTTTTTTTCTTAAGAAATCGCATTTATACGCTGTTTATACGCTAGAAGAAAAGGGAAAAGAAGATCGAATCTTCCTATTCCCGATGCGTATTCAAGAAAAAAAAAAAAACGATATCGGTGTTTTTTTTTCTCGGTCTTTTTTTTTTCCTCGGCCGAAAATACGTGCGCGTTAACGCGATAAGTGGATCGGCGAGATTAGCCGAGAGCGTAAAAGAGGGGGAGGAGGGGAGGGGAGGGTAATCCAACGGTTGACGCGACAAATTCTCGCGTTGTTTTCACAGGGACGGAAAGATATCCGACAGAGTTTCGGCGTATTCGCGGTTGGAGAGAGAGAGAGAGAGAGAGAGAGAGAGACGTTAAATGGAAACGGAGAGAATATTCGCGGTTGGGAGGAAAGCATCTCGATCCCTCGTGACACATACTCGTACGCGCAATGATGGCTCTTACGGCTCGCGAAGCTTCGTCAAAAGCGAGACCCTTGGCGATATTTCCGAGTCAACGACGAGGTTCTCGCTTGCCCCTCGTTTTCTTCTTCTCTCTCCGCCGCACAAAGAGCCGTGTGTAACGCGCGCGACGTTGCGAAGGGGGCGAATTTCCAAAAGAATCCCTGATCGACCACCCGTTCCGACTTAATCTGCTTCCGTCTTCCGACCCTCCCGACCTAAACGTATAGTCCTATACATATATGTATATATACACGTAACAAGTCTACGCGCTCTCTTCTCACCGATTCGCGTTTATACATTTTTTCCCTTTATTCTCGCGAATATTCTTTCCTCGGTCGAATGTATTTCTTTATTTCTTTACGATCGAACAAAATCATCGAATAACATTCACGACGATACATCTTGGAAAAATTGTTTCGATCGATTTTCTTCGTCGCGACCAATTTATCGCTTCGCTCTAGAATTTTACGATCGAACGTTTACGCATCCATCTTTGGCACGGTCGTTTCCAAAAAATCCTCGCCCGCGTCGCCTCGCCCCGTACAATCGGTTCGTAACGGGTTCTCGAATTCTCCTCTCCGGTTCTTTCTCATCCCTGCCCCCCCGTGGAATTAACGAAATTAAGAAAAAAGACAGAAGAAGAAAGAAAAATATTTTTCTCGATCGAGGGTTCAATCCGAATTAAAAGGATCTCGAACCTGCCAAAGTTGAAAGGCTGCCAGTGGTTCCGGTCTCTGGGTTAGCGAACTGGGGGGGATATATAGTTTAGAGGCCGCGTATATTACACTAGGTGGAACTAGTTTAGGCGAGTTGGACGAAAGCGCGCGCTAGAAAACGGATAGGAAGGAGGGTGGAAAGAAGAGAAGAGAAGAGAAGAGAAGAGAAGGAGGAGGAGAACCTTTTCATCGCGTTGAATTTCAAATCGGCGTATCTGCCGGGAGGAATTGGCACCGATCCAATCGCGATTCCTCGCTTACCTGCTCGCGCTCTTTCCTCCATCTTCCCTGCTTCTGCTTCCTTTTCCTTCTTCCCATCTGCCTCTCTTTTCTCCTTCTCCTTCCTCCTCCTCCTCCTCCTCCTCCTCTTCCCTTCTTCTCGCTCGGATACGAAGGAAAAGTGGGTCGTAGCGAGTGGGTATAGGCGGCCGATAGGCGGCGGGGAAAAAAAGCGAGTGGAAGTGAAACACGCGGGGGGGGGGGGGGGCTTGACTCGGCCAACCCTGAAGTTTCGAACCGTGCCTTTGCATCGTGCTACGTATAATCGTGCTTCGTTATTACTTACCGACACTTCATAAATGTTCGATTACGTGCACGTTCGCACCAGCTAAAACCGCCCACCTTATCGTCCGCCATATTCGCGTACACTTGCTCGCAAAAGTATTCGATCGACCACGCGTTTTCTCCTACGTCGCGCGCGTAACGAGTGAAGAGGGAAAGAGAGAGAGGATGGTGGAACGCCTTTGCGATCACCTGTAGTAATATCGATGTAGTCGATCGTAAATATTTCCTCGATAATCGATGCGCGATCCTCGACGTACAGGTTCCCTAAAAATGTCCATTGTATATACGGCCGATCGCTTTTCTTCTTCTTTCTACAAAGATTGACATTTACGCGACTTACGGAGTTGGTTGTTTACACGACGAAGCGCAGCTTCGTCGAAAACGTTTTTTTCCTTTTTTAACGAAAATCCCTACCTTCTTTTCCTCCCCCCGCCGCAATATGAAAATATTATTTATAGTCGCGTAAAGGTTACTCGGTCGAAGATCGTTGATTCTTATTATCGAAATATGGATTATTACCGTGCTACTTTTTTTTTTTTTTTTCGTATTAATCGCGTATTTCTCTTCCATTTCCAGAAGAACAGTATTTATAATTTGAACGGTGATTTATCAGTTTAGAACGTCGTTCTTCGATAATCGATCGAGTTTATCTGTAACAATGTTTCTATGAGTACAGATTTAAGAGAGAAAAACTTTTGCGCGTTTTGATCGATAAAAATTGGAAACGCGACGCGACGTGCACGAACGAGTTTTAAATTTTAGATTGGAAAAATAGAAACGATTATAAAAGAAATAAAGTAGCCAAGAAAGACTCGGTGTGTAATAAAGGAACGGATGAAAATAAGGTAAAAATAGGGAACGTCGCGCGAGAGAATCGTATTTCATCGGTTTTATTCGAAAATAATATCGGGAATAAATATTTTCGAGAATAGGCGGGAGAGAAGAGATTCGCTTTCCGCGCTGAAAGTTTCCGTTCGCGAAACCTTTTTTTGCTCCGATACTTGGCCCCCTTTGTGTACACACACACACACACACACACGAATTCCCTATATCGATTTTTACAACGTACAGCCACGTCGTAAAATTGGGGAAAGAATGTAAAGTGAACGTGACGTTCGCCCTTTGCGCCCGACCGGGTACCGGCGTCTCCGCACACCACGCGTCGTTCACGGTAGTAAGTTCGCCGAATTTAAAGCTCCGATCCCGGTCCGCCGCGTAAAACAAACGCAAGAAGAATCGGCTGTTCCTACATATACGGATATATCGGCCAGACAAAATGAAACAACACGTCACAGTTTCGACGCTTCCCTCTCTTCTCCCCTTCGTTTCTCTTTTTCTTCGAAGTAGGATCGAGCGATGAAATCGGTCGAAAATTACTCGCTTACATCTTATCTCGAAGTTTAATTGGTTAAATTCTGTCTCTCCATCCCGTCAACGTTTCTCTTTTCCTTCTCGGCGCACGATCGGGATTATTATATCGTAATCCTGCTCTCGTCTCGAACAAGTTGCCTATTATCGGAATAAAATGGAGCGCATCCGTTTGCAGGAATCGATAAAGAATGGAAAAGCGAAGAAGGAAAGGTGAAGGAATAGCGGAGAGCCGGTGGAACAATTAGCATAGACGTTGTTATTACATCGAGTCCGATATTATTCCGAACGATCGTTGACCGATATTGGAAAAATAAAGGGGAGGAGGGAACGGGTGAATGCTGTATCGGGAGACGTGGAAGAAGAAAGGGTAAATACCCTTTGGAAGGTATATTCACCGTTTCGTACTATTAACCTTATTCTCGATATTCGTTCCTCTTTCTATCATCCTGGTAAAAAAATATAGGTAAAATGTCCTCCAATTTATCGAACCAAGATCGTAGAAACGTGTGTGTATATATATACGTGTACTAACGAAACTGTCGCGTTGCGTAACAGGGTATTACCCAGTTTTCGTTCGAAAAAGTGCGGGACATCCGCGACGATTTATAGATCGATAATGGATATCGGTGCGTGTATACCTGTTTACGTTCCGCGCGGCAACGATCGTAAATCAAATTGTTGTCCGGGCCATTGTTCGGTATTTAAACTGGATCCGCGGTGTTGTTGAACGCGTTCGCACTTGTTCGAACAGGTCGGATATTCCCCGCGCTTTGGATCCACCGATAAACTCGCTTTACTGCGGCTCATCGGGACGGTTATCGCCTCCCGATCCCTTGCGTTCATCGTAAAACGCACGATCTCTCTGCAAGTTTCTTCGTCGAAATTAATCTCGCCAACGATCATCCCCTCCCAATCGTTTTATCATTATAGGAAATATATACAGGATGTATATACGTGTATGGATGAAAAACGCGCGAATGGAAGCGCGTCCCTTTCGAGACGAGAAAGAGAAGAGGTTTGGAAGGAGCGGGGCGTTAGAAAGTGTCGGTGTCGGTCGGTGTTTGCTCTAACGCGTTGGCGACTCGTTCACGGTTATCCAAACGAACGGAAAGCCACTCACGAGAGCACCTGTGGAGCTTGCCCGCCTCGCTTTTGTTCTTTTTTTACCCTCCTCCGTCTTCCTCTCTCTCTCCCCCGCCCCCCCCTTCTCTCTCTCTCTTCCTCGCCACGACCCCGGTGGCCCTCCGTTCTGTCACTTACCTGTTCTCTTACTTACGGCTCATCGGCCGATCGTTCGGGATCCACGGGCCTCTTTAAAGGGATTAGCACAATTTTCGACTCGGGATTCCACACGCGTAGAGACCTAGTCACTACTCGTGGGCGAAGTGAAAATTACGACGCGTCACGACGGTGCGATACACAGGCGAGATGTGAGAAAATAAGAGGGACGACTAACTACGGGTCGTCTTTCGGAGAAACTTTCTGTGCGTATCGTTGACTTTCGTCTCTCCCTAACGGATTTAGAGTTTTCGAGGGGAGAGAGGATAAGAGGGAGGGCCGACCGTTTCTCGGGCCGACGCGAAGAAAAGTAGAGAGACGTTTAAGGAAAAGAGGACGTAGGCAATTACTTTAATTACAATTTCGGTGTGGAAATGCGCGGTTGTGTGTATATCTGGTTCGCGGATACACGGTTGTTTGGCCCGCGAAAATGTGTAAAAGAAACGTAATCGTAAAAACGAAAAATATGGTGGAGGATGCTCGATGAAACTTGGTCGAGAGTGGTGAAAAGTGGGTCGAGACGAAACGAGTACGAAAGAGCGGTGCTAATCAAACGTCGAATCGCGTAACCGAGAAAGACGCGCGTCGATCCGTCTACGAGAAACTAATACCGAATCGCGGTGATTCTTCTCCTCCCCTCGAGTTCTCGAACGAGACCGAGTTATAAATTTGTCCCTCGGGAAAACAACTGGCAACAACCTCGCCCCTCGCTCCTCCCTCCCCTCCCCCCCTCCGCCGCTCGAGCTCGGTAAATGCATCCATGCACGCGTATTTTATGGCCAGCTTTCCGTCTCTTTCCTCGTCGTCGAAGCGTCGTCGCGCGTCCCTCGCGTCCCTCCGATATTTTCGCAGGATAGATTCTTTTCGAAAATACTTAAAACTTGGACGATTTGTCGTCCCGTTGCTCGAGTCGGGCTCGATAAACTCGGCTAGGATCCATCGCGTTGCGTTGTCCGGCCTGGACGGAAAAGGATGGACGGATGGTGGCCAATCGATCGAGAGAAAGAGAGAGAGAGAGAGAGGAAGGAAGCGGGGGCGTGCGCGAAGGAAGGAGGAAAGAAGAGGAAGAAGAAGAAGAAGAAGGAGGATGGAGGTTGGGGAAGGAGAGGAAGTTAATCGCATAAAATCCTTAAAGTTGGTCCTGGTGCGACGCGATGCACTTTGATCGCAGAATTTATGTCCAGGGTGCAATGTACCGCCATTATATTGCCTGCTCGTCGGTGCGTGCCGTGGAAAAATTCATCGCGGAGACGCAGAGGCGGATTCGGCCTTCCCCTCTCCATTGATCGCAACCGAGAGTGTTGTTTCCACTCTCTCTCTCTCTCTCTCTCTCTCTTCGCCGCCTCGTCATAAGAAAATATTATTCTTCCGAGAAGAAAAAGTGGCCGGCACCAAAGATTCCGCGCGCTTTTAACCGCGTCGATTTTCAGCAAAGCGAAAAAGGGTCGCTAAACTCAAATCCTCCGCGATCCTCGTATCTTCGTTCCTTCGTATCTTTGCTCGAAATTCGATCGATGATCGCTTGTTTTCCGCTCGATTCGAAAGGGGAAGAAAAAAGAGAGAGAGAGAGAAAAAAAATGGAAGAATCGGATCGAACGTTGTCTCGGGGAACGAAAAGTTGAAGATACATACGATCGGTGGAAAGAGAAGCTCGTCGCGACTTTTTTACGATCGCTCGGCAAAGACAATGAAAACATGTCGGTAAATCAAGAGAGAGGAGCGTCAAGGAGATTAGTAAGAGCTTACGAGGCATTAGCCATCGCCGCGATCATCCCAACTTGGAAACGCCCGCTTCGTCTCGCTTTCCTCCTTCTCCTCCTCTTACTCTACTTGCTCGTCATCGGGCTACTCTTTCCCCGTGTTATTACTTTCCTCCTCTTTCTCCGCAGCTCCGCGCTGAGTTAACCACCCGTGAAGCGGCACGATATATCTCGGAGGATAATTCGCTTGTTAGCCTCGCACGCCTTTACATTAATCCATCCGCTCTTTCGCGCGTTCCGAAAGACCGCGACCACGACCCACCCAAAATTTCCTTTGCGCCGACCGGCCAAAAAAGTTCCTCCTCGTCTCGATTTAGCCGCCACTACTCCGCCTCTTCTCGCCGATCTTTCCACCGATCTTCCAGCCTCTGCTTCCGACCGAGTCGAAGTCGAGTCGAAGGATCGAGACGGTTACGTTTGTTATATAGATGCGCGAGCGAAACGAAGAGGCCGATTCGAAGTGGGTAGATAGGTAACTCGGGACGACGGCGTGCGAGCCACTTGTCGTCGTGTCGATGCTCGCGATACCGCCTGTCATTCCGCCTCGATTGATCGCTCTTCGCTTCTCTCCCTCTCTCGCTTCCCTCGATCCTCTATCTTCTCGTAACGAACCGATTCTTTCTCCTCCCGTCCTCGTCGCGCGCCCTCTCCTCTTTATCGCCGTTTCGCTCGCACGCCCGTCGTCGATTCACTAATTTGATATACGACGAGAGCCGCTTTAACTTCCAAACGATCAATTTTCGTTCAACAATGTAATTATAAGTTTCTCTACCCTATACCTCGTGATATTCCTCGTGTAATTGTAACGGTTCCGAGAGTGTGGCAATGTCTTAATTAGCTTATATGTATTTCTTTTTTTAAAGAAGCCTACGCCTTGGTTTATCGGATCGTGGGAACACGTATCGGTCTCGATATTCGACGATAGAGAAGATGTTCTCGCGTTTCTTCTACACCTTTTCACCCCTTTATTCGTTTAGTCCAAGTTAACGCGATTACACGCAACATTTGAGATAACAAGTTTTTTTCTTTTTTTTTTTTTCTTTTTTTTTTTTTTTTTTACGAATACGTGCAAATTTTCTCCAACTCGACGAAATTGCGAAATTCTCCATGTTCTATTACGAGACAATAATAACTGCTCGTATCTATTAATCAGTTTTATATTTTTATTAACGCGATAAGACAAGAAGGAATAAGAAAGAAAGAAATATGTATATATATATATATGTGTGTGTGTGTGTGTGTGCGTATACGTAATATTTAAGAAAATCTTCTTTTCTCGAGACTCTACTTTACTAGTAGAGAAGCACTACCTATTCAACTGGTCGGCGCGAACGAGTTAAGATATAACGATCGTATTAAGTGGCCAATAATGTGCAAGAACAAGTACTTCAAGTTGGAGCAAAAGTAATCGCCGCGCAAGAGATAAGGGGTTTAAGCTTTAAGAGCCGGTTGCATAATGACGGTGATGGCGATGTCGAAGGCGCCAAATAATAAAATGATGGAAATCGACCGCTCGAAAATGATGATAAAATACTTTGGGAAAGGAGAAGAGTAGTGGAGGACCGATCAAGCCTGCCCATCGGTAACGAGGCTGCCAAACCGTCCGATTGCTCCATGGCTAATGAGCAATCTCCTCTTCTACCCTTCTTCTTCTTCTTCTTCTTCTTCTTCTTCTTCTTGTTTTTCTTCTCCTCCTTCTTCTCCTCCTCCTCCTCGCCTCTACGCGTGCCATTACACGTACGCACGCGTTTTCAAAGTTTTTGAAACACATCCAAACCCTTCCTCCCTCTTCCTTTTTCGTTTAAGCCGTGGCAGCAACAGGCAGTTTAAATCGTGTCGAAGACACGACGATACGACGACACTCGTGTGATAAAACGAGCCGCGGATATCGGTGGCAAACTGCTTGTACTCTTTTGAAAAAAGATGGACGGATCGTGCGTGTCAACCGGGACAAATGACTCGGCTCGCCTTTTCGCCTTTTCTTTCTTCGCTCGAGTAGCGATCGGATTATGCTACTTACAATTACCGATAACGTAATCCGTTCTCAAACGAGTTTCTCTTTTTTCTTTTCCTTTTTTTTTTTTTTTTTTTTTTTTTTACTTATATTTCTTCTTTCTCTATAAATATTTTTAATAAATGTCATCCGTTTTCGAAATTTATCGCGATTCATTTTCGATGGAACGGAAATATTTCGTCAAATTTCGTACTTATATATATACGATAATTTCCAGAATATCATTGGACAGAGGGAAGAAATTGTTTATACGAAGAAAAGAAATAGATACGATATTTATTAGTTTCGATTTGTCAATTTGTCCGAGTTTTTTGTTATCTCGATGTAATAAATACAACGAAACACCGATTGATTCACGATTGACCGTTTCTCGACGAAATCAAAAATTTCAAGCGATATTCGAGCAATATTTTATTGTACGAGATATCTTGCCGGGTTAATCGAGGTAAAAGTTGGTAAAGGAATTCGGAGACAAGTCGAAACGAACGAGAAAAGAAAACGAAAGTGTCAGGTTGGAGCGAGACGTGGGCGTTGATTGGGCAACATCGTCTCTCGGTAGTTCTCCGTCAATTCCGTGTAAATATAATCGTTTTTATCGTACGTTTCATCGACGAATTCTTCAAAAAATTCTTTATCGAAATTGTATGCGTTTGATCGACGAGTCGTTAACGGTACTTTTCTCGTACCGCGTTTAAAAAATTTGACCGGTCATTTCGTTTCCAACAATTTCAAATTATTTTGTAATCGAAATATTTAATTATCGAGTTGGAAAATTTCCCAAATTTTTTTCTCTGCTGATAATCTATATATATATATATATGTGTCAGATATATAAGCGTAAACGTGGAAGAGAAGAAGGCGCGAGAACGTTCCCTTTTGGGATATCGAAGAGGATATTATTGGGAGGAACGGTTGGCGCGAACGCGCGTAACTCGGGTTAAACGAATCCTAAATGAAACGGTCTAACGATATTAAACCTGTCTGTCAACGGGCTGTCGAGATACGATCGCGGTCGAGGATCGTAAACGGGCGAGGCACACCTTTGTAACTTGGCCAACATCGAACTCGAGACTCGTCGATTTGTTTTACGAGCCATTTTGCCATGCTTCGCGCCCTCATCGTTCTCTCGTCATCTCGTAATCGCCGTCATCATCATTATCGTCGTGATCTCCCGAGTTCCCTCGTCCGGCCTCCCTCCTCTTTCCTTTCCAACCGACCGACAGATTGCAACCTCTTCCAACCTCTTCGTCCGCAACATCTTGCTTCGGATCTCTCTGCTCGCCGGCGCCCATCTTCCTCTCCATTTGCATCGTGACGCGGAAAATGGTGATTTCTGCGAGTGGAAAATAAACGACCGCCTTTTTCACCGAACGATGCGACAAAACCCCCTCTTCTTTCCACCCGCTGCTCCACGCGAATTTCGTTTCTCGCGATCCCCAAATTATTTCCGATTTTACAATTGTACAATTTTCAAACGGTTACGATACTAAAAATAACCTCGCGCTCGAAATAAATCTGAGAAAAAGGAAACTGTAGCGGTACCCTACAAGCGACCGCACAAGCATCTGCTTCTTCACAATTGCGACGTGGCGCGGATCGAAGTGGCGGCCGATAACATCTGTAAGACGGGGAACCGGTACCTCGAGCGCGAGCTCTTCCAATTTGAAACCGCATAAGAAAAAATGCGCATCCCGTCCAAATGGCACCTCTTTAACGCATCCGCCGAAAAATTATAACTCTACAACGGTAGATTTTCGGCTGTTATTACTCGCGAGTTGGTTCGAAACGCTCGATGCGGTTTCGAAAGTTTCGCGTGAAATACCTGACTACTATCCGTGTTCGTGTTCATTCGAATAATTTATACGGGATACGAGTTTATTCATATTTCGGGGGAACGTTTTTAATTTCGCCTCTTCTCTTTCCTCCTTTACGATTCTTTCGATTAATCCAAGCTCGCGATCGTATTTAGCACGTACTTGTAACGATACTTTTCGCATAATTACGGTACGTAATTAAAATACGTAGAGGTTGAAATTAATTGGCAAATTAATAAAGTATACGCGTATACTTACGTGACGTTCTCTTTTCTCGACAATATACACGTATATATATATATATATATTCCTCGTAGATATTTTCGATCAATTTTTTCTTTGACGCTCGATCGTCCAATTCACGAATTTTCCCCGAATTATTCGGATAGAAAATTAGGCTCGCGAAAATAGAAGGGACGATATCAAACGTTGTACGCACGAAAAAACGTGGCGAGACTTTGAGCGATAATGTACGTTTATTGCGCGTGCTATAGTAATTTTATCGCAACAACGAGTCTTTATAACCATTTCGCATAATGGAATTAGGTCCAGGATGGCTAGCAACCTCGCTCGATCATCGTTTCGAACGCTCTTTCGTATTCGTTCGTTTATCTAGGCGTTGGTAGCTGATAATTAACAAGCGCGGCGACGAAGCGACTCTTCTTTATTTCTCCTTTTCCCTTTCTCCTCGATCGTTTCGATAAATTTAATGTAATCACTCGCGACCATACCAATTACTCCCGACCATGCCAATTTACTCGCATATTTCCCCCATCGTCGTTTCCAGATTTTCATTTTGATCGTTCCAGAGAATATTTTCGAACAGCGATTAGGAAAAGTTTCGAAATTTGCTGGGATTCTCCTAGCGATTCGTTCGGCTAATTACTCGCGAGGTGGATCGATGTTTACGAGTAGAGCGGACGATTTGTAACAATTACGAGGCGATCTCCGAGAGCGGATAGTAGGTTGCGGTGTGGCAATAACCCTATGTCATTCCAAGCCTCGGAGAGTCGGGGTTGCGGAGCATCGTGTCGTAGGAGACGAGCGTGTCCGATAATCGTGTTGGCGTGTAACGGTGCCACCCTTATCTCCTTCGTTAAGCCCAACCGCCCATAAGCCCCAATATCCACCGATATATTTTCCGATCGATCGATATTTCCAAACATGTCTTGCTAAAGCGGTTTTTTTTTTCTTTTTTCCTTTCGGGGAGAAAAGAGAGAAAAGGAAATTGGAAAGAAAATATTGGACGGCGATTGACGAAGTTGCGGTCGGGTATTTTGCGTCGATTGGAACGTACGATAGGCGGGCAAACTGGTCGCGCGATCCTTTCGATCCCTTTAATTCGTTTCGTTGGAGGGGAGAAGGGAAGAAAGATGGTTTTCCATGCCGCAGCGACGACGACAACTTTATCGGTAACGGTCCTCGCGTATTTCGCCTCGATATTTGGCGTGTGCGGTAATAACAGGATATTACGATTTCGGACAGATCCCTCCCTTCCTCCTTTTCTTTCTCTCGCGCGTCCCTTTTTGGATCGGGCACGCCTTTGGTGCGCGCCGCTCCGAACATAATGGACTGAAACACGAAACGCATATGCAAACCTGAAATAATACGACACTCGGCCCCCACCTTCCTTCCTTCCTTCCTTCCTTGGCCTCCTCGTTTCATACATCAGTTTCTCCACGGTATCCTCACCCTCGTCATATTCGCCCGTGGTCCCACCTCCTGTCCAACAGGTACTCGTACAACTTGAAACTTAAGACAATGTAATGAGCCGGTCGCTCGGGCCCAAAAGATCCCGCGATCTTTCGAGTTCACGCGAGGTCACGCGCTCCTTTTCCGACCTTTTTTCCCCCGCGATTCAATTCGCTGCAAATTCCCTCTCGAACGTCTCCTCGTAAAATTATCATCATCGTTGTTGTTGTTGTTATTATTATTATTATCTCTCGCGTATTTAAACGAGTATCGCATCGATCGATTATTCGTAATTGCGTTGCGTGCAAAATTACGTCGGGCGAAGCAGCGATTCGAGACGGGAGAGATGGAAGTTAGTTCTCGGGGAGAAGCAACCGTTAACGAGGTCGTCGAGAGAACGAAAGAATAGAAAGAATTTCAATCTTCGAGACGTTGATGTCCGCGACTTTTGATACCTTTCCCTTCGTAATTAATACTCGGTCGGCCGTTGATTGAAAAGAAAGGGGAATCGCGGGAAGAAGAAGAGGAGAGCGTCTAGTCGGCTCTCTGACGTTCGTTCACGAGCTGTGAAATTTAATTCGGATCCAGTTGGAAGGCTCCCATGCCGCTGCCAGTCGACGGGACATGGGTTCGTTCGGCAGTGTATACGCGTGCGGATACACGTGGCGCGTACTTTTACCGTACGTGTCGCGTGTTTCACGAGGGTTGCTCGTCCAACCGAGGGGTCGGACCAACCGTCGCCTCTTCTCTTCACCTCCGAAATTTTACATTTTTAAGATCCCTTTCTTTCCGTTCAATCCGTGTTTCCAACCAAGTTAAGTAACGATCAATAAATAAACATTTCCACCGGAGAAAGCGGATTTTCAGCGATCGATCCTCCACGAATGTATAATTAATGATGTTTGATAAAAAAAAAAAAATAAAAAAAAAGAAGAAGAAGAAAATGTCAAGATCGAAGTTAAAGAGCGTACGACTTTCTACTCGATAATCGAGCCAATTACGGGGGATTCGGTGCACGCAATCACATCTGAATTGTTCGCGGGAGATTGGACAGCGATCGAAGAAGTAGCTCGAATTCTCGATAACGGAGCGGATAGCTCGAAATAACGCGTGAGAAACCGAACGAGTACCCGTCATCGGCCGATGATTAATAGAGGGCGGCGCGATAGCGCTGACTGTCCTTAAAAAAAAAAAAAACAAGATTCCTTCGTTCTTGCTTCTCTACACGGTGTCCCATAAGCACCTGACTCGTCCCGTAGGATCGTTGGATCGCGAGACATCGATCATCGAGAATGTGTCAGCCACCCTCGATCTATTCCCCGCCTAGTTGTAAATCCGTGCTCAGCATCGGACCGAGTTTCGAATACCGAATTACCACGTCTCTTTCGACGTCTCTCGTCGATTCTTATTTATTTTCCATCTTAACAACGATAAAAGAAATATTTATCCACGTTCTTCCACGTTTGAATTATAATTTATAGTTTACGTTTAAACGCAGGCACGAACGAAGGGATGAAAGGAAATCGCTCTCAAAAACGAGGTACAAAAACGAAGAAAGAAGACCCGAGAGATTTTTGTCGAATTTCACTTTTTCGATATCGATATCGAAAAATTAAAAGCGAACGTCCTCGATTTCTTCGTGGCACGAAACTCCGTGGCACTCGTCCAGAAGATCTTGACCTCTCTCAACTCGACCCTAGCAAAGTCGGGTCAACCGGCCGCGTCTTGGCATCGATCTCGATCGCCGGTATCGGGCCATCTCGAAGAAGTTGTAGGCCGCTGTTGGACGGCCAGAATGACTCGAGACAATAGCGAGACCATCACCTGCTCCCTCCCTAATTTTACGCCCTCCCTACTCGTTCGATCGTATCTCTGCTATCAGCTTCGAGCTCGCTTCCTCTTAATTGGTTCGTGTTGACCTAATGTGTTTCGATACGCCGTTCTGTCCATCAACTCGACGTCTCTTTTCGCTTTTTCTTTTTCATCCATCCAAATAGCTCTACCCCTTTTATCGTCGATTAATCGTCGATTCTTAACGCGTGCACTCTTCGTTTACGATATTTTTGCATTCGTGCCCTTCCAAATGCCAGATTTGCTCGATTCCCGCGTGAAAAAAAATATTGGCGACGATTTCCATTTTATTCGCATCCATCGAATTTCACGAGGTAAAATTTTCGCCTCTGAATTTCTACTTAACTGCGTTTCGTTAAAGCTTGGCGATCGAATAATTTGATTCTTTCGACAAAAGACAATTCGAAAGTTTCCAAGATAAGTTGAGATGAGTAAAATCGCGAGATAAATCGACCTTATTTTATTATCGCGAATTTTCTTAGATCTTTTTTCCATACGATCATTATGGGGAGAGGAAAATAAATCGAAGACGAGGAATGTGACGGTAGATGCGCGAGTATCCCGGGGGAGGTGGGGGGAGGGGGGAGGAGGGGGGGGGGTTAATTCGCTGCACGGGACGATGCTGTGATATACGAGACGGTGAACCCCGTGAAATTGGGCCACGAGGATCGGCTGATGCCTCCATTAACAGCCGCTCGTATTATTACCGCTCTCCCCTACCAATTTTTCTTCTCCTTCTTCCACTTTCTCTCGTTTTCTCCCCTCCCGTCCTAGAACGCGACCCGTCCAGTACCCGCTGTATATTTCGTGGCTCGACAGCGTAGGCCAACCACTCCCTTCCTCCTCTTTTTTTTCTTCTTCTTCGACTCGCGCTCCGGATAGGGAGAGCCATCCATTCCTCTTGTTTCTCTCTCTCTCTCTCTCTCTCTATTCTTTCGCTCGCCAACCCTTTCACGGTTTAAATCAATCAACAGATTCCTGAGAAACGATCCACCACCACGTTTCCTCGGGGACGGCGCGTTTCGTAACAGTTACTCCTCGCCACTGGCTCACAATTTACGAGGGTATAAAACGATAAAAATCGAAGAAGATTTCATTGACGCGCATAATTTATTTTATTATGATCGAGCGGGGCGGGGCGATTCACTCGTCACAAGTGAATACGCTTTCTGTTTACGAAGCGGCACGAATTCGCCGTGTAATTACCGAGAGGCGGTTGGAGAGGGCGTTATATAGATAGCCGATATCTAAATGTGTCAATTAAGCCGGCCCTGACCCACGCGAACTTTAACCCGCGTTAAGGTGTCGGAACGAGGCGTCTATCTTCTCTGATTCACAGCCTGTGTATAAATATTTTTTTACACCACGTCGTATCGAATGGATTAGCGACCGAGAGAGAGAGAGAGAGAGAGAGAGATCGAGTCGTAAATGTCATATTCGAATACATACGTGATATTTATGGTGGATACGGTTTTCAATGGTTTTCGATAAAGATAAGATTTTTTTTCTCGAGAGGTGAAGGAAACATTTACGATATCGCGTTTGACGAGTTTATCTGGGCCGCGTGTAAAGAGGGTTACGTTCGAACGATTACGGAACGAATTTCGTTGGAGAGCGTAAAATATTTGTTGGACCGGTAGTCGATCGAAAATTACGAGTTCCAAAGTCGTTTGTATTCTCGACAATGGTGAACCAATGGGGGCTCGAAGGGTGGATTCGACCCTTTTTTTCTTCTTTTTTTTTTTTTTTTGCGGGGACCTTAACACCCTCTGGAACGGAGGAAAGGGGTTTATTATACGAAACCGATCCACCGCGGCGTCCCTTTCAAAACTTCTTCCTTTTATTAGCTGTATTTCGTTGCTTGTAGCTCCACCACCCCGGCATTCATATGCTAACGCGCCTCACGGGGTTGTCCGTGCGCCTCTTGTTACCGTGCCGATGCTGTTTCCACCGTCCTCGTTAACCGTCCTCCCCACCATCCAAATTCGCCCCGTGGATTGAGCACCGCTGCACCGTATTAAGCGTATGCCAACAGACCTATAAAAATTCAATCCAACCAGTCTTAAAAATAATAACGCGGCGCTAACCTTTACGTGCTATCCCATAACGTGAATCCATATGTCTGCACGTGTACCGCACCGATCGTACCCGCTTCCTTCCAATCTTCTTCTTCTTCTTCATCCTTTCCTTTTTTTTTTTTTTTTGGTAAAAAAAGAAGAAGAAGAAAAAAATTCATTTCCATTCCCTGGAAGGGTAATTAACGGATAATTATTTTCGCATAAAATATTCATATATAACGGAAGCATAGACAGGTATTTTATTATAAACGTATTTTCTAGACGAGTATACGTACGGTTTTCGCCGAATCGATGAAATTTTTCAAATATAATAATTCGCATCTCGTTAACTTGCACGAATGAAAGAAAAAGAAAGGGAAAGATAGCTGCGATTCTCGTCCGATCGCTTCGTTTTTCATCGGGGATTATTATAATTTCACCACCCCCGTGTTTTACGGAGTAGCGAGGCGAGCTGTGTATATCGGCCCCGGTGATTTACTGCTAATTATCGTCCCGGGAAGGAGCGCGGCACGGTTGTCGTTTCGCAAAAATCGACAAGTGGACGTCGTGCGGCGCGCGTTCGTGCCGGGTTACAACCGCTCGAATGTGGCGGCACAAAAAGGCGGCCTCTCAACGGGCCCCCTCGCGAACACACTAAATTATTGTTCTTGTATCGCGGTGCCAAAATGTTTACAGCCCTCGGCGATGTACGCGTAGCAGCCGAGCGGAACGGGCCGCGTGGAAGAAACAGAAAACGAACGGTCACTGGCACGCGTTCCCGCGGGAAATACGAGGAAATTTCGCTTCGCTCACTTCAGATATCTCGCGAGTTCACGTTTCTTTTGCGCGGTACTTAACCCAGCGTTTCCCTTGCTCGGTTAAGTAAATCGTAAAAAGAGAATCGTGATTTCTCCTCTTGCTGTAACGGGGTTGGATGGTCGTTTTGTCCATCTATGCGGGCGCAGACACCGATCTCGATCGAACTATCTAGTGGATCGTTAAACTGGCGTTAAAATACGAGGATGGAGTTGCGACGAACGTTTTAAGATATTTCACGTAGGCGTTTGATTTCTTTATTCTTTTAGTTTCATTATTAGTATCATTCAATTCATATAACATATAATTACATTTAAAGGAAAGAAACGAGGAAACGAACGAAGCGAGCGAGAATGTAAATAAGATAGCGGAGAAAATGAAGTGAAATTCAGTGCGGCAAGAAAAGCGGGAAAAACAGGAAAGAGTACGTCGAGTAGGGCAAAGAGAAGAAATCGAAAATAAAGTATCGTAATAGGATAGAGTGGAAGAAGAAGGGAAATGGAGCGAAGTAAGGCAGCGCAACAAAGGAATCGCGGTTAAATAAGAGCGGTTCTTTTTTGGAAAGAAAAATCATCGTCCTTGCCGCTCGGTTATTTTTCCCTCGTTTGCGAAGTTGCGACCTCCTCCTCTTTCGACTTTATCGATTGTAAATTTGTCGCGAGATTATCGTCGGATCGTTTCATCCCGCGAACTGCCGATTTACGATCCTTCCGTTAAGTTCGACAACGTTCCAGTACCGTTTCTCGCACCGTAGACGGAAAGAAAGAAAGAAAGAAAGAAACGAAATACCTCGTGTTCCCCTTCCATTTCATTTTCGATCGGCTTCGAATTGTTGGGAAAAATCGGATCGACCAAGGTTGATCGAACCAGGTTTTGGTAAAGACACGGCGATGCGGTCCCCTAGAAGGAGGGGGAAGGAGGGAGAAAGAAGAAGATGGAAGACGCCCGCCCAACTGACCCCGCGACCTCGGGGCCCTCCCGAGGGGAAAAAAGCGCCGACGCGTCACTAAATAAGCGGCGCGTACACACGCCGGCACATGCACGCGTTCTTGTTCACCGTCCTCTCTTTCCCTCGCGTTTTTGCTCGCGCGCGCGTAAACAAATACGCGCACAATACTCGCGCATATAAGAAATCGTAAAGCGTCGCATCGTATATTACGCTACACCTATGTTTATGGAGGACTCGCGTACATTCTCTTTTTTTCTTTTTCTTTTCTTACGACGATAAAAACGCGAAAGACACAAGTATCGAGGAGTCCGAGATGAACGTTGTAAAAGCGAAGGGACGAAAGCGATTGATAAATGTGGAGCGATATCCCTGCGAGATCTCTTTCCTCTTTCCTCTCTTTCTTTCTTTCTTTCTTTCTTTTTTCGTTTTTGTAAATTGAAACGCGCGTGTATTATACGGTCGGCCTCGACGGTGGAAAGTTGGAGGAAGGAGCATAAAAGGATACGGGTGGCCATTATAGGCGCCAAAACGTTCGGCCAGTTTCGCCGGTGCTCTTTTTATTGCTAACGTCGTAACGGCCGTGTTCCAGCATTTTATATAGTAATTAGGCCAGGATCCGCGAATCACCGGACCAAATAATACGCGCTCAAACGTCTTTATTATGTCGCGGATTAACGCGAGGTAATCACGAGGTTCCGTTCGAAACCGGTGCAAATTTACTCGTAATAATCGGCCATAATAGACTTGCGTTCTTGAACGGTCCTCCACCGGCTCGTACTTTCTTTCTTTCGTCGTTTAGCCAACACTTGATACATTATACGCATTTGCGTCCGATGTAAAGTACCAGATACACATATATATATATATATATATACATATACAGCTCGTATCCTTGGAATTTTTGTTTTTTCTTATTTTTTTTCGGGGCCATCGATAAAATTGACCACGTTAATACGCGATAAATGTAAATGAAAACTTTGATTTCGCTCCTTTCGCCAATATATTTATCTTGCGTGGCGCAATATCGTAAATTAAACATTTATCGGCCTTTTATAACGTTGACCGTTTATCCCGATCGAAATTTCGAGAAATTTTACGCACTTCCTGGCGTCGTCGTCGTTTTTCTTTGTTTCCCGCGGTTTATCGTAAAATCGTTGCTTACTTTCTCGAGATGTTTGCACGAGCTTGACGATAGGTCGACGATAGGTCCGGAATCCTGGTCTCGATCCATGCATTCGCGCTACGCGTAAATTACAAGCGAGCTCTCTTGTTTTCCTCGAGTTTGTTGGAACGGAATGAGAAGAGCGAGCGGGGTTGGATAAAACTGTCCGATAAAACGGAATCCGGGACGAGGTGGAGATTTCTTCCCGCTGCCCTATCTATCGGGAAAAATCTCCCGGATCGAGATGATGCATAAACGAATGGAGGATTTGGAGGAAAGGCGTGGTCATTTTTGTTTTTCGCGGAATGGTTGAAAGTTGAGAGGGCGGTTCACGTTCGACGGTGCATGCAAATTTTGCGTTCGATTCGATGAACAAAGGCGCACCTTTGCCCGCTACGTATCGCAGACTGCATACAGAGTTGCCAGACCAGAAACAATTAAGCTCTCGGTTATCTTCCGCGGCCACGCGGCTCGTCCGAGCACAGGGGTTCTCATTCCCGCCTTTTCCATTCCCGCTCTATTATCTCCGCGATCGTCTCTCTCTCTCTCTCTCGTCGCAAAGGATCGTTGACAAGGTTGCGTCTCGATATTCCTGGGCGAGGATCCGGGCGGAAGAAACGATTCGGAATACGATAGCGACGGTTGGACGATCGAAACGGAAGAAGGTGGGGCCGGAGGAGGTGGTATAGAGTGGCGCGTGGCCGAGGAGGGCCCGACGAGGTGCAAACCTCGCGTGCCACAAATTGCTTCACCTCGTTCGGTAGTTGCAGCACTCGATGCGTCGACTTTACGCCCCGCCAATTACTTGTTTACTCCCGCGCAATAACGGAAACGCGTATTTCTTTCCCTTCTTTTCTCTGCTCGTTCCGGCCAACGTCTCAACTTTCCTATATTTCACACGATACGACGAAACAACGATCGTCCATTCCCTTTCTATATCTCTCTTTCTCGATTATTTCTGCGATTTCTCGAAAAATATATTTTTCTTCGACTCGATTCGATCGGAGGCAATCGGAGAGACGGGTTAATTGAGGATAAAACTTTGGAGGAAGGCACGCGCGGTAGCTTAACAAGCTACGCCCCATCCCTCCTGATTGCTCTCCCTCGAGAAAGACGGTGACCCGTCTGGCCTCGCGTCTAAATTAGGCAATTTACGCTGCTCGATCGAACCGCGTCGCTGCTCCTCTCGGTTGCAAAACCGTGCCGGCTATTAGGCTCGAAAGAAGAAACGACCGCAACAGCCTGCTTTTATATTCGTCGCCTGTTCGCCGTTCGTCGCGTATTAGTTCACGACGAGGGAGAAAAAGTTGGTGCAGGGATCGTTAATATCCTTCCAACCTCTCCGCCCTCGTCGATTCCACCGGATGAATAGTATTCTTTGCAAGGCAAGGGAGGGAGTTTTCGAAAGACATATAACAATGGAGATTCGATTTACCCGTGATTGTTCATCTTCAACCGTTGTGCGGAAACTTTGATGAAGTGAAAATTTGAGGAAGGAAAATGGGGAAAAATAGGAGACACGGTAGGGAATAATTGACGCTAAGCGAGCAAACCAGATCCTTTACGTGAGACTCGATTCACCACGAGGCTGGCAAACGGTGGTCCAGGTTAATCAGCTTACGTCGAGAAAATCTGTTCTCCCTTTTTTCGCGCCTCGATTGTACGTTCGAACATCGTTGACACTTTCGACAATGATCGGAAGAGGATTTGGCAATAATAATGGGGCCAACAATTGCGAGTTAAACTGCGTGTTCCCTTCTTCCGAAGGGAGATTCGGAGTATAATCCTTCACGGTCGTTTTACGTTCTATGGAAACGTTCCTTGCGATAATTTTCTACAATTCCAGCAACGAGTTTAATTTATTTTTCCACTCGGGCTCGCGCCACGACGCGATCGGAAATTTGGAAGAAATATCATAAGCGAGGAAGAGAATTTTTACAGAGGAGGATACGAAAAAATCGTTTCGTTCTCTCTCGCGGCCCTTATTCGACGAGAGAGGGAACGGTTGTTAATCCTTCTAGCCGGAGTTCGGAGCCGCTATTCGAATATAAGCCGGATAGAAGACAAACGCGACGAACGTTTGGACGGTAGGTAGCATGGTGATTTAAACGTTGAGTCTATTCGTGGAGAAAAGAGAGAAGAAGATTGGACGAGAGTCGGCGAGAATGGGCCAACTCTTTTGAAGAGAGCGAAAGTAAACGACGAATGCGTCACGTTTGTAACATCTCACGCCGAGTTAAAGTTAAAATGCGATCATCGAGGTCCGGTTGATCGTACGCGTATCACCCACTGAAAACGATATCATTTTTTTTTTTTTTTTTACGCAACGATCGCCAACCGATTTTGATATTTATCGCTCGCGGATGATATTCGCGTAATTGCGATCGATCTTAAACGGAGGATCGGCTCGGGAGGAGAAATATCGGTTGCATCGAGTATAAAGCACGAGGTATAAATTCGATGTGATATTTTTAAACTAAAGAAAAAAAAACCGGACGAAGAGATCGTATTTATTAAACGTATTTTCGAATTTCGGTACGATCGGACGATAAGAAAAATCGGTAAGGGATAATTTTGCATCGAATCAAAGCGGCGTTCTCGTTAATGCGAAAGGATTAAAGAAAAAAAAAAAAAAGAAAAAGAAAAAGAAAAAAAGAAGTAGAGAGGGTGTTCCTCGGCGTAAGATTTAGAGTTCACCTGGTCGAATCCGGTTCGAAGTCCGATTATACGGTAGCTCGGTGCGTCTGATCGAACGTCGGAGCACCAGTTTCTTCTTCGTCCTTCTTCGAGTCGAATCATGTTCGAGTTGCGATTCTCGCGTGTCTCTCGGTTGGTGTCGCGTCGGTTTACGATCGCGGCCCCCTTCCACGCTTCTGCCACGTCTTTTCCATTCCCATTTGCATTTTTATATTTATCTGGAAGGAAACGGCGCTCTTCCTCGTCCTCGATTGTCATCGGCGGATCGCGCCCTACCTCTTGCGGATTCGATAAAAATTCTTCCGCGATTCCCGTGCCCGCGTTCAAACATCGCGAGAAAGTTGTTGGAAAGTGATTTCGAAAGGAAAACAAACGACGAAACTCGTTCGATCGAAAAACCCGTCTTTATTTTCCATTCGGCGCTGTTTATCCCGAGATCCGGAGGGGGTCGTTGGGGATTCGTTCGGAGAATGGAGAATTTAAAAAATTTCGAAAATTGGGTTCGTACACCGCGAAAAAGGATTTTGATCGGTTGGCGAAAGAATGGGATGGAAAGGAGCGGACACCCGTTAGCCCGCTATTTCAACTCGTATTATTCGTGGAAGCGGTGTGGATGTGCATACCGGTGCCAGTATACCCGGGGAGGTCTGTGCACTCGGCGCCGATCGATAATCGATGGAACAAAAAGTTGGAATTTGTTTACAGTTTAGTAACCCAAATCAGAGCGGCGATCCCGAACCACCCCCCTCCCCCCTCTCCTCCTTTCGTCTCCTTTCCCAACACGAACGCTTTCCTCCCCCTTTTCCCCCGTCCCATCCTCGTCGTGGATCCACCAACTACAATCTAGTTTACGCGTGTCACAGACACGGCCACCAACACCACGACAACACGAATGCCAACGTCAATCCGCGGAGTAATACGGAACCACCACCACCGCCATCCTTTGCTTCCCGCTACTTTATTTTTCCCCACTTTTCCCTTCGCCGTTTTGTTCCGTCGGACGAGTTTGCCCATCCTGCTCCCGAATCCAACGTTTGTCAAACGTTGAAACAAATTGGTAGACAACTCACAAATACCAGCGCCTCGGTTACATCGACCACGTAAACTGCCTTTGACTAATGTGTTGTTCATCCCCCCTCCCGACACGGCTCATGTACTCCACATTCGGACGAATTTTATAACCTCCTCCTCCGCGCCGTTTCTTCCTTCCAAAACTTTCGGTTTACGTTCCATGCAAACTTTACCTTCGAACCAACCGTGAAAATACATTTACATCCCGTGGATTAACTTGGCATCTATAACCCGCGTTTATGTAACTTTCCAAATCCGATCTCTGAAAATCTCTATTCGCACGATTAATCGTTGCGATAACTTTCCTTCGCTTCGCACGATGGAGGAGAGAAACAAAATGAATTTGCGTTTTCTTTCAAAAGAGCTTCGAAAATATAATAAAGCGTGATATCGGCCAATTTCACGAGTCTGTTTTTTTTTTTTTTTTTTCCTCTTTCCCGTGTGGTCCGTGTGATTTACCAATTTCGCTTCTCTCTCCACTCCGATTAAACTCCGTGACTAACCATTTTTTCTCTCTCCTCAAAATCTCCTCCCCCCCCCCCCCCTCTCTCGATTCTAACTTCCACTTTCCTATCTAAGGCTAGATACGGACATAGTGAAAACAACGAGAGAAAGAAAAGAAGAAAGAAGGGACGGAAGGAACGTAGTAGCGCGTCGAGAGAGAGAGAGAGAGAGCGTATACACCCGGTGTAACAAAAATCGGCGTAGATAGCCGAATGGATGATGGCCAGACGTTGGGATTTTATGACTTATTGACTCTCGTCCGTGTTTACCGGACTCGGTGCGACGGCCATGCGGCGCCAAGCGGCGAGAATGCGGCCACCTTTGCGAGCGAACGGATACTCACACATCCGACCGGCTCGCTGTCCGATCGATCCATCTCGTTTCTGCTTCCCTCCTCTTCCTTTCCATCCCTTGGATCATTGTTGCGACGACCCGATCCTTATCGTCCCCGCTCTTCTCTCCGCCACTTCTCTCCCCCTTGCATTTTTGCATCCGAAACGGGCTGATCCGAAAGGAATTTCGACAAACGCGTGTAACATTTTCTTCGAACGAAATACATGCGAGATTGATTGTTGAAATTTATGAGCAATCGAGCACGCGTTCGTATCATTACGAATCGTTTTATATTTTATACGCGAGACGATTACGAGAATCGATTCAGGTGTACAGGTAGACGAGGTAGGTGTGCTTAGCTCGATAAGCTCGAACGAAGTGAAAAATGAATATCTAGAATTCCAAAGGCATATCATTATCGTTTGAAAATAAGATTTTACACAGAGATATGAGAGATATAATTTCGACGAAGCGTTGTTGACCAAAGTGTAGAATATGCGCGAAACGCGAGCAACTCTCGTGTTAAATGTAAGTAATAATATTAAGGTGTAATAAAGTGATATTCGATCGATTGTTTTCCCATTGGAATCTCGGGGAAAAGCGCTTATCATCCTCGTAAATATTTGAAGGAATCATTTGGAACAAAGTTTCTTCAAACTCTTGAAATTGAAGACATAAAAAAACTATAATCTCGCGTATCGTGTATTTAGATAAAAATCCCAACTTGTTCTTTCGTTCCTTAAAAAAACGAAATACTACGATCGATTTCGTATTATATAAATTTTCATCGTGAATCGCTGAATTTTAAAATATTTAAATACATATATTTAAGAAAACAATTGGCAATAATTACGAAAGACGATTATGAAATTAGCGACGAAAACATAACCGATGCGATGATCGTTTAAAAAGAAGAAGAAAAAAAAGACAGTACAGTTTGGATAAAGAGAAATAAAGATAATTTTTGAATAATAATCGGAAGGAAAAAATGCATTTCTATATACGCATCGAAATAAATTTTACTAATGATATAAAAATCGCATATCTCGGTGTACACACAATCTTTATCGATATATAAGGCTGCATCGAGGGGGGGGAGGGGGGGGCGGGAGGGGAACAAGTACTATGCGAGTTTAGCAAATAACTGGGAGGGATTAATAATGTTTTATTGGCACAACGATTGCAATGGTTATCTCCGATTGACAAATAAGAATGCACTCTTTTCCGTGAAATTAAAAGAATGGAATGCCGATTGATTTATTTTTCCATTCTAACCGGAAGCCATCTTAAAACGAACACGAGGAGATATTAAATAATGTTCAAAATAGTGTCTTGCTTTCAAAAAAATTTAATCAATCATTAATTGCAACGATTTCGAGATGATTCGAATGGAGAAATTCCGCGGTTTTGAAATAAGATGAGAACGAAAAATGGAATAAAAAGAGAAAAATGACGATGAAAGAACGACTGCTCTTTAAAATTTTAATCCCTGATGATCGAATATTGCATTGAACTGTCGAAATATTAATCGTCTTGTTAAAAGTATAAATCAACGACGAGCGATCGAATGATTATCGAATAAAACGTGTGAGAAACGATCGCGTGTGTTGGTGAGAGTAGAAATGTCCCGAGATTTGTCGCTGTCGATCATTCGATCTTGATAATATTCGCAAGACGAATTAGCCTCGATTTCTCCAACCTTTACACCGAACAACTTTACACGCGTCGATGACAGAGCTACGAGATACACTTTTCCAATCGCTCAATGTCGCAAATCGTTTCGATCGTTTGTCGCAACGTACGTGCGACAAGTGACAAGATTTCGACTCGTTGCAATTATTTCCAATCGATATCGTTGCGGTTCATCGAATATCAACCAATGGAAAAACGAATCGTTCAAACGTACGTATTGAGATTTACTCGCGTTGATAATTGAAACAATTCGTTTCAAATATGGACGAAGGAAGTTTCTGCATAAAGATAATGTATCGTGGAAAAGAACGTCCTCGTAACTCTGTATCGTGGATTAATTGGGAATAACGTTGGTCGACGATAACGTTGGTTAATCTTAACCATGCCCGATATTATCCGCGCTATTTAACAAAAAAAAAAAAAAAACAATTGGATGGCATTTATTTTTTAAGTAATCGCTCGAAATACGAAACGTGTAAATTCAATTTTTATATTTATCCGTTATATAAAACAGTAGCGATATATTCGATATGCGTATAATTACGCAAAATAAATGTATTTTGCGCCCAACAAATCGTTATTATTCAAATTTGTGTATAACTCTTGTTTGTTGTAAAAACATAACATGTTAAAGTCAGAATAAAACGAATATGGAACGCGATATACGATTGATCGTACACAATAGATCAGAGATTTTAGCATTAAAGGCATTAAAGAAATAAGTTCTTTTATCAAGGAACAAGAATAACATAAAAATACCGTTGAAGATAGTTGCGATAGGCGCTAAGTGAATCATGCACGCCATTGCAGTTCATTCATGATCTTTATCGAGTTTCTCATCGCATGTAAACGCTATATATATATATGTATTTTTGTCTCGTGTTTCTTAGAAATTTTCTCATAACTGATAAAGATTTCTTATAACGATTTCTTATAATTGTAAGCTACTGCGAAATTGTGCGATACGTGGATATCGGACGGATATCGTACAATGGTAATGTCGAAATAGTTTCATCATTCATCGGCAAAGCGTCGGGATATTGTTCCAGAATTCTTTTTTTTTTTTCTTTCCTTTCTTTATTAACAAAACGGTCGCCATGCCCTTATCGACGATTCGACAATTGACCGAGAGATAATCATTGATAATCGGGCTAATCTCACGGGTCACTTTCCAATCTCTGCTATCGATCGACTCGTTCTTTCGAATTGTTTCACCATGTTGAAAAATTGTACAAATCATTGTACACCTCTCTTTTTCTCGATAGCGCCATAACCAGGGCGACCGAGTAAAATGAAACGGCTTCTTCGAAAGGAATTTTTGCACTGGAAAAAAAGTGGAACAAACTGCTGCTGTTGGAGCGAATCACAAGCGTATTAATTATTAGGTCTCGTGGTTGTCGGTTGTTTCGGACGACACGATCGTTCCATTAAAAGGACGCGAGAGCGTTCCGCGCGGAAGTCGGAAGTCGACCGACAGCTTCTTCCTTACTTATGCTTACTGGACCGTTCGGTTTTATGGACGGTAAGATCCTCGATCGAACGATTCTCGGCTACACCTTGTGCGCGCCACATCTCGATGGCTTACCACGCTCGCGTTATATAAAGGGTGTGTATTAAATCTTTCGATTAAACGCGCGCGTGTATTTCTCAATCAAACGCGTGACCTTTGCTCGCTCCGCCACGTGGAGAATTATCTCTTTTCTCTAATCCTTTAAATCATTTTCAATCGTTTCGTTATCGTAATTTTTCCGTTCCGCAAGTTGTCACTTCCTCTTCGAGAGGAAAGAAATAAAAAGTGGGGAAAATGTTTTATCGTGTATTCTCTTAGAACGCGCGGCAAATGCGACGATTAAAAATGTCCTCTTGGAAAAAAGAGTACTCGGCTCGCGGTCATTTTGCGGATCGAAAACGTTGGAAATCAGTGTGTTTTCAGATAGTTTGAAATTAAAGGAAAAATTTGTATCTTTCAAACATTTTTCGAACACGTTCGTTCTCGGTAAAGAATTATTATTCCGTTCCGTTACCTTCGATAATGAACGCTGTTCGCTCGTGGTGGAATGTTTCCTGGAGACATTCCACGTTATTCATCGTTCTTATTTGTTTAATCTCTTGTTGCAGCGGTGATAATTAATTATTTTCTTTCTTTCGCGACAATGTATTCAACCATTAGCGTTTCAGGCACGCGTTATTCCTTCTAATATCCATGTTTTTCGGTAAGAACGTGTATTTCCTTGTTCATCTACGTTTCGAAATTCCTCTTGGAATTTTTTTTTTTTTACTAGAATTACGTATATAATCCGTTTAATTATTCGCCACTTTGAATGGTACGATAATACAAACGGACGATCGTGAAATTCTTTGTATTAACTCGAAAATTTTATCACGAAAGATGGAACAAAAATGTTGTATCTACGCTTCTTCGTTCCCGTTTTTATTCTCGTTCGTTCTAAACTCGTTCAAATCGTACGTGTAATGTTATTCACGATTCACGGTCGCTTTTTTCCATAATAATAATAATAATAATGTAAAGTAGAATTCGTAATCGATCGGTCAAATTCACGTTCGATATTTCATTCCGTTCGGTTGGACGACGAGGATACACGGTGTATATAAGAGATATCGGAGTCGAAGCGCGCTTTTAAATCGCAACGTAGCCGGATGCGTACTTACACACGGACGCGGCAATCGTACTTATAATAGAAACACCGCCGCTGATTGGAAAATAAATTCGAGACATCGGCGTGCCTTTGATAAGATTGCGCTTGGTCCGCTGTCGTTACTCTCCCGTTTTATCGCGCCTTATTTATTGTCCGCAGATACACCTCTATACCGGTACCGAACGCCGATAGGATGAGCGCGTGCTCCCTTTTCACTCCGCGTTCCGTTAACGTACATAATTGCACGTTCCATTCTCGAACAGAATACCTTCGAAGCGTACTTACTTTTTAACAAGTTTTCTTTTTTCCCCTCTCCTCCCCCCCCCCCCAATTTCTTTGGAATCGGCCTTCTTCTCGTTCTTCTGTTTTCGTCGATCGTCGGTTAATCTCCACGGTTCGATGATGGACGGCGACCTCGTGAATGGAAATGTTGCGAAACTCTCGCCACTTTCTGGGAACAGAAAATTCATTCACACGTTGGCGTCCGTTTGAACAAGAGAGAGGACAGTCCGCCACTTATCGAGGCGCCGTCCTAAGGCCTCTATTACCTGTTTGCAAATATTACCTTCGTAGTTAGAACTTGGAACGTTTCCTTCGTTCGACGTTCCTGCGTTCGTTTCATTTCCCGACTTCGTTTGCATTCCCCTCGGAATATAGCTTCTTTAAAATTGAGAGGTACTTGCAGAGGTACTTCCTTCCTTCCTTCCTTCGATTCGAACGTATTTAAAATAACGCGCTCTCGGTTACTACGAGTGGCTGGCATTGGAAAAATTAATTTGCACGTTAATATAATATTATCATTACTGCGAATCGAGGAACGCTGATAATTAACGCGATAACGGATTAAATAAACTCTTTGAACGGCGCGAATAGATCTCTCTCTCTCTCTCTCTCTTCGAGCGAAAAAGAAAATTGATCAACGTGGTTGCCACGCGATATCGATGCGAAAAATTTGAGCACCACTGCGAAGGCCACACATGCAGTATTATTGTTGCAGAGTGGATCTCTCGTCTCAGAGGACGAGCTGTTGTTGTAAAGGCGCGAATGTTATTGCAGCAGAAAGTTGTGGTGTCACAAAGCTGCGGTGGGTCTGCCGGTGATCCAGTCCCTTGTGCGGATCACCTAAAGATATCGTCACTGGCCGTCCTACGAATACGTCTCTTTCGCGTTCACGGGAAAAATCACACCGTCCGCAAGTCAAACGACAAGTTGCAACGTTCGTTGTCTCGGTAGGGGCTCGAGTTTCATCCACCGAAAAAAGGAGGGAAATCAAGGATCGCGTTGACTATCGCTCTGTCCGCTTTCACGTTTACGTCTTCATCCCGCCACGACTGTGATCGTGTATCTTTTGTCGGATCCGATATACGTTCCTCGGGAGCAAACCGACTCCATTTTCCAAGATTTATTCGCCATTTATTCCTTTTTCGTTTCGATAAACGATAATAAATTTCTCGTTTCGCGGACAAGAATGCACAATTATCGTTGCGTAACTTAATTCCATTTCCATTTGTTTCTCTCTTCTTTATATATATTTTTTTATGGATCGTAAAAATCGAGTTTGCGTTTTTCCAGCGCGAGAGCGAGAGTTTTCTCGGCGATGGAAATGGGAAGAATACGGGATTCTCGACAAATTTTAAGATTGACGTAAGGAACGGGCGAAATCGTTGGTAATAATTCGAGGAGGCACGGAGGACCACACACAAGATCGAGGATGAATCCTCGGACGGTCCTGACTTGTGAGACGAAGGTATTATATATATATATATATACCTTCTATACCTCGTGGCACGTTACGATGAAATAAAACGTGAACGTACCTGGCATGCCTCCGTCCACTTTCAAAATCTTCTCCGTGGATCCTGCGGGACATCCTCAGCCGCATCGTTACGTTAATGGGACGGACTATTATTTAATTCCACTAAATTGCCGGCCGGCCCCCGAAACAGGCGTAAAACCTCTTAAAAATTGCCGCAGGAAACTTCTTACTCCCCACCGATTGCGATTCTACGAAAACCGATTCCACCGATACGAATTAAATACGAATTTTCGATGCAATCCCAATTGTTCTCGCCAACAACCTCTTATCCGGTTACGATTATCTGCCTAATTTTTATAAGCGTAGATAATTAAATATCGAAGCACTCTGTTCGCGCTTTTTCCTTTTCTTTTTTTATTCGACAATTATCAAATTTATTCTGCCAACGATAAGTTAAAGATTAATATTGAATATCTAACTCGCAAACACGGATGTTTTTTTTTTTTTTTTTCTTTTATCGTGTTTATCGACCAACCAAAGATTTTTAAAACTTTCATTTCTCGAACTCGATATTTTAAACGAAAACGATTTCTATAATTACTTTCTACAGAAAAAAGAAAAAAAAAATACGATACGATACGTAAAAAAGATTTAGACACTAGCGTGCGTTGTGTTATTTATCCGGAGAAAGGAAAGAGCACGGTGTGCGTGGATATTGCGTAGCCGGCTTACGTGCATACATGTGCGGGAGTTGAATTACGCGATGCGAGAGTAAAGGAAGAGAAGAAAGGAGAAAACGTATTAAAAGGATATAAGAGAGCGGGCCGCGACCGCAAACTGATTAAATGCGGTTTACCCAGGCTACGCTACGAGCTTTCGTATATATACACTCGTGCTGTAAGCTCGAGGAAACTCCTCGTCCTCGCTTATGATCCCCTCATTTCGATCCCTTTCTTTTCCTCTACCTTCGATCCTTCGATTCTTCTCTCTTCTCTCGAACGATCGAGTGGAAAATCGATCGAGTTGTTTTTCGACCGAGCATCTCAAGTGCGAGGATCGATTAAGTCACGGTAATCGCGATTCGATGGAGAAAGATAGCGATCCTGCATCAGATTAAAAAAAATTTAATCAGCGACAACGAAATATCGAAAATTGTATTTACATAATATCTCATAATGTACCGATAACGTGGAAGCCATTTTGAAAGAAATTTCATCGAAAACGAATTACACGGAGTTTAAAGATCGATGTTCCTCTCGAAAGAAGACACGCTTAATCGTATAACACGATCTCACGTTGCCTACTATTCGTAATTTGACCAACGACGATGCTGCCAACTTACGTAACATCGTAATACACCGCTTATCGACAGTCTTGCTCGCAGAGTTGTCAAGTCGTCGCATCTTTATTAAATGTTTAGATCTGTGTTCGCGCAACGCTCGATCGAAGAAAATTTCTATTTTAAATTTTCCGTTCTGGAAAATGAATACGCTCGTTTTTCGCAGCGTTTTTCGTAATGGTGTTTCTTCGTAAAAGGGAAAATGAAAAACGGTTTTTAGCTGATAAGCGAGACGAAGGTAAGCGTCGTATCGTTCGATGATTTAAACGCGTGGTATGGTTTCAGGTATATCGGAGCCAGGTAATGCTCGGGCTGCCTGCTCGGGCATTTGTCACCTTGTCGGGTAATTAAGCGCGCACCCCAATTTACCCGAAGCCAAGGCCTCGAGTTTTTGTTCGGTTTCCTTCCGGGCGCAAGTTGAAAACTGTGTTGCGCGTCGTTAGGTAGCACGACACGAACGGGCCGAGATAGCCGAGATAAGGAATCGTGTCTCGCCGCGATCAAACGAACGCCGATCTTCTCAGGAACGTAGCGAAAACGTTTGCCAAAGTGGCTTATTTCCAAGTGACGAACGCGTTTCATTTTAATTTTTTACTTAGCTCGATCCACCGTTTACGTTTCGCGCGACACTCTTTCCCTCTCGTTCGATTCGAGGAGAGATTTACACAGACAGTGTCCGGGACACGGACGGGGCAAAACGTGGAGAGAGAAGTGTGTCGATACAACGGTACGGCCCTGCGAGGTGCCAAACTCTCTCTTTCTCGCGCCATCGCGAGGGTTCTTCCCTTTTTTTCCGTGAACGGGAAATTAGACCATTCGAAATACGAATTTTGGCGACAACCGGCCGGAACTCTAACAACAGCCGAGGGAATCTTGGCTCGCCTTTTTCCAACAACGATCCGAGATATCGGCGCGAGAGAAATTAATCAACGATGCTGGGAGCAAATATCGGCTTCCACGAATGGATCGTTTTTCAAAAAAATTCGAGGCGGATCGTTTCGGCCGATGGTTTAAATTTCTCAATTTTAAAGAAGAAAAACCGCACGACGTAGATAGGAAAGAGTAGCGTATTTAAGAAGTTGCGAAGCGACGCGATTTAAATTCGTTTGTTGTATCGCGTATCGTTTTGTTATCTGGATCGGGGTATCGTATTTCTCGCTCGTCGAGCAAAGCGCAAGCCCGCTGCTACGAGTCCGGGCTACGAGTTGGAAAAATTGGAAAGCGCGGAATGCGCAGCATTCGCTCGGACATTCAGCGCACCTACGCGAAATGCTTGCTCGCGCAATGTAATTCTCCACCACTGGACGCGGCCACGAAACCGACAGAGAACCGTGCGCGGAACACAGAAGCGCGACTTTCCGTTTTCGTCCGTCCGGACGTTCGTTCCGTCGCTCGATTGATAAAAATTAATTATCTGCGTTGCGCCTGGTGGAGAGGGACGGGGTGGGATGGGGAGGGAGAGGGGTGGGGAGGGGGCATGCGTCGGGGACGGGGCCGTTGCTCGATTCGCTCGTGTCCGACGAGCCAGTGTCTCGCCGGACCCCGCTACGATTACCCACGCTTTTTTCCCCTCCCTTCTTCCGACCCGAAAAAATTCTTTCGTACGTAAATCGAGGCGATGGGAATCGGCCACGGCGGTTTACGACCACGTCGATTCGTCGTATCGAGATACGACGTTTAAAAAATAATAACCGTGGCGTTGACTCTGCCTCTGGGAAAACAAACTTGGAATCACCTTGGTTCGGATTGCGTAACAACGACGCAACGGCGCGTCATCCTCGGTACGATGCTCGATTCGAACGACGAGAAGACGACGCGATGTAGATGTGTGTGCCGTAATTTATATCGCGTGGCCGTCATTCGGCCGCTGCGAAATAAAAATAATAACAAGCAACGATCGAGTACGATGGAGGGGAAAGAAAGGAAAGAAAAAAAAAAAAAGAGAGAGAGAAGAAAAGAAAAGAAAAGAAATCGATCGGAATATCGAACGCACGCGTTCGGCCGTGCCACGATACGAATTTCGTCGTTTACGATTTCCACTTTTAAATCGATCGAATGCGACAATTACGATCGCGTCGCAATTGAAATTGCGGAAGGAGGAAAGAAAAAAGAAACAACGGGCGATAAATTCGTAAAATTATAATCGAGCGAGTTTGTAAAATTTTCGAACGTAAACTGACGTAGACTATTTCGGAAGAAACGAATTAATTAAAGAAGAAAACGCATATTGGAAAACGCAAAAAACGAACGATGAATTTTCATCTCGATTCGATCTTGATTTATCGAAGAGAGAAATGTACGTTTATCGATAAAAATGTATCACGAGTATCGATTATCGTTTCTTTCTTTCTTTCTTTCTTTTTTGTTTTTTCATCAACAATAGATGAAAACGCGAAGGAGAAAGCGAAACGTACCTGTTGAAAAAGGGTCGTCCTCTTTCGATTTTCGAGATCAACGGCTCGAGTCAACGGCAAAACAAGCGGCGTCGTCTTTTTTACTTTACCGACCCATCGTCGAACATCGTAGACACTTTTTGCGCGCTTTTCGTAGGAGCGAAGCGCAGAACGTAGCGCAGCACGCGGTATACGCGGTTATACGCGGTTTGGGAAGAGCGATATCGGTAGGGTTGCAAGGGTACAACCGTAAACGAAAGGGTCGATGGGGAGGCAAAAAGCGAGAGGGGCAGGGGATGAAAAGAAGAGAAAGAGAGAGAGGGAGAGGAAAAGGTGGAGGGAGGGAGGGAGGGAGAGAGAGAGAGAGAGAGTGGGAGAGAGAGATATTTAGGAGGGGGTAGTGAGAGAGAGAGAGAAAGAGTGATAGAGTAAGAGGAATGGAGGGGCAGGCTCGTGTACGGAAGGAGTGGAGGGGTTGGAGGAGAGGGGTGGGGGTAGGGGCAAGGAACGGCAGCAGGGCAGCGGCCAGGTAAGCGAGGAGCGAACACTAGTAGGGCTGACTCGCGCGCCTCCGAGCCTCCGCGACTCTCACAGGCCAACGTGTTGTATATCGTCGAGTGCTACGCGTACCACGCTCGTGTTGTTGCGCTCCCACCGTCACCGCTACGTCGCAGTTGTGCTCGTGCAGTGACAACGCGCCGTGCTCCAACGTGTTGATCCATTCGGCCGACGAATCTCCTCCGCTCGACCGAAACGCAACCATTATCGACCACCACCACCACCACCACCACCACCACCACCACCACCATCACCACCACCACCACCACCACCACCACCACCACCACTACCACCACAACCACCACCACCACCACCGATTCCATCTCTTTTTCCCCTTTTTCGTGTTTTTCCTTTCTCGTCGCTGTACCGAGCGGGGGAACAGGAAGAAGAAGAAGAAGAAGAAGAAGAAGCAGAAGCAGAAGCAGAAAAAGAAGAAGAAGAAGAAGAAGAGAAAAGTTTGTTACGGATCGGCCGAGTATCCTCTCTCCTCTTTCCTCGGCCTTTTTTTCTTTTCACTCAGAGAGAAAGAGAGGGAGAGAGAGAGAGAAGCGTTCACCCTATTCGCTTCGTAACACGCCACTTTGGCCGAGCGCCAACCGTCTCGAGCAACGTTAGCGGCCACCTAGTCACAAAGATGTTGGCGCAAATCCAAGTGCGCCCAGTGGTTTCGTGCTACTACCTGCGCTGCGCCGGGGTTCTTACCGTTTCCACCTTCAAACACAAGTGAGAAAGTGCGTCTCGAAAGGAACGGAAAGTTTGCAGAGTTTCGCAAGGGGGTGGTGAGAAGGATCGCGATCGAGATAATCGATAAAGTGCCCGATGCGAGTGAGGAGTTTGTATGGTCGTTGGTGATGGTGGGTGCGAGCCGAGATTGATCGGGATCCCGTAACTCGGCCGAATCCCCCTCGTCTCTCCGCAATTTTCTCGCTTTCACGCTTTTCGGTTGATCGATCCGTTCGATTACGATACCATACGTTGATCGATCATCGAGAGAGAAAGAGAGAGAGAGAGAGAGAGAGACCGATCGAGATATGAGAGAGTAGAAGATCGTTTACGGTGCGCGAGGAAAATTGGATCGGCGATAAATCGATGGGAGAAGTGGCAGTGGGTGGAAAGTCTGTTCTCGTCGACGGAGGAAGAAAATTGCATAACGAGCGCTGAATGCAAGGATTTTGAAAGTAGCTCCAGAAGGCCAGCCCGACGCGATGCGTCGACGCTGCTGACGCAACGCGCCTGGATGCGTCTCACTTTAAGCACGTGAGTGAACCGTTTTCTTTCATTTTCCACCAGTTTCGCGCGGGGAAAACGCCTTTTTTCGCCTTTCTTCCCAACCGCCCGTCCTCCTCCACCTCCTCCTCCTCCCATCGCGATCCCATCGCGATTAAAAATGATCGGAAAGGAACGATCGGATAGACAAACGATCTCCTCGTGTCGTCCGCCGCGATACTCGGATACTTGAACGTTGCGCCTCGTGATCTCGTGCACACGTGCGCCTCTTCCGCTCGTCCTCGATCCACCACGTCCATCCACGATCATCACCCTTGGTCCGGTGGTGGTGCGGTTGTGCCAGTGTGTGTCCCGTTGGTGGTAGTGGTCGCGAGTGCGCACGCGACGACCGGTGGTGAATGATCCTGACTCCGGGCTGACAAAGGTTTTCGTACACGAATACTGGGATGACGTCCGCTTCGGATTACGCGCTCTCTTCACGATCTCGTCGTCGCTCCGCATCGTCTAACGCGCAACCAAATGTAAGTGTTCACTGCCTAATTCAAATTCTTCCGCGTTCTTCTCCTCGTCGTCCCCTTTCTCGTCTCCCCAGCCGGGGAGATGATGATCGACCATCGTTTTCCTTTTCCCCTCTTCTTTTCTCTTCTACGTACGTACGATCGTAATAATCTCGACGGAGGCGCGATTGAAAGAGAGACACCTTTCTTCGGGTGTATGCTACCGGATAACGGTACTCTGACTGGCAGCAGGGGGTGAAGCGTGAGGAAAGCCATACGCGAATAGAAAGACGCTTAAAACTTGGAACGGATCTCTCGTCGCGGAATTTCACGAAGATGTTGATGATTCTAGTAGTATTTTTTTTTTCTCAACGTGGAATTCGTTAATCGATTTCGACGAATCTTTGATCGATCGTCGCGAACGATGATGCAAGCACCAGGCAATTTTACAATTTTATATATTTCGCAACGTTCAATATACGCGTAGATAATCGTTAAAGATGGATATTTGCGCTTTTCGATTCGAAAATGGCGAATATTTTTTGTCGATTATTCGATTTTCATCTGCAAATTTCATCTGTACTCGATTCGTTTATGTTTTTTCGGTCAGATACGGTTACGTATCTAAAAAAAAAAAAAAAAAAGATAGCTCGTTGAATTGGATATTTGTTCGCGATCTAATTTTATTTTATTTTTCGAGGTTCCAAAGAAAAGAAAAAAAAAAGGAAAAAAAAAGATAGGAGAATTGAATTTCGCGTTAGCGACGGATCTTGGTCGGATGTAACCGATGATAGAATTCTGTCGCTTGGGTTGTTATCAAAAGCGATGAATTGTCAGTTGGAAAATCAAACGATACGTGGACGATAAGCCGACATATTTTAGATAAGCGAAACGCGCAATTAAAATGCTTTCTGAATGAGACTCGTCCGATTAAGCAACGATCGCATAGACTGTCTGGGTCCCAACGCTGTTCCACTTTCTTCCGTATTTCTCTCTCCACCTCTCTTATCTCTTACTCTATCTCCTCCTCCGTTCCTGTCGTTCCGAAATAATCTTCGATCGATGTAAACCTTCCTTTTTTCCTTCTTTCTTTCTTTCGAAACGATAAATCAAAAGCAGGATTTCGTTTTCTTTTGTCTCGTAAGATAGTACGGTTAACTTTGTGCAATTTCTTATCGAAATTCTGATTTTTCACGGTCAATTTGATTTCACTTATCTTATAAAATCGGCAGTGAAACGAGAAACAAAGATTTTTAAAACGCTTTTAAATCGTTTAACGCGTACGACGCGAAAAACGTTTGCGAAACGTTCAATAAACGAAATAACGTTTCCATTCAATCGCGTTAAATTTATTCGTCGTACGTACAACGAGTATATGTATATACACGCGAAATATATTTCGTATTTGACTAATTGCACTATACAATTCTCCAACGGTCTAGATCGGTCTGTTATTTTTACATACCACGAACACATGTTTCGATAACGTAATCTGTCTCCACCTCGTGGTCTACGTCCACGATAACGAGCCGGTCAATTACATTTGCTTCCAATTATTCTTCCTTCTTTATTTTTTAACGCTTTCGGATTAAAAAAAAAAGGGCGGAGGGAGGGGGGACCGAATCGAATCGCAAGCGCACGATGCGATCGATGTTAAAAACAGAAAATTTCGTCGTCCCGATTCCCGAGATATCTATAATCGTTAGGAGAATTTTCCTCGTGTACCACGACCTGGATACAGACAGATGTTCCACGAATGAGACGCGACGAACGCGACGAGCCACGATTCACGTTACAAACGCGCAAACATTTTAAATACTGGCGGCATACATGTGCTAAGATGAATAACAAGCGAACACAAGAAAGATTTTAGCGAACGTAAATCCGGTTGTATCGATCCGATGATGCACTTCGATCCATTATTGACGTGCGTCGCGAGAATACGCAAAGTGAAACGTTTTAAATCTTGTTCACTTGTATTGTTTGCAAATCGTTTCGTCCATTCGATAAGTTCCTCTCTCCATAATTTTTCGAAATTTTCTTCTAACAATCGTATACATATATACACACACACACACACACACACACACACACATACACGTGTATAAAATATTTCAAATCGATCACGCGGTGAGCATTCTATTTTTTTCAGTTTTTTTTCTTTCTTTCTTTCTTTTTTTTTTTTTTTTTTTTCGATAGAACGTATCGAATGGTAGAGCTTATAGCGATACAAGTACGAGGGCAATCCAATCAGGGAAAACAAGGTCGCGGTAACGATATTATCCGCCTCGTGTCACGGATTGATATCGAATACTAATAGAGGTAAGGCTTCGAACATCGAACGTGGACGCGTAACAGCGTCCAAACATTCTTTTCATTTCGTTTCGTTTCTGAGAATGGAGGAAAATTTCAATAAATCTTTCCCTCGCCGAGGATCGATTTCACACCTACGGATTAATTTTCAATCTCAAGCAACAATCTTATCTCGTTCAGAGCTCGGTAAATGGTGAACGAATGATGGCGAAACGTATCGTGAGAAATTTACCACGACGACCGGTTGAACAATTTCGTTACGCGACAAAGTTTTCGAAATCTCTCCTCTCCCTGAAATCAATTTTCAATAAAGTTTCCGATTCGCTTACGACGAAGAGCTGCTACTCGTCGAAATACCACAGAGAGCGTATAGCGGCTGTCGATTAGAATGGAAAGTGGAAGATTCTTGGAGCGTTCGAGTGCTCTAATAGAAGATCCATTACCTTTATCGTCGTTTTCAACGTTCCAACCACTTTGTCGCCTCTCGGCCGATGGGCAACCATGAAACGTTTGGAGAGTTCACGTTCGGGAGTGAGATTTTCTCAGAGATCGAGCGGCAATTTCTTATCGATAATTTGGTCAATTACCAAGGTTCGATAATGCGTGGCGAGTGAAGAAGGTTCTCGTTTACGAGGGTAATGGTATTTTTTCGCCTTCCCCCCTCCCCTCCCTCTCTCTCTCTCCTACCAGGTGTACCAACCGATGATTTTAGTTGACTTATCTCGATCGAAGATGCTTTTCTCCTCCAGGCTGGAAAAATCCCACGTATATTTTCCCATCCCGTGAAAGAAGAAAAGAAAAGAAAAGAAAGGAAAAAGAAAAAGAACGGATGGATTTCGATTTTAATCGAAAGTTATTTGCGCTCGGCTCGATTTATGCACGAGGGGGAGAGCGAGAGTTCGAACAACGACCTAACGTCATCGTTGTTTAATAGGAATTTCCAGTAAGGCTGTTTGAAAGAGTACGGCCGCGTAACAAACACAGTATGAAAGTAACTTAACGCCGCGCGTATCGCGCGTACTCATTCTCCCTTCATGCGCATAAGCGCACGCAGTCCCAGACTGCACGGGGGAGCGATTGAAAGAGTGACACGGCCAAACGCATGCGTTCAGGTTGTAGATTTCAATACCGCCGACGATAACACGTGCAACGGCTTTGCCTCGAGATCGGCGAATATAAAGAGCTCGGTAAAAAGCTTCTCCATTCATCGGATCGTTTGATCAAATGGATTTACAATCGCACGTTTCGAACGTTCTTGCTTCCCGTTTTATAATTAAATATATATATAACGATTTCCAAACGAAACAAAAACCATCCAAGAATGGACGTATCGATCGTCCCGAGACAACTCGAGACATCGAACAATATAACGCATTGGCACGCGAGAAGACGAAGGAAGGAGGAAGAAGGGAAGCGATGATGTTGGTCGATCGTGTTCTCGGCGGTGATTGACGGCGTGGCAGTCGGCTTGAGAAACGTCAGATTGAGTTTCGAGCTGGAGGCAGAGGCGGTCCCTCGATGCTACCAGTGCTACCGTGTGATATTTCTACGTTCCACTGGTGTTCGTTACGTACCACAGTAATGCCGGCTAATCCTTCGAAGTTACAACAGCTACTGCTCCTACCGCGAGAGGAAGACAACTAACTAACCATCGGGTACAAGCTACGAGATATTTCTCTTATTTCTTTCACGGATCGATCCCACCTTATACAATCTCGCTTCTTCCTAATTTCTTTCCACTCCTCGTATTTTCATTTCTACGCTTTTCATCACCGGTGTGTAACTCGATACCCGTTTTAAACTATCGTATACCGACGATAGAGAGGTCGAGTTGAGAAGGAAGATGCACGGTTGGTCGGATAGAAGAGATACGTATTAGAACTCGAGTTTTCGCGTAATGTTGGCGCGCAAACAGTATTCGTACGTTGTCGAAAGGGGCAGATTATACGACTAGGAGCGAGAGCGACATTAACCGATCGATCCATTCTGGCGGAATCGCCAGACGAGAGCGAGAAGAGAAAAGACGGCGCAATACGGCGATCCACGTTGATGGATCTCTCTGAGCCGATACGGGGCGGAAACGAAGGAGCAAACGGCGCGCGACCTACGATTTCGCCGCGTCCATTTCGCCTATCTTTCTATTTTTTTCCCCTCCCCCTTGTTATTAGCCCGAAAGACGAGCCAAAACGCGACCATTCGTGACGGTCGTTAACCGAACGCCGAGGCCGCATTCAGATCGGGCTATTGCACTTTTAATGTCGCCTCCCTGGGAAATATCCAAGATTTGGCCGCAAAGAAGCATATGGAGAAGCTGGGGCGCGTATAAAAGATGTGTTGTTGGACGTGGGGGAGGGGAGGGGGAGAGAGGGCGTTTAGGTTCGCACGCACGGCCGTGCGTTGTTCCCACCCTCGCGAAATAATGGGGGACCGTTCGTTCGCCTTTTCTGCCCACGCGCTCGCGTGGCAGGACTCATTGTTCTCCGATAGACGACAGGGAAATACGTAAAGCACTTCTCTCGCGATCGATTATGCGACACCCTTTCCTCCACGTGTCGTGGAACGGCTCGTCTGCCGTGGTAAAAAAACTTTACCACCGGTTCGATCGCTGCTCCACCACCACCACCACCACCACCACCACTACTACTTTGTATTTCTCTCTTTCTCTACCGATTTATCGATTTCGAAACGAAAGAAACCAGCCAACCGAACTTCCAACTTTGTGTTTCTCGCTTTGATCGCGAGAAAAATCGCGATATTTTTAATCCTAATTCTGAATTATATTCGCCCTCTTCCGTTTCTTAATTCCGTTTTTCTATATCGTTTGCGAATAATTTTTTTTTTTTCTTTCACTTATCTAAGCGAATTCACATTCGCGATAAAAATAATTCTAGTTGTTAATTCGATAAAACATGTGATCGCGTTCTTCCACGATATACCGATTAAAATGAAAATTTTGGAAAACGGATATATGGACGCATATATGGACGCAAGTTATATGGAAACTTTGGTACGATTCTGAATTCTTTGAAAAAACGCGCTTTGATTAATCGAACGTAGAGTATCGATGTGATTAAATAGATGGGATTATAGAGAGAATTACGGATTAAAATGTAAAAATTAGCGATTCTGATAACGCGGATTAAAATTTATAAAATTGGATCGAAGTATTTTACGTATCCTCGAATGAATTGTTCGGTTATATTTTTAAAGTGTCAATAAGTAAGATCAAGGCAGATAATATTTTTCTAATTATAGAATTATTTTTTTTAACACATTCTTATCAAAACAATTAAAAAATTTCTTTTATTGATACTAACACCTTATATATTAATGGATCGTTCAAGTTTAAAGATAAGGTATTCATATTCGAACACGGCCAACTCGTTCAATTTCGTTCGAGATGATGTATTAAAAACACTCGTAACTTTTGCACGAAAAACGGGAGAATTTCTCGAAACGAAATTATTTCGATACCGCTTCGATACAAAATTCCGTAATTATACGCACGTAGAAAATTACATTTTATACATTATACACTGTACGGAGAAAACATCGCGTATAAAATAATAAATTATCTTGCTGCCGGTGTGTCGTGATCTGACGGACACGCCTCGCATCTTTAATAACCGATTGACGAACCATCGTGTTACTTCCAGGAAGAGGGATACCGATTCGACGGATTCGTCTTCTTTCTTCATCGTTTTATCACATTTTACGCTCAACAACGATCCGCTATGTTGAGATTTCGTATTTTCAGATGGATAAAATATTTTCTATATATATGAATACGCGTAATCGGCGATGCGTAACGGTTGACTCTGATAAATCAGGTTGGGAGGGAGGAGGGGGAGCATAACGATACGAAATTTGTACACACGCGTAAAGAGGACGGAAGGAAGACGAGTAGTAATTGGCAGGCGCGGTGGTTCAATTAAAAAGTCAATCAGCCCGTTCCACGATCGGACGAGAGGGAGAGACCGGCAGAAAGAAGAGCCGGAAGAGGGACTACCTTTCGTTAATAAATTCAATAACCGGTGTGATTTACAAATAGTATCGTAGTATCGAGGTAGAAAATTACACGCTCTTGTACCAAGACATTTATAACTAAATACGTTCTTTCTTCTTCTTCTTCTTCTTCTTTTCTTCTTCTTCGACTTTTTAACAGGGGAAAGTATCAAATTAATTAAATCGTAATCGTATCTTTCGTATCGTCTTTCGCGTATTTTTCGCATTTCGAAAATCTGCCCGTATACGAATCTGCACGTGTGTGGATCGATCGAGCGTTGTTGATACCGAAAATCGTTTCGTAAAGATATCTCAATTAAGGATAGGGCCGTGTCTTAGGGAAAGGTGGTCGTAAAGATAAATTTATGCTTAAAATGAAATAGGGCTAGCTACGAATCCTTTATCGGTGTAACGAAACGTATTTCGATTCGGTGAAGCTGGATAAAAAGTCGATGATGAGGATAATTTGGGTGGGAAGAATAACGAGCTAGACGAATCGTAAAAGATTTTGGATGGTGAACGTTGGCTCGTACGTACCCCGGTGTTCGAAACAGGCCGGCATAATCTTGGAGAGACAGCTGTTTCCCCCGAAACGGCGTAAATCTCTTTTTCTCCGGTGGTCGGTATCGTTAATGATCGTGTAAATCACAATGAACGGCCAAGTAGCACGAACGGGACGGGGATCCACTCGATGAATCGACTACCACCATGCATGCCAACCTTCTATAAGGGTAGAGGACAGGACATGAAAGTCGGCCCCCATATCCTCGTTACTATGCCTGACGTCACTGGGATCTCTCTGGGACCCTCTAACGAGTGTCTTGTGCAGCAACTGCCCTGCCACCAATTAATTTTTATGTCGTGAAAGTTTAATGGGATGCCACAACAGTGATGACAGCCACGTCGAACGTGAAACGAGAAGGTCGAGAAGCGAGCCAAGATTACCGATTTTATTATTTTTAATAATAATATGCTCGCCATAAACCTTACCCCGCCCCCTCCTCCCCCCCTCTCTCTCTCTCTCCGTTTTCCACGCATTTTTCTTTCACTCTTTCCACTTTCACATTACATTTCGTCCAAATAAATATATCTTTTCCATAATTGGAACCGAGCGGTTGAGTTATCGAAGTGTTTGTTACTCGTCGAAGAAAAATAAAATTGCAACGACAGATTGCATCGGTTGTTTTCGAGTATATTGATCTCAAGTATCGATTCTTCGATATCGATGCTTTAAATACGCTCGTCAAAAGCGTTTTTTTCGCAAACTTTCACGTGACTTTATTTTTTTTCTAAAACGAATGTATTATGAATTCGTAAAATTCTGCAACACGTCTCACCTACTCGCCTCCATTCTTCTCGATGCAAAAGTTCGTACGATTGTTCTCGTCCCATTTTTCCATCCACGCTGGAACTGAAACTTACTCCACGAGATGTAACGATTCCCCCATTATTGACCGTCCTGTTTACAAATTGAACTTATCGACTCGATCGCGCCGGGGGATCCTCATCCCATGGACTTGCACGGTATCGGTGTCCTCCTCCTGGCCACTTTCGCGACGCAGCAAACCCGTAGTTACCCCCCTCAACCTGGGAATCCATGCGATACTTGCAGTTTTCGCACAAGTTTTCGGGCGCCGCCGAAAACTTTATTCCGCTGACTTGTCCGCGAGTCTTTCTCCCCGTGTTGTTTTGTCCGCGTTTCCACACACCCCCCTCCCTCCCCCCCTCCTCCGCTCCGCACAACCCTTTGCCGGCCATCGAACTCGCTCGCCAACAACGGAGGGGGAGGGGGGCTAAAATTCCACTGTTTCCGAGCTGTTGCCGCCGTGCTCTCTCCTCGCCGATCGATCGATCGATCGAGAAAAGCAGTTTCTTTTTTTTTTTTTTTTTTTTTTTTTTTTTCCCCCCTTTTTTTGTATCGCGTTGGTCGCCGCGAAACTTAAAACGCGAGATAAAATTAAAGAAGAGAGGTAAAAATGTGGCGATAGAGGTTGGATACGAACGAGTCGTCTCGGCTGGGAAATACGATACGGGGTTCGATAAGAGTGTTCCCCTTATCTCGGTGTTTCGGTGGTAAAAGTGAGTATCGCGTGATCGGTCAGCTACATCGAACCGGCGTCGCCGGCGTTACGAGGTTGGCGCATCGTGCGCCACGTGATCCGAATGATTGCGCTTGCAATCGCGATCTCGTTGAGACGGGTCAGTGATCGGGAAGCTAAATATTTAAAGGAAGGGATCGAATTCGTTCCATCGCCTATCGATATTATCGATCCCCGATTCATTATTTCTTCCACGATCGTCTCGTCGTTTCTACTCTTCCTTCGAAACTGGCGTTTAAATTAATTATTGGGAAACTGCGCGGCGAATATTACGAACTTACGGAGACGTCGACCCCTCGCGTTTAAAAAATTCACGAGCTCGCGTCTATCGAATCGGCGTGTATCGAGCGATTCCTTATCGATCACGAGAGCGGATGGATCTCTTCTTGCTGCGTTTCTTCTATGCCCGTTTAAATCTTTCGTTTCCTTCAATCTTACTTAATACTTCGAATATGACGATACGGAATTGAAAACGAAAATCGCAATATACTCTGAATACTCGCATAACTGTCAGGCAGATAGCAGTGTTGTAAATATCACGTAGGTAGATAACAAGGGGGGGCGGACGGGGAATATTACCAGCAGACAGCCTGGCTGTAATTTTTAAGACATTGGCAACAGCAACTTGTGCGAAACTGTTGTTTCGCTTATCGCACAGATTCAACTTGTTATTGTTTCGCGGCTTCTGGTATTTTACTCCTACATACGGTAATGAATAAAATCCTTGGAATCTCGCGAACCAATCTCACGGATTCATTTGAAGATTAAGAAACTAAGAAAGGAATATGGAGAATCGCGAAATCTGAAAGCGAAAATTTTACTAAATATAGTCTAACCATATTGCAAGAGATGCCGAGCAAACTCGTACTATATACGAGTGTTATACGTGGCGAAGCGAGCACGATGGTGATCGGTCTGGGTTATTACGGTACTTCGCTTCGTATCTTGTTCGTTGCACCTCGATTCCAGGACACGGCGAACGATGACGATCAAAGTATCTAGTCTTGGAAACTCTCGGATACTTGAGATGCACGGTCCCCCCGAGTTTCGAGTGTGCTTCACGGCATTCTTCGTGGGAAAACCAAACAAACATCTTGAGTTCACGACGCGGGCGGCCTCGACTCGTAGTTACAGAGTGCCTCTGAAGTATCCACCGTGTATCAACCGCTACATCCATACGTATCGATAAATATTAATCGAGCGTGGATAAGTTCAAGTTTTTTTTAACTTGAACGTTGCTCAACCCGTAACTCGGATCATCGTCAACGCGCGTATAAAGATCGCGTATTACGAATCGAGATATCGAGGAAAATGGGGGGAAAAATGATTAATCGGTAGAGGGAAAACAGGGACAAAGCGGGATTTGGTTCGAAATTGGTTGAAAGACCACCTAGGCCGAGAAATTGGGTAAATTTGAGGTCAAGTTTCGAGATATTCGCGGACCTGTTGTTCGATTGGCTTAATAGCCCGATCGATTAGGGCCGAGGAAAAGATTTCACGCCTGGCTCTCGCGCGTGATCAACCCTAATTGCCCCTTATTTCGAACACACCTACGGGCCAGTTTAACCGACCTGCTCAATCGGAGAGTAATAATCCTAATGACGATGCATCGTTTTAACTGATAGTAACGAAGCTGCCATTTTAAAATCGATACAAAAGTTCGATTCCTTCCCTTTCTTCGTCGATTAGAATAAATGTTGAAACAATAACGTGATAAAGCGATCGTGCGGAAAAAAACAAAAGAAAGAAAGAGAGAAACAAGTTGAGGAAGAGTCGAAAGCAAAGAATTATATATATTCTCGAACGGGATCGAAGGGGGTTTCTCACGTGGGGCTCGAGCTTAACGGTCTGTTATTTCGGCGGCGATCGGGTTCCAATTACATATTCAATCGGAGAATAATCACTGCCGCGACGATATATCAGTATTGTAACTGATAATCATAGGCGTTCGATCGGGAGCGAAAATTGTTGGACCGTGCGCGGCCGAGTATCGACGTGCCATCATCCACCGGAATTGCCACACGCGTGGCCATCCACTCGTTATTTATGCGCCAACGCAGCCTTTCCTCCTTCCTATATCTTCTCCGCCTATACCCCCCCCCCCCTCCCCGCCCTCTTTTTCCACGCGTGACTACGCGTGAAACCCGACTCCCTCCCCCCGAAATTCGTCGAATACTTTTCACCAATGATCAACTCGAACTACCCGATGCAATTACAACATCGATCCGTATCGATCGATAACTCGAATAATTGTTTTTCTTTACACCATTATCATGGTTATACATACCATGGCGAAATAGTTTCCACGTCCGTCTCGTAAAGCGTACGTTATTCCACTTGGAACACGTTGTTTTACTTTGTTCGTGGAACGATGAATTTTTTAATGAAACGAAAGATGGGATCGGCACGCGTAGTAGTGATATTCCTCGTAGAGATTAAGTATTTAGACGGAGTTTACCAAAGGGAAAAATTTCTTGCGCGCGAGTTTAATTTGAGTCGAATTTATTTTTCACAACGTGAATTTCTCGTAAATTTGAGACTCGCGTAACGTGCCTCTGTTATTAATTTTTCCATCCACCGACGTATTTAATAATATCGATGCCGAGCGAATTTCGTATTTAAAGGTGTTTTCGCATTCGCGCGACGCAAACTCGAGTTGGATCGAGTTCTTTTGCAAAATATTTGCAAAGTGGAATATCGTTAAAACTATTTTTAACGAAATTGAACGATACGCGAAGCCTCGAAAGCGATACATCACGATATATCACGTAAACCAACGTGAAAATGAAAATATTTACATTTTCGGGAACGAAAATTATTACTACAAGGAATTTCATAATCTCGATCGATACTCACCATTCTTTCCAGCACTGTTTAAGCAAAATTAACGATATCTCTCGTACTGTATTATTATACACACGCGAGGGAACACTTCGATCCATCCTTACTTAATAAAATCTTTCTCTCGCGTCTAAAGGAACGATCGGCGGCTACACACGTAAGCGCGCGAGCATATAAGATGAGCGGAGAGTTTTAGAAAAGTTCATCGTTTCACGAGTAGGAAGAAGTTCGCGTTGTACACGCTTCCGCGATATCGTTACGTAAAATCGAGCTCACCGCTATTTTTACGACGATGTCGATACGACGACGGATGGAGAGAAGGGTCGCACGTTCGTAACGATTCCCTTAACGGAGGAAGGGTTTCGATCGATCGATCGATCGGCGCACTATATCAACTAGGTTGCGGCCAGGCCGGCGTCCAAAGTGAATATAATTGCCGGATATTTTCTGCTGATCACACTTTGCATATCTTACGAGCCGATATTTATGTCGGAATTATGTTCGGAATGTTAATGCGCTCTCTCGGCTCTCCGCCTTTCCCTCTCTTTCGCTCCGCTCCCCTCGCCCATACTCTTTTCCCTCAATTTTTCGATACTTCGAAACATTTAGGGCGGTGTGTGTATATATATATATGTCGTTCCATCTCTTTTCGAACGCGATTCGAACGTTTTCTCGAATCGTCTTCGATCGACGTCTCACTTTCGCCTCGCTCGTATCGTACCACCTTACGTTACGTTCGTTACAACAAAATCGATCGATCTTCTAGGAATCGGCGACCCTCGCTCGACACGCTGCTCCCATTATTCCTCGATTGTTACTTCACGGTTTATCGCTTCGATGATTTATACGAGGCTAGGCCAAACGATATAATATAATCGTCGTTGCTTCTGTGAAATATATCCGATTCGCGCGACATCCGTGTCCATACATGTGTTATTCCACCTTGGTGGAATACCACACGTGTTTTCGTTCCCCTTTTTCGAGAACGAAAGTTTATCTCGTCGAGAGAAAAAGAAAAAAGGAAAAAAAAAACAATGGATGTATTCTAAACTTGGCTCGACGATTGTCACGATTATCGTCATTAATAAGCCGCGGAGACGGAAGAATTTTCCGACAATAGACTCGATAGGTTACCGATAACGATAAGATAGATGTGTAGCATAAAAAAGAGAAAAAAAGGTGGGGGGGGGGGTGAGGGAAGGATAGTTGTCACGAGTATCGAATCGAGTATCGTCTACTACTACTCGTGTATCGTTTATTTAGCGTATATAACGGGCGTATAGGCACGAAGGGATTGCTCGAAACGGAAACCACCGAACCATTTTTACCCTTCCCGTCAAGCTGTTCTCCTTGGCAAACCGACTTAATGTCTCCTTAATGGCCGCGATAAAGCACAGTGATATACCTTTCGTGCCAGCATAACGGACTGCGCCTATACGTTTATACGCTACACTTTTACGTGTACCAATATAACTTATATGATCTGTATCGAGGTAAATTCATCCATGAATCGAAAGGTAAAGGTTGTTTGAAGATATCGAGAACGATTGCCCACCCCGAGATAGGGCCCCGAGTGTACGGAGAACGTCGATTAAATACGTCGATTCGTCGTTTATGAATAAACGCGTCGTTCCGTTAAATTTCTCCTTCGTGTTTTCAAACGTTCGATTCGGGACACGTAATAAATTCGAATCGTTGTTATTTTGTCGTGAAAACATCGTTTAAACGTGTTATTAATTGTCGAACGTTTTTTTAACGATATCGATAAATCCGTTAAAAATTTTACCCAAGCCTCGCAAGATTTACCGTTAAATTTAATTATTGCTCGAGATGGACGATAACGTAACGTAACGTAACGTAACGTTCGTAATAATTACAAAGTACAAACCGGTTAAACTAATTAGTTAAACGGTATTATCGTTGGAAAGAAGGGGAAGGGGGGGGAAAGAAAAAAAAAAGAAAGAAAAATATCGTCGCGTATTATGTACAACTCGTGTACATACTTGTGCCTATTATTATATATTCTCAAGGCAGATTTTTTTTAAATTCTCGGCAGTTTTCTATCAGCCAGACGATAATCTTCCCGACCTATCATTCAACAGACGAGGCTCACTTGTCTTTTTACCGGTCACGATAGCAATCTCGATAAGGCTTTAGGTATAGCGCGTTTGGATAGCAGGAGAGAATTGTGTGGCGCTTACATAACTACCGATCGATGACCGCGTGATTTTGCGAAAACATTGTCCGATTAAATTTAGAGTAGACGTCGTTTCGATCGTCCATCCCTCCTCCCCCCTTTAAAAATCCATCTTATCGTCTTCGCTCTTTTAAATTTGTAATCTTCACTTTCTCTTCTTCTTCTTCTTCTTCTTCTTCTTCTTCTTCTCTTCTCTTCTCTTCTCTTCTCTTCTTTCCCCCTTCTTTCCCTCATTTACCTTCGTCGTTTTTTGTTCGTTTGTTTCTTTGTTTTCTACGTGATTCGCACACCCACGTGAGGACACACGCGTACACACACACACACACATACGCAGGGAACAAAGTATTATCATCAGATTAGATTATCGGTTGGAAATACAATGGCGTCTATATGTCGCGGAGAATGAAAATAATATACAGTACCGAATTGGCGTTTATCGAACATGCGCCACGTTTTCGAATACTTTTTACACGCGAAAGAGAAGAAACTTTCGTTATCGTCGCATGGTTATATGCAAATATATATATATATGAATTATTATAATTATGCACAGATCGTTTGTACATACATAAATAAGAATAAAAATTGCGCTTCTCCTGAAACATATATGATATTTACAAGTTATATATTTATAAAACTTGATCAAGTTTTTAATCATATTTCGACGACACCAAATCGATCTCCTCTTTTTTTATGAATTTTATTTCGACGAAAGAGACGTCGATTTCGCGAATAAATCGTGTCCTTTGAAATTATATATATATATATGTGTGTGCATGTCCATCTGGAAATTTACCGATCGTTAATGACAGTTTATTTTGCACGAGGTACGAGAGGAAAATATGTTTATCTACGTAAGTTTTTCTCATTTGCAGTTACATCACTAACGCTATTGTTCTCCGACACTTTTAAAAAGAAGAGATCGCTCGATCGAACTTAAATCGTGTCGATATTTTTTTTTCAAGCTGTACACGAAGTATATATCTTTTTCAGAAAGATACGGCGATAAAGTGTTGATCTTTCGAAGAAATTTATATCTCGACGCGCTTTTAACGCGAGTTTCGAAGAACACGCATAGTTTCTGCATCGAAGAAAGAAGAAGAAGAAGAAGAAGAGAGTGAACTGGTCGGTGACCGATCGTTTCGTTATTATTCGACGATATTTCCGATGAAAGAGCGAAAAGAGAAATAAAAGGAGAAAAATGGAAAAAATAGCCGATGTAACCGCAGTTTCGATGACTCTCCGCGTCTCTATCCGCGTTGAAGTACTCTCACGTATAGTGGCCGTCGGACGGTAAATATTTTTGGCGCCAACTTTTTCCGCAAAGGCCTGTTAGCATTGCGCGAAGGCTGTGAGCTCGTATATGCCCTGCTGAGTGCGTCTACGTGCGTGTCGTTCGAGCTTCACGACTATTGACCAAAGGCATTATCGGCAGAAGAACGTATAATATGTCGTTGCAGCACGAGGACAGTTCGCTCTCGTTCCTCTCCGCTCCATTAACGAAACCATAAGTCTTCGGCTATGAATAACATTATTCGTACAGCGCGATCTTTCTTTTTTTTTTTTCTTTTTTTTTCTTCTTCTTCTTCTTCTTCTTTCAATATCGCGAGATTCATACATTTCTCGCGAGTAATTATTCCATTATTAATTTTGCAACATCACTTTTTTTCTTTTTTTGCGTGCTATTTTTCTCCAACCCACTTTTAAAATTATCACTCAACTATTTCGGATTGCGATTTTTAGGCGAGCTTTTGCCATTCTGGTTTATGATACTAAAGTTAATAAAATGTACGATAACATTCCTAAGTTATAGTAACGAGATCTATAAATTTTATAATCAAATTTCTGTACACTATACGTACGGGCCATAAAAATTCCAATAGAAACGGAGAATGCTTAGATTTTTCGAGACGCAAAATCGTGCGTGACGATAAAGTTTGTCATATACCGCGTGATCGATCAATAATACTGCTGTTCCATGGTCGTTTCTATTCGCGTATTACGAAATTTAACGAGCGCTTTAACTCGGAAAGAAAGTTTTTTTCGAAAAACCTGTACCGATACGGGAACACCACGGGAACAAATTAACAAATGTTGTGTTAATACTTGAAAGCTTAATCATCGATATCTTTATATATACATATATAAAGACATTGGTCGATAGTCCACGAAGAAACGTGATTGAAGAGATACCGCGAAACAATAATATTCGCGCATGCTTAGCGTGCATTCGATGGCAATCTAATCTATCTATTGCCTCCATTGTGGGTAAATACGATCGAACGATGGTGCGTAAACGACGAAACGGGAGCATTCGTGGAACGAGACGAGGCGCGCTTTCCCAAAGCGGCGATATATTCCTCGCCCGAGACGGACGAGAAATTTGAAATTAGGTTAATAACTGTGAAACGCTTACCGACCAATACACACACACACACACACACACACACACACGTGTGTGGTAAGAAACGGTCGCCTCGAAACTCTCGAGCGACGTTCTTCTCGACCAAATTTTACCGCGTGTCCCTCGGGAGAAAACCGATCGAAACACGAGGTGAGTCGCATTCCACGAATACAAGCCGCCAACTACAAGTGCTCCGCAAACAAGGTAAATGTATTTATAGAGGGAACACGAAGCACATCTTTTCTGTTCTCTTTGCTTCTCCCCTTGTCAACGTCTAGACTCGCGGTCACTGTGCCCCGGGTTCTTCGTTGTTCACCGCCGTTTCGAAACCACCGTCGAGGTTCCCCATCTCTTTGCATTTCCGCTTTCGCTATCCGCCAAACGTCCATTTACCATTTTCCACCCGATGCGTTCCTTCGATTCCCCGATCGAGATACGAGATTCGAAAGGAGGAATTTTTATTTCAGTAACGCAACGGAAAACGAATTCGACAATAAGATTGGAGGGGAAGACGAGGGAAGGCGAGTCGCGAAACTTTTCTATTCTTTCTATTCGGAGGCTTTTTCGATATCGAACGTGTCGCAATCGCGCGGAAACTTTGGATCCATCGCGATGCTGTATTCTGGTGGGTAAACATTCTCGTAAAGATGGACCCTCGTTACATTGCGTAATTTCCATTGAAAAAGGAACGCACGAGGAACACGGGCAGAGAAATTTTCTAAACGCGGATTGAAGATTCTTTTACCGATATTTTCATTCCTTCGCGGAACAATTCGAATTAACGAACCTGTGTGATTTCATTGCTACGGTATCGATGATTCACAAAATATTATAAGTTGGGAAACGAAGTTATTGGAAGAAGGGAATTGACTCGTAACGCATCGATCGCGTTAACGGATAAGGTTATAAAATTTGTGTTCCGACACAATGTGGACGTAGTTGGTTGGTGCCGGGATCGTTGATGGATGCGCGCGAGTCACGCGACCACGACCAACTTCTGCGAATCCTTAGTTTCGCGCGCGGGCCAAACCCATTTCTCCTAATTTGCATTTTCGAGGACAGAGCGATCCTTCCGATCGTATTTGCCACGCGTCCGTTTTCTTTCTCTTTACGAAGGAATTCGTGGTGGAACACGATCGACATGGATCGTGGCCGGCTAGATTAGATCGGTGGGAACAGGCGGTATAAAAAGCAGCAGGAGCTAGCGGCACGCGTGTACGGAACAAGTGTACGCGGGTGTCGTTCATCGATTCTCCACGAACATTTTGTTGCCGGTTTTTTAACCGATGGAATTTTAATCGATCGTTACGAAACGAGCGGACCCGTTTTACCACGATCACGGAAAATTTTGATACGACGATCGAGGTATTAGCTTACCCGTCCGTGTTTCGAAACGTTCTTTCACATTCGCCTCCTAGGTTTAATTAAAAGCGTTTCCCACATAGACGAGTTCCAACCAGAGAAATTATTGCTCACCGAGCAGTTTCGTTCGATCGATGAAAAAAATTCTCGAATTCCACCGTGTCGACACAATTGTCGGCAGTCGAGAGGATCGAAAGGATTTTAATTGTTCGTTGCGATTCGAGACGAGACGAAACTTCGAGTCGATAAATCGAAGCGATCAATTACCAGCGTTTCGTTCGATTCAGGTCAGCGAATAGTCGATGCAATTACGCAGACCTCTTCTGACAGCCAATGCTGCTACGGTTAAAGTCCTTGACGCGAACGTGTAGAAATATTTCATCGTATATAATACCGATTTCTAAGCGTATCTCAAGGACGCGTCACCCTAAGTGCATCTCGCCCACGCGAGAAACTAGCTCGCGCGTGATTTCGTTCGTCTCTCTCTCTCTCTCTCTCTCTCGCGGTTTCTCTTTGGTGGCTGCAATAACCGTGACGAAAAGGAGAAAAACGTGCCGTCGGAAATGGGAGAAGGGCAGGGGGAGGGAAGGGGTCGAGGACTCTGGGCGGAGCGCTCGATGCACTCGAAACAAATAACCTGGAACGTCTCGATCCAGCTAGTCGTCTCGTCTGGTCTAGCAGACTGGGTCTCTTCCCCCCTCCTCCCCTCCCCGTGATCTCGTTCATCCCTCGTTCGACGAAAGCTCGACGAAATCCTTGTAAATTATTACACTGGTGGTGGACATGTGGCGTTTAGCCGCGTATAATTGATCGCTCGTAGGCTAGGAGCCGTAGTGAGAGGAGAGGAGATCCGCTCCTCGAGGGTTATACCCTTCGAGGTATAAATTATAATTGAATTAGCCTGAGCTCTTAATTAGTCGGCCGAGGAGGAGACCCCTCTCGACCCGTTCCGACGACGACGACGACGACCAAGACGACGACGACGCACGCACAATTACATTTCGCTCCGCCGCTCGCGGTTCCTTTCTCTCCTCTTCCTTTCTTCTTTTTCCCCCGCTTTGTCTGTGTCGTACGAGTTACCTGCGCACCGTTCACCTCCTGCCAGCTAATTTACAACGGGGGCGTCGCTATACCGTGTCTGACGCGCGTCTGCTTTTTTACTCCCCTTTCGCGTTTCTCTTTTTCTTCTCCACCTCTTTCTCTCTCTCTCTCTCTCTCTCCCCCCGTTTGTCCTTCGCCCTCTCGCTATCGTCCAACAATCGTCTTTATTCGAGACACCGCACGAATCCGGATCACGGTTCGCCTTTTCCTCCACTTTCTACCACGGTTTGCGGTTATGCTCGCGCCTTCACTATTCGCCGCTCCTTTTCACCGATTATCCACGCGTCGCGTTGCTTTGTTCTTTCGCTCGTTCGAGGGAGAGCGACTTCGACTGAGAATCGCTTCGGAAAATCGGCAGAGAGAGAGAGAGATCTATCATCGTCGTTTAACGCTCGAGAACGCGCGATAGAGAAGAGGGAGAAAAGAGATTTGGAAAAAAATCGAAGGAGAATGAGGTTGCGTCATCGATGACCCTCCTGGTAAAACCGCGAATGCACAATCGGTAAGGCATGCAATTAATGCGATATCGATCCGAATCGCGTTACACGGGCGGCGGTTCCCATTACGTTGCCAATCTCTTTTCTCCGACTCGAGAGTGCCGATCGTAACTCCGCCTTTTATCGGGGGAGCTTCGTTTCCGGCGGCGCGTGCAAAACAAACGGCACCCCCTTCCCGCCCCATTTTTATCCTCTCCTCTTCTCGTTTTCTCGCCCTTTCTCGTTTACTCTCCACCAGCTATCTACTCGCTTGCTTACTTGCTTGCTTACTTACTTACTTTCCACTCGCTCGCTCGTAAACCAGACGTTTATTATCGCGCGTGTCTCGCGATAAGCGTCCTCTCCCTCTATCGTCCGCCAGAACACAAGGGGTTCCATTCCTGCGAAATTTCCGTTCGCAGATACTCGAGTAGTCTTCTCTCCTCGAGACTTTGGCGCATCGCGCGACGCGTCGTAAACGTTGTTATCGTCCCCGGTGGAAACGAATCGATTCGATGCGTGTATCGCGATCGAATTTGTAGATAAAACCGAGCGAGGGGAGCTCCAGATACCTCTAACTATAATAATAATAATGATGATAATAATAATAATAATAATAATATAACGCTTATTTTATTCTTTTTTTTCGTATTCGAACAGCGATATCGGAAATTCGGTATTCCCCTCGGTCGGGGGAATTATAAATAAACGTACGAATTCGTCTCTCGGCAATTTGCACGACTCTCTTCGTTTCGTCTGGTCGTCGATTCATAATTTTACCTCGGTTGATACGGGGATATGTCGTATGTCCTTTGAGGCAAGGCCCTGTGGAAATTTGGCTCGTTAATTCAGGCTGGTAGACACGCGACCGTGGATAATTAATTTCTAGTTTCATCGAGATCGCATCGGATCGCCGCACGTAGCGTTTATACAGCTAGAAACGATGGTCGGCCCCTAAGGTCGTACATCTTGCCCCTTCTCTCCCTTCTTCTTTTTGGGACCGAGTGGGAGCAGAGAGGAGGAGGAGGAGGAGGAGGCGAAGACGACGACGACGACGACGACGACGACGACGACTATGAGCCTCTCGCTTTTTCCACGTCCAATAAACGGGGCAAGAGGAGGAAGGGAGGAGGGCGATGAAGGGAGAAGGGAGAAAGGGTGTCCTAAGAATAGCAGGCGGTAGCCGTTCGGCCGATGCAAATTCGAGGCCGAAAACATTCACGATGTATAATTCATCGCGCGGCGTCGTCTGCCTACACGCGATAGTACGCGTGCTCTCGTGACAATGACACAATGTTTGCGGTTATCGGAGGGTGTGTACCGATACGCTTGTACGACTACTACTCGCGCGTGTATCTGGGCTATGGTAACACGGTGTAGAGAGAGGCCGACCGATCGTATATCTCGACGCGCACGTACAAATTCGTGGAACGCGGATTCTCTCGAATTGGAGCGAAACGCTTGAGTAGTAATAAGGGATTTCCAAATTTCCTTTAATCGAGTTATTTCGAAAAAAAAGTTTTATTTCTCCTTCTTCGTATATTTTTCGATCGATCGAACGAAAAGAAAGTTTGTCATCCAATATCTTGTCCGATCTCTCACGAATTCGTTCTCGGAAACGATGTTCGTATTCGTAAATTTGTCGACCGCGCAAGATAGACCGTTTTATCGAACCAATCGAGGACTCTAATGGCTCAAGTTTCCTTCGTCCGCCACCGAGACTCGTGCGAGAACAAGAAGAAGAAGAAGAAGGAATGAGAATCGTATCGAGGGTGGATTCGATCGGAACGAGACCCGTGTGCCCCGCGCGAGTTCGACGATGAACCGCGTTTGGAATCCTGGTGGCGATCGTTGAACCTGAACAAACGGAGCAATCGGCGATACGGCTCGTAAAGTCGTAAAAACAAAAGTACCTCGATCGAACGGCTCCTACCAGTATTCGTGTAGGTAATAGCCAGGTTGCACACCAGCTCGATAGGATACGAGGAGCGCACCAACATCGATAAAACTTCGCCACCCAACCCCTTGGAGAAACCGCCCCCATTGCGCCGATCAAAATATATTTCTATTTTTCTCGAAGATGAACCACCACGTTGATGGACGCCGGATCGTTATCTCTCTCCAATATTTCTCTCGTTCGTCGTTTCAACGACGATTTTATCCATGATTTTATTCGCTCTCTGCTCAACTTTATTTTTAACAAACGACATCGCGTTGAGTTTTACGCAACTTTTTACTTCTTATTATTATTCGGACGATCGAGATGACGAACAACAACAAGGAGTCTCGATGCGGCGCGAGCTCGGTTCGGAGAAGGGACTTCCACTTCGCGTGGTAAACTGTAACAGCGCACTTGTTACGGAATGGAGAGAAAGTGGCGAAGTATCCGGCTAGTACGTCTGACTAGTGCGACCGTTATCTACTTGTATTCGTTTTCGAACCGCGTCTCCGCCGATTTCGTAATTTTGATACGCGTGATATGACGTAAACCGCCCACGAATTATGCGAATTCGACGCATAACCCGCGCGTCTTTTAGACGTATCGTCATAATGAATTCAACAAATTTTACTTAAAATCGGCAAATTTGGTTTTTTTTTTTTTCTTTTTTTTTTAATACAGAGACAAGCTATTTTTATCGAGAGAGAGAGAGAGAGATCTTTTTTTTCTCCCATGAGATTTCCATCCCGATCGACGGCTCGACGGGATTAACAAGTGCGATGTTTTCGAGAGAAGCTTATTACATCTTCGAATATATATCTTGTCGCGTATTATTGTAATAATTGGGAATTGATGATAACGACGACGGAAAAATGATATCGGATTTTAGCACTTTTTTTTTTATCTTTTTATCGAATAAACGAGGATCAATATTGATTCGGGCAAAAATTGCGGGATCGAGAGAATTAAATGAATCTTGTACCGAGAACGTAACTCGTAACTCGAGTACTGTAACGGTTACTTCTCGAAGTACTCCGAATATTCTTTCTTTCTTTCTGACGAAGAAAAGCTTGTTTCAAACTTCCTTGGGGAACGTTACAACGTTCGATGAAAAGGGGATCAAAAGATTATTTTTCACCGCCCACGCATCCCGAGGCTACCGAAGCTAATTAAGAAATAACGTCGGACCACCGACATTGTTTCGCATTAATTGGTTCGCAATAATTTTCTTTCGTTCGAAAGAAACGATATACCGGTCGGAGAGAGATTATCGAATATGAATGATCGAATATGAAATTATTGCGAAAGAAATAATATCTGTTAAAGTTACATTACAATTATTAATATCACGTAATATCACGGCTATATTATATCAGACCGTTTAAATCATTTCTCAGATTATCGACGCTATCAACGCTAATTAGCAATAGTGGATACCTCCAATCGGATACTGCGTTCTCCGTGACTGTGTTTCCCGATTGGATATCACTCGGCCATGACGAAGTCCCTCCTGCTCGGCCCGTGTTTCCTTCAACCTGACAACCGTACTTGCATAAGTACATCCGTCTCTGAACTGGTTCTACTCTGAACCTTCCCAGATATCTCTCTCTCTCTCTCTCTCTCTCTCTCTCTCTCTCTCTCTCTCTTATCTTCGTCTCTATCGTTATTCGGTGGAAATCACCAGCTAATTACCACCAAGTCTAAAAAATAATTCGTACAAATTGGCGGCGGTGAAAGATAAAACGACGAATTCTTTGGAAAACGCGATTGCGTGTCGCTTACGTTGCAATTAGACCGAACGAAGAATAGCCGGCGTGTTTCTTGGGAGAGTTTTCGAGATCGCTTATTCTTCGATTTTTTTTTTTTTTTTTACGTCGTAAATATCGCGTATAAATATTACGAAGGTGGGAACGGGAAATATATTTTACTCGTCGATATCCGTCAATAGTTATCTAATTCACCGATCGAGAACCGTCGAGAATAATATTGATGAACGGCCGATAACGATTCCGATATCGTAACCCTTTTCTGGGTTAAGCAAACATCGGATTATCCGCATTATTGGCCGCGACGTTGAGCAACGTCGCTATCGCGGACGAAATTATTCTTTAATAATAATCTTCCTCTTTCTTTTTTTCGAGGGAGATCCGTTGCACGCGACCGATTTCTATACGAAATTCCTGAAATTACGATTACACAAATTCCATTTCGCGGGCTTATCTCCGCGATATACACTCCCACGCTTCCGTCTTATCGGAAATTCTTAAACGCTCGTTACGTCGTGCGAATGCTTTTCACCACACGTAAGCGATCCGAAAATAATATTCGCTCGAGCGAATAGAATTCACCGCGCGTTTTTTAAACGTGTGTCAACTCCGTTATTATTCGATTGGGAGTAAATCTCGTTGCGCGGATCATGCACGTTTAACGAAATATCGAGCGCGTATATAGTGGAACGAGAAGGGAGCGAGAGACATTGATCTTTGCGTGTAATTTCGAGGAGGTGTCGGTGAAAACACGGAGTCGCGAGGCGATTCTCACTGTTTTCGTTCTCCTAATTGAATTTTCTTTTCAGAAGAATTTGCCAAGTGGCGGGTAATCGGCACGATCGAATCGATCGGCCGGCGGAGTTCGGTTCGTTGGCTCGGGTTGCCAGGAGAGTGCCCTAAAAGTGCACCGGCTCTTATGCGGATTCGTCGGCTCCCAGTTTCGTATGACTAACTCGACTGAGTCATCGTCGATATTACGTACGAAGAAGGAATTGTGGCTTTCTCCGCATTGATTTTATCGAAGGAAACGCTATTCGTGGCGTCGTATCGTCCAATTTCCTACGTCTCGTCCCGATCCTCGAACCGAATCGTTTCTTCCTCCTCTACTTTTTTTTCCTTCCCCTCCGCGGTCGATACTCCGATGGAGGCTGTCGGAGGAAAAGACGGCGGAGCTGTCTTTTCGCCGATTGTGTGAATGTTTCGTGAAGACGACACACGTAGGACGAAGGCAAATAATGGTAAGCACCGGTGTCGGGGCGGTCGTAACGGTAAAAAAACGGAACGGAGAGGCCAGGAGAGGAGGAGCAGTTGTCGTCAGAGCGTACGGTGTATATATATATATACAGATAGCGAGAGGGTTCGGGGAAAAGACGGAGAGAGAGAGAGAGAGAGTTAAGTGATGGTGGGTGGGCGAGATGGTTATTTAAATGCCCATAGAGTCCATTAGAGATTACAGGGCCGAACAACAAATGCCCGCGTGGATGAGCCAGAACGAACCGCGATAACTTGTCCGAGATAAAAACTTTCTTTTCACCTTGCTTCGATGTGAAACGGCTCCCATTTCCAACGAAGCGCGAACAATGTTTTCATGATTGGCACGCTATTGTTGCCCTCTTCTCGTTCCTCGCGATGAAAATTCGCGCAACGATACGATAAATAACGAGATATCCTCCGGCTATGGAGATCGCGTTCTAATTTGTAAACGCAGGAGGAAATATTCTCTCTCTCTCTCTCTCTATCTATTTTCATCTCTATCTCTAGTTTCATTCGCTATCTCTCGATACCTCGATCTCCGAGGTCGAGTTCACCTTTTCTTCCGAGATAAGAAAGCGCAACGAGTATCGACGAATACTTTGGAAACGGTGTACGTGATGTTCGGGGGTAAACAATGGGGTCGATGCACGAGATGAATCGCGTTTTACCTCGACGAGACGCGTTATTCCCTTTCGTTCCATTTGCCTGAACAAATCAGTGGACCACTTAGTAGTCCCGCTAACGATTTTCGTATAATTTTAGATCTTTCTCTGCAAATAACCCGCCACCGCAAAGAAGGCCGGCTCTGAAAGAAGCTAATGAAAGAGAAACATATCCGCGAAAATACGACAATGTTTACCCAACTTAATACTCGTTCCTCGCTCTTACACTTTTCATCCTCGCTCTTGTGTACCTTCGTCTCCTCGTGATCCTTAACGTTAAAACTACCCGTTAAAACAGGTGCGACAAAGCGTCGATCGCAAGGATTTTCACGAGATCTAAGATCGTATCGTAGAATCGATCATTGTACTAATCTTTAAATTACCTTTTATTATACTCTCTACTCATTTCGAATGCTTCGACGAGCGTTAAAACCACACGCGTGGTTCAAGTGACGCGACAATAACGATCGTATTAACATCGACGTGGCCGCATCGTTGACGTCACTCTCGGAACCGACGTTCCGTTTCGCCCCTTCGTCGCGATCGTGGATGAATCATATTCGCGGTAACCGGCTAATGAGTTCAAGCGATACGAATTGCTCTACTTTTTTCCAGCTAACCAGCGATGATATAAACACCGAGCATTCGTAGGTGAACAACATCGAGCGCGGTATTACGCAACGAGTTTCGTTCGTTTCTCGTCGAATCTCGACGCGCTTAAAAGCCAGCCAGGGATCGGATCGATTTTGATTCGTCGAGAACAGGGATTAAGAGGGCGTTTTGTCCATCGAGAGTTATCGTCGTTCGTTGGAAATTCCCAGACGTTTGGTTTTTGGGAAGGAAGGCCACCGGCACGGGTTATCGGCGACCAAATGAATTCCTAAAACTCAATTAACCGTGGCCTTCTTAACCGGCGCTCGCTTAACGAAGCCGAGACGAGCCGAGTAAATGAATGATCCCGCAGGATGCGCCTTGTTCGAGACGACTTTCTCTCTCTCTCTCTCTCTCTCGGTTCGAACACGATATCCGCCCTAAGAGCCTTGGGGCTATCCAACCCTTTTAAGTAGACCTTAAGTAAAACGGCAGGAATGCGGGGAACCAGCTCGATGGTACTTGATCGACGGGGTAAAAGATCCCGTTTCCCGGTGATTCATCGCCGGCTATTTCTGGTGACACCAACCGTGAAAAAATATACGGCGGGGATCGGAAGAAGCGACGTGAGAATTACGTGGCCAATAAAACTCCACCGTACTTTCCACGGATCGGATTCGACGGGGAAACGAAACTTTGCTCGTAGCCGCGTTACAAACCGTTAACTCTTTCTTGCGAACGAAATTGCACGAGAGATTTATATCTCGATCGATTAAAATTCTATATAAAGAGTAGAAATGGCAGCGGATATTGATATTTATATCGATTTTTTATATCTTTCCCCTTCGTTCGTGCGGTTCGGAGTATCGAGCGAGAATGGTTCTTTCGATGGAAGAAGAAAGACAGAAGGGAAGAAAGAAAAAGAGAGAGGGAGAGGGAGAGAGAGAAAAAGCGAAAGCAGAGAGAAGAGTGACGAGGAGCGTGTCAGAATGAATGTGACGCCGGCGGAACGTCGCGGCTTCGTAGCAAAAACCACGTCGTGTATACTCTTCTCGCGTGGCTCCTCTCCTCTCGTTCATCCTCGTCGTCTCTTTTCTCGTTTCCGTTCTTCCTCTCGCCCGCTCCAGGTTGTCTCTTCTCGACCGTGGAACACTTGACGCACGAGGACGGTCCTCTATGTAACGTTCCAGGATACGCTCGTCTCCTCCTTGCCCGTTCCACGTAAGCCGTTCGTCGTCGGCCGGCCTACGTCGACGGCTGCCTATCTGCCACTTCACGTTGCCACCACAGTCCTCCACGAGTGCGTCCTCCTCTCTCGTCGTGCAACGGAAAATGCTCGGTTCAATCAACCGGATAATTTGCATGCGCCGCGGATGGAAAAAACCTCGCCGAGTTTATCGCAACCTGGCGTCGTCTTGCGTTTACCAATCATCCGCGACTCATCGACGCGCGGATTCGTCGAGGGAGAAGAGAAATCTCGGGGCGAAAAAGCGGGTGACTCGACGCGGTTTCGCCGAACTCGACTGATTATTCGTATTCGTGAAAATTGAAATTTTTCTTCCCCGAGTCGAGCGAAATTTGTCCCGTGTCACTGTGCGTAACATTTTTGTTGGAAAAATGATAAACTGACTGGTTCGTTCGTAGAGCCGAGTGATCTAATCTAACTTAACGAGATTAGTCATGTTTCGTAACGATAGTTGAATTCAAATCTAGGCCGTTATCCGCCGTTATGCGGAACGTTTGTTACGTTCGTTGCATCTGCAACCGGATAATCGCGGATATTTAAACGGCGAAAAGAGGGGCGCGCTAATCGTAAACTAGAGTGTTTCGTGGTAAAAAAAAAAAAAAAGAAAAAGAAGAGAAAGACAGAGAGAGAGAGAGAATGATAAATTTGAACGTCAAAGACTTTAAGACCCTTTCGAGCCGAACGGATTAGAGAGTTTTACGACGCGACGAGTCCTAGCGATAACGTAGTAAAAAAAAAACGTACCTTCGCGTTCTCGAATTGAAGAAATCGACGGAGAAAAATTACGATATAACATAAATTTTGCAGCAACGATTTTCAGACAGATGGACGATTCGATCCTCTTTTCACTTTCGCGCGAAAAGAACGAAAAGGATGTATATGTAAAAGTAATGGGCAACCTAGTTTTGCCCTACGTCGATTGCGACGCGTATCGAGAATCTGTCACGATGGACGAGGAATGGACGAACGATATCAATCGCGGGTCGCAAATTGAGTCGGGACGAATGATTTGTGGTGGGCTTTCGAGCGGTGGAATTTATAGAGGTTCGATCAATCGCGTTACTCGTCGTCGTTGAAACGGCATAACGTAGATCGGACACGAGAATTTACCGCCGCCTCCTGAAATTCATTGTCGCCACGGTGATTTGTCGCAACTTGCCACGCTTATTTAAGAAACATTCCGGACGCATTGTCGACGCGACGCCAGGTGAGTTTTTCCTGGACGGCTCGTGCTCTGCCGGAAAGGTAGTAAATTTCCTGGCCTCCTCAATAGAGACGTCCGTATTTTTCTTCGCTTTTCCTACTACCAGTACGCGGGCACAACGGGCCGATCAATTTGTCACGAGGGAAATCCGTAAATAACGACTAAAGGGCGTTAGTATGCAAGTAATAATAAATTACAAGCTGAGAAATTATCGTCGTTAGTCATGGTAAACGTACATATACATATATGTATACAACCTGTGATAAAATCTTCTCGATCTTTTCCCTCTTCTCCCTTAATTTTTCAACGTCAACGATTTTACTCGGTTCGTGGCGCATCCACGCGAGACGCAGTTCGCGCGCGAGTTTGGTAATCGGGGAAATGGAAGGGGTGTGGGGAAGGAGGAGCGAGACGATGCGGTCTGTTGGGGTGGATGAAAAGACGGTGATCCACGACACGGACGCGCGGGGCATTTAGCCGACAGGCGGTGTCCAGCTGAGAGGCATCGGCGTCGGGTCGGTAGCCGCGTTTTTCATCGACGAGCCGGGGCCTATTCAAGTGTTGGCAGTTTTTCACGCGGTAGGCGACAAATATCCCCACTAAAATCCCCTTTGGATGAGTCCCCACGTGGCCGGGGATGTCACGCCGGATCGTGCGTACCCTCGCCAACATTCATCGTGCTGATCTCGCGCCAGTGACAACAAATCGCGCCGCTCTCTCTTTCCGCCTTTCTCGATCGCGATCCAGTCGTCCACCCGATCGCGCCCTGTCTTCGATAAACTCCATCCATCCACGTTTCTTAGTGGACCCGTCCTCCTCGTTGCGAAGATTCGAAGCCGATCGCTCGAAGGTACGAAGATACGACGGACCTGAAAATCGCGTTTTACACCGCGTCGTTATATATTGCATCAGCGTTACACTTCGATATGGCATAATCCCGATTAATCCGGCCGAATTCTCAGAGAATCTCGATATATAGGGGCAATCGTGGAGGAATTCGTTCGAATTTTGAACTCGCGGCGGAGTGATGTAGCAGTTACCGATCTCTCTACTGTTTCTACTGTTTTTTTTTTCTTTCTTTCTTTCTTTCTTTCTCTCCTTTTTTATCTCCGTTCGAAAATCGTGTCTCGTTTAAACACGTTTAAACACGCGTCGTTAATGGAACGAGCGACCATTCTACGGTGTGAAATTTATCGATCGTAAATTCTATCGACTCCTTTAGAAATCTGATAAAAGGTTAGTTTGGCTCGGTGATTTCCCGGATACGCGATCAAAAGGGAATATTTCAGCGTTTACGTCGGATCAGTGTCACGATTCTTCTTACTTAGCGCATGGATTGAGATGACCGCGCTTCGGAGTGGTGACGCGCAGATATGTTTAAGGCGATTTGGTGAGTTATTGCGACTAGACTATTTAACATTATTATACCGACCAAACACTATTCCTATCCTCCCCTCCCTTATTTTCTCACTTGAATCATCGCCACGATTAAATTTTCGATCGATGCAATTTAATTGTTTATCGCGAGGAAGAAAATTTGAATCGAGGAATCGCCTCGAATCTCGTGACGTACACGTCATTGAAGTGTTCGTAATGGCGGAATCGCCCTGAAGACCCACCTTTGCGTTCGGCCTCGACGATTCTTCTCCTCGACACTAGAAATACTGGAAATACTGGATTTTTCACGGAGAGCGTGCCGCTGTTTATCGCGACTGGTGCCACATAGTCTACGCTGTTAGAAATTTTCCTCGCACCCCCTTCCCCCCTTCCCGCCTCGCTACCAATCAGATGCTCGACGCTTCTAACATTTTCTCCGTTACGTAATTCACCGCTGAGAAATTTCAATATTAATGTATCCCACACCTTACGATGTCACGGATTATCGGATTGCTTGTGGAAACGCGAAGTATATATATATATATATATATGTTCTTTTATACGCTTCGTCTCGATCCATGCTCGTTAAAAATATAAGATGGGTTAACCTGCGCTGTCAGCGAAAACGTCGATAATTTTGCAATTATGCGAATATCGCGACGAGTAAAAAAAAAAAAAAAAAAAAAGAAAAGACTTTCAAACAGTTTGGATAGAAAGATTTAAAAAAAATATTTCGTCCATGCTCGTCGTGATACACGATGGATACTATTCTTTTCGTAAACTCGATAACTCGAATATAACTCGAATTAGATAATTCACGAATGGATGATTCGCTTTCAATTTTTCTTCTTTTCTTTTTTCGTCACACTCTTCTTTATATTTGCATTCTTTCCACGCATCGATTCCAAATGTTTCGCGATAATAAATATCGTTACTCGTTTTATTTCGTCATATTTTCAAAACATTTTCACGAATTCGCATAACAATTTACGACAAATTGTTTGCACGCGAGATGCTCGTTTTAAAGTTTCCGAGTGCAACGCAGTAATCGCAATTAAACCAAACTCGACGAAACTCGAGTCGACCACGCACTTTATCACTCGACACAACGAGTTCTCGATTTTAATTACTTAATATCTGTACATTTATAATTTGAGAACGAGGAGACCCGATTAAATCCTCCCCCCCTCCCCCCCCTCTCTCTCTCTCTCGATAAACGTATTCTCGAAAATGTTTCGACGATACTCTTTGCTCGAGTCGTCGCGGTTGTATCGAGTAATTTTCAATCGTAAGAAGGCGCGGGACACGATCGGAAGGGGGAGAGGGGGGTTTCCAAGAAAACGAAATTACCTGCATCGAGCGTGAAGAAGTAACAGAAGTTTGCGGACAATCCGATAGAAGGGTTTACTATCGTTTTCTACGAAGATTCAGTGAACGCGGGGAAAATAAAGTAAACGGTTTAACGGCATTGGCGTGGCGATGGAATTTTCTCGGAGCGCAAATCGTGGATTTTATTCGAGCGAGGTAGGCGGGTTGATGGCGGGACGAAACGAAACGAAAGGAAAAAACGGTTTCGGCTCGTCCCTCGATCATCAACCGATTCGAACGCCCGATCGCTCGAATTAAAACGATCGAGCGAATCGGCGACGCTGGCCATTGCTGCAGTCGCCGGTCACCTGTGTTCTCTCTGTGTAACACGAGACGCGTTACGCAACTCGTTCCAGTGGCTCACCACATCTGTATCTCGTGTGCAACTCTTGCTTATTATTTACGACTCGCGCCGCCAATCTTCACCGTTAAATTTAATATATATATATATGTGTATATATATACGTATATCGTTTCTTTTAATTTACTCCTTTTGCAAATCCGATGTGAACAAAGATAGAAGAAAATAACAACATAATCGATCGAACGATCGTCGATTCTCTCGATTAAATACGCGCTGTTTCTCGGTGACGACGAGCGATCAACGAGAAAGTTTATAGACCGTGGAAAGTGAAACCGAGACTCTTTATTAAACCGATAACGTAGCCATTGATGCGAAATTATACGATGCTTCCGGGTGATCGTATGTTTACTCTGTTCTCGAGATATTCGTTCGAGTGGACAAAATGTTGAGTGCCGAGTACGCGAGAAGCGTACGAAAGTGGAAACGAGTTATTTCGTATTTAAAACGATATTTCGTATATCTCTGAACTGTGTAATAGTGTAATAATTTCTCTCGTTGGTATTAATTTTTTCTTTTCTTTTCTTTTCTTTTTTTTTTTCCCCTCCTCTACCCTGTTGCAAATTAAATCAATTTTCAACGAATGCAAGCTTTAACGCATCGTTCTTTTAATCCGATTAGCAGCCACGGAGTTAACTACGCTATTCGGGTATAGAAGTTATTGTGGAGAAACTGCAGAAATTACAGTTTCTCGCCTGTCAAACGCGCGTCATAAAAGAAATATATAAATTACAGGAGGGGGGGGGGGGCCAGCATTTTAGACGTCTGAAGAAATATTAATTACTGTCTTCCCTGGAAGGAAGATTGAATTGTGAAGCTAGCTGTAGTCTACGATTCTGTCCGCTGTAATTTAGTCGTACCGCTAATTATCTCGTACATATACGTTTTCCTTATCTGTCAGACGCTGTTCCGTTACATCCTATATTTTCAATTTCTACTACTACTGCTACCACTGCCTACTACTACTACTACTACTACTACTACTACTACCAACAGCAACCTCTTATGGGTGGGATACACCATAATTTATTTGCATACGATAAATCATGCGAACGATTAAATTGCGCGCAACAAATTGAAATATCGCGAATGCAACAACGAGTACCGCCACTCGTAGATTTAACAATAATTGTTACTCGTTTACCATTCGAACGAAGAAAAGCGATAATTAACGTGGACGTATTCTTCCCTTTGTTGCAGGTTACCACAGCTTGCCGTTTTAGCGAAGATTTTGTGCCTCCTGATGGTAAGTGACCTTTTTAAAGAAAACTTAATACTTTTATTTTTCTTTTTCTATTTTTTTTTTTTTTTTTAACCAAAGTTCAAACGACTACGAATTATCGTAATTACGCGTTCGAAGATAGATTCTTTTTCGCGTTACAAAAAATTCTCACACAGAGGAGAAAGAGAGAAAAAAAGAAACATCTTGGAAGCAAGGGAAACACACGATCGTTTATCAACGAAACTATCGATATCCTGGATATAAAAATATGAAAATATCCGTGTATCCTTACGTTATCCGATATATCGAGCGGGCAGATACGATTGTTCCAGAAAAAAAAAAAAAGAATCGGAGAAGTGGGGAGGGGAAGCAGTGTTTTCGCGTCATGTTCATAGTTTAAGGGAAATACCGCTGCCCTAGATACGTTGCCTCTAACGAGCCGTGTAAAATTTGAACGAGGGCTTTGGCCACGTTCGTGCGGAATCCGTAAACTTGCATACTTATTGGACGGGTACATAAGCGGATACGTGCCAGCTCTTTGTACATGAACAGTGACTAGGTCAGATCGAAGATACCCGTTGCACGAAGAGGGGCCGAGAACCTTTGCCCGAATCGCATGCCTCCCACCCACCGTTATTAACCGACCTCCCCGATCGACGATTACGTTTCGACGATCGTAAATTGATAAGAGAGAGCGCTCTTTACGTGCGTCCCCCCCCCCCCTCTCTTTGTCGTCGATTTTTTCATTGTCGGGTTTTGGGCCGCGTTCTACGAAAAAACTCGCGCGATTTTAACAGCCCGCCACATTTTTCACTCGATACGGTGCCAGTGGTATTTACCTCGCAATTTGGGTCTCCATTCCGCACGAAACGAGGCTATCTACATCTCTGTTCTCGTTTTAACGCCCTGTTTCCAGCCTCGCCGACTAAATTATACGGCGAACCTTTCTTTCCTCCTTCTAAGTCCTCCCAAAGTACTTGAACTTTGAACTATCGGTACAAAGTTCTCCGTACGAAACGAATCGAACGAAATTAATTTTCTTTCCTAATTTCCAACCGTGGATAACGTTGGCAACGATCCTCGGCTACGTCTCGATCTTTTTCGTGGAAACCTTCTGGAACGGTTAAGGATCCGTCGTGATAATAATCCTCTCGAAATTACAGCGGAGGAAGAATATCGATATTCGAACCTGTTAAACTCTGATTATGCATTTATCGTTTCTGATTATCGAGCGATACGATACTCTTATAAATCGCGACCTTGATACGCGTATCTCGTATATATATATATATATATATATATATGTATAAACGAGGAACGAATAACAAGCACGATAATAGGTGAGAATTTAACAAACGATCGATCCATCGAAAGATGTTCGACTCGCGATTGAAAGTGATTTTATCGTTGCTCTTATCTTAGACTTTTGCTCGAATCGCGATCATCGTCGCAACAACGAAATTAATCGGAAAAACGGGAGAACGGAAGACTGCAATGCGGCTACGCGAAAATGCATCGCGTGCAGCAACCTCGCCGTTGGAAAAATCCTCGACCACAGCCGTGCGTTTAACGTTTAAAGGATACGAGTGCAACGAGTTCAATAGCGGTCAGTCTTGCTCCGTACTTTCAACCGTGGTCAATTTCGAGGAGAAATTGAAACGGTATAATACAAGTTCTCGTTACGATATATAAGTTCGTAGGTTGAATCATTTAAAACGTGTTCAGTTTAAAGTTAGATTGGGGACTTAGAGTTTTGCACGATTAATCGAACGTTGTACTCGAAATAAAGACAGAAATATTTTACGATTGAAAGAGCGCACGAAGAAGGAAATATCCGAGTACCCCGCTCGGTCCGTGAAGACGCGCAGCAGTGCTGGTATCGTAACGTTGTTACGGCGCCATTCGTGAAATAAAAGAAGTGTCAGATTCTACGACCATTAATGGACAGCTCGTGTTCGCTCGTTAACAAATCTTGTCGGTATACATCTTTTGTGGTCTCCGCCTGTAACGACGTTCCTTCTCTTCCTTCGTGGATTTTTATTCTCACGAACGAATCCGCAAAAAGGATCCGCGTGAACGGCTCGACGAATGATTCGATCCCACGATACGCGAATCTGTCGTAAAAATGTTCTTGCCCGTGAAACACTCGCGAAGGAGTCGTCTTTAACGATTTTGCGTTTGGTCGTCGAACTGAAAACAACCCTCGCGAATTCCTATCCCCCCTCCCCCCCCACCCCTCCCCCTTTTATTCTTTCTCGAACACCGGGAATCGATTATACATCCCGACGCTGTTATATATATGTCAGTTTTTGAATAATTCTCCAACCTTATCTCGACTACATCATCAATTCATGACGAAAATTTTAACGAATTTTGTGGAACACGATTCCTAAATTTTCATCGAATCGATTCGTAACTTTTTCAACGAGTAAACGTTGAAATTTCATTCGAACTCGTGTCGAACTTTGAACTTTCTTTGTAAGCTTCGTTTTTATCGACGAGAAAAAGAAAAAAGAACAGGAATTTAATTGATAATATATAGCTGTTCATAATTTATGACTTGTTTTAACGAAAGAAAAAAGAAAAATTCGACACACACACACACACATATATATATATATATATACATCGACGTACACACGAAGGTATAAAATTATTGGTCGATTGCAGGTGGTGATGTGCGGGGCGGTGCCGGCAATGGTGCGCTCCGTGAGTCTCTACTCGACTTGCAGCAGCGGCAATGTTACCGTAATGGGCCGTTTGATCAAGGCCGTGGAACGCACCGATAACAATGCCCCTTACCGTAAGTACAAAATTACGCTTAATTAATTAGATTATCACGTTGCGCGGCGGGAGGTTAATTAAATTCTCGCTTTCGTTTTTACACTTTTCGAATCCTTCCTCCTGAATTCTCGAGAACAGCGTACGTTAGAAAATATACGCGCGCACGTGCGATATAAATAAATAATAGGATGGAATGGCGAAATGTAGAGGTGGAAAGTTTATTAATAGACAGGGTCGAGCGAGTTGGTCGTCATTCATCGTCAACTGTTCGAAACGAGGGCAACCACGCGACACCGGCGTTTAAACGGCTTTCGAATAAATTCATTCGTTGCAACGTGTGTGGTCATCGTGGAGAATAGGTCGATCTGTTAATTGAATCGAATCGAGCAGTCCGGCCGACACCAGGAGGCGCTCGACCGTGACATTATCTCTTCCGATCGATAGTCTCCTAGAAAGACTAAAAAGGATTCCGAACAGGGGGGGATGAATCGGTGTGGCTACTCTTTCGAACGAAATAAACGTCCAAAGCTGGGCCACTAAAGATCTCGATTTATAGCGATGCTTATCGATCGACCTCGAGGGTCAGGGGGGGCCTTATCTCGCCGCCGTATTTCGCTACCAACCGCCGTCCTGGGCCCCGTTCGAACTTTTATCTTCACCAATTAATAACCCGACTCCTCTATTTCCGCGGGAGATAGCGAGTCTGGAGAAACAAGAAGTTAAAAAAAAAAAAAAAAAAAAAAGAAAAGAAAAGGAAAAGAAAAGAGTAAGCGATTGAAAGAAAGAATCGCGTTGTCTCGTTTTGTCGCGATTGTTTTCGACTAGACGCCATTTATCTCGCTCTATTGCCTCTTGTCCAACTCGTGCTTTCTTGCTTACTTACCGAGGATCCGAGTTCATGGACGTATAGAAATCGAGTTTAAGATATCGACGAAGAGGGAGAGGAAACTCGATATCTAACAACGCTCTTAACGTTTTCCCGCGAACAGAATCGATCGTTATCGAAACGTACGAAGAAGTAAATTCACGACAGTTTGTGTCGAAAGTGTTATCGTTTCTCTGAACCGATATCAATGGCGATCTAGGATAAGCCGGGTTAAGCCCTTAAGAGGTGACCGATCGACCTTAACGAGTCGAATAATTATTCTTAAATAATAATTTTTGTCGAGGAACAATGGAATGCGTGTATTTATATGAAACGTGAAAATACGCGCGGATAAGTTGGCGAAACGGTATGCAAAACGTAGAATGCATAGTTGAATTTATTATTCAATTATTCGCTTGTTTACCGAGATTTGTTGCGTTCGAAGCGATAATCACGGCGTGGAGAGATCCTTGGAATATTATTAAATTCACATTCTAGCCTTTCGATCGTAGCGTAATCTCCGTTTTTCCAATAGCGGCTTCGCGTAATCTTGAAATTCTTGAAAGGAAGAGCCGTAACTCCGGAGAGGAGTAGGAAGAAGCTGTCCGCCCTAACCGTGGCGTGAGCGCGAGGCGGCTCCTTTTCTGACTTTCACGAACGAGGTAGGGGAGAAAAGGAAGGTCTAAAAGGAGGGAAGAAGGCTTGTGCAAACAGAGGAGCCAGTTTTCGCGCCGCACGCTGCGCCGCGTCTGCACCTCCCCGAGATCCATCACCTTGGTCCACCTCTTCCTCCTTTTCCACCTCTTTCATCGGTTGGTGGCACCGGTGCTGTTGCTGCCGTTGCTGCTGCGCTGCCTCCACTTTTTCCTTCCGTTACTCTCCTCTCTCTCTCTCTCGTGGCGATTACTCAAGCTCCATTCGTGAAACGAACCGACTTGACTCGCGCTGCACCAACCTTTCAGACACCGTGAGAGCGTCCTTCAGCTTTTCGACTCTTAACTGGCGACCAGGCTACGAGCGGCTTCGTGAATTCCTGCTCGGTGTCGGTGTGGATTCCAAAGATAATTAACTTGCCGTGGTTTAAAAATTAAAAAATTCTTCCCATACTTTCCCCGTTAATTAGTCATCTCAATTTTCATATTAGATTTCTCCTTTCGTTCGATCATCTATCGTTCGCGTGTATATCGTTCCGTATATATTCGATCGAGAAAGATGGAGTGTTTTTATTGCGTGTAATTCGTGTCGAAATGCGTCGAATTCGATAACGACAATTCGATCGTTGGAGGTAACAGATAACAATTACCCTTTTGGAAAGCAGAGTGGCATTCGTCGAAACGGATAACAGTTGTAATTACATCGATCCCCGATGTGACATTTTTATCACCGTTAAATAGCCGTAATAGCCGGTCTACGAGGAATTTCAATCTTCTTAACCGACTGGTAGCATCTCGAACGATCGCGATATCGCGATATCTCACCACGTGTCACGTGAAACGAAGAAGAGAGGAGGAGAGAAATAAAAATAGAAAAACGATCCGGAATTTAATTATTGTTCGGGTCGAAGAGAGGGTCGATTATCGCGTCAGTGGAGCAAATCAGGGCTTCACCTGTCACAGTTTCGACCGGCCGGGTGGGAGAGACAACCGGTATACAGCTATGTGTTCTTCTCATTTGCGCGCCGTTGTAATCTGGTGCGCGTTCTCACCGCGGAGGGCGATCCACCGTATTGGCCAATCGTGCGTTTAGGTGTTAACGACGGGATCGCTATTATACGTGCCAGCTTTATAACGAGAGCCGCGGTTATACGCCGCTTTTTTCCTTCTTTTCTTGCGCGGTCGGTACCGGCCTACTCGCTTTCGCGTCATATTATAGCTTTCATAACGCCGACGCCGCGTAATTGTGGCGCTCCAGTGGTTCTCAACTCGCGGTTATTCGCCTCGCCAAAAAATACGAAAATTTTCCAACGTATCGTTACACCCATCGTTTCTTTTTCGAATCCGTGGAACAAAGAGTGCAACATATTCTCGATTCGTTTTTATTTTCGAAAACTCGGCCAAAACGATGGCGACGGTGGATTCCTTCGCGACAAATCGACGATATCTTGGACGAGGTATTTCGGTGCTTGTACAGAGAAAGAGAGAGAGGGATAAAGAGAAAGAGAGAAAAAGAGAGAGAGAGAGAGAGAAAGAAGCTATTAGTTGCGAACCTATAACGAACGGAGAATCGGTTCCTGTATCGCGACGAGCACGTAGAAGTAATATATGGGATCCATTCTTCTTTCCTTCCGTCTCGCTCTTTCCCACTTATGCGCGGGCCCATCCTACCAGTTATTATCGGGGGTAATCGTGCCTAAAAGCCGGTGCCCGCTTTTGATTAAAATTGGCTTTTAATTCATTTGGCAGCCTCTAATCTCGTGGCGGCTCCGATCAGAGGAAACAGGGGCGAGGGAGAGGGGGGAAACGGAAGACAGAGGGTTCGAAGCGAAGAAGCTTCATCCCTCTGCTCCTTCGCCTTCGCCCACGTTATACCATACGTACCCGTTGTTCCATTTTTCATCCAAGATCGCGCCGAGATAACTCGATCGACGACGTTGTCCTTAATTTCAGAATCGATCGCTATCCGACCACGAGATTCCCTCTCGGAAACCGTATCGTATCGTTCGAGGCGAAAACTTCGAGGTCGAGGAAGAGTCGAGTGCGACGCCTGTCTCCGACGACGACGATGACGAGCAAGTTTAGCAAGAAACGCGTACACGCTCCGTCACTCAACCTTACTATTCGTCCACGATCTCGCTCCCCTTTTACTCGATAACGATAAGGAATCGTTTCGAAAGGAACCACGTCCAAGTTTGGTCGCGATTGCTTCCACGGCGACTGCTAGGTATCGGAAGTATAGGAGTTTGATAATGGCTAACTGGAACGAGCAAACAAGCGTATACGTAGCGTGTTGGGAGTAGTAGTGTCGGTGGTATTAGTGTCAGGTTGTTATCGTCGTACTTTTCTCCGCCGCTACCAGGTAGATATATATATATATATATATATATATATATACACACATATATATGTCGCGTGTTTCATATTGGAAAGCGGAGATCGCGAAACGGAAGAGGGAAAATTTTACCGATAGTTTCCAACTTGTTTGCCATACTTGCGACTCAACTTTATCGTTGATAATGCCCATTATATTTCCGTATTCCTGCATTTCGCCCAACCTATTTTTAACCGGCGATTCGGGTAATTCCCAATTCGATAGCGGCTTAAACGATACTTAATGCGATACGTTTTCGCGAAGTTTTTATCAAGTTCGAAGAAAACAACGATATTCCGTTTTATTACGAGCTATCGATAAAAATATTTCGATACGTTTACGACCAATTGGTAACGAATCGGATCGATTTTTTTCTTCAACCTTTCCAATCCGATATTAAATTTTTCCCCTCCAACCCCGGATGAGAGAACGAATTCGATCGGTAAACGGCCACTCGCAACGGGAACGCGACGAATAAAATGCGCGCCAATTCGTCGATCCTTTTCAACGATCGGAGAAGAATTTTTTGCACATTCCGATAAGATACGATATTTAACGATCGAGGTGAAAGGAACAAATTGATGTCGCTGCTAGACAGATAGACGAATCCTTTCGAAACGTGGATTCGATTAATTAAGAAAAGTGGGAGGATTAATTAGCGTGGGGAATATATGGACTACCGTAAGGGGAACACGGATTAAGTCCTCTTGCGCTTTTTCTGGTTTCTCTGAAGACCGGTAGAAGGCGGTGAGAGAAAACGAAACGTAAAAAAAAAAAAAAAAAAGAGAGAGAGAAGGCCAGGGGAGGGAAAGAGGGAGTTTACGAGGCAGTTCGGGGACATTCTTGATTTCGATGTTGGGAAGGCACCCGACGAGAACCACTTGAATTTAACGAGGCTCCAGCAAATGGGCCACCCTGCAGACTTTCCTCCTTCCTTTTCTCTACGTATCACGCTTACCTACCCGTTCTCGTGTGGCCCGTGAACAAAGAAGAAAGGAAAAACTCATAATCGTAACGTCATCATTTCACAAACGTCTGTATCTATCAAAAAGAAACTCCATCTCGTGAGAAAATTTACTGGTTTTTTTTTCTTTTTTTTTTTTTTTAGAGGGAAGTGAATTTAAAACTTGGCTAGATGATGGATTCGAGAGATGGGTGGGGAACCCTTCCCTCCACGAATTCGTCCTTCTACACGATTTTGTAGCTTTGCGAAAATCTTCCGCGTCTACTTTCTTCTTCCTTCGAGAGGACAACTCTCTCGGCTACTTTCTCGTACTCGTACATCGGCAAATAGAAAATAATAAAGCGTAAAGAAGTGTAGTTGTACAAGTATATACAAGTATATGAAAGAAAAGCATGGGGGCTAGGATAGGATAGATTCGTTGGGAATAGAATCGCGTTTGGAAAGCTGGAGAGTCGGTTTCGTGCACCTGTAAAATGCCAGCCCTTCCTTTTCCCTTGGTTATCCGGAACAAAAGACGCCTACTTCTCGGTCGGCAGAATTTCGTAATAGGTGGTGCGAAAGAAAAAGGGAGGGAGGGAGAGAGAGAGAGAGAGAGAGAGGGACGGCGTTGCACAGCGAGCACAGCGCAACGTGTATACGGTTCGGGGTCGAGGCACGACAGGACCCGCTAAGTGGCAAAGTACACACCGGTCGGTCTGTGCCTCCTTCATTAGCACCAACTAGCCTCGGCGGCAGGCTTAGCCAACCTTTTCTTCCTTTCTTCCAGTGCCGAACACACTGGCTGGAAGAGGGTCCCCCCCTTCTCTCTCTCTCTCTCTTTCTCCAAGCATCGATGTAGGTACAACTCGCGCTATAAACCTCGAGAGGAGATCTCTTCTCGGAAATATGCCAGCTCGCATACCGAACGCACACAACCAGCGTCACCTCCTCCGCTACCCTGCGGTTTTCTCCTCGATAACCGATACCTCCCGATTATTTTATAAAGTTTCTTCGTTTTACACCTCCCTCTCCTCTTTCGTCTCCACGCTCCATTTTTTCCTTTCTTTTTTCTCTAATTTGTCGAAAAGTAATCGTTGTTCGAACGCTCGTTTAATCGAACGTCTTTTTTTTTCTATGCTTGATGTTGCAGAAAAACTTACGACCCAGTCCGAGGACTTCAGTAAAATGTTGTACATCTTCGCGGAGAAGAGCCAGCGATACATCTGCTTCAACAAGAAATGGAAACTCGTCGGCCTGGTAATTACGCTTGCCCGCCAATTAGTAGACATATTTCATTATCGCGCGCGACCGAGTATATTTATACGCGTCGGGGGTCGTACACGACCGGGTTGGGAAACGGCTTTATATCCGTCGCTTATTGCGCATCGACACAGACAATCCTCGTTAAAAGTGTAATTTGCGAGGGAAGATTATTAAACGCGCGGCGAGATTCGAGTCGTAACGTAACGCGCTCTACTCTTATATAAGCTAGGCGCTTATTAGTCCATCCCATTTATTATTTATATACAAGCGAGATGATACATGTTTTTTTTTCTTCTCTCTTTTTGTTCTTGCAGCTTAAGAAGCAAAAGGGTTATTGTCAGTTCTACGAGGAGTACAACGGCTCGTATCTGACGTACAGGAACGTGAATAATTCGCGGTATCTCGGGTTCAACAAGTCCGGGTACCCGATCAAGAATCGCGGTCGGCAGGAGTGCTTCAATTTCATCAAGTACAATCCCCACGCCGACATAAATCACCACAACAGCCTGGTGAACGCGGACATGGGTGGTATGGGGCCGAGGGATCCGTACGTGGTGTCGAGGAAACCGTCGCCCGCGAGGGACACGAAGAACTCCCTGTTGCAGGCGGACAGTACGAGGGAGACGATCCACACGACGCATCATTATCGGCACTCGAATCGTTGGAAGATGCGCCAAGGCGAGAAGATGTCCGCGCCGCGAAGATGGCACGAGAGCCGTCTCTTCGTCGAGGCCAACAAGTATTGAGCCGCGCGCCGGCTCGCCGATCAAGACTGCCTCATCTACATCCGTGAGAACCTGAGATCAGACTGCCAAATACGCTGGTGGAACGTACGGTCGAGATGTCAGGAACCCACTAACGCGGCACCACGCGGCTCGAAGCACGCGCCTCGATTGATCGCAACGAACAAAAGCTGGCTGGCTCGCCTCGTGTCTCCTGCTCGCTTGGGTACACACGCACACACACATATACACACACGTACACGCATCATACACGATACACACACACGAGACCAACCGCATCTCGCTATACGGACGACAAGCAACAACGAAAATTCACTTCGTTCGCTCGAGAACGTAGGTAGAAACGGAGGGTACCGAGTTGCAGGAAGACAGTCTTGTTGGCTAGAGCTTTCGTTACGCGTCGTTAAATTCCATTTCACACTTGCCCCCGACTGAATCCTTTCAGGCAAGTATGCACGATATACCCATAATTTCCCTTTCGTTCCATCGCTAAATTTTTGATACTATTAGTTGGAGGGTGGTCGATTAACGAACTTACCCGTACCTACTCGTTTCTTATTTCATTTTCACCGATTATCTCTCTCGATCGTTCTCGTTGTCTCGTTTCCAAACAAACAAACAAACAAACAAAAAAATATTCCAAAAGAGTTAGCAGTCCCGTACGTACGAAATAAAGTAAAGTAAAATATAAAATAAAAAAGAAAAAAAAACCGGCAGAGGAGAAAGTAAGAGGTAGGGAAAAATATTTCGTGAGAATTCGCGTATTCGTTTAGGGGATCCAGTTTAGGGGATCGATTTTAGCGATGGAAGAATATTAAGTACGTTTGTTGCGCGCGATCGGCCTAAATCGTTGCGCAATCGGACAGCTATCGTGCTTCAAGCGCTGTCACAGACCGCAATTCACGCGCGGAGAGATGCACGAACCAAAGTATCTCGCGCATTTCCCTATGGAAATATTTCTATTCTCAAATTGATCTCGAACCTGAGCAAATTCACCACGCGTTAATCGGATCGAAAAAAAAAAGAGAAAGAGAGATTTAGTCGTATAATAGATATCGATAAACGGAATTTAGCGCAGCTAAATAGTTGTATTACACTTTCGAAAGGAAAGAAAAAAAGGAAGGAAATATTTCCGGGGATTAGGGGAGCGTTGAAAAGGTGTAACTCTCCGGCGTGGTCGCGCAGTAGAGCTCACGCTGCGCAAGACTCTCTCGCTCGCTGTGCTAATTACGCCGCCTAATGTAGCGTGCGTGCGTGCATGCGTGCCTGCCTGCCTGCCTGCCTGCGTGTATGATAATATTATGTGTGCGTGCGTGCGTGCGTGCCTGCCTGCTCGCGACGTACACGCAGTTCTCACCGTGTCACGTTCATGTCGAAGCTCCGCGACGCGGTCGAAATCTTCGAATCGCTATTTTATCAACGGCTGCTCCATTCGTCTAAGCAATTTTTTACTATTTTATTCTTAATCGATATTATTTATATATATATACATATATTAAAGAAGAGAGAGAGAGAGAGAGAGAGAGAGAGAGAGAGAGAAGAGAGAAAGAAAGAGAGAGAGAGAGAGAGAGAGAGAGAGAGAGAGAAAGAAGAGAAAAAAGGGGGAAAAAAGAAGGAAAAAAATACGCACGTGCGTGAAAGTCGATTACTCCGAACGCACACACATATTAAACGCAAACAGAATTTATTGAGGCAGAGAATCGGTATGCATACGCTATTTCTCAGGAATGCGATAGCGTGTGATATATATATGTATATTTTTCGTAAATTTATCCCGGGACGATGTTTAGACAAACGGACGAATAAATAACAGGATCTCTGAATATTTTGTACGACATGTATTTGAAATATATTCGATTCGCTTTCGATGCGATTTTCACTCGCGTCGGGACGGTGTAATTCACACAAAAATCTATATTTTTCGGATATGGAATGAGAGTGAGATATATTATTGAGAGAGTATCGGCTTAAACTGCGTGTTCGTGTACGAGCTTAAAAGTATTTGTGTGCATTTTTTGCGTGCGTACGTATATCTGCCTCTGAACGCGTGTGACTGCGTGTAATATATTATATATTACGATCGTTAATGAAGTTAATCCTTAGGACGCTACTGCAGACTGTATTACTAGGTTAGGTACACGATATACGACGTAAACGGCGACTCAACGAAAAGGATCAGTGGTACGTTCCTCGGCCTCGCTATATACAATAATTATATACGTTCCGTGCGACTTTATCTCCCGCGTACGCGTATTTCCGATCGATGAAGAAATCACGCGTGCGTCGCGTGCGTGAAAAGAAAAGAAAAGAAAAGAAAAGAAAAGAAAAGAAAAAAAGGTACCGAGCCATCCCTGATTCCTTCGTTTTCGCAGATTCGCCACGTAAGGGCCCGCTTGCCCCTTTCTCCCAAAAAAAAAAAAAAAAAAAAAACAACTCGTGCCCTAGGTAGCTTATTTATTGAAATCATGTTTAGATACTATGAAAAACCAAACCGCCCGAGAACACCTTTTCCTCCTATATATGTACGGAAATGTGCGCTGCTCTCTTTATTATTACTTTTACTTGTTGCCAATTCGTTATCTTTTCGTTTTTTTTTTTTCTTTCATTACTCCTCCTTGATTTTTTTTTTTTTTCGTAATTCTTCTTCCGATCAGACGACGACTCGTTTACTCGTTGCTCTGCTCCCGGAAGAATTTCATTTTTCTTCTTCTTATTCTTCTTCTTATTCTTCTTCTTTCTTTCTTTGATTGAACGTGAAACGCGCGTTTCGAGAAAATTTTTTTCGTTTTTACGTTATTAAATTAAAACTAAATATTTCCATTCATTGTTCGCGTATAATTCGTATATTCCGTCGTCATTCTCATATAGTTGTACTTACGTTTTCCTTTTCTCACCTTCTTCTCTTCTTTACGTTATCAATTCTAAATCCGAAAAAATACTCAATACCTGATTAGTTAATTTCGTTTTTCGTACGAGTGGCAGTGCGTAGAGACCCTATTTTCGCCCTGAACGGTGTTTGTACGTGTCGCTAAAAAAAAAAAAAAAAAAAAAAAAGAAAAAAGAAAAAAAAAGTAGACGGCAAATTGTTCGTAGAAGCGCCACACGTCCGTCTGATGAATCGCGGATAAGAAACGCGATAAGGAAATAATTTCTCTTCGATTCGCGTTCCTCTCAATATTATTATTATTATTATTATTATTATTATCTTTTTTTTTTTTGACAAGCACTAGGATTATTCCGTGCGCTCCAATTTCTAATTTCATTTCGAGAAAAAAAAGGGGAAAAAAAAACGATCAAACTTATTCAGAATAGTTATTTTTAAGTTTCTTTTTTTTATTTTCGTTTGTCGCAATACTTCTTCGTCTATCGGCGCGTGGCGTATGCAGGCTAAGTACGAATAAAATTTCGCGCGCGAAACACAAATAAAAAATGCAAGCAATCGACTATTAGAAGAAAGAAAGAAAGAAAAAAAAAAACAAATATCGTATCGTAACAAAATTAAAAAAATTAACACACTCGTTTCGTGTATGTGTAAACGTAACACTGAGTCGTGAATTGCAGCGACGTTTGCAATAAGAGGGAAGCGGGAATTTGATCGAAATTTGATCGAAAAGAGACGAGTATATCGAGAAAAAGAAAGAAAGAAAGAAAGAAAGAAAGAAAAAAAAATTGGATAAATAATAACGCGCAGCGATTCTCGACCAGCGTTTCTTAGAATCATCGGTTTGCTCGATGTCAAGTCACTTGGCGTTCAGTTTTTTATATTCAACGAGACACAACAATTCACATTTTTTCTACGAACATATATTCGATATTTCGAAGCGGTACGAGTATACGTATATAGTTGCGTTTAGCATTTTACGAAGCAATTTTTGAGAAGCAAGTGTAGCGGTATTTTTAACAATACGCGATAATAGCACAAAAAAAAAAAAAAACACTCGTCGAATTCCCCTGTCGTTGACGCGTGCCTTGACTTCGAGCACGATAAAACGATTATCGAAAAAAATTCCTTCTCCTTTGTTTTTTTTTTTTTTTTTTTTTTTTTTTTTTACTTTCTCACTCAATCGAATGCGAAAAACGCGAACGGCAAGAAGGAAAGAAACGAATGAAACGCAAGAGACGAATCTGACTACCCTATAGATAGATAGTATATATATGTATAATGAAAAAAAAAAAAAAGGTAAAGTACATATATATATATATATATAATATAAATATAAATATAAATATAAATATAAATATAAATATAAATAAAATATAAATATATACGAAAGATGATGTGTATTGTAAGATATTTAATACCGACTTGTCTTAAGCACACCACACGATGATCGATTGCGATGAAACGACGATAATAATTATTACGATGATTGTTGTATAACGAACGACGACGACGATGATGATGATGATGATAATGTTATTCTACATTGTAATTCGCGTTGTAATATAGAGGCCCACCTGTTACCCACTAAATCGATGTGTCGATGTATCCCGGACGTGCTTCGTTCGTACACGCGTCGAGGGAAATCGGGAATTGCGTTTCCATGAACGAGGGAGGAACGTTGGACATCGGCCAGTGAGTCAGAACTTTCTGATTTTTCTATGAGGAACACCGAACGAGCCGTTATCTGGTCGATGTCCAACGACCTCTGTCATCCGAGTTAAACGAAATCGTTTACGATTCTCAGTATTAATCGTATCGAGAAATGTTGGTTCCGTTTGTGAAGCGAGCTCGTTACTACGAGTGCAGCACGCCCGGAGCAACTAGCAATAATATAACATTCCAACTTAAATCGCATACGTACTGCGAATTCTAATAATGTGTGCCGCCGTACGAGAGAGAAAAAAAACACTGTCAAATACACGCTCATACACTGCTATATCTCGCCGTATCTTTTTTTTTTTTTCCATTATCCATAAAATCCTCATCCTTTCGAACTATAATATCTTGCGTCATATTTTTAATCTCGATTCTCCCTCTGTCTCATTCTCAAATTTCATCAATTTATGAAAGCATGCAAATTTTTCGATACAAACTGAAATTCGAAACCACGAATCCAGATTGTCGATGTTATTCTGTTATTCAAAAAGTTGATTACTCGAAAGAAGATTGAACGTAGAACGGTGTCAAACTCGATCGATAGTGATAAAATCGTTATCGCGTATGATTTACGTCAACGAGTTATGCAAAGCGAATAAATTTATAACAAAATAATTTCCACCAAAGATTTATCGTCCGGTTTAATTCAATACCGGTAATTACCGAAGCAATCCCTTCGATCTGTGTAAAGAAAGAACAAATAAACGATTCGTTGTTGCGATTCGAATAGAAAGCAATTGTTGCTCGATTGAGAGGAAAATGATACAATGAAATCGATATTACGTAACGTAATAATAATTAAAAAGAAAGATAATATATCGTGAACGTAATCAGGATTATTAAAAAGATTTCCATCAAAGAGTATTTTACTCTTTTCGATGGAATGGATTTGCGCTGGACTATAGAAGCGAATACCACTTGTATACCCGTCGATCCGCAAATCCGCTCAAATCCACTCGAGACCGAAAGCCAAAATCAAACAATTGGTAGGGATCGGATCGGGCGAGTGTTTACCGCGATGGTTCGAAAGGTATTACGTTCTTCCATATGTATGTACAAAGAAGGGCGGAAGGTGTAGATACAAGACTCACTCCCGCCGCCACTCCAATTTCAACCGTTGATTTCCTTGGGAGGTAAACTCTGAAGGGCTCCTTAAATAATCGTCGAAAAATCCTCTTGCCTCTACGTACACCTCTCCCCTTCTCTCTCGAGGATATCGAGGAGAAAGATCGAAACGCGAAGAATGGCCAGTGGAGAAAGGAGACAGAGAATAAGGGAAGGAAGAAGGAGAGAAAGAAAGAAAGAAATAAGGAAGGAAAAAAAGAAAAAAGGAGCGGGTCTCCCCCCAATTTCGATCCCTCGTAACAGCTCGTTGACACCCCCTTTTCTTACATAGACCGGCCGACTCGAATAAGCACCCCTTCCAACTTCCTTCTTAACGCTCTCGAGTGTTTGATCTAGAAATCACGCGTCTGGGACTCGACCAAGCCGTTAAGTTTTTCACCCCCTTTTTCTCTTCTTCCTCTCTTCTCCTACCCCTTTTTCTCCTTCTTTCAGTAACCTCGGTTCTCTCTATACCTCTTCCCTCCCCTCCTCCCCTCCTAGTCTCGTATAGATTCACGCGCCACTGGGTCGAGAGTGGTTCCCCGATACCCTGCATTCTCGCATCTAAGATCCCGAGATTACCTTCCTCGTTGGACGTTTTCGAGCTACGCCACCGGAAACTTTATCTTACGGGATAATACCTGCTTTGCGATCCGCTTTCGGATCCAGACGATCTACTGTTTTTTTTTTTTTTTTCTTCTTTTCGGGTCAGATTTACGTGAAACTTATACTCGACCAGATGGTATCAACCACGAAAAGTACAAGATTTGTGTCGTGCGACTGCTCGCGTCAAATTCATCACTCATTTCTCTCTCTATCGAGCTCTTTATCGACCGATTCTAAAGATAGATCTCGATCTCGTGTTTCGTCGTAATCATCCTTCGAGAGAGAGAGAGAGAGAGAAAGGGAGAAAAAAGAAAATTATCTCCTCGTTTATATTTATTATTTCGAAACGTTCTAATTTTTTATACGAGATCGTCGAAGGATTGGCGAAAAGGATCGGTGAAGGAATGGTTCGTGGCGGTGCCGAAAAGGGATTGTGCTTCAATTAAGATCTCTCAATTAGCGTATCTTATCTGAGAGTTGGTTATCTGGCGGGCCGGGTTTGGAGGACAGGTTCTACCCGCGCGTTTCTCTCCGGTGGCGGCTGCAACTAACTGGCGTCAGAGCGGTGCACACGTTTCACCATCGAAGGGGCCATCTCGAATCGAGATCGGCCGGTCTATTTTTCGGCGGTTCGGCTTCCACCTGCGTGCACACGCGTGCTTTGTGGTCTGCCATCGGTGCCGCCCTCGTTAAATCGAGTACGAACATCCGGAGAGAATATTAAGTCAGCGATCATTAGAGGAGATTCCGTCCTGATTCTTCCCACCCCACCGATCGAGACTACACAACACCATACTATTTCGAAAGAAAGTTTCGTAGGGGAACGGTGCAATTAGGCCTTCCCTTTCTTTATTTTTCTTCTTTTCGGATATATCGATCGATCCTCGATAATATTTCGATCGTTGCTCGAAATAAAGATAACATTTTTATCCTGCTCCAATTAAAAGAAGAGAAAAATACAAGGAGGAGAAAAATTATTCGGATAAATTTTAAACGGATATACCGATTTCCGAGTTTTTTTTAAAGAGATGGTATAAATATCCTATTTGACACGTTTTGATTCGAAATCCAAAGTAATCCCTTTCATCGAAATGCCGAGGGGGTCGTTCCTATTCACAAGTCTTTAAAATGTCGTTCTCGCTAGTAGTTTCGTGACACAATGTGTGGGTAGTCACAATACGACCATTTGTCGCTGAATTGGATATGGTTTGGCTATTCACAGAATTCACCGAAGAATAGAACGCGTAACCTAGTATCGGATATTAAGATTCATATACTCGAACTACGAGTGAATGAAAAATGAATATTGAAGACAAAAATATATAAAGATAATCTATTATTATAATCGTCTCAATTTTTAATTTCAATCGTATATATACATAACTTAAATAATTCGAATAGATTATAAATTTGTGCAATTGTGTAATATAAATAAAATTACCAACACGTTATATTTCTCTGCACTTCTTTTGGGACAAAATGAGCGTTAAATCACGGATAAAGGACCTTGCATCGTTCCAATAAACGGAATGAACGTCTCGGCTTTTCGAAGGTAGGTTTTCCTAAAATTCGTATAATAACGAAAAGTCGGTATCGCCCATTGTGGTTACTTTCACGACAATAAAATTCAGCTTGGTAAATATAGAATGGGCAGAGCAGCAGCATTCTGCCCTCTTCCTTCGTAATCGTTATGAATTCCGTCATGGGTGAATTTATGTGCGAAGTTTCTGGGTGGTCACACGACGGAACTGCTATTGGAAAAAGTTCAAGGGTATTCCGTCTAGATTTTTCGCGGTAATTCGTTACCCCGCCCCACGACATCCCTTCTAGTTGCGTGTAACGGTAGGCCAGGTGTACTTTCACTCCATTTTCACCCTCGAGGTCGTTCGTTATACTCGTGTATGCTCGAACAATTCTCTTCGAGGTCGGCGGAAATGCCTCTTACCTCCCCCTTCTTTTCGAGTATTCTCTTCGATATTAAATTTTCCAGATTAATTTCGTGTTAATCGCGTCGATCAATCGGTTATATCAACTTCCTTCTTTTTCGATTACATCGATTACATCGACTTTCTAATTATTTTCGATTTTCGACCGTTAAAAGTTCGAGTGTTGATTGTTTTAAAAAATTAAAATGTATTGGTGCGTTTTAAAAAAAATGATATTTCTTTCGTGTTATAAAATAAAATAATTTGATGGTAATTGCCGCATTAATTTTCACGTTGTAATTGTACGATGGATCAAGTTAGGATGCTCGCGTCTTTTTTAAATTAACTTTAGATAAGTGGAATCAATTCTCCCGAACGATACAATTAGAAATCATTCGGAACAAGGTATTTATTGATTTTGGCCTGTGGTCGTCAAGCGGGTACGAATAAATCTTGAAGATCGTTGGAATCTTGTGCGTTGTTGGATCGTCTTAATTGGACCAACCGTGAGTACATACATACACACACACACACACGTATAAACCGTTTCGGTGATCTTCTCCTTATCGGGCCGTTATTCGTAACGGCTGCTACTTCGTAACCGGAAATGTCGTCGATTCTAAATAATTGCATCACGAAACGAAGGAGCGGTTAAACAGAGAAATAGAGGAAGAACGAATGAAGGTAGGAATGAAGAGAAGAGAAGAAAAAGAGGGAAAAAGAAACATTTGATAATTTTAAATGAAATATATATCGACGAGAACATTGACTTCTAGGCTTAAAAACTGATTCGTCAAATTCGATAACGTTATCATATCGTGCGTAGTACGTTTGCGATGGTTCGTACGTACTTGAAAACTTGAAAACTAATGAGTATCTATTAGCCAGTATCGATTTGTTAACGAAACTGATCGCGATTTCTCTTTTAACACTTCTTTTGAAGTATACGTAACGTTATCACAAATATTATAACTTAAATATTCAAAATCGTTCGTTCGAATTAATTTAATCGCGAGAATAGCGATGTTCAAAATTATGTATTCACGATTGACGACAGAACAAAGATGATAAATCGTTAAAGATTAAAGTCGAATTCTAGACAATATATGTATATATATATATATACATGTACACTCCCCGCATTCTGATGTATGTAATTCCTTTCACGCCGATTCGCCCATTCGTCTTGCCGTCGTTTTATTGTCAGTAGAACGTAAATGTAATTTCACGGAGGTGAACCTCTTGGACGTGACACGAGCAATCGTTGCGAGGGACTCTCCTGCGCTGGTCGCACAGTAGAGACAGGTAATTGTGCGCCACTTTACGAGGACGATAAGTTAGCCCCGTGCAAAAACTAATACCCGGCAAATAACAGACATTACTTATACTTACACGGGCATACGAGCGCGATGTCAGGCCCCTGGGCCAAGAAAGGTCCAGCCGATATTGCATTACACCATCATGATATATGCTTTCGTTCGTTTTTACACCTCTGGCTACCAGCTTCCTGCGCGTACGCGCGCTCCGCTCCACTGTGAACGCGGCTTAACGCTCGCACTCGCAGGGGTGGAAAAAGATAAGAGAAAAGATACCACGATTGATCCCTTCAATTATGGATAAATAATTCGAGTTTATCGACTTTGCAATTATTTTCAAATATATCAATCGATTAAAATTTACGGATAAATCAATTTTAATCGAAATGAACTTAAATAAATTGGTTAATAAATAAATTAAAGAATTTCGAGAGAAGAACGGGATATACGTGTATTTTTTTCGAGCTAGATGTAAACGCGTTATGCTCACAAACGTATGCGTATTTGCTGGAATTAGTATTTAAAGGCATTAGATGGTAGATACGGTATGTTACATCTCCATGATATATACACTCATTTGTCTCGCAGCACTACCACTCGTGCAGTATATTACACATAAATCAATAGCAAGATTTTTTTTGCTATATTCACACAAGTAAAATATTACGGTGAGATAAGATATGAGATTCTTAACAGATAAATATGAAACAGAGAAATAAGATAGATGAATAAAAGGTAAAAATAATGCTATTAATAGATTCAATTACTACGATAATATATATATATATATATATTCTTCCAATACATCGGAATATCTTTTTCAATTTATCGTTGCAAATCTTCCAAATCTTCCCTTAATTGTCTCGAATTATCGAATTAAGAAAATCGACTTGCGAGAAAAAAAATCTGTTGGGAGGAATAGATAGAACAAAGGATCAAGCGAGTGCCACGAAATTTTCCACCAGCTTGCCACCCTTCCTCTTCCATATTTTTGCAAGTCACTTCGAGGATAGAAGCCTTACCTCGAAGATATTCTCCGTTCAGACGGAATAATGACACAATCTTGTGATTCTTATCTCGGACGTCGGTTTTCTTTGTTCTTCTCTTTCTAAAAAAGTATCCGTAACGATCTTTCGAAAGTATCATTTTATTGTCGGGAAGTCAAGAGGATGAAAGATCACGATGGAAAAGAGATTCTTTGATTAGGCATCGTTCACCGATCACCGAGCAAGGTAATAAGATGAAAAGGATGATGCGCAAGCAACGTCTACGATCAATTTCGTTAATTCGACATTTGATAACCCGAGTGATCAATGTTAATAATCGATACGAATCGTGAAAGGGGATCTTGCGTGCACCAAATAGGGCGTAATAAAAATCACAAACTAAGCGCAACTCGGTAATAGTCATACGTGGAATCCGTAAAACGGGCGTAAATCCACTGGAGGCCGGTGCCGCCAGTTTCTTTTAATTATTCATCCCCTCGTATATTTTGCGCGTGGATCACGATGCATCGGCATGCTACACGTACGCGAATCCCTTTCGCTATCGCGGATCAATTGAAAACGCTATTATAAATATTCATCACCCTCGTTATATTTACCCTTCCGTCATTTTGCAGCAATGCACAATGGAAGTGTACGGTTTCCCTCTGTTACGTTCCACAGAAATCTTGTTCGAGAGCTCCGTAAAGCGTCCTCGAAAACACACGTCTCGAAGGTACTCGAGAGCCGGAGAGTCGCGTGGAATTTAATTCAATCCCCTTTGCGTACAACTCGCATAGCCGTGTAATTTTTATACATACCGAGTGCAATCAACCAACCAACCGAGGTATTTGCACACCTTATTATTATTATTATTATTATTTCCTTATATTATTTCATATTATTAATTAAAATATGCGATACTTTTCTTTTTCTCTTTTTTCTTTTTTCAAATAAAGTGAAATATCGCTATGTAAAGTTTCAACAATCTTTTCTCCTTCTATAAATGTGAATGAATGCGAGAGGACGAGGAGGTAGGACACGAGGAGGAAGCAAAGACCTCCACGATGGTGGAAAGGTCGAACGATCTTGGAAGATTTTATCGAGGAAAGGAAGAAATATCGATCAAGATCGACCGATTGAGACGTAAACTCGTTAGGCGGTGTGGATAAACAGAAGCGCTTGTTTCTTCCATCTCGCTATACGCTTCCACGACGCTGCTACCGTGGTACTCGTTCGTTTTCGTTCGACAATATCCGCTAGGAAGGGGATCGCGAGCGGATAATTTATTAGCATTCCGCGCGAGCGCGATGTTTATTGGCGATTTTAATGCATTTCGCGGCCAATGCATAGACCTACTGCTTATCTCTACCCTACCTTTTAAGCGTATACGCGCACACATACGCACTTGTTCGATGAATTATTCAAACACCCGCCTCGCATACTCCAATCTCGTGCTCGGATATTTATCCGATTACCACGTACCACTATACTTTTCTTACTTCCCTTTTCCTTCCCATAATTTTCTTCCTCTTCTTTACGAGAAACACGAAATCTTTATACTTGTAATTAATAACGTTCGGCCGTGCATTTAAATCCTTTGGAACGGATCGTTTTAAATCGGACGATAGGACCTTAGGATTATTAAATTTAACGAGCGTTGTAAATCAAGGACAAGAGGGTGGGTGGTAATAAATCTATCTAAAAAATTATTTTAGAACGAACCACTCGTTAAATTACATCTATTCGTATTCGAATTGCATTACCACCTTAAAGAAGCGTCCAATTACGTAGAAGCGTAACACAGCAGTACAAATCATCGCGCGATCGACGCGAAAAGCGGTATGATATTAATGGTCAATTAGCCATGCCTCGTGTTTTTTTACCTTTTTCCCTCACTTATTAGAGTGGCGCGTTTTTTCGTTTAGTCATTGCGTAACGGACGCGCGACACACTGCTCGTTAATGCCCAGCACGACGCACACCGCCGGTTTCTATTCGGTGGTGGTTACCGATTTTATAAATAATCGGGGCCACGTGGGCAGTCGGGGGCCACCAGTCACACCTAGGAGAATAAATAACAATGGCGTCCCATTGAATTCGATTCCCTTCCGAGTCGAGGTCTCAAAGGGGCCACGGCTCGTCCGTTTTCCGCTCGTGGGTGTGAGAGATCTTCCATTTGGTGCGCGCCATTCGCAGCGAATTCTTTCGCCAAAACCTCTCTCTCTCTCTCTCTTCCATTTTATTCCAGTCCCGCGTGATTTCCGCTCAAAACTATTCCAGTCTTTTCCTCGTTAAGTTAATTTGTTTTTGGCAATTGGCCAACCGGACAAGTTTCTCCATTTCTTCTTAAATTAAGAAATTGTCGTCGAATAAAGGAATTCAATTTCTCGCTCTCGACTTTCCATTCTTCTTCTTCTTCCTCCTCTTCCTTCTTCCTCCTCCTCCTCCTCTTCTTTTCTCTGCGATCGAAGGATCTTTCACGATGACAAATTTGATCGTTCCATTTATCGAGCGCCGTTTAAGCGCAAATTACAATTGCAAATTAGGGAGAAATTACACTTGTACGAATTATCCTTATCCGTTACATTAAGATTTCCTCGATGTCTACGCGACTATCGAAACAACAATTTACGCTATCGCGAGACAACATCGTTCACTTAACTTTATCATCCATACAGATTCTATTTATTGCTACAAAGTAAATAAATAAATCTTATCTCGGATAGAGAGCGCCGTGGGTAGAGGAGGCGGAGCGAGGGAATAGAGAGGAGAATGTATGGGCCCCAATATGACACCCGTAAACGAGTGTTTTGCGCGTACAAGAGCACGACGAGGGTATATAGACGATGGTAGAACGTATCGGGAGCGTGTATCGGCGAGTACGGAGAATTCAATTACCGTTTAGAACGTGGCAGATGGAAGCTCGACACTCCGGAATTCGCGATAACAGGGAAGATACAAAAAGAGCGTTCTCTCCGAAGATGGTGGTATAGGTGTGGACGTGTGTACGTACCTGTATTCACCTGCGGAGGGAGTCTGGCAGACTGGCGCTTGATAAGCGGTTGTCGGGCGATAAGAGAGAGCGATACACGAGGGTAACGCACTCCGTTTGCGTGGTACAGCCCATTTCATATGGCGAACTTTCATGCGAATATAAGACGCGCAATCACTCGCCGGATATACCGCCGATAAGTAAAAAAAACGAGATTTCCACGATGCGCGCGACGATGTCTGGTGATGGTGGTGGTGGTGGTGGTGGTCCCTTATCATCCTTTATATTTTCTCTCCTCTTATCTACAGAGAATATAGACCGATGCGATTACCGCGACCCGTTTAACAATCCGATCCGACCAATTTCCCATTTCCCTGCTCGAAACTTAAGAAATAAGAATGGCTCGCGCCCTCATTATTTTCAACACCTATTCGGATAGGTGTAATAACGTTTTTCCACGAGGACGGAAGGATCCAACGGAGAGGACGAAGATCGGAGAGAAAGCGAGAAAGAGGCGAGGATCTCGAGAAGAGGAGAAACGAGGCCGAAGAAAGGATGGAACTTAAAGTGGTCACGGCGAAATGCCGTTGCGGAGTGGAATGGTACAGTGGTTGGTTAGCAAGCGTGGGTGTAGATGTAGCGAGATTACGCCTCGACTCACCGAGTCGCGTGGCCTTCCCCCTTCTCCTCTCCACCGGTTAATCCAACGACCGTCTCTCTTTCTCTCTCTCTCTCTCCCTCTCTCTCTCCCGTAACCCTTTTCATTTCTCGCTGCACATTCCGTCTCCCTCGATTTCTCCCCTTCCACCGCCGTTTCCCCTCCTCCTCCCTTTTATCTCGTATTCGTTCCTTTTTTTTTTTCCTCCTCGGCCTTACCGAGGAGAGGAGAGCCCTATCTTTTCTCCCTTTCTTTTTCTCCACACTTCGTTTCGTTCCTACTACCGGTCGCGTACCTTCTCGCGACGTTGCCCACCATCTCGCGAGCATAAAATACAGCCAGGAATTTTAATAAGCCCGCCATTGTGCCGCGCCACGGTCCCGGTTCCCACAGATTATTTCGACCCGGCTCAAGACCACTCGCGTTTTCGGGTGTAAACGGAACTTTACGGTTACGGAACGGATCGAGCCACCCGCGGTTTTACGCGCTCTCACGAGTTAGTTAGATTGTCGCGGAATTTTACGACGAGTTAAAAATTTCCGATTCCCCGTTTTCCCGACCCGATCGTAACAACGCGGCAACAAAAGAAATTAATCCCCAGCCGAAGCTCGCGTAAATTCTCGCAACATTGTGACAACGAACAGCGTCGAAAACGCTCGCTTTCGCACGTTCCCTCGAACGAATAAACGATATCCCGATTGATTCCTTTTCAAATCAAAGAATGGAAGAACAATCGGGAGAATTCGGAGAAGAAGTTCTAGAAGTTGGGAATGCTGGTGACGGAATCTCTGAAAAAAAAGGAGGAAAAGGAAAAGGGACGAAGATAGAGGAGGGGGAGCATTAACAAGCCCATGTTAATGTCGAGTCGGATAGGAGAGGAAGGAGAAGTTACGCCATTCCGGAAATGGTGGAATGCCGGTGTGGCGCCAGAACCGTGTATCGGCACACGACGAACCGCAAATCAATTTGCACGTCCCCCTTCCCAACCCATGCCTCGTTTCCTCGCAACATCGAAATCGACCACTGCGCCCTGTCATCGTGATCGCACTCGAGACGAATAGATTGTTGCCAACTGCCACGTCTCCTCGAGTGTACAACGCTCGAGAAAACGTTTCGCGCGATCGCTCCTCTGTGACGATTCCTCGAAAAAAGAATGAAAGGGGAAAAAAAGAAATTCTTGTGATACTTCCGTTTCAATTGCGAACGAGTATTGGATCGAGATCGATAAAATTACGAGCATTATCATTGTCCGCGTGCCGCACGACAAGTGATAATTGGTTTTTTCAGGGGGCATCATGATTTAAGGATAAAGGATATCGAGACGGTGGGTGGCGATCGAGAAGGGGCGCGGCTTCGTGGGGCCTCTGGAATTTCGGAACGTCTCGCGTGCATCGATCTCGGCCCCGTTTCTCGGCCGTAGCCGAGACGGTAGCCGAGCCGAGGGCAGAAGCGAAAATCCAGAGCGAAACGGAAGCGGCGTTCGCTCGAGCGGAGCGGAGAAAAGGAAGAAGAGAGGCGGATACAAAGTCAAAGTAAAGAGTAAAAAATGGAAGGCTCGAATGATTAAGCTGCGGCGCCGTAAGAGATCGTAAAGCCGAAGGGCTCGTGATGGGCCTATTCGCATCAGCCAGTCCTTTCTGTCTCTCTCTCTCTCTCTCTTTCTTCGTTTCGAACCTTTGTTTCGATTCTATCTGGTCGTAAGTTTCGGTTGGGAGCCTCTGTAACCCAACTCGTATCGTATTAGCGGCAGTAATTACAAATCATTGGAGAAACTGGAACTGGCCAATCAACCTCCTTGGGCCCAACCGAGTCTTGCCGATTTCTACTCGTGTATGCTATACCATCTCGCCTCCTCTTCGCGTTTCTTCTTTTCTCGAGCTTGCGAACGATCTCGGTCTCGTCACGAACACGCTTTTCGCGTGGAATGGTTTATCGTCGTTTCGGGTTTCTTTCTTAACGCGATTAAGAATACGACCATGTAAACGATCCTGATTATCTTATAATTCGAAATACATACACGGAGCTTTGCGAAGCGATATACACGGATATATTATATTTATATTCAATCGGTTTCCATCTAAGAGGAAGGATCGAAGAATTTCGATCTGGCCAGCAATTATTTATTTCCTAATAAATATGAATAATAAAGGTATAGTTTTATCGTAAATACTGTTGGTAAGAAAAACGAGTTATTTGTCCCATGCTACTTAAGACGAAGACTATCTCGAATAGATTTGACTTTCTAATTTCGGGTAAGGTAACTATTTTTATTATCTTAAATTGCTTGTTTTTTTTACGTCCAAGAAATAAATGGGTACGCGTTAATGACAAATAAATATGCAAAGGGACACGTATGTGGATAGAAAGTAAAATTTGACGCGCAAGTTTCTTTACTATATATATATATATTTCGTTCTTTTATAAAAAAAAGTTTTTTGCTACTTTGATAAAGGCTACGTTGTTGTTGTTGCGCTTGATAAATCTTTCTCGATCGGAATGAAAATTCGAAGAACGAAAACGTTTAAACGATCCTTTTTAAAATATTCTTCAAAGCGTCTCTTGATAAATTATCATCGTTTGTAAATCTCTTCTCTGTTTTCTAGGAATGTGTTAAAGTTTAGTTATATATCCGCGATATATCTTTCTTTTCTTTTATGGCATTATATCGACGTCGAAACATCGAATGTTTTTCCAATGTTTTGGAACGATCTTTCATTCGAGGTTGCTTTCGGTACGCGTTCGAACTTTACCATTCGTTCGACACTAAAATTCCATACAGATTTGGCCGGCCATACTTTGTCTCGAGTCGTAAATAACGACGTTTGTGTACGCCAAGTGTCTCACCTTAAACAACCATATTTATCGCGATTCGCGATACATATATATATATATATATATATATACATATTTTGTATCTCGCCATCTAATGATTTGTGCGCTACATTCCTCTTCCTTTTTTCGTCCCGATTGTTGTTCAAAAAGTTCGTTAAAATTTGCGACGCATGCGAAAGATTTACGCGCTAGAAATCTAGCGTTGAATAAGAAAATTCCCTCTCCCCACCCACCGTTCTGCAACCAAGCCCAGCAAAAAAGTTAAAAGCCGGGGCAGAATTTATTCGATACACCGCGTTGAATCAATTGTATCGTCCAATTATTTCGCTTGTTCGGCCTGCTACCCACGTTTTCCTTCCTGCGCTGCACGCAGAAATCGCGTATACGATATTGCACCCGTTCGAAGATTTAAAACGGATAAAAATATATATATATATTTATATATATTTCGGATATCGTTATCGAGGTATAAAAAAGCACACTCGACGAGGATTCCTCCTCGAAAGAATCTCAAGATTTCCATCGGAGAAGAATTTTCGAAGAGCACAGTTTTTTCTTTTCCCGAATCGCAACGGTGAACCAACGGCGGAGGAGATTTTCCGCGAAGAGGAAGAGAGATGCGGCGGGATCGATTTTTCGTGGTATCGTATTTACGAGACGGTACTCCCCTTTATCGAAGCCACGATCTTGTCTCTCGAATCTTGGCCTATCGATGGCCGATCCTACCTGCGACGCCACCTTCCCACGCGAATACACCGCCCAACCGATCTCTCTTTTATCGTATTTCGTTATTCCACGATATATACCGGCTATATCGCCGCATTAGCCACGTTCCACCTCTTGTTTCACCTCTCTCGCGGCTTTCTCTGTCTGTAGACGCCTGTTCCCCGATAACGGCTCCTCTTCTACGTGGTGGTCGGGTCCTCCCCCCCTCCTTCCTCCTTACCAAATTCGGCACCGCGAAGGGAGTTACGAACGACGAATATAGCGACGAATATATTGGAATCGATAAATCGGATCGAAGTTATTTATTAATCACGACACCCCGTCTCTCGATTTCCGTAAAAAGAATAAAGGAAAGGAGAATCGTATCTGTTCCTCGCTGTAAATCATCGCCCCTGCGTTCCACGACAATACTCGTATGTCGGATACTCGTCCGTATCGTATCGTAGATCGCGGCGATTTATCGTGAGAAGACGTGATATTCGATACACGGTTGTTTGCTCTAGTAATTACGACAAAAACCTGTGTGTTTCGAGGCGAAGTTAATTCAAGGTTAATTTACCGTTTCACCACGTTGGATAACGTGTGTAACGCGCGCGTGCAACGATCGTGAGCAGACAGGGTCGCGGCTCGATGGCAAGCGTGAAACATCGCTTTGACCACTTGAACTTAGATCTCTAAATCTTGTTGTGGCCGTGTGTGTGTACGTGAGAGCGAGCGCTCGTGCGTACACGGGGCGCAGCTATTACACGAGCAAATCTACGTGTCGTTCAACTCGTAATTACGATTTGTTTTCGCGATGACACCTTTGTGTGTTTATGCAAAGCTTATAATCCATGAGAATTCGGAACGGCAATATCTTAGGCAGATAAGCGTGATATACGAGTATATACGTTCCTCCACGTTAAAATACGTTGGCATCGTACCAACTCGTGTTAAAGATTAAAATCTGTTGGCTACCTGTAAACAAATGGATTTTCACCACACGCATTTGATAAATAACGACAACAGAACGAACTTCATTTTTCCACTTTTTCCCCCCGTTTCTTTTTCTTTCACGCGGCACTTACGGCGCCTAAGTGCGCGTATCGATCACGACGGAATAATTATATTACAGATCCTCGAGTTTTTTAATAAGCTTCGTAGAAAATTTTTCTTAATTTCATTTTCATGTTGCGATGCAAATTTCTTCCATTCATAATTCGCGAGCATTCGAGTATTTATCTTTGAAACACGTATTTTCAAAGATTATTATTTCGAGGAATTTTTAACGAGAAACGCTTTTTCGATAATTGTACGATTGTTTTTCCTTTTTTTAATTGCCCAGTGATGATGATTTTTTCCCGTAAGACGTATGATGCGATATTTATCATCGGTAAAGTAAAGTCGCATTTTTAAGTTTTACGAAATATTATTCTATTATTTTTTTTTATTAAAATATTTAATCAAGGTTGAATAAAAAAATCTTCAAATTCGTCAATATTTAAAAGAAAAAAGAAAGAAAGAAAGAATATTTCTAAAAGATACGAGTTATGATGCTGAATTGGTAACGAATGGAAACGAAGAATAGATTTCGAAAATATCGGGACAAGATTATAAAGTTAGATACACTTAACCACCAACTTTTATCTCGTTGAAGAATTTAATCGCAAAAATTAGAGTGTAACAATTTGAACACGTTGTTTGATTTGATGGATCTAAATCGATTCGATTATCACTCGATTCTATAAATCGTTAACATTATTATTTACTTAAGATTCGTTCTAACGTAATACAATATTTTTCCTTTCAATAAGAGTTTTTCCTTCGCTTTAAATTTTATTAAAAAATCGTTATATCATTGATTGATTGATAAGAGGAAAAAGTTGTTATTGTCGTGACAAGTTGACAACAATAACGAAAGCACTTACTTAAGCCACGTGCGAGGATCTGTTGCAAATAAACAAACGCGATTGTGCAATTAATTAAGACAGTTTATACAGAAATTATTTATTTTTTTATTACAAGTTTACAGCACCACATATTGTGATAAAAGTAACATCAAAATTATCAATGGGAAATAGAAACGGGGAGGGAAAATATAAGGGAAGAAATTTTTCCTCGATCGATGGTTAAACAATCAAACAATGACTTAATTTGTTCTTGCGACATCTTTCCATTCTAGAATGGAAAATTTCTAACTGTAAGAGTCTCTAATTCAAAGAGATTTTCGATCTGAAAAAATAACTTAGATGGAAAGAAAGAGGTCGCGTACTGCGCGTAATTATAGTTCAAGATATAAGGCGTATAAGGTTGTGGCTGGGGAAGTTCTCCTCTTTCGCGCTCCCGGATAGAAGCAGAGGAAAGAAGTGAAACTCGCGGTGAAACGATGTGTGAGGTCTCTCCCACATCCACGTGTGTGCCCACCGAAACCGCCGCTTTGTTTCGGATTAAAGAACCGCCCAAATCCGTATTGCGTTACGGCGCCGAGTCACGTATAATCACTCTGAAACGTAAAACCAAATTAACGCGGATTCCGACCATTCGCTTGCCCGTCACACGGCTATCGTCGTTTAAGTTCTTTATCACACACGACCACCCTCTCTCTCTCTCTCTCTCTCATTTCCGTCCTCGAGTTCAATTTCTCGAGTTATAATAAATTTTCCAACTTTTGTCATTATCCTATTCCGATCCATCACAAGTTTCACAAGTTACCCGTAAGTCGGTGAAAGAATTGAAATATTTATCGAATCTAATTAATTAATTTAATTAGCCGATAATACGAACGATTTATATAATTAGATTTCAACTTGCTATTCGTTTCAATGATTAAGAAAATAAACACTTGAAAACATTCCGATCGATCGATAATAGAAACGTAAAAATCGTGTTTTATTGTGAAAGATAAAAAGAAGCGGAGACAATGAACAAGTAGATTTATTCAAATTTTATTGCCATCGAGACACGTTCCTTTTTTTTCATTTAGGCTATTAGATTTTTAAATGTTTTCGAACGTTGTTACGAACCTTGATTACGATATCGCTATAAACAATCCAATATTCTAATTATGCTAATCAAGTCGATCGATGAATTAATCATTAATTCAGAGAATAGCTACGAGCTATCAAACAATTTATATATATATATATATATATTTTTCCTGAGTTTCAATGATCGATTCAATGGTTTGTACGTTAATTCATCACGATGAACGATATTTATTCATAATATTCGAAAGAAATTTTTATTCTACAAAAAGTTCCACGTCGAATCGATCGTACGCGAACAAATTATTGGGACCGAATATCACGATATATAAAATGTTACGCGAGAATAATATTCGAATTAACGAATTCATGGTTAATTTGTCATTCGTGTCGTAATTGTCAGGAAAACGCATTACGTTTGTCGCGTGAACACCGGCTTGATTTGACAGTTCCGTATGATTTACACGCTAGAGATAAAAAGTCTTCGATTAAAGCGCGCTTCCTATCCCGAGGGCGTATCGAAGCATTTATAATGCAATTACGTTTTTGTCCTGACCTTTCCCCGCGGCTTTCTGTGACCGACATTTTCTCTTATCGTGTCATTCGAAACGAGAAACTTTATTGTATGTTTGTTGTACCTCGATAGAATGCTTTAAAATTTTTATTCTCTGTTACCAGGCCAGAATTCCTTCGTTTAATCTCATTGATGTCGTCCAAAACAAGTCTTGCAACAAAATTCGTACGATATTATATCGGGTACACTGTGCTTTGCAACATCATTTCGTCCTAGAAACATATAAAATCAAGAATGTAATATCTATATATTATTTATATTAAAAGATTAAGACACGTTGTAGATTTGAAAGGGAAAAAATGAAAGAAGAATATTCAATTGACATCTCTTCCTCTGTGGTCACGCGCCAAGAGAGTATAGATAAGGAGAGGAAATAGTTGAAAAAGGATAGAGATAGAGTAGAAATATTGAAATCAACGCCATCTTCAGAGTGCCGTAAATGAAACACAGAAAGAAAGGATAGAAAATAATAGGAGAAAGATAGATATACAGTAAGAATTGACCCATGCTGCCATCTTCTGAATATTTTTAAAACTTTTTTCGCATTTAATATCTGTTGAAGTTAAAAGATGGCGCTAAGAGTCAATTCTTATCCCTACCTTTCCATCATTTTCTAGCCTTTCTTTTTGCGTTTCATTTGCAGCATTTCACTGGAGATGGCGCTGATTTCAATATTTTTTTCAAACCCTATTTCTATCTTTCTTTCACTTTGCTTTTCTTGTCCTAGTGACATAGTTACTAATGTATACACATATCTATTCCTTCAACTATATCAATAATAAAATTTTCTAATCTACATAAATTGGTGATTAATAATGCAGCTCTTACAATTAAATGTATTATTTATACTATTCTTCCAAAACAGATTTATTTTTTATAATTATTGTTATATAAATTTAAACTTTATACATCTTTATACGTCAAACAGAGAAAAGAGTTACATATACATTTTGTTTTATATTTGTAATTATAAACAACTGTTTCTTACCCTATTAAAATTAAATATTCTTCATCTAAATGTCTCCGTAACTTCAAGGATGAACTTTACACGTTATCATATTAATTATCATAATTGATTTTTAAAATATACATGATATCATATATATATAAAGTATAAATTAATACTTCAACAACTAATATTTATATTAAATTGTATATGTGAATGCATTGTAATCATTCTATCTATCTACACTATCATTTTTCAATATGACCGGTCCATTTGTACTTTCAATATTAATATGGAATATTCATATCCTATTTTCATATTATAAAAAAATATTGAATTCACAAAATCAAATCATAATCTCTCTTACATTAAAAGTACTTTGAATTATTAACTCTATTGAATACGAAAAATAAAATATTTAATAATAATATTTTTAATGATTTTTTATTAAATTTATATTAAAATATACTCATGACTAAATTAATTTTATGAGAAATTTGATTTTAATAGGATTTCATTTAACAAATTAAATTTCTAAAAGTTACAGTAAACTAAAATATAAAATTGATTTCAAAACTGACATTTGACAATCCTAATTTTTACTTCAAAATTGATTTTTGCAAGGAAATTACGTATATTTAACAAATTATTTTTCTTTTTAACAATATTATTTTTTGACCACAAATACATTCACTATTTTTACACATATATACACTATAAATTATATCATCATTGTTATATTCACAATTAATGGAATACTAAAATTAACTTGAGAATTTTAAAACGGTGAAAATGTCATATCTCGTTTACGGTTATGCGTCATAACCAATAAAAAGAAGGAAAATAAATATCGGAAGAAGGACAGAGATAGGATAAAAATATTGAAATCAGCGCCATCTCTAGAGTGCCGCAAATGAAACGCACATAAAGCAAAGATAGAAAATAATTAAAGAAGGATAGAAATAGAGTAAGAATTGATCATTTGCGCCATCTTTTGGCTTACAAAGATATTGAAAATGAGAAAAGTTCTAAAAGTATTTAAAAGATGGCTCTGAGTGTTGATTCTATATGTCTATCTTTTTCCTATTATTTTCTATCCTTTCTTTTTGTGTTTCATTTACGGCACTCTGAAGATGGCGCTGATTTCAATATTTTTACTCTATCTCTATCCTTTTTCTCACCACTCCTTCTCTTTCTCTATAGTTATTCGCAGAAATACACTCAGGAGATTCCGATATCTGATTATTGTATATCTTTACTGTTTTCTTTTCCTAACTTATTGATTAATTTATGAATATTTTGATTTATATACGTTTACGTAACGATCAAAAGATAGCGATGAATAGAATCACATAATACAATTCATAATATTCATACGAATACTATATAGGAATACTTATGATAAGATGTATCAAAAAAAAATATTTTAATCGAATTTTAAGATAAATTGTATAACAAATTAGAATTATGTAATCTTAATAACGATATATTGAAAAATTTAAATTAATTGAAAACTAATCTTAAATTGTTTTTATTCGAAATAAATTGAATCTTTATTTAATCGATACAGAATAGACTTACATTTAACACGTTCTACACCGAGACAATATAAATATGTTTATTTGTTTTAAACAGCGATATAATAAAAATTATATTTGTAGTATTCCTAGATTACTTGTTATTTGAATAATATATTTGTTATAAAAAAATATTATGTAGAGGAAAAAAAAAAAGTTTGCCAGGTGTGGGGTTCGAACCCACGCTCCCAATTGGGAACCAGAACTTAAGTCTGGCGCCTTAGACCGCTCGGCCAACCTGGCTTGTTGGTGACATCGTTCTCTATATCACTATATATACGTATATTGAATAACTAGCAAATTTTTGTTTTTTATTTAATATTTTTAAATATATACTAAAAAAAAGAATTTTAACGCCGTTTATATATAATATATTAAAAAATATTTATACTTTTTATATCTTATCCTTATTGGGCAAAATTGAATTTTTGATATATCTTATCCCTATTAACGTTCAATTTTTTTTTTTAAATCGCATTATCTAGCAAGCTCGATTTACTTAAAAAAGTCTCCCAAATGTAAAATTTAATGTTTTTTGCTTTTTAATTTTTTTTCGCACAAAAAATATATCTTTTAAACATATTTTATCTTATTCTCCTCTATTAGTTTATTAGATATTAAATAAAACAAAATGCAATTTATTTTCGTAAGATTAAAAACAAAATTGTGATAAAATTTTTAACATTTACAAAAAATTAATTGCACACATATGTACGTAATTGACCATCGTAATTGAATAATTGTAAAGTAAGAAAAATAATTGTAACAAAAAAAATATTTGATATAGAGTTTTTATCAAATACAAATACAATACTATATTCGTAAAATTATGGAATACATTTAACTTTTATTTATTTATTATCTTATTATTATCACTGTTTCGAAACATAAATGAAATATCTTTCGGATTTTTCGGATACCGCACACTATTGTACGAGTTGTAGAATAAAGGTAACTCGATAGCGGAGAATAAAGATTATCGGTAATCAGCAGATGGTAATATTCTTTCAGATCGATGGAAGCACAATGCATCGGAAGAGTGGTGTTGCCAGAGCTTACAAACAGAATTCAAATGGAGCCGACTCGGCGAAAAAGCAGATCTTATCGCAGCGAACTGTCAAGGGTGCATCACCAGATTGCTCCTATCCCTGCCGGCTCCCAACGGCCCCGGTTCATCCCCTTTGACGCCCGACTCAAATTCTACCCCGATATCGCTCTGACGCAAAAGAGCATACGGAGTAACACGTCAATATACTTTTGGAGCTGATGTAATTGCTATTAATACGGGAAGCAATATGAAATGCGAATTCCAACAAATTTTATCTATATTCTTTTATATTATTTTTATATCGTCGAGCCAAAAGAATAATAATAATTGCGAATATTTAATATTAAATACGTCATTAGTTCCAGAAATATTTCATTCTTTCGATGCGACAATTATTTAATTATAAAAATATGTTTGATTTGTTTTTTCGCATTTTAGTGAAAAAAAAAATACAATAGTAATAAATAAAAATGAAATATAAAGTGATGATAAAATAATTATTTTTACAAACTTTCCACAAAAATTGCTCGTTTTGTGCTCTTCCTATTTCTCTTATTTTCCTTTTTTTTTTTCTTTTTTAGATTCCAATTAGATCGAACGCGACATACCTCGTGTAGAATTTTATGGGATCGCACGTGGCGAAAAAAGTAAGCCGACTGTTTGTGGTAGATTGGCGGGCAACGAGGGTGCTGTTTGCAATCAGGGGATCGAAACAATTCGGTGAGAAAGCCTGTTAATGTATCGAAATATAAAATGTGCAATGTAAAAAAAAGCATGTTCGACGTTGCTAAATTGTGCTTTGTTTTTTTTTTTTTTTTTTTTACGGTAGTACGTCTATAATAATTAATTCAGAAACAAGTGGACGCTAATTACCGAAACAATAAACGTAAAGTAAGAAGAAGATTGATTTGCGATCGCATTAATAATTAGCAAGCGAGCGAGCATGTGCCGCTACCTCGCGAGGAAATAATAAGCAAAATGACGTATGATCACGATGAAAGAACGTGTTTTCGTAGGGGTCGGGAAGGAAAGCAATATTGGAAGAAAAACGATTTCGTATTGTATCCACGTTGTAACGTTTGCAATGGGACACGTGGCGGACGTACCGCGTGCCACGTGCCGACCAATCTAAATCTAATAACACAAACAGCTTTACAATAACGCGCGCCCTGCGTGCTACCGTTTGCCGGTAACAGGACACCATGTGAACTAATCGGTCCGAAGTGGTCCTCGAGATCCTGTTTCGCTATTTGTTGATCCCAACTCCTGGGAGCACAACCATTCGTGCGCTAGTGGAAGACCGGTTAAGAGTCGTTTTGTTCCTGTTTTTCACGTTTGCACAATGGTTAAATACGATACTCACCGCCGTTGTTCTTCTTCTCGAAGAACGATGTAACGTTAAACGAAATGAAAGGATCGGTATAAATAAATCTAAGGATCGATTTTAATTCTCAAAAATGTAAGTTTAATTTATTTTAATATACATCGACGAGTGTTTGTGTACGCGCGTATACGTTCGTATGTGTTCGCATGCGTACAAGAACGACACGCCATGTAAAAGGATGACATTGTGTGATCGAACGAAAATGATAATTAATATATATATATGTTTATATATATATATATTATAATCAAGATCACAATATCACAATATCAGCGCGTAGCTCCGGGACAAAGAGCTTTTTCGTTAAGGAAGTTTGCTCGTCGAGTCGATATGCAAAAAGGAACTTTTTACAATGATAAACTTTAACGATACTCGTTTCGAAAAGGAAGAAACAAAAAAAAAAGGGAAAAAAAAAAGAAAAGAGAAACGATACGATCTACGCTCGTATAACTGCTGCAAAATCTGGACTAATCGAAGATTTCAATTCTGCAACGGTACATGCTTCGTATACTTTCGTGAGATTCGTTTCCTGTGAAATTTGTTTTGGGCCGGCTTATCGAACGATTTCAATCAACTATATACGTTTTATACAGTTGCTGCGGACGATTCCAATTTTTAACGTTGCTTTCTCTCCCTCCCTCTCTCTCTCTCTCTCTCATTCTCTCTCTCTCTCTCTCTCTCTCTCTTTGAAGGACACGAATCGCTATAAACGTACGTACGTAGGAAGAAATAAGTTTTGACCTATTAGTAGAAATATATCGATGAAAAAACAGCGGTATGTATATATATATATATTGTTATATTATCACGTTGGTGGTCGATTAGCACGTTAAAAGATTGGATCGCCAGCTTTAATGTAATCATACTCAAGTCAAGCTATGACGATCTACGATTATTTACATCTATGTATAATTAATTTTCGCCCTACAATCACGTTAATAATCGTTTCGTTGGATTCCTGGAAATAGTTTTTATCTTTTTGTACATCGCAACAATATTTACAAGGAAATTTACAAATTACGAGTTAGACGAGTGTTTATTTACGCTACCTAGCCGATATTGGTTAGTCTCTTAAAACGTACGGGTAGGAAGATAAAATTTCAAACTTTGAAAATGCTTTCTAAAACTATGATGTCTGTTATTCACTGATAAGCGATATGTCCGTCTAGTGGTGTCATTTCGCCCTAGATCCCCTTTATTATATAGCCTCTTTGCTTGCTTTGATATAAAATTGCGCGGCACCCTGTCAACGTCCCCGCCTGCGTATACTATTTTGCCTGTTCAACAATCGGGCGCATCGTCGGAACAACGCCGTATCACGAAACACGAAGAAAAAACACTTTTTGTTGAAAATACTTTGTCGCAAGGTTACAATCATTTAATGATTTTCGTATACGAGAGGAGACGCAGGGCAAACGAGGTACTCGATTCTATCGATAAAAACGATACTCTTTTCGTACCGAGATAGCTAGATTAAAAATAGCAATATCGGAGGGCACGAAAAGTAAAATAGTCGTTCGGTTGTTTTTTTTCTTCTTCTTCTTCTTTTTTTCTCAACGATATTCGAACGAATTTTTTTTTAAAAATAAAACAATTTCAAAGGATTAAAAGATGTATCGCGAGAAATGATTCATTTATTAAAATTACATACAATCACGTATGTAACTTCTCGCGATCCGATCGTTTCTTTTCTCTTCCAAAACTTGTACATCTATGAACGAACGTACACGAACCGAACGACTGTATGTATAAATGGATGAAGAAAAAACTCTCCTACGTGCTTCGATATGTATCATTCCTTAACTTATTCGATCATCGTGATAATGATAAAACGTTATCGATCTTTTTTTATTATTATTATTATTATTATTCTTTTTTTTTCTTCTTCTTCTTTTTGCACTGTTTACTCTCGCAAACTGAAGAGTGATCGGTCGAAACTCCGACGAAAATCATTGCGCGGACGGTTTCTCCGCGGCCGTTTCTTCTTCGCGGTTACGCGGGAACCGGGAGGAGGGAGAGGGGGAAGGGGAAAAAGGAAAAGGAAACGAATCGAGAGGACCGGTTTCGATTCAAGAAAGCGATTGTCAATCGCGAATACGACGATGATTATCGGAATATTAGAATTCGACGAAAGCCTCCGCGTCGATGGATTTCGCTTCCGTGAACACGTAACCCCTCGATATTTTCGCCGGAGCTTACATCTCGTAACACTATTTCCCATTCGACGAGAGCAACGGACTGGCGGCGTTTGAATATCCTTGGCTGCAGGTCGGCAACATAAATGGATTCACGTTGAACGGTGAACCGACCACCTCTCCTAGTCCTGCAACATACCAACTGTCGGTTATACGTTAGTGCCATTCGCTACAAATTACGAATATATATATATATATTTAATAATAATAATAATGCGAATATATATATAGAAAATTCGTTTCATGCTCATGTATGTATAGAAAAAAGAACTTTAACGATCGGGGAGAAATTTTGGATAGAAGAGTGATTACCCAAGACGAAGAAGAGGATAATCGTAAATTGGAAATTGGTGATTCGTGTGGACACGTGTCGACAAAGCGACGAGGGCTTCAACGGCCGCAATCTTATTCGCCAAATGGCGAATCGGTGGCGATCGGCGTTGGGAGGCGAGGTTAATCGAGAAGCGATATCGAATTAACGAATAAACGAAAGGAGGGAGGGATTTATCAATTGATCGATAAATGAACGTGTGCGTACATACATCCTCGAATCTCTCGTCTCTCGTGCATGTTTCTCATAATTCTTTAATCGTGGTGCATAGGGTGGTTGTGGTGGTGATGATGGTGGTTGTGATGGTGGACGGTTAGCGGTTACTGGGCGGCTGTGGCGAGGTGGTGCTGTGTGGACCAGTGCGGTGGGACTGAGGTGGTCGGTGGTCGTACTACGGGAGCGAACGCACTCCCGTCCCCGGACGTATAGAAAATGCCATACTGTTCGTGCGCTAAAACGAAAATTTCACATAAGGGAAAATCATAAATACATGCATAAACGATTAACTGTACCGTTAAACTGTAACAAGCGGATGCGTCCTCTGTGATTTCGCGCAACATGCGTTTCCCTATAAAATATAAAGCCGACAAACGTCTACGTTCTCGTCTCGTTTTTTTCGAGAGAAAAAAAAAAAAAAAAAAAAAAAAGAAAAAGAAAAAGTAAAAGAAGCATGGAAATCGTTAAAAAGTAAACGATTATTTTCTTTTTTTTGTTTCTTTTTTGTATATAATAAAATTTGACGACGATACTTTTCGAAGCGTAGAAGAAAAATCGATAAGGATTCGGGAAGAAGATAGAATTGGAAAGTGCAGAGACATGGTCGATTTCTGTAGAAGAACAAAAAATAAAAAGGTATACTTACGCGATGTGTAAAGGGTTGGACTACCGGTGTACGGATTGGCTACCGAGTAACTTCCGTTTGTGCTGTGACTGTGAGGCGTGCTGGCCGAACTTCCGCAATAACCACCGCCGGTCACAACCCCGCGTGGACTCGCGCTGCTGCTTTGCCTGTAGGCATCGGCGCTACCACCCACGCTCCCTCCGACGCTACCACCGCCGCCGCCTCCGCCTCCAGCACCGGCTCCTGTCGTCACGGAACTACCGTCTAGAAATAGAAACCTGCCCGTCAGACGAACTCGTCAGTATTTCATCATTCTGTTCATTGCGTTTTGCCTACTGGCACCGGAACGAGGAGAAAATCGACGTGGCTACCTAACGCTGGATCAATCGTGGAATTTAGATTCGTTCTCGCGAATTTTATACTTTTCGAAGAAATTAATATTAAATCGGTATTATTATTTTGCACACGCAATAGTACAAATGGTAAACCACTATATTGTACATTTATTGAAAAATGTTTTATCGGGTTTTAATACAGGGTATCTATAGGACAACGTCGATTCTAATTGTCTAATATACAACCATCGTGTTATCGTGTCAGTCTACTATACTGAATATCGTTTCAATACTTGCCGTCTGTCCATTTCGCCGCGCTACCATTTTCCTGTACCGTCACCGCCAGCTGTCCTGTATACGAGTTAAACGCTGTTGCCGAACTAGAGGTTGGAGGTGCAGGCGGATGACCCGATCCCGGACTTCTCGGTGCTCCCGTAATTCCAGCGTTTCCGCTTCTGGGCATACTGTATAAAGCTTCCGCGAGGTCAGCCGCCCTTTTCAATATGATCTCTTTTGGTAATTTTTCAGGATCTCCAGGATGCCGGGGAATAAGCTTCTGTAACCTTTGGAAGCCGTAATCGATCGTGGGTTCGTTCAATGCTGAAAAATTTTGTTGAATGTCATTGTTTCTTTTTTTTTTTTTTTTTCCTTCTTTTTCTTATATAATACGTCATCGTGAGAATGGAAAGAAAAAGATTGTAGCTTTCCGTTATACTTACAAACGTAGACGAATCTACCAGGTGCACCTTTACAGAATTGTTTAGTTTTATAGGATAACGTGACTTCAACGACGCCTGGTATCTGTCGAGGAGGAGTTTGTACTCTGATCGCATTTGGTGTAATTAGCTAGAGAAAAAAAAAAAAAAAAAAGAAAGAAAGAAGCGAATTAAATTAAATCGCAGCTTAGAAATTTGTTAAATTTCGATTTTTAAGAAATACGAAATTACACACCTCGCTCCAAACCAACATCGATCCAAAAACAACTTGAAGCCCATCGAAAAAATTCTCCCCAATGATTATCACTGTCGATCCACCAGATGTCCACCCTTCGTTCGGCGATATCGCTTTTATACACGGTGTTTGAAGAGGTACTGGTGTATAAAGACCTAATTGCGCAAATACAAAATATTATCGCTTATTTTATCGATACAAATAGCATTGTTAACTTGTCTTTGCAAGATTTGCAAGATTTTCAAATTATTCCAGTGAAATGGTGGTTTGAATTAAACCTACCAGAGACATAAATTAAAATTGCACACAGTGTTAATATCTTAACATTATAGTATGATTAGCCATTTACATTTGCACGTCTGCCCTGTTGCGTTATAAAATTATTTTAAGCTACATTAACATTCTAATTATGTATGACCTAATTTGCGCTAAAATAAATTTTACGAAATGTACCGACGTGTATATGTACATACAATTTCTTAATTACGATTGTTAAACATATACGGTAAAAAGAGGCCCTCGATAAATACGTATAAGCGACGTCCTGTCACGCGTCGGTTTTATACGCGAAATCACGAAAACGATAATACGAATAACAACTCAAAAGAGAGGGGTTTGAAAAATTACGCGAATAATCCTTCGATCCTGTGCGAGGCAAATCGAGACAGTTGGTTACGAGATGGGATACGGAAAATTATCCGAATATTCTGTTTATTTGGTGGAAGCCGCTTGATAGATATATTTCTATTGGGAAGAGAAAGTAAAAAACAGTAAAAGAAAGAGATGGAGAAAGAGAAAGGAGGAGGAGGAGGAGGAGGAGGCTGAGAGTGGTGGGCAGAGAAGGGTTGTAACAAGAAGGAAGGGAGGCGATCGGGCCGCCGGTGTCTCTGCTTGGAATTTATAACCCAATGATATCATTTTGTACCCTGGCGAAGCCAAGCCACCCCCGGTACCAACCCTGGCAGAGCGGAGCCACGGCAGAGTGGCTGACATCATGGTATATTGCCCCCAGTGATGCTCAAACAGTTTCCACCTCGAGCGCTTACGCCACTAAATCTTAAAAGGTTTAAGAGATTCGAACTTGGCCCACGATTTTCAAATATCGCGTTTCGAGATTTAACGACTACTCAAATCTGTTCCCTTTGGCATCGTTACCGTTGTAGAACGTGTTTTGGAAATTTATATCTGCGTCTACGTATCTGCGCTAAATAGAAATAAGATTCGAATATTGGAGAAAGGACATAGCGTTAAAGAACAGCGGTATCCGTGTAAATAGAGATTCTTGAATGGGACACGGGTATTTATTGCGTTCAATGTAGAAGAAAGTCGTTAAACAGAGTCGGCCACGTTGGCAACCACCCTGCTGGAGAATTGTCGGGTAAGGTGGTATGAGGCGGAAAAGTAGGAAGAGGAGGTGGAGGAGGGTTGAAAAGAGGGATTCAGTGGAGGAGGCCGGAACAAGCGTACCAACCCGGAATAAATAAAATCCCCCGTGCCACTGGCAAAGTGGTAAGGGGTGCTACTCCTTCTACTCTTTCGAGCGTCTCCCTTACCACGAAACCGTGGCCAAAGACTCGTACTCCAACACGTTCGGCCCGATTCTCTCTGATCACTGTGAGATCGCGCGATAACTTCGTTTACCCGGATATAAAGATCCGAGAACTTTCCCGAGAAAAAAGAAATTCCGCTTTCGCTTTCATCATTTTACGATAAATTGCGTTCCGTTTCGAACAATTTGTGTTTTTTTTTTTTTTCATCGCGATATGGAAAATCTTTCCACGAAAACAAACTATCGATGAATTATAAACGAACCGCTACTATCCTGCTACGACAAATCCTGATAGAAGAAGAAGAAGATCCGTTTCGATCGATCTGAAACTTTGATTTCTGGAACGGATGGAAAGATATCCATCCGTTTGTTGTAACAACAACAAGATGTTCTCTTTATTCGTCCTCTCTTTCGACGTTCCCCCCTTCTCTCCTTTGTCTCATTGGTATGCTTGTTTCAGCGTTTTGGGAGTTGCTCGCCAGGGAATTTGGAAAGAGTGTTAGCGGTATGGCGTCACAGTAGTTGCGAAAGCCGAGAGGATGGCTCGAGATAGCGTAAACTTAGCATTCACAAACCGACATCTCGGAGCAACCAGCGTTAAGATGGGAGAGAGAAAAGGAGAAGTCCATTTTGACTCTCCTCCCTTTCCTTTCTTCTTCCCTTTTCATCCTTCCTATCTATCCGTATCTCTCTTCCCTCGATGGCAGCTAACTTGGTAAAAAAAAAAAAAAAAAAGAGAGAGAAGAGCGAAATGAACGGCGAAAAATACGACAGGATGAAAAGAAGAAAGCTGGGAAGAAGCGAAAGAAGAAGAGGAATGGAGGAAATAAAGAGCAAGGAAAGAGAGAAGCGTGGTGGATCCCTTCGTTTTCCCGCATCCCATTGATTTACATCTTGTCTTGGCGCGGCAAGGAAGAAAGAAGACTGGAAAGAAGAAAGGCGGGAGAGAAGCGAAGCCGCGCGTAGTCGAGAGGGTGGCCGCATGATATCAGCCGTTTGTATGCGCGACCGACGCCAAACTTTGCTGAATTGCCCTATGACTCCTTATATCCTATTCTCCGAGCACGCCCCCTCCTTTTACGATTCCACCCTCTCTACCACTCTACCACTCTCTACTCTCGAGTCGTTATACCGATCTCGAAGAAACCGACTCGCGCTCCCTTCCCTTTCGTTCGAGAATTCCGTAAGGGTGGTGGCTAGGATTCTCCAATTGTAAATGACGACTATAAATCGGGTAGGGGAACTATCGCGAGATTACGTGTACGCGATTAATTGCGTGTCTCGCCTGCAATTTAATTCCGTATCATTTCTATTCGAGGAAAGGAAAATTCATCGATACCGATTAAAATTGATCGACCAATTATCTTATTTGTACCAAGCTTTTTAAATATATTAACCGTTACATTAATTTTAGAGAGGGAATTAAATATTCAATGTGATCGAGCATAAGCATTTAGGAAGATATTATCACGACATTTATGATTGCAGTTGAATAACAGAGAGTCGATGGTACTTACTGTTGTATTCTCCAGGATCACTGGGATCCAATCGTTTCGTTCTACGTCCGTGTTTGCTGTTGTTGTGAACGAACATGTTGTCCGAGACGGCCAGTAGCGGTCCCTCTACTCCTACTTGCGTGGAAATGACCACCTGTTACGGAACGTTGAAATTCGTCGATGTAAGATTTCGGTTATAAAATTTAGGAAAATTTTATTGCACAAAATAAATTGTACGAATGATACTGCTTTTGAAATTTGTTCCAATCGATAGATAAGAGTATCGCGTAAGGAATTATTTTATTACAATTTTTTACAATTTTTTGACCGTATAGTAAAATGAAACTATGTCACGTAGAACGTGTTGCGTAATTTTATTTACGCGTTATGTAAGTACATATGTTAATCATATATCTCTTGCGAACAAGCAACGTTGCCTGATTTGCTGCATCGCATTATATGTATTCGCCATGCATTCCGTGACTCTCGTGACCCCCTATTTGCACGTATGATAGATACTATCGTACAAATGTATGAATATAATCTCATTAAAGCTGATCCTTGAAATAATATCCAGTAGTAATTAATTTGGCACATTATGGTATTAAATAATTTATCCTTTTTAAATATTATACGATATAAATATATACTTCGATATAAACTACAGTATACTTTCACTTAAATTAATTACAAAATTATCCTCCATCGAATGAATTACTAGCAACGCTAGATTGAGAATAATTGAATTTGGCTTCAGTAGGTAAAGTAATCTTTTTTTACGATATAAGCAATGTGTTTTTACGAATAAAAGTTTGGGCAAATTGAAACAAGCCACGCGGTTAACCTCGAGTTTGTCAGATGCAAACAAGAGGACGATGATTTTCGGGAGAAAGTAGAAAGAACGTTTATAAAATCGACTGGGCGGTTGGTAAATGCCCAAAGTTTTGTCCTTTCGCAACTTCACAACTTTCTTGGCTAGTTGGCTGTACTACGTAGCACGACGTAACGTTGTGCAAACTTGGCCAGCACAACTTGGTGAGGGAGGATAAAGGTCTGACTGGCCTTCGCGAGACAAATTTTCAACAAGGAGGGCGGACCGCTAAAATTTTAATTCGCAACGTCGAGTAATAAGCAATTCCTAAACAAATTCCGAAGAAGGGATAAACGGTTTAACTTTAAGTTTATCTTTAACTGCTCGAATGCAAATACGAATCCACGAGAGGATGCGTATTGAAATATTGAAACAAGATTGAAACAACGTAACTTTTGTTTCAAAAAAAAAGAAAAAGGAAAAAAATTAGGGAACAGACTGGAATCTCTTCTCTTCGATTACGAAGCGAGTAAAGGAGAAAGGGAACGTAAGAATGGCGCGATAAGGCGGACGGAAGCAATGGAAGAAGGCGAAAAGGCAGAGCGCAAAGTTTTTGGTAATTTATTTTTTAATTCTACCTTTTGTCCGTGGAAATGGATACGGACGGGGTGGCGAGATACGGCTGTCGGTGAGTGGGAGAGACCGTTATACGGAGGTAGGGGTGAACGGATACGGGGGTGGGTCGGTTGATGCCGCGCTGAGCTAATTGCCAACCCCTTGGATTACGTCTCTTGGATGGGGATCTCAACTTCCGACGACGATGGCCGACCATCGGGAAATTGCTGTCTCCTCGGCCAACTTTTTCCTCTCTTTTCAGAAATTAAAAAAGAAGCCAAGAACCGAGAGGCACGCACAACGATACGCCATTCTACTCTGCCCTTAAACGTGTATAATAATTTCGCGATTCGAACGATGACCGACTTTTTCTCCACGCCACTCTCCCTCTCCCTTTCGAATAATCGAATCGGCGAATTTTTTAAAATAAATCATCCGATTTGTTTTAATAATCGATAAATAAATGATGGATGACTTACCTGGAAACGTCTCATGTCACGTGGATTGCCCGCATTCTTAAGGCAGTTCTGGTTGCACTTTAGGAAGAATTTGAGGAAGAATCTGAAAGCAGAGGGAGCGGAGTTAAACGGTTGACAAGGTGCTTAACGCTCTTCAACGCCGAGAACTTAATTAGAACGCGAACTTGGCTGGAAAGTAAGCCTGAATATTGCATAAGCCAATCGTAAGCCCTGTTCTACTCGCCTCTATTATTCAGTATTTCTCTAGATTAAACCTCGAACCACGCGTTCTTCGACCTTTAGGACTGTACCGTATTGTATACTGTGCCAACGTTCATAGTTACCAGTCTACTAAAATGTCGAGAGGTGGCTGCTATCTCTAAAAATATATTCGATTCTCATAAATCAGCGTCAGATCTTTCCACATATTACATTCTATATATATACAGAAATTTTGTTAAAAGATTGTCTTACATCTTGGACAAGTCGTTTGTCCAAGCATTCAATATATATATATATATATCGTATCGCGATATCCAAGATAATAAATTATTCATAGCGACAATTTTATCAATAGAATTTTACTTGTTTAAACGTGTAGAAAATTTAAAAACATTTATAGAATATATTACTTGAAAAAGTAGAAAGAATCGCGACGAAATATGAACGATACGCTTTTACGACAAATGGGACGGAGTATTAACATACGAGCGAGATAGAAGTGAAATTCAAAAAAGAAAAAAAGAAATAAAAGGAGGGAAAAATAGGTAAAAAGTCGACAGCTCAATTTTCATGAATTATGTATAATGTAGGGAGGATATTGAATTTGAGAAAATTTTAGCGGATGCGGGATATTCGCGTTCGCAGTGGCGGAAGAGAAAGGAAAAGAAAGAGAATTCGGGGAAAAGAGCGAAACAGGAATATATCTGTGTTGAGGAGGGAGAGAGAGGAAAGTGGAGAAAACTCGTAGGAAACAATCAGGAGGACCGAGACGATGAAGAGTTGGACGGATGAAGGGGGGTAGTTTTCTGGGTGGCTGGTAGGCTTGTCCTCCCGTGGGACACCATTGTTATCCCCCTACGGACTGCGTCTATACGATCCCGGGACTCGATCGAAAAATCAAACGCATACCTCCTACCGGCGACGCTTGCTTTTTTTCTTTCTCGTTTGCGCGAATCGTCCGAGCGAAACTCGTAGAAGGAACTCGTCTGATTTCACTTCGTCGCCCTCATCTCCCCTTCGCTCCTATCGATATCGCTTCTTTTCGCTTCGTTTCTTTACCTTTCCTCTATTTTCCGCGTTAACGGGATAAATAGAGGGATGGCACATAGAGCGATACGCCGATTCCTTTAATTTTACGAACGCTGGAGGAAATGAAATCGTTTAGGCAACACAGGCATTGCACAGATCCGTCTTACTTATCCGTGATTTATCTCTTACTTACAGTCTCATCGCTTTATCGCCCTTCTTTTTTATTATTCTCGTAAAATTTCTCACGAAGCGGAACAATGATAGTATAAATAACGGCTAAAGCTGCGTCGAAGCTAATAAAATCATTAAAAATCGCGTTGAAACACGCCTCCTCATCTTAGGTAATCGTAATCGTATCGATCTTTGTCCTTCGTTAAATCGAATTCGATATTATTTTATTATATCTTGTGATCGTAGTAAAACGGTATAATTTTTTACGTAAAATAGTCGCATGCTCATTGAAATTAGAAATGCTTGTATGCTCGAATGCGTAATGATACAATGCGAGCGAAGCCGTCAATTCGTTCCTTTTTTGCGATATCACACGCACGCAGCAGATAACGACACGGAGTGTATTATCGCGCATTACACACGGTCGGATTATCTAAACGACACTTTTATCGCCGGTCCGTTCGTACGATCCGGCGCAAGTTGTCAACCGAGTCGAACGTTTGGCACGAAATCCATATAGCAGTTGGAAAAGTGAAAAATAAAAACGGAAAACCGATCGGAGTCGGCCCTTGTTCGCGTACGGGAAGGGTAGTAGGGTGGCGGGATGTAAAGAGAAAAGGCCGAGGAAGAAGGGAAAGGGAGGAGGAGGGATACACGCAGAAAGAGAAAGGGAAAGAAACGTATCGATCTCCTGCTTCTCTCGTATCTATCCGTATTCATGGAGTTACACGTTCTAGGTTCGTGTTAACGTGCTACATTCGGCCGCTCTAAGAGAGCCGAGCGAATTTAATTTCGTTTACTCTTAGAGAACGTTAAGATCTTATCGAGATGCTGGATGGGTATTCAAAGCATTGTACTTTCCTTTATCGCTCTTGTGAATCTCGCTCTAAACACGATGTCTCCGCCGTGCCCGAGGCGTGGAGAACGACGCCGATGGCTTCTAGTCTTTTCCAGATACCAATCCTATCGACCATGCCTGGGTACCTACCTCTCTAACCGTGCGAAAGTCTCTCGCGCGTTAACGCTCTTCACGTCGAAAGATTCATCAAAGATCACCCACCACCACCACTTTCCTTTGTTATATTTTCATTCGTCGATTAAATTCACGCACGACTTGGAAACCAATCGAAATAAAGAAAAGATTTCAAAATAATAGAAATATCGAAGAGGGCGTATCGGTACGCGACACTAATCATCGGCGACAACGCCAATCCGGCTCGTATCGATGTCTATTCATCCCTCCGTTCTTTTTTTCCTTTTTCGACTCGTTTCCTTCCACGCTATCCTCCGAGTATTGGCTGTTAGCAGCTAATGGATTGCGTTACCGACTGATTCAAATGCGAACTGGATTTCATTCTAAGCTCGATGGGGCGACAGTATCGACGATGTTGTAACGGGAACACGAGCAAGAAGGGTGGAAAGGCCAGTTTCTTACAGGGGCTCAAACTCGATTTCGATCATCTATTAGATTTTTCTCCTTCAGCCGATGCTTTCCGCGAGCTTGCGCCACTTTTCACGATAAAATCTATTCTGGATCGTCGCTTAACACACAGCCGGCAAGCGTATTCCGCGTCGTTGAAACGTTCGATCGTGTTAAAGATCGTTTGTTCCAACAGAGATACATGAGATTGATACACATTTTTGCGACAAATGTCTATGCGCTTATTTTAAATATTTAAAATATCCAACGGAATTGCAATTTACGGAATAAATGAATAAATATTGTGGAGAGCTCTGAGCTTAAAAAGAAATGCGAAATGTTGGAAAAAACGTTTCAAAGACGAGCGTGATATAATAGAATTTCGGTGGCCGCGAAATTAAAGCGGTTTATCGGTGGATAGAATGGACGAATCGGTCGATTCTTGCCGTATTGGTGATTGTTCGGTTGCTAACGAATTGACACGGAATAAAATATACAGGAGTCGACCGATTGAGAAATCATTCCCAACCTACCTTCCGATCGTAGCATACCTTTCCGTTGCCTCTGTTAAAATGAAAATAAAACGCAGCAACGCGCAGCGGAAAGTGGAGGGTTGTATGCGATGGGAGAAGGGGAGACAGAATGGCAACGGCGTGTAGCGGGAAACGTGCACCGTTCGCTGTTTCCAGTTTTACAGTATACAACTTCGCAACGTTGGGATGGATGAACGAACGAGCCAGAAAAAATAAACGACGTCAATGAAAAAAAAAAAAAAAGAGCTAAATATTGGAGGCTCGTGGTTAGAGAGTGGGGGAATGAGTGGGAGAGAAAGAGAGAGAGAGAGAGAGAGAGAGAGAGAGAGAGAGAGAGAGAGAGAGAGAGAGAGAGGCCAGGTAAACAGAACGGAATGAATTCAATCAAACCTTGCAGTAAATCATCGGCACTTGTGCAGCGGTTTGTTAATATTTCCCATGTACCAATTAGCGATTTTTCTCACTCTATCGAAGAGAATAACTCTCGCCCCCCCTCCCTCCCCCCCTCGACCAGTAAGAAACTAATTTCTAACGAAATATTCTCATGCAGGGAATACGTTTCGCGATATAGATTTTCACGAAATCGAATCGCATAGACAAATTTGCGTAACAAACCTGACGGATATTCACAGGGCGATCGATTTTGTTCACAAAATCGACAAAGCAATTTTTCATTTTCATTTTTGCCGAATAAAATTTTAATCGATAAGTTTGATCGGATTTTTTTTTGTAAAAATTAAATCGAAAAAAAAAAAGTTTTTTTTTTCTTTTTTAACGAATACAAAATTATACACGTCGGTCTCTCTTTCCTGAATTCCTTACACGTTATCAACACGTTGTATACGGGTGCTAAGGCGAAAGGAGGTGCTTTGTGATCTACTAAATATATTTCGACCAGGGGTGAATGGATATAGGGGGCTTACTTGGGGACTTACGCGTAATAGTTCCAAATAGGGTAGCATTACGCGTATCAGAAATCCATTTCCTTCTACGTTGGAAAATCTTTAATCATGTTTTCGGCTCCCTAAGTATATCCCCTTTTTGTTACTTTAAAAGAGCGAATGATGTAACGTACTTCGGTTAACTTAAAATTGATAAATGTCACGTTTAATTCCTTCTTTGCTATATTTTTTTCTTCCTCTCTTTCTTTTCTTGGAAAAAGTATATAATTATTCGCAAGTCACGTCTATAAACACACTTTCTTTGAGGAAGGATCTCTTTCTTTGTAAGGGACACGTCAATGGAAACGAATTTCTTTAGGGATTAACAGGAAAAATTCTACTTCTAGAACTTGCAAGTCTCAAAGGGATATCGGTAAGTAAGAAATTCTGTCTGTTCAGTGGAATTGGAGGCGTGTTCGATAGAGTACTAATCACCTATCCAAACGACAAACCCCTACTCAGCAGTCGTATTAACAATGTATCTCAGTTGTTGGTATCCCTTAGGGATATCTTCATTACGTTCATTGTTATCAACCTCTAAGAGAATTCACAATTCCATTATGGTTGCAAATTACTTATTGGACTATTGAATTCGTTAAATTTACCACGTCTTGATATCCATCCAATAATTCAAAATGTATGAATAAAATACGAATGTTACGAAATTTTTGCGTTATAGTTTCTACATATTCGCTATAGCTCCATCATTATATTAATAAAATCGATGATAGAGAGAATAAGACTACTACTCGAATAAGAAGAAAAATTGAAGAGAGGAAAACGAGAGTTCACAATTAAAGTACGATATTAGAAATACGCGATAGACGATTTACAGCGCATAGGTGTTCCTATAACGATTTATTTCTAAGATATGGCAGCGTACCGTTCGATCGGATATATTATTTTAATAAGAAAACGCCTGGGAGTAATCGCGAGTGCATAATGCAGACGGGCAGGACGTCAATTAGTAAGAATGTATACGGAGGTCCGTAAGGCATAGGAAACCACCTAGAGCTGTATACCTTGCATACACCTTAACTGGGGTTAGTAAGGGGTTAGCAAGGTATCAGGGGATGCTTAATGTTTAACTAGCCTCCATTACGCCCCCTGCACCGGCCTTCTTGAAACCTCCACCCTCTTTGCATCGCCGTCATCCAGCATCCACCGACTCGTTCCTTCAGATCCTCTCCGCAGGAAGTATTATAGATAGGAAACGGCTAAGAAGGATCACATGTAAGCTATCGGTTAATTCAGGAAATCATTTCCCATGGACGAAAAGTTTGTCTAGACGCGCGTCCCTTTCATCTTTTTCTATCGCGTCAATGACACGATAAACTTGATTTCTTTTTTTTCTTCTTTTCTAATCTTGAAAATCAATCAAATTTTTCTTCTCTCTCCTCATAATAAGTACTATAATGTCGTCGTATAAAATTTTACGTCGTATAATATAATGTTAAGCAATTTACAACGACTCAATTTTCTCATTTTGCTAAAATACATATACATACGGTACGATATAAATAAATATCATGTCTTTTAACGTCTTTTGAAAATTACATAGTTTGACTTATAACGCGATCGTTTAAATTATTATCTCTCTTTAATTGCGTATTCAACCCGCGTACAATTGATCAATTTTTCTCGAACTCCATTTTTATATAAATATCCATATATGAAATATCGCGTAAGTGACGAACGTATTATCAAGTAGAGTATCCCTTAGTGGACACGTCACCCTGAAATGAACATTAATTTAATCTACACAAAAGTCAACATTTCAGACAAGCTGAGAAAATAAGGTGACGTGACGTGTGAGTGGCATAGGACCGCTAACCGGCCCTTGTGATATCGCTGTTTAATTTTCTCTTAGCGGAACGTCGGCGTAAATAGGAGCCGGACCGAGAGTGCAAGTAGAATAAATTTACGGCCGGGCGGACAAGAAGTTATGAATGTCCTTACATGCCACCACGCTTTTTCCACGCTAAATATTCAAAAACGTACCGTTCCGTGAGATATCGATGGAAACTCGGCTTTTTACAACCGGTTTTAAGCATCTTGCGCATTACGGGGATCACATTAAAAATTTTCATCTCCACAACCCATCCACCACACGCTTGGGGAGTTGACGGGAAAAAGGATATATTCGGTCGGTCTCCGATGAGACGGACGATGGTTACGAAATCAAACACGACTGTTAATCGCTGACGTCCTCCGTCTGTATTTTGTATTGGGAACGATCGTTTTCGTGTTTACAAAAGGAAATCGGGCGCCTGGCAATGTGTAAAGAGGGTAACTTAACCGAATTCCTGTCAATGAAGAAAGAGAGAGAGAGAGGGAGAGAGAGTTCCGTTTACCTAAGTCCTAAGATGGGAGGAGAAGCTAAGGCTATTCGGCAGGCACTACCAAGATGCTGCATAATTCATACGTAAGTAATACGTCTTACTAACTAGCATATCCCGAACTAACGTACCCTGTCGTGGCTCTATGTTGTGTAGCCCTTCCCCCTCCTCCTCCTTGTACGTTTCACAGTCCCCTCGTCACGACACCGAGATATCCCTAATGGCAGTCTATCATATTAGCTACAAGACGGCTTGAGAGGCCGGCTGCTGTAACTAGATTTGCTTTGCACCTATGCTACATCAACTGACGATTTACTATCTATCGCATAGTTACTGTTACATAACACGTGTGTGTAACACTAGTCACGTAAACGACGAGATTATTCCCGAACTCGTACTAGTTCGAATTAACGTAAAATTTTACCAGGGAGGGAAATAATCGTTTTTTATCTTTCGATCGATTGGAAAGAAAAATTGAATCACGAATACGATCTTTCGATTTGAAGAAATGAAAAAAGAAATAAAATTCGAGGCACATAATTTATACGTTCCGTATAATTTATTTGGAACATTCACCTGAAAAATTACGTTTTTCATTGTTAATACTGTGTGATACTGTGTAAGTAACTAAAGAAAGGATTATCAGCTCGTGCAATTTTCACTCTCACAGATACGAATGTCCGCCGAGTAGGAGGGCTAGCTGAAAATTGTTGAATTATGTCATATTGCCTTAGGCGTGCGCGGTCCGAGCAAGGCACGAGTCATTTCCATAAACGCATCAGAACCTCCACCAGCGTAAACTAACTTACCGCTGACGACGATTCGTACACGAATATGTACGAGTGTGGCCGCGATTTATTAATGTCTGCATTTAGATACAGAGCCCCTGAGGGCTTGGTAGGGACGGTTGGGACCCTCTCAAGTTGCCACTGTCAAATATCGACAAAAACGGCCGTAAGTCGCGCATGCTCCACCACACGTGTGTCCTTACCAAAGACAAAAATGTCACGCGTATCGGAAGCGATTCTTGTTTCGTGACTTCTTCTAACTTTATTCTTTGCACTCGTATTTTTCATTTTAATTTCGAATAAGATTTTTTTGAAAATTCAATAAAGATTGACGCGATCAACATCGCGAGTAATTGAAATTCCGATACAAAATGGAATGTTAATGATACGAAGCGATAGAGCGAACGTGTTAAATACGTTCCTTTTCGTATTTTCAGAAAGGATATTGTACGTCTTAATTTTAAATGGCAGTCAATTTTCAGTTTTCACACTCTTTGTAAAATTCATCGGTGACAAACGATTTAACGATTAACGCGTCCGGATGAAATATAATACAACGCTGCAGGTTTTCCGGAAGCTCGCTTAATCTCGGTTAATCTTGTTGCACAGTCATGGAGTTTGTCAGTTGAAACAGAAGGAGGGTGGATGGTGGAGGGGCTAAAATGTGATTTTAATATTCGCGGCCCCTTTGAGGAAACTCACGACTCTTCCTTAACAGGCTTACGGAGGGTATCCCCCTCCCCCTGAACCTTGTCTACTCCCTCCTCCCACGAGAACGGCATCCCGCTTTGAGAGGCACACCTAGTTTCAAACTTGGTAAAATCTGCAACTCTGTCTCGCTTGAGAACTTCTCTTTACCTTCCTTTCCTGACATTCGACCGTTCTAATTTTATTCGCCGCTCCGTCCCGCCGACTTGTTACTACACTTTTATACATATTTAGCCATGTGCTTAGACTGTGCCTCCAGGATAAAATCTTTACATTAGACAATACAGTATTATCAAGAGAATTGATCGAACGATCGATACGAATATATCAAGATTGTTGCATCGATGCAACGCGTGTCACGGTATCACTTCCAAATGTTCGATATTTATTCGAGTGTAACAACATCGTATCGAAAAAAGATTGCAAAGTTGATTGGTGGGATAAGATGGAGCGTGTATCCTCGCCGCGTTTTCTTTCGGAACGATCGTCACGAGGAACTAGGTCTAAATCGCGTTTGACCGGAATAAACGGATTTTTTCGTGAGAAGAGAGGACGAGAAAAAGTGGAAGAAGGAGGAGGAAGTCTTGTAGGTTATCGTCGACAGAGGAGTTTGGGAGGTTAGCAGTCGCCATGCTGGCAGGACATGGAAGCACGCAGGACACGACGCCGTGGCGGGACGTACAGGGGTTGCCATGGTGATCCGATGGGGAGGGCATTCGCCCTCTCTCACCCTCACTCGGAGAAGATAATGCCGCCTGCCTGCCTGCCTTTCTACCGATGTTGCTACCAACTGCCGCGATATCAGAAGCTCTGGCAATAAAGCAAACGTCCATCGCTCGCACGGAAGTTTACGAGAGACCCGGTTTTCGAGTCGCGCGATTACGAGGCGACAACCTGCTCCGTACTTTGTCTTTGCTCCTTCTTCGCTCCGATTTCCTTCGATTTCCATATCCGAGAAATCGCTTGTTCGTTGTTCGTCGCGCCACCTCGATACGTAACGATATAGCGTAATTTCGCGAATTATAGATTTTGATATAGAAAATTTTAATCTCGAACCGAAAGAGAAATAAGATGTAAGATATAAAAAGGAACTTTTAAAAGAGTAGAAAAGTCACGTGACTTTTATATATCAATTTACTCTCGTGAAACCATAAAAATGTGAAACTTGTGAGTAAAATTGGTTTGTAAAAAGAGATGTTTGATTGAATTTTTGCAACCGTTATACGCCGTTATAATACAATTTGAATTATATTTCGACTTACGGACGGAAGTAAGAGCGGTAAGAGTTTCTTCTCGTTGCTACCTAGTCGAACGTTAAAACGTACGGGACACGGATGCTTCGACAAAGTGTCGTCGTATTTTTGGTTTACAGCGTCTGAAGGCTGGCGAGGAGAGACGCGGAGTCGGGAGGAAGGAGGAGGCGGTAGGATGGTGGGAGGGAGTACCTGAGCGCTTCAACGATTACGGGGGTGGAAAGTGGGTGGTTTGGTGGATACGGGGAGTGATACCAGTCCCAAAGGTGTCGTTACAATTAGACAGCGCTGCCAACTGCTACAGCCTCAACCGCTAAATAACTTACCGGTGCTGACAACCCGACCGCACACTGTTACCGCTCATCCTGCCGCATACATTTAACTCTAAGTCTCCGTGCTTACGTGCTTACCGTGTGTCTTTCCAATCATTGTTACATTTATTTCTTTCTCAAATGAAAATATTTTACATCTTTGCTGTAAATTTATAACTTGTACAATATTCTATTTCTTTTAGTGGATTGTTTTTCGAAATGAAAAAATATCTTCTCGTACGAACACGATTTATTTATCTGTTGTGTAAAATTATTATTGTGCTTATATCGAAATTAATTCTACGAAGTAGATGAACGATTAAAAAAATTTTCGATTAATTTTAAGGGGGAAAAAGGAGATGTAATTGATTTATGGAGAAGACTTATGAAAAAAAAAAAAAAAAAATGACACATTTGGTAAGAAAAGATGCATTGCGCTTGCGTCGACTGTTTAGAACTCGAATGCTGGTAGAAAGAGGTGACGAGGAGGCGAGGAGGAAGAGGACAGACCTTCGAAGGAGGAGGATGGGGTGTCCCTGGAGTATCGACTTGCCCCACGGGACTCGGCAGTCGATAGTCCCGTGGGATTCACGCTCTCTTTCTCGATCCCATGAATCCCGATATTCTTTCCTTCTCCATCTCCTCCTTCTCCTCCGTCTTTCTTTTCTCCTTTTCCTCGAAACTCTCTTTGTTTCCCTTACGTAGTTCGAGTCAAGCTTTCATGGGTCACGAAGCCGAGGCGTTCGAGAAGAAATAAAAAGGGAAGCGAAAGTAAAAAGTGATTTCGTTTCGAAAATTCTTCCAACACAGAGAAATCTTGTGCAATTTTAATTTTTGAACAATAATTTCCCGTGGAATGGAGCGACGTTTAAATTATTACTTTTACGAATATAGAATTCGAACGAATTTTTCTTATACACCTAGAGACAGATAGATAAAAGAACTATGAACTTTTAAATATTTTAAAAACTTTTAAAATGAAATTTTTGTACAAGAATCGCGAAGAATCGATAAAAGAATAGGTGGATCGAAAGTATCGAACGATCATTGATCGAATACTACAAAAGCTTATAATACGCGATAACGACGACTTTATCGAATTAAACGCGATAATATTCAATGTACAGTTATACGAGGGAATAATCGAAGGAAACGAAATATAGGTATAATATTAACACGAGTACTCGTAAAATTGGATGGAAGTAGCGCTCTCCTAAGATTTGTATAAAATTCTATGTTCTGCATCGTGGACGCTTTCACCTTCGTGCGCGCCTACGATCACCAACCCTCTTTCAGTCTACCACCCTCGTACAAAAGGTTGCCTGCTCCGCCTCCGCCTCCAAGAATTATCTGCGCAACTTACAACCCCTATTTTTTCCGTCTTCTGCAGATTCCTTCTCGTTCCCTTCTCTCGAAACGAAGCTTTCCAAGCTCGCGTATTAAACTGGAAAATGAATTCTATGGAATAAATTTGTATATTGTAACACGCCATCGTACATCGAAATAAATTTTGCATTCCTCCCGCGAATTTTAACTAAAAATATCGCTCCTTCCTCCACGAAAATCATAAGTTTCATTCGTTAAAGGAAATTCATATCCCTGCATCGTGTTACGAATGACTTTCCATCAAAAGGAGAGACAGAGAGAGAGAGAGAGAGAGAGAGAGAGAAAAAAAAGCGTTTAATCTAAAAACGAAGAGAGTTAAGATTGGGAAAATTTTAAAGGGCAACTTTGGAGGAAACAATTCAAACGGTGGAGGAAAGGCATCGCGCAAGTGTATATATCTGTGGAGGTCGCAGAGGTATTGGCACGTAGGGAAGAAGCGTGGATCGAAAGAAAGGAAAGAAGGCAGGCACCCCTCCTCCGTTCGAGGGAAGATTTCGAAGGGTGCGTAGGCAGCCCTCGCGGTTCCTCGGCCACCCTCTACCGACGCGTCCGTTCCGTTCTGGGGTACGGAAATTCGCAAAATGTCCTCCCGTTCGGTAATATGTTACACGGCTGCACAAGTATCGTCCACAACCACCCCCGAGTCCAGCCTAACCTCGTTCACGAGGGACAAAACTTTCGCCGGTGGATCCACAGGAGGAGGTCTCCAGAGACTTCCATTTTGACTCTGGGGATTAGGCGTGACTCCGCCCATTCGCAGCCAAAGTTTTGACCCTTGCTTCCTTGTTAGATAGAAGAGAAAAGCCACCAGATATTGATGACTTTTCTCTCTGTTTGAAAAAAGGAGAGGAAAGAAACAAGGAAGGAATATATATATATATACGTATTGAAGTGCGGAGATGGTGCTCGAGGAGGTGAAGTACTTTGCGTTGCGCGATCGTATAACCGTACTACGCGTTATCCTAGTGACGTTTTTCAGCCACGTATTCGTGATAAGATATCTCATTATTGTGCGAATACATCATCGTCGTTATCCAAAGTTTATTCTCGAATAAAATTGATATCGTTTCTCGTTTCAATCACGCGATGAAATTTGCACTTATAACTGGATAATCGATCGATTCGTTTATCAACCGAAATATCGGAATAATTGGAGTAATTGTGTTGCAATGATGTAAAACAATCGTTTCTAATTCGAATTTCTATTTTCTCTACCTCTTCTTCTTCTTCTTTTTCTTCTTCTTCGAAAGAGTTAGAAAGGGGAAGAAAGTTGTTCCCTTTTTTTTCTTCGTAATCGAGTAATTAAAAAAAGCAACGAAACTGGCATCTACTCGCCATATATTTAGATATTTGAATCGCTCGAAGCACGAACGTCTGTTTTCTTTGTTGGCTTGAACATTGTGTATAAACTTGGTGTAAGGAGTGGCAGAAAGTTTGGGGTTGGTCGGACAACGGCATCATAAGTCGGGAGTGGTTTGGGGGTTGGGTGACGGTTGGGGTGGCAGGGGTCCCTGGAGGCAGCAGGCTAAATATATCCACCCCCGACAACCCTCGAGGGAGAATGTCAAGACAACATGGCCGACGCCCGTCATCCTACCAGCGACCCTATGTGTACACTAGCCCATGTTCGACCACCACCCTCGTGTCTCAAGAACGATGCTCAAAGACTGTGTTGGGCATCGTTTCACTCGCTGCGTGCTTCGATTTTGGATATATATATATATATTCCACATTTCTTTCCGAATCGTGGTATTCGACGCTACACGCAAAAATCTAGCAGCGAGAAACTTGGTTGACTACTGTTACGCTTTATATTTTTCTTGTTTCCACGAGTGGCGAGATTACGTTCTCGGGTCACGAATAAGTACAATCGTGGAGAAAGCCTCGTAAAAAAAGCACGTCGGAAGAATTTACATTATTACCCCCGAGAGCGTTTTAGGTAATCTCGGAATTCATCGTCGACAATCGGATTTCGAAAAAGCTTCGAAAGCAGTTACGTTATTCGAGCGGAGGAGTAGAGGGGAACCATAAACGATCCCGGATCGGGTGCGGTAATTTTACACGGGGCGAGGGAGGGGAGGGGAGACTCGCGAGAAAGGTGAGCAAAGAAATATATAGCGGAGATTAAAAGTTGGAAGGGAAGGGAAGAGGAGAGGAGAAGGTGTAGCGTTGTAGAGCGGGAAGAAAGGTCGAGAGGAGGAGTATCGCTGGTCGGGGAGAGAGGGTTGGCTCGAAATTAGCCACCCTCAAGATTACCCTGAATTAACAAATTGAAAAAAGTCACCTCCCCTTCTTAAAGGAGGTCGTCCGCGCCGCCCAAAGCTCGTCCAAAGATCACGCTGCTGTCCCGGAGTTTCGCTTGCTCCGGCTTAAAGCCACCATCCTCGTAGGGATATCGGACCAACAAATTCATGCAAATGCTACTTGGCTCCGGCATAGCACTGCGATACGTATAACATCCTCTCCGTCTACTACCTTTGTATTTCTATATAGATATAGCCGCTGGTACAGTGATAACGCCACCGTCACGTTATACACAGTAGGTACGCGCCTACGATCTACTTCAGCCCGATACCCCGTGCGCGAATAAATTCTCCGTGAAAATATTGACTGAACGAGTTTATATATTTCGTTGAAATGATACATATATATATATATGTATCAAATCAAATTATTCGATTAATCAAGATTAATCGAAAATTTGCGAATTTGGGTTTAAGTGAAATTTGTTGAGTGAAATTTTTTAAGTAAAAAAAAAAAAAAAAAATTGGTCGATCGGAAAAAGAAATTGGATCGTGTACGGATTTTACGAGTACTAAACTGTGGAAATTTGTTTGGTAGGTAGGTTTGTTTTGACAGCGATACAATACAGTGATTGTGACCGACAATCGATGTACAGCGCACTGTTGTATGGAACCTTTCCGCGGTACGTGCCACGAATACGGGGGATCTTTTTCGCGAAGCCGGCATGAAATAACTGCACCGGCGAATTGTCTGCATAAAATATTCAAAGGTAAGGTGAGGAACCAGTAAGATGGCTACGCATACGGATACTCTTCTTCGGATATAGCCAAGACCGTTATACGTTCCAAAAAGTGGCGAGAGGCCGAGTTTTCTTCTCCCTCGATTTCCTTTTCTTCCGCGGATACACACGTTTCTTCCACCTCTGTCGGACAGAGACAAACTTTCTCAACTTCGATTGAAATGATTCGATCTACGAAAGTAGAAGTTCTATCGTCTTAATTTTTTTCTTTCTTTTTTTTATAAAAAAATTTGTTTATGGCCTCGTGACTTGATACACAAACGAATTTTTTTTTACTTCATTTACAAACTTTGCCGTATAAGAAATACGCGAGATGTATTTTTTTTTTTATCATAACGTGTATATTTCAATCTCCAACTTTACATTTGATTTGAATTTGTCGCGCTTGCAAAGAATATCGAAGAATATCGTATACGTATACGTACGTACGAGTGAACGACGAATTGTGAGAGGTATAGAACGAGGAAAGGGAGGGAGGAAGAGAGAGAGAGAGAGAGAGAATCGAAAGAACGGGAAGAGCGTGAGTGGCCGTAAAATCGGGTGTCGTTTGCGTTTTCTATTTAGCCATTTCAGATCAACCTCTCTCTCCTCTGTTTCCCTTTACAGTGTTTTCTCTTTTACTCGGCCGCCATCGTCCCGGTAGACGAGCGACTCGAATTGAATTCCACGCGATACGGGTAGTTGGATTTACATGGATACTGAACGCGCACAATCCTCGACCGCTGGACTTGCTCTCTTTCTCTTATAAGACTGCACACTTCTTATACTATCAACGTACCGATTGATATCGATCAATACACGATACAAGTACAAATTCTATCGCATTTGAAATCGCGCCGCGCCCTATTCCAGGGAATCGTTTTAAACGTTCGATATATCGTACGAACCGACATACGTTTTAATTTCACACTTATTTTTCCATTAGTTCGACAATTACCTGTTTAACTTCTTCGATCGAAGATGAAAGTGTTAAGCGAAGGAGGAGACATAGGAGGGGAGAAAGGAAAAGTGGCAAGCTCAGTTGATCCTTTTTTTCCTTTTTTTTTTTCAAAAGCGACACAGAGGTCTAGCGGATCTTCGATTGCTACCTATATATGCGAAGGGTGAAGCTGTATGTAAGGATGCCTATCGGGAACGCCGTTTGCCGTACATTTATTGCCTCCGCCACCCTCCGCGCTTTCTCCGGGTTACGACGTTATATTTGATATTGGGTAGACTCCGTATACGTATCATTGGCATCGTAAAACCTGCCGTAAATAATATTAAATAAATGTAATACGCTCGGTAAAACGCCACTTAGCTTCGCTCGCTCGAGCTTTTGTGTCGCGCGCGACATATCCCGCGTATAGAAACTTTAATACCTTCGTTGCACCGAAAAAAAATAAAGAATGAAATGATTCTCGAAGAATATATCCTTTCCTTTTCTTATTTCTCTTTAATCGTAAAAACTATATATATATATATACATATAGAGAGAGAGAGAGAGGAAAATTCTCTATAGTCATCGTTCCCCCAAAGATGCTCATCTTTGATACTAGGGAATAGGAGCGGAAAATAGTTTTGACTTCCTACCTTCTTACCTACCACTCTACTCTATTTAGATAACGATAGACAGAGCACGATTTGCTGTCGTGTTTTTACGAGACGTGTTTTCTACAACTGCTCGTTACAAGTTATGAACGATATAGATTCGGATAACAGAGTTCGAAATTATTTGCAAAAATTCGGAGGGAAGAAACGCGTATCGTCGCGCGAATTTTCCGTTTGGGTCGATTTTAAATCATAGTCGGAGGAACCGAAGAAGGTATTCCATAATCCGGTCACGTTGTCGACGCACGATTCGAGGCTGCTCGTAGGCAGCAGCCGCTGGGCAACATTTTATCCTCGGCATTCTCCTGTTACCCGAGCCGAGACGCTTCGTAATTTCCAAGACACAATCCATGTATTTCCATTTTCCATGAGATGGACGGCGTATGGCACTCGGTTCCGAGGACCTTGCCAGTCCGCGGCTCAGAGTTACGCCATTACATCCTCGGCATGGAGTAAGCGCTCGCTTAAGGACACGCATCGCCATAGACGTAACGATCGAGCGGAAAAAATCGTGTTCCATCAAAACGTGTGCACGGTTACTCGAGAGGACGCGGCTAAGTTTCCTTGTACATACGTTCGTCGACGAGAATACCGGTATTAACTGCGGATACGTTGTCGCTCGATTCTCCGAGGAAGGTTGGTACAAGCCTCGGGCTCGTCGTTAATTGCCGGTATAATTTGTAATTCGAGAGGCAGAAAGGAAGCAGGAGGAAAGCAGGAGGAGAGCGAGGAGTGGGATGGAAATAGAGTGATTGGCCAGCGCGAAAGATAGATAGAGAGAGAGAGAGAGAGGCAGAAAGTCAGCGTTCTCTAAAGGAAACAAGCGTCGTGTTCGTCCCCCCGAAAGGAAATGTCTTTTGAGCGGGGAACGAGAACCAGATCACGAGGACGAGCGGGGCGCCTGGCGTTTGCCTGACCCGTTGACCCGCCTCGCTCGTCTACTTTACACTCGTCTCCTATACCGGCTCCTCGATATTTGTCACGACCCGTCAAAACCTTCGTCGGCTCGATCGTCCTCCTTCGCGCCCCGCTGAGAAATTAGCCGTTAAGCGTTTTATGTATCCGGCGCGTTACACGCACCGACGTCGCAGTCACGTGGCATCCACCGTGATTTGTGACGTGCGAGTGTTTCATCGACTTCAGTGAAAATTGCCGATAGAGAGAGAGAGAGAGATAGAGAGAGAAAGGTTCCATCGATCCTTTCGATCGAATCCATCCCCGTCAACGGATCAGACTAATCATTAAAATATTTTTGCAAGAAAAAATTCTAGAAGCGTTTAACAACATATCGTTCACTAAAACTAATTTTTCGTTATTTTTTTTTTTTTTTTTTTTTTTCGTTTTGCAGCACTCTCGAAAAAAACCACTTTAGCATACACGAGCCTAACCGATTCTATCATATTTCGTTTTACCACTGCTTTTACCGTGATCGAACATTAGTTGCCTTTTTTCTCTACTCTCCTCCTTGTCCCCGCCCTCTTTTCATTTGACAATACAGGCCTGGGAGGCAGAACGACGAGCAACCAGATCACTTCGCCAGATGCCATCTCCGAGTCGCCCACCGTGATAACGGACGACGGTTAAATGCCTCATAACTAACTCAATCTGGGTCTTTCTAATTAAATATCTATCGTTTAATTAAGAATGATTTACCGATGGCAGTCAGTCAGTCAGTCAGTCAGTTAGCCAGCCAGCCAGCCAACCAACCGATCAACCAGCCAACCAGCCAAGTTGCTAGTCGGACGAGCACTGCTTGTAACCATTCGCTGCGTCTTGGCAATCAATGCAGGAATTATCCTCATTAGGTCGATCCTCGGTCCAGGTTCTTCGAGTTCGCCTCTACTCGTCCGCTCGTAACCTCGTACAAACGTCTCATTGCCTGGGACGGGCAGGGAAGACGGCAAGGAGGAGCGCAAAAGCAAGAAGAATGGAAGCGAAGAGGAATGGAAGCAAGAAGAAGAAGAAAGAGCAGAAAGAGAGGAAGAGAAAGAGGTGAAGGAGGAGGAGGAGGACGAAGCAAGCTATTAGATCGAGAGCTGGTTGCGTGCAGCTCGAGAAGAAAAACTGGAAATCTGCGGCTGTTGACGGGCCGGGGGATCCCTGGGGGGACCAAGGGAGGGAACCCTGGGGTACCCAGGACCCTCTTGTCCCCCTGCTTTCCGCCTCGCTCCTTCCCTCCTGTTCCCTCGTTTGACAAAAAGGAGTCGCTGACTGCGAGTGACAACTTAGCGAGCCGGAGCTCACCTCGCCGTCCACTACCTCGGCCACACACAGACCGTCCTCCTCGCGATATGACACGTCTTTTCCTGCGATAGAATTCCTTCCGCGAAGGAAACGCTCGATCCTTTCGTCCCAAACGATTGCTTAACGATATCGTTGTGCATCACCCAGCCTTCTTTGATTCGTCGAATCCATTTACGGAATTTTATTATCCCGTTATTATCGAGATCGATTTCTCACTTGTGGAAATTTAAGCGAATCGTAATAATCGATCGTCATTTTACGCCTATTGGTCACGTACAAAAAAAAAAAAAAAAAAGAAAAAGAAAAAAATATATATAAAATATGGCCATATGTTGCGCGCGGAAGAGTTTGCGTTTACTTCGCGACGCGCAGTCACCCTCGGCGACAAGGGTAGCGGAAGAAATGCATTTTATTCCCCTTCGCTCGAATTTTGGATCCTAGCTCCTTTTTCTCCTCGTTTCTTCCTCTCTCTCTTCCTTCCCTAATTCTCCATTCTTCGTGCTATCCCTCTCCTGCCTTTTCCAGCCTACTATTGCCGCAAGAGCAACGGATAATGCTATTTCGATTTGCATATATGTCCCGACCGTTCCTTCCATCGGCCTCTGATATATATATCAGATACCATTTCGCCAACTGATTTCTCTCCTCGATTCACGATGAGCCAGCCAATCTTGTGCCGCGTTATATTTTCTTCCTACTAGTTTCCATTTATTTCTCTCCATTCCGTTTGCTTAATCATCTCGCTGAATCTATCGGAAATTGGAAATTGGAAATTATATGAAAAAAATAATTCGAAAACGATGAATCGAATCGGCCGACAATTTAATCGAGGTTAAGAACGGCGACGACGACTCGACTCGGCCCTTTTCCCTTCCCTTATTTTATTTTCCGTGTGGAACAGCGCGTGGTGGCTAAATGGGCATAACGTAAAAGTTTACCAGATGGGATTCCGGTTAGGCTGATCCGTCCACCAAGGCCGAAGGAAGGGGATCTCGCGTGGAATGTGCTGTAATTGATAGCGAGCACACTGGGCTCGATGAGCCGTAGGAAAATAATAAGCCATCGTAGTGGGCCGCTAGTACGCGGTATTATTGGCTCTTGGGGGGTGTTACTGGGGGGCGTCGTTGTCAAGAAGGGTGGCTCGACACAATGTATGCACCCTCGCGTGCACCGTCGTCGTGCTCAGATATCTCGGTCTTAGGGTGTGTCGGATGTCTATATTCGCGCCCGTGCAGCATCTCGGTTCGATAAACTCGCTCCTATTCTCTCTCCATAAGCGAACGACCAGCGTGGAATTATCATCAGGCTGTGTATCTTGTTCCCCCCCCCCCCCCGACTATCAAATAGTTTCGAATTAAATTTTATCCACCAGTTTTACTCGTGAGGAATAAAAGGAAGAATTTGGGATCGAAATTTCGAAATCGTACGATTTTTTTCATTCTCGAGCGAAAATTGAAAACTGAAAATGGTTGGTTGTTAAACATCGTCGCTTCGATATCTTGTTTACGACGCGGCATAATTCGACGAGCGATTGCTATCTTAAGGAACGAGAGGTTAAACGAGTTTCAACGATCTCATGGCCTTTGTGTCGTTTAGTCAGGCAAGGTCTTAGAATCGGGTTTGTACACTCTAGAGAGTTTCGTAACTGGAATAAGGGGATGAAGTGTGTATATATAAATGATTTAAACGATACGTTTTACGGAACAACGTGCTTCCCATACCTCTACATTTCTGATCGATTCATTGATACAGGTATTATAAAGCGTAGAGCGGAATCGTATATCCTGATGCGGCTCGTCAAACGGACGACGGAATCTGGAATAATGCGATGCGCGGTGTATACACGCGCGCAGGAAGATTTGATATGATCGAACTTGGGATAATCCTGAATCACGAACGAGCGATCGAAGCAACCTGCGCAGTAGGAAACCGGTTCCACGCGACACGATATTTTTTCGCTCCGCGCATCATCAATGCATCACGCCGCTGCGATTGACTGATTGAATGCAACTTAAACTCTTCTTAATTTAAACGTTTCGATCTACCCTGAATTTAAATATCGTCGATTTAATATCGTTAAAAAAGATGTATCCACGATTTTCTTATTTCGATCGACTTATCTCTTGAATAATGATGATAAAAAAGAAAAGAAAGAAAGGAAAAGAAAAGAACGAGAACAATAAAAATAATCGTAATACAGAAACGAGATTGATCGCAAGATTGCAATTTGTAATTGAATACCGATTGGTTAGAACGACACTGCAGGAGAGGCCTACAATGTGAGGGAACGTTCGATTAGATTAGGGTGGATTAGCCAATCAAAAACTACAATACTGCGAACCCTCTACAACCAGTAGTGACATTTGATGCTGCAGGCACTCTATTAGATTTGCGCCGTAGTTAACGTGATACGGAATCGAATGATCCCGAATTCTCCCGAAACGATTTTCGAGAGGCACCGTCCACGAACTTGCGATTTAAACGCTTGAATTTTATACACGCTAGACAGGCTAGACGAAATTTAATTTATCTAATTCTTCTTATTACAAACGAAATTCAAAATTTGATTCGAGATAACGCTATAACGTGTTGTTGTTGGGTAAAAATCACGAGAGGATGTTCAACAAATAAATTCAAACGAGAATGAAGTACGAGCAACGAAGGAAAACGAAGGAAACGAATCGTTACGCGCGATGGTGGAAATTCCATTCTGCCGCGGTATCGAAAGCAGAGTGGAAAAATTGCACGTAATCGTAAAGATAAGCGAATCAATCGTTCGTTCCTTTAACAACGAATGTTTACTACGAATGTGGAGGAGAGTGGTAGCCATTGGTAGCGTCCATGTCGATGCATAATCCGAATTTTATCGATGGACGCGTCTATCGGGTTGACACGAAAGAAAAGGTGGAATCGTATTACTCGTCACGCGAGTTGCACGAGTTGGCTTCGCGTTCGTTCGGGTGTGGCGAGAATGGCAACGAGCAATTATCCTTCTTATCGCGGCAACCGACGATGATACACTCGATCGTCACGTCGAGCGCCGCCGTCGAAGTCGTTTTCGCCACTGGTTTTTTATTTCGTTTATTTTTTTTTTTTTTTTTTTTTGGAACAGGGAATAATTCGGCGCTCGAACCTTGAACCGGTTTTCCGATTAGCATGCTAATTGGCACGGCAACCCTTTAAATGGCCATTTCAAAAATTAGGGGATAGCGATCCGCCGGCTCTGGTTCAGGGAAGACGAACTGGCGCGGTTTCACGCACCGTTGCGGATCGAATTTTATCGCTGGGATTTCACAACCCAGCCACACTTTTTTTCCTTGGGAAAATGAGTTTCGCTAACGAGTTTCCTTTTCCATTAGAATTAACGAGCTCCTCTTCCTTCTTTTTTTCTTTTCTTGTTTTTTTTTTTTTTTTTTTTTTTCTTTTTCAACGGTACTTACGCATTATTACGCGCGTAATAACGAACGAGTTGTCGATACACTTGTTTGCACGAGTCCTTTTTTTCTTTTACGATCGATCAGAAGAAACTTGATTAACAATCGGATAATATATCGACTGTGCAATATGTAGGCCAGGGTAAACGGATGATGACGGCAACCGTGTCGCGTGATGAACGAATTGATCGATTTCAGACCACGCAAATGGTGGTCACATTTCAATTATACGTGAACGAAACATTAACGACATTAAGCCGTGCTCGCCGCGAGGAAGATGGAAGATGCGAAATTTTATTTTATAAAAACGCAAACTAAATCTATGCCATATGGTTCCATGTGGTTGCGTCCATCGTTCATCGACAACACATGTAGAGGGAAACTCAATCTTGCACAGGAAGATATCCAACACCGTTGACGCTACCCTCAACCGACGAGGCTGTGGCCGACAAAAGGGCAAAAACCTTTTCGTATTCGTCCCTATCCCCCTTTTCATACGTTCGTCTCCTCCTTTCCAACGACGAACAATTAACTGAATTTGCATTATATCTCTATCGAATTACTAGATCCTTATTATCGATAAAATTGGCAATTTGACATAGAGAGAGCGGTAACCGGCGCGGAAATAGAGTGAGCCATGTGTTCATTTCACCAACATGCTGAAATTATTCCGTATTACGCATACGTGTGGAGTATATGTATATATATAAATGCGTATCATCGCGCGACCAATCTTCACACGTTGGAACGAAACAACGCTCGTCATAATGCGACGCAAATTTTCAACAAATTTTCTCGAATTCGTTAATTTCAAAGTCTTTATCGTGACGATCGAATATCGACTTTGTTGCACTGAATTATGTATTTTCAATTAGTCGCGGTTTTTTTTATAGAGAGAGAGAGGGTAACTGCGACAGCCAAAAAAGTGGAATAGAGGGAGAGCAGGGGGTAACTAGACGATCGTAGCGCCAGTAAAGTGTAATGGTGTAACTTGATACACGGGGTATACGCCCCTCTCGCACGCGTCGTTCAACGAGCATACCGCTATCGCCACCAGACGAGGCATGGCCGGCCTGTGTACGTGTATCTGCGCGGCTCGAATTAGTCATGGAGAGGCAATTCCTGATAATAAAATAAGAGAGGAGCGTAACCGATTATCGTGGTTAACGAGCGTCGCGAAATTATCGTAACGGCCTGTTTCGCGATTATCGGGCGGCGCGATCGTTCGCGATTCTTCCTATATGCTCCATTGTTTTCCCCTATATCGAGACCTGACCAACGCGATCGATATCGTTGGAAAGGGTGGTTAATTAGTCACGATTGGTGTCTGCATAATTTACAACCCGATGGCGCAAAGATAAAGATAAAGCGAATGGCATCGACTAAGCGACGACTTTTTGTTAAGGGTCGATCGCGCCGTCCGATAAACCAGTCCCAAACCGGACCAAATACACGCGTACGCTCGATCGAATTCGGATATCTTTCGAAATCGCGTTTCGATTTTTTCCTTCACGATTGAATTAAACGATCGATCGACGGAGGGAAGACGTCGGGCAAAGGCGTCGTCTTACTTGGGCCAATATTAACGATAATACGCGCGCGTAGCTGCAACGAATGCCGCATAAACGGTAGCGCGATCCACGTGGCGCAGCGTAGGCGCACAAGGGCACAGATGGTCGCCCTAGGCACTTACCAGTTACCACCACCACCCCGCACGTTGCCCCCTTCGGTCAAAGGGATCTAAAGGGCCTTGGCTGCCCACTAACCGTATTTATTCACGGGGGTGACTGAATTTACCGAACCGTCGGAGAGGATAAGTCTTGCCTCGAGCGCGAGAAACCGTCTTAACGCCAACCTTTCACGACTCGCTTTCTGACCGCGTTCTATCGCGCTCCATCTCTTTCCCTTCCCTCCATCACCGAGATAAATGCGTGCTCTTTCTTTCTTCCTTCCTTCCTTCCTTCCTTCCTTTCTTTTTTTCGCGTTTCACCGCGAAATTTTCCCTCAAATTTATAGAAAGCGAAATATTAACGCGGAAATATAAAATATATTTCTACTGTTATTTTTAATAACGGGGGAGGGAAACGAACATCGGTTATCGGCCGATATTAAAAGAAATATTTTTACAGTACAGTCGAACGCGATCTATCACGCGCTCTTTATCCTTGCACGTGTAGGTAGAGACGTCAATGCTGGCACACACCGACACGCGCACACGAGAACGCACACGTAGCAGATCAGCACCGGCAAGTGGCCGGAGCAACAGATAAGTTTGATTTATTTTAATTTCTCACCGGCAACGCGCGGCCGGGCCTTTCGTGGGGATTCCCTGCGCTCCTGTGAATTATTGCCAAGTTATTTTCTACCTAGTATTGATTTACGACCAGGATTTCGGAGCATCGCGGCCACTTTATCGTCATTACAGGTGGGCGAACAGGTGTACCGGGAGTTGAAAGGGTTGTCAATGTACGGGGGGGTGGGGAAGGATGTACAATTTTTTTTCAAGAGCCGCGAATTTCACGCGATTAATCCATCGAGTAACGCGCGAACGTTCGCCGGTTAAACAAACTACACACGCACACACACACACACACACACACATATATATAGTTTTTTTATTTAATAATGTAAAAAAGACAGTTTTAAATCGTTTCTCAAAGGTAAAACATGTATTTATACCAAATTAGAGGAAACTTTAATTCCTCTAATTTCGAAAATATTCGCGCGTTTCTTTTTTTTTTTTTTTTTCGTCGAAAATAAACAGAGAAAGTTTGTCCTCCCTAGATATAGATACGCGTAGCGTATCACCATAATTCAATGTTGGAAACTGAATCGTGGCGTTCATTAGCGACGCGAAATCGATTTTCAATCGTAGAACATAGCGGTACGAGTATAGCGAAGACGTTAACACAGTTTACAACGTAATAACGGTTTATCCGGTTTCGATGTAACGCGGTTAAGATCGACTCGAATCAATATGAATTCGATTAAGGCATTTGGCGAGACCAAAATTCGGATAATTCGATTCTCGTGCATCGATCTGCGATAGCCGATCGGCCGGCGTTTATACACGCGCCCACCGAAGTGCAAAACGTAGAAAAGAAATCGCCCAATGAGATCGACTCGATTGGACGCGCGATCGTGTTACATATCCATCGTAAATGGTAAGATAAGACGAGAAGAGGGAACGGGCGAGAGTTTCTTTCGTCGTGGAGGCTTTAATTTTCTTCGTAACCGTGTTGTCGCGCGCCATTTGGCGGGCAAAGTAAGCGGAGAATTAATCGGGACTTAATTACCAGGTTAGGCGGGTAGTAATACTTGTTGCAGCGAAGCGGAGGCGTCTACTAGCTCGCGCGGTGCGTTAGGGTGGCGTGGCGTAATAAGATTCCCTTTAATGGCATTACACGCCTCATTGGGACTTGCCAAGTCCCAAGTTTCCGCGACTTTACGCCGTGTTTGACTTAACCGGAAGTTACCGCCTTCCGATCGACCACCACCGTACACCGAACAAAGTCGAATCGACGAGGGGTTTGAGTCTCTCTCTCCACGGATCACGAGTTGTTACCGACTAAATAAGTCTTCTTTCGCAACTTCCTCCTCCTCCTCCTCCTCTTCTTCCTCGAGGAGCAACGTCGCCCCTACATCTACGTTTTATCCATATTAACCGTAATCGAATTATCTCGAACAATCGGTTTCCTTTTTAAAAATTACTTAACTAGATCACTCTAGGTGAGAGAATCTCTAAAGATCGTATCTCGTCGATACGAATGTTTCTCTCTCTCTCTCTCTCTCTCTCTCTGGTAGAAAGAAAGATTCTGGTAAAAGCGAATAAGGGAGATTGGATGGAGATTCTTCTCGATTTGGAGGCAATCTTAACGATGCTTCTTGCTTCGTGGACGGGATCGGGATTCGTATTTTATGCGTTAATGGTTGCGAAGGAAACGCGGGATGTCCGGTTGAATTCAAGGGAGTACGCTGGTAAAACTGAGATCGTATTTGGACAATTGCGCGAAAAAGCATGTCAGTAGGGTGATTAATTGTCGGGATCGGGAGCGTGGTCGGATGAGGAGGAGGACGACGGCAGCAGGCAGGCAGGCGTAAGAAAGGGATGTCGTCGGTCGGCCGGCAATTAATTAAAGCGTCACTTGAATTTACAACGAGCGAGGCCTGCCCACCAACGAAGAAGCCGCGATCAAAGCTTCATCTCGGCTGGGTCGGTGGAGAGGCGGCTGTCGACAGGCGCGAAGAAGCCGCGTACCACGTCCGATCGTACGCGTTCGTTCGGAGCCGGGTGGCGGGCAAAAAGCGAGCGAACGAAAATCCAGGTGTCGGATCGGCGCAGGAAGAACGCGCGCGCTTCGAGCGAAGCGGGACGATCGGGCGGCGTGACCATCGCGGCCCGGGAAACGACCTTAAGCGCTCCTTATCTGGATTCACCGACCGTTCCCCAAATCTCCGTAGGAAGCCCGCCGGGCGCCCCCCGAGCAAGAAACGTCCAACACACATTTAATAGCTTAATTTATAATTCTCGCCGCAAGAAAAAGGAAGGCGGCGAGAGGGAGGGAGGGAGGGAGGGAGGGAGGGAAGAAGGGCGAAGGAAGAGAGGAGGAGGAGAAAGGAAGAGAAAGGGAGGAAAAAGGGAGGGTGAGGAAGAGGGGGAAGAGGTCGAAAGAAGCGCGAGGCAGAGGAGAAGATCGGAGAAGATCGGGGAGAAAAACGAAGGCAGGGTGGTGGAAGAAGAAGAAGAAAGGAGAGGGAGAGGGAGGAGGAGGAGGAGAGTTACGGAGATGGTGCGCCTAAGAAGAAGAAGAAGCCGGTGGAAAGAAGTTAAAACGGAAGGAATGCCGACGCCGCCGCCGCCGCCGCTTGCACCACGATGGAAACGGTTCGACAATGCGGTGCGACGATCGTCGACCCTTTATATGGAGCGTCGTCCCCGTGGGTGGTCCCCCGCAGGACGTCTTGCCAGGCGTCATCCCGGATTCATCGGGACGATCGGCCGCGTTGAGAACCACCGATCCCTAACCTAGAAGGTAGCGGAGAGTGAGATCGAGCCGCGACGCGCACTGAATCGCTCATCGTGCGCGCTTACTTAGCTCTCCGTCCTCCCGTCCCCCTCCCCTCCCCCACTTCTTCGCCGTGTACCGTCCACCACCACCTATTAACTCGCCACCACTCGGCCGCCGCTACCGCTGCTACTGCTGCTTCCTTCTATCGTTCCACGAGGCTACGTTATTTACTACACCGCTACTTGTCTCCACCGTAAACTTATTACGGGACATCTCTCGTTGTGTGTCTCCGCTTCGATCCGAACAGATTGTTACGATCTGGTATCTCTGCTCCTATATATCGTTAATCGCTCTTCTCCGTCCTGCTCTGTGTTTTTTGCGTTTACGAAAGGAAGGCGTTGCTCACCGTTTACAACGCGAAATCTTTTCCCTTTCCTCCTTTCCTTTTTTTTCCTCCCCCCCCCCCCCTCGTTTCCTCGTCGCGTAATTTCGCGTCGTTCCGTGTTAACGCGAAATCTCTTCTTTTTTTTTTTCCTCCTCCTCTTCTTCTTTTCTTCTTCCTCTTTTTCTTCTTCCTCTACCCGCGAACGATCGAAAAGCCAACGACCGATGCTCATTGTGAGCACCGGCCCCCCTTCGGTTTCTCTCCTCCTCCTCCTCCTCCTCCTCCTCCCCCTTCCCTTCCTCTCTCTTTCTCTCCAGAGGTTTGTTCGGGCGCGAGCGAACCACCGGATGGCCGCGGCGGGAGCAAGAAGGAAAGAGAAAAAAGAAGAGAAATCCAACGAGCTGGCCGAAGCTATTCTCTGAAATCCGGCGATTCTTTCGGGCGTCTTCGGAGATGATATTTGCTCGGATCAATCCATATGGTCGCCATGGCAACCGGTCAGCCTCTGCCTTGTCCACCCCCGACGTCCAAAGTCTGGAAACCCGGCCGCCCGAATCGTCGAATGGACGAGGGGGAGAGGAGGAGGAGGAGGGTGGTGCGAGAAACTCCAACTCGCGTTTCCGCGAACACGCTGGACACGCTGCTGCCCTTCTTCTTTCTATTCCCCGATTCCTCGAATCGCTCTATACTATTATACTATGTATCTACAACAACCTCCTCCACCCGCTTCTACCGACGGAGAAGCGAACGTATTCGCGAATCGTCGTTTACGAAACTCGTCCACGTTCCGTTCCGTTCTTTTTCTTTGACCACCTCTTCCCCCCCCCCTCCCCTCCCCTTCCTTCGTATCGGCGTTTTCTCGGCCTATGTGAATGACAACTTTTTACCTATCGTCTCTCTACTCTTCTTCTTCCCTCTTCCCTTTCTCTTCCGTTATATATGTACGTTAAATTCGAAATATCGTTTGATAATTTAATAGGGGGGAAAGGAGATGATAATTTCGATAATTTGTTCGAAGGTTTTGATCGAAGATTTTCTGGTTAAAACGAAATTAGGAGACGTTTTCGAGAGAGAGAGAGAGAGAGAGAAAGAGAGAGAGAGAGAGAGAGAGAGAGAGAGAGAGAGAGAGAGAGAGAGTGAAATGTGCGTCGACAGATGCGACAGGCTATCCTCGGCGGCATCCACCGTCGTGAGAACCTCCGCGAGTATTCTACATGCAAATTTATAGAGATCCTTCGGACACCGGCGCTTCGAAGGGAGATGTATCCTCGAGGGAGCAAAGACACCAGGACTAAGAGCGCTTCCTTGTACTGTCACTCTGCTCCGTTCGAATCAATCGCATAAATCTTGACGCATCGATCGATCGTCCCTTTCGGGTAACACGTTCGCCAACGAAAAATTCACTTGTCCCTGCTACGACCATTTCCAGGAAAAATGGTAACTCGCCCAACTCTGGCACGAGGAGGCGAAAAATATCGGGCAAATTTTCCTCGGCCGAGAGAGTCGTCTCCCCCCATCCCCGTGTCACTCGTGTTTTCAAAATCCAATATCTCGAAATATTAGAATTAGAAATCGATGGGAAAAATCGATCCTTCCTTCGCTCTTATTTCCAAATTCTACTATCTTTCGTGAACGCGTATATGCAAGTTCCAAGAATTTCGAGGATAAATTTGTCGACACTGCCGAGGCGAATAAAAATGAAGAGGGAGGGAGGGAGCACGACGTTGGTTGGTACGTGACGGATCGTTGCTTGCTTGCGAACGAGAGAAGAGGAAGAGAAAAAAGAAAGAAAAGAAAAAAAAAAGGAAAAAAAAAGCGTTCGCGGCCGATGGAAAGGATCGCGAAGAAGCGATCGGGGAGAGGAAGGATCGCGCTTACTATTTCGATCCCGGTTCGGGTAGGGTCGTGGTGGGGGCACCGGTAGCCGCACGATCCCGACGAGATAGAGCAGTGGATCATCATTAACCGGATGGCCGCAAAACCACGGACGGCTGATTGACAGGCGCGCAAAGACTTCCCGTTTTTCCTAAACCTGCCTTTTAGTTCTCGGTACGGCGAAACCCTTCTCCGGAGAGAACGATATACGTCGGCCGATGATGAAGGACGGGATGAAACGGTGGTGGGAGGAAAGGATCGCCCAGGGGGGAGGGGGAGGGTGGTGGACGGGGTGCCAAAGAAAGAGGAGGGTGCCTCCTCTTCGCAGCAGTTCCTCGGAGAGCTGATGGACAGCCGAGAGGCGCCAAGCTATGCCAGCTATTCGCCTCTTATTTTATGCCGTCTCTCCTCTCCACGATTTACCTCGATCGAGCCTGTGTGTATAAGGCGCGCATAAAAGGGGCACGCGTGTGCGCGCGCTACTTCGGCCCCTGCTGCATTCCGCCGATAAATCCGCTCCCGATTCTATTCGGGAGGCACGCGATATTTTTCATTTCCGGATTTCATCTGCTCTCCGTATGCGGTTTCATCTTCTTATCCGGAACGTACGTGTAACTATAGGAATAAGTCGAACGCGCGAATTGATCGCTCGTAACGCGAGCTCAAGACCGAACCGCTTTGTAATCGTCCACCCTCGACCACTTTCCTCGACCGCACCGAGAGGTCGCGCACTGATCGATATGCCCGAGGTTATCGCAACCCGCACTCGACTCTTCCAATTCCAACCCGATACTACTTTCTCCCCCCTCGATCAATTTGTAAAATTATTCCTTCGATTGAAAATTTCCATCTACGTATTTATACAACCGACTTTATTTCGATCGACGCGTAATCAAGCGAAAATCAAGCGTTCGGTTGAGAATTAAATTTTCGAAATCGCAATGAAAAAAGAAAAAAAGAGGCGGATGTTCGTTGTTTTGATTAACAGCGTAATCGTACGGGCATCTCTTTGAGGCGAACGGATTTGGACAATAAGAGGACAACACGGTTGTCCCATCGCGTTACGCGCAGCCCGAAAGCGTTCGAGGCATTAGTGCGTGGCCGGTGTTTAGAGATGGCCCTACAAAGTAATTGAGTTGGCCACGCGACTCTTCGAGTGGATCTCCCCCCCTACAGCATCGGTGCTGCCTCTTCTTCTCGTTCGTAAACCACCTGTTTTCAGCGGAACCCGCTCTCTTTATTCCCCTCCCCCATCTCTTTGCATCTCTTTCCCTCCCTCCTCTAACCACCACCGAGCGTATTCATTGTACGAGGAGTTTGACATACGGTCGGTGGGCGCCATCGTCCTTCTCCAAGCCCTCGAAATAATAATGCACCACCACCACCACCATCACCACTCTTCTTCTCTCCGCTCGCCGTTCTCGTTGTCATTCTCATCACCATCCCCCGCTCGCATTCGGATGCTTCTCTCCCTCCTTCCTCCCCGCTTGATCTGTTTGTTCGTTTTCTTTATCGAGATAAATACGTCCTTCAGTGCGCTTGTGCGCCTCCCTTTAAATCCTATCGCGCATACTTATTTGCTTAGTTAGCAAGGGATCGTGTGTACCTTCGATTAAGAAATTGGAAAATCGAGTTCGTGTTTAGTTCTCACTCTCTCTTCTTGTAAGAAAGAATACCGCGAGAAGCAGGAAACGAGTGAAAAGACGTTTTATCATAGGACAAAATGAATCTAGGAAAAATCTGCAAGGTGGTATCGTGAAATTTTGACGGGAATAATAAAAGATAGAGATAGGAAGAGAGAGAGAGAGAGAGAGAGAGATAGATAGAGAGAGAGAGAGATAGATAGAGAGAGAATAGAATAAGAGATCGATCGGATGGAGCAAGAGGAGGAAGGTAAGGGAGGCAGCGTGGAGGACCGAATGCCATTTAGAGTCATCCACCGTGTCTCAATCTAGAGAGGCACCCTTCCAGCTATCGGCGAGCCGTGACGGTTGGCATCTGTTCTGCGGGCCGAGACCCCAACGAGGCTGGCAGAAGCAAACGGCATCATATAACGCCACGCAAAATGCCACCGGTCCCGCCGATCACGACACGTCTATACGCGTTCAAAACCGACCACCCTCCTCCGCCCAACCCACCACTCCTATCGATAATAAATCGAACACCAGCCCTCGATCACTCCGAGTAATTGCTTCCTCTAGATTTCCCTCTTCTCTCTTCCTTCTCTCTCTATACGCATCTTTCCGTTTACGATTACACGTTCGAAGTTAGAGTTAGAGAACGGATAGATGGGATTTATCTGGTTGGAATAATCTTCATCCTGGACGCGCGAAATTTGGAGAGAAGAGTGGAAATCTGGTGGAAACGCGATCAGTTTTGGCAACGGTTCGGGAGGAAGAAGGAGAGTAGGGAGCGAAGAAAAAGAGAATGCCTTCTCTGCCTTCTCGGAAGGTAGATCGATGGCGATTTTTCACTCACTTAGCTCGGCGCGCATCAATATGCATTAAGCTGATCGGTTCTCCCTATTGGCTTCTTCTCTTTAAGAGCGATAGGGAGGGAAAATGCGAACGAGAGAGAGAGAGAGAGAAAGGCAGAAACGACGGAAAGAAGGTTATGCAAGAAGGGGTTCCCTCTCTTTGCCATACCACCCCTTTCTTCTTCGACAACGCGGGGAGGAGGAATAAGAAACAAGCGCTGTGCGGGAAGCTGTTAAGATATTCTTCGAAAATAAGGATACCGTATCGAGGTAATTCTCGGTAGGTAGAATAACCGTAAGGGAATCGAGCCGAACTCTCGGATACGACTAAGATTTCACGGCTCTACGACACTCTTGGGTACGTTTCGGTATCTGTCTAGCCTTCCTCCGTAGTCGCACGAGAGAATATGCTCGCCACTTTTCGTACAGACGGTGGGCCAATCAGCGTCCACTTGTGTCAAGATTTTTCACACGAGTTTGCGGGTTTTCCTTTCCCGAGTATACCGACTTCGATATTATGTCGTCGTTTAAATTTTCAACATTTTTCAACAATGGACAGAAGGTACGACAGATTGGTTACGTTTGTCTCGTAGAGGCAAAAATATTACGTATACGACGAATATTAAGGATATTGAGAAGATAAAAGTAAAAAAAGTTTGTCCGATTTCGTTTATATAATTGGATCGAGGTGATGGAAATATCCTATCGGAGTGACAAAATGCGAGTGAAACGATACGCGATTCGAAAACCGTTTCCACTGATACATAATGGATCGGCAGGGGTTACGGTTTAGCATAAGTTTTCCATTAGCAGACCGGATAGATCGAGATATCGATAATATCCAATATAGATTCCAGTCTTTCGCGAGCAAAGTGTGTGTTTTAGGCTCGTTTCTCCTCTCGTTCGAGCTTGGCAGAAGGGCCCCCCCTCGCATATTTGCCGGCGAGAGAGAAGGTATATTCCGGTAAATTTTTTGGTGATTCGACTAATTGGACGAATTTACGAGGGAGCCAGTCCATTTTTGGCCCCGTAATACCCCCGATTCCTTTTATCTCCCGCAAAGACCGAATCTCTCGGAATTTCTAAATTTCGCGTCGAGCAAGAAGGAAAGGCAGAATTGTAAATCAATTGCGTAAAGTTTTAATTGAGCCTTGATTAATTCGGCCTATAATAAAAACTATTCACCAGTTTACGCGAAAGATACGCGGCGTTTTTGGGCGTGCAAAAAATGAAAATAAATAAATTTATTCGTCGCTGCTTGTACAATAATTACATCGATCTCGACGATCGGCCAAACCGAAGAAATAATTAACCGTGCGAATACAAGATTATTTATCCGCCGATTTCCCGCTCGAACGATCGCTCGCTCGTTCTTGTTTCTATACACGAGGAGCATGCACGCGTACTCTTATCCATTTATTCAAGGGGGAGGGAATATAGACGAAACGAAGGGTGTGATACCCCTGCAATGGGGGTCCCATATGCTTCGCGTACGGAAGAACGTGTACCACCACCACCGTGAGTGTGTTTTGATTTCCCTAATAGTCACGTCGGAAAATAGTACTTCTAGGACCGGTCAAGCCGAAAAATGCCGAATAACCCTCGATTCGTTTCACCCTTCACAACAATTTTGCGAAGAGGGAATGATAAATTCATTCGATCCAAGGATTTTTAATCTTAACGAAATTTGAACGCAAAAGCGAAAGAAGGGAATCGAACGAAGGGATCTCTCTTAAATCTCTCTTCTCGTGCAAAAGAGATTTGCCGATAAAACTTGTGGTGGTCTTAATTAGCGGAATCGATGAAACGCGTAAAAATTGAAAGAGGCGAGGGGCGTCGCTGATGAGAAGTGGCAGCGGGCGAGCGAGATTTCCCACTGGATCGTTTGATTCGACCAATGAATGGCAAGCCCATTTCGCTATGCATCGCGCACCGTCGTTCGCTTAATAAGTTTTTCCTTATCGATGTGTGTCATCTACGAGCCGGCCAGCAACCGGCTCGGAGGAGGAGACCACCACCCGTCATTATCGTCCCTATCTCGGTTCACAGTTTTCATCATTTCCATCCAAAGTAGCGGTGCACACGGCGGTTACTTACTCGTTAAATGGAACGTGGCATTAATGCGGCGTGGTCAAACATGTGTCGCTGATTGCACGCACTTTCACCTGATTAGCTTTTAACGGGACGTGAAAACGTTTTCGGTTTCTTTCTTTCTTTCTTCCTTTTTTTTTTTTTTTTTTTTACGACATCTGACATGTACAACCCGTGTTTCTTAATGCGATTGTCATATTAATTACTTGTTCCTGCCTTTTGTGTTAAATTTATAGCTGCCACACGCCCTTTTTTTTATTCGAATCGATCATACATCCTCACGGTTACAAATATGTCTCGCGTTGTTACACATTTTTTTCCACGATAATCAAAAATGATATAAAAGTATCTGTATCGATGAAAGTGTACGTGTATTAAAGAGAGAAAAAAGAAAAAAGAAAGAAAGAAAGAAAGAAAAAAAACGTACGTAAAAACAATAAACAAACGTTCACGTTGATTTTATTAACGCGAACGAAAGAATCGGAAAGAATTTGCAGCGATAATTCCAGAATAATAACAATAACGCTCGGGAATCCCGTGACCGGCTACCTTGATATCGAGAGTCCATACCGACGGAGAGATTCGCACGGCGCAAGGGTGCGGCGAGACAACGTGGCACGATTCGGTCAAATTTGCATGCATTAACGCCACAAGCGCGGCTGATTGACAATCCGTGTGTCATTGTGACGTCAGTCAAATCGCCCGAGCATCCTCGACCAATCGCAATCAATTAAGGTAACGATTGATTGTTACGCGTTTCGACTCGACGAAGGGAAATATCGACGCGAGCCCGTATTTATGCGGACGATAGACGGCGCGCCATTGAAAATCACAATATCGGAATCGACGAGGGACCGGGCTTAAACCTTCGCGCGTTTAACGGATCGACCGTTTTTAAACCATTTTTCCCCTACACACACACACACACACACACACACACATATATATAAAATACCTTCGTTTTGTTGGTAACGAGCGAGCAAGCTGTAAATTTGTTCGAGGGAATCTGATCGGAACGGGAGGGGGAAGTTGATCGTCGCTGGCACGTTGATCGTGCGGTATTAATCGGGCGCGGGTTATTTTCGCGGTGAAAAATTGAACGGTGTCGTCCCCTCGAAGGGGCCATACGTCGAGGAAAACGAAACGATGGTCGTCGGCGCGGCCCACCCGAAATGGAATCCGTCAAATTGACGGAGGGAGTATGGAGAGGCGCGTCACGGCGCCGAGGGTCGCAGAGGAGGAGGAGGAAACGGTCGCGGAGAGGAGGGCAGCACGCGAGGGCTATGATCGATGTCCCGAAATTAAGGGCTTCGCCCGCCGAGCGAAATAAAGTTAACCAATCGGGGCAACGAATCGCTCGTTCGCCCGTTATTGGCCTCTGCTCCGCGTCGCGACGACCCGATGCCCGATTTTTTCACCCCTTGTTTTCCACGAAAGGGGTGGTGTGTGTGGTGGTGCCGATTCCAATTCGAGAAAGAGCGATGTGGGGAGGAGGAGGTGGTGAGGCACGCGCTGGATCCGGCCGCGGATGATGGGAGGGGAGGGGAGGGGGAGGATTTTCGTAATTATGGAACGGCGTTAGTCCCGAGGGATTCGACGTCAGTCGACGGGAAAGCCCCTGCGCCTCTACGGCCACGACAATGCCATTTTAATTATGCATGTTAATTGGTTTCCGAGTCCAGCGTAATACCGATTCTCGCGGTGCATCATCTCTCCTTCATCGATGCGCTCTGCTCCGTGCACCGATCGATCTCCCCCTCCTCGCCGATCATCCTCGGTTCGATACTTCCTTCAAGGATAATTCTCGAGAAATTCCGGGCACGTAGAGAAAAAAATCTCGCGAAGAAATTTTCGATCTTTTCTCCGCGCGAATATTCCCCGCATTCGATCTGGCCTCTTTCCTTCGTCTTTAGATCGAGGATGTGACGATCGTCGTCCTCCCCTTCGACCGTTTCCGCGAGGGAAAGTGATGGGGTGAAAAAAATGGCCACGCTTCGATGTAGGAACAACCGCTTTTGTTTTTTTTTTCTCTCTTTTTTTTTCTTTTTTTCTTTTTTTTTTTTTCTAGTCAGATATACACGATTGATGGGAGAGGGAGGGGAGGGGAAGGGCTGTGTGTTGTACTTTCTGCACAGCTGAGTGAGCATGTCACAATCGGCCAGGGCCGCCTCAATCAAAGTGGCATTGATACCCTTCGCCCGTTCTCTCGATCAGAGGCCCTCGCGCTCTCTCCATTGCGGTTTTGTTCGAGACCGAAAATCTATTAGCCTACCAACAACGTGTAGCGTATACACATATTTTCCACTACATACGTCGCTTCTATTTAGGATGGAAACTGCTAATTTTAATACCGATGAAAACAAAAAATTATTGCTTTCTTTTTTTTTCTTTCTTTTATACACGTATAATTGAAACACGATGCAACACTTGACTCGTTTGTACACTCGTCGTTTCTTAAAAGATTATTTTTAAAATTATTTAAAAAAACTTTTAAATTTATAAAACAGGCTCCACCATTTTTCCCAAATCCTTTCTCCAAATCTCTACTTAAACGCGTACACGTATACGTAACTAACGTCTAAATACTACGTGATAAACAGTAATGCCAACCGAATCTTCTAATTCCGTTCGTTTACTGTACGCCCAACACGATCTACCACAAACCGAGCTAAGAGACGTAGTTTAGGGTGGCGCTCCATGTGACACGCGACCGCAACGTGGTTGCATTTACATTATATCGCGGTTTATACGATGTTGCTTGGGTGCGTGCGTGCCGTGTATCGAGCCGACATTTTCGAGATTAATTTTTCTAATGCTTTCGTCGGACGACTCTTGTTCCACATCAAAAATTTATCGCGACACGGCTAACACACTGACACAATCGCCCTTCCAAACCGCGAAACAACAAAAAAACTCTTTATTTCACGCTTGAGTTTCCATCGGTTTATCGTATTTACAGAGAGATGTATAATATATATATATATCGTATCGTTGCGAGAAGATCACCAACTCCCCTTTCCTACTCGGTGGAAATACGAAATAAAATTTCCCTAGGCATCGCAACAGTCCTCTCTTTTTCTTGTTCGGCGAGAAGAATAAAAATCCATTCTCTCAACGATCGTAAATAACGCCTATGCGTTATAACATTTGCGCTCAAATCCGGAAGAGGATTGGAAAAAAGGTCGCAACAAGGCGGAGAAAAATAGTTAGCTGCAAGCCCGCCCCGCTAGGCTTTTCCTGTCACCCGCGCGTATCCCCTCCACGTCCTCCCCCAGAATAAGGACGAAAGCTCCGAGAAGCTTCGAGTTTGTATCGAGACCCCCGTACCAGAGCAGTTGAGCACCCCTGAGCACAAGATGTCCTCCTGAAGACTATCTCGGCCTTGGTCCCGCGGGAAACCTCTTCCTTCCTACCGTTCCTATCTCAGGACACTCTATAGCCTATTCAGATACCAGGCTCACCCTACTGCTCCCATGTTAGCCAGCTTGCGTGGAACAGAGAGAGAGAGAGAGAGAGAGAGAGAGAGAGATACAGAGGGAGGGAGAGAAGGCAAAGCGCGAGGGGGAGAGAAAGAGCGCGTATTCCCTTCCAAGGACAAGGGAGAGACACAGAGAGAGTGTAGAACCAGCGGTATATATAAGTGCGCGAGCGAGTATTCGAGTGCTCTTATACCTTACAGCCTCCTCGCCACACCTCGTAGGAAACGTATTTTGCAAGCCTAAATATCCTTCCCAGTCGCGGCCCCATGCGCCGCTATCTCGTGCAAGTGGCGGCTACCTTCGAGGAACGAGTTATCGTGCTCCCTTATTTCGCAGATCGTTGGGAAGGACGATAGCACGGCTAAACTGATGAGACCCAGACCCATTGACGTTTCTACATGCACGATTCTACGCGGTATATGTAATGCTTGCAACGTATATTTGTCGTCCTGGTGGAATTCGCGTACGCACGATATCTTCGTGGAGGGATTAAAATTGCGACGCAACGAGCGATAAAGAAAGTCTGTTCACGACGGTGTCGAAGAAATGAAAATGAAAATCGGTTGTTCATCACTCACCGGTCGATGATAACAGGATCGCTCGGGGTCTCGTTCCTGTTTCCGCAGCTCTTTTTGTCGCAACACCGGCTAGAACAAAATTAGACGGATCGATGAGAAATTAGTATGCACGATTTTCAAACATTTCTTCGGTCGAGGGGTCGTGGATGGGTCCAGTGGAGGGGTGAGAAACTTGTGCCAGGTCTAAAAACTATCCGAACCCTTGGGACTCGGCAAGTTCGGGGGTGGAGAGTCGTCAGCCCAAAGTCCCATGGGTCAATGAGTCAGCCACCCCCGGAGAATGATTGCATCCCCGTGCGTCTCGTTACGTTTATGGTTTGCCACCGCAAGGGTGGTTGCTACTCGCATGAACACTGGATATTTTTGCTCCTTGTCCATACGTGTTTGCATTCGGCCCGAGTCTTATCGGTGAGCAGGGATCGCCGAGGCGCGCGTTTCATCGCAAATCTCTGTAAAACTCTGCTTCCCTTCGTTTCGTACGGTAACACGGTGGTTCGCGTATCGGGATTTCAACTCTATCTAAATTATCTACTTTTAAAATAATTATCGCGACGAGAATGCATGCGAGGGTTCTCGATCGAAGGTTTTTTTTTTTTTTTTTAATTCTAACGTTAAGGAGAAACTCACCTGCACATCACTTCGTGAGTAAGAAGGACCCTACACATTTCAGGATTTTTATCTTGTCCCTCGTACATGATGGCCTGAAATAAAAGAAATAATTATATTACTCCGCATATGGGCACGCGACGAGAGAAAAGGACGCGTCAGAGAACTATCCGCACGGTTGAAAGTCGAGAAGGGGCCATTTCCCCTAGAACACCACTAAGCCATGCTCGGCTTAAGCAAATCCGTTAAGCTTCCTTCACGACCTTCCGATTGATTTTTATTTAATGACAACGCGTCGTTATCTTGTATTCATACACTTACAGTTTGGGGAATGAGAATAAGGATTAGCCACGGAATAAATAAAGCGCGGATCTTGTTTTTGATCGAGACAACGAAATTCTTGTTCGAGCGATTAAAAGTTTCCTCAAACGTAGGATTCGATATAAAAGTTGGAAATTTCAATGCGATCAGGGAGGAAAGAACATTCGTATTTCTCTCCACGCATCGGACGCGTAATCGTTAATCGTATCGCAAGGTATACCGTAATTTATGCTCGAGTTGGTATTATGCGCGTAACGACCCAAATTGCTAGAGTTTGCGAAGAAGCGATAAAATGTAAATACTTTGAAATACAGTGTCCCAGGGAATTGGTTGGGTCGACGTCGGTACGCGAGAGCGGTTCTCGAATAAGCGGAGGGGGTAACGATATCAAATACATTTTGCCTCGCCGGTTAGGTGTGACTTTCGGAAACGGCATCAAATATTTATACGAACAAAATAACCGAATTGCAACGTAAACGAGCCGCGATGCTTGTATACGCGGCGGAAGGTAAATCAGAAGAGGAGGAGGATCCCCCCGTCGAAGTGGAAATAGAGGGGTAAAAATAAACACGGAAGGAGGGAAGAGGAGAAGGAGAGGCGAAGGAAGGAAAAGAGCGGTTGTTCCTCGATAGAGGAAAACGAAAGGAAGTATAAAACGTTTCGTGCCCCTCAGCCGTTTCGACTTCTAATCGTTGGCCGGCATGCGATCTTATTTGTATCGTGAATAATTAATACGAGTATCCATCTCGTACACATTAACCCCTGCTCCAAGACACGGGGATATTGTTATTAGTTGCTTAATCAACTAACTATTCTCCTAAAATTTCAGTCAACGTTCTATTAAAGGGAACGAACCGATCCGTCCCCGTTCGTGCTATCGCGGTAAACGGTTCTTTGAATCGCGAAATAAATATAATTTGTTTAACCAATGATTATACGCGTATATTTGAAATGATAATTGGTTATACGCGTCCAATACTCACGATAATTTTCGTTTATACACGTAGTATAACGATCATCGGGTGTGGATCATCCAGGTACACCATCTGATACGAAATATTTGCCCGGTAATCATCGTCGTAGGTACGCGTTGTTGATTTTACGTGTATCTATACCACTTATGGACAATTTTCAGCAATTAGTTTTTACCTCGTTCCTCGTTCTCGCGAACCATTCGATAAATTCTCGCTTCTTTTTTTCTTTTTTTTTTTTTTCCATTTCTATCGAATCAATCGAATGTATCTCTAAATACCTTAGAGATCTCGTTGTTGAAATCACGCATAATCGTGGTACGAATTGGTCATTTATCATTTACAATAATAACATTTTTCGAAGAAATTTCTATATTTATTTAATCATTTCGTCGTTATATATACACGTGCAATAATCGATGTATAACATAAAACTTGTCAGTTAATTCCACGAGTAATCGAAATTTGACGGTATCGCGTCAATTAATCGTTCTAAACGAGATTGAAACTCGTAATTAGATCATTACACAACGATTGATTACTTATTTTTTGTATTTCAAAATTAAAAACGATTAAAAATAATAAAGATTTGCAAAAAGGGGCAAATGTGTTATGTTTTGAGCGGCAAAAGATACGTGTGTGCGGTATCTTGAAGAAATGATTCGTTCGAGCAGAGTTTGCAAGTAGTAATATCGTCAAACGTCGTCCTGAGGGTGCGACCAATCAACATCAGCCCCTTGGAGGCCTTTCTTCCGTTGCTTCAGCTCCCAATAGAAACGATTTGGTCCTCCCTGCCGCTCTCCAATTCCCACGGGAATTACTTACGAAGGACTAATAGCGATAACATGCTAGCACTGCTGGTTTTTAAATATACACAGATGACGATACGTACACGTCCATCTCTACTTGTCCACTGTATTCCTTCGATCGAAAGCAGAGCAATCGCTTTAATTTAATTATATTTCTATCTATACCTATCTTTTTAATTTACTAAACAATTGTTGCTTTGTTATTATCCTTTTCGAAAGATATGTATATATCGATCGGAATTGAATAAAAAAAAATACGGGAGAGAAAATTCTGCGCTCGAAAGCAGAAGTAAAAAGCATAACGTTATTCACGACGAGTGTTCAAAGATGGAAGCAGAATGGAGGAAGAAAAGAAATGGGAGGAGGACGTACGTACGTACGTACGTACGTAGATAAATACGAAGATAGTCATTCAAATCTGCCGTAATGATTTCCATCCCGAATCGATTCCAAAAGTCCCCTGGGAATCCCCCTCTATACCGGTTGTGCAACCCCTGTCGCCTCGCGTATACACCATCGAACAACGTGCATACAATGTTACTTTCACCCCTGAGAAGAATGTCCATCGCTTAGGGGGGACAGGCGATGCCGCGCTCTCTTTCTCATCTTATCTTATCCTAAGGATTAACTTATCTTCAAACTTATTATTTCCTTAATCTATAGTTAAATACTCATATTTCAGCATTACATCGGACGACCATCCGACGTTCAAACGGCGATACCGATTCGATTCGGATTATTTTTACCCTACCCTTTTCAACTCGCGAATACGCTTCTTCTCCTCCTCCTCCTCCTCCTCCTCCTCCTCCTTCTGCTGCTCTTTTCAAGAGCATGCGTGTTTTCAACGACCATACGATACCAAGATATTCCTTCGATACCGATAATCGATTTAACGAAACGAATATATACACGAGTGTGACGTAACCAACCAATCCTTTCTCGATTCCTTTTTGAATTCCCATGGGCAGTATTTCGCGAACAAAAAAAAAAAAAAAAAAAAGAAAAAAAAGAAAAAGCGAGAGAGAGAGAGAGTTCCGACTGATCATCTCCAGCGGCGGATGGAAGTTGGAGCTTAAAAGGGTTAGGTACAATTTCCTGTTGTTCATTCATTTAAAATAACGACGGTACGCGGTTCGCTGCTTCCTCCATACCCGCGCCCTGTAAATGCTTTTTTATCCCCGGAACTAATTACAATTTAGCATTTTTAATCCTGCGAAAAAGCGCATTCCAACCCAACCTTCTCTCTTTCCCTCTTCCCGGCCGGAACTTCGTTCTCAAGCGCTTACAAACGTACGTTGTTAGCGCCATTCAGCCGCGGCATCCACGCCGCCACTCTTCTCTTCCTCCGTGGAGGAAGCCGCTCGTATTTTTCTGGAAATTTCAACAGAGAGGAGAACGCGCGCGCCAGTTCTCGACATCCTGTATTTCCTCCTCCTCCTCCTCCTTCCCCCCTCCTCCTCCCCCCTTTCTCGTCCCGGAGAGCGGCTCCTCCCTGCCGCCGCCGCCGAAGCGAAAGTAGAGATATAGATACCCACCACCAGCCAGGTTGGCCAGGAGCGAAGAAATTGAAGAACAGCTTAAGGGTAGGAGGGCTTCGCCACGGGCTCAGCAGCCAGCTCGGTGTAGCCAATTATTGCGGATTTATAACCGACCACTTGATTCGGTCTCGAGCTACTACTCGAGTCGGCCGCATTTCCGAATTGCAATTTCTCCACCGTAACTCCATCTTCAACTATGAAATTTTCCTTCCTTCTTTAAATAAATTTTCTTACTTATACTCGATTTGTCGTTATTACACCGATTCGTATAATATATGTATGTATGTATGTGTATATACGTATACATCACAGATATCGACGAACATTTCGAACATGAATTTCTTTTATCCGTTTTTCGTTTAATTTTTACGATGGTCCTCTCTATCGAGAAGTTATAACGAACGATCGCGAGTAGTTTTCAAAGTCGGTAGAGGTAGCAAGTAGTCCGGGGCTAAACGTAGTTATACGTAGTTCTTTTTTTTTTTTTTTTTTTGCTTTTAGAGGTTTAATCCGGGGTGGGGGGGGGGGGCGTTTGTAAATTTTGCAGGACACGATACGCGGTAAGAACACATCAACCCAGATTTGCTAAACACTTCGTACGAGTTGTTTCGCGAAACTCCATACACGGGCAGGGTAAATATATATATCGATTCTCGTGTCTGTATGTCTTCCTCTCGCTTTGCCAGAATGGAGGAGACGCGTTCAATCGAGGCTTTGATGTATAAATTGCAGCTTTCTCGTTTTCGATCCCACCCTTCCCCCCATCCAACTTTCTACTCCCTTTACCGGCACGATTCCTCTATAGGAGACACGGAAAGGGTATCCCGGCATCTATCACTTCCGCTTTTCTTTTCCTCGTGGACAATCGGTCCGGAGAATCGCTATCGAGACGTTTACTCCGTTCAAGATTCCGTTTCATTCTCTTACCGATGTTTCTACCTGTCTACTTACATTTTTTATACATCTCTATCGGATCCCGATAGAAATAAAAGCCGACCCAATCTCCAAAAAAGCTCTCTCCTCCGAACGAATAATCTTTTCTCGAAAAAAGAAAAAAATTAACTAACTCCGTTAAAATTACTCGTTAAAATTCTACACGATCTCTCTCTCTCTCTCTCTCTCTCTCTCTGTTCTTTTAAATGGTAGATTAACGCGTAGATAACCGAAGGTCCCTCACGAAAGATATTCAACCTCACGATTCAACTCGGATCCGATTAATAAAAGGAATGGATCGCGAATTGAAGAACGGTCTCTGCCGGCGCAAGGCCACCGCGGCTTAGTAATTTAATCAGCTAAAACTAACATCGGCTCTCTGTTTCCCCAACCTTTCCTTCCTTCCTTCCTACTCGGCCGCCTCTTTCTTCTTCTCCCTACTGCTCTTCTTACCTCCGTAACCGACCAACCCCAAGATGATTTAATCTTGCTAAAATGGTGCAAGTACCTATATAGGTACTTAGAAGGCAGGGTCGCGACACGAAACAAAATAATTCAAGAAAGTAGGTGTATATATAACCTCCCGCGCGGAACAAACGCAGAGAATCCTCTCCGTTCCTTCGAGATCGTACAACACTCCTCTCCCCAAAATCTCGTAGAAGAAAATGGAAGATACGTTTAATTCGATCGAAGGAGAAATCGATAATCCGTTCGTTTCATCTGCTGGCGACGACATCGTAGGTCGAGCGCGTAAAACGATTCGCGGAAGGCGCGATCGAACGCGTAAAGACTTATCGCGCGCTGCGATCAGGCGTATTTGCGTTTGCTACTACGATGATCCTTCTTTGCGCCCTATCACCGCGCCAGGATCTACGGCCCTGTGTACAGGGTCGGGGAACACGTGGTTCGCGCGCAGGGTTGGCCACGTGGCGCAGATAACAGGATGGGGCGGTCGCCGCTTTCCTCGAGGGGTAGGAACCAACCCCCCGGAAAATTAAGTGCTTGTAGCTCGGATGATAATACGGCGTCGCTCGGCCTATTTTCCAAGTGTTTCATCGCGCGGAAACGGAGAGAGAGAGAGAGAGAGAGAGAGAGAGAGAGAGAGAGAGAGAGAGAGAGAGAGAGAGGGAAAGGGAAATCGCTCGCCAATTAAAATATCGTCGACAACGAATTAAACAATGTTCGTTTCTTACCTGTTTCGTCGCAGAGTCGATGAGCCTCACGTAGATGTCCTGTACCTGCCTAACACCTGTAACAATGAAGATATATCACTAAATGAAAGGTAAATGAAAGGTAAATGAAAGGTGTATAAAAGATGTGTATATGTATATATATATATATATGGAAGAAGGAAAAAAAAAAAAAAGAAAGGATCGTTTTCTATAAAATAAGGTGCTCGGAATATGCAATTTGGTTGACAATTTGGTCGATGCATATCGCGATATACCAAAAGACCGAGGGTAGGAAAGGAAAGGTCTTGCGCGCACAGGTTGAAAAGATAAATAGTTACGCCCTTTTTGGAACCGAAGGCAGTATCGAATAGGGTTTTTTCGTTACGTTGATATAAAGACTACTGCTGCTCTTTATTCAATTTACCCCGTGTACAGTTTTTCGTCGATTCGGTAAGAAGGCCCCATTAAGTTAAGAGCGTTGCGCGCAGGCATCCGCGGACGGATGTGCATGGAATACGACGAATACGGAAACGAGTCCAAATTCTGACAAGTTCGGCGCCGCTGAAAGGGACTGTTCGCAGAAAAACTTACATATTAAGGAGCATTTAAGGTGGACGACGAGGTAAGCGGCTTGATCGCATCCCCGGGGACGTATGCACAATCTCCGTTGTTTTTGCATGGACCAAGCCCGTACTTCGTACCGCCCGACTCGAGTACTCGGCCGACCACCTCCTCTCCTCGCCAACCAGCTCGCCGTCGAGTCGTCGCGGCGAGGCAAATTCTCGTACGTGTACTGTGTTAATTATTTTCACGGCGTCACTTTCGTAACCTCTTCTGTTCGTAAACGTTTCTCCCAATTCGATCGAGAACCTCTCGCTCGACCCCCCCTTTTCCCTCCTCCCCCTCCTCCTCGATTCGAGAAATTCGACAAATCGTTTCGATATCTTTCCGATTATCGTTGCATCGGGGAGAGAGGGCCGATAAGAAATTTACGCGGCGAATAAACGGGGAAACGCGGCTCGCCTCGCGTTAAAATTTACCCCGGATATTTTAATCATACGAAATTACATCCATTAGAGACAGCTTGATTCGTTATTACCACCCCCTCCTCGACCGTTATAGCGGTGTGCAGCTAGTGGCGGGCCAGTTTATTAGGTGGAACGAGCAATTTTGTCGCGCGATCGAGCTCTCCGTGCGTATTACCGTGCCCGGTTATTGGTTATACCCCCGTTATCTATCGGTAGTCGAACTAGCTTCCACGTTTATATCGCGTCCCGCGATTCGAAGCACAAGTTTTCGAAGCACAGCAACAGTGTGGGTGGGGTGGTGCTGCGCAGAAGGGTGAGCGTGGGGGGGGGGGAGGTAACGGAGGGGCATAATCCCAGGGAGTATTTCGGACAGACACCCTCGTGGCTTCCGGCCTCGCGTGTCCGGTAAGCCGAGTAAATCCGGACATAAGACTGCCAGACTCTCCCCGCCGGCTACCAGAGGACCGACCCAGACTCACGGCCGCATAACGTTACCATGGATTACGATATTCCGGCCGAAACTAGCTCACAAATTACCTCGAGAAACCGTCGCGGCTTTACCGGAAGTTACTCGCCTCCCCCTCTCCTCTCGCTTCCTCCCGCTTTCCACCCGAGGGAGAGGGAAGAGGGAGGGAGGGAGGGAGGGAGGAGGCGTAGAACGACACAACAATGGGACACGTCGATCGTTGGCGAGGTTGATTGGAAAACGGTCATACGCACGATCAATTGTTAACTGTTTTGCGAGGATGAAACGATTTCTGTCATTAGAGCGGAATGTTAGCGGTTTCCAACGATTTATTGCGGTTATGAGAGCTGTTCCCAGCGTCTTGTTTTTCAAACCTTGGATCGCTTGTTCGCTATTTAGAGTCGAGTATCGTAGAGAGATCGAGTTTCTTTTATTATCATTATCCATCCTTTTTTTTTTATATAATTATTGTTACCAGTTTATATGAAATCCAGGTTTTTCTCTCGGGTATTTTGTGCCACGCGCGAGAGAAATTTTTGAAAATTCGTCGATTCCTCGTGTCCTGGTTAGCCGCTTTTCCTCGAGAGAAGTTTTAAATACGATTTAAAAAAAAGGAAGGAAGGAAGGAAGGAAGGAAACGAAATAAAAGATAACGCGGTCCGTTATCTTTCTTTATCGGTAAATTTATAAGAGATATTCTCTCGGCATTGCGGTAACACGCTTACACATTTTTTTTCTTTCTTCTTAATTCGTATATATATATATATCTCGGTCGTAATAATAAGTTCGCATGAATCATGGGATTAAAAATTATTTTGCGGATCATATTTTTTTCTTTTTTTTTTTTTTACGATACTTTCTTTCGAATAGAATCGTCGAATTTCAATCGTATCCGTTCCGTATCGAGGAATCCACGTTTCCTTTTTCGTAAGGAAACTTTATTATAGCGGTATCGCGTTCGAGTTTAGTTTTTTCGGTTGGGAAGAAGTGGTTGGTCGCATGTAAAACGGTCGAAAGTTTTGTCCCGATTCCACGGATAGCAGCAAGCTTCGCGCAATAAAAATCGCGTCCAATCGCGGATAACGAACGATTTATCCTCTCTCTCTCTCTCTCTCTCTCTCTCCCTCCCCCTGCCCCCGTTCTCGGTATGTAAACAAGGCAACAAGGCATAAAATCGCTCGTCGTCGAATTCATTTATGCAAGCGCGCCGATGCATGTTAAGGAGAGAAGCGCGATGCCACGGAATCGGGACGACGCAGCTTCGTCGTAGACGTAGCGGCGGCTCGAACCGCGCGCGCAACAACGCAACAAAGGCAAAAGATGGAGAAGAAGGTAGCGTAAGAAGCGGTATCGCGTGCCAAGTCCTGCTGAGAGGAGGCAGATAGATCCGTTCGTATTAGCATAACTAGGCAACCAACTTCAACGCGAGCAAGAAACGATCGAAGAAGCGGACACCGCCCATTCCATTCGTCCCGCGATCGGCATCCTTAATCACCGCTCTTATTAACGAGCCGTTATATTCCGCGGCCCCCCCCCCCCGCGCCGTTCATTCTTTCGTTTCCACGCGTCCCTCCCTCTCTTCCCCCCCTCCTCCTTGCTCTCCTCGTCTCGCCTCGCGGCACGACAACAGGCGAGACGAATGGGAAGGAAGGGAGAACGAAAGGAGGAATGAAAGAAATCGAATGAAATGGAAGAGAAACGGAGGAGGAGGAGGAGATGCGACAAAAAGAAGTAGAACCTGATACGGAGAAGCGGTGTCGTCACTCGAACGTAGGATAGGCTCGTGTTTCTCGTTCATCGTTATTGTTTAATTATAGATTTATTGGTCGGATCGGTGACGGTCGGAATGCCGATCGTAGTCCGAGGGAGTGGAGTTGGGTGGGAGGGGAAGGGCGAGCTCGCGCCAATTTGTCTTCTTCCGATATAAAAGCTGGTGGGATACACGGCTACAAAAGTATTTCGTGCATGAAAGTTTTATAGAGGAACGACGAGGCTCGAGCGAGCCGAGTTCTCCGGTTCGAGGCATAAATCAGAGCCGCGACGATCTATCGATTCGCTGTAAAGGACATAACCGGTGCCTCGATGGAAGACGTATAGGCCACCACGTTATATCGTAACGTTCGGTTGCATCACTCGCTCATTGAGAATCGCCCCATTCCCCCTTCGTTCCGCGATTGAACGTTGGACATTTTATGGGCCGCGATTAGCATTTCGCTCGATCGTAATGAAACGAACGCGATGTATAATTCAAAAATCTCGTATTTTCCGAAAGGCGGGATCGCTCGGGATAGAAATTATCGAGGAAAATGGAGCAAAACGGGAGGGGCGCGAGTTTATTTATCTATCCACGTGTCGAGGGTTGAGGAGAGCGGGTGGAGGAATAGAAAAGGACGGGGGCAGGGAATAGAACGAAAAGCAAGGAGCGAGAATGGTGGAATCTAGGATGGATCCCCCTAGGAAGGTGGTTGGCACACAGGATAGTATTGTATATATAGGTAGGGATAGTTAGTTATTTCTTGTTTGCAATGTTGGCAACACGTTTTAGTGCCCATAGATGGCAGGGCGGCCCCTCAGTCAGTCGTGCCAACGCAAAAATCTCGCATTGATTGATCGGCTCGCAAACGGCAGAGGCAAGAAGGCTGATGGTATGAGCCGCGGAAAAGAGAAAGGGGAAGTGGAAAAGAAACGAGGGGAAGAGATGGTCGCGAGAGAAAGAGGCATGAGAACGGAGACAAGAAACGAATAAGATAAAGAAAGCACCGCGGAGGTTGACGTTGTTCCCGATGTACACGGGTTGAAAAAACGTCTGGAATGAAAGCCAGCAGATAGCGCCTTGTGGGCTTTTTAATATGTTCATAATACGAGCACGTTTTTGAAGAGAGTCTCTGCTGGTTGGACCACCTCCGGATCGTTCGACCGCGCTTCTTCTGCTCCCTTTTCTCCGTGTTTCTCTCCCTTTCCTTCCTTCCTTCGTCCACGCACAGACGTTCTCGAACCGTTTCTTCGCGACGGAAACTAAACTCTTTTTGTCGAACCTGGGCCAGTGACATAAAATATGTCTCTGTTGCACTCGTAACTTCCTCGGCTTTTTACCTCCCCTCCGAGACCGAGTGTTTGCGCGGAATGTTGATGGCCCGTCATCGTCGCTTCGGATGGGATTATCGCGTGGCTCGCTCTTCCAGATTGACTCGAAACCTTTTTTTTCCTTTTTTCTTTTCTTTTTTCTTTTCTAAATCGAATCGAATCTCCATTTCCAATCGTGGTCGTGGTTCGTGCTACGTTTCTTTTTAAATAAAATTCCGAATAACTTTTTCCTCTTCTCGCTATTTTAACACGCGCCTACCGTTTTATTACGCGGATCTCGTCGCGGCCAATATTTATCGGCCATCGGGTTTCTTCTTACGATTTCTTCCCCCCCCCCCCCCCAAATGAAATTCAAACACGTATCGATTGATAATGATCCCCGATGATCGTACGTACAACAGTTTCGATGTATGTACATATTAGAAATAGTGTTGACCGCAATTCGGTATTCGTAAATTGATACGATGAGTCATAATTAATATAATTCGGTTTACTCACCGTTCGAGTACAACAGATGCAGGCTATATTGAATGCCATTGTTCGTTTTCTGTCCTTCGGATTCCTACGAACAAACGTATTGAACAAACGTTAATGACAATAGTTTGCATCGTTTAAGAGAAAGAAAGAAAGAAAGAAAAAGAAAAAAAGAAAAAGAGAAAAATATAATTGGATCAAAGTATAAGATTAATGCGCGTTCAGCAATGAGGGATGATCACGTTCGGGGGATCGACGAATTCTCTCTAAATTCGTCCTCCTCGAAACGACGACGTCGTCATTTTCGATTATAACGTCCACCTCGATTCGTCGATCCATTAAAAATCGGTACGAGGGAATTTTCAGACTCGTCAAATCTCGTTAATCTCGGCAAATTGGGCTCGAATCGCGTTCGAAGGGTAATACGTTCGAAGGAACGGAGATGCCGCGCGTTCTTCACACCCCGTTCCATTTTAATTAAGTGCACCGTGACGCAACTCCGGCGCGCTCGCCTCTGCTCCACCTCACGCTAATTATTAATTTCTTGATGTGCCGGTAAGAGCCGTGCCATTACGTATGGCGTGCGATGCATAATTATCATCCTGCCCTGTTGACGAGTCATGCGTGCATCGCGCCATATGCCGCAGCCGCGGTAATGCATTTTCAACTATCTATCCCTCCAACACCCAGGGCTCAGCCAATCCCCCCTCCTGGCCACGACATTTACTCGTGCGTACAATCTTTTCGAGAACAACCAGCTCGATCGATACGAGCGAGAAATCAACGTAATTAATATCTCATAGGTCTATCTTGATCGAATTTGCCGATACAAGAAAGATTCTCGGCCGTTACGATCAAATTTCCCCGGTTTCCATCCCAATTAAAATCGTTATCGTTCGTTAAAACATTGATGAATCGCGATCGGTAAATAATGAAACGTATTAATTGTAAGTAATACGTAATACACACCGATATAATTATGCAAACGTGTATTCGAAAATATAGTCGATCGAAGCAATCGATGATAATCGTGGGATCGTTCTTCTTCCCTTTTCTTCTTCCACCCGTGTGTACGCATCGAGCGTGCTCTCTTTCACTCTGACACACCGCGACCATTAATCTTTAAATTCGCGAGCGCACGATGGACGCACGTTAATCAGGCGTTAATACACAGGCTCGATCCACGACTGCTTTTTAATTAAACACGAATAAAAAGCTGATAGGAGAAAAAAAGAACGAATGCCGGAGAGGCCCCTCCTCCTCCACCATTTATTTACGTAGGGCATCAGTTTCCGGGAACTGTATGTATGTTCCACCCGCTATTGCGACCCCTGCCACGCTCCATTTATATACACGTTTTGCATCGTCGGGTAAAAGACTTTTACCTATCGTCGAATCTGTCGGAATGATCAGGCTCTCTTTGCTCGATACATTTCGATGCGCGTCGACTTGGAGTAGGCAAGCAAGCAAGCAAGCAGGACAGACGCAAAACGGGGACTGATCTATGCTTACGGTGCACGACCCTAATTAATAGGGAGGCGATGCAACCGTCCTGCTCACGTGAATTATATATATAGACGTGTGCTCTTACGGGGAGAGGATGGAGGGAGGAGGAATGGAGATATCAAGATAACCCGATGCAAATCGAGCCGAAGGAATAGAAAGTACACACACTTGTCCCCGCTCACTCGCAAATGAGTTTTCAATGCTTTCTTTGTCACTTTGTTTCTCTACTACATTTGCATTTCAGCTCTTTGATCCAATTTAATTTTAAGCGGCATGTTAAACGCGCGAGAGATTGCGAGAGAAATTCGAGGGAGGAGTGTTGTAATTTCGAATAGGTGTAGAAAAAAATCTTCTTCGGATTCGTTAGATAAAATCGTTTGAGCGTCTCTTCGTCACCCGAGGCGTGGAAAAAAGACGAAAGACGAACGAAACTGAAGTGAAACGGAAAGGAAAGGAAAGAAAGGAAAAGAAAGGAGGAACGGAAGTGGTTAAATAGAGATTTGATCGATAGAGAGAGCAGCCATTCGAAATTCTAGATTCTACGATCTGTACGTACGCACACGTGTCACGGTAATTTATCCTTATATCGTGGATCTGGATTTCTGTCATGTATCTGACGTTTCGAGTGTTCTATGATATACACGGGTAATCGATTTACGATGTACAAACTCGTACTGGTTCGAGGCGCACGAGGTGGAAGGGATACGCGACCATTCGCGTGGTCGTCCGCACGATCTCTCTCTCTCTCTCTCTGTGTGCCAGTGCGGTTACAGCGATTTCTTTTGCGCAAGAATGAGCGTTAAATCGCGTGTGGCAGTCAGTTTTTCCTTAAACAGCTATACTAATTGACCAATAGAAAGTGGAGCTCTAACGATGACTGCGCTGTCAATCGTGTCCCGCTCGCAGATCGTTCGCACGGGGTCGCGACAACTTCGACTTCTCCGCGCGTCCTTTCAATTTCTATCCTTCCGATCTCTGTGATCGTCTCGATCATAACTCGATCATAATTCTACGTTTAATCGAATGATCATCCCTCGATCGACGGGATTTCACCGCTGCAAAAAAGCGCGGGAGAACCGGATGTCGGTGTTTGTGTGTTCGAATTACGAAAAAAAAAAAAAAAAGAGAGGAAAAAAAAGGAAAGAAAAATTGTAACTTTCGCGTCTGTACAACTATATTTTGAATTATATCGGTTAATGCGTTAGACGCGTTTTCCTTTTTTCCGCGCGGATCGTTTCTCTTCGCGGATATAAATTATTTATTAATTTAAATGGCGCAAAAACTACTTAAGGAAATCGATATAGAAATGGATTGGAGACGGGATTAAAATGCTCGAGAGCTGCTGTTACGAATCAATCAGAGAGTAGGAAAACTGCATAGTTGAAAGGTAAATCTGCATTTACCGATTGATTGCTTTTTAATCAATGCATTCTCGGGGAGGAAAATGTAGAGGCTGAAAAGCACGTATTAATGACTTTATTTGCTGGAATTCTTGCATTACATTTCTTCGAACGCTATGAAAATACAATTAGATACGTCGTCGATATTCCAACGAATTCGAACTTCATGATTAACATTCCCCTTCCTCCTCCCCCCCCCCCCAATCATGCTTTTTATTCACATTTTCAACAATATTTCGACACGCGGTATGGTTAAAATTCGAATGGAGGGGGAGGACACGTATCGATCTAAATATTTAAAGCTAAGACGTTGAGCGTAATCGAATATTTACGATTTATTCGCTCGTATTTTCAACGGTAGAACGATTCAGTAACGAATGTTGGAAGAGATAGAATCTGCGATAGGAAAAGGAGAAGAGAGAGAGAGAGAAAGAGAGACGGCGGACGAAAGAAAGTGGAAAGGCCGGTTGGTTATTATTCGTAGCTCGATTCGCGTGACAACATCGATGCTCTTACGCGATCCGTCCATTTCTCACGCGGCCAATGGATTTTCGCCTGTCGGACTAATTGCTGGAAAAGCTGGAGGTGTATCCTGGCCGCCGACTATCGATATGTATACGTATAGGCGGAGCCGTTTAATATTTGACGTCGGCCCCGATGGAAACGGCAATTATCGAGATAAGCGTACGCTCGCACGATATTCCCTCATGTCATAAAGGTCCACCTCGCCTTTTTCCACTTAACCTCATGGGGAAAACGGGGACTACGATGTGCATTGAAATTCCAAACTTGTCACTCGACGCCATCGCTTAATTTTAACTTGATTATTAACCGATGATCCCCGATTTTTTTTTTATCCATATATATATATATATATCTGGATTTTTCCCTCTACACCTCTCTAGAAGGTACGCTCGTACTTGATAGAGATATACAAGGAAGTGTGATCTTTGTGTCTCTACTTACCTGATCTTTTTCGACGAAACCCATGAAAGAAGTCCTCTCTATCTCGATCGGTTGCCCGTGTCGATCGTAAAGAGCGATCACGAAATGGAAGAAGTTACTTTTCCTCAAATTACTCGGTGGTTGTTTTTCGAAGTGTGCCCTGCCGACGCCGACCCTGAAATTCACAAATGTACAAATTATTTAATAAATCATTCCTCGTCGTTTATTCCCAACAACGCGTAACGAAAAACGTGCATTCTCAAAAAAAAAAAAAAAAAAAAAAATTGTATTCAATCTCTCTCTCTCTCTCTATGCTATATTCAGGAATCGCGAAGCATTTCAGTAGGATCGCCGACTATGAATAACGCGCGTGTATTGGATACCGCGAACGATGCGCGATTACCAAATTCGGACGTCACAAGTGAGATCCTGTATCGTAGGGTGAAATAGGTATATCCTATTCGGCCTTGAATGGAATAAGAATGGCCAAAACTGGTAGAGAGGAAAGACAAACGAGGTTGTCGGATGGGGGAGCGCGCAGGTGGCCTCGACGCCTTAAAATCCCATTAAGGTCTCATGTGCCGAGATTAGGCCACCGGACTCCAATGCCATCTTTGAGTAATGGCACGGAAAGTCCCCTTTTCCACTGCGCTACTTCGCACAGTTCGCGCGTCCAACGCTCCGGATTGATCCTTCGGAACGTGACTTTTCGCTGCCCTTTTATCTCGCTCTCCGTTTCGATCGAAACGAAATCTAAACGCGCGTAAACGTGATTATTTTTCCATCGTGTCGTTTGAGAAAATCGTCTCGCCAACAGATATTAATCGTCGCACACGACGATTATTTATTCCAAACGTTTCGCGCTAAAAGCTATTTCTTCCCTAACCTCTATCATTAGAGACACCTCTCTATTTTTCGTATCAAACGCGCGTTTCGTGTAAACGCGTAATTCTATCCTCTCTTTCGCATCGCGGAGAGGCATCCATTCCCCACATCCATAAAAGTTATCGCATAACAGATTCTTCGAAACGATAGAAACGCGACGACTATCGACAAAGCGATCGAAGATAAAAGAGGTAGTAGATGGAAGGGAAACGATAAAGCACACTTCATGCGACGCCACGTGTAAATACACGCTAGATTCCTTTCCGATTCCCATTTTTCCCTCCTCCCGGTTTTTCCGAATTTTCGGATGGAAACACGCGTGGAAAATAAAAAAGAAAAAAAAAAGGGAAGAGCAGTAGCCGGGACGGTTTTTTAAGCGCGGTTGCAGAGGTTGCGACGGTTAAAAACCGGCGCGGAGAAATCGCATTATCGGCGTGGCGATGATCGGGAATCGCGGGTGGCGATAAAACGATGGCGCGCGGCGCACTGCCATCAGGACTGGCGCCGCCGTCTCTCAGAGCGGAAAACTGAATCGACTGGACCGAAAATGAATAGCGGCAGTTTTGCAGCACATTTGCGAAATAAATGATGGTATCGGCGGTGCGTTTGTCACGGGAGGCGGTGGGATGTCGGTCTGCCGGCAGGCAGAGGAGGCAGAGAGCAGGAGGAGGAAGAGGAGGAGGTGGAGGAGAGGGTTAGAAGGGGTTCGGGTGTTTCGAGGGCGAAGAGGGTGGCGGTGAATCGGATGCATAGAGGAGAGAGAAGAGAGGGTCTGGTGGAGGGAAGGAGGGCAGTGGGGTGGTGGAGAGGTTGGGAGGGTAGTGATGTACTGCCCGTGTCGATAATTATCGGTGGCTGATTAACCGGCCGCCGGTTCGCGCCCCATAACTCTCGACGTCCGATTATTTTGCCCCGTTTGCCATGCACCAATTCCTATATAACGCGTAGCCACGTCCTCCTACCGAGCCTTTACATTATCACCTGCGGTGCAATGAGTGTCGCGCACCTTTTTCCAAACTATTGCGGATTGCGGCCGCCCACGGTTTCGCGGTTTCAAGAACGCGTCCACGTTCCGATACGCGATAATACGCGACCCAACTGCTCGTGTCTTTTATTTCGCCGATAATTTCTCGAAAATTTCCCTCCTTTTTCGTACAATTATAATCACTCTGCTCGTTAAAAGTGCATGTTCAAAGTGGTAAAAAAATAATAGGATCGATCATGCTGCTATCTATCTACGTTTTCAACGAAGAATTCGGTTTAAAATAAGGAAAGGTTTAAAAATCGATCGAAACGAACGATCGATCCCTTTACGCTTTAACAATATCCCTTTATCAAGCGGATTTATTTTTCCTCGTCGCAACGAGGACGAAACGTTTAAAATTCTCGCCTCGCCTAATTCTATCTCGGATAGAATAATAATAAATTTTTAAATAAACGGGAAACTGTTTGTATCGAAAGAAAGAAAAGAAAAAAGGAACGTAATAAAGCCGACGACAAAACGACACATGCTCGCTTTCGAGAACAGCTTTCCTTACCGAGTAATCCCCGTAATTTCCCCGTTCTCCCCTACCGATGTATTTTCGCGCGTGTTCCTTGCTTGGAAGAAAGAAGAAGGAATGGACGAACGTCGGAGAGGCCGTAGCACGGAGGTGATAATTACAGGTGGGATTGCCGGATTCCCGGAGCCGGGGTAGGTACAATTTGCCACGCGCCCGCTTTCGGATAGCAGATAAGGTTGATCGGTGGGGCGCGACGTGCCGCTGCATTCGCTTCGGCCTCGAGGCACCTCCACTCTCTCCCTAACAACTCCCCGCGTCACTTTTCTTTCGCTCGCGATTCGATCGCTGCCGACAAAGATAACCCGATACTCGCCGCGCGCCAAATACGCAAATGAAGATGTAGGACGCGATAGGTGTTCTTTTCGCGCGATACCAGTTTTTCCCTGCATCGTTGCGCCCATTGGTGGTTGGCAGGGATACGCGTTATATACCAACGCGTTCTTAGCAAAATGTCGATTTAAGGAAAACAGTTGGTGGGCAAAGAGAGAGAGAGAAATCGAAGCGGGACCAACCACCACGCTAAGTCAAAGATTCGAGTTAAAAACTCGAGGAGGAGGAATTCGGTCACGATCCATCGGTGATGGATTCCCGATTTAGCAGTCCTCTCCCCTCTCCCTATATTCATACGCGGAATTTTGTAACGATAACCAACTTTTTTTTAAATATCGACGAAACTCACGAATCGAAGAAGAAGAAGAAGAAGAAGAAGAATACGATTTATTTCGAAAAAGATTCTTTTTTTTTTTTCTCGATCGAATTAAATTCGAGAACGATGTTGCGTTGGCGAAACGCGGAGAACAATTTTTGCTTTATCGGTCACGGAAGTAAATATTGACGCGTTGGCAATTTGCAAGCGCAGATCGTCGAATGATCGTCCGGGCTATATTCTATACTTTACACAGCGAGCCGCAACCTATGCTATTTGCGCGCAATGCATTACGGGCGAAATATGCGGATAATACGAATCCACGGATACGGTTACGAATTCGTGGATAAAGCAATCGCGGAGAATTACAATAAATCCGCAGTTAATGTATACCACCGGGCGTTAGTTATTACGAGTTGGCCGAAGCGCAGTCTATTTACGCTTGCACCCAACGTGATTCATAATGCGCGTGGAGATAATGAGCAATTTGTAATATATCCGAATGTAATTCGCAACTAGTCCGCCGCGTTCCCGCGGATGCTGTTCAATTTAATGCCGTATTTCACTGCCTCGTCCGACAAAAATTTATTAATTCGTTCGCGCACCAACCGTGCTTCCGCGTTACGATGATAACATACACGCTTTTATTACGAACGAACCATCACCCCCTCCCCCTCCCCTCCTCCTTTAACCGAAAAACGGACTTTTCTTCGAATTAATTCGGAAAATTTTCTCGGAAAACTTTGCCGGATATACAAGTAAAGTTTCGCGATTACATTAGCCGCGTAAAACGTATTCACCGATTTGCGAAAGCAACAATCGCTTTACAACTTTCCCTTCCTCGTATATTCCTTTTACTTTCGCGACCCCAGAGTCGCGGGGAAAGTCATTGTTTTTCCACGGGCGACGCGCAACACAACTCGTCCCTCGCTCGAGAAACCACGATGGTTTACTGCTTCATTAGGTGGGCAACTTTTTTAGGGGTTTTTAAAAAGCGCGAGAGTTTATGTCTGTTTGCTGCGAGTTTTAAAACAGTTTCGCCAACCCCACTCGCAACCCCCTCTTTTCGAGTCGACGTGCACAACGCCGTTCTCTCTCTCTCTCTCTCTCTCTGCATCGCCTCCTCTTCACCAAGGAAATTTAACGATTCTTTTTTTTTTTTTTATCCAAGTCCACTCCTCTTGTGCGATCGTTTTTTCCCGTTGTTTCGATCGATTCAATTTTTAACCGATTCGCCCCGTATCGTGGATAGATATTATTTGCGGACGTAAAATGAAATTTAAACGCTTTTCATAATAAAATACGGGATCGCGTTACGCCGGCCGATATTTATTAATTTAAACAACGAGTTCGTTTCGCGTATAAAATTGTATTAAACGCGAAATTTTACGCGCATCGAGCAGGATGGCATCGAATTAACGTTAAAACTCCGTATTTATTACTCGATTCTTCTCGCTTAACCAATGATATTTAACTCGTTCGCGTATTTTTTTTTTTTTCTCTTTTCCTTTTCTTTGCGAATCGCGTGAATCCTTGCGGTGAAACAAGCATTGTATCCGCTAATTTTTTTTTCAATCGAAAAAATAGCATCGATTCGTGTAAAATATCGTATAAGGGAGGGGGGCGGGGGAAAAATGGAGCGACAAAATTGGTCGTTAAGCCGCGATAATTTTTCGGTTTTTCCTTGAGACGCGGAGAAAGGGCGGAAATAGCCGGGAGGAAAAACGATCGAGCGAAAGAGGGGTGGGGAGGGGAGCAAAAGGCGCTAAAATTCTCAATTACATTAACTCGATTCCGGTCGCCCACCACTCCCGTGTCACGCCACTTAGGGAAGGGGTTAGTTAAGAGAACCGCTATTGGATTAGCGACGAGCCCCCAACCCGCTCGGTTTACCTCCTCCCGAGTCCGCGTATCTGTACCTTCGTCGTTTGCACGTCGTACAAATCCCTTAAGCGAGGCTGCAATAAAGCACGGTTTATCGTTCGCCAAATGCAGCTACGTGTGAACCGCTTTGAGAACGCTCCGTTTCCAAAGATAAACTGGATATTTGTTCGCGTGGCACGAAATACCGAGGACATTGTCGTTCCCCCGATGACGCGTCATAATTCGAACGTGTAAAAAAAGGAACGTGTAGAAAAATATAACGAGGGGGGAGGGGGGGGAGTTTTTCGATTCTTATCTCGATCGATGATCTTTTCGATCGTCGCCAATATTTTCTCGATACTTTTATGGGAGGAGAAGGGGGAGAGGGGGGGGAGGGGAGGAGGGGAGCTTCAAGAATCTCGTTTCGCGCTTATTTCTTCGATACTTGGTTAATAACGATAAGAAAAATACTTGATTTAATCGCGATGTTTTATTAAAATTTACTATTTGTCCATCAAATTTACCTTTTCTCGTAAACATTTGCGTAAATATTTTCTCTCGTCATCGTTCCAACGTGCAACGTAAACGATGATATACTCTCCTGCCTCTATCCGACGGATCGCGACACCGCGATGGCGCGTTATTTACGAAGATACTTTTCCCCCAACGAATTTTCTCACAAATTTCCACGAAAATTATCATCAGCCATTCGAAATATTTTTAACGTACATTTTACACGCGTATACGTAAATCTATCCATCTTGAACGATGTCGCGATTTATATACGTTACTCGTACTCGTCCTTTCGAAACAAAACAAACTCTCCTTCGTTCCACTTTGTTCACGTAATGGAGAATTTCCGGATTTCGATATTATCGTCGGCAGATCCGGTCGATTCGTCGTCGTCGTCGTCGTCGTCGCCTTTACACGCTCGTGCTCGAGACGCGGAGATAAAATGTAATGGGCGAGGGAGGAGGTGAAAAAGAAGTGGGAAGGAGGAGAGAAAGAAAAAGCAAAAAAAAAAAAAAAAAAAAAAGAAGAAAGAGGATCGTTATACTCACGTTCCGTTGTCGGCGAGCGCGGGCTGTGGCCAAGCACGTGGCACGGGTTCCTCCTTGAGTATCTGCCTCATGTCCTGAGGCGCGAAAACGAGAGGCGCCCGCGGGTGGTGATGAGGAGGAGGCGGTGGCGGAGCTACGCTCGCCCCGTACAGCTTACGTCCCCAGTGGCCCTCGAGTTCGACGGGGCTTCCGCCCCCCGTGGTAGCCCCCGTGCCACCCCCTGCGCCAAGTCCGAGCCATGGCGACCCCCCAGCACCCACGATCGTGGAGCTGGGCAGGAGACCGCTCCACTCGTCGGACCGCGTCGTGAGGCCGTACGGACTCTCCTGGGGCAACAGGCTTTCTCCTTCTCGTTGCCACCCTTCGCGAGAACAACCTTCCTCGCCGCGGCTGATCGAGAGAGATCGTAACCTCTCGGTCAGAACGCTCCTCTCCACCGCCACGTTTCTTCACGGGAGACCATCAATCGAGCCTCTCCTCGATCCCTCGATCATCGATAATGCCTCTCCGTTCCCGTTCTATGCCCCCGATACTATTCCCATTCCCCCGTCACACCGCACATGCGTCTCGATTTTTCACTCCAATTTTAAGACGATCCAAGAACGAGATCGATCGATCGATCCCCACCGCTCGATCCTTCTCTTCTTTCTTTCTTTCTTTCTCTTTCTTTCTTTCCTTTTTTTCTTCCTTCCTTCCTTCCTTCCACTCACCACTGTTTTTCCTCACTTTCCTCGACTTTTTCTTTTTCCCTCCCCTCTTTCGTTTACGAAAACAATCCTCACAGTCTCTCGTGTTCGTTCGCGTTCAGTCACTAAACTCGCTCATCACTCGATCTCCATCTATCGTCGTGATCGTGGTCGTGGTCGTCGTCTCACTTATTATATCGCGACGTAGCACGGACGTAGTTGCGAAGAAAACGGCGGATAAAGTAGGGAGAAGAATTTCCTCTTCGAATTTCTTCTGGCCCCGGTTTTCCCTTTCTCGGCGGCCCAAGATCCCCGGCGTGAACGCGCCCACCACTCCTCCGAGAGATCGTGGAACGATCCACTTGGGATGATGATCGAGGTATGGGATACGCGCGTAATCTGAGTAGCAGCGTATATCGTGGACACGAAAGTGTCGGTAGGGTGTCTCGTGACCACCAGAAGAGAGGTCCTTTCGAGGTCCCTAGCCGCGCGTTGCTTCCCGTTACGGCGCCGCTTGTCGAATGTGTCAGGGCCGGCTCGAGCGGCGTGCCACCGGGTCCCAACGGGGACGGGCCTCGGGATTCTCGGTGGGTGTGGCCGCCACGGACACGGCGCAACGACCAGCCCGCCAACTTTGCCTTGCCCATCCTCGATTTTCCTCCAATCCACCGCCTCTCTCTCCGCCAATCGCCACGATCCTGCCTCTACGTCACCGACGCCCATCCACCAACCCGAAGACGGTGGCGCCGCGACGGCGATGTCACGAGGCTGTCATTCCGCCGCGCGCCGCGGACCATCCAGGGTTGAACTCACGTTTCTCCTCCGTTCGATCGCGATTCTCTCGCGTCCCATGCTCGATAAAAAAAGAGCTATTCTTCCTTCCAAGGCAATTTTTTCCCCGAAAATTATACCTGAACTTTTCTTTCCTTTCTTTCTTCGAATCAAATTTCGATGCGATCGAATATTTGTTATTTAATAATGCTGCAATTATCATTATCGAGATCCATAGTTTCGAAAAATTTATCGTCAACACGGATTAAGTTGTAGGGTGTAATCGATAATTGAAAATCAGTCTGGTCGCAAAGCATCTGGTCGAAAGTTTCTTTAAAAACGGATGTTTAGAAATATAAATCGAACGAGGAAATATTTAATAATACTTTCGAATCGATCCAATTTTTCTCCAAATTTGCCGTTTCGCTTCGAATCGGAGACGACGACGTTTCCTTGGTTGTCGTCGTTTACGTCAACCACGACGCGTATAATTCAAGAAATTGGACGACGGGTTACGACGAGACGATGCAAAATGGCGAAGAAAAAAGGAAGAAGAAGAGAGCAGGATCGACGCGGTTGAAAAGAAAATCGCCGCCAATGAGCGGTGTCCTCCGAGTATTTGCAAGTTGGTATGCTGAAATGCAGGCCGATGGTGGCGCGGAACGGCGAGTGTCCTTTTCGGGAGAGACGTTGGACGTCTGGCAAGGAAGCTATCTTGACGTGGAGACATTTAATGGCAGGTGCGTCACGTATCGCGAAGAAACACCTCACTCTGATGTGGAAGCTGCCTCCAACTCGCACCTAGCCTGCCCCAGTTTTTATCGAGGCGTAATCAAGTACGGGGAAATCCACGGTCTCTCCCTCAGGAGACCATCGCGAGGCTTTACCAGCAGCAACTGGTCTCTACCCGATCCTCCTCCTCCTCCTCCTTCTCCTCCTCTTGTCAGGTTTAGCGTTCTTGGTAATTTTCTACACCTGGTTATCACTTGTCTTCGAAGGAATAAGCGTTCAAAGAAGATGTTCCTTTCGTCCATGTTCTTGCGCCCTCGTATCGAAGAGATCCACCGTTTTCTACATCATTAATTGACGCGACGACTCGAAGAAAAATCGTTGTACATCGTTGTTTACTACACACAGGTGGAAAAACGTGCCACGAATTGTCCGAATCTACTTGGAACTCGTCCCAATCTACTGTCGCTCTACATCGTGTATAACCACCTATATAACCATCCTATATACCGTTCGGCAACTTTGTATTTTTAACTAATTTTCACCCCTTCGAAAATTCGTTTGTTAATATTTAAATATTTCTTCGTATCGTTGTTGAAAAAGTTTTGAGAAAAAAAAAAAGAAAAAATGTCGATTGTTAATCGTTGGCGAGCTAGATAAAAGACGTATAATTTTCCACGCACGATTGATACATCTTTGTACGTATAACTGATTATTTCTTGGTAATTCTCAATTAACGCGAGTTTAAATGTAAAGCACGTAACTTAAAAACTTGATTCGTAACTAATTGGATGGGATGGAGGGAGGAGACTCTCGAGGAGTAAAGTTGGGGATGATATTCCTGGACGGAAATGTATGTTTCGTTTGAATAAATTTATGCGTTAGAGGGGGAGGGGGAGGGGAGGGGGCCGATCCTGGTAAATCGAAAATTTAACAAGGGAAAAGGAGGAGAGGTTCGGTCCAACGAGGTTTCTCAATATTTATTCCTTCCTCGGTAACCTGTTATACCTTTGAAATTCGTTCTCGACAAGATTTGAGAGCCACTGCTTAGAGAGCGCGGGATCTATCAAGTAAAGATAATGCGTTTTGCGTCGAGTAATTTGACTCGCCTCCCTTTTCCTTCTCTACGATCTTTTCGTTATTATTACGAAGATTTCGAAGATTTTCCATCGATACATTTTTCATTCGCAAGATTTTTTTCATTCAATTTCAAAAAGTACAATAATTTATGCGATACCGAGATGTAAATAAAAAAAAAAAAAATTAAGTACGCGTTAAATCGAGAGTTATCGTTATAATTCTTTCGCAGTTGTTCTTTCGAATCGATATAATGTTGAATTTATTAAAATTCGTGTTGCGCAAAACACCGCGACACAAAGAGGATTATCGTCGCGTTGATATTTTCACGAGAGTCGGTAGAGTCGCTGTACGTAACCGGTGACAGCGTCGACAGTGGAGTTGGACGACGCGTGAAAAGGATTGAAGATAAATGTACATCGCATGGTAGGATAATGAAGTTTAATGAAGGTCTGCAGCCGTCATTATAAAGCGTTCGAAATGTGCGCGTGCCAAACCGGTTTCACTCTCTTCTTCTTCTTCTTTTTTTTTTCTTTTTTTTTAAAGCTCGTTTCTCTTTCACAGTCGTGATTCATGGGATCCCTCTTGGTTGCCCAACGGCCTGTAACATTGCCATCTTATGGCAACGACGCGAGAGTAGTCTAGAGTATGAGAGGCCATTTAGAAGTGGAGCTGCCACTTTTTGCTTCTTCGCTCTTTCATAAGTGAAAAAAAAAAAAAAAAAAGAAAAAACCTCTCCTGACAAAAAATTTAATATCCACGTCGTACGCCATTCGATTCGAGCACTTTCGATAGCCTATACATCCGTCGTTCCCGCAACCATCCACTTCATTTCTCAAGCAATACATTATTTACCGTTTCATTATTTACAAATCGTTACATCCACGACTCGAATCGCGTGCTTTCAATTTGCCGAAGATCATCGTTTGCGTTCGATCGAGATCTCGTTTCTCTCCGATATCTCGTTCAATTTCATCTCACGTATTCGCACAGAATTTTTCGCGCACAACAAGTATCGAATCATACGAAACGAGGAATGGAAGAAGAATTGGAGTAATACCGCGCGTATGTACGTACGACGATTCCTTAAATATTCGGATAATCCAATAGCAAATGGTGTGAACGCGGCTAAATGTCTCAATGATGTCAAATGAACATCACCGCATCGGGCAAATCCAATTACAAATCGGTAGGGTCGACCCGTTTCGCTTGCTTTTCGATCCACCCTACTATCACCACCACCACCACCACCACGTGGTTCAACGCCGAGACTTAGTTCCTATTACTAAGCTATGATAATATTTCGATTTCGGTCACCGTGTTTGTTTCCGTGTAGAATCGTGGACAAAACTTGGCATATGTCGGGTTAAACGCGAGCGTCGATCTCTTTCGCTCGATCAAAACGAATTTAACGAAAGATCACGAGAAAAAAAAAAAAAAAAAAGAAAGGAAGGATTGAACGTCTTACAAACGATCGTCCTCGTCGTCGTCGCACGTAAGGGAGGATAATTGGTGCACTTGTCCTCGATTTCCTAGTGACGGTGCGAGTTTCGCGTGCGATGCGGGGTTAGGTTATTCTTTGAAAGCGTAACACAGAGGCGTGGCCTACGAGCGAACCGCATTTGCCCCGCTGTAATACCATACATAGGTGAAGCCTGACAACGGTATATATCCCGGCAACAGGGGTCCTGCCAAAGATGTTCCGACATATGTGACGCTTATGCGGGGTGGCAGGCACACAGCCCTTGGGCCTCGCCAATTCGGAACATGTGCGTCGAGCAGAACTGTCCTCGATTTCTATAACGGAGTTTGTTTGCAGTCGCATGCGCGAATCGTGAAGTGGATGCGTGATTATTTTTGTCTTCGAGGGCGAGGAGACACGGCCGTCAACCTGTCACTCGTTAAACGCGTTTAAGCACTTCTGCGACCCGATTTTCAAGCACCGGTAAAAACGATTCGTGAACAACAACGAATTCGAATCGAACGTCGTCTTTCACTTTGCTTATGATTTCTCCCGTAAAAACGAACCAAAGCCTAAATTGTAAATCCACTTGTTGTTGTTGTTGTTGTTATTATTATTCGAGAACGATTTCTACTCTCCGTTCTTTCAAGAAGAAAAAAAAAAAAAAAAAAGAGTATTAAAAAATGACGAAGCGTGGCAGAGAGAGGACGGTGCTGCACGTTCTCGTCGAAGTTTTGGGCATTTGGTGGGACAATACGGCTGATCAGCGCATCGGTGCACGATTATAATGATAATACCGTGCCTCTGTTCCGGAAGGGGAGTGCGCGGGGGCGCGCAATACCCCCTAAGGGGTGCTCAAGTTTTTCGGGTAAAGTTTTTCCTACGCAGATGCGGCTCCGGACGGGACCATTTATTAGCACGCCTATCCTCTGCTTGTACGCTCCCATTCAAAAGGGAGGTGGACAACAGGTTGCCGCGTCAACGTCATTAGCCGTTGCGTTTTTGTTCATAGTCATTTCTCTCTGGCTTTATCTCACGGATGGACCAACCAACCCTTCTCATCATCCTCTCTCTCTCTCTCTCTCTCTCTCTCTCTCTCCGGAAAATAATAATTATGGAGATCGCGATTTTAAAAACGGATATATTCGTACGAGTATCGATCGGGAAGAAAAAAGTTGATAATCCGTTCGACTAGCAACGATTTAATTAAGATGAAATAGCGACGAAGTTGGAAAATTAATTCGGAATTTTAATTTATGAATAACGATTCGAACAATTGCATACATTATTGAAGCTATGCAATTTAATTATAATCGAATAACGCATTTATTCCATCATTTATTCAAAATATTTACATTTAGAATTGAATAAATCGTGATACATTCAATATTCATATTTCTACGTTGAAATAGATAAATAATTCGCGTAATAACGATATTTTTAATCCCAATTTTATCGACGCCGAAAGAATTTGTTATTTTTCCAAAGAATGAACGATCGCTATATATATCTTAACGAAAATGAAAGAAATTTCTATACATCTTTCGTCGTAGCCGGAGGAAGTCGCTTCATGATTTATTCCATATCCAGATCGACGGACATAGTAGAACCGCAACCGCAAGTAAACCCCTCCTCCTATACCTAAGGGGGGGGGGGACGCGTCTGTTTCCATAAACCAAATTATTTTTATATCCAGGGATCTACGTGAATTAGTGATAAGCTGATACGGTCACCTCGATACGTTGCTGACCATTCTGCGATCCCTATGACATGTATATGTATATAGATATATAAGTGGATAGAACCAGCTGAACCACGTTTTCCCATTTTCTTTCAATACCCATAATGCGAGAGATTTGTTTCACTTCCCTTCCTTTGCGAGGCTTCATTTATCACTCTCTCTCTTTTCTCTCTCGCGTATTTATTTCTGCAACAATTTGATCGTTATTGTTTGTTCGCAAATTCGTCGATCGTGGTTAAAAAAATTGCGTTCAGAAAGGAAGGAAGGAAGGATGAAACACGTAGAATATGTGCCGTTAGAGGTTTCACGGGATGGCAATCGACATCGCCGCTAAGTACTACGAATTACCAGTGACCCCGTACATTGGCGATTCGATCAGAGGTTTGTCCGAGGGGCGGAAGTGCTCGTGCGCCGAGTCGTTAGCCGATCGTTTTGGGGATGAACGCGGGGAATTCGGCCAGTTAGCCAAAGTGTAACGATGCATCCAGGCCGAGAAATCGTTCCGGGGAGAGGCGATACGGGGATGGAGAATGCGCCGGTCGAAGATAGGACACCCACGAGGGCCGTAGGGACACGCTTCGACTGCTCTGCGTACACCAAAGATTGCCCAAACTCCAACTTCATCCGCGGGATTGTCTTTTCGAACACCTCATCACCTCGCTTTTATAATCCCTGTAAAAAGCTATCTCGATGAAAAGTGAAATCTCGAGCGTTTTCGAAAATATAAATTTACGAGTATTTTTCCTGATCAAATTCTAAAAATTAACGAAACGTTACGTGTTATAACAGAAATTTCCGGCAAAATTCACGCGATATACGTTTGATTTTCCCTTTCTCTCTCTCTCTCTCTCTCTCTCTTTCTCTTTTTCCAGAATAAACGTCCCGTCGTCTCCCGTGGTCGAAGGCCCGATCGAGTTAGCGAGGCAATGCTTTTTCCTGCCAATGTTCCACGGCTAATTCACCGATGATACTTGCGTGCCAACCGGCTCCGGCTGATTAAGTTTTCACGATCGTGCGTGCGTGTGTATGAAGAAAAGTTGGCGAAAGGGAAAAGGAGGAGGATTGGCAGGCAGCAGCCAAGACATTGCCAAATACGCCTAAGCCACGCACGACGTCCGTGCAAGAGGAAGAAAAGGAAGAGGAGTGGAAGGACGAAAAACAAAACGGTGGTGAAAAAGGGAAGAGGGGGGAGGGGGGAGGGGGAAGAGGGCGGAGGGATAAGGGGGAAGGTTTCTCCAACGCTGTCGACGGGACGTGTATCCGCTGGATTGCGGCCTCGTTCGAGAATTCTCATGGGAAGACGCCATCTTGTCCTCCTATGTAGGTATCCACTGCCCGCCAACCCGATGTCCTGCCACCCCTTTGCATAAACTTACGGACGGACGATGACGTCAGGCAACAAAGGCGTTCAACTCTCGTTGGAATATCGATTTAGTATTTGTCTCGTCGAAAACCAAACTTTCGCCAAATATTCCGAATATTCCTTTCGTTCCGCTTCGCGTTTAAGAAAGAAAGAAAGAAGGAAGAAAAAAGAAGGAGCGTTTTTCTTTCGCCTCGAAGGAAAGGAAGGAACCGTACACGACGTTGGGGAAGGGAATCAATCCGATGGACGGAAAGATCGGAGGAGATCATACTGTCGTTTTTCTTCGAACTCGAGTTTTCTTTTTTCTTTTTTTTCTTTTTTTTCTTCTCCTCCTTCTCTCTGCGCCAATGACGACGATACGCGCGTGTAATATCGATACGAACGACGAAATCTTGGCTTAAACCGTCAGAAAAGAACGAAGCGAAACGTTGAAAAATCTTCAGGGGGTGGCGAATATAATTAGGTGTCGAAACGAGGTATGGAAAACGAGGAAAATGATCATCATCGTCAGTCTAGACGTAGCGTTTATAGCACCGTCGGGAAAAATAGGGGCGATAAGTGTGGGCCACGCGTAGTATATACGAATATATACTATTTTATTTATTAAACGGGGCATGCAAAAAGGTTCTTTCGGATACCGTGTGGTATACACATTTTATCGGCTTTAATTGGACGCCACCGCATATTCCCGGTTAATTAATACGAAAAATTGCCAATGTTAATATCGCATGCATTACCTATTTGAAACGGTCTGTTGCATCGACGCACAGACCGATGCGCCGCGAAGGGTCACCTGAACGCCACCGGTTCGTTCATACATACAGGGAGGGTGATATTAACGTATTTTGTTGTAATTATCGAACAGTCACTCGTGGTAAACGTTCCGCGATTCTCATTCCGCCAATTTACCATCGTCTCTCGACCATCCCCCCTTCTTCCGATTTCGTTTCGAAGGGGGGGAAGAGGAGGGAAAAGAGAAGATTTCGATCTCGAGACGCGTCGATACGTCGTTGGATCGTTCGAGTCATTTCACGGCGACGAATTTCACGGCGAACGAAAATTTTTCGAAACGATATATATTTGATAAAATATAGAGGGAGGAGGGAGGGGAGCCGCGAGTTTACGGCCGGTTAGTCAAGGTTTGAATCGACGAACCGATTAAACTGCGCAAAATCACTTCTTCCATTTGAGAACCCCACCGAGGGCGGGTAAATAACGAATTGAAAATCAATGGTATTACGAGATTATGCGTTTATTGGTAGAGAGCTAGTAGAGTTACCGTTGCCCAGAGCAGTAATATCAAGTAATTGCGTAAACGCACCCGGATCTCCCTCTGCGTGCCTCTCCCCCTAACGAAACCCGCGAATGTGATCACCCATCCGTGGAGTTTCGCGCATTCGTGCGATCGTTCGTGATGTTTAAAATAATTATCCCGATATTTTTGCTTCCTTTTTTCTTTTTTTTTTTTTTTTTTTTTTTTTTTCCCCTCCCAAACTCGCTCCGCCGCTGATCTCGCTCGCCTTTTATCGGTTATCGGATTTTGAAAAAACAAACACGCTTCCGTGCAAGATCGTTCTTTCGCTCGAATTAAACGTCGATTTGTATTTAATTACATTCGTGGAGAATTAAACATTCGATTAAATTTCTCCTCGACGATATATTTTCTCGTTGTGCGTATTGGATAGCGAAGATATAATCACTTTCGAATCGATCTTTCGTTTAAAATTTAGACAGAGAGAGAGAGAGAAGAGAGAAAGATTGGAACGATGATTAAAAAAGTAAGGGATATTTAAGTAGTAATAATTGTAAAACGATTAGTATACGTTGGTGTGACGAGTTACAACACGACACATTAGACGGCGGCGAGGCAATATCTTTGGTTTGCTCTCCCGGTGGCAATCAAAGTAACGCTTCCTACGAAAGGACCATGCATCAGGGTCTTGTCCGGCGACGTTCTCGCAATATTAGCCACCTTGGGATGTGTGTATTTCGCACATTAACTTGTTTACACAGGACTGATTCTAGGCCCCGTCCGCGACACATTGCGCGCAATATCCACTGTTTGCTCCGCTTAATTCGGACACCTTGTTTCCTTGTTTTCTCTGTAAATCCACGTATTACACGCCACACCCTGAAAGCGTCGTGGCGGCGCTGTGAATATCGAGAAAGAGAGGGAGGATTTCTCTTTTCTCTCCGATCGATCCAATTTTCCCTATTATCTGCGTATCCAGGGACTGGGTTCCTTCCTCCTTCCTAATCTTCTCCACACGCGTTTCTACGTGGCAATAATGGTGGTAGCGGCGGTATACTCGTAACGCGAACGAAATAAGAACGGTACAATCTCGGTGGTGGCACAATTATACGCGGAGAAATAAGGGTGAGGTCGAGATGGCGAGGGTGGGTGGATAGTGGTAATTCCGTCACGCCGTAAAGGTTGCTTTTTATCGTCTCCATCTCGTATACGCCCGTCCAAACGAGATCCTAACGTCAGACGGATACCTCGGCCGTCCTCTCTCTCTCTCTCTCGCTCGCCCCCTCCCCCCATTTTACACGTGCCCCTTGATTGTTCAACTTTTATTATCACTCGTCCGGTCCCCGACTACTCGTTCATCCATACGGAACATACGGTCGGAAATAAAAAAAAGTGGTTAATCGTTTGAGCCCGACACGATTCTCCGCGATACGCTCTATTCTCATCTTTGCGCGTTCGAATTCTTCGATCCTATCGAGATTCGCTCTCCAACGCCTTGGGGATTATTCCCGTGTCGATATTAATTTGTCTGTTGGAAAAAACGGGATAACACCAACCGTGAAATGGATCTATGTTTCACGGAAAAGCGGAGGAGTAAACACTTTTGCCCGAGATCTTTGAGCTTATTAACGTTACAAAAAGAAAGAAAAAAAGAATCGTATTGTATAATTAAATAATTTACTCGAATCGTTATTGGAATAGGAAGAAAAATAAGCGGTTGGGATATTGTTTTTCCCGTTCCATATTGTTTAAACGTTTCCATCAATATTTGAGAATGAAAAGGTGAAATAATCCCGCGCGTGTATAAATTATCGGGAAAGAAGGAAGGAAGGACGGGACGGAAACGGTGGAAAAAAGGAGAGGGAGAGGGGGAGAGACAGAGAGAGAGAGAGAGAGGGCGGGCGGAACGGTGTCGGTGGCGCGCCGGCAGCAAATGGAATTAGCGGGCAGTTTAGTTGGGCCGAGTCGCGAAATAGAGGTTGCATTTTTACGGGCGTATTAATATGGTTGGAAACATACTATGATCGGGCTTGTAATGCAGCCCTGGGGGCCCGTGTGATATGATACATTTGCTTTGCATACAGGATAGCGAGAGGCGGTGCCGGAAGAGGAGAGAGCGGTAGCCGCTAGCCCGACGAGAGAAATGACGGGGTGGAGAGAAAGAGAGCGAGAAAGTGTGCTCAAATACAAACGTGTTTGCATTTCATAACAAGTTACGAACACACGCGGAACCGAAATCGACGGGGCTGCTGGTATCGATGGTATTTGCTTGTATCTATTCGAGCGATGCGCGACCAATTATGCCTGTTTATTGCGAAACGCTCAGTTCGTTCGCACCTTCGCTTCCCTACGAACATTTACATTGCCAAATGTACGCCCATTTTTCCAACGGAATAACCGATCCAACACGCTACATATTTTCGTATCTCTCGTTTTAAGAATCGATCGTTTCCAATTCCCTTTAATTTTTTAACGCGTTATCACGTTATCTCTAAAAGTTAACAACAGGTATAATACTTTGAACAGAAGAAGGTTTTTCGATTATTGTCGAAATTTCGAAAGGTTTCCATAAAAATCATAGATTTTCATAATTGAAAGTAACGAATCTCGTTCTTTTTCGATTCTTAATTATTTTTTTACCTCCGTCTTTATGACGCGAGATAGTGCGCTCTTCCAAGAAAAGAATGTAGGTCACCGGGTCCACCATTCATAATCTTCCCGCTATCTTAAATATTTACCGTAACTTTGAGTGCTTTTTTATCTCGGCAACCTAGATGAAACGAGAAAGAAAAAAAATTGATATTTTCTCACGCGTTCATCGTTCGATCATATCAATTTCATCGAACGCAAGTTTTTCATATAATCTTTTACGTACCGTAAAAATGATTAACGAACGACATCTGCGGTGCAAGGGAGAGAATGACACGGAGCCTGGTGTTTTCAAACAAGCAATTACACACAACGCGTTTCGATCCACTTTAAAAATTGTTCACTGAACAATTTCTTTCGCCAGGTACCGGACACGGGGCATTGCGCTCGAGGGGTGGCGATTCCTCGATCGAGTTGTCCAGAACAATGGTACTTGTTACGAAGGCAACGAGATGTCACCGACCGTGAATTAGCGTTGTGGCCGAGGGGTGGCAGAGGAGTTGGCGAAAGGGGTGACGCGCGATGGAAACGGGAGAGGAGAAACTCTCGCGGGCTATTCGTGTACAGATGCTCTTTATCGAAACACATGGTACGTCGCCGCGATGGCCCAAGTCTCCAATGCCTCAAGATTTATTATATCCCATCGAACACTCGTAAATGTACCATCATCTCTACCATCGATACGTCATTACGTGAATCATCATCCTCATTCTTTCTCCTCCAGGGTTGGAGAACCCTTGCGGTAACCCGAGATGATCCTTTATAAAGGATTTCCGCCAAGATATGACGAATTTCCCAGTGCTGCCAGTATCCATAAGTCATGCTACCTAATTACGGGTATTAACAGGATTCCCTCCGCGTCGGGAGGAAAGTCGGCAACGATTATTGCCGCATCATCGCACGCAATTATTTCGCAAGATGGGAAATCAATAGGATCACTTACTTACTTGTTATAGATATTTTAAATAGTTATGAAAAGATGAGAAGGATATGTAAAATCCGCGCTTCGGATTCAGATAGATATATTTGCTTGGATAATGGTAGTTATCTATTGGCGGATGAACACATGGTGCATGGTTACGGTGAGTGAATACGGCACCCTCTGTTTGGATTACGGACCCGGAGCTTGGTCGGTGTCTATAAACAGAAACGAAGGAGAGGAAGGTACGCGAAACCACGTTTTCGCGACCGCTATGACAGATCGAGGAGGAAGGCAACGTCCTTTGGTGGGCAACGAGGCGTTTCGCCAACCCAAACCATCCCTCATCGCGGGACAAAAGCCCATTTCGCAACGTCTATCTCGCTTCCACCTTTCATAGCGTGCTATTCACGCACCTGTTAAGTTTAATAAAATTTCCACGTTTCAATGTTTCGTTTAAAATTCATATCGATCTTTATGAAATATGCTCTCTCGTACACAAGTTGGTATTTCGGGATGAACGATTTATCGATTATATTTTTCAAGCGATATTTATATTTCGTTTCGAGTATCGTTGCGTATTACGTGAACTCGTATCTCGCGTATTCCATTACTGGGCAGCATAATCGGAAATAATCTTGTGTAGGGATGATTTCGTATGCGTATAAACGCGTAGAAATGCTCCACGTAAGGTGATACCCGTGATATCGTTGCAAACAACGGTCGTTCAGATATGGGGATGACAATGGCCGGCGGCCAAAATGCACGTTGGAGACGTCTAACTGCCGTCTCTTATTGAAACATCATCTCTGCTTACCTGGTACGAGAACGACTGTTGATAGTTATCCATAAACCGAATGCCTCGAGATATTGCTTATTCTCCATCTTTTGTTTCCATCCCTTTTTGCAACGACGATTCTCACTTTTCTCTCTCTCTCTCTCTCTCTCTCTCTCTCTCTCTCTCTACAAAAATATCCAACGAAACGTAGAGAATTTATTTCGCTCGTACTCGTTGTTTCGTATAATTAGTCGTTGCGACCGATTCGAACAAAACTGGATCGGACGGACATTATTAACCGGTAAATGGATAAAACCGAAAAGATCGAGCCACTTGTTTCAATTGCAAACAGATGTGGTCATTGTATCACCGCCCCTCCTTTGTAACTCAGCCCTCTCGGCCTTTTTAGAACGTAGCTATCGTTCAAACTTGCTAAATGTAGAGATACGGTATCCACTTGGAGGGGAAACGAGGCCATCAACGAGGGTGCCGTCGGTATCCGGAGGGAGCGTCAGATTTTAGACCGCAGCAGATCGGACAAGTGCATGCTCTCTCCATTATAAACGTGCCTCCAGGCTTTACTTCGCCGGCCAACGAGCCATGAAGACCTCGTCATATGTGCATTTCCTATTACGTCTGTGATCGATGGCGCGCGCCATTGTTGTTATCTCGTCGAATAACTCGGATAAATCTAAACCAATAGACTATCCATCCACCAAACTAATATATATATATATATCGTAAGGAATTTCTTTAAAAAAAAAAAAAAAAAAAAGTTTACGAATAATCTTCCACCGATCATGCAATGGATGGACACGCGTCGTTTTTTAACATTTAACAAAGCGACACCGGTTTTAAACAACAAACTCCATTCTTAACGCACGCTATTTACGATTTGATGTAAATATTGTAAATATACGCGAAAACAATGGAAAAAGTCGATACGCAAGGAATGGCAGATTTACGACTGTCACTCTCCGTTTTCATAAACGAGATTAGAGGCGGTTGCGAGTTTAAATTAATTGCTTTGAGAAACTCGGCATGGGGCGAGTTCTAATCCCTGCGAAAGGCCCGTTCAAAATTCTGGCTAAGTCTTTGTTTAACACTCGTTCGGATAATCTCTCTTCTCGCCTCGAGGAGAAAACAGCGTAAGAAATTTTTCGAGAGGGGAGGAGGAGAGAAGGAGCGAGGCGATGGCGAACGAGAGGAGGCGAGACGAAAGGGCGAAATGAATACAAATGATGCTCGGGTCACCTGCACCGTAATTGGATGATCCTCCATTCGGAGGATTATCCTCGGTTGAACGTCCTCGGAGTACTCTCGCCGCTATATCCGCCCTCCGTTCCTGCTTTTCCTACGAGCCAACAAATTTGCTCGGGTCGCGACCAGGATGCGGCAGCCAGCCACCACCTCTCGTCGAGACTAAAGGCAGGATCCTTTCGACCAAGGAGTCTCGCGAGGATCGGGATCATAAATCTGGTAACGGTATCCACCAATCCTGGCCGCCCGTCTAAACGGCCAAATAATGTCGCGTTGTCCGGACAATGACGGGACATCATGCTTCCTAATACCTTTACGACTCTCTGCAAGCACACAGAGTTTACAAAACGTGTGCTCATCATGGTTTCTGGCGCGGTTTCCACGCCGCATCAACGGGGTTAAGCGAAACGTTTACGACCGGAACGAATCACCGATTCTTCTCCGCTCCTTTCCCTCCTACTTCCTTCCAAACCGTCATTTTTCCGACCTCAAAAGAACCTCGACAATGCCTTCGTCCTCGTCAAAGGATGGAAAGAATCAGCGCGTACGAAGAAGACTTTGTATAAGATGGAAAAATTTCTCTTTTTACCTCTTCGAGCGAACGTAATTTTTAAAACAATTTTCTTCGCTATACGGATTATCTTTCTCGAACGTAATTTATTCGCATCCTTTATTATGCACGATCTTGCAAACTTGTACGCGGATTGAATCTTATACAGCACACATGTATGCAAATATATATACGCTTTCAGTTGGGGGCCTCCTGGGTTTTGGATAAATTTCCAGGCACGTCGCTATGATTGGGAGAAAGAGCGAACAAATAAATCTCATCATGATCTTGACTTTTAGCATATTTTGCCAATTAAAGTAGCCGGCGACGTTTTACGAGCTCCAGTCAGCTATTCCCACACTTCGTCCGCCGTTCCCAGAGGTATCTTTGTTTCGTTCCACTCCACGCGAATTTACCTCGTTCAAAATGCAAATCTCGCATCGGTGTGTAAACTTACGTTTTCGAATATTCTTACTTGTACGCATTTCCCTTACCGATTTTCATTTAATTCCATCTACTACCACCTTATACAAAATTTGATTCGTCGAAAGTATAGAGATTCTTCGACTCGATTCGAAAAAAAAACGCGTGCGTGTACATTTATGGCGCGTGTACGAATTAAAAAGAGCGGCGCGGAAAAAGAGAGGAATGGAGAGAGAAGCCGTGTTCGGGTCCACGAGGCACCAGCTAGCGATCCGCTAGGACGAGGAGGAGAAGAAGCTTCCAGAGTGTGGTTTAGGGTAGATAGGGGCGAAAGTCGGTGCATAGCCCCTGTGGGGGCCACTAGCTGGCTTCGTGCCTTCGTCGTCGTGACTCGAGGAAGAACTCCTGTTGCCGACTCTGCTGAAAGCTGTACAACGTGAGCGAGCGTGAGAAGGGACAGAGGGAAGGAGGGTCGGAGAACTGGTCACTTCGTCGCGACCACCGAACTACTCTATTCGTTGTCACCGCAAAACTCAGATTTGTTTCGCGCAACTTGCCAAGGATCGTGGCAAGTTTAATGGAACCTCGTCCACCATTCTACGTTCCGCTCCAAACAATTTCAATTAGATTTTAGATATCTCTCTCTCTCTCTCTCTCTCTCTCTCTCTCTCTCTCTCTCTCTCTCTCTCTCTCTTATTTATATACTCGAACGAGGGAAGATTATATACTCGAAAAGATACGATCGAGAAAAATTTCATCGAGTCGATAAGTTATTTCGATAGTTTGTATAAGACGATTATTATTAAAGGACGAAATATCTACATCCACTGTGGATACTGCGGGGAAAAGGAGAAGAGCGCATCGAGGAGGATCGATGATGGAAACTGTTTCGCTCTACTGGCGCCGCTACCGGCATCGGCGGTATAGGCATTAAACTTTATTAATATCCTTATCAAAAACAGCGACGGAGCTAACTACCGTAGTTGCAGTTGGTAGGATTCGGAAGTTCCTTCGCTGCTCTGTTCGAGGATAGTTCGGGCGAGGTTTCTCCCGTGGGCGCCGTGGCTAGCCGTTGGGTTTGCGAGCCCTGAAGGACTAGTCCGTATCTCTGCTAAACTATCATTCAGCCCAAGAGTGTACAAGAGTCTGGATAACGGTCCACGCGGTTACGTATCGTATACCTGGGTAAATAATTTAATTTCATCGATCGAATTAAAGAAGAAAACGCGTGTTTGAAACGAAAATTATTGTAAAAATCGCGACAAATCTTTGCAAATTTCAACGTTCCAACCGTTTCGTTTGTTTAAACGAAAGTGCGAAATTTCGGATAGAGGCAGGAGGAGGGAGACATCCGGGAGTAAAGTTACGACGGTTCATGAATACACCCGTAACGAATCTGCCACGGTAGCCCCATGAATAGCACGCACGTTATGATATATAATACGAAACTATAACGCGTGATTTTCTATGCTGAAAATTGTTTTACGCCTATAAGCACAACCTGCTGTGCAGCGACAGTTGGCGCGTAAAAATGTAATGACTGCCGTCTTCGCAGCCGTACGTAACACGGTCCATCTATATACTCGAATCTTTCCTTCTTTCTTTCCGTACGATCGATAACACCGAATAAAATATTTAACCCGCGAATCAGTCTCGGCCAATACTATTATCGAAAATAATTAAGATACGATTTAAAGATTCAAACGACTTGGTTTAAGAAGAAAGTTGAAAAAGTTGGCAAAGAGCGGTAGGAAGTGTCAATGTTGTACCAACTTACGTAGTGCAGGTAGATGGTGGTACAATGGTGTCTAACGTCGAATTCGGCAATAACGCATTTTCAGGGAGTCATGACGTATCGTTGACATAGCCGTGGGGGGGCCAGGATAGGTAGCAATTTGTAAGAGGAACCCCTGCGGAGCGGATGGTGTAGAGTCGCATTTAGCTCAGGGCGCAATATGCCGCGCCACTTGATTAAAACACCGTGCTGCATTCTCCATCGCATAAAACGCTCCTAAACGGCGATACAGAGGGATTAATCCACCGAGGCTAATTCGCTTGACGAATCAAAAGACATCGGCTAGATAATAAACATTCTGACGAACTTACGATGCGACCATATACCTTTTTATTTTTCGCTTAGCACATTTTCAAATTTCTCATCTCTTCGTTTCCATTATTATTATTGAAATTTTACTTCTACCGCCACTTCTCCATTAAAAAGATTCGAATTCTTATTCTGTTCTTCGATGATGAAATACATTTCGATAACAGCTCGTGTTCCACGTCTTCGGCAAGATGTACCAACAGATGGAGGTGTTAATAATTGATAGTCGCGCCCCCTCGTTGCTTACTCGGGGGGGGTACACGTTGCTGGGAGGGTTGATGGATATTTTTTCAGGGAGAAGAAAGAATTTACGAACGAATGTACTTAATTATTTTGACGAAGCCCTTTGTTCCACCCTTCGTCGATACAGGGAGTCCGTCGAAGGAGCTGTCGAGGATCGGCCATAGAGACACGAACGTTCGTAAATTCGTTGAACGAGGGAAATACGTTCTCGCGTGGGGGAACAGAAAGGAGAAAAGAAGAACGAGTGGTAAATTATATAATTACTATTTGCGTAAGAAAAATTACATTCTTCTCTTAAAGCACGACAACGTTAATTATTCATTTTTTTAATTTCGGCGAATGAAAGTTTCAAACTTTTACTTAACGCATCGGGTGAAAATATACGCGTGGAAACTTTCCAGCTACTCGATCTTGGAAAGATGGAGGAAACTTTCGTCCTTCACGGAGTTAAGTAATTTCATTCCTCGAACGGAAATAACTAGGTTGATAAGTTCTCTCATCCCCGTAATTCGTCGAGCGTTCAAACAACGAACACTTTATCCTTCGATTTTCAAATTTATATACTCCATCTTCCTATGACCGCGAGCATTCGCTCTACCATTCCTACGCGTCGAGAAATTTCGCGATTAAAACGCGTCGAAGACGACGGCAATGTTGGAACGTTGGCGGCGGCAGATTGCGGTCGAATCAGGGTCAGGGAGCGAACGAACCGCGAGAGACGGGCGAAGGAGCAAGGACGAGGAGGAAGGGGAGGAGGAGTTTGAGGGTCCGAAGCTTGGCCGAGGGCAGGACGACATAATGGACACATTAGTGCTTGGCCTCCGGTTTAATTAGTTTACATTACGGTCGCATCGTCACCACCGCGAAAGGGAAGGCCGTAAACTGGAAGGAGAAAGAGGGACGAGGGAGAGAGAGAGAGAGAGAGGAGGCCAGGTTGATTAATCGGGAAAGTTTGATGCGAGTTGACGGAGACGCTAATCACGCCTCGTAACCGAATAATACCGCGCACTCTGGCCTGCAATATTCATGAATCGGTCCATGTGTATATATATATATATATATATATATGTGTGTGTGTATGTATATACGAGCGTGTACCAAACGGAATTCATTAGGGCTCGTTAAAGTATCATCGTTGCGAGAAATTGGCCGGTATTTAACACGGATCGATCGCGTTTGTTTGAAAAAGAGAGAAAAACTGGAGAGATATCGTGGGAAGGAAGGACGGGCGTAGGTTTCGCGAGGAGAAAAGTCGACCTAGTTTGGCGCATACGCGATCGCGCGAATCGAGTCTCGTTCGAGAAGGAAAAGGCGAAGAAGAAGGAAAAGGGACGACCGAACGTATCGAAAATAGGAGGAGAGAGTGGGATTGGGGAGTAAGAGAGATGGAAAGAGGCGCGGCATAGCTCATTTAATTACAAATTCCATTAAAATGAATGCCAGTTGAGAAACAAAGTCCACATATCTGCATTAAGCCACGGGACGACACGTCTTAATCAGGTTAATATAAATATGAAATATGCAGCGAATGTTAGCCTGGGTTACTCGCGGGCAAAGGGTGGCGTACGGACGTGGAGCCGGCATACGTGTGCTACGCGACCACCTTACGACTCCTGGGGGGCGCCTTCATATTAACCCTTGCATATTAAGCACGCGATAAGCGGATTCTCAAATATTAACGTTGTCACTCGGCGGCGACAGCCTGGTTGCCCCGCTCGATCGCTCCTTAAGCCCGCGCCAAGACCCCGTTCTCCGCCTCGGATACGAAACGATACGCCTTTTTCTCGTCTTCCAAACGTCTTTCGAATCGAACAACGCTTTCGTCACGAACGTTTAGACCTCCTCCTTTAAAGAACGATGCGTGAAAAAAGTTGGCGTTAAATAACGATCGGTGAAACTACCACACCACTACTACTATTACTACTACGTTAGACGACATGTTTGCCGACTCGGTACGGGTAAACTTTAATCAAACTCCGTTTGGATCTCTGTGGGCGGAAAAATTCCATAGAGAAAGAGTCCAGTAGGAAAAAGAGAGGGGAAAAAAAGCGGAGGGGGGGGGAAAGGGTAAAGGACGTGCAAACATTTCAACGGCTCGATATTTTTCAATATAACCGCGGCGGCACCACGGTGACTCTCCGGTCACCAAGGGAAATCTAGGGCTAGGTCTTCGAAACTGGACGATATATTATAAATATTAGATCGATTAAGAATTAACGGACGGTCACTGTCCCGTGTTGTACCGTATGCCCCCCTCTCTTTATCCCTTGGTCCGGAGAGCGGCGGTAGACGGATCCGCTGCGCGGCCGAGATTGCGAGAACTAACGACTTTATAAGTCAGAATTTATCCACCGTAGGTGTGTGTCGGAGTCGAATATCGTGGCACGTACGGAAGCGAGATCGAGGAAAAAGAGGCGAAACGTTGAAGAACGAGAGAGAGAGAGGAGGAGAGAGGGAAAACGAGAAACGAGAGAAGGAATACTCGTGCGTGGTCCCAGAGTCCCAGAGCCGATCCTGCCAAGTTATTTAAATTCAAATTCGAAATATCGTCGGGGGTTGCTAACATATTGTTTGTTTCGTTTGGGCCGTGGCGATAGTGAGAGAGGGTGAAGGCTATCTCGCGGTCGAAAACGTTCCCCTCCTCGATTCCTCTTTGCCAATTGCCACAAGTCTGGACCCGTTGAAAAACAACGGGTTCGAATAACGCGTTTTGATTTATAAAAAATAAAAAATAGAAGAAAAAAAGAAAAGAGAAAAATCGATCCGCAAAACGTTGCGTTATCCGATAACAACGATCGCGATATATTATGAAAAATTAGAAACGATTCGAATCGTTTTAAACGAATACAAGAGTAAATTTTTCAAGGGGAACAACGGATGGTTGTAACGATGAATAAACACGAGTTCGTTTACTTATGCGCTCACTTCGTAAGTAAGTGTACGACACACGAGTGAGTAAGACGACGGTTTTTGAATTCCGTTGTATCCAGAATCACTCCTGTTTCGTTTCACGCATTCGAGGCTCCTTGGATCGGTCTGAAACTTACTTGCATATGCGAGAGCGAGGGCAATATGTAGATTCCCCATAGTTCCGGCATGGCTCGGATGTCATGTTCACGTACGTAGTATTCCCTATCCCTTAACAATTTGCCGCTAACACGCCGAGGAAACTCGCTTGCGACCATTCTGCGACCCCCGGCACGCTCGTACAGCCCTCTTCAAACTTTCAAACGTTCCACGACAACGACGAACGCGTCTCGCGTAATCGAATCGCGGAAATCACGGCGGCCTCGTCATCACGCGATCCTTTCGATAATCCGACTCGATAATTATTTCATTTGAAAATTTGAAAAACGTTTTTCTTTGCAGAAAAAAGAAACGCAATTTCTTCGCTTCGCACGTTTGACACATCTGGCATCGAAGTAATAAAAATACTCGATCTCGTCGATAATAATAATAATAATAATAATAATAATAATAATAGTAGTAGTAGTAGTAGTAACTACTCGCGTTAATAAAACGTGGAGTAGTATCGGTGAACACGACGAGCGAAGAAGACGAGGGAGGTGATAGAGAGTCGGGTTGGATTTTTAAGCTTTCGTTGCCACTTGTGCGGGTCAGTCTGTAAAAAGACTTAATTAATGAGCAGCTCGTCCCCAAGGACGTGGATGGGACAGTACGGGGAAGGCACGAGGTGAGCGAGAAGCAGCAGCGAGATGACGGAGTGCCCTCCGAGGAACGACCCTCGATGCAAACTCCTCGTATGAATATGTCTCCGCTAATTCAAACTTCGTCCCAGAGGTAGATGCCGCCTGTTTACGGGGAATATTAAAAACTTCAACGTCGTCCGTTTTCGCCTGACCGATTGTGTCCGGAGAAAGAAAGAATACCTGGAAATACGACGTCTCCCCTTTCTCCGGCACGTCTTGACCACTTTCGAATCTTCCCTCATGGAAACGAATTTTCCATCACTGGTGTTTTTACACCACTAGTATTACAGTATCGTGGATACTTTTCGATATAACGACGCTTTGGATTCGATTTATGGTAACTCGATAATTCGACTCCCATTTTTAACTTTTTCTTTTTTTTCCTTTTTTTTTTTTTTTTCCTATCTTTCAGAATCGTTGACATGCACAATTCAGTCGAACCTGAAGGGTAGTTTTATACGTCATATCCTCCTATCCCCGTTTTTCGTTTCCCATCTCGTGTTCGTCTTCGAGCGATATTTTATTTAAGCGATAATTGAAAATTCTACGGAATACGGACCAATGGATTTGTCACCAAGGAAAGTTTTACGCCATCCCTGAATTTCCCATTGCGTTCCCTCCCTCCCTCCCTCCTTCCTTCTCTCCCTCCAAGGATACGACGCGTCGCTATTCTCCTGTCCTCGATCGCAATCGTAACCGCTTTCGAGTAGAAAGATCGTTCTTCTCGATTTCAGTTCACTTACGTAACTACGGTATCACGGCTTTATGGAGTCGTCTTATCGACTCGGCGTAGAAATTTGCATCGATACCGAACGAACGGGGAGGAAGAATTTGGCGAGGGGAAAAATGCGCAAAATACGTACACACAGTAGAGGACGACGGGTATAGCGCGCGTGATACGTGTGAAAACGTGTGTGGCGAAACGCAGCAAGGTCGGGATGGGGTGAGCGTGGATTGAGGGGACCCCATGGAGTCGTGAAATCCATCAGACCAGGCCTCGAGCCCCGTTTGCCAGCGCTACTTACGGTGGTGCGGCGAGAACGGCATCAACGGGACTCTGAGAAGACCTGGAAAAGATGTCATGGAGGAAGGGAGTGGAGGAGGGAGGGTGGAGGGCCAAGAATAAAATATCATCCACGGTATGTCCCCTTTGAGAACGTACCATCCACCCTCTCTCCCCATCCTTTCTTCTCTCTCGCCGGGGCTCTCACCTTCGCACGTCCCCCCAACGCACGTCCTGGCGAGAGTGCACACACGCTTGTCATTCAAATTTTCAATTTCGATCTCTTCGACGCGGAAATCGCAACGTCCTGAAAGTAAACCCGCTAAACTGTCGAAAGGTCGCTATGTTCGTACTCGACTCTTCTTTTTTTTTTTTTTTTTTTTCGAAAAGAAAGGGAATACATTTTCCTTTCTTTCTCCGTAATTTCTTACGATGTCCGTCGCGGAGAGATGACGAGATCGAGAACGGGGACAATGGAAAATCCGTAAAATTCGAGAGAGGAAGATTGTTGTTCGGGCGGGGAGTAGTATAAGGAAGACGCAGACGTGGAAGGGGAGAATAGACGGTCCTTAAATCTGAAAAATTAAATTATATCGCCGTAAAGAACGATGCCCGGGGGTTTAACGTCTCGCGGATGGGGAGGGGCGCGCGCGTGTATACGGCGTTGAATAAAAACAGCATTAGTCCGTGCATAATGTATGGATGATGGCGACGTGTCTTGTGCCGCGTGTATATATACGCGTGATGGTGAGAGGAGGATACACGGAACAGCGGACGAGCTAAGGGAGCTGTACGAGAATGTTGGGAGTCGTAAAGCACGCGGTTGCTCGCGTTTCGCCCGTTACAATAATTTAGTTCATAAAATTTGCGCCCAAACCCGGCCGGGGTTCGATCTTCCATGGGATTTCGCGGACATCGGGAACAAGAGGGAAGTTTGGTTCGCCTCCGGCCAACTTTGCTTTATGGAATACACCCCACGACTCGTCGATAACGAAAATCGCGTTCAGCCCGTGTTTCGGGCTATCGGTTTCAAATTGAAAATCCCAAAAATAGTATTCGGAGAACGATCGACAAACGAACGAGCGTCACACAATTTTAAGAAGCGAACGGATTCGACGAAAGAACGGATAGATATACATTCTCGAAGAGGGAAGACGGGAATAGAAAAGAAGAAGACTTTATAGACGGACGTGGAGGGAGATGGATGATAAAAAAAAAAGAGAATAATAATAACGGAGGCGGTGGCGGCGAAGATCGGATACGAAATCGATGAACAGGCCCTCGCGACGAAGGATCAGCGGAGGATAAAAAATTGATTAGCGGCGAAATACCGATTTGATTTATCAAGCGGGAAATCCTATCATCTCCATACTACAAGACTTTTCACTCCGGGTCTTTGATTAAAATGCGAGCTTAATCATCGCTCTCTGCCGTCACCTGGGGACTTGGCTCGTCGCCTCCTCCGCTTACGCGGTACAGGAAGAGGGCCCTCTCGTCGCTCGCTGTCTTTTCTCTCCCTCGCCACGCGCTTCGGCAAAAGCTTCGGAAAAAGCAGAAGGATAATGCATGACGCGGTCTTTTGTCGCTGTGACGGAAATTCTCTCCGCCTCGTTCCATTCCCCTCCACCTCCTCTTGTTTTAAGATATTAAAATGTGTCATCAGCTGATGCCTTCGTTACCGGATCGTGATGGATCCTACTACTCTGTTGCTGCCGCTTCTTCCTTCTTCCGACACCTTCTTCTTCGCGACTTTAATTACGAGAATGTTACTTTACTTGAGGTCGAGAGGGGGGGGGGAGGAGGGAGGATCAAGGGAGGAGAAATTGCGCGAATTACCATATCGCGTTATCGCATGGGAAATCGATTCGATTTCGATTAAAACGAGTCTTCTTCTTTGCTCCTGCAACTTCGTCAAAATTAGTTGGTTGGCGAATCCAGAAAGAAGGGAGAATTATTTTGTCATACGCTACTTTGATACCATCTTAATCTCGTGAATTTTTTTCAAACGTAAAAAATGCTAGTTAAATCCGCGTTTAAATTTGATTCGCGTTAAGAGACGTGGGAAAAGACGTGAAAAGTGACGATCCACCACTCTCGCAACGATTCGTTTCGAGCGTTCCCCTCTTTTCGAACGTTGGAAAAGTTTCGACGCCGTTTCGATCTCGAAACGAGAAGAAGAGATCCATCCCGATAAAAATTTTCTTCTCTGGAACACGCTCGATACGAAGCGTTCCTTCTAAAACGAAAACGTGTTTCTTCCGTCACACTTCTTTTTTTTCCCCCTCCCGAGTTCGAAACGAAATTCGCGCGCGATTGTCTAGAATCGAAAGGGGGGAGGGGGTGGAGGGGCGACGATCGACAATCGTCGGGTTTCCAATTTTCGATAAATCATCCGGAGACGAGCGCGCGCGGGGCGTCAATAGTGGTGTAGGTAGGGCGACGGTATCGGGGACGTAAGGTGTCGGGAGGGGTGAGGCGAAGGGTAGTAAAAGGTAGAGGAGGACGAGGCGGTTTGGAAGGTGGAAGAAGGAGAGCAGAGAAGGGGTAGTTCTCCGGGTTTAGCCGGGGGATGGGAAGGCGAAGTAGTAAGGGAAGGGGATGGGGGGGGGTGCAATTTCCGCGGCTCGTGATTGGGGCAGCCTCCTCAGGGAGCAAAAACTCCATCTACAAATGAACAGCCGTGACAAGAGCCATAATTTCTCGAGGCTGAGCCGCAGCAGCAGCAGCCACTGTGGCTTCTGCCAGCCGCAACCTTCCTTTTCGCTTTTCATACGATCTCGTGTATAGAAGATGCCACACCACCATCGTGTCGAAGAATTCCGATCTTTTACAATCTTCTTTCGCTCCTCCTCCTCCTCCTCCTCCTCCTCCTCCTCTTTTTCTTCGGATAAACTTATCGATGAATTTTCTGCAACACCGGCGAGTGTACAACATTTTCGATCCTGTCAACGTTTCGGATGAAAATATTATCCAAATCTGATCGGATCGAATTTCTTTCGATTTTTCGATATAGATTATAGATTATATTTTTCAACGCGTCGATTCGAACAGATGGCGGGCTATCTTTTATTCTTATCTTCTCGACGCGTGTTCTTGGGATAAGCTAGCGGGAAAAGCGTGGAGAGGAGGAGAGGCTGGTCGAGAAACATCGATATCGTGACGCGAGACGTCAGCTCGGATAGAAAAGACTTTGGCGAAAGTTTGTTCGGAGAGGGCGTGACGCGTAGATCCTGTCGCCGTCGTCGAGCTCCCTCGTATATTTCGAACGGTATTTCGAGCGACTGTTCTCGTTTCGTTTTAAAAGTGTAATACGTAGACGCGTTATATTTTCGTTGGTCGGATCGATCCATCGAGTGGAAATTTGAGCGTGCCAACCAGCGTAGTTATTGGCGAAAGAAGCGGGGGTGGTTCCATTTTCCGGCGAATTTCTCGGTTGGTAATCCTGCCACGTCTAACGGAAGCGAGGCAACCCCTCCGCAGCCCTAACCGGATCACGCCTCGAGGATGATGTACGATTGCGCCCGCGAAAAAATTAAACGTACATTTGATAAATAGAGTTGGCGGCAGTGACTGCCGCCGTCCGTGGAGGGAAAGGAAGTGAAAAGGTCGGTTGGACCGGTATAGCCGAATGGTATATAGCGGTAACTCGACCTACCATACCTTTCGGTTTTCCTCCGAAATTCACCGTCCCGCGGGATCGCCTGCTCTCGATGCTTCTCCACACGCTCCGGATCGTATTCGTTTGATCACACTTTCCGTAAATCATTAAAACCTTTTAGCACGCTTCACCGATGAAATCGCGCGACCTCCTCGCCTTGCGTCCCAATTTCACCATTTTAAAATTAACTTTCTTTTCCCTCCAAACGTATCCATCTCGTGGAATACGCCACATTCTCTCCACAATTTCTGAAAGAGAATCGTAACGATATCTCGGTTTTCTACACTCTGCGGAATGCATATCTTATGCTCGAATTCGATCTAGAAAGATTATCGTTTCATTTCGAATTTTTTAACCCTCGTTCCTTCCCGCTTTCGTTTCGATCGAGATACATCGATATTTTGAATCGATTCAGTTCTAAAAAAAAAAAAAAAAAAAAAAAATTAAATAACGGATAAATAGCGATCCTTAAGAAGACAGAGAAGAATTAATTTCGACTCGTGGAACGTTTTAATCGTTGCCGACCAAAACCGAAACAACAATCCAGACCAAGACGATCGCGAGCGGGTTTGGTGGTTTCGAAGAGGGTAGACCAGTTTCCAAAGTCCGAGTTCCAGCCCCGAAGGAGCTGACCTCCATTACGCGGGGTTAACCGCTCAGCCTTCTCGCTTCCGCTAGACTTTGATTGGCCCCGCAATCCTATTAGTCCTGGATATCATCGTCCCTCCCGTTGTTTCGTTATTTCGCCAAGAATCTAGCGCAATCTAACGTTTCAATTTCAACTTTGGAAGATATTGTGCCACGTATGGAACCACTTTATATATATATATACACACACATCTATAAGAATTTTGAACATCTCGTATTTCTCACTTCTCAAGAAATTTTGTATTCTAGTCCGAGCAAGAGAATAATATTTTCTTTGGAAAGGAAAGTGTCTTGCACGGTTCAAAGAACGTTGGCGTGTATTTTGCAAAATCAAGAAAAGAGCAAAAGGGTTACGCGCGTTTCCCTTTGCGCTCTCTCTGTTTGGTCGTTTTTCAAGCTAGGCGGAGTATAGATCAGATCCGCATAGAGAAACACACCTTCTTCGTACATTCCGGGTTTCAAAGCATATGCAGATGGATAGATGGAAAGCTGTGACGTCGGTACCGCCTCCTCGCCTTCGAATCTCCGGAGACATGGTACGTCGCGACCCTAAATAATGCACAAGCATATTTTTCTATCGCGTATATACGCGGTGTCGTTGCCACGAACACGCGATTGTCACCGTCCCAATTTATTTTCAACCGAGGATTCTCGTTCCCAAGGATTCCTCGAAGAATCGGGATACAAAAATTATCTCGAGAATAAGATCTCTCTCGAGCAACGAAAATTTCTAAAAAATTCGTCGCTTATATAGTTAATTTTTGACGATTTTTTTTTTTTCTTTTTTTCTTTTTTAGAGGCAACGGTGTCTCAGAGTCACACGATGCCAGGAGAAGTCGGCGGTAACACGAGGTGGTAATTTCGAAGAGAAACTTTATCTCGATGTTTCTAGCGCGCGATGCGAGGGTGAAGCGAAGACGAGAAGGATCTTGCGCGTTTATCTAAGTAAGAAAAAATCGTAAACAGCGCGGGGAGCGATATTAAAACGATATTAGAACGAACATGAATAATATCGCCGGTTGAAAAAACAAAAAAAAAAAGGGAAAAAATTGGAAAATCGTGCGCTACTTTTGCCGGGAAAAATTGGTTCGATATTTTTATCACCGACAGTTACATCATCGTTGGACACTTTTCCATCGAGATGGAGAAGGACGAGGAGCGGCGATCGCGCTCGACGCGAGATAATTCGCAAGATGGAGAAAAATATATTGGATCGGATAATGATTTCGCGATGGAGAAAGGAGAAGAAGGTTGCGAGAAGTAACGGGAAGGCGATCACCATTTTCGAGGGAAAGTTGAGGAGAGGCGGGTGATCGCGCAGGTGCGGATGGGCAGGCAGCAGCGGTCCGCAATTAAGAGCAAGGCCTGTGCAAATTAAGAGTTAAGGTGCATAGGTGGCCCCTTTGGAGTGGGGTCCTGGGGGTTGGTGGATTCGAGAGGGGTTGCTTGCCGCGAAGGCGGCACCGGACACGCCCCTGGTGGCCGTGCGCGCAACCACTGTGCGCCTTTCCTTGCGATATTCCACCTATATACGTCTGAAAACCTAGTACACCCCTGTGCTATCTCTCTATTCCTGCTCACTCCACCCCTTTTGCACGAGCTGGGGACGAGCTGCCTATGCACGGATCGGCGCAAACACCGTCTAACCCCCTTGCACCGTTCGCGCACTCCGCAACTCTTCGCGGTTTTGTTACAGCACAGCTCTCTCTCTCTCTCTCCGCTTGTCGCCATTAATTCTCCTACCTTCGATTTTCTCAAATTTAAACGAACGACGACGAAATTGCGCCACGAGTTATCTATAACCTCCTCTCTCTGTATATATAATAAAATTTAGACGCCATCGATCGGGCTAAGGTGGTGAACAAAAAATGCACGTCGATCATCATTGTATTTCCGATTGCATGGCGTTCACATGGAAATATGGAAATATCGTCGCGCGTTGTTTTTTTTTATGGTTGGCGTTTTCGACGCGTACGGGCATCGATACTTTTGGGACGAGTTCACGAGGGCACGAGCCCAGACCGGTAATTACGCGAGTCGGAAAGTCGTCAGCCTCGGTCATAACTTGGCCGATTCCCAGGAGGACGCGGGCGCAATTTGTCGGTAGGCACGAGCAGCAGGAGAAAAGGACCGGCCCCGATTATTTGGGGTGCAGGATGCACGATGCAAACAACGGCGAGGGACGTTGAACAAATGATGTGCGTCCGTTTGTGCATTCGTCTCGTTTCGTCGAACGCGTTATCCCTGCTTCTACTACCACCCATCTACCAAGCAAAATTGCTCTCTCCGTACTTGGGACAAATACGAACCTGTTCGTCGTTCGTCGATCCATTACTTTAACGACCTACGATGGAACCGTGTTAAAATGACGAATAACCGCTCTTCTCTTCTCTTTCCAAAAAAGAAAAAAAAAAAAAAAAAAAGAACACGCTCGTCCCTAACTCTTCGCTATTATACTAGCAAACGTTCGCGATCGACCAAACACGTCTAGTCTAATATCTCATCGTCGCTCGAGATAATAATATTTTTCACGCGCGTAAAAATTCGCTCGAGCGAATAAGATGGGAAAAGGAGGAGAAAGAAATCAGAATCGTCGACTTAAGCTCGTCGTTTCACTGTCTTGAAAGCCGGTAGCGATATTGGTCGAGCAACGGTCGATCAATGATTCAGGCGCAATCTCATTTCGTATGATAATCCGCTGACCCGGAGAAATATTCATCGTGGCGGTTCAGTGACTCTCACGAAATTCTCGCGCTTCCCTCCCTCCTCGCCCTTCTCGCCTCCTTCGAAAACCGCTGGGGGCCGTGCCACCACTCCTCCACTCTTCGCGAACGAGCCCCGCCGCCGCTATTCGTACAGCACGACGACGACGACGACCACCACCACGTGATACGCGCGGAGAAACATAGCCGCGAGTTCTCGCCGGGCGGGAAGAAGAAAAAGGGCGAGAAAAGGAGGAGGGCAGAGGAGGGAAAAAGTTGAGCTTTTTTTAAGGAAAAGTTTCTCCGCTCCGATACGAGAAACTGTTGGATTACCGACGGTAGGGGGATGATACTTTCGGGAGTCGGACACGAGTAAATGATGGATAGTCCTTGTCACGCTCTCGAATGTAAAACTCGCGTAAATCTCAACCTCTCCTCGTATCCCGCCGCAAAAATGTGCCTCCGGTCTTGTACTTTCCACTTTGCTCCCTACCCCACTTCGCTCGCCGTTTCTTCACTCTACTTCTCGATAATTAGCGAAGAAAAGAAAGAAACAAAGAGATCGAATTACGCGTTCGAAATAAAATGCTGGAATCGAGGACGCGATCGATACGAATCGGCCAACGATGATCCGATTGAAAATCGATGATCAAACAGGGCGAGAAAGAAGGGTGAAAAAGACAGGGACACTTCTCTCTCTGTCTCTCTGGAGAATTTGAACGAACGTTGGGCGGAATAGGTAGGAATCGAAAGGTAAGTCCCCGCTCGTTTCGTGAAAGTCAAATATTTGGACGGATATGGTGGGCCACACGCGCGAGATTTTTCCATAGAAGAGTCGGCAGTTTTCACGAGATTCGTTGTATCGCGGAAGAAAAGAAAGATTGTGCGCGAGGTACGCGGTACCCCCCTCTGGGACGTGCTCTTCTCCGCCTCGCCAACAGCTGATTAATCGTCCCGGATCATCCCCGGAGACCACGGAGACGCATCGAGCGGCTTCTTTGTCGTTGCGAACGTCGTTTCGTGCCGACTACCTATTTTTCCTTCACCGTTAACGGAACGAACGAACCGGTGCAACCGTGCGCATTTTCTTTTCTCGTAACGCGCTCTTCTCCTCCTCCCCATCGAGTCATCGATTCATTCGGGATAAAATATATATATATTATTTTTTATATTGGTAAGATAATATGGTTTGTTTGGGAAAAATGGCAAATTCACTTTTACTCGGAGATACGGGATTAAAGTTGAAACGAGCGGAGAATATCAAAGGAATATAAACGGGAAGGTTAGAGAAGAGAAGACGTAGGGCAGTTTGTTAAGCGTCGAAGTTGCCCCTGCAGTGCGGCACATTCGTTGCAGGTTAATTTGTTTATTTGTACAGGAGGTAGGGATCCGAATGGGAGGGCGAATTGCACTGCGATACAATGTTTTATTTAAATACGTCGCTGCGATCTCACTCGCGCCCCATGGGTGTCCTGGACGGCAGTTGCCCTACACTTAATATGGGAAGCGACAGACTCATTTTTATTTCTCAGTCCCATGGAAAGCGACGTGGCAGGCACCAACTCTCTTCCTTCTCTCCTTTCTCTCTCTCTCTCTCTCTCTGTCGCGATTTTACGATTCTCGATGATATTACTCGAACTCTAAGAATTCATTTCTGCTGCTTAACCGGCAATGTTACGCGTCCACGCGTAAGATTTATCACCGCAACTTATTCCCGATTTCTATGCTGAAAAGATGTTATTCGTTTCGCGAAATGAAAAATGAAAGGAGGGAAAGTGAATATTTATACGTTTCGTTTAATAATCGAATAACGCGTTGAAATAAGAGTCGATGCGTACGTACGTACGTGTCGTTGAAAATTTTACGAGCTGAGTAATTAAAGAGAAGGAAGGCGGTTTGGCCGCCTTTGTACGACGCGTGATCACGTCATGCTCGTTATCAGGTAGCTCTCTCTTATGTCGGGGGACAATGGAGATTTTGAAAAGAGCGCATGAATTCTAAATCCAGGCTGGGAGAGCGGCCCGGCGCGGCGTAATTTGAGTTAATTCCGCTGCAGGGAACAGGAGACTCGATTAAAAATCTTGACTCATTGTCTTCTGTTTGCTCCCGGTGCATAGCTGGGGCTCGGGCCAATTTTCTCGAACGGCTGTGGAAAGGAATTCATTAAAATTCATAAAAATATGCATCCAGTTAGCGGCCGCCACGCTAAATCGCTTCGTTACGCTATTCCTTCCCGCTATCGAATATTCCGTCCATTTCGCGTCCCCTTTTGTTTCTATTTTTTTATTACCAGGCCTCGAAGGGATTTGGAAACGAAGGGTATCGAGGGTATCTTTCGATCACGGAACGCGCAAAGTCGATACGCAAAGATAATTATAAATTCTCTTTCCCGATTAGGCGGCAATCCTTGGGGTATAGTCCCCCGCACAGTCGATGAAAACCGACTTGAACTCGACTCGGAGGAGAGATAGGTAGGTAGGTAATCGGTGATCTTGGCGGAGAACAGAAAGTTTTGTCCGATGCAAAACCTCGGAGAGTTTGGCCGAGGAGGACGAGGAGGAGGAATCGGTCGATGCCACCAGGTTCAACACCAAGTTCTTACATTTGACGAATGTAAGAAAGAAGGAAAGTAAAAAGATTTGCTGGTTGGAAGTTCGGTTGAAAATTTAACGTCGGCTAGGCGAACGGACGACGGAGACATTAGATCGGCGAGGACGTAAGCAAATACGGTTAACGCTGTTTGCTCTGGTTTGAATAGGTTGAAATCACGTGTGCGCTACTCGAGTATCGCGTACTCTGCGACCTTCTCTCTCCACCTCGATGCGCACCAACGGTCCCTCAAGTTAAATAGTATAATGGCCAATTTAAAATGTCCCGCAGTATCTAAGATCCGTGTTTGCCCGTGGTCGAGATGTGTTTGAACGGCATCTCGTTCCTCCACGCTGAGAATAGAGAAAGGAGGTGGTTACGACGATGACAAACCCCCATGGGCCCTCTCGATCGGAGAGTGTCTTCGACTCGGCCGAAACCATGGATTCGTTCCACAACCACCACCACGACGTTCCATCCTATATTCGTATTCGTATTCGATTTAAAAGATTTCTTCCACGTATTTTCTCGTTCGCGACGAGATGATTAAAACGCGATATATATTCGAACGAAACTTTCCGTCATAAAAATCTCCGTTCAAAATTGGACAACGTTAAAATTTCGCAAGAAGAAGAAGAAGAAGAAGAAATCTCGGGGAGAAGCGATTTTCCCCGAGTCGAAAAAGAAGGATAGAACGTAGTAGGGTAGAGTGGGACGAAAGGACAGGGGAGAGGCGAGAGATTGGGTAGGGAAACGCGCCTATTTTTCACGTAACCACCGGAGAGAGAGAGAGAGAGAGAGAGAGAGAGAGAGAGAGAGGGCGGACACAGAGGGTTGCGCATTATTGCATTGTCCGGTTTGATAGAATCGGAAAATCCTTCAGGTGTTGGAGGAGGGGGGGGGTGGGGCAGGGGCCACGCGAGGTGCCTAGCAATGCGCCTTGCGACCATTTTCCCAAGGGCACGGCGCGGTAACCCATCAAACTTTTAGCCGGACATTCCCCACCCGATACTCGTTCGCGTTGTTCTTCTTCTTTCGGGTTCGGAACGTGCCACCACCAGCCGCCGGAGAGGGGTTTACTCATGATGAATATTGCAGGGGGCGCTTATTGTTTCCACTCACAAATCATCCGCCGATGTCTCGCGGGGGGTGCGCCGCAATGTTTTATTCTCCGCCGGTCGACAGGCTCGACATTCCAACGCCTTCGCTCCGCCTTTCTTTCGTCTCTCAACGAATCTCGTATCGGTCTCTCCCTTTCTCTCCGAACAACGTTGACCCGTGTTCTTCCACAACACTTATATCGATGCTACTTTGCAAAAGTAGCCCCCCTCCTGATCGTTCGTTCCTAAATATTCCAAAATATTTTACCTTTCTTCTCTCTTACGTCTCTTTGATATTTAAAAAGAAAAAGAAAAAAGCGTTACGTTTCTGATTTAACGAGTTATCCTGCCCTCCCTTTTCCAACGATAAAGAGAAAGTAAATTCGTTGGAAGGAATCGCATGTTGGTACAAGTATATATTTCCGGTTCTTTACGAGGGAAGGTAAATGGTGGGGAGGGGAGTTGGGAAAGAAACGTGAACTCGTTTCTTCGGTAGGCTCGAACACCACCCTCGCCCCAATTCCGTAACAATAATTTTGCAAATAGCCGACGGAAGCCGCTGGTAAATAATGAAGCACCCTGTCGTCCGAGAAGATTCAATTTGCGGCACCGACACATGGAATGAACCAAGGTGTATTCCGGCAGAGGAGAGAAGGACACACACGTGGTAAAACTTACTCGGCTAAAATATCTACCTATCTTCTTCCCTCCTCCATTTTCGTCGAGGTATCGTAAGGAAGAAAAAGTAGATCGCGTGTATTTTTCCATGTTTCTCGCTTTAAAAATTCATCCCGCTTTGTATCCGTTTGACCATTTATATATATATATATATAGACGAAAACGATATCTTTTAAAAATAAATTTTTTTTTCCCCTAATAATTTCAAATTTCAAATTATTATTCCGATTTTTCGATCAATATCGAAAAGTAAAGAATTTTCTCTCTAAAGAATTATCGTTTAAACTTTATTCTCTTTCTTTTTGTCCCCGAAATCTTCGAAATTGTTTTTCGAACGCTTGTTTTTAGCGTTTTACGTTCGTACGAGCAACGAGTTTGTTTCCAATCATTTGAGAAGATCGATTTTACGGCGTAACGATAGATAATAAAAAGAAAAAAGAAAGAATTTAATTTTATCAAACGACAAAATTGTCGTGTGGAAAGGAAAAGCGAACGGGCTAAAATTATTTCACGCGTAATATAACGCTGTGGTTACCGAGACTCTTGCCAACCGATTTAATGGAAGAGGCAGAGAGGGGAGGGGTGAGAAGTTGCGGATTCCTGGACATTGGAGAGGGAAGAGATTCTCCAGAACGTGTTTACTCCCGGTGTAGCTAATTGCGCGTGCACAATTTTATTAAATTTGTCCACAACGTTAGCTCGTTTGCATTCGTTAATGAGTTTTCGGTCTGGCAGTCGGTCCGGCCAGGGACGTAACGAGGTTGGGACAAGCGGGAAAGGGGTGGGAGAGGGGGGAGAAGCCGGTAGGCGCGAGCGGATGGACAGCAGAGCGACGAGTAAGCGCGGAGGTTTGCTTTTCGTGCTCGAATTTGCATACTTTTCGCGCGTTGCCTCGATTCTCTTTCGCCGCGTGGAAAAAAAATCGTGTCGTTCTTCTCTCTCGCGTGCAACGCGACACTCCTGAACTTTCACGCATAAGTACACGGAGGTTAGACGCGATAGACCATCGTAGATCACTCTGCGGTCTGGCATCTCAAGGGTCGCATTATCCCCACGCCCAGAGGTAACAACCCTTTTTGTCGGGTTTTCTTCTTCTAAATTACGCTTTACATCCCCGACTGCCGTGAAACAGTTTAAATCGAGCTGGATTTTTGGAAAAAAAAAAAAAAAAAAAAAAAGAAACACCGAGCAACAATTCTTCAATTCGATCCGATATCCATTTTTCCCCGCGATTCGTTTCATCGCGTTAATTTCGGCGCGAAATGTATTAATTTTGGATTGGAAAGCGAGCAGAGAGGAACCATTTTCGCCAAGTTGCGAAATTGAATCGATCTTCGAAAGTTTTCCTTGCCTTTAAAACTTTTTAATCGCCTCGGCGTCTCGATACACGGCCGAAATCTTGAGTAAAACACCGCTCTTCTTAATGCCGAGACTTCCACAACGATACGATATCCCGTGGGACGACGAAGCCACTTGGAATATTTACGATAAATACGCACACGTATCTTCCTGTCTACCGGCCGGATAACAAGGGGGAATAGGCCGATAAAAGACATTATTCAAATTTGCTTTTCGATATAATCGAGTAGAATAAACCGAAGAGCGGGGGGGAAAAACGTGGCGAACGACAAAAGATTATCTCTTAAAATTGTACGTACGTGTATTCCAACCAAGAGAACTAACTTTAACGCGTATCTAATTAATTACGTTTCATCCTTTAATACGATTAATTTTTAACGATTTATTGGAACGATGAAATATTTGCCGGATATTCAATAATTCGTTGCATATATCATTATATCGATATCTTTATATCAATCGGACAAATGTAAATGAATAAAAGAATCGCAGTTCCGTTATCGCACGTATTATCATTGCATTATTATTATTATTATTATTATTATTATTATTAAAGAGGGCAAAAGAGGAAAACTGTAATAATCCCGCTCTTTAGTAGTAGTAGAAATTTGCCGACTGGAAGGGAAAGCGTACTACGACGAAGGCATTGCTTGCTACGGTGATGGCTCGAGACCGAGCAATATCACGGGGACCTGGTCATCTTAATGGAGTCGTCGGTCGCCGGTGCGAAGCTTGGAAACCGAAAAGCACGCACCAATGGCTTTAATGAGATTCGCAAGTCTTCGCAAATCCTGTCTGAAGCGATGACACGCGGACGTGGTAAACTAGAATTCCATTCCTCGAGCCTTCTCTTCTATCCACCTTGTTGCGCTACTCGTAAAGAGAACGGTTCGAATATAACGAAACGAAACGAAACGTAACGAAAAGAAAAAATTATTATTCGAGGAAGCAACGATGTATCGAGATACACGTGTGTATATATATATATATATATATAGAAAGAGAGAGAGAGAGAGAGAGAAGAATTTACAGGGACGATTGGTTTTCAACCTCTCTCCACCCTCCTCCACCCAGCTACATAGGTAGCGCGTGATGAAAACGAAGTGGAAGAGGTTGAATTTCAGTTTCGCTGTGGCGGATGGTCCGTGAGCAGCGAGGGTAATGGGGGAGACAGAGAGAGAGAGGAGAATGGGAAGGGGAATGGGAAGAAGCTGACAGGAGGATCGCGTTCGTGTTGGTCGTGAGTTTTGGACTTGGGAATTTCGGCCGGTGGCTCGTTCGCGGGGCACAAAGCGGTCTGCCGGACTTAACGTGATTAGCAGAGATACCCCGCTAGCTTCCTATTATCCGCGGTCCAGACGCCGCCGCACAACCAACCCACCCCCATCTCCTCGCCCATTCTCCTTCCCCTTCCTGACCCCCCGCCGTCAACCACTTCATCTCCAACCGTACCAATGGATAACGCTCGCTATCAATGTCTTTGGTAAACCATTCTCCAACCCTTCGTTTTCCAAGGCGCGCGCCTTCCCCCCTTTTCTTTCTCATCCTTTCGATCGTCGTTTTATCATCGATCGTGGACAGAGGAACGAGCCGGTTGATTTATAAGCCGTCGGAATACACTCGAATGAAAACAATTTTTGGGAAAATTTGCTCGATCGATGCGATCGATCCGTTTTTAATCGTCGAACGAACGCGGAACGATTGGAATCGGGTTGGATTAAAAGGAGGAAGGAGCGAGCGGGGGGAGGGGTTCGGTCGAATGCTCGGGATCACGGATGAAGAGAGTCCGCGTGGATGCTAAAATCAGAGAAGCGAAGCGATACTGGAACGCGGGAGAGGAGCTTACGGTCAGTAGACAGGGTGAGAGTCCCTGCGAGTATGAAACTCAATTTGATTCCTGCTTCCAGCCGAGCCCGGTCGTCGGAAGCGGAGGTGGGTGGGAGGAGGAGGAGTGGCGGACCATCGCCACCCCAGAAAAGGGGGTGCTCCCAGGGGCGTGCGACTGACCCGACATCCTGCAGGATCCAGCCACTCATATTGCCAATTACCAACTCTACGACCCTCTCGCTCTTCGCTCGCTTCGGACTTCCGATGATTCCAGCCACTTTCAGCCTGCTCCAGTTACGTCGCCGCCAACCCACTACCTTCCGCGCTAGCTAACCTTCTTCTCTCCCTCCCTCCTCCCACTCCTCCTCTCCATTCCTGTTTATCACGAGTATCGCGAAACCAAAGTCCGGCCACGCGCCGCTTTGCAATTTTCGTTTATCCTTTTACACGTGGATCGAGAGATATGTGGAGGAGAATCGAGAATCGGGCGAGTTTCATACCCATTTCGGTAAAGATTAGCGGAAAAGAAGGAGCGGAAAGAGAGATAATAGAAATGAAACCAGGAAAATACGATGGGAAAATCACTTAGGTTTATTGGAGCGGAAGAGAAATGACGATGCATTTGCCGAGGTAATCGTATATAAAATCTATATGTCACCCGTATACGGCTCCGTATCGCGAAGTTTATGCGTTATAAAAGAGAGGGTCGCGGCGGATAGAGGAGAAGAAGCCAGCCGGAGGGATGTCGGAGAGAGGAGTGAAACGGACGAGGAGTTGAGTTTAACAAATATTGAAGTCTCGGAAACGTCAACTCGCACCGAACCTCGTTCTTCGTACCGAAAGAAGAAACTTCCAAGTTTAAACTTGTCTAAATGTTTATACCTTTTTTCCCCTCTTCGCCTCGATATTTCCTAACCCCTCTTCGATACTACGGTCTAACGCCACCGTCGATTCCACGCGTTCCCAAAATTACATTTTCCCACCATCCCCCCCCGTCTTTCCATATTTTTCCCTCGCGCTTCGCCGCGTTTCGTCCACGCGTCTTTACCTCTTCTCTTCTCTCGCCTCGTCTCTTCCTCGTAGTTTCGAATCCTCGACCTCGTATGCCTGGAAAGGGCAGGAAGGAAGGAAGGAAGAAACGCGAGCGATAAGATCGACGGGTTCGAAGAGAAACGATTGTCGCGGCCGATTACAAACGCGGATGGAGAGGGAAACGACGCGCGGTGGCGAGCGAGGGTCGAGTCGATTCGTATGGGTGTATTCGTGGGTGGCGGTGGAGTAAGATGTAATTTTCAATACTCGGGAGCGGAGTCTCTGGAGGCGCGAGGGGAGCCACAATTCCGGGGGTTTACCGTGCACTGTCGACGTAAACTCTCCTCGGTCGCGCACCCCCATCGGCCCAAGTCAGCCACGAGGAGAGTACCACTTATTCGAACCCCCAGTGACTGTCAATACGGGTTGGCTCTCCTATAGTGTCTCCGGAAGCATATCGAACGGATGAATAAATCTCGTTACACGCTCGGATCCGATACGATTCGAAATAAGCCGTTAAATCGACGATCTCGAGATGCAACCGCTCCTTTCCGCTCCTATTTTAACCAGAGTGCGCATCGCGTTTTAATCGGACGGAGGCAACGAACAAATTGGCGTCCAATTCTGAAAACGGGAAAAAGTAGTTCGTCGTACGGATGAAATCAATCGGTTTTGGTAACGAGTTGGTTTTTTAACGCGAGAAGCGTGTTCGTATTTATTTTTTTTTTTTCTTTTTGTTTTTCGTTTCGAATAAGCTTGTTTCAAAGTTGCACAACTATGCTATTCGATGCGGTAAGGTAAGGGGAGAGCATGTGGGAGCGAGGTTCGGAACCCAGGGGAGAGCCGAGAGTCACACTGATCTTGCTCTTTGTCGCGGGGCCCATTCGAGTGCATCCTCCGCCCCCTCTATCCCCGTGCCATGCGATCTTCCCACCGACCTCTCTGAAACCTAGGCTTCCTTCCTTCCTTCCTTCCTTCCTTCCTTCCGGAGGAGTCGCGAGCTACGTATCGTGGCTTTCGAAACCCTCTTGAGAGGCCGCGTTGACTTCGATATTCCGTATCGAGTTACGCTCGTTTCGCGTACCAAACAGTCCGCGAGTGAAGGGAGTGTGAACTAATAGGGAGGGGGGGAGGGGAAGCAGCCGTTAAAATAATATTTCTCGAACGTGGAGCGCAACGATTCATAACTCGAATATAACTTGTACGAATATAATTCCTCGATCTTTCTTATTGCTCGCCACGACGCGAGAAAATGGAAAATTTCCGTGCAGATCGCAACAAGCTTGGCCGATAATTGGTTCGACGAACGGATCGTGTATGCAATTTTCGTGATTCGAACAATTCGTCGAATCAGAATTCGTTGTTGGAAATTGGAAAATCTCCGCAAAGTATAAAGTTACTTGAACTGGAACTCGATATCGGTAACGATCGGAGCAATGATTGCCGAGCGTTCGAGAGCGTGTAACGATCTCGGAATCGAGGAAATTCCCTGAACGGCGCAAATTAGTATCCGTTTGATTTACCCATGGGAGGATAAGGTAAGTCGGCGATCGTCGGCCGTTCGTCTCAGGTACACGCAAAAACGTGTTCCGGCCCGCCGCTGGAAACGCGATCGTCATCTAATTGGAACTCGATACCCGGTAACGAGGGTTACAAACTTTTCCGTTTTCTATCCTCCGCCCCAATCTCCCGCCCGTCTCTTCCTCCGCAGTGTGGGTGCGCGACGACCCCTCGAGTCGAAACTCGGCGCAAGAGGAGGGATGAAAAATTGTTATCTTATTTATGGGCACGAGATTACTAACCACGTAGAACCAACGTTTCGCGCCACTAACAGGCGTCGGAATGATGAATGTCCTCGAGATCGAGCTCGATGCTTCACCCGAGTCGCTCGCTCCATTTACCGCCTCTTCGTTAATTAACTAATTAAGCGAGTGCAGGTAAATAGCCGGCCGGTCGTCGAGTGGTCGCCAAGACGAAGGGAGAGAGGGGGAGATTAGAACGTATGGAATTGCCAGGGGGGGTTGACACGGGACACCGATTACGAGGTAATTGTCACGTCGTTGGCGTGCCACCTATCTGTACATCGTTCTGCGCGAACGGAACCTCTTCGTTACGGGGCAAAGTATCGGGGGCATGCTCTGTTAATACAACGCTATTCTCCTTTCGTGAAACGATCGTTGAAACGCGATTTACGTACGGCGGATTTACTTTTAGCATTTGCGGGTGGAAATCGTGTTGGAAATTTTCTAACGGAACTATAACCAGATGGGGGTAGGTAAGACGAGCGAGTTTGGGCGGGTTGGTGACAGGAATATCGCGCGTTTGGCGCGCAACTAGAACGACTAGGACGACTCAGGACGATACGGAGAATTACCGGTGCGCCATTACGAGCTGCGGTTCGTTTGCAGAACGCCTCAACGATGCAGACGGTGCATTCGACTGCAACCGGCCACGAGTCCCCAAGAGGGATGCAACACCGGCTTAGCTACGCGCCAGTTTGGAAATCTCAGCGCGGAGATGCGATAGACGGCGGAGCGGTAGAGGTTGCAGACATCACGTGAGAAGTAGGAGAGGGTGGGACAGAGATGGAATGATATCGGTGTGGCGAGAAAGGGGAGGGAGGAGACGAGGCGAAAGGACGAGGAAGAGGAGAAGGGGGGGGGGGGTAAAGTCGCTTCAACCTCTCAGCATCCCACGAGGCCTCCGGTGTAATTAAGCGAGTGCACCCTCACATGTCTACGTACGTTCGCATCGTGTCTATCCATCTAACCGTGGCAGGGTTGTTCTCTTCGTTCGGTCCGTGCGCCTCGAAAGGGTCGGGAGGAGATAAGGTCGCAAAAACCTTTGAAACCTCGGTACCGCAACCTCGTTCGTACATCTTGTCGACTCATACCAGAATCTCGAAAAATGTGCGTGTTACAAAAAACGTGTACATCCGGAGGGAACCGCCGATGCCCACCGCTTCCATCAACGAAACGATTCTTTTCTCTCTCTCCCCCTTCCCCCTCCCTCTCTCTTCCTTCCATTTTTGTTCTCGCCATGATCGCGATAGCGGATAAGGCGGTTTCGTTGTTGGTATTAGATATACGTGTGTGTGTGTGTGTGTATATATGGATGGATAAAAAGGATAAATCAATTTTCTCGAGGTATAAATCTTTACAAGCGTTTCTTTCGAGCGTGGAAATGGAGAAAATGGGAGCAGATCCAAAGGTGGTGCGCGGAATATCGTGGAGGATACCGCATGTACGTTAGTGTGCACGTTATATGGTAATGGAGGGCCAATCATGCGGTAACTAGCCACCCTAGGGAGACGGTCAGGGCTGCCAACCAGTGGTCAGCTCCCGTCAATGTGTCACTTACGTAGCTAGAATACCGAACCCTCCCGACAGAATGTTACCGCTGAACGCATTTCCCCTCGATTGCAGCAAGCCCCCGTCAGTCTCGTGTCTCGAACGTTGTTCCGTCTGCGAACGCGAAAATTCTTCCCGATTTTTAACCATTCGAAGAAACGTTTCCCTTTCGATCCCTTTCTCCCCCCCGTTTCAACGAAATTTCAAACTAATGTTGCAAATCGATCTATGCACATTCCACCGTCTACTATCCTTCCTCTCTGATAGCAATGGTTTAATTATTCTAGACAAGGAAACAACAGCAACAAGTCTGGACCTTCGTTATCGCGCCGCAGCCAAAGATTCGCGTAATCGTCGAAACAACGTTAAATCTCGAATTTAAAGGGACGAAAGGAGTGGGAAAGTACGGTCGGGGAGCATAGAACGAAACGTGTCGGCCAATTCTTGATTTCGAGGGTCATGAACGACTTGACGAAGGTCGAAGCAAAACCACCACCACCACCACCACCACCACGAACCAACGTAGAGAGAAACAAACGTACTATCACCGTTCTATCACCGGTATAGCGAGCTATACCACCTTCTCGCCACTGGTCAAGTCAAGGGTGTACAGAACCGCGGGGGGGAGAGAGAGAGAGAGAGAGAGAGAGTAGGAAACAGGGCGATAAATAACTACAGGATGAAAAAGGGGGCGCGGTACCCTCCCGGGGCCCCTAAACCTAGACTACATACCCCCTCACCATCCCTTGCCACCCCTCATCGTACCGGCATCGTATAAACCGCGCACGGGCCGACCCCGACAATTATACCCTCGCACGCGAAATGTTTTATTACCCTAACGTAGAATGCTCGCGTACAGTACAGGGATCGTGTGTGCACACCAACCTACCCAGGCGGTCGCGTTTCGATGCATCCTGCCGATCACTGCCCTATATACCTCGCGCTTTTTTCCAACGATCGAATTCGACCAACGAATTCGTTGTTCTCGTCCTTTAAAAAAAAAAAAAAAAAAAAAATGACGAATATACGAATATTTTCGCGTATCAACGCGTACGAGATCTGTTTTTCGAACGTTATATACGGGTATATGACGGGATACTTAGCTAGAGGGAAACTGTCGAGCGGAAGCTTGGAGATTCAAAGTGGCTCATTACGAAGCAAAGCACCCGATAAAGTCCTCCGCGTTGGACTATGATCTTGGAGGGATGTACGAGGAGGTTGGCGAGAGTATCTTATATTCCCAAAACGTGCACCAGATGACGCCGCTTGGTCTTTCGCCTAATTTTGCAATCTAGCCTCGCGCTATCCTGCGTTTAACTGCTCACTAAATCGAGAATCCAATCTTCTCCACGGCCTTAACTTTTCGACGCGACGATACGTCGCCGGGAACGAGGACTTGGGCGTGGACATATCCACGACAACGAAAATTTTATGGGGGGAAAAAAAAAAAAAAAAAAAAAAGAAAGAAAATCGAAAGAAATTAGCGATAATCGACGATAGGTAGGACGAACGTTACGATATCCGTCACCGTGGATATCTAACGATTCAAGCGACATTTCTGCGTATCGATCTTCGTTACTTGGCCGCATCCACCTCGATGTCGTGTCTTTATTTTTTCATGCCTGGAAGTGTTATCAACTTTTGCAAGCGTGCGTTAAACTTCTCCCGAAGTGCATTTCGCGTGCAAATTGATCGTTAATTAATTAAAAATGTAGAGACTGACAGCGGAGGTATTTACCTCCCGTGCCGTGCATTCACCCTTCCAGCCAACTCAGCTCTTAGTCTTCGGTTAATCGGGTTAAATTAACTTAGTTAGCGTACGACGGGCTATTGCTATACCCTCGTAGCGTGGCGACTCGTTATACTGGAAATCAGGAATCGTTGCAGAAAAATTCAACGTGTATTCATCGCCAATTTTATCGTCGAGAACGAGAATTGGAAGCTTCAATAATTTAATCGTATCTCTTGCGTATCTCTTACGTCCATTGATATTTAAGATCGAAACGCTTGTATTTTGACGCAAGATAAAAAAAAGTAAAGTTTGATATTTAAAAAAAAAAAAAGATTATCGATCTTACTCTGCTTTATCAGTTTCTATCGAGGCATTGATTTTTAAATTGCGAAATAAATAAAATTAGCGATGGGGATGACTTCGGTCGAGGGGTCGAGTTGTAACTTAATCAGGGCAACTTCTCCCCCCTCCCGACTTAATAAAGCTGTCTCAATTTTCGCCTCATTACCGAAATACGTACCAAGATTTTTTTATTCGATTTGTGCACGCTCAGTTAGTCGCGAAATCTCATTTCTCAGTAATCGTCTTGAAATAAATGATAAAATTTAATAGTTAACAACTATTTCACGATCTGGCCAAGATGGATCGCGAGCGATAAATTAAAACGTAAATGTTTAAAAAAAAAATTATGCTCGTTTTGAAAAAATTTTGAGAGAAGATTTACGCAAGATGATAATATTTGAATAAAAGTGAAACGACGACGAAAGAGAAAAGAGGAACGAGAGTTTCTTATTGGATTATCCCTTTTTCGGACAACTATCTATCGTGACGACAAAGTTTGATTCGGCGTTTCGGTTGATTGGTTACGGGAGACCAAGTAACAATCACTCCGCCGATCGTTGGTGAACGTATGGGACGCGATATGAAGACACGTTCACCTCGACTCCGGTTATCGTCCGTACAATCCATACGTCGATCGTCATACTAATGAAACATCGAAACGTACATGACGCAATCATGTCGTATCGTGCATCGCGCGTCGCATCGAGTCCTATATAGAACTTGGACACGCGTGTATAATCTAATACGTAAAGAGGGTACCGTCGAAATCGGAATTATGGGTTACGTAAAAAAAAAAAAAAAAAAAAGGAAAAAGGATATTTTTCAACGTTGACATCCCGAATCGAGGGGATCCTAGAGAAGAAATTGAAAATGAAAAATTGATGGACGTTAGAAGAGGAGAGGAGGTGACGCGATGCAATTTTAGAAAATGCGAAACGGTAGGAAGGAAAGGAAGAGGGTTGGTCGAATCGCGATGATTACAGGAGAGGGAAAGAAAATAAGAGAATTGTGCCGAACAAAGTAATTATAGAGTGGCGGCGTAGCGAGAAGAAACGGTTGGTCGGGCTGGCGTTCCGTGAGGCGGAGGTGGAACCAAGGGTCGGAGTTGATAAAGAAATAAAGAATCGTGAAAGTTGGCGTCGAACCCCGCGCTCCCGTGAGGCCTTATGACTTAAAGTCTCCTTACTCCGTTAATTCCGAACATTAACAAAAGTCTCGCTAAAACTCGCCGCCAACTTTTCCGCCCTCCTGGGACCGGCTCGGGACTTGTTAATGAAAAAAATACAATAAAACTCTCTTCTCTCTCTCTCTCTCTCTCTCTTTCACCAGGCGAAACTCGCCTCCAATTGTCGGGACTTGCTAGTCGTTCAACGCTTCGCAACGACACGCTCTCTTTTCTTTCCGCCATCCTTGAGGCGAAATTATCGCAAACAATGGATCAGGATTTCTCCTCGTTGTCGAAACGTTAACTGCTTTTTTTTTTATGAATAACAGGCGTTGGAAAAATATATAAATAAAAATATATATTCGTTGGAAAGAAATCGAACGAAATGATTCTGTTCCACGTGATAATTTTCTATCGATTTTCGAGGTAGAATGGAACGATGAGGTAAAATATAAAAATTGATACGCGAAAAAAGCTCGCCTTTCGTTGGAAGAACAAACTCCTTTTGCCCCTGTTTCGGCAAGGGTGAAAGGTTTAATATCGAAGCGGTGGTGGTGCGAAACCGCTTTATTATGTTTCCGCCTATTATGCCTACCCCGCCGACCGACCCTTTCTTCTTCTTTGCCTCGCGAACGAGATCTCTTATTTATTCATTTATTCCGGCCGAGATGAACTTTACGAAGATTTTAACAGCGCTCGAAACGCCACCTCGAAACTCGTCGGCCGAGTGGAGAAGAGACAAGTTTCAGATTTGGTGCGATGTGTACGTGGCGTGAAACAAATTCCGTGGAAAACGATTTTAGATGGGCAGAGAGACCTCGCGAGGGAGGAATATCGTGTGAACTCGTTTCGCAAAATTAATTACTCAGACCTTGAGGGTGGAGCGTACGCCCGTGATTCCACCACCGACGCGTAACGGTAAACGTCGTGCGGTAACGTATGCGACCATTTAAGCGACTGTCGCGTTATCGGATTACGACTGATTCGTCTCGCGACTCTGTCGGATTTATCGGAAAATTTGTCCAAAGTTTTTTTCATCAAACGCTCAAATTAAATTATCCTTTATTTATCTCGTTCACCTTTCTCTCGTTCGTTTAAAATTTTTCCAATTACTTGCTCTACTTTGATGGAAACCGAGTCGAAATAAATGGTTCCTTTTTTTTTTTTTTTTCTTTTTTTGGCCTCTTTCTTTTCGGCAACAATTTTATACGGAGGAAAAATAGGGTGCGAAAATGAAAGAGAAAAAGGAACGTCCACGGGAAAAGTTATCTCGAACACGAAACGAAAAACTTCTCAATATCGGTTAAACGAAAGTTTCGATGTGGTGGTGGAACAGGTTGGAAATAACGTTTGATCGTGCTGAAAATTAGGGAAGCGATCTCGTGGACGGTAGGGAAGGGTCGGAAAAATAAAAAAAATATCGAGGGAAAAGGAGAGACGATATATCGAGAAGAAGCAAAGTTTTCGAATTCTCCGCGTTTTAAATTTTCATTTTTCCTCGCTTTAAAAAAAAAAAAAAAAAAAAGAACGAAATTTGTTAGTATCGAAATATTTTTATAAATAAATAAGATCGATGATAAATATCTTGACACGAATTGATTACTCGTATCAGGAATAATGATTCGATAAACAATCACGACTTATCGAGAGAGAGAGAGAGAAGCGAAACGCGTAAACTTAGGCTGTGACAAGTCTGGTTAAATTGATCCGTGGAAACTGGCAACTTCGCTTACCGATCGAGATTCGATCTTTTCCCTTCGGGACGAGGAGGAACGTGGCCTCGAAGCGAGAAGATGGAGCCGGCCCAAGGGTGATAGCACACCTAGTTTTGATTCGCCTCATGGCATCGTACCGGTCACGGGGCTGACGGCGCGTAATTGTTCTCTTGTCTGGTTCTCGCACGGCATCCAACCCCTGCCAACATCCGCCATCCCCGCGATTGCCATCGCGCCAAGAATGCATAAGCAGTCCCGCCGCTTTACCAACCCGCAATGCTGCAAACTCTTCCATCTTCCGATTCTCGAACGCGCACCGATTCTCAAAAAATCCTTCCCCTTTTTTAGGATCCTCGCAACTCTCTCTCTCATCCATATATCGCGACCGATCGATTTCAATCCACGTCTCAAAGTTTTATGAAACTTTGCGATTTTGCATAATCTTTCTCCCCCGTTTATTATTACAACGCGTAACGCGGAGGTAAACGACGTTTCGATCGATCTCCACGATTTAAACGATAAAACTCGCGAACAGAATGAAACGGATGAACGCATCTCGACGGCTCAACAGCCAATCGACGGGACTTTTAGAAATTGACAAACGATCATTTTCCCCCTACGTGGATTCGGGGTATAGTAGAGAAATCCAACTATCGATACGATTGATGGATTATTAATGATTGACGAACTCGGTCTGTCGGCTAGCATCGGTATACGGGGAACGATTGGGTGGAGGTGTGAGTTCGATTCACGGTTGAATCGCGCGATTCCAGCCGCGCAATCATATCGCGCGACCTGATAATTGGCAGAGAACCGACACAATCCTCGTAATTTCCGGTCCCCAGTTCGGAAATTCTGACGTGTGACACGCGACGCTTCGACGCTCCTGGGAGGCACCTCATTCAATTAGCCACTCAGTTACTCGCATCGCGTCGCATTTGCCCATCGACCTACTCTAACTCTCTCTCTCTCTCTCTCTCTCTCTCTCTCTCTCTCTCTCCCTCCCTTCCTCGCTCTCCAAAGACCCTCTCGAAATGGTTGCGCGTACGAGAGTATTCGTCTTGGAACCGCGAACTCGTGATTTAAACCTTTCGAGGATGTCGAGGAGGAGGACGATGATACGACGCGTATAGCTCTCGCTTCACCGGATGTCACCGGCCTGTCATTGCCACGAAACGATTTCACCTCGCTCCTCGTGTCGCCGGGAATATTGCCACGAAGGAAGACTGGTTTCCCTAACTTCCCCTAAGTTTGTTTCCGCGTCGAGTTCCGGCGAAACTCTGACGACGTCTAAGAAACGACAGCGACGATTATTATCGAGAACAAACAATTCCCGACTCGAGTTGAAATATTAAACTCGTTTCTTGAAACTCGTTTCTTCGTACGTGACCCGATCCAAATCCATTAATAAAGGTTCGACTGTTGAGCGAAGCGTGTATTTTTAATCGTTTCGATTATGTACACGCGATGAATCGAATGGAAGATGAACGATTAGCGACAATAAGAGGAAAGGAAAGTGGATGCGTAGAAGCGTAAAGTTGGTAGAAATTCACGAGTGATCGCAAACTCGGCGAAGGGCCGAAACCGGCGGCATAGCGGAATTACTCGACGGCTGCCTCCCACGGGGCCGAACTTGTCCGCGACAATTTCAAACTTATTTTAACATTCATATAAGCCCTACCCCCACGTCCAACGCACCGTCGCCTAAGCACGTCCCTTTCTCCACGTGTAACCCGACCCGCGTAACTTGCTTTTCCTATACGGAAAGGGCGTATAAGCATAAGGGAAACGCGGGATTTACATAAGATTATGCGTTAACCTTCTCCACTATCTCATAGAAAAGGGAGCAACGAAACGGCACTCGAGGGTACGCGCTGTACTTTGCCCGATAATTAGAATCGGTCGAGATTGGGCGCGATTTTCACGGACGTAGCTTTATAGTAGAGATCATGTAAGTGGATTAATTAACGCGAGATTCTAATTCGTGTTTAACAGCGAGGCTTTTAATCGTTCTTTCAACGTTCTTTAATTCAGTTCAAATTTTTTGAACGATGAATATGCCAAATTCGAGGATTAATACATTCGAGGATTTTCTTTCAAAATGAATTGGGTGTATCGTATACAGGTAGTTGTATATTCTAATGAACTGGAAAGGATTTATTATTACGCGCCCTATTTCTCGTCCCGTTGTTAAATCTCTTCACCACTCCCCGTAATGCTTTTCGTATTCATAGTCTGAGCGAAAATTGCTTCTAGAGCACAATAAAGGTTATACGGGCCATAAAATAAGTTCAGCCTACCTTGCCGATGTTTATTTAAACGGAGGAGAAGGGCTTTGAATTTTCCTCCCTACCTCTATCCCTTCACCTCCTCGCCGTTATCCCATCCCATTCTTTCGCTTTTCTCCGATTTTCGCTTCGCTTAGCACAGCTTCGAACCACGGCACGAACTTATCGATCGAGCGCGTGTAACTCGGGAAAATAGTTTGCGCCAATCGCATCGAGGACTCTTCTTGTAATTCCGGCCCATCCTGCCCTCTATGGTGAACGCTCGGAAATCGAGATTCAAATTTACGAACACACCCGATATATCACCCGCTATCGAACACAACAGCAATACCATTCTCTTCTCTATTTTTACATTTAAACGAAACAGGCGAATATCGCGAATTGATAAAATGGAGAAAATTATTGGTTAAATAAAGATCCGACTCGATAAATTTTAATAAAGAATAAAACGTTCGTTTTATTTTTTATCACATACCTTTTTATATATTATGTTACGACGAGTACGATTCTTGTCAGTGTTGCAAAATGAATCTTTCGTATTTGGAAGATTTATTTTATCGTCTAGTTTTCACACGTCACAAATTGTTAATAGAAAATGTAGACAACAAAGGCATAAGTGCGATAGAAGTCCAATACCCGTTGCTGTTGTGAGTAATTTATACGCGTTATACATGTTATATCCTATTTGATAAATTATTATTATTATTATTATTATTATTATTATTATTATTATTATCATCATTATTATATCAAATACTCGTACGTATAATTAAGATGGAACGGGCGGATATTTAATTTCGCAATTAATTTTGCAGAGCGCGAGCTAGATAAAAATAATCTTTTTCTAAAAAATAAACGATTTCGTCTATTTCTTTTTTTTTTTTTTTTTTTTTGAAATGTTATTCTCGTCGTAGATTTTGTGCGGCTGCGGTTATCTAGATGGTACTGAAATTTCGGAAGCCATGTCGGCAATGATACATATCTGCCTGAAAGATATGAAGCCACATTTTTACGCGCCAGACGTAAACATATGTGAAACTGTCGATCATTTTACGAAAAAACCGGATCCAGATAGTCCAACCAGAAACGCTCTAGTCGAAGCTGCCAGAATCGCTAGATCGAATATAAAACCGTTATGCCAATGCCAAGCCTGTAAACACGAGGCACTCGTTATCCCCGGAGGATTTGGTGCTGCAAAGACATTGTTAGTATTCGTTGTGTGTCATCGGTTTGAAAATCGAGAATAATTATAAGAATTTCGACGAATATTCCATATTAAATTCGATCGAACGAATGCAAAAAAGCTAGCTCTTGTTCGTTCGTTCAGTTTGTAAAACCAATCCCCGTCGACGTATCGCGTTCTCTCGTTTTTATTTGTCGTATTTCTCAAAAAGGAGCAATTTCGCAGAGAAAGGTGCAGATTGCACTATACATCCCGATTTAGAACAAATTATCGAAGATTTTCACTGCGAGGGCAAACCAATCGCATCGATCTGCATTTCTAGCGTCCTTGTAGCGAGAGTACTCAAGGGTGTTAAAATTACACTTGGAAAAGAATGTGAGTCGACAACAAAGAAATATCTTTTATCCTAAATTCGATCGAAGAACGCGTGCAACAAAAATTAATGTTACAAATTTGAGTTTATATTTTTTTGACCATGTATATCGTTCGCGTAATAATTACGATTTCAAATTTTTCAAATTCGTATTTAGCACCAGCGGAAGAGTGGCCGTTTGCCGATGCTATTAAAAAGGCTAAAGCGATGGGAGCCAAGGTCGAGCAGAAAAGCGTAAAGGGAATGACAAAATGTAAAAAATACAACGTTTTTAGTACACCGGCTTGGATGTATAAACCTGCGACGTATGCAGAAATTTATACTGGAATCGGAAAACTAATCGGCACGATGAAGAAACATATGAATTAGTAATATCATAATTTTCTTCCCGTGTTTATTTTCGCGTTTATTTCTTTAAAACGCTAAAATCCTATATAAGATATATCTATAGGATATGTTTATAATGAATTATAAATATTTCGATTAATGTTAAACTTTATTTTATAGCTCTTTTTTAAATGTATTGTTCGCGTGTAAATATTTATTAACTAAAGAAAAAAAAAAAAAGAAAAAAAATAGTGATGTCGCGTGTATCTATTATGTATTCGAAATATGTTTTTTTAACCATTTTTACGATAAATAAATTTTATTACGATTGTAAATGGTAAAGTTTACTTACCTTGAGAGAGAGAGAGAGAAAGAGAGAGAGAGAGAAAATTTTTTTTTTTTCGTATTAAATCGCAGGAAATGATCATAACAGGTTTTCACATTCGCATGAATTATGAAAAATATACTTTATTTCGATATATACTTTATCACGTGTCCCTTGCAGTGTACAGTCTACATATACGATACGAGAGACACAGTGATCGAGTGATCATTTAATTATCATACCTATACTACTTATTGTACTTAAAATAATCAACAACAAAATCTTTATATAACAACACGTCGAAATCTACAGCGAAAGATTCACTTGTGGACTTTTCGTCTTTGTATTGAGTATTTCTAGAGTATATGCGATGGTGGGATGGTGAATCTTTTTATGCTTTTTATATGCCACGATTCGAATCATCGAGAAAACTTTCGAAACGAACGACGAATCGTCGTAATCGACGATTTGGAAACGCAATAACTCGACTCGAACTTGAGAAGAGAGATATCAAAAGGATCGTGATGTGAAAAGAAAAATCGTTTACGTGTATATAAATCTGAACAACAAAAATTCGATTCACTTTTGTGGGGAAATATTGGTTTAATTTAATTATGACAAGAAGATGGACAAAATTCTACGCCAAGCCGATAATAATAATAATAATAATAATAATAATAATAATAATAATAATAATAATAATAAAAATAATAATAATAATAATAAAAATAATAATAATAATAAAAATAATAATAATAATAATAAAAATAATAATAATAATAATAATTAGTAGATGAACAGTCTTTGTGAATTTAATAAATGCAGCGAGACAGTCTGCAACCGTAGAAAAGAAAAAAAAAACAAATACGAGGATATATACTTATCTATACGATAAATCTTAGTGTAGTTTACAACTACAATCTCATACATATAGTTAAACGCAAGAAATACACGGTCCGAACGAACGATTAATACACACGCATGTTCATCGAATGAAGACGCAAATGTTAGTCCGGTTCCGCTTTAGCTAAAACACTAAAGAAAACGCGAGGCAGAGCAGTAGAAATTTATTTACAAAAGGCCGTGACAAACGCAAATGTTTCTCCTTCCGTTTTCCGTCTAATGCGAATTTTCCCTCTTTTTAAAACACTCGTGTACAAATACACGCGCGTGTCAAGCGCGTGCGCGCAGCCTGTGAACGGAGATTAACGGTGTGTTGAACGTTACGCGCGTACACGGACTCAGGTTTACTCGAGCATAACGAAGGTGCACGCGCAAAATCCATTCGATCGATTTAAAACGTGTCCGTGAATCGGCCATGAACGAGTTTGACACGATCTTCTCTCGTTCGATCGATGAATGATTAACTCCGACTATTTCCATGCAAAAAAAAAAAATTAATCGATCCACGATAGAAACGCGATTTTAGATACTGCGATTTAATATCCTTCGACACGAGTATCGGATTAATTAGAGTCGGACGCGATATCATCATTTTCCGATAGTCCAATTCGGATATCTCGTTCGATCGAATTAGAGTAGTTGGAGCACTCTTCGATTCGAAATTTTTGAAAGTAATTTCAGTCAAGTGTGCGACTGTCCACGGTTCCATTATTTCACCAGTTCGATTTCGATGGCAACCTATATTTTGACGCTTTTAAGTTTTTCTTTCGGAAAGGTCTGAAACGTGGAATTACGAAAGCGAAACACGATGGATACACACAGTTTATCCTTCGTAGCGAACGATTTAAATAATTGGAGAAATATAATACTCGGTTTACACGCAATCCGTACAATTGCCACGAAAATTGGAAAGTACGTCGAGGCGCGGTTACGTTAATTCCAATAATTCAAAAGTACGAAACGGAACAACGCATCGATATAAAATTTCTAATTATACGAACGTTCTTCTCGTTAAATACAAAAAATCCAGCCTCGAGACGCATCGAATTATTGAAAATTAGCGAAAGAAAGAAAGAAAGAAAGAAAGAAAGAAAGAAAAAGAAAAAATTCACGCGAGTGTCCCCCTTTGATCGATCCTTTTCCTCGAATTCTCCGCGCAAAATCCTCCCTCTACGTAAAATAGGATGCAAATGACGTTATGTTTTTCACGTATATCTTCGATTCTAATCTCGTGATTCCACCTTTTTTTTTTGATGGGGAAGGGGAGGAGGTGGAAGATTTCTTAATTCGCGTCCGCACTACCTTATACAATTTCAATTGGGAAACGTTCAACTGAGCGCCAACAAAGGCTCGACGGTGATGCGGGATCTCCTCGCCTTGTCCTCCTCGTATTGCTTCATTTTCATCAACTTCCTCTTCCCCTTGCTCTGTTTCTTCCTCGGCAATTCCTGCTCGGTGCCGGCCGCCACCTCGGAGCTCGTTTGCCCCTCCTCCTCCAGCATCCTCAGGGTTTCGATGATATTTCTCGGCTCCGTGACACGCGCCCCCCCGCCGGTCGCGTTTTTATTCGCGTAAACCACGGACAAGTGGGAGAAACTGGACTTGGGGGGAGCGGTGATGTCGGCGAAATCTCGGAAATTGGCGAAGAAATCACCACCGCGGATCGGTTGCGGTTTAGGATTCCTGAAATAATTCGCTCGGCCACGGTTCCCCGCGTGATAGTAAGGATTGTACAGCGTGTCGTCCACCGAATACTCGTCGTTCTCCTTCTCGTCGGGGTAATAAGTGCCGCCCCGGATCACGCCGAAGTTGCCCGATCCCAGAAGCGGGTGGTGAACTTCTTTGCCGATCCCGGTCCCCTGCGACGTTTGATAACCGCGATCGCGTTGCAAGTATCCCAGGAATCTGTTCCTGTACCTTTGCTGCTCGGCGAACGAACTCCTGTGATTGGCGAACAAGTCGGCGAACGAGGGGAAGAAGTTCTGACTCTCCGTTTCTAAGCTTTTGTCTTCCGAATCGGGTGCCGCGCCCTCGGTTCGATCCGTCTCCTTCGTATTTTCCGCTTCCTGATCCTTCCATTTGGACGCCTCGCTTTTTCCCTCCTTTTCGACGACTTGGCCGCCGCCACTTCCCTCGCGAGGGATCGTCGGACGACGGCCGGTTGTTGCATTCGCGTAACTCTCGCTCTCTCGCCGCGTCCCCTCCTCCTTATCGATCCGATCGGCCTCGCCGCTCTCCGCTTCCATGTACATGTCCGAATCGTCACCGTCGTCCTCGTACTCCTCGCCTACTTCCGAGGCGGACGCCACGGAATCCTAAAACACAGAGGAGGGAGGAGACATTTTTCAAAGTTATATTAACATTTATTAGAATGTAATGTATTTAATAATATTATAAATATTTCGTAAAATACATATATCTTTATGTCAAATGTGTCGTTAAAACGTACCTACTTAAATAAAAACTCGTTTTCTAATGATGCCTATGAATTGATTAAATTTATTGCGCACTTGGGTGAAAGGATAATGTCAATAAAAGTATATATATTTATTAAACAAAGGATTAAGCACTTGGCCAACGACTCGCTCCTTTTTAATAAAATGTCTTTTACTTGGGAAAGAATATTAACTTTGAATAAATTATCGTTACCGTCCGATAAATATTGTATATAACTCAATTCAAGAATCGAATCAGGAATCTGTGAAAAATCGTATAAAATCGCATTAAAACTTGTACGATTATAAATGAATATCTATCATCGTTACAAACTCTGATAAATCCCGTCTTTATCCCGTTATTATCGATCGTAGTTATTACAAATTTAAAATCGATCAATGTCGCACAACGAAAGTGCAAGTGGAAGAGATTCGTAAAGTGTTCGTAAATTTATCAGAAAAATTTCAAACTCTCTCTCTCTCTCTCTCTCGAGTTTTTTTCTCAAACGGATTAGCCCCAAGCAACGTTTCGAAGATAACACGACTCCGGATGAAAGATAGGCGAGGATGACGCGTGTTCCTTTCGCGGAGCTCATTGACCGATCGCATAAAAGGCGAGGATCTATCCTCCAGCAGGACAACCCCACCGTGTCCTCGCCTTGACATTTAACGCATCTTCGTGGTGGCGACGACCGGCTGCAAAACTGGTATCGTGGATATGACGTGGATTACGAGCTGCGCCTATATCTGTTCGCCGTTCAATATTACGCGTGGTGTACGACGTGTATACTGTTATCTGCACGTGCGAGCAATGCTCACGCGTCGATGCTAATACGGACGCGACTCGAGTCGTATTGAAATCGGTTGCAACACGCAGCCGACACGCCTAGCATTGTTACCGATATGTCAGGTCAAACTTGCCCGCCGTTATAACTGTATCTGCCTGCTTCGTATTCCTCGAATTTTTCCCCTCTAACATCATTCCTAACCGCCGTGTTTTCCCCTCCGATTCGTATCTACATCTCCATCTTCGAATTATTTACCGAGAGTTCAAGATACGCGTTTCACGATTGTATGGTAAATTCGACGCGTTGTGTGCATACGTCGAGATGGTGGCCAATTTAAACGGTAATAGGCGTTTTCCATGCGTCTTAGGTGAATTAAAATTTCTTCTTTTCCACGTGCATCGTAGTCCACGATGTCGCGATGTTCGATCGAACACGCGAAATAGTTCCAAATATATATATATATATAATGATAACTTTATATATCCGAATGTAAAGTATTAGGTAAACGATCGATCGTTGTGTAAAGATACGGGTACAAGTAAATTTATATTTTCATGCTGGAACGACAAATATTTTCTCACGTATGTACGACGTGTGCGTGTACGAGGCTGTGTTACGCGCGAGAACATAAATAAAGTTGGTTACAAAATTTCAGATGGTTTACGGATGTGGCAAAGTTATAAATCAACGAGGCGCGAAAGATTTTCCGGCAAACTGACATCGGGTTAACGTATGCGCCTTTTTCACGACTGACCTATAAACGAGTATTGCGTCACGAATCGTAGACGACCGAATACCTTTTGCCCTCGTAAATGAAAGTGATAGATGAGCCCCGTTGTGTCGCGTAAGAAGAGGTGATCACGATTCTGCGCCAACAGATCTGACCGTGATTACAATCGCAAAGAAGAGAACGTCCCGGTAAATTATTCCCCTGTAATTCCTTTGTCGTTTTAATTAACGCGATAGTATTTTTATTTTTTTCGCTTGCTAATGAAGCGAGTTTTGCATACCGTAGAAATTTGTTACGAGCACAAGGACGAACGATGTTTCTTACTAAAAACTACGATCGATTTATAATGATATAAAATGCGACAAAGAAAAAAATCTTTATTATTCATATCACAACGGAACATTACACTCAATTCGTAGAAAATTGCAAAGTTTGAGTTTTCGTGTAGAAAAAAAAAAAAAAAAATTTATCATCAAAAACTATTCTAAAGAAAAAGCGATACACCGTTCGAGTCACTTTTTGCTTTAATTCTCGAGCGGACGTCAATCAAAGTATCTGCTATGCTCAACATAATACGAAGAGATTATGAATGGACTCGGTGACTTATATCTTTTCCTAGAAAATGCCTGCTTCCAGGAATCGCGTCTGCCACTCGTCTGAAACTTGGGATAGGTCGGTGAAACGAGTGCGAGCGAGAGATCCGAGTAAGCGACAAGAATAAGGATAGTAAACGAGCGAAGAAAAATAATATCCTTTCCATCGCACGACGATATCTCGGGGACCGGAAGTGGTATCGAGATAATTCGAAAAGCGTTTTAAAGGGCAAGATTGTTGCAACCATTGAAAATTTTTTAATTTTCAGTTTTGATAAAGCGATAATTGCTAAATATTTAGAAATATTTTAATCGATTTTTAATAATTTGATAATAGTATTAAATTATGCGAATAATGCCAAATTTTCTGTCGCTTACAATAATATATAAAAAGTATACTCGTGAAAAATTTGTATTTGCATAAATTTTGTGACGTTTTAGAAACCGCGTATCTTTAAAAAATGTAATTAATAATACGTTTTTATTAGATCCTTTTTTAAAAAGATTCACGACGAAATTTTGCGATATCGTTTTTTATTTGTGATTAAACTTACTGATAGAGAAAAGGGAATGAAATAACGGAGAAGTGAAAGGGTCGTTCGGTTGAAAAAGATGAAAATCGTGACAGATCTGCCGAGTATTCCGAGCAACGATCCGAGGACACAAGAAGATGGATCGTTGGATCGACTGACCGCAAAAGAAAGAAAAGGAAGTGTTATTAACACGCGATTACGGAACGCGAATTAATCTTGCGGCTCGTTCGGTAATGGCAACACAACGCACCCATGATTATTATATTAAGTCAATATTTATATGCGTGTACGTATATATATATATATACACGTGAGCGGAATCCAATTAGATGCAACGTCCTATCATCCCTCTCCTCCCGGTATAAATTATATGTGTATTAAGGGCAATCAGTCTGCCAAGTGTGCACAGGCTATAGGATAGATGATCCGCCGTGCCAACAGATATAATCGTGCGAGCTTTATTACAGGTGTACGGGCGCGAAAGTATCGCAGAAATGGAGCGGCGGTGATACGTTTCGACGACTTCGATCGTGGGATCTACCACCACGTTTTCGTCCCATTCCGAAACAAAATGATCGGCACGTTGCAATAATGATTGATCGAGATCTTTTCGTTTCTAGAAATCTGACTGACGTTTCGCCTTATTTCTTACATTCATACGCACAACACCACGCGATTCATTAAAATTCCATCCTCTGCTTTTTGGTCCGAGCCAGGTGAAGGTATGTTTCTTTTTTCCTTTTTTCTTTCTTTTCTCGCAAATTTTCTTTCCTCGATTCGAAAATTCGAGGAGAGGGGGTAAAACTGTTTCGATCGAATATTTTTCTGAAAGTATTAACCATGTTCTAGAGAAATCATTATGCAATTTAGATAACGACCCGTGTCACTACTACTCCATCATTTTTTGCAACAGCATTTAAATCATCTTTTGAAATAAAATTTACATGTCGTTTGAATATTTTTTTTTTTTTCTTTTTAAATATTTATCAAACTCGTTGCGTCCATGATGCTCGGTTGATTTCGCAACGGTAACGAGTCTAAAGTCTTTCGCTCGATATTTCGACCATCATTTTAAAATATTTCACCCGGCATCGTCGTTTTTCCTCTGAAACATGCATCAACGTGTGTCAAGTTTTTAAAGTTTCAGCATCGATTTTAACTTTTACTTTACTTTGTTTGACAGGAAAGCGTTGCGAGACGATAATCTAAACGCAGATTTTGCCACGCAGTTACATAAAGAGCTAATGAGCGCGTTTTTAATCGATGTCATTATCTTCTTTCGTAACGAGAGTTAGTTTAAATACGTACGTGAAAGAAGAAGGTGTGTGGTGGATGTCTTCTCGCTTGATTCATTCGCGATTGATCTACATACTTCTTGTATCGCTAATTTGAATTGAAAAATACATCTCGCGTAATACGGCAATCTCATAAATCTCTTGGTATTTCTTCTATCGCGCAATATCGATAATGAAATTTTTTTAACGTAACAGCGGAATGCGTTTGACACGCATTATCTTCCTAACAAATCGCGTTAACTCTCTTCGAACGGGAGTAATTCCAAATGTAAATGAAAAAAGAAGAAAATAACTGTCTTTCTTCCTCCATTCGATATTATTCGATTTATTTATAAAATTCTTTCAACGATGGATACACAAGTGGCGTATAATATTGTAAAGTATAATGAAATGTGAGTTATTTTACGATATTTTCTAAAATTGACCCACGATAAATAATCATCGAGCATCGCGTTTCCTGATATAAATCAAGTCGCCAACTTTCTCCTCCTCCTTGTATTAAAAAGCTAGAATTATATTAAACTGTTGTCCATACGTGTGTTTTCCGTCCAAGATTTTCTTACCTCGTGTACAACAGCGTCCGTAAGAACTGGCGCTCCATCTGAAATAAACAACAGACAATTCTTGTGAAATAAAATAATTTTATACATAGATACGGTTCGCTTCGAAAGCTTACAATTATTAATACAATTTTTAACACGATTCATTGCGGTTGACATTTTCGAACGCCATATAAAAGATTCTATCGAGTATTGTTAAAGTTAAAATAAATATCGATCCACTTATTACGCGTTAAAATACGCGGAAAGGAACGATCGTTTTATCACGGGCAAATCTGTTGATTAATTCGCTAATAAACTTGATCACAAAATTACTCATCTAATAAGGGTTAAATTGAATACCGGAATACAGTCGTTGATAAATGATCGTCCTCTCGGTGTTCGAGCCGTAGCGAGGCGCTCCTTGAAATTTTCAATCGACCAGCAACGAAGCTGCCTCGGAATGATAAATGCGACCACTCTTGACGATCTACATAAAGACGATTATTATCGATACGTTTACGATGCATTTTATATGGAATTTCAACGGTTAAAATGACGACCGTGACAACGATTCTTTCACACCGTGTTCAAAACGTTTCAATCTCCTACGATTATAATAATCCTACGCGCCAAGTATAACAAATGCACGAAATTTATATCGAGATATAAATTGGCCGTAGAATTCGCGCGATATCTTCTATCCACGTCGCTCGATCTCTCTAAAATTTATTCTGTTCCTCCCGTCACAAATAAAAGGATTAATCAACGCAAACTATTCGAGCAGGACAGTTTTTTCTTTCATCGTTGGCAGGAGAGAAAGTCAATTACTGGGATGACAAGCCGCAAACGTTTAGCGATGACGTAGTACGTCTCCAGAGATCCTCGCCGGTACGTGTTCAAAGTTAAAACAGCTCGAACAGTTGCTCCCTTGGCTCCACCTGTCAACCGTAGTTCGAAAGACAAGACGCTTGGATCACCTCGCGCGCATTTCCTACTCACCGTTCCTTTAAATTTTCGTTTCGCCAATGCGACCAATTTCACGACCACGTAAAAAACTCGGGACAAACTTTTTTCCCATCGTATCGATCCATTCTAAATCGTTTCGAAAATAGTATTTGAAATGATGATAAAGAAAAAAAAATATCGCAAATTTCATTCCATTTTATAGAATTTTATTGCGCGTGCTGATTTTTCGAAAATGTGTTAATTTTTAAACAATCAAATCGTGAAGTTATCGTCGCGTGATCGTTGGAAACAAATATCATTGGAAATATCGTTGGGAAAAATGTTATTTATCAAACAAACTTGTTAAATCTAGGAGACTATTGGCAGTATTTCACCACACCGATTACGGCCACCGCAACCGTAATGCGGCACCGGCCGGTAATTTGTTGAACCGATTCTCTGAAATTCACGCAATTTATTGAGATGCGAACGAAAGATGTATACGTGTTCTCCGGGTTTAGAAAGGATTTATCAATTTTGCCCGCATAGTTGTACTCGTTGGAAAATTTTCGAAGACGAAAGATATTTTTCAATCAAGTCTATTGTCCTACTGCACCGATAACATTTCCTTGTTTACTTTCCCGTATTCTTACAACAGCATTGCCGTGAACTTTAAACATTTGATTCAGCGATACGTGGAATAAAATTGCAGCATTTCATCATTAGTGAATACTATACAATTTTATGGCTCATTAAATTATTTATTTCTTCGAGAATTATTATCGTATAATTAGATATGAATTGTTTACAGAAAACTTATATTTTTTTTAAAATATGTTCATGCGAAATAGAATATGCCGTAACTCATTTATATTTGAAAATTGAAAAAAATATAAAGATTAATCATAATAAAAAAAGGACGCTATATAATATACGTATTGAATAACAAGTAGTAGTGGTATAATAAAATTTTTACAACTTCATAATTTAAATTCGTGAATCATCAAGATATTCGAATAACCGCTTACGCGTATAAACGTGAAAAATGCATCGTAAAAACTATCGAAGGTGTGAGTTTAGCATTTGCAGAACTCGATGTAAATATTATGATAGTTTAATATTAATTTGTAAACTTCAAGGATAGTACTTTTCTATCGAAGTACGCGCAGACGCACGCATACAATACACGCGCGCGCGCAAAAAGAAAAAGGGCGGGGGGAAAAAAAATACCAGGAAATATCGTCTACCGTCAACGATAATTATTAAAGATAATTTACGACAAAGACGGTAAAGAAGGTTTTAAAATTAAATTATAATTATTCGCTTCTTCGTTATTTTAGAAAAATAATAAACAGAATGGAATAATGCACCTGTGGAACCTATAAACGTGAAAATAAAAATAAAAAAAAAAAAACCACGCTTAAAAACGGGATGTCACTCGCGGTATATACACGCTGTGTGATGCGTATTCCATATTGATCTCATCGTTGTGTACTCTATGTTACACGATGATGACATAGAGATACCGATCTTTTAAATGCATCGATGTATATACACCTCCACTTTCTAAAGAAACGATGCCAGCAACATCTTCGACCGAGGGAACAATCGGTAAGAAGATGTCGAAATATACGTAATCCTCGCACTGTGTACTCAGGTAATAATATATATATATATTATATGCTTGACGCGACACCGTTGCTTTAATACACATACGCCACTTTCAACGGGCGACAGTGGCGATTATCAAGCATTAATCTGTCACGACCTCGTTTTTCAACGTTCGTATATATACTTTCTGAGATCAACAATAACGAGGATGATCCCGAAGGGAACATGCGCGTTCGCGTTGCACTTTCGACACACTATTTCACGCCATTGTTATACGTAATAACGTGAAGACGTGATCTTTTATTATTCTCTCCATTTATCGCGCTGAAAAAGAAGGAAAAAATAAAAAAAAAAAAAAAGAACGTGCGATCATCGCGCGATAGAAGAAAAATTGTAAAAATCGCTTTAAATTATTTAAAACGTGTCTTCGTAGAAAATGCATCGAAACGAGCGTAGAGATATCGGATATCTCTTTGACCAAGCGTGGATAGTACAAATATAGCATACGAATCGATTTGATGGACGAGCGATCAATGTCGTCGACGGAGAAAAATTCCACGCTTGTTTCTGTGTCCCATCGAAGAGACAGCATACCGTTTTCCGTTTCTAGATAGAGCCGGTGCTTGCTTTGAAATTGTAATACGCACGCGAACGACATAATCAAATCGCAAATCAGACCGGGTTTTCTTATGACCGCGCGGCAGCACACCGACGAGGAAGTGATTGCCATCGTTCGAAATACGAACCTCTCTCGTTTCTTTTTCGCCCTGGGTTCCAACTTGAGAAAGGGGACTACTCAGGATATTACGTACCCACCACGAAACCGGAGGAAAATTTTTCCACTCCGACGATTGGGCGGCGCTTCCTACTTTCAGATCTTTTTCAAAAATCTGGTTAAAAGCCAACGGCCACTGCCTTCTATCAGTATTTACTGCCTATTTAACGACACGTTTCAGAGACCTTCTCTAAGTGATATCTCGACCATATTTTACAGTCTGGTGAACTCTAGCCGGCTCTTAACGATCGAAATCGTTTAAAATCGTTGAACGTGATATAATTAATATAATCTAATTGCATTAAGAGGAAATTGTTCGTAACTTCTCATATAATACAACTTCAACTTCTCGAACTCGTCGAGAATACGCGTTTTTCTCTCAAAAGCGATAAAAGCGAGATTCTAAGATCGTAAATTTTTCGAAAAACTCGTGAAACTTTGTGTCGAAGCCGATCGATAATCGATAGCCATAAGATAGCCATCTCTCGATTCCTGTTGCGTTAAATGGTAAAATCGGCTCGTCCATGGTCACATCAGCGGAGATTATCAAAAAAAAAGAAGATATCTACTCGATGTATATGCAAATATACGTCGAATAACTTTCTTCGATATATTTCATCGTTTTAGCTTACAAGAGTAAAATTAAAAATGGTTCTTCGACCATGATTTTTCGTTTACTTTGTCACAACACGAATCCTCGATATTTCTTGTCGAGTCATAGAATTATTGTTCGTAAATCAAACTTATCGCGCGATAATTACACGCATTCTAGCCGAAGAAATCCGATTTTGAAGATCACGATTTCACGTGGCTCGCGTTCAACGATTACGCACGGATTACGCGGACTATAAAGTTGTATCTCCATCCGTTGCATTGAACGGTGGCACGAGAAACGATAGAATAAACTACTTCCACGAAGGAATCGTATATAAAACGTATATATTGAAAACGTTCGCGGTCCCATCGATAATCGGTAATGAGACACAAGCAGGTTTATCGACACGATTTATCCCGAATCCGCGATTTCGTAATGTAATTTAGTTGTGAACGGTTTCGTCTCAAGTGGCGAATCCAAAACGTATTCCAGGAACTAACGCTGCCAGGCGCGAGACTACCTCGTTAATTCAAACTATCTTGATCGCGGAGCCTCGTGCTGCAATCGCCACCACCGTTCTCGGATAGACGTCACCGACATCGAGATGCGGGTAATTGAAAGTACACCGAGGATAGAATACGCGTACACAGCCGACGAGTAGTAAACCGTCCCGATAATTTGCATTTATTCACCGAATCGTGAGCCCGCGCTCGTAGAATCGTGGGCGCCGTGTCGAATTTAATTGAACGGGATTTCATTAATCTTCGCACGAGTAGCACAGGAATCTTGTCGCTCGTTTCTTTTCCTTCGTTTGTTGCTACGTCTGTCGACTATATCGAAACTAACTCGTTTGCATTTCTCGTGTTACGATTTTGCATTACGCGTGTTTCACGCGCGGTTCAATATCGTCGAAACAAGATAAAGATGATTTTCACACCAGATGAATAGATAGAGTAACGGCGAAGAAGAAGAAGAAGAAGAAGAAGAAGGAAGGCGATGCGCATCGCATTAACAAAGCATGCACGGTATCATGGGAATGAATTGGGAGGGAAGGAACGTGGGAGTTTACGGCCACACCTTGCTCGTCGAGGAATCGTATTGAAAAGGACGTCCCGCGAACAGCATGAAGGAGGAGAGAGGGGAGAAAGGAGAAAGAATCTCGAAAATATTTCTGTTCGAGAGTGAAAGCATCCGGGGCTCGACGCAGCATCTGTGGAACTACCTCCGGCCACGAGGTACTTCGCAACACGAGGTAGCCAGCCACCCAGCCAGGCCGCCGATCGTCTCCTCCTGGGGATCGTGACGACTTAAACTTTCGTTTAATTTATCATCGCATGTGCAGAGGGTCCAATCAACGGGGACTTTCTCTCCAAGGGAAAAATCCAACCGATCGCGTACTTTGCCTCTTTCACTCTCCTCCACTCTCTTTTCTCTCGTATCTTTCGTTCCTTTCATCCGGAAATACGCGCAACGTTTCTATAACGATCGATGCTCGCCCGATGGAGAAATCTAACGTTGCCTTCTCGACCGCGATATCTCGTCACGTAATATTCGCGAAGCCAAGGACGATTCGTTCCGAAACGCTTATTTCGATCCAATTCTACGAATCGTTTAACGAGTACAACGAACAACAATATTATTTCGCTACGGAAATCGTAATTGACTCGTTATTCACCGTAGCAAAGTTTAATAACGCCCCTCGACGAGCTTCGTTTCTCGTTGCCGAAACCAATTCACGATAAGATAGAGTTGATCCGTCACTTTCGATCTTTTAACTCCGATTCGATACTTCGATAAGTGCAGATCGAGCATATTTTATTTTGCAACGAAGTTGCGCGAATAATAATAAAGAGGTTCGCGATCGAAAATAAATGCATACGCGTTACAGTTTCTGATTACCCACCAACTTTCTCGGTGCATTCAAATTGAAATCTGATAAGTCGGGTAGATTGGATCGTTATTCGGCCCTCGTAACTCTTCAGCCACGAGGCCGAACAACAACATCGCCGTATTATCTAAGATCGGATGCACCGAAAGCTTCCGTATCCTTACATGGCGTGCACGTATCGCGATCGATACGTACGATAAGTAGGAAAAGATTTGCGAGGGATCGAAATCAAGATTCGATTTCGCGAATTAATTCTTATATTCTATATTATATATATATATAATTCTAATATTATATATATGTGTGTGTGTGTATAAATAAATCGAATTATTGCGAAAAATTACGAAATAAACTCGTCGCATAAGAAATTTTAAATTCCGAGTTTATAGCTATTATACGAAATTTTTCAATTAATGCTTCCGACGCTTGTAAATAACATTTTTTATATATTATATAGCAAAAAAACATACGAAAGCATGAAACCAATTTTATTTTCTACACTCGGAGTGTCGTTTCGAGTAGTTAAAAAAATATTTATGAAATATATATTTAATAAAGAGGATATTTTTTTCATATCGGATACGTTTCCCGTACCGTTTAATTACATTTTAATTACATACCTCTCTATCTTAGAATTCCTATTTTGAAGTAATTTTTACGCGTGTCGTGTTTTTTGCCTGTTTTTACCTACGCGACATAACAATAAATGACATTTCCATTTAATATCGTTATTTTTATAAACGGAAAATATTATTTCGATTATTGTATTTAGAAAAATCTCGTTTATTACGACTTCTAACTTTTATGTCGTACACGTTATTCACCGCCGCGTATTAATACATTTGAATATTAACGAAGTTGAAAAACACGTTTCCCATCACCCGAGAGCATGTCGATATTTAACATTTATATAAATGAGCGTTAATTAATTTAATAACGTAGAACGATAGGCAGAAATCAATTTCGAGATAAAAGTAACGCGAATTCGATTACAGATATGTCGTATTCCAGTTACTCTCTTTACACAGTTGAGGGAAATTTGCATTGACCTTGGCAATGCAACCGAGTTAATTCACAGTTTCGACATCGATTGCTCTTATTCGATACTACTTTCACCGTTCGAAATATAGATATATTCGCTTCGTTGTGCGCAATTTCTCGCTTATCTATTCGCAATAAATGAATATATTGCGAATAAATCATACGATGCAAAAATACACGCGATATATATATATATAGTTTAGAAGTTTTTACAAAGTTTCGTTAGCCAAAATATAGATGGAACGGAACAGGATTCGCGTTACTTAACACGAGTTGAATTTTGAAGATTAATTTATTAGTTTGTATCGAAATAAATCCAGTGAGGAAACATAAAGTTTTGCAAGGGAACTGTGAAATACAAGGATCTGACGACACTTTCTCTTTAATTAAAGAGCAAGTAACTCGTCACGCGAGCTATTAATTGCGGTTTAACTTTTTGCCGTTAATTTATCGGGGAACGTGGACATCAAATAACACCATTTTGTTGCAATCGTTATCGATTTTAATAACAATCTTTCTCAGCATTAAAACTCGACGTACGTTCATTATAGCTTTAATTAGATATTAGATAACTAGAGCAGAACTAAGTAGAGCAGCATATATATATATATATTTTATCGATCATTATGTAAGGAACGAAAGTATTCGATTCCCTTGAGCATTGCTCGAATTAAAAAAACAATTGAGAAAATTTCAGTCGAGGAAATCTGTAACTTAACTTGAAATACAGCATAAACGAAGGACCCAGTGTTGCGCGTCTTATTATTTACTCGTCGATTTATCGTAATTACTTCGTTTTCGCGATTTTTATAAATCAACCGAGATCGGTGGGAACGTCACATTGATCCAATTGAACGAAAACGGAGTTTCGTTCGTTGATCGTGGACGCGCGCGTTATTAGGTTGGCGTTAAATTTATTCTCGAAGGATGGATTTCAAAGGAGGCGGCGGCGATTTATTACCGAACGGGAGGATCGTACAAATACGATGCCGCAACTACACGTACGATCGGTATAATTTCCTCGGTAGAACAGTAGAATCTTACAAGAGTCACGATGTTCGTGTGACTTTCTCTCCTAGCCGTAAGGCGTCCAACTTCCTGGTAACGGACGACCGGAGTTATGACGGATAGATCGAGTACGATCGCGAAGATTCTCGATCTTCCAAACACTTTTTCAACGCCTCGAAATTTAGATTTGGAATCATTCTTATCGAATATACATCGAATCGTTAGAATCAGACTTATTACCACCATCGATCGGTTCTCGATCGTGCGTTGATCTCGATAAGCATTCGAGTCGGTATTCGTCGAGTGTTCGAAATGGCAAATTGCCCGCTCGTTCGATTCCTTTAACGGTCGTTGCCATTATTTCGAAAGCGAGAATATAATCCAAGTACACGCGGCCATATATACCATAAAAAAAGGGAGAAACGTTTTCATCGCGTTATCGCTATCGAGAGGATTTCTTCTTCGTCGTTTCTTGCTCGCATCCAGATATTTTCATATCGACGCGAAATAAGTTAGCTTATTTACGACTTGTCGACGCGCGTAATTCACCCGACTGATTTATAACGCGTGGCTACTATCCTGTCTTACAAGCCGGGGAACGAATAAAAGAAGTTACAATGTTGGCGAGACTTCTTTTCGTCGCACGCTCCGGGTGTCCAATCTTCGCTCAACCACCACCATTAATGCAACGCACGTGTTTAACGGTAGCGAAACGATTTAGTTATTTGTCATGCCTGCCGGCTTTATTGTAACAACCTGTGCCTGCCGCTCGATCGTACAACCTGACAACCGGGGCCCGATACTGGTTTCCCGATTAGAAGTTCAATGGCCATTACGGATGACATTAGACGCGGGATTCGTACGCTCCAATTCTCTACGTTCACAAATTACCAGCGCAAATGTCGGATCTTGATTGGCATTGTGCCTCGTGGAAGAATTAACTATTCCTACGATTCCACGAAGTAACCAGGCAAACCAGATATAACAACGTTCGAGACGATAATTTCTAATTATGCCGTCCAAATCGATCCTGAGAAATAATTACACATGGAAATCGAACGGAATAAATAATTAAGATCGATGAAATTTGTTTTTCAATCGTAATAACGTACGAACGAGTAATAAGAAGGCGGCGCGAACTCGAATAATTCATGCATTTATCACATCTTCCCCGGTGGCAAAGAGAAGAATTTCACGGTTTGGAACCGCGAGTGAAAAGAAAGAAATAGGACGGGTTTGCGCGTGGAACGGGCGGTGATAGACAGCCGCGAGTTGAAGCGAGTTGAATGATCGGAGTAGGTGGCGTACGTATCGTGACTGCTCGATAGGTGGGCGGCGAAGAATGCAGCGGCGCATAAGAGTGCGTGAGCGTTTCTATCGATTGCCAGGATAACGCGATATGCGTGCCAAGGCTCACGAGTCACGCTTCATCCTTACGATCACGTGACCATTATTCCGACCAGCGAGAAATCATCGTTGATCGAAATCGTGCTCAGCCACTACTACTACTACCAGTTTCTCGAAGGTATTCGATTTTTCCATCGAAACGAACGCGTGTGATATTCGTTTTTCGTTGCACAGATGTACCGATCCTTTTGCTCTTATTCGTAATCGAGTGAACCGAAAAAGATACGATCGCCAAGCATTAACAAAGAAGCCTTTCGTATCCGTTCTTTATCCGGCTTATTTTTATTTATTCATCGATGAATAATGATAAAATTACGCGATTTACGATTCAAGGATAGTATTTATTCGAGTACAAATTACAAAGCTTGCGTCTCTGGATCCTGGCTAATTTATCGAGCTTTGTTACTTCAGTTTCTTACATGGCCCGCTCGATCGAATTTATTGGTTAAGCATCGATCATTCCGGGACAAAGCAATGGGTTTCCGCAATGATTACGGTATTGGACAATAATATCGAGAGTGTTAAAACGTTTCGAAACGTTCACCATTGTGGGCCTTGCTATATATGCAAATTTGCAGAAAACCGGTCGCAATTTACGGAATACCAGGCTTGTCGATTTATTTAAAAAATATAGCAATAACAAAGATATCTGTCAGCGCTATCATTTCATTTTGTTTCTTTTTTTTTTTTTTTTTTTTATTTTTTTCCCTCCCGGATAAAAGAACTTATTTTTCAATCGTTCGTCGTAACCGTCGAATATACATCGTTGGAATGTGTCGCTCGAAAAATGTATTCCACGATCTTGTTGCACCACATGTCTCGTGTACACGATAATATTCCGTATTGCAAACAACGCGAGAAATTTTATTTATAAAACGCGCTCGAAACGTGTCTTGTCAATCGAGTACACGTGTTTTACATCGATTCATTTTATCAACGAATATATGAATGAAGAATAGTCGCTGCTTGCTCGTATCGAAATCAAAACCAAGTTTAATCAAAAACCTGATTTCTTAAATACACGTTTCTTTCCACGCGCGATTTGTCCATTTAATTGGTTCGCGCCTAAAGTTTGCGAAAATAAGGAGCGTGCTAATTTACCTTGCGTAACTTAATTAGATGATAGACCGTTACGCGCGGTCTTGTTGTTGCTTTATCTTTTTATCGCGGCACGTTTTATCCTTGGCTCGAGCAACGCGCATCACAACGTTGAATTAATACACTTTCACAGCGCTCGTAGCGCGAAGTAGAAAGTTCGTAAAAAGATTTGAAACGAAATCGAAAGGTTGCGCCGTACGAGAAATTGAGATAATAAACGAGCTGTCAAAATTAATCGTGAAACGATCGTCGATCGATCGTCGAGACAGGGATGATCAATTGGATCGAAATGATCGAACGATCGATTTACACGTAAAGTCTTATCACATTCCAGGAATAAGCGATAAGATCGTGTAATTTTGCGTTCAAAGGGGATAGATGTGTAAAAGAGAGTTCTTTGGTAATTATTGAGTGGTATTATCGATCGTGGTTCTACGAATAGAGAAATATTTTTAAACAGTGATAACTCGATCTTAGTATATCGACTTGAACAGTTATGCGAGAGATGTCCATCCGTATCCATAATCTGAGGAACGTATTAAAACGGAAAAAACAGACGGAATGCTACGATCAACACATTCCTATAATCCATTAATCCGCGTAGAAGATATCAAAAGGAATTAAATTGAAAAAAACTTTTATCTCTTCAAATTTTCCATCGTACACGCACGCGTTCTAAACCTGCATATTCGAGAGTCGAAGAAAGAATATTTTAGTCGGTGATCTCACAACAATTTTGTTTCGTATTCGAGAAATCTCGAAGTCAAGGACAAAACCGATATTTCGGTCCATGTGTATTGGAGAGAGAAAGAGGGGGAGAGGAAGGAAGGAAAGAAGAAAAAGAATTCAAAAGAGATCCGGTGAAAGTGAAGAACGAAAAATGATCTGATTATCCCCTGTGAGAGAGAGAGAGAGAGACCGATCGTGGCCGGTCTCAACACTTTCCTTTATATCGTTGTACGAGTGTGAATATTCGTATACGTGTCTCGTTCTCGATTACACGTTAGTTACCACGACGTCCGTTGAAAGAGGCTTTCTTTCTTCCTAGGGGGCGGCAAATAATGAAACTGATTTCAATCAGTCCTTATTAGCACATCTTTCCGCCTCTCCTAACTTCTGTCTTCGACTCGATCGTTCGAAAAGATATATCCCTCCGCTCCCCCCCCCCCCTACGAATCGTGAATTTTCCTCGTTCCGCCTTATTGTGTATCCATTTTTTAATACCCACGGATTTCCTGTTTTCGCGAATTATGACTATCCCATTCTGAAATATAGCACAGGCATCGATAATAAATCTGTCATATATGCACGCGGAGATTGAAATCGCGCGTCGTTTAACGAGAGCCGCTTAAAATATTCTCTTCGTGTCTCTCTCTCTCTCTCTCTCTCTCTCTCTCTCTCTCTCTCTCTCTCTCTTCTCTTCTTGTATAACAAAGGAAACGGTGAGAATCGGCGACTTTCACGATGAATGAGCGAACCGGTCACCGAGGCAACGTTCGATGGGACGTAAGAAATTCCTTAGGGTCCACGACCTGGACGAGTTGGCCGTGCATCTTTCATGGCCAAGGTGACCAGTGTCGTGGTTAGTTGGACGCTCGATTCTCTTCACCGCAGAGGCCGGTCAGCGCGCGCGGTTTATTATAGCGATAAAATATCCGAGTCACTTTCACGCGTCGATTCGTTTAAACACGAGAGTCGGAGGAGAGTTGGTGTCGATGCGCTGAAATTCAGGAAAGAGAGACTCGTTGTTGCCTTCGAAGAAAGAGGCGCGTGCAAGCCGGCAAAGTACTTCCCGATTCCTCTAACTTTCCTCTCCACCGTTTTCGCCAAGATTCTTGCCGATCGTTTAACAACTTCCTTGAAATCGTTTCGGTCAAAAATAATAAATCACCGTCTCGATATACGCCTGGCTTATTCGCTCGATCCGACAATTATAAGTAATAAATTAAGAATTACCAAACGGAAGGATGTAGGAAAGAGAGAGAGAGAAAAAAAACAAATTGAAATTAATAGAAAAAAATACGCATTTTCGACCGGTATTAAACGTATTATCGTTTTCCATCACCGATCTTCCGCACTGGCGAATAACAACAAAGATGAACAATTCCTCGGCGAAAAGGACGAAAAATATTCGCTCTCGGCGCGGAGAAAGTGGTCGTCGGTTCGAGTTCGCGGTTCTCTCCCCATCATCCGTGTCATCCGTGACTGGTTATCGAACGACTCGCTGTACCATAGATTCTACCAGCGACGTGGATCCTCCACACCGTGATTCCAACGATAGAACGTTCGCGATACGAATATTCGTCGTTCATTAGTCTTCGATGTACTATCGATACGTATCTTGGGAAGATCGTTTTCTCAATTTTGGCAAGTGGCTCTATTAATTACGCTTACGTTCAAATATTTTATAATTCTTGTTTCTGCAATCTCGAGAAATTGTACATTTTAATAATAACGCGAGTAAAAAGAATTGCGAGCGTTACAATTTATAGCGAGATAAGATTTGTCAAAAACTCGTTTAAAAAAGGATTTAATTAACTTTATATATATATATATAGTATTCGGATAGCAAATGGATTAAGATTAAATAATTTAAATATAAATTAATTTAAGCAATTCTCAGAAATGTTAACGAGCGTAATTGGGCTACCGATCGATATGTTAATGTAACTTCGAATCGAATAATTCGATACTCGGTTTCACTTATTGAACCGGATTTAGATAATCTGAACGAGAAATCGAGCGTTTCGATCCATCTTATTAAAACGTTTTGCTCTTATCGTTTTTACCCGAGAGAGGAAAACTTCGTCTCGGTGATTATTGTCAATAATCAAAAATACGCGATCTCGACCGAGTATGTTTCGCAAATTGCACAATTTTTTTTTTTCAAATCTATTCCAAATCTATTGGCGTGTTATTATCCCTTAATGACGAATGATTAAACATTTTCGAAAAAGTGTCTCGAGCCACGTAAGCTGCATTCCCGATGAGAAATTTTCAACGTAACGCAGCAATTGAAATTGCGCTTTTACAGACCGACTCTGTAACTTCCCGCTCCACTTTCTCCTATTACAATGGAAAATAGAACCTTTAGATTCTTCGTGTAAACCGTCTCTAAACCCTAATTCTCGCAACGCAAATTGACACACCTGTCGATCCCCCAATTTCGCAATCATCCTACTACCTTCTCTATCTATCTATTTCCGGAATGAAATTTTATTAATTGCTCCGCGGTATCCACGAATCACAGTTGGAAACTTTTTCCAACCGGAGGATTTCTTCCTTTCCCTATTTACTCGAGCCGCAAAAGCGATACTCGGCATACTGACCGTTACAAATCGCGCGTCCTTACGCGCAGAGAAACCAGCTGGAGAACGTTTCCCATTTCGGTTGGGACGCTACGATTGCACGGACGAGTACGCGGATACGAGCGGAGAAAGGACGCGTTACTTTCTGTCACTTGTCTCTACAGGAAGACCCAATCGGTTATAAAGAGATTAATCGCTCGCGGAAATATCATCTGGTGTAACGATCCACGTGAAAATATTATTCTGAAATCGTAATTACAGCATCGTAAAAACAGGATCGATGTTTTCGCGAGATCGAATGATTATGATTCTTTTTTTTTTTTTATGGATGCCTGAAAACGCTAATAAGAAGAAATATTTTCTTTCGCTGGTTGCGTTATTTCGTTACGTTTATACAATAATCCAACCAAGATTATATGCACACCGTGCAAGGAAAAACAACGCAGAGAAGCGTTGTCCGATGGAAAATTAATTGAAATTACGCTCGGTTGCGATTCTTCGTTATCACGCAACAGTGGTCATAAAAATCGATTCCCCTGTTACAAGTGTGACCCTAATTGGTTTTTCAATGGATCGCGAACACCATCATCGATCAAACGATACAGAAACCACTTGCAATCTCGATTAATCCCCCGACAATAAGATCACGTATTCAAATTATTGCACGAACGATAACGATCGTCCTTTTTATTCTTATCCCTTTTCTTCTCGAATACACGCGTATATATATATATATTCGGAAGGAAGAAATTTTTCAGGAAGAAGCGAAGAAGAGGAAATGAAAGACGAGGGGACAGAGAAAAATTTGGACGATTTCTCGGTATATCGTCGGAACGAGGCGCCCGGAAAGGCGAGCAATGCTTTAAAAACAAAATAGCAGTTACAAATAACGCGTCCTTATTTACCTGAGTTGACCAGCAGGAGAATGTCTCACCTGCCATTTTGGTCGGCCGATCGAGCGGCCGGTCCGAGCTCGCGAACCATCTGATCCTGACATGAGAGCCGTGCAAGGAGGTCGGCGAAAGAGACACCAGAGGCGACGTTACTTCACCAGATCGGATCGCTTAAAAGGTGCGAGATATGAGGAACTCGCTTTACTCGCCATCCGTCAATCTTTCCTGCCCCGATTCCTTTTTCTCCTTTTTTTTTCCCCCTCTTCTCTACTTCTTCGACCATCTTATCCGCGTAGTAAGAGATTCGAGGAACGCATCTCTTTCAAGGTTCCATCATAATTTCGTAAATTTAACGATGAGTTAGTCGTTCGACAAACGAAGAAAGAAGGGAGACTCGAGGGGAGGCGTGGCACACACGCGTTGCGAGGAATTTTACAAAAGTCGCCGCACGAGAGCATCCACGATTGGCACACGTCGAGCAGCTCGTTAGCCCGGCATTCGGGGCCTCTTGAAATTGCTTCCACCGGCAATTATGAGCTGTTGCGAAAGTATGCAACGATTGAAGGTGGAAGGAAGGCAAACACGCGTCGAAATCCCGAGAATTTCCGCTATTTAAATAAGCGGCCAAGCGATTTTGCAAATTAGTTCCTGAATGTAGCGGCACAAGTTCACGAGTTGGGTAACTCGTGTGATCGATTTTACATATCTCTCTCGACCGATCCAACGAAACGAGATGATCGTAAAATTCGAAATAATTTACGTTTCACGGGGAAAATTAGGACGAGAAGAAAGATTATGAGAGAACGATTCGTCGTTAGAAAATTCTTCGAACATTCGTTCTCCTTTTACGATGGAGAGCGAATCTCTGCGGGGGAAACCGGAAAACCGAAAGAATCCATTGCAACACTGCAGTCTAAAACTATTTCTGGCGTTTAATTAAGAATTATTTTACAAAATAGCTCGTTAAGAAAGATACGTTATTAACCAATCTTTTCCACTGTTTTTCTCGAATTATCGCAAAACCCGTAACCCGATTCATTCCATTTTCGCTTTCTAGAAAATTTTCAATCTTGGCATCAAAAGTTAATAGCATCGAGCTAGATCTCAAAGATCGAATCGATCCAAGTTGGAGTTGGTCAATTTCACGAGTACAATAACTTATAAAAAAACGTCTGTCGGGATACACGTATTAGGGAACGATACAAAAAAAAAAAAGAAAAAAAAGGAGAAGAAAAAAGGAAGAAAATAGAAACAACACACGGTATCGATTGCTTCGAGTCGTACAAGCGCCGATATATTTATTCGTGCTTCCCTGTTCCATACTTGGAAATGCTCTCCCGTTGTAAATGCAATCTAGTTTTTGAACGATTTATGCGCACGACAGGTATTATTCTACACCATTCTCGTAATATTACATGTGAAATTTCAATAACGGCGTTACTTATTGCACACCGATGATTAATATCCGCGTATGAATCAAGGTAAGGATTGCAAGATAGAAACGTTAGACGGTCGATTATGCGCGGTGAGCCAAATGATCGCTGATCGCCTCTATTACCATACGCACTTGTTACGCATAATTACGTTAAATTGGCGGATACTAGGAGCGCCAAGCTACGGAAATCTGGATGAACGTAATTCTACGCTCCAACTGACATTGATCACCTGGAAATTTCATCCTGGATTTTTCCCTCGCCTTAGGATCGTTACGCTCGTTTCATTCGAAAGAAACTAAACGTCGTTATGCAAATTCGCGCATTTTTTCCCTTTTTTTACACAAATAAAAACGTGTAAGAGGAACGTGTGTAATATCCGAAAAATATTCCTTGCACGGCAAAGAGTAACGCGATTTGTTAAAGCCCCGATTGATACGTCGTCCGCGTATACGTTATGATCCAAGATTTTCAATTACCCGTGCAATTGTAAACATCATCGATTAGTAACGCGGCGCGAACTGAATTTCAATGCTCACCGGGGCCTTGCTCCATACGTCTTCTCGTTCGCTTTCCGCCTTTTCTATTTTACATGTTCATGCGCGCGTTCACCAGACGACATCTAATTGCACGATCGGTAATTTACCTCCCGTTTAAATCATTCATCGGAAAAATCTAAATTACCGGATCGTGTAACGATCGTATCAAGTCCTTTTACCGTGAAACCTGTCACGTATAAAACCCGACTACTTCTTTCGCGTTCTATGAACCTACAATTACGCACAATGCGGACAAAATTCCGCATATATATTCGAAAATAGTTCGAAAATAATCTTCTCTCGTTTGTTGCACACACTTTATTATTCTTTTTACTTTTTCTTTTCAATTATTTTCAACGTAATACCAAGTTTGCTTTGCAATTTGCCTTGCAATCGCGCCAAGATTCGCGTTCGAATGCCTCCGATGCGCAACTTTCTAACTCGTACATCGAGCGAACATTTTGCAACGCGTTTTATCATGCTTTATCGTCAAGGATTTACAATTTTTGACGAACGTTTATCGTTTCGTATAAATCTCCTTGATTTCTCCTTATCCGCGATACGTTTCGATGCACGGCAAAAAACGCCACCTGCTATAATTTAAAACCGAAAAGGAAATAAATGCAGCGAGAAAAAGTGGAGTGGAAAAATTGGAAACTCTGCTCCGCCAAAATACTCACTCGTACGTCGAAAGAAGAAGGAAAAAGAGGAAGAAAAATTCGATGGAAACTCGAATTTTCCATTGAAAGCCAATATAACATTAATTAAAAACGGAGCGAGTATCGTAACGCGATACGAGTGGACGATTAACGAGTCGTAGATCGAGATCAACCAGAGCTTTGCACAGGCTTATTACATATGTGTTATACTCCGATTAGCTCGACTTCTCTTTATCCTGTCCAACGAAGCGAGCTCGTAAATGCGCGGTTGCGTGGCCACGTGCGTTATCTCGTGGACGGCCACCAGTTGCTCCGCTTCGAGAGCAGTAAGATCGACGCGTAACGTGTGCGATGAGCGTGCGCGCGCCGAGTAATTGCGTTGAACGAGATGTGTATCGCGCAGAAATTGCGTAAATATTTTTCCAACGATTCACTCGGCAGCTGATTCGACTCGGAGGGATTATCGCGCTTCGAATCCACGATACGCCTTCGTCGATCGCCAATTTCTTCCCTTTTGTAATCTCGACGAGGAAGGATGAAAGAAACGAGTGGTTGCGTCGACATCTACTTCTCGTCCTATTGTCCGTTCCAATTTCGTCGGGAGGATCGTTTCGAATTAGTGTTCAGCGCATTATCGCTCCGTCTGTCAAAGTTTCAACTTTATGTAACGAGCTACCATTCGGTAAACGAGCTATTCTCGTTTCTGCACGCTTGTCGGACCTTTTGAAACGGCGACAGCCGTGTAATTCATAATCTCCGCGTGGGTGAAGAAATAAGATCATAAAACTATCCTTACGGTAGTTATTTAGAAATGTATTTTACTCTCTCGTTTGTTACGTCTCTCTCTCTCTCTCTCTCTCTCTCTCTCCTGCTCTTCGTAGATATCGTACAAATCGGATGTATATCAAATGTTTGACGATGTTTTTAATTCAATGGAAGGATGGCGTAATACCAGCAAAAGCACACAGGTAGGTTTGCTGCTGCCACATTAATTTTGTTAATAAACTTTCCTTTCTTGGATGTATTATTAACTAATCCCCAGAGTTATCATTAACAACTGCATTACGGAAGACGTGCTTCGCGTGGAATTAGAGTCGTTAACAGATTGTTAAACGTAATTAGCAGGTATATAAATCTAAGCTGCGCAAAGCAAAAGCCCGCTTGATATTTTTTTTTTTTTAACGTTTGAAGTAATCTAAATAAACCTTTTCTATTCGTCACTCCGAAAAGTAACACGATTTTGTGGATAAAATTACAAAAATTACATTTCTATGTAATTTTAGAACGAGCGAAGCGATTATCAAATACGAAAAAAGGAAATAAAATTTACATCTTTAGCCGGAAAGAAACCTGGAGAAACCCTAATATAGAGAAAATGCATTTTTACTCGCGACAAACAACAACAAAGAGAAAAAAAAAAAGGAAGAAAGAAAAATCTCTATCAATTACCCGGGGGGGAAAAAAAGAGAGAAAAATATGTTTGACGAATCAATCAGAACCAGTCCAATGATTTCCTTTTTGAATTTTCAGCCGCGATAATAAAAAAAACTGCCAAGCAACGAAAAAGGCTCGCATTAGTCGATCAAAGAGACGGTAATAGGAGAGAAATGTTTCTTTAGGCAGCGAGCTCCAACGCTGTCTTAAAGGATATTTTGATCCGATTTCTTCTAAATCGTTCTCATAAACCACCAGCTGATTGCCGCCGCGAAACTCGAGCGGTCCAAGGAGAGGGACAGGTGGTTCTATTACATTTATCCCCCGTTTCGTTCCCTCGTTTCACCGCGCAAAAGATTTGTCGACCGCCATTTGCATACGCCACTGGCAACGGCCAAGCGTAACAACGTTTCCACGAAGGCCAGAAATCGCATGCGATCAGTGCTCTTCCGCGTAGCGAAATCCACTCAACACGAACGAGTCCCCTTCATAATCGACCACCAACGGATTTTTTTATCATCCACGAATTTAAATAGATGATTCGTCGGCCGAAACTGATGCTCGTGTTGCAACAATCGTGTCTGGCGCGCTCATCGATCGCCTTCGATCCTAATTTTCGTAGCGCACGAAATCGTGCAATCGATTTGATTTTGCTTCGAGATCGTTTATTTTGATCCTTCTTCGGGGAAATTTAAATTTCTCGAGACGAAAAGATGGGAGAGGCGGAAACAATGCGATCGGAAACAGGGAAGAGGGACAAGAGGATCGAATTTGAAATTAAAGAGGGAAACAAATACTTGAAATGGAAATAAATTTAGGATGGCAACATTCGTTTCTGTTAAAGGTTACCAAAGTTGGGAAACAATAAGGCAATTTACCGGCATTTGCGAAACGCTTCTGTAACCGGGAATACTGTGCGAGAGAGTTTATTTAGTTGGTAAACAATTATTTAGAATAACGGGGCCACCCACGAGTTCAACTCGGCGCGTATCGCCATACAACGTTAATGCAATAATCGTGTAAGAACGTTAGCAGTAGTTAGTTAGGAGGAGGCGCAGTAATCGAAGAGCAGTGATTATCCATTCGCTTTTAACGATCGGGATAAATCTTACAAGTTGGCAAATTGCATCGTTGTGTTTAAGTTGATTTGTTTAATTGTTATCCAAATATCGTGGAAAGAGTTACTACTATCACTTAGCCACAGTTTCGATATCTCGTAACATTATCTCGTTACGAGATATTCGATTATAATAATTACGTGTTTCTTTTTTCCAACTTAAAATTACGACGTTTTATATACGTCTTTATTCTCTATAATAAATAATAAAACTTAAATTGTAGGGAAGAGCGGGATCGCTTTCGTCGTCTCCCCTCAGCCACCACCATCACGAAACGAAACGAGGAAGATCGTATCGCGAAATACGGTGATTCAACGGAAACTGTGAAATAAAATAGCGTCGCCGCTCGCTTCTTTTTAATTACGAAACGCGACCTTGGTGGGAACAAGCATCGATAGCTATCATCCGTGAACGCACACTTTATCTCTCGCTTATTGCGCCTATTGCGCTTTAGCCCTGCGCCACCAGGTCATGGTCCCAACGATAATAATTCAACTTGCGTTCGCCGATAGGTGGTAGTCGGCCGAATAGACGTTGCAACGGGATGGGAATTGAATCGTTATTAGTAGAAAGTATTCGAAAAAAAATTCGCTTCGGTCGCGGAAACGTTCCGCGTTATTTCTTCATCCTTTTTCCTCTCCTCCCCGCCGCTTCCTTTTTCCTTTCCCATCCATCTTTTTATTATTGATTAATAATCCGAGAAACGCGAATCACGCGTGTATCGGTCGTTCTTCTTCACCGTAATCGATGCGAGTAGCGCGCGAAACTAGTTTTCACCGTGGTATGGAAAGAAGAGGCTTTCGTAATTTATTGATCATCGGCGCACGTCTACTCGAGCCAACGATTCGTTAGCAATGGGAGGGTCGAATCGGACAGACGCGACGGGTTAATTAGATGGAAGCCCCGATCGAGATTGATATTAATCGGGCCGGCTCCATCGATAATTATCATATCAACGAATGCGTTTAAGATATTTGCGTCGATTAATTTTCTCGATCGAGCGTTGTCGAAAGGTGTTCGAAGATGTACGGAAGTCGCACACAAATGTATTTTACCGTTTCGCTCGATCGTTCGAGTAGGAAAGATCGATCGGCGTTCATCCGTGAGACGTGAAAAAAAATTTTCTTATTTCCTGGAAGGAATCGCTTTCTAATGACGAAATAAATTTTCACACAACAACCGTTCACGAAGCTGTGCCCCGTCACGGATATGAAAATCGAGGTTTATTAATATTTGCTGTGCGGTGAAATTAAAATTATAATTGGAGTACGATTTTCCTTAACGAGGCGAAGAAATAAAAGCACTTGCATCCATCTTTTGCATAGAGAAACGATAAACCTTGGCCGAAGATTAATAGGTATTGCTGTTCGTAATAATTTTGCAATATTCCTCGTTTCGCAACTGCCGCGAATTATAAAGTTTTGTTATAATACAGGTTTGCGCGGAATCACGAGGCGATTAAACATCGAGGATTTTCCAATTGTTCCCTCGAATGACGACACTCATTCCGTGGTATTATTACAACGCTTCTTCGATTTCAACAGATTATTAGAGAGAGGAAAAGTTGCGCGGTATAAACAACCCTGATGATTATTATAATAATTTTCATAAGCGAGCGTTATCCCGCGATCTGGTTTTTTTTTTAAACGCGCGCAGCAACCCATTAACTCGAAAACAGAAATAAAGAGATTACGGGATAATAAGCTCGAAACTAAATCGAATCGAATCTCCGAGTTTCTAAAACATTTTTATTGTTGTCGGTGCCGGTAAATTAAATTTCGCTAAATGCTCGTAACGAAGCGAATCAATCGTATTCTCGATTGATGAGATGAACGAAACACCGTCTCTGAAAATTATTTCAGGAGAAAATCATTCGATGTTTCTTGCAATCTTATAATTATATTATTTACGAGAGGATAATGACGAAAGTGTTGGTCATATTTAGTTTTTAGAATCTTAATTGCTCAACGGATAAGTGATTTTAATAACGTTTAGCCGTTGACACCGTATTAAATGCACGCAGCAGTAAACCGTATTGATGGAAACGTTACTGCTCTCTTAATCACAAAATATAGATACTTTTTAGAAGAGCCATTCCGACATTTACGAGCGTGACAAGTCGTAAGTTTACGTGTGAAACGTGACTTTGGATTCGAAGCACGGTCGAAAGATCGTTAAATCGGCGAAGATGGACGAGCAGCAGCAGCAGCTTCGTTACACGTTCGCAATTCGCGTAACGCGAAGCTTTCAAAAGCAACCGGTAATTATACCAGTCGGTTGCCAGTCAATCGGCGAGAAAATACGATCGCGATTGAGAGATCAACCGACGCGCGCAGAAATCTTCATCGACCATTAATTTACATCGCGAAACCGATCGTCGCTTTTTCGACTTTCCTTTCCGCTGCGATTCCTTTCTTCCTCGATGTGGATGCTTTGCATTGGAAAAGTAAGAAAATTTAAGGAAAAATCGATCGATCGAATTCGATCAATTATAAACTCTCCATGTTTCGTGTGTACACGGCACGGAATTTTTGCCCGAAACGAAACACGAGAATATCTCTATTAATCTATTAATCACACGGTCTTGATTATAGTTTGTAACAACTGCAACTATCGTCCGTTTCTTAAAACGAAACGCTCGAGCCGTTGCAACCGCTTATACGAAAAATCAGCTTTCACTGGGATCACGATCGAGCTGCAGAACGATAGAGTCGCAAATCAGTCACAACGAATGGGCGATCAATAATGACACTACGATACATTTCAGAAATAGGAATAAGTTAAAGCCACGGGCGTAACAAGTTATTCCGTAATGCTGAAATTCCTTCTAATAAGCAAATTAAACGAATTTATTTCGTTACAAAATTAAATCTGATCGTGCTTTCACCTTTTTATCGCTCCATTAAATAAAATGATTTACTACCGATTATAAGTTATCTTTGCACATTGTAGAAAGATCGATACATCAATCCGGATACGATAACGAGAAATTAAACGACGTTGACACCTTTTCTCGTGAATATAATATATATAATATATTGGATCGATTAAATATCGATTATATCGAAAAGAATTTCTTGTTTGTTCGACCCGAAGAAGGCTGTGCTCGATCGTTAACCGATCTAATAAGTGCGAGCTAAGTGCATTCTGTTCACCGCGTGAAAATTAGATTTCAATTAATCCTACGAATCTAACGATTCGACGTATAATTTAAATCGATAATACTCACGGTTGCCAAACCACACAGCTATTATCCTATAATATAACATTCTTTATCCGTACACGACTCGAATATTTCGCGATTTCCAATTCTTTTGATAACGAAAAAAAGGAAGAAAGAGAGAGAGAGAGAGAGAGAGAGAAAAAAAAGAAAAAAATTAAAATATTGGAAATTGGCAAGAACATTGAAAATATGTTTCAGGAATCGGTAATTGGTCAACCGCGAAACTAAGATCAACATTCAGAAACATTGGTTTACCGCTCACTGGACCACGTCGATTATCGCATTAAAGCCCACGAATTCTTCCGTTTCCTTGATTATCTCTTGGTTACGACTATTTTTCTTCGAAAGCAAGACACTTTGTATTCAATGAAAATTTCCGTCAGGTTACACAGTCGTAGATTAACATTCTGATCGTAAATGGTAAAACGCGCTCTGTGTAACCCGTGTTCACTTCTAATTGCGCCAACCATTGTTGCCTATCGATAATAATTTTGCAAGGATGTTGTAATAACGCTGACATTACGGAAGGGTACACACAGCTACCAGTGCTCTGTTATTAAACGCTAACGTTACTTAGCGAAGAGCGATGTAATCGTGCGAGCTCGTAATTGGATCGAAAGAAATATTTTACGTCTGAAATTTTTCGATAAACCGAAGAAATATACTCGTACTTTCACAAAAATAACCCTGCCCCTACCGTGTAATATCGACTTTCGATTTCCTATCGCACTTATTATTCGCCGATTAAAATCTAGATGGAATGGAATTCGAATTCGGCCAATAATACTTTTCCCACTTACAAATCGTCGCGATTGCGAGTCGAACGATCGAGCCGAGAACAAAGAATGAAAGAATCGCGCGAGAAAGGAGAGTCGTCGTTTTCTTTAGGAGAGGATAAAGAAGAATAATAGTCTCGTGTGTTTGCGTTCGTTGCAAAACTAGGAAGATTGCAAGCTGTACGTTTGAGAGAGCAATTAAAGTAAGCGCGCGAATAATAGGTCGAATTTGTTTAATCAAACGTACGAAATCGAAGTGAAACTCCGTCTCGTTCGGTTCTCCATTCTCCTATCTCCATTCGGATAATTGACGTAATTATCCTACAACTCATTGTGGCACATGCCGTCTAAGAGAAAAACTTCTTTTCTCATTTACACGTAGGAAACACGAATACGCGTGGTCGAGTGCATTCGAGTGCCTACACACAGGATATATCGTCTTTCGCATTCTGGTAATTGTTCACGTCCATCCAAGGAGATCCCATGCGATCGGGAAATACGTGCAGTGGTTCTCAAATCTTTTTTCTCCCTTTTTTCTTTTATTTATCTTAATAAACCGATCATCTCTCGCCACTGAAACAGACGAAAAATAGAAAGTGATAGATATTCACGCCGATCGTTCGAGAGATGCTTAATTTCACTTTCGATAAGAAGAATCGAAGATTCCTCGCGCATTTCCAACCAACATTTCCGCTTTGTTCGTAACCGATTCTTGTTAACGAACGAGTCGATCGAATCTTATCCTCGAACCATCTCGTTTCCGCGATCGTGGCAAGGAGAAACAATTCTTCGCGCAATTCGCATCGCGAATATACTTTCCTTTTCTTCTCTCCGCCGCCAAGTTTCTTTTACGGCCTCTAATTGTTCCTACTCATACAATATTCATTACTACTACTCGATACTTACTACGACCAACTGTCGCAACTGTCTCACATTTCGCAAGTTTAATTTCGTCCGCGACGGATTCGATGGAAATCCTTTCTTCCCGCGAATTTAAAAAAAGGGGGAAGAAATAAATCGAAACACCGGTGGAAACACCTCCGAACAAAAATGCAACGATTATGAAAAAAAAGCGTTTTCTCCGTGACCCGCAACGAACGTAACGTTCATTCCGTTATGCGAAGCATTTGTAAGGAATGCGTGCACGACATGACAGGGTATTGTGAGAAACCTATCTATCCAGTTAGCATAAGAACCGCATTATACACGCTCGAATTGCACGCGCCGATTTCGACTCACTCGTTCCAAGAAAAATCCTCCCGTTGCGCGTTACACACGTTGCACAACGACAAAACCAATATATACCATACATATATATACACGTGTATAAAATACGTCTATAAAAGTATTATGCGAGATATAGGGATATTTTTCTCCCCGCAAATTGAGAACGTATTTATCGGGGCACGAACAGATAATTTGCACGCATCGCGAAATAACCGAATAACCGAATATGCGCGCTCGATTATTACGGACACAGTTGTAATTTAACCGGAGAGGAAAAGGAAGGAGAATGATCGAGAAATGGATTCACGTGCGGGGTATTTCATTTCTCATCATCTATTAAAACCGATTAAAAACCAGGCTACCTACGTGTAACAACGTAGCCAGAAATCAGCCGTAAACATCTCGGAACATTTTTGTTGCTCTTCTGAATAGATTCGAAGGAAGGAAGAAAACGATCGATTGGGGCGAAATCGGGCGACGAGGGAGTCGAATCGAGCCCGAGGAATATAATCGCGTTAGGCGATCGTGCAAAGTGAAAAGCGGTGTACACGCGAGACAAATCCAAGGGGCCATTTTATTGAAACGGAACAAAGTTGATCTACCGATTTATTATCTTTCCTCGTTTCATAAGAGGTCGGGCCGGACAAAAAATGATTAATCAACGCGGATAAACGACAATGCGCGGTTGGTTGAAACGCTCGCAACATTGTAACAATGTGGAACAATGTTAGGGGACCAGAACGCATTCTTTGTTACGCGCCCGTTCTACGATTTTATTATTAAACCGTTCGCATAAATCATCGTGCACGCGAGGGAATTATAAGAGCGAGAAAATTGTCTCTTGATCGATTTTATCTCCGTGAGGAGATAATGCATGGAACGTCTTCCGCTTGCGTCGAGTAACAGCAAATCGTTCCAGTATGTGTCGAGTTGAATATACACACGTTGAATGTGCATGAACAAGAGGAGATGGTTATAAATAATTACACGAGAATTAATCGGATTAATCCATCTGTAATTTTTGTAATTTTTTCGTTTTTATCTCCGCGTTTACCATCGAGGAGATCGATAGATAATCCACTTCTCAATCGATTATATGGAAAGTTATATGGGAAGCGTGCGACGACTCGGTAAATTAAAACTGGCCCGTTGAATAGAAGATATTAGCTGTCGTGAAACGGTGGTGCAGTTTATCGCGGTGTCGATCGTCGATCGTATCGGCGCCCTTCTTAAAATTGCGAGTTAAACGGTCTCGCCGCGTTATTCGTACGCCGACAAGTGGCGACCAAGCAAAGCGAAGCGTGCCACCGCTATTTATGTAAATAGGATCGCCGATACGATCTGAAGTCTGAAAATCAGGTGCGTGATCACAGTTTTGGAAAGTGTAATTATTTCGATCCACGCGTCACGGCCAGTTAATTGCATGCACGACGACCGAAACCACCGTTCATGGATCCTGATCGATAGGTGTTGCACACCTGAAGGCGAAAAATCCACGTTAGGTGATTATATTCGAGGATATCGTTGCTCTCCCCATAGCTCGAACCCTTCACCGAGGCTGGAGAGCTCTGCACGTGCCCGCCAACCACGTGTCGCTCGACTTCTCCATATCGGAAACTGGGTTAGATCCAGGTGAAAAGTTTGAAGAACTGGTGGCGCAAAAAATTCTGAAACGTTCGTTCGAATTTACGATTGAATTTATTATACGCGCTGGATCCAGCGGCAAAGAGAAATTCGGTCGCAAGATGGTTTTACGAGATTCGGAGGGCTACTATTGGAGAGACCGGTTTATCGCGGGACACGCGATTAGTGTCACAAACGACTCTGCCCGGGACAATACGGAACGATTTTGTTTCGTGTTCGAGCACTTTTTTTCCCTCCCGCAAAGATTAGCCGAGTCGGGCATTTTTTTTTTTTTTCTTCTAAACGCGGCGCGCTTTGCGTGCGCTCGACTAAGTAGTTCGTTGGTTCCTGGGGACAGCGACTGGGCAGTCGGAAACGATGGTGGTGGTGGATGGAGAGAAGGAAAGAAAAAGTCGAGTGGCGAGTACGGAGACACCGTGGTAAACCCTGCCCGATTTCGAAACAACAACGGGCACACGTTTCAGGAATAAAAAGTAGCAGCAGGCTACTACTATTCGAGACCGTTGCTAAATCAAAAAAAAAAAAAAAAAAAAAAAACAGGGAGCAGTGACATCGAAGGTGGCTAGCGAATTCTGCGTGGAATCGTGCCACGCCGATTCCATGTATTTTGCGCTCCCTTCGAGAAGAAACGCATGGGCGAAACCGGTACGTAAAACGTAAGGCGCGAGCACGAGCTACTCTGCTCTAAAATAAGATATAGCTCGGCCCACGGCCCTCCTTAATTTTATACTCCACGAGTTAATAAACTCGTTTTAATATTAAGGTAAATTCAAAGAGTCGGGTTTCGAGAGTCTGTGCCACGAACGTTTACCAAATTAACGTACGCATTCTGCTTATTATACCTAATGGAACTGATAAACTCGATCGTCGAGATGTATAAATAAACGATGTGAATGCATATCCGAATAGATGGCCGATTTAGAAAATCGAGGAAAACCACGCGTCGAATTAAACTTAGACTTCGGATTTAAAAGCGTTGGCTCACCGAAACAGTAGAGGCATTTTGCATTCACTTTCAAATTGGGCAAGAAAGTGAATAACGAATCAAAAAATAAATGTTTCCGCGAAAACGAAGTAATACTAAATACGAAACTTGCGAAACCCCGAATGTGAATTTATATAGTCACGCTGGTTTGAACGTTGAAAATATTTTTGTCTAAAAAGATATAAAATTTATCATTATATGTAAATAAATGCCATCTCTCGCGATAAATGCCATCGATTACTGTGAATACAAAATACAACATTTCTCATCGATTAAATAATAATTATATTATACATTTAAACGTGAAATTATCTAAATTACACGTTAACGAGAAAGAATTTTTGATTTATAGTACTTACATAGTACTTTCGTCACGTCATCGCGAGGAATTAGCCGCATTACTCGTCTGCATTAATCGACAATTATGAAAATAACTACTGTTGGGGGGGAGGGAAACGAAAAAAGAGTATCCATTGCATTGAAAGAATATTTATATCGGCGTGCACAGCACGAGCCACGAACAATAGCCGTTAAATAGCATTCCAGAGGCACGACTCAAGGTCTATCGCGCAAAAGTGCAAAGCACTCTGAAAAGGTCTATGCGAGGTCTGGTGACCTCGTGTGGCACGAGTGTCCATTAGTCAATAAATAATACCGATATTGATGTTATCGCGTCTTAATCAATACTTAGATTAGATTAAAACGAAGTAAATTACTGGTTGCGGATAAAACAATTTTCATATTATTTTATATATATATATTACGATAGTATTTACGATAGATAAATGACACGATAATAAAGATAATTCCAGCTACCGAAATATTAATCGGCAAAATATGTTACGAAATTTCGATTTTATAATTTTAATTCGAATTCCCTGTTATGCCTCGTTATTAGCATTTTAATTAAGATCGATACGACAAGGAGGAAATTATGGATGTCACGTGGTATAGCACGCTGTGACAAAGAACTCGCAAGGTATCGTCGATTCACGACACGTTGCACCCCTAATACCAGCAATTACAGTCTTTTATATCGGCAGTTTTTATACAAAGTAATCATTACAATACTATGTCGAACCAATTAGAGCAGAGACATGCCGAGTCGATCATTTTTACTCGTGTCACACGATCGAAGGAATTACGTGGGAGATCGAACGATCGTCGAGTCGAGTCGAGTCGAGTCGAGGCGAGGCGAAGGTTTTCCACAGGGGATGGGTAAAGAAAGAAAGAAAAAGAGGCAACGTCGCGTCGATCGGCCGATCGAGTCACGAGAGTTTGCTACGTAGCATCGCGTTGCATCCGATTCTTCAAGGACTCATCGGCGGTGGTAAAGTTCACCACGGTCTCTGGGAGTCGTGGGTGCGCGAGAAATGCATGGCGCGTTGCACCACGCCGCGAGTAGCGTTCCCGTCTCCTCACGTGACCGATACTCGTTACAAACTCGCCGAGTTATTATCTCTAAGCCAATTAGAAGCACCTGAGAAAATAGGGATAACCGCATTCTGATCCACGTAAGCCGGACCTCCTCCTACTACTCCGTTGTCAATGTTGCTCGTCGAATTCTTTTCTTTCTTTCCTTTCCCCCCTCCCCCTCTCTTTGATCCGATCTTTGTTACACGAACGTCCAGAAGGTCGACTTGCAAATTGGAGAACGCGAAGAGCTGAAAGGTTTTTCTCACGAAAGGTCATCCGTAGCGAATCCAAAGGAGCTCGCCAACGTTACCGATTGTAATTGGCTCCCCCACGGCTAATTCTATCACAGACGCGCGTTTCAATAGATCTGTGTATTCTCACCATCATGCTCGCTCACCAACACGAATGTTTATCTCTTTTATCGCTGAAGCCGCTCCAACCGCCTTTCTAAATTTAAACGAAAATATTTTTCACCTCTCCTCCTCTTCTCTCTCTCTCTCTTTTTTTTTTTTTTTTTTACAATCTCGAAGTTTGCAAACACTCGAAAAATTGTGGAAACACATCCGTGCACGGGACTTAATTATACAAGAATTTTATCAACATTGTTCGTAAGAATCGAAAGGCACCAACAATTACGCGAGCTGTGCGCAATTTTTCACGGCTAGAAATTAAACGCTGACCAACCAAGAGCAAGTAATAATTTATGTAATCCCATTCGAGGCCGGCGCGCAACGAGAACATTGTAATAAGCCACGATCCGACTCATTCGAGTCGACTGTCTTAATTGCTAAACCGTTGATTACTACTAATCCCGTAATACGTTCTAAATCATCGCGTCGACGGGCTCATTTGTATCTTTGTACGTATTACCGGTAGTGAAACAATGTCTCGCAATCGTATCGATTCGAAAAAATTGCAAATGGATGTGGCGGTAATTCAGAGAAGATTGATAAAATAAATATACGAATGTAAACCGGTCGCGATTTAAACAAACGGAACGTCAAAAACATTTACGAGCGAATATACGCGCCTTTTCCTTCCTTGCTATTATAACGGAACATTATCGAGAGATATTCAGAAATATCAAACAAATGTAAATTCACATTTGTCAAAAATACTTCGCTCGATGTACAATTAATCGTGTTACAACGCGACGCAACGAATCGAGATGATGACGAACGAAAGGAATGGTGTGCAAACACAAGGAGAGATATAGTTTTTTCTAATTTTAATCGTGGATGTAGCGGTAGTAATGTAACGGCGATATATGGGAGCGGATACATATTTTTACGCATTTCGACGAGGCGGAGTGGAATAAGCGGCGCGCAAGATCAAGGGAATCTGGTTTTCTAGGCGCAGTTTCAAGTGTATGCGCGCTTGAACCGGACGCATTTGCATGAAACCGCTTCGTCTCGTGACGAAGAGCGCGATAGGAACGGGTCCAGTCATCGTGCTCTTGCGCGCCGCAGATCTTATCCCTTTAATCACCACCGACCCGCGCACAAATGGATTCTTTCGATTCCAATCCTCGCCTTCTTCCAATAGCTATCCGCTTGTGCGTTCTGAATAATCGCGTTTACGAGAACGTTTATTCTTTTTCTCGCAAAAATAGCACAAGATAAGATACATAGAATCGAGAGTGTCGGATAATTTGGTCAATGTCATTTCTACGAAAGTTTAACTTTCTCTCGAAGAAATTTTACACGCATACGTTTCTCGGATAGAAACGAAGCTAAGCTGAGCGGAACCTTGACTCGTTTTAAACACGGACGAATAATATTACTACGCTTCACGTTGAACACGCGGAGGAACAATACACGCAAAATACAGGTTCGAACAATAATTCGTACGCATAATTCATCGCGTACGAATGATTTATATCGATAAAAATTGTCTAATAAATTTTCTACCAATACGTTTTTAGCGCAATACATATATTTTTTTTTTTTACTCTGTAATTACACGCTACGCTATATATGCATATGAAATTCATTAATCATAGCTTAACTTGCTTTCACGATGCTTACCGATACCGACATTTTAAAATGATTTCACAAAAAACTGTTTACACTCACGTTGGAGAGAGGGGAAATTTATTACGCGTACTTGACACACGAATTTATAATATCCCGATATGAGAATTATAGAATCGTTTCGGTGAACGACGCGCATAAAATTCTCTCTTCTCTCTCTCTCTCTCTCTCTCTTTAAACTCGCCTTTTATGCACGTTCATCGCCACTCGCCGTTTCTTTCACCCTCTCACCGCCCCAATAATCCAACGATTTTGCCATAATAAAAACTGACCGAGTGACGCGATATATACTTTAAACTGTCTTCTACTTAATTGAGAAATAACAGATAATTTTCCACCGGTTAAGGTATCGCAAACGTTCACCTTCGTTCACCAGGAAGAATGCGTTCTTACGTAAAAAAAAATCATAGCCGATTTCAGGTTATTTAATTGATATCGCGTTCTTGTATATATATCGGTCAAATTTAATTTTATAGTTTGCGCGTTTTTCTTCGTAACAAACACATTCGACGACATTGTTTTTCTAAACCATCTTTACTAATTATTCGTGAAATATCAAGAAACGTAAGACTATTTCTCTATTATCGACGATTTAAAAGAAGGAAATATCGTTTCATCAACGGAATATATTAAATTATTAGAAAAAGTAGTTGCACCATTACTAAGCCAACGCAACATTAATACGTTTTATCCATGTAATTTAGCGTATTTAATTTATTATAAATTAAAGCGTGCATAATCGATCCATTTCGAATTACACGAGTTACGAGGCGTATCCGAATTTTAATCATTATTTACATACATGTATATACACATTATTAAGGGAAATGAAGGAAATAAGCGCTGCACACACAGGTTAATAATCCGTCGATTACGCGACATCGTTTGCAAACACGTGTCGTACACCTTTAATTTCCAACGCGTATACGTAATACACCGAAATCATGATAATGGAATACTTGTTGTCTACTTAACTCGAGTATCGTTCCCTTACTTGTAATTAATACTTGACAACACACGAAGCATCGAGCAATCTACAATTAATCCTAAAATCCTGCGTTAATCGAATCGCTTTTTATCAAGTTTTTCCTTAGAAAGCGTAGTTATGAACGACGGATAATACAGGAATACATGGCTCTAAATTAAACAAGAATTAAACCGTTTTTCAAGATAATTCGCTTTCTCTATCTTCCGTTTACCTTATTTCGAAAAAAAAAGGAATGCATACAGGAATGATATTTGAATATTACATTGTCTCCTCGAAGCGAGTTAAATTTAATCAATAATTCTCCTATATAAAATAGGAGAAAAAGCAATAAATGAGGAGTAGCGCGATCCCAGCATCGAGAGTTATTTACTTGGGCAAGAGTTGGAGCAAAACAATCGGTGACAAATATAACGGAAAGCGTGGGTGTTAATTTTTCGAATGCCCGAGAGATTACTCACTGTCTTTCCCTCTTTTGTTCCGTCTTTGTCTTTCTCCGTCAAGCTAAGCGTGATTGCATCTTTACATTCAAGGATGACTGGAATATACAAGCTCGACATGCACGAGTGGCGATCGCTCGACCCCAAATCTCGACTCCGCGTTCGAAGCCGGTTAAAAGCTACTGCTGTACCCGTATTGACCGGCGTTAAAGACTCGACGCTTCATTGGGAAACGACAGGGCGAGATACATTCGAAAATAGCACGTGGTGAAAATAACGATAAATTTACGAGACACATCGTTAAAGCGCAACAACGAAAACGAAACATTTTGTATTCAAAATTAACGCGTATCGTGTTTTGAAAAGATCCGAAAGATAAGAAAATATGAAACAAGCATGATCTTAAATCACGTATATTATTATCGGAAAAATTGAAAAGAAATTTTAATCCAAAATAAAATCGTAACGATTATGCAACAATCTCCTTCCTTTTCACTAACACGTTTCGATATTTATGCGAAAGGGAAATGATAAAATTTTGATGTAATTTTGAATAATAAAATGCTTGCTTTGTCGTAGCATTATGAAAAGTATTTTGTCAAAGAACGAATAAATTTTAAAAATGAATTCAAATATATATACGTATCTTCTTTTTTTTTTTTTTTTTTTTTCAAATCGAAGTATTCTTTACAGATGAAGTAACCGGTGAAAGGAAAATGAAAGCTAAACTCGTTGAGCTGTTTTATGGAAAGTTTAAAAGTGTACAAGTTTTAACTTTACCGTTTTAATGAACCTTAGGAAAATTGTACAAGTACAGGAAGCCAACGAACACCGGTGATCGCATTTACGAAGACGAACAAGGAGATGCACGTAATCTCTCAATTTCACTCGAAGGGAGGCGTTATAAGAGATCTTGCGACTCTTTTCTTTTTTTTTTTTCTTTTTTAAACTAGCGACACATTCTCGTTGCCGAAAATGGACAAAGTAGAAACGAAACTCGTCGATCGATGTTCTTTTCATTGCGTGTTTCTATTTTACTTAGCATTCGATATTTGCCAATGTTACGAAACGATTTATTCGATTTCACATCTATCGACGTAGATGCAAAATTCGTTGGAAAATGAATTAATTTTTATGAAATCGTTATTTCAAATTCGTAACGGTTAATAAATTTCAACGGTTGCAATTTTCTGCATCAAAGATGGCGGAGTTATTTTGGAATAATCTTTCAATCGTTTCTCCTTCTCCTTCAATATTTAAAGATATTTTTGTGTAGAAAATCGTTGAGAACCGTCGTTCTTTGAGTGCGATCATTTTTGACGTAATTACTTCTCCGCAATTATATTCTCCGAAGTAATTAATAAAATTGCAATGACATAATTTATATATACAGATAATAGGTACAAGAAACTGGAACAGTAACAACGTCTGTTTGAAACGCGGGTGTCAGCGGCTGTACCTTATAAATCAATAGAGTTAGTCTGTAAACAGGATGTTAAATTGAAGGCGACAGCACAGGATCGCATTCCGATGAAAAAAAAAGTCAAAGGTGTCTCGCAATTTATAAGTAGTATAATTGCACAAATTGGAGTAAGACAGACCCTACAGGTCGTTCCAGAATCTCGATAGATCGTGGCCAACAGTGATAAATATACAAATTTTGCAAACAAATAATTACACGTAAGGATATTTTTCAAACGGATTCCTTTGAAGTTTTTTTTTTTTCTTTTTTCGATCAATTTCAAACAAAGAAACGACTTTACCAAAAATGTCTCGCGAGCATGTCTGGTATATTTGATCGTATTCATTATGTATATAAACGCTGGCAAATCTGTACATTCGCTTACCTCGTTCCAGTGTTTCTCAATCGTTGACGTATCACAACACACCGATCTATCATTCGCGTATCATTATTATTTCCATCAGACGAACTTAATCGATTTTAACTTTTAAGATGACAATCCTGATCCTCTCGATCTGAGATGAAAAATTTGTTTAATTTTAAGAAGTATCGTAATCCAAAAATGTTGGGAAACACTGTCTCTCGGAGAAACAGAATGAGCTTGGCCGGTGCACGTGATCATGGCCGGCGCAATGTGTCTCGCGTCACGTGCATCGGGCACTGCACCGACTACCACGCTCTTGTGCACGTGAATTCTGCATAAAGGAATATATCGACAGCTTTTATATAGCTGGACGGAAATCAAGTCTACCCGAGCTCGCGCCACTCGTTGTCAATCGAATTAATAACATCCGTTTATAAACCTTTTAATCTTTTCTGACCTCCTACATACATACACTTATTTCTTCACTGTCCGATATTAAATTTTGCTATTTAAAAATTTTCGATACGGATTTATATTACGATACTATCACGCCTCCTACAGAAATTTTACATATCTATGTTCGAAACATTTCGCTCGAAACACTCTAAATGTGAATTATTCGTCGTCTCGACGACTTTTGCACAAACTTTTGTCTGTGTTATGATATTTGGCTGCGAGTATTTTTGAATTTTATTAATGCCGCTTGCGTTTTTTTCTCTCCTTCCCAACTATATATACTGGAATATAAAACTGTGAAAAAAAAAAAAAAAAAAAATGTATAAACTCGTAAGTTTCTAAAATTGTCAGAAATTTGTTTCCTACTTTTGACAAATGACGCATATAATTCGTTTATATAATAGGAATCGTTTCACGAACGCAAGCTTACGAGAGTTTAGCCAATTCTCATCATTTCCTATACATAATGTCACCTCGGAATGATGCAATCCAATCAAGAAAGTCCAACTTCCGCAATTCCAACGATTTCTTTCCAGCCGTGGGATTAAGAATCGGTTCTTTCTTCTAGGGTAGTTTCTCAAGCGAAAATGGAAAGAAAGAAGAAACACAGTTATAGCCTCGCGGCTATATAGATAGATAAGTGGGCCAATCGCGACCTAATAATTGGCAAGAAAGAAATGCGTCATACTCGCGAAAAAGTAAAAAGTATATTAGTAAACTGGTGGAAGAAACCTACGTTTAACTCCCACCTAGCCACGATAAGTCACCACGATAAAAATATATATATATATATATACATCGACTACTTGACGATGTTAATTGCTCGAATGAATTCGATTCGCATAGTCGTTTGGGGACTCGGTTATGCCATTCGATACAATAAACTTGTCCGTTTTTCCGCAAATCTGCCAGACGTATAGAAACTAATTATAGAACTTGCGTTTCCCAACTTTTTTCACGCAAAATCTCCTTCTGCAACCGAGCCGAATAAACTCTGCCGCTCTTACTTCTCGAAATATTTGTCGAATATACGAGGGATCCCCGACGACCATTCGAATCGCGAGAGCAGGAAGAATAGCGTTGTTGCAGCAATTGCCGTTTCAAGTTTAACCGAGACGAAAAAAAGCACGCGTAATTAACCACCCATAGACTCGCAAGCAATCTCTGCGAATTCGCAATCCTCGCGTCGGACGTATTTCACTCGACCCAAATACGTGGGTGACTTACGCGTTCCACAGATAGTCCAAACATAATTTTCCAGAAAAGTCGATCGTTGGTTCGTTTGGAAAGTACGCGAGATTATCCGTGGATAGTAGTATCGCTTTCTCGTAGTACCACTTTCCGCTCGATAAGAATAAGAGAAAAAGAGGGGGAAAAAAAATCGAAAAAGTTTTCAACGTACAGGATATATTCCTTTCCACGGGTAAGAAAGTAAAATCTAATAAGCGAGTGCCAGTAAAAGATATAAATTAACGACATCCACGACCTCATTTTCCTAGTTTAATAGTTTTGTATCTAGAAACTCGCGTTTCTAATTAATCTGCCAATAATTCACCATAAGCCAACGCTATTAATATAGGAATAACGCTGTTTATATATATATATATATTCGAGTTAACGTAAATAATTTAAGCGGAAAGAAGCGTAGAAAAATTATCAATTAAATATAATCTCGTTACACGTTGCTACATTCATAACCTTGGCGTACACTGCGAGTAATAGTAATAGTAAATTTGCATACACAGCTCACCGAAGGCCCGTGTACGGTAAATTCACTTCCGCGCATTAATTATGTGGCTTGATTTCGCTAATAATTTACTGGATCGACACGCCGTTACATGCACTATGACACATTAATTCAGTTCCTCGTATGTAATTGATTCGCGAATCAATCACACATTCGCGGAACATGGATACTCGAAACATGGTGGAAGAAAATCTTGTACAGTTATATTTCGCCGACGCAATTAATTTCGCGTGAAAGCAAACTTTGATGTATATCGCGTGTACAAAGATGCGATAGATTCTGGATAAGATTTTAATCGGGTTCCCGTTATCCGCGACCCAATATATCCATCGCTCGAAATTGGAAATTTTCATCGATTTCGTTTCTCCATCTCGTCCAACGACCCGATGATTATTCTCGTTATTCCTGGTTCGAAACGAGAGACAGCCTTGTATCGGGCCGGACGAACGAACGGCGAAGACGAGGCCGGTGTTAATTGACGGAACAGCCGCGGTGGTCGCGTGAATCGAGCGGAGTGGCCGACGCGCGCACGTGACTCGGTCACACTTTTCCTTCCACGGTATTAACCCGTACGAGGAAAGGTGTAGCGACTCTCTTTCTTTCCACCGACGATCGGGGTATGTACGATCGGCACGTGCACCGACACGTGGAATTCATGCGCGGCACGTGATCTCCGCTGCTGCACAGCCTGTTTGCGGGGGAGGGGGAGGCATTGATATTATCCTCCGTTGCCCCACATCATCGCTATAATGACTAAGTATGTAAGTAAGTAAGTAGTTTCTCCATCGACGCCCGTTACTCACGTTCGTCCCCGGCTCTCGTCACTCTTGTTCCATCCATCGATGTTTCCTTCCAACAATTCTTCTTTTCTTTTTTCTTTTTTTCGTACGATCGAATCAACGATCGTTTCGAATCAACACGTTCGTGTATCGCAGTTTCAACGAAGATTCGACGTGAAAAGAAAAAAAACTCGACGAAGGATATTCGTTCACGGCCAGTGCACAACTACTTCCTCGCTCTGTAATTTCGTACTTTTTGCACGCGAATCTTATCAATCAGGTTAGAGAAGATTCTCGATCAGATGAAACGGACAAATAGGGGGGGAATAGATGGGATGCTAACGGAAATTCAACTGGATGCTGGTAAGTTTATAGAATCTTTGCGATTCCCTGTAGTAGGAGCGTTTCACTGCTGAAAATATCAACGTTTCGCGAACGTAAGGAGGTTTCGTTTTTTCGATGTGGAAAGTCATGCATAATTGCGTGTTAACTTAAAATATAAGTTTCATAAGGCTTAAGAAAGGCTTCCTGTTTCATATAAAGATGTTATGTAACTGTCATCGTGATGAAAATAATGGTGTTGAAAACAACGATATACAAGGTGTTAAAAAGAGCACCACACCAAGAAGGAATAAATGATATTTATCGATGAAAAAAAAGAAGTGTTATTTCTCTCGACGAATGTTATCATTACATTTATCCTCCACATTATATCACAAAATGTATTACAAAGGATGATAAATAGCAAAAGTAATAATAATTTTGGGAATATCAATAATATTTCGCAAAATCAAAAATTCTTCTTTATTCTCTCGAAATATTAAAATTAAAGGAAAAAAAAAAAAAAAAAAAAAAAAACAAACAAAAAACAAAAAACATGGAACGAGGATAAGATATCGCGTTGAAAAAATTTTGTTGCAAAATTATGATTATTACTATTTAATTTGCATTCGTATGAAGATGAATACAAGAAGATAATCGAAGAATAAATAAACTAAACATTCTTGAATAAACGTTCTTTAACCTTCGACTCGTAGTAACCAGACCAATTAAAAAAACATTCTGTAGATTTAAACTTATTAAATTGAATGGAAATCTGGCACGATTAGCGACGTGAATGTTTATAATGGCATAAATTCTCGTATATAATTATAATTCATACCATAAGTACACACTCTTTCGTCATTTTCTAAATATGGGATTCTTTATGGCTGCATTAAAGAATACAGCTTAATTATACTAAACTCTCGTGATTAATATTTTATATATAAATTGAAATGATGTATGCATACGTAAAGTGAAATACAAGGACCGTTTCTATTCTTGTCTCTCTGAGAAACAGTGCGAGAGTTCAAGGTTTTGTATAAAAAATGAGACGGTGGGACAGACGATGAAAGAAGAAAAGTGGTGGAAGAAGCGTAATATATTATACTCTGTAAAGGAATTATATACTGTAACAATTTTGAATGCTGTCACGTACCGAAAAGACGGCTCGACCGTGTCGGATTATCGTGATTAGCATCTGTAGAAGGAAATGTTCTACTTTCGTGAGAGCGAAAGAGAAACGAAGAATGGGAAAAGGGTAGGGCTGTAATTGTTCGAAATAAAAGCAGAGAATGCAAGTGGGAATTGAAAGGGAAAGAGAGAGAGAGAGAGAGAGAGAGAGAGAGAGAGAGAGAGAGAGAGAGAGAGAGAGAAAGAGGGAAAGAGAAAGAACAGCAAAGATTGACTTGACGCTCTTAGCTAGTTAATTGCAACGATTAAACATAGTAAACTCGACGAGATTTGCCTACCTACTTTGTGCCCATTAAAAAATCAAATTTACTCGAACGATGCAAAAAAAAAAAAAAAGTCATTTTCTTTGATAATTGAATAATTTGATATAATAATTTTAAATATTTAACGACGAAATTAAAAATAGAATTATTTAAGTTTTCCAACTCGTTTTAAATTGAAAATATCAAAGTTACATTTCCAAGGATGTAACGATTCAAAAAAATTAAGCAAAGATTAAAAAAAAAAAAAAAAAAGAAAAAGATGGATCGCTCGCATACCTGGTGTGAGCCTTTCCTGCGGAGGATATCCTAGCACCTGTGTTCCAGTTAAAGACACGACGATCAGGATTTTGACAACTATCGTCTTCATTCTCACTCCTGATCTAACCTACTACTCTATTCACAAAAATAGTTGGAAACACGAGAACAACGATTTGATGGACACGTATCCGAAAATGTTCAATTTCGTTGAAGGAAACTTCCGATTTCGATCGTGAAAAGATTTGTTAATTGACAATCTAAGTCTGGCGTGACGGTAGTCGGCAGAGCTCCTGCCACTGTCGTACTGTGCGATAGTCTGGAGGGTCGGCAGGCGCTTTCACTGGTTTTATAGGTGCGCAGGAAAGTAAGTACTTCTTCTCGAAGGGGGGGATTCTACACGACTCTTTGATACGTCACAACTATGAACTCCGTAGTTCAAGTATCATCTCGTAAAATATATCGTTTTCCAAATTGTTTCGAGCAATTTTTTTGACAAGCGAATCGATAAGTGAGATGATAAAATTGCACTCCCTACTAGATGATCGTGTCCCTGAAAATCGTTTTACTTTCAAACTTTTTACTTTTACTACCAAAGAGTACGATTGAATCCTTTCGATTTTCTTTCGTATAATAATCGAGTAACGCGTTCGAAGATATTTGAACATCGAATTTAATCGAATAAGCGTACATTGTGTCAACTCAAACAAAAAATCCGAAATAAATTTTTCATCATTTGAGAATTACACGCGCACGCTTCTAATCGGACTCTATTCTAACTATTACGAATCGGCGATTCGTTGATAAGAAATACGGCAAAAGTAAAAAGTAAGGGAAAATATGCAAACGAAGCGCCTGACGGTTCAATAGAGGTGGCGGTTTCGTTGTCTTTCGTTTCCTTAACAATTTATATCACGTTGACGTACTACGCTCCGTTCACGAGACTTATCATCGTTTGCCGGGTATTTACAATCGCGTTACCTCCGCCACATTGATCGATCGTTAAACTCACATGAATTATGGTTAAAGTTGTAAGATTCAGGATTTCGATCGAACATTTATTCTCGCAGATATCGCGTTTTGCCTCGATCGTCGTCACACGTTGCTTAGTTCGTCGATCGAAATTTTATCTATTTAAACGAGAAATCGATCTTCGATATGTCGTTTCCCAGTATCCGATCGATAACGTGTCGGTTTCTATTGAAAGATACCTCGCGCCATTTTATATACGCGCACGGAGAAACAGTGGAATATAAACAGTGGCCGACGAAGCGAGAGAAATAAGATTTATACAAATTTCGATCGAGGAAATTCATCTTCCGATTCGAAAGACGGTTGACAGAGGAAAGAAAAGGATATTTCAGCAAGGATAACGCGATATTAGAGCACGAGATTAATACGTCCCTCTCGTTTCAATATCTCGTTCAGTTATATAGCAGGCCGATCGTTCTTACAATTCAAATAAAAAGTAATAGAAGCAACGGATCATTTTTAAACGTCTTGAAAGCCTAGGATGATGATGATGATGATGATGATGATGCTGAACTGAACGCATGATGCTGCGCAAAGAAAATTATAAAATTGGTGCTTCAAAGTTTTTTTTCTCGGCTCGTTATACGAGAAACAAACAGACACGGCCTTAATTTGTCAATATTTTTTCTTAACAAGCAGGAACTTGTAATTATTGGCCTTAGTTTAAGTAAGAGGAGCGAGAATATATCAGAAAATCAGCGTGTCGTTTTTTACGGCACAAGATTCCCTAGAATTTTTTTTTTTTTTTTTTTTTTTCTTTTACTCGTGATCATCTAGAAGTATTGTTCGACAATTACGAGGGACGCGAACAGTCTTAAAGCCGTTTGAATCATTGTCCGTTGCACCTTGTCGGTCGTTCACGAGATGGAACATTATTGCGGCCGAGATTATTATCCTTGCTTGTTGAACATAATTCGTTCGTGTGTTTCGAAAGGCTGAGCGATCCTCCCGAGCGGTGTGTATACGTTTTATATTGCCTAACGCGCGGATACACGAGTGCTCCAGTCTAACTCATAACGCCACGAGCATTCTCGGGTCACTTTCGTGATCGTGCATCAACGTCATGTACATATTCCGTTGTTTCGAGATCGGCCAGGCTTGAGAGAGTCGACAGCCGAAAACGAGATAAATCCATTCCTTTTTCGGCTACTTTGACAAATAGACCTTCGAGTTTCGAGTTTCAGTAGCATTGAACGGCTTGAACAGTTAATTAATACACCGTTGCACAATTGTCTGCCATTTCGTTCACACACGCCAAAAATTTCATATTTATCGTGATACGTAGGCAACACGATCTTCTCCTTAGATTAATCCGTTATATTTCACATCGAGCGATTTCGCATCAAGTTTCTCTAAATTTACATTTAAATGTAATTAAACGAACGTGTAACTTTTGTCATCCCATTTAACGAGCACGATTTTTCCCGTTAATTGAGAGAATCAATGTATTTTTGTATTTTCGTATTTTTACGTGCATTCGATCCTTTTCATTTTGCTAATTTATTTGCAACGAACGATAACAAAAGTGTCATTTAAATTGTCCCCGATCGTTATTCGTTTAGTAGTTCAATTGTACACGAGCATTCTCCACTTTTAAAAATAGAACGAAATTGATGTGAGAAAGAAAAACTTGAAGCAACTGAGCTGAATAACTGCGTCACGACAACGACGGGTTCGTGTGATAATCGCTGATGCAATTCTACGAGCAATTCGTGCTCATCGTCTCAATGAAGATCGATCGATCTTCCATTGATGCATATTCCGTTGTCGTGTGAAAATATAACCTCGATGAGATACTTCTCGTTTCTTCTACGCGCTTACATTTCTTGCTTTCGTTAAAAATACGAAGAAATTCTCGTCATAAAAGGTTTTCGATTTGTTTGCTGTTACAATTTCTTCGAAATTAAATCGGTTTACGACAAGTAAAAATGGCGGGTAATATGAAACGTATCATTCATAGATGTACGTTTTTACGAGGTTGTAAATGACACATCACGATCTACGCTATTCTAAAGTAACCGAGAGATATTTTTTCTTTATGCAAATGCGATTCCTACGTGCTCGGCCTAGATGTTATTCCAGTATCTTTCATCGATATGTAAATAACATTGATCGTTACGTATGCGATGAGACCTCGTCTAATCTTATGTAGTACCGTCCGCTGTATGTGCATGCATAAATTTTACGTGCACGATGAAACGTACACGGATCGAGTAATTTTATTATGATCGACCAACTTTTTTCGTCGTGAAAAAAAAATAATACATATCGATATATTATCATCAATATCGCGCGAGTATCGAGAAGTGGTTCGTAATTATACGTTTAATAAATTTTTAATCAATTATATTTAAGGTAAAAATTACTTCAACAGCTGTTCGTTATCGTATTTTCGATCACAAATATCTCGCATAAATATGCAAATTTTGTCTCGATATAAGTGACGTCGATCTTGAACGAAATAAATATCTTTAATAATTAGCGGCCAACGTTGGAGTAAAGTTCCTGATCCTCGCTCCTCATTGTCTCGATTTACGATGTTTTCATCCAAACATTTATTATTTCACAATTATCACGGTGTCAAAGCGGTATAACTTGACCATGATCTTAATTAATACGAAAAATCTCTGCGACGCTAAAATGAAAATTAATTTTCCTCCGCCGGATCTTGTATTTCTTTCTTCTTCTTTAAATTACTGCACGTCTCATAAATGGATACTTCGAATAATTTAAATCCTCGTTTCTTGCGCGTTAAAAAAGGAGATGCACGATCAGAATGAAGGTTCGGCGTATCTGTTCTGCTTATTAATCAAAACGAACGTTATAAAAGTAACGTTTCATTGACGCTTAATGACCACGGGGATGACCTGATTTTAAGTCGGATATCAACGTTGTCCGAGAATACGTGACATTCGTTATCGCGTTACGTTCAGCTCGCTCCAAATCTTCGCTGACTTTCCGAATCTCGAATTATAAATCGTAGAATTAGTAAACGTTGGTACGCAATAAAATGCACCGTTGAAAACGATGACACCACCGTTGATACGATACGAAGATGTGAATCTTAGCAAAACTCGTAGTCGCGTGGTAAAAGATAATCAGATATTACATATTTTACGTAATAATTATACGATTAAAATAACATTTTTATAACTTTATTTGATCAAGGTATTATTTGCGACGTTATTTCGATGTTATTTTTATTAATTTAAATTAAATCGCGATTTTTTTTCTTCGTCCAATATTAATTTCCACCAATTTTCATTGCTTTTCCGATGTTCAATTAAATTTATCCCATTAGAAGGTGATTTATGCGAGTATATACCCTTAACGGTATAAACACCAGCCAATGGTGTTATACATTTTATCACACAAATAATTTCTCGCTTCGTTCCTATATGGATCGAATAACGAAAAACGCGGGTATATAAATATCGCACACAATCGTAAAATTTTCGTTACGTTAAATAATAAATCATTTTAACACAGAATTCAGTAAGACGAAATTATGAATAAATGAAACGCGCGTAGGAATTGAAAATATTCTTGGTTCGAACGAATATTATCATCCTGTATTACGATTCGTTGCAAAATAAATCAGAAAATATCTGGAACGTGAAGATAATCGGATCGTTAAACTCGATTCCATTATTTTTCATCGCCTTTGACGGAACGTGCGTAAATCAATTATCGTAAAAAAAAAAAAAAAAAAAAGAAAAAAGAGAAATCGTACTCCCTTCGTCGTCGATAAGAATTTCACTCTTGACATTGAATAGGCGAGAGGTTTTAATATAAAGTTATCTTTCCATTAGTTCCCGATATATCGTCTTATTTCACTCGGTGATCATCGATGCGGAAGGGATATAACAATGTAATCTGAACCGAAGTCGTTAATTATCCGCCATGCCTTCGGCAACGTCAACGATATTCATGGACGATATTTTTTTCTAATCGATTTGCTTCCGGATGCTCCTTGAATCGGAATCTATGTCTCGTGGGTGGACGTGAAATAGCGGCGAGCGTGGGTGCGGTATTGGATATCAGCATTGGATTATAAGCACGTGCCGTCCGTTAGTCTCGTCTGGTCGCGGTTGATCAATCTCAAGTGCCGTTCAATCGATGGAAATCGAGATAAAGGAAACTGATACGCGATCCCATTTAATTAAAACTATCCGGATATATTTTCCGTATTCCTTCCGAACAAAACGCATTCCGAAATAGAATGCGTATCGAGATAGGCCGCGTGTTAAATAGATCATAAAGTAGGCGTTTCGTGTTCGTTCCGTGAAATCGTGCAGTAACGATACGTGGAAAAATTGCCAAGTCCACGATCGACTGTATGGTGCAAATCGGTCGTGCATGCCTCGTTAAGGGTAGAACCAAGAAAATGATATAGTTTTTCCGCGGACACGATCGAGAAATACAATCAAGAAATAAATAATCCAAGGATAACACGAGGAGATATCGTACTATGTGTAAAAGGAATCGCTTGCCATTAATCGCGAACAGATAAAACGGAGATCGAACTGTCGTTCGGGCATTCTCCTTCTTTCTTACATCTTCACGGTATAAATCATTGGCTGTTTAATTGGGCAATCGATAATTTTTTTCACATGTCACACGATAGCAATGCAGACGGTTTAAACGCCAACCGTTCCAGTATAATAAGTCGACGCAGGACGAGATTGTTATTAATTAACCGTCCTGAAACTCGAATCATTTGGTTAGGTTAGGGTGAATTGTTCTCTCGCTTTGGAAAAAGAAAAAAAAAAAAAAAGAAAAGAGAACGCATAGAACGAATCGAGCGTTAAGTAATCGCCACGATGCGTGAATAGTAAATGATTTTCGATCACGAATCATTTAACGATGTTACTTCGATCGATCGTGCTACAGTTTTAGCTCTGTACACTCGTTGAAAAGCTTCTAACGAACAATTTCCGATCTCCTTGCTTGGAAAGTTCTAAGCTAATGTTGCTTACCACCATTAATCATCAATGGACTAACAATTATGCAAACTGTGAAGTAGTAAAATAATATTTGCCGTATCGTTACATAAGTTCTGCTAATTGACAGAAATAACAATAAGATAAAGTCAATAACAAAAGTATGCGAATGTCCGTACAGGAATGCAATCTCATGGAATCTTTCTTTTTATCGTTTGTTAATTTGTAAAACATTGACTTCGTTTATGTACTTGTAAACAAATACAAGCCGTGGTCAACCGTGTAAATTTCTCTCCTAACGACACCACTTTCCTCCCCCTATAAAAACGGTCGAAATAGAACAATCGAGGCGAAGGGAAGAAGAAATCGAGGAAAAAGTCGATTCGTGCCGTTGTCACGATTCGTGCCGTTGGGTAGTTAAAGACACTCGCTACTTTCTTTTTTCGCGCTCGGCTTAAACCGACGACGAATCTTCCACGCGACGAGATCTTTCCTTGGGCCGAATGCACAGGTAAGAACACGGTGGCGAGGAACGCCGGTTAAATGGTTCGTTGATCGACACTCGCCGCTTGTTATCCGCCTACACCCGAGGCGTCTAGCTGTTGCCACGTAGCGGTTCATTGTTCACCACTACAAAAGGGATAATTGCGTTTGATCGTGAATCTACACACCGCTTGCACTCCTTAATAGACACTTAGAAATGCGAGATTCTCGGACCGGTGCAACAATTACCGATTATGGAAGATTTAAAAGGTTAAGTGGAACAACGATCGTGTTTTTCAAGAACAATACCATTTCATTCGCACGTCGGTATAAATCTTTCGGTATCGATTTTAAAATTTTGTAAAAAGTACACGAGTACAAAGATCAGAAAAAAGTCAAACTCTTATCTCCATTTCGAGGAATATCGTAAGATCAATTTTCGATTCAATTAGATTTGCATCGATAAACTTGTTTCAAACTCAATGCCTAGGTATCTTGGCAATTTGATTAATCCAAACGAGTTTTAGAATTTCGTTATATCGAGGAGGAGACAAGACAGCTTCGTTTTTTAAGATATATCATAGATTAAAAACGTACGTTTCAAAAAATATATTGGAAAAGATGCATAAAGTTCTCGCGGCGATTAACTTGTACTTGTATAAAGCTACACCCGATAAATATCTACAAGCATCGTTAGACTTGAACCAATAGACCGTGATCTGTTGTTAGCTACGTTCGCTCGAGATTCGATACCGGGACGTTGTTGTGAATACTCGATCGATCGTCAATTAATATCGATTACTTTGGAGAATTCGCAGCAAATCTCGATAACCGATTCGTTTTTCTATACGTTGAGAGCACGTCCCGATGACGACAGAAGCAGAAAACAGGCGAGGCAAACACGGAGGGTACAAGCTCGAAAACTGGCAAGAAATCGCGATAACGATCCGCAGCAACTGGCGACACCTCGACGCCGAGTAAAAATGGGAAATCTTATGGGACTCGGCGGCAATTCTTGCATGCTGTTGTCTCCCGCCGATCGATCCGCGATCGATACGTGCTATCGGCGTGTTTCCACCGTTCTCAAAGACAGACACAGGCATTCCTCGCGCTCGACCTACCGTGATCGATCATTACTTCACCTATTAATCCTCCGTGTGATGCAGGTTCCGATTTCGTTTTCCCGAAGGGGAGAAACCGGTAACGCACTAATGAATTTTGATACGTTCCACGGGCGGCAATTTAAAGTCGCCGCTCGCACAATGAATACACACGGCTGTTTCACCTCGTTTCTCCTCTAACTCTATTTTTCTATCCTATGAAAATTGTATTTCATAGGCCGGTCACTTTAACCAACGAATTAAAAACCGATCTCGCGTAACGTAGGATCTCGTTACAACCCTATTTATTACCGTGCCTCGATGTTCTACTATTCACTGAAAACAGGTATAAGATATATATATCCTTTATTTCTTTTTTTCTACAATTCCTTGTAGAAACCCGCTACTTCTTGTTTCGTGTATCGAATCGCGAAATAAAAAGCGAAATAAAAAGTGAGATATTTCGGCGAAACGTGCATACACAGCGAAACATTTTAATATTTATGCGCGATATTTTTAATAACCGTTCACTTTTGTAGTTTTTATCGAAAGTGTGGAGCGAGATCGATGGTACGGTTTCAGGAAACGCCTATGTTATCTTTATTATCCAAAACGATACGTATTAAAGTTCTGTCCTGAATAGTGGAGAGTTAAGAAATCTGAATTATTACCCGGGCAATAAATCGTATAAGGTAAATGTTCTTCTGACGTGTATAAAGAGACCTACTCAGTTTCAACGCTAAATATTACGTTCTAAGGTCGTTGTACCATATTTGCATTGATTAATGACGTTAATTGCTTTCGTTTCAACGTCCTCTATTTTTCTCCCCTTTTTTTCTCCCACCAATGTATTTTCGATATTCCATATATAGATTCGAAGAAGAAGAAGAAGAAGAAGAAGAAGGATATTTTATTGGGATCCGATAAAAGCGCTTTAATTAAATTCCAAGAATTTTTATCAGATCACGAGGATATTATATTTTCACGGAGCAGAGCGAAGATATATGGACTCTCTAACGTTACTCTAGCCTTGAAATATACGATAGAACGGTATTTGTGTGATCAGAACCGTAACACGGAAGCTCGTTCTTTAACGTTTGTCGCCAGTAGCGTGGTAATTATTTTTATGCGTGTGCGTTGATTATTTCATGCTTCGCGAATCTTGCAAGACCATTTAACGTCCGTTTCATTTATCGTGACAAAAAAGGTGGAACGTGTGTCACTCGAATTATCTATTGAAACTTAATTACGCGTAGGTATCTAGATACACATTTTCAACATTTTCTTCCAATCTTTCGTTCTACTTTGAAAAACGTTTTAACGTTTTAACCTCGAAATAATAATACTTAACAATGACTGTTAATCAACGATCAAGCATAGCAGCAATTGCATAAACTTAAATTTTTCTGTCGCGCTATTTGCAATAATCATCTTCTTTTTATCCTCATCAACTGGCAGCGTAAACTTACTTTCATCAAACTTTACCACTTGAATTGAGTTGCGCAAGCAAGAAGAAGATTCGCTGGACAATGCAATCGACGTTCGATATCTTCGTTCCAGATCTTTCATAACAGGCGCTTAGTTCCTATAGTCAACGAAAACGAACGAACAGAGTAAAAGCGAACAGCGAGGCAGGGAACTATCTCAACTATCGCAATGACAGTTCCATCATCCCGTGATTTTGCATACAATTTTTTCGATCGTTCCTCGCTTTCTAATGCAAATATTTTTCAATAATCGTTATTACTTGCTCGGACGTAGTCGTTAACGAAATCTAAATTACTATAGTCGATACATAATGAATCGTTTAAATCGTGAATTTCCTTTTCGATTTATTTAAAAATACCTAAACTTCCTGTTCACATTTGTAGGAAGTAGAAGAATAAACTAAACTAAATTGTACAAGATTGTACGATAAGTATTGAATACAAATTTCCAATTATTGTTTCGCGCGTTATATTCTATTCCATCGCTTAGTTCACAGCATTCTGCGTGAAGCACAATGTATAATAATGACAGTTATAAAACATGTTGGAGAAACTGCAATAAGATTCAAAGTACTGAAAACAGTAATAAAGTTCAGTTTCACCATCACCTCTTTCTTAATATTTTCTAAGTAATAATAACTTCGTAGCATCGTTAGTTTAACAAAGTTGAATAGATAGTAGCTCGAAAGTATTTAGTTAATTGTTGCTCTCGTTAAATGGTGTGTCTTGTTGTTATGATAATCGGTATATGCAAGAGGAAAGTAAATTCGAGTTATCCGTAAACGTTATTCACAAACGTGTTACTGCATTGCACCATACACGTCACCATTAATCTTTTAAAAGATTTTTATTATTTTTTCCCTTTCTTTATTCTATCGAACGAAGCAATTAACATTCTTAAAAATAAGTTTGTACACTGATTCTGCGATTGGGACTGTTTAGAGAAGAATGTTGTTTTAAAATGATTAAGTACGATAATGATATACGAGATATATCTCGTCGTATATATTTCGATAAATAATATAATTTCATTTGAGAAATCGCGTTTTTGACATATTAAGCGAGCTTTGATATCGGAAATATAATAACGCGATTAAATCGAAGCCCAACTTAACTTCGTTTCTAAAACAATACATACAATTGTTCTGTTCGTATATCTGCACGCATCGAATAAAGCAAATTTATTTTATAATAAAAATTATGTGGTGTAAAAGAGATTTTCGTTGTTACGATTCTTTTTTTTTTTCAAAATAAAATATCGTATAAAACAACAAACCATTTTTATTTTACGACACGCTTTACTTTTAAATTTACTTCTTCTTCGAGTGGCAATTCATAAATGCAAAAATATTTAACGCAAGGTCAATCAAACCCGATTTCAGAACTTACTTTCTTCTTTTTTTTTTCTTTTTTGGAAATAATTAATCTTTTTCAATTATTATTACCATAAGATATTGTTTATACATTATAATTCAGATATCTTTATAATTTAGAAACGTTAAAAAATGATCATATAAATAATAATTGTCCATGATTCTATATCCGAAGTAATATTGATATTATCTTGTATCAATCGGATTACATACATTATATCATTAAATTCGACCTTGTTATTTTTACGAAATAATAGCCACGATATCCGGAATATTTAAATTTTTTCCTCTAAACGATAAGAAATTACTATAAAAATATTAAAAAATATTTATCTCTTTCTACGAACAATAAATTACAAATATAATAAGTAAAATAAAAAGAGGGGAAGAGAGAAAGAGAGAGAGAGAGATTCGTGAAAAGAAGAATACAATATTATACATCCATTTCTACACTCAGCTAAGGAAGTTCGTATCGATGAATCTTTCTCCTTACATAATTATTTCCGGAGTTCGCATAAGAAATGAATGTTTTTGCCACTTTTGCTTATCTTTTATGACAACGTGACAATGATTTTGTGTACGCAACCTTACTATTGTTCGAGAATAATCTTACGTAACTTCGTGATCGTTTTCAAGCCTACTGAACGCGAGACAAGATAAGCTAGTTAGAAGTTAATCATTCCCGATCCAGAGAACGTTTAACCGCGTTAAGTTTCTTTTACTTTCGTAACATAATGTACAATCCAATACCGTTTTCACTATTTTCTGACACATTACCGTATCTCGAATAAAAATTATTCGGTGGTAATAATCTTTTCACAATATAATATACTTTCCCAGTTTTCATAAGATGCTGTGTAAAATACGCGAATGTATCGCTTTCACTGGCCGTCGTGGAAAGCAATCATCCAATATACGCGCGCAGGTCATCCGTGTCACGCAGCGAACAAGGTGAAACATACAACTTTCTTCTTCTAACAAACACGGATATTGGTCGTATCAAATGCGATACTGTCTCTTTCTCCACTCTCGGATCCGCGTTCGAATTGTTTCATTGCGCTGTCCACTCGTTGCGATCGAGTTTTGTACATATTTTTGAAAGAAATTACGCAATAACCGTAAATATTCAATAAATTCGTCGGCAATAACGTTAGCAATGATATTAAGCGTTACGTTATTTTCAATTTTTTAATTATCTTTTCGTTTCGTTTACTATCCATCTGTATACCGCGTAAAACGCTCAAGAACTCGTCGTAACAATTTAATAATTGAAAATAATTTCTGTAAATTTTACTCGTATTATATTAACGATCGTGGAGAAATGGACAAGCATTTCGTCGTGTTGTAATACTTTTTTTGCGATATTTTCTTATATATCGTAGATATATGTACAATAGAGATGTACGAGCATTTAACTTTCGAACCATTATTTTACATGCACGCGTTACATAAAGAAAAATTTAACGTATACGTTGTTACGGTTACGCAATACGGTTGCCCGTTTGTAAGGACAGAAAACACGAGTAAGTGTACTTTCGTGTTATGCTACTATAATAACCATAAAAAGATGGCTTACCGCACGCGTAACGTTCCAGAAAAAGTGAAGCGATACGTCGCGCTAAGCAAGAAGATGTATGTATTTACTTTGGCGTCTACATGTAGGCTGGTGTAGCGGAGAATGGGGGGGAGGGGGGGGGGAATGTTTATCGTGAAAGAGTCATTACAAGGTATTTCCGTGAAATTAGAAATAACCACTCGATGATGACAGATCGCAATCTGTAGCGCGATACTCTGCTCGTATAAATACTTGTTAATTCGGATATACATCGGGAATTGCGTAACAACTTACGAGTTTTAGTACACAACTAGTTTGAATCTCTCTCGAATAATCTCCGTTTGATCGCATCATCGATCGACGGAATCACAAGACGAAAAGTTTTCGTTTCTGACAGATCCGAGAGATCTAAAATATAGAATAGTGATTAGGGTTTCGAGTTAACGAAGATATATATGCGAGAGAACGTGAAATTATAAATGATGCATTTGCCTCGATCACGAGGTAACGGACAATGGAGTGTAAATATAAATTGAAATTGGAAATAAATCACGAAAACTATAATCAAATCGCATTAATCGTATTACTCACGATTCCGTTACTAAATTGTAAAACGTTGTTAAATAACAACACGAAAATTCAACTTTCTCGGTTATATAATTTTTCATAAATTTTACTCCGTCGAATTTCATCCGTGTCCGATTTACGATCTATATTTTCTACGTGAAAATCTTCTTCTTAAATTTAAATTTAATGCTATTACACGCATAAAAGATAAAATATAAATGTAAATATAAATATATAATTTATTTATCATAAACGAGATGTAGATATAAATCGTACGGTTTATTAAATGAACTTGATATTGATAGAAGAGGATTTTCAAAGGACGACCATGTTATTGGAAATACGTAGAAGAAAAATTATTACACGGCTATTGACATTGTGGTGGCACACATTCTCAACGAGTAATCTTCCGCAATCCAGAATACTTACAAGTAAAAGAATTTATCCATTTATATTCACGCGACTACGCAAGCTGGTTCTATCCTCAAGATAAGATTCAAGACGCAGCATCGAAGATGTGGTATAAATCAACTATGGATGTCTAACGTCGAATAGGTCGTCTTCCATCGATACACACTTTGTGTATAGCGTTCACGTGCGTCATAACGTGTTTATAACCACACAGTTAACGAATCGTGTCACTCATTTATAAACACACTCGCATAACCTATTTCTTCCTTTATACGTTTCCTTTATACGTTAAAGATCTGGCTTGTAATTCTTCCAAATAAACTATACATCTTGTTGTTGCGAACGATCGAATTAACTAATTGAATTAAAACTTCGATCTTCGATAAGTAATGTGAATTTCAGCTAGACGAAGTATTTTTAAAAAAAAAAACTTAGTCGAGTTATTTTAATCAATAATTCGAGAATAGTAGTGGTACACGAATTTATTAAATTTCTTGTTATTAATTTTTTAATTAAATTACACGGTTTAAATGGGAAGTATGTATGAAATTTTGAAACGAAAGCCATAAAGGTATAATAAGGTAGAAAAAGATACGTGATTTGTAACTCGTTAGGGATGCAATTATTAATATAATTTAATAGTTGTATAGCAAAAATATACTCATTCCAGAGTCATAAAATACTGGCGCAGTTTGTAGAAGCAATAATTCTCGGTACCTTCGACGAAGCAAGGTAAGTAATTAGGTTTACGTTTTGTTTGTTGTACGACATTCGTTATCGTGCTCGCATTATTTCTCGATACTTTTTATATCTCTTCATTCGATGAAATCAATCGTATTGTTTATAACAGAACTGTATTTTAAACGAATAATTTTTTCTACAAATATAAATATTAAAATGTAGAATAATTATTTAAATTTCATAAATTGTTTTCGCGAAGATTAATTTCACTACACTTTTTAAAAGGAACGTTAACTGAAACGTAATTATCGTTGATCGATATTAAACATCTGGAATAAAAGTCGAGTGAGAATGAAGTTAAAGTACAGTGCCGTTACTTCGTCGCGTTTCCATCACGTAAATGGAACGGTTATATTATATCGTACGTAGCTCTCCAAATCCTATATATAATTGACAAAATTATAGCGAATAAATCATGAGGAGCATCCACAACGTTTGCGACTAGTTACGCGTTGTGTAAACATATTTCGATTCGCTTCCTAGTTTCTCCTGGATTCGATGCAGTTTCCATGAACATACGAGTTTGTACAATAGTTTTATTACAATGGAAACGAAGCGAACAGGTTTATGCGAAAAGGTTGATAGACGATCTATCGGTGTCCTTGCATTCTTGACGATCGCCGTCCCAAATGCCAGGACGCTCCTTCTTCTTTTCTTTCATCTTCTTCGTCAGGATGAACCTTAAATCCTAATACGATACATTCGCGTGATTGTGATTCCGATCAACGAGGAATGAACGGGCGATGTATCGAGCGACCTTTGTAAGTACATTGCCTCGTGCGCTAGGTTAAACTGCGCGATTATAGTCACGTGCAGAATGCCGTTCCTTTGACCTTAGTATCGCTTTGTGCATCGTTGCAGAAGATCAACCATTGTCCCACTTAAATGGAACGAGTATTCTCCTTCGATTCGTGTTATTCGCCAATTTTTCATCGTTGAATGTAATATATATTTTCGCGTGTATATTTGATATATATATACGACGAACAACAGCATCGTGGACGGAATTATCGGATTAACGAGATAATAAGCCAACGAACTCGTCCTGTTCACAATTGTGCGTAATGATCGTACGTGGATCGCGTAGCCAACGAGACGAGACAAACGTTTCTTGTATCGACGGTGTATAATAAATCCTTGAGAGGTGCAAAAAGGAAAAAAAAAAAAAAGAAAAAACTCTACAAATCCTGAAAATGACAAGTGGAAAGTGACGTGACGAACGTACGGATTAGAGTCGAAGATTTAATAAGTTGTACAGTTGATAACGTAGTATTAAATTTGACGGAGAAATTCTGCTGACATTTTAACAAGAGGAAAAAAAATATAGAATTCTTGTCTAAAACTTTCATCTTCGCAAGAGGTAAATATTGGAGAAAGGAAAAAGAAATTTGGAAAAAGAAAATATTTCGAACAAAATGTTGCAACGATGGAAAGAATAGAGAGAGAGAGAGAGAGAAGATGTACCGTTGTATAAATCTGGTACAATATGGAAGATCGATCGGATGATTGTGACGGCATTTAGGAGAAAACCTTTTCACCTGGCGCTCCCTCGCTCGACTAGCGAGGATAGAGCAGAAATCGATCGTTTCATGCTTTGATACCTTGGCTACCATTCCGCGTTATGTTTCCGTTGCGAAACAACGAAAAACAAAATCTTGCGCTGACTTTTGTTGCCGTGCCAGAGTTTCGATCATCCGGCAAGCAAATTACGATCGGCCGAGTTATTCGGTTTGTGGTTTAACCGCGAAACCTTTAGAGATTGTAATATTAGTATTGTAATAAGAACGCGGATCAAACTGTGAAAATAAATATCCGTGATAAAATCTAAGAATTTATTTAGAGAATCGCGAATCTTGCTAGAACGTTAAATCCATTCGAGAAAATGAATTAATATATTCATAGATTTCTATATGCCTGGCAAAAATATGCCGCTGGATGCACAATGGATGAAAAAAAATTTCAATTTATCACGTATTATCTCCTATAACATTACGCAAGCTTCTGAAAATGACGAAATATCAATTGAAATATCTAAGAATCCATTTATTTATAATCGCGATGAAACAAAGATTAATAATCGTCATTGTCAAAGATCGAGGATCGACCTTTATCTATTATTATTATTCATTTATTTAGTCTTGATTTCCATTATCTAAGAGATAAAGTATAATTTTATCGCAATAAAATCGATCCAATCCAATAGTTTCGAAATAGTGGAAGACGGAGAACGGAGAAATTCCATAATTTATGAATTTATATCTCATCCGTTTGGATCTCGCATCGATTCTCTCTCTTACGTTTCTATTGCAAATCTAAAATATTTTTCTCTTCCGCTCGCTCTCTCCTCACGCGTGTAGAAAACACTTTCGATTCAGGTTCATTGGTTTATAAAAAAAATGTTTGCATAATTATTCGAAATATATCGTTATAATTAAATTTCAAGTATTCCATAGCGTTATCTCTAGACGAATAAATTGTACGATTTGGACGGACTTTCTAACCCGCGCCGTGAATCGACTCGAGCAGCGCAGAATTCGGGCGGACAAGAATGCTTTCGTGCCGCCGCATCGAATGATGCGATTAACCGAGGATAATTATAATGAAGAGAAACTTTCGTTAGAAATTTTCGAATCGAATTCCTGAGAAACGCCGCCGCCTCTTATAATCGCGAGGCGGCGTCCCCCTCCCCCTATAGTGTCGGAATTCGAGTCACCGCAACTACCGGCTCCGTTTTCACGATTTCTGGATTCCAAACTCGTCGGTTGAGCGGCAAGCACAGAGCACAACATTTTTCTTCTACCCGCGACACGAAATGCGTTGCGAAATGGCGAGGTGACATAAGTATTATTCGATGTTTAGGCCGGTGTTTCCGATTTCGTTATCGTTCCCTTTTATACGTTACCACACTCGTCGTAGGATTCGTACTTATCTTGGAATGTTCGAATTACGTCGCCAGAGAAACGAGACAATTATGTAAAAATAAATTACGCCCGATCCTCCAAGGATCGAGATATATATCCATACTTTTATCGTCGCTTGTTTATTACACGCGACGAGAGCGAGGAAAAAGAGAGAGAAAAAGATAAGACAGGATGGAGGAACACGTGGCTCTTAGAAACGCGTTCTCGTTACAGCGATCGCGGTAAAGTTAATAATTTATTACGAGAGCGGAGCAATTGCCCGTTAAGTCCTTTAATGAGACACTTCGATTAAAGATGATTGTAATTACCATCCGCGTGTTGTTGCCGGTATACTAATCGGTAACGTAACGCGGAAAAACGATGATTTATCGCGCCTCTTGAAATTTCAACATTCTCCGCATATTCTTCGTCACTGCGCTACCCATCCTTTCTCTCTCTCTCTCTCTCTTTCTCTCTGGATAAATTATGATACTTATTCGCACCTACGTCGTATCGCTCGTAGGAAACAGCGATAGGTTATGAATATTCGAAACAGCTTCGCGTAATTGATTACCTTCGTAATTTAATTACGATCATCTGGTTGATGAGTTGTACGAAAGCCTACTCTCTCTTTAAGCCAGTTTTCAAGTTTGTATGTTTACAGCAGCCGTTTGTTAGATTTATGCGAGTTGTGTGGACAAAACGACAGCCACGTGGCTATGACGAATCGTGCCACTCTCGATCCATTGTCATCTCATCTTTGAAACGCCGTTTCCAGAGCAGACCAGTTTTCTCGTATTCGCGATCGATCTCGCTATCGTTACGTCTTCAAATATTTTCAAGAGGCGACACGAAGCGCATCGAGATGAGAAACAGGAATCGAACGATTCGAGGAATGTACGATCGATTCGAATCAGGATTTTCAACCGCGTTAAGGAGAAAAAAGTGTTTTTCACCGCCCGTGGATGAAATCTCGTCCAAATTGTGCTCCGTTTCGATCGAACGCGATTTTCTTTTTAATTTCTAAACACTTGGATCCCGAAATTTTTTCTTCCCTTGCAATTAAATCTAAAATAAAAACGAACGGGTGTGCGATAAAAATATTGCTCGACGTAAGAATACTCTTCTCTAACGATATTTTCAATCCCTTTCGATAATATCTTTTTCAATAATAAATTCAAAGTAATTTTTCATAAACAATGGATAAGTATTGGCAAGTATTGCTGGTTTTTACCTCGGAACATAAATCTATAGTTAGCCGGTCAACGCGATAATTAATACACAGAGAATGAATAAATAATAGAATGAATAGAATGAATAATCGCAAGCGTAGTTTTTTTAACGTTCCCCTCGAAACCTATCGAATACGGTCATGGTCGTTTCACGTTATTATCGCCTGTCATAATCCTGTCAATAATATTAATTCATTTACGTAAACTCCTTCCATTTTCCACAATTATTATACTTCTTAATTACCTACTTAATCGAGCCTTAGTCGACCTTCGTCTATTGTTCAGCCCCGGTCAACCTCCGCTCTCATCGGTCGATGAATCAGAAAGACAAGGCTTCGAACACACGCTCCGTGTAAAGGATTTTCTCTCCTTTTTCTCACGCTATATTCGTATAAATCATCGTTGGATCATATGGAATATTGGATAACGAATGGTAATTGGCAGAGAATTTAAGTCGGTGATCGCAATCGAGACCCGATTCATAGCGTACGCGCTTATTATTACGAGAGAAGGCGCAGCTCTACGTGTCCATACGATTCGCACGACGATACCACTCCTGCGCTTCGTAAGGGCGGCCTATGTGAAGTGTAATCCTTCCACGTGGCGAAAAAAAAACGAGCAAACAAAGAGGCTGGCATTTGAATGCCAGGGATTGGCATGATCGGGCGCAGACTTCGTGATCCTTCTCCTGGGAAGCTTCCATCCCCGTCTCTTTGTCTCTTTGGTCGAAAAACGACTGGATCTTGAGCCTAACTTCGTTGACGAAGAAATTCTATCGATTTTCGCAACATCGTGCAGTTATGCCGAAGCAAGGATATATTTCTAAATCGTCCGTTGTAACAAAACAATATCTCGATGTTGCTTTCTGCCTGGCGGTTTTACTTTCTCGTAGTTACGTCTTGGTGATGAGTCAGAATAATTCTATTCCATTCTAGTGTTTGTGCGCACGGTTCTCGAGACGTTGCATTAATGCCCGCTATGCTCGCATCTATCGAATTGCGACACCTCCCCCGTTTTCGTGTTTTACAGAAAGGGAGAGCTATATTTCGACATTTATCGAAATATTGGACCATCTGGGTATTTAATGCGTCTCTAATATTTTGTAACAATACAGACACGTTTATGTAAGTGTAAATATATAAGAAAAATGTAATGTAATTGGTGCAGCAGAAAATTGATATGCGAATATATCTTCAACGATATATTTCAATGATTGATAAAATGAAAATGTGTACACAGGGGTAATGAAAACGGGTTGTTTTAAATGATATAAATCTTTAAATCTAAAAAGTCTCGCGTGAAAATAAGACGAGCCTATGGGAAAACAAAATTAACTATTTACGCGTAATGTATATAAAAAATATTCGAAATGCATAATTATTTTTCAATATTTTTGAATATTTATGAATGAATATTTAAATCTCAAAAATCTAGATTAACGTGTTCAATTCTTTTTTCTTCGCACTCTAAGAAATATTTATAGATAAAGAAAGTTAAATGTTTCCGACAGAAGATTGAAAATGGATAGCGATAACTGATGATTTTTCACTAAAAATTAATTACATAGATTTCACTATATTTTTTTATTAACTCATTAAAATGTTTAATTTTTTAGAATTTGAAATTGTTTATTAAACATTTTTTTTTTAAGAATGGAATACAAAAAAAGATGAATATTTTATTAAAAATGAATATTATAAAAAGAATAGAGAAATTTAATGAAACGTATCCATCTTCCTTCGTTTATACTTTATAAATGGAAATATGCAAGCATTCCATTAATAAAAGTGAATTCTACAACATTTTTTTACTTACTTATATTTTCATTTCTCAAAACTTATTTAACAATTAAATATTTATTTCTATATATATTTTTAGTCAGTTGAGTAAGTGTGATGTAATTAGATTTATTTTATTTATTTCCTATAAGAAATAATCAAAATTCGTAAGATATATCACTTTATAATTTTTACTAATTAAAAAAAACATTTAGAAATTTTAATTAAAAAATTAAATTAATACTTACTTCCACATGAATATTTTAAAGTACACAAAATAGAAATACAATGCATTTTTTGAGAATATAAATTTATAGGGAAATAAAAAGTTTGGGGAAAATATAATGGGAGGGAAAAGGAGATAAGTTAAAAATTATGGAATCAGCGCCATCTCCAGAGTGCCACAAATTAAACTATACAAACAAGAAGGAAGTATAATGGAAGAAGAAGAGAGAGAATAAGAATTGACTGTAAGCACCATCTTTTGAGTGCTAAGGATATCTCTTCAAAAAAAGCAGAGTAAAATAAGAATTGAATACCAGCGCTATCTCTCGAGTATCAAAAATATCTTATTAAAAATATATTTCTAAAAGAAATTCGACAGATGGTGCTGAGGGTCAATTTTTATGCTATTTTTATCTTTTTCTAATCCTTTTTCTTTAAGTGTTTTATCATATACGAGAAACAATTATCAAATTATCAAAATGTTATTAAGCAATTTATGATTTTATATAAAACATATTTATCGATAAAAAAGAAATAGATCCTTTAATAGTATTTTCAATAACAAACTTCTTAATAAGGAGATGCTGAAAAGAAAAAAACGACGAAAAAGTTAGCAAAATAATTATCCACTCAATGTAAATCCGAATAAACCATGAGTGGAATTTTCTTTTATTTCACAACATTAATATATTAAAATCTCAAAAGAAAACGCGAAGAGTACTTTATTATATTTCCAATTCTTTATTAATAAAAAAAAAAAAAAATAAATAAATAAAAAAGACAAAAGATTCGCGAAAATATATTTGACTCTCCAATAAACTAATTTATACGCTAATATTTTATTATGCACGTAACAGAAGATTGCAGCCATAATCAGAGACTGCCTTTGTAATCTTTGTACAACCTTTTTGACTGATGAACAGATGATCAAGAAGCTGAAACGTACTTCCACAATTCTATAATACATGGAAGAAATATGGGCAATTTAAGAAATAAACGCAACGTTACTATGAAAAACGCGGTTATTTATCAACGCAACACTAATTCATTAAATGAATTTATTGACAAAATTTATTGTTATCTAAAAAACTACTTCAAATTTCACGATATCATAAATCGCTACATTAGAATAAATTTAAATTTACATTTAAAAAAAAACAATAAAAAATAGACTAATTCACAATGAAAATAATTAAAAACAAACGCGATCATCATTTTATCGCAACTCTAATTCAAATTCGTTATTAATCAATCGCAACATTAATCGCGATTTGCCCATGGATAACTGGATGAACGATGGGCCAGCATGCAAATTGGCCAGACGATACAACAACATATACTACGTATTACTAAAATGAGCACAATGACAAAGTAGTAACAATGACTTCCCATTCTTTGGACCCAGACAAGATCCAAAAGATGAGAAATCATTCGTTGCAGCCCTCTTCGTGACAGTTTGTCGGGCCTCTTCGGTCTTCCTCCTTCGGGCGCGATGCCCGCTGAAACTTAAATCTAGGCTCGAGATTCATTAATCGTAAACGAAAGAAAAAAAAAAAAAGCCAACGATCGCAATGATCGTTCTCCGTACACGCGCAGAATCTCGAGCGCAACGTTCGTTTCGAAAGCAAATCGCGACCGCGACCGCGAAATTCGAAAAATCGATGAGCAAAGTCAGATTGACGAGTGACATCTGTCGTTCATTCGTCTCAGCTTCGCTTTCGATTTCTCAAATTTTATTCCCTGAAACAGATTGTCACGCGAAAACGCGCCTACCCGATCAGAGACTGTGACAACCTGCCCGGCCCTACCTACTTATAATTAAACAGACACACCAGAAGTATACTACCTATCCTACCTAATCCTATATTTAAAAAATGGCAAAACAGGCACACCAACACACACATTCTACGATTCTCACGCATAACACTCGGGCGCAAAAGCCTACACTAGGGAAAGCGTCCCGGGACGCCTCCGACACCCGAGCTTGGCACGCTGCTCGCACACTCTAACTTTACGTACCATTTTCCTGAAATCGACTGACGATGGCTAGCGATCATTGCGTGAAACATGACGAAAATGCGTATATTTACATTTTAATGAACATTTATGAATATGCAATGTTTTCTAAAGGACTAGATTAAATGATACTATTACTATAAACAAAAAATGCACCATTATTTGAGACTAAAGATTAATAATCTTGCTATTTATTAGTTATTCGCTATATTTATAATTGCGAATGTGATTCTAAATTGTGACTGAGTGGAAAAATAATGATAAAATGGAAGGAAATAATAATTGAAACGACGCAATTCCACAGCCTAACCACACACACATAACGTGGAAAATACGTCGTGCACGATACGCTAACGCATCGTCAATCGCTAAAAAATTTGTATTAGCTTATAAACTAAAGTCATCATACTCATTGCCTTTCCTTCACTCAACTAGCACCTGGGCATGTGAGCGAGTTCCTGGCAGTGAATACGGAAAGGATTAAACCTGAAAATCCTGAACTAGAAAGATATTAGTATATTTGTATCTAACGAACTAATATTCATTGACTTTGCATTATATTCTTATTATATTTAATTATTTGTGACTCTACTTTATATTTTATTAATTGAATAAGTTATTGAAATTTTAATATATTAAATTTTTAATATCGAATTAAAAAAGAAATTAAAATTCATTGTAATTCAATATAAATATTAATGGAAATACTCTTAGGAGATTTCTTCATCGGAGCATACTTTCAAAGCCATAAGAATAGTATTCAAAACTTATTGCTCCGATTCTAAAATCTGCCTATCGCGAAATGTCTTCTTGCACAAAATTTAATTCATATTTGTACGGAGAAAAATGAATTTTACTATCTACAGATATTGTAAATCATATTGAAGTTATGAAAATTTATTTATTTATTAGATGAAAATCAATAATCAAATTGATCAAATAATAACTTATAACTCTGATATTATAGAAATTCAAACTAATTATTGTATTATACTAATACAATAATTATTATATGTTTTGGTATTAGAAAATTATTAAATATTATTAATCAAAAACAAAGCGTAAGAAGACTCTAGCCTAAACTAATAAAACACAAAAGAAATAATTGTTACTACTCACGGATATAATGAATAAATATCCGCGGTCATTGTGCTCATGCAAAATTCTACAATATACAACCAATCACTCGTGTCGATTCGGACCTTTCATCCTACGACATGATTGAGTGATCAGAGGAACCAAAAAGCATGCGACTCACCATATGATGCGGCGAACTGTGTGTGGCGCAGAAGTCATCGAGAAGAAGGCTATCAAGGAAGGATGGAAAAAATCTATGATAAAACATCATAATAATAATAATATGTATTAAAATTTTTATTAACTTCTACTTACAAGAATAAAAATTTAAATAGAAAGAAGATAATTACCTCTTTGCATAATGAATGATGATTTTATTCTTTTGAGAGGAACACTGACTTTATCCTGTACCGAAAACGAATATTTAAAAAGAAAAAAATAAAAATAAGAAACAAATAACGCGCACATATAAATTATAATCGGCGAACAAACACTGATTCTACCTTCGCGTTTAATTATTCTAATTAATTAAAACTATTGTGCTTTAAAAAATATTAAAAATACTATGACGAAACAAACACTGATTCTATTAACCGCATTGCACGCGGTCACAAATATTTTCTGAAATTAACATTAAATTAGTAAAGAAAAACGTAATTTTATTTTACGTAATTTCTTAATAATAATCACTAATAATCCAATAAAATAAAATATGAAATGTAAAATTTTACCACAAAAGAAAATTTAAAAAAAACATGGTGTCCATATTGGAATTTTTCTCGTCTTCAAGAGTTACCATGACACTACCAATTAAACCTGTACAAAAAATCAAAACTTCTAAATAAATAAATAAAATGTATGAAATTGGATTATGTTAAAGTATCACAACAATGAAATCAAGTAAAAACTTACAATATCGGATATCTATAATTCGACATTCAAATTATATGATGAATAAAGAAGTCAAAATAATTTAGTTATCAAAGAATTATCAATCTAATAATGTTAAATAAAATATTGAATAGAAATATATTAATTAAATAAAAATGCACAAATGATAAAAAAGTAGCTATAAAAAAAATATTAAAATTTCACGCACTAAATAGAATACACGTTTCGAGAAAATTTCAAACGTCTAATTGCTACAACGAATTAACGAACAATTGTCACTTCGCGATTCGATTTCGTCTATCGAATAACAAAATGGAGGAGGTACGTTCGACAATTCGACGCAATATATTTGAACACGAATATAATTTCTTGGAAACATAATATCATAAGGATGTTTTTAACTTCATGCAAAACATAAATGATAAATCAAAAAAAAAAAAAAAAAAAAGACAAAATAAAGTAAATACACGAGATATACTTACATATATATTTAAAATAATATGCGTCATTTTAATAATTTGATTTCACGAAATAACAAATCGTAACAAATCGAAAAAATTTCTTCTACCTTAATATAATATGCTAAAAAAAAAAAACAAGAGCATAAAATAAACATATAAAATTAAAATTATATTAAAAGAAAACAATATCCAATTTTAAATTTTGTTTCGAAATATTTCGATACGTGATGCTACTAATGACGCAATAGGTAAATGAACAATCGAAGGAAAAAACACAAAAAAACACAAAAAACAAATTAATTTTCACGTTTTCACTATACTGAATGGATTATTTAAAAAACTAAATTAACAATAATTGGTAAATTTGGTAAAAATAAGAGTAAAATAACTTATTGCGTCGTATAATTCACGATGATACGTCTTCTTGCCACGATTTTTAACTGTAGACTAACACCATGCGCATTGTAATGCGCACTAATTCATTTTGTGACTAAAACTTAATAACATTCTGATTGGCTGGCGCATGGTGTTTACTTATTTACATAAAATCGCGCCAAAAATCAAAATATATATAATACATATTAATTGTTTATAATAATTTATAATTATATTGTTTATAATTAATATAAATGGTTATAATTAAAAGTCTATAAAAATTTATTTATTAGAAATATATATAAAATTATTAAAATTTCTAATAAAATTATTAAATTTAACTTAACAAAATAGATAAATTAAATAAGACAGTTATAAATTATAAAAAAAAAATTTAATATAAAGATTAAACTTAAATAAAAATGACAAAATAAAAAAGAAATTTATCAAAAAGCATAAATTTTATAAAAATTAAAACATGAGAAAGGAACTTAATATAAAAGTAATGAAATTTAATAAAATTAAAACATATAAATAAAATATAAAACTAGAATTTAATCTTAAATAAAGTTAAATAATTAAGAAATCTGAAACATAATATTAAATAAAATAACATAAAAATCAACAAAATAAAAAAAAACTAGAACATAAAATAATATTCAACAATTATAACAATTAATAAAATATGAATAAACTTTGAACATAAGAAAAAATTTATATATATTGAAATCTGAATAAAATTAAAGTAAAAAACAAAAATTTTAAAATCTAAAAATAAAAATTATATAAATCTAGAAAATTTAAAATATGCAAAAGAATTTAACATATATTAACTAAATAATAAAAATAAATATAAAAAAAAGAATATAACACAAATATTAACCAAATTAGAAAAAACATATATAAAAAGTAATTTAACAAAACTATTAATTAAATTTAATAAAAATATAGGAAAAATAATAAAAATAAAAAATATAAAAGAGGAATTTAACATTATAATACATAAATAATGAATAATCATAACAAAGAAATGTAAATTATATGAAATTAATATAATAATATTACATATTTATATTAATTTAATTATATTATATATTATAATAATACATATAATATAATTATAATATAAATTATAATTTCATTAAAATATATTTATTTAATTAATATTAAAATTTATTAATATTTATTTAAAATATATATTTTATATAATTTATTATATGAAATTATATAATAAATTATATAAAAGTTATACTAAAAATGATTTTAGAAAATTAAATATATAGAAAAAAAATTTAACTTTAAAAAGTTAAGAAGTCTAAAAAAAACAAATATATTAAAAATTTATAAAAATTTAACTTTAAGAAGTATGAAAAAAACTAATCAAAAAAGAATTTTATATAAATATTTACTAAATCAAAAAAACATATACACAAAAGTAATTTAATATAACAGTTAATTAAATTTAATAAAACTATAATGTATAAGAAAGAAATTTAAAATTATAATATAATATAAATGTGTAAATAAAATATATGAAAAACATAGAAAGAGATTTAATAATGTTAGTTATTATAAACTAAATAAGATTTGAAAGAATTAAAAGCATAAGAAAAGAATTTAATTTACAATTTAAGAAAACAAGAAAACAAAGAAATTTAGAAAAAAAAAACTATAAAAAGAAAGAATATATATCATATTAATTAAATCAAAAAACATATATAAAAAAGTAATTTAACATTGACTATAATTAATAATTGACTATATTTAAGGTAAATATAAAAGAAGCATTGTCCATGTAACATGTAATACATAAATAATAAATAAATATAAAAACATAAAAAAGGAATATCGCATGAAAATAATAAATATTATAAATTAAAAAAGATTTTAAAAAATGAAGAAAAATTTAATTTAAAATTTAAAGGAATCTAAAAAAACTAAGATATGAAAAAAGGATTTATACATATATATTAATTGAATCAAAAATGACATATACAGAAAAATAATTTATCATAACAATTAATTATATTTAATAAAACTGAACATATAAAAGAGGAATTATATAATATTTTGATACATAAATAATGAATAAAATATATGAAAACATAAGAAGAGAATAATAATGTTAGTTATTAACTATTATTATAAATTAAATAAGAAAATTAGAAACATAGGAAAAGAATTTAACTTAGAAATTAAAGAAATTTAGAAAAAAAAGGACTTACATTATATTAATTACTTACAATTATACTTATACTTATATAATTATACTTACAATATATTAATTAATACATTATATTAACTACATAAGAAAATAGATGTAAAAAAGTAATTTAATATAACTATTAACTATATTTAAGGCTATATAAAAAAAGCATTTAATATTTCAATATAGAAATAATAAATAAGTATAAAAACATAAAAAAAATGTAATATAAAAGTAATAAATACTATAAACTAAAAAAGATTTTATAAAAAGCAGAAAAATTTAACCTAAAATTTAAAGAAATCTAAAAAAATTAAAATATAAAAAAAGAACCTTATAAATTTTAACTGAATCAAAAAAGACATGTATAAAAAAGTAACTAAACACTTATTTAAATTTAACAAGATTACAACATATAAGACAAAGGTAATATGTAAATAATGAATAAATATAAAAATTTAAAAAAGAAATATAATATAAAAGTTAAATATTATAAACTAAAGAAGATTCTAGAAAAACAGAATTTAATAAACCTAAAAGTTGAAGAAATCTAAAAAAATTTATATTAAAAAAGAACTTAATATAAATGTTAATTTAAAAAAACATTATAAAACATATATAAAAAAAAATTTGACATAATTGAATTTAACAAAACTGCAACATATAAAAAAAGAATATAGAAGAATATATTATTGTAATATATAAATAATGAATAAATATAGAAATGTAAAAAGGAAATGTGACATAAAACAAAAAACTGAAACATAAAGAAAGAATTCAAGCTAAAAATTAAAGAAATTTAAAAAAGCTAAAACGTCAAAAAAGAATTTAACACAAATATTAATTGAATTGGAAAAGATATACATGAACAATTTATCATAATAATTAAATAAATCTGACAAACCTAGAACATATTGAAGAATTTAACTTATTTATTATTATTATAATAAATATAAATAAACAAAACATAAAATAAAGAGTAACCATTCTAAATTAGAAAAAATTTAAATATAGATGAAGAATTTAAATTAAAAAAAACCTTCTTTAATTAAATTGAATGAATAATAAAATAAATTAAATTGGAAATCAAAAAATTATAGGTTATAAATTAAAAACTGAATTAGATTAAAAATTAACAATCTATACATTTTTAAAATCGTTGTTTAAACATCTTATGAAAAAAATTTAATTGTTAAGCAATTAATGTTATAAAAACAAAAACTATATTTTCAAACATATTGCAAATTAATTGCAATTTATATTTATATATCATAAATATTCAATAAAATATAACTATAAATATAATTATCAATTCAATTTGTTTTTATATAAAATATTTAACTAATCAATCAATAATAATCAATAACAACAACATGCAATCAATAAAATACTGTAACATTATGTAAAAAACAATTTTTCTATAATTTTGATTTATTTTTTTTAAATTTAATTTAATTAATATCTATTATAATTTAAAGTCCTATTATATTTTAATTTTTATAGGAAAATTTTAAAATTATAATCGATTCATATTTTTATAATATTATTATAAAATAATTAATAAATTTGTAAATTATATAAAAATTGTATACAAATTTAAAAAATTTTATACAATATAAATATGAAATTTTGAAATATTAAAAATCCAAAATGAAAATTAAGTTATAAGTAAATATTCTTTCTAAGATAGAATTTATAATTTTGATTATTTAATTTAATCAATTAACTCTATATATTTTGATTTTTCTACAATCATTAATTAATTATTAGTCTGTCTTCGAAGATGAAAAGTGTTTCAATATGGGAGTTATAAAGAAATAGTAAAGTTTAATTTTTTTTTATTGTGTACAATTCACAATTAAAAATTATTATATAATACAGTTAAATTTTCGCGCGAACTTGAAATAGGGAATCGCAAGTTCTAGCCAATCAAAAAGCTGTTAAAATTAGTCTCATCATGAATCTATGCGCATTGTAATGCGCATGGCGTCAGTCTATAGTTGAAAATCGTGGTGACGGGTCACGTTTCGTTAGCTGAAGTGTATAATTATAAAAAAAATTGTTATTAATTACTAAATATACGTTTGTTTAATCATGTTATATCAGAATTGAATAATACTTTGAACTTTTGTTGGCTTTGAGTTTGATTCAATCAAATTAACGTTTGATTGAAGCTTCGAAGATGGCGGAATGGTTTCAAAAGTGAAATAATTTATATTATAGTGAAGATTGAAAGATAATCTGACGATTTTTCCAAATATGGTAAGTTTTTATTTATTTTTAAAAACAAAGTTATTATAAATTTCTTTTATCTTTTTATTCATTTTGAAATAGAAGTAATAAAGTCATTATGTTCAATTCATGTACATATATCATATTCTTTCCTAAATTTTTTTCTAATTTATCCATATTATTTAATTCTTGTATTATTTTTGTATGATTGTTTTGATTTTTCAAGATTTCAAAATCAAAAATATTTTTCATAATTTTGTCTTTGATGGCGTTTGTGTCATGCTCGACATACTTCGATTTATCGATATCGATATATATTATTAATTGAATTGAATATTTTCTTTCCCTTTTTCGATTTATAATTCGATATATCGAAATCGCTATGCAAAGTGTTATTCTGTTATCGAAACTTATGACAATTAGACCCTTTGCTTTAATGTTATGATTTATTTATTTCTTTGACAATTATTTTTTTATTTTTTATATTATTATTTCATTAATACACGTTTATTCGATTATTGAATATTTTTATAATCAATATTTTTTTGAAGAATAATTTATTATTTTTTTTCATTCACTTATTTGACTCTTATTATGTGCTTTTAAAATAAGATTTGAATTAGATTATAGTTTTATTTTATATATTTTACATATTTATCTTCAAGATATAGTATATACATATATGAAAGTATAGTATATATATATTTATATATAAAATATTTTTTGTAAAAAAATTATTTATAGTTATTGAAAATATCAAGTTAGTAAAAGAAAAGATTTCGAAATATTATATATAAATATTATATAATTCATGATTTGCTATATTTCTTATGAATTTTTTCAGTACTTTCCTCAAGAGGATAAGAATATCATCTATCATGCAAAGAGGTAATTATAATTTTTTTTATTTAAACTTCTTTTATTTATTAGAAAATTTAAATTTTTAAATTTCATTTCAAAAATATAAATCTTTACTATTATTCTATTTTATTAGAATTTCAATCTTTAACACCACATTCATAAATTATAATATTCCATTTTTTGTTATAGATATTTTCCAGTGTTCACAATGATCTCCTACGAATAACGATACAGATTCTTCGCATCAAATGGTGAGTCACATGCATTTTTGTTCCTCCGGTCATTCAATCACGTCATAGGATGAAAGATCCGAATCGATATGAATGATTGGTTGTATACATATAATTTTGCACGAGCATAGTGACCACGGGTATTTATTTTACTCGTGAATAGTAACATTTTCTTTTCTCTGTATTTTATTTATTAGATTAGGATAGGTCTTCTTGTATCATGTTTTTTAATTATCAAATCAAGTATGATTTGAAATATAAATTTATGCTTCTTTTATGCTTCTCCATAAAAATGTACTAAATCTATATACAAGAAGACATTACGCGACAGGTAGATTTTTGAATCAGAGCAATAATCAGCTTTTGAACATTATTTATGCATTTTCGAATATTTGCTTTGATGAAAGAATCGCCTGAGGTTATTTTTTTTTTTAAATCAATTATCCATTGTCATGAATAAATTTTCATAAATAAATTCTTTGTTAATATCCTCATTTGATTGATATTAATACTTAATAATTTATTAAATATATAAAGTAAATTACTGTTTAAAATAAAAATAAATAAATTTTACAAAAGAGTATTAATCCGTTAAATAAAAATAAATAATTTTTTTTTAGTTCAGGATTTTCAGGTTTAACTCTTTGCATGTCTGTTGCCAGAATCTCACTCACGTGCCCAGGTGCTACTTGGGTGGGAGAGAGGCAATGGACATGATGAATTTAGTTTATAAGCTAACAAAAACTTTTTAGCGATTGACGATGCGTTAGCGTATCGTGCACGACGTATTTTCCATATTATGTGTGTGTGGTTAGGCTGTGGAATTGCGTCGTTTCAATTATTATTTTCTTCATTATTAATTCAATTAATTTATATATAATCACATTCGTAATTAAAATTACGAATATAACAATAAATAGTAGCATTACTAAATAGTAGCATTTTAATCTCAAATTACAATAATGGAAATTTAACCATTTAGCTATTTCTTTCATCTTTGATTATAAATATTGAAATTAATTACAATTTATTAAAACGTATTTTCGTCATGTTTCACGCAATGATCGCTAGCCATCGTCAGTCGATTTCAGGAAAATGGTACGTAAAGTTAGAGTGTGCGAGCAGCGTGCCAAGCTCGGGTGTCGGAGGCGTCCCGGGACGCTTTCCCTAGTGTAGGCTTTTGCGCCCGAGTGTTATGCGTGAGAATCGTAGAATGTGTGTGTTGGTATGCCTGTTTTGCCATTTTTTAAATATAGGGCTAGGTAGGATAGGTAGCATACTTCTGGTGTGTCTGTTTAATTATAAGTAGGTAGGGCCGGGCAGGTTGTCACAGTCTCTGATCGGGTAGGCGCGTTTTCGCGTGACAATCTGTTTCAGGGAATAAAATTTGAGAAATCGAAAGCGAAGCTGAGACGAATGAACGACAGATGTCACTCGTCAATCTGACTTTGCTCATCGATTTTTCGAATTTCGCGGTCGCGGTCGCGATTTGCTTTCGAAACGAACGTTGCGCTCGAGATTCTGCGCGTCTACGGAGAACGATCATTGCGATCGTTGGCTTTTTTTTTTTCTTTCGTTTACGATTAGTGAATCTCGAGCCTAGATTTAAGTTTCAGCGGGCATCGCGCCCGAAGGAGGAAGACCGAAGAGGCCCGACAAACTGTCACGAAGAGGGCTGCAACGAATGATTTCTCATCTTTTGGATCTTGTCTGGGTCCAAAGAATGGGAAGTCATTGTTACTATTTTGTCACTATGCTCGTTTTAGTAATAATACATAATATTATTGTGTCATTTGTGTCGGTTGCATGCCAACAACATCCTGATCCAGTCATCATAAGCATCGCAGTTTTTTATTAACGCTGCAATTGTTCAATAACGAATTGAATTAGAGTTGTATTAGAGTTTCTTTATTTGTTACGAGAAATTATTTATGGTTTGAATTAATGTTGTGTAAAAAGATATCGTATTCTATTAGTATAATCTTTAAGTTTTTGCATAGATGGATTACTTTTAGACTTTTGTTGAGTAAAAAAACATTTATAAATTAGTTTAAATTTCTAGACAGATTTAAAACAGTAAATCATGGCATTAGCTTCAAAAAGTTTGGTGTACTTATTACTTGGATTATTGTACGCTAGATGGCGTAGCAAACGTTCCTTAAAGTCGGTATGTTAGAACATGCGATATATAACTAATGTTCAGCAAAATACTTAATAAAATTCTAATAGATAGTTTAGCGGGCAAAGTCATGTACTATTATATCAATAATGGCTCGAGTAGTTCTCTTTATTAATTAATTTATCGACGTAATATAATGTTTTACAATTTATTAAATTCATTATTATAAAACACTTATTTATTGCAATATTATAATTACATTCTTTATTACTTTAATAACCTTGAAAATGGTAAAAGGAGAAATAGAGGAAGAAAATGTATTGGATGGTGTCAGTTCTTTATTTCATTCATATTTGATAAATTGTCTTTTATAGAGCCATCTTTCGGAAAGAATTTAGAATACTTAACATTGCAATGTAATGTAGGTAAGAGAAGAAACAATTACTTTTAATTCTTAATTTTATTTATTTTATTATGAAATATATAACGTAAAACATAATAATAAATTATTAAATATGATATGCATGTATAAATATATCACTTATTACTTATTCGATAATACTAAACAATGTAAAAATCAATTATTGTCTTTCACTGATATTTCTTATCTATTAATAGTAATCATTTGTCAGGAAGATATAATGATTTCTTTAAATAAATAATTATCACAAGTTGTCAAATCGCCTTTGAACAAATAGTTCGAAAGGTACAATTGTTATCAATAAATATGACAAATAAATAATTCTGTCAATAAATAATAAATATTAACGCTAATGCACAATGTGTGATCGTAATAAATAAATTCGCGAATAAATAAATTAAGTAATGCGATGTCATTTGAGTCGTTTCGCAACGATCTCTAATTTCTGTTATCACAATTGTATTCATTGGTGTCCAGTCATGCATATATTGTGACACGATTTGGTTTCTCTTCATTGATCGCACTCGATAAGTGTCGTATATTTCTCGATCAATTTTGTTGCAATCATCGTATTATTTTCCTCAATACTGTATCGTCACAAACGTAATACTCGATATTTTTTCCGATAGGATTCGAATACCGTATAATATTATCGAACGTTTCTTCTGGCGCTGGTCAATAATCAAAAATGCGCTTCCAGGCATGAAGGTAATCTCTGTATTTGAGAAGTATACCCCAGTCACGAACAAGTCTTCTAGTTTCGTCCACGGGCTCTCTTTCCACGTTGCTCATGATACTCCTTTCCACTCGCGATGGAATCCGAAGATATGGCAGATCCATGATAGTGATTTCTACTTCGCACAGCAAACTCTTAATGGCGATCTGCGTTGTTTGAAGAGCATTGTAAATTTTCGGATTCGTCTCGTCTTCCACCAATTCCTCGAAGGCTACCGCAAACTTCTGAAGGTCCTCGTGTAGCTTTGGAAAGTGGTTCACGATCTATAAGAAAAATTATTATCTCACTTTCCGTCAATCACTTAACGCAACATTGAACATCGCGAACTATATTATTAAATAATAAATATTCATTGCTCAAAATTATTCAGATTGATCTGCATGTCGTAAATAATTTTATTAAAGAATTCAAAATAATTCTATTCGATCTGATGGTAGAATTCGATTAAAAGAATAAAATTAAACTGTAATTACTAAAATCATTAATCACAATTACGTAATCATAAATAAAATATTGTAATCATTAATGATACGGTAATTAATTCGAATCACACTTTCCTTCGTGAATTAAACACAAAATAAATCTATCTATCGTGTATAAATATATATATATATATATATATATATATATATATATATATATATATATATATATATCTCGAAATTTTTTTTCAACGAAAGATGAAAAAAGAAGACAAGCATTCGTCGCGTCGTTGAAAATAATCGACTGGTGAAACGTGCTGGTGTAAGGAAAAAAAATAAGCGAACCGCGGTAAACATCTGAGAATACCCTGTACGTTATCACGGATGCGTTATCAGTGTGCACGCATCGTAGCTGAGAACAAGCTTGATTACGCAGCCGCCCGACCCGGCTAACATGAGCAACCGTGTACACCCGCGAACTTGCATTGCGCGCGCAAACAGCCGAACAGTCGCGCATGCTTCTGTTTCCCTGCTACTTTATAATAATTACCGTCTCATTAAAATTTGTTATTTAACGTTGCGTTAATTAATTGCAACATCGGGATGTGCTCGGTCAATTGGCCGTGCCGGTGAAAATACGCGCGACCACCTTCTCTCTCACCTGTTCCCGCCACTCTGTTCGCGCCTCCCTTCTTTCCGTTTACCCCGCTTTCCACGCTCCATGAATATTTATGCAAGCTTAAACGCCGTTAAATTAACCGTTTAAACGAGGATCATAATTAACGAGCGATGCAAATTAATTATTAATCGCATGCTTTGAAGAAGGAGACGATTCGCAGGATAAATAGGATATATGCTTTCTTTCTCCAATCGTCTCCAATATCTGGGAAACTTTTCAAATTTTTCTATTATTTTTAACTGTTTTATCGGTTTATAATTTTTAGAATTTTTAACATTTTCGAGAAACGTCGATCGACGTCGATTTTCTACTTCTTTCGCCGGTTAATAACGGAGTCGTTAAAGTGGTTTGACTTAATTTTCTGCTTTTCGAGGAAAAAAATTTGTTTTACCTTCACTTTTCGTAACACACTTTTATAAATAAAGAAATTGTTTTTAATGTATATGATCAGTCAACCGTCATTTAAGAGGATCAAAGGTTCAAACGAAAATCTGAATGGAACGATTTCGCACGATCAATGTACGTAGGATAAACGAACAGCACTCACCGTTTGTGGGCTTAAAGCGGACTTGATCCGCCTTTTCATCGCGTTCGCATCTCTCTTGCCAGGAACCCAGTTCGGGATATACTGATGCTCGTTAACACCGATCCGTACCTTCTCGTACAGGTAGTCGTAGTCTTGAAGTAAATAGTTGCTCAGAGTCAAATTGTGCTGAATCTTAAGCCTCTGTACGTAAAGTTTTACGTCCACATCCGTGCTAGCTTCTTCGTTGCTCTCGTCGATTTCTAGGATCTCGCCACACGGTAAATACCAAGTTGGTATGCTCGATTTGATCCGTATTTTGGGTGCACCAGATGCAACAGCGAGTATCGAGATCAACAGATAACTACGCGAAGCGAACATCTTTGCGATTCAATAGATTTTTATAAGTTTTTCTTACAAATTACGATACTGAATTACTCAATTAGATTAGAAATTATAATTAATTGTAAACAGCGCGTATTATTATCAGTCGTTGACCAAAAGGAAGGATTTCGTTAAAGCGATGTTACCGATTGGCGTGAGATCGTGAACTGAGATTGTCAAACTCTCGTGCTTCTTATATATGAGATTGTGTAAACAATCAAACGTACCTACGCAAGTTGGACGGTGGGATGACGGCTTATATTTTGTCGAACTTTTTAGCCGTTTCAATAAACTCGTGAAATCACATCCGAGTCTTCTTCTTCGAAACGATTTTTTTTTTTTTCAAAAATACGTCCACGTAATCTCACGAAACAGCTTGTTCTCAAATAATTTTTTATAGTTGGTAGTAGTGTCAAGTGCAGTATTGCGGGTATTCACCGAGTTTCAATTAATCGAATTAATCGGTGCGACGACGATTGAATGTATCGTTGCGGCAGAAATTAAAAAGTAAACAATCTTAATTCTCGTCATCGTTCCAAACTCTCCTTCCCTCAATTGATGACGAATTATCTCGCGAAATCTTTTATTTTTTTTTTTTGTTTTATACAATTATTCAATTATTATTATTATATTTATAGGAAAAACACATCGAAAACTAGCGTTGATCGTATCTCTCACGAGTGCAAAATCTTTTCCTTTTTCTAGGAATTGTGGAAATCTTAGGGATCTCGAACTTTTTCCAATCTTGAAACTGTAATTTATATAGAGAAATTTTCGATGGACAACGATTTTTAAAGAATTTTCTGATCTCCATTTTTATAATTCGTTTTATAAAATGTTTTATACATTACTTTTCTTTTTAAATCACGTAATAACCTTTCTAATCTTTAGCGACCTTTCGATTTTTCATTAAGAGAACAGGACAACATCACATCTCTATCTAAATTTATCCGTATGATGTGTTTACTAAAATTAATAAGTAATATTAATCTATGGATTTCGTACTTTCTCGAGGTTTTTTAGATTTATAGATATAGATATTATAGATATTATTACAGAGATATTATATCTCTGGATGTCTCTTCTTCGAGAAATCGGCGATCATAATCTGTCATCGAGCATTTTCATTCACGAATCCATCAGATATCGTAACAATTTTTACGGAAATCTAGTTACGCGTTAGGCAAAATAAAAAATACTGGCGTTTATAATTTCGAAAATCGAAGACTTCGCATCGCGCGAAATATAGGATCCTTTCATAATTCGATGCATGATTTATCGTTTACATTAAAATAATAATATCCTTGGTGATATTATCTTGAATAAAATTAGAAAGAATCGTTTCGACATTGTGTATGAAACGTATCAGCTAGATTTTGTAGGAAAACAAAGCTTGAACCATGGATATTTGCGAGATATCAAAAAGGAACGAAAGAATGATACGAATACGTAAGAAAGCGATGGGAAAAATTGACGTCAAATGTGTCAATACTTTTGCATCGACAGCTGAACGATTAGGTCGAGCATGTGCATAAAAACTAGTGAATGAAGTCTACTCACAGCGTACGCATTTCAGCGTACCAACGCTTGACATATGGTACATGGTAGTACGTTGGACATCTACCATATATGGTGATGTTATAATTAGATCCGTCGGCGGATCTATCGAACTAAAATTGGATCTTCTCACACGAGATGATTAAATCAACGCGATCGGTTATTCCGGGTATAATCGCGCGTATCAAGAGGATCCAAAGGAAACAAACAACAGATTCGTTCACATATCTTTTTAATGTCGTGTTACCGCAGTAATTTCGGATAAAACAAATCGGTAATGGCAAAATTAAGATAGAATTAGATATTACAGCTGAATTGATAAATACGAAAGACTTTGTACTTCCTGTCCATCGGACAATTACAAACGTTATCGTATCATGTATGTAATATAACATTGCTCGTGTTTAATTTTATCGATTTTATCAAGTTGGTAATGATATACCGCTATATATTGTAAATAAGGAATGTTGAAAAAAATATTTAAACGATACATTGAAAAATTGTTACGTACAAACATTTACGAGTGCGGAAATAGTAATGAATATAGATTACAACTTTCCTACCGTTCGTGTACGCCTGATACTGTCGGGGATCCGTTGTTGGGGCTATTTTTCGACAAAGGATCCGAAGAGCTCGACATAAAATTAAATACAATGGCAAAAAGTTTCGATCAATAATTATCAGTAATATTTTACATTATCGAAAATTAATATTGTAAATAACATACGATTCATTGAAAATTATTATATTTCAATTTAATATAAATTGTCTGTTTTATCGTAATGATAATAATAATAATAATAATAATAATAATAATGATGATAATGATAATAATAATAATAATTACAATCTTCAAAAAGTAAAATCAAAATAACTGTTAATTTAATTTATTAATCATGTATCGATTAAACGTATTCGTATCAAGTCTATACGTTCGATATTTATAAATAAATTATTTAATTTTCCGGTTAGTCGATTCATCTTTTATTCAAATGAACTCTGATCTTTTTTCACGTTATTCGAAATAATAAATTTCGATACTATACCGATAAATTTATTGTTTCAGAATTTTTATTATTTTATTATTATTATTTTTTTTTAATAAATATATTTATTACTAATCTACGCAATTACAATTACTCGAATACGTTATTATCATGTAACATATCTTTACGCAACTCTCTGGACAGTATCAATAACGATCGTCGACTGATTAAAGATGAATGCGCGTTTTATAAAAGCCTGATACAATTTATTAAATTCCGGTATTGCACGTAAACAAAAATTTTGCAACTCGCAACACAACATAGAATGTTTAAAAGGCTATGTATCGTATATATATAAATTGAGGAAATATAAAAGCCGAATCACTGTTCAATACAAAAACATCGAATTTATTTCAAAACGATTACATAAGTATAGAAATGACAATAAATAATTATATGCAATGGTAACGTGATATAATAAATAAATCGTAACATTATGTACGCCTACGTGTACGCCATAATAAATATACCTACTACGTATACTTGATAAAAATGCAAGTGAAATCCTTAATTACTAAGTGTGCGTGTATAAAATGTTTAGTATCACGTCATGTGTGAATACCAAGTACAAAAATATCTAAAAGTTAAAGTACAATGTGTATTAGCTAAATACCGGTTCGATACAAAAACATTGATTGTCTTTAATACAAATACATTTCTGTTCTAACGAAGAAAAACACGGTGGCTCGAATCGCGTGTATCTTCAGCGCGAATACGAATCGCAACAATTGGTCCCTCGTATATTATTCGTATTTCAAAGAAACCGTCGTTTCATTATCTGGCCCAAATAACGGAACGGAATTAAGGGAACGGGAAAATTGAGAAAAATGTCTCGTTAAACGGTTCCATTCCGATAAGTATCGTCGTGTACGTTGGAAAGCAAGTGAAAAACGAAGCAAAATTAAGATAAACTTGTCATGTTCGCGATAGGACGAGATTCTACGAATTGGAGGAGAAAAGTGGAATAAAAAAAAGAAAAAAAGAAAAAAAAAAAGAAAAATAATTGTATTAAATCTAAGTACGTATTGTACGCGTAAACGCACGTTACTTACAAATATATAATGCGCCTATGTATAAAACGTAGGAACTCTGTACGTCCGCGTACGCTCAAAGATATCACAGCTAAACGACATTAAGCTTTCGTCTGCTTACGTTAAAGCTACAATAAATAAAGTTTGACGAATCGTCTGTTCGGTGATTAATATCGATGACTGTTTACGGCACATCATCGTCACTTTCGCACACTTTCGTTTCGAAATCATTCTCGATATATAATCATTGGGCTTCCTCTCGATATAAATACGCTTTATTCGTAACCAGTCACGATTGGTCAAGTATCGAATATTATTATCGTGTCAGAATCGCGTGCAATGCGAAGAGTTTCCCCAGAACAAATTTTCTATTTGATATTTACTAAGAGTAAGGGCAAAGCGATCTACGTGATTATCGCGACTTTCACTTTTAACGTTTCCCTAATTTCTAATTTTTTAACTCTTTTAACTCGTCGCATTTTCCACGCATCGATTTATGCAATAATATGATGCGCAAATTTTCTACTATCTTGTCTTTTCCCTAATTTCTAATTTCAACTCTCGTCGCATTTTCTTACGCGTCGATTTAATAATGTTTCGATACGCAAATTTTCTACCATCTTGTCTTTTCACGCACGGAATATATAATATAATATATGAATATAATATAATGAATGAAAATTTCAAGCGCGTTAGTCCGCAACGATGATCGTAGATCGTGCGATGTTACGATGTTAAATACATTTGAACGGAATAAAACTATCGAAAATTCTACTTTTTCGCCGAATTGATTTTTCGCAATAGCAAGAATAAAAGTTTTGAAAACGATTTTCCACAGTTTTACTCTGGAAATATATATTTGCCACGATCTTTAATCGTTCGATCATCTCGTAAAAACAAATCGATCAAAATGCGCCACACGAATCGGACATTTTTATCGGACATGTTAATCACTATTCTAATTATTTAAGTATGTTCTATGACATAATACTGTTCTGAAGTACATTTCTTAATACTGGTCTCTAGTATACAGCATGATTCTTAATAAACACTTTTGCAGCTATCAAATACACCAGTTATCGAAAACAAAACGGCGATTCTTTTAATACGATCTTAATCTTGTCTCTAAAACTCTATCTTTAACGCTATACCATCGGAACAAACTGGCAAGATTGCAAAATACTAAGCATCTATATCAATGATCGTAAATAGTAAAAAAAAAAAAAAAAAAAAAATAATAATAATAATAATAATAATAAAAATAAAAACAAAATAAATAAGAAAGATGAACGAAAATTCGAAGAGTATAGAATATACATCGTCGTGATCGTGGAAGATTGACAGGCAAAATAATTTGATCGTGATCGCAAATAATTTAAATAAAGAAATTATAAAAAATGAAAAAAATAATAATAATAATAATAATACGAACGAATAAATCTCGACGTGTCTAAAGGAACTAAGAGATTACGCGTTTCTTAATATTAACACATTAGATATCGTTAAATGTTTTTTTTTTTTTTAAATTAATAATATAATATGATGATATGAAAAGTGAAACGCGACAAAGATATTCCAGTCGTAATAATAAAGAGAGAAGAAAAAGGAGCGACAGAGAGAGAGAGAGAGAAAGAGGAGTTTTACACGCAAAATGAAGAAGTTGCCTGTTAACCGTCCCTTTAAAATAATCAGTAGATCCGGTAAAAAAGAGAAGAAACCTTATGAGGTGAATTTCATCACATTCCCGGGAGCTTCTTTTGTTTGTTTTTCAGCAGTCTGTTCCTCTGAATACTCTTTTTTGGTCCCTGAGGCAAGGAACTATTCTGGCCACCGCCCTCTGAATGCTTTCTAACTGGCCTTTTTTGCTTCTTAATCTTCGATATCCTTTTACCCTTTGGCCCAGATCCTTTGTTAATGTTCTTAGCTCCTGGATTCGGCCTATTAGGATCGCAAGTCCCTGGTCCAAGCGCGGTCGCGTCACGGAAGGCTTTCGTCCAAGCTTTCAGAAACGCCTGATATAATCTTATCACGCCCCAATCTTGGATCAACATCGAAGTCAAGTCGGCCTCCTTTGCCCAATTTGAACTTTCCGTCACTATTTTTGCCGTATGCGCTGCCGGCACTTGTAACCCTAAGTTTAGAATTGCGGTCTCCACTTCGCACAACACCTATAAACCAGAGAGATGCCAAATTGTCGTATTTCGATCCGTGTCTTCTCTCCTCTATCGATACGTGCAAAATCGAGCAAAGATACGATTTTTTTTCGCGATATTTTAAACCGAATGGATAGAATATATGAATAGGATATATAAATTTTCCATACCCTGAGAATCTCATTGTGCATTTGATTGATAATCTCGTTTCTCCTGTCCATCGTGAGGTCAACGTTGATGTTAGATTTCAGACGGAAAGTTCTGAGATGATGGAACGTGATGGCGAACCTTTGCAGCGAATCGTAAAGATGCGGAAGCGCGCGGTCAGCTTTCTTTCCCTTTTCGAGACACCAAACCTCCCTGAAATACCACTCGAACTCCTTCTCCGGGAGCCAAGGCATTCTGTATTGCCCCTTCAACGAGTACACCTGCAAGTGAAACTTGAGATATTGTTTCGTCTAAATAATTTTTTTAACACAATTCGACACGTTTCTTCGAATCGCGTCCATTTTTCCTGGAAATTTACGAAGCAGTTTCAACGGTCAAGGGCGCGGAATCGTCGTTTTTTATCGTAATCGAATTTCGTATCAACTTTTTGCATCAGACAGCTGAATTTAAGAAAAGGAAAAAAAAAAAAAAAGAAAAGATTTCTTCTCGCATCTATGTCAAAGTTATAGCGAAAATAATTTGCCAATATCACACGCGTGTGCAGCGAGTGCGTAACGGATTGAAATCATCCATTTCATCCGAATAACGATAATACGTTCGAGTCGCAAGCGTGCGTTAATCGAATCCGATTGTTGCAAGGATGTTAGGCGCGTCGAAGATATTTGTCGAAAAAGTGTAATTACGGCGGTGCGTGGCGTGCAGCAACGTCGTAACAAATGCAAATGACGGAGAGAACAGAAAGTAGGATAGACCTTTTTGCGCACGTGCGAGTCTCTGTGAAAGAGAGCCGCCCACTCTCCTTTACCCCGGCGGGACACGGTTCAGCGGCGATTAATTACGAATCGCGGAAGGTCGTCGTCGCGCTTTACCTTCGAGTATATCTCGTGCACATCGTCCAGGTGCTTTCTGAAGTGGTTCTGGGCGACGCGGAGCTGCGTCCGCACCCTTTTCAACGTTCTGTGCACGCTGTGTCTCTGTGGCATCTTCTTGAACTGCATCGCGACCGGGTTGCCGCACGGTTGCAACCAGCGGTCCATGTTGTTCGCGTTGGATACGGCGGTGCGGGGGCCGTAAGCGGGTGCGCTCGAAACCGTGTCCAGGCCTGAACTCAGCAACGATGCGAGGAACGCGAAGGTAATCGTCTGTCCCACCGGATCTGTAACAGAGGCCAAATCGCTAACGTCAGATCACGTTTTACACGATAAAGATAAACGATGATGACCAGGTTGATGATGAAATTCGATTACGATCGGAAGGATCGTCTCGTCACGGAGGGAATGGAAAACGCGGTGAAACAATGGACGAGCATAAACGGGGACGGGCGAGTCGGTTTCAATCTAAATTCAAGCAACGCGCGCCTCGTCGTTCGCTAGTAGCCACCACGGTACATCGTTAATGAAATCGCGTGTCGCTTCGATTTTGAAATACGACACCTCGGAACGTAAATAGCAATTGCATCGATGATGCTAGATTCCGCTCGATTCGCTACGTCCGTTTCATCCGTGAATAAAAATCCACTCTTTCGATTGGAAGTACGATGTGTAGTTGCGAAGAAAGAAAGGGAAAAAGGAAAGGAGGAGGATAGCGGGATCGGAAAGGTCGCGTGTCGTCTCACGCCCGAGGGTGCGACGTAGAGAAATCGAGAAAAGAGAGGAAGAGAGGGAGAATCGAGGCTCTTCCGACTTTCACAGTCGGCGTACACGGGTACACGTAAGTAGGTACCTACCATCGCACCTACGCGCCAATTTAACAGCGACCAATCGTCGCCCCCGCAGTAGGAAATGGGTTGCAAATCGGAGAATCAGGATTTATTGCGCAATTAAACGTCCCAGCTTACGACTTCCTTCGCGATTCCGTATCGAACCGAACTTCACCCCGAAGGCGTGCGGGGGTGATCTTTCCTAACATTTTTACGAGGCCAGACCCCCGCCGGTTAATATATTTCGCGCGAGCTTCGTTATCCTTTCTGGATTCTGTGTGCGAAACCAAGTGTCGATTAAATCTGATTTATCTCGCGAAACCCAAACAGCCTTCGGATGATCTGGCAATCGGAAATTCGGGATAATCGACGAGGCAACGTACGTATACACACACACACACATATATATACATATATATATATACACGTATACACACACACATACATATTGGTCCGGAAAAGCGTGGTGGAAACTCGAGTTATAAATTTATACGAATGCTTTCCCCCTCCCGATTTATCTAAGCGATAAGCGAATTCAGGATCGACAGGTTTATAAAATGTGCCGACAAAGAACTCGTGGACCACCACGAGGGTAATTAACGGGCGTTAATTGCCCCGTGCGTGCGTGTACGTCGAAACGATGCGTGTGTTCAGACGCGAGCTGTCACGGCCGATTCGATACGATCGTTCGTGCAATTCGCACGTCAGTCACGCGTGAACGAACACGCGTCTTAAGCGCATTGCTCAGCGACGAGAGCACACGTGTGCCGTTCGATGATGCGCATCATCTCTCACCCCGAGAGATCTCGCTCTCTCACTTTTCGATCCGTATCACCGATTCGTTGATCCAAATCGTCTCTCCCCCTTTCGTTTTCTCGATCGTAAATCAAACCTACGATAGGATAACTGATTCCACGGATTACGCAACGTATTCTTATTATCGGTTGAATCGTTAACGCCGATATTTCACTTACCAGCGCCTAGCGCAGTGTCTCCCAAACCGTTTTTCCACACGCTCGAGATTTTCTCTCGCGACGCCTCTCTCGAGACGAACAGCCGCGTATAAACGTGGAAAATGCTCGCCCCTACGATTTTCACGCGTGCAACACGGGCATCATAACGAGAGAGAACAAGATCGGTTTGCAACCCCGTTCGAGAACGGGCGAGTTGGGAAACACTGTCCCAGGTGGCGAAGCACGCGTCTCGAATCGGAAATCAACCGCACAATCTAGTCAACATTCAATACGGTCAATTAGATTGTGACGACAAGTAAATAAGCCCACAATGTACACCGAGAACACGTCTCGGGGAGCTATCAATCCGTGGAAACCGTTGAAAGTTGTATAGCAGTTGTAAAGAGTTTGCGAACGCGACGCGACGTTAAAAGGGAACCGTAAAGTTCTAACGAACGTGACCTTCTGCACGTATACGAATATGGGCTTAGCTCGACAATAAGTCACGATTCGATTAGCCCGTTGCGAGCAGAGCGGAGGGAGCGAGTCGCGCGTGTGTATCTTATCGTAAACTCACGCCTCCTCTTCTTCTCCCGGAATTCCTCTCCGCCGTTCATTTCAACCGTATCCTCGTAGATATATATGTATATATATATATATATATATACTCACGCATCGTGGCGTGGGTGTACGGATCCGCACGTTAAAGGTGCAACCCCGTATACCTTTAACGATCCCAACCGTATCTCTAATTTCTCGTCTTCGTCTCGCTCCATCCCCGTCCCCTTCCTCTCGCGAATTATTAATTTATTCGATCCAATTCGTATTTCGCGGCGAGAAAAGCGGTCAGAGAGCGAGCGGTCGGAGATGAAAGTCCGGGATTGATATTATATTATATCCCCGGAGATGGGAAACTCGATGGACGAGTTGTAACGAGGATGGTAATCCGGACGTGGACGATCCGCATTCCGGCCAATGTCGTGCTCGAACGATCCGGGACCGTTTATAATACGTAGGTTGGCTCGGTGCGTCCGTCGATCGGTTCTCAAAGTGGAATCGGCGCCATTCTCGCGGAGTGGATTCCCCGGATGCCAGTAGTGGAGAGCGATCGGTCGGCCCTCCGGTGATTTGGAGAAAAGAGGCGGAGAAGAGGGTGGATGGTGGAGAGAGAGAGAGAGAGAGAGGGGCTTTTTTTTCCGCGGACTCGAGGATGAAGATTGTTGGTTTTGCTATGGAGCGGTACACGGCGGTAGTGAATGGCCCGGGGCGGCAAAAGGCGGTTGCTGCCTTTCTCGGAACGGGTCGGAGTTGGCCGCACCGGGAGCGGTGATTGCGTGGTGATTAGCCTCCACCTTCGCCTCTTTCGACCGACTCGCACGAGGGGGGAAGGGAGGAAGCGGGAGAGGCAGGATCGCGTTGGAAGAAGGAACGCCGCGATATCATTGCCGACCCTACACGAGTGTGGGAGCGAGTCGCCCGATACAACAATGGGAGTATTTCGCGTTTGGGTCTGGTAAAGTAACGGCGACGCCACCTGGAAGATAAGTATGCGCTCCGTCACACGTACGTGTCGCGCGGGGGAATCGCGCTCACGAGCGCGTCACAGAAAGACATTAATAAATGCGAGGTTGCACCTTTGCAAACGAAACGAGCAAAAGTGTAGCGCGCACTTCCCTCGCCGAGAAACACTTGTACTCGGACCGAACATCTTCCATTATTTGTACAGATAACAACGGAATGTTTGCGTTATATTTAAGAAAAAAGAAAAAAAGGAAGAAAGAAAGAAAGTAACGTAGCTCGTAGGGGTTAATTGTACACGCTTTTACGAGATAATACGAACGACGACGAAAGTTATTAGAATATTGCAATACAATCGTCGAGTCGAGTCGATCTCTCGACGATTTCGTTCCCCCCGCCCCCCCGCCCCTTCCCCTCCCCCCTCCCCCCGATTTGGAAAAGATACAATTAATCACGAACAATGGTAATAATTATTCGAATGAATCGGGCGAGCTTGTATATCGCGTGGAAGCGATACGAATACATTTGGTTAGCGCGATGTCATTGAAAATGGTAAGTGGGACGCATCTCTCCTTCTACTCTCCTCCTCCTCTCCTCCTCCTCCTCCTCCTCTCCGAATCTCCACGGATACGCGCGCACATAGGCGTGGTGCACGCGTGTGCGCAGAAATGGTGTTTGTACACCGAACGTGTACCATCCTCATCCGCACCTACGACGACAATATCGCGGTACTATGCGCGAGTACACGGTGGGCAAGATAGGAAGAGGCAGGTTATGCACGGCACGCAACATTTAATACGATACGCGGAGGGTTCGTGGTGAATAGCGCGCAGAGGCGTCGAGCTTTCTCCTCGCAACGCGATACGATATCGCGTATATCCATTAACCTTTCCTATCCGATATACCGACGATCTTTCGTCAATACGAAAAATTGACTCGTTATTCCTATTCCATTTGCAACGCGCGCGATGCGATAAAACGAGATATACCATTTTTCTTTCTCTCTCTCTCTCTCTCTGGTCGATTATCGCGTTTCCGCGATTCGAAAAGGAAATCGGGTCAATCCGATCGGATCTCCATCAACGGAATTCACGCGCGGATGGATTAGCGGGAAGATTTGGATTTCGGGAGAAGGAGGAGAACGACCCCAGCCACAAAACCGCTCGATGCCCGCAGATTCGAGGTTGGCGCGTTAACCTCGATCCCGCCAATTCCGCGCTCTTTTCTTTCTTCTTCTCGGTTGTTCCCCCTTCGGCCCGTGCTCCTTTCTTTTCTTCGCGCCGTTCGTCATCCTCGCGTCGTTCCCGCGCTCGTTTGTCTTTGACGGGCGGCGGTTCCCTCCTCCTCCTCCTCTACCTGTTGTGTGCATCGTGGCGGAGAGAGCACGACGATGGTATATTATCCCCTCGCGGCGCGCACGTACGAAGGTGGTTTACGGTATTACGACGATATGGATCACTGATGTCATACTGACGTCACCCATCGTTTATATCCAGAGGTGACAGCCTACCGTTGGCATCGGTGCAAGAGTTGATCGGGAACGACGTTTCACGAGCGTATCTCCGTGGCCGGTGAGGGGGAGGCGAGGGCGGTGGAATGCACGCGATCGGCTACTACGGCGTTCAATGTCATCGTCGATTACATTATCTCGAATCCTCGGCCGGCGATAGGCCGCACACGCGTGCGCACACGTGCGTAAGAAAGCGCTGCTCGCGGAGGCCGATTCTGTACGCGCGTCTTCCCCCTTTTTTCCCCCGATCGTTTCGCCTCGAAAGATCTTCCGATCGAACGCCGATCGGACGGGAGGATTAAACGCGCGAAATCCTCGCGAAATACGCGCGGAATCCTTCCGAGAAGGAGAAAGAATGGATCGCGCGAAGGATTGCGAAATTGGCTCGCGTTTCGATAAAAAACGGAATGGAAGAAAGATCGTGATTAATGGGCGATAATATGCATTATTCATCGCGCGTGAATTCTCGTCAGTCTAGTTCTCAGCGATCGCGCTCTTTCTTCCAACCAATTCCGAGAGAAAGACACGGGCGAGAGAAAAATATTTTCCACGCCCGTGTGTTCATTCACGCTTAGACAAAGAGTTTGTCCTTTTATTAGTTTGGAATCGAGTTTGGCGAGCGAAGAATTTCAGAGTGGTTTCGCGCGGAGAGAAGCGAATTGCCCGACATTTTTTTTGAAACTTCCGTTCGGCCTACGGACGGATCTACGATAGGATGGGCAACACAATGGGGAAGAAAGTGTGGTGGTCGTTTTGCTTGGTCGTGACCGTGGGTAATTTGCCGTTTGTCGCGCGTTCGATTTCGCGACGCGTCTTTACGACCGGCGTCGTAAAGTCCCATTCACACCAAACTCGGAGAGGATTGTATATCTCCCGTCGGTGAACATTCGCGGACGATTATCGTTTAATCTAATCAGAATGACGGTATTTAGCAGCGAGTTGCGTTTCAACGGTGTCGGAAATAATAATTTATGACCATTGAAAAGGAAATTCAAACGCGTTAAGCGTCTCTTTCTACGAGGCTTGCGAAATCGTTTCGCGATATTCACACGCGTTACACGAAAATTACGATTTTCGTGTCTTCTCCCGAGAGGAAATCCATCTCGGGTTTCCTTTCTCTCTTTCCTTTCTTTCTTAAAATTCCCTCCCTTTCCCTCGTGGAACAAAGAGGCGCGGAGAATAAAGGCGAGTGGAATCTCAGGCGAGAGGCAACAGTGTTATCCGATTAAGTAAAATTTCCGAACGCGAAACCGTAAAATCGCGGAGCTCGTGACACGTGAAAGAAAGCAGGGAGAGACTTTTGTGTGACTAACGGCGGGCGGTCCGTTCCTCTTGAAGGGACGTAAAATCGAAGTTTCGCGGCGCAGCTTATACGACCTTTTACGAGGATGTGGCGTGCAACGCGTGACGTATACAGAGACGTCAGCGGGCCTTTTAGATGAAACTGGGTATGCGCGCGTACCACGCCTCGACGTCCCTTTAGGATCTTTACGATTTTCACGCATTGTCGAACGCGGCAAACCGATAACGACCTCGACCTCGAGGTCATAAAGTCGCTCGACTCTCTGTCACCATGTGTCGTCGCGTCATTGCTTTTAACGCTCATCGCGCACCTTCTTATGCTCCGCTGATTAAAATACGAGACGTCTACATAAAGCGCGCTTAATTTTTTCTCTCCCCCTCCCTCCCCCTCTCTCTCTCTCTCTCTCTCTCTCTTCGTAAAGATCTCTCGCGTTTTGAGTTATGGTCACGTTTATTAACGCTAAAACGTATTATATATATATATATATATATTTCTATTTTTGTTATACGTTTGTGTAGTTGCGTCGATTTTTTTTTTCTTCTCTTTTTCTAAATCTCGCCTTATATTTTTGAATTCTCGCGACAAAGTTGTCATCGATCATTTAGATTTGATTTCGACTTGGAACCTGGCGCGCGATATATGGTGGTTAACGCGGAATGTAGTCAGCTCGTCGAATCTTCTTGGAAATGATCGATACACGTAGGTGGAAATTAGAGCTGCGAGGAGCACGTGTTGGCGAGTGTGTAAACGTGACCGGTTGAACGGCGCGTTGTTCGCGGCAAAACGTCGCTACGAGCGTTGCGTGCGGAGAAGGAACGCGAACGAACGGTGGCGATCATTGAACCGACTTTGCAACAATCGCACCGAATCAAAGAGTTGTCGGTGGTCAGGCACAAACCCGCTCGCTCCACCCACGATCCACGAGACGCGTTCTCCATTGTTCGTCGTCTCTCTTTTTTTTTTTTTTTTTTTTTTTCGTCAAGGACGCCGATCGAGAGAGGATCGATCGATCGATGTGCTCGCGCCAACGTTAAACGGCAAGTCATTTTCGTTTACACGGTGATCCTTATCTCGATAATTAATTAATGAAATCCGTCAGAGCGAGGAGTTGGCCGCGAGATCGAATGTTCACCGAGATAAACCAGTTTTATTGGACGAGATAAACTCGGCCGATTTATTATAATTTGCAAGTATCGCGTTCGAACCTTTTGTGTAACCTGAATCGGCGAAAAATCGGCAGCGAGAGAGAGGGGGATTTTTTCAATTTTCAATTTTGAAAGTGCGACACCACGCGCAACGTAACGGGTAATTAAGACGCGCATGTTGTATCCAATATATATATATATATATTATATATCTCGAGTTGTATTACATAACGAAACACACCCAAGTAGCTAAAATATAAATATTCATATTATCAGGATCGGTAATAACTTAACGTAGACACGTATTAATGCAAAAAAGAAAAAAAAAGAAAACATATCTTTTAATTTGGTTGGCAACGTTTCGTTGATTACCCCACTCGTTGGAGCGTGGACATTCCTCCTGTTCGAGAACGAGTTTTTCGAATTTTATCGTCGTCGTCGTGGTCGTCGTCGTTGTCGTCGCAGCTATTCGTATTTCGATCTTGGTACTCGATATCGGTACATCTCTATATTATAGCGGAACGCGATCCGCTGCACTCGCGGCGCAAACAACCCTATAGTTGGACATGAATGAACGCATCGTTCATTGCGCGCAAGGCCCCCGAGGTAAAGAATAGCAATCAACCGCACGATGGATGGCGTCAGGTGGTGGTGAAACATCGTAGATGGCCACGTGTCTCGGGACGGTCGTACGACCATTGCTTATTGCACGTTTCGTAATTGGCCAGACTTCAGAATCAACACACCTCGGGCATACCTCGTCAAACTCGGCATACGACCAATTATACGCTCGACATCCTCCGCCCCATCCTTTTTTCACCATCGTTTTTCAGTTTCACCAGTTTTCCTTCCTTCGTTATTCGCGTTTGATCGATTTTTCAGAAACTTTAACAATCGGGTCGATTCGCTAGGAGCGAGCAATAATCGTGGAAGCCTCGTTGACCAAGGCCTCGTAAAGCTCGAGCTATTTGTCATATAGCGTATAATTTAAACATTGCCTCACTCCACTCTGCTCTCAACTTTCAAATCTTTGCGTACGTAAAAAAGAGACGAACTAACGAAAACGACCTTTGAGAGATACGTTTTTTATTATTCTTAAAAACGCGTTGAATCCGAAGATTTAAAAAAGCTGTATCCATTTCGATTAAGTCGAGTTAATAATTCCGAAATCCGCATCATTCCCCTAAGATACGAGAAATTAATTTTCGTAATAAACGATAATATTATTTCGTGGAAAGAAAGAGCTATGTTCAAAGTATTCGCGATTATCCTTGCAATTAGCAAGGGTGATCAGGAGCAATAACGAAACCTCGTGGTTGGTCCTCGATCGGAACGAGTGAAATGGCAAATTCGCCGATATAAGTAATCGCGAAGCAAGTACTATGGAAAAAGTTGGAATGAAGATATGCGAAAATTATCGAACGAGCGCGACAACTTTTAACGTTCAATGAATCTCCATTTGATAGGGACGGTTCTGTATTAACTTTTATGCTTTTCGACCGAGATACGTACACGTTCTTTAAAAAGAAATTTCGGGATGGACTTTTTACGTCTCCGATAAATTATATCGCCAACGGTCCGCTTATCTTTTATTTGCTCGCGAACAAGGATTTCAGCATTTTACGATATTGTTATAATTACGCGAGCACAACGACGTGAGGAGTGAGGAAGATGTAGAAAATTCGTGTATTTGCGTAGCGGCGAAAAATCTTATAGTTAATCTTCGTGAATATTTTGCAAATTTTACCATCGATCGGAGAAAAATTCGCAATGGAAATGCGGGAGAAACGGAGAGGGGACGTGGTCCCGGTGTATTTTGCGAAATACAAAATGGTGGTATAGCCGACGGTGATAAGCCGACGGGCAAATTGATATTATCGATTCGGTCATAAATCTTGAAACAATGACTCGAGATCGCCCTTGTTTCAACATCGTCCGTGTGTATCTCTCGAGGCAGAAGGAGATCGGACGCGGTGGCCGATAGTCGGTAGTCGGACAGGCGAACCCGTCAGGAAACCAGACAAGAATGCATGAAACTGAATTTATCTCGAGCCCGGTTTCCTCTCCCAGCTCGCTGCCTCGATCCTTCTCTCTTGGGGCGAGCCTCGCGTCGTCCTCGACGGTTGGGCACCGTTAGTTAAAGCGAGTGCTCTCGCGATTAACAAATTGGTGGAAAAAGTAAACGAGAAAGAGAGAGAGAGAGAGAGAGAGAGAGAGAGAGAGAATCGACACACGATGACATACCGACGACACATGTACGTTACGCCTGCGTATCTTGTCGATCGAACGCACGTCTACCACCGCCTACCACGCTTCGGTTTGTCACGTCTTGAGTAATTTTATATGTGAAGCAACGAAAAACTTGGCATCGAGGAGACGGAGATACCAAGTAGGAACGGACAAAGAGAAAAAGGCGACAAAGAGTAAACCTCGACGTCTGTCTGCCTGCCTTTGCGAATGACGTACGTCTAGCGGAGTTTTTCCTTGCATACGGAATTATACGTGTAATGGATAAACGATAAAGAAGTTGGATCGCGGTCGAGCGCGTATACGTTTATTTTCTTTCCAAGCATTTCGTTATGTTGTAAATCTCTTAATATTAAAGAAGAAAAGAGATCGTTGTGATAACGATACGCTTTAATTTTACTTTATTCTATTTTTCTTTTTTTTTTTTTTTCCCCCCCTATTTCGAAGTTAATTCAACCGTCAAGAGAGAGAATACTTGTATAAAAATTAGAACGCGAAAGATAATATGATATAATCATAAATATTTATCTCGTTGTTTTTTTTTTTTTTGAAACGTAATGTTTTGCATAGTGTTTAAATAAGTATCGGTAGCACTTAAGCTAGCGTAACCAATTCTATTCAACTATTTCGCAAATGTATGCTGTGACCGATCTGGATCGGTATACGACAGGTTTATGCAAGCACTTTTAGTACATTTACATTTTATATTCGCTTTCGATGTTACATTTACATTTTCGAAACGTTCGAACATCGTCTTCCTCGACATCGAGGAGATTTACTTTCTCGTAAAATCTCGAGTAAACTATTCTCGAAAAATACTTTGGCCGTGGCCAAATTTAGTTTTTAGATTTTCACGATTTTTATAAAAAGTTATAACGTGAACTTTTATCATTTTCGCGACGAGTAATTTTAAAAATAAATCCCCGCACCGATTATAATATTCTTTCGATTTGCCCAATGTCGTTCTACAGTCTGGAGACTGGCTTAATATTTTGATTTCACGCTGGAATGGCCATATGTCCCATATAACATGTCCGGTGAACCCTGATGAACCCGAAACCGCAACCCAGTCATACGCGCGTTCCTTACGTCTCCGCCATCTTTCTTTTTCTTTCGTTTCTTTTGCGGTAAATCAAACGCGAGGACGGAAAAATCGTCGTTGCGGACGCGCGAAACGTCCGCGTAACATTCCACGAGGATCGTGTTTTTTAATTTTTTTTTTTTTTTTTTTACGATCGTATCGTGTAGCAAAACGATACGAAATGGTTTTTGGTTGTTTCGTGTAATTTCCCGTGCAAGTGAAGGGGTCGATGCAAGGACAAATTGCGATTGGTGCAATTTCGAATGGTTTTCTCTTGCGACCCTATTTCGGTGATTGGAATGCAGCGTATAATTTCAGTTGGTGAAATTGCTTTATTACTTTCACCCCTGACTCGTGAATTTTCGCTACGGCTTTTTCACGACCGGTGAAAAAAAAAAAAGTGTGCAAAAGTATCGCGATCGAAACCCGCGCGTGTACGTGCTCAGAAGTCATCGCGTTATTCCACGCTTTCTCACGATACTCTATTTAAGCGTTTGTCTCTCCAATGTTTTTACGCCAGCACTTAAACACAGTCGATGCTTACGAGAAACACGTTTATATATATATATATACTAAAAGATTAAAGTGCAACAGATTACCGTTACCTCTACCGTTCCGTGTATTCGCTTCGAACAATAAGTATCGAGATCGTTATTTCCTTCCTCCACTTTGTGAAAATTCTCGCAAAAGAATATATCGTCGAAGGATGGATTTCAAATTCGATCTTACGTAAAAAAAAAAAAAAAAGAAAGGAATATCAGACGTATCGATTATAAACGGATGATCGATATCGATATATGGGCAAGTGGCGCGATAAAGTAAAAAGCGTGAAAGCGTGAAAGGTATAGACGGATACACGGATCGAGGAAGGTTCGACGGCGGTGGTTGACAAAAGGAAAGAAGGTTTGCCTCGCCGCTTGTTTGACTCCTCCTTCGTTCGTTTCACTCCACCTCCGATCAGTTTCGTGTGTGATTAAGAGCGGTGAACTTCTCTCCTCGTTCCCTCCTCGCGAATGAGCGAAAACGTAGGTACGCCACCGCGAATCCAGGAAGATGACGAAGCAGCGGTCCACCACGTCGTGGTCGTGGTCGTCGTCGTCCTCGAGAGATCTTCTCTCGTCTTCTTCTTCTTCGTCGTCACTTTCAGCAACGCGGTACGGAGAGACCACCTCCGGGCCGCACGAGTGTTTGATAAACCGGTTAAGGCCCGTCCCCGGATCTGTTTGCCTTTGGCTTTTGTAACTTTACTAGTGTTGTGACTCGACTCGGAGCTAACATGAAAAAAGGGTCCGCGATGGTACCCCGAGCAAACAGTCCGTGTGTGTCCCGGATCAACACGGCGCACGCCTCTATCGGTGACCGTAGCCTGCTCACCGACCGCCAACACACCGTCGTGCCTTCTCGCCCGATCATAATCCACCGAACCGACCGACGTTTCCCAAACAGATTTGTCGTTTGAACAGAGCGGCTGCCCCCAATAATTATTACGAAACGTAATATCGATGGATGGATCGGAATGGATCTTGACCGAAAGAACGAGATGACGATTCAATCGTTTATTAGACCGTCCAATTTGCGTTTACGATCGTGTGTGGTATATATAATAATAAACGTTACGCGTGTAATTAAAATATCGATATTGAATCTTGGCGAAGGCAAGAATCTCGGGAATTTTCCCCTTATCCTTCTCGAGGATCGATATATTTTATAGTTGAAGAAAAATGTGTTAACTATTGCAGGGATCTGGGCGAGTATAAAGAAAGATGGAGAGATAAGTTGCGCACGAAATTCAAGATCCCGTATCGTTTTACGAAAATTTTTGATTTGTATTTATTTGAAACGCCAGAAGGACCAGTTTCACGAGGCTCGTTTCTCTCGCTAGATAATTTATGTTTTTCAACGCGATTTATACGTCGGATTGAATTCCGACTCCTATATAATAATCGTACGATTGGTTTTATCCAGCCGCGATGGTTAATTTACAACCGTGTTATTAGATCATTTTTTCCCCATTCCAATCGAAATATTCGATCAGCCTTTCCTCTATCGTTTTCCTCTCGATTCGTAATCACAACATAAACTTCTCCGAGATATCCGAACGAAAGGGGGAAAGATCGGGTGTTGGATCGAACGATAGAACGTTTCTTTCCTGCCGGCCCTCGATAGCCAAGCCAAATAAACACGCGAGAAAACCGCGCTCGAACGCCGCAACGATAACCCCTCTCTCCTCCTAATAATTTTTCTTATTCCGATCTTGTTCGATGATTGACGATGCTCCGATTATTATTATTCGTGAGTCGTGAACGTATCGCGCATACGAGCGATACATCTTTTCCTTATCGGAATGGTATAATGCACACGAAAAGCACACGCATCGTTATCATGGTGAAAAATAATAGCTTATGCTCGTTTGTATCCCAAACTCGAGATTACGATTGAAGAAAGAAATAATACCTTCTGTCCTGTCGAGATAAGTTTTCCATTAATGTGTTTATACGTGACGTAATCGTTCTAAATTGTTGGCCGCATTCATTTCAAAGCGAATCAAGATGAATTCGCGATGTCGAATCGATAATCGATCTCCTCCAATTTTTTTTTTTTCAACTTTGAACGGATCGATTATCGCGCGATCGCGTAATCGATAATTTTAATTTCAAAATACGCTTTTTTAAACAATTACTGGTAAGTAAGTTCGTAATTGTTACGTTCGATTCGGATAACGCGACAATCATCAATTTGATCCAAAACTCGATACGAAAACTATAACTATAGATATAATTCTTTCTTGACCGAACGGATCGTATCAAGTTATACGACAAATTTCGCGAATATTTTCCTTTCCTTTCGTTAAAGGAAAGTCGACTCGTTCCGATTAAAAACGCACGACTGCGATAATGAATTCGATTAATCTATTTTATATCGAGTTTACGGGATTACGAGTAGATGTAATTACAAGGTGTAAAGAAAGACGAAATAGCCTCGATTCTCGATCAAAGGTTAATCTTCTGAAATGAGTTTGAATGAAAAATTTTTTATATTGCACGTTGAACGGATGAGATAGATATAATTGTGAAAGAAGAAGAAGAAGAAGAAAAAACGTATCGATACGATACGTTGGATAAATTCGTTTAACGAGTTCGTTTGAAACATCTATTCGATTATTTTATAATTTAAAGCGTAAACGATGAAAACGTTTAACTACGTTGGCATCTTTGATTTAATTTTTTTAATCATTCAACTCGATGACTTCGTTCGTTATTATCAAAATTATCATAAATATCGGAGAGAGGGAGGAGGGGTGATGGAGAGGAAGGAAATGCGTCGAAACAAAAGCTAATCTTGAATGTAAAAAAAGAAGAAAAAAATTAAAAAATGACACGTGGAATTTTTTTTTTCCTTTTTTTCTTTTTTATTGCTCAACATCGGAAATAATTATAATTCCACAACAGCGTATATACTCGTTTAACGATTTCTTTTTAATAGTGCGAGACGCGTAAACAAAGAAAAAAAAAAGTGGCTTAAACATCGCGAGGAATCCTCACGTGTCACTGCATCATTATGTACATTACGGCAAAACTCGGCAGAAGTTAGATGCACCTTGTCGTTAGTTCTTTCCTGCGAGTGATTCCACGAAATGCTCACGATAGAAATAAATTGCAGTTTTCCAAGTAGTGAGTAAGGTTGAAAAGGAGGAAACGGGTGCGCGGTCGAAAATCCGAAAAGAACGAGAAACGAATCGATCCGAGGCAATCGTCCCGTGCCCCGAAATTATGTTTAATTTCGAGATTTTTTTCCTTTTTTTTTTTTTTTTTTTTTTTTGCACTTGCGAGCGAGTTTCGCCAGTTTCGGCGCGGCTCTCGCCGATATATACGCGCGTACTCTCCGTTTCTAAAACCGTTTGAAAAGATAGAAAGAGGAAGAGTATAGGCAAATAGTAGGTAAGAGTAGAGAGAAAGTGGATAGAATTTAGCAATGTACACACACCGCCTTAGCGTGGCGAGGGCGAACGCTCCAGCCACCAGCAGCTCGTAGATCATCTCTTCCTCGGCCTTCTGCAGGAGAGTCTTCGGCTCCTCCCGTCGATACCTCTTGCTCGCATCCACTCGCGCACTTCCGCTCCCACCTTGGCTCGGTCTTTTCCCCGGGAAAAGTCAGTATTCGGTTCGGGAAACAGCCGATAGACGCGAGACGCGAAAACGTTGTCTTTTGCGGGATCGAGGGAAGAAAGAGGAACGAAACGAAACGAAACGGAACGAAACGAAACGAAACGAAACGAAACGAAACGGAACGAAACGAAACTGAAGGAGACGAAACGCGTCGATCAGATCGATGTCAACGTGACATAACAGCGCACCAGAAATCTCCGCATCGTGGGATGGTGCAGGTCGGATGCGCGATCGGCAATGGCACGGTTCGAGCAAGGGACGCGCTAGTTGACATTCGAAGTCGAACGTGTCGGTTCGATTGTCTCCCTTCAGCTGTGCGCAGAGTTCCGTGCGGGAGAACCGGCGCGGTTGACCATTCGGCTTGCCGATCTCGTGGTGACTGAGTGGGTCCTCGGTTGCGCGACTCCCAGTTACTCACTCGGGCTCACGGACTCGCCGCTACTCACCTCGTCCTCTCGCTCTTCCACACGCGAAGGTCCCACCTCTTTCCCTCCTGTTCTCTGCCACCACCTCCTACGACACCCCACCTCCTCTCTTTCTCTCTCCAGCTGCTTTCCTTCTGCTCCTCCGGCTACCTTTCGGTCCCCTCCCCACCCAACCCTGCACGCCACCCTCGCCCCCGATATCTACGCCGTTCCTCGCGCGTGGGGGATACCGTGTATTCCACGTATTTCCTATTCAGCCTATTTAGCCTTTAACCCCCCACTCGATTATTAATCATTATTATCCAAAAATTTAGATTCCCTTTCCTTTTTCTTTTTCTTTTTCTTTTTTTTTTTTTTTTTCCTTTTACTTTATCGACCATCGATGAATCGGTTTATTGCCGAATATATTTGTACGTTCGACGGCATCGTGCTCTCCTCGATAAGCGACGCGTGCGATACGCAGATTCTCGGCGCAGAGTGACGTCGAGCGCGGATCGTGACGTCCCGATAAAAATTTTTTTTTTAATTCCATTCTCGTCGCGTTAACGCTTCTCCTTCTCTCGTATTTCTCATTTCGATTTTGTCCGCGATAAATACGAACGATTAATTTCAAAGTTACTCGCGAAATAATAAAATAAACGAGAATCTTCGAGGATTAGGAAGGAAGATAGTAAGACGAGAAACGATAAATTCGTTTCGATTTCGCCATCTATCCGTGGGTATAATAGTATCGTCGGCCTCGTGATCTCGATAAAAATAAGAATTAAAATATCTGATTTTACGATCGACGAAACGCGAAAAATGCGTTAATAATTAGCAAAGATATACGAAGAATCAATCGACAGAATTTACGCTTCTTAACCTTTGATCGAATTTCGTCGAATATCGTCGAATTAAAAACTCTTTCTCTTTTCGTTTCTTTTTTTTTTAAATTTATCGATCGAATTCAATACGAACGAGGATCTCGATCGATTGAAACATTTTGAAACGTCACAGATATACCTTAATATAAAAAAGAAGAAGTAAAGATTTATTCTTAAAATTTTCTTTTCCTTTTCTTCTTAAATTTTTCGATCGATTCGAACAACGAATAAAATATTTAAAAGCCAAACAAAAAGAAAAAAAAAAAGAAAGAAAGAAAGAGAAAAAAGAAACGACACGCGATAATTAATACACGAAACAATTTCGACACTTTTTTCGATCGAGTGGCGAGCAAAGTGTAGATAGTTGGCAAGTTTGCAAACAATTATTATTATTATTATTATTATTATTCGCTAGATAACGAATACACCACACGATGAGCGCATTCGATACTTTTATTATATTCGCGTATGCGTCGGATACGTCACTGATAAGATATTATGTCTGCGATTAGATGCGATCGCGTCGCATACTTCGATCGAGTGATTGTGGACTTTCAGTGGACGACTCATCGTACGATACGATGCCAATATTATCCGTATCCCATGATTCCGGCGATGAAGAAGCATTTGCATCGCTTCTTTCTCGTCTCGAGAAGATCCGTGGAAGGTGTTCCCTATATGCGTCGGCCGCCTCCCTCCCCGCGTTCTCTCGTTCCTATTAGCGCGTGCAAATTATTCGAATATTATGCGCTGCAAATTAGAAGGCACCGCCGAGGTGGGCCCAGACCATCCGGGTCCCCCGCTCGCCTCGGGATTTTAATTTAACGATGCGCGCGCTCTCTTGACGCCCTCGAGACGCGTAACCTCCTCTCTCGCAAGGATTCATCCACACGAGAGGATCGAATTACCCTTATGCCAATTATGCGGCGTCGCGTCGCGTTAATTGACCGATAGTCGAGCGAATAGTCTTCGACTCCGAGATCTTTCAGCGACGCGATCCGAATCGAAGCGCCATTACCTTGGATCGGACGATGGCGAAAAGTTGGTTCGAATCTTTTTCGACCAGCTTAAATTATTATTGAAATAAGATTGCACGAATACGAGAGGTAATGGAAAAGTGAAAGCGAGGTAACGATATTTACTTTGTGAAATTTTTTTTACCGACAATGTGTCTATTTATTCTTCCGTGTCATGCTTATTCACACAAGTTGGAATGATTGATAATGTTATACCAGTTTGTGTAATATATGCGTGACTCGTACGTAAGTATACTCGTACGTAACGTTGCTTTATTTAAACGTTATATTCCGTTGTGTCGAGTTGCATTGACATTGTCCGAGACTGGTGTCTCTCGATAAGAATCGAAACCGTGAAGACGTAAGCGCGCGCGCGCATCTGTGTAGAAGGGATTTCCCTGAGTTTTTCACACGTTTTTCCGTTATATAACGCGGTGTAAAACGCACACTCTTCTTCTTCTTCTTCTTCTTCTTTCGAATACAATCGACGCAGTTGGTTCGGAAAAATGGAAAATTCTCTCGTTACGCAAGGCTAACTCCTGAAATCGGTCGATTTCTCGGTCGTTGTTTCCGACACCGGTGTCGATGCAGGTGTCAAGTTTTTGCTAGTCATTAGAACGGAAATACGTGGCACCGTTGCACCACTTATTTCTCCTTTTGCCTCGGACACGTTTCTTCGCCCATTCTTTCGTCAACTCCATCCGAGAAAGCAAATCCAGCAACCATTACGATCCTTACCGATCTTTCCTTTTCTCTTCGAATTATATCGTATTATATCTGCCAGATATTTTGCCAAAATGTATTGTCACACTCGTTCGCTCGAGTGAGAAGCGAAAATCGATATATCATTTTATCCTTTGTTCAATTTTTATTTATTACAATTTATTTAATTTCAGATAAGAATATAAAATCGTCGTGGAATTATTTTTAAGTAATTTGTTTCGGAATATGTATAACGGCTATATATAGCGTGTAATCATAAATAGTTTTGACATTGTCATTGTTCGCGTTAACTTGCTTCAAGATAAAGTTACTACAAGCTACGACAAGTAGCAATCAGTAGACGCCGAATGATTCACGTTTGATAACTATCTCTAACGCGTGTATATATATATATATAGTTTTGTTCGCGGGTGATTGAATATTTATCCTTTGTAATAAAAAACGATGTTTATCTTTTATCCATTATTGCCGATTTATTTGCAACGCAAAGGCAAATAGTGCAATCGTAATTAAAAAGAGAAAAACGCGGCAAAAATTTGATGATGAAAAAAACGATGTTAAAAGACAAGTGAAAAAAAAAAAAAAGAAATAAATAAAGGAATAAAAGGAAGCGTAATCGTGGAAAAGGGATTAAATCGAGTAACCGGTGTAAATCGAGCTGGTGGGAATAGAGTGTGGAAGTCGGAGAGATCGCTGGACGGTCGCGATAGAAAAACGATCGTAAAAGAAGCGCCACTTCTTTCGTTCGGTTTCGAGCGAATCGAGTGGTAAACGATAAAAGAAGGACAAAAGAAGGACAGTGCGCGTGTTTGGCCGAGCATCGCGAATGGCGTTTTGAATCCCCTTTCGAGTAGCCGTGGCACGAGCGATTTGCTTCAGGCGACTTTGCGCCTCCTCGATGCGAGCAGAAGCTTGAAATCCATTAGTTCCGTTAACTTTCGAGACGAGGATCAACCACCTGCCCCGAAAGAGCATCGATCGACGATAAAAAGGATCCTCTCGCCTCGTCCGATTCCACGGCGAAACGCGCGCGTACCCGTTTCAAAACGCTTGTTGCGCGCACGTACACCGACGATTATGACGCGGGAAATTGATGTCTACGACGAGAGAAAGTAAAAATAGCCGTCCACACGTTTACCACGCGTTAAAATCGATGAAACTTGCATGCCTTGAACTGGAATATCTTCTTTAATCAATCGTCTCGTGACGCGATGTTTTAACAATCTACGAATATCTGCATATATCGTACGTATCCATTAGAGCGTAAATCTATTCGATCCTCGTGTAAAATTCTCGATAATTATTCTCGTCGTACTCGTGACGGAGAGTATATGGATATATTACTTTCACTAGCCGGAACCACGCGATTCGAGAAATAATTCTCTCGAAAGTATTTTTATTAACGAAAATTATTTGAGAAGAGGGAGGGGAGGAATAAATAGATAAACAAAAAGTGAAAAAGGTAACGCACGAGGCTGATCGATTATTCCTCGGCATCGGCTATTTTAAACGTAGCCGCGCGTGTTGCTCGCCGGCTGAGGCTCTCCTCCTCGAACGTTTCCTAGAACGTTCGTATGAAATCGAGTCTGATCGTGAGTCATTCTCACCTATTCGCATTCTCCGTGTTCGATGTTTGATCCACCTTGTCGACGAGCTGCCTGCTTCGAGGTACTTCTCGATTTCACGAGTATATCGTAGGACGTGTCACACCCACACACACACACACACACACGGATATAGGCACGGGCGTGCTAACTCGAAGGGGGTCACTCGAACGATCGAGAGTCGTGATCAGCGCACGCTCTGTAAGGACACTCTCGCCGTATCGGATTAATGAATGACTAGACTGGAGTGGAACTATGAATGAACACCGCAGAGTACTATATAAGCGTGCACGTTGTGGGCGTCTTCGCCGTCTTCTCCTCTCGGCCAATAAGATCCCCTTGCGGTGACTTGCACGCGTTCTAATAAGATTAAGTCTTGACGCCGGCTTTTTCTTGGAAATAGTAGTGCCGATCGCCACCTTTCAGACCGTCGACTCGACCTATCGATCGCGCTAGATATCGCCAACAATTTCGTTCATTATCGCTCTACGATACTCTGACATCATTCCTCTTATGATTTTATTTCCGACGTGATTCATCTCGCATTCTTACCTATTGCAACTTTTTACCCAACCTTTGATTTCTTTTTTTTCTAAAAAGAAGAACGCGTTGCATCGCACAACTCTCGCTGTCGATGAATGTCGACCGTTGCACTTTTGATAATTCAACGTTGGTTGAAAAAATTCTTCTGTACACTCTGTACGTTCGTGATCAGAATTTTGGTTAAAAAAATAACGATATATCTGCTATATACAACGCATTTTTTTCTTTTTTTTTTTCCGAAAAATCGGTCGCACAGAAACATTTTGCACTTCTAATTAACAGTTTCTCGACATTGAGTCGAGTTTCTCAATAGTCTCCGTTATATATCCGTGGCTCGAAGCGAATATTCGTTCGATTTTCGATATTAGAATAAACTATATCGTGATAACGGAAATTCAATTATCGCATATTCAGAGATTTACGTGTATGATATAAGTTGTAAATAAAAATAATAATCTTAATCTTATCAGCAATACTTGTTCCGTCACATTATTTATTCAAGAAAGAGACAAAATTCATATCGAAACGATCGAAACGCGTTTCCGTTTCGAGAATTCGCTTTTGAGAAAAATTTTTCTTTTTCTACGAACGCTTCGAGTCCATCTTTCGTCTTCTTTTTTTTCTTTTTTTTTTCTTTTCTTTTTTTTTGTTAAAAGAATTTTTTTCAAATTGCACATCGAAGGAAAGATAAGAGTATGATTAACTCGAACGTTTGAAGTGTAACGTTTGTTCAAAACTGTTGAAAAAAAGAAAATAACAGACTTACGAAGGTATCCACTAATTGTTAAAGACACGTTACAAATAAAATTGTATAGTTTCCGATTATGCGATATGATAAATGGTATAATAAAAGTGACGACTTGTTATAAATGGTACTTGATTTTTTTTTCTCTACTTTGCATACTTGTTTGAAAGTGGTATTTCATTTCGACAACTTCTTATTTATTACCCGTTTAGGAACAAAAAGAGTATGGAAGAAGGAACTAGAAGTAGAAGGAAAAAGCGCTCGACTCCCCTCGATACGCGTCGAGTTATCGACGAAATTCACAACATGTGAATTTATTATAAAAATAATAAGACGCGTCGTTTATTGCGCATGATTATTCTGACACGATTAAATAGGGATTAATCAAGATCAGATAGAATCACGAACAAAGGTGTAACATGGGACGGTAAGATGGTAAAAATTTTCGTCTTTTAATCCCGATGAATCACGTTTTCGAAGCGAGCGTCTCTTCTGATACGACAATTTTTATCGTGGGTGTTACATCATTATTTAAGCGACGCGCCAATTGTACGCGCGATATAATCCATAGATATTTTCGAAGGTAATAAATTTCGAATTTGGAAAATCGTAGGGAGGGATTTTTCGTGATGGAAAAAAAAAAAAAAGAAAGAAAGAAAAAGAAAAGAAGAAAACGATGAGAAACTACCCGATCCTTAAATTAAAATAAAATACCCGATGAATAACGTCGATATCACCGCTCGCTTATTGCATCCACGTACGCGATAATTATTACTCGTACCGCTATAAATCACAGACATTCCACAAGCCGGAATATTTTACTACTGCCATTTCGAATGGTTTCTAGCCAAGCAAGTAGTTATTTACGCTCAAAAATCGGAGCAAGGAGACATTAAGAGCGGCACTTGGAAGCGGAGGCTGGTGACGCAAGCGTCACTGAACTTTGCGTGTTTCCCGCGAGAAGAATAAATCTCGAGAATGTGAAATCGTGGTTACTCCGGTTGTTGGAGTCGCATGCGCGACGACCGACATCTCGCAAATTATTGGTAACATCGAGGTTTCTGTCGTCGCGGGGCCAGAAAACCTTTCTCGAACGGCCCGTTGGCCAAGGACTTTCGGCCACAAAGTCTCCCGCTGGTAATCCGGCCGAATCGAGACCGGTTGGAAAGTTAATTAAATCATTTCGTTTGCCCGATACTTTTGCGAGTCGATCCATTTCTCGCGTTGCGAACGCGTTGCACGCGTCCAATCCTCGTCTAAACGAGTTTTATTCGGGGGAATCCGCGCAAAAACCAATATATATATATATATTATAACCCTGCCCTCGTCTCGGTCATGTTTCTCGAAATCTTTACACCTTCGATTAAACGATCGAATCGATCGAGCCACGATTATTTATCGAACGAAACTCCGATTTAGGTTTTATCTCGCGACCACTTTCTCGTTTTCGGTGATTTACGGCAACGGGCGAATCGTCGCGTGCATCTTTCTTTCGGAGAAAGGTGTTAAAACGGTGCGAGAAACTTCTCGGAAGTAAAACCGCTTCGAAAGCGAAAGAGCGAGAAAACAATGGGTGTTCGATTTCGAGACCGATACCTTTGCAAAGTCGATTTCAGATCCCGACCCTTTTCTTCCCGATCTTTCGTTTCCAGAATTTTCAAATCCTTTTCTACTCCTCTCCATCTTCCTTTCTCGCCCATTTTCACGCGTCGCGACGATGGTGTGCGGTGGTGGTCGAGCACGACGAGTCGGCGCGGTAAAAAAGACAGAGAAAATACGTGCGAAGCTAGAGCACGGCGAAATCGGTCGAGAACGGTCGGTCGGTCGGTTTCTCAAACGCATCCCTCTTATCTGATCTGCGGTCCAGAGGCATAGACATATAATACGGAACGCTGGCGATCGCGTTGTCAAAGTCTATCCTCCGAGACCTGGTCCCCCGTGGCGAATTCGGCCATTGTTGCCCCGCTCGGGTCTACCTTCTTAGAAGAAACACCGATCGGCCCCCTATAACTTATTAATATGTGGAAGAAAGTTTCATCCTCGTAGGCAAATCCGCAGGGGCGTTAGAGAGCGTTTTCGTGACTCCCGTGGGAACGTGGATCGCCACGGAAGGCGATGAGAGCAGCGAGAGAAGTGGATGGAACGCAACCGAGAGATGGGAGCGTTCCATTGTGGAGCGTTCTCGACAGGTGCGCGGATCCACCTTCCTGGAAATTTCTTGCGCGCCGAGAAAGAATCCCGCGAACAACGAACTGGACGCCTTTGCAAAGAATCGCGATACGCGCGATTCGCGTTTATACGTGTGGCCAATTGAAACACGAATATTCTAATTACGACGATTCGTATTATCATATCTTTTCAATCTCGAAATTTTCAAATTTTCTTTCCATTTCCACTCCTTAATCTATCGTAAAAGTGTATACGACGAAGCGCGCGTTGCTTACTTAATGACCAACCGATATAAAGCGGTTTTCCCTCTATTTCAACTATTTATTTATCCTTGCAGACGTTCCGGGAAAACGTTGAGTTAACACCTTCCGCAAAATTCGTTCTCTCGGTAAAAACGTTCCCATTTAAAACAAACTTTTCCGTGTGTATATATATATCGATTCGCTTTAATTATGATCTTTCGCTTGTTTTCCCTTCACGCGAAACGGAAGGGAAATGCAGAAATACGGAATCGTGTATGAGATAGAGGAGTGGATCGGTACGTACGTAATGGATTCCACGAACAGAGCATGCCAGGTGATACCTTGCGAAAATGTGTAGTACATCCCGCACGTTTACGTGTCGTACGGACGATGTCAGGTTAAGACATCGTCCGGTAGGTAGACAGGTTGACAGGGGCTGAACCAATTACGCGGAATATTATCCCACCGACGATTTCCACTCCCCTGCAATCACCGTGATTAGTGTTTCGCCGACGCTCGTGTACAGCCGTCTCGTAACCACTACCTAATTTGTAAACTCCGCCGTATATAAATATATATGTATAAATATGCGCATATATATATATATATATATATATATATATATATATATATATACTCGTATATAGATGGATACAGTATGCAGTTTACATAATTGGACAGGATACGGGAGAATCGTTGTTAATCCCGAGTGCAGTCAATACGAAGCGTAACTGTATCCCTGATCGTCGTCGTTCTTACTCATAGATTGGATAAAAAAGGTTGGATTATCGAGCCCACACTCGTATATTAATCGATCGAAATATATATCTCTCACCGTTATTAATTGTCCGCTCGTGGATCGAAGATTATTTTATTCCTGTTCGAGACCCGTTTAATCGCGCGGCGACTTATCGGTTACCGGTTTTACGCGTATAACTGAAACAGATCGATTAATTATACGCGTGTCTGTTTCCAAGATGCGTGTGCAAGAGAGTATGCGAAAGGATAGAGGGGCGATATAAATCGGTTTAATAATTTTTTTTAGGGAAATGTAGAGAGGAGGCAGGCAGAGAGCTACTTGGAAACGAGTAAGTAACTACTTATTGTCACCTCTAACGAGGCCGCGGCAAAAACTCGTGCTATTCGCAGGTGGGAATGCTGCCAGTTTATGAAAGTATCAATTACCTTCTACGTCCAGTTCTCTAATGAGAGAAACAGAGCCATGGATCACCTAGTCGCCATAACTGTGACTTCTAGATCCGTTGCGATTTTTCTTTTTTTTTTTTTCCTTTTTTTTCTTTTCCTTTTTTCATAGATCGGCGGTGGTGGACAACGATCCACCAATCGGCTGTTTACAGTCGCGAACTCCTTTAATTCCTTCCCGACCAATCGCTGCGATTCCGTTACGTAAGATTATACTCGGATTGCGAACAACATTTACAACTTCCATTTACAAATGTTGCCGATGATATCGCGGTTGAAACGAGACGACATCGTCGAAATCGTCGATTTATCCATTTCGTTGCAGCCGAGTAAGTTTTATAACGATTCGTAAAAGATGGAAAATCGTATTAAATTCGATCGATCTCGTATATATACATATATAACACAATCCTGGATCCTACGAGCACGCGTTCTCCGTTACGGAAAATGATCGACTTTCGTTAAACGAGGATTTTTACTCGTCGAGCAAATATGATACGAAGAAAGCATTAACAATTTTACGGATCATGTGCTTCGACGACGAGCCTAAACTATCACCATATGCATATAAACATAGAACGTAACGATCGGAACGGTTACATTTACGATCTCGTAAATCTATTTAGATCGCGATACGCGGCTTTCTTTGGCCGTAATTCCTGATTTGCGGCCGCCACCATGCAAGCATGGGACGTAAGATTGGAACTGCCAACTCGAAATCCATACAAGGATAGGATTCGCGTGGACACCGTACACCAGTGACGTCACCCACTTTTCTGGGGTTTCATTGTTGAAAGAGGAGAGGGACACGCTAGGCATAGAGGAGGGAAGGAAGAAATAGGCATCCGAGGTTGGGACCGGTAGGACTCGTGCGGAGGAGTAGGGTAGGTTGGGCGCGTAAATACACCTTACCTACGTAAACTTTGTTTCCGGAGGATCGATCGATCGATAGTTGGCCGGTAATTAGGAACCGCTTCGCTCATTCGACACTTCCATTCGATAAAATCGATATGGGAGGAAGTACGGATGAGCTGGGCAAACTAAAATTTCGCGCGAGTGGGTTTCAGATGACATAAGCAAACCGGTACTACGACTATTTATTCAGTACCGAGAGATAAATAAGAGTTTAGCTAAGGAATAGTTGTAGTTCTGTTCTGCGTTAAGGTTCCACTACGCAGAGGGAACTTGTTTTATGGATCTATTGTAGTAAGACGTCAAACCGTAAAAGATTATCCACCTACAAAAAATTGCTAACAACTCGATGAAGATAAATATTATGAGAGCAAATAAAATTAAATACAATTGTAAATAATAAATATATACGTGAAATTGTTTTGAATCGCCGAGTAAAGAAATAATCGTCGCGTAAGAGATGCAAGAAAATTCTTTGACATCTCGGGGGATGCTCGATTCGATATTTTATCGTTCGACGATTAAAATGTTACGCGATTTTATCCGGGAATCCTAAAAAAAAAAAAAAAAAAAAAAAAAAAATCGTTATTGCTCGAAACGTCTCCTCTTTCCTTCGTTTCTTCTCCGCAACATTCTCATTGTTATTTTAAACAAGCGTGCCGAATTCGAATTTTTATCGCGATTCTCTGATCCAGATCGCGGAGACCATGACCATGGTAGCGATGATGTCATCGCGATCGAGGACTTTCTCTTCCGCGAACTTTTGCCACGCGGGCGGTGCGTCCGTGCACCGCGACCACGCGGAGGTGTGCAGCGTTTCCATTCATGAATTCGCTCTTTCCTCTTAGCTGGAAATTGCTCGATGTCGAGTGGGAGGTAAAAGCATCGGCCTGCATAAGAGAAACCCAGTTTCGCGTGCCAGGACCAATTCGATTTCATCGCGCTCGATATCGCGCGATCGCGTGAAAGTGTACATTTGCAAATCGGGGATATCGGGGGGTGGAGGGGGGGAGAGGGAGAAAGAAAGCGTTTGAACGAACTAGTTTACACCGGTTTAAACGTTATTGTGCGTAATCTTATTCATTTTTTTTCTTCTTCTTCTTCTTCTTCTCTTCCTCTAATCGCGATTTGTCATTTTTCATACAACAAACGAAAGGAAAAAAATATCATATCACGCGAGATAACATGAGACATGAGTCGAGAACGGATAAGATTCTCGGGGATGGTTCGTAGTAAATTTTCATTGTGCGATTCAACGAGAGGGACGAGAAGTTCTCGTTGTGAAGAAAAAGAAAAGAAAAGAAAGAGAGAAAAATATCGTTATCGGCGTAACTCGGTGGTCTTTTCCAACTCGAGCTCGAGTGGAGTTTCATTCCTTCCGATTACGTCGGATGCCACCGGTATCGGACGTTGTTCCGATGTCTAATGGTCCATATTAAGAGGGCCGATTATCTACGTCACCAGTCAAAACTCGACCGAGACACCGATTAAGCGGTTGAATTAGGTCGGCAGCGGGTGCAATTAATAACGAAATGACACATCCATTAGCCCTGCGCAGTTTCCTCGCTTGCCATTGATCTTTTACCCGTCTCGATAACGCGTATTTATCCGTGAGTGAATACGAGTATTCGATTCGCTCGTAATCCGAATGAGAAATGTTCCCGAGCAACGAACCGTGCTCCTTTGAAAAATTGATAAATTTCATAGATCAACAGTTATTAATCGGGATGACGCAACAATGAAGAAGAACAATAATCGAAGATTACTGCGCGCGAATCGACTAACCGTTCGAACATACGATCGTTCGACGAACGCTCTTTACGCTCTTTCCGTTGCTCGCATAGTTGCGTATGCGTAGAATTCGGTTCGTTGCTCGATAGATCATCGTTTACGTCATCGAAGATTCGCGCGATGTCACGATGACGTCGTTGCAATATCGTGTCCAAATATTTGTTCGCGATCGTGTCGAATCTTCCGGGAAGAGATTTAACAGCGCGTTGCCATAATTGGAAGAATACGTCGAACCGGAAATACGATGACACCATTTATCATTTTATCAATCTAGGCTAGATCGTAGATCCGGATATTAATACGCGTGATTGAAAATTTCCGATGACTAAACGTTACGTGCAACGTTGATTGTGAACAAACACGTTATCCTCGAAAAAAAAAAAAATCATCGTGGATTTTTCGGAATCGTCGATCGAATCGAAACTTTTATCGTTCGCTCGAGATCTATTTTCACGTCAGGAGGATGTCAAACGTGACGCCACGTATTTCAATACACTATGCTTACGATCGAAAGAATAAATGAATGTTTGCATAATTTTCCAAACGACAATTTTTATCGCGACAATGATACTTTCGCGCGAGGAAAGACTGGGAGGACGGGCGGCGCGGCCACCAATATGAATGCAGATTCCGCTCGTAGACAGTCGTAAGTTTCGTATTCAAATTCGTGAGGTTTGGCCCGCGTCAACCCGTCCACCGTGAATTATAGCAGTGACACGAGCACGACCGAACCGAGTCAGATTAAATAAGCAGCAAGGTTTTTTAGATGTTTGTGCTCGCGTCTTCTTGCATCGAGCGTTGAACCGCGTCGCGTCGTTTTATCGTTATAAGGACGGAGATGCAACGAAATATTCCTATTTACCTTTCTTTCTTTCTTTCTTTCTTTTTTCTTTTTTTATTTCGAAAAAAGCTTTTAACTCGCATGAATCAACGCAATAAAAAAATAAATAAAGTCGTAAAGAGCTGGCGAAAAAGTTGTATCGTATTATCAGATTTCGCAACAACGACGCGCAGATACGATTCGATTCGAAAAATTCCTGCACGGAAATTTTTATCGCTCGGGGTGGTGGGAGGGCGAAGAGGGTTGCAATTTCGCCGGTGACGAAGCACGTACGTTCGTTCGTGGCGCAGGTATCGCGATGATGGCGCGGGCAAAATTCACACACCAGTGAGACGAAAAGCGAGATCGATAAAACTTTGTGGGCCGCACAAAGAGCGTTATTTTCACCCGGCCGGATTTCTTCGCGGCGATAAGATAGACGGCGAAGAAGCGTATTATGTCCGGTGGCGTACACCCGAATAACCCGACGTTTTCTGCGAGAACGTTGCCGAACGTTTCGTAAAAATCAACGAACGAACGCATCTCCTCGACGTTTTATTCGAACGCCTTCGCAGCAACAGCTTTCCAATAACGCATCGGCGAACGCGCATTCGCGCCGCGAAACGAATTAATTCCCGTCGCGACGGCTACGTCAAACTGGTCGGGACGCGCGCTGGCTGCGATCCTTCACGATCCTCTTCCTCGAGGAGATGTCCCATCGATACGTATATACTTGGTAAAACATCGATTTAACAGCGCGACAACTAAATAGATATATTCCAGAGAGAGCGAGTACACGGAATCGGAATTAAATTCCTCGCCGATCTTGATCGATCGTTGATCGATTTAAGTTTGATTTATCGACGTCTCTGTATGCTCGTAGCATACCATTTCTCGCTCGAATCGAAAAAATTCGAACAGTAGACTCTGCTCTTTATCGGATGATAAATTTCCAATGATATTCGATATTTCGTTCCGAATTTTATCGTATCGATCCCCGTTGCATTTCGTGATTGGTCGGTGAAATCGCGGAAGAATAATAATTGTAAATTTTACCAATTTTACCATTTCACTTGGTAAAATGTCGTTAATAATATCGGTTCGATCGTGGTTCGTGCGCGAGGAGAGGAGGATTTTCGAGAGGTATCGCATCGCATCGCATCGGCAGAAATTGTCGAAATCATCGACGTTTTCGCAAATACATTATAATAATTGTGAAATAATGAATTTATAATTTCCGCAAATGATACATGATGGCCCCGCAAATTATACCCACGGCACGGCAAAACAATTTCTGTCTCTCGTTTTCTCGTTTGCTCACGCTCCCCGCGGTGGACCCCCCTCGTTTTTTGCGCTAACTCGTCGAAATTATCCGCGTGAGAAAATCGCGAAAAACGCGATATTTCCCTTTTCCCCCTCCTCTCTCCCTCTTCCCGCTCCCTTTTCTTTTTCTCCACTCGATCCCGAACGCAAATACGCGCCCGTAATGACACGTCATTTTGCGGCCATTCTTTCTGCTCGTCCCCTTCTGCTCATCGCTTATTGGTATACAATATTATACCATCAGCCTACCAGATATAAAAGTCACGGTAATGGCTTCGACCGAGACTCTTGATGATACCGAGATAAGAATTACGTTCACCGATCCTCCTCTTCCGTATTATCTTCAAAATCGCGTCTTTTTCTTTCCTTCCTTCCTTCTTTCTTTCTTTCTTTCTTTCTTTCCTCTTCGTCTCTCTTAATCGCGCTCACTCGATCAACTTTCGACCGCGTACTACTAATACGCGTATTTGTTCACGTGTGTCGATGTGTATCGATGGAACGGATAATCATCGCGGAAAGGAGTCGAAATTGCCTCGGTTTCGGACCTCCTTTCGTCGCGTTGTAAACAATTTGATTTCACGTGAAGGAGGGGGATCCATCGATCTCTTTGCAGAGGAAAACAAGTTTTTACCGTGCGAGAGACTGGGCGTTTTTTAATGCTCGTTTTCGGGTGTTAAGTTGCTCCGCTCTTTCGTAGGTGTGCGCTCTCGGTAATTACATAGGGCCGATCGTTGCAACCAACCAACTCCCACTTAAAAGCATCGAGCATATTAAATATTAATGCACATTTAAATAAACTGCGAACGGAACAAAGGTGGCTCTCCAGATAACTTCGTTATCCTCGCCAGTTCTCAGATAAAACGAGCAGTTAATATCGATGTGCCAATTAACCAGATGTTTACACTCTGTTGAATTCTTTATCTTTCAACTTATCTAACGCGTCATTGGCAATCGCGTTAAAACATTGTTCGTTAAACATTTTTTCCCCCTTTTCTCTTATAATTTAATTGTGTTAAAAGCGTGATTACATCGAAACCGGTTTAAACACTTCATCTTTCGAAAAGTTACTCTTCGTCGATTGATTCATTCGTCGTTGATTCGGTTCAACGACCCGTGTATTTTAAACGGCGTTGTGTAAATCGATCGTATCGTAGCAACAGGTGTTCTATCCGCAAAATTGTTACCACGATTTTTTTTTTTCTATCTTTTTACCTCGAATCGAGCCGTTTTTAAATGGGATCGTGTTGCAAAAGGAGCTAGGAATTTCGAGAAACGACGTATGTAATTATAAACGGCGAGTACAATACACGGTAAAGACTTACGAACTTACTTTAATTACGAAATAATCGAAAGATTATCGAACGACTTCCCCGAGCTTTATACATAGATAAATGTTTTCAGTAAGAATTTTTTTCATTTGTTTATTATTAACAGTAATATATCACAAATTATCGAAAGATTATCGAAAAACTTCCCCGGTTTGTTTTATACATAATTTTTAGATAAATGTTTTCGGTAAGAATTTTTTTCATTTATTTATTTATCAACAGTAATATATCACGAATAATCGAAAGATTATCGAAGAAGTTCCCCGGTTTGTAAATGTTTTCATTAAGAATTTTTTCACTCATTTAACGAGTTTTATTATATATATATATACTCTTCAAGATTTTTCTACACTACAAACTACAAAAAAATAATTTCGTTTGTGCATAATTTATATTTATAACAATGATATTTAATTTGTTTGACATCCGCGATTCGTATCAATTCATCGAATTAAATCGCGGATGATTTAACGAGCTTATGATTAATAGAATACGATTTCTCTTCAATTTCGATGTTGCTGCATCAAAGGAATCCATTAAAGTACCGGAAGTGCAAAGCGTACGAGTGGAGAAAGCCGCGAAGAAAAGTCATTGAATTTATAATCTGTTGTCTCATACACGTGGGATTGACTTTTTTTTGTAAGCGGACTTGCGAGTACTCTCCCCTCCTCTCTCTCTCTCTCTCTCTCTCTCTCTCCGCACAATAATTTCTTACGATTCTTAATTGGGTAAATTCATGGAGAGAAAAGAAAAATTCGCTTTTGAAAAATGACTCGTACATTTCATTTCTTTGTCGTAATAAAATAAAAGTGATAATTAAACGCGTTGCGTTTAATATCAAATGTAAAAAAAAAAAAAAATCTATTTAAATATTTGATAAATTGATCGATAAACTACGCTAGAAAATTTATTAATGCAATTTTCAGTGAGTTTGCATTCTTTGCAGTGGTAAATAGTTATCATTTGCAAAACAGGTTTACATACACCGTTCTTCGACTAATAATTCTCGGTCTCTACGGTCTATCATCCTACGACCCTCGTTTGTCGGATAATCGATGTCAACGCATTCGTTAACCAAGTGCACTAACCGTATAATATGCTCCACATACGGATACTCGTTTTCTAATTTATTGTTCCTTCGTGCAATCGCGCTTAAATTTTTTTTTTTTTTTTCTCCTTTACTCAGACTTCTCTCCTCTTAAATAATTATAATATCATCGGAATGCACATTCGCGCGATGCCTCTTCCAGTTGTGCAATTACCGATAATAGAAATTTTCTATCCTATATTTAATTATTATTATATATATATATATATAAATATAATTATATCGACGAGTCAATTATTTTTAACCGTGATAAAATAAAATAAAAAAAAGTAGTATAGCAAGTGAAATAAAAAGATGTCCGGTTATAACCGGATATAACGAGATATTTTACGCGATGTTTCCGCGATTTTTATTCGTCGGCTCACTTTAAACACCTACGCGTAAAGAGAGATATAAAACGACGAGAAACGAGGATTCAATAAGAACGGGTGTGCTATACGGCGTTGCCTCGAGATCGAATAATCCTCGCAAGTTCGCAAAGATAAAACTGTGGCACGGAAAGGAGATCGTTTTTATCGAGAACGGACAGATGATCGAGATGAATGGAAAATATATCTTGGAGAAAAATTGTAAATCCTTTTTCCTTTTTTTCTCAACGTATTATCTAAGGAGAGAAAAGTAAGAGTAAATTCGTGGAGCAATCGTGGTCGAACACGTGGTGTTTCGAGTCCTGAAATGTGAACCGCTGCACAACAACGACGACAACGACGACGACGACGACGACGACGCTGAAAGTATGCACCCGTGAAGCGAGGTAGTAGCATTGATACAAAGATATGTAAATTAAGGCCGAGGCTCTGAAGTAAGTGTATACATATAGCGGAATGGTAGAGGAGGAGAGGACAGCGATACGAGAAGGTATGGCGACTAGGTGCTCCGCTTACGCGAGCAAGGCCTAAAGGATGAGACCGGATAAGCGTGCACTTTATTACCAGGACGTGCCCACGCGACCTTATTAACTCGTCGCTAACCATGACGTCACTATCATTAACCAAGTTTCCAATATCACTACGATATCGTTCTTGCTTTCACCGTTCCGTTGCTTTCACGTTTAACCAGATGTAAAGGTTGAAAGTTGAGGTTTAGATAGATAGATAGATAGACCGCGTGTGTAAAACTGATCGTTGCGACATACTATATTTATTACGTATTTGCGCATAAGAGGAGATACTACAAATAATTGCAGGAATTCTCGTAAAATACGGATTTCCAGAGAAAGAAAGAGAGTTTCACCTTCTAAATTATTTTGTTGTTATTATTATTATTATTATTATTATTATTAATTTCGTCGTTGATAAAAGATCAGATAGAGATAGAATTTCTGGAGGAAAGGATAATCTGAAAAAGCGTTATAGAGGGGAAAATATGGAACCGGTTCGGATGAAAGAATAATATTAAATGTGTTCGTGAAAAAGCGTTCTCGATTGTATTTAATTATAGTTTAAACGAGAGCCAGAGAGAAACCGATAATTTTATTCGTATCGACGATCGTATACCCCGACGGTCTCTATTGTTAAGCAACATATACAAGTTTTACTCGCGTGAAAACGATCATCGCACGTTTTCATCTCGTTGCGCGTATCTCGGTGATCGTTCGAGATACGAATACTCGCTCGTTTCGTAAAATTCGCCAACTTACGAACGTAATTAGCAGCTGTTACGGATTACTTTGCCTGAGAAGCGGAGGTAGAAAGAGGGGGGAGGAGGTGGGGAGAGAAACGAATCCCTTAAAAGATTCCGTAAACGATATCTAAATATAGGTTCGCTCTCCTTATAATTAACGAGGCAGTGCCGTCAAGTACCTGTTATCCGGTGGGAGGGAGAAGCGGCGAGAGGGGTTGGAGCACGCGCGTACACACCCTCTCTCGCAAGAGCTGAGAGACGAGAGAGAGAGAGAGCGTGGCCTCCCTGTCCACATTCTAGAGATTCTACAGCCGAGGCGGATGCGCTCCGCCGCGCCGAAGGGCGAACGCTCCTTCGATCCTTTCTCGTTCCTTTCCTTCCCTCCGGATAGACTCGTCCTCTCCTCCTACTCCTCCTCCACCTTCCCCCCTCGCGATTACACGCGAAACACAACGGTGATTTATCTGGCCGGTTCACGGCGCGTAATTTACCGCGACTTAATTGCATTTAATCCAACCGGCGCGATTGTAAATCGCGAAGCGTGGTCGCGGCACGGTCACGCCTGCTGTCGATACGTACGTAATTACGTCCTCCGTGTGTCGACGAGGCGAGGAAAATCGGAGGAAAAGAGTGTTTTCGCGCGCCAACAGTCGAACGGAGGAGGAGATCCTTCCAAATCCTGGCATGTTGTGTAATTTAAAAAAATCCTCGGGATCGTTGTTGCAAAGATACGTTGCAACTTGTTGCGATATGTAATTGCTCGTGTAATTTGCCGTCCGCTTTGGCGAAATAAAAACGTTTTTCTTCTTCTTCTTTTTTTTTTTAACCGCGTCGGATCACGGTAATCAGAGGAGAATTGCCCGCTCTGCGTATATGTCTACTCGCGAGAGCAGTGTATAGTATAGGAAAGTAATTAGGAAAGTAAGATCTTAGGCTGGTGCTACCTTTGTGCCTTGCCTTTGGAATATAACCACGTACCGTGTTTACCTATATTTCGTTTCGTTCGCGATCCAGAGATAAATTCCAAACGGATTTCGAATCGGATGCCGAGAAAAGTATCGTCGTCTATCGGACGAAGTCGAACTCGTAATTATAAAATCCGATTTCGAACATCAATTTTGAACATTAAACGCGCTCGATCAAAGAATATAAATCGTGGAAAGAAAGGAAAAAAGAAAAGGTTAAAACTCGACGGAAGATGGATTCGCGGACGCGACAATCGAGCGGAATATCTGAAAAATTGGTGTACGCAATTTGAACGCCGGTCGAGGAGGTTGCATTGGAAAGGTTCTAATCGCGTCTAGCGACGTTATTTCCATCGAGGCTCGCGCTCGTGACACCGTTCCGATAAGGTCTGGCCGCGATGAAGACGACGTAGGAGAGGAACGATGAAGCTCGACGCTCGCGCTTATTAAATTTGCATATCGCAATTTATAGCACGAACCTCGAGCGTCCACCTTCGATCACGATAGTATTGTCCCATCTGGAAAAAAAATCCGGAATTCATTCCGGCGTTTGCGGGACCGGGGTGGGGCAGGGGACGGCAGGGGAGGTGAACTCGATGAGAACAGGTTGACCGAAGAGAGCGGAGCAAAGAGTCCAAATCGACCCCCCTCCTTATCGCTGTATTATTCTTTTTCTCGAGGGAGCCTGGCCTGCATTATTCGCGATCCGTGGCCACCGCGCAACGATAATTTCAACGCTGCCTCCTCGTAAATCTAGCCGACAAACTGGTACCACACCTCCGCGCGAGCAAATTTCTCTTATGGGCAAAAAGCGACGAGATTGGCAACCAATAAGCGATCTCAACGGGCGTTGCCAACCGTTTCTACCGCGCACGTGAACGACACGCTCGAATAGACCTACCTTCCGCGAGGGGCCCCCTTTTTTTCGCGCGTACACCTGCGTACCTATGCGCCCGATTCGACCGAGGATGCTTGCCCGAGTAATTCGAGCAGTGATTCTTTCGGGACGATCTCGTTCGAGAAAGAGAGAAGAAATCTCTGGTCGTAATTTTAATTCCGACGAATATTTTCTTTTTCTTTTTTTTCTATTTTTTTTCTTTTCTTTTTTTTTTTTTTTCGAAGAATTCGAGCAATCGCGAATGGTTTCTAAAAAAGGAATTCTCGATCTCGTGTGTTGGTATCGTTCGAGACGTTTCGATTCGAAAGAGAGTAGCAGCAGCTTCTTTACGAGAAGCTTGGTATCAACTCTCCGGTGTGCAACGCATAATAATATCGAGAAACGTACGGCTGTCGCGTTACAAGTTACAACAGACGCTTAACTCTTGCCTACGATTTATGCTGAATGTGAAAACGCATGACATCATCCCAGTAGATAGCTCAATTAGTTACAAGGATTTATAAATACACCGATCGATCCGGCCCTCTTTTATCTTCGCTCCAACCACGAAATTCAATTTCATATTCTATCGAACGAATTTCTTAATATTCAGAAATCGATATGGAAAATATGGAACGTATAATAACGTATTTCCTTGAATCATTTTCAATCCTTCGGAACGGATCTATTAATATTCGATCGCATCGAATGGCAAACGATTTCTTCTTCGAAGCGAATCATCCGTCTAATTTCTTCGCCTGCCTAACGCTACACCGCGCGTATCGAGGATCGTCGAGCGAGAAGAGTCGCGTTATTTATGATCGAACGTGAAATTGTTCCCGTCCCACGCCAGCCATGATTGTCACATAACTCGATACCTCATCGCGCGTCTTAATATATTCTCCTCTCTCGCCTCTCTTGCGCGGTAATAATCGGCGAGCGAGTAACATCGACACAGATTTCCAAACGATCGTTCCGTCCTCGAAACCCACCCTTCTTCCAAGGGGAAAAGATATTTTCGAAAAGATCGAGTCGCGTAACGAGTGCGCGGATCGCGAAATATCATTAGCGGGCGCACTGGCGTAGAACGAAAACACAGAGAGAATAATTCGTCGAACGCCGAGGGGAACGTAGGCGGCCCCCGCTACCATTTGTTTCGACCGAGCGCGATAGGACGAGCTCTATCCGTCTTCCCTGGCTTCTTCCTTTTCCTGCGAGGGAGGACTCGGCCGTTGGAACAGCGCGACGATATCGCAGGAATTAAATCGATGCGACTCCAAATGTCCCGTACGCGAATTTTCACGGATCGATCGAGCGATAAACTAGGAACGGGATTCGTGTGATCTTTCGATTGATTTTTAATCTGTCGATCTTTTTTCTCGAAAAAAAAAAAAATACCGTTCTTCCTCTTCTTCGTCGATCTTGATCGAAGGGAAACGGAACGATTAATATAAAACAATTTATTCGGAAATTATACGATGCGATCTCGTCTTATCTTAAGTGGAATTGAATGTACAGATTATCGTCGGACAATAAGATCAGATAACTTAAAAATTTAATCGATTCGTCGTGTTACTTGAATCGTCTCTTTGGCCCTTTTTTTTTTTACAACCTAGCTAATGGAAAAAAAAAATTGCCAACAAAACTCGCAAAAGTAAACGTGTAAGACCAAAAAATACGATTATAAGATCGGTGCAACAAATTTTACCGAGTATCGCACGTAACGAATGCGTTGTTAATTCGTTCCTATCTTCCGTTCGCACCTGTCAGACAGAACCGGATGTCGGTCAGACAACAGCGAGTGCACAGAGTATTAAAGCCATTACGACGTACGCTCGAACCTTAATCTTGCTGATATCTATATTCGCGCGACACCGTTCGATCCTTCGAATCGACGAGTGGCAAAATTCCGAGAGGGAGAAAAAGGAAAAGGAGGAGGGAGATGGGATTAAAGCGGCAAACGATTACTATCGTTTAGCCCTGCCACGATGATAATCTTACGTATTCCCGACATCTCTTTAATAGACTTCTTTTATTGCCCGGTTTGGTCAACAAGCAATTTCGTGTTGGCAGGTAGACGAAGCCAGTCCTATCTCAAGCTGTTACGAGCTTCTCCAACCACCGCGACTACGTCTTAAGTGGGAATAAATCTGCCGACCTTCGTAACTCTTTCCTTCGCTTCTCGCCTTCCTCCCGAAAAGAGGTGGCTCCTCGTCGTAAAACGCGTTAATACGTTTAGCGGGGCTGAATGGGGAAATGATCTGGAAACACGTGTCCCTATAAAACTCGGGGCTCTAGCGCGAGCGAGAATTTCGAGGCGGAAAGTCGGCCGAATTCTTTCGAAACGAAAGAAATACGCACTTTTAAAAAGGATAAATCAATTTTAACAACTGTCCTATTCCTATCGCCGCATATTAGTTATTGCTTTCGAAAGCGATGAAATCCTGACGAATTCTCGAGTTACGTACTTATATATATATATATATATATATATAGCTACACCGATATAAACGTATCTTCGATAAGAATAAACCGAAGGGAGAAAAAGGCATTGTCCCGGCCGATCAGTCGGGAAGGAGCGGAAAAGTTTTTCGCTGGAAGAGTAAGTTATGACGCATGGATTTTTCTTGGTCTTCGAGTGACACCCTCCTCGGATTCGATCGGCGCGACCTTGTTCGCATAGGAGCTCCGCCAAGTGGAAGGCGGCTCGAGCTAAAAGGGTCGATGACGAGAGAGTTCGGAAATGCGCGTCCCACGTGGGTGAGTTAGTGCAAAGCCATCCTTCCTCGGCGAGTGCACTCCTCGCGCGGGTTTGGTCTCGAAAGCGGGCGAGGAATCGGGGGGAAAGAGGTCGGATAGTGGCTGGTCGGAAGAAGCAGCATCCGAACAGAAGAAGAAGAAGAAGAAGAAGAAGGAGAAGGAGAAGAGGAGGAGGAGGAGGAGGAGGAAGAAACAAAAGAAGCAGAAGGAAGAAAGAAAAGAAGAGGAGAGAAGAAGGGTCGGGCGAAGAGGAGGTAGGACGAAAGCTCAGGTGTTCCGTTTCTCGGGTCCCGGACTCATCCGCGCGACGGTTTGGCGAACCCGTTGTCGGTGAACCGTCGGTTCACGATACCCGTTCTCATCTTCGCCCCACTGGTGCATCTCGCGTCCGTCTGCACGCCCACGCTACCGCACGACTCCTTAAAGTCCTACTCACAACAGGAAATACACGCGGATATCGCCTCGTTTTCGCCACCACCGATCCGTTTATTCCTTTCTTCGCTTTCGAGTGCAGATTTGCCTGCCTGTTGCTCGATAAAAATTCGTACAAAAACGAACGAAATCGAAAGATTTCGATGTTACGGGTCGATGTCGAGAGGAGTTCGACATTCGCAATTGTATACACACGATAGGTTAGTGTAGCTTGGTTTGTCGGTGGGGAAGGGCAACGAAACTCGCGATAATAAATTCTGGGAAAATCGGCTTACGTGCTCGACGTGTTTGGTAACAGGTGAATTTACGTCCCAGCGGATTCTATTGGATTTCAGTCTTAACGATATTGCGAAACGACGTCCCTCGTCGGCATGGACAACTACGTTGCTGCTCTTTTTTATCGAACACCGCGACTGCGATACTAATTATTTCCCGCCATTAGAAGCGGCGTTTATCGTGCGACTGGACTACGTTTCCACGTAATGTAACTATTTTGCAAAATCGTCTTTTCTTGTTCCCTACGTATTACACCCTAATTGGTTTCTATTTTCCAAAGTGAGATATCTAAGGTATAAATCACCGATCGTAAACCCGATCTGGCTCTCGAACTTTTTTTGGAACGCGTGTCGAAACGTTTAAAAAAAAAACTATATATATATATATCTCATTATATTCGTTATTCGAAATAACATATGAATAATATTATTTACAAGGCGAGTATAGCGAGAAAGAATCGAACGATTATTATCATTATTATTATTATTCATAATCTCAGGCTTCCTCGTAGTGTCGGGCAGCCCTTAGCCTCTGACAAATCGTACGTATACCGAATCGTCGACAATACGAAGGCGGCGACGAGTGCACGCGCGTTGAGCGCGATTCAATACGCGAGAAAAAGAGATGCTCGAGAGCAATTATTATATATATATATATATATGGCAGCACGTCGTCTCCTCGAGTAGATCGATCGGATTAAAACGAATTGTCCGTGAATTTTGCTTGCCAACCAACGTCCAACGATGGCGCTAGATTTTCCAAACTAGTCCAGCTAGCTGCCCTGTATAAGAAACCAACGTGGCAACTTTCGCATGATAAATTGCAGAGAGGAAGGTACGGTCCGGTGTAACGGATCGGGTAACGAATGCAACTTTGCGATCGTAACGCGATACCGCGCGACGAGAATTACAAACGATGTCGATCGATAACTTTTCATTCGCGCTCGAAAAATCTTAATGACATGACAACACGCGGAATAACGCGATGCAGATTCGTATTTTCACATGTTATGAATACGTAATATCGCGGCTGTTAGATTCACGCTCGAGACCACCGCGAGATCATATTTTTCTCAGCTCTCTCTCTCTCTCGAGAGAGAGAGAGAGAGAAAGAGAGAGACGAGATCGAAAGATACGAAATTCGGAGATAAGGAACAGGGCCGATCGATTACGACGAATCGTGGATAAATTTTTAATGCGCGAAAAGAAAGGGACGGCGAGCGTGCAGCGAGCGTAACCCGAGACGGTGCGCATCGGGAACGTTTAGAAGACGGCTGCGAGTCGTTCGCATTTATGAGCGGTATGAATATAGACGATCGGGTGTCCGCGGCGTGTAATCTTGCTCCCTCACGCGACGAGGTGTTCTGAAAGGAAGGAAGAAAGGGTTGAGAATCGTGCGCCGACCCTGCCGATTTTACAATCGATTCTAGCTCGCGTCTATCCGACATTCGCGTTTACGAGAGGTCTACGACGCGTATATCTCCGAACCAACGATTCTTTCTTTTGCCTTTACGAGACCCCGTGCGGAGCAAAGACAACGTATAAACTTTATCGTCCTTTCCTTTTATTCCTCGCGCGATTCCATCATTTCTCAAAGTTATCCCAACTCTTCGCCCCTGATATTCCAATGTCAGAAATTGTTGATTTCGATCCCTCTTCCATTCTTGCTATTTCACCACCATTTTCCGACCTTACCAGCTCCCTAAATATTGGCAGAAATCGTATTCGCCGAAACGGAGGAGATTTATCTTCCACTTTACGATCGATCGCGCAAGGTTTATATCGCGCCGGTGAATCGCGTGTTCTCAATCACGTAGAGAAAGAGAGAAAGAAAAAGCGATTTCGATTCAACTGTTGGTAATCCCCCTTCCAGCGTACGTTACGAAGACGTCAATGGTCGATGCGAGCGCTCCCACGGCGAAAGCTCGTCGTTCCCGTCTGGATTCGAATCGACGTCAAAAAGGGGTTGGGTGCGAAAACGACACGTAGATCTATCCTTGGCTGGAAATCTGCGCCCTCTTCTCCCGCGTTTCTTCGAGACGAGTAAGTAGGCAAGCAAACGGGAGGATCGATCCTTTCTATCGAATCCGATCGGTCGATATCGACGATATAATCGGCGAGGAAAAGTGTTGGGAGGCGAAAGCGAAAGCGAAAGCGAGCGGAGAGGCGTGGTAAAAACGGTGGTAACGATTTGCTCTCGAACGAGACAATTATCCTTTGGAAACGAAACGATTACACGCGTTCGGGGATCCGGACGAGACGAATCGCGATTCGACGCGGGGATCCGATGTTGGCTTCTCTCTAATAGCGAATGTGTCGTAACGAGGAAGGGAGTCGTTATTAAGAGAGGGGGGAGGGCGGCATAAGGGCGGTGTTGGGCGGCAGACTGGCCCATATCTCGGGCGCCCACGCGTCTCCTCGCTCCGCATTGTCGTCGTCGTCGTGGTCGTCGTCGTCGAGTTTTACGTCGGGCCATTAACACTTGCGCGACAAATGAAAGGGCCTTCCTCTTCTCTTCCTGCTAGCACACTGCGCCGAACACACGGGGGCTCCGTGACGCGTATATCGCTACGCCCCCGGAACCGGCAATTACGCGTGTACGCACGACACACCGGCCGCCACCACCACCACCAGAGAATTATATCGCACGGATACGTTGTTACGCTGGAAATTCGCCCGGGTAATACTCGGGGCAAGCGCACGATAACTGCATCTTACGTGTACCTTACGACCCGGTTTCACCGTTCGAGGGACGAACCCGGAGAGGAGTGACGCTCTCCCGTAGGCGGAGAATTCATTCCGCTCGAAAAATACTCGGTTCTGTTCTCGTACGAAGGAAATTTGACGAAAGGAGAACGCGGTGGGAAGAGAATGGAAATCGATATATTCGAAACGAGAAACCGCGATAAATCGTGTTCGTGGTTGAAACGAATATATTCGATGGTATTTTTATATTAAGGATTTGTCGGGGTTGAAATCAACGCGGACCTTCCTTTGTTATCGCCTCGAAATACATCACTGTCCACGCTTTGTTTCTCTTATTCGGTATATATCAGCAATTAAATTAGCAAGAATGCATTTTCCACTCATGAATCATTTATAGAATGTCTCGATCTTGGTAGTCTATGTCGCTGCCCTTTCGCGCGTGTCTCGCTGCATCCTACACATCGAAATCACTGACTCATGAATAATACGTTCGCACCACTCCGCGCTAAAAGCGCAAAGATTCAATTCAAAACACCGACTCAAAGATGAATACTTCCTTTTAGATCCATTCAATGAAAATAACGTGATACGAAAGAAATTGAACGGAAATGAAAACTCGTTTGGAAATTCAATCCGCGTCTTCTACGCGATGTAACGCGTATATTCCAATTTATCCTCCATTTTCGAACGCAATTCGAAATTTCTCTCCCGTGTCCCAAATATTACTTATTTAATCGCGAGATGGAAACAAATCGACACGTATCTCGATCGTAAACACAGTTTTGATCACAGTTTCGTAGCTGTTCGAATGGTGAAACGGATCGTTAGTCGGGAACGATAAGCAAGACGACCGCCTCGGATCGTGAACACGGATGCACAAGAAACGAAGAAAAAAAGTTTCTCGGTTTCACTCGGACTTATTTCGCGTAATAATAATCGAACGGCGCAAACCGACACGATTATACCGCTACGAGTTCGTTGCTTTCCATTTTTGTTCCCCCAACTTTTTATCCACCGCGAATTATCCGTGCTGCGTATCCTAATATGCGGAAAGCAATTAAACAGGCTCGAGCCTTCTTTCCCAGTTCCGTTGTGAACAACGGTAAAACACGAACGCGCCAAACAAATATAAAAACTTTTTACAAAAGAAGTTCGTAATTAGTTTCGAACGTATGGGTTTCGCAATTTTTGACAAATGAATTTACCGTTTCATATCTCGTTAGAAGATTTACCTATATAAGTGTCGTGTCTTCTTCGTTAACTCTCTCTCTCTCTCTCTCTCTCTCTCCGATATTTCTTCTTTTCACGATCGTTGGAAAATTGTAATGAGATCGTATAAAATATCGATGCTCAACCAGTCCGAGCAAGCCCATTAATTTGCACGAATGATACGTCAGCGGGTACTCGAGGTTACAGTAAACACAATATCTAGGTAACGAATAGTAAGTATCCACTTTCGTTGCGTAGAAATATTAACAATGTCAACGCATGAATAGGTATATACTCGTATTTACGCTTCATTTACTTGCAATTGCTTTTAATAACGAAGCGCGCATGACACAACCTCGTAATTTATCGATATCCTTTCACTCCGATCGAACAATGGGTCGGGAATCATCGGGATCGCCTCGAGTTTCTCGTGTCGTAACGATCGAAATTTCCTTATTATCCGTTCTTCCATTTTCAATAATCTCAAACACAAACGCTCTGATCGCGTTAAATAAAGGTGTCCCGTCTCAAGATTTTATTCGTGGTAATTCGTTCGAGCATCCGCGCGCACCGAACTCGAATCGTTTATCGATTCGACGTGATCACCGCTCGGTGGATAGGCTCGCGTAAAAGGAGGTGTTGATTACCGAAAGCGGAGGTGCATGCACGCGCATTGGAAAGGTGTTTTTTTCTCGTTATCAAGGATCACGAGCAGCGGCACGACCCGGCCAGACAGGCTGGCAACACGTGTCGCCCTAGGCAAATGACGTCAGTCCTTGTAAACACACGCTGAATCCTGCTTTCCTACGGCGGTCAATCTCTCGGCTACGACCACGCATGCCTCCACCGCCGCCTTTTGAACACCGTACATCCATTAAATCCTCTCGATGATGGAGGGATTAGAAATTAATTTGAAAATAATAGGAGCGACCGCCGATACGAAAAGTAGACGAGGGAATCGGATGATGGAACAACTGTCACCACTGCCCATTTACGGAAATCCATCTTATCTCGTACGAGACCTACGAATTAATACCCTATCTTTTCGTTTTGCGAACTCGCTCGATTTTAATTATAAATAAAACGAAATGGTAGTAAAATTCTTACGATCCTTTGTTTAAAAGCGTAATAACAGCAATTTGAACGAACGCGTACGAACCAGCGTTTAATTAATCGATCGATCGGTCGAAGGTTAGATTTCAAGATTCACGCGTCATTTTTCGAAACCATTAAATTATACGAGATAAAAAAAAAAAAAAAAAAAAAAGATTACACGATGCTGAATGGAATAAAGTAAGTATCCATCCTTCCCCCCTCCCCAATGATGATGGCAGTAATTTTAAACGTTTAATTTTTCAATTTATCGTTCGAGAGGAATGAACAAAAGAATGGAGTAAGAGAACGGACGAAACGGTAAAAATAAGTTTGGATGGGTAAAAATGGTCTCGAGCTGGGCCCACCTTATAATTAATCGATTTAATGCAAATCACGACGCGACGGTAGGTTTGCCAGCGGATATCTAGCGGTGCTTTCCATTCAACAGGTATAAAAATGACACACCTGACGAGGTTTGTTGTAGGCCACTGAATGGAAGTTACGATCCATCCGAGAGCGGCGATGCTAATTTAATTGGCCTGCGGTCGGCCAATCACTTCTGAATTGAGACATAGTAATAACTATTTAACCAAGGGACGCTAATTTCATCGAGATGTATCGCCTGGCTAATAACGAACGCTTCGAGACGAGGTGTTTGCGAGTGTTGAACGTTCACGAAACCAAAAACCGATAAACTCGTAAAATTAGAACTGATCTAACCGGGAGAAGAGGCTTTGATGCCTACGCGCCGATCGTAACGCGATTATCGGCTGTATTGAATGTCAGTGATTCACCCGGAATCCTCGACTCGGTGGTCTTCGCTCGTCACAAGACCTGCGCGATGAATCAGCCAAACTGAACACCCGACCGAATTCACGCGTTCCCAAAACTCCGATCGATAAACTAATATTAGATCCCAACTTTTCGCGTCGTAAAATCCCTTTTTATTTATTTATTTTTTTTTTTTTTCAACAGATTCGCTCGCGTTTCGAAGGTAAAGATTTTTAGCTTTTGAATCGAGCTAACCTCGCTCCCAAAGGGAGGGAATCAAAGGAGAGTTGACTTTGTTGAAAAATTATTCGAATGTTTTTCTTTCTCTCTCTCTCTCTCTCTCTCTTTAACGCGTAGTATCTCTTCGAATTCTCTCGTCTCTTCTCGAGAAGAGAATCTGCGAACAACGCAATTTCGTAATAATAAAATAAAACGCGTTGTTGAATCGAATTATTATTTCCACCGGTTTGAGGGTAAATATGGAGTAATAAGATACAAGGTTCGTAATAAGGTATGCCTGTTTATTTCAATTTTGCACGCGTATAAGAGGCGTACAGCATCGTATTTTGCAGCACGGTACGCGTGATAAGGGTTTGTGGCAACCGTCTACGAACAATCTGCATCGGTAAAAAAGAAAAATTAATGCGCCGTCTCTTCTTTATTGTTCGATACAGGATAATTGACGACACGAAGAAAGAAAGAAAGAAAGAAAAAAGAAACAATCTAATAACGCGAGTAAAGTAAACGTCATTTCCTGTCACGCTGAAAGGTTAATCCAGTGATCTAAAATTCAAGGATACTTTGGAGCTCGTAATCGGTAAAAAGGTTGATTTGATGTCGATCGAGAGGGTATGAAATGAAAGGAGAGAGAGAGAGAGAGAGAAGAGAGAGAGAGAGAAAGGGAAAAAAGAAAAATACAAGAAAACGAGAGGAATAAAAAGGTGTATCGTTACCGGCGGGTGTACAAAATTCACTTCGGTCGGAAATTCGATCGAGTCGTGAACGCCTGCGCGTTATGAATCAGCCAGCGATGGTAATTGCTGCAACATTTTTGCGCCGCGTCATTTATCTATAAAAACAATGATCCGGTGTGTTTACGAATGATCAATGTACCAGAAACCACTTTGCGCGTTAAAAAATGAACGTTAATTACGGAAGTTAATCGCGCGTACCTCTTCCTCCGCGATCGTGGTTTCGCCGATTTCCGATCGGTGATCGGAATGGCACGCGTGGAATCTTTTTAAATTTCGAGTTTTCGAGATCGCAAAATAACGCAATATATATTTTCTCTCTCTCTCTCTCTCTCTCTCTCTCTTTTCTTTTCTTATGAACTCGGAACTCGGAAATTATCTGATAAGACAAAAAAGAAACGCTAATTGCTTTTTCACGTGTATCATTAACGTGTTGCAATTTTCGTTACACAATCCGTGCGTTATACTTTTGCGTATACGAGATATAATGCAAGAAACGTGGAGGAGCGATATTATGTACGTTATGCGGTGGATTCGTTTTTTTCTTTTTTTTTTTTTTTTTTTTTTTTAAATTCAAGCGTTCCTTTTCCGTTTAATAAACGTTATTCGTATTATAAATATAAAATCCATCGGTAGACAAATATTGACAATGAAACGACTCGGACGTAATTTAACTTGCTAACTTTCTAGTTGCGGATAATTTACAATTTACATTTTAAAATTTTATCGTTTAATTAGATAAGACATTAGAGGAAGAAGAAAAAAAATTGCTAAAGATCTGTCAAGGTATTTTTTAATCGATCGAAATGTCAAGCCTCGAATATTCCTCGGCGAAGAAGGAATAATGGATTTGCGTCATCCATCTTCGAAAACAAATGTCACCGTGATCGTGAACGTCTCGGGCGCGCGAATCTTGGCGAAAGTTTAAATCTTGTCAGGTGAGGAGAGAATAAGAAGAAGGAAACGGGGCGAAACGTATTCACGGGGCTGGTAAAAATCACGAGGGGACGACGTAGCGGGTGTAAAACCTTCGGCGTTAAATTCCTCGCATCTATTTTTCCCAGCGCAGTTACCACTTGGAAAGAGTCGGCTTTTGCCACGCATGCATTAGTCGCGATAGCGATCGTGCAGGTGGTATAGTTCAGACGTGACACGATTATGTCATCGGTCGGATAAACTGTCGCTCCAAGAACGTTACCACCTTACTTATACGGCGTCAGACTTCCAGTGGATCAGCATCGAGACACCTGCATAAATCTTATCGTCTCGGTTTACCGCGTCACCTTCTAATTCCTCCTGCCCTTTTTTTTTTTTTTTCATTCTACCCTTATCATCGGTCGCCAACCGAGTCGCGCCTGGCGCTGTTCACCCTCTTTTCGTTTTCTAAATCACCAATCCGCCCCGAACGTGGATGACACGCTCGATCCGCCATTTAGGTTTCTCGTTTCACCGGCGAAATAAGATTTTCTAATAGAACACCTGTCCCTTTCTTCTTTATCTTCGATTTTATTATTATTTTCACGATCGATCGGCAATAATCCAAAGATTCGCTTGCTAACTTGCTACTCGTAGTAAGTAAAATCATTTTATTCCAAATTATGTATCAATTCTATTGATACAAATTTATGATTTCGAGGAAATATATCCAACGTTTTTAATGGTTAGATCTTTAGGTTTAATAAGATAAGATCGATGTATCGGTTCATGTTTTCGTTATCTATTCGTTCGATGGACGTGGACAAAGGAGCAAAGTTGGAAATTTATTATGAGATAATTTAACAATAAACAAGGGTTTCTCGTAAAGCGAGAAAGAAAGATCGGAAAGTTACTCTTATTTCGTGTTACGAGTCTACAGCGCATGTCGTGGGCGGTTCAGAAAAAGTCACCTGATATGGTTCCAGGTTGACGAACTCGACGTTTCTTCTTTCTTTCTTTCTTTACTCTCGAAACATGTTAATAACCTTCGTTTAGCTTTCTTTTTTTCTCGTCACTTCTTCTTCTTCTTCTTCTTTTTTTTTTTTTTTAACCTTAATTATCGTTTCCAATTTATGCGTGAAAATGGACTCTTTGCTTATTAATTCGCGATATATCACCTCTCTCGATTAATCTTTAACCCGTGCAACGATTATATCACGCCTATAATGGATCGCGTGTAATATAATTTTAGGTAATCGAAAATCATAATTATTAAGAAAATAAGATTTATAAATTATATCGAAGAAATATTTGTTACTTTCTCTCTCTCTCTCTCTCTCTCTCTCTCTCTCTCTCTCTCTCTCTCTCTCTCTCTCTCTCTCTCTCATAAATATTCCAAGAAACATCGTGCAACTTAAGCGTAATAAAACATAATAGCTGCTCCAGCGTACAATAGAAATATTTCATCAAAATTTCTTTCTTTGATGGAAATTGCTTATTCAGTCATTTTCAATTGGCTTGAGCGAAGTTTGCTGGGAGCAGCAACATTCGAATTTGCATATCATCGACGAATAATGGACAATATGGGGTATAGAGGAAACAACGTATTGAAAGGTCACGTACAATTCTGTATTGCGATTAATACCAAGATATTTCGCGTCGGTCAGCCTGAGAATTGTATTAACGAAGCCAATTCGATCGGTACGAAACGTTACAAAACGTCGAGAGAGAAAAATCTATGCAACGCGTATAAAAACGATTTATTAAAATATATTGAAATATATTTCTCTTTCTCTTTAATCTGAAACGATAATATAATGAAACGCGTGTGATCGATCCGTTTCAAATCGGATCGCGACAAATTTTATAGAGATAAAAACGCGTGAAACGTTGTTTCAACCAAATTGGTAGAATTACATAAATTCGCGGAAGGGCCGAAGGGCAGAGGTAAGGGATAATCGCGTTTGGCGAGTTAGCATGTCGTTAATCGGTTCTCCTCTTTTTTCTTTTTTTTTTTTTTTTCGAGATGTTTACGCGTAAAACGTGTACACAGAGGAATAAAAAGGGCAAATTAACGGAACGGTCAGCCAAATGACTAAATTGTGCATGCAGATGCGCGATTAATCGAAGGAAAGGAGGGAGAGAAGGGGAGAGAGAGAGAGAGAGAGAGAGAGAGAGAGAGAGAGAAAGAGAGGGAGAAGCAAAGAGAAAGGTAGAGCCCTCCTCTGGCCTACCCACACCGAACGATACGCTACCATAACTGGCATGACGTCACTCTGTCGTGACTGCACTCTCACCCATCCCACATTCCTCGTCCCTCTGCCTTCTTCCCTTCCGTGCGCCCTCCTCGGTGATTATCAATATAAAAATGCGGGGCTGAATTTTGAACGATAAATCTGGGGGGAAAGTGATGAGCCGCGTGCCGTGGAGAATACCAATCAGCCGGTCCGACTAGATGTTTGCTCCCGATCTGCATAAAGATCGAGCAGCGCCGAAAATTATACCGAAATGCGCCGGTTAGAATCTTCTCTCTGGAGAAGATCCAGAACGGAACCGCTCCGATCCATCCTCCAGATCACCACCACCCCTCCCCTCCTCTCCCGTCCTGTTACTCGCCTACCGCTTCTCCTCCCCTCCCCTCCCCTCCCCCTATCCTCCTTTTCTCACCCTCGCCGGCTTCACGGCCGCGCCCTGCCGACAAACCTTCGACCAACGACGACCTGTTGCCTCGAATCAGAATCCTTACCAGCTCGAAGCGCACGCGTACACAACGCGGAATCGCTGTCTAATCTTTCATGTCCGCATACCTGTGCGCCGCTTTGAAAACACACTGCGGTTTCGACTCTTCGCGCCGCGATCTTCCATCTCTCGTTTTACGCGATTCCGGCTAAGCCTCTCCTATACCACTCGTGTTATCGGATCGTAAAAGTGAGAAAGAGAAATCGCTCTCGATCGCTATACACGATATATATATATATATATATATACCTTTCGCGCGTAAATCGAGACCACGTTTTTTCCCCCCTTTCCTCTCCTGGTCGATTAACAACCGTTCGCGAATCGTCGAAGAAAGACGCGGGGTTCCGTGGAAACAAGCCTCCTCCTCGTTTTCGACGTATAAAAATAACACGCGCGCCCTGTGAAAAAACGCCTGGCCTGGCGATCGGAATCGGCCCAGTTTCTCCGATTATCCGAGCAGCGCAAAAGAACGGTTGTGTCGAGGGGGCGAAACACGTGGAGCCTAGCCGGCCAGGTTTATTTGTCAGTGGACAGTCATTAAGCGACCGCCAGGGAAGTAAAGGCGGTAGGTAAGCGAGAGGAAACGGTCTTGGATCCGTCGAGGACACCGACGACGGAGGAACAGGTCTAAGCAAAAACGAAGCGCGCTTCTCGGAAACCGCGTAAACACCTTCGTAGTGGCGTAGATCTTAAGATGCCGGCGGACAATGTAGGTATCCAACTGTCCCAGGCCTCTTTTGCTACCAACGCGCCAGCCAGCTCCTTCTTCCGCTGCCACCGAGATTCTTTCAACGTTACGCGTAAATTGTAATTATCCGCGAGTTGGAACTCGTTTATAATTTTTCTCCTCTCCTAAGCTCGCCGCCGCTCTCTCCCCCCCCCTCCTCCTCCCCCTCTCTGCCTGAAAAAAACTCGCATTGTTACGGTTTACGTTTTTACCACCACCTTCGACCTGTACCTTCGCTACACGTTCCTCAAACGTGTGAAACGTGGTACGTGACGTCCCACGGTTTTTGGAAATTACCCGATTTCAACAATCGATCCGAACAATCCATCGCGATCTCGAACGAGGAAACGATTGAAACCGGTGAAAATGAACCAACGTTTTTGCACGAACGTTGCCGGCGGATGCGACGAGTCCGCGTTATCTTCTCCGTTTAATCTGTATTTACGCGATATATTCTTTAAGATAATTTATTGTTGTACGATAATTCTTTCGTTTGTTAAGATATCGCGTCGCTTTTCGACGTTCGCGCGACATGATCGAAAATGATCGCTCGTGATTTTTCTTTTCAAAACGAATCGAGAAACGAAACGATATAATGTATGATCGCGTTCGATTTTCTTCGACTCGCTCTTCAACTCGGTTATCGTTCGAACCACGATACCAAGTATCGATCAGGAAGAACAGAAAATCGATATTTTATCTCTTTATTTTCGAGGAACGAGAACCTCTTCGAATTTATGTTAACTCCTTCGAACATGATTAAACGGCAAATCGTTATCTGAAATCTTTTCAATTATGCTTATGCAACAATTCGATCAAATAGTTGAACGCCGAATATTAAATTACGCGATTACGAACGAATGTAGAGAAATATTTTAAACATCGATGATCGACGATTTAAAGTAGAGAAAAAAAAGGAAAAAGTTGGCGATTTTCTCATTAAAATATGTAAAGCCGGATTCGCTTTGTCGTTCGGCATATGGAAACGGCGTAGGAGGGAAACAGGTCTCCGCCGGTAAAATACGATAAAACACCGACTTATCTGATCGTCGGAAGGTTATTAACTTGTCATATAGTTTTCGCACACTTTTAATCTGGAGCGACGAATACGACGATTCGTAGAAAATATGGCACGATCTTCCGTGACACGTATCGCTTGGAGCGGCGATCTCTTCGTTGTCATTTATAATTAAACCGAGAAATTAGCGGTAATTTGATACTTTAATAGATCGTAAAATCAACTGTTTCGATTTTTCCGATCGCGTCTTTTCGATATCGCGATTTCCTATTTTTAATTATCGTCTCGTTATCAACGATTTTCTCAATGGGATATATATGAAAAATTCGAAAGAAAAAACTCGTAGAAATAGGTGTATATATATAGATGCTTAAACGAGTTTCGTTTTAACCTCGTATTTCAACGTTGAAGCGAATTTATTATATAGCGATAGCGATTCTAAAATTAAATTTCTCGACTAAATAAATTTGGTCTCGATTAAAAACGACTTGATCAGAATCTGGTTCGACACGTCGATTCGACATTCTCGATCGATCCATTATTTGACTTTTCACACGATCGCGAAAGTCTCTCCAGAGACTCGTGGAGAAAAGAGTTGACCGGGTTTCACGCAACGAAGCAGAAAAGAAAATATGATCCGTGTGTTGAAAATGGATCGCACGAATGAACAAAAGGGGTCACAGGTTGGTGAACGGGTAGCACGGTTTCGAGGAAGATGGCCAGACGGCACCGCTGATCGACCGATATTCAAATTCGCTCGGTATCCCTTTGAAAAAGTGGAATGCAGGCCACTCTCCGTCCCCTCCCCTCCCCCTGGGAGGATGCAACCCGTGCACACGAGACGCACAACCTCTTACCCCTCGCCTCCCTCCACGCCCAGGAATCGGTCGTCCCATTATTCGAAATTGGAGCGGGGCAAAGTCCGATTTAAGACTCTCGCTGCATCGATTTTCGTTCTTCCGACGAAAGGACGCGAACGATCGACTCGTCGATTTATCAGCTCGTTCCCTTCGCTCGGTTGATTCGTGAAACGTAACGTTGGTTGTAAATGCCACGATTAAAATTCTTCCAATTTGCTCGACCGGTTAGATTTCGATGTCGTCGGTTAGTCCGCTGAGAGCGTAGCAGCGACGCTTCGGTGTCCAAGCTTCTTTCAAGCTTCGTTCGTGCGCAATGAAAGTGGATTAGCATTACGCGTATATTGTCGGCCACGAATACGTACGATCGTAAGTTGGCATTTTCGACGAGCGCGAGATCCCGACCGATTCAATGGGTCGCTGATTCCAGGCTGATCTTTGTTTACGGACCGCTATCCTTCTCCCTCCCTTCCCAACCTAGACCGCTCTCCCTCTCCACAAGGATTTCACTTTCGCAATGGTAATCGCATTTTATCGTCATCGAGATATTACTATCGCCTCACTGTATACCTCGTTTCGTTTCTCTAGCCCCTAACATGACGTTCATTGTGCCGATATGCCCCCTTAGAAGGCATACGTTTCAAGGATTTATTCGTGGCAATATCATCCTCGAAATCGATTCTTTTGAAAAATGTCTCGTCTCCGTCCGAATCGTCCTGCATTTCGTAACGAACCCATGAAAGAGATCGACATCTCTCTCTAAAATATATTCAGAGAGAGAGAGAGAGAGAGAATAAATTTTACGAGTTTCTTTTACGGTATCCGTTCGACGAGGTTTCCTCGGGAACGGAGAAAATGCGGGGAGCAAAAACTGCGCAAGAAGGTCGATTAGCTGCTAATTGTTGGATCTCGGTTAACCGGAATGGGAATTACGATGCGCGGGGGTAATAAGGTAAAAATTCGCTAACCGGGTAAAAAGGAGTGGATTAGAAAGCGGCGGGAAGGTAGTGGCGAGCTCTGGTTTTTCTGCTGTTCCGCGGGAGAGAAGGCGCAAAGGAGGAGAGAAACGGGGGGGGCGAGCGTGTTGGGCCAAGGACCAAGGACACGGAGGAACGTGGCGTGGACGTGGCCCACCCATACCGATCCATCCGTGGTGGAGGACCAGCTTATATTCCCACGTATGGCGCCCCGGGCACCGGCCTCCGCTCCACTCGGACCCAAATTAAACCCGTTGCTTACCTCCTACGAACCGTGCTGCTGCATAATTAAAGGAACGTCGTGTAATTGGACGCGACCGCCGCTGCTCCCTTTCTTTCCTCCTATCCGCGACTCGCGCGATACCCGCGCTTCGATGATCGAAGTCTCTCCCATTATTCTAGCCCTCTGTTTCGAACAATCGGGCCTGTTGCAGCGCGAGAAAATCGATCGAGAAAAGCGAGGAGAAGACAATCATGAAATGTATTTTTCATTTAACGCTCGTCCGTCGAGTGCAGAGGAGAGAAAGCGAGAATGGAATTTCTATCTAATTTGATGGGTAGTGAGGAAGCCGACGATGCGCGCGACTAGTATCTGAAAAAATGTAAAAACCGGTCGTAAACTCTTAATATTAAACGTTTATCGTTACCCGCGTAATGAAGCGGCGAAGAAAGGTATTCCGTATCGATCGTTTCGTTGGACCAAGGGGAATAACGCAGGAGTTGGCGGTAGCGTTGGGACATATCCTCGATTAGTTGTTCCGGCAGTGTCAACTCGCGAGACAGCTGGAAGAAAGCGAGCCGTGGCGTTATGCAAAACCGTCGGGGCTTTGTTTGATTTGAAACCGGCCGAGTGGTCGGTCGAAGTGAAAACGCGTCAATCGTATTTCCTAGCCGCGAGAATCCCCTCGATCGAAAGTCGAAAGTCTTCTTCTCTCCGTGTCCGGAGAGAAGAAAATCTGTCCGCTATCCGTTGCGGCAAAAAAGGAGCACCGTTAGAAAACAGCGTTGGACACGCCCCCTGACAATCAGTAAGACGTCGCAGAAGGCAATGGGCTGGATAAACGCGATAAGTAGAGTCGGCGGCGATCGGTTTTCGTGGAAGCGAGAGTTGGTAAATCGGTGCGCGCCACCGGCAAACCGTAAAAGTTCTAAGCCGGGGGGCCTTTCCCACGATTTATTTATCCTCCTCGCGATACCCTCGCGATACGCGACGAAAATGCGGGAACAGCGTTCGAGCGAGCACATTGTAACTACGTGCACCGACGTTCGTTTTATTAAATTTTAAATCACTCGATTCGGGAATCGCGCGCCGTTTATTACCCCATTCGAAGTGGAGGCGCGCGCGGCCTATCCTCCCAACGAACGTGAAATATCGTTCTGACAGCTAACGGCCGGACGTTTACACGCATTCGGTGCAATTTATCGCGCAATCTAATTTATACGTCCCTCTGGTTGAAAAGTATCTTCCACGCTACCGAAACGAAAGAATTGGTGTTTCGCGAGATTGGTAGTATAGAATGTACGTAAGCTTTTTCGATAATCCGGGCAATAAATGTCCGGGGATAACGATGGGAGGGGAAATATGGGCGAGGAGGGAGGATTTTTTGCGCGAAAAAGCGGAAAATTGAAATTGTTGGAGAGGAAAGGCATTTCTAGCGAAAGCCGGTTCGCGGCAGAGACGTTAACGTAGAAACCTTCGATACCGATTAAGTATCGATGTAGTTTCGCCAGTTGACACGGTGGAGACTCTTCCTGGAGCTTGCAATTTCGAGACGAATCGTTGACGAGCGAAATCCACGCGTATTTTTACGCGTGCATTAGACGTTTGATCTCGTCTGACATGGTCGTATATCCTCGTTTCTTCCTATTCACGCGCGACGAGATTTTTTTCATCAAAATTCGATATCCGCGATTCGTCGCACGAATCACCCTTACAGGTATGCAACCACGCGTACAACCGAGCCGAAGAAATAAAGAAAGTCGAGGGCAATTTAAAAAATCGAAAAAAAAAAAAGAAATCGTTTTCGAACCCGATTTCGAACAATTCGCGTAATTTAGATTAATTAGAAATTCGATTTTACGAAACGCAATATAGCGAAGGTGTACGTTTCTCGAGTAGAGGGAGAAAGGATAAAATTATTATATAGTCGGCTCGGTCGAATTCGAGAACTTATTCCAAGAGTTTTCCATTACCGGGCGATAAAGGATACACGCGAGCAGAAGCAAGGTTCGCCCAAATTCCGACACGGTTTATACGGTAAATCTGGTCGATCGTCCCGAGCGCCTTGGGAAAGTATGCCTTATCTACGTTCTTATTTGGTCCCGTGTGTGCTCCGAATGCAAAGGCAACCCCGTTATCGTGGCGTGGCCATCTCCCGCGGGGCGGTTTGTTTTATGCGCAATTACTTGATGAGTCATTTCGGTAATTGGGGCATATTTTTCCGGAATTTATTGACCGTGGAGGCTAGCCGGCAGCGAGATTAGCATAAACCGAGGATGACTTACTCGTTCTGTCCACCGGCGACATTTTAACGAGCGTAAACTCGCCGAGCTTTATCCCTCTCGTGAACGTTATCAGTCTTGTCTACCTCGCCTTTACGTTTCGTCCTACGCGCGTCTCCTCAACGTTTTTTTCTTTCTTTTTTTTTTTTTTTTTTTTTTTTTTCCTTCCAGACGCGCATCGCACCGCCGCCGCCGCCGCCGCCTCTGTTTGACATTTGATCGGGCTTCCGCTCCTCCAAAATTGGACGCGCGCTCTCCTTACATTTTTCCCTCGCGCGAACAGCTAAAAGAAAAAAAGAAAATTAACTCGCATTTGCATCGAGTCTACACGTATATGTAGATCTTTGTATTCTCGAAAAAATTTAAGATTCGTTCGATTAAGAGACGCACTTAGTCAAATTGCATTTAAATAAATTCGAGTAATCCTTAATCGACATCTCTCTCTCTCTCTCTATCCGTGACGAGCGTAATCGGAGGGCAGCGAAAGGATGGAAAGTCGCGTATCGAAAGAAGGTGGAGACACGCGTGAAAGGCTGGAATACGGGAGGGAATTTGGCCGGGGCAGGCATACGGTATTTAAGCACGGCACCTTTCCTTTGGCAAAAGTGCTTCTCCAATCGGAAGAGATAAATATTCATGTCTCGAGGACCTTCTCCATTCGTCTTTTGCGTGCGATGCATTAGCGGACGGGGCCGATCTAGGCCCGGTCGGTCGATATAAACGGAGCATAAGCGTCCAAATGCGTACAAGGTCGTTATCTTAACTCACCACCATTAAAAACGGGAATAGGCGGCAGAAAAGAGCGGAGAGGAGAAGAGAATGGATAGAGGCAGAGAGGGAGAGAGGGAGAGAAAGAGAGAGAGAGAGAGACGAAGGTTGAAAGAGCTGACGGTTAGAGAGACAAGGAGACCGGTGGAATTGAGTTGTCCCGAGGTGGCGGGTGAATCCTTCGTGAGCTCCTCAGCCAGGTTAGGTATGTTAACAAGTTAGGCGATACTCAGATAAGAATCATGCGCGATCCTTTGTGGAGTCCATGGTAACGCGACACCAGAAACGGTGGAGACCGAACGAACCGAGCCAGCTCCTTCCAGCTTCTTCGCTCTTCTCTCCACTCTGCTTTCCTTTTTCCAGCTTCTTATCCCGCTTATTCTTCTTCTCCTTCTCCTCCTTCTTCTCCTTTTGCTCTTTTCTCTTCAATCCTCGAACGTAGAATGAGGTAGTAGGAGCTCAATGAACATGGTTGCCGTGGGCAAGCGTCTCGTATCTCTCATTCATTGGGCCGAGATCAAAACGAACGAAGCACGGGGACCTCCGAAACGTTCGCTACTTTGCTTTCCCACGTTAGGATCTTCTTTTTTTTTTTTTTCTTTTTTTTTCGAGTCGACGTCCCTCGAAACCCGTTTGTGGAAATGCTATATTTTCTTTTTTTTTTTTTTTTTTTTCTATTCTCTTTCTCGAACGAGGAACGCAGATATTTTCTCGTGTTTTTCTTTTCTTTCTTAATAAGCGTATTTCTCGAGTTCATCTATTTGGATGAACGGCGAGACCGATTCGACCCGGCACACGATGACACGAGTTAGGCGTCGAAAGGTGTCGAATCGAAACTCGCGCGTCCAGCTCGAGGGGGAGAAGGAGGGTATCGAGTGTTTGACAACGCGTGTAAAGTGTCCTTGTTACTGATGCGCCTACCGCTGTTCCCGAGGTAGGCACGCAGTTGCGCGTAAAGGGGACTACACGGCGGCATCGACAAACGTTGTTGGCTCGTTCGTAGTTTGCTTGGAGCCACAAATCACGCGGCCGCACGCCCTTAATTTTTCACGGTTCTCAGCCGCCATCAACCGTACCATACGTTTCTCTCGAACGCGCGCCTTAACCTTCCTCTCCAATCGACGCCTCGTTAAAGTTTCTCCAACTCTGAAAATTTTCAATATCTTATATATATATATAGGTGTATTTATTATACTTATATATTTCGATCGCACGAGTGGAAAAATTTCTACATGTTCGTTTGCGTTTAAAAAAAAAAAAAAAAATGGACGAATATATATCGCGAAAGAATGATTCGGGATTAACGTTAACGTCGGAACGAATTGGGCCTCCAAATTGCGCGATAACAAATGACGATGAGAGCGGTGGTGGAATCGAAATCGGACGGATCGATTATCGGGCGCATTAGATTTGACAAACGATCGATATCCCGTGGATGGAAGGAAAGGTGGGGTGATCTCGGTCGAGCATAGAAGGAGAAAAAGGAAGGTTTGGCTGGATACGCGGACCGTATACAAGCGTCCGGATTTACGAGGCTCGTAGGAGGTAGGGCCTCTCTCGTCTCGTTGTTGTACAGCTCGTCGAAAACGGCGTTACCAATAGTGGGAAGTATCAGCGCCACGGTGATTTCTCTATTAGCTTTGGCCAGACCCCCGTGGCGCGGATTCCCCCCTCCCGGCCGGCCGGCCACCTCGGAGCTTTGTGGGTAGCCGCCTTCTGGCACTGACAACATCCCGATTTTACCGCTTTTTTTTTTTCCCTTCTTTTCTCGAACGATCAGATATAGACGGAGGGGCCCGAAACTAGTCAAAGTGGCCGCTTTTAACAGACGGAGACGAGAGACGGAGAGAGGGAGAGAGAGAGGGGGGGGGGGGCGAGAAAGCGCGAGAAAGGAGGTTGATGGGAGTCGGGAGATGGGTTTAGCTTTTGTCGCGGTAAACGCATTTATGCCAGTTTTCGGTGAGGGAAGAAGAAGAAGAAGAAGAAGAAGAAGAAGAAGAAGAAGGGGGTGGTGGGAAAGCGGCGTGGCACCCTCGCGAGAGAACGGCATAGCTTCACGTCCCGCCCTTAGCCTATCCCACCGGAGCGGAGACCGTGACATTTTTTAGCTTTAAACCGGATCGAGATTACGGGCCTCGATATAGTAGTTCGGACGAGCGTGGATGAACGTGGCCCCCACCTCTTACACCACCACCGTGTAACCGCTTTTCACCGCTCGTTATCACGCTTCCTCCTCCTTGCTCCTCTTCTTCCAAATCGCGAGATATTATTATTATTATTATTGTGATCGTTGTTTGAGAAAAATCGTTAAAGTTGGAGAGATGAGAAATTTCGGCGAGAAGGAAATCAAATGGCGTAAAATTAAACGAGAATCGAGGGGGGAAGAAAGAGGTTGTGAAAATCGATTGCTCGACAAATGTAAACGGTGCGCGCGTAGTCGTGTAATAGGTACTCACGAAAGAGATGGAGAGTTAAATTATCACGGTGTCCACTTAGGAGGAGGGTGGAAAGAGAAATGGAAGAGAAAAAGAGGCGCAGACGAGGAAGGAGATCAATCGGATACCGGTGTGGTATCCCCCCCTGTCTATAGAAGAATAGTTCTGTTTGTTTGCGTGCTCGTGTGCATCCGTGTCCGATCGTGTTTCACGAGGTTTCGGTATGTGTCCCCCGCGGGCCCGACAACTCAATAGCCACATACAACACCGAGGAATAAGGCACTCTCTCGGGACCCGAAAACCGTCGTGTTTGGTCCCGACGATGAGTCGTCCCCCGGGCTACTCAGGTAGGTCCTAACGAAACGACGAAGATAGCCTCGAAAGATCGACCCAGCTTCTCCCCTTCCTTCTCTCTTCTTCTTCTTCTTCTTCTTCTTCTTCCTTCTCCCTCTCTCCGCCCGAAACCTCTTCCCTCGTCCTTCGTCGTACGGAGGAGCAGGATCTTCTATCCGACACCCTACCGCCCTAACACTACCGCCGCTCGACATTCTCACGCTAATTGGCCGGCAGCGCCTCTCCCCTCCCTCCCTCCCTCCCTCCCCCCCTGTAATTTCATTAAGGGGGTCTCGTGCCTATGGTGAGTTTAGGGCCCCGCCAACGCGCCTTCCTCCTCCTCCTCCTCGCTTCTGTCCTCCTCTCTTCTCCAGACCAAATATTTGCCAGGTTTGATGGGTTTACGGGGCCCGACGCGGTCGTGAATCAGGGAATTGGGAGCCGATCTCTATCCTCCTTCCGAGAGTAGGATCTCGCTTTCTCGTTTCCCTTGTTAATCCCTGCCAAATTATGCCTCCCTCCCTCCCTACTTTTCGTTTCCGTTTCGTTTCGCGCTCGCGTTTCGATCGGATTAACCTAGGTGGAAAATCGTCGGGGGTTTCATTCGAGGAGAAGCGTGAAAACGGAATGGTTGGTTGGAAATTCGGCAAAGGTGTAGAAGGAGGTAGATCATTAGTTCGGTCGGAGGGAGGGAAGGGGGGGGGGAGGGAGGGAAAGATCTCGCGCGCCATTTGCTTTCACGCCGCGTTTCGCGCCGCTTCTCTCTCTCTCTCTCTCTCGTCCCAGGTAGAGGTGCGCGCGTTTTTCGAAGGTCGATCCTTCCGTCGGAATCACCGTGTGGGGTCCCACTGGCACGCCGATGAATGGCGTTGAAACGACAATGGAGGCCAGGAAGTGTACTCGGCCGATCCACCGATCGCCGCTCCTCGGGAATGCGCACAACTCCGAAACTCGGCTTATACACCCTCTTTTCTTCTCTTTTTCCCTCCACCTTTCCTTTGGCGGCACTTAACTTTGAGCCGTCGGCTACAATGCGCACTCCTCGACAATGCAGGCCCACAATCCGCCTTCGCCTTCACCTTCGCCAGATGCGATTTTGATGTACTGACTTTTTTCCTTTTCCCTCCCTCTCTCTCTCTCTCTTTCTCTCTAAACCATCGTCCTTTAATCGTCCGTCGTACGACTCGCTCTCTCGGAGTTGGCTCGTTTCATTCCGGTTAATCGCGCGCAATAACGCCATCGAAAGTTCGCACGATCGTTTTTTCTTCTTCTTCTTCTTCTTCTTCTTTCTCATCTCGAATATTTCGGATATAAAAGGAGGAAAAGTGGGGGAGGAGATTGGCATGGGAAGGATACGGTCGGTTGGGATGATATTTTTTTCGAGATGTAGAAAACAGTTGCAAACATAGGAGGTGCTCGCTCGCTTCCTACCTATCGCTCTTCCCGAGCAATCGTTTTCGAGGTGGCGGCTGTTGATGGCTGGCCGTTTCGAATGCTCGGTCGCAAACAATGTACCTGTGCGTGCATACAATTTGCCGGCGTGTTGTCGCCAACGTCTGGCAAAGCGCGTTATTGCTACGTTATATGGACCTCTTCGGGGTTCTTTTCCACGGCCTATGTGGCCCAGACGTGCCTCGGCATACGATCTGCTTGCTAGCGAAATCGCGAGTACCATACTCACGACCACGTCGCCACTGCACGCTCCTCAACGAGAATTTCTTCACCGATCATACCACGTTTTCTTCGTTAATGCGCCATGTTTCTAGTAGGTATACATATATGAAATTCCTCGCTTTAAAAATAAATCCGATATTTTTTTTCTCTCCCCCTTCTCAGTGGGGAGAGGAAGGAATCCCCCGAATTATTTCGAGCGCGATCGCGAGAGGACGGCTCGATCGACGCGAAAAAAATCGAAGATGAGAAAAAAAAAAAAAAAAAAAAGAGGAAAAGAAAGCGTCGCGCTGTGAAACGTAGGTTTCACGACGTGGACGATATTACATCTGCTAGGTGTCGGTGCTAGGTGGAGAGAAGGACCTTCGTAGATCTGTCCGAGAAGCGTCCGCAACAGGCGGCCCGTGAAATCCTGATTTGCTCGCAGATTATGTTCGCAGATCGGCAAAGTTTGAGAAGCGTGAAACCGAGAGGGCGGAGCATGACGCCGCTCGATGCCACTACTTAAGTAGCACGAGTTATTTTCACGCCGTTACGCTTGGTAGTAGTGGCAGGGGTGGAAAACGGGTGGTTGGCCAATTACGAAAATTATCCGCGTTTCGGTTATCGAAAACAATTTGAAACAGTCGTTTCCTCCTTCCTTAGACGTCCTTAAACGTCGTCGTCGCGCGGATAATGATAATAATGATAATTCGTTTCGCGCGAATCGTTTAAATTTACGTTTAGCGACGAAGAAACGTAGAGGGATACGTAGAGAGGAGGAGGAGGAGAGATACGGAAAGAGAGGCGGAAAGGAAAAGGTGGCGATACAAAGGAGGAGGAGGTGGTTTCCCGACGAATCGAGGATAGATAATAGGCGGAAAGAGCGGGATAACCGTGCTCGATGGACGGCGAAGCGTCGAACCGGCCCCTAAATCATAGCCCAAACAAGCCTATTGTTGCGCATTTAGCGTGTGAAGGAATGTTGCCAAATCCGAAAGGGATTGTTGTCGGCCTGTTGGTAGCGGATAGAAGGGGCCCGGGGTGAGAGACCGGTGAAAAAGAGAAGAGCGGACGAGGAAAAGAGGATGAACGAAGGAGGGAGGGAGGGAGGGAGGAGGAGGGCCAAGGTGGAGAAAGGACTCGGATGGGCCTAAAGTGGCGCCAGCTTGTCGTGCTCGACTCTGCTCCTCTCTTTTTCCTGTCAACGTGCCGTCTTCTTCCTTTCACCGATGCGTATATATACGCGTTCACCCCGCGTACACACGTACACGCGTATAACTACCCCCGGTAAAACGAGACGCGGTCGATCGTCGTTACCTTCGATTTTTCCTTCGATAATACACACTACCCTAGCTATATATATATATATCTCTTCGGTTTTCGACGATAGAGATCTGCTAGTTAGTACGACCATTGTGACGCATTCGTGAATGAACGAAATGCTCGAGCCTTCGTTCGTCGACCAGAGTAAATCGTAGAAGATTAATTTTCTTCGAGTGATTCCGCGTTTGCGTGTTTTTTTCTTTTTTATATGAAAAATTCAGTCACACGACAGAGTGGGGGAAAAGGTAAAATTTACATTATATATAATATACGTATGGTTGCGGTCTAGTTGGGCGAACGTCTGTGTAAGACGCAAGCTCGAGGAGGCTTCGTGGCGCAGGTCATCAGCATCGTCGTTGGCGACTCACGGTTCGATATCGTCACCTTCGGATCTTTGAACTTCTCTTCAAGCGACACGATAGTGGCCGACCCCTCTCACGAGACTAACGAGAAACGAGATTCTCTCGCCACCCAACCACTGCAATCGATAAACGCGTTCGATACACCGTTCTTCTTCTTTCTGTTATACGAAATACAGAAGAATCGATCTTCTTCTACTCTGGCTCTCGGCTTATTACCTCGCTTTTCACGGATAATGCGCCCCTCCCTCCTCTCAACGATCTCGGTCAATCCTCACCGAGAGATTTCCTCTCACCGACGATGGATTTACCTTGGAAACGAATACGTCCAAGTTAGATACTTGCTTCTTGGAACGAGATATACATACACACACACACATATATATATATATTTTTGACTTCAACTTTCAAGAATTCTTGCTTCATTTTATTTTACGAAGAAAAAAGAAAAGGCCGAAGAAATCCAATAGTCGTTCTAATCCTTGACCGATAAGTAAATCTTAGTAGTTTCAGAAATCAGACGCAGAAGAATCCAAATACCCGAGTTTGGGTCGCTAATATATTATCGCCCGGCCAGTGATGTATTTGACAACAGTGTCGGAAAAATTAAAGCGATTCTTCTGCGTGTATCGCCGGTGGTCCGGCCAACCGAAAGCAAACCTTGCCTCGTGGTAATCGGAGAAGTCTGGATACAAATATGCGTGCATTAATAGAGGGCAGTTCTACCACCGTTATATACAACAGGTATGTTTTATATATAAGAAAGGAACAAGAATAGCAGGAACGGAGATGTCGTAAAAAAAAAAAAAAAATTAACTATATATAACTATCGTTACTCTTTCCTTCCCAATTTGACGATGATTCCACGTACGTGAATCGTAAGATAATTGCTTTATGCGTGGAATGTGTCGTAAAGGAAAAAAAAAAAAAAAAAAAGAAAGAAAAAGAAATTGCACGATACGATTAACATATATAAAAGCAACGATCGCATATATGCGCGTTTTTCGGTGACACGAATGCGTGGTCGAAAACGTCCACGCTGTCCCCTGATACTCTTCCCTAAAAATCGGTGTAAATAAAACGTGGTTTCATTCTTCGTGGTCGAAGGTTCGTGGCGATCGCGTCGTCGTGTTGTTCGTCGATGCGCGACAAAATGGCGGGTAGCGTGGTCTCACACAGTGTTGACAGAGACGCCGTTACGAAGGGACTGTAGAAGCTGCCTACCGACCGGCTTATACCAGCTCTGCCGAAAGAAATACGATTCCGCATTGCGGGGACAGCTCCCTCCGTTCTGGAAGCGAAGAGTGGGCGAAATGGAGAGGGGGTGGAAGAAGACGAGAGAGGGTAGAAGAAGACGGGGCAGGATAGAACAGGACCAAGACCCCCCACGGTCAAACCTCGCACTTTCCCACGTGCGGGTGATCCCGTTTCATCCCGCCGACCAGATCTCTCCTCACCTCGACTCTGCATATTTTGCGCCTTGCTCGGCTCGACCTATCGCAACAAAACCAAATACCACCGTCCGCCATTCTCTCCTCTTCCACCATTTTCGTCCTCGGAAACCCGTATTATTATTATTATTATTATTATTATTACACTTTGTTTTCTCCAATTTTTCCATTTTCGTTTCGATCGATCTCCTTTCTTTTTTTATTTATTTAAGTGAGAAATTAATTCGATTCGCGCCAATTGTTTCGTTTTATTCGTTGGGAACGAATATCGTAAAAGGAAGAGAAAGAAGAAGGAGGGAGACACTTTGGGTCACAGTGTTTCTCGGTCGGATGGTTGGCGGTCGAATTTCGAACAACGGGAGAAACATGGAATTGTTTACAACCTCTTCCTTATCTATCGCCATTACTCGAGTCTCGAAATTGCCAGCTCGTAACGTTATACAGGAATCCTTTTAACATCGGGTCGGGCCGAAGTGGGTAGACGATATTATTGCGTCTGACAAATCTACATGGAAGCCAGTCACCCGAAGCAGCTTCCTCTCTTCTCCCGGCCGGTTCTAATGCGGCAAGCTCTTTGGGATTCTTGATGGTCGTTTCGCGGATGTTAACAAGGCATCAGCATGAGCCTCGTGCCCGGCTGCGGTCGGCAACAAGTGGGACGATGAAGAGGAAAGGCGCGGCTGCCGGAACGGCCCGGCAAACATCGATTCCGAAATGCTCGATTCACGGCAGCTTTTGCGGTTTTGCCTTTTTCCTAAACATCTTCATCGTTTCGCGTATTCCTCCGACTTTTTCCATCCTTCCTTCCTTCCTTCCTTCCACGTCTCGCGTCGACGCGTGGAGAAACCCACCAACGAACGTACGCGCCTCGAAATTCCGTGTCCTCGAGAAAGTAGACCTTAAATTATGGACTGGGCCGCTTTTTTGCCCAAGGGGGAACTGGAATCGAACTATGAGCAGCATTTCCGCCGCTTCGTCTTTTCAAAGAGAAGGAGAACGAGAATTCTTGGAAATCTAGCGTCGATTCCGTTTCGAGACCTATTCTCCCGACGAATTATCACATCATCGAGGGGGGGGAGGCGATTTTTTTAAATCGCGGTTACAAAAAAAACGCCTTAAAGGCTACCCATCGAGCGGAAAATCACGAAGGGAAAAACGGAGGGCGCCTCTCGTGGCTCCTCGAGAATGGAAAAAGTACACGAGCTACAAGGACCACTTTTGATTTAGGATCATTGGAAAAACGGACGAGTGAATACACCGGTTATACCTGCAAAACTGTCTTCGAACCCGAACTTGGAAGCGAAGAAACCGGCCAGTTTTCATTATTCCCAGCACGTCTTTTAGGTTTGCTTATTCACTTTTGCGACACCTTAATCTGGCGTGAGGGATCGGTTTTACAGCTCTTCTTCTACCACCGGGCGCCTTCTACGCGTCCACCTGGCCGGTGTTAACCACCGACGGGGTAATCGATGCTTCACCGGTTCCTTGCGCTTTTGCCGTACGAAACGAATACCACCCCGTTCTCGAGGCAACGCGCGCGATCCACGAAAATAAACGGCTTTATTATTATATTTTCGTATCGATAAGAAAGGTGGGAAGGGAGGGGAAGGGAAAAACGAAAAAATAGAGCAATCGTAACGGAGGAGCGATCCATTATCCGTGAGAATCGACGAGGAGAAGAATTTTCTAATCTGGCGATCGGTGGCCGGGTATACGGCGAGTGGAAGAGCAGGAAGGGTGGTGTCGCCGTTCGAAAAATGAGAATGCATTACCTCGACGCCTTCTCTCTCCGAGTTCTCGAGGAGATCGACGTTGGTGGCTCGGTGGATAGCACCGGCGTCGGGATCTGGACGCTATTACGAACGAAGCCGTAGGGGAGAAAAAGAGAGGAGGCCGGCCGAGAAAAACGAAGAGGGAAGGCTCCTCTCCTCGCTCTCGGCAGGCATTCCAAAACAAAGAGCCCGCGATGCTGGTTCACTGGTGGACAATATGTAAATCAGTGGCTGGCCGTGGTCACGATGTCGCGACCTCGTCGTCCCGCTACGAGACTACGTTCTTAAACCTTCGCCACCGCCGCTAAACCGCCTCTTCTACCTCCTCGCCTCGCGCCGAGCAGCACCACTTCCCATAAAGGGTCTGAAAGATCTGTAACGATCCGTAATGGCACGACACACGCTGCCTTTTCTCTCCCTCGCCAAACCACCTACGGTTACATCATCCATCTTCTATTTCTTCGCTTTCGCGTAACTGTAATTTCCATTCCACGCGATAATTCTTATATATATATATATTCGTTACGCGTACCGGTGTAACAACCGGTTGTATAACGTAATTAAACAAATTAACCAACGAAGGCGACGACAAGGGGGAAGAGAAAAACGATAAACGGTTATCGCGCGATGAAACGTTGGAAACGAAGGAAAAAGGAATTATCGAGCTGTTAGAAGTTCGAATCGTCGCGGTTGATACGGGCGGTTGGTTAGAGGGAACAGGTTGCGCGCCGAGATGAAGATCGTTATGGAAATGCTGCATGGATACAGAAAGGATGACGCACGCATCGGCCAGATGAGTTGGGTTCCCATGCATTTTGCGAGGACGATCAACGACGATATATACCAGTTCCACACCCAACTTCTCCACCGCTCCCCTATCTACGGCAATTAGTCGTTAAAAGTGTTCGTGTGTTTCACCGGTTATCGCCCGTCCCACCCACGCGCCCCAATCGTCCACGCCGCGTTATCTCGCGACAAAATGCATCTCGTTGGCCCGGCGCAGCTGGCCGACGACAATCGTGTGCCTCGAACCACCGCAAACCGATCATCGTCCTTCTCCTCCTCCTCCCTCCCCCCTCCCCCCTCCCCCTCCTCCACCCAAACGCCACGCGAAAAAACGCCCGTGTTGCGAAACGTTCCGAATTTCCATAATCCCCGCCTCGTCCCACCTTCCCCCCATCTTCCTTTCTCATCCACCTTCTTTTTTCCGCTCCGTGTCTATACGCGGTGTTCAACCTTCTCGGAAGCGGTCTCACGGTTCCCACAAACGGCACCTCTTTTCTCTGAACCCATCTCGACATTGACCGAGAGAAACCGCGTCCTCCGATCCTACGCATCGCTTGCCTCCATCTAGATTCGCCTCGGTAAATCGATATACCGTCGTCTTTAAATCGTCTTTCCTTTTTTTTTCTTTCTTTCTTTCTTTCTTTCGTCCGATCATCATCCACCTTCTTTTCTCTTCTTCGAGAAATTTTCGATTTTAGAAAAGTCGACGGAAACCATTTGCCTCGATTTTTCTCGATTTCAAAATGTTAACGTCATTTTTTCTCTTTTTCTCTTTTTCCTTAATCGAACACATATGTATATATATATATATATATATAGATACGTTTAACGAAGGAAGGAAGGAAAGTTGGATCGAGAGGAAGGGTGGAAGGAAGGGGATCCTTTTAAACACGGAGCAATGGCATGGCGCGCGAGGCGTTCCGCCGCCACGGGTCCACTCAACTTTGGAAGCCTTTTGTCTCAACGTTATTGAAAGTTGTCTCGAGGGTCACTAGGAATGTAGCGGCAGGATGCCTTCGGGTATTCAAGGACGAGAGAGGGAGGGAGCCAAGGAAGGAAGGGGGTAGAGGTGAAAAGAGAGGAGACGGGCGCGGGTAATGGAGGAGGACAGGAGGAGCGAGATAGTGGGTGATGAAGGAGAATGGTGGACGAAGATGGTGGAGAAAGAGAGACTCTCCCGTCCAACAGGCCATGCGGGCGCACTGTCCTAATTACAACGAGGCCTCCTATTTTTTTCGAGCTGAAAGGAGCCGAAGTATTTGCCCGCGGCTACGGAGGCTAGACGATTCCGGCCCGCTCCCAGGACTCTTCTTCTTCTTCTTCTCTCTCTTGGCTTCGAAACCAAGTGCAAAAGGATCGTCGGCACTTCGCCGTCATCGGGCGAAACGAAAGAGACTAGGGTAGAGAGGGAGAGAGGATTCTCCGCGGGAACGTCGCAGTTTTCCCACCCATTCATGGTACCGACCGATTTTTTTGCCCTCTTCTCACGACTCATTCATACCTCGCCGCATGAGATCCGATCGTCGATCCCTACCTGCATCATCGTCCAAGACACCGGCGCGGAATCATCCTTTTTTTCGCCTCCTTTTTCCCAATTCCCTCGCTCTTTCCTTCGCTCTCCCACCTCGTTAACCACACCGGCCTTAAATACTCTCCTCCCTCGTATATTCGATCTTCTCCGATCGCTTTTCCATCTCGATCGCGAGAGCGAAGGGGAAGAGATGGAGAGAGAGAGAGAGGCGATCGTCGTTTTTCGGATCGTTCTCTCCAACGCGACTCAAATACGCGCCAACGATACAGGAAGGAGGACTAACGATCTTAATGGCTAGGCAAAACATTGACACCTTGGCGGCGCTCGGGAAACCACCTGGGCGAGGACAGAGAAGGGAAGACGGGGCAGGTATCGTCAAACAGACGGTCAGCACGAGTGAAGTGGAAATCCTTATGAGAAGGTAAGTTGGGAGAGCGATGACAACGAGCTAACAGCATGGGTAAACACGGCGGCTTGGGACAGAGCCGTGGCCGGGACGATGATCATGTACTTACGCGTTTCCTCTCAAACATCGAGGACGTAGACGACGGCACCACGACCACGGCCATCGATCATGGGAAACGGCCGAGTCGTTCTTGCTTCTTGCTCTCCTCCTCCTCCCTCCTCCTCCTCCACCTCCTCCACCAGAGGCAAATTCAGGCAACGGGATCCGTCAGAAAATTTCGCAAGAGGAGACGCGAGGGATGAGGGATGAATTTTTCTCCTCCAATTCGAAATGAAAACTCGAGTTATTTTCCGTGTTTCAACTGTCTTTGGTTTAATATGATACAACAGAGCGGGCGTTGCGGGGGAGGGGCCCGTGTACATATTACATATTCACATACATAATTATATTTTGTAGCTTCTATATCATCAAATCCGTTTATGTACAACATATACCAAGCGATCCGTAAATTATCTTACATACAACAATTTTGCGCCGTATTCGATCGCGGGGAACGTGCCTGCAAAACTCGTCAACTCGAATACTTTTCTTCCCCCCCCCCCCCTCCCCCCCTCCCTCCCTCTTTCGATCAATCTCGTAATACTCGTAATCGTTTCTCTCTACGAGTTGTCCGAGAACGGACAACTTTTCTCGAATAGAAATAGTCGAGTAGGAATAGGTGGTGGATTTGTATCATTTTGCACGGCACGTTCCACGCGTGTCTTTACACGCGGGTACGCTGTTTTCTTTAGAGATAGAGAAATATAGCCGGAGAACGAACGAATACCCGCGTTTACGATAATTTAATACAATTTGTCGTCGATTGGAATCATACGTAATAAAAAAAAAAAAAAAAAAAAAAAAAAACAGCATTCGTAAATATCGGCAATCGGTAGGATTATATTTTGCTAATCGACGCTCGAACAAGCTGCGCTGCTGCTTCCTGCCTGCTGATCGAAAAAAATTGATTTGCCGAATTTGATTCAAAAATGGAATTCGTTGAAAAAAAAAAAAAAAAACAAGAAAATTTCCGATCGAACGAATACAATTTTTTAGATAGATCTCTCGATTATTTGAAACGATCGAACTAAACGTGGCAGTCTTTCCTTATTTTAAAAAAATGAAAAAAAAAAAAAAAAATGCTAGAAAATGATCGATACTTTTTTAAACGATAAACGACTGTCTATTAAATAAAAAAACGTATAAAATAGCGGTGATAAAATGGAAAATGCGTATTCGAGATCGATTTATGAGATCGACATTGCCACATAGATCGGCCTTTCTCTCCCTCTCTTTTGCTCGCTCTCTCTCTCTCGCTCTCGCTCTCCCTCTCTCTCTCTCTCTACTTCTCCCTCGGCAGAAGAATCAGATAGCGCGATTCAAAGATGATAAATCTTACGAGGGACGATGCATATCACAGATACGATGATATGAAAATTCAAAGTTTCGTTTAATGCGCGTACACTTAAGAGAAAAGAAAAGAAAAGAAAAAAAAAAAAAAAAAATAATCACACATTACGATCCCATGAATTTTGTTTCGAACACTTCTTCTATCAACTTCTTCTACCTATAGATAGTAAGCTTATAGGCCGCCAATGACACGATGAGGATTAAAACGTGACGTAAAATACGACGATCTCTGTCGTTTCTTTTTTTCTTTTTTTTTTTTTTTTTTTTTGCAGGACACAACATGGACTTAACCTCGTAAGCTTCGAGGATAAATCGTAAGTACGAAAAGTCTCTGCGAGATCGGTCATCGTCTTCGAGCGAATAATCGACGCCTAAAATTCAACGCGACGCTCTCTTCTGGACACGAAAGTCGATGGGAATAAAAAAAAAAAAAAAAAAGGTTTAGATAAAAAAAGGTTTAAACAATAGAAAAATCGATAGCGGTAAAATTGAAATCGAGTAGAACGATTAAAATTTTCTCTAGATTAAAAGATAAAAGATGGTTTTAAGATAAAAACATTAGCGCTTTCGAGTATCGTAGAAGAGTATCGCGATTCGTTCGGTGTCAGCCTCGGATATCGCTAAATTTAAAACGGAAATAATGAAGTTTTCTCTCTCTCTTTCTCTCTCATATATATATGTGTGTGTGTATATATATATATATATGTATAAAAAAAGGAGAAAAAAAAGAAAAAGAAAAAAGGAGGAAAAGAGATTTTTCTAACAGGGCATCCATCGAATCAATGTCGGATAAAAAAATCGATTTAACGATAACCGAATATTCATTTTTTTTTTTTTTTTTTTCTTATCGTGCCAGCATACGAGAGAAACGAATTTTTGCCAATCGTTCCCTTTCGAATAAATTTCTAAATATCCGCATACCGTAAAAAGATACGTGAAGCGAAGGGAGATTGCAGCAGCAGCGCGGCGCGTAACGTAAAATGGCGTCGGCCGCTTCGGTGCGTTTCTTCTTCCCCTACGATACTATTAAAAAATTCTACTAATAATAATAATAATAATAATAATAATAATAATAATGATAATAATAATAATAATAATAATAATAATCAATAATAATAATAATCAATAATAATAATAATTAATAATAATAATTATAATTATAATAATATATCCTTCTGTATCTCTGTTATACTCTAGATAATTTTAAGCTCAACTAGACACTTTAAATACAGTTAATCGGACATGTAAAATCTTTACAAAAATAAAATAAATAATCTGAATAAATACAAATATAATAATATTACAGTTAGATAATAAATTATTACATAGGATTAAGAACGGGGCGCGAACGGCTCATCGAAAGTTTTGCGTTTTCAATCCGTCGACGTGTCGACGATTTTGTGCTCGTGTTCCTCGGCTCGCGCGACGACGATACACGCGACACAAAACATTTTTAACATACGTAAAATTTATTTTGATACGACGCGAATAATCTAAGTTAAAGCGCGAATACTGTATATTCTTGTATACTTAGGATATAACACCGCTGCGGTGTAACAAGCTCGTTTAAACGGATTCCCTTCGAATCCTTCTCCTTCCCCCTTTCGGCACGATCTCTTTCACGTCTTATTCTCTTCCCTTTTTTTTTTTTTTTTTTTTTTTCGTTTCTCAACCGATCTCCCTGAATGAAAGTGAAATCCTCGAATCGCGCACGACTTCCTTGATATCGCTGCTTTCAACATTTTTTTCAACAAAGTGTAAAATAAAACGATAGATATATATATACACATTTTCATTTTTAAGGGAACAACTGTTCAAAATAAAATAGAATGGCAATAGAATATTGCAGGCGAACGAAAACAACGATTATCGACGATCGTCCTCGTCGATGATACGTTGCGTCCATCCGATCTTTCTATTTTGAACAATTTTGCCGATTAAAAATGACTCTCAATCATCAAGGTAAAAATTGGATATCGTCGCGGTAACGATTATAAAAGGAAAAAGCTAGGCGTCCACCGGTAAAACCTTGTAGAGTAGTAATTTTAATAAAAAAAAAAATATTTATTCTTCGAATAGGTATGAAAAAAAAAAAAAAAAAAGAAAAAAGGAAAAAAGCAGCTGTATCAAACAATGCGATGGAAATCTTATATATCGACGTGAACGATAAGACGTCGCTCTCGATAGACCGGTCTCTCTATCCTCTTCCTCTTCGATCTGTAATTCTTTAATTCTTTTTCACGTTATTACGATTATTATACTTTGGAATTTTCACGCGTGACACACACATACACACACACGATGGACGCGTGGGAAAGCATAAATAAACGAGTGCGAAATTGAAATCGTTGCATATCTCGCACACGATTACGAATTAGAACGGCGAAAGCCAATGGGCTGCTGCGATCGTACGACTCTTCTTCCTGCTGTTATTCTCACTTCTTGGCCGGATGCCTCTCTCTCCCGAGGAGATCCCGTATCGATCTTCTTCCGTACGAGGATGACGATCGTGCGTGGACGGGAAAAACGTGTGGGGCACGATTTTCATTCACGATTCTCAAAGTCACTCTCGAATAGTGAACAACTATTGGAGATAGAGATGACACGCGCGCACACACATACACACTCGTTTCACTCGTTGCAACGGGAATATATCCGTCGGGGGTATCACTTTTATTGGTTGCTGTTCGACCGCTGCACCGGGTGATCCGACGGACAGGCCGATCGTCGCCATTCGAGACACATCCGACTTGAACCGAGACCGAGGTGAAATAGCCCCTGACCTGCTTGGAGAACCGCCTAGGTTCCTCCCCTGTTTTCTTCCCCGATCTTAGAGATCTGGCCATCCAGGTAGGGCTGGTCCGGTTTCCTGAGATGGGCGAGTCGTCGCCTGGTAGCCCTTCTTCGGCTTCCGCCTTGCCACCCTCAGGATTGAAGTCCACGGCGTAGGTGTTCGAACACTTGTACCACGTATTCCAGCCCGTTCATGTAATCCCGAAAGATTAACCAATCGCGTAAATTTCGATACGTCTCCGAAGTTGACATTTTCCGGAAATCGGGCTTCATGATGTCCCGTGTCACGTCCGGCCGTGACGACAGTTGACGTTCTACTAGCGCTACTTGCAGCTCGCACAGCACCTGTAAATTGTACATTTTCCAATGTTACGGAAATCGAATCGATTTTTCCTTTCCTTTTTTTCGAAATTTCCAAAAGTTCCGCGCGATTGTTCCTAATTTCTTTTTTGTTTCTTTTTTCTTTTTGCTTCTTCTTAAGAAGAAACAGAGACGAGAAATCAAAGGGAGATCGGGTAAAAGCTGACAGAACAGTGATCCAAATTGCGGTTGAATGGACGATAAGTCTATAAACGTTTTTTTACGCGGCTCGAATGTTTTGTCGCGCAAACTTTGCGTCAAACTCGTAAAAGCAAAGTGCCTTTTTTATCGCGTTTGCGACAATGCAAGTAACGTGAATCAGGCTAATAGCATTCGGCGAGATTTCGGTACCATTGTGAAAGTTGTTCAATAATTCTTTTCTTTTTTTCTTTCTTTCTTTCTTTCTTTCTTTTTTTTCTTTTCCTTTTTTTCTTTTTTACCAAAGGGTACGCGAAATAAAAAATAACTCGCAAGAGAAATATTGAAAAAAAAAAAAAAAAAAAACTCACCGTTCGCAGTTTGTATTCGGTCTCCTTAAATTGCCTGCGAAACTCGAGTTGAAGATCCTCTTGATCCCAAACTATCTGTTCCAGACCCACGGCATACTTTTGCATGTATTCATACGCGTCGATGAGGGCTGTATCGAGCTGCGAAAACGAAAAGTGCATTTTTTTGAAATCAATTCGATCGTTTTCCGAGAGAATTTTCCAACAGAATCGTCGTACGATACGTTTTTCGATTTTGTTTCTCGAAAATAAAATTTCCTTCTTCTCTTTAACGCGAACGAGAAATTATGAGATATACAAAATTGAGTGAGATTATCGCACGACGAGTAACATTTGCATAAAAAGTTTGCACGCGACAAATCTCGAGTTCGAGTTCTCTTTTTTTGTACAACAGCGATAACTCGTCGATTAAGGTGTTGATTGACTTGAAGGAAAAAAAAAAAAAAAAAAAAAAGAAAGAAGAAGAAAAAAAAGATCGTTATCCGTACATACTTCTAATCTGTCAAGGTATTCTTGATTCAGGTTCTCTCCTAGTTCCTTGGGAATTTCGTTCGGGCCAGGAAGCCAATCGTAATGGTGATCTTTAAAGGTGGAGTGTAGATCGGCAAAGTCGATTTTGTACGTTCTTCTAGCCTATAAAAGAATCGAAAAAAAAAGAAATTGAATACGCGTGATTGAAAAATGGACGACGTCGCTCCTCGACGAGAAAACGACGAGTAAACGACGAGGAACGAGAGAGAGAGAGAGAGAGAGAGAGAGAGAGAGAGAGAGAGGAGGAAGGTTATAAAAGAAATCGATGGGAGTAATGTAAATGCGCAAAGTAATAAAATTTTAACGAAACAAGGTTCTAATTATAATATTTTTTCCCGCGTTAACTGTTATGCCACGTTCGTGCACAACCTATATTCGGGCGTCAAAGGTAGCAATGATCGGCCATGAAAACGCTAAAATGTCTTTATTTTGAGCGTCTTTAGCGCGAGGTAGATCGCATCGCTTCATTTATATGCAAAAAATTTCTCACTGCACCTTCATTATGGGATCAGTATGGTTCAATAACAGGTTAGCGAGTTTAGTCACCGATTAAAACGAGGCAACACCGCCTCCCCGTTCCCGATCTCGATATCCCCCCGTTCCTGGTACGATGGGAACGAGGACAGGCCATACTGACGGATGATGAGTAAGCCCTCGCCGCGACTAACCCCGAACAGCACGCGCCCGCCCCGAGCTACGCATCGCCTCGCCTCGCTTTTTCCCGAATATCGAGCCGATGTATTCCGCTTTCGAGATATTACCAAGATCCATTACCGAGAAATCACCTGGAACCCTAAACAACCTCCCCCCAAAATTGGAACGCGTTCCAAAGCTGGCGGATCTCGAGGCGAACGATTTCCAATTTTCCAAGATTCTCGGATACTCTCTCGTGGCGAATGAATCACTAGAGACGATCCTCCGACGAGGAGGAGAGTAATGACGAGGAAGGGAGAAGCCCTCTCTCTGGTCTATCACGAATTCCGCGAAATTCGAAGCGATATAAAAGGATCTAACGCGATCGCAAGGTCGCAACGGCACGCGTCCAAACGCGCCGTTCCCCGCGAAAATTCTATTCGTCATCGTCGCTATCCTCTCCTCCCGGCCTTTTAATCGCGGATTTTAATCGCGATTCGGCGGAAAGGGAATTGACTTGGCGCGATAAAACAGATACAAATACGCCGTTGGAAAAAATCTCGAACGAGGCCGATTTTCGGCCAGTCTCACTTATTACGCGATTATCTCCGATTGTTGTACACGTTTTGAATAACGATAAATTATCGAAATAACGTTATTTCTATTTGTAAGGAAGGTTATTAACGTTCGCAACTCGACTCGTTGGAAAATTCGGTAAGATATAATAATTACGTTAAAGATGGTTAAAGTTATTATTTTAAATACGTATATCGGTGGATGTTGGGCTGACATAAGCAGCTAGGTATGTATGTCATTGAACATGTCTTCGACCTCGCATCTTGGACCAGCTGGCCCGCACCAGATAACGCGGCTATCCAGTCCCTTATCTGGCCCATGGAATGGAAATAATCATCGCGCGATATTACTCTCACGACCTGCAGACCGCGATAATACTTTGACAAGCAAACAACTAGAAAAGTATGCGGCAACCTGAGAGCTATGCGGCTGTCGGTAATAATACGTGCTCGATAAATCGTTTACTTTCGATATCGTTCGATCGACCGCTGGGAAAGAAAAAGGAAAGGAGGAAGAGAAAGAAAAGTCGTCGACTTTTAGACGAATAAGAAGGATGCCTAAGGTAAGTTAAACGTGAAAGAAAGCGGGCTAATTCGGTCGAACTCGATCGAATTCTCGAGTTGTATCGTAGCAACCGCTATCAAAAACTGGAGTGGTTCTCTCGGATCGGTAATCGATCCTTTTCCACGCCCAAATCGTTACGAAACCCTGTAAGAAGACACGAGAGGAACGATGCCTTTCCGAAAAAAAAAAAAAAAAAAAAAAATAGAGACTTTGTATCGGAAACATTAAGAACACGATGATTAAAATGAAGCGGTCACGAACCGCTCATTATCGCTAATCCGTGTAACATTGATTCCGTGTCTCGGGCAGTTCTCGAACGAAGCGTATAAAGCTTCATTGAACGGGGGGGATCGAATGGCCAATTAAATAAATTTTACGATTATTTTACGCGAACCCCGGTCCCCGGTAATAAATACACGTTAAAATGTATCCTTACGCACGTTTCTTCCAATCTCGCCGGATCCATCCGAATTTAAAGCGTGACGAACCAACTACTCGAATACGTCGAGTCGGCGGAAAAATACCGTACGATTTCTCGTCTCGTTTCAGTTTCTCTTAATCGTTGATAAAGAAAACGAGGAGGAGGAGGAGGAGGAGGAAAGGGAAAAAAAAAAGAAGGAAAAAGAATCGACTGTAACGTATACGCGGTTTCGACCAGTTAAAAAAGAAGAAAGGAAGAGAGAAAGGGAGAAAGAAAAAAACAAAGATGGAGCAAAAGGTCGTGTTTTATCGATTTAGAAACGAAGGGGGTCGCGAATATTCCGCAGGTCAGGTGAAATGCGTGGGTTTCTCGCATTGTTGCTGGTTCGAAGCCGGTCACGAGAAGGTTTTAGCGAGAGAACGAATAGGAAAAGGGAGAAGAAACGGGGAAGAATGAAAGGAATTGTCGCTAACAACCACTGGCGGCGAGCAAATCTGAGACGCGGGTCTTTTGTGCCTCGTAAAAGTCTCCTCGGCCACACCGAGGCACGAATAATCGTAAAACCGGGCTGAAAACTGACAGGAAGTAGGCTGGCAAGAGTAGGTATGGTCTCTCTGCGGTACTCCCGAGGACCCGTCAAAATCAATTAGCCTCTCGGTCTTTCTTCTAGCGCGGCTTCACCGCTCCACCGCTTATTAGAAGTTATAAAATTTCGGTGCGACGGCCTCGAACCGATCGAACCGCCTCGCTTCTCGCTCGCGAGGAATCAACACAAAGGGAGGAATGCGAATCTTTCCATTTCCATTTCCATGGATCGATCCCTCTTTTCAATTTACCCCAAAAATTTTCTCTCTTTCCCCGGTCGAACAACGAAGAAATCGAACGAGAGAATAATTCGCGCATAATTCTCGTCTCGAGTTTCCCCTCGAAACGCACGAAGAAAATCGTGGGAAAATATATCGAGTTTTTCGAGTTTGAAAAAAAGTTCGAGTCGAAGAAAAGAGAGAATAAGATTTTCGCTAGGAAAGAGAGAGAGAGAGAGAGAAAATAAGAATATTCGCGATAAATTCGCGTGTTCGAAAAAGAAGGGGGGGGGGGGGAGAAAAAAAAAGAAAAAAGAAAACACGTCAGTATTGAATGAAAGCGTACGATCCAGGCGAAGGAGTAGCAGAAAACTACGTGTCGTAGTGCGTATTGAATGTATCGAGGTGAGTAAATGCACTGGCGGGTTGTATATCCGGTGTGCGCTTTAGTATGCAGGCGGAGTGCCGGTGTGGTGTATAGATGCCCCATCCTTGGCGGGGAGGGGCAGCTTCCGATTCTGATTTATTGGAATCCTCCGCTTCCGATATTTTATCCGATTCCTTCACGTACCGACGCGCGTATACGCGACTCGTAGACGTCGGACTTCCTATCTACGAAGAACAGAATATCGGATTTGTTCACGGGCATCTCGCAAGGACGCGTCAACACCGATCCTCTCCCCGATGTTTACCGTATAAAACGCCAATGTTTCAACCAAGAAACGATCCCGGAATTTTCGTATCTAATTATCACGTATCGAGCAGTGGTCGCGGCTGTTTCTCCAATTCCTCTTCTTAGCTAGCTGGCTAACTTAAAGGTATCGGGGGATATAAACACGGAGGAGGATTCGCGGATCGAAATAGTATCGCGAGTAATCACGCCACGTGCACGCGGATCTCACGAGCTTGCTACGCTTCTCGGTATTCACGGTTAATCTAACCTTTTTTTTTTTTTTTTCTCCACGGCGGGGAGGGACGATAAGGAGTCGGCGTTGATGACATCACTGGACCACCAGACAGTGCGTCGCCTACCGAATCGGTATCGGCGAGAGAAGCGTTGCAACGAGCTCGAGAAAGCGAAAAGGAAGCGAAAATAATTCTGCGCTATGGCGGAACCCGATGTTGCCCGATATCGGGAACAACGCTCGTTTTCCCAGGAAGAGAGAGAAAAAGACGGAGTATCGGGAGAAGGAGAGAAGGAGAGGCCGTTAACGAACGAAACGATATCGGATTATGCGCTGACTTAGTTAGAAAACATCGGTATCGAGTATCGTGGAACGATGATGTAACGATGTGACTTTGGTGGAATGGCCACAGGGCGGAACAAGCCCTATACGTACGAGAAGAAAGAGAGAGAGAGAGAGAGAGAGAGAGAGAGACACACAAATACCCTTTATGGTCGCACGCGATGAATGCTAATTTTCTCTCGGTCGTACACACTCGCTTCGCGTAGGCAAATATTGGCTGCATAAGCGTAGAGAATCGAATATTTCGTTTCTTCTCGTAAAGAGTTGACCGTTTCGATTCTTCTCCACTCGATATCTCTCTTTTTTTTCTTCCTTTTTTTTTTCTTTTTTTTTTTTTGCTTTCGCTTCCGAAAAACCGATGACGATGATGATGCTGAAAAAAAAGAAAAGAACCGCATACGCGTAACCGTATGCCGCATTTGCAAATAAAGAAAGCAGCGGATGAGTCAGGTTATTGTATATTTACTCTCTCTCTCTCTCTCTCTCTCTCTCTCTCTCTCTCTCTCTCTCTCTCTCTTTCTCTCTCTCTCTCTCTATACATATATATCGTAGAGACCCGGAACGATGTGGACACGATGTGTGTGCAGGATGCATAACTAGGGGGGCGGACGATCTTAATCTATCCTAAAAAACGAGAGTAAAGTTTCGCGTGTGTAACCGTAGATTCGATCCTGCGGTTTCCACGTCTCTTTTTTCGGATCGTTTCAGAAGAGAAACCTTGAGCAACGAGAGAGGCCGAACCCGGTCCCGTGATTTATTGTCCTTGGTTAGAGATAATAAGGCACGATCGGCTGGGAAGATTCTTTCGAAACGAAAGGATCTCCGTGCGCGGTCGCACGAATCTATTTTTCTCTCTCTCTCTCTCTCTCTCTCTCTCTCCCTCCCTCCCTTTCCCTCAAGATCGCTTACACGTTCGATGATATTTCGCGAAAGAAAAAGAAAAAGAAAAAGAAAAAGAAAAAGGAAAAAAAAAAAACATCGCGGCCAACACGAGCTACCTGCCTTTGTACAATTCTTGACAAATGGCAACAATGTTCGTACACCGAGTGCACAACGGGAGGGAAACGAAACACTCGCCTCTCCGCTCTTTCGTTTCCAACCAATTTTATTTCCGGCGATTATAACATTTTGCATTTCCAATCTACAATTACGCGTAATAAAAATTGCGCGTAATATATTCGCAATAAGAGAAACGGGGTAATTTCGATCGCTTTCCAATCCATTCCGCGAGGAAATGGAGTATTCGAAATATCGACGATGGAACCGTTCGATTTAATTACTTCGATAAAGATGAATTATTATCGTTTATCGAGTGGTGGCAACGATCGACAATTTGAGAAAAGAAAAACGAACGAGGCGCGAGAAAGAAGAGTTCGAGAAAGAAAGTTTGTGGAGAATCGTTGAAATAAAGGAAATAAAAGAGAAATTGTGTGTGCGATAAGAAACGAATTTTCCAAGAGCGAGCGAGAGCAAATCATTGGACGTGAACGATTTACGCAAAATATTTCGAATCTCGACCCCTCTCCCTCTCTCTCGAAAATTTCATTTTCATGTACGCGACATCGACGCTCCAACTTTCGTTTTCATCGCGTTACGCGGTTAATTTATTCGCGTTTCCGTGGAACATTTCTCGTAAAAAGTGCGGGAAAATTCTTCAAAATTCTTCGCGTTAACTGCGTGAATATCGGAATGGAGAGGGGAAAGAAAATATCGGCGTAAATATCGAAAAAGCGGCTACGAAAAGAAAGAAAGAAAAAAAAAAAAACGATTCGTAAGTCCGAGATCTCTTTCGAAGGTCTGTGCGACTCTACGATCAACGGCCGTACGACCGGAAGTACTGCCATAACTGCCTTCCGCTCGATGTCCCCTTTCCCCGTCCGATCCCCCGCCAGAAGTCACGTCAGTAATTATTGAACCATTGATAAACTTTTCATCTTGGTGTCTCCGATCGCCGCCAACTCGCACCAACACGATCGGGAAAAACAATAGGAAACGACGAGGAACGGGAACTAGGAACGAGTTCGCCAACCAAACGTGGATAAAATCGTCCCGTTTAATTCGAAATATTCCGTTTTTTCAACGCGAATCGTATTCCACGTTTTCGTCGTATATCCCTCACTCGACTTTTTCTCGACTCGAGATTTCGCGAAATGGGGGGGAGCGACAAGAGGAGGAAAAGGAGGAAGAGGGAAGAATGACGACGTGTACTCACGTAATCGTCGCGAAAAAGTTTGGCGTGCATCAGTGCTGTTTTCGCTTGGACGACGACCTGGTGGAGGAGCTGCGAGTCCGTTAGCTGCACCACCTCCAAATCTCCGGTAAAATCTTCGGCCGCGAGGCCGCAAGGATTCACCCACTTGGGGGTCGAGCTCAGTCGTCTGTCCTCGAGAGTCATCGCTGGAGCACCGTGCACCGAGACCACCAGCAAGATCACCAAAAGACTGCCTAACCCTGAAAGCCAAATTGAACACAGCCGAAATGATTACGTGGCCATCGTATATACATGTGTTATATATATATATAAAACGACGCGAGTACGTCTTCGATTCGGATATAATAATATATCGATATAAACGATATATCTTCTCGATTATTTACGTTACGATTTCACTTTCGATCCATGATTCCATTCGGTTTATTTATTTATTTATTTTTTTTCTTACTATTTATTTATTATTTATTTCTGTTCCCGTGGGATAGAAAAATGGTTTGGAAAAAGCAGGTTTGGATTAATTTGTTCGATTACATCGATTCCGGTTCTCTTACTTCCAATTCACGGATAACTGCCGTTGTTATACGTTATTATAACCGAATTGTCCGTGTATTAAGAAGAAGTCGGTGGTATAATCAACGATTTGACGCGAGAGACTGTCTCGGGGAGGATGCCCTCGAGAGAAATCATGCCGGAGCTTCCGGCTTGTTGCTTCTACCTTCCCTCCCCTTCTTCTCCCTCCTCCCACCCCCGGATGCTGTCTCGGCTCGATAGCAAGCGCCTAAATGGTAGATTTCGATCGAGGCCGTCTTATGATCATCCGGCAGTTTCGGGATCACCGCTCGTCGAATTACATCCACGCGAATTCGTCGTCGCATTATTTCACGAGTTACGACCCTTGATGAGGGGCCTGGGATCACGTGCACCGCTACGACGACAAACCATCACCAGTCGCGTATACGCATTCGAAGGATGTATAACCACCGCGTACCGAGTTCTTCTCTCCTTCTTCGTTTAAACATCGTCGTCGTCGTCGTTGTCATTGTCGTCGTCGTCGTCGTCGTCGTCGTCGTCCTCGTCGTCATCGTCTTTATCCACGTTGCTAGTATGCCTCGCATCTCATTCGTGGATAATCGCGCATAAATGTCGATTCGTTATTTACCATCGAGGTATTAACTATGCGATCAAAAAGTACAGGGATACCCGGGTTTATATTCGATCGAATGGCGGCGTACGTATACGATAGATGGGGATCGATTCGAATAGAAGGATCGGATGGGGAAAAAAGCGTACGTCCTCCTGGTGGTGGTGGTGGTGGTGGTGGTGTGTGCGCGTAACGGTGTGCGCGTATCAAGGACTGTAGGGAAATGTAGGTATGTTGTGCGATCGTACGGGCGCTAACGAATTTAATTTTAATGTGCAGCTATACGCGTGATGCAACGCGCATGACGGACGCGTTCTCGAGTCGCAAGGAGAAAAATAAGCGGACGGAGAGAAAGAGAAAGAAGGATACACGGCGAAAAGGAGGGGACGAGGAGGAGGGCAGGGAGACACCTCGGACACTTAACGCATATTAATAAGCGGCTCTTAAGTGCGTTTCGCGTCTCTCGGCGAGAGAGTAATTTGCCGCGGGGAAGTTTGCGCCCCGAAGTAACCGTGAAATCCGCGCCGTCTAACGGTCGTATCCTTTCTTCCTGCTACCCGGTAATTGCTCGAATCGCCTCCTTTCAGAGTCGCCTCCGTTCGATTGCGCGCCCGGCCACGTGACGCCGCTAATTCGACACGAACAAATTTCCGCCCGAACCGTTCGCGAACCGTCTTTCCAAAGTTTTTCTCGCGTTTGCCGCGAAAAGACGCGTTGGGAGGAGAGAGAAGAAAAATTGGAGAAAAATTGGTTTTTCGCGAAAACGTGGAAACGATATCGTTTGGCCTAAGATTCGGTGTGGTTGAGACACAGCGAACGTAAGGAAAGGATGCCGGGCGCAAAAGTGCGGGGGGAAAAAAACGTGTATTGCGGCAAAAGTATTTTTATCGTAGCAGAAGTTCCCATGATCCGGGTAAACGGGATCGGGCCGCGATTATATTTCCTTACTCGTCGCAAAAGTATACGCATCCACGTACTTTCTCCAGTTTCTTTAATTGCGCCACGTTTTTCCACGGCTGAAAGTTAATTGCCATACGATGTGTCCTCCGTGTGCCCGGCCAAATTTGTCCGCGAGGGGAATTACGATGATAGGTGCCTCGCGTCCGGCAAGTTCGCATTCTTAAGCTGTAAGAAATCCGAACAGCCACCTGTGCCTCGTAACGTGCAATCTTCCAGGCTGGAATGCATCATCCGATTTGCTTGGTTCGCCAACCAACCTACACGTCCCCTCGCGATATTATTATTCGCAATCGAATTTACTCGCATTCGAATCGAACACGTCTCGAACGAGGCGAAAGGGACGCCGATTTATCGCTTATTTATTTATATTATTTCGACGGTCATCTAACGGTTGGTACTTTCGCCCTTCCCAGGTGCTGCCTGGCTACTATCCGCCGGTGGCGGTGTACAGACGGTGTATAGAGGATAGGACCTACCTCAACGACGACACTCGGCGTTCCAACGAAATTCCTGAGAACCCGGCGGTCGCGTGGGGAAAAAAGTAAGGCGCGCAAAGCCGGTGGACGGGCACCGGTGCAAGCGCATCTCCGCCGTTGGCCGGCAAGAAGATGCCGGTGAAAAATGCGGTAATGACGCACTGTCCTCGCATTGCTCGCGACAATTATACCCCATTACGCCCGTCCCCCCTTATCATCCAGATCGTGCCCGCGCCCGAGGACCCGAGCCACGTTGCGGTAGGTCGCGTTGCGAGCCCGACGCGACTCTCCTACCTTCATTCCCTCCTTCTTTCCTCCTTATTTATCGCCTTCCCGCTAATTTTCCAATTGCCCGATCGTTAATCGATCGCCTCCTAATCCTTCCTCCTTTTGTCGTCTCCTTCTCCATTTATTCTCTTCTCGATTCGTTTATCGTTTATCGTTTTGTCGCGGATAATAATCGCAACGCGTGACGCGTGAAAATTTCACGAGGCGGCGCGCGACAGACTCCCCGAGTCGGGGAACGTTCAACAGGTGGGTGTGTCGAGAGCGCGCATGCCGCTCTTTCCGATCCAACTCGCCGTCCATTTTTCACCGAGATTTCGTATCTTCGCGTTTACTTTACGAGGGGGGAGCCGTTTCGACAATCGTTTTCGACGCTTTTTTCTACGCGACCGGAACAATTTGGAAGGAAATAACGAAGAAGGAGGAGGAGGAGGAGGAGGAGGAGGAGGAGGAGGAATCCTTGGTTACGAGGAGAATGAATGACTAACGCGTTCGTCGACTCGTTGAAAAGTGACGTCGATGATCGAGAGAGGAAATATCGGTGGGGAGGAAGAATCGGAAAGGAAAGAAAAGAAAAAAAAAAGAGAGAAAGAAAAAAGAAAAAGAAAAATGCGAGGCACGTTTACGAAGCAAACCGCCACGTTAAATCGAAACGCGTGGATTATCTTTCATTTTTTTTCTTTTTTTTTTTTTTTTTTCTCCTTTCCTTTTTACGACGCTTTGTCTGAAAAGTGAAATTCCAGACGTGTTAATCGCGTTGAAAACGTTCGAACGAGGAGAAGAAAATCGAAACTCGTCGCGGTAACAACCGATCCTCGTAGATCACGTCCCGCGCCACGATTTTAACTATCGAGTTCGACTAGAGATGAATTAGAGGGAGGGGAGAAGAGCGGGTTGCGGTGAATTTCAGAATTCCGATCGTCGTCCACTCGGCGCGCTTCAACGCGAGAAACAAAAGTAAAAGCGTGGAAGAAGAATACGGAGGAGAGTCGGGGAAAGATGCTGTACTATCATTACGTAAGAAAGTATTGATTTTGCTCTGAGTCAGCGTCAGGTGTGTGTCGGTGCGTACCGTACGCAGCCAACAGAGAAAACGCGTGTTAATGAATGGCCACCTGTACAACCTGTTTATCTCTTATCAACCGATTTTTCGTTAACTCTGATTGCATTGGTCGGAGACTCGATGCGTCAGCGACCCGTTCATCAAATTCGATCGACGAAACGCGAGTAATTTCGATACGAAACCTGGGCGAGAGTCGTAATCGGTTTTATTAATCGGGTTGCTTCGAATAAATACGACGATGACCGTGCAGTTTCTAATGTTACGATCGTGACCAATTAAGTTTTTCACCTTGATGGTTATAATAGGAGGCGCGATCACAGAGAAGCGAAGAGAACGAGTGGTTCGAAGCGAATCGATCGACAGACATCGATCGAGAAAACTGTAAGAACGACTCGAACGAATATATAAATATGCAAATGTGGTTAACAATGTAGCGTGCGCGAATATTATATACGGGTGGGGTATCTGCGTGTGTATCAATTCAGGGAACACGTTGCGACAGGAAAGAGGATGCAATTTTTATTTTATCGACAACGGTCAAGATAAAATTATAATCTAGAATGTAACGTTACGATTTCTCGAGCAATTGCTCGAGATATTCAGATTTTTTTTTTTCTCTCTCTTCTTTTCTTTCGATCGCACGACCGAATAATAAATTTTGGCGAAACGAGAGAAAATTTTCGCGCGATCGAACGAATTATCCGTTCCTTTCCGTCCAAATTTTCATTTCGATCGTATTTTTTACAAATCTTTCCTTTTCTTACTTCTCTCACCAATTCCCTTACCGAGGAACGAGCGTAACATTTTCACGATCGTTTTCACGATCGCGCGCCAATAAACGAAAAGGATCAACGAATCATCGGCAAAAGGAGAGAATCATCGATGATCGATCGAGCGTGAAAAAGCGTGGAAAAAGAAAAAGAAAAAGAAAAAGAAAAAAGGGAGAGAGAAATGAAGAAAGAGCGCGAAATACGAAAACGTATCGGGGAGTGTAGTGGAGTAAGTTCGACTTACTGAGCCACGTGGTCGCGGTGACGTCTGACGATGGGTTGCGTCTCGATCGTATCCCTCGATCGTGGTAAAAAGCAGGTACATGACACGCGGAATCACGGGATAAGCGTCTCTCGTTTCTCTCTATCGTCGGGCTAATCGCAGCTTCGTATAGCAAGCTCTTATCCAGAACGCTTTTTTTGTACCATTTGGTATCGGTAATCCCGACGATCCCGGGACCACCGTTGGTCCCCGTAATCGGGTTGTTACTCGGCGAGAACGTTCCACGTTCGAGAACTCTGTGCGAAGTGGTCCTTTGGTCGCGAACTAGAATCGCCTCCATCGCGATTTCGCCTCGATCGTGATGACGATCGATCCTCGCCGTATCCACGCCGACCGTCATATTCGCATAGCACTTGTGACGACGATCGACGACGACGACGACGACGACGACGACGACGACGACGACGACGATGACGATGACGACAACGACGATCACTCTCTCGTGGCACGCAGGCAGGCAAGCGCAGTCAGTCAGTCAGGCAGGCAGGCACTCGCGGTGGCGCGTGGCAGCCAAGGAGCGAGCGAGACGAGAATCTATCTATCCTCTCGCGTCGTGTACGTATCGTATCCCCGCGTACTCTGGCTGCGCCAAGTCAGCCGCGGGTCAGTGATACCTTCTTGTCATCGAGCGTGTACTCGCGCGATGGAAGATCGATCTTCACCGGTCGTATACTCGCGCCTCGTATACTACTCCGTGCGGAAAGGGAACGACGAAAGGAAAAGGAGGAGGGAGGCGAAGGCGAAGACGGAGGAGGATGATCGTCCCACGACACGAGGGGAGGAGATTGGGCGAGATTAGTCGAGTCGGCGGGGATCACACTTGAAAAACCGAGTCCGCACAGAATCACAACCCGTTTGGCACTGGTCTCGACACACGCGATGCACTGATTCTTATACGAGGGGGAAGGGGGTTACGAGTGGTGTCTCAGAGGAAGGTAGGAGGAGGGGAGCAGCGGTAGGTGCTTAAGAATGTGGCGGGAGGAGGGGGAGGAGGGGGACAGCGGGAGGGGGAGGGAGGGAGGGAGGGAGGGAGGGTGTGGAGGAGAGACGGAGAGAGAGAGAGAGAGAGAGAGACACGCACACGCACGCACTCACACGGGGGGAGGGAGGGAGGCGGGGGGAGGCCGAGGGGGTTGTGGGAAGCGCGGGGGGGTTCGCGTGGAGGAAAGGAAAAAGAAGGAAACGGTGCGTGGAAAGCACGACCGGTGGTGGTGTCGTGTCGTGTCGTGTCGCGTCGTGTCGCGTCGTGTCGCGTCGTGTCGTACGCGCCACCGTTAAGGGTGGTGATAGTTGCGGTGCCACACTTTTCTTTTCTCTATATATATATATATCTTCGTCCCTTCTTTTAACGGCTCTCGTCGTTGTCTCTTCTTCGGTCGTAGCGCCGTTGCCCCGATTATTATCGATAATCCACTTCGTTTCGTTTCTCTCTCTCTCTCTCTCTCTCTCTCTCTCTCTCTCTCTCTCTCTCTCTCTCTCTCGTTCTCGCGAGAAGAGAAGCTCGAGTTAGTGCGGTGGCACGCCAGTGGGGTAAGGTCGTACCATACCGAATGTCAGGAGGTGACTGAGGTCTTCGTCGCCCTCGTCCGGCTGAGTGTATCGAATGTATCACCTCTCGCCTCTGTCCGAGTTAACCACGGCGCAGAGAAGGTAGGTAGGTAGGTAGGTAGGTATAGAAACAGAGAAGGAGAAGGCAGCTATAGGCAGGCGAGCGAGCCAGAGGCAGGCTGGCTGTTCGTTCGTCGTTATAGTAGGAGTGAACCTGCGTAAGGGAATGGAAGTGGAAGGTGGACTTCTGTCTGTCTGCCTGCCTTGCTTGTCGGTAGGTCGTTTCTCTTGCCCGTTCTCTCTCTATCTATTGTATTCCTCTCCTTCGTGCTCTTTCCTCTTTTCCTTCTTCTCTCGATCGGCCACGGTTCTTTTCCTCTTTTATCTCGTGTGCGCGCGGCCTCGGTGTACGACTATCAGTGTATGGTAGTGGCCACTCGGTCGACCGGTGCCTATATACGATTGTAAAACCACCGAAGCACGTGGCCCACACCCCGCTTTCGGTCAATCTCACCTACCCCCACCACTCCTCCTCGCCTCGTACTCGCCCTTCCTTCCTTCCTTCGTCGCTCGCTTTCTCGCTTTTCTCTCGCTCCGATCCGTCTCCGATCCATCTTCGCTCCTCTCTCTCTCTCTCTCTCTCTCTCTCTCCTCCCCCCTCCCCCTCCCCCCTCCCTCCTCTCTCTCTCTCTCTCTCTCTCTCTCCTTTCCTATTCTTCCTCTTCTTCCTTCTTCCCCGGCCTCCTTTTCCTTTTGCTCCTCCGCCTCCGCCGCACGTTCTACCGCCTCCTGCCACCGACCGCATCCCTCCCCCTTTGCTTCACGTTCGCCGCCACTACCGCCACCCCCTCCACGTGACACTCGTGGGTCAGGACTCCACGACTCATTCATAACTCCCCGCGAGCGACCAGCTATCCCCACTAAACGGAGATCCATCGGTTTATCCCCACTCGTTGCCGCGCGTCGTACAAGCCCGGCATCCGAACCGATCTCGACTTTGCCTCCAACGTTCCGATCTTATGCGTTCCGCGTTTCACGGGTGATACCATCTGCCACACGGATCGTTACACGCGGATCCTGCCCACGCTTATCTCCGATAACAGCGATCTTCTTCCACCTTAGAGAAAGAACTTCCTCTCCGAATTTTCCAAATTTTCGTCACGAGTATCGCGCGTTAACCTTCTGTTAATCCTGTTAATTTCTACCGTTTTTAAAGAAAAGCTTTTTATATCTTACGATTTTGGATTGGACGATTGTCAACGAAGACAGCTGCACCAACGTTTCCTCCTCCTCCTCCTCCTCCTCCTCCTTTTCCTCCTCGTCGTCGTCGCCGTCGTCGGCGTCGATTGGCACGCGAGCGTTTTTTCCGTGCTCGCGCAAGACGCGTCGTTAGCCGGTTCGTTTCCTCCGTGAGAATCCACGGCATGGATGCATCAATACGTTTTTATATAAATAATTCCGTATCCAAGAGCAATTTTTCCCCGTGGGGGGATCCCGTCATTCGCGTCATTCGCTGTATACTTTTCCAATCGTATTGCACGGTCGACCGAGGCACGCTTTGCGCATATCCCCGCGTATCATTGTATATGGAAGAGAAGAGAAGAGAAGAAGAAGAAGAAGAAGAGAGGCTCGAGAGTGTCTCTCGAACGTGTGCAATTAATAAAGCGAGAACGGCGGCTCGTGACTTTTGACTACGTCAGAAGCGAGCGCATACTCGGCCGTGTACGTGTACGTGGCACGTACACACGCGACGTTTCCGTAGACATAACACAACGCTAATAATAGAGAAGATGACGAGTAATAGTAATAATTACGATATCTCGGTGGTGCAGTAACATGGATTAATCGCGGCTCGAGATTATACGAGATGATAAGAGGAGGGAATAACGCTTGGAATCGCGTGAAAATGACAATATGGGAATAATGGGCGATAAGGCCGACCACGCGCTTTTTCGATTCCTTCGCGCGAAATTATCGGCATCCTCGCGAGTCGAGCCGAGGATCTAGAACTTGTATCGTAATCGTGACTCATTTGCATAGTTACACATCCGCTTATCTATTATTAATGCGTTCTACGTTGAACGTTCGCGATAATGCGTGTTTTCCTTGATCCCGGTCTTCTTCTCCTTCTGTTATTAATTGATCGATCATCCATCTCTCCTCTCGCCGCGATAACATCGGCAAGAATACCGGTAGTATTTCAATGGATAAGTGTTTCGTGATATACTCGTGATACACGTTCCTTCCGAATACGTGTATATTCTTCGTTATAAATAAAAATCGTTATACGTTCATCGCACGTAGAACGTTGCGGCCGATCGAGAAATAAAATAAAATCGTTACGAATTGTTACGAGTAGATGCTCGATCTCGATCGAACACGTTTCACTCAATCATCTCTTCGTTTCTGGCCTCCGCCTCGTCTCGATGTCGCGTCCCCTTTCTACGTAAACTTATCCCACGTGCTCTTTCTTTACCGATTCTCGCAATTCCACGTGGAATCCCCCATTAGATCGAAGAAACTTCGAGCTGCTCGTTCGTTAGCTCGACGAACGCTATTACTTCCGAAAGAAAACAAACGATTTGTTCTCGGTAAAACGGGCACGTATAAACAATGACATTTCTTTCGTAGATTTTTTTCCCGGAACAGTGTCCTTTCTTTGGTGGCTTCACTAGCTAGACGTCACTAGTTTTCACCACCACTTAACAGATCGCGCGTTAATTGCATCATCTCATATCGGTAGGATATAAAATATAAGTTGTCTTTTCAATTTTTTATTCCGTTATCGCCAATATGAAAAGAACATGAGAAGAAAAGTGAATCGTTGCGTGTAAATTTTTCCAAAATATAATTTGAAATTTTTCGTACGTGACGTTGCGCACATAGGAAATTATTCCATCCTAGTTTTATCATCGGATCGGCGCATATAGGCACGTGGTTGTAGGATAGATCGATAGCGGAGAAAGGATTCCTACGTGACCGGCGCGATTTCTATTGGAAGACTCAGTTTGGAAATCACGTCACTTCGTAGTAGGGGCGATCAACTTGTTTGTAGGTTACGATGCCACGCGACTATCCCCGCGATCATCTATCATAAGAGGATCATAAAGATCTCGAGCAAAAATTCGTTGAACTCGACAGTGGCGTGGATAAAAATAGAACTAGGAAATCGATCCAGGAAAGTGGAAGGGAGAAATTACGAATCAAGGTCGTTCTCTCTTCCCTTCGAGGCGTCTTCTCTTTCTCTTACTTTCGCTACTTGGTTCGGTTTATGGTGCGAAGTGGCTAACGGGATGACGTAGCGATTTTCGCAACGATTACGACCGATGCTCGCCGATGCTTGCGAAAGTATTTCGCGCCTACGAAAGCACGCGTCTACGCCGTCTACGTCACCTTAATTTTCGGGGTCAAGTGCAGAAGAATGCCGTTCGAGGAATACTACGTGTGCGTGTCCCGCGATGAAATTGAAATGCTCCGTTATGTGACGCAGAGCGTCTCTGCACCACGCAAAAATAAATAAATAAATATTCACGAATCGAGTATTAAATAAAGGAAAAGATTAGATCTGTTTCCATCGATCATTTCGAATAACTCGTTACAATGTTCCCTCGTTGTCTCGCAATTTACGTATCGAAAAAACGCTTATCAAACGATCGTGAAGGGATTAAGAAGTAAGAACACGATTCGACGAGGCTTAAGGCTTTGAACAAGTTCGATTCCCTTCATTGTTAATTTCATCGGAGGAGGAGGAGGACGAGGATGGGGAAACACGCGTGCCAAATTGAAAATGTGATTGACACCTTTTCCTGGAAATGTGAATTATACCATCATCAATTCGATCGCATACGGTACGCCTCGATAACGCTCGGCATTCGGACTCGTTTCGAATCCGTTTCAAACCGTTTGTGTAACTGAAATTCTCACGTGGACCACGATAACTTTCTCGATGATTTTGCAAGAATGCAACGCGGGATACGTGACCGTCGCCGCTTCTTTCTTTCTTCAGAAAATTTTCGATCGCGCGGATCTCTTTTGTTATCGTTGAGAAAACCGCGCGGTATCGTAAGGAAGCGGGTAAATTATTATTTCGATTCGAACGGTAAATAGGAAATTACTAGTACTAGGGAGGAAGAAGCTGGAGGAATTGCGGAGCTTTTTGGAGAAATAAAGATCTGAATTCGTAATGGTCGGCACCCGTTTATCCATGCCCCGTTCAGAAATCTGATTAACATCTTCCATGATTAATTAATAAAGGGGTTCGCCACATGACACATTCTGTAAGGAGTCGCATTTTAATTCGGATAGTACTGTGTACGTGATCGTCCTCACGAAACGTGTTTTTAGTAGGTTTTGCAGATCTTGCACGGCCCTATTCGTATTATTATTTTATTATTATTATTTTTTTCAACACATAGCTTTGCACGACGCGACGTAAGTAGCTTAAAAAATATTTACCCGGCGTCCTTCGATACACCTTGCTCGGATATTTCAAATAATATGCTGGACAGTTGGTACATTGTTGGACGAATCGAATAGTAGAAATGCATAATCGATGCGAACATCGCATTTACAAAACAAATGATCGGCTAATATCTCGAATATCTTGAATTTTCATTATTTGCTTCTGTTTTAAGTGCGTTGGATTAACGGCGAAATGAAAAAAGAAGAAGAAGAAGAAAAAAAGAAGAGAAAAATGTAGACACGTTGACATACTGTTTTCAAACACTTGTGAAACTCCGATGATAAATTTTCATGAATTTTAGCCATTAGCCTTTCAACGTCTTAACGCAAATTCTTCCCGTCTGTTTTGTTAAAAAAACTCTTACAAAGCGTAATTGAAAAACTGACCTTACTTCGACATCCTCGTCAAACGAGTTATACCGTCTTCCGTCTTCCGTCCGTGAGATCAACGCAATCACTCGATCAAAGATATCAAAACAAACCTGAAGCCACGATCACAATTTAAAACTAAAATTAGTAACTACGTAAGTACGTATTTTACAAATCTGTCATCGTCGCTCGTCGAAGAAATTAGTTAGTCGAGTGCGTCACGCGTCTCCATCCAGTTCGCCGCATTATTCGCGTCCCCAAGATTTTGCTTCCGGTTCGAACGTGTCGCGTTGAGGTTAAACGATGATTAGTCAACGTTTACGCATCTTTTTGCGGCGGTGAACTACAAAAAAAAAAAAAAAGAAAAAAAAAAAGAGCAGGCAGGCAAAGCATGGAATTACGGTGTTAGAGACCGATCGATGAGTCAACGCGGGATTATTGTTTCGCGGGAAATATTTCGTGTTTTCCGACGAAAGTTAAAAGCGTGACGAGTTCGTCTCGGTGATATTTGCACGATACGTGGTTATTTACGCGAATCGGCCTAATTTCGCGTCAACTTGTCAAGTCGCACTAGTCGCGCGCGTCATCGTTTAATGGTCATCGTCGTTGGTCGATCGATTCGATGGAAACGAGAGAGAATAGTCGGAAATCGCCGACCATCCATCAGGCTGTTGAACGAAACGTTGCGTCGATTATGGCCGATCGTTTTGTTAAATAATATTGAAAAATGATGCGTGAAGGGAAAACATATTCATGTTTATTTTTGCGTCGCGGACGGCTTTTCTAAATATAGTAACTGACTTGTTCGTTAACAAACAGCGAACGTCATTGCATTTACCATCTTTCGGTATTTTTTTTTTTTTTTTTTTTTTTAACGTTTATACTCTTATACACCGTTTATACACCGTTTCTTTCTTCTTCTTTTTTTTTTTTTTTCTTTTCAAAATTGCCAAAAAACATTGCCAAAGCAAATAGAATACGTGTTGAAGCGACACGGAATGGACGCGAATAATTCGCGCTCCTCGATCATAAAAATTTTCAACAACCGATTTTTATCTCTTCCTTTACCAAATATAACGCGTTACAAATCTACCACTATCTCGAATGAACCAAAATAAATCGTTACTCCTCCTCTTCGATTTCACGAAGAACGCGCACGTAGATACGTAATAATTTTCCAGGATGATTTTTCTCCCGAATGGCAATTATATTTTACGTTTGCTCTTTGGAGAAGGAAGAAAAGAAAACATATGGTGGATCGATTGTAATATAGCGATGATCCTATCCATCGTATAAGGAGAAACTAATTCGGCGACACGAATTAGCGTTGTCGAGGTTCGTTGGACCCTGGCTCGAGGTTGAGAGAAAAGCTTTGTGGTCGGACCGGTCGGAGGTTTCGCGCTCGGTATTACGCGAGCGAATTCGAGGCGCGTAGCGGCGCGTCGGGCAGAAAAACGACGTTTAACCGGGCGAAGTGGAAAAGGCGGGAGCAATTTTTCGAAAGAGGCAATTATCGATTCGTGTGGTCCCCGCGATCGCTGGCGTTGCAAGAAGCGGATAGAGACATCGGCCACATTCCAAGGGTACGAAAGGCACGCCGAGAACCCAATAGGGACCTCCACGTTTTCTCTCCTTCTTTATCTCCCTCCTTTCTCTGTGACCGTCTTTGCCGTGTCCGTTTTGCCCTTTCCGCTTAACATTTCGGCCGCACAAGGACCACCCAGAACCACTCTCGTTGCCTGGCGCAATATTCAATACCCGAGGTATACAGCATCAAGAAGAAACGGATAGCGGGTCAATCGCGAAGCTGTTCCCGAACCGTTTCTTTCCTTCGAGCCAAGCTGGAAATTTCCCACCATTCCTGCATTTTTTTTCTCCTTCCGTTTAATCTTTCCCGATTCTCGAAAATAGTACGCCACAGGTGACCTCTCGTTAGCAAATTATCCATCATCGCGTTCTTTATGGGAATCAAAACAGATTTCACGCGTCAAAAATGTCGATGTTCTTTTCTTTTCTTTTTTTTTTTTTTTTCGTCGCATTTAAGGATTCGCATTAAAATCGTTTAATTGATCGAGTCGTTCTTGAATCGAGCGAACCGCGATGCGTCGCGAAGAATTTGTAATCTCGAATTTTCTTTCTTTCTTTCTTTTTTTCCCTTCTCCTCTCGTGGACAAAGAGGCACAGCTGGGATCGCTCGATTCATTCGTCCGTTGTTTTTCTAATTTTATCCCGACTTCGTTGCGGACAAAAGGTAGCGCGGTTCAAGGTGTGGCAGGTTTGAAAAGAAATAAAATCGCTTACCGGTGCGATGGAAAGAGGTCAGCATCGAGGCAGCGATGATTTAAGAATTTTCTGGGCCGTGAAATCAGCGTGTTCATTTATCGGCGAGCGTGTTCGTGCGAGCGAATGTTTTTTTTTTTTCCGCCGCACCGAGAAATTACTCGCCATAGGGATGGCGTGAAACGTCTCGAGATGTTAATTCACATTTATCGAAAGGATCGATAATTTTTTTTTTTTTTTTTTTTTTTACAAACACAGCGTGCGGAATCGGATGGATAAGTGAATCGAGCGAGGCTAGGTTCGCGCACACATATCAACGCGGAAACGCGAGGACGCCGAAAGAAGGTAAACAAAAGAACAGCAGTGACAGTTCGTTCTCGTCCGTGAATGAGTAGAATCGTATCGTTTCATCCGTTCCATCTTTCTCCTATTTTTTTCTCCCCTATTCCTCTTAACGCGCGCACACACATACACTCTCTCTCTCTCTCTCTCTCTCTCGAGACCATCATCGAATATCATTCCCCGTCGAATCGTTCGAGATTTCGGGACACTTACGGGCAACGTTCCATGGCAGATCGCAACGTTGATCGGCGAGCCTCACCACTTCACATTTTACGATATTTTCACGTCCCGATCGAGCATTTCACCTGTTATATACGTTGGAACGGTGTCGGCCGCGTTTATCATCCGATCGTCGTTTCCACGATCTCGTGTTTTCGCGATAATTACATCGCATGCTTTCGCCTTCGTATTCTTAACGCCGGGCCGAACGATAAATCCGCGTTAAATCTCAATGATTACTGGATACGTACACCGGTTATGAACCTGTCAAGAATTCGTTGTCGTGTTGACGTTTGCGATCGGAGATTAAGACACGTTTATTACGCGTTGTTCACACGGGTGAATTTTCATTCAACGCACGTTTCACATCTTCTAAATATTTACATTAAACGCTTTATTACGAGATTGTTACGAGAGAATTTTTCAAATCTCCCTCGTCGACGGCAGATAAATAACGAAACGTGAATTCTGGTAGAATCGCTTACGGAATCGATAAATAAAGACTCGTGGAAGGATTTTTCGTCGAGTATCTTTTTCGATGGAACGAGGGTGTATGTGAATGATCGAGGTTAATTTTAGGTGGTGCTAAAAACCGGAAACGCATCCTCGAACGATCAAGATTTATCACACGGTTGCAGCTGCGATCCATTCGTTCGCGTTTTAAAATTAATATACAATCGTTCGATACGCGTTTTTTCGAAAAATTCTTCTCAATCAGCCGAAAAGAGAATCAAGAGGAAAGAAACTTTTAAACGTTCGCGGCTGTTGTCGAGAAATCTTCGATGCGATATGTCATTAAGTAATAAGGAGAAGGTTGAATCATAGGAGCGATATGCAAATGTAATCCTTATTAACCAACCTTGCCGTACTGCGAGACGTTCAACGTTATTACATCACACCGTGATCGAAGCTGTAAACGTAATCGTCCGGAGCGCTGTGGACAACAAATTCGGGCGATGCAAAATTACCAGAAAATTTCCACAACTACTGCGATAAGAAACGAAACGATCGATCGATCAACCGACGCGTATAACGCAAACCAACGCGTTCGATCGCCCCTCTATTTTCGGCTCAGAGATGTCGATTTGGACGGATGAAGCGCATCCGCGGTACGAAAACCGACACGATGCGTAATCGAATCGCGGGAATCGTGGCTACTTCCACTCGTGTCTGGCTGTCTGTTATTATTTTTAGCGCGTGACCACGAGAGCCGCGGGAAGGAAAGCGAGCGAATGGAAATCGGCGCGATAGCGTGCGTTAACTCATCTCGCGGGCTTGGCTCGTTTCTGTCGCCACGATCCAGCTACCGCACCCACAAACACCGCTCATCCATCTGGTATGCCCGCGAAATCACCCATCGCGCTCCATTTTACGCAACCGTTTTGCCTTCACTCGCGATCTAGAAAATGCACGAGGTAGATGGTGCGCGCAGGATCATCGAGAGAGATGGTCGTAAGACGCGGGAAGAAGGTGAACGTGATCTGGAAAAGCGTCTAGCGTGACACACGCGGAAACTCCTTCTTGAGTATATATATATATAGATATGAAATTGCTATATATATAGATATGAAAATGGTCGAAGACGATTTTATCCCCGATGGGTTAACGTTGGAAGCGATGGAAAAGAGACTTGGTTAGGATTTTCCAATTGTGTCACAGTGAAGTTGCGTTTTCTTCGGTAACGATAGGTGGTTTTATTGGAAGATATCGATCTCGTAAATTAGTTTTATCGATTTCTTTTATCTATATCCGCGTAGCGAAGGTTACGCAGCCTTTGAAACGTATAAACGATATACAACGAATATTCGATTAGAGTTTCTTTTTTTTCCCTCTCTCTCTCTTCTAATAATTCTAGAATTTTACGTTATGTTATTATTGCGTTGCGGTGTTATAACATTTATATAGAAAATGTGTTTAAATAACATGTGCCGCGATATCGTGTTATAACGATATCTTTGACATTCCTAAAGGTACGATAATACTCTGTTGTTACGTAGAATAATATATTAATCAACAAAGCACAGCTGGTCGGCACGAATTTCTTAGAAAGGTACAAAACTTAGAAAGACATTTGAAACGTTTGAACGAGTTGTCAGTTTCGTTTCGAACGCGACACTGTACCATTCTATGACGTGGGTATTATTTATATATTCTATTTTCTCCTAATAAAATTATCTTTACTTTTGTTTTTCCACTCGAACAAGTGTATTTACTTTTAACGATGCAAACGTTAAGTGAAATGTATTCTGTATCATTATGTGTAATAACGATTTTATTTTTTATAAAAAAAGATATTCGTATCTATCTATGATTACACTTGATTGATAAAATATCGTGTAACAATAATCCGTTTCGTCGTTTACGACTAAAAGATGCGACTATATATGAAAATATTTTATTATCGAAAAATTATTTTTAAGAAAAAATTTGCAATACGTTATTTAGATTTGTTGTTAACGTTATTTAACACCGTCGGAATATCTCCCATAATTTGTTTGTAAACTGTAGGAAATGTATCGTAAAGTCTATATCGCAAGATATGAGAATTAACATTTGGTAAAATCTTATATAACGTTTCAGAGTTTGGTTCAACTCGAAAATTTGTTCGTGCGATGATTTTTTTTTTTTTTTCTGAAAAAGTTATTAAAACACTCGCAATTTTTCAAGCTGTCTAAACTGATAGATCCTTATTTTGAAAAAATAAGTCCTTTTCGAAAAAGAAACGGATCGAGAGAGAAGATCTTGTTAACATTGATCACACGTTCGCTTCCGGGCAGTAACGTTTCTTTCCAGCAGAAATTACATTATGTATCTACGTCACTGAGGGGCTTCCACGAACTAAAATTAGCAAACTCCAAGTTGAAGAAGAATATTACAATGTTATCCTGAAGCATTGTTGCGGGAACGATATCTGCATCGTTTAGAGATACATGACTAATAATTCGAATCAAAAAGTTAGGATTAACCAGAGTTATTATTAGAATTATGTAAATGCTTCAATTCGTTTCAGAAATATTTCTATTCTTCATCATTATTTAACATATTTATCATCAGTTCGTGCATATTATTTATTTTACATATTGCAACAGTAATTATTTCATTTAGGATATCGATAAACCTTTCTCCTAGATAGACGAATACCAATTACTTTGATCTAGTGTTTTTTTTTATGGATTATTTTTAAAGTAAAGAAGTATTTTTATGTCAATCATCAAGTTACATCTTAAATTTTTCAATGTTTAGTTATTTCGATTATTATTCAAATAAATCATTTTCTTTTTTAACTTTCCAACAATATCGAACGAATGTTATTAATAGTAAAAAATTATATTATCATTATAATTTTATAATGCTTTTATAAAATACTAAATTTGATAATAAAGATATCGAGGCAAAGTGGCCTCTATTTTAAGAGTCTCGTGGATAAAAAGTTTTACTAGGATGACGAAGTTCGCCTACGCGAATTGTAGCGTCATGAATGCTACGTCATCACCAGTATCACGATTTCCTCGAATAAATCGGTTACGTTCCTGCCCTTAACCATGTACCGTTATTTGGTGGAAGCATGCAAAGTTAGTCATATAAACATAAAATTTCCAGTTCCACAGGAAACCGTGACTGGATATTATCTCGATGATTCAATTCTCGAAGAGGTGAAATTTTATATAATAAACAACAATGTTTGATTTATACAATGTAACTTTTCACTCACCTTGTTCTTAAATAATCGCTCGCCAACACCTCCCTTTCGATTCTGTAACAAAAATGGAATTATTTGTCGTTAAAGTTTTTTCGTATATAAATATTCTAAACATTATGAGATATTCCTAAATTTCGTGTAATAATTTTAATCCATTAGACATCTTTTCTCGTCCCGGAATATCCTTATCTTTCGATTTCTTTTACTACAGATTTATTATTGGAGAAAAAGAATAGTCGTTCTTCGACATTCGTACGTAATTTCGATTCGTTAGTCGTTTAAAATTCTATCAATACTTGTGAAAAATATAAGGGAAAAGAAAATTTCGTTTCGTCACGTCTCGTCACTGACCAATGGTCAAAAAAATGGCTAATGGGCCAGAGGGAGCGTGAAAACGTTCGGGACGATCGAAAAAAAAAAAAGAAAAAAGAAGAAGAAAAAGGTTGGGAAACACTGGTGTAAAAGAAATACCGTGAAATCGAGGGGCCGAGGTGCGAGATAAGATTATAAAAGATTCCCAGTGTAGACAAGACGGCACCTGTTGCGCTCGTTTCCTCGTAATCACCCTGTATTTCAGTAGAGTGTAGGCAAGCTTTTGCGCTCCGGCTGGGACAGCCGTGCGAATGGCATTCGTAAATCATGTATCGTTTGCGATTTCCTGACACCGCATACCGAGAAAACCCGTCCTTCTCGGAGCTTTCGTTTCAATATTCCTATCTATCTCGTACAAACTATTTCTTTTCGTCGTAACGATGTTTTAATTAAAAAAAGAGAAAGAGTATAAGACTTCAATTTATTACATCTATCAGAAGATTATCACGTACGAACGAATATAACATAAGATAACGTTAAATCCTGCTCTTTTATCTTTATTGATAAAAGAGCGAGCGCAAAAAAAAAAAAAAAAAAGAAAAGAAAAAGAAAAAGAAACACGATGATAAAAATACACATGGATCGATCCGATGGGAAGAGATCACGTGCAACGCAAGCTCTCGATGAACGGTCTCACGATGGCGCGTGGTTCGAGAGTGCACACAAGCCGGCTTAACACTTGTCGGAGCTTGTCTGTATGCGCGGATCATTTCCTCCGGGTGATTCATCGCGTACGCTGGCTTCGCCCTTCAGGGTCGTAATGGCGGATCTTCACTCGAGGTCGAAAGATCGCACGATATCGCGTTACCCTCTCACAGGGTGCACCTGTGCGCCTGAACCGACCACGGTGGCATCGTGCCACACATTCTCTCCTCGTCGAGATCACCCCACATCCTCCTCTCTTTTTTCCTCTCCCTCTCTCTCTCTCTCGTCTACCTCCTCCTCCATCCGTTCGGCCAGCCGTTTCTGCAGCCGATAAGATTGCCAACAAGCCCTACGCGATTGCGCTACCGTCAACAACACGTGCCCGGCCATCGTGCGTTTCATTCATGACCGCGCTCATTCACCGCAGTTGTATCGATTCAATCGGTGATATAACGTAACGGCCGGCCTGTCCGCCCGCCAGCAAGTCCATCCTTTCCAGTCGATTTTGAAAACTCGCGTAGAAATTCCACTATTATCTCCTAGCTTATTCCAAACGTCCACGATTCGTTTCGAACGTTACGAAATGTAACGTTAATACGAATGAATATATAATGGTTGGAGAGTGTTGAGAGAGAGACGAATGATATTGATTTTTTGAATTGTGTTTTTGCGTAGATAATACTTTTTCCCCCGCGATTTGTAACATAAATAAATCGAGCGGATCGATAGTTAGAATCGAAATCGTTGTTTATCGTTGGCCAGAGATGCGTCGAAACGTAAGGAGAAACCAATTTTAAACAACGATACATAGAAGATATCGGTTATAACGCTACACTCCCTCCAAAGAATATCGCCTTACGACCATCTGTTCGCCGCTCTTCGCGATAACTTTGCGATAATAAAGTTCGTACGCGACTGCGTGCCATTGATCACATCGTCGGTCGCACGCTTGTTCATTCATAAATTGTTCTGCACAGTTGTACACCGAGCTGTATACAAAGGAAAGAAGCATTGTTCGATCAGTCGCGAATTAATTTCGTTTTAACGCGAAAATTCGAAGAAGATGGCGGTCGAAGTTGGCGGAACGGTGACTCGAGAGGGGCTTCAGAGGTGTTTCATTGAGAGGCGAGGAGTAAAAATTTTTTTGGAGTTGGCGAACGAGATGGCCACGTAACGTAAAAACGGGTCCGTATACACGGTACTAGCGTTGAATCATCGCGGATCGATTCCTGGAATGTTCCATTCATCTCGGAGCAATGTCTCGGACGCGGAAACCGAAGGTCTTGCGGAATCGTCGAATCTACTCGCGGAAGAAACGCTTTTCTGGCCTCGTTCTCATCGAGAGTAGGTTGGATTCCACAGACGGTTGCGGTTTCGAGGTCGAGGTATCTTTCTCAATAAGAAGAGCCTGTTGATTTTTAGAGATAATCTGGTCTAAGACGGAAAGTGAGGGACGAGAAAATGTGAAAATTCGCAAATGTAGTTTAAATAATAATTTCGATATCGAGGCTGATTTTAAAATCTTCTTTTTTCCTCAGTATCGAGTGACTTTTCTTCTTCTTTTCTTTACTTTTCTTTATTCTTTTCATTTGCATCGACAAATAATCGTGAAGTAACTTAATTTCATTTAAAATATTATCTTCCTTACTGTTTGCCATAGATTATTTTTAATAATCATCCGTAAACATAATTATACGTAAGCTTACATCAGCTTCTTTAAATGCTAATTTTCACACTTGCAGTAGTTTTTTACGATATTTTTAAATTTCAGAAAAAGAAAAAAAAATTTAGGGGATACCCCGACGATTCACGATGACAAATATTAAAATCGTCTAACATTTATTTTAACTATTTTACTTCTTAACATTCGATACACGCAGAGACATTCGCAGACACAGGAAATTTCTCTCTCGAGATGGTTTTTATATATACATCAATTCAGCATATTTTTCGTGGGAGTTTCGAATATCGAAAGGAAAGGCATTTTGTATATATTTTGCAATTTATATACAATATCCTGTTGCCGCTCTGAATCATTGCGAGTGAATTTCGCGATCGTCCGGAATGCCCACGTGTTGTGGACCTCGATACGTGTTTAGTCATGATCGCCTCTCGTTTTGGACTATTGCGCAAGATCAGGTCCCGTTACGAATATTCCCTGCCTTGGGCAATATTTGTTCCGGTGTGACCGTTTCACGCCAATTTCTCCCATCTTGTGCAACGAGACACGTTGCTTTGATTTGAACCAACACGAGTCTATAGATAGAGACGAATCAATGCGTCATTTTTCGACACACGAGAGGACATTTTTTCGAACCTCGACTTGAAACTTGATCGAAAGAAAGGAACAAGAGGAACAAGGATGTGCATTTACAATCCTCTTGTAAAAAAAGAATTCATTTTGAAATCTAGATCATTTGCTCGATCACGTGATCGACGAATGGAACAACGGTGCTCCCCGTTTCGAATCGGTTGGTATTCGCTTTCGAAGGATCTCACCTTCGATCGAGGCTGGATCTCATCGTTGCGAAGCGTTACAACACGCTTCGATACAAACTTGCAATAATTTCTGGGTGAACAGTCATTCGGTCGAAGGTAAAATGAAGAGAGAGAAAAAAAAAAGAAAAAAATACAAGGATTTTTCCCGTTTGCCGTTGTCTACGACGCAAGAATATTTAACGACACTAGCCGCGATATTTCCCCGCTCGAAAATGTATTTACCTCGGGAATGACGCGCGCGATTGTGGCCGATTCTCGCATTCGACGACGACGACGACGACGACGACGACGACGACGACGACGACGACGACGACGACGACGACGACGACGACGACGACGACGACTACGACGACGACGACGACGAGGACGATAACGACGACGACGACGACGACGACGACGACGAGGACGACGACGACGTGTCAACGAGAATTATCGCCGTTCTAACATCCTGGCTCTCGTACCGGACCATTTCGGACCGGTCAGTGACGCGTGACGATCCCTCACTTCAATATTACTGGTTCGCGTGGCGAATTAGCATACCCGTATCATTTTTTCGTCCGACCATAAACTTCGCGAACGTGAGCTCGGTCATGTTATGCCCGAGAACAGAGATGCTTGCAATATGTAAATGTATCTCTCTCTCTCCATCCCCCGTGTCGAGAAACGAGCTGCGCGTTCTTCGAAATTAGTTTTTTCATCGCGAAAAAAGGAACCGAAAACGCGATGTTAAAAGGATCGCCTAATGCTCTTAAACGCCTATCTTTTTTTTTTTCCTTTTTTCTTTTTTTTTTTTTTTTTTTTTGGTCTCACGTTTGGATTCAGTCGCATGGAAGAAGAAGAAGATTATCGAAGAAGAAGAAAAAGAAGAAAAAGGAAGGAGGAGAAGGAGAAGATAACAAAATGAACGTTTGTAGTTTTATTATGCGGTATTATGCATTGCATTAACGGGAGGGAATTTTAATCTGTTTTTAAAATCTTGAATATCGTATTTTCCACGTTGATACGCATTAGAAAATACGTGGTATATACAATTATATAATTTAAAGTAGATAATAGGTGTGTTTGACGGCGTGCGATTAAAACGAGTGCGAAAACATTATATACAATATCGTGGGTCGAATTCCCGCGAATAATAGCTTCACGGTCCGAAGAAGACCATAGGTAAACCCCAACGCGATTGCTGAATCATGATGCGACTTACCGGGAATCTAGACAGTTTCTCGGTAACCAGATCATCTTCCTTTTAAACTGTACCGTATGTGATCGTCCATGATTGAATGAAGCGATTACGTTCTATAAACGATATTACGTTATGCGAAACAGTTAAAATTCTTTCCGTTGGATAAAACCGTTTCCATTATCTTTTATAATATTAATGTTTTCGTTTAAAGTAATTAAAATTGTTTCAATATAATAATAATATTGATAATAATCAAATAATTACAAGTCGCATATAATATATTTAAAATATTTTTGATCGAAATTTTAGATTACGCTTGATTCCACTCTTGTTAGGGGAACAAGAGTTATATACGACCGATCTACGAAGACATTCTCGCTATACGATCGACCTACTTCGAAATACCGGGTTCGGTTCCTCGTTGTTGTTACGCACGTCTGTGCAGGTTTTTCTCTCTTTCGTCCACCAGGTAAATGCTTATTATATTTATTCGTTTCGAGCACCGAAAACGATCCTTCCAGCTCTTTTGACGTATTTCTCCTTTCATTCGCTTCGTATTGAAAGTGAACGCTTTACCTATCTATCAAAATATTTGTCTACATTGCATCAGATATCCCGATCGAAACTTGAACTCTCTCTCCTCCTTTTTTTAGCGTAGCGTAAATGATTATGCATTGATTTATTAATTTTTTTAATAGGAATAAAATATTTTTATTTTTGTTTTAAATATATAAATATATATGTATGTTTTAATATTATTATAATAGTTATTAAGCAATCCGCGACTGACTGCATTTACGACACTACTTTGAATAGATAATTTATGATAACACGTTAAGTGTTTATGTACATGCAGTATTGTCGGCACATTACAAGTTTAGAAAAGGAATTACCGAAGACAAATAAGATACGCGCATAGATATTTCAAATTCATACTAGGCAAACACACAATAGCTCATTTAGAGAAGAATATTCTGTAAACGCTACAACTCACTTAATTCATCAACCATTTATCATCTAAAGGAACACGGTTTTGAATATTTTTAAAGAATTTTTTAAACAATATAACGTTTGATAAGTTTGTAATTAACGCTTATTGAATACAAATTATAACTTTAATATTAAATAACGTGTATAATTATTATACAATATCAATTTAATCAATTGTCCATTTAATTCGAAATTTCTTTCTTCGAAGATCAATTCTATAAATTTTATTTCAAATGATGACAATATTCGTCGAATATCGCCACACGTCTCCAATATTTCCTCTATTGTGCATAATGTTTCGATACGTTGTACAATATCGAACAAAGTTGCGTCAAAAATCTTGCGTAAAGAGCAAGAATATTATAACATTTTCCTCAAAGGGTGAAATCCCTTTTTTCGTTAGCTAGTTAATAAATAAAACGTGTAAATATATAGATGTACGCACACATAAGTACTACGAGTGCATGTATATGTATACGAGAGTTGAATAATATGTTGGATAAATTATTACGTTAACGGCGTCCGTGACGTAGCTCACGTTATCTCACGGTATTGACCTCTTTTTTCCAAAGTGACTAATGAGGAACCGCTACGCCATATTGCATACCTTTCCCAATTCTTTCAATTTGTTTCGATTTTAATTTTAACCGATAACGACACGATCTTACATCTTTTTCTCAATTTTTCATGAAATTTTATCCTGTTAACAATGCAACGGAAATAAAATGATACACGCTCTTTATTTTGCAATTAAAATCAAAAACATAAAATAAGCGTGACGTTGATCATTGGACAATGACTAGACGTTAGATTTTTTAACACTTAGTTTTCAACACTTAGTCAATTCATTAACACTTATTTAAAAAATAAAAGTCACCATGAATTGATACGTCTAATATTAATTTTTCATAATAACGTAATAGAGACAAGAATTGCAATTTTCGATCCTCCCATTCTTTTTTTAGATCATTAACTCAAATCCTTAAGGAAAATTTTTAATTTATTAAATTGTCGATCGATAAATGAATGAATATCTTCAATTAATTCGACCGTTTCATCGACCATCCGTACAGATACGAACATTCTTGTTCCGCAGAATCGAGCGAATTTCCATCCGAAAAATAAACTACGTTAATTTGATGGAAGGAAAGATTTCCGCGCGATATTCTCGCAACGCGAAGGAAGAGAGCAACCGTGGCCACGACGTACACCGCACGACGTGTATGAATCAGTCGCGAGCAAGTGTAACGACCGAGTGACGTCAAGATGATTGCACAACGAAGCGCGCCGGTAATTCCAACCGTTAGGTCGCTCGATCGATTTCTATAGATCCTCTTACGAGGCATGGAGCACGAATCGTGCTCAAATTTTAACACTCTGTTTCATTCTTCACCGAGAGACATTGTTGAATCGTGGCATAAAATAATTTTCTCCTCTTCGCTTTGAAAATTACCAATTTATTCCCGCGTCGAGTCGTTTAAAATTTTTAACGATGAACGCGACGGTGTGTATTTGACGTTAAAAGAACAGATCGTGAATGTTATAAAGACGTAGAAACGTAGGAAAGAATTTCCCAATGTTTTCCTTTCACGAAGAGAAAATTCTTTGAAAGAATGATATTAGATGATCGAAAGATCGAATGATAATATTAGAAATTGTCATCGTGTGAAACATTGTAGAGGGAAGAACGGAATTTCTATTCCTTTCTGCTGAATATTTAAATTGCAAATGTCATAAAAGGCTAGGAAAATTGCATCTTTTAACAAATTTCCCAGATTTTCGAAACAATTTCACATCCGAATCTTTAACGTAAGAATATTTATATTTAATTAGTGACATCACTATATGAATTATATCGAAGACGAGGCTCGAAAGAATTACTGCAACACACCTTTCAGCGAGAAAGTGGAAGAGACAGTTGCGATTGAGTGAAAGTGCAATGTAAGAAGGTCAATATGAATCATTGATTTCCAAATTCATATTCTGGGATAATTTTTCTCATTTACATAAAAAAGAGATAACAAATCACAGATTATAAAGTTATCTTTTATAATTTTATAATTCTATAAGATAATCAGAACTCATTAAACGTAAACATAAACTCAATAGTGAGTGATTAATTATTTTAAATATCAGATAGATTTGTTTGATTTGCAATGAATAGTTTCGCGTAATTTTTTGTTAAATCTTTACACGTTAAGTAATGTGAAAAGAATTTCATTCTGGAAATAGAGTATTTGTGAATGGAAGATGCAATGGATAGAAAAAGCACGTAACACGATCTTAATCTTAAAGAGACCACGTCTCTAGGAATTGTTGGTCAAATCTATTTTTCCTTCATGTTTGTTGCCTCTTGTGGAAATTTTGATGATGTCAAAGTCACGTTTTTAAACGTCATAGTACTTGGTATCTAGAACTGGCAAGTATTGTCCTTCACCGATGGAAAATTATTCCATGGCAGAAAAATGTGTATAGCGAGCATCATTTTCATTGCATGAACGAGCACAATAAAAATTGTGAAAAAAATTAGTACATTTTTATAAATCGCTTTGTGATGCATAGGATTTAATTGGTTATCAATATAATAAAAATTCAAAATTCAATTGTTTCATGGATATGATAAAAAATTTTCAAGTCGTTATCAAATATATATCTAATATATATATACCTAATTGCAAGAAAATACAAGGATTTATGAACGAAAGATCATTTTCTAAAGAACTTTCCTACAATGATTAAGCAAATTCAAATAGATCGTTCATTGATAGTTGTTTTGCGAAAGTTTCCTTTGAGTCCGTTTACGTGCAGAGATGAGTAAGTACTACATATTTACACATATAATTCCTTACCATTATTCACGCGTTTACGTAATTAGGCTTCCTCATACCGTATGGAATATTTCGTCTATTTGTGGTATAGGAAAATATTTCTATACAACAATTTATAAACGTGGAAAATTAGACTGGAACTTTAACTTTCCATAAAAGCATACCTGCTGCCATTTATTTAATAATTAATCTATAATTTTACCAAATCAAATAAATATATAATATATATTTAATCATTGCTGTTTACTATTTAATTAAATAACGTATCGCGTGAAGATTCAGGATTCACTATTGTTCCATGATCAAAAATTCCAGAGTTCTCAGAGTTTTCGATTCATAAGATAGGTACGTAAATTAAGTGAGAAATTTTAATCAACTCCATGTGCAATACAATTCTCGAATGAAAAAATCGAATAGTTGAAATATCATTGATAACCTGTCACGGTTAAGGTGGATCGCGCATTATTCACTGGCGGGCACGAACGCGAAGGAGGAGGTTCACACACGCGTTCGCTTGTGCTCTGTGTGCGCAACATGTGGTCAGTGACACACGGAGGAATTGTGCGTGCGAAAAGTTTAAGGCCGCGGTTGCGCGCGTGTGCGCGCCTCTTACCATGCCTCTCCACACACACCAATCGTGCGTATATGTGCGCACACGACGCGTGTCTCGCGTTTATGTATCTCTTATTCTTTTCCTCTATCCTCTTTCCTCGTTTTCATTGCCTCACTCCGTCTTTTTTCCTCTCGCTATTCCCTCTCTCTCTCTCTCTCTATCTCTCCAGCTGACAACGCGGCAAAGACTGCTGACCTTGGCCTGCTGACCATGAGTGTCGGCAGCTTGATTCGTTACGTTAGCAGGAGGGCGCTACGGTATTCGTAAGTACTTAACAGGTATCCGTCGACTTCATCCGATCAAGTTCATCGATACTCACCCCGATGTTTTCCAATTTTTTTTTTCTTCACTTTTCTTCGCGTTTTTCCAATATCTCAATACCTCGTGAATTCTACCCACTTACTTCCGTATAACGAGAGAGAATTAAAAAAATTAACAAAGTTTCGTTGAGTTAAATAGCGAGAGGATCGTTCTGATATCCTCGTAAAATATGATCGTGTAATTACGTTAACACGAATCAGCGCTAAAAGTGACAAACAACCCTTTGGCTGATCATCAGGCGTGGAAATCAATGTTTTGCGTACAATTATTTGAAAGTCGAAGTTAATTGTTCCGTTCGTCATTAAATAGTCGTTATTTGTTTCTTCGAGAAAAATTTGTTATCTTGATCATGAAGTAAGATCATTAAAATCGGGAATTTTTCCTAATCTGTTGATTCTTGGATTTGTCGATTAGCAATACATGTGTAGATTTATCATCTTTTATATATATACGAAATTTGTCTCTATATTATAAATTGATACTTAATATATTATAAATTGATATTATAAATTGATAAATAAATAATAAATATAATAGATAATGATTCCAAAATGAAAAATTTGAATATAAACTATAAAAATATCAAAATTTATAACACCAAGAGAGATATAATTTAACATCAAATATTATATAGATGTGCATTAATATTAATATGTGAATGCAAATTAAATTATATCATTATGAATTTTCAATTTCATCATAAATTCTCAAAACAAATTTTCATGTATAGAAGAAAGAGAATTTAAGGTCGATGTCTTAATTACCAAGGTTAATGTTTGAAGTAAAATAAGATCTATATTTTATTTTATGAAATATACATTTAAGATAAATGAAAACAAACATGATACTAAAATAATTTTTAATCATAATATCCTTTATAAATTTACAGGTAATGTATTTCGTCAATTATTAATAATTTAACTTATTTTGGATTAATTAAGTTTAAATATATAAATATTACCTTTATTATTAACATTTTTCGTAATTTTATTATTTTGTTTAAAAAATAAGGAATATTTAAGGAAACCGTTATACTTAATGTGTGCAAATATTAATTAAACTGATGTAGAATCACAACTATTGGCGAATTAGATTCTAAGTAATAAAACAAATTTGAAGTATGCATCCATATGATAACATATATGAGTCATTATTACAAAGAATGAGTCACGAGATAAATGGACAACAGAAATATGTAAAAAAATATAAGGTTCCACTGCATAAAATGAAATTGCATCAATAATACGAAGTGATGATATATTTGATACATCAGCTTCAGCTGGATATCAAACGCAACTAGGAAATACTAAAGTATAAAATTATCCAAGATTACAAAAACGTGCAGATGAAGTCATCAGGAATTCAATTAAGTAATAACAGTGTTTACACATATAAGATTGTAAAGTTTATTTTCATTTTTCAATGTTAAAGTTTAATTTTTAAAAATTTTAGATTTGTTCGTAGAAATTCTTATAAATGTTTTATAATAATTAATACTTATATAAAATTACAAACTCTGCTCAAAGAAGAAAAAAAACAAAAGAAATATGCGTTGTTATTTATGTTATTTACAAACAATAATGATTGATTTAATTTGGTTTTATAGAAAAGTAATCATACAAAATAATATAACTACGTCATACGAATAAATTATACAACAAAAAAATTTGATTATTGAAAAACAAACCAAAAAAAGGCATATATGTATAGTTTATGTATATTTTTTTAATTCAACATTGAACTTGATGAAAGGTTGTCAGTGTCGTGTGAACGAAACTTGTCGTACAAGTTTACGCGATGGTTAGTTTCTTTTAATGTCCTGCTTTATTTCTCGTATTACATCTCCGTGAACAAAATACCAATGCATTCTCGCTTGAATTTCATGGTGGTACGTTCAGTGGTACCTTCCTGTATACTGTTATCCTGTTACGATGATATCCTGGAATACACGTGTCACATTGTTGGCCGTATAATGATAAAATAGAAAATAGGTATTTGAAATGATTCATTGCATATTTCTTGATGATAAAAAAAAAAATCTCAATTAATAATATTTTTTAAATACAAGATTCTTAACGTATCATCACGATTAGAGGATAATCAGTAATGCGAGAATTCTTTCTTTTAGAAAACTATCTTCTTACTGTATCGATGAATACACTTGGAAAATGTAGTGAATATTTTTTTATATTTTATATAATTTAAATTATTTCTTTTATCAAATATAATAATGGAAATAATAACATTATGTTGAATTATATGTGACATCATATTTTATGTGGTATTATTTAAATTACTAAAATTATTTACTTAATCAATTTCTGATATTTTAAATTAAAAATAATTATAGAAAGAATTGTATTATAACGTTAGAAAATGTTAATTTGATACATAAATATGAAAATGAAAAAAAATTAACTCATTAATCGCATATATGGAGACATCTGTAGAAGAAATAATAAACCCGTTTGTCATCTACACAGAAATAGTGATTCAAATACTATATCAGAAGGTACGCATATTAGCATAAATGATAGTGAATAATTTGAACTATAGCGAACTTCTTTACCGATTGACTGATTCTTCTGTATCGACTGTGGAAAAAACATCCCATGCACAAATGAAATGATTCTGACCACGTGGTTATTTCATATATGTGCCATATATGAATTAGAATAGATAAAGATAATCGTTTTAGAAGTACCATGAAAAACAAATGTTGCTTATTGTTTACAAATATTATTAGTGAATAATATGAAATTATTTTCAGAAACTTTTTTTAAACATAATTTTTACAGAATTTTTGGTCTACTACGTAAGTAGTAGAAGTAAGTAAAAGTCAGACAAATGCAGCGATAGAGCATAATATAACTATTTGGTTTCTTAGACAAATTAAAAAACGTTCAAACAAATAAATTAACATGTTAAATTTATATTTTTGAACTATATTTTTATATCTATTTTCCAATATATATGTAAATAAATATAGAAAAGACTATATTCATATATATTAAAAATATAAAAATTTGCGATACAATTTCAATTTATTTTATTTAATATTGCCATTTGCCATTGTGCATAAATTTAAAATAATATTTGTTTTCGATGATTCAATAGTATTCAAATTGAAATTAAGATGCAGCTTAACTGACAACTAACCTAACTACGTCAGGCTCGATTTATCGATTTCTAACTTCGCGTCGACCTTTACAGGAGTTTGTGCCAATTTTAGCAATCGTGTTAAATACAATTTAAAATATAAAGATAATATTATGTAATTTTTGTTATACATATATATATATATATATATATATATATATATATATATATATATATGAAATTCATTTTATATATAATTATTCGAAATTTTAATTTTACTCTGATTTTATAAAAATAGTTAAACAATAAAATTAATTTTGAGAGTATTCGCTATGCTACGTAAATTTTGTATTACGCATTTTTTATATCTAAATCATTTTAATTATTTATGCATACACATATAAAGATTTTTAATTAGTTATTCTCAAGATTATTCTTATAATTAAATACCTATTGTATTACGTATTGTATTATTATTTTTATCTTTATAAAAATACTAGATATATCCAATAAAAATATTAGATTTTATCCAATAAGTAAAATTTTGTAATCAACAAATTTTTTATTTGTATTTTTATCGTAAGTATTATCAAATCAAATGATTAATTCTTTCACAATTCTTTATAGATTGATAATTGTATAAAGATATAAAAGAACAGATAAATAACTTTTAATAACAGATATAAAAGATATAAAAGATATAAGATATAAAAGAACAGATAAATAACTTTTAATAAGAATTTTATAAAATGATTACGTTTACTACATGTGTAATTATTAATCTAAATATTAATTCATAATTCAGCATATGAAATTTAATATCATAAAATAGACCTCCAACTTTAATTGCTGTATTTCATTTAAAGGTATTCAGGTCATTTTTATTAGCACAATAAAACTCTTTTTTGCCACGTTCGTTCGTAGCGTTGCAAACAGAATTGCACGCAAACAGAACAATAAAGAATATTTAACAATTCAAAATTTATAATTTACGAATAAATTTATTTAATAAAATAAGAAATTTAAAAATTCGAATTATTATTTTTTGTTCTCGAGATATATAAAAACGATTGAATAGATATATAAAAACGATAGAAATGATTGAATTAATAATTAATAAAATCGCAAAAAAAAAAAATTTGATATCAAATTTTGTAGATTTGATATTAAATTTATAGTACAATGTCCCATGTGTAAACATGTGATGTCATAATCTTATTCATGCATTTTAAATATTCAACACATTCGATGTTTCGTGTCACGTGTTACAACAGAAACCATACTACTATATGATTGGTAGGGAATAAGGAAACGAAAATAATGTTATTATTGGATTGAGTTTGCTATTTAGAACGATCGAAGCAAGTCTTGTTCAATTAATGATAGTATCGATACGTTCGATTTTATGATACGTAATGTGCTGATCGTAGAGAGAACTTACGGTTATTTACGGCCAGTAGTCAAGGACTTTCTCTTACATAATACTGATTTACACCAGTTGCAGTTATGTTATCCGCACAACAATAATTATTACGCCGCTATACGTAGAAGAATGGGATCACGATGTTTGACGATTTTTCTAGTTCAGAAATTTCGATAACAAGGGAAAGACTATTAATATCTATTGCGTACTTGATGTGAACCGGCTCCTAGAAATATATTTCTAAACACGCTAGAAAATAAGGTGCAGCAACGATCTAAAAACAAACTTCTTACCAGGAAGTTACTATAAACATCGCCTACATTTACGAAAAGATATAAACTTGGCAATTTTATTATTACGTTATTTTCGAGGAAAGAAATAATACAAACTTATTAAATGTATCCTAGATACTTTGATTCAAAACTTAGATCAAATATATCGATAAAATATACTGATAATAAGTTATAAGATTAATCGGTTATCAATAGAAAATAAAATTTAATCGAAAGGAGAGATATATAAAAGATTTATTTCAAAAAATTAACACGTCTCTTTGAAAGAGAAATAATAAGAATGATAAGTAGAGAGAATTGGATCTTAAAATTTGAAAAACAACATACCTACTCCAAGTCCTAAGAATTTCGTCCAATAATAAGATAGACGAGGCAATGCACGTATCCAAACAAACTTCTTTCGACGTTTACGAGTAAAAGTCGAGGTGGATCAATGGGATATAACGATCGCACGAATACTGCGGCTTCACTTCGGTCGATGTCTCTAGATGCTTCTCGTAAGACTGGTATCTTTTCAAGGACGGAATAACGGTGCCAGAAGAGCGAACGACGACACTGGTAAGCCTGTTAAATGGCCGGCCACTCTGGGTCCTATCTGTTCGACATACGCGAGAGAGGAAAAACTGGGAGACGAAACGGCGTGGCGCTAAGCGCGTGTCTCGCGGCACGGTTTCCGGTTCGGCGGAAAAATTGGGGAGGGCACGCGTGACTGAGTTTGCGAACGACGCTAGAAACGAACTGGCGTCGCGAGAGATCGCGGAGAACAAGACGGTCGTGCATATCGGTCTAAGTTAGCTTTGGTATTGGTACTAGCGTATACATAGGCGCCTCCTCCGCGCCTGCTATGTAGATATGTGTTCTGCTTGTGACCGTGTTCAGAATCGCGTGAGAGTGGGGCGTCTGCGCGCTCTCTCTCTCTCTCTCTCTCTCTCGTTGACGACCTTTATTTGCATGGAAATTAGTGCGCGGGCGTATGTATACCACTTTCATGTAAATCGGGCCTTTGAGTAAAAACATTGGGAATTTGTCTCCCTCTCTTTCTCTTTTCGTTCTTCTACGTAAGTAATTTAAAGATTGACAATTAATTACAAGTGATTGAGAGATATCGTTTTTTACTGGTATTATGTCTCGAATCGAAATATTTTAATTAGTGACACAATTGTTAAAATTTCGAGGTTAGGAAATGATGAAACTGAAAATCATTTGGCTATAATAATTTAAATCACCCGTTGATTGTTATTTTTGAATAAAAAAAAATTGGAGATGGTTTAAATGCAATTTACTTTTTATCGAAGCTTAAAAGTTTTATATTAAATAATATTTGTTTGCATACTTATGTTTATTTAGCGTTATATATACAAAATATGTTGTAATTCTTATTTGTTAATCATATAAGATTTTTATAATTATTATTTATAAATATGTTGTTCATAAATTTGTTCGCATTTTAGATAAAATTTTTCTGCATTGGTTCTATTTGGTATGCTATGAGAAAGAAAGGATCTTTGTATTAGTTACAAGTTGATGTAAAATAGTACTTACATAATCAAAGTGAGCTCGAGCGAGATGAACGATTTACTATCAAGGCTGAAAACATTTAATAAGGAAATTCCCGAGTAATGATTATACATTTTTATTTTTAATTTAATTAAGCATTGATATCTTAACAGAAGTTTAATAATTACGCAATGATGCATTTCAATGGCATGTTGCTCATTAAATAAATAAGAGCAACATACATGCGTACGTAATATAGTTTGATAATGATATTATTTTTTTTTTTAGATATAACAGTTTACAAATTTCTCGGAATTTAAAATATTAAATTAGTAATAATAAAATTAATTATATTGTGATATTTTATCAATTATTTTTTGTTCATAATTTTATGAGAAAATAAATTTGGGTAATATATTTGGAAAAATAACAAATAAATGGATGTCTACTGATAAATTTAATTAGTAAAATCTTACGTGTATTTTGGTACTTGTTCAATTCTAAGAGTTCATCTAAAATTAAAGTGTTAGATACGTCTATCTATAATAGTATGTCTATCTATTAATAGATATCTTTACGTATCTAAGAATTCGTAGATATATATATTGAAAAATACTTTTTAAGTAGTCAGTTAAAATCATTAGAACGTATCTAACAATGTAACGTAGAATGATGCAATTTACGTACTTAAAAATTCTATTCTACAGAATGTAAATTAACTTTCTAAAAATCTAACCTAGCATTATTGCGTTATTTTATTAATATTTAATATCGATTCTTTGGAAAATATAATAAGATAAAGGCGTGGAAATTCACAGGATGCAAAGGATTAAGATTATAAAATTAATGTTTATAATTAATGTTTATAACGTTCCGCTTGGTGTAATTCAAAGAACAATTATTTAAATTCTTCGTTTGGAAAAACCCTGCAACATTAAAATACTTAATTAATTATAGTCAATTTCAAGATAATATAATATCTCCTAAGCACCAACAAATTATTGGATTAATACAGAGAAAAATTGTAGAGGCAATATTTTATAGAATATATATAGCGTAGAACGTTTTTTAAAACTTTAACGTTTTAGAATTTATAAAAATATATATTCAGATGTTTGTCAATTGAAATCCGTTTCAATGACGAGTATAGAATGGTTCGTCATTGATTCTTTCAGTGTGAGCTGATTCTTGGAAAAACTATCAGGTTGTCTCGTAACTCGTTCCTTGGAAGCGAATCCCTATGAATTTTCATGATTTGCTGGAATTGTCGACACTTTACGCAGAACCAGGTTGTGTCTTCCACGATTTCATTCTCGTACGGGTTACGTGGAACGAGTTCCCTAGAAAAGTTGAACGTATACTAAAAACATGCAGGTAGAAATATTGTCTCGATAAATTTTTACTTAGATCAAAGAAAAAAAAAAAATAGAAGGATAAATCTTAGAGACGAGATAAATTAATACGGATTATATTTTTATAATATGAAATTTCCACAAAATTAAACATCGATTGCAACAACAATATTATTTCATCTTTCAATTTGACCGTGAGACGATCGATAAGCTTACAGCACATTGGTGTACCGGGGAGAGTAATTGTGTCAGTGAATGGTTTAACAGGTACGAACCAATGGCAGAACTCGTATCTTCTGGTGCCACGCCCCATCAGCCTCCAACAGGTCAGTACCTGAACCAGAATCCTGGCAAGCAGATTTAAAATTGTCCTCGTTGCTCCATTCTGTATCATACTTCTTTCGAAAATATCAGATAAACGAGCACTATTTTACCATATTAATGTTAAAAATATCGTACAATTTCAACAGATAATTAATAACTTATATTAGGAAAACATAACGAAATAATTTTCATCGATTAAACGACCAATAGCACAAATAATAGTAGTAAATTTTTGAAACATATTCGTGTAACATTGTTATTTCGTTCATTGTGTTCTTCTTTATAAAGAAAGTTTATCTATTGTAAACTTTTAAAACCACGAAATTGGAAGATTGTTCTCTTCTCTCAAAAAGAGAATGAAATTGATACACAATTCGTTTCGAAAGTTGCGTCAAGAGGTGGCGTTTGTGCGGATTGGACAATTTATAGCGGATACCAAATACAGCACATGGAGAAACTTAAGCTGATCCTGAACGAGGCTCGATACCAGAAGAGCGGCGAGTTGTGACAACTTCTTGGAAAAGATTAGGCGTCGTTAGCGGCCTTCGCCGGGCGTCGACCCGGTCGGTAGTCAAGTAGTCTGTCTCAGAATCAATGTTGCTCAACTTTCCAGACGTCTAAACGTCAAATCTTTTTCCACGATCGTTTAAACAACGCTCGATTCGATATTTCGACGATTCGTTACAATTTAATTTCATTCATTTTTTAGAATATGAAACGATCATAAGTTTTGGGAAACGTAACGTGGTTTGGTGAGCAGTGTCCCCAAGTCCCGCGCGCCATTTTGGTACCACTCTATCTAAGGCCTAAGGTATAGCCATCTCAACAACTCGAGTAAAAATTACAATTACGCGATTGAAATTCGAATCTTGAAACATTTTAGATTAACGTTAAATTGAATTGGATCGTTATTCGATTCTTGCAAATGCTTGTTCTAATTCTCAACAAATTGATCCTTTATTCCTCGCGAGTTTCAAATGTTTCGAAAATATTTTTTAAATTTCGAAGGATTTTAAAAATCGTGTCGAGGTTTCGAGCGGGCTGTCTGTCCCTGCTCGCAACACTTTAATTAAACGTTGTCAGAAATGGAAACAGGCGGTTGTCATCGGTGTTTTACGGTGAGAAGCACACGAGCCCTTACAAATCGGTCCGGACAAAATCTTTAGAGAGGAAAGAAAGAATGAAAGTAATGTCGTAAATCCTTTTGCGGGAGGTTTTCGCCGCTGCATCGCGAGCACTTGTGCAAGAATCTCTCGTAAGTCAATCCACTTCCCCTCCGATGGTTCGCAGGTTTCCCACTCGGCGGCCATCTCTCCCACCAAATCTGTCCGCCAAGAATCCACGGAACGTTGGAAGGGATGGATCTGCCCTCCTCTTTGCTTCAGAAATCTTTTACTACATCGGTTAGGTGGAGAGGAACCTTGTACTACAAGATGGGTAATTTGTCGTTTTAACGGCAGCTCACGCCGACGCAAAAATCTTGTCCTTCGACGAAACGACGACGAACCTACCAGATTTTCTTCTCGTTTTTTTTTTTTTTTTTTCTTTTCTTTCACGCCAACGAGTACTATATTCCGTACAATGTAAAGAATAATATCGTTTCCATTGTTTCCGGGTTCCCCTGTGAAGTAAACGCGCCTCGAGATAAGCGAGAGTTCTCGAGTCATTATCGAGTCTATTCTCGCTCGCGAAGCGTTCTTTAAAATAAAATTGAATTTGATAACGCGGCTCGAGAATCGGCGCGAGACATATATATATATATATATTTGACGAAGATAAATTTAATAAAGAACGCGGAACTGAGAAGAGAGTTTGCAAACAGTGCGCGTTTCCGATCTCTTCGGCTTATCAGATGACCGGTATATGCAAACGTGGATAATTAAGCAAAACGATTGAATTTACATAACAATCGAAGCAAAGCTCCTTGACACGAAAAAGCAAAGTATGACGCAAAGAAATATGTAAAAAGTTTTTAACGAAAGGCGCTAACGGCGCGTTTCTGCGTCGCCTGGTTAATTAGAAGAATTAATTAGCATCGATAAGTAGCATAATTAATATGCGCAACCGAGGCGCCTTCCTCCGGATGTCGACGCGGTGTCGAAGATGTCGCGATTTTCGGCATCGTGGAACGGACTCCCACACCTCTATCTTCGACCACCTACGGCGATTCGTGCATCACATCGAATTACCGGAATAACGAACCGCACGAATAACCAATAACTTTCTTTTCCTTCTTTCTTTTAATTTTTTTCTCAATTTTTAACATTGTTTTTATTTTCTATCGAATAGAATCTAGAAATCGAAAGTCTCTTTTCAGTAGAAAGATTACGCGTATATTTGAACAGCTTCGTGTACGCATAATTATATTTACGATTTTTTTCTTTTTTTATATAATTTTATCGAGAAAAATATGCATTAAAAGTATAAATCAATACATACATATATATAAACAGATAACGCGTTGGCGTAGCGAGGATACTAATACTTATCGCATTACGTTCTGGCTACTTCTCAATGACATTCCACGAGTTTCATTCATCGATGCGCCTTGTCACCACGCTTTATTATTTTCGGTTCTCACATTGCGGTTATCATACGATCCATGAAATTATATAATTTTGAGGTAAAATCTACGAAATTCTGTGGCTCGTTTATAAGAAAATGTGGTAAAATAAAACAATTTCGATCGTAACGTAACGTGGATAGAAATATTTCGTTCGATTATATCAATTCCAATTCGAATTAGAATCAACTTTCGTTAACGCATCTGTTCAATCAAGCTTTGTATATAACTACGTATATAAATTAGTGGGGAAAAATTAGTGGAATAATTAGTGGATTCGGAATGGAAGGGAAGAAGGAAGAAAAGGGGAAGACAGTCGTTCGTTATTATCGATAGAAATACGGCGTGAAGTGGGTGGGCGTTATTCGATCGAGTAGGAGCCGATCGAATATGCGATCATAAGGCCGGAATGAACGGTTGGCTCGCGCGAATCGCGACGATCGTTTCCGACAGGAAGTCTGGCCAAAGAGGAAGCCTCGGACTGCGTCAGCAGACGTCGCTCTCTACCGTACGCCTTTCGTGCCGGCTCGTGCCGTTTCAGCTGCATTCATGCCTTTTGCATTTGCTCGTGCAGGCTTGCCGACAAAGACCGCCGGCGTGGCACTCGCATCGCATTTTCGATTACCTGCTCGACTCAGCTCGCTCGTGTCTCGCACCCACGTTCTTTCATTCCAACTCTCCGCGTCCTCGAAACCGATGATCTGTATGCCATTGAATCGCTCCACCATCTCTTATCCCTCCCTTCGCCAAACGTGCTAATTTGCTTAATAACCTTCGCTCCATTTTTATCCTCCATTATCCTCAGCTCGAACGCACCGACAATATACAATTTCGCCGCGGTAAATTCATCGATCTACTTCGCTCGCATTTATATACGTCGCGTGCCTATCCTTCCGTTTCGCTCGCCTTCTGTCGCACTATATCGATCGCTCTTTTTTCCGCTCGACCCATTTCCAAAGCGGTATCCTAAGATTGCGAATCGATGCTACGAAACGACGACGCGAGTAAGAATCGCGTCCGAAACGTTCCGCAATTGGCAATCCTTTAAATCGGAGATATCACGTTCGATCGACGAGTTAGGATTACGACGAGGCATATGTATAATAGCGCTCGGTAAACGCGTATCCCGCAAAGCTTCCGTGCTATTCGCGATCGGTAAACGGTGCCACACCCTTCCGTGCCGCTTCCGCCCTTCGCCGTGGAGAGAAGTTGGCGGCAAATTGAAGCCTCCCTTGCCTTTCCTTCCAGTAATTGGCAACCGATGCACTGGGCGTTTTTCTCGGTCCGGCCCCGATCCGTAATTGCATCCGACCGGACGCGCAACACGCATAGATCGAGGCAACCCGTTCTCCCTATCCGTATAAAACGAATCAGAAATCGTTGCGGCTACATTGTCTCTCCGCCGATACGGATCCTCCTCCATCTCCTCTTCCATCGTAACGCGAAAAAGAGACGCGATCTTCTTCTCCAGAAATTTCTTTCTTCGCGACACGTACGTAACGTTGAAACGAAATCGCGTTATCGCAGAAATCGTTTAAAACAGAAACGAGCCCGTTACGTCTTTCCTTTAATGAACCGCGTCCCGATTGTGATCCGCTTGCTCAACTTATTCCTCGAATTAACGCTTATTACAGAGGAGGTAAAGCGAAATCAGGTTTGTTAACGCAAGAAGAGAAAGAGCTAGGCGGCTAGGTCGGGCGGCAAAGGTGGCCGGCAAAAGTCAATTAGTAACGGAACAATTATATCCGGTCGAATGGATCGGGTCCAATCTCTTGGTCGCATCGCCTCCCTTGCGCAACCTTGCTTCGGTGTCGCCGGTCAACGATCCGCCGCGCAAATAATCAACCGAATAAAGAGAACGGCGGGGACAGAGGGGTGTAGGAGAGGGAGGAGCGAGTTTTACGAGTCGCGAAATGACAGGGCGCAAAGGTATCGCTTTTCGGAATAGAGAGAGATTTCTTTACGCGCTATTTAACGACATTAGCCGACCGATTGTCGGGCAAATTTAATTTAGTCGAGCGAAAAATTTGCGCGCTTCGGTTCGACGATTCTCTTCCGCGACGACATCGTGGTATAAAGGTATATTTTCCATTCGTTACTTTATTTTCCACGATCGGTAAGTGAGTGGAGTGGAGGGATCGATCGGCTCGATCGTATCGGGGTTGATTAGGCATCGCAATGACAAAAATGACGAGGGGAGTGAAGAGATCACGCACGTGATCATGTGCGCCGTCGTGTATTATTAGCAGGTAGCTTGTTAGGCGGTCGGTTTTGTGGATAATGGCAGGTATTACAACACGCGACCGTTATTAACCCCTCGGTCGGCCTCCCTTCCTCCCCCACCGCCCCGTCTTCTATCCGTCTTTATTTCGCAGCGCGCTTCCACACATCCGCACAGATATAAATCATTATTCATAATAAGCTGACGCGACAAAAAAGATCTCCACCGACGGATCTTAGCTACGCTGAATGATCGTGCCGGATGACTCTCCCCCTTCCCCCACCTTTCCAACGCTTCTCTCCCTCCCTAGAGAGAGAGAGAGTCATCTCTCGCGATTAAAGGACGCCGCCGATCGAACGATCTTTTAAACTCGATCTTTTCGGAAATTCCGAATGTTCGAATCGAAAAAACGCCATGCCTCGCAGAAGATGATCCAATCGTAAGTTGACGACATATCATCTCGATACATTTCGTACGACGCTTTTAAGCACGTGAGTCGAAAGTAAGCGTAGCGGCGGTGTCGTATCGTAGCGGAAGAAGTTGGCGCGAATTTGTTTCGAAAGGGTTGGTAACGAGGCGAGAGAAGGCGAGATATTATTCCCAGGTGGTTCACGAAACACGTCTTCATTTTAGCGATTGGTGAGGAGGGGGGTGGTGAGATTCCACGAGGAGTCCCGAGGAGAAGGCGAGGCGGCGGTGCACGTGGAGATCGACGTCCTGGAGAACGTGGCGGCGGTGTTCACCGTCCCCGTGTCCCGGTCATCTTCGTCGTGTGGGTCCGAGCGTGCCGGACATAGCACCGCGTCCTCGCGATCGCCAGGGTTTTGCCGTTGCGCGACCCGAGTTTTTCGCTCGGCTCTTCTCTGGCGGCAACTCGAGGCCTGGCAAGTCGGCAGTGCATTACACGCAATTAGACGCCAGGGTGGCCCCGAGGTATGTCCGACAAACGGTCCTCCTCCTCCTCCTCCTCCTCCTCCTATCCATCCCCCCGTCCTCCCTTTCCTTCTCTCTCTCTCTCTCTCTCTCCCTTCCTTTCTTCCTCCACCTTGCTTCTCTCTACCTACTTACAACTAGACCCCTCCCCCCGTTTCTTCTTCGTCTCCCTCCGCCTTTCCCTCCGTCCCTTTCCCTCCCTTTCCATTTTGTCGCCGCCTTACTTTTCTTCCCGGCTTGAGAAAACCGACTTCGTGCCGAGCTTCCTTCCCTCTCTCCTCTCCTTCCTCTTTCCCTCTTCTTTCTTCCCCCCCATTTTCCTTCCAGGCTTCCTTCTCTTTCGTTCGCCGCCGGTTGAAAATCCACCATTCCTCTCCCGCCAATCTTCTCTCACCCGGGGAGAACGACGCGTTTACTCTTTCTCCCTTCCCTCTTCAAAGGGAAGGATATATTTATTATATCGACGTAAACGCGTAATCGTAGATCGATCGTTTTTCGAGAGAGGGATATTTTCGCGTAATTCTTCCCGTTCGCGCGGGATTTATCCGCGAATTATCGATTGCGAGGAAACGATAATAATAATAATAATAATAATAATAATAAGAATAATAATAATAGTAATAGTAATAATAATAATAATAATAATAATAATACAAGGATAAAAGAGTAGCGGAGAAATCGTGAAAGAGTCTGTCACGGGGAATTTCGAATTGAAACTCGATGTTTCCCGTTCCAGGAAACCCCGATGACGTATCAACGGCGGGTTTTAAAGACTATGGAAACCGTAGACAAAACCAGAACACGGTTTATTCCGTTGAATAGTAGTACCTCCGACGGCAAATACAATTGTGGTATGCGTGTCGCTGAGTGAAAGAGGCGGACGAACATTGTATCGCCTCGGTCTCCGCAAAAATGTTCGACTAATTATATTTGTGCGTGTGCGAACACGTGTTTCACGCTTGTAGTCACTCACAGTCAATGGAGGCAGTGCGACTATCGTCGAACAGGTTGGCACACACGGCCCTGCCGTTCTTGCGGCGGAAGGTGGCTGGTACGCTTGAGAACAAAATGGGAGGAGACGAGGCAAGAAAACTCTCTCGTGGAGAAGAAGCGCTAGAGGCGCGCCGTTTAAAGCAGGATGCGAGCGAACCGGCGCGTTCTAAGTGTAATTACCATTGGCGCAATTAATTTAGCTAAAGAGCCAGCATTAATTTACAATCTGACCTCCCTCCCGCATTCCTTTCTCGCACGGTTCTCATCGATCGTGCCGTCGATCCTATCCTATCTATGAATCGGGGATTCAAATTTCTTCCTTCTCCTCCTCCTGTCTAATAAAATTTAAATCTTCCCAAGATTTATAGTTGGTTGAAAATTTCGAATAAAGTTACTTGGACACTTAATTACTTGTTAAATTATCGAGGCAACTTGTCGAAGTAAACTTGTTTATTCGTAAGCAACTTGGACTATCAAATTTTAAATTTATTTAGAAATTTTAATGAATTTTTAATTGCAATTTCGTTTTTTTTTTTTCGAAGAATCGCGTCTGATACGATCAACTTTTAGTTAGATCTCGAGGAGAGGTAAGGAGAATGCGCACAATGCGATCGCTCGAGCTTGACCGACGCTACCAACTTTTCCGAAATTTATAATCTCGTTCTACAGCTGTAAGCTGTAGAAAGGAAGGATCGAATAGCTCGAAATTGCGGTCTCCGCACGAGATCGATTCTTCGATATTCATCGCGAGACACGTGCCTCCTTTCGCTTCTTTTCTTCGGTTCACCTGGCATCTCTGCTCGAGGCATCTGGCCGCGATTATTTCGCAAATATTCTTGTTCTTCTTTTTTTTTTTATAACTTCTTAATATAATTTTAATTCGTGAATATTTGTGCATATATCGGGTTTAAATCGAAATGGTTGCAAAATTTGAAAAAAAGAAAAAAGGGAAGAAAAAAGTATAGAAAGACACAAATGGAGCGAGGTGAGGTTTCTACTCGAGATCGAATGTCTCTCTCTCTCTCTCTCTCCCTCTCCCTCCCTCTCGTCAACCCATTGGTCGCGGTATTGTTACGTTTCCCCGCGTGGACCTAGGTTAAAATTAGCCATTTATTCGTTGACCGGTGACATCGAAAGTCAAGCGTGACGAAAGAAACAGAGGCAGTTTGCATGGCCTCGAAGAATACTAGAATCTCGACACACCTTTAGAGAGCCACGGTCGTTCACATTGTGGATCGTGAAGTGCCGTGAAAAAGATCACGGGGGCCATTGTGCCCAGCCCTGCCTTTACAACCGGGCGGCGGGATGACTCCTAAATATTTTACAACTGCCTTACGGTCCTAACGCAAACGGCCGCACGTCAGGACGCCCATTTTTTCCTCCTCTAACATCTGTATAATATTTCACCTGGTGGGACGTGCTCGTGCCTCTTCCATAGAACCGCGATACAAGACAGTTATATTTCGCCTACGATCTCGATATTAACCATCGACCAACTCACTTTCCTTCCTGAAAATTTCAAAACCGAAGAAAAGGAAAAAGGGGGCGGTCTTATTAACCTCGCGAAGACGAACGTCGACTTGGCTCGACGAATCCGGCCATAAATTCCCGGATGAGGAAACGTTTCGCGTCTGATCCGGTTGAAAAAGTCTGTCGAATTACGGGCGAGCATCGGGCGTCGCGGCAAAAAGCGTGGAAAAGAAGAAGGATCGGAATGGTTGGGAAGGACGAAATCCTTTTGGGGTGGTGAGTTTGTCCATCGGCCGGTGGTCCAATTAGCGCAGCATCCGATAAACGAACTCGCGGGGTGGCTGCGCAATTGCTGGTTAGGCCGCCATATAAATTTCTTAGTAGAAGCCGGTCTCTGTACAACCGTCTTCTGCCAGGCTAACTGTGCCGTATACTGACCGGGCTGACTTTCTTGCGCGATACTCGACCGGCCGCGCCTCGCTAAAGGGTATTAAATGCCTTCCTTCTAGCCTGACCGATTCTATTCCATTCCGACGACAGTTACTATCTGGAATTTGCCGTCAAACGGAAAGTCTCGAGGAGCCTCTCCGCAGGCCAGGTACAGTTAACCGTGTTCCATCAACCACGAGCTTTTAAACGAATCAACCATCCAACCCCTTCTCCGATCGATTTCTCTCCTCGTAGTCGATTCGAAACGGAACAAAGGAAAGGAAGGAAGGAAGTATAGGATTCCGTGTTTCTTCTTTCATGCACGTAACGAACAATTTATCCATGATCCATCGTGTAGAAAAATACATAACGTCGCGTGGGAAGATCTGGCCACTGGCCAAAATTACTGGCCTCTTCCGTTCGCGCTATTCGGCCAAGTTCAAAGTGACGAATAGCCTTTCGTTGTCCTACAACCACCGCGAACAATCCCGGATTTTAGTTTGCAGTTTGGCATCCGCGAATCGTTGCCGCGGATCGGACTCCATTTCTTCCTTCGTTCCAACTTCTCGACACGATTTCTTTTAACAACGAGAGTAGTTAAGTAAGTTCGATTTTGAAATCGAACGAACGGCCACGATAAGTTGAACAATAGAACCCCCGCCAACCGTTGCATCGTATCGTATTTTTTGTGAATAGAGCGATTGGGAAATTTCGATTCCGTTGAAATCCTTGAAGAAATTGCAACTCGGAATCAGGTGACGATTGTGTAGTAAAACGTAAGTCTTTTTTTCCGCTCCACCCGTCTCCACCTGTTTTATTCGTTATTGTCATCGTGACGAGCCTTTCGTGTATCGTGTAAAAATAAATTTTCTATTATTTTTATAAAATTAATCGTTACATTAAATGTTCACCACAGATAGTTTAACAATATATTAAGCGATAAAACATATATTAATCGAAGCACTATTGCTTTGACAAATTAATATTTATGTAATATTTATATTTAAATCGGTTAAATACTTATTATATGTTTTATACGACGTAACAGAAATACAGAGGAAAAATATTTCTCTGATATTTTCGTTTGAATAAAATTGTCTCGATCCGTTTTGGCAAGAAAAAAATAAATATAATTTCAAATGTGTTATAATAAAAGATGCAGTTTTATGCACAACGATTTTCGTTCTTATTCGCTACTTAAATGCAATTATGAACTTTTCACATTAAATGTTCTAAAGATTCTTCAAATAGCGTAGATTCTTAAAGCGTAGAGAAGCAATTATTTATAACGCAAATTTAAAATTATTCCGTTTAGAAAACTTTCGTAATAAAGTGGTACAAGGTTGTGATACATATTTGCAATTTTGCAACATTCTGCAGCATAAGATTAATTCCGATAACATAATCTATATTAAATCCAGACAAGCTGTCTTACGAAATACGATGTTATTCGATGAAAAGTAAATGGTACATGTATATACGTGTCGCACGTGCCGTGTAAGCTCGATTTCATACGTAAATATTACGTATCTTTTTAATTGTTCAAGATTTTTACAAGTAAAATGTATCGTTTATATAACCAGCCAGAATGTAGAAGAAATTTGTATTGTATTTGTAATAACTAGGTCAACAGAGTACAACAAACAAGACATTAGTTATTTTACAAACGAATATATATCTGGTATTAAATTCTTGAAATATATCCAAATTCTATTTACCGAAAATTTATTATCGCACTGTGTTAAGTATGAAATATATAATGGGATATATGTGATATAACACTCGATATTGCACTATTTTAAAAAAATTTATTTTCAATATAATAGTCATATGATTACATTATACGTTAGATGCACTGCAAGAAATTTCAGCGTCGATTAGAGGAATCAGAATTGAAACATGTTTATGATGTAACTATGCGTAATGTAAATATTGTTTATATTTATCCTCGCGTTTAGAATAATTAGTAACTATTCTAATAAATGATAATTCAATGCACTTCAATTTTTGGTAAATATTTTTCTCACATAATGTGTAAATTGTGTAACAATGTTAACAATAATATCAATAAGAAATGTGTGAAATAATAATTTCATGATGTCAAAAACAATACTTTTATTATATTCGTAACATAGAGCATCGCGACAAGTAGAGAATTTCTTTAAATAAAAACTTGTTGTTATTATTAATATCAAATATTTGGTACTAATGATATAATACGTTGTATTCTAAATACAGATAAATTATGAATCTATGGAATTATTGTGACATACGATCATTCGTTAATATAGATGTTATCATTTTTTGTTTAGGATATAGGTGTATTGCTTATCCACGGATGGATAATTTGAAGTAAAGATGGAGGAAGATATAAGTTCAATTGAGGAACAGAATAAATCGTGTCGAACTAATAAAATATCTCATAAGTCGAATATTCGAAAATTTTTTGGAAATGGTAAGTATATCGAGTATATTAAGTCAAGAGATAAATTTCAACAGTTTCAGATTAACGTACACGTATATTTTTTATTCTAGTTTGGCGTAGAATTAAAGATGAAATTAATGAGGAAGAACGTAAACGTTCAAACGAGTACGGAGATTATTATTTCTGTAAGTGATTATTTTCATAAATAAAATATATAACAATTTTGAAATAATTCATATAATAAATTAAGAATAATTACGGATTAAAAGTTCTCTTTCAATTGAATATGATGAGAAAAAAATTTTTAGAATATTTGAATAGAAATAATGAATTATCAATTTAATTAATATAAAAATGCGATGAAATATTCATAGCCACTAATATTTGAATCATTGACAATTCAGACATATTACAATTTTGAAAGAGAAATGACGAAAGTATGTTCGATTGACATCGTGTATCTTATCTGCGGATACGCGCCGTATAGACGAAGAGGGCAAATAGTGGAAGAAAGACAGAGATAGAGTAAAAATATTGAAATCAGCGCCATCTTCAGAGTGCCGCAAATGAAACATAAAAAGAAGAGACAGAAAATAGTTGGAAAAGGATGGAGATAAAATAAGAATTGACTTTCAGCGTCATCTCTTGAGCGTTAAAAACATCATTCTAAAAGATGATTCAAAAGATGGCGTTGATCATCAATTCCTACTGCATCTTATGTTACCTTATAGAGATATCTTTAACTCAAACGATGGTGCTAGTAGTTATTTCTTAATTCTATCTTTATCTTTCTTTCATTATTTTCTGTCTTTCCTTTGTAAGTTTCATTTGCGGCACTCTCGAGATGGCGTTAATTCTCATATTTTTATCATATCTCTATCTTGTTCCATTATTTGCTTTCCTTGTCTACACAATAAGAATAATAATAATAATAGAATAGAATAAATAGTATGAAACGAACAATATAAAAATGTTAATTCATCCTTAATTTCTTAAGCAACAATCAATAATTTCTAATCTTAACATTTGTATCTAATAGTTCTATAGCTGTAATTATGCAGTGACACTTCATTAAAAAGATATGATTATTTTTATATCATATATTGTATTTATTTTACAATTGCTAGATATTCCTTAGGCATTTATTCTATCTCGTATATATTCATCATTATAAGATATAACAGATAAATCTTCAATTCATTTGATATTTGAATATGATATATGATTTCTCTAACTTTTAGGATTAACTGGATTATAACTACCAGTCATAATTCATTTCTAAAAGATACATGATATTCAAATTATAAATTTACACTTTAAATATTTCATAATTAATATTTATAGTGAATTCTATTTTCTATAACCAGTTCCATACAACTAATACTAAGACCATTTGTATTTTTCTATAAATTTGAAATATATTTTTTATTGAGAATAATTAAAATTAGTATTTACTGAATCATAGAATCAATCTTTTTTACGCATTTTTTTTGTTTTTGTAATTTCTAACATTGTTTGTAATCACAAATATACTGTTTTTATAAATATCAAAAACTTATTATCATATTCTTTAATAAAATATCGAAACTTATAGTTTTGAAATAACACGTTCAATTGATATAATTTCATAAATAAATTTTTTATAAATATATTTTAATTTGAAGAACAAGTATAGATAAAGACAACAAATGATAGAATAAGGATAGAGATAGGATAAAAATATTGATATCAACGCCATCTTCAGAATGCCGTAAACGAAACTTAGAAGGAAAGGATGGAAAACAATGTGAAAGAGATAAAGAATGAATTGACTACTAGCGCCATCCTACGAATGTCAGAGACATTTCTTCTACGTAGGATAAAGTAGAATAAAAATTGTAGATCAGTGCCATCTCTTGAGTATATTTAAAAAGATAATTATTTGAAAAGATATCTTTAGTACTCAAGAGATGGCGCTAAAGATCAATTCTTATTCTATCTCCATCCTTCTCCAATCATCTTTTGTCCTTTATTTTTGTGTTTCATTTGCGGCACTCTGAAGATGGCGCTGATTTCAATATTTTTACTCTATCTCTGTCCTTTTCCATTATTTGCTCTCCTTGTCTATATTTGCTCTGCAAGATTTATCCGCTCAAGGGGACGATTTCGATGTCCGATTAACTTTATTGTCTTACATAATTTTAATACTTAATTTTTTTGAAATTCGATCAACCGTGTATGGTCGTTTGTGATAAGAGCAATAAATTAAATATAAAAATTTTCAATATAAAATTATGAAATATATTATATATTGTAAAAAATTAGAACGCAAAAGATTTTTAAAAAATTATTGTATTAGTGAAAATTTTTTGTTTTTTGTTTTCTGACATATTTATTATATATAAAATAAAAATTTCGATATTTTTTAACATTTTATTAATCGTTTTATATTTATATGTAATAAGTATGAATTTATAAAAAATACAATTTCAATTTCGTAGAAAATGTATTTGTATATAAAGTAATTATTTTCATTAAGAAAGATAAACACGTATTATAACGAGTACATTTTCCTACGATTCAATAAATATGTATATCTTGAGTTATTATGACCTCAATACGCTCTATTTGGGCTAAGTAAGAATAATCGATAAGTTTATATGACATTATGAAAATTAAGTGCCCTTTTAACCAGGATAAATGATGTAATTTGCATTTCTTAAGAATAAGGGAATGAAGTGGGCTGTATAAATATTACATTTTATTATAAATTTCGTTTCGATATGTTGACAAAATTTTGAGTAACGTAAACATAGAACGCAGTCAAAGACTTTCAATATCACAGCATAGAAACCTTTTAATAAAATTTTTGTATTTTAATTTTTTTCTTTTTGGTCGAGTTGGCGAATGAAAGTGGCGAGAGAAACTCTCGTTTGGGGAGGAGTGATGGGGCTGATGAAAGTTTTTGAGAGAAAGTAAAGAAGAAGAAGAAAAAAAAAAATAAAAATAAAAATAAAATAAAATAAGATTCGGCGTTTTTCTCACTTTAGTCGATATGCGGTTGATCGAGATTTGTAAATTACAGATAAAATTTTTGTTCGAATGAGTTGATCCATATAACGATATTTATCCGTCAAAACATATCGATTTACATTAAATTTTTAATCGCTCTCCTTTTTTACTACCTTCTCTAAATCTCTAATAACATTTAATTGTTCTACTTTAATTGGCAGCTGATGTCTTGTATTTCTTTTCATTCAAGTTTAATTATCTCATTTTTTTACCTCATTTTTGGTACAGATGAGTATTTGATGAAAAGTAATCGGGTAGATGAAAGGATACGACTCGCGGCACTTTAACTTGAAAGAATGATGTTGCAAATATTGTAAAAGAAAATACAAGGATAAAGAGAATATTTAACGTGCACGTTACATGATTATATTACGTAATGATTCTCGAACGAATTGCTTGCGAAGTTCATCTTCTCAGCTTATTTCCCGCTACGGAGAAAGGAGGTTAACAAGCATGGAAGTAACGCTCCATGTATGTAAATGGATCTTCAGTAGGCTTAAACTGAAGTGTTGATTTCGTTGTATGTGCGAATATCGATCGATCCGTTAAAAATGTTTTCAGCTGAGACAGCGTTATTCAAAATATCTATAAATATCTCTGTACACATATATATATATATTCGAATACACTATGCATATTTAAACTAACTGAAAGAGAGTTAACGAACATTAGACATTTGCGCAGATCGTGCACAAATTTCCCGCAACATTCGCAATATTGAATCTAATTATTATTAAATGTTCAACTGCAATATGAGTTTATAATCCGATATCGATGAATATAATACAAAATGATTTATATATAGTTTATACAATTATATATAGTTATGAATTTCAATAAATAATCCTTTATTTCACGGGAAACTCAAGAAAGAATAATCTTTCGCCCGTATTCCAGAGACTATGATTAAGTTCTCGGTAGATAGATATATACTCGTTGATGAAAGTTTATAAAGTATGAATCGAAGAATTATAGTTTGGTCGGAAAAAATAAAAGTTATTACTAGCCAACGAGAATTAAGAATTCGTTGTGTATGATGTAACTCGTGCAATTCTCTTCTGGGGAGTTTTGACCTCGCTCGTACTAGATTTACTCGAGCAGTCGATCCTCAGGAGGCATCAACTTTGCCCAAATGGACAATAATATACATCCCTTGAAACGCTATTGTTGTCTTGAACAGTCGCATACTTTAGTGTTCATTTGTTTCAACAATTGGATTGAAAATGAGGAAGAGCAAAAAAAAAAAAAAAAAAAAGGATTGCGATAAAAGTATAAAGTATCGCACAAATATTGCACGTTTCGAATGATAGATCGAGCCCAAGGATTGAGCATTAAGGATTACTCACTCGACTTGTTATCCTATATGTTATCCTACCTCGATCTACACGCTTTATTCGCAAAAGTATCCGTTAAAAAGTTTTATCGTGCCGTTACGCGAGCCGCTTTACACAGTCGTGGTTTTAGAAAACTTTTGCAATTAACGCGAGTGTCAAGCGGAGAATGTTAATTTGACCGATAATGAGTTGGCAACCTCTTGGCCACCGTTATCTATGTTTTGCAATAAATTTTTGCAATATTTTTCGACGAATCACCTCGAAAGATGGCACACGAGTCGTAACGACGTTTCGTAAAAATTAGAATTAGAATTTTCTCGATGCAATTTATTTTCTAAATTTTGCCTCGCGACCAACTCTATCTATATCCGAACTTTCCGCAATCTCTTCCTCGTTGAATATAGCTGTACTAGAAGTCTCGAGTGCTCTATTACCAAAGTCGTCCTCCGATTTTGGTCCTCCTCAAAGATTGAACTTACCCTTAGGAAGTTTTCGAAACAGGTGTTGGCGTTTTATCAAGTTTGGAGCATTGTTTCGAAAATACTTTGAATAACAATTATGGAAGCGGTGGAAATTTCTGGAATATGCGAAGAGCCATGGTAGAATATTAATTTCACATATCCGTGGACATATAAGATATACGTGCATAGCAAAGTAATACGAAATCGAGGGCCACGTTTGGATTAAGAAAATATTATTATTGTAGATTCTTGAGTTTATATACGTAAAGGTATTTTGATATTCTTTCTTATTTCGATCAAATCATATCATATCAATTCCCCGATGATAATGTTATTGCAAATTATTACGATTAACGGAATTATCGAACCAATTATCCATATCCTGTAATCATTCTGTTTGTATCGTTATACTTCTACAATTACATCAACACTTATGTTTACTCGATTATACCACTCGATTCACGTGAGGCAAATATATATTTAATTGCTTTAGCAATCAAATATATAAGTATGCAAATAAATTAATTGGCGGATACACGGTAACAGCCAATCCTTATTATCCTTGCAATGCGTTAAATGATTTCGTTCGTTTCGTCCAACTACGTTTATTAATTTATAATCACGACGCGCGTAATCGGGATCGTAGAATTTCTACGATTATGACAAAAATCAGAAAACGAAACAGGCGTATTTTTTGAAAAGCGAATTATTATTATTATTACGCGCGATATCTTTGCGCGTTTTTGTTCTTTTTTTTTTTTTTTTTTCTTTTATTTCGAAATCGAAAACGAAATCGACGCGCGGGTGATAAAAGCGTGGAAAGACAGTGCATCACGTCACCGGAAACTCGGGAATGAACCCGAGTAAAATGGATATATGGAGTTTCCGTCTAGTCATTGTCCCGTGGCGTAGGCAAAAATCGCGACAGAAACGAAAATTACAAGGGTCGGCTGCATTTCGAAAATTTTCACCCTCGTTCGAAATATTATCGAAAATTGTAGTTTCGGGAACCGATTGAAAATCGATCACACACGCGTCGATGGAAAAGTGTTTTATTCGTTTAACTGTGTGACAAACGTGGAAAAGGAACGTTTCGGCCCGCTCGAAGCCCGCGAGATTTCATTTTCCACGTTTCGTAAATTTTTCCATTCTCCTTTGAAATTATCGGATCGTTCGAAAAAAAGAAAAAAGCAGTGTTTGAATGTAATTCCTGTGAAAGTATTAGTAAAGGGTCGCATTCATTTTTAAACGATTGGAAACGAAATGTAATAAATTGGTGAAACGTCTGCCGGGGTTGACAAACATCTTGGGAATACAATGGGCAATAAAATGGGAATTGAAACACCGATGTACTCGTGATTAAACGTTTCTTCCATGGAAGTAACTACCAAGCAACAGCAATTATCCTTTCCACGGACTGTTTCTCTTCTTCTTCTTCTTCTTCTTCTGTTATAAGATGGAACGAGTCTGTCCGCAACTCTCCCCTCGCTTTATAATTCCGGCTTCATTAAATGTCCCATTCCCTCTTTTCTCTCTCTATTCGACAAAGAATGAAACAATTGTCTAGTTCCGATAAAACGAAGCACAATTTTCGTGTGAATGAAAATATTGCCTGTTTATCACGATGCAATTGAAATTTTCTAAATACTCGACTCGAAATCGAACGATTCTTCTTAACGCAACAATTTTTTCGCCTCGTGGAATAATAAATTACAACAAGTTTCCGATGAGAAAACTTTAGCTATAAACGATTTCGAGAGTTCACTTTCAAAAGTTTCGATTAATTTTCTTTTTTTCTCCTCTTTTCTCCACGATTAGTGTGATTATTATTTTCTTTTTTTTTTAAAAAAAGAAACATTATATGAAAATTTCAGGTACGTTAAATTACGGAAGTAACGAGATGGAACGCACTCAGGAAATGTATATACAGTACATGTCCAATATCTAGTTAGCCAGGTTCATCCTGCCGCGTGCGTTAGAATTGGTATTCGATATATTCATGATTTTATGAACAGATTCTTGTCTTACAGTATTATTACTATTCGTGTAAAGAAATTGAAAATTTTTTTTTATCAACGTTTTGTTTCAAAGATAAAAGTTTTAAAGATATAAACGTGAAAAAAAGAAAAGTATTTTATTCGTTGGTTGGCGATCCTTTTTTGAATATATCGAATAAAATTTTTTGATATCAACGATGTATATCATCGGAATACAAATAATATAGAAAGAAGTTTTGATGATAAAACATTCGGTATAAAATATTTATTGAATAGAAAATAAAAATTTGTTCGAAGAAATTCGACCTGTTTCGACAAATATATAACGTTTGTAATTTTTTAGATGGTCATCTAATTGATAGTCTCTGACTATCAACTATGGGAAAACTATTAATCTAAAGAAAAAAGAAAAAATAGAACGGAACGAAAGAATTTTTTAAAAAAAGTTATATATTCGAATTGATATTATTTCGATGACAAATTTGACGAAACATTGTTCGTTTACGAGCCTTTATTTCACGCGAGAATAAATTTTCAATCTTCGAAAATTTGTGATACATCGTTGCTTGATGCCATGTGTTCAATCTGTCAATGATGATGCACGCTTTTAATTAGATTTCCATTTTCCTTTTCGGCATTTAGATTTATCGATCGAATAATAAGTCTATGATATGAATAATATCGATCGAACGTTTGTTACGTTGTTATTTTATCATATATTTAAAATACAATAAGAAGCGATGAATGATTTGATTTTAAAATTTTTTCCGCCCAATCGTGACGTATATCCTATCATTTCAATCGTACGCAACAATATGTTTGTACGTTACTATTGAAGTGAAATAAGATTAAGATAACAACTTATTCGTTGACGACGTACTTTGAGTAAAATAGCGGAGATCTCTCCCGAAGAATGAAGCTTCATAGCCTTGTTATGAAAAATGTACGAAGCAAACTTCCATCAGAACATTGCTGTTAAATAATGTAGCTTGAAACGAGCAAGTTTGATTTTCCAGTTTGCACATTTTCGCGCTAAATAATTCCTTTTTCGCCATCGAAATTTCCTTTTTTGTCTCATTCTCATTCTCTTTAAAGAAGAATGCATCTCGGGGGATAACGCGTTTAAAATATTATAAAGAACCGTTTTATTTTAGTTTCTTTTTTTTTCTCCCCCAATCCAGAAAACGTTGGAGAGAAATGCTAAATCTTGTTGTTTGTTAGAATTTTCGTGGGGCAACGTAAACTTTTAGATCAAAATGTTTAAAAAAGGATAATTAAACTGTTCCTCGATCTTATCGCGTGTAAATAAAAATGGAATAATTAAATTCAGTTTGTTAAATAATGTTTGTTTCGAGTTGTACCTTCGTATAATTCCACTTTTTCTTTTAAAAAAATTCTTCGCATTTTCTCTTAAAAATTTCAACATTTTTTTTCGTAGATTTACAGTTAAATATTCTATTTAAAGCGTAGTATAAAAACGATATCGAGAATTAGGATGCAACGGTGCTCCCTCGAGGACATCAAGACGAGAAAACCGTGAATAACACGAGACCGTGAGGAGGGAAAGTTGAGTACAAGAACGAGGAGAAGTCTCTACGAAACAAAACTTGGAGCACGAGGCATTTCTGAGGGATGTTAATAAAAACTAAATTAGCCGAAACTTGGTGACGTTCGCTTCTTGAAGCGCTTCCCTACTTCCTGCAAATCTAATAATCTCCTCGCTCCGGGCCACAATCGTATAAAAACTACGAATACGTTTTTAATTTTGACGTTGAAAATTTACACGCGCCTGTTCCAATAAAATAAACTAGAACAAATTTTCATTATAATTTATCGTTATAATCTCCTAATAAGAGTGACTTCAAAACCATGCCACGATAAATACATCATATGTTCAACGATTGATACGAATCACGATGTTGAAATAAGAAAAATTCAATCGAAGTTTCATAAAACATTTGATCTCGTTGCCATCCTCTTTCTCTCTCACCCTCTCTCTCTCTCTCTCTGGTAATTCGGATGTCGATAACGACGTCGCAGGGTGCCGTTTAATCAGGGCCATGGCAAATCGGGGGAAATGCCGCGTTACTCGCAATAATCAACAGCTCGGATCCTTTTTCTATTCATCCTGTTTCCGTCCCGTTCCCAATATTTCTTCGACGCTATTGCTGTGTATAAAAACGAGATTATTACACGCGGTTGACATTTTTTTTTACCACCGAGTATGCAAACCGTTCATTTCGAACAGCGAGTTGGAAACAAAGAAACGGGCGATGTTTCGGTTTTTTCTCTCTCCCCCAGTTTAACTATTCGCAAACTTTTTACGTACGATATTGCGATGGAATGGAAGGACCGATAGTCGAGGAGAGAATCTTCTTCGATGCCCTATTTATTCCCATCGATATCTCTTCCATTGACTGTTTATTCGAGAAAGCTGTTAACTTTTCGAGGAGTCGTTGAAAAGTGGAATTGATGGAAAACAAACAAGAAAGTTGATTGACACGGACCGAGGAAATGAAATTTGTTTTATATGTTTGTGTACAGTGGACCTTGATCAGCCTCGTTCGAACAAATGACAAGCGCATCGTTTGTAGTAGAAAGAGAGAGAGAGAGAGAGGAAAAAAAACAAAGGGATTATCAACGTTGAATTTCACGTTTCATTCGGCCCACGTTTTTCTCATGATCCTGATGGCTTGTTGTAACTTGTATTAACGGAAGAGATTTGGTGAAACGTTATATACGCAACTGCAGGAGATACAATTTTATCTGTGTAATGGAAAGCTTGCATATCATACCGGATGGAACGAGTTCCTGGTTACGAATCCATTGAATTGGTTGACCAGACCAAACCCATAGGCGAACGTGACGAGATTGTTGACTGTTCTTGATTGTTTGCGAAATGTCCTCCTAGCCTGTACTTCTAATTTGCCTTTGTTTGGAATTGCGGTTTAACGTACACTCGAGAAACGCCGTTAATCATTTTCGTGTAAGTTTCGATCACGTAAGAATTTTATTCGTCGCGCATCGAAATTTTTTCTTGCATCACTATATATACATATTAACATAAATCTTTTATTCAGAGAGAATAAATCTTATAGTTAGAGGCGGTCGTTCGACGCGTATACACTCTTCTAATTCAGTATCAATATCGATTTTCGTACACCCTCTGTTCTCGAGGATGGACTTTTAAAGTATCAAAATAAAACTTGCTGAAGAATATGTACTCGTTCCCAATTATTGGATATTTTAATGAACAATATTTCACGATACGTAGATTGTTTCATTCGCGTTACAATCGTAAATAAAAATCGTATAATAATTTTTATGCGATATTTCATTTATCGCATATGTTAGCAGATCGTAATTATCATGTATTATCGGAACATATATTCTCGAACTTACGATTAGTATTAAATTATTCACGTGCGTAATGTGTGTCGCAGATTATCTCCTGATTAGATCGCGCGTGTGTTCGAACATTGTTCCATTCGTGATTCGACGTAGGGATGGAATTAGTATTTAATTTTCAAAATTGCTCGTACATATATATATATATATAAAAAAAAAGGAAATCTTTAAAAGTATTTGTACAGATTATTATCAATTCGTAATCAGATGAAAACGTACGTATTCTCGTAACTAGGAAGTTCTTTTCTACTTTATTACCATTAAAAATAGCCGAGGAATAAAAACTTGCCCGGAATATCGTTTATCAATATGGTTTCAAGTTAATTTGAATATCGTGACGTTTTATCTTTATAAATTATCCCTTCCTTCGAGAAGAAGCTATTTTAGTAAAGGGATTTGGAATGCAAATCGCTTGTAACTGCTGAAACGAGTTCACAAGAAATGATCCGGCCGAGTTTAATTCCAAACTATGAATTTATTGTCTTTCCTTCTTTTACAATATATACGTATATAAAAAAATTAAATTTATTTATTTTTTATCAATAATCATTAAATAAGATACAATTAAATAGGAAAATAATTTATATTATTACATTATAGTTAGAAATAAGTCAGATTCCAAATTAACTCATCTTCTTATTCGGTTGAGACAAGAAGAATTTAATTAATTAAATAATAATTTCTAAGTTTTAATCCAACACTAACTCTTTGAAACGCTCTTTGAAATAACGTTACGTTGTATTACCGTTATATACCGTGAAATATAAATTCGATAAACGTCGGCATGGCTGACGTGACATTGAGTTATACTACTGAACTCTCGTAAACATATCTACATGTGTACATCGTTGATTGGAAATTAAAGCACGCGTTTATTCAAGCCAATTCGAATTCTAAATATCGAGAACGGATGATGAAATTAACAATAGCAAATAATTAACTCGTTACACTTGTCAATATATGTTATATGCAATTAAACGATCCATCGTTACTCGTTTCGAGTAGTGAATTAAATCTTACTCGTACATACGAAAAATTCGCAATATCTTGGCCACAATTTTTTGAATAAAACATGGAATGGTGAATTTAATCTCGTCTCTTATCCTCCCTTCATTTCTGTCACACGTGTTATTAAACGATCCATCGTTACTCGTTTCAATAGTGGATTAAACCCGTCACTCGTACGTACGAAAAATTTGCAATACGCCTCGACCACGCGAGTGAAACTTTTTAAATGCTCGAATAAAACATGGAATGGTGAATTTACTCTCGCCTCGTATCTTCCCTTCACTTGCATACGCGTTATTATCCATCGTTGCTCGTTTCAGTAGCGGATTAAACCCGTTACTCGGGCACACGAAACATTTGCAATACGCGTTGACCACGCGAGTGAAATCTTTACAATTTTTCGAATGCTCGTTGGAATGGTGAATTGTGATTCTAGTCTCATCTCTTATCTTCCCTTCACTTCTATACGCAAGATCGTAACCTACCTAGCGAGGTCCTGTGATGGTAGAGCGGCGGGTGCCCGTGGCAACAGGTTGCCTAGCAACTGTAAACCTCTTACATCCCTCGTTGGTCACGGCACACGGTTGCTGACGTTAACGTTGCTGTATTATCATCCCCCTTCTATTTTCTTTTATACAATTTTTCGGCTGTCCCCCCTCCTCTTCTCTCCTTGTTAGCCTCTTCGATTTCGAGATTGTATCGCGATCGATTATCCCATCCAAATGTTTACAGCCTCCTGTAAAAAGGGGAGTTTCAGCTCAGGGATGTTCGAAAATACTCGAACGTTGGAGTACGTCCATCGTTATTCCTCCACACCGTTACATCGGTGAAAGGATAGATAATAAGGGGGGGGTATTCTCCGTCTTTTCTGATAACGAGGGAGAGCTCGCTCTTTTTGGACGAGCTGCAAAGCATCCGGGATATTTTCAATTGTTCGTCATTATATCCAGCAAGCGAAAATGCGAGAAAGTTTCCTTCTCTCTCTTTCTCTACTCGACAATCGGCGTAATTTCACTCTGCTCGTTGCGAGGAGAGTCTTTTTTTCCAGAATATATTTTCCAGAAATTTTTCGCGAGAAAAATTTTATACTTACGTTGTATCGTAATTAATTTTACAAGTATCTACGAGGATGGACGAATAAAATTATCGAATTGTCCGAATGTAATCCATGCCTATTTAATTTCTCGAATACGTCGGCAAACAATTTGCTGCCTATTCTTCGTCGCATTCCTTGCTCGCATTTTTTGCTCGCTCAAATTGATAAAAGTACGTAATTATTCTGTCCTCACTGGATTCCCCCCTTCTTGCAAAAAAGAAACAAGATTCGTGTAAAGAATTGGTTGGAAATGTATTAGTCAGTGCGTTGTGCGGAGAAACGACGCGCGACGATAAATCTTTCTGACAGTCGAAATCTTCAGCCGAAAAACACCAGCCCAGTTTTGCCGTGAGAATCGTTTATCTCCCGTTGTGCGGGGCGGGAAGAAGACAACCAGCCTATGGGCAACGAGCGTCGCGTGTGACTTCTAAACTGTGATATATTTGTTCGAGCTGTCATATTTTTCAATTCCTACCTCTTTTCTATTTCACACTCTCTCCCTCCCTTTCTCTCTCTTTCTTTCTCCCTCTCTTTATAACTTTCGTTTCATTAACTTTTCATTTCATTTCGATTTAGACCTCGGTTGTCAAATCAACGTCGAATATAGAGATAAAGAGATTCATTTTTGAAAATCGATCGTCCTACATTTCCGTCGCGAATATGAATTTATGTTCATTTTTTTTTTTAAAGAAAGAAACAAATAACACGTTTGGATCTCTTTGTTCTTTCGAAAGAGATTTCGCTGGCAAGCGTTGAACTTCATCAAAGTAAAAACTGTCTTTAACGATGAAAGAAACCCCAAAACGACTGACTACTGGCAATTCTCATTTAACAGATCGGATATATTGAATTTCAGAAATTTAATTTTGGAGGCTATTGCATATTATCTATAATTTCAATGTAGCTAGTTACTAATCAGAGAAAAACAGTGTAATTCAACAGAGAGTGATATGTTACAAAAGTTTATATTTATCATCTGTATATGCAATTTTTACATTGAGGTTAATTTTTTATAGATAAAAATTAAAAACGGAGAAGAAAAATCTTGATTTGATCAAAAGAATTCGAATTGGGGATCTCTTTTCATTCTTTTCGGGTGGAAACGTCAAAAATTTTGAAAAGCGTGCGACTTTTTTGCAAACTCGTTTCCCCCAATTTAAGCATAGCGAGAAACCAGCTTCTGCATCGCATAGCTGCGTATTCTGCGCGGCAAGCTGGATGCAAAACGTATGCAAAATTCCAGAGTGCCATCCAAAAAATCCTCATTGGCATTTTCCCACCTCTTCAACTATCGAATTCCTCAAAATCGCCTTACCGAGAGAATTAGAATATTTCGCTGAAACTTGCTTTTTAAAATTTCACCAACTGTTAAATTGCAAGAAATTTACAAATTTGAAACGTATTTCTAAACCTATATTTGCATCCCTTTAATAAATACTCGTAATAAAAACGATAAACACTCGATAAATTATATTATAAATTTTTACAAGTTGTTTATCGTCAATTTCGCGTAGTATCGTTTCGTAATATTTCCAAGAAGAAGAAACAGCGATACTCGAACGGTTTCTTCCAGTGATACTGGAAGAAAAAAGAGATCGTTTATTAGTTTATTTTCGTCTCTTTTTCCCTTTCTTCTTCTTTCTCAACTTTAAGCTTGAGCCTGGACTATTTTCAAGAAGTTGGAACGACTTCCTTCCTTTTTTACCTTCTGTCTTGTTTGATAATATGAAAACCATTGGATCGTGACAGTCCGACGCGATAAATTACAAAGTTAAAGTGTAACTTCACTTAACCTCTTCTTCACGACTTGACGATATTAATAGCACGGGTGGAGATATTAATCTTCGCTAGTCTTCTGTCAACAAAAACGAGGACAGCCGTTCGGTATACACGTTTAGAAACGTGAGCAATTAAAAAGGATTATAGAATTGATCTCTTGAATAATAAATTCTTGTCTTGAGCTTGACTTCCATCGAATTTATATTTCGGAATAATTCGGAATATTCGAGCGATTTGTCATATTTATGACGGAGTGATCACTTCTATTGCGATCTTCAATTAAACTTTTGACCACGATGAACTTTTTATCGATCGAAAGTTTGGATTTCATTAATGTATTCCACAATATTTGAAAGATTAAATAAAATACGGATCGCAGAATATTGCAAAATTCTTCTCGTGTATAACACGCGTGTAAATAGATAAAATATATAAATTAATTAAATAAAAAAGAAAGATAAATTTTGTTTATGGTGACAAGCAAGCGATTGTATTAATTTCGACTACGTAAAATTATTCGTGCGAAAATAATTGATAATCAAACGATATAGAGATATGAAATTATAGATAAATGTCGACAACTTCGAAATATCATCGAAAATACGATATGTTATTAATAATATCGTAATAAAACATCGATTAATAGTAAACACGGAAAATTCCTTTTTTCGCACAAAGAACACTTTCGATACGATTTCCAATACGTATCGATCGCGTGAAAAAGAAAGAAAGAAAAAAATACCATCGAATTAGAAAGCGTAGCAGCATCAACTCGTTGTATACATATTTTGCCTTAAGCAAAAAAAGAAAAATAAGTCTCTTCGTTGTAATAAATTCGATAACAAGAAAACGATATGAAATCGACATGAACTGTTGCATTACGTCACCACATACGAAACCCTTTTCCGCCGATTCACGTTTTGTCTCCAAATGTGCGTCTTCCGTTAAAGAATCGCGACATATCGGAAATATGACGATACGTGGAGGAAGAGGGCATTGGCAGAAATGTCAAGATTCTTACATTGATAGAAGTATTTCACTGATAGAGTGAATATATAATAATTGCAATCCGGCCATATTCGAACGATTTATTTCGTTTTCGAAGCTGCCTCTCTCGTTTCAAACGACGATCGAAATAACGATATTCATCTCTCAAACTCGAGCAAAGAAAAAAAACTCCTTTCCTCTATCTTCATCACTGTTGCGCTGTTTAAAATTTAATTTGGATAGATATTTGCATCGTGTACATTATTCAAAATGATCTCGCGTGTTTTATTTACACTTTTATAGAGTTAGTTTCAAATGTTTCGTTACTTTCAGTCGCGTGAAATAAATGATTAATTCCGGGAAATATTATACATTCCAGAGACATAGTTGAGAATTCAATTTAGATGTGCGCAGAAGTGGGTTGGAGAGATAGTGCATATTTGGTGGTTGACGGGATCGTTTCAATTTCATCGGGAAGCATACGCGTGTCGTATATAGAATGCGTAATTATCTGATGGCTGATAAAATAAAATAATCGCATTATTTATCCTTACCTAAGGATATTTAATCCTTCGAGAAACACTTGACCAACCAACAATCCCGCCAGGGGAAACCGAGCCAGTTTTTTTTGGCGCTTCGATCGATGCCGAAGCCGAGAAAACAAGGGGCCAATTAACACGGATGATGGTTAAGGAGACGAAGGATTCAACGAACTGTCCAAAACAGATATCCGACACCGGTTCCTTGCACCGGTTACGGTGCGATTCTCCGACAAGAACCGTCTAGAATCTTCATTGATCGTCGCTCGCTTCGAATTTCTACGAGACCCGATTATGATGAAAAGCTTCGACGTGTTTCGTAGAAGAAATCCTCTTACGAATTTAGGTTATCTAAGGAGAGGAAGAGGGAAAAAAAAAAAAGAAAAAAGAAATTAAGAATCTCGAATCTACAATTGACTTTTCTTGTCCTTCAAATATAAATCGAAATAAAAAGCATTGTAAATACTTTAATAAAGTTGCATCGATAAAATTGTAAGGGAGATTTCGAAGGACATAAATATAAATTGGAATTTAAGAAAATTGTTGAAAGAAAAATAATAATCTTCAATCGCAAATATAATCGCATTTCTGTCACTCACTCACTTTTTCCACTGTCCATCTATCTTAGAACCGCATACGATGCGTTGTGATACGGTTCCGTTTTCTTTCTACTTGATAGAACTTCGATCAAACGTTTTTCCACCAGCCTCAAGGAACATCGTAAGATAGACGTAGAAAAATGATGTACATCCTCTTACGATATTACGGGGCAACTGTGACAAGAAGAATGTAGAAAATTTACCACGTCATGCGTCTCCACGTGAACGAAACGCATCCGTCCACGACGGGACTCTTACTTACTTCTTACCACAACTTTGGATTATTGTACGTAAGTGAATTCTGAGAGCGTAGCAATATCGAATTGATCGAGATTAATTCGATTTCCCGTACGAGAATAAATAGCTGCACTACGGAATCTAACTGTCTCGATCACTGTCTGAATCACGTTCCTTCGATTTTCTTCAAAATATGCGACTCGTATATTTATGCGTTGTTTCGATTCCGTTTTATCCGTTCCTCTTTTTGAACCGACAAGAATGACTCGATGCAGCAGAAGAAAAGCATCGACTCGCATTGAGTCTATACAACGCAGTTTAGTTCCTATTTCCTCGATCAAATATATTTTAATTATTCACCTCTCACCATACTTTTTTATTTTAATTAAATCTATTCCCTAATAGACCTAATTCCAGAAATCCGATGAATGAAACATTTTCGAAATCAAGAGACGAAGCGTTCTTGGAAGAAGTGTAACGCGAGAAGGTTCCCTTTCGAATTCTTATCAATTGACGCCCAAGTCAATTATCCTGTGGATAATCATCCTGAAGACTCGTTGGAAATCCGCTGATTCATAGCCCGCGTCTCCAACAACTAAAGTAAGAGGTGACATCTCTAAGGAGGATTTAGCATCCCCTTTCAACTGACAATTGTGCCAAGATCCGTGTTAATGACTCGACGCGATTGCTGTTCCTCGTACTCGCGCGAGTCGGTCGCGAAAATACGTCTTTTAAAAAAAAAAAAAAAAAAAAAAAGGACAAAAAGTGTTCGCGTTTGTGAATAAATTTGTCCGCTCGCGTGAATAAATCGTGACTCGGATCGGACTCGGAACAAGCATTTTTATCGCTGTAGTATTTCTCCTCCACCCTATCGTTCACGGAGTCGATACAAGATTTTTTTTTATCGTTTCCAATTATTTTCTCGGTTTCACGTTGCTAGGAAGTGGGTCATCCATTAGTTGGTTAATTGCATTGTTTATAGATTTTTCCTTGACAGCGATGGCACGCGGAAGTAACGAAGACGTAACAGTAAAGCATCATCGATCGGGACGCGTCATTTTTTTTAATTCATAAAATCTTTATTCGATGAACGATGGCGAAATATGCTTTATATATATATATATATCGGGAATAAAATGAAATTTATTCGATTGCTTCTTTTTTTTTTTACTATATTAAACACGATTATTCGCGAAAATGTTAATTAAAAAAAATGAATGAACGTGGAATATTGTTTACAACGATATCGCTTGTCTTTAGAAGCCTGGGAATTGCCTTGGAAAATAATTATTTAATTACACGCCATATAATCCACTATATAAGATCGAATTATAATCTCCAATAAGCCCTGTATGTATCAAAACCCTAAGGAAATTTGCAAGCTCGTAACAAAATGGTTTAAAGCGAATGCATCCGATCATCTTCGCTATACTCTGAAACCGTGTATAAACGAATGCGATAAAAAAGTGGTAAAAGAGAAAAATGGGTATCGAGGAAAGGGAAAACAAATTAAAAAAAAAATATATCAAATTAATTTGATATTCACTTTTAAAGCGAAATAAATAATTCACATCATTCTTTATACGCGCTGCTCGTTGTATTTCGAATTCGTCGATTTGTACCACTGAAACTAGAAGTGGAGTGGATTCCTTATTTATTCCATCCGCGTATAGTTGTATAAAGTGGTGTGCTCTTTTCGATTCGCCTATCGACGTTTTGGAAAAATCTTGCCCGATGGACAACAGGATCGGAGTATCCAGAAAAACGGAGCGGATCCAGCCGAGCATGAAGAGGGATACGCGGAAGAAAGGAATCCTTTTCTATTCGTGTTTCGAGCACGTATTTCGAGGAATAATAAGGTAAACGGTAAAAAAAAAAAAAAAAGAAGAGAGTTTGAAACCTGTCACCCCGGAAAACAGGTTCCAACGTCTTTTGCCATCAAAGGCACGATGCAAACAACGGGCCTCGAGAGCATACTTCACCGAACGCGTTAGTCAGTGGTACACCGGTCGAGAGAGCTTTATAACGCACCGCGTTAAAACCGCCAACTTGCAAAAAAAGTCAACACTTTTTCTTTTTTTTTCAACCATCTCCAGCACCATAATACAGCGTTTATTTGTACGAAGCTTTTTTTTTTTTTTTTTTTTTTACTTTCTCCTTCGTTTAACCTTATTTGGGAACTTTGGGAACGTTGGTATTGATTTTATGGTATTCGCAGGGAAGGGAAAGGGTTGGAAATTTCGAAGCAGTGCAGAACCGCAAAGAACTAACCGCTTTATCATTGATGCGGTTGCTCATCTATAATAAATATAAATTACTGCGGCCCGCGTACTACTTTATTCGCGTGTTTTATCTCGAAACGAAATGGGAAGAGAATAAACGTGCTTCTCGAGTCGAGTCCCAAGACCTACTTATATTTTCCTCCCCTATTCGATAATTTCGACCCGCGAGGTTGAAATTTAATTTCGAGACTTTCGAAACAGCGGACCGGCTGTTTGCTTCCTCGTTTCATTAAACCTTCGTAATTAGTTAGCTCATCTTTCAGATATTTCCGCAAAGTCTTTCTTTCTGGGTAGAAAAGCACGATTCCACCTTGTTTCACCTTGTACGACCCGACCAAGGTAAGGAAAATGTAACGAGCAAACCGAACTGTTGGAGGAGCAGCCAGAGTACGAGGAAGAGGAGGAGAGTCTCGTGAAAATTCAACGACGAGATTTTTTATCATTTTATGCTGCTTCCTCGTTAAAAAATAATAAAGAATTCGTTGACATGTTTGTTGAAATATAAATGTTTTATACTGTTTCGATATATACATGTGTCCAACATACTGTTCATTGGTGGAGAAAGATCTCGTGGAAGGAAACGCCTATTTTCACACGCATTTTTATTTCTATCGTGATATTTGTACTAATCCAAAATAACGATCTCTATCTCAATTCAAGCGTAGAATTCAGAATATTCTAGTGTATCGATATAATATAAAAATGTTTTTATTTCTCATGATATATTTACGCTAATTAATCTATCTAAATGTAATCTCGTATTCAAGTAGTTAAAATAATAATTTTATGTATACGAATAAGTTAGACACACTATATATAATATTAATATTATAATTTCGAAAATATTTCCCGACTTCATAAATGAAAATAATTTTTACGATTTTGAATATTCAGATTGGCAACAAAGCGTCTGGAGATAGGCGAACGATCCCTCCTATCCTTTATACCAGGCATAATATAACGTAATAACAGTATATAGTTATACGTTACAGATGTTTCACTTAAATTTACTGGTGAATGATTTTTTCTGTCTTAAATAACATGCTTGAAATCGAGGCGCCACCACTATTCGTGAAGATGAAAACGAGATTAATTCTCGACAAACTGGGCCAAACGGAGGTTCGATCGGTTTAGTTGACCGTCGTGTGATCGCAAAACCAAGTGAGAAGTGGATCAAGATGTAATAGCAAAGGAATTGTAAAACTCGTATTTACCGATCCAATCGCACGTAGCGTGGAAATTTTGAACCATCGTTGCGCCAGATCTATTAATTCGAGGGCATTTGTATTGGCAGTATCAACATTAACTGCGGCAGAGATCGATCGTACAAATCTAGGAAGGAAGACGTTTCGTACGTTATTCTGGTATAGCAATCTTTCTGATATCATAGATACATTTCATTATGTACATATGAATCTAAGTCAATTTCAATGCAAACGTCTCAGTTTGCGAGAATCCATTATTACTTGTGAAAAGATGAAAGATCTTTCACAGTGTAGTTCGATAAATGTTGATCGATCATCGATTAAACGAGTAGTGCGAGTCGGGTTTGGTCAGCCGCTTAGAAGAAATCATTTGTAGTCCGGTAAGTAGAGTAGGCATCGACGAGTTTGTTTAATAATTTTATTTCTTAATATTTACGAAATGTTTGATCGAAGGTTCGAACTGATTGGGAGAATATTTTTCGTTAATTAAAATAGTGGAATATTCGAAATAAGAGAAATATCGGTTGAATACGATTCAAAGAGTTGAGTTCAGCTGACTGAAAGACGGAAAAATATTTTGAACTCTGTAACGAAAACAATCCTCGAGCTCGGGAACAAAACAAGATTAAGTGGGATCTCGAAATGTAACGGTAGCAAACACGCATGCATTCTATGTGTACCAAACATCGTATATCTGAAAAACGAAAGTTTTTATTCAAAAAAATATCGCATTCGAGGAAATTTCTACATAAAATTTAGATTTATGACACAAACAAAACGTAATTTACGTATCGATCAATTTTCAACGTGATGTAACAATCATCACACATAAACGTGATTGGAAAAGATGAAACTGGAACGTGTCGATCAACCAAAATGTCTAATTCTCGACGTATGCTGAATGGCAATAATTCCCAACGAGATAAATAATCTTTCCCTTTTATTTTTTCCTCAGAGAGAAATATTGCGGAGTCTGGAAGTTTATATTAATCGCCAACCAACACGAGGAATACGACTATCAATTTTTTCTCTACGCAATACATCGATGTTGTATCTGATAAGAAAGCTGTAAAATCATTCGCAAAGCGAGTTTATTTGGAAGAAATGCAACGAGATCTACAAAATTCTATATCTCATGGATTCGATCGTTTCAAGCTTTTTTTTTTTTCACATTAACAAAGTTAACTTTTACGAGTTAAAGTAAGGAGAGAGAGGAAAGATTGCAGCCAAGAAGCTACTAGTAAATTGCAAATTAAATAACGATACTAATGTGGAACTGTTTTTATATTAAATTTATAAAAGATATGTTCCATTATTAAATTAATTTTCAGTCAATATTTGTAAATAACGAGTTGATTGACGGAACAAATTTACGTTTTCTATTACGTTTCTTTTTTTTTTCTTTCATTTCTTTTTTTTTTTTTTTTTCATTTTTTTAGATCCGGTAGGGTAGAACTGATTGAAAATATTGAGTTATTAATTACGTTCATTTCTTCAGCTAGCTTCGAAGACCACAAATTACTTGCTTTATCCCCTTGAGATTATGCTCTGTTCAGCTTGACGAATTACTTCGTTCCGTTTTAAATCGTTTCCCAGTTTAATCTTCGAATTTTTTATTAAAAAATGCTTTTTTAACTCTTTGCCGCTTTCGTTTTTTTTTTCTTACGCGTTAAATAATATAATAATGTAACTCAACTCTTAAAAGTAGATTTTATATAGTGAAAAACTCGTGGAAAATTTTTTTCCATAATGCAATTTTAATCTTCTTCTTCTTAGAATTAGAAATAACAGTCTCAATTATTGAAAGCACCTCGTATAATTGGCAAAATGCTTGAACAAAGATTCTTCAATTAAGACAACTTTAATTTCGTTCGAGATACACGACAAACACGATTCTGATGGATTCGATCGGGGGCCATCACGTAGGAAATTCTTCATTGTTTGACCCAAATACGATTAAGAGAATTTTCTGTTAAACTGTTCTTATCTGATCCCTCATGAATGTTTCATTGGGACCGCTTACTCGGTTGTCCGAGAGTATCGAATTCTTCTATCCATTCAAAAAAAAAAAAAAAAAGAAAAACGCATTCTCTCTCAATTGTCGAGAATTTCGTAGCAACGAAGATTATCCCAAGATTGGAGAGGAATTGTTATCCGATTTCGAAAATATAAAAACAACAACAACTTTCAACGTTTACTTATTCCTTTTGAATCGTATCGTCGCATGATATGATTTTGTATCCCTGATATAAAACGGAGAACGTAATTAGCCATGCTCTTTAAAATTATAACTGTACGAAGATTCAATTTGGGACGCTCCACATCAAACTCGCGATTAATGATTAAATTTTCTGGCTGCTTAGTCACGCGGATTTAGAGAAATTATGATAAGAGATTTCTTTTGACTAATAATTAGAGAGAACGGTAGTACGGCTTTTATAGAGCGAACGGGATTAACTTCGGGGATTAGTTTCGATTAAGATTCATTACGCTTTTTTGTCAAAAGACAATTTTTTTTTTTGCTATGAGATAATTTTGATATTTCGATCATCAAAGAACGATAATTCCATTTGCTCGCATGATCGAGTTTCTTTCTCTTAAAATAAGTTGGACAATGATTTTAAAAGTGGAAGGGAAATAAAATATAAATTGCGAAAGTTAAAGTGTTAACTACTTCGATTAAAATAGAGATATCTTGGGTTTATTTCTATTAGGCCACCCTGTATATTACAGAGATAAATTCCAGTATTGCGCATAAGTTAAATTTCGACATTGATAGATTGTAATAAGGCGTCATATATATATAGTCATTAATCCTTTTCAGCTAAGTCATCCTTTAAAGTGAAAAAAGGTTTAATCTGTATTGGTTTTAGCTCGTATCGTAAAACTCCATGAACGGCCTTCATTGCAAAAATTGATTTTTGTACCAATATTTATCGATTTCGTAGCAAAAAATTAAAAAGGCTACTCCCTTCACCAGCGTGAAGGGTGAAATCAAACGAATTATAAAAATTATAAAAATCTTCTTCTAAATTCTATAATTTCCGAATAAAATATCGAAAAAAGATTTTCTGATAAAAAAAAAAGTACTTAAAGCATTACACATATATTACAATGGAATTTTTCAATTAAATTTTTTGTAAATCCCACTCTTATATTCCCACGGCGGCTGTTTCGTATGCAACACGTGGAATCGTATTTTGCAAAAAAATTTATCGAGTACGCGCGAACGTAACATTTTAACTCCGTGCAAATATTTTTCCGCGCATTACACATCCGTGTACGTTATCTATATAAATACATACAAATACGTACATTATCATTCGATATATAATAGAAGGCGAGAATATATAATAGAGGGGCCAAGCGCTTTTATAAAATTCTTGCAAGGATTCCTTTTATGCGTCCGTCATAAATATCTCGACATATTCGGCGACATTTGTTTCAAGTATCTTTCAACATCTCGAACGTGCTAGATATTCACACTACGGCACACTACGGCACACTACTTATACCGTTTCAGATATTCGTTTCTGGGACATTTGGTTTAAACGTAGAGTAAAATCGCCAGTTACCAACTCCGGTAACTGCTTTTTGTTGAAAATCGATTCGGCTCTACTATTGTCGTGTGATACACGCGCACAGTGCGGTACACTTCTATTCATAAATAATGGAATTCTATCGAGTCATCTACCGAGCGACTTGTACACCGCGTGACAACTTGGATTTATTAGAAAAAACAATTAATTTTCAAAAAGAAACGAGATAAGCTACTTCCAAACACGATTATAATAATAACTCTTCTCGAGCGTTCTAGAATTTATTAGGAAGAAAGCGTAGCAGGTGATGTCTAAGCGCTGATGCATGGAAACGGTAAGTCAAGCGCACTTCTTTCATCCGTACGCATCAAGGTAGAAGATAGAGATAAGAGCCAGTGCTTTCTCGAAGAAAGTGCTTTTCCTAGGTAAGAAGATATATATCGCGATCTCTGAAAATAACGAATCAATACGTCTAGCCGGCCATCAGTCTTTGTTTTTTCAGATCCTCTCCAAGGTGGCCGACCTGTCGTTGATTATTCTCTATTTATACGTGTCCTTGTTCGTATCTAGCTTCATTTCTCTCTCGAAGGTGTTATTAATCGAACGATATTTAGCTTATTTTTTTTTTTCTGCTTCTTCGTCCCGCGTGTAAATAAATCATAGACAATTGAACGAAGGATGGATATCGATAAAGAGATGGAAGGCTTGATGAATCTGTTTGAATTTTCCTTCGATATAAATTCTTTGCGTAACGTTTAAATTTCGAACACCTGGTTTTTCTTTCCTTAATCGGTATGAAATATCGGTATAAAGGTGATCGTCGTTGTAAATAAATTTAATTTCATCTATAAGCTGGTTTAACGTTAGTTCCAGAATGGATACGAGAAGGAAGTATCGTAGCCGGAATCCTTTTCCTTCCCACAAGTTGAATACTGCTAATAATAACGGGTAAAGTTTCAAATTCGATATGAAACTTTTATGGATTATCCTTAACTGTTAATTTTGTTTCGATTTTCTAATTAAAAGTTTCGCGTTGTATCCCCATGGATATCGTAATTATGACGGTCATAACGATTAAGTGGCTAGTGCGGGTTGAATATCACCGAAATTCCCTTATTATTAATTTTTATTAACTTCGTTTCAAACGTGGTGCTAGCAATGACGTTCAACCTTATATGCATCAGAAATCGAAACTAGAGAAACTAATTGAATCGATGCATGAAATTCTGCCAATTTCCATCTCGAATGTGTTATCGAATTTTTTATATCCTTTCCCAATTTATTCGTATTCAGAATATTCAATCATTCCTCTTGAAAAATTAAAAGATCAACTCTAAAAATCACGTTTCTTCGATTTCGATCGCGATTATCGAAGAAACGACTTCGAATCCTCTTTTATCGCGATAAAAGACTGATCTTTCCTTGAATATTATCAAGGTTACAGCCTACCCCACCTCTAAGCCATTATTTTCTTCGACGTTTCGCTAACTTCGAATCGCTGATAACGCCTTAACCGCGGGCGATTCCCCGACACGAGAATCACGAGTTTATCCCACCGAGATGCATGGCCAAACAGGACCTCTCGAGTAATCTAGAGATTTAATCCAGATTCCGTTTCCAGGGAGGAAACGTTCCACTTACAATCCATAGATAGACTTCGATACCATTTTTACATCGCATTAATTATTTATAAGCTGGCTACACGTGTACAGCGAAAAGTTTCCCGCCTACAAATTTGCGGAAAGTTTAATTCGAATCTGCTTGGACGATCTTTCAACCCTCGAAACTTTCGGATACATCGCGCTCCCTTTCTTCCTCGCGTATCTTTTATCCCGCGTTACGTCAATCTTCGTTCATATCCTTCGTGCCACTTTCATTCTCGAATTTTCATTCACCGATACGAAATACTTTGGCAAGCAATTAATTTACACGATTTATACTTTTTCGTATAAAACGAAAAATTAAATTAAAGAGAGATTACATACATTAAATGATATTCACAAGTGAAAAGAAGAACAATCTCTATTAATAGAAAATCTCGATTATTAAGCTCGAGCTACGCGTTCCGAGACGAGGCTGGACGATAAAAAGTGAAAGAGAAAACGGGGAAAACACTTTCGCGCGGGCGGCTTCATTCGTTCTCCATCTCCTGGTAAACAACAGACCGACACTCGTTGTTACACGTCGTTTAACGGTCAATTATCCCCGTGGATATAATGCATTTTTTCGCGGAGGGAGATAATAATAATAATTAAAAGGGGAGAAAGTAGTAATAGTAGGGAAAGTGAGAGAGAAAGGAAAAGGAGAGAGAGAGAGAGAGAGAGAGAGGCGCAAAAGAAGGTAGAGAGAATCGAAGGTGTCGAGTGGCCGAAGAAGCGAGACGAGGCCACCACGCTCGGTAGACGTCCCCAGTGCGCAAGGGCGTTGGCGCTGACGACCAACGGTACTGGAAGTGTCGAGGGTGTGGGATCGTGGGGAAGCTTTGGAGCTTCATGGCGGGATCGAGAAAGTGGGGATGGTTTGAGGAGAGCGTGGGGTGGGAAGAAGCAGAGACGAACCGTGCTCTCCCAGTCGTTCAGTCCGCGCCCCGACACGCAATCACGCGCCACACTTCTCGTCGTCGTCGTCGTCGTCGTCGTCGCCGCCGCCGCCGTCTTCGTCTTCGTCGTTCGCAATTCCAATTCTTTCCGCTCCCCTTTCCTCCATTCTTCCATTCTCGCTCGCGTCTCCCTTCGAAGTGGCCGCCACGCGCGTCTTCTAACTCCGGAAATTTCCCCGTTGTCGATACCTCTTTTTTTTCTTCTTCTATTTCTTCTTCTTCTTCTTCTTCTTCTTCTTCCTCTCCTCCCTTCCCCCCCTCTCAACGTGACGCGACTACACGCGGTCCTCCTTGGTGAGTATCTTCTTCTCTACTTTCTCTTCGCAAACTTTGTTTTTTTTTTTTTCGTCTTCTTCTTCTTCTTTCCCCGTTTCGCCACGATTAAAACGTTTCCGCGAATAGTTACGATACGCCGGCTGCTCCTCCATTGAACAAATTTTTCCACGGATACGATACGATCCTTGCGCACGAAATCCTAAGCTTCGAAATCTTTTCGCCTTCTTTTTTTCTTCTTATTCGTTCCGCGTCTTGGAATGGTTGGCGCGATCGTAAAAGCTATTATTATTATTATTATTATTATTATTGGTTTCGAAAAGGTTTCGAGACTCGTCGATGAATGTAGGAACGGGCAGAACGCTCGTTTTGAAATCTAATTTTCATCGTATCCCCCAGTTTTCTGAATTCTCGTCTACGCGACCGACCGCATTCCCGATAACGTCGTTCTCCATTTGGTTAATGAAACCCTTTGCGATAGGTGTTCCCCTTTTATTCCTAACCCCCCTTCCCCCTTCCCCTGGAACGTCGCGAAAGTGGCCGTGTTTCGGTCGTAAAGCAAACACTTTTGGAGAATTTGATACCAGCCCCGTTTCGGACGAGCCATCCTCGAGAAATTAAAATCGCGTTTCGTCGACGCGATAATACGATTTTTTCCCCTTCTTCTATCCACCTGGATACTCGATCGCTCGCCTCTGTAAATCGGGCGGGAGGGAGGAGGGGAGAAAGAGAGATACTACGCTGGCACTTTTCATTAAAGTAAGCTCGATTTCCTTGCGGAAATAGGTGAAATCATAAGTGACAATGAAAGCGGTTTGCTTTGAATTTCATTAAACGTTGAATATTTACCCGCGTATATATCGAATGTATTGTTCGGTATTTAGAGACGCGCATCAAAGCGAGGATGTGTGTGTGTGTGTGTGTGTGTGTGTGTGTGTGTGTGTGTATCAAACGACGTACGTTTATTCACCGTATTTTTTCGCGTAATTTTTCGCTCGAACGTTGATGACGCTCGATATTTTCTCCTTTGATTCGATCGTTTCTAATATCTTTATCGAAAAATGTGGATCTCGATATTCGTTGGAATTTAGAGATAAATCGTAAACGAAAAGAGATTTTCAAATTTGTTTTATTTCGAGAATTTAAGAAGGAATTTTTTTTTAATTGCCGCCCTTCTTCAGAGATAAAGTATCATCGTCATCATCGTCGTCGAAGAAACGAACCGTTATGGCGGTCGAGTGCAGTGGAGGGAGGAGTTGAACAAGCGAGTTTCCGGTCTCGCTATAATTCAGTTGCCAACAATTTTATACCCACTTCGCGTGTATATAAATCAATCTTCCTTACAGGGACGCACACGTCTCTTAGCGCTTTGCAAATTGTGCAAGGTATACACAATACGAAGTTGAAACGGTGTGCAAACTCGAATGGTAGGGCTGCTCTGCTACGGTACAGAAATAATTTATGAATCGTGTGTCGTAAAAGTGAAAGGAGAGGAGGTACGATTAAAAGGTAATCAAAAGTAAGCGTATGTAAGGAGAAAAAAAAAAAAAGAAAGAAAGAAGGAAAGAAAAACTTCGTTGTTCTCACCGTGTGTAAAAGTTTCGAAAGTGTCAACAATGTGAATATTCTATCGCGCGACTATCTACCGACGACTTACTTTTCTAAGTGTGTTCGAATTCGAACTTTCTTCCTTCCGATGTTATTAAGCTCGAATACAACGAACTCACGTTTCAGAAAGAAGTTCTGATCGGTCGAAGTTAATAATTACTTCGTTCATTTATGCATCACAAGAGGTACGCGGGGCTTGTTAATTTCCGTAATGCGTGGGATAGTTGGCCAATTTTCATTTTCAAAATGTCGATCGATAGATAGAGTGCTACGATCGCATCGTCGTATATATCGCAACGTGATTTAATTCAATTACAAAAATTGTATCGATGTATTTTTTTTTTTTTTTTAATATCAAACGCGTTAACCTCTTTTTTCTTAAAAAAAAAATTTAAAACGCTAATAGAATCGAATAGCCTGCCAATCGAAGCGGGGAAATCAATTTAAGCATTTCGTTACCGCTTATTGATTCGCGTCAACTCCCGATTTTATAACGATGAAACATAACCGGCGAAGCTATATTTAATATATCTTTCAGCTTCCACGAAAACCACTACAGATCCACTCGATATCACATTTCGAGCACCAGGTCAATCCTTCACCCTGTTGCTTCCTTTATCCAAAAATCTTCGAATAAAAAAAAATTTGCTCGAGTTCCAACTCTGTACGTGTATATATATATATATATATATATATATATCCTTATTGTGCGGTTGATCGTGGCGAAGATAGTTGAAAGTTTTTCCGTAGTGGATCGTGTGTGGAGATAAGGATGAACGTCATTAAGCAGAAAAACGGTTTTCGATGGGGGGAGGAGGGGAAGGTGAAACGCGAGGAAAACGCAGAGACGGGGAGGAATAAAATATCATAGATGGTGATGGTGGTGGTGGTGGTGGTTCGTGCACAATGTGAATCTCAATTAACCGCAATTTTGACTTTCTCACTAGGCTTTTCACTCGTGCTCGAAAGGGGTCGTAATTAAAGTCTTTTGCCGTCGCGTTACACGATCGTCTTAATTTTATCACCCGGCGAGACGCGTGAACTTTCCCCGGTAATTTTGTATTTAACACACCGGGTTCCAGGTAGAAATTTCCCTCAACGTCTTGGGATCACCCACGGCCCTACACCTTCAGGCGTATTAATTATCCTCGGCTTGTCATTGGCGTACGTGTAAACGAATTAATGTCTCTTCCCGTTTTTGCAAATTCTTTCTTTCTCTCTCTCTCTTGATACGTTAAATTTTGGAGAAAAATCCTGAACGGTGAATAAATGGATCGAATCGATAAGGAAAAAAACATTTCACGCTTTCTGCTTTGACTTTCTCACTTCGTTGTTCCACCTTTGAATTTGATGCCCGTGTTGTTAATTAGCATAGGATAATGCCGCGTCGGTGTTCATAACAAGAATAATTAGTAATGGCGTCGCGCGCCCTTCGATAATGGGATAAAGCAAAAGTAAGAAGAAAGCGATGAAAAAAAGAACGGAAAAGAGAAAAAGAAGTCAAGAATGCACGTAGACATCATTAATTACGGTATGAATACCGATGAAAAATTGAATCAAAGCATTGTGAGACATAAAAAAAAAAAGAGAAGAAATATAAAAGATGTATCTTTATTTTTTTTTTAAATAATGCAATATCGATAAAGGAAATACAATATTAAAAAAAAAAAAAAGGAAAAAAAAAAGAAATCGTTATTATACGTTTCATTCTCGATCTTATCCCAGAAGATAGATGATACACGAATGCATAGAGTTCCATTTATTACGGGGTCAAGATTTAATACGTAAAATTTTCAAGCTCGTTAACCACGTTATTAAAATACCTGTCATGATTATAGATGAGTCATCAAGTAGGTTGGCCAGAAGTAATTAACAAATTAATAGTTAATTAATTAACACTGACGGAAAATATATTTACAACGCATATATATGCATAATTACACTTTGCAAATTTTATTTCGCCAATCAATCATAATAGATATATATATATATCCATTCTTTACAACGTACTTTCATCACACATTTTCACGATCATACGATTTTCCAACTTTGATCGATTCTCGGCAACGAGAAGAGATGTTTATGTAGAAGAAAGAACCTTTTCGCGCGCTTATCCTAATCAAATTTCCAAATTACTTCGTTTAGAAAATTACGTATCTCGTTCCATTGCAAGTCCTCTCGAACTTCCGCATCGCCAATCAACGGGAAATGCACAAGTCTCGCAACAAACTTCACTCTTCGAGAGGTGAAACATTAGACGTCGAAGGTACACATTCCCTCGAAACACCACAGACAATTTCGCCACAGTTTGGAGGAAGAAAGGAGTAAAATAATTTACAATTCGATTTACTCCTTTTATCCGATGATCTCGTCTCCTATCCAACCGACAAAACGATGTGTACGAAATAATGTGCACATTATTTTCCAATCCCGTTCGATATTGGTTTCCTCGACGAACTCTAAGTTTCCATTCGTCTTCCTCTCTTCCCCCAATCCACGAAACTTGATTCATCTAAGTTGGTCCCGCTCAACTCTTCATTCCTCGGGAATGAATCAATGCGGGGAGGAAAATTTCTACGATTCTTATTCCCTTATTTCACGAAGAAAGTAGGGAGAAGGGAATCGGAGTTCGTGGCAGCTGTTTCCCAAGGATTCTCGATAGGAGTCGGATTAACATGGTGACTCGTGACGGCCGAGAATCGAGGAGAGTTTTCACGTTCGTGTCAAACTCGTTAGGAATTTTGAGATGGAGATTGTGCCCACGGTGGATAAATTATTGAAAAAGTTGGGGAACGTTAGTTAGATTTCATGACGGTGTAATTGCTCCTTAAAAAGTTGGCCAATTCTTCTTTGTTATTCGAATATGAATATGTTTATGAATATTTCATGAGAGAATTCGAATCCACGATCTAGGATCGCTTTAAGAAATCGATATTAAATTAATATTTAATACATGGATAATAAATGATTAAAAAATAGAGAGAGGTTATTTTTAAGAAAGGCTTGTTTCTAATTCTCGTTCATTTCCATTCATTTGCTCGTTTTTACATCAACGAGGAGCGTTTTCAAGAATTTTATCGTACGCAAAGAGTTTAAAAACTTGATCACTTGATATCCAAGTTCGATCGAGATTTGAGATTTTTCGATGTAAAACGAGCCGGTTGTTGGAGAAATTTTGACGCCACTGCTAACTTCAACACGCGGATCGATATTGAGGAAAGAGAATCGGAATGGGGACAAGATCTCTTCTCTCTCTCTCTCTCTCTCTCTCTCTCTCTACGAGTTGGAAAACTTAATTTTTAATCTCAGAATCGAAAAGATGAAAATATTTCCTCGAAGGTTGGCGAAATTTTTGAAAAATTAAAGTCGAACATCGCCGATGATTCCTCGTGAGTCATCGTGCAGTCTCTTTTCTTTTCCTTTCGCTACTTTCCAAGTATTTTTTATTTAAAGGTGAGCTAAAACCAAACAGCTTGCTCCCATTCAGTTTTTACTTTTGCTTGAAAATATTTAAACAATTTCTATCCCCTTTAATCGCTTTGAACTCGATATAATATTTCTATATCATACGTATCTTTGTAGAATTTTTTAATAAAGAAGATCTTTTTTCCCCCTCATATTCTTTTACGATTCACAATAATAAATTGAATATTGAAACTTGATCAAAGAAATTTGATAAAAAAAATTACGATTTAACGGAGGGCTACCAACGAAATAATATTTCACAATTTACATCTCGATCTTTACCACGTTATTACACATTTTAACTCTACCTTTCTTCGATCGCCACGTTGATTCATTTCGTTTCAACACGCGTATGTTTATATCCTATAAATACATAGATCGAAAAACGAAAGAGAGAGAGAGTGAGAAAAAGATTACAGTCGATTACAGCTTATTCTCAACTTTCTTTCCATTCCATGGTTCCGAGCCAAAGGTGTTTCATTAAATCGAAAATAAAATGGCAGCCTAATCCGCGATTTATAAGAACGTGTGCGAGAACACATCTTCATCCCCTTCTTCTTTTTTTTTTTTTTTTCTATCTCGCAGGGCGTTGCGATGTAATTGCCTTTTGTAAGCCGGTCAGTTTCATTAATCTTGCGTTAATGAAACCGGGCTCTATGTACATCAGGTTCGAATATCGAATCGATTCTCGCGTTGTGAAGTGCTTTTCATTAACCGGTTGCACGGCTCAGTTTCGATTAAATTTCGCGCGCCTATATTACCAACAGTTAAATACGCGTTTTATTTTCTTTTCTTTCTTTTTTTTTTTTTTTTGCTCGAGGAAAAATTAAGAAAAGTTCGCTATTTCTATCTTTCAATGATCGAAACTAAATGGAACGTTCGAGCGTTTGCGCAAGAGATATTATCGTTTTTCCTTTCTTCTCTTCTTTTTTTCTTTTTTCTTTTTCATATTAGCTCCTTGAAGGCAAGTTTTATCCTCCTTTGTAAAGCAATGCGGTGTGCATCGGTCGGTTTTTCTTTTGTTTATCCGCGAATTATTTCGAATGCGCGTAAACAAAAGAATGGGAACAATCGACGAACACTGCTCTTCTAATTTAAAAAGGAAAAGAAGGGATTTGTTATACCATTTGCACTTTGTCTTGCAAATTTATATTACGCTCGAATTTGTCTCTATGTAAAAAAAAAAAAAAAAAAAAAGAAAGAAAGAAAAAGAAAGATAATGCGTTGATAAAAATGCACTGCTCGCCCGAATGCATCGCCCTCCTCCTCTCGATGAAATTAATTTTCGTTCGTCACTTTGCTCGATTTTGCAGAAATATAGGCTAACGTAGAGGGTAACGAAATGCGAAACTGGAATGATGAAATTACGAAGAAAAAGGGAAGAAAGTCGTGAAAACGTGGACGCGCAACGCAACTTCTTCTTTTTTTTCTTTCGCGTCGAAATTTCGAAAGAGTCGACGACGTCTCGAGGATAAAGCTGGAATATAAATGTTTTAAACAACGATGTTATTATATGGAGAAAATCGATTGTCTGCATCGTCCTAAGAATCCCTTTTTGTTCAAATCTAAAAGCATTTGCATAGTAAACGCACGATTATTTAGCCGCGGTTTAACTTGGAAAAGTGCGAGGTAAAGCGGCTCGCAAAGCGGCAAACGAGATTGGCTTTGAACGTTCACTTGCGAGATTCGAGACGCCAATTTATGCGGTTTCATCATCATCACTCGAGATGATTAGCGGTCGAGTTGATCTGCTGGATCGCATCTCCTACAGCTGTTCTGTTATAATTTTATAATTATACCCGCTGCTTGCCACCAGCCAAACAGACGTTTCATAAAACGACATTATTTACATATAATGATTCGACGCGCGAATAATTCAGAGATCGGAATGATACATTTACTTACCCCCTCGATGCGAAAATACCAATTTCCTCTAAATTCGCTACCTGTCCAAGCCAAGATTCGTTGAATTATCAGAAGGAAGATGAAATGGTTGGATTGCAAAGGTGCCCTTGAGAGGAAGCAGAATGTCATTATCCCAGGGGAGGGGGGATGATATCGATACCGTCGACTGCCCACATAGAGGGGAAAACCATCTCCCGACGATGTATTTACGAGCTTGTTTTCTGCAAAACAGGCTTACGCCTCGAGTAAAAGTGTCCATTCAACGTGGGTCGCCTTGGAGACACGTAGGAATCCCCTAAGATCGAGCTCTCTCCTTCGTCGACTTCTCTTTCGTCGGCCGAACCTTCCAACCTCTCCTGAATATTCTCACAGTCTTTATCACGTTGCATAATGCAGAAGCGGTGGTGGATTTTGACCGGCCTGCTCCCCCTCTATTTCAATTAATACCCATTGATTCTCGAGGTTGCTGGTCACCATTTACCAGGCCTGTATCGGGATTTGCATGAAAATTCACCGACTCCACGCGACACCGTATACACTACGTATGTAGTTTAATCGGTGGAACACCTGTATTTATACCCGACTCGTGATATATATATATGTGTGTGTGTGTGTTCGAGAGGAATTTTCACATGAATTCGTACGTTACGAACGTTCGAGCATCGTGGATACGTCGCACGATTTTAATATGACGCTTTCGAAGGCCTCTGCGAGAAAGTGATACGGATCAATGCTTCGATCGAATAATTCATTGAACGTTGGAGAACGAGAGAGACAGAGAGAGAGAGAGAGAGAGAGAGAGAGAGAGAGAGAGAGAGGATGTAATTGGGGAAATGGACGAAAGAGGTAGGATGTGAAATTATTTTCCTATTTTTCTTTTTCTTTCTGGAAATTGTACGTGTATATTATTAATTGGAATAATTGGTTTTCTTGGCGAAAGTTGCGTCGAATAATGGAAAATATAGGGTTTTGTTAAAAAAATGTATTCCGAAAATACACGAACACGTTATTTCCACGCTTGATTCTGTACCATTTCATTTATCCGTTTTCATCACGAACCATTTTAATAATACAGCTTGTCCTAGTTATACATCCATTACACTATACTTGCACGTGCCTAGTTCATTTTGCTCGAGTATATTTATAATTTCTACGCATAACGTAATTACGTCTTCTTGATAGGTGGACGTTACTTTTAATCCGAATATATTTTCTTCCCAGTAAAAATTAAGCTAATTAATAGAATTGCGGCTACGGTTTTTCCAAAATATTATTAATATCGAGAAAAAAAAAATCTTTACTTTAATTTTAAATTAAAATTACGTTAAAATTAATTTCCATCCAGACTTATAAAAAAAAAAAAAAAGTCCACGATTAAATATTCAGGAGATGGAAACTCTTTAACCTTTTCCCGTACAACCGCTAATTTGGTTGAATTCAAAATGAGCGGCGATTAATTAGCCATGCGGAACGATTAGGAAATTCGTAAAGCTTAATAGAAACGCGTATACGAAATATCGATCTCGTGTGCAAGGGTATCGTCCATACCAACCATTAAACAACCGTTGCAAAAATGTCGAACCTTCCATCTTTCGGCGGGTCGTAAACATTTGAATTTACATCGAATAGATCGTCGCGTGAATGAACAAAATTGCGGGAACAGAAATTGAGAGCAATGAGAAGGATTAAAAGGATTAAAACGATGATAATGGAGAAAGGAAAAATACGAGATACAAAAAACTTGTATTTATTTCCTTCTTATCTGGCTTCTCTTATTATTGTCTTTTTACTTTTTTTTTTTTTTTTTCAAGTTACATCGGAACATTGTAGGTTAATTACTTTGCTACTTAACGTCGCGATGCTCAATCGCAACCACAATTTCAACAGGATTTATTATTAAATCATGTGCAAAGAACAATTGATCAATCACTTGGCTGACATTCACATTTGACCGATGTCGAAATTTAACAACGTTAAAATTAATTTTGATCGAGCGAAGATCCGAAAACCATCGTTGAATCCGTTATAATTATGTATATTTAATTGTGCATTCGATATCCTAGATAAAAATAAATTTCGCGATGGATCGTTACGCCGCATCGCGATAAAATGAAAACGGAAGAGGCTCGAAACGGCGGGGATGCAAAGTACGATCATTATGTAACAGGTGGCTTTCTATGCTCTCTTCTTAAGTACCAATTTACACGTGTGTAAGGCGGTGAATGCATTTTATAGGATAATAGAGGGAGGGGAAATATCGCTGAAATTTTCCCTCGAAAATTCTACCCGTCCGCGATATTTCGATCTGCCTATGTTTCAATTTAAACGCGAAACCTGCTGATTTAAACAGCAAGTCGTTACCATTTTACTTTCGAATCGAATTTTTCAAATTTTCTTCGAACTTCACCGAATTTCACCTCGACGCTTGCCAACGTGTATATGTTTTTCATTTTTATATATATATATATATATATAAATATCCAACTCGAAGGGTTGGTGAAGAAGAAGTTGCGCGAGACGAACAGGCTTACAAGGTTACGAGTTTCCTGAATCCTTCCGGCTTGCGTTGCGAAGATAAGGAATCACTGTCGGGTGAATAGATAGCAGGAACACGGGATAACGCGAAACTCCTTATAAGCTTGAGAAATATGTTTCGGTTGAACATCTGCAGAAATTCGGGAATTATGGAAATCCAGAGCGCATTCCCTAAATCTATGAAACGAATATGTAACTGCCATCGTTGGTCGCGTGAATAACACCGATGCAGGTTTTCAAGGGGTCGTTCCGTCGCATTTTCGTATCCGCATTTCGGATTAATTTGCGAAACGATTAATACGAACGAACAAACGTTCCTTTCGGCAAAAATTTCATTCATCGGTTGTGAGTAAAATTGTTGGAGCGAAACAACGTTGATCCAGTTTCGGAAACATCGTTTTTTTCTTTCTAATTAAAATTTCTTCCTGGTAAGAAAGAAAGAAAGAAAAGAAAAGAAAAGAAAATCTTTCGAAGAAGTTTTCAATCAACGGAGTAGTAATAATCGAAGAAAAAAAACTCGAAGCATTGGTTTGGAAGTATCGATGAACTTACGATTTAAGCGCCGACAACTCGATTAAAGTTTCATCTGTTGTGTCGAGACACGTCTATCCATAATTTCTAATCGATCCATTCGTGCCTTGGTTTTTTGGCAAACGATCGGGCGGCCGGAACATTTTTCAGTCGCCACTTTGGAACGATTCATAAATCTTCCAACTGAACCGTGTCCGCTTAACACTCCTCGCAATTTCCCGATATTTCGTGCCGAAGTAATGATAAATCGCATAATTATCCTTGCCTGTGCACAATTTTCAACAAGTTATTCATTACTAAAGCGAAAAGTTTAATCAACTGCGGGAAACCGCGCTTCCAATTAATTGAGATCATCGAACGATTGCTTAATTGTTGCTTAACAAATGTCCTTAATTATTTTAATCGTACGACCTACATAAATCTCACGTTATATTTTTTTCTTTCATACTAATCTTGCACGATTCACAATCCATATCAAACCTGACAAAATGGTATTTGATTTGACGTGATAAAATTATAAATGAACGAAATAATTATTCCATAAAATGTATCAACTCGAACGATTAACAGTAGAGAAAATGCACGCGCTTAAGAATCGCATTGTAACTTGTATACACGAGTTATATTGCATGTTTATTTTATTACACGTTCCAACGCATGTAACGCGTCGTCTCCGACAACGTATGCTACATTTGTTGCGGAACGAATGTCACGTTAGGTGAATTAATAGTTACAAATGAATATGTGTTGCATGTTGCATTTCTAAGGGTCGGAAATTTTGATATTCGTTGTAAAACTATATATAATATAATACGATACCTCGTATCGATTTACATTTACAATTCATTCATATTCATTGAAATTGTAATAAATTTAAACTTTACAAGTTTCACCCGTTAACGGCGTGTACGATCTTGAAACTCGTGCTGCTCTCATTTCTCTCATTAAGACCTTTACTTTGTCTTACTCTTAGGTACTGAACTTAGTACAAACGAAGGAATTAACTGGTAATGAAATTCGCAATTTCGAGGAAATTTTGGATTTTCGAAGGAAATGAAAATAATTTTTCAAACACGTGAACGTTCACGTTCTTCAACTCTCTCAGCCGCAAAACTGAACTTGGCACGATGTTGAGCGAACGTGGCGCGGATGTTGAGAATTATTTACGACAAGTGGAGGGAAAGGGAAGCAGCGATCTAGCAGGACTTTAGAAACGCAGGGCCGATTTATCGGGCTTAAGGGGAATTTAAGCCCGCGTCGAGCGTCGCCTCGACATCGTTCCACCGTGTCTCCGATAAATTTTCTTTAATTGACACGATCATTTGACACGCAAGATCGATCAACTGAGGACCGATTAATTTACATATACGCGATACACGCCCATACGTACGTTTTATATACGTACACCTTCGCCCTCGTGGTGACATAATTTAAACCTGTTTACGCTAACCTTTGATAGCCTGGTGGAAATTTTAATGGAGAAACTATAACATGAAAATACATCGTATGTGATAACAATTTGATGTGAAATGTTATTAAAGATATCACGGCACGTAGAATTAAAAGAAAAAAAAAAAAAAAGAATATAGTGCGGATAATTGTGATCGATTATCGAATGTTTGTCTAATTATTATAGTAATCCTTTAATCTTTTCCTAAATTTGTACTGCATTTAGTAATTAATTAATTAATAATAGCTAATTAAAATTAACTACATCTAATAAGGTACATAGAATTTTCATTATGCATTTGGAATATTATATTGTATTATTTTATTATTAAATGTTAAAATTAATGAAGCTTATGTTATATCGTAAATCGCAATCATGATATTCCATGCATAATTCGCAAAATTTAAAGGAGCAAATTATATGTATATATATATAAAGATAACGAAAGTGAAGGAACGAACGTTTGGATCAAAGTTTGAAACGAGTTCGTGAAATTCGAGAGATTAAAGAATATCGCCAGAAGCAAATTTCATTTCGAATTTGTTTCGAAAAAAATAAATCAATTCTTCTTCCTTCATCTTTCCTTCATCTATTATTTTAGATTGAAAAAGTTTCTCAAGAATTAATACAATTTTTCCGTTCTAACTCTGGTTATCATATTTATTTACAATCTCACTCGACTCGGTTTTAAACACACGTGCATATAAATGAACGCCAATTCACATTATATTTTAATTCTAGTTTCACACTTCGTTTCTTAACTAAAAAACAATCATATAGAATTTGTGCACTCGAATGATAAAAAGTTCGAATCCTTGCGAACAAATTGTGAATAATCAAATACCCGCGTATCGAGATCGATTTTTCGGAATTTTGGAAAAATTTAAATACCACGATGTACGATAAAAATTTTCGTCATTATCGTCTTGAAATACTACGATCCGCACGATTTGGCTACTTTGAATATTTTATACACTTTTACATATATTCGCCGGGCATTTAAATTTCCCATAAATGCACGAGAGCATCCACGGTATATATAATTAATAAACTGTTTATAATACGGGCGATGGATCGGAGAGAATTTATACCGCAACCTAATACACGTTTGAATATTATAACAAGGAAGAAGATTCTGCATCGGAAATGTTGATGGACGCTCCGCCACCACCACCACCACCATACTCCTTCTCCTCCTCTTTTTCTTAAGCTGAAAAGATGGGAACATGCCTTGGACGCGAAGACACGTCTGGAAGGAAACAAACTAGCTCGCTATAAGATGACTATCAGATGAACGCAACCATTCATCACCGCGTATGCCGGAGATAGCGGTGGAAAAATGTTATCATATCCCGCATTATGATAGCGCCGTCGTTGCTGGCAAAACGTACGAATGGAAATTAAGTGGCTGGTCGGTGAAGCGACAACGAGGAACGACAATAACGAATCGTGCAGGTCCTCGCATCTATCTTCGCTTCTTTTACCAAAACATCGACCGAATCTAGTAGCCATAGATTATCATCTGTGCGAATAAGGAGTGGATTATATCGTGATAATTATCGTGAATATGAATAAACGCGCGCTCGAATCTCCGTTCCTTTTGTAGGAAATTAAATATATATATATATAGATTTAATATTCAGAGGGGTAATAAAGATAAGGAGAATTTCGACATTTCATTTTAATTAAAAGAATCCGATAAATATTTCCGCCACTGCCACGTAATTGTACGGATTTATAACGCGTTTATATGAAATTGGACAAGAGTTCGCACTGTGAATATAATGGATCGAGAATAATTCACGTGAATAATAAATAAATTTTCCAAATTTATATATTCTGACATTTTTTTCTTTCTTTTTTTTTTTTTTTTCACAGTTCTTACAAGCACAAATCTAATGACAAGTTTATTTGTTTCGATATAACTTTCAAAAAACTTGTCTCAATGTTTAATTTGTTTAAACAAAAAAAGGAAAAAAAAATATATATATATATATCGAAACATTTAGTTTGCATTTGACAACGTTCACATAACACACATGCACACGTTATTCGAAAGTATACAACATTTCAAATAGATTTCATTTACGCTTCGCGTTTCGAATATTCTTTCAGACAGAAAATATTGACAAACTGACAGAAACATTTTGCATGATCAATTTAAAGGCTGAAAATAGAACGAAATCGTTCAATATAAAGGAAAATCAGAGATAGTTGTCGTTCGTACATTTTAGTTGATCATTATTGTTGTCTCTGATCCAACAAAATACTGCAGTTTTTTTTTTATTCTCTTTTCTTTTTCTAACCACACATTTTACTTTTATTATTATTACTGTTACGTGGCTAATGACCTAACAGTGGATAAAAAAAAATCACCTTGATCTTCTTGTGTGTTGAAGTAATTAGATTTTGTGGTTAAAGTCTTTCAGGCGATTTAGGATGTTTTTTTCATGCATATTATATACATGATATATACACATATATCATTAATAAAAAATTTAAGAAAAGGAATTCTTTATTCCAAAATTCCGAAAACACTGCTTCTATTCGCGTGGAATATGCACTTTTTTATTTGTAAAAACCTCACTTCCACTGTAACTCTATGAACCAATTTCGGAAACAGATATCGATTTCTCATACCACTCGTTCGTAAAAATTTGCTACCAGTAGCTATTTCAAATATTCCCTCCCTTCCTACACCTTATACAATTTTTTAAATCTTATTGTCTGATTGCCACGGATTTTTATGCGCCACTGTATATAAATTTGCAAAATGATTTAGTAATATACGTTTAAAGCGTAAAATTTAAAACCTCGATTTTTCACGGTTTTAAAAAATTTTTAAATCATATTGTCCGATTGCCGGATTTTTATACGCCACTATATATGTATGTATAAATTTGCAAAATATTAGTAATTTCGTTATACACGTTTAAAGCGTAAATTTTGAAATTTACTCGATTTTTCACGGATTTTTCATGGAAAAAAACGCGAAAAGAAGTTAAAAGTTTTATCATCAAAATCCACTTAGAAAGCGGAGGAAACTATGCCATTCAAGTCCTTTTTTGTTTCGTCACGATATCTCGATCGATTGCCAAGATATAGGGATTTAAAGTATTTAGGAATCAAGATTATGAATGGGTCCGCGACCCAATGACCTATATTTTTTTCCTGGAAATGCGTACTACGTTTTTCCAAGGATCGCGTCTATCACTTGTCTGGAATTTAAGACGAGAAGGAAGAAAGGGAAAGAAAGTGAGAAATTCGAGTAAGGGACAAGGAAGGGGATATTAAACGATTAAAAAATTACTTTTTCTTTACACGACGATATCTCGAAAACCGGAAGTCGTATCGAGATAATTCAAAATGCATTTTGAAGAATAAGGTTCCGCGCTTCTTATGATCGTCCATTCGTCGACCGGAAGTCATTATCTTCGGAGTTATAGCGAGTTAAGTTTTTTGCAATTTTAATCGAGCTTAAGAATAGATGACTAAAAATCACCTTTTCTTTACGCTACGATATCTCTGAAATCGAAGATCGTATCGAGATGAATCGAAATATGTTTTGAAGGGTAAAGTTCCGCATTTGTAATTATAATCTCGTTCATTGATACGAAGTCACTATCTTCAGAGTTATAACAAAGTTTCCTAGAGTTTTAATAGAGTTTTATCGAGTTTCAAGATAAATTACGCGACAGATGTGTTTTCTCTTTAACTGTTTGTTCGTCCAGTTAAAACGTACAAATTTTATTATATATTTTCTATAATCAAGAAAAAGTTTCCCGTGAAATAGACACGTGGAATGCGTATGATTGCGCATTCCTGCAAGAAAATGGTTGGTAATTAAGAACGCATCAACGCACATATGTATATTCGTATTTCACGGTTGTCTCATTACGAAACAATTGTTTCTCGTTAAACGGTTGGTACGAACGCCGTATACGAGGCATAGACGCGTTAAATTTCAATAGATTTTTTACACCCTAATTCCGCATTTTCGTTAACTGGCTAACGAACTCGAAACATAATGGCGTTGCTCCCCAAATTGCGTATATCGTTGCGACGATATTTCACGTGCGAAAGGAAGCATTAAACGCTAAAATTAATTACAAAAAAGGCTCGAACACTACGTTCTTTTTAACTTTTCCCCCTTTTTTTATGTCGATCATTAATGTGGCATTTCTTTTTTTCTTTTTTATTTTTTTATTATTTTATTGCCAGCAATTAGAGCAAAGAGGATACGGATGGCAGAAGATTTCAGAAATTATTAAAACAAAATGTGAAATATGTGTTTCATGAGAATTATAACGAGGCGTCGTTTAAATATATCGAGTAACAAAGATGAAAAATTTTGTTTTCGTCAATGCGAGATTTTTATTAATAATGAAAAAATCTTGTCTTGGGGATTAATCAAATACATAAATACGTAGAAAAGAGTGCTAAAACGAAATTTAGGATATAGATTAGATTGTTAAAATTCATCATTGTTATCAAATGTATTTTTTCTGAAACGTTCAGCCGTGCTTCTATTTCCATTTTTATTCGAGTTAAGAAAGAATTGCTAAGATTCGAACTGGAAATCTTAGAAATATCGAATAAACTTTTTGCAACAAAAATCTTATGCCGTCCAAAAAGAACCAATTTAATCTCGATAAACATTTTTCTTTGAAATTCTTTTGTTCGCAAACGAAAAGATCCAAAGTTTATCTGATTCTATTCCAGACCCAAAAGACTTTCTTTTAGCTTTTGATGGAACAAATGGACTTCGTAGCGGATATTGATTGGAGCTCTCAACTTGAGTTTAAAACATTCGAAATGGAACGAACAGGAACGTGGTATGGAATCGTTTTATACCACTGTTAATTAATCTTATAATTAATTTTTAATTTACTTTAATTGCAACATTACAAAAATCGCAACAATACGTTTGCACTTTAGCGGATTTTGAAGTATTCGAAGTATTTTCAAACCACCTGTTTAATTGCACTTGATCGTAATTATGGAAAAGAAAACGAAAAAAAAAAAAAAAAAAAAAAGTTTCTTATTGGACTGTTTCCGAGTTAAGCAGTGGTAAACATATTTATCTGAAAGTAGCATTTAATACGTTTCTTAGCAATCTTAATTAACGTAAAAATAAGTTAAATAAAATTAAACGAAATTCAAGCCTCCGATAATGTCTGAGCAGTTAATCCTCTTCATAGTTCACTGATTAATCCCAAATTAAGAATAATATTATATTTTTCATTTGTATATTAAATTGCTCGTTTCTACGTCTTCGCGATGCTTCTTCTGCATTTTATATATAAACTCGCATCGTAAGAAGGGGAAAAGCAAAACAGAATATAAAAGATAATGTTGGCAAATAGAAGCGGAGAGAAATTCAAGCATTGTTTCGCGCAATTTAATTTGTTATGCAATGTTATTTTACAATTAAGATTTTAGATTTAGATTACAATTTTAGACAATTTCGTTCCGTTTTATCTAATGTTTAAATTGCGATCAACGTGTGCATTATATCAAATCGTAAAAAAATTCACGAATTTTTAATTAATTCATTCAGTACAACGTTAAAGCAGTTTAAAAATAATTTCTTGGAGAATGTACACACACACACACATATATATATATACGCGTATATTTCCATTAATAGAAAAAAAAGAAACTATATTTTTCTGTATTTCGAATTTAACATCAAACGAACGACGAACAAAGGATTGAAATTTCGCCCAGCGTGATTCAACTTCAAACAGTTTGAAACAGAGACATATATATATATACGTGAGAAGGAAGCACGTTTGAAGGAAACGAACGTCGAAGATTACAGCAATGCCGTAGGACAGGGAGATGTATCGTATAAATTCGAGAAAATTTTATTTCGAATAAAAAAAATCAAGCACGTTTCCATTCGCGGAATTTAGAAGGAATATTCTCGCGTCGATGTTCTTTTGTGGAAACGAAAGGTCGAGGAAAATGAAGCGAGAGAACAGATTTCCGGGAGGAACGTAAAATACGTGAAGTTTTACTATATTGATAAAATAGAATTCGCTCACGGGATTTATTGCCCGTTATAACCGTTCCTTTATTCGCCGGAATAAAACAGTTTCTCCATTAATTAAATCGTTTTAATATTTTTGCCAGGATATTATTCCATTTTGTTTTTCGTGGAAATTTTCATTTTTGAATTTTAAAACAACAGTTTAAATTTAATTAAAAAAAACAAAAAAAAAAAACAAAAAAGAAAATGTAAATAATCTTCTTTCGTTTGAATAATTCTTTTTTTTTTTACATCTCCCTTGATATTTATCCGTTTAAGCTTCTTCATAACCTTGAACGCGTTAACGTCAACGTCGATTCGATTTTTTCTAAATTCCTCGGAGAGGAATTAAAACAATTTTACACGGTGAACGTAAAATTCGATCTTACTTATTGTCGTGGCGTACACAACGCAATGTAGAAAACTTTTAACGCAAGGAAACTTTCCACTTTATCCACTTGCAAAAGCGACAACTCGAGGAAATTTCCGTTTCTTATTTTACTTGTGAAATAAGCGATTAAAAATAATATATTTTGTGTAAAATACGCGCGAAGTATTTTTGAAGCTTTTGAAACATTGATTTTCCCCATTCGTACACACGCACACGCACATCAAAGATTTTCCAAATATTTCCCTTTCTGAATGAACAAAATAAATACGTAGTTGGAAGGAATACAAAAATAAAAACGAAGTGGAAATTTTAATCGATACATGTTGGGAATAAATGAGGGAAAAAGTAATAAAATTCAAATTGTAAATTTTTTGAATACCAGAAAAAATTTGAAAGACTATTTACTTGTTAAAGATACGAGATACGTGTATTAAACGATGATGCGTTTGCGCTATATTGACGCGGAGCATAAAGCAGGATAAAAAAAGAAAAAAAAGATTTAATGCGAGCTCTTATCTCCAAATTCTGTTACCACGATCGCATAGGACTGGTTTATAATGTGACATACTCCTTGGCTGTTTGCTTTCCAAGGAATATCAGTGCCAGATAGATAGAAAGGAAGGGTGACTTTTTTGTGCGAGGAGAAAATGTGTACATCAAACGGACGCGAGTATATCCATTTACATGGAGCTCGTGTATCGTAACAGCCGCATTCTTTTGCGATCTTTAGATCGCTGGTTATTTTTAAAAAATAACGAACAATGTGTCTATTTGGCAAATATTTAAATAGAGCAGGTGAATGGCCTGATATTTCGTTTCCAATTCAATCTCGATTTCGATTAAATTTGCATAATCGATATACGATTACGTAATATTAGATCAATGCGATGATATAAATGTTTGCAAAGATACATTCTATGATATAATATAATTAAGGTATTAGGTTTTTAAACGTTTCTTGTAAATATTTTACAAGCAATTATAAATGAACATTTAATTGAAATATTTAATTTAATTTAAAATATTAATATTTTAAGACTCGATAAAAGGAGAGATATACGTTCCCTTGAAGAATGAAATCGATTATTCTATTTCACAGTAATTAGTATGCAAAGAGGATAAAAAGAGATATATTAAAAGCGTTTTAAACGAATTTTAAAAGTTTGGAAAGGAAATTGTTGCTGTCAAAACCAAGCTAGCTCATCAAAAGCAATTAAATTATATACCGTTAAAAATTATTAATTAAGCATTAATGAAAAAAAAAAAGTGTAAAAATTCATCAACTGTTTGTTTTCACATTGGTATCATTTAAAATATTATTTTAACATGGGAAAATGAATTTTTGATGATTTTTTTTATTAATACCTTTCATAAAATTTCATCAAGTATATTTAATCAATTAGCATATACGTTTAATATTTGTATTTTAAATGAAATATTAACATATTTAATATGATATTATAATTGTATCAATATACATTTAATAAAAATATACATATCTTCGTTTTATACGAGTAGAATGTAAAGTGCAAATTACTCGATCCTACTATATTCAAAAGAATATGCATCATTGCACAGGAATAACGTATCACGTCAAACATCAGTATGAGCTCGTCTTGGTATTGGCATATCTGACAACTTTGGATATGGACTTGTCAAACACTATTCAAATATAAATAATACAACATTATCTTCGAAAGAAACTTTGCAAGCATTTATTAAATATATCATATAGAAAAAAAAAATTCTTTTTAATAATTTCTGAATCGTTAAAACGCAAAGAAATTGAGAAAAATATCTGTATCTATAGTGAATTGAAAATATTTCAATTCATTATCGATTCTTTTTCTTTCTTTCTTTTTTTTTTTTTTTTTTTTTATTAAAATTCAGCATCAATAGTGTCAATAACAAGGTCGTACGTATTTATTCTTACGTGTTATCATTTATTAGAATATGAATTCCAATTGAATATTAAAAATATAGATTATTGGTTACAGTACGTAATAAAAGAAAAATAGATTTCTTGAAAGGATTTGGTCTATTCAATTTGAAGCTGGCATTCGATTTTTTTTTCTTTTTTTCTTTCTTTCTTTCTTTCTTTCTTTTTTTTTTTTTTTTGGACAACAAGAAAATGTTGGCACCACGTCAGATCTTTCATATGATACGTTTTATGAAGGCGCATCAATGGAGAACTGGAATTAGGTTAACATGCAACCTTATATATCCACATTATTGCCATTTCTGTTACTTGCGTAAATAAAATATCAAAAGGTTTGCATCAAATTATGAAATACATAAATTTCGACATCGATAGAGTTCAATTCGTTGGTTAGGAGAAATTTCATATGATGCAAAATATATATATATATATAAAAAAAAAAAAACGAAAAAATTACGTTCGATAAAAATTAATTTGAAAAAGAACATTTTTCCATTTAACAATTATTCAACCATTTCCACTCACCGTTTCATTCCCTGTTCTCGACATTTATCTCGACAGAAGTTGTATATAGATCTAGGAAGTCAGTGAGATGGAAGGTTTAAAGAAAACTTTCAATGGTGCTGTGTTGTTGCGATGGTTTGAAGATACGCGTGCTTAGGAAGAAGTCAAGTGGGCGTAAAATGGTGAAGTATAAGATGACTAGGTACTTGGAGGAGGATTGGAAAAGACGAGGGGGAAACGGACGCGAAGAAAAGGATGCCGTTTAAAAACCTCGCAGACGTTTCAAAAAAAAAAAAAAGAAAAAAAGAAATCCAGCAATTGAAAGACAGCAGCTAGGGTTGTAAAGTTGCTGGTCACTGCATGCCATCAAATTTCAAGAAATTGTTCCTTAACTCCTGTTGTTCACTCGCAATTATTATTCCTTCGTTTCTTCTCTCTCGAATCTTCTCCTCTGATTCTCCTTAGTTTAACCTCTCCTACAAGTCGATATTTTGCCATTTTTCAGAGACCCGGTTCCTCTCCCAACGCTATATCATCGTTCGGCCAAGCAATTTATCAAACAACCTAATACCGAGACTGATCGTTTCATCGATCGAATCCTTTTAAACAACCTTCTGTTATGCATCGAGCATAGAACATATCCGCCCAATTCTCAGCAATCGTTGCTCCTCGAGAACGAGGCTGCGTATCATTAGCCTTTCATCGCGGTCGACATTTGCGCAAGCCTGGTCGAAGCATCGCTTAAACGCACCTGTTTGTTGCAAGCAGCGGCCACCACTCGCGTGATTGTTCGCTAAATGGGAACAGATATGGGCCACGTGGTGGTTGAACGATGTAGCGATTCCAACTCTAATGCACCTCTCAGCATCGCGTCCATATTTTATTCATGCGGCTGTCGGCCGAGCACGAGAGGAGGAGGGACCGAAGGTCGCGGCCGCCTTTCCAACGCCTTTCCAACGCCTCGATGCGCCGCCATCGCGTAATAAGGAAAGGAGCCGATCATTGTCTTGCAAAACGACGGCCAACCGATCCCTCGTATCATCAATCAACGAGACTTTCAGCCTCGACGGCAACAATGAGAATGGCATCACGTGATGCGTGAAACGATCGATCCTCGATTCTTCCTTTTTAAAAAAGGATCCCTTTCTTATCGCTTTCTACTCGGAAAGTCGGAACGTCGTGATTTTTTATTCAATTTCGAAGCTGAGAAAATTTTCGCGTACGGTAGAACGATATATTAGAACGAAATATTTGACGAAGTTCATGTTTACTAAACACGTTTCTACGCTGCGCGTATACGTTACTTCGAAATTCAAATTGGCACGCGCTGGCACGATATGGATGCAAATTGAGCGTCGAAAAAGTTTGAGAAGAAGATCTTCTTAATGTGCGCGAAGTGTCTCGAAGAAGAAGAGAATCAAGGATGAATGCGCGTTAATTCGATGAATTTTAGAGTGGTTCAAAGGGTACATATATGTGTGTGTGTATGTGTGTGTGTGTATCGCATTTGTTACGTTCGTTTGCAAACGAATAGCGAGTTTATGCAGGCGTCCCGTGAAGCACAAAGACGTCCACGTTGGAGACTAAAATTATCAAACAGTCGTGATGAAAACGGGAAAACTTTGATGCCGTAAACAACGAGCGACAGCCTTTTTTTCCCCCTCCGCTACGTTGATCCAATCGTTTAACAAAAGCTTCACAAAGATGGGACAAAATGATAGAATAGGAGAGTTTCTGCAGATGACACGTAACCAGTCTTTGTCGCGAGCACTCTTATATGCATAGAAACGTTTTCACGTTTTCATTAAAGAATTCTATGCATCTCTGAAGAGCTGCCGGGCAAATCTGACAAGTTTCATGCATCACCGCACTCTAATTTCGCTTTTGCGCCACACATCCTGCGTTCGCAAGCTTTAATATATTCAAAGTGGAATTTATCGTTAACAAACCTTTTAATACCTTTCTCTTTATTATTTATTTGTATCTTTTCGAATCGACGATCAACTTTCGTTATTATATTATTCACCAATTACAACTTTCGTTCAGCGAAAATTTCCAATAAAGGCAGATATTTCGAGTTGAATTTTTTACGCGTTTCAAATAACACGATTAACGAGTCGATCACGTTTCTCGCCCATTCCACTTTCCCTCCAATTGTTATTGAAGACGCTTGCATTAAAGTTAATCGATATCCTATCTGGATAAAACCTCGCTTCAGACTCTTTAACAGTACTCTTTTACACGATGCTCGAGTGGCTCGACGATTCTTGCAAACCATTTCTATCCTCACTGTCGTCGCTTCACGAATATTAACCCTTTGAAATTTTCCATTTTTATTAATCCATCGAAAATGATGAATCTTCCAGGCCAATTTTCCCTCCCATTCTTGCGATATTTTATCTTCTCGCGAGAAGAAATTTCGCTTACGATTCTTCCTTCCTTCGTTAATTGCCGGAAAATTGTGATTCGTGTCAAAGTCGTCGACTCGGAATTACCAAAATTAAGAGGTAACGTTAAACGGAATGGCAACAAAGGGATTCGCCGGGTAAACAGAGAACGTGTTGCACAATGGACGCATATTTTGCCACCGGCGAAACTAGATCTGCATAGACAGACATTACGTCCTCCTCCTGTATAACCTACGCAATGTGCCTCGTGCACACGTTCCCTCGTGACGAGTTGGAAGCGAAAACAAAGGCGCACCAGAAACGTTATCATCACGTATCGGAAGCAATGTGTCGCAACTCGGAATTATTAAAAAGAAACGACTTTGAATCGGTATATGAGAATCGTCGATTCGCAATTTCCTTCAACAACGACGAAAAGTAAAAATTAAAAAAAAGGGGGGGGGGGTTAAAATAATGTATCTCTAATATTTGGAAACTTTTTTTCAACAGAGTTCACGAATGAACATCGAAATTACTACGAATTTCGAAACAGTGGACGGTCGAAACAATTCGCGAGAAAGCTCGTAACTTCGTGAAAGACACGCTCGGATGGTTCACGTACACGGTTCGAATCCGAGTAGTTTGGCGGATATTTTTACGATACGATACGATACGACGGATTAATTTAAAAAGCCGCGAAAGTTTGGAGAAAAGAGACTTTTATAACTCGAACATAGAATATAAAAATACAATATTGGTTTTATATATAATATGAATACGGATTAGAACGAATTTGTGTATTTGCTATTTTAGCCGATGTTGACGAAAGACAACCGATTCGTTTAAAACACACGTACTTTTCATCAATCGAGTATAGCATCCGCGAGTAATTTCGCGAATTTCGTGGAAATGGAAACCTGTCGATCCTGAGGAATATATTACCTTTCAACCGGCTATTCCTTTTCCCCAGTTTCTCGATCCCGATCGTTACGGATAGAGAACGAAGAAGGGACGAGAAGAATAAGAAAGGAGGAGAGGAGAGAGTAGCTCGAGTATCTCTCGCGATATTTCTTTTTTTTTTTTGCGAATAATTCGTTATTACGTTAAAGTCGAAAAAGTGCGTGTTTCGTGGAAATTTTCAGTCCTGTTTTTATATCATTACGAAGATAAAATACGATGGGCGTGCAATTTTTAACTCGAGGATAAATAATTTCTCGCGAGCGTGACCGACATATCCGCGTTATCTTACGCGATAATAATAAAATCGCGTTTCCCTCGATATCGAGGGAAAATGCATAATAATGAATCTTCCCGCCCTTGATAAAATCAATTAGATATCTTTTAGGGATGAAATAATTATTCCTTTCGCACACGTCACTTTCGGGATAAAATATCGTGAAACGAGGTTCGTTTAAACGTGCATAAATATAGGGATAATTTCGTTATTTCTTTTCAACGAATTGATCAGCCCGTTGCATTCGCGAATTGATCGTTCAATCTCACGGGTTCGAACGACAAAGAAGAGGGAGAGAGAGAAAGAGGGAAATAGAGATAGAAGAAGTTGGAAGAGATAAATAGTAGTTTAGCCGCCAATATCCGATTGTGGCACGAAACTGCATTTCACGAGGACGAGTTGAGGGAATGAAAAATAACGAATGCTTGGTCCGCTCGCTCGCTCGCTCGCTAGGGAAATTTATTTAAACGAACCCATTCAATAACGACATCCACGAGCCAAACTATCCGCCGCCTCTCTTCCCTCTCATTCTCTTTATATCGTTCCTCTGTTCCCGAACCTTCTCAACACTCGACCCATTAATTTTTCATCCAGTCAGCAATCCACTCCGCCACTTCCTTCTTCCCATCTTTCTTCGGTTATCCGCCGTCCCTGTGAACAGCGTTCCGTCCACGTCCCGTGTCTTTGAATACCACTTAACCGGTCGGCCGGCTGTTAGCCATGAATAAAATCATCATCGGTAAAGCGATAGGTCGATCGATTCGTTATCAAGTGTCTTTTCACAGGGTTCGTTCTTCGGCCGAGTTCAGAAACCTTTGGAGCAGGTTAAAGGGGGATCGGGATTATATCTTTTGTGCTCTTTGGTTATTATACAAAGAGCTGAATCTGATTAATCGATTGTTATTATTGTTAAAATTGTTTCGTGAATCGGTAAAACGGATCATTATATATAATCGAATATAATTATAAAGAAGTTTTATTTTCTGAATCTTTTATCTTTTGTAACAGAAACCGATCCAATATCCTGGTTTACCGAACCAGGGATTCTGCTCTGAATATTTTTCTTAAAGACGGATTTCCTCGACCCCTTTTTCCTTACCTCCTCCTCCCTCTATAAACGATTGTTTTGTTTTTTTCTTTTTTTTTCATTCACTCGCGAACGTGTTCCGCGGACACTTCTCGATTCGATTTCAATTCGACGCGGCAAACAGGTGTACGATATCAAGCGCGCTTCCTTTCTCGAATATTTTCTCAAATGAAAACCGGTGACGCGTCGCGTTACGGGATGCAACTTCATCGATCTGGAGACAATATCCTCGGATGCGATATCCCCTTCGAAATAAAGCTTTTCCAACAACGTGAAAAGAGATCTCGAGAAGTGATCCGCGCTCTTCCAATCTTCCACGCTTTCCTCGACTCGCTCGTTAAAATAGAGCTCTAAGTTTTTAAGGAAATCATTTATATTATGGAGCATGTGATATGTAATTTGAACATTCGATTCTCATCCGGATAAATCGCTCGAAAATAAATTTCTTCGTTCGTTCGTTCGCTTCTGTGATTTTTTTTTGCATTCTTTTTTTTTTTTATAGAGCGAGGATTGTTATTATTATAATCTTGATTATGTTTTGCAATTAACGTATTCTCGAAAAGTAAACATTTACACGGCAAAACTTTAAATTCGTGTGGGGAAATGTAGAATATTCAGGGCGGAGAGATTTTGAAATATGAAATTGCCAAAGTGGAGCAATTTATCCGAATGGAATCCGAAGAGAGAAAGGGATGGATTGAAAAAATTTCGTCATTAAACTTCCGAGAAATAATATCGTGATATTTTGTAGGGTGTTTTATACGAGCATAATTTTCTATATTGTGATTCGCGTCAAACGAAAATTTCCTATCCGACGAGCGAAATATATAGTTATTCGCAAATTTATAAATTTTAGTTTTATACGCGCTACGTGTTCGGGAGGTGTTTGGAGGGAGAAAAGAAAAAACTTCGTTCGTATCGAAAGAAACTAAAATTTTATCGCTTACGTATTTTCGTTTATCCCGTGTTTCTTTCTAAAATTGAGAAATTTTTTAAAGGCGCGTCGAAATATTGGATACAAAAGAAACTTTTTTGTGCTAAAAAATTTTATCCATTAATGAAAAAGCTGCTATTTTCCTTTCTCAAGGAGAGAATTCAATAATTAAAATAACTAATTAATAATTTAAAAAACAATCCATTTCCAAATTAAAAATGACTTGGATTAATCAATTGAACGTACTTTTCACAGAAATCTTCTCGTGGAAGGAATGATTCTTGTTTCTACCATGATATTCGTCACGTATGCTGATCCAAAACTACGATCGATATCTAAACCTCGCCTGTATTGGCATATAGGCATAGGATCCTGAAGAATTTTAACGTATAAATTTTTTTTTTTTAATTTGTAACAATATATGATATATGATATCATAAATGAAAATAATTTTTACGATTCTGAATATTCAAATTATAGCTCTTCTATCTAACAGAATTGTCAACAAAACGTCTGAAGTGGAGATGGATGATAGCAAAGAAACGAATATATTTTATCAATCGCAGGAAGCAACTTTGTCTTTTTCTCGATTTCGACGATGTTCAAGATTCCGAATAACTTTTCTTTTCACATTTCAAGAATCCTTAAGAACTACAGAAGAGAGGTCTCTATCTATCGAATGCACAACCTCGATATTGGAAACACTTCCAATTATATTAATTGTATTTATATTAAGAAAAAAAGTTATATCGAGCAAAATTCAATGTATTGCAACACAAGTCAATCTTTTTTCTTTTAAAATATTTCAAAAGCTAAGATCATGTATAAAAGTTTGTTACATAAAAATCTAAGAATCATTGAAATCGATGGCGAATTCACACGCTTTTTGAATATTTTTGGATTTTAAAAAAAGAAAAAAAGAAAAACCACCGTTGCCCCTTCCGTGGCTATCGCCAACAGAACAAGATTCGGTTCAAGAAATTCTCATTCAGAAATTCATCCGTATGAATCCGTTATTGACTTAGGCCCGTTTGAAAAAGTTGATTGCTTTTCGCGTATGAACGGGCAGCTGGTATCCAAGGTTCCGAAGTTCCAAAATACGAGTACGCCGCCGGGGTTTATACATCGCGTTTACATTTCTGTCAGCGGATCCAAATAGAAAATATTTTTGTTGTATCTCAACTTGACCTCGAGGCGTAAGTCAAGGCAAAGTTTAGAGATTCACGTATCAGTCGTGCTCCTACTCCCGGACTGATAACGTCACTTCACGTTCGCGCTCACGTTTTACGCCGTTAAACCGTTTTATCATTGAATAATAATAATAATAATAATAATAAACGGTCGAATAATTTTGACTTGTGTTGCAAAGTGATATAAAGCGATCAGTTATTATATATTTATTATAACTCGGCTACGTCCCTTGCATTTACGTTTTCTTCATCCCCCTCGTGAGAGGGGAAGTCGATTTTTTTTTAAATAAATTTATCTTTCAAGTATTTAAAAATTTCTCGATTATATTACTCGAGGACGTTCTACGTTGTTTCGTGTTAGTATTAGAAATCAAACTTTCATTCATTTCTGATATTCATCAGAGTTTCGCTTATTGGAGTAATAATTCTTTGGCATGTTTTTACTTCGTGTTGTAATAGAAAAAAGATTAAACTTTTAAATTTAGAATATTTTTTAGAATATCAAATCGAGGGACGTAGCATTGTCGATACGCGATTCGATGATTATTAATTGTCGTTTTCGTGCTCGTTTCTCATAACGCCTGATATAGTTATGGAAAATTATCGAATGGATTTCGACGATTTCGATTTTTTTGACGATTGGTAAGCGATTATGCGAATATAACGATAATTCTTGTACAATCATGTGAGGGGTCGATCGATTTTAAATATAAATTTGTTCAATTTTTTTCGGATACGCAAATGAAATTTTCCAGATACATTTATCTTTCAGTATTTAAAAATTGTCCCCAGTATTAAAAATCAAGTTTTCATTTTCTGACACAGTATATATTCTTCGGTTTTTATTTGCAATAAAAAAAAAACATTAACAACTTTTAAATTTGGAACATTTTACAATATCAAATCGAAGGACGTAGCATTGTTGATACGCGATTCGATGAATATTAATTGTCGTTTTCACACTGCGTGATATGACGATTGATAATTCTTTTTTTTTTTTTTTTTTTTCGATAAATTATAAATTCAATGCGAACACGATCCAGCTTGTAGAGAATCGAATGTTTAGAACGAAAAAGTATAATTTGTTTACGTTTTAAACGTTGGTGTAATAAATCAGAATGGACATCCGCGTATGCAAAAAGAAGATAATAGATAAAATATACATTGCGCATCCCTCGAGATATCTTGGCAACAAGGGATTAATGTTGGACGCGAGAACGGATAAAATATGCACATATTTCCTTGTTTCGCGTATAAAAAAAAAAAAAAAAAAGAATGGCAAACAAGGAAGATTTCCGCGATAATAATTATACATTTTTTATTTGTAATTTACGATAGAGCAATGATTCGTTTAAACGAGTACAAATACGTTAACTCCTCTTAAATATTTTGTAATCTCCGATCCGATTATCTTTTGCAAATACATATGAAAATTGGTCGAACGAAAGATTTACACGAATTAATTTACAATTTCCGCGAGAATATTTGAGACGCGCAAAATAAACAATTTTTCCTACCAATCCCCATTTTCTCCCCATTTTTCTGCCCTTTAATTTTTCACAAGAACGAGCTTCAATTACCGAAATTGAAACGGCGAACGATCCGTTTTTGTATCAGGGAGGACACAATGGGAAGAAATATATACGGCTCCGTGGAAATATCCATATCCAAGGGAAATCCCGTATCCCTCCCCTTTGGCAATTTTACACATGGAACAACCCTCGAAAGACGTACGAATTTTGGTTTCAAGATGGAACGAATTCTTCCTTTCTTGTTCTTTTTCTTTCTATTCGCGCGCAATATCAAAAGTCGTGGACGAAAATCTTCGTAGCGAGAAGGGGGAGAATTTTAAATTACACGGAAAACAGTTGAAAAACCGAGGGAAAAATCGAGTAAACGAAGAGGAAACGAGAAAGGTTAAAAATAGGAGGTGAGGCAAAAGGTTAACAATCTTTTAAGGGGGAGAGGGTGAAATCTCCGGTGTTGTTTGGTTTAATTTATCGAGGAAAAAATAACGGAATAACGGAGTGGAATATTGTAATATCGATCGTGTTGCGCGTGGAAGTTAAATTAACGACAAAATGCTCGCGTTGCGTGTGATTTACGATTTGCGAATAGTAATTAACGCGTTTAATTTTGTCGAGGGAAAATATTTGAAGAGAAGGATATTTTGAACAATTGACAGAGAGATCGTAGATTTAATAAATCTATAAATATCCTTCCTTCTATCCACGTGAAAACTTACAAATCAACCGATATATCTCTCTCGTCGACTCGTTTCGACCAAATTGTGAAAAAAAAAAAAAAAAAAAAAGAAAATCGTAAAGAAAGAAGAATCGAAAGTAAAATATTCGGTAAAAATATTATGATTTCATCGAAAAATTAATTCCCATAGTGGTGTCTCTTTCCGGTCGTGTTAACAACAAACGAAGAACAATAACGTGAAATACGATAAATCGAGGATCAACGTTTCATACTCGTTTTATATCCGTTATTTTTCCATCCTGTCTTGCGATAAATTGCGTATCCCTGAAGAACAACGCGAGCAACAAAAATTCCCGCTCCAACTTCTTCGAGATGGAAGTTTCTCGATCGCGATTCGTGGTCGAGGTGCAACCTCGACGATCGGTTTTTCCGTTGTTGAAAATCCCCGTTGTGCGATTTTGAAACGCGTTAAAGTTTGGATTTCATTTCGTGAGATTTATCGAGATCGTTCCACTATCGTTACACATCACGGAACAAATCACGAGTAATCCGCTCTGCCACGTTGGGGAGGGGAGCAGGGAAGAAGTTTGCACCGATTCCATCCTCTTCTCTTTTCAATCGCGTGGATTTTATTTCGCGAGAGACTGGCGTTGGAGACTTTTATTTTCGAGTTTACGCGTCGAAGGCAAGGAAAGGGGTTCGAATTGCACTCGAAAAGTGTCGCCGTTTTTTCGAGAGTAACTTTTGAACGAAGGGGTAAGAGCAATGGGACGAGTTTAAAAGATCGACACCGTAGAAGATGGGATTAATTGGGAGAGATTTAATTGTTGCATCGAAATATGTTTAATTCAGGTGAAGTCGCGTGGGAATGAGTTTTTCGAATGTCACGCGTTAAGAAACATTGTCTCCTTTTTTTTTTTCTTTTTCGACCTATCTCAAGAGATGCAAAGAAGGTATGAAAAGACGAAAGTGTTTCTTCGATGTGCGCGTTTCTTTTCAGAAATATAAAAGCGTATGGTGTTGAAACGTTCTCTTTTGTCGGAAAAGTAAAATATTTTATAAATATATTATTCGTGAGTTGTATAATATCCTCGAAAATTGTATCAGCACACGGTTCGACTGAGATATAAAGAGCTCATGAAGTGATTTGATAATTCAATGCTATAATTATTCGTATACAATTAACAATTAATATATCATATACAAAAATTTGTTTTATAAATATCGGATAATCGGATATAATTCGATATATCTATTAAATATACGTGACATAAAAATATCATAAAAATATCATAAACTCATATTCCGATATTGGAAAATATTCGACGATCTATGGATCGTGATAAAAATTGAACGATAAAAATTATTTTAATGAAAAAAAATAAGATATCGTAGTAAGAAAAAACTCGTACGTCATTACAAAAATTATTTTCGATATGTTTAATTAGGAGGGGCAATATTGCGGTAACGTTGACGTCAATTCACTCGCTGAAAATTATTTACATTTTACTGAAACAACATTATTTCACAAACATTTACCCAAAGAATATTTCTTCTCCTTGGAATCGTAATAACCGTTTAACGCCGCGAGATATTTTTGTTCCAACGTGTATTTTCCAACAGGGGTAACTTGTACCAACTTCTATTAACTTGCGGATACCTACTCCTACGATATAACAGTATCTATTTCTGCTTTTAAACTACACTTGTTTTAATATGTAATGCTAGTACTCGCGCAATAATAACACACGGGCCTTCGCGTCCTTCGTTCCGTGGAACAAAGAATGTAGAGATGAAAAACATCATGTTTTTGCATCCACTGCACGGTACTTGCACGGTTAAGAAAACAACTTTCGGAATATTTCATAATATTATACCTGAAAATTTCCAACTTTCTAATAAAGTTTTTTTTTTTTCTTCTCTACTACTTTTATATCACTCTTTTGATTATATGGTAGACGTTATAATAATACGTGCTTGACTGAATACCGAAATCTGATTTTTATGCGATTCTCAACGTGGAATTCGGAACGATGGAACTCGACTATGACAAAATATTGTATATTAACGTTTAACGTGCGTCAAAGTTAACCATTTCGCGATATATATATATATATCGTTATTGATCGCTCGCATTTCACGTTCGCGGATCCATATCGAAATTCCTAAGTGCACATCGCTCCAATTACTCATTTCGAATCATTTCGTTTTCCACGAAATCCAGCGCGAACAGAATATCGGCGCGATTCGATTCAGTTTCGCGTTACAACGCTGCGAAATTGATATATCTTTCGATGAATTCGTCTCCGATTAACGATCCTATACACGATAAACGTGAAACGACGCTAGTACAGCGTTTCGAAGACAAAGAGAAAAATCCCACTCGAAAAATTTTCACACGTCTCCTTTGACGATGATGTCAAGATGATTAGTTGAAAATGATGTAACATGTCGGGCGTATATACGTTCAATTTCTGAATCTTTAATTATCGTGGAAAAAACTTATTCGACAATGGTGCACAGTTCCGTCGTAATAATTTAACGTTCAGTGACTTTTAAAACGTATATGGCGCAATTCGATATTTATATTCATCGCGTGATATCACTCGAAGATTCAAAATTGCGAAGCTTACGGACCACTGCTTTCCGTTTATTCACCCGTGTAATGTATTCGCGTGAGAACGCAAGCGGAAATCGCGAAACAAACTCCCCGTTCAAATTACACGGTGCGTTATGCTCTTAAAAGGTAAATACGTAGGATGTAAATGTAGGATGATTCGTGATTCGCGTTGCGAAGAAGATGACATTAAAGAAGGTGAAAATTAAATTCGAGATTGCGACAGGCGTGCAATTTTATCCTTTACGCGACGGATAATTTTATATCTTTTCGTTTTAATTCCGAAATTTAGACACATGCACGCACGAAATTATTAATCAGATAGCAGATTTAAATTCGTTGTCAAAATCGACAGATAGACTGCACAGTCAATTTCATTGAAAATTTCTTCTTCGAGAGGTTAACTCGCTTTTATGTGTATATAATAATTTTTGACGAAAATATTCCTTACCTTTCTGTTGTTTAAATGTATAATATAAACTGGAGCATAAACGGACGTGAAAGACAAGTCTGGTTTCGTTTGTGAAATATGATATAGGTTTTAAAGCAAACTGTATAAAACTCTAGAAAAGATTCACTTGCACAGAAAGTTTTTACGGTAAATTCAAAAATGGCGATGAAACGTTTTCTTTCGGAAAGGGCAAAGACTACACAAGTTTGAAATTTCGACGTGGTGGAACGGTTTAAAATATTCTTCGAGGAAAATTCGATTCCCGATTCCTGTTGATCTTTAATCTAAAAACTTTCACAAACTCGCGACGCACGCTGGATTAACCTACTCGTAACAGCACGGTTACGAACCACGTGCAAATATCGTTGTCACGTGTCCAGAGGGCGTGTCGAGTCTTCTCTGGCACTCGAGTTTGCTACTCGAAAAGTTATCGCATACCTCGAGAGTATGAAACTGAACCAACCATCGCCGATTTACCGAGTGAGTCAACCTAATAAACTACAAAGAATCGAGTTTGAAAATTTAATTAAGAAAATTTAATAAGAATTCAATATAGATCGTAATTTTTATTAAGGGATACAACTTGGATAAACTTTTAATTATCCCCTCTCTTCGTCTCTCTTATACCTCTTGCTTTGCATCGATCTTTCTTTTCTTTATCGTATAAACTCGTCCGAGCTCGAGCATTAATTTTCTTCATTTGCGAATAAAATGCTTAGAATATTTAGAGTATCTTTATTCCGATACGAAAGTTGAAAGTTTTCTAATTTTATAATCGTTGACGATTTTTTTTTTATTTTTTTATCGAAAAATATATAAATATTTAATTCGCTTCGAAAATCGAAAATAGTCGGAGGAGAAAATTCGAGATACCAATCGCTTGTTCGAATATTCGAATATAAAATATTAATTCGTAGCGCTGGTACTTTAATTATTGCGCTCGTTAGTAATTCTAATTGACAATGATCTACGCACTCTTTGTTACATAAATTATCAATAATAAAGGACGATAAATAATTCGCTTTCGGTCGTGGAAATTAATTAACTGTGAACTGAAATTTTCATTTTTCAACTGCCACGTAAATAATATTTAGGGATCGTAACACAAAGAAAGTATGAATTTACATCCGTGAACATTTTATTCATAATTAACAAATTTTATACGTACCGTGAAATCACACGGTGTATAACATTAACGAACGCGATTCGGCGCATAAGTTAAACAACGATCAACGTCGGGAAATACGTTTGGATGTTTGCAACGAGTTTATCACGGCAAAATTTTCAGGACACGATTGAAACCCACATTTGATATAAACACGAAGGGAAAGTAAGGTTGCTTTTATTTCTCTTTTCGTTCCCTTGCACAAATTTTCATCTCAACCGAATTAATTGCCTCTACTTTTTGTGTTTTAGAAATTTTAAAACGCGCGGATTTCTCCTTTTGTTCTTCCCTTCGGAAGAATTCTCATTCTCATTGAACAATTACGCAACGATCTTTACTTACTTATTCGTTCTTGTTATTATTAGTCGAATAGTCGAATTTAGAATTGGAAAACAAATTAATGTGATGAGAGAGTTAATATCGAAACGGTTCTTGAAAACACGTCTAAGCAGAAAAAGTACCGATTCAAATGAAAATTCAATCAATATTCACAAACGAATATATCGACACAGTTCTTGATAGAATTGAATCGAAGGTTAATATTGAAACCGATTAACCACGAATAAACATACAAAAACGGAATAGAAAAAACTACTACAATTAAAATAACAGAAATCAATTAATTGCAATTAATTACGCATCGAAACAACTCTCAGCAGGGAAGGGGAACGAAAAAACGAAAGGCGGATCGAACGGAGGCGAGGTTTCGTTTTGGCCCTCTAAATCTGTAAACGCACTTGGGCGAAAATGGAATCGCAAGTGAAATCGGCAAACAGTTGGAAAGTGGGGTGGGGGGAGGAAAGGTGGCCGGAATGGTTTCACGTGCAAATATACGGGGAGAGTCGCATTGTCCGCGGCTCCGTTACTTGGATCGATAGGGCAAGTGGCGGGCGTGTAATTGAGTAGCGAGCGGACGACAAGTGGCCGTGCCGGTATCAATCAGCACAGAAACGTGCGTCATCATCTGTATGGGATATATCGACGTAACTCGGGTAAATTCGATGCGGAACGGATCGGTTTAGGAGCTGCAATTGTCACCGTACATTCCGCCAATACGTGGTCAACGTTGCTATTCACATATTTCAATGGGCCTGGGCCCGTCGTGTCGTGTCGCCAGCCTAACGCAGGGAGAGGGGAGAGCCATCGATTCGCTCTGAATTTTTTGAAAACGGAAAACGGCTCTTTCGAGAGGAAATTGTAAATTTTGTATATGTTTATTCATTGGCTTTTTTTTTATATAAGAGGATAATAAGAACGATCGATATATTTGTCGAGTAATAATAGGCAACGTTTCACGAAAATCACGCGTACTTTGGTTATTAACGCGTACTTTTTGAATTTCAAATTGTATTAAAATATCGCTTTGTTTCACTCGAAACCTTTCCATTTTCAGATTCAATGAGATACAAAAATGGAATACGAAATACACGTATTTTCGTATCGAAATAAAATATTCTCATTAATACATTAGTTGAGCAAAAATGTTGCTGTTCATATATTTTTACCTTTCGTTCAATTCGAGTCGGTATTTATCTGAAACACTGTGCGAAACTACTGTGTGAATCGTTAAGCGTTTCCGTCCATCGCGGATAATAATTCCGATGGAAGGGGTTAGGTGATTTAACGTTTCCACTTTAGCAGGTTCTAAAAATACGGATCGAAGATCTCGGTAATTGACCGTTACACCCTTTCCTTTCCCGCAAGCTGGCTCTGCTCAACCATGAATACGGATGCGGCCGAAGGGTTAAGGGGAAATTGTAAGACGTCCATACGGATGAGTAAGAGTCGCGAGGATGCGCCACCTGTTGCCATGGTTACCATCCGAATGTCCCTTTACAAGTACGCCAAATCGGGGCGATTTTATTGAATTTTTATTCGCCCGATCGGCGTATTTATTTAACCCGAATTTAAGTAACGATGATTCTCGGATCCGTGAAGTAAAATTTTGGCAAAAACATTTTTTGGCGAAAAAGTATGCGCTTCCACGGAGAGGTTCGCAAATATCATGGAATCGCGCCACGGCACAATAACTGCACACTCTTCCACTCTCTTGCAACTGGCAATAAACCGGGAGAAATAAGTTGAAGAGTTTGAAAAACAAATGGCTTTTATATATCTCGACGAGTCGAAAAAACGAGAGACGACCGTTTTGCTCGTGCGTTCGCTCGATCGTCGAATCATTCGTTTCTCTACGTTTCCTTCTATTTTCCCGATAGGCCGATTATCGATCCAGTCGAAACTGGCGAAATTCAGAAACTTGTTAATCACGTTGAACCACGTTTCTTGCGGATTCCACGCGAGCTTTCGGAGGGTTAATACTCGATCGATGTGCGAATAGATGCAATCCGAGAAGTTTGTTTCAACGTAGTTTCGCAATCAGTACTCGATTGACAAATAGAAACTATACTCTATGCCATCCTTTCTTTTATTAAAACAAGATCGTGTCTTTAATGGATCGAACAATTTCGAAGACAAAAAATCTAGCGATATCTACTTCCAATCTATATACGTTTTATACGTGTATAAATAATTCTTTATAAACATTCTTTACAAGTGGAACAACCTTAGCACTTCGAAGGATACGAAACAAGGGAAGAATCGATCGAATCGATCGCGAATTTGCAACACATCTATCGAAGCCACGTTATCGATGGGAACAAAGCGGATTAGAAAATTTAGGAAAAGAAGAATTCCTCGCTCCTTGCGAAAAATTACAGGGAAGCGTAATAACGCGTGACTCGAGTGGTATCGATACCCCAATAAATCAGGCGTCGTTCGTGCATCGTAAGTGATACAGGTACGCGATAAGTGAAACGTCGAGTATAAATGTCGCGTTACGTTACTTATTGTATTTTACACGATTCGTATTTTATTGAAAGCGTATTTTCGCTTCGTTTCAACAATTTTATAGTTAATTTTTATAAAAGAAGAAAAAAAAAAACTTTTTGCAATTCGTATCGATATCGCGAAACAACATTTGCAAAGAAGCATTTAATTTGCGAGTGGAAAATGCGACGTTCGAAATCTATTGACGGGATATAAATATCCATGCAAAAGTGGCAACAAAGGGATGGGCTAAAGCACCGTTAAAATATAGCGAAAAGGACGCTTTTCCAAGGATGTTTTTAGAAAAGGAAAAAACAAGAATATGTTCCACGTCTTCGAATTTTTCTCAACGAAGAGCGATTCAACAAGAATGGAACAAAACTGTATTCGCGTATATTCTTCTCTTCCGCCTTTCTTCCATTTCCTATTTCATTCCTCCCTCCTCATTCGTTCGTATATTTTTCTCAACGCAGTACAGAGAATTCTATGGCGAGTTCTGTACGAATTCTTGCTGAAAACTTTGCCATTGTTTTATCATCGATATATCCGCTACGTTAAATAAATCGAGATCAAATTGGAAATATTCCATTCGTGCTCCTTGTTTTTATATATTTGCATCCTCAATGGTAGGTTTCTTTCGTAGCTGACTAGGCAACCCCTCTCCCCCGTTCGAAAGATGCGTTTGGAATTCATCGCGTGTTTGCGTACACCCTCCACGAAGATTTGCAGAAACGCTTTCCCCAATGTTTATCTTCCCCTCCTCCTCCCTCCCCCGCGGATCGTTTCAAAGCTTCTGGATCGAAGAATACGTACTTTTATATTACCTTTATCGGGAATCCGAGCTACGCCTTCCCCTTTATGTGTACGTGACATGGCTGCTCCAATTGTCCGTCAATTTGCAACGTCCTCGAACGTCGTTTCCATCGTTATTTCCCTGTAACGATCTCGCGTTCTTCCCTCCCTCCCTCCCCCCCCCCCTTTAATTATATAATCTCTAAGAAATTTATAATCCTCGTCGAAATGATCGAAACGAAATATCGTTTCAATCGTCGAAAATATTTTTCATCGTAAAAAGAGATCGGCGAACGATCGAAGGAGAATCGAATAAGAATTGTTCATTGTTGTTCGATCGAGAAGTTGAATCGACGGCCTCTTTCGTTCGCGGTCGCACGAGCAATTAGCAGCAACGTGAATTCGATTTGCAGAGCGCAGAAAGTTGGTATAAATTGGTTGGTTGGTCGATCATACGACGTGTGAAGCAAACTTTTCACGAGGGCAATTTAGGCCGTTTTGAATTTTTTCGCGAAATTGTTTTTCGCCCTGAGAAAAACCTTTGTGAAACTGGTACTCCCTCGAAAACGGGTCACGACATTTCCACGTTAGATCTCTTTTCTTTCGCGGAAAAGAGGAGGAGGAGGAGGAGGAGGAGAGGGGGAGAAAAAGAAGAAACGAAAACACGAGAAGGAGGGAGGGAAAGAGAAAGGAGCCGACCGCAACAAGATCCCTGTTCGAACAAGATCGCCTTTTACATAGGCGTTATCGAGGAGATTGCATTGATCCTTGCGAATCGAGAAAGTGGCGCATTTTGCCGATGCGGCGTTCGAATAAAATAGAAGCAGATAACCCAGAGAGAATCTAAAAGAAACAACAGGTATTTTTCTACCCTTTTCTCTCTTTCCTCCTTCTCTCTTTCCCTCTCTCTGCATAACGGAAATTTTCGAGGGTGTAAATGGCCAAAGGGATTCTCGAATTTGTAAAATTTGCGAAAAGGAACGATTTTGAGAAAATTCGACAGAGTCGAGGAGATAATTTTTATTTCGTATCGTAATCTACCATCGTTAATATATGTATATAAAGGGAGAGGATATTTCCAGAAATAGAAATGATTAAATTTATATCGTAATTTCCGCCTTTCGTGTCGAAATCAAATAACTCGTTGACGACATTTTTAGTATCCGATCTTCGAACGAATCGATTCCGTCGAACTTATTTTCCCCGGTGAACGCGAGATTTCACCCTTAATCTATGCGTACGGAGAGAATATATAAAACCAATTTTCTCGGCTCGACGTGAAACGACATTCGACATTAATCCGCCCGAAACCGGATTGAAAACTTTCTTTCCGAAACTCGAGCGTAATCGCGCCGATCCGTTCGATTTCCATGATGAAAGTGTCAGAGAGTGATTGATCCGTTGCCGCTCCGAAATTCACATCGTGAAAAGGAAAACTTCTTGGACTTCTTCGCTGAACGAGCCGCCGTATCAAAAATGTGCTCGAGAAAGATCGTCAGCGGCCGCGTTTACGCCTTTCACAATTCGAATTGCTTTGACGGTGTTTATTGGGGAAAAAAAATTGATGATAAAAACGAAATATCGATGCTACGTTTCCAGAGAAAGATAGTCGTCATGTCGTACGATACATCTCACGTAGGGCGATTATAATCGCTTATAATATCTCAGTAACATTTTATGCAGACTATAGTTGTCCGTAGTATCTCAATGACATCTTATGCAGATTATAGTTGCCCGTAGTATCTCATTGGCATGTTATATAGATTATAGTCGCTCGTAGTACCTCAATAACATCTGTGCAAAGCGACTATAATCAGCCATAGTATCTCAGTGGCATCTTATGTAGACTATAGTCATCCGTAGTACCTCAGTAACATTTTATGCAGACTATAGTCATCCATAGTACCTCAGTGGCATCTAATGCAGATTATAGTCGTCCGTAGTACTTCAGTGACATCTTATGCAGATTATAGTCGCCCATAGTATCTCAGTGGCATCTTAGACAGATTATAGTCGCCCGTAGTATCTCATTGGCATCTGTGCAAAGCGACTATAATCAGCCGTAGTACCTCAGTGGCATCTTATGTAGACTATAGTCACCCGTAGTACCTCAGTGACATTTTATGCAGACTATAGTCACTCGTAGTATTTCAGTGGCATCTTATGCAGATTATAGTCGTCCGTAGTACTTCAGTGGCATCTTATATAGATTATAGTCGTTCGTAGTACCTCAATAACATCTGTGCAAAGCGACTATAATCAGCCATAGTACATCTAATGTAGACTATAGTCACCCGTATTACCTCAGTGACATTTTATGCAGATTATAGTCATCCATAATACTTCAGTGGCATCTTATGCAGACTATAATATTATCTCACTGGCATCTTATAGAGACTATAGTCGCTCGTATTATCTTAATGGCATCTTATGCAGATTATAGTCGCCCGTATTACCTCAGTGACATTTTATGCAGATTATACTCCATAATATCTCAATGGCATCTAATACAGATTATAGTCGCTCGTAGTATCTCAGTGGTATCTTGTATAGATTATAGTCGCCCATAGCATCTCAGTGGCATCTTATATAGATTATAGTCACTCGTAATACCTCAATAACATCTGTGCAAAGCGACTATAATCAGCCATAGTACATCTAATGTAGACTATAGTCACCCGTATTACCTCAGTGACATTTTATGCAGATTATAGTCATCCATAATACCTCAGTGGCATCTTATGCAGATTATAGTCGTCCGTAGTACTTCAGTGGCATCTTATGCAGATTATAGTCGCCCGTAGTATTTCATTAGTATCTTATGCAGACTATAATCGTAGTACCTCAGTGACATCTTATGCAGACTATAATATTATCTCACTGGCATCTTATAAAGACTATAGTCGCTCGTATTATCTTAATGGCATCTTATGCAGTCTGTAGTCGCTCATAGTAGCGAAAGGATGAAGTTCGCGTCTGATTTCACGAAAAATTTGGCCGCTTCGAAGAAGAGGAAGGATGAGAGTGGATCTCTCGAAAAAGGACGAATCGAATATCCAGGTGACGGATGGACGATTTTCGAACACGGGTCCAGTTGAAGCGTCTTTGTTGATGGACGACGGATTCGTATTCATTCGTCATCGACTACAATGCGCTGTCAAATGGTAAAACCGGACTGTCCTTACCATCACACCTCCCCGATTCTCATCCTCGATGAGATGAATTATAAGCTTGCATCCTTGCACGTTCTCCATTCCATTTCCGATCGATCTCGAATCTCGAGAGAGAAGCGAAAGAGAGAGAAATTTTGGAAACAATTTTCCAAATTCGTGATGTGTATCCTTAAAAAGGAATGGAAGAATCTTCTTTCTCTGGTTGCAACCCCCCGTTTCGATCTCGTCCGCTTTGTGGCCTAACCTATCGACTTTCAAGATTTTTCGGCAAAGTTTTCGCCTACCTTTGCGTATGAATATTCATAGAAGGCCGAAGAATCAACTTTCAAATAAACGGGAGCCCCGCTTTAATGAAAATTCATAGGTTCCCGATATCGGAATATACGATTGAATCTTGCGCGCGAGGATATTTTTATATTTTTATAAAGTTTCCAGGGACGATCTAAATTTAATCTAGAAAAAAAAAAACGAGAAAAAATGCCAAATTTTACGCGATAACCCACGATTCGTCGATCTTTGTTCGAGATCGGATCGCGTGACGTTTAATAAACAGGTTGTTTGGTCAGCAACGCAGCAGTAGAAACGAGTAAAATTTCGGGAACGCTGTCCACGGGTGTTAGCTTCAGTGCATTCGTCGCTTTGCGCGAAACTGACGTTACGTTTTAACGACACGTCAGTTGGCGCGGCCGATTTCGGGACGTTTAATTTCTGGACGTTAATTTAGCTATTCGCTAATGGCCACGAAATTGCATCGACGATTAAACGGCACGTCGATCGTGTCGAGCACGAGTCTACCTCGTAATTATCCTTCTCTACTTTCCCCGAGGAGGAAGAGGAAAAACAGCGGTCGGATCAGATGGTGACCCTCTTCGTGTGGCCGGCTAAGATAAGAGCGGCGGCCGGAAGTTTGAAATATTACGGTCACGTTCCTCTTGGCGAAAGGGAAATCACGATCGTCAGCAGTTGAACAAGGTGGATCCACAAGTCCGAGCTTGTGCTCGCTGGAAAAGTGCCAATCGGTTTGACCTACATTCGTTTGGAAATGACGGTGGACCGAGCGTGGCACTCGTTACGAACTCTGATTTCCTCGAGAATGCTAAAACTTTTCCAACCGCGTTCTTACGTTTCGAACTTCCTTTATCACTTTGATCTGCGCTACGTGTATATATGTATATACGACAACGCGCGCGATACAACTTTCATCCCTTTGTTCCCTGGCTTAACGTCTCGTTCAGCTTTCGATGATTCAACGAGAGCAGGAAGGAATCCTCTTCGAATCGGACACGTCCGCCATGATTGTTTTATTATGTAGTCTAAGATACTCGGCGATCGAATTTATTATTATCGTTGTTATTTCTTTTTTGGAGGAGGAGAAATATTCACGAAATTTAAGTTGTTTCGTTTCTGACGAATTAACGTAAATTTTCAACTCGATTTCAAAGGGAGTTGTAAACGGGGGTTGTTCGCGATCGTGGTTAAAATATTCAGAGAATATTTTTTTTCTAACATTTTGAACAAAATCATAGGATTGTAGATTCGAAATATTTTCGAAACAATTCTCATTGAAAAGTTTTATTCCATTTCTTAGTGCTTGTTCGCGCGCATTTTTCACCCAAGCGTTGATTAAAAATGACAGATCGTTCCAGTTTATTCATACACGTTAAATTGTAAAGCTGAAACCGATGCGACCGATGTTCGATTTAAGCGAGGGAAACTTTTTAAGACATTTTTGGTGGCGGGCACGATGCCAAAGTGGGACACCAAAATGCCTTATTTACCAAAGCTTTCCGCCTGAAAGCTTGAACCATGCTTGACAAGACATTGTTTTCATTAAAACTAAAAGTTTTGTCCTTCTTTCACCGTATTATATTTTAAATATGCTTTACAAAAGAAAAGAGAGAGAGAGAGAAAAAAGAAAAACTATACACCATTTTTATTCATCAAACAGACCAGACTATTTCCATCCGATCTTCAAACTATTAATTGCCGAATAATTTAGATTCAGCGATTTTTTTTTTCCTTTAATAACATGGAATTTCCATCCAATCGGAAAGTTATTAAAATTCATATCGAAGCTTATCAGACCGTTGGGAGAGGTGAGAAGTCATGTTTATAATTGATCGATTTTAATATTTGTCGAACCGTGAACTCGTTAAAACGTGAATATGCTATACGAATCCATTTATGGAGAAAAAAAAGAAAAAAAACGAACGATCAAAAAATTTCACGATACATATGCTACGTCTCGCGCGATTCTCGTCAAGCTGTTTGAATTTATCGAAACAGAAAGGAAGCTTGACCGAGCAGACGATTCTCTCTGGACGAGGATTCAATCTTTCTACGAAATGTGTCACCGATTTCAAATTGATTTCATCGTTTATCGATTTTTGGAGATAATTTTTTTTAATCAGTTATAAATGATTTTTTTATATAAAACTCCGAAATAAATGGAAACAATAATACTTTATATAACGGATACGAAGAGTTTATTTTCGTATTATTTAAAAACTATTTTTTAATTATAAAAAAGTATTTTCCCTTAATTTATATTATATGATTATGAAATTAAAATTGCAAATTAAAATTTACATATAAAATGACGATTTATGTCTTGAATCTGTAATATTCTGAATCGAAAATTAAAATTTAATGAAACAATAAAAAAAAAAAAAATTAAAACGTACCTTTGTAACGAAATAGGTTCTAATCTAACGAGTATTCGAGCTCATGCGGATAATTTTGCCAGGTCGATTACTGCCTGATCGGATCAAATCGATCGTTCCAAGAATACCCTCGATTTCATCCAATTTTTTCGCTAAAAAATGAACTATTCTCACTCGAAAATGTATTTATTAAAACACAATCACGAATCTTCTAATCCAATTTTATCGCTACGATACAAGCTCTAAATATTATTGTTATTTTATTGCAAACATGTATCATTTTGTAATAGAAGTACAATACGTATAACGCAATTACAAAATTTTAGCATGAAGTTAAATTAATTACAATCGATGTAATTTTATTGTTGATCAAAATCAATTTCAATATCCATTAATATTCAAATTTTCTACGTTGCATTAAAGATAGGATTGATGTATCGCCAATTCTAATAAATCGTTCCTAGTAAACAAATAACATTTATAAATCTACGTCAAGGATATAAAATAAATCTATAACATATTCGAACGTAATAATAATATTAAAATAACCTACCGTTTTTTTTTTTTGCTAGTTGTTTCTTTTTACTCCATAACTAGAAATAACACGAAAGATACCTTAAACGCGCCATTTTCCCAAACTAGGGTAATAACCGCAACTTGGAAAATGGGAAACATCCGTTCAGTTGCGATCGCGCGCCGCTGATATCATAAATGATTTAATTCGAAGGTTACTTTAATCCACCACGAATATAATCAACCGTTCAAAATTACACGCGTACAACACCGTGACTACCAAAGAACGAAGATAACCGTTTCATTTTGAAATGGTGATGCGGAATTCATTAGCCGAAACAATAAAAATGCAAATCGTTTTCGATAAATGTATATTTTCGGGGCACGCCCATTCGGTTGGGTAAATTTTTAAATAACGGGGAGAGAAAATCGATCGAGATTAAAGGTAAATATTCGGTAAAATGGATTATAAAAGTGCATAGATTCTCGTTTGTATCCCTCATTTGCACATTTTCATTTCGACTCATCTAACTTTCGAGGAATTCATTTTTTATTAAAAGACAAAAAATTTTATGTCGTTAGATTTTATTACCGTCACTTAATGAAAATTACATTAATCTTAGAGAAGAATCGACATTCTAGGATCTTTATTATTTCCACTTTAACATTATGCATTAATATCGGTGACTAATAGAATTTCTGACAAGAAGTTTTCGAGCAATGTCAATGCTGGTACAATTGGCGCAAGCTGTTTCGTACAAAGTTATCTTTGATGAACTAGAATTAGGTGCAATGATATTTTCATAATGCGATAACGTGTGGCACTCGCTCCGCTAAGAATGAATTATTGCACGATCGATATCGTGTTCCTGAATATGTATCCTATCTGATAATATAATGAAGATACTTATTCTTTTCGCTCGAATTTTTCTTTCGCTTTGATAAAAATATTTTGAAGAAATATTCCTTAAATCTCTGCGCTTGAAAAGTGTTTTGTCGCGAAGATATTTTGCCCGGAACTGTATCGTAAGAGTCTGAGGGAGTCACATTCGAAGGATTAACGAGAACTATCAATTACCTGCACGTATTCTCTTTATGAATTCTCTCTTCTCTTTATTAAATATTACGAGAAAAAAAAAAGAAAAAAGAAGAAAGAAAGAAATATCCACTTTTCTCGAATTTTATTATCCATTCTATCTTTTCTTTTCTTTTTTTTTTTGTATAAAATTTTTCAATACTTCACTTTCAATCGAATGCAGAGATTGATATAAAGCGAAATAAAAAAAAAAATATCCTATCAATTTTCAATATCCACACTGATCCTTGATTCGATCCATCTCTTCTAAGAAGAACGAATGTCATTTCGATCGAATTAATTTTATTTTCAATATCAAACTGGTGAAACAAATTTAAGTAACAAATTTTGATTAAATCACTGAACCAGTAACTTATTCGAGCTAATAAATTGTCGCCTTCTACAACGATAGAATTTCGCAGTAACGATTTATTAAATGCGACGATTATTATAATAGCGTATCATTATTACCTTTAATCTCGAATAATTTTATAACTTTGAACAATTCATTTACTTTTCTCTGCGAGCGTTGGACAACTCGTGTTAATTGTAAACTTGTGTATTCGGTATCATTATCAAAAAGTAATTATTATCGCGTGTATAAAACAAATTTTCGAATTAACCTTTTAAAAGTTTGGAATCGAGAAATTATAATTTTCTACGTAATTTTATACGTTGAAAATTTATCACACACTGTGTGTTGAAACCAATAATTGTGTTGAATCAAAGGAAGATTTTACACGATCCGAATTTCAGAAATGATTCGTTTCTACGTGTTTCTAATTTTTAGTTTTATTCTTTTTCGATATCCATAGTTTTTCTTTTTTTTTTTTTTTTTTTTTTACAAACAAATCGCAAACAATCCAATCCTCGTCCCAAATTTGAAAACCAAAACGAATCGTATATCCAAAAAAACAAGGGCAACGAATATTTCTTCGACATCGAAAAATTGTAAGTTTTCGATGTAAATAGAGAAGGAAAGGGAGAAAAAAAGAATTCGCTAATGATCCAATTACGAAACGAGCCGCACGTGTTGCGTGCGGCCGTATCAGATACCGGAAAATATAGTCTTTCAAGTTTAATTAGAAACGCTCGATCTGTTAACCGATTATCACCGATGATAACCGGTGGCAATCGTAATTATCGTTTTCACCAACTATCCAACTATGTATCGCTTTGCTGGCATCGGTTCGACGATGGGCCGCAAGTTTAACAGTTGGGTAACACCAGCGATTTTGGCATGGTTAGGTCGTAGGTTACCATCCACCTAAGCAACGTATCGTTCTACCTGTTGCCTGTTAGCTGCCAGTACACCAAAAGTACCCGATCTTTCGCGAATGGGTTGCAACAGAGATCGACGTCTTACCTCTTTCGTTCGTCGTGTTTGCGAGCAAAAGGAAAAACGAGTCTCTTGATCATAATCTGGATCCACTTATGTTTCCACGCTTCATATTCATACGTTTAAATTATTCATTCGAGTTTTCGATGCATCCTCCTTTCCATATAAATATTTACTCTGCCTTTCCTACTACTCGAGTATTGATAATCAGCGAAGTATGATTTTCAATGCAGGCCTGGCGGAAGAAAATATCCGTGTGCAAACAAGTATTTAAATTAATTATAATCGAGTTTCGTGCGTGAGTTTACAAGCTGCTTGATATTATCACTAATTCATTAGATCAAAGTCAAGATTGTGACGTTACACGCAATCACACACGGAATGTTAACATCTTGTCAAAAGTATTTCGTTCGTTTGTTTTTTAATACTTCCTCGTACGCTAAAGAAATTTGATATTAAAAAGAATTAACGGAAAACGATTTTATCAAATCAAAATTGCGTTAAACAGAGAAGAAGAAATATATATATATACCTAAAACGAGTTTAACAGCGAGTCCAAATAAGCGTTCAAGCTTTCAAGGAAGCTATGCGAAGGGAAATAGCTATGGTTTCTGTGGTTAAACGCCTTTGCATAGCATATTTATCAACCCTTATGGACAGTGGCGCGGTGTAGGAATTTCTTGCAACATTAACTCATACCTAGCTCGACTATTCATCATCCCTCGCTCGCCTACTTCCATCTACTTTCCAAACCTACGATTCTTCCGCGATACTTTCGAGCCAACAACGATCGGCCGTTTATTACAAGAGGCCCGCGTCAGTCGGTTTGATATTGGAGGAAATTGTCTCTTTCTGTTGATGCGTCACGTTTAAACCGCGATTAGAAAAGCGTCAATAATCGGATGACCGTGTTTCCTGGAGAAGATCGATCGAGAATCGAAATTGTAACGGTCTAGAGAATAATCGAGGGCGAAGGACCTAATAGCCGAACCGCGTAATAGCGGTGAACCGGCCAATATCAAGTTATGCCGTGTGCATAAGGGAATAGTTATATATATATATATGTATCGAATGGTGTCACACTTTCCACCTATTGTTAATGAATATTCTCTCAATGATCATCGTGATTTAAATAAACGCGCGAGATTATTCTTGGATGTAACAATTTCTAAGGGAAAACTGAGTTTTTTCTTTTTCCAAATTGAGAAACGAAATTCGCTGATGAATTATAAATAAATAGGGAGATTGAAAATTAGTTTGAGAAATTTATATTTGTAAATTAATGTTTCTTATAGTTTCTTCTATTTCGATATCGATTTAATTTGTAACAATTTATATCGAGTAATTGAAATAATGTAAAATTGTGATACACACTCCTATCGATTGGACTTGTATCATTGGATTCTCTGTTATCAAAAGGAAGAAGATTGAGTTTTTCCGTTAATATAAATTTTCGTTTCGCCAAAGTTACGAACAGTATTGGAATCAAAGTTGTGTAATAATTTATGTACGTTACGTGTCACGTACGTACGTGGTTTGAAATTCCAAAGAATTCCGTTAAAATGAGAAACGCTATATAAAATTGATGAAATTTTAATAAATATTAATATGGAAGAGTCGATGGCGATAAAAGTTTCAAAAATAAATTGACATTATAATTGGAATATAGCTGATCGATATTGTTCGAGAGAATTAAAATTAATATCTTCTTCAATTTCATTTTTTTTTTTTTTAATTTTCTTTTAATCGAATCTTCGATTTTTTTTTTTTGGTTTTAGATAAAACAAGATAACGCCCATCGATCTTATTTCACAATTAAAGTAATATAATCGTTATAACACGGTCATTTTAAAAGTTATGTATAAGAGTGCACGTGTCACGATTTTAAAATTGAAAAATAAACGAAACATTTTCCTTCGCTGCGATAAATGCAGATAAATAACGAGTCTTAGAAAGCTAAATATTTTTCTCCATTTGAGGCTGAATTAAATTGACCAGGAATCTCGTTTCGTGGTAATAACGGTCAAACTTCAATACACCAGCTTTCCAATACCAATACAGATTCTAATTATTGCGAACAATATTACAGGTTTATTGTTATGGCTGTTAATACTTGATGTTCGATAATGCTCGACTGTATGGAACGATTGATTCTCTGATTAAAAATTTTTACGAAAATAAATTCCATTAAAAAACATCATCGAACGTGCTCTTTAAACTTCCAACCTCTATTTCCCGAAATATACTTTAAAACCAAAATTACGAGGTTAATTAAAAAAAAAAATTTCTTCGATATTATCAAAAAATTGAATTCACATCAATCTCGAGCGCATAAATATTTTTATTTAAAAAATAGTAACGATGCACTCGTATTGTACCCGTCATGTTTTAATCCCTATTTTCAGCAGCTGCGTTTCAAAAATTAAGGGTCACCACGCGCAACACGCGTTGTAAAAAAAAAAAAAAAAAAAAAAGGAAAAATTGAGCTTCGACCAACTCAACTTGGTTTACTTCCCATTTACATTTAAACATAACTGCGCGAAATAGTTGAAATAGTTAGAATCTATGTATTCACAGCGGGACAACACTGAAATTCGCGCGATTGTTGAAAGAAATAAATGTAGGAATATCGTGGAAAACAATTGTGCTCGTTTATAATTGAAACTGAATTATTTGGTCGCCTTGTTTTCGCGAAATAAAATTAATACGTGTACGTTACATTTGTGTGTAAAAAAAATTCTCTCAAAATCTCTGTGCATCCGTACTCGTCAAACCCCTTTTTCAACGTCAATGTAAACCTTCATAAGCAAAAAAAAAAAAAAAAAAAAAAAATTGAGGTTCGCTAATTTGGTTTACTCCACATTTAAACATAACTACGCGAAATAGTTATAGAATCTATGTATAGAAACAAGACTGGAAAAAGAGGTGAACGTATGGAAAACAATTGTGCTCGTTTATAATTGAAACTGAATTATTTGATCGCCTTGTTTTCGCGAAATAAAATTAATAACGTGTATATTACATTTGTGTAATAAAAAAAAAGAAAATTGTCTCGAAATCCTCTCTATGTATCCGTACTCGTCAAACCTCAACGTAATGCCCCCTCCATCGCGGGCAAAAAAGAATTGGGTTGTAAGGGGAAAATATGGATATGGATATACGAAAAAGAGATCAGGTTACGATGGCAGCCACGTCCAAAGTTCAGAAACGTCGCAGCAGCTTATCGTTGATGTCAATCTGACAAACTGCCGCAGTTGTATATACGAGCTTCGCAAAGTCTCATAGCTGATCAAGAGCGCCTCTGGAGAAATACCTTTGAGCAATCGCTCGGATAAGATTTATTAGCGATTCCATTTATGCCCGTGGACATTAAGGGATTAAAGTTCTCACGATTCTTTTCTTTTTCCTTACAATTAAAATTACCTTCCCCCTTGTTAAACTGGGGAGGGGAAAATCGAGACAACGCGTGAAAAATAAATAATATTGGGGAAGGCGAATGCTTCGTTTAAACAAGAACGAAATGAGCTAGCTAGGTGTTAATAAGGTCACCGGATAAGATGCAAATACAGAGAATGTTCTCTTGAGCGAGCACCGTGAAAAGGTTTAACGATTCGCTTAAACAGCACTATTGTACACTCGACTTGAATTCTACCTTCCTCTTACTAGCTCTTCTCGGTGTTAACACTGCACTTTTTCCTTTTTTCCCTTTCACTCCCCTCCTTTTCGTACAATCTTTTCGCACAAATTGCACGCAAAAACGTGTGAATAGAATAAATTAAAGATGTTTGCAACATTGTTGTAATGTTGTTGTTACATTTTTATTTACGCTTTTTAATTTAGAAACATTATCGTTTGCAGAATTACGCAGCGACAAGGAATAAGATTAATTGAAATAGATTCTATTTAAAAGAGTGGTAAATTCTCGGGAAAATTCAAGGCAGACTCGTCAACGAGTTAATTAAAGGATGTGAACAGGACCCGTGTTAAGAGAGCCGGTGTGCAACGTAACAGAAGCTTAGCTAAGCTTTGCGCGTTCGTGTTTGCCCCAAAGTTTGCTCCTTGACTTGACCGATGCCAAAGATTATCGTCGAACACGTCTTAACTCTTCGACTTCCATCGACTCTGCCTTTCTCTCTATAAATTAAATTCCGCATAGAAATAAAGAACAACCTTCTCTCAACCTCTTCTCTTAAAGAGATAAAGAATAAAAAAGAAAACGATATATCATCGAAGCAAATTGATCGCGAATCGTATCGTCCCTTCCATGAAATGGCCAATCGAATTTCGATGCATATCACGCTTAGAATAATAGATCGCGACGCGTGAAGCGTCCCCCTCGAAGCATTCGTTCCTCAAAGGATTCTTCCTGCCGATAAGTAAACCGTTGTTGGCATTGCGACGCGGTATTCCGCAACCTGCATATGCATACACCCCCAATTTATGCCCCGCAGGGTTAAATCAGGGTCAGCCCGGGAGGATGAAGTGGCGCGCAAGACGTATAAGTCACGTGCACGTGAAATATCTGTTAATGTAAATGGCACGTCGAGAAGCAGCGGGAGGAGGGGGAGGCGTGACGGAGATCCACGTGGGCGATATCTCTGTCTTGTTCGGCGGGCCTAATAATTCCTATAGGCGAGAGACATTCCCGCGAGCCACCACCACGGAAGATTTGTTGGGGGAGGCATGGCTTCCTTTGCCGAGCCGCGCGCAAGTTCATTCCCTGGCTGGGGCTCGTCCCAGGGTCGAGTTCGTTCGAGTTGCCGCGTTTCATAAATCGTAACCGGTTTAAAGGGTGATTTACAGTGAGAACATGAGTCACCACCACGATACGAGACGCGGGTGCGACAAATAAGTAATGGACGGTGTCTCGGTTTCTAGTTTTCGCGTGGTTACGCGATTTCCTGCAATTAACAGAGCCGATCGTATCGGTCATATTATCGACAGATTCGCGGTAATTCGTTGAATGTTGCATCTTTTTTCGTGTATTTATAATATACGCGAGATATCTAAAGAATGTGAAAAGAAACATTTATCGCGAAACGAAAAATCTTTACTTTCGGGTATTGTTCTTTTAGATATCGCTCTCAAGGATGGAAAACAGATGGAAAACTATATGTGCTTCTATCCCTGGTTCATAATTACGCGACAGTTGGCCGGTGATACGACAGACGCTAATTCATCGCCGTTTCATCCCCCCTTTTTCTTTATCGCCTCTCGTTTCCTTTCTTTCTTTTGCATTTTTCCCAAAGGTGTGCTCTCTCTCTCTCTTTTTTTTATCGTTTTCTCCATCACCGTCACCGTCGTCACCGGAAGACCTACATTCGCAAGCCATCCGAGAATTCAAGAAGAAGATTGGAAGAAAAGAAAAGTGGTCCATCGTGATGGTCGTGCGGTGAAATTCAGAGTGGAAACTGGTAATATAAAGAGACGGTCTTCTTTTTTCGAGAAGATAGGAATGGCTTTCTCGGGAGGGGAGGAATAAACCTTGCACGACTGTCACGATCGATCTCTTCATTTCGAGCGTTCACAACGGGAGGAGGAGGAGGAGGAGGAGGGGCCCTGTTGTTCGAATCAGTCAGAAATTCCACGCCACGTGTGTATATTATCGCAAGGATATCGATCCTTTACGATAAACCGTAAAAATCGAAGCCGTAATAATTTTTTTCTTTTTTAACGCTCGTTCCAATTTCAGATAACTCGCGTTTCACTTCGAGAGGTTGTTGTGTCATTTACCAGCCTTATGAAAATGCGTTTTAATATCTACATCATTCGTTTCGATATACGTATAAATTGTATTTTCAACTTATCGTGTTATTTTCTATTCGTCGAATTTTTTCTAACGCGAAAAAATAAAATTATTATCATTATTATAAAGATGAGCGTGTCTTTCAGATATTCCACTCGTAATTAAAGAAATTGCGAGTAATTTCATAGCGCCGACGAACCCTCGCTATTAACTCCGAGAGCTGGAAATTGCAGCGGATAATGCAATTTGGTCACGTAGGCTGGCAGACATCCATGAAAAATTGTTGATATCTTGGTCAGACGTCGATTCAGTTTCCAGACGCGAAAAGTCAGAAACTTTCTAATTCTCGGATTCGAACCGTATCGATCCAATAATCTTGCGATAACTCGCTACTCTACTATCCTATATCGGGATGAAATAAAATTTCACGCGTTAACTGAAAGGATGAAAGCGGTCTTAATCGATTGTTGCGATTTCGACAGGAAGGGAAGGGGGAAAAAAAAAAGTTTTTTTAACGCAATACTCGCATCGATGTTGGAAACGCGTTTCGATAACTTTGTTACCACGAATTTTATATCCATTGGGCGTAATGGAACGAATAATAAAAAGAAAGAAAGAAAGAAAGGATGCACAATCGATGACACAACGCACGTGAAAACAAACAGAGCATGATTAATTGTTGCCTCGTGGAATTTATTGGAAACTGTGATAAAATCAATGTTCGCACATTTCGAAGCCAGTCACCGATATCAGTATGCACGAATGGTATCGAAAAATGTTCCATGTTCTGTCTATTTATATCGCGTAATATTTGCGTGTAAATAATGCGAGAAAAAGAATATGTACGCGTTGATAAAAACGAGCGATTGGCAGACACAAATTTCTGAGAGAAACCAAAAAAAGTATATCCTGCCACGAACAATTTATACTTTCTTATCTCGTTCAGGCGTTTCTTCTTGTCTCCGCTTTTTTTCTTTTTTTCTCAGAATTCTTGAAAACCCTTCTTAATAACACTTGGACTTGCTAACCACTCGTCGAAGTGGTTCTTCCAACTCGATATCTATCCTCTCTGTTCGAAAAAGTTGTACTCAAGCATACCTCTTTCGAGCGATAACTTCGCGGTGAAATTGAAATTATTCCGGTAATTGGCAAAAATCGTGGAACATCTTCAACTGCTTGTAATTTCTATAATGCAAAAGTAAGTAAATAACGATCTTATAACGTTTATTTATAACGTAATTAGACGTATATAATTATCGAAGGGAACGTTATTATTCCAATGCTACTTGATCTTGATGCTTGTTCCGTCGCACGACCCAGATTTTCTTATTGCCTCGATATTGCCTCGATGAATTCTCCGAAACGGATATATCAGCCTGTCCGTTCCTCCAATCTTCTGAAATTCAAAAATGAAAAAATAAGGGGACATGCCTTGCACAAAGTGAACAAGTGTCCCTCCTCCAACTGTATCAAGTGATCTTGAAGATCTTCTTCGCCCTAGTGGTGCTTTTTAGTGGAGCGCTCTGACCCCGACTTTATCGCACGGACGAATAAACTGTGTTACACACGAATAAAAGAACACGTATCTGTCTTCACGATTCTTAAAAATCTTGTCGATTCTTATCCCCCCCGTCTCGTTTCCCAATATCATTCGTGATATTTCCAATTCAAATCTTTTTTTTATGAAACGATCAAAGTACAACAACAACAACTTAACACACTACTAACCCACGTGTTTCTGTTTACTAATTTCAGGTACTAACAAAGCAAAGTCAACTCGAAGACAGACTAACCATCCACGTGACCATGCACGCGTTATGTCAACTTTGAGGATCACGCCGCATCGCCTGAAATCGTAGAAAAAAAAAAGATAAAGGATCGGGGAATAATAAGTTGCGTGACGTGGTGGACCTGGTCAAAATTAACGCATCGTGGACACCTGATCGGAGAAATTAATATCCAAAGGGTTAATTTAATAAACGATCCATCCTTGAAGAGAGGGAACAACGTGGTTGTACGCGAGAAAGGGTGAGCACGTAACTATGTGGAAAAATTCCATTTTCTTCCGTGTTCCAATTTCTCGGTCAGAGTCGTTACGCTCGTAATGAAAACTAAGAGTGGATCGGTTTATCTTTTATCAGGCCAGTTATACGCGAACGGGATAATTAAAATCTTTAACTCGCTTTACCTTTCCAATTATCCCCTTCCTCATTCCCTATTAATCGTTGTTGAATACAAATATATTCTATCGATTCAAAATTTTAGTTAGAATAACACTTGGCCCGAATCGATCGGTTCGCGATGTATTTATTAATCGAAATGTCAATTAAAATTCAATTTTGGGTTTTGATCAAATATTAAATAACTAATATCAAAGATGAGATCGATCGAACTCTAAATAAAAAGCTATTTTTAAAACATCCTTTAGACTGCGGATTTTTATGCGAAATTACAGATTTGTCGATTCAATCATTTTTAATCACATATGTGTGCAAATTCTTCGAGTTTATGCGAATGAAAAAAGTTAAAATTTTGTCGTTAAAATCAGAAAATAGAGGAGAATGTGCCGTCGAAGTCAACTTTTGATTTCGTATTCCGATATCTTAATCGGTTGCCGAGATACAAAGGCTCAAAGTTTCCATGTACTTAAGACACCTTTTCCTGGAATTGGTCTGGTCTGCCATTTGTCTGGAGTTCGGGATAGGTCGGTGCGAGCGAGAGATCCGAATAAGCAACAAGGACGAACATGGTAAACGATTAAAAATTACCGTTTTTCTTCACACGACGATATCTCGGCAACCAAAAATCCTATCGGGATAAATCTGAAAGCGTTTTAAAGGGCAAGGTTCCAATGATCGTTCGCTCGTTGACCGGAAGTAATTATCTTTGATGTTGTACCGGCACAAAGTTCTCCTAATTTTAAATTAGATAATTTGATCAAATTTAAGGTAAAGTATTTAAGAAAAAAAGGAATTATCATTTTTCTTTACACGATCATATCTCGAGAAGCAAAAGTCGTATTGATGATAAATCAAAATGCGTTTGAAAGAGAAAAATAGTTTCCTCGTTCTAACGATCGTTCATTCGTTGAGAGTTGTAACAAAGTTTAATTAACATTTCCCTTAAATTTTCAAATATCTCGTCACGTGTAATTGATATAAAAAATATGTTAAACATACACCATTTGTATGAAAAATCCGTGGTCTATCGTATCTACGATAGATGAATCTATGATCGAGATTAAGTCTCGCATCGATAAGCATTAATCGATGCGAGACCCCTTTAAACGAAATTTATATTTCGAAAACAATTAGAAAGTTAAGTCGAGCAGTAAGTTTTAAACTGCTCGTCAAACTAATTTTCATGAAATTCCATTTTCCATTCGGGAAAAGTACAGTAGGTTATTAGAACGCAAAACGGGGGTGTTTTGGCGCGGCCTTCACAGAATTCTCGATTTGCCGGGCGAGAGCTACTCTCGTCCCGGGAGTGAAAAAAGAGATACGTGCAAAAGAGCAATCCTCGTAAATTCCTGACTATTCACCACCGAAACGTATCCGGGCGGAAAGCGCGGTATCCGCCGTAGACTCGAATCGAAAAGCACGAGTATTATTCGCTGACATCGCCTCCGACCGACTCTGCGCGCCCGATTGATCGATTTAAAATGCATATCCGAAAAGTCGGGCTCGAAAGTTAAACTCCACCTACTTTTATCGCTATTTAAAAAAAGAGAAATCTTCAAACCGCCAGTTCCAATCGCACCAGTTTTGAATCGAAATCTCGAACAAACACTCTTACACAGATTCTCCTCGAAATTAATTCGAGGGCTATTGCATTGTTAAAGAGATCGATAAATTACGAAAGGCGTATAGAAGGGGAATCGTAATTTTTGCTAGAAAATTGTTCTCTGAAAGATGAATGGAGAAGAGTGAAAATGGGAAAAAAAGAAGAAAAAAAAAAAAAAAATTGATTGCAGGGCTCGAAGAAGCCTGCGAGTACGGCGTCAGGAGATCGCGGGGCCCTCCTCTGAAAGAAGGGGCTCCGCGCGAGAAGGGGGACGACGTAAACGTAGTACCCCTGGACCCGTCGTGGTGTTGTCCGCCGGGGGTGGCGGTGGTGGTGGGGGCGGAGGTGGGTGCAGACGCCGTGACTTGGAACGACGCGGAGGTGGCGGTCGGGGGGCTCCCTGTCTTGCCACCATCAGCTCCTCTGTCGCGGGGAGCGCGGGGGGTTGTGGCCCTGTGGTGGGGCTTCCCTCCTATAAAAAGCGTCAAGGTATCTTCTTCAACGCCATTGGAAAGGATCGATCTTGTTTTCACGAATTTTTTTATTCGAGCAATAATCTACAGATTATAGGCTTCTTTCCCTTTCTCTTTTCTCTCGTTTTTCTTATCTCCAGTTTCTTATGCGCGTTTCTATGTCTATGGTTTGTCCTTTTTTTCTCTTTTAATTTTTAAGGAGAATCAATCGTTTTATTTCGATTCGATCCCCTCCCCCTCCTTTTTTTTTTATTTTTATTCCATTTTCTCGCACCGAAATCATTAAAATAATTCGTTAATTTTCATCTCGAAATAATTCATTCCCTTTCGAAATTAATTAATTTAATAAATACGTTCCGAGCGAGTGGTGAATTTTAATAACGTGTTATTAAAACGGACAATAGTGACTACGTTTAAATTTAGATACACTTATTTATATATGAATATAAATATCAATTAATCATTAATAATACAAATATATCTAAATATTTAAAAATTGCAATTGAAATTTGTCTTTAAAATATTATGATTTAATTTTCAAAGATATATATATATATATATAGAGAGAGAGATATATATATATTTATTTATTTATACCGTGGAAATATTAAACTTTTCAATCGTGAATTTTACTCGAACTCGTAGAAAAGAAGAAATTGGAAATTTTGTATAAGCGATGAAATTGTTTTGTGCCATTCATTAATGAGAGAGCTTTGTTGATGAAATGGAGAAGAGTGTTAATTAAAACAGTATTATAAAAAAAGAAATATAATAATTAAGAAATAACCAGGAGGAAATTCCTGGTAGATTGGATAATTAATTAGTTTAAAGTCAAAGGAAAATAAAAAAAATATATATATATATATATTATTATTGTATGTTAATTAAAACGATGCTGGCAACTTTTATATATACTTTTTTTTATATCACCAGTGGATTCTAATAATTAAATTATTAGTAGATTATTGTTCTAATAAAAATATCACAATTTGCTTCTAACGCATATAAAATTTCACTCTCATTCGAAAATTCCATTCATTCTTCGAATATTATTCGAATGGTAATAATGATATCATTTCTCGTGCTAAAAGAGGATAATTGCAAACGCTTTGTCAATTTTCAAAGAATTGAATGTGCAATGTTATGTAAGAATATACCTTTTACGTATCTTCGTATAGAAATATTTCAAATTTATTATTTAGCAAGATTAGTTAAATAATACACGATAATATTCAGCTCGTGCTTCGATTTAATTTTTTACCATATACAACGAAAAACGAGAACGTTGGAATATAATCGTACATATACACAGTCGATCGAAATACACAGAAGGTGAGAATAGTTTATTTTCAAAAGATTAACACAGTTATTATTATTACGTTGCCGCATTAAACAGAGCGCATATAGCAGATAAGCAAAGACAAGTTACGCCTAGCTGACTGTTCTCAATCTTATCTAGCTTGTCACGTTAAACGTATTAGACTTGTCCTCGCTTCCAAAGCCTTGCTATCCTCAAACAAGCTCACACGGTAAATTTAATCCATTATGGTCGATCATCGCGTCCAGAATTTCAATTTCGTCAGAGGTAGGATGATTAAAAAAAAAAAAAAAAAAAAAAACACGACAACACTTACAACAATCACCATCCCACCTGTATAAATTCAATTCGAATCGATTAAATTTAAATTTAATCAAAGTTACATCCGGTCGTCCCTTGTTGGACAAAGCTTCGTCGAACATCTTATTCCGCGTGGAGAAACATTCAGGTCATACCTATCCGTATCTGACACCTATGGTAAACACCCTTGATTGCGATTAGTCAGCTTGCGCGATCGAAATCTCGATACGTGCGTTAATTGCATTATTTCATCGCTTGCTCCTCGTTCGATCGAAATCCGTGCATATTAATCAAAAATTAGCAAGTGAAAATTTCTGATTAGGTATTTTGATTTCAATTGTAGCCCGATCTCTCGTTGACCGGGCTGGATAACAATTACACGGAATAATTGCCTTTCAATTAAGCAATTTCGCTAATTAAAGAAGTAATTACCGATATCCTATTCCATCCCCTCCGTTTGTTTGTTTCAAAGTCAGTTAACATCATTGCCCCTTATCCGCTTAATTCCAGAACACGATTACAGATTATTTAACGTGTATAATCGGTATATATATAATCTGCTGGCCCGCTGCTATCATTCGAGCGCATAATTCGCGTCTACGACTACCGTTTCTAATTATTTAGGCTTTATTGCGGATCAGTCGTTTGCACAAGTAGGCGCGTTTATCACGCGTCTCTGAATTATACGGGCGAGATGCATCGTTGCCCAACTGCGACACCGCGACATAAATTTATAGCAATTTTGAAATTGCGCCTAGAATTTGGGCAGAAAGCGGCGATAAATCCGAAAGAGTAACGAAACTAACGAAGAGATACGATATCGATGGCGGTAGAGATTTATTTTCCCTCTCGATCGATATAATATATAATCAACAGATCAAACCTCTGTGAATTTCGATCGATCTTGAAGAAGATTAGCCGTTAGATTATTGGTCGTCGTTACATTAGAAATGGAAATATTTTTTATACGTTTGATCATATTTCAAACTCGCAAGTGTGTAGATAGAAACACGCGCTTCGGGTTATCGATTTCGTTCTTTTCCCCCTCTTTCGATCGAACTTTTTCATCCTCGTGAATGTTTTAACGTAACGCCTCCTTCGAAAATTCTCCGATTCTCACGATTAAATTTTCTATTTTTATCAACCTCTTCCCATGTTCTCGTTACAAATTCGAGCTGGCTATTTTTCACGCGACACGTACCTCGCCTCGACGATTCGCTTGAAACATTGATACGACAACAAGTTCGACTCGAGTAATTTTTATTATTTCGCTTTATTCGCTTCACCGACCTGCATCTGTACAGAGATTTTTTTCGTAAAAGTTATATCAATATGTGAATATTTAGATCCGATCTAAATAATATCTTGCTTTCGAATGCTTGAATTTCACTTTCGTTCGAGAGAGAGAGAAACGAACGATCGAGATCGAGATCAAGGAAAGCAAGAGGCGCTTAAGGGAGACGTGCTCAAACTCTGACCTTTATGCCAGAAATCATAGATAGTTGCTCAGATGTTTGAACAAACTCGCGCATAATACGAACGATCAGGCGAGGATAAAGGCACGCGGAGAAGCTGGTTGGAAAGCTTTGAAAGCAAATACTACTCCGAAAACTTTCGAGTATCCTAAATGCGTTTGATTAAAGAGGGATAAGTCCGTTGTGCAACGGGGTTAAAAGTTTCGTTAAAATCCGCGTGACGAAGTTGGGAGAAGCTCTCTCTCTCTCTCGTAAATAAATTTGCTCGAAAGTTCGGTAAATAATATTTTACGAAATAAACACAGCGAATTACAGTTTACGTTTAAAAGTTTAAAAGTTTCCACGAAAGGAAAACGACGCCAATTACAATCTTTCGCGAAAAACATTTTATTTTCTTTTTACGTAAAATTGAATCTCTGTACATTTGCACGTAACCGTTCCAAACGAGACACGTTTTACGTTTCGGATAAATCGCGATTTTCACGCACGCGTTGTCCACAGTTTTATCTCACACACACACGCACACACATGACAGAGCACGCAACGTTGAACGAATCGTTGATAGCGTTTAAGCGCGTTGTAACTCGAAGGTGTGGTATAATCTGGAAGGTAGCGGCGCCGCCTGGGGTCGTGGTAGCCGTGGCCGCGGCAGAGGCCGCGGGGGCGGCGCGAGCCTTCTCGGTTCAGGCGTCGCCCCCGCGAATTACAATTCAGGACTGCAGGGCGTAGCGCCTGAGCTGCGAGAGGTGGTGAACATTCTTGGGGAGAGGAACCAAGTGGGCACGCTGACAGGCGTGGGCCCGCCGCCGGGAGCGTTGGACAGCGACGGCCAGGGGGACGAGGAGGAGGGCACCTCGACGAAAAGACCACCGAGGCCCCTCTACAGGAGGCTGATCAATTACGTCCGACAGGCGTGGACCGGCGTGAAATTCGCTTTAGGTATTTACCTGTCCCATTTATCGTTCGCACGGTATATTATTCTCTCAGAGTAGTGTGTACCCTTCTTTTTTTTTTTTTTGCATGATCAACGAAACTTCTCACACACTTCCCTCGTTTTCGAAACGTGGTTCGAAGTATCAAGTATCTATTTAGAAAGGACAGAGTTATGGCTAGCTTTAAAGTGCATGTGTTAATGGATCATTCGAGGAGAAATGGCATAATTTTCTTTTTTTTTTTAATCCACGATTTCTATAGTTAAACACGTAATTTTGTATATATATATGTGTATGTAGGCGAGCAAAGTTGCAGCTAGAGGGACGAAGCAGATGAAATTTCAGAGCGCATATATGTTTCGCAAAGTTGGTGCCAATTTATAGAGTTATAGCTTTCGACTGTCGCCCGTTTAAACTGCATGTGTTAATGGATCGTAAGCCATCGATTTGAGGGGAAACGGCATCTTATCTTTTTTTAATCTATGATTACTGTAATTAAACACTGTAATTGTGTGTATGTATAGGCGAGCAAACTTGAAAAAATACAAAGTTGCAGAGGAACAAAATAGATGAAATTTCAGAATGTATGTTTCACAAAGTTGGTGTCAATTTAGATAGAAAATTATAGCTAGTTTTCGTCCGTTTAAAGTGCATGGATCATAAGCATATCGATTTGGGAAGAAACAGTTCTTTAAGCAGTCCTCGTGTTGGAAATATTTCCAATTTAAATTGAAATTTATTTATCTAATTTAATGCGCAATTTTTTACATATACGCGAGGAAATTTGAAGAAACAACAAAAGCGGATGAAATTTCAGAATGCAAATGTGTTTCGCAAATATGTTTCATCCGTTTAAAGTGCATGTGTTCATAAGCTATCGATTTGGGAAGAAACAGTTCTTTAAGCAGTCCTCGTGTTGGAAATATTTCCAATTTAATTTGAAATTTAATTATTTATCTCGGCATTAATTTAATGCGCAATTTTTTATATATACGCGAGCAAACTTGAAAGCTGGAAAGTTGCAGCCAGGGAGACGAACCGGATGAAATTTCAGAATGCAAATACGTTTGGCAAAGTTGGTGCCAATTTATCGCGTATACCGCAGCTCGAATCGTATCCCACCAAGTGGTTAGAACACATTTTCCAGGAACGTGCGAGTCTCCTCTTCCCGAGCTTCTGTTCCGACAGAAGCCCCCAGAGTCGCTTACGTGCTTTACCCAGTCATCTATGTTGCATGCTTCCTTACATACTTCTTCCTGCTGCGTACATGCACGCGCTCTTTCCCTCCAAAGGTTATTGTGTTCGACTTACCCTCCGATCGACCTCTTCCTCTTCTTCCTACGCTTCAACGGTTATCATTGCATCCTGCCATGCCACGGTGTTGCGTTCGAGTAAGGCCTGATGAAAAATTCAACCCGCCACTTAGAAATCCTTTTAAATATCGATGAAATAATTTATCGAAGTTGATTGGAAGTACGCGAGTATATTTTCGTTTGAAAGAAGGAAAAAGTTATTCCGTTGGAAAACAGTTCTCGAGAAGTTTATTACGATCCTCGTCTTCGATTATCGTATCTGAAAAACTTTCTTTCTCTCCGTGGTATTACAGTGATAATTTGGGAAAATAAATAAATCAAACTCGTGGAGGGGGAAGAATTGGAGGGATACGAGCATTGATCGACGATACGCGAGGAAAAGAAGAAGAAGAAGAAGAAAAAAAAAAAGAAATAGGTCAACATTTCCCCATTGAAGGAGGAACAGTTTCCAATAAATTTCTTTACTCGCCGCCGCCTTTCGCTCGCGTGAGAGGTAACTGAATTCTCGAAAGCATTTCCACTGCGATTCAACGCCTCGTTTAATCGAAATGAATAAAAGCATACGTCGGCCGTGGATCGAAACAAGCTGACAATAGGTTCTGCCGCGGGAAATTCATTTAAACGGGCAAAGGTGTGTGCACGCTGCACCGGCCGTGATTGGTGCATCGTCGATCGCACGTGCCTCGAATTATGCCTCGATCAAAAAGAAACGCGCCCATGTTAATTGCTTTTAACCTTTCGAACCTATTTGCTCAAATATTCGTTGCTTCGATCCATTATTTCTCGTTTTTTCACGATATTCCAACGGGAGAAAAAAAGAAAGAGAGAAAGAAAAAAAAAAAACTAAAATCCGTGTAAAAGAAAAAGATTCATTCGTTTTGCAAAAAAAAAAAAAAAGTTAATGAATATATAAATGGATTAAAGGAGGGAAAACAGAGAGAGAGAGAGAGAGAGAGGAAAAAAGGAGATAAAAGTGTGAAATAAAGGTAAAAAATCTCTTTGGATTTCTTCCGTGTAATAGAGATTCCAAAGCCTGGTGGATCCGCGCGAACTGTAATATATGATTGCCAAGAAACCTGCTGTATTGTACAGTGGAGAATATCCACTCTATCTACTTCATCACGAATTTCAATTACGAACGGATATTCTTTTCCGTGCGAAGATTTATTTTAGAATTTTTTATTCGTCGTATTGAGAAACGACGCGACAGATTAATCTCTCTCTCTCTCTCTCTCTCTCTCTCTCTCTTTTCTCTCTCCTTTTCTTTTTAACGTGCGCGTCGTTCATAATAAATGACAAAACTGAAAAACTTCTGAAAGGAATGGAAAGAAGAAATATCGTGGTTTGCCTTAAAACAATTACATTCGACGAAATTTAAAACGTTTAGTTTATAACGCTATAGCGAATTCGAATTTATCGACGATGCGGTAAACCCTTCTGATGGAATAGAATACCATATCCGAAATTGAAATTTCAAAGTTTAGCCGAGCGGAGTTCCTCGACTTGCCAGACACGTGTTTCGTGAATCTATCTACGCTACACATCAGAGATGCTACTTCGAACAAATACCTGAACCGTGACTATTAGAGAAATCAGTTGTTTGCTTTTTATTCGCTTCGTTCTCCTTGCAAATAGTCTAATCTTAGTTATGAATTGTTAAAAAGTATTATCAGTGGAACACGTATTTGCATGTTGTAAAACGCACAGAATTTTCCTAAATTCGTGGTATCTGGATATAATCGGCATAAACACGTTAACCCCGATAATACGCTATAATCGCCGTTTTCATCACTCCACACGCGTTTCAAATAACACGAGTTTAATTGGTTAAAAGCTGAATATTATATCCAGACACGGATATACCTGCTTGAAGATTAAATACCAGGCGAAATGGTTGATAGAGTTTTGTAACGTATCGAAACAGCCAGAACCCTTTTAACAGAGTATCAGAGTTTTCGTTTATCGTCTATCACGAAAATGGGGGAAAATTTTAATTAATCTCGTGGAAGTGAAGTAAGGCAAAGGTTGCTCGACACGATTAAAACCAACCTATCTCTCTTTATTTTCACACAGCGATGATAAATCGATCGAAATTTAAAACTGAAAACTTCGCTTCAAATCTGATGAATCTATCTCTGCCTTCACACCTCGCTTAACTGGATCCTTTCGGATCTTTAACTCGGCTATCTACAGAATATACCACTCGCGAGGTGTACTTGGCAAAGTCGTAAAACAGTCCTTCTGACGGAACATGGTCGGACTGGCAGAGCTGGATGCGTGACGGATATTTTCAGTGAAAATTGGTGAAACCACGACATCCTACATTACATCCTTGAAACGGAATTTCGAATTCTATGATCTAGAAACGGTGTGTTTATAAAAGTTACGATTTCTGTGCTACGATTTTTATACCGGAAACCAATCTCGAATCGATTTAAAAGGGGAAATAATTTACGACGGACAGTTATTACGACGCAATAATTGTTATAGGATCGGTTTAGTTGAACCGCAATCCACGTATTTAAATTAAAGATCTTGGTGGATCGTTATATCGATTTTTGATTGGAAGTATTTCGAAAAAAGAATTTAAATCGAAACCAGTCATCGGGCAAATAAGAAATTCGATCGATGATTAACAGAAAACTCTGTCGATATTTCAGACTCGGAGTACGAGGAGGAACAAACGCCGAGATACAGGCCCGACTCTTTGGCGAGTCTTTGTCGCGCCACCAGATTCACAGAGGCAGAGTTGAAGAGAATATATCGTGGCTTCAAGGCGGAGTGTCCCACGGGAGTCGTCAGAGAGGAAACTTTCAAGTGCATCTATTCACAGTTCTTTCCGCAAGGAGGTAGATATATATGTGTATATATCACGATGATAAAATCTTCGGAAAAATTTTACTACCGTTTTAATTAATGACGAATACGCGGTGAACGAATAGTGGAAAACGAACAGAATTTTAATTCGTTCGAGGATACGTCGGCTCTTCGCTCCATTTCGTTCTTTTCGAAGACGTTTATTTTTTTTTACACCAGCTTGAAATACCCTTTAGCGATGTTTATTACGATTCTTCTTTCGTTTATTACGAAATCTGTCGTGCCGTTTATCACGCGATGAAATAAACGATACAGGTAGCCGATAAATCGAGCATTGTATTCCTCGCACGTTTTTAGCTTGATAGAAGAACGAGATCGAAGTTATTATATAAATTATAATTATATTTTCTCCAAATTATGTTTTCTTCGCGAAGGAAACAATTAATTTAATAACCATTTCTCTCAAATTCGAGTGAAACGTGCAAATTGAAACGAAAGGATAAACAAGCGATGGTATTAAAAAAAAGTGAAGTATCTCGTTGAAAGATTCGAATTTTAAGATTCGCTCTATCTCTCCCCCTTTTATTCCACGTTAAAATTCCCTCTGTTTCGCGGTGGAGCTTGCTCGAAAAACATAAACAATAGGGCAGATATATGCGTAAAGGTAGCGAGGGTAAAGAAAAATACAAAGGGAGAGAGAGAGAGAGAGAGAGAGAGTACAATCGAATAGAGCAAATAGCCCCATGATATTTCATTGAGCGCAGATATAGTTACCATGGTAACAAACTCCGGTGGTATCAAAATCGTCCTACGTTTCAACATTCCCCTTTATCCGTCCGTATAAACGATATCGATATTCGTCGGTATGAACAGTTTCCTATCGATTTCAAATATTTTTCTGCTTTCCAAGGTTTTCGCGTGTACTTGCAAAATGTTTACTTTCGAGTGTGATGGATAGAAAAAAAATATATTTATCCATCATCGATAATAATTTATTATTATTCTATCTAATATCGTTCATATTAGATTCACGAATCGTATATATATATATATTTTCGCCGCCACATTTCAGATACGTGTTTCAACGAACGAAACACGTGTGCTGCGCCCTGAAAATGTCACTCCGATTTTTGATCGACAGGTCAATTATCTTCGATTTAATTAACACGCGCTAGTCGTTGCAGAAAAAAAAAATGATAACTAATCTGTATTTTTTTGACGAATTTTATCGCTTCGTATTTTCACTTATGAAAAACAATGAGATATTTCGACTTAACTCGTATAAGATAACAAATTCGAATCTAAACTCTCGACCAACTTCGTAGAATAATTTTTTTGAAAATAAAATTTTTGCAATGCGTATTTGTATCGAATCTTGATGGCGTTATCGATTGAAATAATTTTTATTGGCAATGTAGATCGTTGCCATTTTACACGCAGTCGCGAAAAGCGACCTTCGGTTTCGCGTGACAGTGACAATTTTTCTTGGTGAACGATTTCACGGCTGAGAGCTGAATGCGCGTCGACCATCGATACCATCGCTTGTTTGTCGTTCGATGTAAGAGGAAGAACGGAGAAGAATTTACGAACCTCAAAATCGGGAAGGGAAAAAAATCGTAGTGAGCGCTAAATCCTATTTGTTCGAGGTAATCCAATATCACGATGCGCAATAATTTATGTAAGCTTTAGACCTTCAGTTTTATTTATAAAAAAAAAAAAAAAAAAAAAAAAGAAAAAAAAACTTTACTTTACTAGAAGAGAAAATAACTTTCTTAATTAAAAATTTAAAAGTATTTGAGTGCATTTGGGAACTTTAGCTTGGGAACGGTGTAGATAAATTTGCGAGAACAAAAATTTTTTATTCTCCTTTTAGAGAGAATGAAAGAAGAATGAAATAAATTGTATATGCAAGTTTTAAAAATGTATCTTTTGTTTATTTGAGCCGAATTAAATTTCAATGAAGGGATTATCATTCGCGTACGTAGCCCATAATTTTCGGTTAATTTTACTATTCAACATTCAATCAAGAAAATTTACCGTTCCATTCGTGGTCGTGTCGTACAATCGAGTTGCGTGTTGAATAGCTGTACCGTTTCACCTGTAACAGGTCAACCCCTAACATTTTCTAACAATTTATTGCTCGTAAACGATTAGTTTCGTTTGTAGTTTCGTAGTAGCGTTGAAAGTGTAACAAAAATAATTTTATTCCAAATTACGACAACAAAGTATATAAAAGTTTATACGCATGAATAAGTCATCGATATTTGTAATATTATTTTTTCATATAGGCTCATACAAGCATGTTATTACAGGCAAAAAGCCGTAAGATTTTGACGAAATATGCAAACGTGCAAAGGTCAAAAGGACGGGCGTCTGTCTACCTTTACTTACTCTTATCAAAGAGAAACATGTTTGTACTTATCTAAAACCCCTCAAGCATTTCGAGAAGGTAAACGAAACTGTTACTGTTGAATTCGTGGCACAACGGAATGAAATTTATACCTTTGAAACTGTCCACTGTATTATTCAACGACAAGAGATTGCTTTAAAATTTTGGATCGATAGTCAAAAGTCGAACAGGTGAATTATATAGCAATACGCGATATCGTCCATTTTGTTGAATAATGACATCGTATATAGTATAATTTATTTGTTTTTACTGAAATCTATCGAACAATAAATATTCGATTAAAATATATCCTTATATTTTTATATTTATAATTTTAATACAAAAGTTAATTCTCTAAAAATTAATTCATCTCTTTTCTAGTTTTTAAATAACAAATAACACTTTCGAAAAGAAATTGAAATATACATTATCGCATCAATATATACCGCTACTTTGCCTTGGAAAAATTCAGTTCCCTAGTAGAGTCTTTCGCCATAAAAATATCACCATTTCACCTCGCAAACGTTCTCTCTTTGCAATCGAATTCCTTTTCCGGTGAAAAATGTCCTAAGAATTTTCACACAAAATGAAACTTATCTCAAAAATATAAATATTGATTGAAAATAAAGTAAAAAAAAAAAAAAAAAATCATTTCTCTTATCGCGAATATTTATTTTTCGATAATAACGGATGTAGAAATGAATCTTATCGATTATTTAAATTCAATCGTTCTAATTGAAGAATGAAAGAGGAACGATATTATAGCTTACGAATCTATGCAACAATAATAGAATTCGACATGGGACACAAAGAAATTGCAAATATTTACAGAAAATTTATTTATGAATTTATATTTGCCGTTGTGCATAATTGCATCAAAATGCAAATACAAAAAGCAAATAAAAAATGTTTTCCACGGTGTAAATAAATTCTCTTTTGCAAATTTCGCGCGTAATATCCGATTTTCAAATTAGAAGCGATGAAAATTATATCAAATATTACGTTCGTGTTGTTTATCTTCGGTTTGATATTGGAAATTCATAATGTTTTCAAATTTCTGTATAAAAAATTGAAAAACTCTAAAAGTAGAATCTTTTGCTATAAGTCATAAATATCGTGAAAAAAGAAAAAATGCGTATGAACGTTAATATGTAATAAATTTGCAAAAAAAACTTGAGAAATTTTCAAAGTTCGAACAAGAAAAAAATTTTACGAAAAAATACCCTGCAATTATATAATCTTGGCTAAGATATTCGGCTAAGGAAATGGCTTTATATTCGACTTTTGTCATAACATCGAATAATAGCACATCTATTTTCCTCCAAAGACCTAATTCGCATAAGCTCGACAACTTGAACGACTTAATCCACTTTGCCCACACTCCTTCCCCTCCCCCTAATAACACAAGAGCACTCCTATTGTGATAATTCGGTAGATGGAACGTGTACTAATTTCTGGATGAATCATTTCAATTGAAGAAATACCTCAGAGATTTCTATTCAAACGGAAAAGAGACAAGAGCCTGTCATTTCTTAAATTCCTTGATATCCCTCTAAGGAGAATCGTCAAGAGGTTATTTCACGAATAACGATATATAATAACTGATTTATATATCCACGTAAAATTCATTTGTTTTGCTTAGAAAAGATTCCCAATCCTCTTTTTTTTTTTGTAAAATGCGAACAAAATCTCGTGTAAAAGAAATGGAATAACATTTCCATTCGAATAATTTCCACAAAGCACAAATCTCAGCTTTGTCGAACTAGTAGGAACTTATTAGAGCATATCAGTTTGAATTCACGAACGACGGTAAATCTGATGATGGTCTTGATAGGTTTCCTCGAGAAGGCCATCGAGCAGTATTCGCTATCTGAGAAATTCAAGTGCTTATTAAGACTATCCTTCTATTTTCGATAAAGTTATTATTTCGGCGAAAGCTTTTGAAAAGAAAATCCCATTGAATGCAATTCTGGGCAAGGTAAAAATATCAACGAATAAATTACTCGTGTCCCTTAATTCTATCTCGATGATTTTTATCCGTATCCGTACATTTTGCAACTATTTACGCAAATAGGATCAATAAATATCTTGCAGTTATAGAGAGTGTATTATTTTATGTCAAAATGAAATACGTAAAGGAAGATATTTTTTATTACCTATCTCTTACGAGTATTTATATTACGGTTTATGACTCTTTTATATCTTCAACGGCAATTTTATTCTACCGATATAAAAAAATATACGTTTCGAAAAATATATTCATAGTATTTCGTGTATAGTATTTTTTTCAATGCCAATTTCATTCTATCGATATAAAAATGAGTATTTTGAAAATTACTTTCGCGAAAAGTTAGTTAGATCAATAAAAAAAAAAAAATATTCGATATCCATATAATTTCAGGCAGGAAAGATCAGTTTGACCTATATATGCCCTGTACGTCGATCTATAAAAAGAAACTAGGTAACATCAAATTACGTCCCCCTTGAAACCATTCAACCTTCATCCGAAACATTTTTCGGTACTACAAAGTGATAAGCATCTGAGAGAAATCTACTTACATAATTTTTTTTTTTTTTTTTTTTAATAGTAAGCATACGAAACTTCTCAAATTTCGAATATTGTTAAAAGTATTATCTTTGTTTCAATTTCCAGCCAATACTAGCCAGTACGCGCATTACGTTTTCAACACCTTGGACCAGGATCATAGCGGTATTCTCAGTTTTGAGGTGAGTGCTCGCAATCCGACCAGAATGTAGAGGAAAGCGTGTCATTGAAATCAATTTTTGATTTATCCCGATATCTCGATCGGTTGCCGAGATATAAGCGCTCAAACTTTTCGAATATTTAACACGTTACGAAAATTACTCGCGGATCCAGTGACTTACACCTTTCCCTGGAATTGAGTATTATTTCTAGGAATTGCGTCTGTCGCTTGTTTGGGATTCGTGCAATGAGTGCGAACGAGAAATCCGAGTAAACGGCAAAGATGGTAAATAAAAATTATCCTTTTCTTTACACGACGATATCTCGGCAACCGGAAATCGTATCGGGATAATTCGAAAAGGATTTTAAAGGGCGAGGTTCCGCGTTTCTAACGGTCGTCTACTCGTTGACCGGAAGTTACTATTTTCGGAATTATAACGGTTCAAAGTTTTACTAGGAGTTAATTGGATTTGAGATAAGTATTTAAAAATTATCCTTTTCTTTACACAATGATATCTCGGCAACCGGAAATCGTATCGGGATAATTCGAAAAGGGTTTTAAAGGGTAAGAATTCGCGCCTCCAACGATCTCTCAATTATCGCCCGGAAGTTACTATTCTCGGAGTTATAACGGTTCAAAGTTTTCCTAATTTTAATAGAGTTTCGTCGAGTTTTCGATTATTTTAAAACGATAGATACGTTTATTTCTGGGAAAATATATTTTAAAAATCGTTCACGAATATATATGTTCGTTGTACTCGAACAATCCGTGTGTTATGTATGTTAGTACTTTTGCAATTTTTTTTATTAAAAAATCGGTTAGTCTTTGCAAATAAAAATACAGACTCGAGACAAATTAAAATGTTTCAATACGGAACAGCAATTCATTGTGATATCTTTATCCGTTGAAATTATATATAACCCTGTAATCTCCCTGTCCGACGTATTGCGATAAATAAGAGTTTCTCGCAAGAAACCAGCATATACTTTAGGAACGTGAATCTTTAAAATTACATGTTTCTCGACGAAAGATTCGCAAGATCGATGTTCGTGCAATGCACGTACAATTGAAAGCTATTCTTTATAATCGGATGGAAGAATCCAGGTAATGGAACTAGCAAACGAATGTCAAGAAATATCGATTCGTTTCCAAATATAAATTTAAATATATATTTCTTTCCCCCTATGTCTAATCTATCCATGACAACTATTACTACTACTACTATTACTACAACTATCGATCGACAATCAAACTGTTATTTGTGCATCGTTTATCGACGCGAGCGTAACACGTCCCGTATTTATCACGCGAATCATTGTCATCTTCGTACGATTAGCCGAGTGAATTTGCCTCGAACAAATATTAGGCGGGGATTAAGGATAATTGGCAGATAGGCCGCCAATAACGAGCAACATAGATCTAACTAAGTTTTCCAATTAATCGATGGCGCGAATGGTCCAATCAATAGCTGAATCGCGGATTAATTTGCGGATCGAGGATCGACCGACTCTGTTTATCTTTTCTCTTTTTTTCAGAAGGAACAAGGGGAAATAAGGAAACCGAAGAACTCGTCGGCAGATAATTACGAATTAACGCAATTATCTGCCGACGCTTCGGGCTGTAAAATGTACTTTTATGTAATTGGCCTTCGAGCGTTGCCGCAAGCTTCCCACATTATCACAGCTTTTCGCGCCGCAAACATTCTCCCCCTTCTTTTCGCTTTCTTCCGTGCACGATCAAGTTTTCAGAAATCGCCTTTGATCGTCCAATCTTCTCTTAATTAAGTTCCTTTTTTTTTTTTCCTTTTTCTCGTTCGATTCCCTTTAACCAGACTCGTTTGCAGAAAAAAGTATACAAGCGAATATGCTGCTTGTGTCCCTTTGTTTCTTTCGAGAGATCGAAAATGAATTTACTTTCGAAAATGTGTAACCATTCTTGTCAGGATCACAAAAGTTTGGAAACGATTCGTACGAAAATATAATTAATTTTGCGGTGCGTATTCGCCGAAATAAAATTTCAAGCACCCGGACGTTTCGCCGGATGAACATTTTGCGAAAACAGAGCTTTACTTTCCTTTTACTTTGGAAAAGAAGTAAAAGAAATGGAAATGGAATCGAGAAACGTTTCGAAGTTATTAGATTGCGGACGGGGATTAATCAAGAAAAAAAACTTCTTTGATACAAACTTTTCTCTGAACACAAAACATCCCGTGATATATATTCTGAACTCGAATCGTTATTGGTTCACTATCAGGTATTACGAATTCGCTGTTCCACGAATCGCACGAGATGCGACACGACTCCTCCATCTTCTTTCCCTTCATCGTAACACCGACTTGTCACAAACCTGTGTTTTCAACACCTGGATACGCAATATTTTTCAACTTTCAAAATTCAACGGTTGAAAAAGTGGTGGAGAAACTGTTCAAACTGTTCGTGTACGCCCCTCGTTCGAACTCGATCGAAATCGTAATCGTATTTCTGCATCGCGTAATCACGAGGGCCCTGAATCAACAATCCCTATTTATCCCGGTGAGGATCGTTGTTTGCGATCAGGTCGGGTGTAAACGCATCTCCTGTATTTGTGAACAAGGCGCTCCTACTTGGCCGTTATAATGCTTACCCCTTGCATTGTTTGCCCGCGCGATTCCCCTTTCTTCGAATTTGAAAATTAACCCTTTGTGACTCTCGCTCGCCATTCGAGAGGTGGTGACTCTCGGTTGGATCGATGCTGCAATTCGAACGGCGATTTTTATTTACGTTTGGTTTTTTTTTTTTTTTTTTAAATATAGAATAGATAATATGTGAATAATATCAAATAGTTCTTTTTTACCTGAAATTGACAGTCGAGGAGAAATATTTTTATTCTATATATTTTTAAAGTTTTTGAGTTTTGTAAGGAATGGCGATGAAATTAGTTCGAGCTTATTTCTATTCGTTGATAGGGAAATAGGGATGTAAGGAAAGGTGAAAAGTAAGAATAATGGATAAAAGGTGAATGTGAGAGCACGTTATCGTAAAATTTGCTCTCGATAAAATAAGAAAGACATCAATTTTATCGTGATACACGCCCTGACGAACCGAAGATGCACTCTTGGTAATTACATTGTTATCAAAATATCGCGCAAAACAACGATTATTTAATATTCGACAAATTTTTTTCTCTTTGTACGTAGATGGATACACGAAATATTAAAATATAAAAGTTTTATCAAAGAAATTGGGGTGCGCGGAAGAAACGGTGTGGAGTTGTCGGTTCGGCCGAGCGAAAAAAAGGCCTGGAGTGCAAAGGCCTTTATAACGCTCGACGGGGAAAGTGAACGTTTTGAACGTGAAAAGAAAAAACATGGTCGATGAAAAGTATCTGTTATCCGGGCTTATCGTTCCATCGAATAAGCGCGTTTAACTCGAACGTGTTTAAGCGTGTTTAACCAGATCGAGGAAACGCACGGCGGCTCTCCATCGATCGAATGGGAAAAAACGTTGTTGTAACGCGATTTGCCATAATTGAAGCGTGCGCTAATCCAATTTGTCCCGCCAACTCATGAGCTCGAAAGTGCTTTTGGCCGCGTTTGCCGTGTTCCAGCCCGCTGTTATTATTCATTCTTTTTCCAGTTTTCAATTATCGGCCCAAGATGTCGAGCCTATTATTCCAAAGGCAATATTCCGTACTCCACGAGCGACACACGAAATTAGCTCGTTTGCCTCGGACGAAACCAATTTATTCGTAAGCGGAATAAGTGCAGGGTCTTTTTTAAATACGCTTCGCTCGTATCGTAAAGTTGTCCGTCACTCGATAATAATAATAATCGAATCGAAAGGTATTAGATTCGCGAAGAAATCGTGTTTTTCTCATATTTTCCCTTTACAATTGTATTTTCGCCACTTCGTTCCTTTGTCAATTTATAATTAGAGATATTGTTGAATGGTAAGACAGATGAGGAAAATTCTGAAACGAATTCGTGCGAGTAGCTTGTAACGATCTCGCTTCGCTTTGGTTTTTAACTTTTAACTTTATTAAATCTGATCTTCGACGAGACATATAAAAATCGTAAGAGCATGATAAGAAAAAGAGTTTTCTTCTCTAACGTGAAATTTTGTTAAGAATAAAAATTTAAATTCCTTGCTAGAAGAATAATTTTTAGAATAATTCCCAACTCCAAGTTTTGCACTCTGTTCGATAGTAAACGCTGAGTAAGCATCGCTGTTTTTTAACTCGTGTGCGTATTTTTAAGGAAAAAGTGGGTCACAGTATTTCTGGAAATTTGATTGCCATTCATACCTTTTGCAGTTTAAACGATGCACTTTAAAAAATCTCTAAAATCAACTGGAATAACAACCTGAAACAAACTGTACTTTTCCATTATTCCGGCAAGTGATTTAAAATAAATGTAGCGTTTTAAATTCTATTCCATATTCAACGTATATGAAATCATATACGAGTCATTCGTGTATTGGATTAAAACGATTAGGAGAATAAAAATAAATTTTATTTACGGAAAAATAAACGGGTTCGAATTGTGCACGAGTTAGTAAATATATGTGTGTGTGTGTGTGTATGTGTGTACAGAGATATTGCAATTATTTTAATGTTTTATCTCGGGTAAAAAATATTGTACATTAAATAATATTTAATTTAATTTAAATAATAAAATATAAATGGACTGGAGAAAATATATTTTTACTAAATTTAAATAAATTGCAAAGCATAATATTTAGACATTTTTTTTGTATTTTCCAATCCATTTTCTATTTTTCTTTTTTTGAACAAAACGTTAAAGATAAAAATATACAACCCGCTCTACTCTCATTTTTTAGTATCATTCGTAGAGAAAGTAAAATCCATAGCTCAAAATGGAAGCTTCGCTACGGAATTTCTCTTGTTTCATAAAATTTCTGCCTGTTTAAATAAAACTCTTCTCTCGATTTTTTTTTTTTTTTTTAAAACTCCACTTCTTATTCCTCCTCCTTCCTCGCATTTCACCTCTCATACGTGGCTGTTCATGTATGCCCCTTTTCCATTCTTTAACAATTTGCCGCGTTAGACAGAACACATCTTTTTGATGCATAAAAAAAGTTATTAAACAAAGCGTAACTGTAATCTGGTGGTATCCTTTTATAATTCAGAGAAAAACATCTCTCTAATCACGACACGCACTCGTCCTTTTAAGCCATTTGTCAAGGGTGGTTCGTTAAAAGGAATTTGTTTTTAATTAAAAGATTCTTCCGCGATTAAAAAAAAAAAAATTTCGAATTAGGCAGGATAAAACTCGGCTAATTTATCGCAAAAATAATTCGTTATTAAAAATTCATATATTATTGGTAAATTGAATTAAAACGGCACGTAAATACAAGTACATTTTAATTAATCGATTGTAATCGTATTTTAATCAAAAAATATTATATTTTTTTTTGTACGAAATTATTGCGAGAATCATTGTAACGAAATTCGGACGAAATTTCGACGACGTGCCCTATTAAAAATATATTATTTTTTAACGTTTAGTCGAATCTAAAAACTATCAGACCGATATTATGTTATAAATTTCAATTTCAAATGATATAAAATTGATAAAATAATTTGCGCTGAATATATTTTTGTAAAAAAAGAAAAATAACGCGAGAACATGAGAAACGTTGGTAGGTCGCGGATTCTTCCAAATTCCGGAAAAATAACCGCTGACAATGCGCCTCGAGCGTGGCCGAAAATTTTACGATCCTCGTCGAGGCTGCACAAATTAACCCTTCCCGTACAAATTAGCTCGACGAAATCCAAGCAGTGGGGCACTTTGCAACGTAGATTACAAGAATCGTGATTTTCTCGTGGCGTAAGAACTAAATCTCGATCGAAAAAATTCAGTTCCACTCGTGCTATTCGTGTTTGGGCCGAAATCTTCATCAGACTGGTGATAATGCGGGAAGGGGTTAACATCTCGATAGATTGTATTCATCGTACTCGACGTTTTATTTAACCATGGCTCTCTTTAAACGCGCACTTTTCGCTTCTCGTGTGATGCAAGCACGAGCACCGTTCCTTTTTAAAACGGTGCACGCAACAATCGTCGAATTGTCCGTGGGCGAGTGAAATTGAGCGCGCACGTTGGAGAGGGCACGAGAGGAAACGGAGACAGCGCCGCTGCAATCGTTCTGTTCCGGTGTAAAGTCGAGCTTTACGAATGGAGCGACTATAGAGAGGCTACGAAATCTCGAGTGTGTTCTCCTCCTCGCTCGTAGCTGGAATAATAATAATTGCTGGATGCTCGATCGATTTCGCGATATTTTACACTTCGAGCGACACCTTCTTACGCATTTAACGGGATTCGTTCGTGTTCGTGTAGAAGAATGATTTATTCAAGAATGATTATCCGCCGTTGGAAAGGATAAGCGAGTTTTTAACGAGATTCTCGCGTGCCCTTCGAGTGCCTCGTCTCGATCTAATCTCTCGCTCGCGTGAACGAAAACGAAAGTTTCGAAAGTATCGCGACTTTCGTGTGCGCGCTGCGTTAATGGATTCCTCTGTTCGCGGTGTTGGAGGAGAACGTAATTTAATCATCGATTCGATTCGTGTTGGAAAAATGTAACGATATAAATGTAACGACGGAGTAATGCGGAGAATAATTTGAATCGTTCGGAGGAAAACAATTTTTACAATCTGACGTGTAATAAAGCGGCGATTCTCTTAACTAGATTTATGTGAAAAACAATTGGATAAAACGAGGATAATTCGGCGCATATTTGCGAGAAGATCGATATAACCATTCGTATAGGAGGATAAAATTTTACGACGCGAAAGAGGACAGGGTGTTTTATTCCAATGTCGTTTCGATTTTTTAAAAATGGATTAAAAATTAAAAAAAAAAAAAAATGAAATCCCCTTAGATCCAACGTTAGTAATTTTATATTAGTAAATCATACGCAAATATAATGGAAATTTTAGAAAAGATGAATTTTTCATCTCGATGTTGCAGGACTTCGTTACCGGTCTCAGCATACTGTCTCGTGGTTCCATCGATGAGAAACTGCGCTGGACATTTTCCCTTTACGACATCAATGGCGACGGTTGTATCACGAGGGAAGAAATGACGGACATCGTGACAGCTGTGTACGAGCTGATGGGCAAGTTTGCCGATCCGAATTTGGATCACGAGGGTGTACGTGAGAAAGTAGATCGAATGTTTCAGGTATGATTTTTCTCTTATTTTCACTCGATATCCAATATTCGCTCATATACGTGGACTTTCCTTCGTTGGAAAATTTGGATCGATAGTTTTTCTTGCAGAGTTTAAAAAAAAATATCAGAGTTAAAAAGAAAAAGAATGTCACGAAATAAGAAAGAGGGGCGTCATAAATGTCGTGAGTTTTTAAACAGATCTGTGTATGCAGAATACTCGCGTAATTTTCTCCATACGACATTGCTATACACGCGATATATCCCCCTATGTTCAATGAACAACGAAAGCATATTCGTTCCAAAGACCATCTGGCAAAGCACCAGCTGCATTATCCGAGAAATGCATGTATGGAAGAATCGCCAAGTTATTACGTGTATAAGTTCTTTTTATTATCCGTCCGTCTTTTCGCTCGGAAAATATGTTAAAAATTAGAATAAAGGGTGCACATTCTCAACGCGTATGTTCATCTGAGTTCGGTGTGAGATACAAATAGTATAATATTTTTTTTTTCTTTTTTTTCCACTGTTCATAATCATCGATGAAACGCCCGACGATATTAACCCGATATAACTGACAATTATTGCTCGTCGAATTGAAGTGGCAAGCGTATCGGCAAGCACAGTTGGAAAATCGATAAACTGCTCGATCTGATCTTTCGTAACGGAACGGTACAGAGAATGGAGGGTATGTTTCCACGGGCTTTGACTTGTCCGTTCACTTTGACGAAGGAAAACGAGCGCTCGTAAAGCAGAGTAGCTCGGCTTCAGCGATGCAAGAAAAAGTTCTTTCTTTTTACCGGCTGTCACATTGTTAGCTGCGAATGACAATGTCTGCGATGATGCACTCATACCCCTTTCTCTTTCTTTTCTTTTTTTTGTTTTCTTTTCTTTTCTTCGAATAAAAGACGATTCGTTTCGCGGAGCCAATTTGCGCCACCGTCCCCACGGCTTCGATTTACCGTAAACGAGTTCTTGTTATCTCTTAGGACGTACTCTGTTTTTCGAAAAAAAAGAAAAAAAAAGAAAGAAAAGAGTAAGAGAATTAACGAACGTTTTAACGAACGCCGGTTATCCAGAGTGGAAATATTTCAAAGATGTTTCGTTTCATTTCGTGTATTCGAAGAAGAAGAAAAATTTGATATTGAGAATTTTTCCAAAACTTTGGAATTGATTGATAAATGGAAGGGATCGATAAATTTATTAATTCTGAAACTGAGGCTTGCTGGAGAGATGTTAAACGGAAATTTAGAAATATTCGATAATTGAAAAGTGTGAGTTAAATGGTAATAGCAATAAATCCATTTGGAGCACAAATTATGAAAAAAACAACTGCCAAAACGTTGGGTTTAGATTAAATGATGAATGGAAAGAGGATATTGAAAAAGTAATTTCATTAATTCATTAAACTGGTGCAAATATTCAAATTGTTAAACAGAAATTTAGAAATGCAAATATTCAGTAATTGAAAAGTATATGGGATAATAGGAATGAAATAAATCCATTTAGACCATGAAAGAACAACTATACAAGAAAGAAGAAAATCCATTGATAATTTTTCTGTGCCAAAACCTTAAATTTAGATTAAATTATAAAAATTATGTTAACTTATTGATCACAACTTCATTAATTCTGAAACCGGTGCAAATATTCAAATTGAGGCATGCTAAACAGAAATTCAGAAATGCAAATATTCAGTAGTTGAAAAGTATGGGAGTAAGTAGCAATGAAATAAATTTATTTAGGGCACAGATTACGAAGAAACAACAACTATGTTAATTCAAGTATAATACAATAAAGTAGATTTATCTTTTAATTCTCTGTTGCTTCTTTCGTTTCCGCGCGAAACCATTAGCTATATTCACGCTTCTCTATGATGATACTACAACGATACTTTGTAATGAAATCTAGCCTACGTGTACATAGATCTTAATCCACAGGTAAGCAGACGAATTAGTTAGATGAAACGGTAGTCATTTGCAACCATAAATCCTAATCTTCTTTTCGAAATGTTTACCGTGCCTGGTCAAATTTACGCACAACAAATGTTAAAGTTTCATCAAAGGAACAGAGAGAGAGAGAGAGAGACTCGTTGGTCTAAAGCTAGTACGAAATCCGAGAGTAAACGGTTTGCTCACGGTTTTCACGTTTACTTGTGCACGCTCATGTAAGTACATATGCACAAAGAGCTGAGAGACTAACAAACGAGAGCCACAAGATGAGTGACGGAGGAAATGAGTACGGCACGATTCGAAAATGTTCGAGATTCTTCGCGTTTGAGATTAGAAATATTCATTCAGGAATATTCTTCTACGTATCGATACTTAACTTTTATAACTTAACTTTTTGCTCCTTGAGAAACAAGTGTAAATTCTTTTATTTTCGAACGAAAATATATATATATAGAAATATGGAATTGCCAATTTAAAGTTTACTCCTTGTGGGTATAAAGGAATATAATATAAAGTTTCGAGTGGTTGATATTTCGTTTCTATAGATTACTTCCCTTTGTTGGTATCCAATATTGGTAGGTGTATATTTTATTATTCGTTCGAATAAAGTATTACGTTATCTCGATCGCAAATGTTAATATAAAATTGCGATTACAGTGATTTATAATAAAAAAAAAATATATATATTCCGTGTAGTCCGATAAGATATGATAAATACGTGCATGATCGAAAAATTTGAATAGAACTTGTGATAGAATACGAATGAAAATTTAATGTGAACGAATCTTAAAAACCTTTCTTTCTGATGCAAAATGAATCGAATTTTTAGCATAATTTTGCGAGTATTACCGCGCTGAAAAGTTGAAAATCGATCGATATAGGACACGAAAGACGTAAAAGAAGAACGTGACATAAAAAGGAACAACTTTTTCGAGAGCTAAACGATCTTTTAGCACGGTTTTTTTGTCCCATTACGATCGTAAAATATTTTGCAATGATGCTCCCATTTCCTTGGTGATTGTGGTAATTGTAAGTTAAACATCCTGAAAAAGAATATAAGAAAATAGTGAAAAATACAAAAAAAAAAAAAAAGAAAAGATAAAAAAATTCTAAAATATCGTTTTATTACTGAAAATTATTTTCATATTATATTTTAATTTTAATATCAAGTTCAAATATATAATTGAATAATACGTTCGAATATTTTCGGACATGTCGAAAACTGTAGCAGAAATGAAGCGTTATAAAGATATATTATATTACTTCGACGTTCTCTTCATTTTCAATATCTCTGAATTAATAATACACTGTGGCGCAGTGTAAGATTTGAATCCAGTCTGTTTGAATAATTTATATCCCTCTGTCAAATATTTTAAAGCACGAGTAATCTCTCTACTTTCGTTTAACTCTCAAATTCGTGATAATAAGACACATTTTGAGAGTAGCATAATTGTAAAATAATTTTTAAAACTTGACACATATTATACATATTATACATATTATAGAAAAAGTGGTATAAATTGTTAAAATTAGTACAAGTTTCTTTTTACTTCGAAACTTTGACAAAAGTTTAAGATTTAGTTGCTTCTTCCGTATGAAAAATGAACGAAATATTCTTCTTTTCTTGATAAAAGATGCTTGAACTTTATAATACTAGCTACTCGCTTTAATGCATTTTCCAACTTTAAGCTCAATCTTTACGCTTTAAAGTTGTCAGTAAGTTATTGTACATTTGCATGATATTCGCAAAAAAGATTCAACGTTTTTTTTTTTTTTTTTTTTTTTCTTAAAAATTTTCAAATCGACGATTTTAAAAGGAAAGCGCGCGTATATAAAAGCAAGGATGGCTATCGACATCGTTAAAAATTCTGACACCTCTGTCGCTTCGGTTCTTCCTTTTTTCTTTCTTTTTTTTTTTTTTCCCCTCCCCCTCTTCTCACACGCGACAGAGAATTTGAACAAACGGCGATGATTCCCTGGAACGTGGTGAATTCAATCGATGCTAATTAATCAGGGAGAAAGTAGGATGTAACTGATGCAAACCACGCCACACACACGGTTCGTTATCTCGCATAGACTTTTAATTAAAATGGAACAACGTATGGATCGTAAAGAAGAGGTCGCGCTCGAATCAGATTCATTGTTTCTAAAAACCAGTTGCCACAACTTTCAAGAGCTCTTTATTTATTATGCACGGTCAGACAGATCATGATACATGATCAAACGAACTTCGTATTTGTATTTGAAAACAGTGTCAACCGGTTTCAATCGCGTAAAAATAAAATTAAAACCAGTTATTCGGACGTACAAAATAATAAAATTCTATCGCGATCTTCTCGTGATAGACGTGAGGAAACGTTTAATTTTCCAAATACATTTCTGGTTCTAAATTTATATCAGAATTTTAAATGGTATAAATGGAATAATATCCATGATGCTTAGATGGATTTGGTTGGAGGATTGAATTCGATACCAAACTACTGCTCCAAACTAAATTTCAACGTGCATACACAGACTTGTACTTGCACATATACACATGTATACCCAAGCATTTGTATTGATACGATAGTCGACTTTTGACCATAATCATCACTCTAAAGGACTGGTCGAAACCGACAAATTTACGTGAATGAATCCACTATAATTAGAACTACTCGATAATGAAAGGTTACCTGATAAGCCTACCTAATTCGAATGGGCTATTCACGAATGCCGTTGCCTAGATAATCGTTTCTATAATTATACGAGATTACCGACGAACTAGCTCCGCCTACAAACGTATGCATGAATCTCGATTAAATCGAATAATTTTCTTTTTCGCTTCGTTTGTAAATTCGAGAAAGAAAGTATATACATTTATACGAATAAATTTTGCAATTGTTGCAGAAGATGGACGGGAACAAAGATGGGGTGGTGACGCTCTCGGAATTTCTGGAGGCATGTCAAGCTGATCCGGACATCTCTACGAGTATGGCGGCCCTGGACACGGCCTTCTGACACTCGGCACGACCACGATACATGCCATGGACCTGAAAACATTCTGTCGATTTGGAAATATAATATATAAATCGCTCAACGTTGTACCTTACCTCCTGGACCAGAGGGGAAAGAATTTCCTCTGAGGTGTGTCACTGGTGTGAAGATCTCGAGCGACAGAGATCGGACCCCCTACAGTCTGCTCGTGCGCGAATTTTCGGGATCGAGGAGAGCAAGATCTCGAGGGGAGAAAAAACGAGACGTAGATTTTCTTTTCCCCTCCCCGCAACTCGTTCGAAAACACGGTTTGTTGAAAAAAAAAAAAAAAAAAAAGGAACGGTACTCGCGTTTTCCACGAGTCAAGGAATCTCTCTTTAACCGTCGTTAAACGGGCTCGGTTGCTTTAACGATACGCGAACGACATCTGGCGACAAGATCGGACGAAATCGGTCCTAAGAAAATAGAGATTGTCCTTTCGAGATTCGTAGTTCTAGCTAATTAATCCAGTATCGTTAGATAAGAAAGGATTAGATGAAAGACAAAGGATTAGATATCAAACAAAGAGAGAACGATGTTAAACGATTGTTAGATAGTTATGGACAGAACTTGTTACGAACTGGTTTCCGGTAGTTCGTTTTTTTTTTAAGGAACGCGCGCTACAAACGATGAACGAATAGATATATATATATATATATATATATATGTAGAGAGAAAGAGAGAGAGAGAAGAGAAAGAATATTAATCGTGAAAGATGAGGGGAAAAAAAATGAATAAAAGTTAATTTAACGTTAAGAAAATGGATCGTATTCGTGTAGCACAGTGTGTTTTTTTAAAAGGGAATTTTTTTTGAGAAGAAAGCAAAGAAAGAAAGCGTGCCATTGGACGTAAATTGCGAAATTGTGGCACTCGTTGTTCGTGCCAAAGATATAGATCCAATAGGGAAGAAGTCGTGAGAAGCGAGATTCTGAGAACCAATCTCTGTGCGAGAAGATTTCGAGCTTAGCTTGCATTCGTTTTTCATTTCTTTTGTCTTCACTTACAAAAAATACTAATATTTCAAACGAAAAAGCAAGGAAAAAAAAAAAAAAGAAACAGAGAAAAAGGGAGGAAGACGTAGAAAAAAGAAAGAGAGAGAGAGAGAGAGAGAAAAAACAATTTCAAAACTTTGACTCATGTTTTATATATCGAGAGAGACGCATGCACGGTGTTGCAAAAATTCTTAACGATTTAATAACAATAACGATGTAGTCTAGTTTTCTACGACAACCATATTTTTTTACGAGACTTATTCTTTAGAGCATTTATATTTTTTTAATTGGAACTGTTGAATTTCACCGTGGAAATTAGCACTGTTTTTTTTTTTTTTTTTTTTTAATACGAACAACATTTGTTTACGTTATCGTAAAGAAAAATCAGGCTTTCCTTTCTTATCGATTTAATTTCCCGTATTAATAGCATCATTTTCGATCAAATTGGATCTTCTCGATTCCAGTGGAGTTTCGAAAGAAAAAAAGAAAAAAGAAAAAAAAAAACGCACGAATTTTAGTTTTAGCTTGTATATAATAGTTCCGATATCGTTAACATTATTCGAAGCGATTTCGAGATAGACTTTTTTAGTTGAGCAACGAGACGTTGTTACATAGCGAGCGGAGATAGATCGCGTATTCGTCGCAAGGTGTTCTTCCCAGGAAAAAAAAAAAGAAAAAAAAAAAAAAACGGGTAGAGGTAAATTCTCGAGTACGATTTTATAATAATGAAAAAAATATCCACGAATCGACGTGTCTCGTTTAAAAGCACGGCAAACATTATAGCAAGAAAGAGAATAAAGGAAAGAGAAAAACGAAAAAGAGAGAAAGGGAGAAATAATTAATATTAAATAATTAATATATATATATATATGTATACACACACATATATATATATATATATAAAAGAGATATCGTAAACCCCGCTAGAGCAAGCTGGCCATGTTGAGCGGGGCTCGTTGTTTCTAGTACGTAAGAGAATAGATTAAGCGATATATATGATAAAAGTATTTATTTTTGTGACAGGTAAGTGAATTAATTATTAATCGTGGTAAGAATTTAGCTCGTAAAGACTGCGTGCTGCTAAAGAGAGAGAATGAGAAGCAGGGAGATAGATGGGGGGAGGGGGGAGGGGGGAGGGATAGGAGAAAAAAGAACAAAGAGGAAAGGAAGAAGAAGAAGAAGAAGAAAGAGATGGAAACACGTACACGTGTTTGATTTTCCATTCAAAACGATCTTCGATCGGGAATACCGAATTTTATTGTTAATCTAATTAAAACGTTTTTGCGATGACTGGACCAAAGCGTCCGTGGGTGACGGGCGATGACGATTCGAAATATATATTTAATCATTTTCCATCACTGCCTACTTCTGATCAACTTGTATATATAGAACGATTAGACTGGGACAAACGAAGACGGGACAAGAATCGCAGAATGAATCGAAAAGAAAGAAAAAAAAAAAACTTCGAAACTTCTCGAGGGAAGAAGAAACGAAGGGATGTCTAGGTAGAATCAATTCGATAAATCGCTCGTGAGATTTTCGTTTCTATTTACCAGAAGATATTCCGTCAATTGTGAAATTACATTAGCTCCTTTCGATCGACCTCTATGAGTTACTCCGTTCCAACAGTTACGTTTTTTTTTTTTTACCAAAAGGAAAAATTGCATCCGATCAACGAAGGTGGATTCTATAAAAAGGAGGAGAAACGAAACGAGATACATTCGATGGAAATATGAGAACGAAAGGAAAAGGAAATATATCTATGTGCGCGACGAAATAGAGATTTCTCCGATTTTTAGCAGCGCCTCTACACTTAGGATGTAAGATATTTACGTATAAAAGAAAAAAAAAAAAAAAAAAAGAAAAGAAAAGAAAAAAAAAAAAGAAACTGAGGCGAGCATTTTCAAAGTTGCCTCGTATCAACTCGATCACTACCGCATGTCTTTGAAGTTACTGAAGTAAGTATAGAAAAGACAAAAGGAACGACGTAATTACGTTATTACCTAGATATTTTCAATTCCCAACCAAATGTTAGATCTAGATAGATACGTGAAATATTTCACGTCCACCTCACGTCGATCGAGAATACGATAGATCCAATACGTTAAACAAATCCATATTTTTTATTTTCGATTAATCAGGAATTTAGTCGAATCAACTTATTTTGTATTATCTTTTTATTAACCAAGTCTGAATACTCAATAGTGAAACAATTTCCTTTTTTTGTTATATTTTATTTTATTTTACGCGAGAAGAAGGAAAAATTAAAATCAGTTGTCGCCTCGAAATTTCATAGTTCTTACATTAGATCTATCTTACACTTGATCGATATGTATGCATGCCTCTTACGCATATACTAAATACACAAACACGATCGTATATACATACATACATACATACATACACGTGCGTACGCGCACTATCACTAACAATAAATTGTCTTATCTTACTTATATAGTGTATCTATAGAGCCTTGCGTCGATAAGATCTTGTATGAATTAGAAAAATTTGATCGAAACCAAACAATTATTGTATCATTGTCGATTAGTCAAAATTATTACGTATGTTTGACGTATCTTTTAGACGAAAATTTGTAAAGAAAAAAAAAAAGAAAAAAAAAAGAAAGAAAAAAAAATCGAGATATATTTGTGAAAAAAATTCAAAATTAAATCTGATCGAGCGATACAAAAATGTCACCTTGAAAATTTGTATCGTACAATTTAGATACACGAACGAGAAGAATAACAACACGGGATACACACGAACAACTTCTCAAACACAAAAAAAATCTTCCTTTTCCAAACAGCTTAGCGAAACAGAGTATTTTTCTGGTATTTTTCCTAAGGACCAGAATTCATATTTTCTAAAACACGATCAAGGGAAAATATCACGTTTCTTCTTAAGTTTATCGAAGTAGACAATAAGAGACAAGGCATACGAAACGTCGTTGCATCAGAATCGTTTGAACACGCGTCGCAAACGAGCAATTTTCATTCTATGTACAGTTTCGAGCAAATAGACGACGATGTAATGGGCAAAATTTAAATTGTTGAAATTACGAATAAAGTTACTTCTGATAGGTTATTTCGATAATTTATCGTTCAAAAAATAATAATAGTAAATAATTGTAGTGGCAAACGGCCGAGGTTATATAAATAAAAATGAATCGATTATGATAGTTTTAATTGAGTGATTACTTAAAGTAACTTTATTCGAAATTTTTAACTAGATACTTCTCCAATGCCCAAATCTGATAGACGAGTATAGATCGTTTCGGTTAAACGCGGCCATTACAACCAACCAAATAGCACCAACTTTTCAACACGAGAGTCAAAGAACTATTTAACTATCTGTAACATCGCTATCTTGTTTAAATTAAGTAACAATCTGCAACAATTCTCGATAAAATACATTATTGTCAACGATTTACGAATAATATATTTTCAACGGATTTCGATATTTTTCAAGCATATGTGTGTGTGTGTGTGCGTGTGTTCGATGTATTTCCAATTATTTAGAGATAATAATTTTGTGTCGAAGAAGGAAAAATGTCGATTTTTCAAATAACGAATGTTTGAAATTTGAAAAATTTCATAAATTTAATCATGAATTTATACGCGAAACGGAATTTAAAATTATATTAACACGGGACATTGTTCAACCGATGATGAAATTTCACAGATTTTTTTTATATATGTCAACAAAAATGTTATGAAAATATAAATTAGAAATCACTAATCAAAAATCGAAACATTATCTTCGAAACTTTAAGGAATCAACAAAGACGAAAGAGAGAAGGTGAAAGAAGCGTGGGAAAGAGAATAACGAAAATTCAAAATTAATTATTTTTATTATATATAAAAATAAATTGTAATAAACGAATGGTAATAAATTAATGATAGACGATTAATTAGAAAATGTAACAATCATAAATAATAAGTAATTATTCGTTACATTTAACGAAAAATTTACAAAAGAAAATTAAGGAATAATAATTTTCATAAATTTTATGATAATGATTATAATATAGTGAATATACTTCACAAATTAATTTAGACATTTATAATTTCATCTTGAAAATGAATACGAAACTGATGTTTCGAATAATATTTGATCCTTTTGATTGCATCGTTAAAAAAATTTTTCTATCTAAATTATCATCTATCATTAATTTGTTATCATTCATTTATTATAATTTATTTTTATATAATAAAGATAATTGATTTTGAACAAATGATTTCGTTATTCTCTTGCCCTTATTTTTCTTCTATCCTTCCTTCCCTCTTTATCAATATCTTAAATCAGTTTTTCGATAACTTTTGGTTTTTAATTTTAATTTACATTTTCCTCGAGTATGCATCACTTTTTGTGATATATTGATTTATATAAAAAAAATCTATGAAATTTCATCATATATTAAATAGTGCCCTTTAGAATATTGTCCTAAAATATTAAACAAAGTAACTTGAATACTCCCCACAATTGAATTGAAACAATAATATTTTTTCTGAAATATTTTTTCTTTATATATTTAAATTATTTAAATATTTATTAATATAAATATGTTGCTTTTATACACGTTAATATATAAGAAGATCTAAAATCCTATATATTTAATGAAATTCTTCCATATAGATCTTAATAATTAATAATTAACTTTAAATATTTTGAGTGGAATAAAAATTTTAAAAATCTGTGGGGAATTCTAGTGAAAGAAAAAAAAAGAAAGAATTTTCTCGCTTCTCTTTACGCAGTTTAGAATTCTAAAAGTTTGCAGAAATTATCTATATCTAATTTGTAAAAATAAAATTCATTATAGAAAATCTAGTATTTAAAAGAAATTTTACTTTATTTTTTATTGCTAAATACTATTTAGCAAGAAGAAAAAAACGAATGCTATTTATCGCGTGCAATGAAAACTTGCTGATTAGCCGCACTTTAAACGACTTTAAAAGATCCATGAGGGGTATAAAATGCACGTAATAACTCGTCTATTTCAACTTAGGCATACTGTATTTGAATAAGATTCGATCATCTATCTCTATACGAAATCTATCTCCTTCTCGATAGCTAATCGTACTTTTATCGAGAATATTTTCAGTGGTATCTACTAGAAATAATAGTATAACTGCTGGGCAGAGAAATCGGAAAAAAAAAAAAAAATGGATTCGAAAGGATATATTATAAAGGATTCGATGCCTTCTCAAAAAAGAGGCCAACTAGATTGGTGAAAAGTGTGTTTAACACATTCTGTGCCGCATGGGTCGTACGCGAAGAACTTTAAACTTTGAACCACTTGAAATCTTTGAAAAAATTTATTCTAAGATATATATATATATATATTTTTTAATCTTAACTCTTAACATCTTTTTCGCGATAATTTTGCAATATTCCATTCTAAGAAATATTATTTTCGGAAGAAAACTATCAATCATGATAACGTAGGGCGTTATCATCAAGTTAAGAATAACGGAACGTATTCTTGGAAAATTATCAAAAAACGGCCGGGCATGGAAAGTGTTAAAGGATCATTGAACCGTTTACATTAATACTTAAAGAGAATTATTAAATAAAAAAAAAAAAAAAAAAATGGATGATTATGATCGGGCTGTGCTTGTTCTGGCTGACAGGTGGTCCAAACGTATATAGATAACGTATTCATTAAGGAAAAAAAAAAAAAAATATTAATTGACAACATAAAAGTAGCCTGATTGTATTACACGGTGCATGAAAAATAGTACTAGAATGTTACGTCTTCGCAAATGAAGATAGAATCGATGAGAAAGAAGTATGGATTTAATGTGCTAATAAAATTCGTCCAATTAACTCTCCGTGAGATTGATTTCAAAAACTTTTCGAGGTACAAAATGTTTGTATGTAATGTTGGAGTTTGATCATACAAACTATAGTATGTCTGAGATTAAATCGGAATCGCTTATTGCTCAAATTAATGAATATTTATGATAACGATAATCTCTGCTGTTTATTGAAATAGCAATTTAGCAATTTAATTCAGTCGTCTCAAATTGAGTAATTAGAAATAGTAATACGTTATTTGAAAGGTGAATGCTTCCTACTCGCTTAAAATGTGACGATGTGAAGTAGCTGTAACCCATCAGTGATTCATGCTGGGTTAAACGTGTTAAAATAAGATAATTTAACGAGCATTCTATGAATTGGATAATCATCCGTGAATTGTATCATATTTTTATCTTGAGCAATACATATTTGTATCGATCGTAACATGTATATCTCGGATTAATTGTTTCACAACTTTCATCTTTGAAAATTCAAAACGATGATTTGCGAGTTTTCAGACACCGTGTGATTATCACAACAAGTTGACAAAAAAAATAGTTATACGAATGTTACAAGTAAAGGAATTTAAATAAAGAGAGGAGAAAAAAAAGAGATAAAGAGGTAAAAATATTCATATGACGGTATATTTTCGGTGTAAAGCAGATGTAAATGTAATATATCCGTAAAACTACGTATATCTTGTAGCTTTAATGTACCGATGGGAGCGAAGTCCTTTGCGAGCATTTCAAAAATTCCAAATTAAATATACACAATAAACGTTATAAAAAATAATTATGAGAAATTATGCTCAGAGATCTATTCATATTTTTCTTTGAATGGCTTTAAATGGACTTGTTTCCGATCGGTACATGTATAATCGGATTATTCGTTTGAATGTTGATTGTTAAATGTTAGGATAGAGAAGTTAATAAGAAAAAAAATGCCCAATCAACAAGCATCGTGCATTGGAAACATGTTTCGTTGTATAAGGAATTCTATTAGATCGATCGAATTTTTTCATCGAAATAAAATCTACATCGTTATACTTATTTCACGTTAAATATACATATATATTCTTGAAAAGTTGATCAACAATATTTTCGCATGTCGCATACCATTTAATATATATACCCATATATATTGGTATTTAAAAATTAATGTTACTTTGTCATTTACACATATCGTTAAAAAATTTGTGTCATGTGTAATATCGATTATTTTATTAAAAACTTATAATATTACGAGGCGTCTGGAATCAATATCCACCAAATCCATTTCTTGTATTGATAATTCATTTTATAATTCATTTAAAATGTTGTTATTATTTTGTAACACAAAATTAATCGGATTCGGCCAATTTTGATTTTAAATGTCTCATGTATTTGTTAGAAATTATATGTATGCGAAAAATATTATTAATTAAAAAATTTCTCTATTTCTTTTTACAATTAATTTTAATTTATAATTCATAGATGAAAATAATATAACAATACATAATCGATCATAATGAGAATACTGCTCTAAATGCTCTTTAAATTTATAATTTTGATTTTGTATGATAAAAAAACTATATTTATAGCTCTATTTTTTTTTTTTTTAAATACCGATGTAATATTCGAATCAAATTTTTTAAAACATAATTTATATAAAAAAAAATTAGTTAAAATTTTTTGAAAATATGAATAATTTAATTTAAAAGAGTAAAACCACTGCCATTATTTATTTACAACGAAATTAACTTTTCATCATTAGAAATATTAACACTGCCTCAAAAAGGTAACCATTAATATTTAAAAACTGATATCAACGAATAAATTTGAGTTTATATTTATTAAAAAATATATTATGAAAATTAAAGCTTAAAAAGACGCACGAAAATATTTTTGGTGGTAAAATCATCGTTTGAAACGCTGCGTTCATAATTATCTTAGTTACCACAAGGCCTATGCATATATTAATATGATTATCGTAATTAGTTATTGTATTATACTTCAAAGTATGTAACTATTTTATAAATAAATAGATAATCAATGTTAATTGTTATATATTTTTTTGTATTAATTTACCTTCTAAGAATAAGAAACTAACAATAGAAAGAGATAAAGAGAAACTTTATAAAAATACTTTGTAAAAATGCTCTTCACCATTTTATTTTTTTCCATTCATAATTATACAACTTATTTTATTTTTTATTACACTTAAAAATATTGCATAAAGTATTATGAATTTTTTTGTATATATCTTATAAAATTTGTCCAGTTACTAACTCTTATTTATAAGGTGATCTGTTAATTAATAATATTGACTAAAATGCATTATCAAATCTTATAAACAATACATTTCATATCTATATTGATATCAATATATATTTTATATTGATATATTTGTCATCATTTCAACATAGAAATATATAATACACAGTTTCTCATATGTGGATTATAATATCAATTCAAATTATGTTTTTTATAAAAATGTAGAATGTAAACTACGTTTTTATAGACTCTGATTTCTTTTTTTCCAATAATTGTTGACCAATAAAATCCCAATATCTTCTTCTTATTGGATCATGTTTCTCAGATAATTCTTTACATAACTAAAAATGTAATTAAAAGATATAATTCTAAACATTAAAGTCATAAATATATATTCAATTAGATGAAACAATACCTTAAGAGCATTGTCGATATGAAATATTGAATTAGATGACTCGTCTGATATTGGTTTCTCTTGACAAATGTCTATAATACAGGCTAGTAAATGATTAACACGACAACCAGCATGATACAATTCCTCACATTTTTGTCTTACTTTTTCATTATAGGCCAAACCATTGCTGTCATGCATCAAAATACTAAAATAATTCATAATATCATTAATTTAATTATATATTTTATAGTTATAAATTGCATAAATAATCACCAACAGTACCCTCGAAGGTAATTCCAAGCACTCTCATTGCCTTTAACTAATTCTATTTTATCCAAGGTAAAGTCAATTTCTCTGTCAATTATATTTTGTTCAAACTTGGTTGTGTTATTTATGACAAAATAACGCTGATTCCAAGCAGAATTATTGCGAATATCTTCATTCAATAAATGTTCTGTATATTCCAACTCTTTCTCAAATAAACTGGATACATATTTATTATTAACACTTATCGTATAAATTTGTAATTAAAACTATAATCTATAATTTAAAAAAAAATAGAGATATTAGAAAATTATACTAACTTAAATGTTTTTATACACCATTGACGATGCTGCCAAACATGATAATTTTTTGCATCAATTTTTAAAATATTTTCTGTAAACTCTAATTCTCCACTAGCATCTTGGAGCCATTCAACAATAAGTTTCCTATGATGCCATACTTGATAATTTTTAGAATTATATTCTGTGAGTATATTAGTAGATTTTAATTCATCTCGTAATTCCTTTCCAAGAGCTTTAAGTATTTCTCTTCTATATTGCCATACTGTATAATTTGCTGGATTAAGATAGATACAATCTTCTGTTAAAGCTAATGCACGCTCTGACTTTTCACCAGATTTTAGAATAGCTCGGAAATAGTCATATGTGTCCCTAACTTAAAATGATAATAAAATTTTAGTAAATTGAAATATTATATTATATTAAAGAAATATTAAATAAAGATAATATAGTTTGTAAATATTAAAGTATCTATTATATAATATTTTTTATTTTATGTTTATAAAATATTAAATAAAATGAATTAATTATGAAATAAATGTATAATTATAACTTAAAATGTATAATTATGAAATAAATGTATAACTATAACTTAAAAGTATTTTAAAATAATAATAATAATAATTGAAATAATAAAATATACTATATATATATATTATATTTATATATATATATGTATATGCCTACTTAAGTTCTTTAATATCTACATAAATATTTATCTATCTTAAGTATGTAAGGTTATGTGTGAAATAATGCATTATGATAAGAGTATTAATACTAATAAGATATAATTATAAATCTTATAGTTATCTGAATATAATGAGTTATCAATAAAATTAAATAAATAACTTACATTTCAAAGAATAAGCAATTGAAACAATAGGATTAGGACCATCATCTTGAGGCACAGGAACTACATCTCTCCATTCCTCACGATCTCTATATAATACCCAGCTTGATTCTTCTGAGCTTTCATCAGAACTTTCCGTCATTTTTTATTTCCACGAAATATCGTAAACTGGTAAAAATGAAAATCTATTTGCACAATTGATCTATAATCTTAATTTTACCTCTTCAAACCTGTTAAGCCCCCCATTACAGATGGAAAAATGTCGATGGTATATCGATAGCTATCGTAATCGAAACTATCGATACTTTTTTTATAATTATCAATAATTTTTTTTTTTAATAATTTCTTGATACAAATATTTTTACAAATATTAAAAAAATTTAAATAGATTTTAAATTAGATTTTATTTATATCAAAATCTCATTTTAAATTCATTTTATACTACCATAATTGCCGGCTCAATTCTAACCAATCTCGTAACATCAATAAATTCCGCAATTGGCTAGAATAAAATAATAATTTCACAGAATTTTATACAGATTAAAGTATTCTATATTTTGCATAGTTATTGTTCTAAAGATGCATTATATATCTATATTTTATATATTAAAGATTAAATATATTGTAATTTTAAAAAAAAAATGAAAGTATCTTCAATTAATATATTTTGTTTGTGATTACGCGAGAACAAATAGTAGGAAAAGGACAGAAATAGACTAAAAATATCGAAATAATCATTTCTAAAGTACTACACTGAGAATAAAACTAAATAGACAAAAAGTAAATAACAGAAAATGAATAAAAATAGAGTAATAATTGATCTTCACCGCCATTTCTTGAATGCTGAAAATCGCTCTAAAAATTATTTTATTAAAAATATTCAAATTTAATCTTTAATTCTTACTTCATCCTGTTTTAAAGAAATATTTTTGATATTTGAAAGATGACACTAACGGTCAATTCTTATTTTATCTTTAATCTTCTTTAGTTATTTATAGTTCTTTAGTTATTTCATTTTTTAGTTTTATTTACATCCTAAAGATGGCGTTGATTCTTGAATTTTTGTTCTCTCATTCTTGGTTTCTTTATTTTTATTTTATATTCTTTTATTTCTCTTTTCTATTTATATACTTTGCAAAATAATATGATCAAGAGACAATTCTATTATCTCTTTAAGTTTATTGTCTTTTTTACATAATCTATTAATTAATTTATGAATAATTCAATTCACATTGAATTTGTCTACTACTCGTAATAATTAAAAAATCCATGAATTTAATACATATATTAGAAAAATAAAATAAAATTATTTTTAAAATCTTAATTTAGTTTTAAACTCAATTTTTTTTATTGAATTGAATATAATTCTTGCATTTATTATTCTAACTTATAAAAGACATACTAAACATTTTGATTTTTTACGTAATCTATTTAAAATATAGATCACAAAGTCCCATTAAATATTAGATTTATTCTATATTTTGTATGTGTAGAAATTATATATATTTGTTACCTTTGGATAATTGTTAAATATATTCTTTATTATATATAAAAAAAATTAATTCATTTGCGAAATTATTCTTTTGTAGAAAAATATGAAAATTTCTAGTAATTATATACAAAATTATTCATTACACATTTCCATTAAACAAAACAATACAACGTTTTTATTATTTAATCAATTGTGTCACCTGAACATACGAATCAACGTAGTTTTTTGTCAAAATACAGGAAATATGCTTATTATGATTTTCGTAATTTTATACTTAATTTGAACATAGAGATGTAAATATTTAAAGTAAACAAATTATTATGATCAGAAAAAATATAATTTATGCGAAAATTCGTGATTTTTTAAGTTAATGTACATATTACTTACTATTTGTTAACTGTTTTTGTTGTTCGGATATATTTATTTAATTTAAATCAAATTCGCTATGTGCTAACGCTTTCTTTCTTAAATAGTCTTTTAATCAATTGATAACAAAAAATATGTGTAGCAATCCTTGTCGCAGCACAACAGATTAAAATGCCAACGCTTGGACGATTGCAACATTAGCATGCCACTCTTTACAAGTAGAAGTTCCGAAGTGTTACTTTCATTTTTTATGAGCCATTGCACAGAGGTAGAACTTAAAAACTAAAACTAATGATAACTAATTTTATGGAAATTAATGTGTTTAATAGTTTATGAAATATTTAATATTAAAAAGAAGAAAAAAGAGAGAAAGAAGCAGAGAGAATATTCAGATATATAAAGCGAGACTTCATTTATAAAAAGAGATTCACTTATATATAAGCAAGCACTTAACAACTGTTGCTACACTATGCAATACCATTACTAAAATCTAAAAAATTATTTCCTTTCAAAATCAAATATCATTTAACTTCAGTTTTTTTGATGTATCATTATGTAAAGGCTCATCAAAAAGTTAGGGTTACACTTCGGGATTTCTCTTTGTTAGAAATTCTTTGTTATACAATAAAAAATAATTAATTCTTCTCCTCTTTCTTTTCAGGTTTTTCTTCTTGTTGTTGATTTTGACTTTGGCTTTGTCCTTCTCGTTCTGCGGCCATCTATATATAATAAAATAAATTAATAAAATACTTATATAATGTTATTAAAATTTTAAATAAATTTTAATAAATTTTTACATACTTTTTTATATGCCATTTCGAATAATTTGAGACTCGCTTGTTGTAATTCGTTTGTTTGTCTTTTAATTTCTTCTGGTTCTGTGTCATCTTTTTTAGCTAATGTTCCTCGCATTTTGCCAACCAAGTCCCTGAGTTTATCACACTATAAATAATTAATAAATAAATATTATGACAATAAAATCAAATTACTATAGTATAAATATCATAGAATATAATATGATATATGATAGAATAATGATTTTATATAATACTCATTATACATATTCTTACTTCATCTTGTGGTAATTGTGCTTTAAATTCTTCTAATTTAGATTCCGTATCGTGAATAATTCCTTCAGCTTGATTCACAGCTTCAACTCTTTCTTTTTTTATTTTATCTTGTTTAGCATATTGTTCTGCATTTTTCACCATATTTTCAATTTCATCTTTACTAAGACCACCACTTGATTGAATAACAACTATAAATAGAAATTTAAAAGTAAATTAAATAAATCAATTTTGTTAATGTATATATAAATTATATTAATCTATTTGTAAACTAAAAAAATATTGTAATTAATTTACACGTTTACATACTTTGTTGTTCTTTTCCAGTTCCTTTATCTCTAGCAGACACATGAACAATGCCATTAGCATCAATATCAAATGTGACTTCTATTTGTGGCACACCTCTAGGTGCAGGTGGAATTCCAACAAGAGTAAATTGTCCTAAAAGTTTATTATCGCTAGCCATTTCCCGTTCACCCTGATGTACTTTAATTTCTACTTGAGTCTGACCATCAGCAGCTGTAGAAAACACTTGACTTTTTTTGGTGGGAATAGTTGTATTTCGAGAAATTAATCGTGTGAATACTCCACCCAATGTTTCAATTCCTAAAAAATTTAAATATTAAATTTTAAAAATTCTCTAATATATCTAAGAGAATAAATATTTATAAAAATTCAGTAGATTATAGTTTTCATTTTGATCAGAGAGAAGATTAGTTCTAACAATCATCATAGTCTAGAAATAATTTTAATTAAAAATATAAAAAAAAAATAGTAGATGTAAATACCAAGTGACAAAGGTGTAACATCCAAAAGAAGAACATCCGTAACATCTCCAGCAAGAACACCACCTTGAACTGCAGCACCTACAGCTACAGCTTCATCAGGATTTACAGCTTTTGATGGTTGTCGACCAAAAATTTCTTGTACAGTTTGTTGAACTTTTGGTACTCTTGTCATACCACCAACCAATAATACTTCACCAATATCAGATCTTGTTACTTCAGCATCAGAAAGTGCCTTTTGACATGGCTGAATAGTACGTTTAATTAAATCAGCAACAAGATTTTCAAATTTACTTCTTGAAAGCTTAAGATTTAAATGTTTCGGCCCACTAGAATCCATAGTTAAATAAGGCAAATTTATATCAGTTTGCAAAGAACTAGACAATTCAATCTTTGCTTTTTCAGCAGCTTCTTTCAATCGTTGCATGGCCATTGCATCTTTAGTTACATCTATACCTTGCTATACAAAGAAATAAAAATAGTATTGAAATATCATATATAATAGTACATAAAAATATATGTGATACATATATAAATAGCATGAATTATTGCAATATACATACATCTTTTTTAAATTCTGATACAAGGTGATTAACCAATGCATTATCAAAGTCTTCTCCTCCTAAGAAAGTATCTCCATTTGTAGATTTAACCTCAAAAACTCCTTTCTGAATTTCCAAAATTGAAATATCAAAAGTTCCACCTCCTAAATCATATACTGCAATACTGAAATATATATCATCTATATAAAATATGGTTCTTTTATTAAATGATATTCAAAAATGTCACTAAATTAATCAGTAAATAATTTCAGCATATATAATATATAACTCTAAGAGACGAAAAATAATAGCATCATTTTTTTTTTATGTATTTCATAAATAGATTAATATATTTAATACATAATTAAAAATATTGAAATTCTTACATTCTATCTTCTGTTTTGTCCATGCCATATGCAAGAGCAGCTGCTGTTGGTTCATTAATTACTCTAAGTACATTAAGTCCAGCAATTTGACCAGCATCTTTAGTAGCTTGTCTTTGAGAATCATTGAAGTATGCAGGAACAGTAATTACGGCATTTTTTACTGATGTATTTAAATATGATTCTGCTGTTTCTTTCATTTTCATGAGTACAAATGCACCAATTTGACTAGGAGAATACATTTTACTATCACCTCCTTGTACCCATGCATCTCCATTAGAGGCACGGACAATTTTGTAAGATACACTTTTCCTAAAATTACAAATTATAAATTTATTTAAAAAAGAAATATTTAATTTATTAACATATATGTATGTAAAGTACATACATATCTTTTTTTACTTCAGGATCATCGAATCTTCGTCCAATTAGTCGTTTTGTAGCATAAAATGTGTTTGATGAATTAGTAACTGCTTGACGTTTAGCTGGCATACCAACTAAACGTTCTCCTTCTAAAAAGATTAAAAAAAAAAAAAAAAGAATAATAAATCATTTCTAAATCCATTTTAGTGAATTCATTTTTATAATTTTTCTTACATTTTTCTTGTTATTCTTAAATACATATAATTTAGAAACATACTTCCAAATTTAAAAACAATTATCTTAATAAAAAAAATTGAAAAAAATATAAAAATTATTATACTTAAAATATAGAAAAACTATGTAACAATACAGAAAGATTTGTCATTCACCCTTTTGTAACAATTATTTAATACATATAGAAAAAAATTTTCTAATTATGTAACATAGTGAAAATATATAATATATAATATAGTTTCTAACCTTTACTAAATGCTACATAAGATGGAGTCGTTCGTGATCCTTCTGCATTTTCTATAACTTTAGGTTGTTTTCCTTCCATAACTGCTACACATGAAAATGTTGTTCCTAGATCAATACCAATGACTGCTCCTTTTACACCTTCAGATCTGAATAAATAATACACTTACTTTTAAACATAATTTAACAAGATAATTTATATTATATTAATAGTAAAATATACAATTATATATATATAAAACTAATTTAAATATATAAATTTATCATAACATGATTTAACTATTGTAATTAATTTACTTGTATCTATATTGTTGCAAATCTGTAAATCGTTGGGGCATGTTCAAAGTAGGAGCCACAACCTGAAAAACATTAAATTTATATTAAGATTGTTGTATTTAATATACAATTGTTGTACTAATATACTGTAATAGTAATTATAACGTAAAAAAAATCTACTATAATAATAGTATCATAGAGTAATAAAAAGATACAAATATAATAATTATCAATAATGTTACATCTTTTTGTAATCAATTTAAAATATATAAATATTATATTGAAGATAGATCACGTGCCGGTAATGTTTAAGTTTTAATAGAAAGGATATTTAAGTACACAAAGTGTTGACGAAATAAAAATAAATATATTACAATAAACTTATTCTTATGATATAGTAAATTATCATTAACATTGTATAAAGTAAATACAAAGAAAAAATGTTCGATAAATGAAATTGAAACGGCGTGTCGTACAAATCGCCATCGGAACTTACATTTTTAAGAATTGTGCTGAATTGTTGTTTTCTAGTAATATCGCAGGTTATATTGCTACAACTACGAGTTAATAATCTTGCAGCAGTCAGCATCTTGATTTTATACGTTTTTATCGCTTAAATTTATGAAAAACTTAAAAAGAGACGCGAATACTCTAACTTCACGTGTAGTGATGCAACCTTCACAGAGACTAATAATGCGCACACCATGCGCGCAATAGAACTCCTTCCATTTCGTCAACCAATAAAGATAATATTATTTAACCAATGGGAATTCAGTTCTTAATGGATACACGAATCACTGTATTGCATGGCCTTCCTGCTCTTAGTTACTCGAGAAATCGAGAATTATCTATCCCGAATATTCTACTAGAATATAGATGTCGTAATCATTAATCGGACAAATAATAAAAAATTGAAATCAAAAAAATGAAATAAATAGTTTATATAATAATTTTAATTATTGTTAATGTAATATTATCTATTTATTATATAAATCAAAAGATATAGTTGCTCAAAGATTAAGTTTGTATATGAAGATGTTGCGAAGATATTACGATTACTTCCGGAATTTAAAAAATGATGTAAAAAGATAACGGTATTACATAATTCAAAATTATAAAATAATAATTTATTCAGTATTAACAAGGAATATAACCAGGTATGAAAAATATTATTTTATTTAAATTAAGTTATTTAAACTATTTTAATAACAAAAAATAGAAAAGGTTAATATGTATTTATTACTTATTATTTATTACTTATTCATTATGATATATGAAGATTTTCTATAAATGAAAAAATTTCATCATAATAGAATTACTTTGTATTATTCTCTTTTAAATGTTAATTAGTTAAAACAATTTTTTTATAATTGCTTTTTATTTAGCTAGAACTATTTTGCTAAATAAGTAGTTTTTTTTTTATATCAATAATGTTAATTTTGATGCACAAATTTTAAATAATATTATATAATATCATGTTATAATATATACTATTATATTCTAAAATCATTAATTGTAGTTTGTGAAAATAAATTAAATTTAGAAAAGTATATACATAAAAAAATAGACAAGATATTATATCATTTATTTCATTAAATAATCTCTCTGAAATTAATAAATTCATAATTCTAAGTTGATATTTTTCTTTCATAATATTATTATAGAGTTCAATTCATAACTATTTATATTTTTATAATGTTTGAATTTGAATTTTATATAATTTTTTAGCAATTATTATTTATTAATCTATCGATTAAAAATATAAAGATATTTAATGTTTTAAACTTATATACAAAAAAAAAATAAGTATTTCTATTTTATTAAATGATACATTTTTAAAATACAATTACTTTTGTTGTATATATATATATTACAAATATGAAAAATATTAAATACGAACTTACACAAAAGGTATAGAACGTATTGATATAATTGAGTAAATAGTTCTTACAAACTATATTAATAATATATTTCATTTATATTTATTAATTTTCAATTAAAAAAAATTGTAACTTAGCAAGAAAAAAAAATAAATTATATAAATTTATACCTTCTATGTAAGGAACAATATTGATTAACATAATTGATAGTATTTTTTATTTATAACAATTAAATAAAATTTGTTATCTACAATTACAAATAGCAAAAAAATTATGAATTTTTTTCTTTCCAAAGTGAAAGATTTGGTGATCCATTTTTATGTATTGTACAATTTATTAATTCATTTCTGAAAATTTAAATCATTTATTTTTTATTTATGTGATAAATAATTATTAATATTTTAAACATTTATTCATATAAGATATCTAACTTACAAAAATCGATCTTTTAAAAGAAATGCTCTTGGTTGTATCAAACTCAGTCTTTCACCATTGTAGCATAAAATTTGTGTCATTGTGATTTTTCGGATTTCATCTAATTGATTCGAGGTAAATGATCCTGGGCTGTTTGCATTTTCATACCAATATCTGTCACCTATATTATAATATTATAATCAATGAAAAAATACACTAATCAAAATTAATAGATTAATAAATTAATAAATTATACTAAGCATCGATTCTAAACATTGAAATAAACAAAAATATTAGAGGTTATTTTTCAAGTTATAAACAATTTGATCTTACATTAGACATGGAATGATAATAATACAATTAAATTCATTTATAATTTGAAAAGTAATTTTTAATCTATATTTTTGCATATTAATTTTTTCATTTGTTTCAAGATTCTATAAAGAATCTTTCAAAAGGGTTTCATATTTCTATAAACACTCTATATAATATCGATGTGATGTAGCTTTACGTACTTTTATGATTAAACATGGATATCGATAATACTTACCAAAACGAATATTTCGAAAAGTACGACCCAATAAACAAAGAAATGTTGGTCCTAAAACTGAATCGGGTAACGGTGCTTCCGAAAGCAATGCTGTCACTAAATCTATATCCTCTACTTTTCTGTGAATTAAAAAAAAAATACAAATAATATAATACAATACAAAATTTATTAATTGAGACAAATTATAAAATCAAAATATAAAATTATAAATTGAAATATTCAAGTTTAAAAAAATTGCAATAATTAAGCGTTTTTGTATGTTCAATTTTATATCAATATTATAAAAAATAAAATCTACAATTAGCAATTATTATTCACTTACTTATAAACTTTTCGAAGTCTGTCTATAGTATTTTTAGACATTGTACCTCTAAGATCTTCGAAACTAATGATATGAGGTAAATTGCAAAATGATCGCCATCTAACATAAGGTGGTAAACCGTGGTCTCTTCCTTGTTGTATGATTTGTGCAGCGTAATCCACGGCGATATCGTTGCTTTTTCCATCGTGAAAATATCTTTCCAAAAGGATTTCATTCAGTCCCGGTGGCAATGGCTTCCTAGAATGTCCCGCTGTCGCGAAAATTAAATCTTGCATCCTAGATTGTCATTAAAACCAAGTTCTCATGGGACACCATGTTAGCGTAACAATATTTAAAAAAATTTTTATCCAAATTTCACATGTTCATTTTTGGTAAATCATTTTTTTTTTCAAATACTATTTTTTTTAATAATAATTTAAGAATTAATCGATCTTTTTGTTCTCTCTAATAATAATTTCTTTATATTTAAATAATAAATACAAAGAAATACAAATCGAATCTGAATGTTAAATGTCAAATGATTCTAAAATTAACAATTTATGAATCTATAAAAATCGCGCAACATTTTACTATTACATTTCATAATTGTTATAAGATTTGAAAGATTGCAACAAAAATTTAAAGCAAACATTTGTACAAACGATTCTTCGAAATCAAATAATTATAAATCAAATGATTTATTTGAGATAATGGCATTTTACGGCATTAATGCCTTCAAGTTAAATCATACGAAATGATTATATAATACTATCTAAATATATTTTCTACATATTTTCTACATATTCTCTTATAAAATGCGAGTTTAAGGAAATTTTTTACTGAAATTATATTTACACATAATATTTCAACTGACCTGTAGCGCCGACAATCAAGCGATCAATAGCACCAGCTTCATAGAACTCTTGCGGAGCGTAGAAGGCCGATAGTAAGGACCTTTCTCCAGACTTTGACGCCGATCGCGAGTCAACTAGGTCGAGGGTTTTTGGGGTCAACGTGGCAATGAAGAAGAGTCCAGCAGACGCGACAGCGTTCGAAAGTGTCGCATCCGTTCGACTATCGTAGTTTCGAAAATAGCCTCGATGCGTTAAGCGTAATTGGTATCTTTCGATATTAAAAAAAAAAAAAAAAATAAAAATTTACATAAATTAAACATAAATTAAAACATTAACGAAATAACGAATTGTTAATATAGAATTGGTTACAAATTTCGTTACACCGATCTATCGAACGATTGGAATTATTACGTCGAATTAATTATAAAGCGAATATAGAAGAGAAATACGTACTTGTCGAGAGTTGTTTCGCCGAGAACAACGGGTAGAAACTCGTTATAAGTTATATGCTCCATTTCCGCGATAACGATCCTTCTTGCTTCCTGATAGAGCCTCTCATCTTCCCAGTGAGGATTCAGTTGTCCCAGGGCAGTAGCGACTCGATTATGTTCACGTAGAAAAAGTACATGCATTAGAGTGAGACCAGGGTTCTCGTTTACCCGCGAATCCCCGCTAAGAAAACACGGGAAAGCTTTGTTCGCGCTTCTGCAACTTTCGTACTTGGGCGAAGGCATGGGCAAGTTCTTCCTTTGCGTATTAAGCAAACCGCCTTTGCCGGATCGGAGAGCTTTCGCTACGTCTTCGGAACTGCCGTAAAGAGGGGAAAGATCCAAATACGACGACGCTTGGTTGATCTGCTGTCGAGGACCCAATTTGCATCCCTGTAACGTGTTACATAAATTTTTAAGAATCAAACTCTCTCTTCGAAAATAATAATAACTTTCTCAACTCTGTGAATTACCTCGTTTACTTCAACGCGAGACGCGTAGACAGTTTCGTAAGAATTGTTGCAAAACGGATTTTACTCGCACGGTTATGCATTTCTATTATTCTTCGACAATTTACCTGTAACGAATTTCCTGGGTGCGGCGCCGATCTAGAATATTCCATGCAACCGACAGCGTTATCGGCACGAATCGGGAAGCATTCCGGATGAAAGTGTTCGTAATCCACGTCGCAACACTTCAATTTCGCTCCGTCGGGCAGTTCCATCTTGGGCGTGTGCGCAAGATCGTGGACGAGAAATTGGCCGAAGAGTGCAGTGAGCGCCATTAGGTAGGGATGCTTGAGGTCGGATCCACCTGAATGCACGTTTAACGAGACATCTCTGGCGCTTGGCAAGTCTATACGCGGTAAAGAGACGCCGTCCACGTATTCAGGCGGCAAGAATCGGACGTAAGCTTCCAGAGCGGCACCCCAAGTCGGATGTAAACCGTTATTGCATTTCCCGCTGTGCGTCCTGTAGCGAGGATCGATCTTCTTGCAACTGGCCATCACTTGCAAAAACGTAGGTGAATCGGGACAATTGATGGGGGCAACCGATGGCAACACGGATGTCGCCTCTTTCGACGACATGTTCAAAGCCTCCACCAACATCACGGCCATCGTTTCTATTCGTAGGGCTCGCCTCGACAGATTTTGAGCGTGCTCGGTTATCTCGTGCGACGCCCCAAGAAACCACGAGGGTGAGCCGTGATTTAAATGCGTGCGCGAGTTCAGGATCGCTCGTTCCGCCTGCTCGTATTTCTCCATAGAGATATTCGTACGTCTACCCAGATCCAGTAACATGTTTGATGGTAAAGTAGTACCGTCCACGAGTACAGATGTAGTGAGGAATCTGCGAATCGGAATCTAAAGATAAGAAATATAAGCTTGCCCCTACGTAAAAGCACAAGCCTGTTTCGTTCGAATTCATAAATTATATATTTCTAAAGAGAGTGAAAACAATGTTGAAGAGAGAAAGAGAGAGAGAGAGAGAGAGAGAAAAGAAAGAAATAAAACATTAGAGTATTAACATTGTGAGAATGTAACGTTGTGAGAACGTGATGAAAATACTATGATAACGTTACACTTTCCAGTTGGGATGAATTCGTGAGAAATTGTTTAATAACTTGTATTATACCTTGATGTTACCTAATAATTGTCATGTAAATTCAAAAGTTCTCTTATTATTTATCTTGCCAATTACACGATAAGATCAATCATTAAATCGCAATTACATTAGTTGTTTCTATATTTGTATATTTGCAACTGAAATGGAGTGTGCAATTAAACACGTAACTTTTCGCAACGTACGATTTCCCGTTAAGTCAATCTCTTCGTTATAATAAAAAAAAAAAAAAAAAGAAAAAAGGAAAAACGAGTTTACGAAGTATCGCGTGACTTATTCCAACATTCGTTACAGGTACTGCAATGAACCCGAGAGACCTTGTCTTGAAGATGGCATTTCGCCTCATTCCGTATGGCCTATTGTTCGTCGTCCCATTTATCGCGTTAAATTCATTCATCGTTTCTCTTATATCTCGAAGCCAAGTCTCAAGTGGTTAATTACTTTTTTTTATCATGTTAATGCGATACAGAGAACGAAAAGAATTCGATCGACCTTAAGAAAAGATCGAAGAAGATTCGTTACTTGACATTTAAGTTTCTTCCTGGTTCTTTTGTGATTTTCTTACGTAATCTTCTCCACTCCCATGATTAGTGTTCGTATAAATTGGTATTATTCGAAGAAGCTATTATTCGAGAGCGTGATTCGAAGAAATTTTTAATTCGAAAAAACTTTTTTTAAATTTTTACTCTCTATCCGCTAAAAGCAAATTCGAGTTAAATCTTTGGATAAAAAGAATTGTCCAATATTTATACAAATTGGAACGTAATGTTATTTTATTTTTTATTTTATATCTATGAATGAAAAAAATCGAAGTAAATACATCAAAATAATAATAAAATTGAAGTTTTTAAATGAAAATATACGATTCTCTTTTGATTTTCATTATTTCAAATAAATGATGTTTTGTTAACTACTTTCTATGAAATTTTATTTGATGATGTAGTGAATGAGTAGAAGTCATTTAACACAAAAACTTTGATTTTGTAAGATATGTAATTAAAATTATTAATTTTCTGATACATTGGATGCATTCATAAGTTCATTTTACATCGTATTTTATATAAAATACACAGTTTCTTGCATATACATTTACAATTCTTCTTAGTAAAAATATTTACAAATTTAAATCTGATGCACATTCAAAATGTTATAAATATTATTACATTGTTTTATGCAAAAGATTTCATTAATATTATATATATACTATCTAATTAATTTTTTCAACGTTCAGAATTTATATTAAAAATAAATACAAGCACATGGCCTTTTCCTTTTACTATTGTAGTAAAATTACATCATTAATTAAATGTTGAAATAATTCTATAAAATAGAAGGTATTTATTTGAATTATAAAATATTTGCTTAAAAAACCTTTCAAAACTAAATGCTGTAATTTTTATCACAAAAATAAATCACTATGAATAGTGATGTTTTCCTATTGTACACATGAAGTTACATTTCATCAAATTTACTCATTGACAAGCAACGTAACGTTATTAATCGATATTCTAATATTTTTGATAATATTTCTTTTTCTCGGTAAAATATTTATTTTTAGTCCATAATAATGATTGATAATTGATACAAGGATAAGATTTTAAAGATATAACTATGCATATTTTTAATTTTGACGTTATCTTTAAAATGTAAATGAAAAAATCGTTTCTAAATATTGAATGTATCAAATGTTAATTTTATAGATGAAATAACTTCAAATTTCACTAGAATCACTGTATGCCAGTGAAGTGGCCGCGTTTCGTTTTATCCCGTAAAATGAAAACGCAAAACACTCACCGCGATAGGAAGAGAAATATAGCGTTGATCGATCTTCGTCTTATGCACACGGACATTTTTTTCAAAACCATCCCAGTGTGATAATAATTGATAAAATTCATTTGCCTCGTAAAATTTCGCAAGAGCCGCGCCGGGTATGCGCAAGAACACGAAGCGGTAAACCTGAACTGAGACCGATCCTCGAACGAAAGTAAAACTTCAGTCCGTTCAGTGGGTTCAAAGAGTGGGGCCAAGTAAGGATCATGTTAATATAGGGTGTCAACGATGTATTGCTCGATCGACGTATAACACTTGAAAGATATGGTAAAAGCGCATTGTCGTTGCAGCTGGATTGATATTATGAACAAGACCAAGGTTCACCTTTCATAGACTATGTTATTCGTAGTCGCGGTTGGACTACGTACAGTTTCAAGGCTCCAAAGTGCATTCACACTTTCGTATATATCGCATGCTGTATATATACATATGTTGCGTGTTCTTTTACAGCATACCTCGTGTATAGCCTCTCAATGCCGTTGCACTATGCTAATTGACACTTACAGGCTTGACTGTAATGTTACCTATAGATTGAAATTCTTGAACACGATGTTGCGAATGATTAACTGCGTTGGTTATACGGACTCGAACACACGCCTACAATCTGGATGCGGCAATCCACAAAAGGACTACGTGTCATGTGTGATTATTTATATTCAGCGTGGGCAGATAAACTAAAATAAATAAGTTTAAAGAATGAAATAATTTTACGAGAATTATTTGCGTAAAGATAATTATCCGTATACATTTTTTTTTTTTTTTTTACAAACGATCGAAGTTAATTATCTCGAAAATGATTGAAATTCAGGATTATATTTCTTATCGAATATTTTAATTTTATAAATATACGTTAAATGATATTGACACGTTAAAAAATATATAAGTAAATGATGTACTACAAACATAACTAATTCGAGTTTGGGAAAGTTTAGTTCTGAATTAAACGAATATATTATTTTTTATTTATTCTCATTTTATATATAAAAAGAATAAAATCCTTTTCAAGAGTTGATTTAACATTTCATGAAAAAAATATTATCTTGAATTGAATTTAATTTATAAAGTATAAATAATTTTGAGAATACAATTTTATATTTTGGATCCAGGGTATCTATAACTACTTAAAAATAAAACTGTCATTAGAGAGGCCTTGAGCACTTTTATTTTCGCTCTATGTGCCACTGCTTACATTATTCATTTTTTTTTTTTTTTTTTTACTATTGTTTGTTTCCACGATAATTACTCACTTAAAATGTATTGAAATTGTCTATCATTGCGTCCATATTAGCATTTATTGCTGAAATTACAGAATCCATTTTCAAGAACGGATATCATCTGTGTTATCAAGTACTGCTCCACTATAAGCTAAATCCCAATAATGTTCAACTTGGTGTTTTTTAAAATGCTCTCGAGCCATTTTTTCAATTGGACAAACTTTAAATTTGATTTCTCCAAAATGACGTTGTTTGCTAGTACCTTCCCATACGAGAACACATTTGTTCGGTACATCATTTCCATCATTATCTTTTATAATATCTTCTTCCCATTTAATTCGATTCATCATTAACCGTTTATATTTACTTAATTGTTTTGCTCCTCCTTCTACAACAACAACATTACAGTCTCGGAAAAGCATTACACAGCCTGTGAGATAAAGTTGTTTTGCATTTGTTTCCACTTTAAATTTCTTTGAAGCGTTATTTAAAAGGTCACGTATTCTGTAATAACAATATCAATATTTTTTTTTACGTAATATAAATATATATTATATTTATTCATTTGTAATAAACTTACCTGTAAACAGCTACATGTACACCGAGTGTGGTATCTTCCTTAAGTTTTCGCGCTTTCTTTTCACGTCGCTGGTCGGCAGTAAGTCTTCGAGCTGCATTAGCATCTTCATGAGCTTTTAATCTTTTAGCCATTTGTTGTCGAACATGAGCTTCTATTTTCGTAGGATCTTGAACAGCTTCTGTACCTAACACTCGCATAAGATTCGAAATTCGTAATTTTGGTTCTGGAGGTGGTTCGAGACCTAATCGAATTTTTTCTTGTTCCTCTTTCCAAGCTTCTCGTCTATTTTGTCTTCGTAATTTTTTGCGTTCCTTTTTCGTTAAAAATACAGGCATATATATAGGTTTTAAAGGATCAGCTAAAATATAAAAAATAATTAATCAATATTATATAGATATTTTTATTATATAATTTATCCGAAATAAATTGTATACATGTATTAAAAAATACATACTTGGTGGTCGCATTTGCGTAGGATGTTCTACTAAATTTGTAATAGTGGAGCTTTTAATAGTTGTGGATTCATTTTCGTCTGGGTATCCTCCTGTTAATATAACAGAATCCCACCATTCTACGTTAGGCACATCTTCGCTTAGAGCTTCTGTTTTTGGAGCTATGAGCGCTAATTTAGTTGCTGAACTTATACCAGTCTTTCTAGCAATTTGACTAATTTCATTTTGTAACTTTTCTAACTGAGCTCTCATACGAATTCTTTCAGCTAATTGTTGGAACTTTCCAGGTTCATGAAATTTGAGAGTACGTTTGCCTCGTACCGCAGGTTTTACACCTATTCTAGTATCAAAAAAGTGTGTATCTTGAATTTCTTCTGGACCTTTTGATTCTTGTAATTGGGCTTTAAATTCTTCACGTTTTTTTGCTCTAATGTTAGCTTTTAATGTTGGCACTACTTGTGTTAATTGTACTTCTTTGCCTGTTATATCTACAGTTCTGCCAGATTCATCCAAAATTAGAGGAGTTGGTTTATCTGGAACACTGACATTACCTAATAGTCCTGAACTTAATTTACTTCTAATTTGAGCTTGCAAAGCAGCAATTTTTCGTGCTTTGTCGGAATCTGTTTTACTTAATAAACCCTGATTATACATGCTTCCTACAGTTGGTAAAGAATCTCTTTTAAGTAAAGGTTTTACCGGTGGAACCTCTTCTTGTTTTATAGCTTTTAATGCTCTTTTTCTTTCTTCAATTTCTTTTTGGGCATTAGCCATCATTTGTCTTATCTAAATGAAAGCAATGCAATTAAAATAATTAAAAATTTAATACTTATATTTATATTAATATGTAAAGTACCTTATCAGCAGATAACTGTGCTTCCGTTGTCTTTTCATTTTTGATTTCATCATCCCTAAATCTAGGTTTCTTGGCATCTTTGTCTTTATCTTTATCTTCCACATGATTCCGTTTTTTACTTTTCTGAGCTGCTTTGGCATCATCATATATTGCAAATATTTTTTCAGTTAATTTTGAAGCTTTCTTATCTTCCAATAAAGCGGATAATTTATCTGCGAAATTAAAAAAATAACAAACATTTTCTATTTCATAGAGATAATAAATTTATATATAAAATTATATATTAAATTTCTAATTAATTATTTAAACAATATAATTAATCAATTCATAATATTAATTATCACAAACCTGCTGTTTTGCGTTTATCGTAACCTGAAGTAATACAATTGACAGCTGTAGTCACAATAGCAGGTTCCCCAAAACCAAGAAATTTATGAACTGCTTTTTCTATTTGTGGTTTCATTTCGTCTATTTCTTTTCTTGTTAAATAAGCCATTTTTATTACGATTGTTTCACAACATAACCTCTATAAATTATAAGGTTAAGTATCGCATTTTAGTTGCACTTCTATATGGGAACAATTATTTTATATTCCAAGAAGTACCAAAGATTCAGTTGTTTTAAAAAAGATTGTCATGAGTATTTTTGTTTATAAAACAATATTTTTTCCGAATTAGATATTGGCAATCATACTCAAATATTATCGACATCACATTGAAATACTGTAATTGTTATTTAGTAATATTTAGTTACTTACTAGGTTTTATATTCATAGTGATAATATCAATAATTTCCCTAGAATAAGCATGAAAATTCCTAGGACAGTTAAATAGTGGAAATTATGTATTATAGTAAATTTGGAAATTGGATATAATAAATTTTTGAAATGAGTTTTATTACTATTGTAGGAATTAAGGCAAATAAGTTGTAGATGCTGATTAAATATATATATTACATTATTTATTAACAATTATTAATACATATATCGATACACTTTCCTGTTTAAAAAAATAAAAGAAAGGATTTTTCAGATCATTAACAATATTTTTTTCTTCTAAAATTTAACTATTATAAATATTTAGCTTTTGTTTAATTTATTTAAAAAAAATTAATTTAAAAAAAAGAACATCGATATTTGTAATAATTAATAAAAATAGAATTTTATTCAGTTCGTTAAATTAATAATAACAATAATTATTATAATAATTATGAATATTTTGAAACAAGTAAATCACGCAAACTTCTGAAAATAGTTCTTTAAATATTGGAGATTTATTGCCGCAGAATACGATAGAAATTCTTAAAAATCATTAATAATGATTTTAGATATAAAATTCTATGACACTAACTTTATATAAAACTAACAATGTAAATTCACAAATTAGGATAAATTTGATGATTTTGAAAAATTTTTGATTCTGTTGAAATTAATAATTATATTTGCATCATATTTATATTTATGAACGTAAATTATCAGTTGTTAAAAAAAGTTGTTAAAAAAAATGCGCACACCAATTTTTTCTAGAACATTCTACATATACATGACTTAAGAAACGAAAATTGTTTAATGTAAAAGTTCTACAATTTTAATTGAAAAACGTAGTAATAAAATTTAGAAAAGAACTATTATATATATAAAAGAAATCTAATGGTAAATCATGTTAAGCCAAGGACAAATTCAATAAGATTTATTGTTTCGCATAAACTTGTTCAACAAAATGTATGAAGGTGGTAGGGGATGAAGACAGCTTTGGAAAGTAGTGGAATAGCATTGGACCGACAACCGCAAATGAAAATGGTAGAGGGAACTATGCAGTTCCACGCTTCCTTGGTGACCGATGAGGCCAATTCTAGAAGACCACATTTGTTTCATTCGAAACTGTTGTCCTAAACTTTTCTGTTAATTGAAACGAAGAAATTGGAGTACTCGTATCTGTTGTTTTAGACTACTATCGAACGGAAATTTTACAAAAACTCTGGATGCAGTGTGGACAAATACACTCAAAAGGAATCGAGTCAACTTCACAGAAAAATACGTTGATTAAAGCTCTTTAAATAATCTTAGAAAAGCTTACTTGACTAGAAATCTATAAAGAGGATTGGTAATTTTAGTCGGTTTTTGCGATCAATAGAAATCAATCAATCAGATATCATTTATAAAATGTCCTGTGCTTAAGATGTTATGATGAAAGCATTGCAATATTCCAATTAAAAATTTCTTAAAAATATATTTTCCTAAATGTAAAATAATTAAAGGGATTTTTATAATCATCCGTTACAATTGTTTTATTAGTTTCGTATACAGGCAATTTTATCAATACAATAAAATATCTGCTCTTATTCTTCTTCAATTTCTTGGGGATCGATGCGATAATCCGAAATCTTCGATACAAAGTCGTTAATTCTTCATTGAACAAGATCGAAACCAAAATTACCAATTAACTGTTTCATTCCACAGTTGTGTATATAAAACTTTTCTCATTGAATTTCATTCAGTAATTTATCTCGATAACCGACTTTTTTCGCTAGTGGTCCCGAAATAATACGTATTTCCATAGCGTACGCGACACGATACACCGGTGACAGTCCACTGTCCACGCGTATACCGGGACGCGTATCTAGACCTCTACTAAAATTCAGTCACAACGTATCGAGCCAGTCGTGTTTCTTCGTAAATTTAACGATTTTACCGTGGCAGACGTGGCCACGTCCTGAAATGATGTACGGTTCGCTCGTATGACTCGGTAGCTAATGCTTTAATATGCGCAAAGGGTGCCATGCCCGTGTCACGCGGATTACCGCTAATTGTAGTTTATGCTTTATACTACGCTATTCTCTTGTACGTTCTGTCGTCCGTTGGGTATTCGATATATATATATTATACATATATATACAAACCTGTATGTTTATTTGTATAGGTGTCTCCCCTATGAGTATACATCCATATAACAATTTGCGAGAACGCGCTCATTATGTATAAAGCTTGTACAAGTTTTAGTCGCTTTTAAATACAAATGTCATCGCTTGTAAAGATAAAAGCGAATTGGAGAATTGTATTCTTATACAGATGTATACTTGAAAGTTAATCATGATTTTTTAAATGATTCAGAATTACGTTCGAGATTTCTTTTTCTTTTCTTTTTTTTTTTTTTTTTTAATTTTGGCGCAATGATGCAAGATGTTTAGAGCCGAAAGAATTTGATTTCGTAATGTTTCGTCGTAACGCTTATGTAATCTCTAGCATCTCACGATACTCATCTTACGTTTAATCATTCTAGAACGTTATAAATTTTGATGCAAGGATAGATCTTAATTTCGTAATATTAATTAACGGAAAGTTTTTTTTCGGTATAATCGCGTTACATACCAACCTTTTTCCACTATCAATTACAAAACATATTCTTCACGCGAAGTTCGTACGTTTAAAAATAACAACACTTTACAAATTAAACCGAAGTGTATGTATGCGCAAGGACAGAAAGTTCAAACTTTCTCGTGTGTTCGTCAATTTCGCTAACATAACTGACACACCGCGCCCCTATCTCGCAATTAAACGTGCCTATATCTATCCACTGTGTATCCAAACACAGGATCTTTTGTACGTTCACGGCCAAACAGACGAGTATGAGTTAGCCAACAGCACCGAGACAGTCGATTCACGCGGATATTCCCCGTCTCTTGGCACTATTCTCCTATCACTGCGACCGGTTTGTCCATTCGTTTTCAATTTTGCGATGATGCTGGCAACACTAATTACGCCTGTGTTTCTTCATCCGCGATCCGAATTCAACGGCGCGTCATTTCTGTTTCGAAATGTCGTTACTCCGGTGAAAGGTAGGCAACTATAGTTCAGTTCAAGTCCCCTTCAAATGTATAAATAGAATTATAACGGCAAAAAGACGATTTATTTTTAATCAACTTACCTCCTCGCACGTGATGCACATTGTTGCACGACGATCACACGACGTACTTGATTTAATTAAGCATTTAGACTTAAACTGCGATGAAACGGAAATATTCTCGTATATATACTCGATTTGTTCCATGTTTTAATTTTTGTCGCAAAAATTAATTAAATATATTTTATTAGTGTCTGTATAAATATAAAGTATTATATTTAAATTTATGAATTTTATTAGAATTATGCTGCAAATGTTGCTATGCTATAATACTAATTGCTAATTTGTTGCGTTTTTCTGTCGCGAATAATTAATCTTTTATTTTAAAATTATATACATAGATACATGAAAATTTAATTATATCTCTGTAACATTTAATTGCAAGTATTAATTTCAATTATTTTGCATGAAATTATGAACATATATATAGAAATTTACATTTTTATTACAAATAACAAATAGTATTTTACATTTTAATTAATTTCGTTTTTTTTTTTTACATGAATATAATTTTTTATTATTAACAATCGTTAACGACTTGTTGAAGGAGATCTCAATTGCCGTGATACGTAGAAGAAAAATCGTAAACTATGCATACCATTCTCTAGGATGATATGCTTGATAACGTCAGACAAAACTTATGCTTTGGTTGTATCGTTAATCTTCTAGTCGTTCTACTTGTTCGTGTCGTTCACATAATCTGATCTACAATACTTTTGGTGTCCAAATAAACCTGCCATATCTATTATAGATTCATATCTATCAGCAATATATTATTACGTGTTCACGGTCATTGAAGAAATCTTGATTACGAAAGTTCATATAAAAGTAAATAAGGAGAATAAATTCTTCTTAGCAAAATAATGGAGAAAGATTAAGATATTCTAAAATTTTTTTACTCGAGATAATTATATATAATTATACATATAGAGTTGACAAGTTAAGTGGAACGAAATACGTACCATTTGGAAAATATTAATTTTTTACGGCTGTTTTGTACGCGATAATAAAATTTATTTCAATAAATCAATAAGAAAAAAAGAAAATACGAAACGAGTTGTTGAAACGATATGCTTTATTCTAAAATGGATTGGGAATAAAGATAACAGAATACATTTTCTATAATATATTTTACATTATAAACCAACCATACATCATCATAATAATATCTTATACTCTTAAGCCTAAGCGTGTTTTATCCTATATTCTCGTTTATATACTTCCTTCATATTTATACTTTTGTTTACTTCTTCATAGTATTTATATATATATTTTTTATTTATATTCATCATTATTTATAATATACTTTATATGCTATATTATGTATACATAATATCATACACGTTTTTTTTTTTTCACGCACGTCCCAGGGCGTCTCGCGTTTCCATTGTTACATCCTGTGTAAAATTGTCTTTTGGAGGTATCTGTCCCCTTCTTCTTCTCATCTTTTTTTTTTTTTTTCCTCTATGCGCACGTGCACATGTGCATCTATTTTTTTCCCTCTTTTTTTTTTTTTTCAGATAAATGTCACCTGTGATTCGTGTATAAAGTGTACGTTTGTATTATTCATTCCTATGTTTTACGTGTATATGCACTTTTCATTGTTTTATACATATACATATACATATATGTGTGTATGTATGTGTATGCGTGTGTATATATATATATATGCGCGTGTATCCGCGTGTTTGTGTGTGTATGTGATCCGTGTGTGCGCACGCGCACCTGATACAATTTTATCGCGTATCATCTCTGTCGCGTCGTTACAAATTACACGTACATTGTACAAGGGTTCTTTTTTTTTTTTTTTTTTTTTTTTTTTTTGCCCGGCTGTTGCTCCTCGAGTTTGCGTCCAGCGACTGCATACATCTCCTAAGCCTAAAGTATATGCAACGAGGCTGCCATGGGACCCCGCGGGCCGTTCACCGAATTCGCGGAAATACATCTCGAAAATTCTCGTTTTAACATAATTTGTTCAAACGCCGTTTCTAACGCTTCGCGTTAGGAAAAAGATTTTTTCTTTTTTTTTTTCTTGGGCGACGTTTGAAAACTGTGTCGGACGACGCACGATGGATGGATGTCACAACACACCGATGCCCCTTCCCTTGAGCTCCGTCCTGCCGTTTTTTTTTTTTTTTTTTTTTTTTTTTTTTTTTTTTTATCTTTACGCGTGATAATCCGTAAAAATTCTTATGCGTTTTCGATTTTTCTTTTTCCCCCATTTGTTTCCTCGCGTATATATATATATATATATATATATCTATATATATTTTTTTTTTCTTTTTTTTTTCGTTTTTTTGGTTTTCTTCATTTGTTTTTTTTTTTTTTTTTTTTAACCCCAAAATACATACACACGATGAAGTGAAAAAAAGGCACCTTACTCCTTAGCGTACGGTCGTAAGTGATATGCCGCATACCGCGCCGGGGGAGGGGGGATGGAGGGAGGGGGAGGGGGTTGAAGGGGAAGGGAGTGGGAAGGGGTCCATGATTTACAATTATATGGACCCCGTATGACGCGCACGTCGGATCGTACGAAAAACTACGAAACAATGAAGGAACGTCGTAATCTCTGTATGAATCGGACGTGATCGTAATTATCGTTATTATTAAACAACTTTTCTCCCTTCAGAAAGAATTTCTCTTTCTCTTTCGCATCGAGACGCATTGAATTTCTTTCTTTCTTTCTTTCTTTCTTTCTTTCTTTCTCGCATACACACACACACACACACGCACACATGCTCTGCGCATACACACGTGCTCTCTTTCTCTCTCTCTCTCTCTCTCTCTCTCGTTCATTTACTCGTCAACCGACGATGCAAACACACACTCTCTTATTTCTCTCTTATTTCTTTTTTGTTTTTCTTTCGCTCTTTTAATTTCGTTTCTTTCATTCTTCGCACAACGAACGTTTTTTTTTTTTTCTTTTCTTTCCTTTTTTTAATTCATATTTTGAGGGGCTCAGGGGGTCCGGCAGGCTAGCCACAACATTTTTTTCTCGTGTCTATCTTTTCCACGAGATACGGGTACAATCGTTCGAAGTTTTTTTTTTTTTTTTTTTTCTCTTACGGCTAAGGGGTATTTAACACAGTATATCGCGGGGAGTGACGCGTTTAACGGATGACGCGCACCCCACTTCCGCCCGCTTCTCTTGTTCTCCATTTTCTAAGCTTATACTCGATATAATCTCTAGTTGTCGGCTAATATTATCTTCTTACACATTTATATCTGGTATGTATATATAATATACATATTCTTGTGTTATACGTGTGTGTATATATACATATACATATGTAGAGACGTATGTATGTATACACATATAGATGCGCGTGTTGGTTTCTTGTAGTCTTTTTTTTTTTTTTTTTTTTTTTAATATATATATATATTTATATGATCATATACATATGTTATTTTTTTTTTTTTTTTTTAAGGTATGCTCGGTGACTACGCTTACGGCTCCTATTTTATTTTATTTTTTTTTTTTCTTTTTGCTTTCCTCCGCTGTGTGCATATTCATCTTTTACAAATTTTTCTTTTTTATTCCCCGTTAAACATTCTTGTGTTAAACTGTGCCGAACTGTTTTCACGGTTCTCCGGTATTCTCGAATGGCTTGACTGCTGCCTTCCTACCCTTATGCTAGTTTCCCTGATTCACGAGAATTACAGATGATGATTGCGTTCAAGCAATGACGACTTTTCCCTTTTTTCTTTTTTCTTTTTCTCTTTGCAAAGATTCAAACTAGACTTTCATTCGCTTCGTTTACTTTTCTACGTGGATAAAGAAAACCGTGCATGCCGCCCGTTCTTCTTTCTTTCTCTTCCTTCGAAACTTTCGAATTATTTTTTTTTTTTCCTGCGTTTGTACCGCTCTCTCTTTGCTCGCGTTATTCGAATTCGAACGAAAAAGAAAGCCAAATCCTACATCAATGATAAAAGCAGGGATTCTTCGCTAAAGTATTGGCGCTTCTTTGCTCGACCTAGAAGACACAGAACGTCGCGATTAACAATTATAGGACGAGGTTCAATCGTCCGATCTAGCGGAACGGGGAACTTCTACGTTTCCGTAGAAACCGGCGCGTTATCATTTGTACAACATTAAACAAGCGCAAACGGTTAAATATATATATATATAATTTTGTTCGTCGATTATTTATTTAATTTTCTTCTTCTTCTTCTTCTTCTTCTTCTTCATTTGTACAAACGCGAAATCTTCTTTATACACGAAGAACAGATAAATACTCGGTGTGTTGGGGGAGGGGTGGGTGCTATATGGAAATAGCTGTGGCTAAACGTACAATTTATCTAAATCTTGGTTATCTATAATTTCCTACAATTTCGTATCCCTCTAGACTCTTGGCTACATACGCGAAACGACTCTAAATATATGTACAACGTTGGATCGTCGTTCATTCATTGTATATGTATATGTATGCCGTGATGTTGTTTGGCCCGTATCATATCTCAGAGTAACATTTCTAAATAAATGTAACTACTCTTAAACAATGTTATTCTTTTTTTTTTTTTTTTTTTATATAGGACGGTAAGATAGGTATACGCAGCCTGTGCGTCTGCGTATGGTCGAAGGAACGGTCGACGAATTGTGTAAAATAAAATCTCTACGTAAAATAATCCTTCCTCCTCTATGTTATCTCAACGATGATAAATAGAATGGAAAAATTTTTTAAAAAATGAAGAGAAGTAGTAGTAGTAGTAGTAGTAGTTTTTCTAGTTCGATGAAGCGTCTAAAAAAAAGAAAGAAAAGAAAGGAAAAACGAAGAATTCTTCTTCTTTTTTTTTTTTTTTTTTACAAGAAAATTCGTAAATTCGCGATTACCGATTAACAATTTTTTTTCGAGATTTCGAATATATATATATATATATCTACGGAAAAAAAAATAATAAAGATTGGTAACCATTTTGTTTAGATTTTTTTTTCTAACGCTTCTTCTACCAGTACAAACTTTGATTCTCTTTTCATTTGTTTCGTAGAAAACCGCTTTAACCGCGGTCTCGACACTGTAACTTATACGTTCATTGGATTCTATTTAACGACACGTTACGCGTGTTGCTAAACCTCCCTACGATTTTCTCTACGAGGAGTCACGGACTTTGCTAATAAATAACGCAGTGATATGTTTTACACGTGCTTTAAATGCGTATGTAACGCGTGTGCCGACGCGTTAAAAGTGTTTCGTTGTATATTTGTTAAAAAGCGGATGTGTGCACGATGACTCGATGACGGAACATTAAACGTGTGGTGATGGAGGGAGGGGTGCGTTCGACAAAACCGATCCGTGATGGCGTTTCCTATTTCCTTCACCGCCGATGCCGAATAATCCTCCCTGTCCATTTGTTCGTGTTATATATATATATATATATACGCGTGTGCCACGTCGCGAATGAAAAGCATACCGGGGGAAACAGTTGGTTATAATAATTGTTATCTCCACTTGTCTCCTCGATGGAAAAAGGAACAACGTACAACTTTCTAAATATGTATGTTTCTTTGAATGATTGTCGGCTATATTTGGTTAAATCTTCGCGAGGGGATCTATCTCCTTCTGTGTGTAGAAAAATCATTTGCAGAGCGATTTTCGGTCGTTCGGCACGGAAGGAAAGCGCGAGGAAAACCGGGAGACAAAACGAGGAAGAAGAAAAGGGGACCGGGGACAAAAGGAATGTCACAAAGACGTTGATACGTAGTAATGAAAGAAAGTCGAAGATGCCAGTAAGTGTGAAAGGAGAATGGAAGAAGAAGAGGTGGGTTGAGAGAGAAAGAGGGAAAAGAGAGAGAGAGAGAGAGAGAGGAAAAAAAGAAAAAAAAAAGAAAAAAAAGGAGGGAACTGGGTCGTGGTAACGCGAGAATGTCGTGATTCGATAACGGTTAGGCGGCTGGTATGCCAGCTTGCTGAAGCTTAAACGACACGACGGTAAAAATTCTTGAAACGGCGAAAATTGCGAAATATCGGACGCGTTACGAGGGGCTGCGGAAAATTCTAGAGTTGCGTCTCGAGATCACGGACGAAGGATGGAGGCAGCAGCCGTAGCTTGTTTCTTATATACGTGTATCTTTATTTCCGTATTATATATGCATTTTTGTATTTTTGTATTCGTGTGTGTGTGTGTGTGTATGTATGTATTCACGAATTGTGTTCGTATGTATGTGTATGTGTAACAATGCTGGAGGTGAATCTGCGGATATAGTTATTGCGCTATTCGTTTATTTATTATATATATATATATTATATAATATATATATATATAATATATATTTTTTTTTCATGAACCTTTTCTTATCTCGTTAATCTAGCGATCGTCAAGCTAGACTAGATTACTAAGCCTAGAGTTGTCGTTTTTTTTTTTTCAACTTTTCCTCGCCGCTACGTTCTTTCTATACATACGCTGTTCTGTAGAAGAGTATGTGTGTAATTTTTCTTCTTTTTTGCAGTTTGTGTATTTACATACGTGTACATGTATGTTTTGTGCGTGCGTGCGTTTACGTGAAAGTATAGATGTCGGTGTACGCGTGTCATTTTGTATTCCATTTTTTTTTTTTTTTGGGGGGGACGCGATTACTCGCATGACTTAGGTACCATAATAAATGGATTTTGCCATTTTCCATTACACGTATCGACACATTCTCTCTCTCTCTTTCTCTCTCTCTTTCTCAATCACTCTTTTCCTTTCACTCTTTCGCTCTTTCGTCATCGTCATTCTCTCGGTTTTTTTTTTCTTTACCTAAATTTTTTTTACACGTTTTCCTCTTTCTTACCTCGATCCCACTCTCGCTTTGTTACTTCGTTACTTACTTTCCAAAACTCCGTGGTACTCGACTCTACTAAATTAGATTACATTAATTATCTACTTATCACTTTATACTACAATTTTTTGGTTTTTCCCTTTGATGCTTGCGCCGTTTCTCCTTCTTCCCCCCTCTTTTTTTTTTCCCTCACAATTTTTTTCTCTTTTCACTTGGCTAGCTTCGCTTCGCTTTTATTATTACCTAGACAACGTACTCGAGACTATCGGTAAGTTCTATACACGCCTTAATGCTTAAGACGCCATTCTTCAAATACTTTTTACAGGACGAGGATCCCTCCCCGTAATTCTTTAAAAGAGTAGGGGGAGGGGATCACTCTCTTTTCTTCCCCGTTGAAAGTGGAATCGAGTCGAGAAGTGAACTTTCTGGCAAGGGGAGTGATTATACGGCCGAACGACGTAAGAGCAGAGTGTACCAGACGTATGATTTGATTTTCTCCTTCCCCTCCCCCCACCCTCCCCCCCTTTAATCGACTTTCTTTCAATACGACACCTCGAGATATCCCCCACCCCACCCCCTTCAGATTCGCGCTACAATTTACCACGTCATTCGTACATTCGAACTCTTACCTGCCATTCTCCCTCCCCCCTCCTTTTTTTTTCTCTCGCTCGTTCCACCTTTCAGAAAAATAACCCTATATTATTATTTTTTTCTCTCTCGCCTTTGTTTCGCCTAACTAATAATGTACACGATATTTTGTTTTTTTTTTTTTTCCTTCTTTCTTTTGCTTCTTACGCTCTTACTGTTTTCTCGCCTCTCACTTAAAAGCTATTATTCTTTTTTTCTTTTTCTTCCCCTCCCCCCCCCCTTCTTTTTTTTTTCTCTTTCGTTAATCTCACGCACAACGCTTTCATTCTCGCTTCACGACGAATTTCAAAATAACAGCTTTCGTCGCCGTTGCGCGTATTTGGTATTTTTTTTTATATATATATATAATATATATTTTTCTTGTATTTATATGTATGTTATATATATATATATTTATTTATAATTCTTTCGTTTCTTCCTCGCGATCGGTACCGTGTCCTTTTAGGCTGCGCATTTTATTTTATTCTATTAGTTTGTGTCGAGAAATGGAACTCGTTAAACTCGAATAGAGCCAATCGTTTAATTAACGTTCAATACACGATTTCGATTGAGCGATCGAATTTTGCGTTACTTCGTTGTATTCTCGTGTAATTTCTTTTTTTTTTTTCTTCTTCTTCTTCGCTTCCTTTTCTACAAATGACGTCTCTCGTGTTTATATGTTATTATTATAAAACAATTGACGGGCAATAGAGCGAAATATGTTTTTGATGTTGGTTTCTTTTAAATCTTGGGCCACAATTCTTATGTTTTTAGGTTTTTTTACGATAAAAAAAAAAAAAAGAAAAATCTCTCCTCTTCGTTGTACAAACTTTTTGATTCAATTTTTGCAATACAATATTTGCTCTCGTGTTAAAATATCGACACAACTGAACCAGAATTACGAATGAAAGAATATTGCACCGATATTCGTCTCGTGTCTGTATCGACGCTATAAATATTTTAATTAACCGCTAGAAATATCAACAATATCGAGCGATAAATGATTTATCGTTTGTAAAATAAAACGTTAGAATAAAAAATACACGGATCAACGAGCGAAACAATTTTTATTAACAGGTGTTTCAAACACGCAAAATCAACATTTCTCCTAAATCGCGATTAAATTTCAACAAATATCTCAACCACGGCCAAAAACTTTCCAAGTTTTCATCGTCGAGATAGCCTTTTTTTTTTCTTCTCTTTTCTTTTTTTTTTTTTTTTTTTTTTTTTCCGTTTTTTTTTTTCGTTTTTTTTCGTACTTCAGGGAAGACACTAAGAAGATTATCGAATTATCGCGTACCTGTCAGATTTCTAATAACTTACGCTTTATGTTTCAGGCATAGAAACGTTTGCTTCGTTTTCTTCTCGCCGAATAGAGCAATATTTAGTTTACGAGGAATTAATGGCACGAAATATTTGTGGTCCGCGAGATGGACTGAAGGCACACCTTTTATATCCATATCCACGTACTACGGGTAATCGAATCGTTTTTTCGGGAAATTATTATTTTTAAATTTACTGATAAGTTCCTAAACGCTACGTTTATCCCAAGCGGGTTTGATTTCGTCGATTCTCTCGTATTCTATGCACTCGCAATAATGTTCTCTTCAACGTCTCGCAAACGTCCGCCTTCCCCCCCCTCCCCCCTCCCCCTCCTCTGTATCGTTCTTTGATCATCGCGTTTTTTCTCTTCTCCTTCTTCTTTTTTTCCCCTCCCCCCTTTCCCCCCTCTTTTCCCTTTTCTCTTTTTTTTCCTTTTTTCTTTTTTTTTTTTTTTTTTTCTTTTTTTGATTCGAAAACGTTGTCGAAACGCTTTTGATTCGTTTAAAGCACGATCCGTCTATCTTTTGATTAATAACAAAGTCGTCCGTCTCTCTCCTCCCTCCTCTCACGTTTCCTCCCTCTGCCCGTTTTTCACCTCGCCCATCCCCCTTTATCGTTCATCCTTTTTTCACACTCGTCCCCCTCTCTCTATTTCCCCCGTCTCTCTATCAGCTCTATTCGGTTCACTCGTCTAAATCCTATGGGTTTCGTCGCAACGGGGACACTCGCTCCCGTGGATTTTGCACCCGACCACGCGCTCTCCTATGATGAGACACTTTTATTATTGAAAAAAACACCGTACAAATACCGGGAGACAGAGAGAGAGAGAGAGAGAGAGAGAGAGAGAGAGAGAGAGAGAGAGAGAGAGAGTGGGCGGCTATCAAAGGGCGATTTCGAACGACGAAACAGAGGAAGTAGCGGGGGTGCACGAAGCGTCGGATCGTGCTTAAAACCGAAAGAGACGAAGCATGGAGTAAGAATAGACGAGGAGGAGGAGGAGGAGGAGGGATGGTTACGAAGGTCTAAAGCACGGTGGATCATAGATAGGCAAATCAGATGGGATTACTTCGTACCTCGTTATACTTGTTAAACCGTCGTCGATCTTCGCGTTCATTTTTTCTTAATCCTTAATCTGTACTCCCCTCTAACGATCTTTCCTCTCTCTCGTTTTTTCTTCTTCTATCCGTTCCTCCAACTACCGGCAACGGTTTAAAGGGTTAAAAGGAATTGTGTTTCTCTTCTTTTTTTTTTTTTTTCTTTTTCTTTTTTTTTTCTTTTCCTGTCTCCCTTCCCCCTCCTCCCCCCCCTGGATACGACGGAATTATACACAGAGAGAGACAACCTTCGAAAGATTTTGAATCGGAGGACAGGGATACGCATTCGCGAGGAAGGAACTCGACGGATCCTCTAATCTAACTTTCGTGCTGTTTTGTGCAATGTGTCTATCTACGAATTGTTTTTAATTCTTTTTTTTTTTTTTTTTTTCGTTTGCTCTCGCCTCTCGCTTGTGCTTAATTAATTCTTCATTATTCGCAGGCTCTCCGTTTTTTTCGCACACTCTCTTTTATATCTCAACATTCTCTCGTTTGTACGCGTACCAGCGTATCCATGCACGCTTACTCACCGTTTGCTTGTTTCGATTTCGTTATTATTATTATTATTATTAATATTATTATTAATATTATTATTAATATTATTAATATTATTATTATTATTATTATTATTATTATTTCTTTAATTCATTTTGCTTCATTAGATCGGCCAAGTCGAAATTCGGGACATCGGACAGACCATTTTTTTTATCTCGATTTTTTCTTTCTTTCTTTCTTTCTTTTCTTTTCTTTTTTTTTTTTTTTGATTCCTTAAAACTCACATCGCGTGTCCCTTCTCTCCAATCTATATATATATATATATATGTATATACCATTCGTTGTTACGAATTCGTGGCTTACAAAGCTGGAAAAGCTGAGAGCGAGTTTACAGTAGAGAGAGAGAGAGAGAGAGAGAGAGAGACGCAGGGATAATACGATTTTGTTTCTTCTCATTTCCTAAGCTTAATGATTTATTGCTTAAGCGTCTTAAAGTCGAGATTTTCCCCTTTGGTTCTATTGGTATTATATAAAAATCTAAGGTATTAAGTTAAAAACCACGGGTAAAGACCAGACACGATTGATTGGAGTCGATCGATCGCTGTTTCGATCTCGCTATTTCGATCCCCGTTTCATTCCTTCCCTTCCTCCTTCCCCCTTCTTTGTTCTCTTTTTTCTTCCTTCTTTTTTTCTCCCTCCCCTCCCTTCTCCTTTTTTTCTTAATCTTTTCGAACACCGCGACTCGAACAGCATCGGTCGACACCCCTCGCATACGGCTGATCTCTCTTTTTTTTTTCTTTTTTTCTCTCTTTATAAAAATATCCAACTGTCTAAGAAGTGCCGCGTCAAAGGGATCAAAGTCGATTAATAAAAACGGCTCTTCGACTAGCCTGCGAAGACTTCGCTTATGATTTGTCTTTTTGGCCTCGAGTCTGATAATAAATATAATAAACCGAAGATAAGAAGTCCTCGCAGTTGGCGGAAAAATGGATTTTAAGACACGTGGATCTTTCAGTTCCGTGGTTCGCGATAGTCGAGTATGGGTTGTACGAAGGTGTGTTATGTTTTAATTAGTTCACTCAGGAACAGCGGAGTCGTCGAATTATTATTATTATTATTATTTTATTATTTTATTATTATTATTATTATTATTATTATATTATTATTTTATTATTATTATTATTATTATTATTTTATATAATATATTTTTTCCTCTCAAGGTCTGTTTCCGCATTGCCGCCGAATTTCGAATCGTCCTCGAGTAACTTTTTATTATAACATACCTACCTAACTAGCTAATTGTTTGAATTTCGTTTATATAATAACTTTTTTTTTTCCTGTTTGTTTTTTATTTACTTTTCACCTCATATCGTATAATCTTCACGAGTGTGTGTGTATGTATGTGTAATGTGTGTGTGTATACTTTACTCATTCGATCTCCTCCCTTTAATATATTTTTTGTTATATTACACCACGATTACTTGTCGGTCGCCGATTCGCGATTCCGAGTAATGCGTTTCGCGGACGCGTCTCTTTTCGCATATTGTTCGTTTTTCGATTTATTAATTTGTTAAAGCCCAAAACTACAAAAATAATGAATCCGGGTTACGGGTCAATAAATGGCGGCGTCCTGTCTGCGTTTTCACTCTCTCTTCCTTCCTTCCTTCCTTCCTCTCACTCCCATTCTCTCTTTTTCTCTTGCGCGCTCACTCGCACACACGCACGTTCATCTCTCTCTCTCTCTCTCTTTCTCTCGTATTCGCTCGCTCGCTCTCTCTTTCTCTCGAGATAAAGGAGTTTAGCGTCGATTAAATGGCGGAAAGTGGAAATCACGAGGTTGTTCAACATGCGTCAACTTCTCTCGTTCGCTCGCCTCTTCTGTAATCGTGTATCCTTTGTGGACATACGGCAACACACAAAATATTCGCTGTTTACCCTACAAACTGTCTTTGATGATCACATGGTGGTCCGCGTATCCCGGAATTCGTGTTTCATTATACCGAAGCTTTTGACACTACCGTGACGGCAACGCTATCTATTAATTCAAGCCGAGAGAGACACTACACATTACCCTACAAACTGGACGAGAGGGATACCTCCGATTTGTTCACCAATTAAACCCTTTCTTTTTTTTTTTTCTTCTTTCCCCCTCCCCCCCTCCCTCCCCCCTCCCCCCGCGTTGAGATTGCCGGTTATTATATTATATATTGGACGTGAAAATTTGACGGGGAACCTCTGCAAGTATTGTTCTCTTATCTCCCCTATTATCTTTTCCATTTTTCTTTCTTCTCACTTATACGTGTATATATATATATATACATATATATGTGTGTGTTTGTATGTATGTGTGCGTGTATATGTGTGTGTGTGTGTGTATATATATATATAGATATATACACTTTAAGAAATGTTTTTATTCGTTTATTTATTTATTTATTTATTTTTTTTTTTCGTATGGATAAGAATTCATCCCCTTCGCTCATTTACTTTTGTTTGTTGTCGAATAAATGGGTCGATTTACGCTACGATTTTCTGGCAATCATTTCTGCCCTGCTCTGCTTTATGTTTTTCATGTCCGGAATCAAGCCGGAAGCGGCATGATTTTTGTCGCTTTTGCTGTCGCGGTGGCGTCGATGGTGACGGAAATTTTGTTGTTGTTGTTGTTGGTAGTTGTGGTGGTAGTAGTAGTAGTGGTGGTGATAATGGTGGTGGTGGTGGTGGTGGTGGTGGTGGTAACTGTTGTTGCTGTAGAAGTTGTTCCTGTTGGTGGGGTGTGCTTGCTTACCATCACACTAGAAGGCTAGGCGTCAGCCAGTCCTCATCCGCTAGCTGGACCGCAACCAAGAACACACTTTACCATTTGAACACACAAACGCTGGTTAAGTCTTGGTCCGAATTTCAAGAAAAAAAAAAATAGAAATAGAAAATATCTCTCGACAAACTTTCTCCCTTTCACGCTCCCTTTCCCTCCCTCCTCGCACACGCATTCGCGCTCCCACGCTCACCCTCTCGCTCTTTCGATTCTTCCCTCGATTAATAACAATAATAATAATAATAATAATAATAATAATAATAATAATTCTAAAAAAGCCATTTCATTATTTACTCCTCTCTCTATCTTAACGTCCCTTTCTCTCTCTCTCTCTCTCTCTCTCTCTCTCTCTCTCTCTCTCTCGCACACACACACACACACGCATCGTTCCAACATTCCAACACACGATGGTCGATCTGAATCTACCTTTACCGTGACTCAACCTCAATTACTTTCAATATTGTAAAAGTGTGAGCAATCCATTGGAAATATATATATATATATGTATATATATCGTGTTGCTTTTGTTTTTGTTTATCTTTTTTTTTTTTTTCATCAGTGTGGTGTAAAAAAACGGATTCGTTTTCAATTGCGATCAGTTCGATCAATCGACTACTCCCCTCGTGGGAATTGATTATTATTTTGGACTATCGATAGATTTCGGAACAATTCCAATTATTCCAATGGGAATATTATTAACGACGATACCCTCCCTCCCCCCATACGTAGAGATTTTCGTTCGCTCTCTCGCTTGTTTTCTTTTTTTTTTTTTTTTTTTTTTTTTTTGCTTTCTTCCGTTTCTTCCATTCGTGCGCAATTTCATACGCATAACGATGATACGGATACGTTCCCCGGCGACATTTTTCTGGTTGAATTCGAGGTTGAGCCAGGTCGTAGATGCAGTTTCCTTGATGCAAAGTGATATTTGAAAGTAAGGATAAGCCAGGCCGTGCGATGATAGTGGTAGCGATCACTGTGCCTGCGAATCGAAATATGTAAATAAAAATAATCCTTCCAATGATTTCGAGTATCTCTTCTGTTCAATGACCAATGACGAGTCAATCTTGTTCGAATGTATCGTTAATGATTGTGTCGATTTATGAATTTTTCGACTCGTAACGTTCCGTGTTCCACCAATCGTTTGTAATTAGGGAATGCAAATAAAATAAAATATTGACGTTATTCCATTGATTTTTTTTTTTGAATTGTTGAAACGATTATTCGTTGTATTATTTCTATTATTTCTTTTTCTTTTAAAAAATCGAAAAGATTCAGCGAGATACTCGATTTTAGAGATAAACAAAGCCGAATAAGCGTGTACTTCAGCCTTTTATATTCCAAGAAACATCAACGTGCAACACGTTAAGCATCAAGCAAAGATGATGGCGAATTCGAGCGCTCGTGGATACGTAATCCCGCGATGTTGCGTCGAGCAACAGTATATTGAAAGTAATTCATAAGAGTGACGATTTTCAAATGCAAATATTAATAAGCTAAAATGCTCTTTTGCAGCAATTTATCGATCAATTGTACCATCTATAAAAAAATACCGTATCAATGGAAGAAAATGCTAATTTTACTTTATATTTGTAGAATCGATTCGTTGCTTCCGATTCTTTCGCGACTTGCGATCGTGAAACAAATTTCTTGCGTACAAAACATGCTTGCAAGTTTGCAACCAAGAAATTGTTAATATTATTAAATGTAAATAGTTTCGAGTGTAAATTTTATTTACAGAATTATACGAGAAGAATTATATCGAAAGAAAACTTTTTCGAGTAACGAAATGATAAAAAAAAAAAAAAAAAAAAAGAATATTCGCTGCGATGAAAGTAATTCCGTAAAAATTTCATACTGTGTTATGTTTAACTAGAATCGAAAAATATTTACTGCTGATGAAAGATTCTTATGCAGGATCTTGATAGGGTTTATAAGTCTTTTTCATTAGTATTCCCTCATCTCGAATATGTATCGTTAGGCCCTCTTATCTCTTCAAATACATACTGAAATTAGAGAAAATATGGTATAAATTTCTTATATCTAAAAGTGTTGTAAAATTAATTCCATCCAATTACGATTACTTTCAATAAACTGTTCAATCGTACAATGATTGGCTTGCGATAATTCTTGTTGCGAATACAAAATATATCGAATGAGATACGATATTGCACGCGTACGATATATAAATAAATTTTTAACAGGTTAAAAGTTTTTATAACAGGTAATCGATTTACGAACAAATTATCATAAGAATCATGCAATTAGACGAACAGTCGAAATAATTCTATCTTCGAAATAAAAAATTTCTCAATTAAGCATGAAGCGAGGTCACTTGGGGATAAGTGATTAAAGAAATTCATGTAAGTACATATGACGTAGCAGAGGAGATGTTAGCGTTCGTCGCACGACACGAAATTCCAAACGGATGAATTATAACGAGAAACACAAAGAGATTTTGTCGATCGCATTCATCGAGACAAACAACAACAACAGCAACAGTTAACAATCCATATTGGAAGGCCACTCATAAAACACAAATTTTCGCAGTCAATCGTTCAATCCTTTGGATAAATCTTTTACTTGTACAGAACAGAAGCCAAGACTAGATATTTCATTACGAAAACTCTCATTAATCCGATCCATTCGTTTCGAAATATTATTCGAATTCGATTTAAAAAAAAAAAAGGAAAAAAAACGATTATCATTTTTGTATCCGATCGAGACAATTATTTCTCGAAAATTAAAACGTACGAGAGGAAGGGGTTCTAAAAAGTTACATTTGTTGTTATCGTTATTCGCAAAAAAACGCGAAACAAAAATATTTACCACGATGCTGGTATGCGATGCGTTTCAACGCATAAATATCGACCCGTGTTTTTCCGGAACGAATGGATCAAAAAAATACGATAAAAAATTCGATGCAAGAACAATCTAAAGAAGAGATTTGTACAAAGTCGCGCGATACCGTTACTCGTTCAAAGTTTGCCATCATTTTTCCCCCCAAATTTTTCCCCATCCCCTCTACGAAACGAATCTTTCGATTTTACAATTTTTAACAATTCCTTCTTTAATATTCCATACCGGGATACGATTTCGAACTTTTGCACGAGTAACGTACGGCCAAGTAAAGGATAGAGAAACGGTAACAAAGTGTGCACGCGCACGGATAGGAAAAATAGAGAGAGAGAGAGAGAGAGAGAGAGAAAGAGAGAGAGAGAGAGAGAGAGAGAGAAAAATAATGGTTACCTGGAACTGTTGCATCGGGTAGGCCATCATTTGTGCCGGAGGTGGTGGTGGTGGGGGTGCGGCTTGCACCCCTGGGGGTGCCGTGACCGTCGTGGCATGGTGTGGCGGTAACTGTGGTCCCCCAGGTAATCCCTGGCCCCAACCTGCTGCCGTGCCAGCAGCGTGGACACCCATTCCCATTCTGCGTTTAAACAAACGTTTTTATATACAAAATTTATATCGTTATTTATATTTAAAAAAAAAAAAAAAAAAGAAAGAAAGGAAACAATAATAGAACGTGCGCTACGTTATAAATTTCATTATTGATGATACATTTAAAATTATTCTTAAATTAACGTTAAACATCGAACCGACCGAGTTTTATTATCGTTCCAACGTTTATATTTGAACGTTGCAACGTTTGCGAGATTTTTCGTAGCTACGCAGTTGTATGTGTAACGCGAACGCCTATTTTCTGATAATATTTTTCGCATAATTCGTGAACTGTACGAATCGAGCGAGGACGAACGAATATCGTGCAAATTCATTTCATCGAACTGGTCGAGTGACAAATTTTAAATTAAATAACAGAAACGATTCTATTTAATAAAAAAAAAAAAAAAAAAAAAAAGGAAAAAAATGAAACGTCCATTTAAGTTATCGTTGAAATTGATCGTGCGATCGATCGAAAATATTCGACAATTCGACAATTTGTTCCCCCCCCCCCTCCCTCCCCCTTCTTTTTTTTTTTTCTTTTTACGAGAACGTTTAAGGGCGTCATAACGAGGACGTTTTATTTTTCACGCGAAACGGTTTAAACGTAAAATCGCACGTTCCAGATTCATGAATATATGTATCGTTACATAAAGGTCTCGAATCTTTTCTGTACAACGCACGCAACTGAAAACTTTAGGTTCTATCTAGGATGTGTTACATTACTGGTTTACAATCCTGATAATGCTCGGAAAGCATTCGGATACGGTCTTTAAGGGTGCCATTTCACGGATCGTAAGAACGTTGAAAGATATTCTCCTTGCCAGAAAGCGCACCCACTTCGTTTCTGCCGCGTAATCTCTAAAAATTGCTCGATCGACAAATGCACAAATTCGATTTGATGCCTGTGTTAAGAGTGGAAACTAGTGTGTACTAACGGTTCGATCGAGTTGGGTGTCGCGTGAAAATTTCCCCAAAAATATATATATATATATATAAAATTGTTACCGTTACCGTGACATTTTATGTTATTTTTTTTTTTTTTTTTTTTTTTACATCGATGGAAAAGCGGAAATTTTACAGAGAGTCCGATTTTGACCGATATAACGAAATTTTCGTTTATTAAATATTATCAAATAAATTTCAGATTTTTGATATTACATCACGCGCGCATAATACGTAATAATTACAGCGGCGAATGATTTCACTTATGACACAGATATACAAATTTAGCAAGCTATAGCAAGTTAAGCGTGGAAATGGAAATTCGAATACGTTTGAATTTGGCAAAGGACGTGCGAATTTACCGGTTTGAACCGGTTTGATGTATGCGATTTGAAGTTCGATTAGACAGAAGAAATTCAAACGATCGATAACAATATCGTTTGAGGAAGAAGGGAGGAAGAAATTACTTGTTTTCGAGATAAATAAAATATAGTTTCTTCGATATTTGGCGAAACCTCTCTTTTCTCTTTCCTCTCTCTCTCTCTCTCTGTATTTTCAAATATATCCCCCCTGCGTTATCTTATTCAAATTCTATCGACTCGTGAGGAAATAAATGTCAGGAGATATTTAAAAATAATATACGTCTGACGTTTCCTTGACTTTGATGCCGTTTAAATCCCATAGGGAGTGTAAAACGATGGGTTTCAACCCTTCAACCCCGTACGATGCACACAATTGAGAGCTTTAGTTTATTTCGAACGTGTACCATTCCTGCCTTTACAGTCTCGAGAATACTCGAGAAGCATTCGGAGCACCCACTTTAAGGGGCGTCATTTCATAGATCGTAAAAGCGTCCAAAGATATTCTATCCTAGAAATTACCTTGGCCTTTATACCATGCGATCCTTAAAACTTGTGCTCTTTTCTTCCACTGTACACGCATTCACAGGTTACGATTTAAACCCGGCCCCCGCTATTTACTATTTTTACGATACCGTCAAATTTTCAATTAAATTTATTCGCCCGTTTTTATTCGGCCACCATCTCTCAAAAAACTCTTTATTCCGATATTCTCTTATTCCGATATAAAACTTGTAAAACTCGGGTTATTATTGTTTCTCAACACTTTTTTCAAATTTTTTCTCCATTATTTTTCTCCTCGATTCTACAAGAGAGAGAGAGAGACGTTGTTCAAGAGATACGAATGCGCAATTTTCATCGGTCATTTACGGACTACTGTGTCATCAACATTAGCGGTCTACATTAAGTTCAGACGTCGTTTTAACGTTGCAAGAACTGACTTGACCTACTGAGCTTTGTACACTCGTTCGCCGTGGTGTATTGGTCGCTTAATTGATCGGGATCAACTAGACAGGACAGGATACTTAATCTACCGGTTTCAGTTTACGAAACAAAACACAGAGACGACGGTTGTTCAAACTTACATCGACTGATCGCATCGACTTCTCCCATAATTTATCCCTCGAATCGAATAAATGTTATATCGAAAACGGTATATTTTTCAAACGGTGGAAATAAGTTTCGAAACGTTACCACCGCCGATGTGGTTAGAAAAGTGGGGAGCACTCACCCCATGTATTGCGCCTGTTGATAGCCGGCGAACTGTCCATAAGTGTATCCCTGCATCCCTTGAAGAAAACCACCGGCTTGCATCTGCGTCGCTGTGGTGGGATAAGATTGGGGCGGGTACCAGTATCCTAGCTGGCCAGCACCGCCGACGCCACCGACGCCTCCGACACCCGCGACGCCTGCCGCCGCCGCGGCGGCAGCTGCTGCCGCCGCGTAGTATGGGTACGTCGCCGACGATAACGCCTGGAAGAGCACACCAAGATCAATGAAATAGAAAAGAGTAAAGGGCATCGCCTCCGTTTCGCGCTTAACCGTGTCAATACGGGGTTAAAAAAAGGAAGAAACACGACGATATTGGCTCGCTTTGACATCATCCTCCTTCGCGAGCCATCCATTTAGCCCTCGCTTTATTTCAACTTTAAGAAGAATTTTCCTTTATCCTCGCTCGAGAAAAACACCGCGTATATAGATAATATATAAATGTGAGAAGGGAGGAAGGAGCGAGAAATCGGAATTGGATATCCAGCGAATCGCGGCGGTGTCCGTCGGTTAATTTAGCGAGGTTAAGAAGGAGATCGAACACGAAAGCAGCGAGGGCTGCGTGGAGACGTAGGGCATGATGAGGTACGTAGTAATGCGATATCCCGGTACTCGTGGGAGAAGCGCGTTATGGGAATAGGGATCAATTAGAGCGATGTCACGGGCCGAGTAACAGTGGATGGATGGACGGAAGTGGAGGAGAGAGGGCGTACTTGGGCTAGCATTCCCAGATCGGACGTACTTACTCGTCCTACCGGCGCTAATTGCTAAGAGACCCGGCAGACACACTTTAGAGCAAGCCTCGTGAATAGACCGGAATCTTGCCCGATTCCCTGTCCTCCCCTCCTCCTTCCGTTTTTACTCGGCGCAGCCTCCCACTGCTCCTCTCCACGCAAAGCCCGGATCGAGCTGGCAATCGAATACTCTAACTATTTCCTTTTCCTTTCGATATCTCGTGCAGCCTCGCCTTTCGCCATTTATTCTCGATAACGATGCGCTGGTTTCTCTTTTTTTTCTTTTACTTTTCTTTCTACTTCTGCTTTCTACACACGCGTTGTAGCGACGAGGAGGGCTAGAAATCGCTCTCTACCCCCCTCTCCGTGAAATCGTCTAATCTAGTTTTCAATTAGAACGCTTACGAAGCGGATACGCTTCGATCGAACAGTCTTATACGATAACGCGTTTGCCAAGATATCTCAATTCCTGATTCAAACCGAATTCTAGTTCTAGTTCAAAGTAGACTCGCTACTAATTGCTACCATCCTTGGCCACATACCGACAAGTTAAAACATAGTTCGAGCGTGAATTTCTCCAAAGAGATAGTTCCTTCCTAAATTCGTACATTCGTTCGAAAACCTTTTTAAATCTCCGATCAACTCCGTTCTCGAAATTTTCAAAGGATTTTTTCGAATCGAATCGAGCGAGCGAAAAGGTGATTCGATCTTAAGATCGTTCCAACCTCTAATCCCCAATTTCTCCCGCGTCGAGAGGGTTCGATAAAAGATCGAACGTTTACCTGTCCAGTTTGTTGAGCATTGTTCGGGTCCCCGCTCTCCTTGCCCCAGCTACACTTCACCGTTTGACCATTGATGTCGGTGTTGTGAACCGCCACAATAGCGTGTGTCGCCGATTCTTTGGTAGAAAACCTGAAATACAACCACGAATCTCGGATTAGAATCTCGGATACCGATTCCCTTCCATCCACCACAACCACCGTCACGCTTACCAATAATTTTAACCTCCAACTCTCGTCTCGATTATTTCGAAAAGATCTATCCTCTTTCGTTTTATCGACCGTTTTGTCCTCTGCAATGTACGGTCGATACAGAGTGTTACGCGCACGGTAAAACAGGAATCTGCAGACGACGATACGCGGGAGAATAAATATCGGGGCTCGATCCCGATCCCCATCTTTTCCGTTCTTTTTCCGCCAGTTACACGCAAGACCTTATTATCGGTAGCTTTAACGAAACGGTCGCCGCCCTCTCGCCGACTCTTGCAGTTTAATTTATACGAGTTTACCGTGCGCACGAATAACCACGATAATTGTGAATCCCCTCCCCCTCCTCTTCTCTCCCCGAATCTAGATTATACCCGTGGATCTAGGGGCTCCACGTTGAATCGTAGTTTCGCGTATATATCCCGCTACTTTGAATTTCATACAGTTTCAGGGGAGAGCGTAGTCAAAGTGTATCGGCCATGCGAAACAAACATCCCCCTCCTCTCGCCGCGATATTATCGTTCCCTCGATAACGACCGAGTTAACCGCGCGTGTGCCTCTCTCCTCCCCCCCTTTCTATCCTTCTTCACCTTCCTCGCTTTCGTCGTTCGACGCGTTATTTATCCATTTATTCGTTTATTATTGGAAGAGGAGGGGGAAAAAAAAAAAAAAAAAAAAAGCATCGATTCGAAAGGTAGGATCGCATTATTATTACCACGACGAAAACGTAGCTTTCCTCTTCTTCTTCTTTTTTTTTTTTTTTTTTATTTATCGAGTCCTTCAATTACCGCGAGGTTAAGGTTTGCCATTTGGCGTTCGTCCAAGATTAGGGCGGGGAAGGGCGGGATGATGGGTATGTCCTCGTAAACGTCGTCTGTGTAACCGGCTGCTGAAAGTGGAGGGGGGGGGGGGAGGGAATGCGTTATGTAGCCGTGGTCGGGCATAAACACGTCGTTTTTACAAGCGTTATAAAGATAATCTTATACGTACGTACGGATGCTTGCTTACTCCGTCCATGATTCGGAATACGTTCGTTAATGAACAAGGAAGGTTGCGTTTTATTCGACGAGAAGAAACGGAGGGGGGGGGGGAATCTTCCCGTGTCTTTTCCTTTTCTTTTCTTTTTTTTTTTTAATAATTTTAAAGAAAGAGACACGACACAATGGACGCGAGATATAATTGTTGGCCGATGAAATTACACTTTGTCGTGCAATTTATATATTTCGTTCGTACAAAGTTTATTGAATTACAGTTTATTCTTCGCGCATTCGTGTAAAATTAAGAAAAAAAAAAAAGAAGAAAAGGGGGGCGCTGTATTGCGCCCTTTACGAGAATTGAGAGCTTGGTGGTAGCTGATTGAAAAATTATTTCTTTTAATGCACCGCCTTTTTTTCGCATTGCGGCTTTGTTGAATCGTTTTATGAACGTAGCAACGAGACGTAAGATTTATTGTTCCTCGAGACGCGGATATAAAATTTCTGCCAGGGACAGACAACGAGCTTTGTGAAATACATTCAATTATGAAATCCAAGGTAAATTGATTTCTCTTGTTGATAATTTGTTCCGTAATGTCCCGTATTTAAAACGTTCGAATTGTGCGAAGCGAAACAACAAGTTTGATTGATAATTTTATTATATACAATCGAAAGAAACGGGAGGAAGGGAGGGAGAGAGTCGTTATAACTTTCGTCGTACACACAGGAACATTTTAAATTATTGGTTTTATCGCGAGATTGTTGGTTTTTATATATTAACTTTCACGATTGAATTTAAATCGTGACGAGCGAAAGCGCCATCGATAGAGTCTATAACGCGTTGAAAAAGTTTAAACGAAAAGGATTATCGTTCCAGTTCAACGCCTCCCCTCCTTTTTTACACGTTAAAAGATTATTTTTCATTGTTGAAATTCGTTGGCCAAGCGATTCTTCGCTTCGAACTCGACTTTCGATTCGACGAAATATCAATCATAGCAATAATTACCATGCTGCAAGGTATGAAACGAAGGAAGAAGAAAAAAATGGAAGATGCATTCGATCGTACCACTTTCAACGCTCGTATCTCATATCCAGTTACTTTAAAACGTAACATCGAGCCATTGGCTGCCCATTCCAGGCACGTCTCCCAACAAAATTCGATCAATTTTCGCCGCTCGAGCATCTCACGAGAGCATCGGATCGTGGATTGACGAATACGACATTGGCTGGCAGCAGCGGAGCGACGAAAAATCATCCAGTTTATCGAGAGATTAGGTCACTTTTAACATTTCCTCCCCCTTTGGACGGCACAATGGAAGCTCCGTCCAAAAGTTCACGTTTCTTCTCGAGTGGGAGACGATGGAAGGATGGCCATCGTCAACGACCAACCCCTTTTCCTTCGACCATCGTTCGCCTCGTTCTCACCACCGAGTCTAAAGCCCGACCGATAACCAACGCTAGATAAGATTCTTTCTTTTCATCGGGAATAAAGGACCCTCCCTCTCTTCTGCCACGATCTATACTGTATACACGGGGCCAAGTCGTCCATACGTCATCCAGAGATATTCGTTTCCCCACTGTAGAAGAATAGAGGAAGGGAGGAGCAATTAGAGGGAAGAAGGGCGGACATTGTCCACCGTGGTGACGGAAGTGCGGCAGACAACTGGCGAGAGAGATTCTGGGATAACAAGGATCCCTGGGACCGACTGAGAAGAAAGGGGAAACGATGTTTCTGGAAATATGGTGGCACGTGCGGGACGAGAAACGTCGATCGAATCGGGATAGGATGAAGAAATTCCTTTCCTTTCTTTCCAAACATTGCTTATTTCCTATGCATCATCGTCGTCGTCGCGTCCATTATCAATCTAGCACGTCTCCTTCTGTCACGCAAAATATCGCCATGTTGAATTCTAACTGTGGTTAATCGTGAAAATGGACGTTTAACCGTGATGATGTATATACACGTATATATCGCGATATTAAAGTGAACTTTCGAACGTGTGTGATTGGCTGCCGCCAATGTGCGCGCATATATGCGCGCAAAGAAAGCAAGAAAGGATGGAATGGACGCGATTGGAGAGAACGAAGTGGAAGCAGTATCGGTACTCGCTTCTATCTCTCTTCACGATAGAATTCAATTATTGCGCACTCTACGCTCTTTGTACGCTCTTTGTGTATATACATACACACACACACCACTATTTACGTGGCAAAGCGTGAGAAAGCGGGGAAAAATTGCCAAGGATAAATGACGTCCCGTTACGGTAAATTAATGGAAAGCGAGTCGCATGGTGATCGCACGGTTTTTTGTTACGGTGATCATTATTTTGATGAATTACATCGTAAGATAAATTATCGGGTGAATTGGTGTTCCCCTCCCCCTCCAGGTATCGTCTATTAATAATAAAACTCGGAGAATGAGAAAGAGGAGGAAGAAGAAGAATCGGATTATACGGAGGAAGGAGAGCGAGAATCGAAAGTTAAAAGTAATCGAGACGCGAGACGATCAATTTTTTACCTTACCGCGCGCAATTTGTCTGGGAAGGAAACGAGGATAGGATGTTCCTTCGTGGTTCTCGCCAGAAATCGCGGAGTCATCGTTATTTTCACCTATATTTCGACCGGTTGTGTACGCACGGGACGGGATGTGTATAGCAGATCGGCCGTAATATCGATCGAACGTTCAAGTGATTTTGGCCGTATTCCGAAATCAGCTATCAATTTTGAAAGCGTCATTGCATCCCCTGTCAGATGCCAGAAGTTTCGGTTAAAGACATCATGATGTTATCATGTGCTCTCGGCAAACTTCATGATGCATCCTCCTCCTCCTCCTCTCCCTCTCCCCTCCACCCTTTTTCCACTTTAAACGTTTGCCAACCAAAGTCTGGCGGAATGAAGCATTTGGCTCGAATTTCCACGTTCCAGAATTTTATTAAACCGAAGTTAAGCACGGTTAATTAAACTACGCGTCTCTTGTCGACGTTTCTCGTGTTTTTTTTTTTTTTTTTTTTCCTTTCCAAACTCGGGATTTTTCCACGGAATTTTTAATTTTTTGAAAAAAAAAAAAAAGAAAAGAAAAAACTCGAGATCGTCAGTTTTTCTCGCTCCCACATCAATTTAACGATAACTTTAACTCTAATCTACCGATTAGACTAGACCGTAGACCTGAAAGTTTTCCTTTTTTTTTTTTTTTCTCCCCTCCGTTGAAAGATAATCCGGCTTTAGCGCGAAGAATTTATTATCTCAAACTCGCCATTCTCGTACGTGAGAACTTTTTCTATCGATCAGCTTACTACCCTCCCTCTTCTCTCCGTTTTGCTCGCTTTCTTCCGCACGATGATCTCTGACTGCGGCGCTAGTTCAGCGCTTCCCTTCACCTTAGGGACTTGTTGTCGCACTGACATCTCCGAGATAGATATTACACGTAACGTATATCACCACGACATTTCAACAACAGCGCGATCTTGAGGGACGTCAAGAATCGAGAGATCAGTACGGCGAGAGAGAGAGAGAGAGAGAGAGAGAGTACAAACTTTTGAAATTAATAAGTTTCGAAAGAACGAACGATGCGTCCGTCCTCGTTTATACAAGTCATAGCTGGTCAATTTTATATACCTGTTACAAAATATTGCGAAAAGGAAAAAAATGAAATTTCTTTTTTACTTTATTAGATGTTAAAATTTACCTGATAAAAGCGTAACCCTTGTCCTTGAATACGCGAATCTCTTGGATGGATCCGAAAGGCGAAAATGTTTTTTGCATTAGCTCTTCCGTTAGACCATTGGTGAGTCCGCCGCAGTACACCGTGCAGTTGGTCGGACTACTTTGATTGTACACTTCATCGAAAGTCAATGGTTTCGCGTTTGCTGGAAAGAAAAGAGAAAAAGGATAGGTAACGTTAATTGAGATTATAAATTTGCTTCGTGATAATTTCGCAAAATTTTCTTCGTATTTCATTCTCTAACTGATAATAAGTTAATAATATTTAAAAGCTTTGAACACTTTTTTTTTTTAAATATTCGAGCGTAGCAGACTTTTGGGTACAGTAGAATCTCGTTGATGTCGATACATTAATAAGATCGTTAACACTGTCAAATTTGTAATCTAAAGTTCACTAGCTTCACGAATTTACATCAAAGTTACACTTAAGTCTAATTAGCTGCAAAGTTTGCCAGGTTCAACTTTGCCTCGATGCGGAAATTAATTGTAAAATTGCAAATAAAGTATAGGTATGCGCAAAATTATAAAGAGAGATTATACGTCGTTGCGAAAACGTTAAACAATTTTTAATCTCCGTTTGAACGATTAAAGCTGGTGAAAATATGTGTTACTAATATCATCATGGGTTTGATAAACCCAATCAATGATCACGTTGTCATCTTCGTTAAAAAAGTTAATTCATAGTTCGATTGTTACTGGACTGCGGATTTTCATTGTTCAAATATTCGACATATTTTGCGCAAATAATATAAATAAACAGAGCGTCACGTTGCATCAACAACGTACACGTCACGTACAATATTTTTTTCAACAGAAACAAACAGAAGATAACTATCGCGTAAAACTTACCTTAAAACTTCGAATCGAAACCCTATTAAAATTGGGAAAACTTTGAATCGCTACAACTTCGAAGATAATAACTTTTCGTCGACGAAACGAAGATCGTTAGAAGCGCGATACCTTTCACTTTAAAACGCTTTTTGAATTACACCGATACGACTTCCGGTTGCCGAGATATCGTCGTGCAACGGGAAAGGTAATTTTTATTCGTTTACCATCCTCGTCCTCGTCGCTTACTCGGGCCTCTCGCTCGCGCCTCGTCTCCCTGATCTATCCCAAGTTGCGAACAAGCGACACACACGATTCTTGGAAGTAGTACGCACTTGCAAGAAATAAATATAGGTCACTGGGTTGCGGGGCCATTCGCAATCTTCGCACTGTGTTGAACATATGGCCACTTTGAACGCTCGTATCACGGCAACCGATCGAGATATCGGGATAAAACAAAAAAGGAATTCAATGGTATGATTTCCTTCGTATTCTGAATGGGATTTTTTTTTTTTTTATATGAAACGTCGAAGTTTCATTTACAATTTGCAACGAAATGTTGTTCGTGATTTAAAGCTCGCGTTGGTTAAATATTTGAACATCCGCAGTCCAGGTTCATTCATAGTTCATTCAACGAAAATATTGGTACTTAATTTAAATGATGAATATATCAATCGTGAAATTTCGAATAATTTTGACAATGTAAAGAACTTGGAGAAAATATAAATCAAGAGGTTTCTATTTTATATCTCTGAGAAAGTTTAAAGGAAAAAGTTCAATCGTCGACGACTCGAAACGAAGATTACATTAGGTATCGTAAGGAAATATTCGATGCTTCGATATTTTTGCGATATTTGTGATTCAAATTGTCTCTCTATCTAATGCAAAACGTTTGATACACATTCGATGCTTTCGATACATTAAAACGTGTTTGAGAAGAAAGAAAAAAAAAAAAAAAAGAAAAAAGAAAATGCATGCATTACCAAATATTCAATGTGATTCGTATTTTTTTTTTTTTTAAATACAAATATTTACTTCACTTCTATAAAAAAAAAAATAATCCAACGTTTTACGATATTTAATACGATAAACAATGGTTAACCAAGAAAAATGGTTTTCCAGAATATAACATGAACCTTGAATGGAAACGCATGCATCTACGATATCGTTTCGTAAAAAAAAAAAAAAAAAAAAAGAATAAAGATATAGAATCGAGTTCAAAAAGTTGCAGAATCAAGATACGACCCAAGGACTTTTTTTTTTACCCTCGATATCACTCGTAATTAATTAACACTGTTACTCGTCCCATAATCCCATCGAGTGTACCTTAAACGAGAAAAACGAAGTAACGAAAGAGAGAACGGCCCCTTAATTTAACATTTAACGTCCCGCGAAAACGAACGAGCGATTTTGACATTCGCTCGTTCAAATTTTCGACATCCATCGATCGTCGAATGCCGAGCGAGATCTCGTAAAAAGGAGGAAAAATAAAATAAAATAGAAAAAAAAAGGGAAATAATAATTTCACACGACAGAGAAAAAAAATCGATATTACAGCTTACTTACGTAAGCGTTTTAGCGGGAAGAAAATTTTTTTAAAGCGAACCGATAAGTTGGCGGGGAAGAGGGGGGGGGGGAGGGGAAGGGTTGCGACATTCCGAGAATACCGAGAATAACGTTCGAGGGGAGGGGAGGGGAGGAGAGGGGCGCGCAATAAAGAGATAATGCCGAGCTTTCAGAAACGAAGGGAACGATCCCCTCCCTCCCCCGCTAAGTTCTTAACGGAACGTTTCCAACGTTTCCTAAGAACCTTCTATCCCCCCGAACGAGGCAATTACAGGCCGTGGTTTACCGGTCGCGCGTTTACACCCGTGGCCTGTACGCTGCACACCCCGGGTATAGACTAAGCTCCCCCCTCCCCTCCCCGTACGATCGTAAACTTAGGTGACGGGGGAGGGGAAGGAGAGAGGGTTGAACCTCTTTGGCATTGCCGTTCGATATCTCGAACAGCTCTACTTAGCTCTGGTGCACACCACCACCACCACCAGACGACGAGTTCCACGTCGTCGTCTGACCTCTTTCCGGCTATCACCGATGCTAACATCGGTGGCGAGGCGGCGGATGCAACGTGGATATCTATGAGCGTTAAACGCGTCCAATTTTCTCCTCCGTTTTTTTTTTTTTTTACACGCGAAACAACGAGGAAAGTGGTTTTATTTTCGAGTAATTTTAATGTTAAGAAGCGACAGTCTCGTCGAAAGTTATCCGAATTGTTAACTTGTTTTTATTGAATTGTTATTGTAAAGTTGGTTCTTTTTTTTTTTTTTTTTTTTTTTTAGAAAAACACGCGCAATCTTTTCTAATCGTGAATATATGTACTTCCTCAGATGGTGTACGTGTAGGTTTTTACTTATCTCGAAAGAAGGGATAGTTTTGTTAAATATCTTGGATCGAAGATGTATGACGATCTACCTCGGTTAAAAAAACGATCTCTCGCGTCTTTTCTCCGTTAGAAAATATCGATTATGCTGATAGATTTCGACGGTTAAGCTACAATTTTCGAGTTAATAGGAAGGAAAGCCAACTCTGATCTTATCGAATATATTTCTTCTCGTTCCACGTGAATTGACGTTGGAAGAAAAAGAGAAAAAGAAAAAGGGAAAAAAAAAAAATAAAGGAAGAAAAGAAAATCGAAATTCATATCGGACGATCTATTGGAAAAATTGCCACGAAGGCTTTAAAGGATAGTAGGCTGAAAAATTGAGGAGTTACTATAGATCCGCGCCATGATAAAGCTTTCATAGTAGCAGGTCTCCGTGAATGAAAATCAGCTTTAAGAGAAAAGATCGTGGAGATGAGATCGGTACGCCCGAAAAGCTTTTTCCCAGAGATAGAAAGAGTAACCATTTGCGATCAAAAATTTTATCCTGGCTTATTCACGCTGAAAGTTTATCGACTTTTCAGTGATTCGTAACCACCTCTTGTTTGAAATCGTCTATTTAAAAAAAAAAAAAAAAAAAAAAAGAAAGAAAGAAAAAAGAAAGAAAAGAAGAAGAAAAACGAATAATCGTAAATCGACTTTTCCCTATATATATTGTACACATTACAATATAAACGAGGTATCGAACAACGAAGAGAAGGAAACGACTCTGTCCATCGTTATCTCCATCCTTCAATTAGGAGAAACAAGAAACAAAAAAGAAAGAAAGAAAGAAAGAAAGAAAGAAAGAGATTCGATAAAACTGAGAGTAGTAAGCGCGATACATCTCGTCAACGATATATTTCTCGCGCCATTTTCCTCCTAGAATCTCTCGATAAATGACCTATATTCGCGCGCGCGACCAAGCCACGGAAGCGGATATATCTCGTTTAAGGAAATCTATCTAGGGCTATATTTACCGGACCTTTCGATTCGCCCTGTCGCCGCGAAGGGTGATCCGTGATTTATGGGTTGCGGCTTAGACACAGCCCGACATAAGGTTCGCCATTACCGGGATGGGTGGGGGAGGGGGTGGAAGGAGAGGAGGAGAGACCCCGTGAGGTAAGGTAGTAGGTCGACACTCGGCTCATTAAGCACCTGATTACACGAACGCGGCTAAATCGAACTTCTCTACACGCTCAATCAATGGCGACCCCTTCCCCCCTCCCCTTCCCCCTTCAGGAGCATGCTCCGGTGAAACTTTATTCTTATCTGGCCAGGCCTGGAGGGAGGGAACAAGTTGGCGATCGGCTAACTAGATTTATCGCGCTAGATCTAGCAACTTTTTACTCGGCTGAATCCTTGGATAAGTTTGGCCCCGTCTCGGCCCCAGCTCCGACAGGTACGCGGCCCGAACGGGATGAAAGATCAACAAGAAATTCGTGGGGTAAACTCGAAATTTTCGAGTCGACCGTGCACACACACCGCGAACAAGGACCCACGATCGAATGGAAAAGGGGGAGAAAAGGAAGGGGGAAGGAGGGAGAGACGTTGGAAGAGGAAGAAGGAAAAAGAAGGGGAATATAATGGAGAAGCGGAAGGGAGAAGGAGAACGGGAAAGTGAGAAAGGAAAAAAAAAGAAGAAGAAGAAGAAGAAGAAGAAGAAGAAAGGAAGGGATGTTGGACTTTCGCAATATCTTCTCTCTCTCTCTCTCTCTCTCTCACTCCCGGGGAAGGAAGTTTCCACTTTTCACCATTTTATGGCGAATGGAATCTCTAGTGGTCGACGATGGAACTCGAATGTACGTATCTCGTATCCCCTTAAATAACGTAGATACTCGAAGTTTCGTTGGCACTGGCTAGCTGCACCCCCCTCCCCCTCTAAGCGCGCCAATATCCCTCCAGAGTAAATTCATGCTAGCGGCTAGCGCTTTAAGTGGACATCGGCTCTCTGTCCCCCGACTTCTTTTTCTTTTCACCGCCCGACCGACCGACCGACCATCCACAGATATTTGAATAATTAGTTTCCCAGGCCGACGCTATGTATTTATAACTTTCCTCTGTCCTCAGTTAAAGCGTTATATCGACCGGGATGAAAAGATAAAAATTCCCTTTTCTGCTCTCTTTCTCTCTTTCCCCCTTTCCACCCGCCCCCCCTCCCACCATCCCTCCTCTCCTCGTCACCACACCGCTCTTTCCTTACTTTCTTTACTTTCTTGCTTGCTACCACCGCGCTCTTCCCAATTGTTGTTCCGTAATTGTTATCCGTTTTGCGGTTACCGAAGAACCGCTTAAGTCATTGTCCGCGATAACAGCCCTACTTTGCAATGATAATCACGCTCGTGGAATACGATTATTCCGAGTTTGCGTCATTACGGTATCTAGCATAGGCGAATTTTGAAGGGTAAATGCAAAGACGTTTGTAAATGTAAGGCATAAACCGTTTCTTTTTTTTTTTTTTTTCTTTCTTTCTTTTTTTCGTTTCGTGATACTACTACTCCTCGTATTTAATTTTCCACGTTTTAAGTCTTTAATTATCTTTCGTCGCGAATCTTGCGGATCTTAAATTTTTCCTCTTTTTTCCCTCCTACGAAAGAAATACGCGATGAAAGCTATTCTCAACGAAATGTAGATATATATATTTTTGAATATTCGTACAATCGTTTCGTTATTACGGGTACTACGATATTGGTTCAGTAATCTCTATAGACTAGATAGAAGAAGAAGAAGAAGAAGAAGAAGAAGAAGAAAAAAAAAAATAATGGAACAGAGTTAAGTGTCAAAATCTTCCAAGACGAAAAAATAGATCAGAATTTCGCGCAGTAGTACGTATGCGCGTAGATAAAAGTGCACGTGAATACAAATTGAAAAAGAAAATTAACATTGCAATATAATTACAAAATAATGGATTGGTGCTAATAGATTATGGATATACGTCACTCGAGTTGCTAATTAATATCGAGTGTTAAATGTTGTTTCGTAATTAATTTAAGGATTTGTGCATACACAATTGTACCTCTTACTAAGCGTAAATTTTTACTTCTTCGTTCCTCAATTCTAACTAAATCAGCAGAATAATAGAGGTGAAAGTATTAAAAAGAAAAAAAATGAAGAAAAAGAGGGGAAAAAAGAAAGAAAGAAAGAAAGAAAGAAAGAAAGAAAAAAAAATACTAAAAGTGAAGGAAAAAAGTGAAGAAAGATTCAGCGTACTTTTATGTCCTTTTTACCTTGCTTAACTTCTACAACTTCTCCTCTCTCTCTCTCTCTTTCTCTCTCCCTTTCTCTCATTTTTCCTTCCGCGCATCTAGCTTGGTCTATCTTTTTCTTTTTTTTTTTTTTCTTTTTTTTCTTTTACACATTTTTCGCACAATTTCGAATATCCTCGTGTAAAAATATCTCTTGAAACAAGGGAAAATAGACGAGCATGCATATCGAAGCCAATATGTGTACATTGTATTATAAAACGTTACGACACAGAAAATTACTTTCAACGAAATTCGTACGACGTCGCTAAATACGTACTTACATACATACGTATATATACTACATTCTATCGTATGCACACGTTACATGTATATACGTATATATAGTTATATATGCAAAGGCTGAAAAAAAGGGATTCAATGGCTTTAGAAACGCATAGTACTTTATCGATAAAAATTATAATCCAATTGATACAACGTTTCAAAAATTCATCTTCCCCTATATATATATATATATATACACACTTTGTCGTTGTCAATCGACGATATTTTTCTCGAACACTTTTTCTTTTTTTTTTTTAATAAATACTACGCGTTCTTAAAGGCTTGTATCTTTCCTTCAATGCCCCTTCAATAAGAAGACGACCAAGACAAGACTACCAATCCGAATACAGTACTTCTAGTCAAAAATTGCTCAAAAATGGCTAAAACAGCAGTTCGCTCGCTCGTTTGACCCGAGTTCAAAAGTAAGAGTAAGCGGCGTTTCGTTAAAAAAATTTTTCGAAACGAGTTTTTCCAACTCTTTGCAAATCTTGAAATGAATTCGACCAAGAATCGAATGATCTTCGATACGTTACGCGTGTAAAGAAAAAAAATATAATATTTTTTTTTCTTTTTTTTTTTTTTTTTTTTTTTTTTTTTTTTTTTTCATAAAGTGTCGATGTGTCGATGATCAGACAGCAAGAGAGGAAAAAAAAACAAGGACGAAAGAGAGAACAGCTGTATGTACACGGAGAAAAATAGTAGCGATAGAATATTATTACTCGAAATGAAACGGGCAACGATTTTGGCCCATGCCAAGAGATCGGCATCGACTCGGTTTGCCTTTACTTCCGGTTGGTTTATCGTTATATATCTTATGGCTGCAACAACAGGTAGCAGTTTTTTAGCTGATATTTTTCTCCACGCAAGAAAACGTATAAATATAACGTATAAAGTACGAAGAGAGTGAAAAAATGGAAAGTTAGAAGAGAATGTATAGTAGTAGTAGTAGTAGTAGTAGTAGTAGTAGTAGTAGTAGTAGTAGTAGTAGTAGATAGTAGTAGTAGTAGTAGTAGTAGTAGTAGTAGTAGAAGTAGTAGTAGTAATAGTAGTAGTAGTAGTAGTAGTAGTAGTAGTAGTAGTAGTAGTAGTAGTAGTAGTAGTAGTAGTAGTAGTAGTAGTAGTAGTAGTAGTAATAGTAGTAGTAGTAGTAGTAGTAGTAGTAGTAGTAGTAGTAGTAGTAGTAGTAGTAGAGTAGTAGTAGTAGTAGTAGTAGTAGTAGTAGTAGTAGTAGTAGTAGTAGTAGTAGTAGTAGTAGTAGTAGTAGTAGTAGTAGTAGTAGTAGTAGTAGTAGTAGTAGTAGTAGTAGTAGTAGTAGTAGTAGTAGTAGTAGTAGTAGTAGAAGTAGTAGTAGTAATAATAATAACAATAACAATAATAATAATAATAATAATAATAATGATAGTGATAATAATGATAATAATGATAATGATGATGATGATGATGATGATGATGATAATAAAAATAACAATAATAATAATAATAATAATAATAATAATAATAATAATAATAATAATAATAATAATAATAATGGTAATGGTAATGGTAATAATAATAATAAGTACAACAAAGAGTATAAGTAATGTAATATCAAGGTATTTGAAAAGTTAGAAAGAAGTAATGTTATTAAAAAGAGATAAAAAAGTAAGAAAAAAGTATGAAACATATTTTGTAGTAGTATAAAGGGTATTATATAAATTAGATAACGTTCGTAGCTAGCTTGCTTTGAGTTTTGGTACACTTACACACTTTTGTCTAAGCTCTCACTCCCTCTCTCTTTCTTTCTCTCTTTTTCTTTTTCTTTCCTATTGTCCTTTAACTTCTGCCGTATCACCCTCCTGCAAAATATCCGTGTTAAAACGACACGTACGAAAAAATAACGAGGTGCGTGGTACGATTCCTATGGGATATACGATCATACAATTTTCGTTTAAATAAATTCGTCATTCAATATTTTTCAATCGCATTTTCAATCCATTATTATTATTATTATTATTATTTTTACTTTTAAACAAACGTAAAAAAAAAAAAAAAAGATCTAATTGCGCTCAACAAAAATGAAATATTATTATTAGGGAATATCGATCGAAAACGATTCGATACAATCGTCGCTGCGCAAAATTTTATACGCGCGTGTTGTAACACGATGCAACGTGTATACGAAATTAGAATGAAAGAATATACGTTCACAATCAGTGAGATTTTCTTTTTTTTCTTTTTTTTTTACAAATGTGCGCCATTTAACGAGCCTCATCTTTGAATAGATTCCTTTTCCCCCCTTATTACGCTTCTCGCTTACAACTTTAACTATTGTTCGTACATCCTTATGCCGCTCGGCCACTAACGACAATTTAATGGATCCACTCGCTAAATGACAAAAAACTGAGTATATCCGGGCTTCCCGCTTCCTTCTATCTCTTCAGATTACTATACTATAAATAGTGTACGACGCATCTTTTTTACAAACAAGATAGAAAACGTTACGTTTGCAATTAAAAAAAAAAAAAAAAGAAAAAGAAGCTCGAACGTCTAATATTTACGAACCATCTTCGACCTCCCACCACTTTGCGTCTTTTCTTCATTCGATCTTATCGATCGAACACCACCTCTCAATTTCGTCTCGTTTCGTTAAACAAAAGATCATTGTTCAATTCCACGGCACGCATTCCCTCCCCTAAGGAAAGGGAAACTGTACACACGTCGAGGGCTTTTTCAACGATCCTTACGTAACGAGCATTCGACGAGGAAATTTGGAAATCGGCGTATTCGTTGTTTCAAAAACCGTTATCCCGAGATCACTGTTCAATTTCACGTTTTCACAATTTCCCTCCTTCCCCTAAGAAAGAGAAAACTGTACACACAATCGAGGGCCTTTTCAACGATGTAACGAGCATTCGAGGATATTTGGAAATTATACTCGTTGTTTCAGGAAGGTGGAAATCCGTGACAATAAACACGGGCGCGTGTTCTCCGCAGGGACATTATCAGGATTAATAAAAGTGGGTAAACGGTTTAAACGCAGCCTGCCATACTTTGCCAAGAAGGCAATCCGCGGAGCAACCCGTTAAACTTTCCGCACAATCTTCCGGATAGGCTCGAAATCCGTGTTCCGCGTGCGCCGAACCAACGTTTATTCCTCCGTTATTTACGAGCGTCGTCTCACACCGATTACGAGGCCTAACCGAGCAGCCACCTTTGAACCTATCCTCGCCCGTGAGCAAGTATCGCGTTTGTGGATACGTGTTTCCTTCACGATACGATACAAGTTGAAAAGAAAATTTACGACCTTAACCTTCGTTCGTGGTGGAGTAATGGCGCGAGGCGCCAAGCGATGCCTTGGAGAGGAGAGAGATGGTTGATTGAATTGTTGGATGGGTTGTTGAAATCTCTCGATTTCGGAGGAAAGAAATTCGTTGGGACGAAATTAATTGGAATCGGTGGGCGGTAAGGCGGTCGATACACGCAAACACGTATCGGACACCTTTATCGGGGCCACTAATCTATTAAGGCGAGCCGTGGAAATGCTCGAATTTATGCCGCGACTACAAATCTTGGCTTGGCCCGACGCGCGCGGAGTTGAAAACCGGAGTAGAACCGTACCTCCAGACCTCTCTCTCTCTCTCTCTCTCTCTCCCTTTCTCTCCACGAGCCTCCTCGAGTTCCAGATTGTACGGTAATCGATCGCCAGACGAAAACACCTCTATTAGAAATCCACAACCGTCTTACGAGCCACCAAGCTCGCGCAGAAGTAAATCTTGGTTAATGGTCTATACTTGTAGCGCCGCTGGCAACAACAACAACCTACCCTACCCTCTCTCCCCGAAAGAATTAACTACTAACAAATAACATTCGGGTCGGAGATAAGATCGAAACAATCGGGGGAGCCAGCATCCGGCTTCGTTCCCACACCATTCTTCCCCGCTTTTCACTTTAAATCAGATTAATGGTGTGTCCGCGTTAACGTATAGAAAAGGAGAATTTTCATTTGCTATCTGGTTGAAAGTGTGCGTTTAAGAAACGAAGGGCACGCACAATTACCTAAAATACCGGGAGGAAACGTATCGATAAGAAGCGCAAGAAACACGCGGGAGAGAGAGAGAGAGGGAGGAAGAGGTAAGACAGGGTGGAAGAGCGAAAGAGAAAGCGATGGAAACGCTTAAAGAGCCACGGGGGTGTTGAACAGCGTTCCGCACTCGAGGACGAAATGGCCTCCCCGCCGCTTTATCGAAACGGCGAGGAAAACCAATCCTCTCCCTCTCTCTGCTCGCGTATATGCGCCTACATTACCTTCGATCCGCATCTCTGCAAGCCCTGGCCAACCTCCCCCCCCTCGACCTCCGCCCTGTACCAACGTGTTCGCCATCTCCTCGAACCGAGCCACCCTCGAGTAGTCGTCCGCTGTGTTCCCGCAACCCTCAGGAATTTCATTTCGTATGCCAGCCTAATTATACGCCGCAGTTTTACACGTTTCCCTCCGCCCTTCCTACGCGTCTCCATCCCTCTCTCCGAATCTCTCTTTCGGGAAAGACGGACGGAAGAATTCGATCGCTCCTTTCTTCCCTTCACCGAGAGAGAAATTTTAATTCGTCGAGGGGAATTGTATTTCGAACGGTTAATAATAAATTTAAATCGAGCGGAACGATAAAAATGATTTTCGCATTCCGAAATATATATCTCGCGCATTAAATTCTCTCTCCCTCGCCGAGAAGTCGTTACAAAACTAATTTAAATTTCTTAAGAGCCTTAAATTCCCCGAGTTCCGTTAAAATTTTACAATCGACCTAATTATCAGTTTTTCCATAAATCGGGGAGGAACGAATGGGTTTCCGTAAAAAAAAAAAGGAAAAAAAGAAAAGAGGATCGAACCTCGATAAATATCAGAGACTTCAACTCGAACCGAGTTCGAGTTCGAGGAGCGAAATTCTTCTCTAATCGCGGGAGCATAGGTTGGTTTCTGGATGCAGCCATCTGTCGGGGCAAAGTGATCTGTCCGAGGATGGGGGACGACACGAGGGAGGGAAAAATCGGGAAAAAAGCGAGGGAAAGCGTATTATTGCGGGGGTTGGCCGTAATACGAAGGTGGCGATAGCCGTGATTGCTCGACCAACGGGGACACGGGGATGGGTTAATGGTTGTAGCGATGTTCTCCCCGCAAACCGGTTATCCCCATCCATTCGCCTTCCAACGCTCTTTCTCCTCCATCTCTCTTCTTTCGCTTCCACATCCATCTTCGCTGGCGGGATCTGGCGACGATCGTCGTTTCCAACTCCTCTTCGTCCCCGCCCATCCGCGAAATTGCCACCGATTTTATGCACACGAAACTCGCCACGCTTTTCCTTCCGAACGGTGAAAAACAGGGAAGATTATAAATTCTTTCTCGAGGATAATATAAAAGCTGCTATAATAATATATATAAAGCTAAAGGGACGACCGATTAATATTATTATACGAGTGGAAGAGCCAAAGTTCGACAAAGAGCGACGTTTTATTTCGAAAGTAACGAACGGATTAAACGCTTCGCGTTTGCATCGATCGCAGGGAAAGAACAAGCGGCGGAGGCGAAACATCGTTTCCCCAACCTAAGATCGGGATACCTTTTCCGGAGCACGGACCACTCTCCCTCTTTTTCTCTCTAAAGTTTGTGCCGGGCGACAGAGAGAGGCGATATATCAAAGCTATTCGCAATAATAATTTCCCTGGTCTATTTCCATGCAAAAAGATACACGGTCTAGGTGGCGCGACCCCCCGAGAGTGATATACGATCTTGATTGGCCGAATCGAAGTAGACGTCGCGTAGGGGAACAAACGAGCGCCGATTTACATGGGGAAATCCGGGAGAGCGAAATTGCGGAGTAGGTTTATCGCTACGATTTGTATAATCGTCAAAGTTTTTGGGATCGGGCAGGGCGACCAGTTCAACCCTTCTCTCTCTCCCCCCCCCCTCTCTTTCGAGCAAACTCGATCGATCCTCGCCATCGAGAATCTAATTTTAACCCGCCACTGTCAATTCGCTCTCGCTTACTGATTATCGCCGTGCCGTGGAAATTTCTCTTCTTTGCGATCGGTAAGCAGAATTTGAATTTTATTTCAACGAAACGAAACGAAGGAATCGAGGTTAAATCGCGTTAAAGAGACTCTATTTTCACTGTTTGCACCCGCGTGGAGGAGGAAGTTTCGACGTGGAGAGATGGGTTTCAATTGGTTTGCTCGTAAAAAAAGAAAAAAAAGGAAAAAAAAAAGGAAAGGACAATCTGGATGTTTTAATGGACGAATGGATGTTGCAACGAGCTATTGTTTAGCCGTGGGGGCGGGTAGCGGGGGGAAAAGATACATGGGCTCTGGATACATTGTCTCTGGTGCGAGATACATCTCCAGCGCCAGACCACTTCTCGCTCAACAATACCCAACGGGACCTCTGGTGCGCTCTGCCTCTTCCGTACAGGTCAGGTGGTATTTCGAAGGTATCACCACCTTGGAAACGGGTCACCGAATGCATCCCCCTGCCCCCATGGCCTGCCTATGTACCGATGCTGGAAAATTTACCGTGTAATTGGTCACTTTGGGATGCCAAGACCTGACCGGATACGATCGATAAACCCAATTGGGAAAAATTTATCGGCGGCAGGACTGTTACGCGGACAAATGCCTCTATAATATCACGTCCATTTTTAATCTCCACGGTCAAGAAAGCTCCATCGTTCGAAAGAAGGTATATATATATATATATATATATACATCGTTCCCTGTCGAAGGAACGAGGATGAATCAATAAGCGAAACGGAGAGGAGGGAGAAGAAGAAGAAGAAGAAGAGTTCTCTCTCTTCTCTCTCACGCGTATTCCAATCCTCGTTTCACGCGTCGACGTAACAACGAACGAGATAAAATACGAACGAGCGGCATTAATTTCGTCGATTCGTCGTCAAATAGCGAAACATCGACCGGAATTTTATTACTCGATACTCGATGCTCGCTCGAGGAACAAACAACGATTGAAGACGGTTGTGTATACAAGATACTCGGGGGAGGAGGAGGAGGAGGGAAAAGAAAAAAAGCGTTTCGACCGAATCGTAACCGAAATTACGAGTCGAGATAAAATTACAATAGGGCGCGGTCATAATTTATTCATAAAAGCTTCCAACATTTTCTCACACCCTTCTTCCCCCCTCCCCAGGCTTTAACTTTTCATGCTCCTTTTATAAAATATTTCGTTCATCATTTATTGTTAGCTGCACTAGTAAGTTGCAATATCCATAGTAATAAGGGTAACCCGCGAGATGCTCTGCAACGAGCTACTTTTTCACTAACTCTATTATACGTGTAATTACCAACTTTACGAGAGAGAGAGAGAAAAAGAGAGAGAGAGAGAGAGAGAGAGAGAGAGAGAGAGAGAGAGAGAAAAGTGCTCGAACGATATACGCGCGTTAAAGCCGGGAGAAAGTTTAAAGCGCGGTGGTAAATGGTTAAAAGTCGGAATCATTTAGGAGCTATTCTTCTCGCGTATAATTCGAGGAAGGAATTGGAGTGGGAAGCTGGAGTATATGAAACTTCATCGAGTATGCTTTAACGGGTTTATCGATCGGCGTACCTACGTGTCTCCTACTATCCCTACTACCCCCTCGATACCTTTCGCATTTCACGCTCTCTGGACGTATCCTTGGGAGAGAGAAAGAGAGAGAGAGAGAGAGAGAAGGGGTGGAGAAGAAAGAAGGGAAAGAAAAGTAAGCGCAACGAGTGAAGGATTTAAAGCGGCGCTAAGCTTCTCGTCCCCTCCCTTTCTCGAGTCAATCGTAAATAACAAAGCTTCCAATTTTCTTCAATTTGGCAGCAGGAAAGGAAGGAAGGAGGGAGAAGGAACGAGATTTCGAGACAAGCCCCGCTGCAGTTTCCATTTTCGTTTCTTCTCGCGCGCCAACTTTATCTCTCGTGTAAAACGTCGCATTTCCCTGCTCTCTTCGACTTCACCGTCGAACTCTACCAACAAGAAACGAACCCTTTCCCTCCCCTTAATTCGAATCACGCGCGGATTTCGTATTCCGCCCGAAAGTTTTACATCTCGCCGCATTAGAGAAAGTCGGGAAGTCAAACTGACCCCGGAGATACTGGAGCAGAAGGGATTGCAACAACTTCCTCCTCCTCCGGGGAGGGGGGATAGTTTAAAGAGGGTCGCGCGCGCAATACCGCACTTCCACACTCTTCTCACTCGTTTAAATTGCGGCTCAACAATTTCTCGATCGTGCGCCCGCCTAACTAATGTATTACCTTATTGTATTATCTTAACGAGATAAGTTAGATTGCTACTTCGAAGAGGAGGGGGGGAGGAAGTTTGGCGGAGGGGAGATCGATGTACCCGCTCGAACACGTACTCGAACGCGCGCACGGTTTCGAAACTCGGACTCGAATTAGTCCGAAAATTCGTCCCTGCGTCGTCCCTGCTTTTTCATCCGTGTACGATCGAATTGAGAATTCAATTCGGCCTTTTACCACCCGCTTCGCTTCTCAACGTCAATATATATCGAATTTTTAACGAAATTTTGACGGATCTCTTCTCTCGTCCAAATTCTCGAGAAATAATAACAATCTCGACAAATTGATAACGCGAGCACACCGGTTTTTTTTGGAAAACCGCAGCGTTATTTCCGATCCTTTCCGATTTCTATACACCCCCGATGGGCGTGTACAAACGAGGAATTTATACGAGGCAGGGGAGATGTACGGAAACGAGAGGGCAAATATTGGGCCGCCGATAAATTAGAATGCTTTGTTTGCGGTTGAATTTATTTATCGGACGTTGAAAGCCGGGCGTCGCGTAGCTCAAACAAAATTTCAAGTGATCCCGCTTTGAGCGGACACTTTGCGCCCGCGTTACACATCACGGTGTCACGATCAGATTTTCGCCTCCCCTCCCCTTTAACCTTTACTCAAACGGTTAATCCCTCGAATCCAGCCAATTTCGCCCAGAAATTCCGCGTTTCGAAACGTAATAAGAATCGTTCTCCAAGGATTTTCGAGGATGCGAAATATAAATGTAAGATTCGAGGAATTTGTTATCATGGAGGAATCTTTAAAAAAATTTTTTTTTTTTTCATTTCGAGCCCGCAATGGTTCATTTCCTAAGGGATATATATATATACACATATAGATGTATATACAGAGCTCGACGTACCGCGGCAATTCCAACCAATTTACTATTCATGCTGTTCCGTTGGCCTGGCCCGCGGCCTGTTGTGATACGGGCAACCAATCAAAAACTCTGTCGGTCGAGAACAACAGCAGCCGACGGCGCAACAAGCGGAGGAGACCCCTAGGTTTCATCCCCTGCAGGCGGGGGAGGATCGTTGGAGACCGATGACGATGGTGGAGAGATAGGGAAATGGAAAGGTGGAGGGATGGTAAGGGCGTCTCTGTGATCGTTGCTGCTGTTGTTGTTGTTTGGTAGGCCGTTTCGTTTGTTGACGTTTCATCCAGTTTGATCGGGAATGCGCACGTGTTGAATATCGTTATTCGGCGCGCAGAGGAACCCTTTAAGGCCGTAAAACTTGTTATACCGTCGGTTGTTAACGGTTTTAACGATGCGCGCGCTTTCGAGATATATGGAGGTCTCCTCCAAGAATCGTAACGTTACGGTAAGAGTATTTAATTAATGGGGGAGCGTTAAAGAAAGCGTGTTATCCCGTCCTTTGTATTTCCATTTCGTTTAACTAATTTCTCCGTTAAGACTGCGTTAAGACTTTTTCTTTTTCTTTCTTTCTTTTTTTTTTTTTAGCGGAGAAAGGTTAAGAGAAACTATTTTGCAAGAAAACACAACGGTGTTTCTTTTTCGTATATTATAAAAATATCTGTAAAAACAGTTTTGTAAAAAAATATTTCTAAAAAGTGGTTCCATATGCATGTTTTTTGTTAGAACAGGGACCGTGGATGGATATTTTCGTGTTTGAGAGATACGGAAGATCATTTATGCTACGCGAAGCCAAGTGAAAAAAATTTCTCCCAATGAATGAGAAATTCTGTTTAGAAATGGTGGGTAAAAATCATTGAAATATAAATCGAACGAACGAAGTGAAAATTAGAAATTTCAATCCTTCGTTTATTCATTTTTCTTTCTTTCTTTCTTTCTTCCTTCCTTCCTTCCCGCTTGCATTTCATCGTCCGTATCTATTTTTTCCCCTTTGTTTGCTCGTTCGTTTGCAACTCGCGTGCAATTCCGATAAGAAGTACCACGAATACGTATGCAGATGAAAATTTTATGAATTAAGATGAAACCGAATTTGTCTGAAAATAGACAAGAATCATAGACATCGAACAATAAGAATAGCTTAATTTGCTCAGAGACGCGCATCTTGACGTTTCGATCGATTATTCATATCGTAAGTGCAGTTGCTCGTACGATATTTTTAAATGTAGCGTTTGAAAGCGTGGAGGGATGCTAAGAAAAAAAAAAGGGGGAGAGGGGGAAAAGGATGCTGAAATTCTTGAAAACGTCGTGACCCAATTTTTCCCCCTCTCGGACACGCGCGCGTCGAGGGCGTAGCAATAGCAAAAAAAAAAAAAAAAAAAAAAAGAAAAAACTGCTGACTTCGCCTCGTTGGCCGATCGTCACATAGCTTGTCAAGCTTGGGGATAGGTCAGCGGGAAAACGTGCGAATGTAGGAAGAGAGAGAAGAGAAAAGAAAAGGAAAGGAAAAAAGAAAATGAAATTTTCGTTCTCAAGACGAGAAACATATTATAATATCGCGAAGAATTTAGGTCCAGCGGAATACAGTTGCACGACCGAATATCCCTGCCACGACTAAATATTCAAAGTTTCTATTTGGCGAGAAAGTTGAAGAACGGTGCGTAATTTAATATTAAGCGTGCTCGAGCACTTTCCAAGTAGTCCCCCCAACTTCTCGGATTCCGTCCGAACTAACTCGGTTCTATTTTCGGCCGTGAGAAAAGCGTCGACAACTGCCTTGTAATAGAAGCTCGATGCTTCGCGATATCGCGTTAAAGTTTGCACTTGGACTTGGAGGAAAGGCTTCCCTCCACGCGCGTAAACATAGATCCGTAGATGCGAATCTTTCCAACGCTCGTTTCGTTAATTTAATAATTATTCTCGGGTTCCAGTTTTGTTCTGTTTCGATACGATCTGTTCGATAGCGATAAAATAAAAAAAGAAGGAAAGGTTCAATTGTTTGAAAGGAACGAGTATACGAAAGGAAATGAAATGATCAGTTAACGGAAAGCGACAGATGCCTCTATTTCCGTTTCGATAGCAATAACCATTGTTCCACGAATGAAGAAGAAAAGCTTAGAGAATCTGAAATTGTTTCGAGGAGGTAATAATTACTCGCGTTCGAGGATACGATGCAAAGGAAATGATCGCTCAACCAATCGATTTTGATACATTCGTTTTCGTTTCTATAGCTACGAGTAAGAAAGAAAGAAGAAAAAAAAAAAAGAAGTACGATTCTCTCGAAGAAATAATAATCACTTGCGACAAATAGGTATAGAAAAAGAAAGGATCGGTAAACATTTCAACATTTAGCCACGAATAAAAGAAAAGCCTTGGAATTAGCCTTAATTTCGAAATTAACAAGTTTGACGATGGATTTCGATGCCTCCGTAGGAATATTCACTTATTTCAAGAATAGGAAAAAAAGGATTGCTAGGATTGTTTCGAAGAATTAATAATCACTTAAAATCGTAGAGAGAAAGAAGCGATCGGTAAACATTTCGATAGCCACGAATAAAAAAAAAAAAAAGGCTTAAAGGCCGCAATTGTTTCGAAGGTATTCGAAATTAATAAGTTTGACGATGGATTTCAATGCCTGCGTTTCTATAGCAGTAGCCACTCGTTCCGCGAATAAGGAAAGAGAAAAGCTCCAAAAAGGAGTACGATTGTTTCGAAGAGTTAATAATCACTCGCGATCGGAACAAATACGTACAGAAAAAAAAAAAAATGATCGGTAAACGATAGCAAATAGTCACGAATAAAAAAAAAAAAGAAAGCCTAGAGGCCGCAATTGTTTCGAAGGCATTCGAAATTATCAAGTTTCGAACAATGAATTTCGATGCCTTCGTTTCTATAGCACTTGTTCCAAGAATAAAAAAAAAACCACGATTGTTCGCATTTCGATAGCCACGAATAAAAAAAGAATTTGCCTTAATTTCGAAGGTATTCGATAATAAGTTTGACGATGGATAAGCAATATCCACGAGAATAAGGGGAAAAACTTTTAACTATCTCGTTAATGGAGTTAATAATCACGTTGCGCTCGAAGGGTAGAATGAAATGCACGCACGGTAGATAGAAGAGGAAATGATCGGTTAACGTGAAGCGATGGATGTCCGGTGTCTCCGTTTCCTTGAACAACGCCCGTTCTATACCCGTTAGTCTTATGCACGCATTCGATACTGGCCTTATTCGAAGACTTGTGTTGGAGAGTTAGTGGGACGACCGCGTAACCCGCGCGGCCGGCCACTCGCGCACTTTAGTGTCGGGAAGCATGCCGCCAATTTCCAACACGGCTCGACACTTAACCCGCCCCTCGACCGCCGCCTAGCAAACGGACTGGCCCGCTTATTCGATGCCGCCACGTCGGCTTTACGTCACCGCTGATGGACTGGCTCTTCCTGTGCGTTAATGTTGCGTTAAGCCTGCGTTCGCAAATCCATTCGTCCGTGTGTACCAGCTATACGCGCTATTAGCTCTATGTATATATATATATATATATGTGTGTGTGTGTCGAGGGAAGGAAAATTGACCGAACGAATTGGCCGTTAATTTGCTGGCCAACCTTTCATGCTTTGCAACTTTGCTTTTATAGGCGAGCTCGTATCCCAACTTTCTTCCCCAACTATCCACGCGATCTCGCCAGAAGGAACCAAGTGGAGGAAAAGACGGGTTAATTATGTGTTGTTATTTACGGCCTATAAAGACGAAATTCATTCGGTTCTTCTTCTTTTTTACCTTCGTTTAACGATACTCTCCCTCGTACACTTTTATCTCGCGTCCAATTTTTTTCCTCTTCGTATAATAATCGAAATATCTTTTCGCGCGATTTCTTTCCACCTGTCATCGATATCATATGGCAATAATCCGCGATAGTAACAGTTGATGCAATTATTATAACTTGACTCGCGTTTAATGCGCTCGATGATATCGCGTATTCCATTATTCCGCTATTATAGTTCGTCATCGCTGTATCGATTCGTCAAGTGGATTTAATATCCTGATTTAGCAATACCAAAGTTACGAATTTAAATTGTATCGCGCATTAGAACGACGATAGTGGTGGAATGATAGAAAAGAGCAAACTCGTGATAACTGGTGATGGGAATAAAGTTGAAAGAAAAAAAAAAAAGAGGAGAGAAAGAGAGAAAAGAAAGTGCATTTAAACCTAATAACGTCATTTTTCAAGGAAGCCTCGTCTTCTCGAAGCCTCTCGTCGTTACTTCTCCTTTTTTTAATACGCCGGCAAGTTTCAGTTTTATATATATATATATGTATTCATCTTTGCGATAAGTTTCGTTTCACAGAGATTAAAAGTCTGGAAAATGAAAGGAGATTTGGTCGTTTCGATTCTTTTAAAGAGTAGCGACGCGAAATCGACACCAGTCGTGGTTTTGGTTGGCGAGCGATTCAGTCGACGGCGATACAAACTTTCGACATTAAAAACCCCCAACCCCCGACTCGAATTTCGTCTCTCTTTCACACGCCACCAATCGGTATTTTTGCCTGACCGCAAAATTATCTAATTGCCGGGGCTATAAAATATTGACCCAGTTGCTGACGAACTTCGGGACTCTCTCAAATTAAATGCCGCTTTGCCCCAACTGTCTCTAACTTCTTCTTCTTCTTCTTCTTCTTCTTCTTCTTCTTTCCGCGGCATCGCGATTATAAGAATTCCTTACAACCGTCTTATCTCTTTTACGTATCTATTCACGTGACGAGGAAACGGATTCGCTTACCGGATTTCTGTAACGTAATAACGTGTTATTACACGTTAATACACATCGTGTAACGATATGAACGGTGGTTTCTGCTAAAATTTTCGTACAAAGCAACGAGTTTCCAGTATTTTTTTTACCCCGTTGAAATTTATCAAAAAACATTTAATTACGAATAATTACTCATGCACGAAACGTACGTATAAAAATACATTATACATTTATATCTCAACAAGTATTTGAATCAAGGTTTCTTAAAGAACGTACAGCGTTGATACGTTCTTCATACGTGAAAGTATGCAGATAGAAAGCAGGAGGTAAACGGCGATAAAGAGCGCGATTATTTTTCTTTTTCTTTTTTTTTTTTTTCTTTTCTTTTCTTCTCTCCAACGTAAATATAATTTTTCTTTCCTCCGTTCGAAAACTTCGACGAATAATTTCGCGTCAGTCGAGCAGTTGTTTCATTTGAAGCAACACTCGTCTCATTGAACCGCGCTATTTAAACGTGTGCATTATATCGGGACTATTTACCACTCTCGAGTGTTCTTATTGTTATGGAGTTAACGAGGTTTGAACCGACTGGTTGGAACAAGCTTGGAACGAATAACAAATTGCGCGTATAAACCATAGATCCGCCATTAAAGGTTGAATGGCGGGATGGGCATCGTTGACAATCGCAACGCAACGCGTTTGTTTATTAGGCAAACCGTAATTAATAATACGATTAATAATCGTGGAAACGGTATTAATCGTATTAATTATGGTTTATCCAATTTAATTAAACTCGCTTAACGGCGATCGAGTTAACGCAGTAAACGATAATTTGTTCACCGAGGTTGTTGCCGATCCAACTTTTTCGCGCGATGTCCTTGCATACCTCTTCTTGGCTATTCTTATAAAATTTCCAGTCTGATTGACTCGAACGAACGAATAATTGCATTTTATCCTCGTTCTATCGAATTATTCGATCAATTTTTTCCTTTTTTTTTTTTTTTTCTTTATGAAATCATTCAAATCTTCCCACACCACTTGTCAATTTAACGTTAAACGTCGCAAAAAGAATCGATTACCGATTGCCGATAAAAATTATTGTAAGGTTAGAACGATCGACATATAACGTTATGCGGATTATGCGTTCAATTTTTGACGTTTGTATCCTGGTCTCGTACCTGCTGGAATTTTTCACCGTTTACGGGAGGAACGATAAGGCTTGATAAACGAATAAATGAGCCTCGTGATAAGAGACATTAGGAAAAGTGAAAAATTAAGTTCGAAGAGAAAAGCGACAAGTAGACAGGTTAGGCAGGGATATTATCAAGAGAGGAAGATGTCTCGAAAGATGTGCTGAATACTAATATTTCGAAAATTTATCAATCGTAATAATCGAGTTCCCTTTATCCTTACTTTCGTAGACAAACGTGATTTCACGAAAGAATCTTGATCAGAAGATATATATATATACAGAATCGCGAAATATTAATCGCGACAGAAAATTCTTCGACGCGATTCTTCGAATAGTGGCGGAAAGAGAATTTTCGTTGGAAAAACCGTGGAAGGAACGTGGCTGCGAGGTTTTCGAATATTTTAGGTTAAGCGATACGCTTCGAGCCACGGCTCACCTTGACCGACATCTCTGAACTTGAATTTTTCCCGAAAATTCTTCCCTCGCGACAAAGAGCGGGATCACCACGATTCGCACGATGATTCCAGAGCAAATTATTCCCTCTCAACCCTTTATCTTTGCACTGCCGATTTAATCCCGTGCGCAGAAATAAAATTCACGTGGAGCAAAGGTGTGCGTTCGAAGAAAAGAAATATATATACACGTGTATATTAAGAAAGCCTCTGCGAATATGGCGTATGCAAATAGGGGTGAGGTAGGGTCCCGTAGTAGATTGGAGGGTCTAGTGAAAAAGTTTGGACGACGCTTGGCGACGAATACTAATTAAAGACTTGGGGAATGAAATTAGCTGGCGAGTGGACGGCAGCCCCGTCGAGGGTCGACGACGAGGAGCCGCTTATGATAATATAATAATACTTACTCGGTCCCGGACTCGCTACCTCCGAGCTCATTATGCGTTTAGTTCCTAACTTCAATTGGATTCTTACTATCCCCTCCCTCGCTCGCTTTATACTTTCATCATCGCGGCTCTACTTTAACACCCGCTAATTAAGGGAGACGCTGGTAATAGACGATTTACGCCGCGAGTCTGTGAATCACTCGTTCCTCTATATATGTGTATATTATACATCTCTGGATTAGTCCCTCTTTCGATCGAATTTTTTAAAATTAATCCTCTAAGTGAGAAAATTCGTTCCACGAATTCGAAGCTTATTAAATAAACCCAATTAAACGACGAGCTGTACTCGCATGAAGTTGCATTTCTATCATACCACAACAGCAATATTTATAATCAGCTGATACGTATTTGTGAGTTCGATCGTTATGCATGCAAAATTTTGGAATTTTATCTTTACTTTGTTGCTTCTATATGATTTCTTTTAAAAGCACGATGTAATTGGGTTAAGGTAGCGCGGATCGAGTTCTCGGAGGGAACGGCGTCTCCGAAATCGCGCGCTCAAATCCTGGTAAAAGGTAAATGACGATACACTCGAGCCATACACTCGAGTGGACGAGAAGGAAAGGGGAGGGGATGAATAAGAGGCGTGAATGAGCGGAGCCGCATTGATCGCGGATGCTTCTATTATAATCCGTCCCCTCTTAATCTCTCCTCTTATTATTATTATTATTTTTTAAAATATCCTCACCGCCTCGGCCCGCGAAACTTATTCTCGAGCAAGAGCACTTTCGTTTCGACGTCGAACGCGTTCATCCGAAATCATCATTCGAAGAAATTATTTCCATATTTATCGTATCCGACATTATTGGGGATGGATAATCAGACGTGGATAAAAAAGCGTCAGTCATTGATGATGCGATTGAACGAGCGAGTATTTACGCGTTGAACCAAAGATATCCTCCACAGATGATATCGTATCGATTGACAAAGCATTGGCGATAGCGCTGGTGGCGAGACTGTTTTAACCTCTTCCTCGATGGCGCGAAATGGATGAAAGCTTTCTCCACAGCCGACTGGACCTAATCGAATTCCAGCTGCGTCGGCGAAAATTCCGTGGAGGGCCACCGCGATATTTAATTTTCCTTTGCCGCTTTCGTATGCGCGTCAGACGTGGTCTTAAGGGCATAAGAGTGACGCTTCCTCGGCGAAGACGACCATCTCGCAAACGACAAACGGCAGAAATTCGTTTTTACATTCTTCTCTTATTGCTTTTACGCTCGCTCGAGTGAAAACGCGACGATTATTATCAATTATGCGTTGTATATCGAGTAAAGCAACGCGATTTTTAGATTTGCGCGAAAAAGTAATTGCAATTGTATATGTTTGGTTAGATTCGGATCGAAGGAAAGAAAAAAAATGAATAAAGAAGGTTCCGTCACTCGTTTCTCTTGGATTCTTCGATACATGTGTTCGTTCGTATTAAACGACAATCATGCACCACTTCGAGTGTACAGCAAAGATTCGAGAAAGACACGTACGTGTTTATGTATATATATATATATATATGTAATATACTCACCCTCGGATTTTGGCGCAGGGGGTTTGCGAGTCGCCCAATTCGTTCGAATACTCCTGCTACCAAGCCATTGTCCATTCATGGCACCGATGGCACTTTCCGCTTCCTGGAACAATGCGAGCGAAACCTTGAAACTCGAAAATAATTGCCACTTTGAGTTAAGCTGTGAGATCGCTTTGCGTTTTTTGGGACGAGATCAAACAATTTCTCTGGCCGAATACAACAATAATTACGAACCGTTGATATACAATTATAATAACTCGTAATAAAACGTTTATTTTTGTATTTTTTTTTTTTTAAATTAAAAATTACAGAAGGATAAACTTTTGTGATTAATTTATATAATTTATTACGTTTTAAATTGCGAATATATCAAAATATCTTGTACGTTATTAAAAACAGATTGGATCGTCGAATTGAAAAAGACCTCGTCGATTAAACGAACGCACGGTCGTTGCACGGTTAATCATGAACACGTTATATATATATATATATATTTTTTTTTTTCCAACGGCGCCCGAGGTTATTCAATATTAAACCGGTACCCACCTATTAATGGCATCATCTAAAATTAATGGTTCTATCTTGTTTCACAAATTTTTCAACGTCCCTAAAAATTTGTCTCCCTCTCCCTCTGCGCTTACTGCTCCCTGTCGCGAACCCACGTTCGGTTAAATTGGTTCAGTTGCAGGCGACCGACCGGCCGCATCTACTACTTCTACATCGCAACCATCAATTTCAAATTTTAGTTACAATCGTGCTTTACGAATGTAAATGGAACACGTGAATTCCAGAGGCAGATTTTATTTCAACTAATAATTCCAATTTTAATAAATTGCAACGAATTAAAGAGGAATATATTGAATAAAATAATAATTTACGAAACTTTAAATGATTCCGTGTATAAAGATCATTTTTTTTTTCTTTCTATTATTGATATATAACGATGCCGTATATATATATATGTAGCAATTAATTATCTAAATACAGACATTGCCACATTTATCGCATTAATATATCCACTCGTTTTAATTCCACTGATGGATTACTCGAACGATAAACGAACAGGAAAGAACATATTAATTTACCACCACCATTCAAGTTACAATCTACTATTTTTGCAACCTATTCGTACGTAAACGGAATGTTATTGGCGCCAATTTGCCAACTCTTTAAAATTCCAAACAGCAAACGATAAACACAACAAGACACAACAAGCCTAATTCTCGCGAAATTCTCGAAAGTGTTCTCGGCCTTTCACGTAGTTTAAAGTACATATTGCGGTATAACGACGATGAACTCGATGGAAAAGTAGTACAAGTTCAAAATTTGCTTTCGAAAGTGGAACAATCTAATCTAAAAACGTAACATCCACAAACTGCGACACAAACTGTTTTTCTTTTCTCCCTCCTTCCCTCTCCCTTCCTCTCTCTAAAAATAAGAATATCGGATCGTTTTGAAGAAGTATACAGATTTCACAGAGACATAGTTTCTACTCGAGTATCTCGAGTATGGTCGTACTCGTGTCAAGTGTCATCGGATCGCAGCGGAGGGCAGCGAAGAAGAAGTCACGAAGCGTGGTTACCTTGCGTTAAAAAAAAAAAGAGAGAGAGAGAGAGAGAGAGAGATCGGGAACTGGAATAAACAAAAAGGTTACGACCAACAGCTAGAGAGGCCGTAACTCGCAGTACACAAGATGGTAGCCGTAACTTTTATTTACTACTGCTCTGGTTTGAGAAGCATAGCTCGAGTGGATTGAGAAAAGTGGTCTATTACCGTTCTCCGCGTGGAATGGAGCCGTAATAAATACGTATGTATATCTACGTATACGTTACTTACGCTAAACGTGCATACGTGCATGCATACATGTGCCGAACGAATATATATATATATATATATATATAGACATATATACGGTTCGAGAGACAATTGCTAATTCGATAAATCTACTCTTCTTCTTCCAACTTTTTAATATCGCGTATTGTCGCTGATCTCTCACTTTTCTCTTTCGCAGAACGTTTAAATTACAATTTTTCCTTTTTTTTTTTTTTTTCTTTCGTTTCTCGCACGTAATGGCAAAATCGTTTAATCCCCCGTGTTGAGGGCATCGCTTGCCGAAATGCCGGAGATAGCGTTCGAAACTTGGAAACCGTCGACTCGTTTCTCTCTCGCCTTGGCATTTCTCGATGCGGGTCAACCTAACCGCTCGCTTCGAAATTCTGCCCGATCTATCCCTTTCCCTTTCCCCCCCCCCTCACGTATCTTTTCCCCCGATTTTTCGAAAAATCCACGTGTTTATCGCCTCGAGGAAAGAGATAAAATTCGTTTTCACGAAAGAAGAGGGACGATTCGAAAGTTGTAGCGCGCCAATAAGAGAACAGGTATTCCTCGTCTATCCGTCTAAGTCCATTACGGGATTTGTACATGGAAAATAAGAAAGAATCGTGGGAGCGGACAAAAGGAACGAGAGAGAGAGAGAGAGGAGAGGGGATAGATGGAAACGATTGAGGAAGGGAGGGAGGGACCGATATCCCGATTGTAAGGCGGGCCGTAAAGACGTGGAGAGGACGACTTTGCGTGGAATCGTGCGTATTCCACGGGAGGAAATGGGAGCAAGCCCGTGACAGGCCGTGGCTGGCTGATGCGAAGAAACGACGGACGGATGGAGGAATCTAAAAATATTCCTCCGTCACATCCCTCTCTCTCTCCCCTAGAAGAAGAAGTTGACTGTTCGAAAAGCTCTTCGGGAGTACTATGCACGAAGGGGGATGAGGGGAGGGGGAGTGTTTCCCTTCTTTCCTGCCGGCATTCCATCCGCCAGCCACCCCCTCCCCCCCCCCCCCCTGCTGCCTCCCATTTGCGCCATTTCGAGGACTCTTGGGTCTGGGCTTTCGCCTCGTTCCCACAACCGTTACCTTCCACCACCACCGCTCCCTTCCTCACCTCCCCCCCGCCCTATGAGAGAGAGAAGAGAGAAACTTAGCATCGTCTTCAAAAGATAGCAGGGATACGTACGTAGGTACGTACGTACGTAGTTACACGCGACGAGGAGGATCGGCCCAACCCCGGGATAAAGTATTTCCGATTCGAATTTCCATCCCCGATATGACGCCGCTTGTTCGCGTGGTTAGCCTAGATAGACCGGCTGCGGGCCGAATGCTCGCCTCTCTAAGCCGATTCTAAACTACGGTCGATAAGTTTGCCCCCTTGCTCCTCCCCCTCCTAGCCCCGGGACGAGCAGGAACGCAACCCCTCGTCCTAACCACCCCTCTCCTTCCACTTTCCGTGACCGGACCGTTTATACGACACGCCGCGGCTGTCCTACCGACCTCGTCGCCCCAGACCTGCCTAGTTCAACCTGTCCGAGCACACGTCAAATCGAATTTTCTCGCGCGCATACACACACATACAGAGAGAGAGAGAGAGAGAGAGAGGAGGAACGGGTATAGGCCATATTCCGTGACTACGAGCGGAGCGACACCCAGCTGCTTTACACGCATTACTAAGTCATAGGCTTACGTGGCTCTAAGGAAACGTACGTGTGCGTTATTGCTACGTAGTACTTTACGTGTCTTTCTTTTTCTCTCTTTCTTTTCCTTTTTTTCTTTTTCTCTTCTTTTTCGTTTTCCATCCGATTTTCCCGATTCCTCGCTCTATCGATCCGCGACGATACCGCGAGTCGTTTTCGGGAGGAGAAAGGGGAGGTCCATCGATCGGATATTTTATGGGAATATTATGTGGATGCCGATCGGGGGAAATTTTGGAATCAACAGCCACCGTGGAAATTAAGAATATGAAATGAATTTTTTGCCACCCAGCCCCGATACGCTTCCGACCTTATTCCAGCTTTTCCACGATTTTATCGATGGAAAGCCGTTATGAAAGCCTTTTTTTTTTCCCTCCTCCTCCTCCTCCTCCGATTTCTTGATTTATCGCCAAAAGGATTTATCGATCCCCGCTTCTTCTTGTCGCTTTAAAGTGGCCAACTTTTTGGCGATTTTGGCTCTCGCTTTGCCTCTCCCCCTGAAATTCCCCGCACGTGCCCGCCCGCCCCTTTCCTCTTCTCCTTCTTCTTTTTTTTCTTTTTTTTTTATCTCTTCCGGCAAGTGCCATCCCCGTATTTATAGTTTCGCTTAATACGAGCCGTCTTATTCCCTACTTTCCATTTTCCTTGCGAAATCGATCTCTCGAGGCGATAACACGGATCGCGATTTCTTCTCCTTCGCACACACGTTGAGAGATGTTACGATGGAAGGATACAGGTTTAGGGAAGAGAGACATTTTCGCGCGTCCCCCGAGGAGACACCCGTGGAAAATTTATACTCGGCCAATAAGTAAGTAATACTTGGGGTGGGGGTGTGAGGCCAGGTGCCGGCGGTGGTCCAGATCGATAGAACATTAAAACGGGGGAGGGGAGGCGGTGTTGGGGGTAGCCGCGTTGGCGAATAAAACGGTGGCAAGCCTTCTTTTACTTAACTGTCCTACGTTTAACTTGGTCGTGATTTACGCGCGAGATTTTTAGAAGAATCGTGATAAAACACCTCCCCTCGTTTGATCAACGAGATCATCTTTAAATAAATTTCCAGACAGGAATGGAGCGCGCTTTGTTTCTAATCGAAGGCTGCGATTATATATAAAACCGTTTTGAATTATTAATTTTTTTTTAGAGGGAGTAAGATTTCGTTATTAAAAAATATCATCTTAACTTGCGATTACGCGAGAAATTTCGTAACTCGGTATTATTTTTTTTTTCTTTTTGGAAAATTTTTTCACCAGTCGAGCGAAACGCGGGATGAAATTAAATTTGTACTCGAGACTTACCGCTTTTTTAACAAAGGAAACGAATCCATATCCTTTGGATTTGAGCGTTTGTGGATCTCTCACGACTCTGCAATCTCTGCAACAAGAAACAAGTTCATTTGTTAAAAATATAAAATTCCCGTTACGAAAAGAGGTCTTGGAAATTATTACTTGCGGTTAAAGTAACTCGAACATTCTTTCTTCCTTTCTTTCTTTCTTTTTTCTTTCCCCCCCCCCTCCCCCCTTTCGAAGATTCGTTTATATACAACCAACCTTTCATCCCTTTGAATTTTAATTAAATTTTTATACACAGCGGATAACGTTTTAGCGCAAAGTCGAGAATAAAATCGAGGTTATAATTTTCTCCAAAAACGAAGGGAAGAAGAAAAAATTTTTATCCATTCGATTCATTCGACACGTATAAAATCATATATACATACATATCTTCTAATCGTATCGCTTTTTTCCGCTTCTTCCCGCATTATCGCGAAAGTTGAGAGAAGAAGGCCACCCGCTACTACTTCGAATCGACGGATAGATGTTTCGTGACACTTGGCAATCATTCCGTTTACCTTATCTTACCCGATACAACGTAACACGAAAGCAACAGATTAGCGGAAACCGGTTTCCTTTCCCCCCCCCCCCCAACTTTTAACGAGACACCCGCATCGTGCATTTTCTCTCTCTCTCTCTCTCTCTCTCGTTCGATTTTATAATCGTACGTATCCCTCCACAATTTTCGACAATCAAAAGAGAGAAAAGAAAAACGCCTCGACGAAGGGTTTAATCCATCCGAATTTCGAAGGTGTTTTATATACACTGTCCGGAAAACATGGAGTTGGAGAATGATCGAACACCCTAAAAATTCTTCCCCGTAATTAAGATTCCAGCGATGTCTGACGGATGAAATTAGGAGGGATACTCGAGGTAAGTAGTCTTCTCGCCGTCCCTCTCCACTTAAATAAAATATTCTTTCGCTCGATGGGGACTGGCATGCGGCTCGAATAAAACTCTGGTTATATAGGTCTGCCAAATTTTTCATCTCGCTCGTCGTCTGAATTTTTCGGACGTTCGATAGAATTTCATATTGTCTGGTTGAAAAAGAAAGAAAGAAAGAAAGAAAGAAAGAAAGAAAGAACGAAAGAAAGGAAAAAATAGATGGAGAGGGAAAACGAAAATAAATTTTGCTAATTGCCTTTTTTCGGTTCCGATATTTCGCTATAACATCGTGGGGGAGGTAAGGAAAATGGAAAGAAGAATCGACGATGATCCAAATTAAAGAGGAATGCAACGTTGAGAGAGCAGAAATAAATAATGGACAGAGTCGATGAACCAGTATTCATTGTAAAACGATTAGCGGGGAAGCTCGTCGTGTATTTATCTTCGTTCGTTATGTCGCTTGCTCGAGGAAGATATCTACGCGTCTGGAACATTAATCGCGAAATTATTATTCTTAAAAGATTGGGCGGGGAGGACAATTTTTCACAACGGAATTGGACGATATTGCGAAAAGCAGGGGTGGATATCGGGCAAGTTGGAAGCGAGAGAAGTGAAATTGGAGAGGAAAAGAGCGAGGAAAAGGAGCGAGGGTTTCAGAACGAAAGGACAGAACGTGAAAAGAGAGATGAAAGAGAGGGTAAGCAAGATTACGCGCGTCAAAGAGTGGCAGTACTTTGCTTTCTCATCCCCCCCCCCCGTTTATCCTCCCCCTTCCCCCTCTTATATGCAACTTTTTCGGTTTCCTCCTCGAACAATTAATCGTTCGCTCTTCGAGAGGCCTCCCTCGCGAATTTTATTACCCGATAACAATTTAATCTCTAATGGGAATAACGACAAGTTGCGCGCGAGGTTTTTAATCTTATTTCACGTTTTCCAGGTTTTGGAGGATGCGCGATGCAATAAACCGAGTTAAGAAGGTCAAGTACGAGGAGACCGGACAAGCGGTAGTTTTCGAGTAAAATTTACTCGAAAACTACTATGTTGCGCAAGAAGCTAAACAAAGTTGCGGTCAACTGTAAACGCGGCCTTTCGGAGCGGAGTTATGCATTTACTTTCTCTCCTCCCCGCTTAAATACTTATACTCGGTTAAATTGCTTTCCACCGTCGGCCCCGGTATTTAGCCAGCCCTTAATCGTCCTCGTTTTTACGTAATAAAGAAAGAAAGAAAGAGAGAAAGAAAGAAAGGAAGAGAGAAGGAGAGAGATCGCGCGTCTTTCGCGATTATAACTCGACCGAATAATATTCGAAATTTTCCCTCGATACCGATCTATTTTATATATATAAAATATATCAGGCGAATAAGTTCCTTTTTTCTTTAATCACAACCTTCGAATTCGGACGATGTATTCTCTCTGGAGAGATATTAAAAATATTAGAACGTTAGAAAGATAGCGTTAAAAATATCGTCAAAAAGCGAGTTTACTTTCTCTACGCCCAGCCAAACCGTGTGACCGATATTCTTGTCGTTTACGCCACGCGCTTTCTCGAAAGACGACGATCGTTCAGATTCGCACGGAGAGAGTTGGATGACGGTGGAATCGATCGACGAAAATCTTATATTGAAAAAAATTTGATAAAAAGGGGGAGAAAGAACTTATTTGCACGCCTAACAATCTATCGATCTATCCTCTTCTCGTATCGACTTTACATTAAACGAACGAGTTCTTTTTTTTAAACGATTTCGAGCCTCTCTCCTCGAGATGATCCGCCATCATTGTTTTCCGCGAGTTTTCAGCGGAATGCCGGCGCGAGTGTCACAGTGGCGCGAACATGAGTAATAGTCAATATAAGTTAGATGTAGAGCAGCACGCCAGTCCCATATGTCGTTGCGTCCCACACTTCAACCTCTCCTCCCACCTCTCTCTCTCTCTCTCTCTCCTCGCTCTCCCTCCTCTTTCGAATCGGCCCTCTTTTTACGGCTTCCTCTTCTTGTCCGCTCCACCACTTGACGAGGACGAAACAATCGGGAACGCCGTGAAATTTACGTTTCCACCTCGCGTTAAAAATCGTAAATTAATGCACGGTTATTGACGCGATAAATCTCGAAATTTAATTCAAGTTCCATCGAGAGCTGTCCACCGACGGCGGCCACCCGCCCACCCGCTCCATCCTCTTTCTCGCCGCGCCGATATAGCCGAGGCGACAATGGCGGCAGCCGAGCTTCGACGCCTGGCCAACGACAAAGCCCCCCCCAGAGATGGGATAAAGAGTTAGTTTGGATTTATTGCGAGCGTTGCGCCGAACGAACGAGCGATGGACGTCAAGAGTTGGAAGTCGAGCGGCGATGATTCAAATTCCAGGTCCTAGACACGGCGTCCGGTCGTGCGAAAAAAAAGAAAAAAATAAACAAAATAAAAGGGGGGCTGGCTTGTCCTTCATCCTATCAATCCCGCCAAGTCTTTATTCCATCGGGCTGTCGCGATCCTCGCGCCGCTTTTATTTATTGGGCCTCGTCGTTGGAACACCGCGAAACTCGAGCCAAGAGACGAGAATTTCAATTTTTTCCCTTCGAAAGGAGGAGTAAATCTTTTTTTTGGGATTTTCCTTCGAGATTATCGTATTTCATCCTCGTTGCGATTAATTTAAAGTGAAATAGAATAGAAATTTATACGATTTCGTTCTACGTTCTAGAAATCGAGCAGAAACTAAATTCAATTGGCGGCAAGTGTTCGAAACGTAACGTTAGCGAGCCTATTTGCTTTGTTCATTAGTTATTCCGTTCGCTGGGTTGCAAGCTAAACGTCAGCGTATAAATTAATTTCATATAACATCAATAGACTCCAATTAGGGGAATAGAGCAATAGTCGATGTAGAGTAGCGAATTTTACCTCCTGGGATTTGTCTCGTATCGCATTTGCGATCGTACGGGACCGTGTTACGATTCATAATACCTCGCATAATGCTTAATATAATTTTGTCAACGCCATCCATGGATGAACCGTACGTTGAAAGTTTGTTTTTTCGAAGGGAAGCTATCGAAAAGCTAATTAAATCATCGATAAACGATCATAAAATCTTTTATCAACCCGTGCTCCCAATCCGTGTTTTCTCATTCTCTGTCTTTTTTGAAAAGGAGTATCGAAGAATCTATCAAATTATCGATAAAAAATTTAAAATTCGAAGACGATCGCTTTAAACGCTCGTCTTTTTATCAAGTATCGAAAAACCTGCCGATCAAATTATCGATAAAAAATTAAAAATTCGATCGCTTTAAAACACGCGTGTTTTTATCAACCCATTAACTTTCGTCCGTGTTTTCTCATTCTCCTTGTCCCTTTCGAAAAGAAGTATCGAAAAATCTGCCGATCAAATTATCGATAAAAAATTAAAAAATTCGATCGCTTTAAAACACGCGTGTTTTTATCAACCCATGAACTTTCGTCCGTGTTTTCTCATTCTCCTTGTCCCTTTCGAAAAGAAGTATCGAAAAATCTGCCGATCAAATTATCGATAAAAAATTAAAAAATTCGATCGCTTTAAAACACGCGTGTTTTTATCAACCCACGAACTTTCGTCCGTGTTTTCTCATTCTCCTTGCCCCTTTCGAAAAGAAGTATCGAAAAATCTGCCGATCAAATTATCGATAAAAAATTAAAAATTCGAAGACGATCCCTTCAAACACGCTCTGCTCTTTTTATCGACTCGTGCTTCCAATCCGTTATCCGTGTTTTCTCATTCTTAGTCAACGTCTTTTTCGAAAGGGAGTATCGAAAAAGTTAACGGCGATTAAATCATGGATAAAAAAAATTACAAAACTCGAAGACGACGATCGTTTTACAAACAGCATGCATCTTTTTATCAACCAACGTGCTTCCCAAGCCACGAAACCTTCGCGCGTTAACCGTGCTTTCTCATTCCCTGTCAGCGTTGCTCGCCAATCCAGCCGGTTTTTCGTGATCGAACGGGGACCCGAGCTCATTAATTACAAATAATAAAAAGGGAGACGCGTCAGCGCGAAAAATCTTCGCACCTGCGAGATCCATCGAGCGTAAGTAAGAATGGATAAAAGGAATATCACGCTACAAATGCTCGTTAGCTCGAGACCGCTCATCAATCTACCTGCTAATCGCTCAGAGTGTCGCTTCTCGATCGTTATATCCCACATATTCGCTCCTGATATCACGCACAAGTTGTGTATCGTTAATATCGACGCCTTCGCGCAATAGCGATTAACGACAGATGATGATAATTACGCGAGATAACACGCCTCGTTCAAAGAATTTCAAATTTATCCGATCGAGTTCGCGTTATAACAATTTAACGAGGAGGATAAAGAGGGAAAAAAGAAAAGAGATACGCTTTTATTTCCGTCAACCGTAATATATATATATATATATCGATTCGCCCCCGAAAAACGGAATTAAATACCGATTACAGGGTTCACGGAATTTCGAGGCGGGGAATATCGTGATCCGATAATTCGAGTTGGATCGAATATCGCCTCTGACAATCGGCACCGTTTCGGAAAAACATTTCTCTCTCGCGCGAACGAGCGAGACACCGCGGATAATAGAGCGGTGGCGAGCACTCGATCGACGAATTCGGGGACGTGGAGGAAAAGAATGGAGAGGAAAAATGGAGAGAGAGAGAGCTCGATATCCCTCGAAACAAGGAATCGGCGAGCTAGACTTTCGAGTTATCGTGCTGTCGGTGGAAATACCATTCGGATGAAAACGAAAGGGCGCGCGGCGAAAGGGGGAGTGGGGGAGTTTGCTTACTTTTCGCTAAGTGCACTCAATGCCGAGCGCGCGAACTAATTGTCGGTGGGGATAGGTCGGTCCATCCGGATCTAGGCTTGGGACAAAGTCGTGTGTTCGCCCTCTATCCAGGGACCTCTCCAAGATTCTGGAGTGGGCATCGATTTCAAGAAGGCGATAAATGAAACTGGTCGTCCTCGTGGAAACGTATCCGAACTTTCGTATTTTTGCGTCCTCGTAAATCCTCCGTTATTTATTTATCTTTATATCGTTGTCGACGATCGATCTTCTCTTTCTTATTTCTTTCTTCCTTTTTCTCTTCTTTTTGGATTTTAATTCGTCTCAGGATCCTCCAGGCGAGACGAATCCCGTCGATCGAAATCAAAAGCGAGTTGATTTATGGTGCTTATGAAATTTGCCGGATCGTGATGCGAATAATTTCTGCAGGGGTGCACGCGTGACTGAAATCGCCTAACACGGATTACTCGAGATTCCTCCGTGTAGCTATATAAGTGCATGCGCCCGAGTATTTGGGATTCCGTGGAGTAAAGTTTGAATAATTGGCCGGGAACTGTAAGCGAACAGCGTGACTATATTCTTTTTGACAGGTTTCTCGTATCTGGAAACGTTAACGTATGAGAAAATGTAAATCGTGTAACGGTATCCGGTTGTATCGATCCGATACAATTCGTCGATTCCTTTCTTCTTCGTAGATTTGATCAAACTTTTATCTACGTTCGAAACTTTCCCACACAAGCTTACGTGTTTCTTTAAAGTCGTTTCGGATCGAGCGAAAATTTGAGCGATAATTCCACCACGAATAAATTATCGTAGATAATTTTGAAATAATTCTTTGTCGATTTGATAAATTTTTACTTAGATTATAAATGTTTCCATGTTAGCTTATGTTTAAGATCGAAAAAAATTTGAACGATAATTTCACCACGAATAAATCGTAGCGATAAGATAGTAATCATTTTGAAATAATTTTTCTTCGTAGATTCGATAAACTTTTACTTAGATTCTAAACTTTTACACGTTAGCTTATTTCTTTGAGATCATTCAAGATCTCAAAGAGGAAAATTTGAGCGATAATTCTATCACGAATAAATCGTAACAATAAGATAATCCTCATTTCGAAATAATTCTTCTTCGTAGATTTGATAAATTTTCATTTGAATTCTAAATTTTTCCACCTAAACTCACATATTTCTTTAAGATCGTTTAAGATCGTGGAAAATTTGAGCGATAATTCCATCACGAATAAGCACTTTTTCATAGATTTGATAAACTTTTACTTAGATTCTAAACTTTTCCACGTTAGCTTATTTCTTTAAGATCATCTTCGAGGAAAATTTGAGCGATAATTCCACCACGAATAAATCGTAGCGATAAGATAATCCTCATTTCGAAATAATTTTTCTTCGTAGATTTGATAAACTCTCCCACTTGAGCTTACGTATTTCTTTAAGATCGTTTAAAATGGTGGAAAATTTGAGCGATAATTCCATCACGAATAAGTCGAATTTGATAGCAACGAGATAATCGTGATTTCAAAATAGTAGCACGAATATACGGAGCAAGAAGTAGGCATCTAACGGTTGGGCCTGCGGTAATATAATACGTTACTATATAATTATTGTGCAACCCCTCCCCCCTTCCGAGTTCGTCTTATTTAAGTTCTCGGTAACTGTAATTATCCTATTTACTTTAGACGCAAGTACAACACCTTGCCGGGCTGCTTTGCACGGAACAATTTACCTCACCCTTTCTTAAATTCGACTTCTCGACCACTTTGAAACGAGCTTTTGATACACAGCGATAAACGGCGATTGAACGCAAGATTGCTTTATTTCGCCCGATTCTCTCAAATAAAATCCCCTTTTTTAAAATTCCAATGGCAGATAACAATAATTTTATAATTTAAACGTTCAAGAATTTAGAATGTAATGATCCGATATCATCTTCTTTCACACGTGAAAGAAAATGTTGAATTTGAATATTTGTTATATAAATTAAATTACTGATTTATATTTGATCGTTTTTATCTGATGTATCGGATAAACTATTTCGAATCATGATATATTGCGCATATAAACAATATTGAAATTTATCGAAGATGAATGTGCGAATATATCTTTCGTTACAATTACAGAAAAATTACAATTTCGATCGATCTCGAAGAATAAATATTGCTCGAGCGAAAGAAAGAAAGAAAAAAAAAAAAAGAAAGAAAGGACGATGAGATCGAAAACGATTGCCTCTTGCCTCCGCGGTCAATAAACGTGACGCCGTTAGTTAGAGAACGCGGCATCGTCGCCGACTATTATAAACCCTTTTTCCACCCCGTGCTCACCGATCCCCCCCTCTTCTCACCAAAGGGTTAACACCGGGTCCGGCGCGGCCGAGATTATTACCCAGATAACTGGAAAATTAACTGCAAAATGCGCTGTTTTACTCCCAGGGATGTTGAACGGGGGAAGGTTATGGTAATTTTAATAACATATTTATTGCTCCCCGACTGGTGGCCGGACAAAAGGCTGCGAAATCGGAGTGGCCGATAACGCGGCCCTCATTTACGAATTTTGCGAATTTTCTCTCGCCGCCGAATTCGTTGCGGGCGGCAAGCCAAGTATCGCCGATTTATCCCATTTCTATGCACCGATACGCAATGTTATATACGACATCCGTCACCTATGATCGCGAATCATCGTCGCGCTCTTCTCTTTCTTTCTTTTTTTCTCCCCTTAAAAATCGATACATATCTCTTCTATTTTCGTCCCCCTCGAGCTTTCTCCCTTATCCTCCTCCCGTGAATTTAACGGAATCATATGGGTCGATGTTGGAAGAAGAAAAGAAAAAATGCCATCGTGCCGGCGAAATTTCGTTTTTATTTCGGAGTGTGTTAGCTGTTTGTGAAATTTGAAGGAAATTAGACGTACGTGTTGTACGTAGAGGTTTGAGCAACGAATATTTGATAGTAAATTGATGTGCGATTATATTTCTATCTTGATAAATTACAATGTTAATTTTCAGTTAGGGTTCAACTTTTACGTTTAATTATTTTTTTTTTATTAATCATTTTTCAAGAAGACACAAAACAAATCTTCTTGAATTTTATCAAAAAACTTTTACTTCGTTCAATATATTTATCCGTATTAATCACGTATAATATGCAAATTTGAAATTTCACTATTCGAACGTATTTACGTGGTTAACACAACTAGAGAGTGAGAAAGACAAAGGAGACGAATTTGTTCGAGGACAGGAAAGTGTGTACTCGACATAGAGATATCATATGTAAAAACATACGATAATAAATCGAATCGAAGCTCCTGGATCAATTGCAAATAACGCAATAGATTGTCGCCGCCCAATTTTCTCTACATCTCGATGATCAAACTCTAAACAGATATCGTACGAAACCGGACAAACATTGTTGGAATATATTACTCTCCTCAGGTTTTCAAGGAATTTTTTTTAAATCTTTGAATTTAAAAAAAAAAAAAAAAAAAAAATAGAACGAGCCGCGTTCGTTCGCCACTTCGAAGGGAAAAGTGATAATTCGTATGAAATTTCAACGCGCGGTGAGGATGGGCGCACCATTTGTACCGCGGTGTAACAATGCGACACACGCGGTGTTGGTCGACGTAACGCGGTCTTTTTGACCCTCCCTCTCTCCTCTCCCCTCCCTCCTCTCTTCCACCGGGGCGAAAAGCTTTTTGGGAAGGAGGAAATGGACGAGAAAAATTCGTAGTAACGGAGACGAACAAATGAGGGGATTAATTAGAGCAGAATTTTAAAAAGCAACAACCGTTAACGCGATCTAACACAAGGAAATAAACAGCTCGTAATTTTTCCGTGGCCCGTATTTCATTCGCATTTAAAGCTTCCGCGGCGCGTATTTCTACGCCGGTCTCGCGCATTCTTTACGCGTAATGGAATCCATCTTGCCGCTTAACGCGACAATTATACAGTGGAATCGGCCGGGAGAATGTTTACAAGCGGATTTAATTCGCGGTGTGACACGTTTTCAAAAACTTTGAAAAAAATTTTGACAGAAAGGAAAAAACGACGGAAAAATAAATATAAATTTCCGTGATCAAAGAGCAGCGAAAGATTTAGCCGCGATACGAAATTTAAAAAACGGGGAAAACTCGGTTGAATTTATTTATTTTCTCCCCGCGAGAAATCAGCGTTCCTTCTCCTTGGTAAACTATTCAGCTATTTAAATCGCCGGCCAGTTAATTAATGAGCAGTTAACGAATAAGAAACGAGTAACAAAGAGGTTGCTGATGAAGTTTAAAATAGCGTTTCCCGCTCTGGCTTTCGTGTTAAAGATCGTGTACAAAACAAAATATATTTATAACGAAAGTGTTTACACGGAATGACTGACGTCCGCTCCTTCAAGTCACCGCCTCCGCCGCAAAATTAACGGATAAAAGCATTTTTCATCTGTTCTATCCTCAAATCCATTTCCCATCCAGTTTATTCCGTTATTATTAACGCGCATTCTGAATCACACGTAAATACTGAATCATATAAATAATATATTTCCCCGCAAGAACGCGAGCACAATATCGACGAAAAATGGTAAATCTGATTTTCCATTTTAATTTACATACATTTGTACGCGTTATTTTATCATCTTCGCGGAAAGAAGAGAGAGAGAGAGAGAGAGCCGAAAATTGAGATACGCCATACGCGCGAACGTACTTATATCATACGAGTTAGCGATGGGTTTTTACCGACGCTCATTTTACGAACGTTATCAACCGAGTGACGTGTGTATATACATATATATACATGTAACGACTGGCTGTGTATCCTGCACACACATCGTCGAAACGGCCACCACTCGAACGACGAGGCTATTAGCCGGTGTAGTATTTCTGTTTTGAGCCATGGAAAGAATCTCTATTCCCTTTTCACCTCGTACCTCCGGTTCCACCCATTTTCCACGGGTAATTGCATCGCTGTTTTATGAACTTTTGAATGGCGCCTGCTGGATTACGTCAAGACGAGGCAGGATATTCCCGCTCGTCAAACAATAAAATTACCCGATTATCGCGTAATTATATCTCCTGCTCTCTCTCTCTCTCTCTCTCTCTCTCTCTCTCTCTCTCTAGTTCAATTTTTCGTTTGCCCGGTTTTCGATCGTTTCGACCAACGCTCGTTTCGCATCGCTCTTTCCGCATTACTTTTTCAACGTTTTATTCCATCAAGTTTGCATCGTAATTCGCTTTGTTGTGTAACTTCGGCCGAGCCGAGTTATGAGCACCGCGAATTTTTTTCGTTGCTTTAGCAAGCGTTCGTACGCGTTTGTACCGAAATTACAATTCGCGAAGAAATCTAATTATAACTCGAAAATTTTTATAACTCGAGCCAACAACGAGGGACAACAAGCGACGACACTTGCGCGCCAGATTTTCAAGAGAAGCGATTCACGCTGAAAAGGAAACGATCCTTTCTCTGAAACTTTGCGAAAAGAAAAAAAAAAAAAAAAAAAAAAGACCAAAATTTTCGAAAACGAAACTTCGGTTCGGATAACAATTTTCTCCCGCCAAAGGGAGAAAATTTTCCGCGCGCTAATAATAAATAATTACGATACCGCGGTTCAAAAGTTAGGCATTGGTTCAAGTTTCAACTTTTATCAGTTAGCAGGAGGAGGAGGAGGAGGAGGAGAGGGGAAAGGCGAAGCTCGTTATTTCTTGAAAGACGTTACGGTGGCTCTCTAGGAGGGTAAAACAAGTTGCCAGGTCGAGTTAACAGCGAATCGGCCATAGTTGGAGCAAGTTTGCATCTATCGAGGTGCGGTTGATGGTCCATACACGTGAACTTACAATCTCCTTTCTTAGGGGTTAACTTCGGCAAGAGCCAAAATAACGAAGGGTTAAGATGCTAAACACAAGGGGAGAGAGAAAGAGAAAGAGGGGGAGAGAGAGAGAGAGAGAGAGAGATTGCTAGCTTGTCCCTCTGTATGGCTTCGTTAAGAGGATTAAACGGCTTTGAAGTTACGTCAACTGAAATTGTGCTAGATCGAGCGAGAGCGCGTTCCGGCTGGATCGAGAATCTTTTATGACACTGATAAATGGAAAGGATTTCGAGATAAGCAGGTAAAGACGTCTCGATACTTTCTTTTTTTCTTTTTTTCTTCTTTGCGAGCGAATTTGAAAATTGAAAATTCGCGAAAGAGGGAGGAATTCGATGGGAGGGAATCGAAATTTCTATCGAGAATTGATGATCATATATTATATATATATATTGCTCGGGCTTAGAATATTAATTTAATTCGGCAAATTATTTATCCGTGGCGCGCATTTATCCAATGAAATCGTAAATCCCCGGGTTCTATTTGAAGGGGCGAGTTTGGCGAGTTCTCTAAAGAAGGCGCGGCAGGAAAGGAAATCAATTGAAGCACGAAAGTAAAAAGGCAAGTCGACTCTATGAAGCGGAAAAGTTTCAAAGCCTTACAAATATTTGCGGAATAAAAGTGCTTGAAACTTTGTATTTGTTCGTTTTACAAATTTCAAAAATTTTCTGGCCAACATCAAGATCGGATCAATCGGAAGATTTAAAACTCGGGGGATATCTGCATTTCTTCCCGGAGCAAATTCACAGGGGATGGAAGGAGGGAAGGGTCTAAATCTAACGGAGGGGAGGAGGATGGTTATTCAAAGATGCTCGCATAAATTTCCCTCGTTGAAAAATATCCATCTTTGATCGTGGCCGTCCCTTTACACGCGTCCCTTCACCCGTTTCACCTGCCCATTTCCTGATTTAACATCGATCGAGGCGCGATCGAAACGACTTTTAATTCATTTACACACCGTGCAAATTAATATTTACTTGCATTAACCACTTCGCACTCGTATTTAAGAAGGCTACCAATCGATCGAGTAACAACAGCCCCTAGAATGTAATTATTTTACACGTATATTTATTTAATGCAAACGTATACGGTTAAAATATTCTCAGTGAATAAGTGTATTAATTTCCACGATATACAAACCACGTGGATTAAATTAAGAAGAATAAATTTACACTTCGTATCTAAACGTTACACGCGCGCTTTCGAAAAGGATACGCGTGGCGGGCCGTTATTACCTAACAACTGTGGAAGGAGTTCAACCGGCTGGTCGTGTCGGGGTATCTCGCCTCGAAATACCTTTCAGGATATTTTATTCGAGATCAGGCGGCAAGGGGGAGAAGAAGCTCGTGGAGTAAGATGCAACGCGAGTCGTATTGCGCGTCCCCACGTGGGATGGAAGGCTTGCTCGTGGCTTCGAATGCATTTATTCGAATCTTGATACAAGAATTTATTCCGCTCGCTCGCTTATTCCCTTTCTACTCGGCGGCCCGCCTCTTCCTGTAATCTGTAACCACCCACGCAACCTCTTTGTCCCTTCTTGTGGAGGAGCAATAAAGATGAAATGATTCGATACGACGTTTCGAGCTTGCGTCCTCGAATTATTATTAAAATTATTATTAGAAATGTATCAAGCGGATGCAATTGGGAATCTTTGCGCGAAGCAAAGATGATTAAACAAACGTTGTTCGAAATTGAACGATGCATTAGTAAGCGTATGCAAATTTTACCAGATGAATGTTTCGGTCGTCGAAACAATCGTTACAATGACGCGTATTAGAAACAACATAATCCTAAACCAATAAAGTATACCCTTACCACTGTATTCTGGTTTACCCGTGAATTTACTTCCTGCCCGTGTATATATCCCATCGAACCGAATATATCCCAGAATCAACGAAACAGCGCGCGTATGAAAGCGGATTTGCCTCGTTTCGATCCGATCGTAAATCGTCCATCATGCATCTAAAGTAAACGACGCGCATTAACAACAATTATCATTATCTCCAAAGAATCTCGAAATAAAGCAAATATTCAAATCTCCAAGGAGCGAAATTCGACGCTCGAGAGGATAATAAACGATCGGTTCGATCATCCCTTCTCGTACTCTCCCGGCCCAATCAGTCGAGCCGCTTGGCTGATTTAACGCGTTATTTTATTAGAAATCTATAAACCTATCCGGATTACGCGGGGAAAGGTTTATGGCCCGCCGCCAACCCGCCAGATTCGCCTATCCTCCCCCTCCTTCCGCCCAACCGTTTTCGACATTCAACCTACACCACCGCTCGCACCAGAGCCAATTCCACCCCTCCTTCCTTCTTTGGCGAGCTGTGCGTCTCCGCTCTTCTAACTCTTGGGGAGGGGGGAGGAGAGATTCGACACGGCGGCGGATTAATTTATGCGCGATCCCTTTTTATTCCATCCCTCCCCTTCCATTCGAAATAGGGGGCGAGAATTCTCTCTCGTTCGGGAAGAGTAATGACGATAAACGAGCCGAGTGGAAAGCTTTATCAATTAATTCACGGGGATGGGTGAGGTTGGAGGTTGACTTGCGGTGGGCTGGATCGCTTTGGACCGTAACGGCTTGAGGCCGGTTCTCTCTCTTCCTCGATACGATCACCTTTAAACGATAAAACGAAAAACTCGAAGCGGGGACGATGATTCGTCGTTACCGAATTGATTTCGAAGCGTTCCGCCACTGCGAAAGTCATTAAAACACGCGTTTCGATTGCAGGCAACCCCCATTTCAAATCCAAAGAGCACGGTGGAAAGTCAAAGAGCATTATCCATCGTCGAGTCGTCGATGGTGGAAATGTTTCATCGCGTAAAAAAAAAAAAAAAAAAAAAAAAACGAAAAGAAAAGAAAATATGAATGAACGCGGCTCGCGATACCGGCTTTGTTCGTTCAAAAAAAAAAAAAAAAAGAAGAAGGAGAAAAGAAAAAGGAAGAAAAATCAGCGAGGACACGCTCGTTTGTTCGGTTGGCGCTCGCGAATTATACGCGTGTGAATCGTATATAAGGTGGTGAACAGTGGATGGAGAAGGAAAGAGTCGAGTAGTAGGAGTGGTAGGAGCCATTGACTCGGTATCCTCATTAAAAATAATCAATATTGCAATATTAACAAATGCCCCTCGCTGCTTTACCAATTGCCCGTCCCGACTTCAACCGCCGCCGCCGCCGCCGCATTTTCCTCCTTCCTCCCTTCAAAATCAATACGGCCGGCACGCCACATCGTCGAATTACAGAAGACATTTTTAAATGCACCGCGCCACCCTCCGCGGATCCCGACACGGCATCGCGTATTCCCTTGCCCCACCGTACTTTCGCTATTATGCTGTGGTGAACCGACGTGTGGAATCGAGCTCGATCGAACCAAATTATATACGGCGATACGAATCGGGAAATCGTTGTTTCATTCCCATCCTTTCGAGAGAAGCCGATTTCAATGCCTGATCTTTCGTATAAAAAAAAAAGTAATATCTTCTTTGCAACGAAAGGAAATTATCGTTACAAAGTTATATAAACAAGACATTTTTAAATGCGCCGTACTTTCGCTACTACGCTGCGTGAAGTGATGAAATTGTAGGGCGATGCGAATCGAGAAATCGTTGTTTCATTCCCATCCTCGTGAGAACCGCCGATTTCAATGTCGTAAAAAAAAAAAAATAATTCTTCAAAATGAAAGGAAATTATCGCTACAAAGTTATTACAGAAGACATTTTTAAATGCGCCGTACTTTCGCTATTACGCTGCGTGAACTGATGGCGAAAATATGGAACGAAGAAGGAACGAAATCGTTGTTTCATTCCCATCCTTGTGAGAACCGCCGATTTCAATGCCGATCTTTCGTAAAAGAGAAAATGATATCTTCGAAATGAAGGGGGAAATTCGATTGTCGTCACAATTCTCTTACAGAAGACATTTTTAAATGCACCGCGGACGGATCCTGCCAACGCGATACGACATCGCGTATTTCTTCTTTGCCTCACCTGTACTTTGTACGTGGAACGAAGAACGAACGAAATTGAGAGAACCGGGGCTCGAAACGAAGAGAAATTACGGTTACACCTCTCTTGTTCGTTATTCGAATTACACGAGGAGTTAACGTGGCCTCGTTTACACGTGCGGGGCTAAAAAATTTTTTAAAAGGGATAAACTTTGTGAAAATATTTTATTCATTCGGACTGTTAATTTGTCCCTGGCCTTCTCCATTGTCGGGGGGAGGGGAGTAGAAGGGGTGTTCGTTGTTCGCACGGTTCCATCGCTCGAACGGCGACGCGTATTATACGTCCAATTATACGAATGGTTATACGTCGAAAAAAAAAAAAAAAAATTCATGGTCGAAGAAAAACCACGAAAATCCAATTTCCTCCGAGAGAGAAGTATCCCGGGTATCCCGGTGGCAATCGTTTCCTAAAATGTATTTTACGTTGCCCGTAAAAGAGAGAGAGAGAGAGCGAGAGAAAACAAGAGAAAGAAAAAAAAAAAAGGAAGAAGAAACGGAAGAGCGAAAAATTTTTCTCCTTTCGGCAAACTTTCGAAGTCGCGTTTCCCTTTCGAATTTCATTGTCGTATTCTCGAAGCTCCACTTAGCGAAAACTGAATTTCACGTGAAATTCCCCGAATCGAACAAAGGACGATCGACCATTCAACAGTGGATCGAATGTCTCTCGAGAAAATCTTCGACATTAAATATACCAACGATCCTCCTATTCATGAAAATGAGAAAGAGATAAAATGGTTTAATTAAGTTGTTTCGCAAATTGTAATCTTATATAGCATATGCGACGTGATACACGAAATATTAGATGAAAAAAGATTTAAGTTTTATGAATTCGTGAACGAGGGATTGATTCAGAAACACGTTCAAACATTCTTTTCTCTCTTACAAATGCTCGATGTATTTTTCTTCTTGCATCTGCGTATCATAGTTGTATATTTTCATAGATATAATCTTGAATTGAGAACCTTGATCCAATGCGTTCCTTGATCAATCTTTGTTTACGCGTTGCAAACAAACTTATTCACGATATCAAGTAATTTCGTAAACGATTATACTTTGAAAGGATCGATCGCAAGATCCACGCTTTTGCTCCACTTGGCGAGTAAGCCGATAGTTAAAGTCTTGGAATTTTTTTTTTTTAACAGTGAATTTTATTAAAAAAAAAAAAAAAAAAACGCGCAATGAAACGTTTCGAATGGTATAAATATTGCCAATATGTTGCCATGTACAAATTTCAATTTAAAATCCGATGCATTCGATCAATTTCAAGATAAATCACAACAATTAACGGTTATGCGTGTATCTATTTACAGATGTAACGATCATATCGTTTTCATTTGTATTACAAATGCGCCACACGCTTTCCCGTCATTCGTGCGAGCGGATTATTTTTCATTACATATAGTATATACATATATATATATATATGTGTGTATATATATCGGTGAAATGTAAATGCAACGATCCACAAGCAATTCAGATTTTTTTTGTACCGGTGGTGGTCGAACACGTCCCTTCCAAACAATGAAAATTTACATTTGCACAATGATAGATCGACGCAATCAGCCCAGGGCCGAAAATGTTTTCCGCGTGCACCAGTTTTAACGAAACTTCAATCATTACGGTTGGAAAGTATGCGGCGAAATTTCCATGTCAAACTCGCATACATCACGATCGATAAGATATCCGGCATCGTGCTCCGGGCCGTATGGACGAAAATTTCAAAGTTGCAACGGGTTCGCGTTTCAACGTACGACATCGGGATGGAGACATATGTATTCATGTTTTCCGATGTTTGCCACGTTCGATTCCTATGCAAAATTTATCTCAGCACTTTTTTTATATACCCTCCAATTCTGGACAAAATTTTTCGCAATGAAAATAACTTGATTTAATTTTTCGCCCCTCCTCGAAAGTAATATCTTCCGGTGATATATGCGTTGTTGCCGTGTGAAATACGGCCGAGGCAATGTCGAAACCTTCGACGCGTTATTTTTCTTGCGTAAAAAAAAAAAAAAAAAAAAGGAGAAAAATAAAATAAAATTATTACATTTCTATATTAAAGATATGTGATAAGTTTCGATATTATTTGTGTATAGAGCGGTAAATGAAACGTGCGTATCAAATTTTCCTTTTAATTTCGATGTTTAATTATCGCGCGAACATCGGCACACTTTAATTAAAGTAAAATTCCGTTTATGCGTTGTCCTAAATTCGTACATCAGAAATAAAATAACACGCGAAATTGTCGATAGTTGGCTGGCGAAGTTTTCGAAATTAATAATAGCTGTGAAATGCGTACAATTTGAAATTGAAAACAATTTATCTTGCCGAATAAAGGGGTGTAAATAAAATTAAATTACATACCGCGAAACCACGATTAAATTAAAAATAAATATTTAAAAAAAAAAGAAGAAGAAGAAGAAGAAGAAGAAAAGGTATACGCATATTCTAATATTTCTCGTGTGTTTTAAAAAAAATTACTCGACGTGTGTAATTTTCATTTTATCAGATATATATATATTACACTTGAGAAAGAGCTTATTATCGTCACCGTGAAAAATTGTTATTAACGTATCAACTCATATTTGACGCGCGAGATAAAAATTTATTAAATCCAACCGTCAAACGTTTGCTTACTTACTTGCTTACTTACCTATTTACTTTACTTTTATTTAAAAAAATAGGTGGCCAACATATCATTTTTTTTCTCTCGCGAAATTTTCTCACGATTCTGTGCTCGTCGTACTCTCTTTTTCACTCCCGGAGACACGATCCCTCTCAAACAACACTTGCCACGAGACTAACAATTTTTTGGTCGCGAGGGAGAGAGAGAGAGAAAGAGAGAAAAAGAAAAAGAGAGAAGAAAAAAGATAGTTCACGTATTCTAAAATGTCCGGACCATCAAGCCCCGTTGCTTGAACGCAGTCTATTCATTCCGGGCATCGCGATTGTTTTGCAGTTTTAATATCCAAGATGGTGAATGCCGTGGAAAATAATAGCGAAAGACGACACGGGGTAACGGGGTACAGGGTGGGTGGCATCGCATTTTAATTCTTCACCGCTCCGTATCACCGCCCTCCTCGGTTGCACACCACCGTGTCCATCCAAACCCTTTGCATCTCTGTCACGATCCGATCAAAGAACATCGAGTAGAGATTTCGTCCGGTTGACTTATTCCACGTCGCCCACCGCCCTCCTCCTCGGCTCTTCTTTCCCTTCCAAGTGGAAAGGGGGGAAGGAGGAGGAGGAGGAGGAGAGAAAAACTCGAATAATGAAAGTTTGCAGGCGGCGGTAAATTGAGATAAGTAAATTTTACGAAGGAAGTTATTAAAAGAAATGTAAAGTATTTAACTCGAATCTGCCAGTTGAGTCGATCCCTTTACTCCGCGATATAAGAGAAAAAAAATAACGAGAACGAGAATTGGATTAAGTTAAGGTTTCTTATGAATCTATCTTTCGCTATTACTTTTGCGTGAATGAAAATCTACTTGCGATTTTCTTTTTTTCTTTTCGTCTTCTTCTTTTTTTTTCTTTTTCTAACGCGGATTCGTATCCAGAAGAATATCGACGCGATCAAGATAAACGAGAATCCTTGCTTTTCCGTTGTTGAAAATGGAATTAAAATATCGACTCGCCGTTTCAAAGCGGATAAACTTGGTAAAATCAGTTTGAAATTTAATAAATGGAACATTGCTCGGTATTGAAAGTTTCCATTTCAATTATAATTTATCGTAATTTTGTTTATTACCAATCTCGTGATACGTGAGTAGTATCGCGTATTATTATTCCCACGAATATTAGAGAATATTTGAGAAAAGTTGTCGTGATGCGATTTATTTTTTTACTTATAATTAGCATCAATTAGTTTAAGTAGTAAATTTTTGCCGTTGTAACCGATAACTTTCCGTAGATTTTTTTTTCTTCTTTTTTTTTTTTATAAAGAAATTGCACACTTCGTCTTCAACAACGTGCTTTATACCTGAACGTACACGCGATCGAAGCACTTGTTATATCGTAAAATCTAAGTAGCGAACTCGCGAATAAGGCGAGCTAAAATTCTGGAGAATGGTTCGAGAGAGTGTTAAAAAAAAAAAAAAAAAAAAAATACTCGATCAATATCGAGTATATAAACTAACTAGCCTCGTTCCTTTCCTCTCAAACGTTCTTTAATTCTTTCTTCTTTATCGCGCACCTTTATCTTTACGATCCGCGTGACGAACGATCTCAATTCTATTCTCGAATTCTCTCGGTTGTGTGTAACCGTAATAATTACAAAAAAAAAAAAAAAAAAAAGAAAACGAAAAAAACTTATCGATCCATGATTTAAAATCTACTTAGATTTACATATACATTATATATTATAACGGAATACGGTGGCGTCTCTGCGCCAAGGACGCGCGACTAAGACTCCTTTGTTCGTTCGATTCGAGAAACAAAACCGCCGACTCGATGAACGACTCGAGGGGAAGGGAGGAGGCAGGGGAGGGTGGTAGCGGTATCAGGAGCGTTAAAATAATAAAACGCCAGAAGGAACAGACGTTCCCCATCGGCAGTATCCACAAAAGTTCCACCAACTTTCCCGTGTTCTCGAGAGTCATCCTCCGTCTCTACTCTCTTCTCTTCTCTTCTCTTCTCTTACTTCTCTTCCTCGTCCTCCTTCTCTCCCTCCTTCCCCTTCCTGGAAGAAACTCGGTCCGAAAGAGAGAAGGAAACACGTCAGCCTGTGTTGCGCGCGCGCGCGTGTGTGTGTGTGACTTTTAAACCACTCGCCGTACAAGTTGACTTTTATTTGAACGAAGTATCAACAGGTATCGACCCGGGTCTCTTCCTCTCTCTCTCTCTCTCTCTCTCTCTCTCTCTTATATATATATATATATATATATATATATATATATATACACATATAGTACACCACATCGTGCAACTCGACCTTCCTGCCCTCTTCTTTCTCACTCTCCCTGTGTATATTCGCGCGAACAGAAATCCCCACTCCTCCCCACTTCTTGACGAAACCGGCTAACCGAACCGGCCTATTTTCGCGCTTGTTGGAAACTTGTTGTTGGAAAATTGTCCCGTCCCCATGTGGATCTATCTCTCACCGAACCGAAATTGCGCTTATTTATTATGAGAGGAGGGGGAGGAGAAGGGATTAACGACGTTAAGGCGGATCGATCCAACGGATCCACTGTTTCGAAGAAGCTTCTTTTACTTTCGCGATCGTCTTGGGATTTCGACCGCCTCCTCGTTTTATCGGCGCGTCCCTCCCCTCCGCCCCCCCGCCCCTCTCCAGTCATCGTTCGTCTTTCGCGAAGCGTTCGTTTCTCTCGTGTTGTGGGGGGATCCGTTGGGGATCGAGAAATTAGTCGTCACCGATATTTCTTCACCGGGTTTTCCTACTTCTTTACCAGCTCTCGCTCGTTCCTCGCTTCGTCGAGGAAATTTTTCGTCGTAGCGAGCGATTCTTTTTTTTTTTTTTTTTTTTTTTTATTATTTCATCGTCTTTTATTAGAATTGATAGCTCGGCCCGATTGATTCGTCGATTAGTTCTTGAAAATTCTCTTTTTTCGAGTAAATTTTTTTCGGCGGGGGGGAGGGGCAGGGAAATAAATAATCTCGGAGAGAAAAAGTAGGACGATAAATGGAGAGGCCGATGAGAGACGTAACGGTTAAGATCTACGTAGTATATCAACATTGTTTACCTCGTTAAAAAGGCTGGAACTAGAATCGGTGTTCCGTCGACTAGAACGAAGTGTACTCTTACAGTTTGAAACAAGTCGAGTATTCTACAAGTGTTCTGTCGCATTCTACGACGGCAAGTCGACGATGTTCTTCCGAGTTGTTCCCTCAAAAACAAGAAGTACCTTTCAACTCGTCGCGAAGTTTTTTTTCTCTCTCTCTCTGTCTCTCTTTTTTTTCACGAACTCTTACGGTTAACTCTTTACAAAAATATATAGAGGGATGAAAAGAGGGGGAGAGAGAGAGAGAGAGAGAGAGAGAGAGAGAGAGAGAGAGAGAGAGAGAGAGAGAGAGAGAGAGAGAGAGTCACAATTCGGGCGAACTGTATCTTTTGTATTTGATCAAAAATAGAGAAAGCGTATGGTATGGCAAAGTTTATTTTTCTTTGACTTCGCAATGTGTCTATACGGTTCTTCCTTCTTTTTTTTTTTTTTTTTTCTCAAATGGAAACTTCGTTTTACAATTGTTTTCTTGATAAATTCATCCCGCCCAAAGATTCTCTCCATCGGAAAAGACGTGCAGACGTTTTTTAAAGCGTTAGAGAATACTTAAAAAAAAATTTCTATTCTTTTTCAAACAAAAATACAACGTACGTGTTGTTCACCGATATTCCTCAACTAATTACACTTTCTAAATTCAGTTTAAATTAAATGAAACAAACATTTCCGTATTTTAATTCCGAGAGAGGGAGAGAAAGAGAGAGAATTAGCAATTTTTTTTCGTTCGATTAATATCCCCAATTACCACTCCGTCCTAACGAGGGGGGAGAGAGAGAGAGAGAGAGAGAGAGAAAGGAAAAATACACGCAGAGTTAATTTTACAATATTAAATATTTTCGCGTTACGAGGAAAATATTTGCAAAGATCCCTTCCCCTCGGCCTCGCGAATCGATCGATATTTCATTATTAAAGATTTCAATCAAACCCTCTCTCGAATAGTTGAAGCACTGTCACGCTCGATGGTTGTTCATAATATTTGCACGGGCGAAAGTACCGGTACTTATTGCCGCTCGTATTTGAGCAGAGACCAAAGTCGATCCGCAGATTTGGAAATTGGACAGAAAGGCGTTTAAATCCGCGGTCGATATTCCCAATCGGATGAGCGGATGGTTCGAGCGGGCGCGGGCAATGACGGGGAGGGGGTGGGGAGGGGAGGGCACAGGGGGGGGAGCGTACGATTGGAGGTGAAAACCAGGGGTAATCCGGGGGATTATTCTCCCTGATCCCTGACCAAATATGTGTTCAACGGATGTCCGCTAACCACTATCACTACCTATCACCGCCTCACTTTCCATGCCCTATCTCCCGCTGATTACCGTCCTATAGCTTTTCGCGTTATATGATGTGAAAATGACTTCGCCGTACGTTCCACGTCCGCCATATTATCTCGTATTGACTCGGGCGCGAAACTTTATTAATCGAGTCGGCCACGTTTGTTGTTTGTCGTTCGCGTTTGCGCGTTTGTTGTTTTCAAATTGTCAACTCTCGGGCGCGGACGGTTGAATTCCGTTACGAATGAAAAACGTACACAACGAGGGACGAAGTATACGTAACGAAGTCGAGTAGCGTTTAAGCAGATTTCGACCATTTTCTCCTTTCGTTGATTAAGCGCGGTATACATCGAGGAGAATGTTCGAGAAGAGAACGAAACGGATCGATTTTTTGCCCCTGTTGTGAAAATATAATTTTTAAGAGAAGAAATTTTATTGTGATTGATTGATTCGATTTTTTTTTTTGTTGCAATTTCTGAATATTTTGCTTGCGGATTCATTTCGATATGTTAATACAGGAATATTGGCGAATACGAAATATCAATGATTCAATCAAATTATTATATCAAAATATGTATTTCGAAACGTGTTCGCACAATCTCAACACAATATCTCGTTCTTTCGCATTATTATTCGCGATCGGGTAAATCTGATAAACAAAAATATTTAACGGCGTCGTTTATTAATGTATTTTTATTTCGAAATATCAGCAGAGATTTTAACGCGGATACAGAAATTCATCCACCTTCCTCTCTTTTTCTCTACCGAGGGTAATCGAATAACCGAAGATTGTCTCTCGTTAAAGAGAATTATATTCAATTCAATTCAGGGATTCCTTTTTTTCGTGAAACTTTTGAAAACGAAGAAATGGGATTAACGAGCGATTCGATTAGAAAACAACGGCACCCCTCAGGTACGAATAAACAGGGTTCTGTAAATGAAACAAGAGGAATGTTTCTCGTTAAACGATTAACTTGGAGAAGGCAATTGTCTTGGAAACACTAGCGGTGGTAACCGTTTGGATTCCGTTCAATAGAGCAACGTAGACTAAACTTGTACACACTTTAGGCTACGTATAGATGGAGCAATGCTTCATTGTTCGCACGTGAACAAGCTTATTGTGACCGTCAAGTTTTCATTCATCTCAATTGAAGTAATTTTCGCGTAAACATAATCGTTTTACAAAGTTGAATGCGAATGCGAATTCATCGAAAAAATACTTAACATTTTTCGAAACTTTGGCCTTTATTCCAGGTAATTTTATTCCAACGAAATAATCCCTTTCTCTTTGTTCAAACGATCTATGATTATTTCTCGTTTTTCCAGAAAGAAACTTCTCGTAACCAGTTATTCTAAAGTTTAAACAAGATTGGTACAAATGCCGCTCTCTGTTTGTATCTGACCGATCAAAAACGTTTTTACGAGCATTTGAGAAGCTCGTTTGTGTGTAAACCTTGCCAGTGCATGCCCTCTCGTGTTTCAACTTGGTCGCGGATGCGGTAAAAAACGTTTCGTTTCGGCGGAAGGTGTTGCGACTATTTGTACTTGTCGTCAATAGTTTGCAAAGTTTCGCGTTGGAAATTTCAACCTGAGAGAGGTAAATACGCGAGACGGTCTTTAGTACATCGGTGACCAAATTAATCAAAGAGAATTCGGTATTGACTTCGCCAATGTTACGTTCCCAGCTTGAAATTCAAAATTCATGCGACGCGAAAGCTGATTTATTCAAACTTACAAAGAATAAAAATCGAAAGATTTATCGGATGACGTTTGTTTCTCCCTTCGTGAAATTCGAAAAAGATTCTTTTCCAGAGTTTCAGCCAGAAATATGTAATAATATTTTCAACGAATATCATTAAATTATACTATTCTAAAAATATATAATTCATCGACATTTTCCTTCTTAGATTCTGTACGAACCTCTGCATGAACGTTTAAGTTATATATATATTGAATTAAAAGTGTTTCCATTCCTCCATTTTTTCCGCGCTATCGTTATCCACGTTTCGAATAACGGTAATTGACTATCGTGCCGAGTAACGAGGATAAAAAAGAGAGAGAGAGAGAGAAAAAAACATCTCTACAATGTTATTCTTGTCGATTTTTCGGTATCTGAAATTGAATGTAATTTCAAAAAATTACACACTCGTTTTATATCGCGCGTCACTCTGTTTCACACGCTCGAATCCATCGGCCAATTAAGGTTATACGAGTTTTTCTCATGAAACGCGAACAAGTAAATTCAGAATCACGGTTGTCATACGTTGCAACACCTTTGTTCCAACGCTCGTCGTTCGTTTCGCGTTGAGAACAGTGTTTCTCAACCTCCGATTTACACTTACATACCGAAAATTTTATAAAAATTCTTCCAATCGAACCTTCGTTTCGAACCTGTTGCGACGCAACAGCCAAGAACATAAAGTTTCTCTTCCTTCCTTCCTTCATCTCCTCAAAACTTTGGCATAATTTATCGTATTCAAGATGGATTAAAAAATTTCACATCTCTCCGTCTCCCCTCAAAGAAGAATCGTCTCTTTTTATTACGCTTTATTTATTTATTTCGAACAGGCTCGATCAATTTTCACGAGATCTTCCACACCTTTCACCTCGTCGCATTTCCACTTCGTATCGAATAACGTAGAATTATGATTGGACGGCCGAAAATAAGTCGGTGGCCGAAATGGAGCGGAAGGTTGAGAGACACTGGGCGGCGGAGTGGTCGAGCGTGGAAAAGCTGGAGGATACATAGTTGGCGTGTAAAATTTTCCGATCGACGGATCGCGGGAGGAGGGGAGGCTGGTAGCGATGAGGAAAATGGCGGGCGAGGGGGGGGGGGATGGAGGAAAGGCGGAGGGATGAACGGCCATGAAATTCTGCTCGCTGTTCATGGGATGCGCAATAGTGGTGGCCGGAGTTGTCGGCGTGTTGACCAAGGAGAAGTTGCGCCATTATTTAGCGTTTGAATGCGCGATAAGAGAAATCGCGGCTGTTTCGGACAGACATTGTTTGGCCACGGACAATCCACGTACAAGCGTGGCTACCATCCCTCTCTCTCCCCCTCCAGGCCAGATTTACGCTGTTCCTTCTCTCTGTCTCTCTCTCTCTCTCTCGCGCGCGTTCTCCTCCCCTCCTTTCTCCACTTCATCATTCACAACTCTCGCGTGCCTTGTACGCGGCGTGTACCTACACAAGCCCGCCAATTGCGTTCTCGTTAGCTTTGTGCCTTATGAACGCCCATTCCAATATCCTTTCCCAACGCGCGTGGAAAGATGCTTTCACTCGCGAGAAGTGGCCATTCGCGCCAACCACGCGCTCACCATCGTTTCCTAATTATTCGGATATCGCCTTTGCCCCACTCGTCTCGCGATTCTCGCTTTTCTTCTTATTATCATCTTGCCTCTGCGTTCTTCTTGTAAAACGAGATAACCTTTTCGTTCGCTTCGAACGTAAAGGTAAAGATGACGATTGAAGTCGACGATTGTCTTTTGCTTCGAAGATTTTCAACAGGTGAGGTATTTACATTAAGAACGATATAATTTATTTGGATTTTCTCTTTTACACCGGATCTGGTTCTGATTTTCGTTACATCTCGTTGTTCGAAAAGGAAGTAATCGTGGATTACTTGACGCGGGTCGGAAGGAAGATATCAAAGGTGATGTTACAGAGATTCGGGGGGAGGGGGAGTTTCGTTGTTAGACTTGTGATTTCCGGATTAAATTTCTTTCGCCGTTGTTACACGCTGATAAATTACACGGGCAACCGCATTATTAAATCCACTTTTATGCATGTCCATTAAACACGCTCGTTCGTTTGGGCGAGACTCGCCATTAGTTTGATGAAGTATCGCAATTTCCTGATTATAAAAACCATTGTTTCTTCCGTCGTGTGAAATTTCCAAGGCGGGACGAATTCAACGTCTGCTTCGTTGGAAAAGAAGGGGGAAGGGCAATGTTCTTACAACGCGATACGGCTTTTTGCTATACGCGCGTTTATCAACGGAATTGTGAATTATCTCGCGATAACCGATTATTATTAGTTAATAACTTAGTAATTCGCGAATATTGGAGAACGAGAATACGATTTCAAGTGAGAAATATCAAGAGAAATAATTTTCGTTCGAAGGAAAATATTACGAGTATTTTTAGGGCAGGGTCGGACATTTTGGAATTTTTACTCGACGAAACGGACATATCTTTATCGATACACATTTCAACTTTATTCGATACGTAATAATAAGGGAATCGTAAATACAGTTTTCCCACTATTCCCCGCGCGACTTTTACGAGGCTATAACGTTTTTACCGCTTTTATTACTCCTCTCAACCCCCTTATGAATATCGAAACCAATATCGAATTTTCGAATCAGAAAGAGGAATCAACGCGCTGAAACGCACTAATGCGATTCGAATCACGTGATTCTTGAACTCGAAAATTTAGCGATTAACGTTTTTCTTCGAGAAAGAGAAAGAGAAAGAGAGAGAGAGAGAGAGAGAGAGAGAGAGAGAGAAAGAACGCGTCGTAAAACTAACAAATTTCGTTCCTTGTATAACCTATTACCTCCCAACTCGAACGACCGGGGGAAACAAAGTTTTTTTATTACGATTCTCGTACGAGATCTCCGCGAGAGACGACAACGAATCCTACTTCGATCGTAAAAAAAGAAAGAAAAAAAAAAAAAAAAAAAAAAAAAGAACGACGAGAAACCGCGCCAACCCTCGATGCATTTATTACGATTTCGATCGCTTTTCAACCCCCCCCCTCCCCTCCCAAGCAGCCAGTACGTACTCGAGGGCAGGCTCGAAAATTAATGGCCCCGTTAATTAACCTCTTCGGTTAACGGACGTTGTAAACGGATCGCTAATTACGCGGATCATCCATTTCGAAGAAAAGCGATGGAAGATGGAGCGGATTACGAATCGATGGGGTTCGATGAGGGATGGGGGGGGCGAGGAGGGGAGGGGACGTAATCCACTCTCCCCGCTCGAATATCTTAGGAATGGACGGCCGAGGCACAGTGCATTCGAGCTGTCTATTACTCTCCTCCTCCTGTAGGGGGTACAGAGGCGTGGAGGACAGTATTGGTACATTATCAGTGGGCATTAATACCGGCGGCCGCCTCGCACTATCGCGTTGCACGCTAAGATAATTACCGGGTGAAATATCGTCCGGTAAAGCAACGTCGCCGGGTTACGACCACGTTGGGACCACCTACCCATTCCCTCTCTTCCCCCTCCCCCCTCTCTCTCTGGGTCTCTCGTCTTTGTCACGAGGGAATTTATCCTTCCTCCCTCGTCTTTTCTCCCTTCGCTGTCCAGCTTGTTCCTAAAGCTCCAATCCAGTGTTCCTGTGCTCGTAGTTCTTATTCCACGCTCGTCCATCCATCCTCGATTCTTCTTCCCCTTCCTCCTCCTTCCTCCAACGAACGAACGAGGGAGGAAGAGGTCGAGTTTTCCCGGTCTGACGATTTCAATTTGTCGACCGGAAGGAAGAGGAAGAACTCGTTCGAACCGCGGTTCCATCGGTTCCTTCCACCTCTCTCTCTCTCTCTCTCTTTATTTTCTTCTCCCCCCCCCACCCATTATTCTCGTTCTTTGTTTTCGTTCCTGCTCCCCCCTCCATCGTTCTCGTCTCGAGGCGAGGAGTCCAGGTATCCATCCTGGATGGAAGAAGGGGGAGGGAATTTCGTCAGGTTGTTTCGACATCGTGGAAATAGTTGGATGCACGCGAGGGGAGGATGCAACAGAGTTGGGAAGGGAGAGGAAGGAAGAAGAGCGTCGCTCTGTCGGGGCTGATTTACACTTCAACCTACATCCTGCGCGCAAGGCTGCCCAAGTTTCTCAACCGCGCTCAACCGAGTTGATAACTCGGGGGTAACAAACTCTTAGCCCCCGGTGATAGGGGCATTGGCAAAGGCCAATAGCTCGTCGTCGTTTGATCCGACCAGTCGCTTCACCAGATTCTTGTCACCAGCTTCGTCACGTATTTCGTGATATTCTGACTGAATTTTCCTTAATTCTGGTCCAACATCTATTATATTTATCTCGTCGATTCGAGTTCCATCATTTAATCGAATCAACGTGACGCGACGAGGAAAAAGTGAAAGCGAAACGCTCGTGTCTTTCGTAAGCCGGTTTCCTTAGCCGGAGCGTGAACTTGTTTCGGCCGTAACGCGATTTATAAGAAGCTGCTTAGTCTTTTATGCGACGAAGACACGCCAACGCGAGCCGGAGAAGGTAAATAGAGGGCTGTTCCGGTTCAACAATTTAGGTTGGTGGAATTTCGACGGTGGCGGGTAAGATGGGAAGTGCATAAATAATAGATTTTTTAATCCGAGTCAGTTGGGGAAAATGGAAACGATTCATCCTATGCGACTCCTCTCTCCTCGTAGAGATCGAGAGGAAAAGAAAGGAATACCTTAAGATATCTTTCTTCCCTCTCTCGTTTTCTTTTCTTTCTTTCTTTCTTTCTTTCTTTCTTTGCACCAAAGATTAAAATTTCCGCCATCCTTCGTCGAGCGTCTTTCGTTGAATCGTCGATTGAATTCCGTTATAAATGAAAAAAAATCGACGAGAGGGACAAGAGAGACGTACAATGATTGTTAAGGAATAGGTGGGGAGATGGTTCGATCAAACGGTAAGAAAGAATAAACCACGTTGTATCGATGCGTCTCGTGCCGATGCCTCTGCTCGACTAACCACGAGTCGCGCACGCCGTCTTTCGAAAAGAGGGGAACGGACGAAAGAGAATGGAAACAGCGGGTCCCAACGACACCCGATTCACGCGTAAATATACGCGATACGAATCGTAAATTTACAACGACATTACACGTTCTCGAGCGAACTCTGTTATTTATATTTCGACGAAATATAAATCGAATTTCCGTGACAATAATATGGAAACGAAGAATTGGCCGAGAATTTGCTACTCGAAGAAGAAAAGACGAACGCTTTCTCGGGGATGAAAATACTCGAGTCGAAACCTTCCCTCCCCCTCCAAATCCTTCCAAAGCGAATCTTTCTCCAATATCGCCAACACGGAAGATTTCCCCTTTTTTTTCTCTTTTTCCTTTTTCTCCTCGACAAATCAAGCATGTGTTTACACTTACGCCCCCTCGACGAGACTATTCGTTTCGGAGGGAGGCATAAACGTCGCGAGGAAGATTGGAAACGGCGGGGGATAAGGGAGGCGTCTATGTAGCCGGGGGGCGCAAAGGGTGAACGGAAGAAAGGCACTGGTTTATTGAAACAAACCGGAGAAAGCGAGAGAGAGAATCGTGAGAAGATCACCCTTTTTACTATCTCGAATGAACTGTTCGAAATCGAGATGCCTTCCCCTCTCCAAACTCGCCACGCAAACTTGGGGCGAAAAATCGTGGCAAATTTAATGCGATGGATGATGAAACTAGCCACGATTCGCTCATTTTTCCTTCGAGAGAAACGAAACGCGTTTTAGAAATCGCGTCGTGGATGCGCGCGTAAGAGAGAAGGGATAGGGATATCCTTCTCCCTCATCGCGAGGAGGGAAACGAAGCGGGATTGACTTATCAAAAATCGATGCCGACTTGCCTGGAGGGAAGGTCGTCCTGTTGGAACGGGGGTCGTAAGTTGAGCGGCGTGGAGTGCGGAACGTTTCTCCCCCGTGTGTTAGTGCGTAGCTGGGGGAAGGGGGAGTAATTTTTGATATACGGCCAGCTTGCGTCGACCACCGCCAATTTATATCCCTTGCCTCGGAGGATCGAACGTATGGAAATCGCTAATTCTTCCGAAATTTCCGTTCTGAGCGTCGCATTGCCCTTGATAGATACTTTTCCTTTTTTTTTTTTTTTTTCTTCAAACAGCCAACTCGTTTAACCTCGTTTCGAATAATAATTTTTCCACCCCTCCAACCTTGAAATCGTCCGAACGAAGCGAATCACGGCGTTGAATCCGAGTTGAAAATTCGAAAATAGCGGGTAAAGGGAAAGAGGGAGGAGGGGGCTGGGGGAAAGAAAAGAAAGGAGGGGAGGGTTAAAAAAAATCGAAGCCGTTTTTTTTTTCAGCTACAAATTAAACCTGTATCGCTGTCCTTTTCGTATCGGCGCGTCGAACCACGTCCGCAATCGTTTCTCTCTATGAAACACGTGGCAAAATTAAAAGCTACGAAACGCTACAAGGGGAGGAAGGGGGGAAGAATCGAAAATGGCGGAATCGCGCGATTTGATTTCCCTTAACCGCTTCGAAACCGAACCTTTTTTTCTCTTTTTTGCGGATTTTTATCAAAGCTCGAAGAGGCGTAACCACCACCATCGCCTCCCCCGCGCGAAATGGTTCAATCAACAGTCCAATGCGTTGAGCACCTCGTTCCCGAGCCGCCCTCGTAGATCTCTTCGATTCCCAAACCTGTTCGAGCCGTGTTTTCGTTGTGTGTCGGCCGCGCGCAACACGAGCCGGGCCAATCCGTTTCCATCCAAACCTGTATTCGTTTCAACGTGTGCACGCGCACGTTGTATATATATATATATATATATATACATATATACGTCGACGTGGATCGACGTAGCGTCGAACGTACACGAACGATCGACGGCACAACCAAAGAGGATCACCCGCTCGCTCTTGTGCTCGCTCGATCGAACGGCGGGGAGGAGAAGGCGAGGGACAGAAGGGGAACGCACGATACTTGCACGCTTTGTCGCGGTCAACCCCAAACTCGCCCACGGATTCTAATTGTTACACGGATATCGGACGGCCGTAACGTCGATACGATACGCCCCCTCCTCGCGGCCGGGGAAAGAACGATTCAAGGGAAGGGGGGAGGGGGGAGAGGAGTGGTATCAGCGATCTCGACGCTCGCCTTGTTAAGCGGGACTATAAATTTCGAAATTCTCCGATTTCTTCTCCCCCCCCGATACGGGAATGAAAACGTTTAACTTCGTAATGATTTAACGTTCTCCACGTTACGTGTCTCTCTCTCTCTCTCTCTCTCTCTCTCTCTCTCTATCTATCTCTCCGTTCCTCCTTTCTCGCCACGTTCGAATCGGGTAAATTAGATTGGGAAGTGTAACGGAACGGAATCAAGCAAGCTAGGCTCGAAACCGATTTAAGGGGATGCGAATTGATTAAAAAACGCACGGTTTGTATCCGCAGGAAATGAATTTTTATCCGACGTAACGAATACATGTTTCTCGATTTTCGTTACTGAATCGAGGTTTTTCTCTTTTCCTTTTTTTTTTTTTTTTTTTTGAATTTATGGAATCGGGGAGAAGTTGGCGCGAAGACAACGAGGGATGGAATCTCCCTTTGATCGAAGAAATTTGCGCTAATTTCGGGGATCTAGGACGTATTCATCGAGAAACGGTATATTGCCACGCGTCTTATCGTTGATGAACAGCCATTTCCCACGAAACCACGTTGCATATTCGCGCGAAATGTATGCGATATCCAATAAGTCGGATAGCTTTCGTTCCCAACTGCACAACGCGTTAAAATTTCGAAAGGGATGGGGGAAAAAATTATGAATGTGAAGTATTCGAAGATGACGGGGTTACTTTTGTTTGTAACCAGGTATGCATACACGTTCGATGAAACGAAGAATATTTAGAGACGTTCTTCGTAAGAAGAAGACGTTCGAAGCGAATCCTTCGATATTTTTCGGTGAAAAAGTTTTTCGTTTCTTCTTTGGACGACGAAAATTACGTCCAAGCTTCGATATTTCGAGCGTTTACGTTAGAAAATATATTTAGCTCGGGATACGCGTTGAACGGTGATCGATTAATGTTAACGTTGCTCCGTTCGGCAAATTCGCATCTGGCAGAGGTACGCGTACGTACACGCTAATTGTCATTTCGAACCGTGTCAATAACTCGGTTCCATGATTCTCGTTCCATGACGTCTCGAGAGATGAGCACAGGTATCCATATCTCGTTGAATATCGTTAAAACGTTGTTTGCCGCTGTTTGTATAGATAAATGAACGTACAAACGTAATTTTTTATAAGGCACACCTGCTTGAATCCGTGCCTTAATAACAATTATGATCCTTTCTATTCGAAAATTTTTGAGTACAATTTAGAAAAAAAAAAAAAAAAGAAGAAACGATTAATTAACGATATCGAAATAATTATACGGTTATATCGATACGTTGTAATTATTTTTCTACGATTTTCAACGTTAAATATAAATTTGTTTATCGGACCGAAAAGCGCATGTGTCGCATTATTATTTTTTTGAATTCGAAATAAAGTTATTGTAACGTTAGTTAATGGCCCGTGCGGATATCGTACAATGTTTACCATAAATGAAATTTTTATAACTTGTTTAAATTCAGAATAAACCGTACAAATGGACATCGTTCCGAAAACATGCATGCATACGAAATATTTATGATTTCCGTGTTCAATTTGTCGAAACGTGAATTCCAAATGCGCAATGATTTCGAGCACGTATTTAAAAGGAAAAAAGAAAAAAAAAAAAAAAAAAAAGAGCAGAAAGAAAAAAAGAGAATCATTTTACCAACAACATTATTATTACACGGCGCCGTGTTATCATTCCGCGTATCTAAAAAAATTGCGTCTCGCTCCAATAACAATAAATATTACTTGCTTGCGTCGCAATATTCTTCTGAAAAGTTTGTTTCAAATGTGTAACGAATTAATGGATTTTCTATTTATAAAAATCCATTGCTCGAGGCCGTGTGTGCGCGCGCGCCCGTCTACGGTATGTTTAATTCCAACGAGAGCATAATAAATTAATCTCTCACTCTTTTCCACCCTTTTTCTTTTTCACCCTTTCCAGGGCATTATTTAATTCATGCATGAGATTTATTTTCATCGCGAGAAGGGATGGATATATCTCACCCTTCCTCGGCTCGGTTAGCTACGACTTATTAAGCGAAGACTATCTCGTCAAAGTTACTGTTTTATCTAATTTTATACACACACGGCCGCCGGTTATATACGTTTGGTATGTAAAGTGTGGGGCACGAGAATTTGTCTACAAAAGCGGATGCATACACGCGCGAGTAAATTTGGACGTAAACTTAAATTAATCGTGTAACATTTTCTTGTATTTCCCTTGATTAAATTCCATAATACCGAGTTGCAGTGTAAACATTTCCGGCGAGAGCGCGTGCCCAATTTCATTCAAGGGTCGGAGAGTTCGGTGGATAACGATTTTAAACGGAGGATAAAAATTCCTTTGAATTTCAATTGTATTTGTAAAAATCTGTATCCTCCTTGTATTTCCATTTAATAAAAATAAAAAGGTGGCTTTATTTGCGGCAGTTGTTGGTCTTATTTATGTCAAATTATTTTTAATGAGAAGGACTTAACGAGAGAGGCGCGATCTCTTGCTCCGCGTTTAATTTTGACGAAGCTTAACGCCTCGTTATCGTCAACTAGGCAGACATTTTGCACACGCGACGCTTTGCACAATTCGGCGCTTTCCCTCGCGCAAAAAAGGATCGACAAATATTTCCCTCCACTTTTGCGGTTCACTCGACATAGAAAACAATTCCGTAAAAGCTGATTAGCACCCTTTTCTCTCTCTCTCTCTCTCTCTCTCTCTCTCCCCCTCCCGCCCCCTCTTTATCTTTCGTGCTCCTTTTCACTGTACTATTTTAATTATCGTCGCTTTAATAACCATCCCTTTTGCAACCGAGTTACCCGACATTCTGCGTTTTAACGAGCTTTCAAATACGAAAAAGAAGAGGAAGAGAAGAAAAATAAAGGAAGAAAGAAAGGAAGGAAAAAAAGTCGGGGTGATACAGGGTGTGCAAAAGCGTAGCTAAGTAAAGTGTGACGTAAAAACGACACTTTTCTTTTTTTTTCTTTTCCTTTCCTTTCCTTTTTTTTTTCTCTTTTTTTTTATACGCCTCTCCCTTTCAATTTCATTTATAGCGAACAAAAAGCACGTGGAAAGAAAAAAGAAGAAGAAGAAGAAGAAGAAGAAGAAGAAAAAAAGAAAGCATCGCACGCGAAAATAAACTTATCGTCTGGCCAAGTATCGTTTCTCCTTCCTTCCTTTCTCCCTTTCTTTCCTTACTTATTATCCGTGTGATCGTACTTGAATGAAATCGCCCTAACATCTGCGACGACTTGAATCGAGAATGAATCATGAATCAACGTAGATTCCTTTATTTACGCGGCCGATTCAGGCTTAGTCGCATTACGCTCCGCCAAACTAATCCAAACCAATCGTAGTCACGAAAAAGTCGCGTATTCCATCTTCCTCTTCGCATATTTACCCTATTCTTTCGTTCCACGAAGGAACCACAATCTCTCTTTCGAACAAACTTGCAGCACCCACTCTCTCCCCCCGACATTACATTTACACAAGTAGCGTACGTAAGCGCGAGGGGATGTATTCGCAAATAAATGCAACGCGATTACACACAGGCGCGTGCGTGCGTTTGAATGCATTATACACGCGGCCAATATTTCCCCCATAGAATGCACGGTAGTGGTGGAGGATCGTAGAGGCGGGCGAAACTCCGTACACTCGCGTGGAATACCCTCCCGTGTGCACGCGTGTCCCTGGCACGCTAGATGATATCGAAACGGCATCGAGATATAACCCGCCGCGAATGCATATGTATGCGTATATTACGTGTATATCCTGGAGGAATGCGTTTCCGGATATACACGTTAAACGCTACCGAGCCGGAGATAATCTTATAATCTTCCTTCGACGTTTCCTCTCGTGTATACGTGTGCGTGTATAACCAAGGATTGCCGCATTTTCCAACAACAACAATCGATACGCAACAACACACCTATTATTAGATACACTCCCGTTCCAATTTTTCTCGCCTTTTCTTCCTTCCTTTCGTTCGAGAGAGCGAGATGCCTGGTCGGTATTCCAACGATGATGATCCGCGCAACCACTCGAGTATAATACGGGGGAACGTTTACGAGCCGAAATTCCGAGCAAGACCTCGGCGAAATTTCGGCTGGTGCAGGGCTGCAACGACGACGACGAGCATCCACATCCATATTCATGCGGGCCGTGGCGGGTATGCAAATAACAGTATAGGTTGTGAAGCCTGGGCCCTGGCTACGAAGGCAAGAGTCGGTGCGGTGCGTGGAAGGTGACAGGATTTTTCAAAATGTGGAAACTAATATCGCGACCCTATCTCTCTCTCTTTTTCCTTTCTGCACCGAGCTCCTTAGACCCTTCTCCACCCACCATGACTCACCTCTGGCTTCGCGCCTCGACCCGTTCTGCCCTCAGAAACTGTATCCCAGCTTCTTTCTTTGCCTTCCTATCCGCTTCCAACTCGCCTATGTATGTATGTATGTATGTATGTATGTATGTATATATGTGTGTGTGCGCATATACCAAAGGGATGTATAACGTTGGAGGTGGCTGACAGGTATCTATATAGCAGCCACGATTCACGGTACACCGACTCTCATTGGACCGTCTACCGTCGACGTGACGAAAGAGAGAGAGAGAGAGAGGGAAAGATTTCTTTATTAAAGCTCGGCGGAGTGACCAAAATATGAGTTTATATCAACCTCGACCCTTCTGCCCGCTTTACCCTTCTAATGGCGTTTCCTGATCTTCTCACCGAGAAAAGACTCGCACGCGTATTTGTATTCTATTATTTCTAGGAAGGAAGGAAGGATCAACTTTTGAGAAATAAATTTTCTCTTATCTGTATCGTTCTCTCAAAGATTATTCGATTATTGCTTCTTTCTTTTTCCTTCGCACGAAGCGAACGGAATGATTCGTTTATTCTCTTGATTGATTTTTAATCGCGTGAAACGAATAATATTGTAAAAAAAAAAAACAATTTCATATCACGATTAATCAATGATTTGCCAATGAGTTTTAGCCCGTCCAATTTAACGAGTTATTCATCTATTTCGGTAGAATTGTGGAATGCGCAGTTTCTGCACCAATGAAGATGAGGACGCGTGTATTATAATTGTTTCATTGATCGAATTCACGGAAATATAACACATTGTCCATCCAAGAAATTAGTCGAAATATTATGCGAGAAATATATTATTTCTACGGTATCTCGCGTTTCTAACCACGTTTAGGGTATCGTTATATATTTTTTAACGTCTTTTTTTTTTTTTTAATTTCAATATTCGGAATCGGTTTAATTTTGAATCTACGAAATATTTTCGATACGTTACGATTTAATTATTCGCAATCGTTCCATCCAGGATGTTAATAATAATAATAATAACGAGATAACGGCGGTAACAAAACGTACGTATTCCGAAAAAACAACCATAAATTGTGTACCGTTTTGCGAAACGTTTCTTCGTCATATTATCAACAGCGTGCATGGGTCCCGCAACACATTTCGATAATAAAGCATATTTCTATGGAACTCTAGGGAATTATAGGGAGCGTTATGGTTAAACAACTCGACCGAATAAATGGCGCTCTGGAGACTATCGATTTTTAATCGATTTTTCGACGTTTTTAAAAAATCTAAACCGGAATGTCCCGCCATATAAAATATTCCAGCATTATTCACTCGATTCACGAATTCACAAAAAATTCACGAATTGACGCATCGTTTAATTTTCAAGGCCGGATTATTCCTTTAAGAAATATACATTCAATACATATCGACGAGTGTTAGAAAAATACTTCACCTTTCCTTTTTTTTTTTTTTTTTTTTTTTCTATTTAATTCGCAGAAAATGTAACGTGCGTTGGGACAAGGTTGCGTTGAAACAAGGATACACGGAAATAATGAATTTTGACGTGACGCGTTGCAACGCGTGGCAGAGATAAAAGGGAAACGTTGCAATATCGTGTAATTTTCAAGAACAGACGAAGCACAGTTCAGTTAATTCTGATTTTAATTAAATTATAATATAAATAATAATAAAAAAAAAAAATAACAGAGAGAGATTCGTATTTACGAGTTCTAATTTACGAGTTTTATCAGTTTGCGAGAATATATTTCGTCTTTTATCCCTCGAAGCTTCTCTAACTCTTAACGATTTTAAAACAAAATAATATCGAACAATTTCGAAATGGATAATCCTATTCGGAAATTTAACGGGAAAGCAAGAAATTTTCAATTCAAATATTTCGATCCTTTTGCGAAAATTTCACGAGTCAGAGATAATTGATAGCGTCGATAAATTATTTTACAAGAAGAAATTTATTTTAATTGTAGATATAATTTGCCATATTATCTGACGCGAAAAATTCGAGAATTAAAGTTCGAAGAATACGCTTTTTTATTCGTTGTTATTGTTGTTGTTGTTTACGCGATGAATCGCGTGAAACTTTTTCGAATAGGATGAAAATATCAGTTTAAAACTGATGAAATATTTTATGGCGTGAAAATACTTCTTTTGCAAAAGAAGTGCATCAGAGAGACGTCGATTATTGCGTTTCAAAACTTCGTTTCATTGTCGCGAACGAACGTTTTAACATTCATCGATAAATATAGAGGGAAAGCGAGCAAATTAATCGATAAATTAAATCTTAAATCCGAAATTCAATCACACGTTCGTGACTCGAATCGCGAAATTCTTCAGAGCTCTTATTCGGAAACTTATGGGCGAGAAACGAGAAAATTCAGTCCACGCGAATTGTTAGTAACGAATGAAAATGGTGAATTCTTGGCACTTGCTTAGATAGATGTACGCTACTCCCAACTCTGGATCCTATATCAGATCTTGCCCTCTCCTCTTCTTCGTTCTCTTCTCTTCTACACCTCGAGTAAATTACTCGGCCAGTTATTAATTTTATTCCGCCCCTTGATACATGATTGATTACACGGGTATCGATTCTATTGAATTTTTTTTTTTTTTTAAATTTAAATAAAAAAGAAAGCGCGCAACTTATCGAGTTTCAAACTTTTGAATAATCGAGGTTCAAATTCTTTAAAGCTCGTGGCACTATTACCGGTCGCTGTCGGATGATTCACCATAAAACCAAACTCGAATAACTCGACAACACCGAGATCCATGATCCATTATTTTGGAAAAAGATGAGCAAATTGGACGAGTAAAAATTCGAGACCAAAATTTCGACCATATCTCTCCGGGAACGGAGAGGCGGTGTTGTCGAATTAGCAACGTTCGACGGTGGAGGGAAGGAAATTGACCGGGAACCGGGGAGGGAAACGGAGGGAATATTCGAGTGAAAAAAAAAAAAATTTGCGAACCACCATTCTCGGCAGGAACCTCGCAGAAAACCTAGAAGTTCACGCGAATAGGTCAGTCCTTAATATCCTGCCTCTTTCCCCCGGCTTCCGCAACTTTGACTGCAGACACTCACGGACTCATTCACAAACGTACACGCGAGAGAGAGAGAGGCACACTCGGAGTCGGCCAACTCCCGCTTTCCGTCTTTCTTCTTCTTCCACCTCGCCCTCTTCCTTTACCGCTCTCCATCCCTCTCCAGATTCTCAACCTCCTTCTTTCCGTTGGTTTTTTAGACAAGTCCGAGCATTCTACGTTCAAGGCTCTTCCTGGGCGATAGGTGGAGCTAGGGAGAGGGTGCAGAGCGGCGGGCGAGGGGGCGCAACGTCCAAGAAGAGTCTTTTCAAATCCCTCGGCATTTAAATATTCGTACCAATTCCACCCCTTCTCCTCCTCTAGCTCTCGGCCCCTCGAGCTAGCCTCGGTCGACCAACGAACCGACACGAATCGCGGTTGTATTCAAAGAGCTCTCTCTCTTTCTCTCTCTCTCGGCCGTCCTTCCTCCTTCCATCTCGTCTCCAGCAGCGTGGACGTACACACAGCTTCAGTCACCCTGCCACAGCTTTCCCTCTGTCCCTTTGTTAGCCGCTCGATCTACCGTACCACACCAGTCCTGCTCCCGCTCCGTCCCCTCTTCCTCTCTCTCTCTCTCTCTCTCTCTCTCTCTCTCTCTCTCTCTCGGTTGCACAGGGAGAGGTGTGCGTTATTGGCGAACCAGGGGAAAGCCACTTTCATAGAAAGGCTACTGCTGGTGCCGCCGTTTCTGGGGCTGCATCGTTTTACGTGTTGCGTCCGATCGTGAATACCGTCCGACCTGGCGTCGCTGCCTTTATCCGTTTCTCCGGTGCGCTCCCATTCCGCATCTCCCTTTCGAGGTTCCCACTCTTTGTCCGAGCCAAGCACCACTGACATCCGCCAGTTGGCGCCCCACGCCCGCCTTCTGCTTCTTTCTCCACGCACCGCCCTCCCGCCTTCGCTTCGCTTTCGATGCGCTAATGAAAAAAGTTGCCAATTGAACATCGCGTTCCTGCCCGATCCGCCAGCCTTCTCTCCGCTCTCTCTTTTCCATGCCCGATCCCGTAATTACGGATTGAAAGTATGTTTATCACGGACGGATCATCCGTTTATTACCGTTTCCTTTTGCATCGCCCTTTCATCCAACGTCTCTCCTGCTTTCTCTAAACATCATCATCTTCTAAACTTTTCTAACCTAGCTTCTAATCCCTCTTCTCTCTCCTTTCTTTTTTCTATTCCTCGAAACTTCGTCGTGGTGAAATTTTTCGTCGATCATTTCGCTCGAAGAAGCCTCGCTCCGGGGCGACAAGGAACCGTGGTATCGATACGACAGCGTAACGAGGGAGAGGGGAGTGAACTGGACTGGATTGAACGACGTTATTCATGGAAACGATACTGATTACCAAGTTCCGGGAAGCGAACAAATCGGTGCCGATACATCGAGCGGAATTAGTGAACTGTTCCTGATTGCATCTGCCAGTTACGTACGGAAACCACGAGGATCCCTCTCTCTCGCTCCAACCATCGGCACGATTCATACCGGGCGACCGGTATGAATACGTTAACACCGGATAGACACGACCCCCTCTCTTTCTCTCTCGAGAGAGAGATGCGACGGGATGGTTTTCCAGGTCGTAGGATATCCGGCAAACCGAGCCGAATTGGAAGTAGCTCGAGGAGAGCTTGGAAACCTATTCGACTCGCTAGACTGAAAGCTAGAGAGGAGCCAAGTAGGGAGAAGGGCGGACACATATCATTGTGCCGTCGAGTGGCTTGAATATTTTAGTCGGACAACAAGTGGAGGAACCTGGACCTAGCGCTTCCTCCACTTCGAGGCCTCCTCTCTCTTTCTCTTAAGCTAAGGTCGACGCGGTGGACGACCGACCCAGGCTATCGACCCTCCTATTCTTACTTTCTCTCCTCCGTTTTTATCCCCTCTCCTCTCTAACCCACGAACGAGTCAGGAATACGAGATAGCGGAACGAGAGAGAGAGAGAGAGAGAGAGAGAGAGGAAGCGGCAGAAAGGGTTTCAGAAGCAAAACCGGACCGGGGAGGAAGAGGCGTATAGAGAAAGAGACGGACGCTGCTTGAAAAACCTAGGAGAGTGGAAGAGTGTGTGCGTCAACGAGGGCACACTTTTCTAACCTAATGAGCAAAGTACTCTTCCACCCTATACCGCTATTCCTAATTTTCTTTCTTCTTTTTTTTTTTTTTCTTTTTTTACCTTTGTCCGTTTTCCGTTTCCTTTCTTCCTTCTCCTTTTACTTTTACTTTTAATTATTTTTAATTACTCGCTCGTTCTCCGCGATCCTCCTTCCTCTCCTCTCCCTCAAAGTTGTTTCTCACCGTTTTCCGAAGTCGAGCCTCCTCCCTCAAAACTTTTGAGGACTAAATAAAGTTCGATGCGTGCAAAGCGTTTGTCCTTCGAATAAAGTTTCTTTTTTTTTTTGGATCTTCTACTACTAGTTTCACTCGCTTAAGGATAAGGGAGGGGGGCGAGATTTCTGAGACGCAGTTCGAAAAAAGGAATCTCGAACATTTCCGAAGATACGATTTAACTCGGTTGATCGTTGTTCACGTGAACGGGAAGCGAATTAAGAAGAAGAAAAAAAAAAGGAAGAAGAGAAAAATAAGGAAGGTAAAAAGCTTCGAGACAAGAATCGCGCGTACAACATTGATTTCGAGCGGGTTCGACTTCTGGCAAACAAGATATCGAGCTTCAAAGGGGGACTCGTACGTGGGCTGTTTTTGGATGTCCCCTCAGCCCTATCTTCTTCTCTCTATCTGCACGGAGGCCAAGGAGTAGCCGGGGAGATCCTTAGCAGGGTTTACAAAGAGAATTCACGATGCGGCCTCTTACCGGATCTTTCCGTCCTCCTTTTTTCCCTTTTACCGCCGCATCTCCGTTCCTCTCTCTCTCTCTCTCTCTCTCTCACCCTCGCCGTTCCACCTGCTAAAGCTCGTGCGCCCTTCTCTCCTCGAGTCGCTCGATATTTCAGACTCTAAGCATAATTTCAGCCCCCGGTGGACTATACGCGTGCCGAGGGATTCTTCCGTGGTGACGGAGAGTAGCTGCCTCATTGAAATTTCATACTCGTTGACCTACTACCTACGTAAACCCTACCCCAGACATGCTTGGCCGGTCTCACCCCGCCGTCAAACATCCTGAAAACTTCCTACCGGAAGACTCGACCCATTACACATCTTCTCTCTCTCTCCCTCCCGCAAACTGTTTTCCTTCGCCAACTTTTACGGGAGAACCGTTTACGGACTTAAGAACTTTCGTCGCCGCATTTTTACAAGCGTGTTTCGATCAAAAATTGAATCGAATCGAAAAATAACGTATTATATCGTCGAGGCAGGAGTAGTAAGCGAATCGAAGAGAGAGAGGAAGAATCGCAGTGAGATTCTCTGAAATTATCTTCGATAAATTGACGCGCGAATCCGTGCGGACGCGAATGCATCTTCGGCGTGAGGATTGGTAAAACGATAAATTTGCAAGCCTATGCGGGACGATTACGAATGCGGCATGCATGGGTACGTTAAAGCCGGTCATAACTATGCCACCGCTTCGTTGGACCGAATTCTCTTTGACCGTTTGCCGGAGGAGGAACGGCCGAGGAGAAAGACTGGTCGAAGCGAGACAGAACGCAGGCGAGTGACAGAGAAGGAATAGAATAGAGAGGGAGAGAGAGTCGAAGAAAATGGCCAGGGCGAGGCTAAGTTTACGGGGTCAGTTTGTCGAGAGAGACGACCATCGTAGAGAGAGAGAGGGAGAGCAACGGTGGCGGTCGGTCGTAGCGAAGGATGGCGGCGGTGATGTAGGGAGCTGGGAGGTAAGAGAGGTAAGATTTAAACCCTGACAACGTCTCAAGTCCGAGTGCACCGCTCGTTCGGTAGATTCGGTGACCGGCCAGTATTACTACCATAACCCTGGTACGGGATCTGGGATGGAATCCCCGGACGTTCGGACCGGAGGCAAGGGACTCCAGTCTCCGGATTTTAAGTGCCTACCGCCGAACCAGCGAGGCGCATTATTCGCCGAATTTCCTTGAATCATTTCACGGAATATCACCCTCTACGACTGCCTTCTATTGCCCCTCGACGGGGCGATGCGACGCCCCTATGTGAGCGCAATTCTGTGAATGTTACGAGAAAAATAGTGTTACTATTCGGTGCCTGCTGAGCGGGGCAATCAATAAACAACTTTTATTCGAAATAAATAGAACACCTCGATTGAATCTTGTTAAAATTAGAAATATTTTGTGAAACTTCGAAGATAATAAATTTTCGGTCCATGAGTCTGAGATCATTAGAGGCGCGAAATCTTTAAAATGCTCTCTTATATCGCGACGTGATCCCCGGATATTATCGTCTAAAGAAACAATTTTTAAATATTTATCTTGGCCGTCCGATTAAATCCAATTAAAATTACGAAAACTTTGAATCGGTACAACTTCGAAGATAGTAACTTCCGGTCGATGAGTCCGGGATCATTAGAAGCGCGATATCTTGACCTTGAAAACGCTTTTTGAATTATTTCCATACGACTTCCGGTTCTTCAGATATTATCGTTTAAAGAAACAAGTATTTTAAATATTTACCTTACTGCCGCCCGATCGTATCTTATTAAAATTACGAAAACCGTTGTAACATTCGAAGATAACCATTTTCGATGGACGAGTAAACGATCGTTGGAAACGCGGAATCTTGCTCTTTAAAACGCTTCTCGAATTATCCCGATACGATTTCCGAGATATCGTCGTGTAAATAAAAGGATAATTTTTACCATCCTCGTCCTTGTCGCTCCTTCGTCCGTCTCGGATCTCTCGCTTCAACGAAATTCCAGACAAGCGACAGACGCAATTCTTAGAAATAGTACGCACTTCTGGGAAACGATGTAGGTCACTGGATCGCGAGTCCATTCGTAATTTTCGTAACGTCTTAAGTATACGAAAACTTTGAGCGGTTATATCTCGACAACCGATCGAGATATCGGGATAAAACAAATTGGAATTTCAACGGCACAGGTTTCCTCTGTCTTCTGACCGTACTTTACGATACGAAATTTTTAATTTCTTCTCACGATTTTTATATCGAAAGATCCAAGTTTTGTTTGTACAACTTTCTACAATAATTTGTTGTGGTTTAAAGGTTATATTAAACTTATTTATATTATTATATCATTTTTATTATCATTATTAATCGTAGAGTATTATTCTTGTACTTAAATAGAGCATCGCAGGTCGGATCGTGAGCGATCTATAAATTTCAACTTTCAGCCAAAACTCTAGACTGCGGATTCAGTTTGTAGACCGGGGCGGGGGAGTCTGAAACCACCGAGAGAGGTAGGAGAGAAGCTCTAAGAGCCGGTTAGAGGGTGAAGACGGAGGATAGTTCTTGGTACAAGAAGGAGTGATAATCTTAAAGGGTAATAAATCAAGTGACCGCACATTCGCAACATTCTCGACTATACAGATCTTCCTACACCTCTAAACGATCCCGTATCTATAAATCGATCTTTCTGTAAAATTACGTTGATGCGATTATCACCTTACCAATTATCCAAATTATTTCGCGATTGTTTAATTTTTCCTTTTAACGATGTTAAGTACGCAATCGCGCTATATCTGCAAAATGAATACAACAAACAGTCACGATTATTTGTCGGCAAGACTCACAATACACGAAACAATATAATATTTATCGATGGAAATAATTCATACTTTTGGAAACGAGGAACGAACACGTAAAGCAAACGAGAAATCGTTCGTTTCAAATTGAAAATGAAGCATTGTGTAGAGAGTTTTGTTTCCCTATTATGATTAATTTCAAATAATTGCAGAGAACGCAGTTTAAAAAAATAAACGTTTAGAGGTATATCTGGATTTCCAAAAATTTCCAAAAATTTCATACAAAAATAATGGTATGAAAAAAAGATTTGTATCGATCGTGTTGTAACGCGTGTTTTAGATATATATATATATATATATATCGAAAGACAATCAATTCGTTAACGCCATTATTAACAAACGCGTATAAAACAATGATTTCTCTAGTATGCGTGAGCATTAATACGAATACAATTATACTACATCGAATATTCCACATTATACATTATATTAAATATTCCTCTGTAAATATTTTCCATTTAATTAAATTAATTTCGAATATGATAATAATACCGCCTCGATCGAAATACATATATCATTTATTTAATTATATCAAAAACGTATAGTTTAAAATATCAAATATAATTTATTTTATCTCGCGTAAATATAACAAATTATGTAAACACCCGATCCGCATTTATTTTATTAATATAAAATCAATGAAAATGAATAATTGAACGATCCTTCCTTCCTTCCTTTTCTCTTTTTCAGATGTAAGATATACACGCGTGCAAGATATACGTTTCGCGCAATAGAGATCGATATTGTTATTTCACGGGATACGTGATAAAATATACGCGTGTCGGGCGTATATATATATATATATATATATACACGTGTACAATACATATAAATAGGAGTATTCGGCCGGTAGTACGTGAAATACTGGAATGCTTTGAGATAGCCAATAAGAGGGTAAGTAAGTACGCAGCCAGTGAAAGCTCTGTAAGTAATAATTCTCTTCCACCCTCGAAACTCGATATCCGGTTGGGATAAGCTATTTCGTCGGATTTTGCTTTGATCCTTCGTCCACTTTAGGGTTTTGCTTCTCGTACAAGGGCTGACGTGTGTGCGCGCCGGCAAACGAAGAAAACCGAGGCCATCGAATCCGAAGGGAAATTATAGGAAATTTAGAAAGGAGAGGAGAGATTCGAGCAATATCGGATCGTATTCGCAACGTAATCGTTAATAGAAAAATTCGATTGGATTTAGGAAATCGAATCGAAACAAACATCGGGCGAAACTTTAACCTCCGCGAAGCTATGCCTAAAACTTCCTTCCTATTATATTATATTTCTCCCTCGATATCATACAACATAACAATCGAATTGGGGGGAGGAAGGGGGGAAAGAAAAAGAGAAATAATCCCGATCGGATAATGACGGAATAAAATAGCTCAATTAAAACGAGGAAACACGTATATTCGTCGCAGAAATGATCGAGAAAGTCCAGTATCGGCGCAATTAAAAAACTTCCGATCGACGAAACTATCGAGCGCGCTGCTCATCAATTGCGCGATCGGGGAAAGACGCGAGGGGAGAGGGGGAACTCTTTCCACCCTTTGAAGAGCGGAGCGGGCAAAGGAAGGGAGGGTGAAAAAAGAAAGGAAGAAGAAAGGAGGAAACAGCGAAAGCTGAATTATTATGTCCGGACATTGCAATTGAACCTCGTCGTCGTATCTGCCTCTGCCGCCGCCTCTAACAACGCGAAAGTTGCTCGTACTTTTACGGATAAAGATCTCGGGCAAAAGTACGGTCGTTTGCAAACTAATCGAGCCGTCGCTTTCTCTACAAGGTGTCGAAACTTTCACGGCCTGTCAACTTTTCCGGCCGCCCTTCCCTCCCCTCCGTCACGCGCTTTCCCGCCACGATCCGCGGCCCCTCTTTCTTTTTCATCTCTCCAAGCGATACTCTTCGCGTCTTCTTTACGTCTGCCAAGAAATAGCAGCTGTAGTATTCCGGTGCGATTTTAAGGAGGACATTTGAAAAGCGTTTTTCGCGTTGCTACCGTGTTATTTCTGGAACGCGGCAGGGTCGATGGGAGAGTAAAAATATTATTCCATCGTCGTACATGCATAAATTTCGCCGCTGTCGCCGGGAGTGGTTCGACGTGGAGGACAAAAAAAAAAAAAAAAAAAGGAAAAAAAGAGAAAAAAGGGAAAAAGGGGAAAAAAGAAGGAGGAAGGGGGAAAAAAATGTTGCAAGTTCGAAAAAGTAACGGCTGAAAAATGAGATCGAGTAATATATATATATAAAACTGTGCGTCGTTCGAAACATTGTTTGCAGAACGATCTGGAAAGCGGAGTCTTAAATTCTTTTGCCCGAGTATTCGCGAAACAGGGATCCATATCTATCGTATCACCGAATTTCCCTCCAATTTCACGAGTGGAACTTATTAATTAACGTTTCTCCGACCGATTGAAAATTTCTGTAACGGTTGAGAACGCTCTCGGGAATACTCTTATCCTTGTATTTGCCAAAATCGTGTTTCTACTTATTCCAAGATGAAAAATTTTTCCTTTATTTATAGAGCCTCGACGAATCGCGACACAATATTCAAACGACGGTCTCGACAATACGAAACGAAAGCTCGATCGAAATACAGCAAGAAAAGAGAGCCAAAAAAAAAAAAAAAAACACTTTGAGAATTTCAAGCAAGATTTCAATAATACAATTAATCTTTTTCACGAGATACGAATAGTTTGTTCATCTCGGATTATTAGTCGGATAAATGATTCCATCGTGATTGGAAATCGGTTACAGGGGAATCGCATGGAAATCAAATGTTTGCCTACGCTAGAGATTAAATTCTGCTTCGCAATAAACTGGCTTCTCTCCGTACCTTCGAAATCTTCGATGATCAATAGCTTTTGATAAGAAGATTACCACCAGCTGTATCGCCTTGTTTCCAAATGCTGCCCGCATTTAAAAATCGTCGATCATCGAGGATCCAATTTATCGAGATCCAAGATTTAACAATCGCGTTGTGTTATCTCGGATAAACGAGCGTCGACATTAGAGAGGCGCAAAGGCGGGAAATGGCAATGAAACGAGCATCAAAGGAGAAGTTTGATCGCGAAGGAGAGCCGCTGCATTTTCGGCAACAACTCGTACGATCGCAAGAGAGATAAGTTTCGCGTGTGTCGGACTCGACCTTGCTCGAGAAACTTTCGCGACGATGCAGGGAACGGATTCGATCGAGCGTCAACAGCTTATCCATCGATCGAAAGGAATTCTTTCTAAATAATCTCTTTGAAGAACGACGTGACGGGAAGGAAAGGGAATTAGAAAGAAATCGCAAACAGCGTAATCAACTCAACGAAAATGAATTCCCTCCAACTCTCCTCTCGCTCCTTTTTATTACGCGAAATCAGCTTCTCCACGTTCGCATTTACCACACACGCGCGCGTAAATATTCACAACCGTCCCTTTCTCCCTCCACGTACATACGCGCGTGTTTATTCGCAGGGAAACTCGGTCGTATGCGTCTGGCAACGTATGGGAAACGACTCCCCCGGGGGTGGCTATATTAAAATTCCTCAAACTTTTTAATCTTTCCGCCGTAGTTAAATATTAATAACGAAATCTCTCGCAACGCGTTTCCTCCTAGCTGTCGAGGGACACGTCCCACCCCTCCTCGTTACACTGTCGCGAAATCTTCTATCGACGAAATCTCCTTCCTTTCTTCCTTCGTTTATTCTCCACGTGTAATTCCACGCAACAATCGTAATCTTCAGCGTGCGAAGCAGCGTGAAAAGGACGATCGATATGGAGGAGGAGATCGATGATTGATAAGATCACGAGGGCAGAGGGGGGAGGGGGGAATAATATCGGAGGGAGAGAATAATATTTCGAGGTCCGTGCGTGCAGGGATGCGGAAAGGTGCGGTTGGTGGATGGAAAAGCGAGGGGAAAGAGCTTACTTAGCCGCCATTTAAACCCGAGAGCGAGCTTTCCCCCGAGCTGAGATCAAGCTGGGATATTAACGGCCTAACGTTGTACCGGATTGCCCAAAATACACGGGCAGCGCCGCCAAGTATCGAGTTCCGAGGGGGAGGAGTCAGAGCGAGAATATACGTTTCTATACGTCTCGATATAATGGATGTGTATACGCGTTAATTGAAACGCGGTTTAACTGCGCATATTCTATTCCGCTATTGTATCCGTTGCCTCTCGTGTATTCTACGTGGTGTAATACTTTTTGTAACGTTTAATCAACCGAAGGAAAGGATAGTTTCGTGTTTTAAATTTTATATATATATATATATATCAACTAACTTTGCGCAAGAATCTCTGATCGATTGAAACTTACGAATCTTCCTATTCGAGCAAGAGTTTAGCCGATAAGAGATAACATCGATCGTCGTTTTATTTGTATCGAGAAGATATAATAAGAGAGAACGTTCTCGCTATTTTATTCTCTAATTCCTCTCGTTATTATCAATTTTCTCCATATCACGTACATACATACATATATACGCGCGCGTGTATACTCATAACATAAAAAAAGTTTTCCATAAGCTTAAAAACTCAAATGTTGTTGTCTGCATTGTGACAATACGTGAGAGCGTACGTACGTACGTATGTAAACTGCTAAAGTTCGAAACGTAGAAGTTTTAGAAACGCAGCCGGGTGTTGGTGAGATTAACAAACGAGCGCCGTGTGTGACGATTCAACTTCGCGCACGAGTGTATATATACGAAGTGTATATATACGAATTCTTTGAAGGTAATTAGAGAATTTTTAACAGGCCCGCTTAAGAAGAATTAGAACACAAGAATCTGTTCTTATTCGTGATCCCTAAAATTAACCCTACAATAACAAACAACGTTTATTAAGTTTGGCTCGAAACGATCTCCTCGCATCTCCAAATCCGTTAAATTATTTCAATCGAATCTCGTGGAGTCGATCATCGGATCGAGAGGCGATTGATCGAAAGCGTGGGCCACGCGTGGAAAAGAAAAGCGGTGGCGGTCAAGAAGAAGAGGAGGAGCGCGAGGGAGGGAAGAAAGCGGATGGAAAGAGGGTAAGGCGGCGGTGGACAAGGGGGAGGAGGTTGGGGCGGGAAAACAAAATAAAAGAGGGAAACCGCTGGCAATTTTTCACTAGCTTTTTAAAGCGCGGCTTAGGTACTCTAGTGGAGAGAGTTTGAATCGATTTTTCCGGAGGGCCCCATTTTTCTCCCGTCTCCTTGCGCGCCGACCGACACGACCACCGCCGATTCTCCCAGCTGTTTCGCCTGCGGAACGCGAATGTCACCTCTAACTTCGGATTTCACATCGAAGTCCACGGAACTTGCCCCCACGGATTTTCCTGTCAAACGAACGCTTGCCGGGGATACGCGAGGATTTCGGAGATTAAGAGCGGCCACCACCAAATGTCAGAGTTTAAACGAGCACTGCTATTTTATTTTTTCTCTCTCTCTTCTTTTCTTTTTTTTTTTTTTTTTTTTTTTGCAACTAGTCTCTCTTTCTCCTTTTCGACGGTGTAGTGTGCCTATTTGTATGAGAAATACCATTCCACGATCGAACACGCGTACCCGGCTCTGGAGAGGTACGGGTGCATTATTCGAGATTAGTTTTTTTTTTCCCCTCCCCCCTACTTTTTTTAATTCTCTTAAAGCTTTCCGCTGTTTTTTGTTACTTCACCTTTTTTTTGTCGGTTTTCGTCCGTTCTATCCGATTCGTACGATATATATATATATATATACACACGATTATCCCGAACATTTTCGAGTTCCGCTTTCGAGAATAACGCTGGAAATGTTCAATTCGTTTTTATGAACGGTTAAAATGTAATTCAATGTTTGTATCGTCAAGGGTTTTCCCGTATTTTCGACGTGTCAATGGATTCATCGTGGCCACTGTGATCATTTTACCGAATTTTAATCGAATCATATCGACCGATCCCCCTCTTTCCTTTGCGTCCTCTTCATCCGAGGCCGCTTAATTTATAATTATACACCGTTTCCGATTCGAACGTGTATAAACAAAGATACGAGAACGAGATTCGATAAAGGCGGGAACGGTGGCTCTCGCGACCGATGAACATATATTTCTTTTTTTTTTTTTTTTTTTTTTACACTCGATCGATACGCGACTGTCATTTCGATGTTAAAATATCAGCGAAACGGTTAATATCATTTACGGTACGGAACGGGCATCCCCCGTGTCGCGGCCGAACATAATATTTCATGCGGGCGTAATAACAAAACACGCATTTCGGCAAATGTGATTTTACGAGCGTGGGGCGCGATGAATATTTAAACAGCCACGTGGATTCGAAAAAAAAAAATAAATATATATATATATATATATATTCTACGTTGGAACGATAAATTAAAAATACGCGTGACATCGATAACTTCATAAATTTTACGCTTCATATGCACGTGTTATCGTGTATAACGATTTCTATTGCTTTCTTTGTTTCACTCTCTCTCTCTCTCTCTCTCTCTCTCTCTCTCTGTCTTTTTTCACTGCGATCGAACGTTAAAAACCGAAAATTTTCCCATCCGCACGAAGCGCAAATGTGATGGGCCATTTTACTCCTGTTAAATACCGATGCCATTGAACTATGAAATTTTATCGTTATTTTGAAATTTAATGGAAGCTGTGAAATACGAGCATGTTTATATATATATCATATTTTTTTTTTCGCGACAATTCGAAAGATCCAAGAGACAAAATGTTTAATTTAAAAAAAAAAAAAAAAAGAAAAACAAAGTTGTATTATATATTTTAACGGTAAAAGTATCATCGATCGAGTGACTTTCTTCCGAATGACTTTAAAACGAAACAACTTGTCAAGATCTTTTAATAATTAGTGTGGCATTCGTAGATTTTTCTCGGGGATAAACGACAATTAATCGGTCATTGATTGAATAAATAGGACAACGCATTAGTAAGGACAACGTGAAAAATTCGATCGAACGAAATTGAATTCCTTTTTTTTTTTTTTTTTCTTTTTTCGAAACGCAACACGATAACATTGGACGCGCGAAAGATACGGTGTTCACACAATATATCGTTATATTATCACTCGTACGCGACGAGGAGGAAGGTAAGTCGGTTTTAATGAGCGAGATTAAGAGGACTTACGAGATTTCGCCGAAAGGAGCGAAGGCTTCCCTCAAGGTCTGCGTTTCGATCTCCGGGCTCAGATCTCCTACGAATATGTGGTAGTGTTCTGGAAAAGATATAAATCGTTAGATATAAAACGGAACAACAGTGGCGGAGAAAAATGGATGGATGGAGAAACAATCGATTCGTTTTTCGCAAAAGAGAGAAAAAAAAAAAGAAAAAAAGAAGATAAAAAAAGATAAAAAAAAAAAAAATCTATCCTTCGCTTCAATTTCAATCCTCAACGGTGGCGTACAAACGAAAAGGTTTTTTTCTTCTTTTTTTTCTTTTTTCTTTTTCGCAAACATCTATCACTGATTCTATCATCACAACACATCCCCCTCCCCGTTTCCGTATACTTTTATCTTCCGTCCCGATGCGTGTTTCCCCCGATCGAAAACGTATAAAATTGCATAAATTTGTGCAGGCTGATAAAAGGCTGCGGCGATATCCTCGAATTAATTTACGCTCGAAATATTCCCCCACCCCCCCTCCCCCCTCCCCTCCCCTCCCCTCCATCCTCTCCGGACATATTATTCCCGGTATAACGTGGAAATTAGGAAATCAGAGAAGTATTGTTTAGTCTTTAAATATTCGGCTGCAACGGCTCTTTGTGTTGTGGAACAGCGGGCGAGCGCAAAATTGGACGCGAAGGTAAACACGCTTTCATTGTTTCTATTAAAATTGCAAGAGTAATTTAACGGCGGTTGGTCCAGTTTAGACACGGTTAGATAAAATCCCCGTGTATTCTAACAAATGCTGCCGGAGCGTGTTCTTGCTTTGTTATGCAAACCCGCGGCGGTGGAATGGCGGTGGTCACCCTTCTTCCTCCTCCACCTCTCCCTCCCCCTCCCGCCCCCCCTCCCCACCCTGTTTCGCCAAGAAAATTCAATTGAAACCGGGAATCACCGGGTTTTTGGGAAACGCGAACGTCCAGATTGCGTCGTGTAAAAATAACCGAAAATATCTTTCCATCGAGATATGCTCGAGGGGGTTGTTTATCTTGCGCGCGCGCTGTTTGTGCAAAGCAAACCAGGGAGCGTGGAGCAAGAGTAATATTTAAGAAGCGCGTTCGGCAATTATTTTCCGCGTTGACATTTCTCCTTTTTATGCTCCTTTTCTAAATTCTCTCAATGACCCCTCTCGTCAATTTTTCTTTCCTTTCTTTTGCTCGTTCATTTTTTTTCACGAAATTAATAACAACGAAAACGGACGTGTAAAAATCGAATCGATCCGCGCAAAAATTGATTCTCTTGAACAAGGGTTCGTGCGGTGTCGAGTAAAATTAATCGACGAGCGCTCCGTATTAAATTAGATGATTAGAATAACAATTAAACGGGTTATTCCCCGTAAGCGGATAACAGGCGAATAATGCGTTGTGGACGTTGATCGGTTGATACAAAATTGGTGGGGGGTGGTTGGCGCGAAAACGGGCGCCGCGTGAAAAACTGGCGGGCCGACGTTTGAACGCTGACTCAACTCGGGGATCTCTCGAGTTACGGGAGGAATCTTTAATTCCAAGTTATGGAAATTTTGTAACGGCGATAAATAATATTTGCGCCGGCCAAAAGGCCAGGAAAGACGCGGTTTAAAACCGTCGATTTTAACGGCGCCGCCGCTTGTTGCCGCCGAGAGTTCCCGCTGAATATGCATTTTCCCCGCCGCGAAATCTGGTTCGTTTACTCTATCCCTAATTGCTCCACTTTGCTCCACAGTTTTAAGCTACATTCCCCGTTTCTACTATTGACGCGCCCGGTTTGTTCACCCCATTTGCATTTTTTCCCGCCCACGACTTCGACTTACGAATTTCAATTCGATCGACGCGATCATCCGGTTGGTTAGCTCGATTCGATTCGACTCGATCCGATTCGCTCGTCCTTCCTTAGGGTAGCTTTTAAATTGGCTATCGATCTTGCACACGCGACAAGGGCTATTAACGGGATACTCGCCTTACTTATTTACAAAACTTGCGCCACCTGTTGTGTCTCCGTTGCATATTTGTCCTCTGCTTCGAATTCGTAAAAAGAGAGAGAGAGAGAGAGAGAAGGAAAAACTCGTTCTCGATTCGAGCGAGAAGAAGGAGAGATTCACGCATGGAAACGGATAAAATTGCCCCGTTTTTGTTCCCACTTTTCGCTCGTTTCATCAAACCTCCTCCCCTCCCCCGCGGTTTTATTCGGGAAGGCTGGGTCAAGATGAGTAGTCGAAAATCGTGTTAGAGCCGTAGGAGGTGGCCAAGCTGGGCGTCAGTTACCACGGCGAGAGGAAAATACGGAGGGTAGGGGGGAGGGGGGCGTTGGAAACGGAGGGTGGTCTGATTACAATCGGTTTGATGGTCTATCCTCTCGGTGGCCGGGGGTTCCGGCGCGCGCACACACACTGGCCCATTCTCGTGAATTAGTCCGGACCTCGTCATCTTCCCCTCCTCGTGCTCCACTGCCGACACCATCCTATCGTGGCCGGGGATCTTTGGACTATTAGGAAATCAACAGGAAATTGACAAAACTTTATTTTGCCCACGGCTTCGTTTCCGAGAGGTTTCGACCTTCGTATCGCGAATACACGATGCCCTTCGTCCTTCCCTCTTCCTTCGAAATATCGTTTCCCCGATGGAAAGAAGCTTGGTACCCATCCATTTTTATGCTTATTCGAAATTAACGTTTTATTAGAGCCAACTGTCATCTAGGATACGTTACGTAACGAGATTTCAAGAGTGAATACGATCCTAAATTAGTATATATATAATATACGTAATTCGATCCTTATAGATACGATGCATCCTCGTCGACAGATGGCATTCCTTCGAAATATCGTTTCTTCGATAGAAAGTTTGGTGGATCATTGATATCTATCCATTTTTATTGTTATTCGAAATTAACGTTTTGTTATATAACGTAGAGGCGGTTAATAAAGAGATTTGAAGAATGAAGAAGTATCGTTTCTCCGATGGAAAGCTTGGTGGTATCTTCTTGGTATCCATCCATTTTTATGCTTACTCGAAATTAACGTTTTATTACAGCCAATTGTCATTTACCTTATATAAGAGAGAGGCGGTTAATAAAGAGATTCGAAGGCACGATACAACGATCCTTTCGATCCTTATAGATACGACAGATGGTTCGAACACGTTTAAGAGAAATAAAAGTTCATATGGTTTACAAATTGGCAAGAGTTGTTTCGTTTCCCATCTTGTATCGATGGATACGAAACATTTCCTCTCCGTAAACGCGCATAAATCATTTTGATATACAAATGACCTTGGTCGAACATTCTTCACTCGATTCTCAGACAGGGAGGGTCTTTCTAGACGAGATATCCACTAAATTATTACTGGAAACGTAACAGCTTCTATTCTACCAGTCTCCGCCGCTTTCGTGTCTATATCACTTTCTGATACGGTTCAGTCATGTCGACACGGAAATAAATGGAGGGAGCGTGGAAGCGGAGATAAAATATAGGAACGTGCGATTTTCAACGATCCTTCCGTACTATTTATTGTCATATTTATTATAAAGAGTATCCGAGCTATATAATATATATATATAGAATATAGAACCGCATCGGAACGTTATCGAATTTTCTATTAGCTGTCCGCCCGTATAAAATTTATCGCGAGCATTAACCCTCAAAAAAGCGTTAACCCCGCGTTCTAAAGTGTTTCGAAATCGATATCATTTTCAAATACAGTTCTCCATATCTTCCACGATTCTACATCTTCGAAATAATATCAAAAAAAAGAATAATACGAATTCTCTCTTCTTTAAGACAGACTGTGTTCCCCGTATTCCCTCCTCTTCATCGTCTCTGCATCTTAAAACTTATCCGGAAACAGTTTTCAACTTTTATCATATTTCCTATCCTATCTTTGAAAGAAAAAAAAGAAAGGAAATCTCAAGCTTTTACTAAGAATTTCTCGAAATCTCGAATTGGACAACCTCGAGCCGCACAATCGAACGTATACAAATCTCGGTGCAACCGCGTCGCGTCGTTACGTCGTCGCAAGATAAACTGGCAATTTCCAGCCAACGGACTTTGGACTTTCTTCTTCTTCTTGGTCGCCAATACCAAGTATACCCTCCATTCCATATAATAACGCGGAGCCCGAGAGACGGTTTCTATACACGCGGGCAAGAAAACCAAGCAATTGTCCCCACCATCGATGGAAACGAAGGATAGAAATCCATTGAGCAAGGAGGACAATGCGAGGAGGGAGAATCGCGTAAAAGTCGTGCGCGATCCCATAGATCGAGAATCGGGGGGGAAATGGATTGGCCGTACATCAAGGATTTCCTTAATTTTCGTTCGAGGCGAACGTTGATTTAGGGAGACGCGCCCCTCCTCCGAGCGAGTTGAAACTCGAGCGTAACTCGGGGGGAGGGAAAGGGGGGGAGGGGGAAGAGATCTCTCTATTAATTCTTGGAAAAGGTAGCGGGGTGAACGGAATCGAATCTCCTCGGTTTGGTCGGATGTGCATCGATGCACACACGTGGTGCGCCATAAGCCTGGACTTGGCTGACTCCACCACTCGGAGAGTAAGTAGATATGGGTCACCACGCAGCTGACACGAGGCCATTCTCTCTTCCGTGACCTGTTTTCTCTCTCTCTCTCTCTCTCTTTTTTTTCTGCAGTCGCATACGATTTTTACAATCGCGTCACGTTTCCTCGACGCGTCCTCCCCCCTCCTTCGCGGTCGGCCGTTAATACCTGGCCGACGAGAATTGAAAGTTATTTTTCTTTCTTCTTCTTCTTTTTCTTCTTTGGAGAAAAATTCGATGGAAATTCGATTCGATAGGGGTACGTTTCGACGGATTGATCACTTTCGTTGAAATCTCGCGTCGATTTATACGAAAGAATATATATATATATATATATACACGACGTTATTCGTATTAATTTAATGAAAATGTAGTCACACCTTGGATGAATATGGAATTTTTCGTTGGCGAGGCACGCGAACGGCATTTATTTTTCCTTCTTCAAAGCGTAAAATATTATAACATCGGGAGCTCGAATATTTAGATAACTTGTTCGCATGCGAGTTTTTGTTTTTATAATTCCACCGTTCCCGATAATACACGCTCGTATCTCGTGTATGCGTGCTCGTTTTGATGTGTCGTCGAGTTTATCGTTGCGTGCCTCGTGATAAGGAAACGTTTGTCACCCACGCTCGTTTCTGCATATTATATATCTTCTCTTCCCGGGCACGCACAATTTTCTAAATGGATTTCCGCCGTGTTCTTATTAAATTACGAAGCATACGTGCCGAAACGTCGCGTATAATCTAAACGTCGCGATCCCACGCTGACTTTTCCAATAATTCGAAAAAGCCAAATTATTTTTTCTCACCGGTTTCCAGCTCGTATGGAGATTTCATTTTTAGGAAACAATACTGCTTTTAATTAATTAGTTGCGTTTAATCAGTGTAGAATAAAATAAATGTACATAATAATCGATATATAAAGAAGTACATGAGTAGCAGGCAATTAGTTTAGAAAGCGCTCCGAATTTGACAAACTTTGCTCATTGAAAAATGAAGTTTTAGATATTCGCTATGTCCTCGACAATCCTGTCCTGTACAAATTATCCGATAGATATTGGCTAAATACGGGCCTAAACAGTGATAATTTAATAATAATAATAAAAAAAAAAGAAAACATTGGAAACAAACATTGAAAGAAATAAAAAGATTAAAATTATTATTATGTATATGTATAAGATGGTTTAAAATTAATCCATAATATGGTTAGATTGAAAAATCCGCTAGATGGCGAGCGTTCGGCTGTGCTTCTACATGTCATACACGGTTAAAATTAATTTCAATATAGTTTTGCAAAGTTTTGCGAATCAAATGTGAAAAAAAAGTTTCTACTTTTCGTAAATTCAACACTCTTATCGAAATTTAAATGCTTCCCAATAAATTTCCAGAATATTTCTCAACTACCGAAATGTGATCAGATTAGTTTTCTATATAATTTGTTTAATCCGATAATGAATTAACGATAATTCCGACACCAAAACAAAGAGATAAAAAGTAATAAATGTTTATTCAAGAAAGCGTTGCGACAGGCGCATGTATTTTTACAGCATAAAAAAGAAACACGAAACGTAAAATACGATCACCAGTCGCGAAATCCATATCGACAGGAGACCGATTTAAAATTTTAGCCAACCAATCGCGCAAAGTTGAGCGAGTTGCGGCCAATCGACGCTTAATTCTCGCATTTGTATTCACCGGCCGATCTCGCTCCTTCGTTTCCTCCTACCTTCGATTCTTCCTCTATTTCTCGCGGCCTGATAATAAACAGTTAGCAGTGGTATTCCTCCGGGTTCTGAGCCAGATCCCTCCTCCCCCCGGGACGCTTAGTCGATTGTTTCTGTCGAATGAATTTTTTTACCCCGTCGTAGAGCGCATCTCGTCCGTGGAGAGGATCGATTCGTTATCGTTTTCTTCTTCTGTTTCTTCTTTCGAAATCGAAAATTCGTGAAAAATGTTTTTCAAACTCCCCCTTTTGAGGGCAAACGGGATTAACGGATGCAATCTCGTTTTCGGTGAAAGAGTCAACGGTTGATAAAACGGGAACGATAATCAAGTTCTTAATTAACGACGTTTCGAAACGAATTAACGATTGATGCGCCACTTCAATTAACCCGCTTGTTTGGAGTGGAGGCCGCCTTTTCGCCTCACGTGATGATGGTGAACCGTGCTAGTCTCGGCTCGCCCCTAACAATGCCAAGTGTATTGTATTGGGGGGAGGGACGCATAATAGAGCCACTTTGCGATGAAATTGATCGTTCTGCCGGCGTTTCTGCGCGCGAAAAATTATCGATGGAACGATCTCGGCTATTTGATCGGAGAATTTCGAATTCTATTTAGGGGAGATCAACGATTTATGATATCCCGTGGCCACCACGGACTCGTTCCAACGGTGAACTATAATTTTCGAAAGGGGGGAGGGGAAAGAAAGAAAGAAAGAAAGAAAGAAAGGGAAGGAAAAAAAAAGAAGAAGGGTGAAAACGATTTTATAATATTTTCCCGTAACGGCGTGTGAATAATTCTTATTCGCGGATCGACGATTTTACGATCGGTGTAAATCATTGACAAAATACTAAAATATTTCGTGATTTATTCGTTTGCATCCTCCGGCGAAAGGAATACAAATCACTAGTTGGACAAATTTTTCTAGTTCGAAATTACAGAAAACGTTCCACGATCTATATATACATATATATTTGATTTTCGAGGAATAATAAAGTAATTTAAAGCGCGATCAAAATTATTATATTACTCCCGTTAAATAGATTAGGCAGAAGACACGAAGTTGAAACGAAAAAATCAATCGGGTGGAAAAGCTTTTAGACATTTATTACTTTGAATCTGACGCTGTTCGCTATTAAAAGATAACGTTTATCGCGCCGGTAATGCGCCAATCAATATGCGTTTCTTCGACATTCAAAATTCTGACGCGTCAATTAATCGAGTGTACAACGTGCATATAATTTCACCAGAGATTTGTCATCATCGCGTCTCGAAACACAGAAACTCAAGAAGAAGAAGAAGAAGAAGAAGAAGAAGAAGAAAGAAAAAGAAAAGAAAAAGTTTTCACAGCAGAACAAAAGGGACAGTTTAACGCGTGTTTCATCGGTCACGCTTACGAGGAACGCGACAAACAGTTACGATCCCGGGTATCGTTCTTTTCTTCCGTTCCTCCTAACAGCTTGCCCCTATTTCTCCCCTTTGTCCGCCAACGTTATCTTTGACACGTTATTGTCCCAACGAAATACGGGTAAACCGTTGGTCGATCGCTTCTGAACAAAGCGCGAGGTAAACGCGCGAACGATCGAGGGAGAGAGAGGGAGGCAGCTCACCCTTCCTTCCTCTCCGCGGTGGCAGTTTTTATTTCGTCAATGGTGTGACGAACGAAAGAGGTTAGGTACAGGCATCGATAGCGATGGCCGGCCTGGCTCAACTGTAAATCGTCGTGATTTAGGGGATGAACGACATATTGGCCGATGCATAGCTCAAACCGGGCGATGGTATAACGGCAGAGCTGGATTCTACGACGGCAGCAACGCGATGCATGATGCATTGTCCCTAGACGAGGGTAGATAACGGGCCGGGATTGCCCGTTGCTACGTTCATCCTCGGATTTTCTCCATATTCTGGAGGCGGTCCCTTTCTGTTCATTCCCGGCCATCGTCTATCACCATCTAATCGTCCAGACGATATGTGTGGTAAAAGTGGTTTCGGGTGGGTGGGGCGTGAACCAGGATTTTTTTCCCCCACGGAATGTGTGAGAATAGAAGAGAGAATAGGAAAAGTTGAAACGATTTGCGTCGAATGGGTAGAATTCCTTGATAATTGCTTTCGAATGATTTTTGCGACGCGTGCGATGATAAATAGAAACTTTGAAACGTGCGTGTTAAATTTGTAGTCAAAAATGGATAGATTGTGAATCAGGATGATTCTTTGATATTGGTGCTTGCTCTCGAGTGATTTTTCCGACACGTAATAAATAGAAAATTTGAGACGTGTAAAGATTGGTTATTTGTCAAGTTTCCTTCGACTCTTTCTTCTTGGAGCAAGGTTTCAGGGGTAACTGGGTGCGGTCTCTTTTATTAAAATTTGATTTCACGGTTGATTAAAGAAGAACCGAATCTGATTTACCTTCCATTGATTTCTTCGAGGCTCCAAGGAGAGGAACGGATCGAGACATTATGGTACATTTATAAGCGATGTTTTCCAACTGAATGCTTTCATATTTACCCGTAATTTCCGACCGAGAGTCGTAGGCGTCTCCTCGTGTGTACGAAGCGTTACGCTTTATTATTATGCGAAAGAAAAAAAAAAAAAAATACATGATTTTAACGCGCGTCTAAAACTTTTATTCGCGAAGAAATAAGAAAGGTTGATCGATCGATCAATCGAATTTGAATTTTCAAATCAAAATTGAAATTGGCGAACGAAGAGATATACGGAGGATGGAGTAGATTGAAAATTAATCAGATATCTGTTTTATTATATATTATTTCGAAATGATTCAACTATCGACTAAATAGCGTACAGACGTTTCGATTACTTCGTGCGGGACGTATTCGCAGGAAAGACGTAATTTCCTATGCAATTTCCTGCGTACAATATACGCGACGTTAATCGCCGCTACGTTACATAAAAGAGGCTTTCCGATTTTTATTGTTTCAACTTGGTTTGCATTGAATGCAGAGAGAGAGAGAGAGGAGAGAGAGAGAGAGAAAGTCAAAAAGAGAAAAAATAAACAAATAAATATTCCGATATTTGTTAAATATTACGCGCAAATATTATTTCTTCCGGCATAAATTCGTTTATATTCTTCGTATATCACGATCGTATAAGCGGCAAGTGTCAAGTATTGACGCATTTAGCAAATATCATCGTTATTATCAATATTCGGTTTTCCCCTATTTAGTACCGTTTGTGTAGAATCAGTTTAATGGAATGGCCAAAATGCATTTAAAGCTACGTTTGACTAATGCCAGTTTCGAACTACGTATATAGTTTCAACGCGTAATCCATACGCATGCAGCACGAGTAATCTGCGAATTTCCATTACGAGTATTCAATTTTAGCTATAAATTTCCGTAAGCGGGATATAGTGCGTTGCCAGAAATGACCGATCGCCAATTTAGTTAAACACATATATAATTGAGAAGATAGGGAGCAATAAATGCAAATTATATATTACTTCGTCGCTTACGTTCTCGCTCGATACGCGTTAAATCGCGAAATTCAACTCGCGACGATTATTATCTCGTCCCTCTCGATTCGATGAAATTCGTTTCATCTCGTATCTCGATCTTTGAACCATTTTATCTTCAATCGTCGAATTGTAATATAAGATCGTTGTAAATCGAGGAGAATAAATCGAGGACGATAGATCGATCGATCGATCGATCGATCGATCAACCATAACGTCCGATTCGCGTAAGCGTCGACATTTGTTCGTACCGCAACGGTGCACTCATACAACGAAACGATTTAATTAAGTAGTTCAGTAATGTCACACGTTAGTTAATGCCTAGTTCGAATTCCAGTTGCAGTCAATGTACAACACGTATGCACAATACCATCGGATACAAATTGCCACTGATACTACTAAATTTTGTTTGCACATTTCCTGAAATGCGTTTATCGATCACCGCCAATTCCTTTCCCATTGCTGCGGCTGCTCCACATTCTCCCCGATAATAATTGCCCGACTCTATGTGTGTAAGTGGCTCGATAAAGAGAATCGATGGTAAATAATATTGCTTGCCAGAACGAAGCAAATCTAGAGAAGTAAATACGGGAATAATATTTCTCGAAATGAAAATTCCTCTCTCTATGCTAGAGGGGACAAAAAAAGAAAAAAAAAAAAAAGAAAAAAAAGATAAAAATAAAGAATATATAGGACGCTCAAGATCTCTCCTAACCTCGAATCAGCTTAATTAAGTCTGCAGCGGGACAATGTTTCGAGTACGCGTGCGTAAGGATCTGTGCACGTATGAGAGTAAGTGTATACACACCTATCGCGTATCCATCAGCGTGCGTGGTGGCGCAATGCCAAATTGATGCTGTTTGCCGTCGCTCTAAGCCTCAATCTGCCCGGTTGTACAGGCACGATCCTAACACGCGCGTGCTAAGCTCGTCGCATTATGGATACGTTCCATCCATCGACGTGGCTCGGTAAAGCGTCGCGAGAGGGAGGGGATAGGCGAGAGACAACAAACGAGAGAGAAAATTTCTAGCGAAACGATTACCGGTGCAAGTTTTACAATTTCACCGAAGCATCCGGATTAATGTAGTCCGCATTTTTGTAACTTGACGTTTCTACTTTGTTCACTGCTGGAAAAACAGCAGCGATGGGGAAAATTTAATAGTTGAAGTTACGAATAAAGTTACTTCGATAATTTATTGTTCGAAACATAATAATAATAATAATCGCAAACAATTGTGATGCCAACGGAGATTATACGAAAAGCGGATCAATCATAATAAATAAAATTATTCAAACATTTTGATAAGCAATTAAAGTAACTTTACCCGAAAATTTTAACTAGTTATTTTTTCGACAGATTAGTGCTCAACTTTGCGCGGATCTGATTGGTTAACGTGGGAGAAAACGGTTATTTTCACTTTTGTTTCTAGCGCATACATTTGTCGCACGTACCAATCCGATTCGAATCATATCTTTTCTAGTAACGTGTGATGTCGACGACACAACGTTGTCAACAAAGCGTCTAAAGTGGGGATAGACCGTCCTCTTCTTTCCAACAGTACGCGTATAAATATACAGAGCGTGTCACGTGTGAAACGGGTACTTTTTTGGAGGTTAGGAGAACGCAAGTACGTACGTATTTACGAACGCGAAAGCGCGATGAAGCTCGATCCGTTCGCCGTGGCCAGGAAGATACTAGGATGAACAAGACATTAATTTCGAGTCGTAGCACGCGTCAAATATGCGTCAGACCGGCCTCCGCGTTTCTTGCTTTTATTTCGCGGGATACGTATTCTCTGCGAAACTGCCAGTTTAATGCGATTCGGGGGATGTTGTAATCTCCTCCAGGGGGAGAGAAATGAACGTGGCTTTTTCTTCGCCCGGGATTCTGAACGGTTTCTGGTAAAAATATTGTATGGGAGGTTAAGCAGGGAGATTTGTTAGATTTTCGAAAGCTTGCTCGTTCTTTGCTCGCCATGTTAAACCCGTTTCGAAATACCGGAAATTCCAAGAAATTTTAAACAACCGTAATCACGTTGTTTTAATTGTGGAACGTACGGGGTGATCAAGGGTTCGCAATTTTTTTTTACAACAGGTAGACCGGTGGATCTATGAAAGAATAATATCGTGATCGAGGTTACGTGCAATTTTTCTCTCACGATAATTCGACGAAAGGTTGAGGGAAACCGTTAAGGGGCCATCGTAATTCATTAGCGGGATACCGAAAATGAAAAATCACCATCGAGTCTTGATATTGCGAGCCGGAATGAAAAAAAAAAAAAAAAAAGAAAAAAAGGAAGAAAGAAGAAGCGGGAGAAAGAAAGGTAAACCGGTATAAATCCCCATTCCCGCACATTGGATTTTTAGGTTTGACCGGTGAAAGGATTAAACGTTTGATATATCGTTCAAATTCTAATCTCGGTTGAAAACCTACTTCATCCACTAAAGCAATAGCGGTGTTCCTCCCTCCCGGATAACTTGTAAAGCGAACGCTTTTTCCACCGATTAAACGTGGATTCTTATTTATCATTGGAATAGGTCCTGGCCGAGTTCCAAGAACCCCGTCCAGCCTAATAAGTTAACAACGTCAACACGCCTGTATATATATATGTGTGTCGTGTGTGTGCGTGCGTGTGTGTGTGTAAAGTATTAACTTTAGCTTGATCCATTACTCCAGCGAAATCTCGTCGATTACAGGGCAAATGTTTGCGAGTGGCCGAACACCGATGTCGAGTATCGACCACTGCGTTGACCACCCTTTGGGGTCGGGTTTAAGCGATGGTAGGCGGAAGCCTGTCAGTTGGAGGAGTTCGGGGCAAGTGATAGAGGAGACAGGAAAGGGAAATGCTCTTTTTACGATGATCGAAAAGAGGATCGCGATTACAGGGTTCACCGAGTGTCACGTCGCGGTCGACTTTTTTTTTTTTTTCTTCTCCCAATCACTTTCTCTTGATATGAACATATATATTCTCGTTTAACAGATCGAATTGTACAACTCGATGTTTATCGATCTTTCTTTCTTTCCTTTTTTTTTTTTTTTCGAATTCTTTCGATAACAAAGGGTAGACAAATTGGATTACAATTCGTACGTTTTAATCGAATTATTACGAGTCAAAACGTTAAATGCGGTCCTAGTTAAACGTGAATTAATGTAATCTTCTTCTCGCCGTGTTAAATTTCTAGCCGTTTTTTCGACGATATAAATATAAAGATAACGCGTTAATTTAACAACGGATAAAAGTTATCGCTTTACATACATTATCTTTAAATGTACACGGAAATGAAAAAAGTGGAAAAAAGGTGTCTCTCTCTCTCTCTCTCTCTCTCTCTCGGTTTCTTTTCCTATTAACCGGGAATTGGCGGGAGAGAGAGAGAGAGAGAGAGAGCTCTTATCCCTTCTTGGAGGAAAAATCTGTTTGGAAGTGCACGAGGGGAAGCCGTGAAGCGGGGAGGAAATAAATGGTCGAATTCTGAAAACAATTACCAAAGAGATTAATGCAAAAGTCGAGCAGCCGCGCAAAAACCCGTCTGGCTTAACAGGGATTTCGCTACTTAAACCGATCACTTTCTCAACGTTCCCGATCAACACGTGTAAAACACGCTCATCCCCCCCTTTTATATATTCAATCCAATTTCGAAACTTAATTCGTCCAAATACAAATGTACACGAGGGGAGAGAATCGATGTCGAATCGATCCGAACGGCGTCAAGTTCTTTTTATATTCAAAGTGTCGTGTCGGTTTTGAGACAAAGTGGGGGGGAGGGAAGGGAGAAGCAGCGAGAGAGGGGAGGGGAAGGACGATGTATTTTTACATGGCCTTTTCCGAAAGGAAAAGAGGGATGGATCGGTCGATGGTGTATGGAAAGTGGGAGGAAGAAAAGAGAAAGGCAAAGAGAAAAAGAGAAAGAGAGAGGAGCTCTCGAGGCTGCGTCGAATGCAACGCGGAAACGAGTAAGAGAGAGAGAAAGAGAGAGAGAGAGAGAGAGAGAGAGAGAGAGGGAAGCGGTGGACCGACCGGCTCCCGAGGAATACAAATTCATGTCGATGCAGCACAAAGTGGCGTCCACCACTTCTCAACCTATTCACACCCACCTCTACCCCCAACTATCCGCTGCTACACCCTGCGCCCGTTTTCCCGATCGTCCTCTTCGACACTCGTCCACCCGTTCCTATCGATCTAGGCAGTCTAAAAACTCGGTGGAAACCACCGACGACAGCTTTTGCGGGCGCCGCTTAGCGGGACGTCGTCGTCGCCGTCGTCGTCGTCGTTGTCGTCGTCGTCGTGGTGGTCGTCGTGGTGGTCGTGGTGCGGATACACATTGGAAAGAGAGGCTTTTTGCGCGCGTGGACGACGTGGATCGTTCGGACTTGGCTTAAATAGCGTGCAAATAGAACGGAAGGAGGATGAGACAGAAATTGCTTTTAAATAACGTCGAACGCGATACACGCGCGCTATTCGAGTTAAAACAAGTCCAAGTACGTGTATCGTGGATCCCGTTTAAAAATATATTTCAGCGTCTCCGTTTTTGTATTCCGCCGTTGTTCCGTTCACGATTTTTCTACGAATTCGAGTCGATTAAGAAGCAAGACGATGTGAAGATAGTCGAGTGTCCTTTTTTTTTTTTTTTATGAATATTCTCCGTGTTTTATTAATAATTATCTCCCTTTTCTGCAAATAATGTCGGTATTTATATACGAAATACACCGTTATAATTGGACGCGCGATTAAACGTTTCCCAAGGCAAATTACGTGAACCGCGGATTTCGCGATCAGATTCGAATTGAATATTTCATTTAAATCCGTATTCCGTTAAAAATATTTACGTTATAGAAAAAAAAGTAGTTTATTTAGTAACTCTGCTGAAAATCTGTTTTTTATTGTAAAAACGATTTAAAAAAAAGTGTGTATATATATATAAGTTTTACAATATAACACATTACACGAATCAGACATGCATACTTTGTATACAAATATTTTGCAAATCATTTGGAGAAGCAAAAATGGATAATTTTCGTGAAATGCGATAAAAATATTCAAAAATCCTCGTTGGAATTTATATTAAAAAACTATGGCAATTTTATAAATCCGTTTTGCGGATTAAAAACTGAAACATTGACGGATTTACGTGTATTTTAATAAATTCTCCTCTAGAAATATCGCATTTAACAATCTACGCAATTCTACTTACATTTAATGCGGCGAAGATTATTATGAAAATTTTAATCTAATTTTTTCTTCTAATAAAACGCAACGGTACACGAGTTCTGACACTAAATTACGTTTCAAAAGCATGATCTTCATATCCATTTGTAATCGTCCACCAGATTTACACGTACGTGTTACAATCGACGAGCGAAGCATAAAACAAAATTTCATCCGCGCGACGATTAACAAGGAAACATATTCGCGTTACAAATTCAATTTTTGATCGAGGAGATGAGGTTGTTATCGTGGATTCGTTTCTCGGTTGAGGAGAGGTGTGAAGGAGCGGTATGAAAAATTGACGGCGAGATGATTGACGGGGGAGGCTCGAGCATCTGTGAATCGTGCGACGTCCAGAGAGAAGATGGAAAAGTCGGGAGAGAGGGTGGCGTCGATGTGGAAAAAGAAGGGAAGAGGAAGCGGTTCAAGGTGGTAGCGAGATGATGGGAGTGGCACATGGGGGTGGGAAGGGCAGAGCAGTCGCGGCCAAGAGTGCACATTCAGCAGCTTTGCTCGATCGCCTTTGGAATATAAATTTGCAACATTATCGCCCTGAAGAGGAACCCCCTTCGCTATCCCTGTATAACTTCCTCGACACCCGAAACCAGCTCAAATAACTTGGAACCGGTTCGAATGGATTTTGAATTTCTCGACACCCTCCGCTATCCACGCCGTGGATATAGGCCCCGACAACTCGATTACCAATTTATTCATCTCGATGGAAAAATCATCGCTACAACGTATTCGAGGGGAAGGCGCGTGGACCTCTGGTTAGACGCCGATCTAAGCCGTCGGATTTTCATCCCGCATTTACCGTGCATGTACGTGATTGTTTCTCGATATCGAGGATACGTGCGAGAGCCGACACTTTTCCGGATCAAACGGAAAGGTCATTGTCGGCTACGGAAAATTGAGATGCGATTCAAATAACAAAAAAATCACCCGCGTTTCCTTTAACCCTTCCCTTTCAGCCAACCATCAAATTTCGTGAAATTCGTATCGGGGACGATCCTCTCGATGAAACGCACTGCTCTCCCCTTTTTTTCTCTCTCTCGCGTAACTCTTTCGGCGATAACAGCAGGACAGGAGTTTTCGCACGAGACGCTTTCTCTCCAACTCCTTCTTTCCCTTCCCTTCCCTTCCCCTCGATAACTGAAACGATCAGAAAAGTTTGCGCAACGAAGGGAGTCGAAATTGGGAAGCTAAAGAGCGGAGTGGAAGATGGGTGTCGAGGCGCGTGGAGCAAGACCGATCGCTTGCATCGATCAACGCTGCAACGTTATATCGTGTACGACATCGCTCAAATCCATCCCCGAATTCGCTACACGTCCCCCGCCCTTAAGCCCCGCGCTTAGCGATGGAAACCACAATTAACTAATGGACGACCCGTCCTCCGCCAACTTATGCCGTGATACGTTTCCGCATCATCCGCGGAACAAGATCGAGCCGTGTCTTATAAACATGGCCGAGTTAGAGACTCCAACTTGTCACGACCCGGCAAAGAAGGTTGGGCCGTGTCGTCAAACTTGCCTCGGTTATCTCTGTGGAGTTGAACTGCGTGTCTCCCCGGTGAAACGCGATTTCTCCCCGAGCATCGATCGTGATTCCGGATTCCGTGTAATTCTGATTAAAGAGTTCCTTCTCTCTCTCTCTCTCTCTCTCTCTCTCTCTCTTGCGCGCCTTTCCTCGCTTTCCTTGATGAATTGGATTCGAGAATGTTTCGTGGGAACAGGATCTCGGGATATCCGCGTGAAATTCGGTGAAATTCGGTGAAAATGTCGGGGACGTTCTTCGAGAAAAATTTGTCGAAGAATATTTTGGGGGGTGGATACGTCCGATTGATAGGACAACTCTTCTTCCAGATCATATTTCGGTCATCGATCGTCCAGATTTATGGAGGGTGATTCCGGAGGGTGAGCTGCTTATAACAGATCCATCCCCTGCGGGCTAATAGTCGATGACCCAAACGATCGAACAAAGGGATAAATCTCGATAAATTTCGTGCCCGCCCGATCGAGAGAAAGGACACGCGTTTATCGAACGAGTTTATCGATTTCAATTTTTTCTTTTTTTCTTCTTTTTTTGGACGCGATAAGCCGGGGTTGAAGATCCGTCGATCGGATCCTTTTATATTTTTAAACGTTATCCCACGGCATTTTGACCGGTCGTACGAAATCGTTCTCGTTATCACCGCGGACAAACGATCTTTTTCGAGGTAGATTTTCAAGAGCGACACGAAGGGCGTCGGTTTTCGTTTCTTGCGAGCAAAGAGCGAGTCGCGAGAAGGGTGGGGCGGGGGAAAAGTTGAAAAAAGTTGATGAGTGATTTATAATAGGAAGAATAATGGAAAGTGGGTTGGACGGTGAATGTCGGTGAAGAGAAGAGCGAGGGGCGCGTCGACGGCTCGTTTATTAGCGCACGCTCTCTCTCTCTCTCTCTCTCTCCCTCCTTGCTTCTACCGACTCCGCTGGCTGGGTCCACGGCCCAACAGAGTTGTAATTAATTACCAAAGTAATTATCCGATGATTTAAGAACCCGCACGCCTCGAAACTCGAACGAATCGCTATTACCCATATCCGAAGAGAACTAACCAACGGCGGCAGTAAGGCGCGATGGAGATTCGAAGAGTTTTGGCTTCGAACTCGAGTTTTTGGTATCGATCAACAGAGATGGTATCGGGGTTAACGCGCGTTTTATTTTTTCGTTATCGATTTCGTCTCGTTTCGATCCTCCACCCTCGCCCATCCGTGATAAGTTTCGTTTAATTAAATTGAACGATCCGCGTGATCCGCGTCCATCCACGGCTCTCCTTGCAATCCGTAATTTATTCGTCATTTCATTCCGCATCGATTCTTCCGCCCGTTCAATTATATCCTTAGAGAATTATAAACGATAAAATTCCCCGTTAAAACGCGCGTAATGTTCTTCCGTTATCGTTAATTGGATTAATGACCGGCTAATTAGATACGTTAAACCACACCTGGAAATATTGTATTAATAAAACGCAGCGCGGAGCACGCTCTAGTTAAACGGGTTCGAATTAAGCTCCTGAACTGAAATTCTATTCGATTACGCTGCTAAATGGCGTTCAATTTTCACGCCGGCCCAACTTTCAAAATGAAATAAAACCGTCTAACGTTACCTACCCTGCTAAATATCCCTTCGATACGCGCGATGATGTCGACTTGAACAGTCTTGGCGACGGTTTGGAAAATTGCGCGTACGAATAATCAATCTCCAGGAAAATAGACTCTTCTTCGTTCTGCCCTCTCTAATTTCACTTTCTCGCATCAGAGAGAATATTCATTCTTCATAGTGGTGGCGCGACGTCGTATCTGTCTCGAGTAACTAGTTACACAACCACGTCCAAAGTTGGACCGTGGGATATCTATAATTGGATGGCATGTCGCGCTGTTGTCTACCATTCAATACCCCACCGCGCTCTCTCTGATACGCGGCGTTCGATCTTCTCCACGCTTCGTCTTCGTACGTGGAAACGAAGATATCGTATGGGGATGCGCAACGAGAATTCGAGTTTTCGAGGAATAATAACAATAAAAATCGGTGATTTAATTCATTATCGAATGGTTCGGTGTATTTAATATACCCTTTGCGCTCGAGATGATTTTGCGTACACGCGTCAACATAAAATGATTTTATACGCTTCCTGATAAAGAAACAAGGAGAATTAATTGGAGATTAGGAAATTTAGGATAAATAAGAAGGCGAGATAGGAAAGATTCGTCGATAAGTCTAACGTTAGTTGACGATCCAACGGAATAAATCTTCACGGTGTTCGAGTTATCTCGTACACGATATATTTTAATTGAAAACGCTGCCACGAGGCATATTTTAATCGAGTAATCTCGACGTTGGTTCAGACATTATCGATTCGTCGTATGGATAATAGCAAGGTGAGATTAACATTCGAGTCTCGAGAGATACTTGCCGTTAATTATTGGATAATTAAGAGGCGTCGAAAGTTTAGCCTGCTGGATGGATTGAAAGGATTCAATTTTTTCTCTCTCTCTCTCTTTTGAAACGTATCTTTTTGAGTTAATGCTTTTTTTTCCCCCCCTCCTCTCATTTTAAACGTAAATACAGCATTAGATACGTCGTACCACGTGAAATTGCCGTTTTCGTTGGTCGAGAAGAAAAACGATATATTCTCGAAACTATAATCCTTCGTGGTTTTAGCGCGAAAAAATTCTTCGAAATTCTTACTCGAGAGTCGAAATCAATTTGGAAAAATATTTGATGGTTTGTGATGTGTGCAGAAGAATAAGTAAGTCCATGTCTATCGACCGAATGCAGATTGTTTCTTAATCGATTTCTGATGCTCCTTGTTTCAGAAAAGAATAATTCATTATTCCCTTTACCGTACAGTCATCGTAACTTTTTCCGACCGTAACGACCGTATAATATCCATTTCTCATCAAACTTTCGATCTTCCTCTTCCAATTTTTTTCACTTTACTTCACCCAAACGTCTGAAAACTTGTCTTTCGAAATTGTTTAATATGAATTTCAGTCTCGAGGTTCATTTTCAAGATTTTTAATGAAACCACCACCGAACGATCCTCTCATCGATAGAACCTTGTCCGAAAGCCAACCTAATATTTCGATACTACGCTTCAGCTGCGCTATGTCCCAACTTAAACTCCAAATTCCTTCTCTTCTCAAAAAAAAAAAAAAAAAAAAACCGATACAAAACAACCTAACTTACACGAAAGGAAGGAAATATAAAAGGACAAACTTGATACAACCTAGAATACTACACGTATCCTCGATCGCTTTCAATTTTCGTTCCACATTCGTGAATCCGCGACTTCGTGCACTCGCCGCGTAAAACTCGACGCATCGAAACTCTCAACTCTCTGGGATCTTCAACTCTGCGATCGAATAAATCTTGAATCCACGCGTCTGCGTGAACGAGCATACACACACCCCTCCCTCCGAAATCCATTATAACTTTTCATTTCCGCGCGAACGCTTAAACGAGCGTAACGAAGGAGGCGCTATTTCCGGGGAGGAGAGTTTCGAATCCTTCCCCATCTGGCGACACCAGGCGAATCTCGAGTCGTTAACGAGTCGAAACGAAGATCTCGCCGCCCCCGTTGTGACGGTGTTCGGGGTCATTAGCGGCGGAATCAAGGGAGCCCGCGCCGTTTTCCATTAATCGAGGCGGTGGCCCGTGCCTAGCCGCTGCCTGCCGCACCTGCCAACCTAACCCACGTTTCCGGCCAACGTGCGCAACGTGCGAACGCGGCCACTGCTCGTTCGTGGTGGTGGTTCGTAAAGCGCTGAGAATAAGCGGGGACACCCGCGAAAACAGGGAGCTCCCTCCAAATTCCAAGTAAATAATGCGGGTTTAAACGTTTTGCGTTAAAGCCTCGCTCGCTCGTGTTGGGAACAAGCGATTCGAACAGGAGAAATTTGTATCTCTCGGGATATAATAGTGAAATTCTGAAAGATCGAAATCGCGATCAATGCGATCCTCGATCGACTGGTCATAAACCACGTTCCTTCCGATTTAATTGCTCTGATTAGCTCTTCCCAGTTCGACCAAAATATATATATATCTTTCTAAAACGTATTCGAAGAGGGAAAAGTAGGTTCAGGGTAATGAGGTTTCGAGATAAAATCTATCCATGGCGATCAGCGAGGTGACGAGGACTCGAGGAGACGATATAAAATTTGATGACGATCTCGCGCGACCTCGAATCACTCACGAGAATCCGAGACGTATAATTCGAAACGAGACGAGGCGAAACGGGAGAGGAAACGTAGGTAGGTAGGTAGGTAGGTAGGCGATATTTATCCGCGGCAAAGTTTGGACGGCGAAGGGAGAATCTGGAGCAAGGCCGGGGTTTTTAGGGGCCGAATTTCACAAGAGTTGGAGAACTTTTGAAGCGTGAACGCAAAAAAGAAAAAAAAAAAAGGAGAGAGAAAAAAAACGCGCGCTACGCGCTCTAACCCTAAATATCCCCGGGAGAAGGATCATGATGATGATGATGATGATGAAAAGAGGAGATCTGTATATGAGACGGAAGAGGACGGATCCGGCGAGTGGAGTCATTGTCGATTAATTTGCGAGATCCGAAGGAAGGGGGGAGGGAGGGAGGGATGCGTATCGATCGTGACGGTGCGAAAAGGGGCAAAAGGAAGAGAGAGAGAGAGAGAGAGAGAAAGAGAGAGGAAAAAAAGGAAGAGAAAAGGAAACCTATAAACATTTGAAACGATCCGGCACATTCCTTTTTCTTTCAGTCTCCGGGGGCCTCTGCTAAAAGCACGCACAAGTATGCTCAATCTGGCACGATGCACTGTTGCAAAGCGTGCATTCGCGGGAAAGAAGGAAAAAAAAAAAAAAAAAAAAAAAAAAGAAAAAAAAAAGAAAAAAAAATGAACGGCGGCGTAAAGGAACGAATGGAAAAGAGGGCACACGGTGGGTGGCGGTGGTGGTGGTGGTGGTGGTGGTGGCGGCGAGGCTCGCGGTGGGCAGACGAGGGAGGAGGGGTGGGTGTGGACGAGAGAGTAGGGTAACGAGCGGAGTTCGAGGTAGACGGAAGCCTCGTTCGGGGTATAAGGTTGGGGAGTTTGATAACGCAAAGGGGATTGCGCACGTGGGCGGCAGAAAAAGGGAGGGGGAGGGAGGTGGAACTGTGGTCGGGTGCAGTCTTGTATATAAAACATTCAAAAGGCTGTTTTTATTTCGGTGCGATTCAATGCATTCTATAGCGAAGACTTGCCTGCCTGCCTGCCTGGTTGCCCGGATGCCTGCTGTTGCCCTCCTACCCTTCTTTCCTACCTGCTGCTACTACCATCGCGTTAACCCCCTCCCTTCTTTTGCTCGCCGCGCATCCCCCGCCTTTCACCCTTCCGCCAGTCAACCTAGCTTCCTGTCTGCATTTCAAATTGATGGATTTACCAAGGAAGGACAAAGAGGGGGAACGACAGAGGGAATAGAGACAGATATATATATGTGTATATGGAAAAACAGGTGAAACGCTCGTCGTGTCGTTATCCCTAACCTACACTTTCATTCAGAAAGAGATCGTATATTTTTTTTCCCCCCGAATCGTCGCCCCCAGCGGGCAAAATTCTCGACGAAATCTCGTGGACGTCCAGATGTTCGAGATGATCTACACGATGCCGACGGATACAAAATGCGCGCGCGGTTTGCGAGAGTCGAGTCGACCGCGTGGATACGAATCGAGCGATATAAACGGAGAGATTTTTTTTGAAACTCGGTCTCCAGAGGAGAGGAGTTGGGAACGAGGAGCGAAATTTTCGAGAGAGGAGGGAGGTAACGCGCGCAAAACCGTTACTCGCTTGCACTGTATTATTACGAATTCGATGTTTCCGTGCCATTCTGCTCGTCCGAATATGTGCTTCGTCGAGGGGGAACGAAAATTCGCAAGGTCGACGACGGTGTCGTTTAAAAATTCAAGTTTACGAGTAGAATATTTACGAGGGAAAATTGAAACGTTATTTTGTTAATGTCCCTGCAGGTACGAGCACTTGAAAATTTATTCGTACATGTATTCGGGAAATCTATACGCTCGTCGAGCACTTGACTCGTCGTAAGTTTTTTTTTTTAAATAATATTCGCCTGGATGGATGTTTTTTTTTTTTTTTTTTCACCTCTTTCGACTTTTCTCGATGAAAATCGATGAAAAATATATTGTATATATATATATATATATATAACGATCGACGACGATCGAGGATTTTATTTATTTATTTATTTATTCGAAAGTAATTAAAAAAAAAAAGAAATATACGTATACAATAATCCGAATGTAAAACGCGATATTAATTAAAATTTATCTCATCGAACGGAAGAACGAAGGAAAATATTACCCAGATGAAACAATAGAGGAATGAAATGTGACGAGGGAGGAAAAATTATAGGCTTGAAGGTATCATTTCGTTTGGATATTTTATCTCCGCCTCTAAAAGCCACGTTTTAGAGGTAATGGGGTCACCCAGCAGCCGACATTGCGAATCTAGGCTTAACGATAAAAAGAAAGGTTTGTCTCTCTTATCGATTTTCCACTTTGTATCCTCCACCTCGCTCCCCTCGCCCCCTCCCCTCCACCTCGCCGATTTAACGTCCATGTTTTATTATGGTAATTGATTAACCATAAAGTCCATCGAATTAAACCCCTTTAAAGTGGTGCAAGAGGGATGTACGGATGTTAACGCGGATTTTTGCGATCCAATGCTCCTCTCGAGCATTTCACCTTCCTCTTTTTTCTTCTTTCTCCCCCTCCTTTCCTTTCCCTTTCTTTTTCTCTTCCCTTTTTTCCAATCCCTGCAATTGGCTTCGCCCTCGAAGCTTAGAAGCAAGAACGCAGGACGTTAAAAATGTTCGCTCAAAGGGGAACAAAGCGATCCATCCAAAGCTTTCGCGAGGGTTAATAATGGAATTATGAATCGCGTCGCGGCTAAACTTAATGCGATTTCCCTGTAAACCCCGCGGTAAGCGGCGTGGACCGATCAATGCAAGCGTTGTAAGACTCTGGTATATTTTCTAGGGTTTCTAGGTATCGCGATTTCGAATCGAGACCGATTCCGCCCATTGATTTATCTTTTGGATAAACGCGCCCCTCGAATCGAGTCGAGTAAACTAACACCGCGAGAAACTTTTTTTTCGAAACTTTTCCCTTCCTTTTTATTGCAAATACAGTTTATAATATATCTCGTTGATTCGTCGGCCAAATTATTACACATTTTCCATTAAAAGAAGGAGGAGAAGAAGAAGAAGAAAATTAATTTACCGACAGAAACGTGGGAAGAATAACGGGAAAAAAGAAAAGGGAAAGGAGAAAAAAAGAAAAAAAAGAAAAAAACACGCGCATTAAATTTTCTCGTGCGAAGCGTTTGAATGCGTGCAACGGTTCCGCAAAGAAACCGCTACGCTGCAATTAGAATGAACTAGCCGGTGCACGAAATAAGATATTTATATAAGACGAAAGCTTAAAATCCCCCTTCCTCCTTTCAAAAAAGGGGGAGCGCGCATAGAAATTGTGTGCGCGAGCAATTTTTTTTCCTTTCTTCTTCTTCTTCCTTTTTTTTTTTTTTTTTTTTTTTTTTACGAATCCTTCGAATTCATAAAAATCTAAAAAAATAGGTCAGGCGAGTCTTTTCGCTCGCAACCCTCGGTTCGAAAATATTTCCCTATTATTTAGCATGGTAATTGGCGGAAAAAAATATTTCATTGTTTCGAACGTAGCGGAATCCGTATGCATATGTATGCGCGCGCCGTTCCATATGATAATTGCCAAGTTTTAACGGGGCGCGTTTACGTACCGCGGTTTCAAGGGGACCACCGTCCACCGATAAACTTTGGTGAAAGAACGACGGAAGAAAAAAAAAAAAAGAGCGTCGTTCCGCGAGGAAATAACGAGACACGAGACGCGTGTTCAATCCGTTTTAACGAGGCATTATCGAAAAGGTGATACCGGGATTAATTACTTTTAACTAAACCGTTTAAACTTTCGAGTAATTAATCGGTCGCCCATTCCCCGATATTCTCTATTAGAGATTGGCGACGAGAGGAGAGATCTATTCCATGGAGGTGTCGAAGGAGCTACGAATCAATTCCAACGATCTAGCTCTAACGAGACCTCTCTTTCGAGAAAAAAAAAAAAAAAAAAAAGAGAAAGAAAGAAAGAAAGAATGGCGCGCGTCTCTACGATTCCATCGTAGCTTTTAACGCGCACGCGGTGCATTAGTTTCGATCGCTTTATAACGTCCGCGAAAACCGAAGCTTCGGTACACCGAGACCACATCTGAAAGTACAACAAAGATTTAATTGAAGGATTAAGTTGCACTTCGGGTGGGGGGAGGAGGAGCCCGTAACCCCGGCGTAAATGCGACTTTTATCTTAAGAAGGTTGATCGAGGTTGCCTCGCCTGCCGAGTTCTCGATTGGTTTTTGGATTCCTGCCTCGTCGCCTGTTTACCAGCTCGTCGTTAGACGTCGAGGACCCGTCGAACGGAAAGGAAGGAGCAGAGGGGAGGGGAGTCGAGAAGTATATATCGAGAAGGATCGGGCACCGTCTATGCGATCGGCGTCCGTTAAGGTGGCCTGGTGGTGGTGGTGGTGGTTGTGGTGGCTGGTGGCGGTCTAAAGTATAGCTCGCAATGCTCGCCAGGGCGGAGAACAGACACACCGTGGCAGTTAGAGGCACGTGAGCGGCATGCAAGATGGACCCGCACATATTCCATCCAACCGAGAAACCTTCTTCTTCCCTCCATCCGTGGGAACCACCACCTCTTCGTCTGCCTCGTCCCCAACGGAGCTTGCCTCCTCCTCCCGGCCCCCCCCCCGCCACCCCCAGAGCTCGCTCTCGTTTCAGGCCGCATCGGTCGCCGTTGGAGGAGTTAGTTGCTTCCGTGCCATTTTCTAAACCAGACCCAATTCAAAACCTCCGTATAACCGCCGCCACCCCCTCCGCCTCCTCCTTATCCCTCGACCTCGGCGAGAAAGACGACGCACGCCCCCGCGCCATCTCGAATTTACGTTAACGTTGCCTGCGTCGTCGTGTGTCTGGTGTGCGGGGAGAGGGGAGAAGTCGGGGCCAGCGGCAAGGTTTAATTAAGCCGACACTGCACGACACTCCTGAATCTATTCCATCGAATTCGAGACGAATCGCGTCCCACCCATCCCACTGCTGGTGTTCGTTCCGTTTCGATCGATGCGAAACGATGGAGTAGAAACTGCGAGTCCATGGTAACCGCGTCCGTTCCAGATCCAGATGAAGAACGATTGTCGCCGGATTGACTCCGCGCGTTTGTTGACAATCCGTTCTACCCCGCGTTCACCCGCTCGGTAATTTTTACGCGTTCAAAAGAAACGAATCGAGATTGGAAAATGGATTTCGATCATTTTAATAATCGATAAATAAGTTTGGGAATAAGTTTGCCCGGGCACCGCAATTTATCTCGATTCGTTCGAACAAGTAAAACGTTCGTTTCAGCCGGGAAGAAAAATATTGGCCGTACGTGAATGCCGCGAGGAAAGAGAAGATTATCTGAGCGTAGTTTGTTTGAAATAGTGCTACTTTTGTCGAAGCCAGTTCATTTTTGGATACGCGGTGGTAATGCGAGGAACGTGATTGCTTTCGAATCGTGTCCGTGCGTATTTATCCGATATAAAAAAATGCTGCTTCCTTCGAACAGATATGGATAAGAAATATAAATTTATTCGAAACGATTTTATACGAGTAAATTGGCAAATTTTCTTATCGAATAAATATCTAATACTCGAACCGGGGCCAATATTTCTCCGCAAACGAATATAGATTTCGCATAGAGGAGCGAGCCAGTTACAAACACAACGCAACGACTGGTAATCTCGTGTGCATACGCGTATTTAAACACGTACATTGCACCAGGGGCAAATACCCCCCTGTCCCTCGTCCCTCTCCCTCCCTCCCAACGTTCTCTTTCTTCTTCCAAATCCTCCTATTTCGAATATTTGCAAGAATAATATTATTACCGTCTCACGACGACCATCACGTACATATACATAAGCCGGACTATTATCCTCGATCGAAGCTACGAATTTGTTAGAAAATATCGCGACAATCTCCGATACGATATATTAATCGATCCGATATATTATTGCAGATACCTCGTTTTCGACGAGGTATTCATCGAAGATTGAGAACCGTTTACTGTTCGTCACCGGGCGAGCAGCTCGATGACATAACAAAGTGGAATAACTATCCCACGAGAGGGCGGCCGTCATCCCTCGGAAGAAGTTGCCTCGGACGGGGAAATAAATTCGTGTCAAGACAAATAAGCGCACTCGATGCCCTCGTCCGTCCCTCTCCTTTCTTCCGTTTTTTCCCAAGAGGACCGGCTCCTTTCCCTTTTTTCCAGCCTTCTTCGTCCCCCCGTGGGCGGAGGGAGAGAGCCACCCGCTCCTTCTTCCGCGTCCCATCTCCTGTCCCGCCCTTTTCCCCACCGATTTCGACTTTCTTTCCGCCTTTCTGTTCTTCGTAATACGAGCTAAGCGATTCGCCCGTCACTTTTTCCTTATCTTTCCACCCGTTTTTTGCACCCGCCGCCGTTCACCCAACCCCTCCTCCCCCGCCCTACTTTCGCCAATATTTGCTCTCATCTTTCGGCTTATTGGGGACTCGGGCGAGACCAGAGCCGCGACTATTGGCTCTTGCACCGGGCCAGCGAGCCGCTCCTCTCCAATCCTCCGCGCTAACCTGAGTTAGCCTGATTTGTGCAAACTCGAGATTCCTTTCCTTTACCATTCGTCCCCGCTCCTGTGTTCACCCTTCTTCTTCTTCTTCTTCTTCTTCTTCCTCCTCCTCTTCTTTCACGAGCGGTCCAACTTTGCTCCTCCGCCCGGGATTTCGCATTCATCGACTGTGGTTAATTACGATATTGCTCCCGAGACGCTGATAGCTCCGCTTCTCTGTCCCTCTCCGCCTTCGTCTATTTCTATCCTCTTATCTAGCCACCGATTCCCACCCCTTCCTTCCAGCCTATCCACTCTTTGCACTTCGTGTTTGCACGACCCTCGATCGAACAGCCACTTTGCCCGTTTCTATAAACTCCTCTCAAACGGAATTTTTACGATAATAAAAATTTTTCCTCTATCTCTCTTTCCTCTCATCCACTCGCGCGAAATTTTCATCTCTCGTTTCCTTTTTATGCACCGCGCCTTCTTGTACCGTTTTTTATTACATTTGTTTAAGATGGAACGAGTTTAATTTCCCCCGCTTCCGAGTTCATTTTCGATCGATACTGGCTTGTCCTTGCCAGAGAGAAAGTTAAGAGACAAAATTTCTCTATCTTTGCTTTGTTTATTATTCTCTATCTCGACTTTTTTGTCGCAAACTGTATCGACGGCCAAAAATTCAATTACGAGTAAAGTTACTTGAATTTGATTTATCCTTGAAAACTATACAATAATCGCAAACAATTATAAATGTAATCAATAGCTACGAATAAATGTTATTCAAGCATTTTAATAACCGACTACTTTTTCCAACTCTATCGAAATCTCGTTCGAAGCGAAGTAAATTATACATACATATTTACGCTTATCGATCAACAATTTTTCCATCCGAATTTCAAGAATTTAAAGAAGAACAACAGGGAAATTAATTTAAACGGGGTGACAAATTTCCCGATTGTTACCGCGAATATTCGGATGGAAGAATGGGGCGCAACGGGAAACGGCGATCAACGATTTCCGTTACATTAGATTCGTCCCAGCGCGAAAGACCGTTTAATCCATTCGATCTTCCATCGATCCACAATGTTATTCCCCCCCTCCTCTTTCCATCCACGTGATGTTTGTCACCGCACACGATCTTTGCCCCATCGAGGAGACAGTTCGGTCGTTTCTTCAAAATTCGATTCGAGGTTCGATCGGTCCCCTTTCCTTTCGATAATACCCACCTATCTCCACCTTACCACGCTCCGTGATACGCCAACTCTACGAGCCTTTGCTATACTTTCGAATCGAGTAGTATCCGAAAGAGATGTCTGCTGAGTAAGACGGAACGGTGGATCACGAATTTTCCCTCCCATCCACCCGGTATTCGTACGAATCGAACGCAGAATCCAATCTCGCTCTTCCGTAGTGGAACGTCTCCCCGTTCATACCGTTCCTTTTTCGCGGTAACGACCACGGGCGGACTTCCTTTTTACCGCAATCGGTGATACGTTTCAATAAAAAAGGCCAACCGTTTGCGTTTCATAGCGATGAAACAATGCGCGCCGGAGAATTAAAATGGAACGTCCCTTTCTCTTCGCGACGAGACCGACGAAATGAAACGAGTATTTTCCTCCTTTTCTTTTTTTCTAATTTCGCTCGAAAACAGTTTATCCGAGCAGTTGAAGATTAAAATTATACATATATATATACACAAGTGCGAGAAAACTCTTTCCTCTCTCTTCCGTTGTTTCTTCGAAAAAAAAGAAAAAGGAAAGGAATAATAAATGATAACGCATATGGTCGGGTCTCGAACGGGTTCAAGCCTCAATAAGACGTAAGTTTACTTAAATTTTCCTCTTACTGTTCGTTTATCATCGCGCCAGAGACTGTCCTCCAACGCTTAAAAAAGATCTCGTCTAATCCCGGACAAAGGGAGAGAACGTGGCACACGGTTTGCTTGCACGATCGATTCCAACTAACGCGGACCATCTGTACACACGAATCGAAAAACAATGCGACCACGTTCGTGTAGGCGCACGGTTTGATCGTGGCCAAATACCGATAAGAGTGCTCGTGGCGCGACACCAGCGCCACGATGATCCGAATGCAGGGAAGCGGCTTAAGCAGCCGTTTAAATTCAGCGACACGTACTCGGGCCGGGGTTCGACCCTTTTCTCGCTTCCTTTTTTTTCTTTCTTTCTTTTCCTTCTCTTTCCTCTTCCTCCCTTTGCCACGCGGCGGAAAAATCAGAAAGGGAATACTCGGTGGGCGGCTCCCACCGTTGCATGATTTAACTCGAGATCCATCTCTCTCTCTCTCTCACTCTCCTTCCTATCCAATCTTGGCCAGGATGTAATGATCTGAGAAATTGTACGCTCGATATCGATGCGCTCGTGCAAAGAAGCCAATATCCGCGCCGAGTAATGTACACACGCGTTGAATTTTACGTGCTGCTACCGATATGTATTTTATTCTCTCTCTCTCTCTCTCTCTCTCGATGCTTGTAAGTTTTGCCAAGCGTGTTTAATGCTTAAAATTATTATAAGTATATATATATTGGATGTTATCGAAACGATTCGAAAACGTGGACAGGGACTCGATTCTTAAACGAGATACCGTGTTATTTATTTATCTCGTAATATCCACCGTCTTAAAGATATTACCATTGCGGTAAAGGGAAGAAGAAAGGGGGAGGGGACTGAATGGATGCGTTACTTTGCAAGAAAAATTACAGGGCGGATAAAAGTACTTTAAAGAGGGTGGGAGAGAAGCATCGAAGAGATTTCTTTTCGAAGCTTGGAACATTACTTCTCATTTGGGGGAAGAAAGTATTGCAATAGGTTGAGAGACACTGCATAGTTAAACCCTCGGCGGGAAGAGGAGCGGTGGGTGGGCCACGAAGAGGAAACGGTCGCCATTTCCTGGTGACGCGAAGACTCCCAACCCAATCCTGAACCATCAACTTCCAACGACGAGTACGGTCTCACTTGCGGCCATCTATTTCTCCGAATATTTCTCCCGTGGAGCGAGAATATTCGGCGTTCAAAAAAACTCCTCCGCTAATATCGCCCTCCTTGACAAATTGTGTGAAGCGTTCACGTTCGAGTATAAATTCCTATGTTCTCGTCAACGATTTGTCTCCACGAGAAAAGAAATTGAACTTGGCGTTAATTAATTAAACTCGATGCATAATGTAAACGCGGTGTTAAACGTGGCGCTTTATCTCTGGTGCAATCTAGGAAACGTTTCGATTTTGAAATCGTTCAACCCGAATATAAATATACTCGAACTTGGTCGACGTAGTTCGTGGAGAATTCATTTCACCGTGAAGCTTTGCCACCACCGTATATTATGATTCAGATCAGAGATCAAGAGGCCATCGATGGAAAATATTAAAAATTACCAACGTTCGATTCGATTGGGAGGAGAGCTCGGCCGAAAACGAGGGAAATTCTCCAACAACGATATTTCTCGCCAGCAGCAACAACAACGACACGCGAGGCAACGAACGATTCGGTGATGGAGCAGCATCGCGATAAATCGGTAAGACGCGAATTGTTATTCGTTCCTCGTCGAGATGGGGAAGGAAAGCACAACAAGTGACACGCAATTCCGATAGGTGAATTTGAAATGGCCGGCAAGCCGTGTTCCAGCCCGCTCGTTTCAGCGGTTGGCGAAGGTAAAGCGCGCTGAAAATAAATTATGCACGCACTTCGCGTACGAATGCGCACGGTTAGTTGGCCGCCGCTTTTCACGGGAAACGGCTTAACCGAGGGGAAAGGGTGAAGCGGCGTGCCGAAGAGAGACAGTATGCAAAGGGTAAAAGAGGCGAACGCGAGGGGGAGAGGGTGGGTGGTTCGCGCGGCATGGAATGGGCGGTGGCGGAGGACTGCAGGAAACTGAAACGTGGCCAAATCGAAATTAACTCGCGCGTAACAAAGCCGCGACTGAAATATTAATTATCTGAAAATTAGTTGGATATGGGTCACCAGACGGTGAGTTATGCGGCTTGTACGCGCGACCCTTCCCCCCCCCCCCGTAAATACGTAAAACGGTAGAACCACCGCCGCTTTTTTCTCATCTCCCTCCTGCTCCCACCTCTCTCGCCACCATTGTGCCGAAAATCCATCCGTCGCGCGGTTTGCATCCCCCGTCCGCCACGGGATATAAACTTTCTCGCGCCAAGGACATTTGTCTCTCTCTCTCTCTCTCTCTCCCTCCCTTCTTCCTCCTTCTCCCTCGCCATCCTCCCGCGTGCATGCGCGGCCCACCCTATCCCACCCGGCGCCGCGTTAACTTTATCAAAGTCGGTTCCAGGTAGGCAGCTATACGGCAGCCGGGCGAACGCGTCCGGTTTGTCCGCAACGTTTCAATCTGTCCGATGGATTTTACCGCACCGGAGGAAAAATACTAGGAGGAGGTGGCCTCCTCGTTGAATTACGATCTTCGCTCCCCTCGCCCGCCTCGTGTATCGTTGATTTGGTCGCGAGCGCGAGCGAGCGAGCCAAGGTGAGAGTATTCGACGGTTCGTTCGGAGGAGGAGGGCGGGTTTTCCTCCTCCCCCTCCCGTGTTACCGAGATTAACTCGTCACTGTCCGGAAACCCGGTAATATACGTATCTGCCCGACCTCTCCGCTCTCCCCGACGCTCCCCATTTTTCCACGCATTTTCGTTCTGAATCTTGCACACCGGACGAGTGATTGATGCCGTTCAAGCATCGCGTATCTCTCCTCCCTCCGCTCCGAGAATGACGTAGCTGACACGAATCAATCAACCGACGTACGTATTTACGAGTCTTACGCGAAATTACGCGCTCCAGATTAATTAGAGAGGAATTATATATATGTGAATGTGGATGGAAAATGGAAATTCTACGATTTTCCAAATGTTATATTTATTTATTTATACTCGAATGTTTCAAGCTTGGAAAAGTATAGTTTTTCTTCGCTTCGTTGCAGGCAGGCACGCCGCGTCTACGACATCGAGAATATTCCTAGTTGCTAGTTCAGTTCGACTTTCTTGCGACAAAGTCAGTCGAGGGACTGACTCCCTGGAAACGAGGGTGAGCGAGGTCGATGATATTTGGGAACGTTTACAATTAAAGGGGCGGGGGGAGGGGGAGGGAAGGAAGCAAAAGAGCGTCGTGGAAACTGGCGGTGGTCGCTCGGGGGATCCCAAGTCGTAACACACATGGTTTGTTCACACGTATAAATGTTCGGAACCTTAAGTATACACGAGGCCCGTGTGTACTCGGCGTCTAACAAGGGATGGCGCACACAATCACGGCCGCTGCTAATGGAAATAACACACACCTGAGTTGCGCTAACTAACATTTAGTTCGAACATGGCGTACAGATTCTGTTTGTTTGATTGTTTGCCAAAAGCCCGCAAATATTGGTCGATCCATTTACCATGCACGTTGCGCCCATCTCGTGGACGCGCGTAACGCCCGTGTTACGTTGCCTCTCCGCAATCGTAGCCCGGCTTTTTAAAGATATTCAGTCCAGTTTCGTTTCAGTTGCGTCTTTCCGCGAGGATTACGAAGGTCGAGGGGAAGCCGAAACTTTTTCATCTTGATCTTGAAACTCGTTGCGTAGAGAACGGTTCTCAATTTCTATCTATCTAAGAAAAAGAAGAAGAAGAAGAAGAAAAGAGGCGAAAAAAGAGGAGGGGAGGCCGTTGTTTCTCATCGTTGATTTCACGGGTTGGACGATGAAATAATGAAATGAATATCCGGGGGAGACTTTCAAACATCTATCCACCCCCCTCCCCCCGCCACGGTTTCGTTTTTTCCGTTGTAACCAGAAAATACGGTGTTATTTGTCGGAAGTCATTGCCTCGCTGGAAATTTACCACCGAATCTGTGTGACCGCGGACTTTCTGCCCGGACGATGTAATAAAAGCGGGGAGGGGAGCAGGAGGAGCAGGAGGAGGAGTAGGGGGAGGGGTTGAAATGTAGCGAGTCAAATTACACAAACGAGAATTTATGAAACGGCCACGCGAGTACGACTGGTGCGTCCAATGCGTCGCCTGATGGTCTCCACGGCTACTCCCCTCCCTCCATCCGACCACCACCCCCTCCCTCAACAAATGGCGCAAAATTAAGTTTTATTCCCCCTCCCCCTCCTCCTCGTATTTCCTAACCGCCGTTAAAATCGTCGTCGTCGTCTCTCTCTCTCTCTCTCGAATAATTAGATGCGTAAAAAACGGCGGTTAGGACGGAATAATTTCTGTTTCGTAGGTGGGTGGAAACGAATGAAAAACGTTGGCTCAACGTTTTTTCTAACTTTGGCCAGTTTGTTTATTACGGTGGGAATAAGTTGTGTTCCGCGCGTTTTTTTTTTTCTTTTTACGCTCGTCTAACTCCTTACGTTCTAATTTTCATTAATCAGGGAGGGGACGAGTGGGAAGGGAAAAATATCATAGTTGTAATTACGTTACGTGAAAAATTAGAGATCCTCCAAAATTCTGTTTTTGCGCGACCTCCCCCTCAGCCTTCCTCTCCTTACTTTTCTTAATTTCGTCCGTTTCAACTTTTTGTAACAAGCGAATACATCTATCTATCTATTTATCTCTATCTTCTCGCCATTCCCTCTCGTATGAACCAGCACGATATATATATATAGAAGAATGAAAACAATTTAATCGAATCGAACGAGCAATATTCATCCCCCTATAAATTAGAGACTTTTGATCGCGATATTATATATCCCTATTTACCTCCCTCCTCCGACACGAAAATCACGATATAATTAAATCTTAATTATGACTAAAATCCCCACGTTTGAAACGCGGCATCGATCGGCCAAATATTCGATCGGAGCGGATCGGGTTGGAAAAACCGATCGCGAAATTCTTCGGCTCGTAGGCCGAGGAGGGGTGGAATTCCCGGGTGCGTGGAACACGGTGAAAATAGTTTGTCCGCTTTGTTCACCCGTTGCCTGTCGCCACGCAATTTTCATAGTGTTCGAAACGGGGAGGAGGGGACGACGTATTTCGCCGAAAGTCATTATGTCAGGAAAAATTTCACGAATCCGCGCTGCACGGTGGCGGTGGCGGTGGTGGGTTTCTCGACCGGCCGTGTAATAAAGGGGATGAAATGCACTGAGTCAAATTACGCCAACGAGAATTTATGAAACGGGGAACACGAGCACGTCCGGTGTGTCGAATGCGTCCTCCTCCTCCTCCTCCTCCTTCTCATGGACAATCCGAGCCTCCGTCCGCGCTCGCGTCACCCACACGACGACGATGCCGCAGAAACGGAGCCAGTTTTTGTATTTCACCGCGATCCAACTTTCCTTTGTTGTCGTGATCCACGGGCTCTCCTCTATCGACAAGTCTTGACGTGATACGAGTTAACACCCGCGAGGGATGGAACCCGCCGTTGCGAAAAGTTGAGTTTGAAAAGTTGGAGAGTTGAATCTCCATCCCATGATAATTTCAATTTCGGATAATTATTTATTATTAGGGGAAGAGGCTGACGAACTCGACGATTTTTTTCTATTTTTTTTTTCTATCGTCATCGAATCGAAGCATCTTCGCGGCGAAGATATTTTATTTCTTTGGAGAATCGAGGATAAATTTAATCGATCGACGACCACGTGTCGAGGATAAGTCGGGGAGATTTTACGATACTTATCGAGTCAACGCGTGTATCATGTTTTTGTTTCATTTGCAACGGATCAGCACAATTAGATTCGCGTATTAAGGAAAATGATCTATGACTCTCTTTTCCCTCGAAGGATTCGATAAACTTCGTTTCAAAAACTATTTTCCAAGTTTTAGCAGGATCGGCTTAAAAGGTTTTATCGCTATGACAAGGAAGAAATGGAAAAAAGAAGGGAGAGAAGGAGTTCAAGGTTATCCACCGCAATCGTTCCTCCCTGTTCCTCAATTAGACATAGCGTATCCTGTCCCCCGCCCTATTTCACCAACCAACTTTGACAACCGAGTCCCCAAACTTTCCGCGACTTTGTTCATTCCTTTGGTTCCCTTCCCTTAAACCATCCCCGGCTATTAAGTTCCCAACTTTCTAACCTTCTATCGAAACTCCCTTTGTGAAGCTCGATAACCTTTTATCCTTCTTCAACGCCGAAGAAATTTCCAGGGAAATTTCTTCTTTTTTTTTTTTTCTCCTTTTTCATAAAATCGAAGAACGGAACACGCGGCGAAACAACACGTGCGATTATATTTTATCAAAAATTGAAGAAGAAAGAAACAAGGTGTTTTCTTTTTCTCGTTTTCTCCTCTCTCGAAAACGACAACCCACGACGATGCTACATATATATATGTATACATACATACACATATAAAACGGGGAAAAATAATTTGCTTGAAAGATACGAAGGAAGGAAACGTTAATTCCGTACGAAATGTAAAAGCATCGCGGAACTTGCAAAATATAAAAAGGAGTAAAAAAAGAAAAAAAGGAAGAAAAAAGAAGAAGAAAAAAGGAATAAGAGCAAATACTGTCCGCATATGTCGAGAAAAACTCTAGTTCGGAGTGGTCCGCCTTCAAGTTTTTAATTTAACTTTCTGCTACTAATGAATGAATTTTAGCAACTTTAATGCAAACATCAATTTAATTTGCATCGTAAATTAATTGCCGTCCCTAACTAACACCGCCGCTTTTATATATACACATACCACGTTTCTAGAAGTCGTAAAAAAAAAAAAAAAAAGAAAAAAACCGTGCGCGTAAGCACTTGCCTCGCGTACTATACTGCTTTTGTGGGACTTGTGAACATCGTGTAATAGACACGACATGATATAGACCCTGCAAGATTTCAACCGTTTTTTTATTCCCCGTAAAACGAGTCGCGAGTGTCGAGTGGCAATACGAATTGAACCGTAAAAATTTATTTTTAAGCACCTGACATGTTTACGTTTTCTGTGCACGGAACGCTCGGGTAATCTCGAATAATTTCCTAGTATAAAGGTAAAAAAAAAAAAAAAAAAGAAAGAAAGAAAATTAGCACAAAAGTATAGTCTGATTAAAAAAGGAGCAGAATTTTCAGAAATCGATATCATTCAGAAACCCAAACCTGTTGTTATATTCTTCCTACTTTCCGAAACGGATCCAATCGATAATTCAAGCATTTTTAAAAGGGGGGGGAAAAAAAGAAAAAAAATCCATTTCTCACGTTCCCATAAATCCGAAAGATAACTCGGTTTCACGAAAACCTTGAACGCGACCTTACGGCTATTCGAAATCACGCGAATCGATCAGAGGAGAACGTACGCCCGAAGGGAGAGAAAAAAAAAAAAAAAAAACAAAAAGAATCGATCCTCCACTTTCTCCTCCTCTTTCCGCCACTTTCGACCATTCGAATCAATCGAATTCAGTTACTCCTAGCAAGCCTCGCGTGGAAAGTTAGATAGTCCGAGGAACACCAGAAAGAAGAATAAAGAAGAAGAAGAAGAAGAGGTCTAGAGATTGACCAGGAGAAGAAAGAAGAGGGAAGATCACGGTTAGGTTAAGGGAATATTAAAGATGGAGTGTTGAAACAGCAGGGTAGGGGGAAGAACATGCGACCAGAGGAGAGAGAGAGGGGCTTCTCTACTCGCCCTCATTTCGTATTCCGTGGAACAACTCCGCTCCTCCCTATCTATTACTCTCCCACTTCCTTCTCCTACTGGTGCTACGTTTCGCGTTTCGCCTCCACCGATTTATGGATTCGAGAGCCATCGAGAGCCCGGGTTTGTTGTTACGAGTTTGTTGTTGTCGGCGGCCGTGTCCGAAATTATCAAGCCTCTAAGCCGGTTAGCTTGCTGTCAACTCCCTCCTTCTATTTACCCTCTCTCGTCGAGATCTCCTTTACCCGGCCAAGTGTATTTTCAAATAGCATCCTGAGAGAGGAAGAAAAGGGAGGGAAAAGCAAAAGAGGAGGAGATAGAGTATCTCCATTCTCCTACTCCCCCACTCCCCATAATATCTCTCCTTTGAACTCGTGATGAGAAAAACTAGAGAGGGGTAAAAAAAAAAAAAAAAGCAAGCATGCCGCGCTCCTACCCTTTGACCCGTGCAAAGTAGACCGACGTACACTTGCAAAAACTCCACGGATGAACGAGAACTGATCTTTCGTGTATCCTTGCCGGCCCGCCTCAATTTTTCTCCCGATTTTCGACCTTCGGGATATTTCGAGGCCCTGTTTGTCGGTTGATGAAATGATTCGTTCTCGCGTTCACGAGATTTACGTTATGCCCGGCCGCGCGTGTTCGTTCCATTATCCAAGAAGACAAAGGATTCGTAATGAAATTACAAGCGGATATGCGAAACTTGACGTCGTTAAGTTCCTTCCGCGCTGTTAATTTGAACTTAACGACAAGCGGGAGTTGCGAAACAGGGGGGATCGAATCGATCCTTTTATCGAGCGATAAATAATAACAATAAAGAGGAAGGAAGAAAAAATTGCTAGAATCGAATTCATTCGTTTCTTCGTTGAAAAAATACTTTGTCGAAAATGAAAATTCCAGGAATCGAATCGATCGAGTGTCCTTTATCGAGCGATAAAAATGAGAATTAAAAAAGAAGAAGGAAAATTGGGAAAATTGAATTCGTTCGTTTCTCTTCAGGGCCTCGTTGAAAAGATACTTACTACTCGGTGAATTTGGAAATTTTATTGGAAAAATTCGAAAACGAAGATTCGAGGGGAAATGGATAATGGGAGGGGACGGTAAAATATTCCAACTCGTCAAATGTCAGTTTCGCTTTAAGTTAAGGAGGCGGAGTGTACTCTCTGTCTTCTGAGAGGGGGCGTCCCTTGAAACGGACGTCCAAGTCGTCGCGTTGAATTATCTAATAGTGGAAATAGATTGGTAGTCGTCGATCTGCAAGAACGGCTAGATCGCATATCACCGGAGAGTCGGATGAGATTGTCGTTCCTGAAGGGTAAAGCAATTTTGCGAGCATCAGCTTTCGCTGTATCGTATCGGTAGCACGGTTTCGCTTAAGACATCTGCCATCGCACGGCGAGAAAGGCCTTTTATCCTCGTTGACACGTTCGTTTTCTTTCCAACGAGTGCATTTCTTGCATTTTAAATTATCGATCCGCCTCTCGTTACGATGAGTTTCGATGAGAATTCTTTTTTTTTTTTTTTTTTTTTCCCAAAAGAGAAGAGAATTTGGACACGACAGATGGTCTTCGATCGACGAAGTTTTCGATTTAATCAACTTAGAGTATCTAAGTTGTGACCGTTTACAGTTCGCAAACTTATAATTGGTGCAAGAGTCGAGGCAGATCGACTCCTTTGTTCGATCGAGCCTTGCCTTTTAAACTTGTACAAAATTTCATCAATCAACAGGGATTATACATCGTTCGAATCTACATTTCCTGTATATTTATCTTTGTTATTGCACCGAGGAAAGATTAAAATTTCACGGTCGTCACGATGAGTTCCGAACAACGAGAATCGAGGGAACGATTGTTGTGGACGATTCGTTGATTTCGAGAGAGAGTTTGTGAAACGTGCATAATTTCAAACGCATCGAGCCTTCCAAATTACAAATTGACGGAATTACAGAGGGACGGCCACCGTTATTATACCGTATTAATGATATTTGTGTAATGCGAAAATAATACTCCGTTTACAATTCGCCGAACAATGAGACCGCTTACCATTCGCGTTTGAATATTAATCGATGAAAACTCTTTTCGCGTCTATTCGATCGTGCAAAGTGGGGGGGAAAATGGGGTATCGATTTCACTTTGACCGAAACTTTGTTCGATCAAATTTGAAAGATCTCTCCGATCTCGAGTGTTCAACCGATCGACGAAGGGAACAAGAGGATCGCTCGTTTGTCAACTCGATTACTTGCCACGTTCATACGCGTATTACGCGTGGTTTAAAAACTCGAAGTAAATTGCTACTCGATATCTGCGAAAGTGATATCAAAAACCCTTCGAAACTAGTTTGAATCTACTCTGTGCTACAACACTCGTCTCACGAATGAATCATTGGAACGGAATAACAGTTGCTGATGAGTAAAAAGGGGAAATATAAATATGGAAAAGATAGGGAACGTAAGAGAGAATAAGAGAGGAAAGAACACGCATCGAGTTTGATTAATATTTGTCACGCGAATGCTGCAAAACGTTGAAAACGTTTCGTAAAACGATAAAAATTCAATCGGCACGAGTGAAAATTAACGAGTTAACCGTTCCTTAAGAAACCTTCCTCCTCTCCTACCAACTCTTAACAGCTAATTAATATTCTAACATTAGTTATAACATTTTTGCATCACGATTCTTTTTCCAACAAAAAAATTAATAACCTTCCCCAATCCTCAGATATCTCTGCCAAAAACTCGGATTTAAATCGTTAACTATTTTCGTCGTGTCGAAACATTCTCGAACGAGAGAGGGAACGAAAGAGAGTCGGTCGAAATCAGATTTTCCTCGTACGACACGAACGAACGGGCGGGAAAAAAGGTGGAGCGAAAAACTCTGGGCGTTAATTTTCCGCAACAACAGCAACAACAACATTGACGGTACGTGGCGCGCGCGCAACAAGCACGAAGCCACGCGTGCTGGGAAAGAAAAACCGATCTCTTCTCCCCTCGATCGAAGAGATCCCGATGGAATGGATCGATCGGAGAATCAACCTTTCATCCCGATCCGAGTTTTCCACCCGAAACTTGTCGCTTTGTCACCGAGATTTCGGCCAATTTGCGGATTATCCTCGATCGAGGATTTTAATAGCGCGGGTTCGATGCACGTGCAAACAGGGGAGGAGGACGGGGGGGAGGAGAGGGCCATTTACACGTTCGAAGAGGAATGCCGGCCGCTTGCGCGCGAAACACACGCGCGATACGCGTCCACTTGGTCCACCCTTGATGGCGGAGCTTCTGTACGTGGCCCGGAGGGGGAATTTCGTTGGAATTGGAATAAAAGTAATTAGAGAGGCGTTCGTGTCGTCCTGTAATTAGTTTGTGCGCGCACTTTCCTAAAACTAATGCGATTCTTGCGACAGTGTCGTCCAATTTTCGTGGCGCGGGTATCGCGGTTATACCACGGAATCTGCCCGTTTATCTGCCCGGGCAAAAATGTGAAAGGGGGGGTGGGGGGGGTTGTAGGCAGCGAGGGAGCACGATTAGCTTCTCCCCACGTTTCCACGTTTTCTTAATATTCCCGTTAACCGAAGGTGGTCGAGTTTGAGCGGAGTTGTATCTTTCGCGCGAAAGATCGAAAGAAAATTTTAACGGAGTTGCACGTGAAATTGTAATATAGGAATGTGTTATCCGGATAGAAAATATGAGAAATTTCGAAGTAATTAATATTTGCGAGGTAGTTGGGAGCAGTTGGCGGATGATTGATCGGGTTTTAAGTATTCGCATTCAGTAAAACGTGAAATACGTTCAACCTATATATCGAAACGCGATTGAGACGAGACCAAACTATTCTCAGCAAACGGAAATGCATGCTTACATCCTGCAGTTTCACTCAACAAGACCATTACTCCACCTTACTATTATTCTCTGACCTACTTACGCCGCATCCATTGTCAGTAAAACCTGTTTAACTATCTTTATCCACGCTGCTGATCTCTATTTCTTTTTGTCATAACCTAGACTTAAACCTGCTGTATAACGAAGCAACTTTTCTCTCTCTCTCTCTCTCTCTTTATATACTTCTTTTCCTTCTTATTTCTCCACCGTGCACGTATCAAGTACGCGGATCGAATTGAATTCGTAGAGAATTCTGTGAAAAATAACGAACAATCGTATATATTTTAAAAATTAAAAAAAAAAAAAATGTGTGTATATCTAAAAATAAGATATATTACTTACTCTTACTAACGCGCGAGGATCGAGGAAATTTATTTAAGAAACGGAGGAGATTCTTTTTCGCTCGAGAGTGTGGCAACAAGGCCGAGGATGGCGCTCGCGAAACGAAAGGGGATGGAATAACGAATTAAATTTGAAACGGATCGACTCGACGAATCGCAACAGCGGATAATTCAAATATCACCTCCGTGCGTCGTCGAACTCTCTCGACTTTAATTTAAAATCTACGCAGCCAGGTAATGGCGAAAAAGATCGCGTTACCACCTCGGCTCGTCTCGTTCCGAGTTTACAAATATTCTCCCGATACGATTCTTTGGATTCTTCGCCGCCCCCACTCGATCCATCCTCGTGTTTACCCTCGTAATTTCCAACGAAAGCTGTTTAATTTTCGCGAAGGCTTAAACTACGCGGAACGAAACGTTTCACGCAACGGTGATTCATAGTCGGTGCCTCCTCGCCTCCATTGTTTTCTCTCCGTGTACAAATCGCTATTAGTTTATAAATAGAAACCGGGACTAATAAATTTGCGCGACAATTTAAGATCCTCCAGGAAAGGCGATTACTCTTCCTCGAAAACTCCACGATCTCTCGATAAACGCGCGTTATTTTTCTCTGCATAGGAAGGAATAATCATTTCACTTCCAAATCCGTTGAAAGCTAAACGACGAGCGCACGTGTTATTTCAACAATAGACACGGAAACTTCGATTATTAGGAGGAGTTTACAGAAACTGCGTATAAGCGTTTCGAAAACAAATTTGCCCTCGACTTTCGCGCCGAGTTAACGATTCGTTCGAAGGTTGCCGCTCATTACGACGGGCGAAACGAGAATGAAGTCACGGGACCATAAATCTACGCGTAGACTGTTTACGCGGCCGAGGAACGCCCCGATCCGTTCTCTCCTCCGAACCAACGTTTTCGTTTCCTTCTTGCGTTTCATATTCGACCGGGTTCGAAACCGGGTTTTCTCTCTGTTTTTAAGCGCAAATTAATCACGACAAAGGTAATGGCCAGGAGCGGGATTTTGCCCGCGAATAATTGATAATTTCGTACGGCGTTTATCGCTTTACGCGAGTCTTTCTTCCCTCCTCCTCCTCCTCCTCCTCCTTTTCCTCCTCGATATTATTATTGCGCAATATAATAATTATACCCGCGGCTATTTAAAATCCCTTTTGAATTTTAATCGCGTCGCTTCTCCCGACAATCCACGTTTTTGCGATCGTATTTAATATCGCGAAGCGAAACGGAAACAAATTTTTGATTGCGAACGCGCATCACGCTAATTGGTCGACAAATTGCCAATTTTTACCACCACGTAAATATTATCGCGTTGCGAAACATTATTCGCGTTAATTGTAACGATGAAGATAAATATCTCGTGAAAAATCGTTTCCGCCCGATGAAAACCGGGATCGACGATAAGAGGAAACGTTAGAGCGAAGCAGATTCGAGAAAAAAATAACATCCTCGCTCGAGGAGACGTCGAGCAATAAGAAATCTTCTCCGTTTTTTATCCGTGAACCGCGACCACGATCTCAACTGGCGAGAAATAAATTAAACCCGTTTCAGGCCGATATCGGGCAAATTCAACACCGCCATCAACGTTAATAACTGTGAAACGATATCCAAGCGAATCTCTAATTCGACCGTCTTCTTCGATTCGACGAAGGCATAAAAGGGAGCGAACGTACGTAAGGGACGAGGAGGAGGACGTTTGACGTTAATTGCACGGCTCCGATGGGCGAAGAAGAGCACGGCTCCCCCGCCCTTCCTTTCTTGGTATCATCGACAAAGACGGGTTAATCCGTTCCGCGCTATCGGGCGAGCCGCTCGCGCGACGAATGACAATGGAGGTAGACAACAATGGCGGAAGAAAGAGAACGCTCGCTCGAGGACGAGAATAGGAGGAAGACTGGAAAGAATCGAAGGCGGGGAGGAAGAAAAAGAGGCGAAGAAAGGGAGAGAGAGAGAGAGAGGGAAAGAAAATCCGGCAAAGAAAAATCGTGGTCGGGTCATTCGTGTAACCCGCGGTTGTTACGCGGATTCAACCTCTCCCGCGGAGAGGATTGGAGAGGTTCGATGACCACGAGGGACCAATGCACCTTGGCCAAGTTAGGGATAGACGGCGGAAGGGATGTAAAAGGGCGACGTAGCGAAGGACGTAGCCCGGGATAATGGTCGGGCGGGCGCCTTCTTCTTCTTCTTCGGGAAATTAGAGGAGGAGGGGGGGCGAGTTGAACATTCGAGAGAGGATTAAATGGCAAAATATCACTCAGAGAGGCGCATCGAGCGGTTGGAAGCTCCGGCATTTGAGAAGAGAACGATGGCTGCTACGTGACCAAAATATTCCGATGTCGGTCTCGCGAGGGATGAACGGGGATGGAAGCAGCCAGGGGTGGAGAGTTACGAGGGAAGATGAAAGAGAGGGAGAGCATCCACTCTTCACCGACCCTGAATATATATAGGGAAAATATCGTTGCCTAACGAGAGAAGAGGACCTTGACCACCGGTGTGCAGTTACAGGTAGGAAAGATCGCTTTGGGACACTTATATCGAATTTCTGGCAAATCGTGCGAGAAAATTCCGCTGATAAAAGTTACACATGCACGTCCCGCCTTGTCACGTGATAAAGGGCTCGAGACAATAATGTATCGTTGGTAAGATATTTAATTAAACAAACGCGACTTAAAAACTCGATCGAATCTTATTAGAATTAAGAAAAGTTCGAACGTAGATTCTCGCCTTTTAATTTACGCTTCTCGAATTATCCCGATACGACTTCCGGTTGTCGACGAGATATCGAAAGGAAAGGATAATTTTTAATCGTTTACCATCTTCGTCCTGACCTATACCAAGTTCCAGACGACTGGCAGACGCGATTCCTGGAAATGGTACGCACTTCCAGGATAGTTATAGGTCAGTGGGTCCCATTCGTTCGCGAATCTTAAGCGCTATGGAAATTTTCAATCGTTTTATCTCGGCAACCGATCGAGATATCGGGATGAATAAAAAAACGAGTTGAATTGCACGGTTTTTTCTACGCTCTAAGTAGATTTTGATGACAAAATTTTCAATTTTTACACGAAAAATCGAAATGTATGGAATTTTGAACGTTGATTGAACCACGCGATTGACTCGAATTGACGCGATGACGTAAAATATGCAGAGAAATCAAATTTACCTAATATCGTTTCATGTTACGTTATTTGTATATTTTGTGATATTAGTTTTTCCGAGATAAAATTTCCCGAAATAAACGATATTAAACTTATGGCGGACTACGAGTTACGATAAACGAATTAACTTCTTCCTTATTAAGTTATAGTGTTGATCGTTTGTCCAAATTTTTTTTTTTTTTTTTTTTATTTCATTCGATATTATTAATTTCACGGTTTATATTTCTGGCGGGAGTAAAAAATTTGCACGTACTAAATAAAAAAACTGCGCATATTCCGAGAAATTTTTATAGATGGAAAAGATAATATTTTCACGCAAGAACGAAAGAGAAACAGAATATTCGTATATGCAATATTTCTGAAATATTAAAGTTTGCTTTTTTTTTTTTTATTTTCACTGAAATTCTGCCTTCGTCAAATAATGATAACACACAAAGATAGATATACACGATTTTATGAATTGCGCGAATCCAGTTTCTGGCTCTCCGTTTCATCAAGTTCTGTTATTGATCTCACATCATAGAAGACAATATTCCAATAAAATATCAATTGCAAATACGAAACAAGCTTGCACGAATCAATCAAACGATTTTCTCGTTACCATCCCATCCGCTCTAAAAGGGGCGCACATAAGATCCCCTACACGGATGAAATATTGTTGTTAACGCGTTTTCAACTCGGTCATCACAAAATGTTAAACATGGACCGGTCTCGTCGTACTAAAAAAACTAGATCCACGTTTGATCCACGTACCGATTTTCATTTGCGAAAAATTATTTTAGGCAAAAAAATTGCAGCCCGAGTGCCATTCAAACAGAATATATCCGTACATTTAGCGTTTCACTCGGCTCTTTGACGTTCGGTAATCAGACATTCGCCTCGAAAAAACAAGCCACGTTTGCAATTACGATACGTCATACCCAGCGAAATAAAATCGAACAGGTTACAAAAAATAAAAACTGTTTAAGCAACTTAATGAATCCTTTATCCTTCTTAAAACGCCTAATTTTCGCTCATTAATTTACGTTACGAAGAATTCCTGAATAAATTCCCCAAAAATTCGCTCGATCCAAAACGAGACACTTGTTAACATCTACCGATCCCTTAATTCTCTTCCCATACGTATACACATATCAACCTCCCATTAACCGTTATAAACTGCATCCTCCCTCCCTCCTTGTTTTTCTCGTTTCCGTTCCGCGAGAGGAATCTCATTTCCCCGCGTAACCGACCCGCATTTTCACCTTTAACGAGCGCCGCGAAGAATAACGTAACGCGCTAAATTAACAATTAAGACTTAAACGGGTGGTAATTAAGAGGCGGCTTCAGGATCCAGGCGCGATTCCAGGCTAAGCCTGGAAGGGAAACGAATCTGCAAGACGCGGTGGACCGTGGAGACGCTCTATCAAGAGTAGGGAGGTGTTGAGGAGGGATCGACGAAGGAGGGGGGAAAGGAAAAAAGAATTGGAACGAAGGCGAGGAGACAAAAAATTCGGATGTTTGCGAGGAAAAAGGATAATGCGAAAGGGCTCCCCTTAATTCGTTCTGTGAGTGCATCCAGTTTGAGCTCGAAACTATTTCTTCTCGCGTCGTGAGTGCGACACCTTCTTTTTTTTCTTTTTTTTTCTTTTTCTCCTTCTCTCCGATTCCTTCCTCTCTTTCGATTCGCGAGTGAGAGTGATATTCGAAAGCAATTATACGGATAAAAGTTGTTTGTCTGGGGGACGGCGGGCTAATCATTTTCGAAACCGGTAAATTTAAGCTTTGAAAGTTAAATGAGAGAGAGTGGAAACAAAGTGGACGTTCCGCCGGTTTAAATCTTATTTAAACTCGGGGAAATTAAATTTATCCGCCGACGAAATGAGCTAAAACTTATGCCAAGTATCTCGAGCTAACGTTAATGGCTTATCAGTCAAGCGTTCGGCCCGATAATCTAACTCCAAAATTCTTCCTTCCTCCCTTTCGCGACGCTCGTTCACCCTTTCGTCCATGCTAAAATCCTCGCAGGGGACAAAGAAGGAAAGGAGAGAAGAAGTGGAATAAAATAAAGAAGCCACCTACAGATATATGGATCGATACATTCGAATTGGAAAACCTTTCTGATATCTCACGTTTTAACGAAACGAATTCAATACCGCTTGATCGCGAGATTCTTCGAGAGATTTTCGCGGTGAAAATCTTCCCTGTTTCCCGGCCGAGCTTATTAAATTTACAGCCGCTTAACGCACGGAGACGCGGCGGAACGGGTTGGGCGCGGGGAGGAGAGAGGGGATGCAAACAGGCGTGGTACAGCGAGGAATTAACAGGTGCAATAATAGTTACATAAAACGGTGGCTGCGCGAGCGATGAAATTCCCCTAATCGAATAGTCGCTGCCTCCTCCCTTAATAACCGTAACAGCAGAATCTCTGAGAAGCTCGGTCAATCAATAAACGCGAAAGTGCGAATACGTCTGAGAATGAAACTCTCGAGGGTTGTTCTACGAAAATACCGCATCGAGGGCGCCGCTTCCGTGCCGTGGAATCCATCGGTGAAATTCCATTTGGCGAAATTCGAACGAGAAATCATTCTCTCTCTCTCTCTCTCTCTCTCTCCCCCTCCTTAACCTGGAGCTTAATCTCGAATCTCGTAAAACTGGACTGGTTCGTTTCCGTTAAAATTATCAGTCAAATCGTGTGTTCGTTCGAAAAAAAAAAAAAAAAGGAAAACGACGAAGTATCGCACGGTTCTCGTTGCGCACGGATAGCTCCCCTTTTCCGCGTGCCAAGGAGAAAGCTTATAAGCGTTTGTGACTGGCAAGCCTACCCACCAGATGCTACAAAACCGAGCAGAAGCTTTTTCCATCGATACGTCGTATGCCTCGAATAGGTTTCGGGCTCGATGCTTTTCGAATATTCGTTACGTCGGGAAATTTCGATACTCGAGTTGTAGTAGGTAAATCTACGAAATAAAATCGATCGAGAGAACCGAATACGGAAACGTGACTTCGTATCATAGAAGAGGAACATCGATAACGTTTTTCTTTTCTTTTTTTTTTCTACTCGATTATACTCTTTCTTATTGTTTTCGTATCAACGATTTATAATATTATGTAAATGATAATGATAAATTCTTTCGAGAGATAGATAGAGGCTCGGGTGTCTAGAAATCTTGGAGGAGGTCGAGCGATAACGAGAGATCGACGCGAGGTGGCAACCGATTTTTTTGGCGGCAGGAGGGGCACGGTTTATATTTCTCGCGCGAAACCGTTTTACGTAGAAGGGAGGGGGAAGGGAAGCGCCCGAGGGAGTAATACGCGGGGACCTGACCCCACAAATATCTGAGAGTATGAGTATAAAATTTTCGTGGCCACGGAATGGGATTGTTATTTTAAAATGTACAGCGCGAGAGAGCGCGATTAAATTGAGAGAGCGGATGGAACAAAGTGCAACGCATTTAGCGGTGGATATTGAAACTTCCATAATGAATATTTTGCGTTCTCATTTTTCTCATTCCCGACCCGGAAGAAAATTTAACGATCCTCACTCGATTTACAAGCCGAGAGCGATCCATGCTTAAACTATCTTCTCCAAGATGTATCTTTATTCGATCATACACCGTTGTTCGCTCGAAATCTGCATACGACGATATCTGAATTTTCTAAAAATTTCAGCTATCTCGTTTCGATACAACAATATCTGAATTTTGTAAAAATTTTTGAAATTAAAATTTGAGCTATCCTTATTCGACACGACAATATTTGAATTTTGTAAAAATTTCTGAAATTAAAATTTCAGCTATGCCGATTCGATACAACAATATCTGAATTTTGTAAAAATTTTTGAAATTAAAATTTGAGCTATCCTTATTCGACACGACAATATTTGAATTTTGTAAAAATTTTTGAAATTAAAATTTGAGCTATGCCGATTCGATGACAACAATATCTGAATTTTGTAAAAATTTTTGAAATTAAAATTTGAGCTATCCTTATTCGACACAACAATATCTGAATTTTGTAAAAATTTTTGAAATTAAAATTTGAACTATGCCGATTCGATGGCAACAATATCTGAATTTTGTAAAAATTTTTGAAATTAAAATTTGAGCTATCCTTATTCGACACAACAATATTTGAATTTTGTAAATATTTTTGAAATTAAAATTTGAGCTATCTCGATTCGATACAACAATATCTGAATCTTCTGTAAATTGTTGAAATCGAAGTTTGAGCTTGATAGAATTATTATACGGTAAACAACAGCAAAAGGAGAGGAAAAGGAAAAAGAGAGAAAGAGAAAAAGAGGGGAGTGATCGAGTATAGGAGGGCGATAGATAGATCGCTGACTACGAGGTTAGTAAGGTATTGTTTCTGCAATCAAAGCAAGACGCTTTACGAGCGACCTGCACGGCTCACGGACCTCTTTCCGTTTTAATTAAGATAAAGGCAATAATTCGAGGTACGAGTACGAGCCGGCTGGCGACAGTGGCCGGATTGTACGTAATATCGGGCTTCCGCGCAATCGGAAATTTACTGTTCATTTAAATTAAGATCTCCTCGGCCACACGCTCCCTCGAGCCAAAGTATTTCCATTATTAATTCGTTATTTTCCGTTGCCCCTGACCACCCTCCCGTTTACACCGAGGGCAAAGATCGACGAGAAAGAGAGAGAGAGAAAGGAAGAAAAAGAAAAAATCCAAAGGCCACAAAGCCGCTGATTTTTATCTAAATTTCAACGTGCACGAAAGCTGGTCGGTTACACACCGTTGCCACCGACGCGTCTCCCGGCTCGAGGAATCGGTTCCACGAGGGCCTGGCCAATTTTCACGTGGTCAAAAAGCGTGGTAAAATTTTCGTAACCACTCTCTGGTTAAAAGTTTCGATCGGTGCTTAACCGGCGAGTCGCGTGGTGGAAACGCGTGGTCCAGGAATAACGAGAGCTGTAATTCGCTTTACAGCTCGATCCTCGGTTTCGAGTGTTTCAAGTTTTTTAGCTTCGTTACTACTCCAACTCCGCGATGCGACGAACTTTTTGCTTTTCGACATCGGTGGGGGAGGGAGAGCCAACACTTTGCCCCTATCTACACCTCTCTCCCGTTCGCCCAAAGTTTGTTTAAATATCGTTCCTCCTTGAAAATTCGCTGGTAGCCAGATTCGTTGGTCGGATCGAGATCGTGCTCGATTTCGTCATTGTGTACTCGATAGAAATACATGGGATTGGAGATGTTTCTAATGGAGAGGATTCGAAAACTCGAAGGGATGATAAATTTTTCTTATCTGCGAGAGAAAAAGCTTGTTGATTAATTGACGCAAGATTGAAAAGATTCTTGGAACGAAACGATAATAACAAAGTAATAACGACGCGAGACGTTCTACGCGTCATATCCATTTAAATACATTTTTCAGATGAAAGTGAACAGAAAATGGAAAAGTTTTAACATGTTCCAGACAGTAGATTGAAATTTTTCAGTCGTAATCGTTCTCAAAACCAACGAATGAAACAATTTACCATGTTACTGGTGAAAAGTAAAATTAATCCTCCGTGAATTCATGTACGGATGCGTGTACGGTATGAAACGTAGCGCGAGTCTCTCCCCCTCTCTCCCTCTCTCGGGTTAAATTTAACGTAATTTTTTTTCACGTTTCAAGCGTTCTTAACTCGTGAATACATTGTATTAATAAAGCATAAAATAATCTCTACGGGACGTGCAATTTAAAAAAAAAACCTTTATCGCTCTATCCGAAAGAACAAAAGGTTTTTCATTTTCATTTTCGAAAATGACAAATTCATTTAAAAAAAAAAAAAAAAAAAAAGCATTCCTACAGCGTTCGATAAATTGAAATCGTTCAACGTGATTTGGATTATAGATACGTTTGTTGAAAATCCACGTTACGTGGATTCGAGCGTTTTTTTCTATTTTTCTTTTCCTCTTTTTTTTTTTCTTTTTTTTTTTTTTTTCTTAATCGCGTGGATTAAAACCGACAGCTGCATTATGCCTAACTCGGTACGTCATCGCGAAAGCTTTCATTCAGAAAAGTAAGTAGGTCGACAGTAGCGTGTATCGAAAAAGTTTAGCAGACGTTTCATTTCCTGTCCTCCAACCAACAACCACAAGGTATTTATTCCTTGTCCAGATCATTGAAACTTCTTCTTCTTCTTCTTCTTCTTTTTCTTTTTTTTTTTTTTTTCAACGGCATTTTTTATCCCCCTCGGCGCGATGTTATCCTCGCTCGCGTTAATTAACATTAGCAGGAAACTGTAAAGTATAAGCAACGTATTTCTTGCATTATCCCGTATTATCTGGAATCGTGCTCTGCGCGCGAGCTTTTAACGCTTTTTCTCAACGAGGGAATAAAGTCCACCAGTAATGGTGTATTATTTCCGTTTGGCGAGAGGACGGAATGCGGATCGAGGTTTCAAAAGATTCAAAAAAATCGGCACGCGGTTATTTCTCTGAGAATTCGTGCGGATTCAAACCGCGACGACGTTCCTTTGACGAATGCAACGAACGCGCGCGTGTATTAAAATATATGTTCGCACGCATTTTGCATTTCGGTTGCTTTTCCGAACAATTTCTATCTTCTCGTTTCACCGAGTCGAATCCGATCGGTATCAAGATTAATCGTTTTGTAATCTTTGAAAATCTTCTACGATCAAAGAGGAAAAGGTGAAAAGCGTTTCGAAAAGAATCGTGCAATTACAGAGAATCGATGATCGGACGAATGACGATTCAGAAAATAATAAATACGCATCGTGCTCGAAGCGTTGCGACTTGTAGGAGGATGGAGAGAGTATAACTGGCGTGCATTAAAGTAAAAAGATTGATGATGGCGCGTCCTCGATATATGTACACTGCTGCGAAACGTCGATGCAAAATCTTCCGTGACTCGCTAATGTTTTGTTACGGTTCTTGTTCCTTGGCACAAACGTTGATAGATCGTCTCGTTGACCAACGACGAGATCACCCAGAAGAACGAGGAGAATTCGAGAGATTTGTATATTTGATGAGAATGAAATTGAAAATAAAACTTGAATCTTATTCGAGATTATTTTTGCACGACAAAAAGAGCGGAGTGCAATTAGAAAGTTATAGATAAAAAAAGGTAAATTGATGGAATACAAATGGGACGCATTGTGTTATAGGAAGATGACGCAGGCGTGTTTAATATTCGTTTGTGCATGCAAATGCAATTCAACATCTGCTGATCAGACGAAATATCCGATGTTGTTATACTAAAAATAATTTTTGAATCGATCGATATTTAATTCCGTTGGAAAAATTTTCAACTTACGATCAAATAAAATAAAATAAAAACAATCCCTAGATTTTCATAATTTTTTATAATTTTATTTCGCGTCAAAAATTCTCGAATCGATGTTAAGAAGGGATTAAAAGTTTAAACTTTTCATCGTTTACTTCATTGGATAACGCAAATTGATTCAAAAAATCATTCACGATAGCCTGTATCGTATTCGACATCTGCTGATCAATTGAAACATCCGACGTTATTATATTAAAAATATAATTTTGAACTATCCACGTTTAATTTCGCTACAAAAACTTTAAACCCCTCTTATTGCTAGCATCGAACTTACTTAATCAAACGAAACAAAATATTCCCTAGATTTTCATAATTTCAATAATCTTGTTTCGCGTTCTCGAATCGGTGTTAAAGCTTAAATTTAATGAGCAAAAAAAAGAAAAAAAATTCGAAAATAAAAAATCGAAAAGAATGCAAATCGATTCAAATCATTCACGATAACCTTTATCGCATTCAACATCTGCTTGAAGTATCCGACATTATTATATTAAAAATAATTTCGAACTAATACGAAAATCGACGTTGAAAAGGGATAAATTTAAATTTTTTTTAAATTCTGAAAGCACGACTGCAAAGAAAAGAAAAGAAACGAAAAAAGGAAATAGAGCATCGAAAACAATGCGAACGGATTCAACCGAAAAAAGAAAAAAAAGAAAAAGAAATCATTCCTCTGTATCGCATTATGTACGAACGGAACCGAGTTGATAGATAGTTTCGTTGACCGACAACGAAGACGAAGCTCGTCCGTTGTCCGCGGAGGGAAGAGCGATCGGTGCATCGGGACGGGAGACAGTGGCAAAGAGGGAGGATAAAGAAAAAGAAGAAGGAGGCGTGAAGGACGAGGCGAGGTTAACGGGAAGACGGGTAGTTGGGTACCCTGCCTATTATTCACGCGCGAGATAGGTGCACCACGGGTTGGAGAGAGGGGGGTTGATCTAGCTCGATCTAGAAGGAGGGAGGCCAGACTTAGGAAGGTAGGTTAGGGGTTCGTGGCGAATTCTTATAAATCAAAACAGACACGCTATCCCGTCTCGTAGGGTGTTTCCACCCTTCCTGCGCCCGCCACCTACGCCTCGTTTGCCTTCTTCTCTCGCGCCGAAATCGAACCGAGAGATGCCCATCGAGAGTAGGCGTATCGAAGGGAAATTTCTTCAATGCCAATGTTATTATTAATTTCTCTTCACTCGTGGAAATTTGTTCCAACGAGTGCTACCGCTAATACCGGTTCAGAAATATCGGTTTTGTTCCGACAAATTTCTCCTCGCTCGCATTTTAATTTTATACTTCCCGCTCCATGCCCGTGTTTTCTCCTCGTGTTTCTCATCTTTCTCCGCGACTAACGACTTATCGCCCTTCCCCTCCTCTCTTTTCTGTTCGATAGCCCTGCACAGAGGAAACTACGTCACCGATATGACCGAGGTTATAACGGATATGAGAGGAGCGGATACACTGCTACTACTATAACGCGATACCATCGTTTGTAAACAGTAGGGAGCGCGTTTTAGCGGTGAATTTTTAATCTTATAGATGTTGCCTTAAAAGATGTTTATAAAATGGGTACGTAAAAGCTAGGAGAAGGGATATGGGCGAATATGTGTGCAACGACACGATCGTTTCGTGCGTACATTATTCGGAATAATCCGTTGATACTTTCCAGAAAAATAAATAAAAACGTTCTCGATCGAATGTTATCATCACTAGCGAGCCTCTTTCTTGCTCGACCCGGCAATAATCGAGGAATGCGACGAGAAATCGACGAGAAGCGAAAAGCTCGCGATCGCTGGCGGCTGCTGTTCCTTTTTTCTTTTTTTTTTTTTTTCGGCAGGTGGCGAAAAATAGAAAACAAAGCGAAGAAAACTTACGGGGGTTCTGGACGTGCACAGGAGACGGAGGGTTGGTTCGCGTGACGACAACCGGAGGAGGCATCTTGGCGTGCAACGCGGCCAGACACGAGTTCGCCACGTCGTAGATGAGATAGGCGCTGTAGTATCGGCCGGCGCTTCCTATTTTCAATTTATTCTTACCCACTGGCACCACCGCCATTTTCGCCACGTCCAAACCGCGACGGATATGTATATATATATATGTATATATATATATATATACACCAAGCAAACTGTACACAACCACAGTAAGTAAGTAACACGCGTGCACGAGAAGAGGCGTTTTGCCTTTCGTTCCACCGATTACTACTTTTTCTCGGCCGACGAGGCTCGAGATTATCATCCGAGCTTGACCTCGATTAGAAGCCACCGGCCGGCCATCGTGATCCAAACTTTAGGTGTGCGTTAGGTGTTCACCGATGCGTGAACCGGCTCATCGCTTCTCTCCCTCACACTCTCGGAAGGAACGCGCATACCGCTCGTTTACCGTACAACTCAACACCTCTTCCAACCCCTCGTCGACCAACCAGCGCGAGAATAACGAAACCTGAATTGTTGAAATATTGTGAATCGGTCTCGAAAATCGACTCGAATTACTCTACTAGGAATCGTGCAAGTAAACGCGCACTCGAGATATTCGCGCCTCCTCGTTTTACCCGGGATTCCTCTTTCGTTACGTTCCTCTTGTCCTTTGTATTCGTGTATCGGGAGGATGGAACAGCATCGATGATGTATACAAAAAGTATAAGTCGATATAAGGGTGGGAATAATAGAAACGAATATATCTCTGAACGCGATCGACTCTTTTCAACGACGTCGCTGTCAAATGACAATTAATCGAAATTATTTTCTCGAAACTTTCGCCCCTACCGTCGAGATATTTTCCCCGCGAGATAACGTCCACCGATATTCGATGCGAAGGGAGGACGACGAGGACGAAGGGTTGATCGATGCCGCCGTTGCACGATCTTCGATAATACCAGGCATTTCGTCCATTTCTTTTCTCTTCCCTCCCTCGAAGGAGTCCGATTAACGTTCGGTCGCGCGCGATTCCTCCGTTGGAGACTTTCCACTGGAACGCAAGGCACTCGTACTTCTTACGTAAAACGATGCATTTCCAACTTTTGCCAAATAAGGAATAACGAGCTTTCTTCTTCGTTCGATCGATAATCACCCAATATCACATCTATATATATATATATATCTCATCCGATGTAACAACGCGACTTGTTAGCCGATCGATTTCGAGGATCGTCTGATAGCCCTATACGTCACAAACACACACACCATGCTCACGCACACACACATATATATATGCGTATACACATTAGACGTTCGATCGTGGATCGACAGAGGAAGGGAAGGAGGCGCCGTTTCCCTCGTGGAGCAACAATCACGAGAATCACTCGACCCGATTGCCCGTGGCTGGATGAAACGGCGATGCGTGTTGTTACGGTGACGAGACGCTGGCACTGAGATTTCGATAGTGGATTCTCCGTGGATTGTACGACGAAGGGGGGTCGGCGACGGCGGTGGTGGGCTGGGCAGCCGGACGGAAACGGTGCGGTTCCACGGAGCGGAAGCCTGGAGCGGAAGCGTCACGAGTCAACGGGCGCCTCGCTGATTGCATGCCGCAAACTCGGATAGATAAAAACGATCGCTGACCGCTTACGTGTTCTCTCCATTTGATTACGTTGTCCTTCCTTTACGGCTCGATAGCTTTTAGGGTTCCACTTTAAACGGTTTTCCCCTAGTTTCGAGGGGGAGGGGGTTTTAAAAAAAAAACGTCTGAGAGAATCCTCCGTTTCGCGTTTCGTTTTCACGTATGATCGTTTCCATGGGAAAAGTTTTTACGAGATTGCTTCTATTTTCTTTTTTTTTTTTTTTTTTTTACGTTAGTTCGTCGCGGATCATCGTGGATCTTTCTTCCTCGTTTGTAAAGCTTTCAGGTTTGCGGGACGCGTTGATATTTTTAACTTTTAGTTGTTCGCTATTAGGAAACAACGACTACGTCAAACTTACGTTAATTTCGCAGTTATACAGAGGAGGATTGGTATCGAGACTCCTGGTAAATAAGAACGTGGTCGGAAGATTCTTGTGCAAATTTTAGTATACTCCCTTTATTAGGAAATAATTTCGTAAAACGATGGATCTAATTTTTATTATTCCTTCGATTCTTTGTTTCAACTCTTTCGTAAACACGAACTTTTTTCGAAATGAAGATATCTGTCATTCTAAAAAAAAAAAAAAAAATACGGATATCGTCGCGTCGCGAACGCTCGTTTCCTTCAAAATTAACGCGTTATATTTCTGTATATCGAGACGATACGCGCAATCGTATCGTAAAGATATATTTTATCGGAGGAGAAATATATCCTTTCCCCTTCCAAACGATTCCACGGAAATTTTTACTCGGAACGCCATCGATCTTGGCCGCGTTTTTTGGTAATTGACAGTTTCACGTCCGATTCACCGCATCTCTATCTATACTCGGACGAGTTCCAATATCCTTCTCCGTATTATCGATCATTACCGGCAGAAATCATCATGCTGAGAAACAATGAACGTCACATGGTCACGCTCCGACTATTGACGCGTATAATTATCGCCGGAATCGATTACATGCCATTTCGAGCAGTGTGAACCATGAAAGGATATACGATATACAATACGCGGCCGTGAGCATATCGAAGCGACGAATGCGTCATCAAAAATGCAACAAGTAAGACCAAGAATTCGACTCGATAAGCGCATCGTTAACATACCCGTACTCGCTAGTTATTCCATTTTTTTTCTTTTTTCTTTCAACATTATTGCATGTACACGTTCGAGCGCACATCTCTCTCTCTCTCTCTCTCCCTCCTTCTCTCTCCATCTATCTCTATTTTACTGTCGAGCGAGAAAAATTAATAATGTTAAGGAATGAATATCCTGGGCCGCGATAAAAGCTTTTATGGCCAATATAAATTTCTTACGAGTCATTCAATTTTTATAGTATCATCAAATATATATAGGTATCATTCCTGCTACGTTCCTCGTCGTTGCATCGTCGTTGCGCTTCTCCTTCGTCCTCGTCTATGATTTTTGTACGCGCTATATATTATACATATTTTTCTTTTTTTTTATTATTATCATTACTCCCTCCTTCCTGTCGAGAGAAATTCAAACATGTTTTCCAAACACGTTTAAACGTGTCTCGTCGATCACCTCTCGCGATACACGAATACCGAAAAGATTTTATTCAAAGAAGAAGAAGAAGAAGAGGAAAAGAAGAAGAAAAGGAAAAGCATCGATCCATTCCTCTCTCCTCCTCTCTGAAAGAGAGCGAAAGAAATTTCGCGAAAGCGAAGGAAAGCTACGATGCTTTGATTCGCGCGTCAAATTGGAACGGCGATAAAAACGGCGGGCGACAACAACAACGGAGGAGGAGGAGGAGGAGGACGAAGATTAATATTCCGGGAAATGGGAGGAGGCATTGCGTATTTTACACGTAGGGCAAATAAAATCGACCTGTAACCGCGGACCGGTCAATTTGTATCCCCCTGAACAGTGTGATTACGAGCCGGTAGATATTCCAGTGATTTGTTGACTTGGACGTAGGTCCGTCTATTAATCGCGAGCCCGTGTTTGCTTTCGAAACCTCGTTGCCGCACAATGATTTCTCGTCGATTGCTCCACGACACGGTAATTAACCGTCACGCTAACAATGTGTCATTGTGCGGCCAACCTTTCTTTCTCGCTTTCTCCCTTCCTTCCTTTCCTTCCGTTTTTCTTTTCTTGCGTAAATTGTTCAAATCGCACGCGTAATCTATTTATCGCGACGTTAAAGTCGACGAGTCGAAAGAAAGAACGAAAGGAGGACACATTTTTCACTTTCACTTGCTTTCGAAAGGAGAAAAAAAAATTAATCACGTTCGAATTTCATTATTTCTTCAATCGGGGAGGAGACCTACCCTCGTATTTTATCACTCGTACGATTATTTTCGGAGCATAATTGGCAAAGAGCCTCGGAATAATCGATTATCGACACCAATAAAGGAGTACACGTGCGGTATTGGTTCGTTAAGGAGAGACCAGAGAGCCAGGCCGTTTAATATTATCACTGAAATCGATCGATCGTCTATCAACACGGACCGTGACACGCGCACCGCACACCCATACACGCGCGCTCACGCACTGACACTGCACTTGGCACGGAGAGAGAGAGAGAGAGAGAGAGAGCGCGCGCGCGATTAAAAGCGAGGAAGCGGCGCAAAAATTGTCCGAATAATCGCAGCCATTGCTAAAGCGGTCGGAGTCGCACTGAAAACCACTCGACCGCCTAGCTTAAGGAAGAAGCGCTTACAAACACACTCTCGTGTTATTGTAAAGCGCGCAACAGTGGTGGAGCGTGTGTATTGTATGCACAGGTGCGCGTATGCACCGACAACGTCAAACTGGATGGAACACCTACGTAACGCCCAGCGTTTCCCAATGTCTCGATACACTTATTTTATTATAAAGAAATATTCCCTCCCCTCTTTCCTCCATCAATTTCAAAAGTTGGACAACATCTTTCCAAGATGCTCGCACACTCAATATTACAAGTGATCATCATCGTCATCATCATCGATTTTCAAACGAACCTGTAATTCTGATCTCTCAGATTCTAATCTCTCGACCTTTTCGATTCGGCTCTCGAATGGCGTATAAGAAACACACATATACATTCCATTTCTCGAACACGAGCGAGTGGAGAGCGGGGTAAATTAGTTTGGGAAACGCTGTCACAGAAGCGTCGTATCGTATCGCTGGGTGATTCGCGGAGACCACAGTTGCGTCGCGAGCGGGGCGACGACAATGGACGCGCGACAGGAAGGCGGCCGTATCAAATGCTTAACAGTCGACACAATGGCACACGTATACAGAGAGAGAGAGAGAGAGAGGAAGGGAGAGGCGTGCAGCTGCGAACGTGAGCCGGAGTATGCCGGCACACGTTTGTCGTGTCCGTCGCGAAACATTTGACCACGTATTATAATATCGACCAAGGGCGAATATTTAATCCGACCGTTCCCTCTCTTCTTAATCTCGCCAATTAATCGAGCTATTTATTTCCTCGCGCCACTCGTTTTTCCTGTTTCGATATTTTCAACGAGGTCTCTTTATTTTTTCGCGATTAAAATGGAAAACGTCTCTCTCCTTACGAGACGTTTCGAGAAATGCGATTGGAGGTTAATTGTAATTAAGCGTATCGCACGTTGCGGAGCGGAATTACACGTTGAAATTGGAATTTGAGCGGAGAGCTAGCTTGATGTATTTCGATATATCATAAGTACGATCGAACCGTTTAATCCGAAGCGTGAGATACTTTTACTTGTTCTCCCCCCCCTCCCGCGCCGTTATTTTCGTTTAATTTCCTTCCTTCGTGGAATCGATTCTCTCTTTCCACGAACCGTTTTTCTTTTTTTTTTTTTTTTTTTTCATTAAATATTTTAACGACGGAGGAAACCACGATGTATAACTCGTTCGAGGGGGAGGGACACGGACGAGTCGACGCAGCGTATCGATGCAAAACGACGAATAATCATCGTAACGGTGAATATGCATCGATCGGTCGGAATTGTCATCGAGTCATTCGACCGTATCATGACACTAATGTTCGAAACAGGATTGGCGGGAGGTCGAATATTTAATTTGTGCCGTTGTTAGGTTTCAATCCGGGGAGGGGAAGGGAGGGGAAGCTATTCTTTCTGCTCGGAAAATATTGAAAGTAGTTAATTACGTGTACGTTGTTAATTGCTCCTTCTGTTTGCTTTCGAACGTTCCGTTAACTTTGAAAGAACGCGTTTGTTACGAAAAAACGTACGAAACGTCGCCACGGATAACGATTTGCTCGCGGATCATCGATTCGTTAATCTTTCGAGTTCACCCGACTCGAGGCAACCGCCTTCGCTTTAGTTTAGTTCAGTTCGAATCGTGTGCGTGATAAAAAATAATTCGACGATATAAGGAGACGATACAATATTTCGTGGAAAAGTTGATTCTGTCTCTGAATTCGTCTCGACACATAAATCTCTTTAAAGTATCGGTCGATCGAAATCGGTTCGATAAGGGGGCAAAGAGGAAACGAATGGTTGGATAAAATAACGAATTATGCAAATGAATTCGAATTCCATTAAGAAAGTTAAATCTATTCTTCAAACTTTTAGATGTACTCTTCATAAACTTTTTCGAACGGTTCTCTCTGTCGCTCGCTCGCCAACAAGTTGAATGGTAACCATGGAAAATTGGGTAAACCCGGGTGCAGCGGCGGAATATTTCGCGTTGTCATCAAAGGATTAATTGAAAATGGAGATGACATTGTCGCCGGTTGAAAATTACTGGGAGAATTTGGATTAACGGAACGCCGGGTATAAACGTATGTGAGTAAACGAACCGGCACGCCAGAAACATTGTTATACCATCGCGAAACACTCGGCCGCGTTACAAGGTTGATTTTGCAAACATACCGCAAACCGGACTTACATTCCGTGCAAATGAGAGCCCCGTGACTGGCAAATTAAATAATTTACCGATGAATTTAAATTGAAACCGTGCGGAGGAGAACATTTTTCCCTTCTCTCTCTCTCTCTCTCTTTCTCGTGGAAACGGTCGATGAAAAAACGAACCTTTTCACGATCGAATTTTTTTCCTCCAAGGGGAAAATTCCGCGTTTTGCGTGTGAAAAAAAGAAGAGAAAGAGAAGGAAAAAAGCAATTAGCAAATTGTACGCACGCAGCAAGTTTCAAATCCTTCCTTTCTTTTTCGAAGAAATATATATGAACGCAAACAAACAGGTTTCTTCGAGGCCTAATTGCGTATCTTTCTACCGCTCTTTCTTGCACACGATAAAAACCGATACAACACCGTCGCCATGTTAATGCTGCACGCGAAAAGATAACAAGATCGGAATATCTAATTTTCGATGGGAAAATATTTTACGCGGCCGTCAGACGATTAATTGAAAATGGAAATGTCACTGCAATTGAGAGAGAGAAAGGGAGAGAGAGAGATCGAAGATGTAGGTAGGCGTGAATAACGCGTGAAAGAGCATAACAAGGGAGTAATGGCTATTGTATATGCGGAATAATGTTGCACTTTCGAAGACAACCCCGCGTGTGCAGCGCTCGTTAATTAGTTCGTTCGTTCTATTATTGTATCGAATGCTCCGTCGGTGTTTCGTTTCGAGCCACCGGTGGAAAATTATCGCCGTTCCTTTTTACGAAATACGCGCGGGTCGTAAGTCGGTTTCCAGTGTTCGGTTTTCGTTTCTCACCTTCGGTTTTTATCAATCCGAAATGTTATCGTATCGCGTGGAAAACATTCATTCCTCACTTCGAAACCTTACCTTTCAAAACGGTAAGAGAAAAAGAGAGAAAAATGCGCTAATCTTTATTGATAATTCCCGAGTTGGAAACAACACGGTTTTCGTAATAAACAATCGCTCGAAGAATATTCGCGCGAGTGTTTCTTTTTTTTTTTTTTTTTTGTTCACGCGCGTGAATACGTAAATTTTTTCGAAAGAAAATCTTCTGCCTTTTCTCTCTGCTTGGACAGAGAATCCAATTCGATTGGATTCGAAGCGAAAGAAGGAAAGACGAAACGATCTTGGTTAAGCGTCGAGTTAACCGAGACGCGTAATTCTCGGTGATATTGCACGTGGTCGTTAAAGGATTAATTGAAAATGGAGGTGGCGTCCACGTCGGTTCGAAATTCAGTCAGGATGCAAATGAATAGTCGGGCATGAGCGCACGCGTGTGCGCACGCGACAGACATTGTTAGTCCGCGGCGAGACACACGTTACGCCGCTAATTTCAAAGCGTAGCGCAAACCAGTTGATGACGTAATACGCAGATGCGCTCGCAAATCTTTCCACGATTCCCACGCGAAAAGTGGGTGAAAACGCGATTCCACGACGAAGGAGGGAGAGAAAAGAAGCGTGTGTAAACTCGAAATTGTTCCAATTTCAAATTATACGAGATTTTGAAAATAACCTGTATAACCTGGTTAAAAGAATCTTTTTTCTAATAAATTTTATTTTTACTCCGCCGCCGAGAATTAAAGGAGAATTAAATGGTGGATCGGTTTGAATTTGTTCCATAGCTGGAAACTGGCGAACGATTTAAACTGTGCAACTCATTTACATGGTCCATAGAGAAGGCCGGCTATAAAACAATCTTTAATATCGGTTATCCGGAGTTGGTATCAGTTCAACATCTCTGAACTTTCAGAATCACTTCCGTTATGGTGCATTTAATTGCCAAACGATTGTTGGAAAGACCATGAAACTAAAGATTAACGGCGTTTTATACGTATTCATTTATTTTCCAACACACGGAGGCTAACTTACAGCGTATAATCGTCCAATATCGCCGTCTATCGTTCCACCGCCGCCGCCGACTCGATCCTTCAACTTTGTTATAAACAAGAAAAAAAGGAGGGGGTTGAGAATGGGGATGGAGAATTTATATTACATTGGTCGAGAAATACTATAATAAGCAGTTAATGTCGATTGCTCAACCCTTACGCCCGAACCGTCGATCTTAAAATCCTGATACGAAACGCAAGCAATAAACGAAGCACACTCGACCGAGTCTCGAGTTCGACTGGAAACACGCGATTCGCGGTCGAATCCGACTCTGCTCCTTAATCCCCTTCGTATCGCGAAATCAAAATATTTTCTTTCGTCCACGCTTTCGAATTTGTTTTGGAATTGTTGCCGATTTTAAATTCCAAGAAATCTTAGATTAAGATTTTAAAGTAGGTAGGTACGCGATATTTTTGCGATTTTCTTTTCTTTTTAGGCTTAATTGAAAGGAATGTTTCGTAAATCGCGACTTACGATTCTTCGTTTTCTCGAAATGTAATCTTTGGCGTGTACAAATAAGAGTCTATTTTAAGGGGAATAAGAAGAAGTCGATTTGAATAAAAATGTTTGAGCAGAGTGCAGTATTAGGATACTTTCCACTTTATCAAAGTTTGAATTCTGTACTCGTTTAACGGCGAGCTCGTTATTTAGAGAGCAAGTTTTCTTTTGAAATTAAATTTTTCTTTACACTTTCCTTCTATCGTCCGCTTAGCAAAGACTTTGTACTCGAATTGTATCACGGAACGGTGTCTTGGATCTATCTTCAAATTCCTCTTCCTTCTCAAAGGAAGGGTTGTCAAAAATCACGCGAATCTCAAAATTACCAATTAGAAGAAACGAGGAAGAAAGAGAAGAAAAGAGAAATAAAAACGAACGAATCACACCGGCAGAAGTTATTTCCCAATCGCGTTCAAAACCCTTTCTTTTTTTTCTTTTTTCCGAAACTTTGGCCGAGAATAGGCTCGCCTACGCCGTATTATCATCAGCCGAGCTTTTCGCGCCGCGATGTATTCTCCATTGTTCGCGGCGCAATTCTCCCGGTGTCTCGCGTGCATTTCCTCCCCGAGAAACTTCATCCTCCCCGCGCTTTCGCTTCGCGCGCGTGTACGTTGCAACACCACTGCAACAGGTTCGCTCGTACACGCGCAACTTTGCACAACATCGATCCCCCGCGTTTTTGTTTTCGCGAGAGGGTTCTCGAAAGGTAAAGCGAAACAATTATTAGATCGGTAGAACGAAGATGTTGGTGAGTCGCGAGAGAGTTCCCCTCTCGGCCGCTCTCCACTTCGTGTGCAAGTGTACACACACACACACACATACACGTGCGGTATAAGCTGGTACGGTCGAAGCTCGGATCGAGCAATGAATCTCTTCCGCATCGGTGATTGCGCATTCGCGAAAAATTGCTCCGTAATGCGATCGAAGGGTGGGAGGGGAGAGAGAATAAATTCAGCGAGATAGAAAGATGCGCATTACGTAAGCAATCGTTAAACGATCGAAGATTCGAATAAGCCTGTGTTTAAAGTGCACGCCGCTCATAGGGAATTTTTTCTTCTTTCTTCTCCCTTCTCCTCTTTCCGTTAAAGTTCAATACATCTAATAATCTGATAGACCGATTTAATTTAATCCGCGGCTTTTTATCTTTCTCTTTAGGAGAAACTTGAACAATTCGAACGATCGTACGATTGTTTAATCAATCGTGAGTTGTGCCCAATTTTAGAAATTGTTGGCCGTGTATATATATATCGTCGATCCATCGTATACTTGGGCGGCAGAAATAGATAGATAGATAGAATAGAAGTGTGGGGAACGGCTCGTTTGCGCTTTAGAGGGCGAAGGAAGGCGGTATTACGCCCCCAATTCGAGATTTCAAAATTTTGATCAATGATGATAACGACGACGAGAAGGATTCGGCGGAGGGGGGTCTCCCTCCCTCTCGAATCGAGTCAGCGGAGACGATAAAAAGCATCGGTTACAGATTGCGAAGAGCCACGAGAATGGAATGGAGGGAGGGGCGGTTAAAAGTTGAAGGGAGAGGAGAAGAGAGAGAGGAAGAAGAGCGAGTTCGTATTAAGGGTAATGGGCATTATCTCCATCGATCCCGGCTCACTATCCTCCACCGCCCATCCCGTTCTCGCCCATCACCCGCCGCTATTCCAGACCTCGGTCGGGTAGCCGTTCGTTCGTTCGTTCGAGTTGGTCAGGGCAAAAACGCATGGGAATTCATCCGTCCATGGTGGAGAAGCTCGGATATCGGACAGCGCATGCGTGAATACCGGCGGTTTTTACCCATTTTTACTTGAAAAAATGATTACCCATTGAAATCGGTGGATCTGTTAATGCCGCCACTCTCCGTGACCGTAATTGAAAGAGCACTTTTTCTCTTCGCCTCTTTATTATCATCGGCGATCTCTTACAACCCCGCGGCCAATTAAACCACGATTTACGCGCAATTTCGATCGATCTTGGTCGAGTTTTACCCGGAAAGTATTATTATTATTATTATTATTATTATTATTTGGGTGGTAGGTTTCCGTCAACCGATGATCCCGTTGCACAACACACGTTTCACACTTTCTCCCCTCTCCACCTATTGTCTATTGTTTTCGGTAATATTTATCGGAGCGCGATAAATCCGTAGGCTATACGGAGATCCGTATTCGTCTGGTGGCTCGAGGCAAATCATACGCGAAGCCTGGAAATCGATTTGTCACCGGCGAACGGATGAAAGTTTTAAACGAAAACGTCACTTACAACGCCATCCTCCCCGCAGACCACCTTACCTTTCTATTTCCCCGGGTAGAAAAGGGTAAATTCTTATTTTCGAGGCGCGTTGACCTTCGTTCGCCGGGACTCGCAAGAAAATCTCCCCTCCCTTTCGTCGATGTATCTATTTATAAAAGAAAAAAAATGAAACGAGTATCTCTTCGAGTATCCTCGAGAATCCTCGATATTTCGCGGGATATATTTGGGGAAGACGCGTAAGACACGGTTTCTCGACGGGAAACAAAGGGTGCGCGAGATGGACGAGAGGGAAGAGAGAAAGGAGGGAGGGATAGAGAGAATAACACGAGCGGAATGAACAGCAATCGACAACGATCAGCGTGCTTTCTCAAGCACGAGTAACGCGCAAGTAATTGGAAATTGCACGAGGCGCGCAAAAATCGAACCTCGGCATTTCAGTGTAACGAGCGTGTATACAGCGTGCGTCGAGCGTGGCGCGTTAAAAAGGCAGTTGGAAAAATGGTTGCACGGGCGGGATGGACCGATAATTCTCAACCCCGGTTATTTCGTTGTCGCCCGATTCTTCTTCTTCTTCTTCTTCTTCTTCTTCTTCCAGTTCCACGCGGGAAGCGGCGATAAAAATCTCGCAAAGCCGCCCGTTTCTATATCTCACCGGTGGACCGGTTCAGACCGCGCTCCTGGAGAAATCTAAAAATTGGGCGTGGAAAAAGCAAGTGGAGAAGATGGTGGAGGAGAGATTGCATTGGAAGTCGGGGAGCGAAGCCAATCAGATTTACGAGCGGGGGCATATCATGATCGCCTTTGCGACAATTAGTCACCGTCACCCCCCTTTCCAACTTGACGCTCCTCGGCCAGGCGACCGGCCAGTAATGGAAAAGTGGTAAAACCCTGGTAAAAACGTGGATCGGGATATCCCACCTTATCGCGAAATACCCTTCGTTTCCAGGTTTCGCCACCACGCCCCAATTTATACACACCGATTTAAGCGTTTCAAAGCGTTTAACCCTTTGACAGGGCAAGTTCCGATTAAAGTTTCTTTAAAAATATCCGATTTTTCGTATCCGGGCAAAAATTTTGGAAGAGGAAAGTGTCGTCGAGGAAAAGGACTTGTACTCCTCGTAAACTTCGTTTCGATCCTGTTTTTTTCCTTTTTGCATTCGAGGCAATTCGTAGCCTCCGGGATCGGATATCAAAGGAAGAGAGGGAGGGAGAGAGAGAGAGGAGAGAGAGTAGAGAAATAAATACAGGGAGGGGAAGAAGAATGTCGAGAGGAAGAAAAGAATCTCTAATTGAAAAGAGGGGAGGCAAACAAGTGGTGACAGAGGTTCTCGCAGGAGGGAATTATCTTTCACGGCGACATTCCGCAGCTTCGCGGAAACCAGAAGATATCTGTGGATAGGAATGGATGCGACGCATCTCTCCTTTCACTAACACCCCCTTAACTAACACCCCTCGCCGTACAGCCGCCTCTCCCGATCTCCCCCGTCGAAATTATCCGGAACATCCGGTTACATTATTACATTATTGTTCGGGAAGGCAAAGTGTGTGGGGTTAACCAAGCTCCTTGAAATTCGTTCTAGGTAGAATTCTGGGTATGATCCTTTGTATTCTGGGATCATTCGAGAACATTGTTTTAAGATATCGATAGATGGCGAACTCGTAGCGTTGTTTAGATAGTTTTAATTTCCCTAATATTTGGAGAAGATTTTTGTGCTACGCTATATATAATGGCAGCGAGGTACACGTGTCGAGGAAAACCTTGGTCACGCGTGGCAAGTGCAACAGCACTTGCTACACGTGTAAGTAATGGCCGACACGGGTCCTTTGAGACAAAGGAATCAACGTTGACGTATCACGTAGGCGATACGATCCTTTTCCTCGCTTCGTAAAACGTATTACTAGTTTCGTCGTCGTATAAATCCGTATACATCGATTGATACAATCGCATGAGCTGCGCACACGTAAGGACCCGCGTTATTAAAACGCTTTAATAAATATCTTCTCTACCTGGCCGACGGTAAATGGAGGAAGGTTGAACGAGGAAGAGGAACTTTCTTCCTCCGATGCAGTGCTAACGAAAAAGCACGCGGATAAACTGGACGAAAGGGATGAGAACGGGAGAAGGGTGAATGGTACTGTTTCATTAAGATCCGCATGACGTGGCATTAAGATAGTAGTACTTTCCCCGGGGGGAGTAATAAATACGCGGGCAAACTTTCCTCGTTAACCTATCGGTGAATTCGACGGGCTCGCTTGTAACGTGAATCAGATAAAAATAATCCATTATGCACGTAACGAGCCTAAACGCGCAAAAAATTCCAAGGGTTGGTAATCCATTGTCCTATATAAGGGATGCATTCGTTTCGGATCCTGGAACAAATCCTTTTAAAACGCCTCGTCGCCATTAATTTCGATGTAACGTGATCGACGCATGGCTTTATCCCCTCGATGTTTGAAACCATCTCCAAATCTCATCTCGAAGTAGAGTCTATTTCGAAGTAGAGAGGAAGAAACCACGAATCGCAACGGTTGCGTCTTTAACAGCCATGGTCAGTCGAATAATTTGAGCATCGTGCAATCCTCAAACGCGGAGAAACCTTCGTTCCTCCATCTCGTACCCTTTTCTTCGCGCCGCCCTCTCCATCTATCTTCGTTCGTTCGAGCGTAATTCAATTCACGGAGCGGAGTGGAAGCATCAAAATATTAGCATATTGATCAGCCTACCTATCCCCCCTCGCTGCTCTCTTAAATCCACAAGCGTGAAACGCGCTTAATGCGAGCAACCATTTTGGCTGTTGCTGCAATATCCGTCGCCTGTTGCGATCATCCATATTGTACTCGATCTTGTGCCGATACACAATCCCGATACAAGGTTCGCGAAAGAAAGCGTTACCGACCGGTCGATGCGAGTTTAAAAAGCGATAGATGGAAAAAAGAAAAGAAAAGGAAGGAAGAGAGAAAAGGTGCACGCGAACTCGATGGAAATCGAGACGACGGCATCCGATCTCTCCTTCTATCATTCGAATAGGGTCGAGGAAACTTTTGAAAATTCATTTTTATATCGGTATTATTAGGGGGGAAAAAAAGATTGGAGAAATTTTCATCCAGATTTTTAAGAGCGTATCCTCTGGAAATAACGGAGGGGGGGGGGGGGGAATGGACGGTTTGTAACGAAGACGACAAAAACGGCGACACGTGAGCGTGTCTAATGACCGCAAATTCGAACTTGGGGTAGGAGGGGGCAATGTGCTCGGGGGAGAGGGAGAAGCGGTGTCCACGCTTGTCTTTTCAAACGACCCTCTCTCGCCACGCGACACGATCTGATTAAGGCGAATTTCACGCTACAAGTAATTTTCGTGCCCATAATAGAATTCGTTCTATGTATAAAACCCTTGAAAAGTCTGGAAATAATGTAGACGGCCAAAGTTTCAGACGCGGCGAACGTGGCGACGCGACGCGACGCGAGCGTATGATAAAATCGACGAAGCTCGTAACAAAAGCGAATTAAATTTCGAGCCCCGTCCGATATTAAACGGTTATTTCGATTACAACGCAACAACTCGACGGCGATCGATTAATAGAAACGCGGTTTTAATGAACCTGGCCAACCCGATAATTATTAATGTTTTCGATCGGCTACGGAACGAAATTCCATTAAGCGAATCTTTCGCAAATTCGCAATAAAATTAACAGGGAATCCTAATTTACATGCTAAACCGTGAATTAGCAATCGCGAATATCCGCCATTTCGCCCGTGATCTATCACGATACGATCACAAACGTGTGATCTCTGAAACAAGAATAAAGAAGAAAATTTAACGGAATTCAACGTTTGTTCGATCGCATCGATCATCGGCCCCTCCCTTTGTATTCCTTTTCCATAATTCAGAAATTCGGGGGAACTCGGTCAGATCTCGCGTGATCTTTCCAATAAATTAACGCATCGGCCAACTTTATTATTACTCCTATATCATCCCGGTAACCGGTGTCGAACGGGACGATTTACGATAGATCGTGCATCTCGAGGCGCGAGAAGCCTCGACCCAGTAAGGGAACACGACTTCCGCATCCGGCTTACAACTGCTACTTTATAGAGGATGGTGAGTATAGATAGCTCTAGGTATAGAGCCGGATACCTCGTCAGTCAAGTCGACCGAACGGTTGACATCTCTATTTGGACGGCGGGCTACAACGTTTTGACATTTGCCGTTTGCCGAATTATATCGTCGATTGATTCTAGGCTTACGCCTGCGTACGATTTGTTCTAAAATTTGTTCGAGAGAGGGGGGGAAGCGCATTAGAACAGGAGGGAAATAGGGATTCGATTCGAGGAATGTTGAAAAGCGAGACGTGTTGAAATGTTTCGCGATAATTTTTCTCCTTTTTCTTTTTCTTTTTTTTTTTTTTTTTTGTTTCGACCAGGTAATTTTAATTTTAATTTTATATTCGGCGAGAAAGCTTTCAACCAGCCATATTTCCATAAATGGATTTGAAACGTCGTCTCATTGTTATTTTTTTCTTGCGAACGATATTCCCATAGTTAGATGTTTCAAAAATATTTACACCGTGTATCATGGGAAATAATATTGTTTCAACTTAATAATTAATTTATCTTACGATAATTTCCTCGGTCCTTTGCTTGCACAAGTTGTATATTAATTGTTTTACACGATATATATATATATTTATGCATCGATCGGAAAAAAGAGAAACACGAAAAAAATAAAAGGAAGAAAGGAGAAGGGAGAATAATATCCCTTTTCCCTCTATTCAACTTTTTTCGCCCATTCATAAAGTTAAACAGAAGAGAAACCCCTTGTGTGACCTTACCACCATTAAGAATCCGATTACTAGCTTAATGCACTTTTAGCTTTTGAACAATAACAAAGTTTAAAGTATCAGAATTTTTAATCCGACCTTATAAATGGATCGAATGATTTAATTATCGTTATATATGCCAAACTTAAAATAAAGGGGCAGGAAGGAGAGGGCGAGAAGGAAAAGAGAGCGTCTTTCAAATTATTTTATTTATTATCACCGTATTATTTTCACCGGATCGGAAACTTTCCAAACCAAATTCCCCCCTTTCCCTAGTTAACTCCGGAGCGAGGATAAAAATTTTAATAATTTCCCAAGAACGAGTAATAATTTTTCCAGAATATATATCGTCTCGTTCGTTTTGCCAGATTACGATATACGATTCGTGTATCTCGTGTCGGGCTCGCGATTCATCGTGCCCCCTTTGAAATATATATATATAAAACACAATGCGCAAGAAGCTTCCATTATCTCGGATCGGAAGCAGCGACGAGAGGAGAGGAAAGAAAATTTGCGAGCACGCTCACATTTTTTCCTTCTTCTCTCTTTTTTTTTTCTCTTTTTCCCTCCTCCTCCTCCCGTTCCATTGGAAAAGCGATCCCGCGTTGTCCGTTGTCGATCGGGAACTAACGGGTTAGGGACTTTTTCTTACGGAATCGTCTTTCATGGCTGACTCCTTCTCATGCCAAATTTTAGATTTATCCGTCGCCCCGAAAGGGGGTCAGATTTTGCTCTCCGCCAGTCAAGGCAGCCGGCCAACTGCACGCAAATCCATGCGGTTTTCCACGTGTAATCCACCACCAGACTTCATCGTCCCCCCACCTCCCCCTATCCTCTACCCTACCCTACCCCTACGTGAAAGCATAAGATAGAGGAAGAACGGAAGGGGGCATGGTTGGTATTCGAGGAGGATCTCTCGGATCCTCGTGCGTCGTCCACTTCCGTGATGTTTCGTTCCCTCGACGTATCTTGGCGTCGTCGTAGTCGTAGTCGTGGTCGTAGTCGTCGTCGTCGTCGTCGTCGTCGTCGTCGTCGTCGGTGCACCCATCCTTATATCCTGCCCGCCCAACCTCTTAGATATCGTCCCAATATTTCTGTCCGCAGCCGAATATCTTTGTGCTCTCTCCCTCCCTCCGTGTCTCGCCATCCCCCTCCCTTCCCTCCCCCGTCTATCTATCTATCCGTACGGCGTGCACCGTATTGGAAGAGCGACAGGGGAGGTATGTACGTGACCGTTTGATACGCTCGTACGATTTTTACCACGGAAATGCTGTCCTAAGCATCGACCGAGGGCTCATTCTCGGCCAAAACAATATCGTTCCACCCTCTCTCGCCGAGGTGTACCCTCGCTTCCTCGGTCGCAGGATTCAGAGACAAAGAGAGGGAGAGAGAGAGAGAGAGAGAGAGGGGGAGGAGGGTCCGCTGCAACACGCCGCTAACCGACGGACCACGGCTCGCTACGAACGCGGTAGAGGTCGTTCGGTCCTCTGGGTCCGCCAATACGGGGGGAGGAAGCTGGGTTACAACAGCCGGGGCTGCAACATTGGTATATCGGCCATGCTATACCCCTTCGTCTCCATCAAGTTTAACTTGGCGCAGCGAATTTCCAAGTACCGTTTTACGAGTTTTCGTTGCCGCTGGGAATAGACGGATCAGTCGTTACGCGAGCTCGGTAAATGTTGTTCCCGAACAAGTGACTCTACTCTGACTCGACCCATACCTCTCTCTCTCTCTCTCTCGCTATATGGAGGATAATCAATTTTGCAGATAGATTTACAATTCGTTTTGCGACGCTATCGGGTTACGACGGGTTATATCGTTAATTAGTTGAAAATAATCGGTTTTCCTTTTTTTTTTCCTCCCCTTATACCGATTTCGATCGAGATTTGTTGTTGCGAATCGGTTGTTGTTGTTGTTGTTGCGCCGAATTCCACTTCGTTTCCGTGTCGTGTATTGTTTGCTTTTTTTACTATTTTTCTTTTTTCTTTTTTTTTTTTTCCCCCGTTGCCATGATACAATGCTCGTGTTTGCGCGTTTTTGTTTGGCATTGTTGTAGCCGGAATTCTACGTAGGAGCGGAACGTTGGAAAATGTTTGTTCGATGTTGCGTTTCTCCCTCTGTTTATAGTCCTTGCAAGAACTTATGTAAAAGCGTGTTTCGCCTCTTATTATATTCGGGATAAAGTGTATTTAAGAAGTGTGAAATTTCCTTGCTACGTTTCGAATAAATGTAATTATTACATTTGGGCAAAAAAACGTGTAACGCTGCAACGGAGGGAAGACAAAAGTCGGGACAAAAGGAATCCATCTCTCACCTCCGCCGAAGGAAAAACGTAGCGTTAAGCGTGAAATGGTGTCTTGTTCGCAATTCGTGTGCAAAATAACGCCATGTATCTGGAAAACTTGCGAATACTTTTGCAACTGCTCGTGGCACGATTCTTCTCGTTTAAATTTTTACAAATCCCGTCTGCAATCTCGTTTCACTTTCGACGTAATTTACACTTCCTTGCCGCAAAGGGAGGGGAAATTCTTGCTCGTTGATGAACGAAATGTCGAACAAATTAAAATCGACTTAAAAATCGAGGTATTTCTTCGAAACGAATTAATTTAACCATTATTTCATTATATCGAATAGACAAATAAAAATTTCGTTTCTTCCTTTTTTCCTTTTTATTATCCGTAACGTTATGCACGTCGTATTAAAGACTTTGCTGGGGGTTTGCGGATATTGACGATCTCACCTGCGACTATAGCTCGACAGTACGTAGTCACGATATATTTTTAGATATTATCGTGATAACTAACAAGGTCACTTTTTTCTTTTCTGGCTTCCTGATCAATGATTCCAACGTTTATCCCGTGCCGGCTCGACCCGCGGTTTCGGGCCGCGATAATTTATTCAAAATATTTGAATTAACGAGTCGAGTTTTACTACCTTTCTCCCCCCTTCTATAGAAAAATTTTTTCCACGGATCAACATCGTCTCTGATTACCAACCAGGAATATTTCAATATTCCTGCGTTCAATATTTCATACGTTAAATCAATTTTACAAGCAGTAATAATCGTGAATATATAAATCAGGTCGGGAGTTCGAAACCAGAGTTGTCACTTCTGCGTATAACAATATCTCCGTATAAAAGCATTCCAGAAATAATTCTAAAAACGGGGGTGAAGGGAGAAAGTCGTCATCGTCGGGGGAAGGGAAAAAAGAAAAAAAAAAAAAAGGAAAAACAAAATTTCATCATAAACGCGAGGTTCAATTAATTCGAAAATACGATATTTTGCCCGGAAAATAACAGAGCGCGTTCACCAGAACACGATTCACCGCACAGTCGCAATTTCTACCAATTAATAATGGCAATTATCCATAGAATTAACAATGCCAACAGTTGTTACGACGCAACACCGCCCGAGTCTCTGATCGCGACGCTCAATATTGAACGTTACTTTATACACGGCCGACACGCTGTAATTAATTAATAATCAAATTCATAGCGCACTCCCCCTCCAGCAACGAACGAGTTCTCCGCAACTGGAAGAAATCAAATCGAGCAGAATCGAACGAATCGCTCTTTTACAATTTCCATCCCACCTTTCCTTTCATTTCCTTCTCTCTTTTTTTTCCCTTTAAATCTCACGGAGAGGAGAGGACGCATATACGTTATTACGCTCGTGGAACGCCAGTGTTCCGAGCGTCGTACACGCACGACGTAGGGCACGTAGTTTAGTAGAAATAGGGGAGAAGGGCGAAGAAAGGAAAAGGCGGAAACTTAAGCGCGGAATAAAGTGGCCTCGAAGCAGTGGCTCGTTGGCAAGGGCCGGCACGAGCGGGGAAAGGCGAATATAGAAAGACTGGCTGGCTACCACCCCTTGCGAGGTAGCTACGTGGCATTCAGCGGCGCGGATGGTGGTGGCGCGGCCTGGCGCGCCAACTAAAATTGAATCTGCGGACGAAACTTCGGTAACCTCGTCAGGAAACCGAAGCTAAAGCCATCCATCGCCCCCGCCGTCCTTTCCTCGTCCATCCCTCCATTGTCGGCTTCCGTCCCATCTTAGAAAATTGCGCGGATCCTTTTCCATTCGAAAATTGGGCGAATTTTTCGAAACGGCCATCGAGATTGTTCGCCACGTTCGCGTGTATACACGTATATACATGATAAATCGAGGGATATAGGAGGAGTGGAATTTCTCGAATTCCCTGTGTCTTGGTTTCGAACGATTGGTCCGAACTTTGTTGCTCGTTAATCTCGTTGCAGGAGTTTAAGAGCCGTAGATAGCGATACTTTAGCAGGAATCGTTAATGCGGCCCGTTCATAAATTTCAAGAGTTTATGGGATCAATAACTTGAAATAGGTTTCTTTCGAGGGGGTGGTAGTAATACTTGGTACATTACAGTGTCCCGCGTCCTGACTCCCGATATTTCTCCATTTAATTTCGCCTCCTCGTCTCTTCCTCTTGCTCCCGTTATTAACGTATTACCACGCTTCCTTTCGATCCAATTATTTTCCACGGGATAAAATTCGAAAATTCCGCGAGACGATGTTTTTTTCCAAATTCGCGAATTCCTCCTCGCCAGATCGAGCCTAGGCGAGCGCAAGTCTCACGAGTCCCTACTTTTTCCTATACATCTGTGACGATCGAGCTCGATCGGTTGACAGATCGTTGCATCAATGTTTATTTATAAATTAACAAAGTTGAAACGACGAAAATCTGTTGTCGTCGCTGCGAGGGGAAGGAAGAAGAAAAGAGGATACTGGAGGAAGGAGGTGTTCCTAACAAACTCTTTGGCGAAGCTGTTTGGAGTCGAAGGTCGCGTTCTAACGAAATTTCCTACCCACCTAAAGGGAATAATTCGACGAATCCTTTACACTTTCCCTTAACCGGCGAAACGCCCGGTAAACAGAATTAATTTTCTTCTTATCAGGGAGACACCTTCCTTCTCCCTCTCCGATATTCCTCCATCGGCTGTAAATAATTGAACAATCGTGTCGCCGCTACTCTGGGACTACTCTTCGTTAAACCCGACACGAGTCGTTTGGCCACGGAACTCAGGGAGCCTTAACACCTCTGAAGGAAGCGAAGAAAGGAATTCCCGCTCCTAACCTGATGGTCCACGTATCCGGCACGTTGCGTGCGGATTGCCAGGTTAAATGAACGTGAACGATCGAGGAAAAAGAAAAAGAAAGAAAGAAAGAAAAAAAAATACCTTTAAATATTTATAACGATTAATAAAATTACTCATGTATCCTTGTAGTCTAAATTATCGGCGATATACATTCGAAACAACGACGTTCCTCCAATCGTTAATTTTGTTGAGCTCGAATTTCGAAGGATGGTGTCTAATCCTTAAGTAATTAACGGGATTGATCCACGTCGGATATCCCGATACGAGGGCGAATGCCGTGACGTCTGGTGGTCTTCGATAAATTCCACGCATCCACTTGTCTACGTAGGTAACGTGCATGCCACGCAGGTAGTATACGTGGCGAAGTGGCACGATGTCGGGACTTGCGCCCTTGTTACGCTCCCACGACACGTACACTCGCGATGTAACGGTAACTACAGTTAGTACGTGCTAAGTGTGCACGGCTAGGGATTGCCCTATTGGCAGTTCTACGTATTCCGCCGCTCTGGATTACACATACGTGGATAAACACGCCTTTGAACGCTGTCGCGCCACGCATTTACGCCGATTTACACTTCTTTTACTCTCTTCTTTCTTTTTTCGTTTTTTTTTGGGAGGGTTTTCTTTTTGATTTCTTATTTTTTTGGTTTTTTTTTGGTATTATAAGGGATGGTCGATTCATTAATATAATTGATATCGTGAGTGATAGATATCGATGATCGCTCGGGTGATCTTTTCGTCGAAATTTGGTAAAAAAGATAGGAATTTAAATTATCGGCAAATAAGTATCGGTACTTCTTTTCGAAGCAGGCAGAATTGTTTAATGCTTTCGTTCGAAAACGTAAACAAACGTTTATAGGAAAGTAAATTTAAAAAGGGAGCCAGTGAATATCCTCTTACTACGAATCTCCAGGTCTAATATATATTAGATATATATATATATTATATATCGTTTCACCATGAAGTCCCCCGATTTTTCTCGGTATCTTTTCTAAACTTTTATTGTACATCATGTCGGACAAATGATCCTTTACCTCGCTGCAACAATATCGAGGCTATTTTTAGTTACGGTGCACAACTTTAACGATTATCATGTATCTTGGATAAAAGATAGTCAATAACTGGAAATTGCTTCGGGGATAACTTTGCGTATTCAAACTTCAAAATTACATAATCAAATACGATCTCTCGGAAAGTTGGTTCCGATTTTCTTACAGAGAAATTTCATAATATCGTATCGAAGAAAGAGATACGCGTTTGTCAATGAGAGCGTGATTCAAAAAATGATTAATCTTTCGAACTTTCGCTTTCGGCGCGATAATTTTAACCTCTTTCATGATTAAAGGGAAAAAATAAATAAATAAAGAAAGAAGAAAAAGGAGGAAAATAAAAGAAATATATCGCATGGTTTAACGAGCAACTTCAAATAACCAAGTCAAGGAACGAGGTGAATTTCACGATGCGAAATCAATGCGAGAGCAATCAGAGCCTCGTCGCGATCGCACGGATGAAATTGCCGTACTCGACTTACAGCAACAAAATTGGAGCGGCTGTGCGACAGTAAACACCACGTTCGAAAAAAGATAGCCGACGAACGGAGAGAGACAATACATAGCCAATCGACGGATAAAGGTTCGAGCGTATCCCTCGAATATCTACCATTCCAAAGGATCCGTCCTACCTAACTTTCGAGCCCTCGTCTATTCGACGAGAATTCAACCTTCGATAGGCTTCCGTATCGAGAACGGAACAACCGTGTTGCCACGGTTTTCGTTTCGTAATCCGGATACAGCCACGGTACGTGCTAAGTGCGCGCAGTTAAGCGTCCCTCTATCCGCGGATACATCCACTCCACGGATTCGGTTTACTCGCGTCGACGATGGAAAGGAGATACATACGTGTGCTCGCGAACGAACGAAACGATCTCTGGTGCCGTCGTCGGTGCACGAGAACGAGGCAGAGAATCGGGGTCCACACGCGTATCGAAACGGGGTCCTCACGCGATCCCGCACGGAATAGAGGGCACTTACACACGATGGAACGCGATACGGTTTCGATACGCAACGTTAAAGCACGATGCCGAGGAGATTTCGCCGGGAAAGATTCTGGCAGGAATGTCGTTCGAGTAGCGACTACAAAGTCCTGGCTGTGCGCCAATCGTTTCTTTTTTCTTCTTCTTCTCTCCCCTTTTTCCCCCCTTTTCTTTTCTTTTCTTTTTTTTCTTCTTCTTCCTTCCCCCTCCGCCCCTTTCTCCGCGGCTTTTGTCAAGCCGGTGGCCGAGTTATAAATTTTTAATTGAGCTATAACGTTTCGTCGAGGCTCACGGTAAATGTTTATTAGCCGGTAATTACCGGGGGATAATTGCTCGAGGCCGGTGGTAGATCTCGAGCAGCCGAGGGACGGAGTCGCGCGCGCCGGTCACGAACGCTAATCGAGAAAAGTCGACATCCGTAATGGGAGCAATTAATTCCTGGCGATCAACGTTATTACTTTCACGAGCATCTTAGAAAGCCGTTATATATATATATATATATATATTCCAATTTCTATGCGGGTCACATCCAGATCAGCCGGCCTTGCGATCCTCCCTCCCGTAACTTTCCGTCCCCTCGCGCACCCTACAAGAAGTTAGCACTTCTTTTATGGACGCCGGAATTGGAACACAGAATTGCGGTAGTTTCGCGGCAAAAGTATCAGAATGTTACGTATGAGATAAAACGGAAATAAAAATCGTCGAATCACGTTGCTTTCGCGCGATACTTATAAAAGTACCACGTCGAAGAAATTATTGAAGAGAGAGAGAGAGAGGAATCGTGGATTTGTACGAAGATAAACAAAGACGATTAGAAAACGTTGTATTCGTCGTGTATAATAGACATTCGATCGAATATAACGCACGAAAATTCTCTCTCTACAAAATATTTCTACAAAATGCGAAACTTCGTAGATCGGAAAATTAATTCGACCGTTCTGTTTACATTTTCTTTGACGAGAAATACGTAAATACGCGTGTATCAAACATCGATCGAGCACGGAGGGAAATTGGTTGGTTGGAAATTCATCGTTGAACGACACTTGACAACGCTTCGTTCACTTTTTTTTCCTCCCCTTCCCACTTGTCAATTTTTCGAATAGACAATAGAAGGGATAAAAGAGAACACGTTACAAATTCGGGTCGGTAGAAACGTTAAGCGTTTAACCCTTCGTTATCAAGAATACGATAATTTGGACATCGAGCCGCCCAATTTAAAAGAGGAAGCAAATGGAGCACGAGGGGTAGGAGGAGGGTAACGGTGGCGGGAGCGTGAGTTTAGCGACGTATATCGTTCACGGGATTGACAGGAGGCAACGGAGCATACACTCGGCGGCACAATGTACCGGTTTAAATTTATCTTAGAGCCGGGCTCGAACGATAGTGCAAAGCCATAAATCTGTAGTATAAAGCGGTACCTGATTTGTTGCCGGCTGTTGCCGTGTGGGTGAGCGTAGCTGCTGCGGTCAGCTTAGGCGGTTCTATCTTCTGCGGCATGCTGTGCGCCGGTATAGGGCCAGGATTCGTCATGGTGGTCATGGTGGTGGGCATCATCAAGGTCGACATGGTCAGCATCTTCGAGCCGTTCTCGTTTCGCCGTAAGGCGAACGTCTTCCTCCTCCTTACCGTCCCGTCGTCACGTGATGATCCGCTGGTGAACGATGATTACCGCGCCACCGCACGCCGAATTCTCCGCCACGTTACAACACCCTCGCGCTGCTGCTTCCCACCTCTTCTTCTTCTTCCTCTTCCTTCTCCTTTTCCTCCTCCTCCTCCTCCTCCTCCTCCTCCTCCTTCTCCTCCGCCTCCTGCTTCCCCGGCTCTCGATCGAGGAGACGATATCGTGTCTTGGGACGATTGAGAACGTGCGGGGTGCGCGCACGTTCAGACGGTCGAGAAAGCGTGATGACGATCGCGGCTAAGCGTGGATCAATCGTCGATGCCCCGTCGAGAGAGTGGCACCATCGCCTCGATCGCTAATATTTGAAACGCGTCGTGGACGGGATCAGTCACCGGGAGAAGTCACCATCCGTCGTCTACGCGACGTCTATTTATCGCGACGTCACCAAGATCGCGCTAACTCCTCTCCCTCGCGACATTACTTTACATCACTCCTCACCCTGCCTTCCTCCACGCTGCTCGCCTCGATATCCGCATCCGTTTCCTCTCTCTCCTCTCCTCCTCTTCGAGATCTTCTTCCTCGAAACTTTCTCGCGGCTTTCTCCACCAACCACCCTCACGACGACTCTGGCTCTTTACGACCCTCCGTTTACGAGTTTAATCTCCAACACGAAAATCTCCCTCTCTCTTTCTCTATCTATCTATCTACCTATCCATCCATCCAGATTTTCTATTTCCACAATTTTCTCTTCCACCCTCTCGCGGAAAAAATCAAAAATCACACGTGGCTCGAGATTTCCTTCCCTTCCCTTCCACCCAATCACCACAGAGACAACAACTTCTTCTCCCTCTCCTCTCGTCTCACTCACTCGAACAAGTTTCCTTCTTCTTCTTCTTCTTCTTCTTCTTCTTCTCTTCCCCCCTTTTCACACCCCTCCAAAACTCGAAATCCCTCCTCACCCCTCTTCCCTTCCCCTTCACTTGTCACACTTTCCTCTTCTCCGCGTAACTCCGCGCCCCCCCTGTCTCAATAAAAGCCGACGCGAAAAACGACGCAAAACGGCGACACTGTTGTTACGTTGACCAGCGGCGGGAGGAGAGTGTGTCGCTGCGTGCGTGAACAGCACACGCGGTGTGCTCGGTGCGTGGCGCGTCTGTGCACACGAGACGGAGGATCGTCCTGCTGCTGTTATCGGTTGCCACTCGACTGATCCGCGACGGGGAAACGTCACGACGGGCCTCGATATCACGGCGTGCACGATACAACACAGGTGTTTGCGGACGGAGAGAGAGAAAGAGAGAGAAAGGGAGAAGAGAGAGAGCGAAAAAGAGAGAGAGAGAGAGACAGGTGGCGTGTGTGTATTGTGTGTGTGTATTATATATATATATGTGCGCGCGTGTGTGTGTACGTATGTGTTTGCGTGTGGAGAGAGAGAGAGAGAGAGAGAGAGAGAGAGAGAGAGAGAGAGAGGATCAAGATGAGAGGAAGGAGAAGGACGACGCAGAGGACGACAACGTGAACGGCGACTAGGAGGAGAACGACGGCTAGGACGACGAAAACGACTAGGACGACGACGACGACGATGACGGGCTACGTGGACGACGGCGAGGACTGGAACGACGACGGCGACGACGTTCTCTACGCTCTCCACGCTGCGCGCGTTACGTCACGTCCGGCCGAGCGTAGAGTCGGAACTCGTCTGGCGGGGAGAGCGCGAAGGGACGCCTGCCTTTGCCTGCCTGCCAGCCTGCCAGCCCTGAACGCCCGCCGTCGCGACGCCCAGAGGCGCCGGCGTTCCCGAGCGTCCGCGGAATCGCACGAGTTAAGACGCGAGCCACCAGTCGCTCGGCCGCCGCCAACCTGAAAGGGTTGCTCGATGCGCCGGCTCGATGCACACATATCTCCCTCTCCCTCGTTTCACGCTCGTTTACCTTCCGTTTATTGTTTCCCTCGCCAACCCCTCTCCAAATACGAAATACGAAACCTACGATTGTTGCTCCATCGTTTTAATATTTTCTCCTTTCCTTCTTTTATCTTTTCTCCTTTCGATAATTTAAGCTTTTTTAGGGATGTATTGTAAGAGAGTCTTGCGCGAGAGTTTCGTTCGTTTGTATCGTCGAGAGGATGATAATTGTTTTTTGATTCTCAAAAAAAAAAAAAAGAAAAAGAACAGGCACGATGTAAATTTCAACGAAGCGCACGTAAATCGCACGGTATCGATAAACGTCGCGCGTTAAACCGCATCGCCCAAATTGATCGTCGCGAAGATCGTTATTGTTCTAATAAATCCCTAATTAACGTAACCTACATTCGCTATTGATACAGCCGATAAATCATATTTATTTTACGGTATTGAATTATATCGTATATCGTCGGGCGATGTGTAACTTGATGTACGCGCGTGAAACGAATGATTTAAGATCGATCGATCGATCGGTCGTAGATCTTTGATCGATGTGAGATTTCAATCGAACGGTCAAAATCATTTAAAACGTTTAATTATCGTCTCGTGCATATATACGGAAAGATATCGTCGATGATCGATACTGGAAAGTTTCGTGACGCGTTTTGACTTGGAAGGAAGTACGTCTCGCTTAGTGCCATCTGCTGTGCAAACATTTCGCATTATGTCCTGAAAATATTCACTCCGCTCCACGAATGCCCTACAGATGTTTGAACTTTCGGCGATTGGCACCGCTATTTCCATATCTGATGGTTATATCGACCATTACTTTGGGTAGGCGGTTCGCGAACACGGTTTTCTTGGTGAAAAGAAAATACGGCACGATTTATTTGCTTTTTCAATAGAAACGTATCGCACGTATTGCAATCTCGACGTAAAATGGATGTAATAGTTTCGTGTATATTCGCGAAATATTCGAATAATTCGTTCGAGTAATTTGATAATCGCAGTTGCGATTATACAAGAGAGAGAGAGAGAGAGAGAGAGAGAGAGAGAGAGAGAGAGAGAGAGAGAGAGAGAGAGAGAGAGAGCGATTGCGAGATTCAAGTTGCAATGAACTTTCGAGCGATGTAACGAAATTTTCATAATTCCTCGAGTTTTTCAGGATTGTGAAAGGGGAGGATTCTGGTTTCTTGGAAAGTAATTATGCACCGAGTGTCTCATAAAGCATACGGTCTAAAAAGTTTGCCGCGATAGAGCCGTCGGAGATTCTCCTCTGAACCCTGAAGGCGGAAGTTTAAGTATAAACGGCGATGTAGCAACGACGATGATTTCGCTGATCTTCTTGGCGAAATCTGCTACCGAATCCTCTACCCCTTTAAGGGGTAGGCCAGATACTCGTTCCAAGTGTTTGTAGCTGTTTGCCTTTGTGTGTGGAAAATATATCTTATCGTTCGGATCTTCGATATTCTTCAGGAATTTTCGACCAAAGATATTGTTACCGGAATAAATTTACTTTCAAAGGGAGAAGAGATCCCTCTACCCTTGAAACAAATGGCTGCTTTCTTACAATCGTATGCCAAGAAGGATTCTTCCGCGTCCATTTAAGACAGCATATTTAAATGAAATCGCGTGTAGATGCATGAAATACATAAAACAAAAGAGATAAATTAGAATATCTCTTCGTATTTCTCTGTTTATATATACGTTTATATATATATACGTTTAGTGCAACGATATAATTAATTTATCAAATTTGTTACGTTACAAATTTTTATAAATAATTACTTTGCAATTTCGGAGGTGCGTGGTTGACAAAGAGTTTTTTTTTTTTTTTTTTTTTTTAATAAAAAATGCATTTATTTCTTTCTAATTATTCGGCCAATCCCCGATTATATGTATAAATTTTATACAAATGTATAAAAGAGGAAATAATTTTTTCCGCATATCGAAAAATTAACGAACATTTAAACGAAACAAAAACTCGATATATCAAATACCTCGGATATTTTCCTACGCGAACATTGAACGATAAGCAATGAATACATTTAACGAAGAATTTGAAGCAATTAATATTAAAATCATTGGTTTTATTGTTTTTTACGCGCAGTATAAATATTCGATTAATTAGCCTTTATATTCTGCAATCCGTAATTAACGTTATTATCTTCTATTAATGACCTCGATTCATTAATGAACGCGTATAATAATTAATTATAGAAAGTAATTTTCAGTTCTCTTGAAAAATCGAAGCTTTATCGACGACACGTGTATTACTTTTTCACTCGTACGGGCCACATATTTGTAATGCGTTTGTGAGTTTAATTTATATAAATACATGTATGTATTTCTTCCTCACTTTTTTTAATATCTTGATATTTACATATTTTAATATTTCCATCGATCTCGATGTTATTTCCAATATTTAATACCGTTTACGTTTAAAATACAAAATTTCATACTATTATTTTTCCGCGATATTTTTAGCTCGTGCTTTTCTTCTTCTAAACTGAACCTAAAATTGTAAAATATGTTTGTACAATTTTTCAAATATCGTCATGCGCGTATTTAGATTTGATATGGAGATTTCGAGACAACCAATCAGACTTATGAGCCCTGGTCGAGAGCGGTATGTCTGACCTAATACTATCCGTATCTACTTATCCATTAAGTGGCGCCGCTCACTGGTGGCAGATCGAACTAGGGTGATTGCAATGCTACTCTCCGCTCGAATACCGAAAGGATTTCACCTCTGTTTTCGGTAACATTGATGCAGGGCAAGGAAAGAAGCTTCGAATTAAGTTTCCTTCGCAATTCTGATTCGAAAAATCATGGGATTACGATCCAACCCAGTTTCAACGTAAGTAAAAATTATTCCTTTTGTATTCGAATAAAATGGTAAAAGTTTGAATTTTTTTTTTTTTTTTTTTTCGTTAATCTCTTTCACAAAGATTCTCGTCGAATATTTTCAAATATCTTGCGGTTTATCAATCGTTAAAAACTAAAAAAAAAAAGGTTCTATATTTTACGAATTTTAATAAAAAAAAAAAAAAAAAAGGGATCTTGAATTGCGATGAAAAATTTCATGAATATTTTAACTCTCATCTCATCTTACAACTGCTGTTACCTTTTTACCTGTTTTTAAAAGGAAATTGAAGGGATGAAAAAGAAAGAATTAAATAGCCGGGGTAAAAATCCATCGTTCGAAACCCCGATACTAATCGTAACAATCGTATTCCATTCCAGGAAAAAGGAAACGTGGATAATGCAAACAAAGGTGCTTTTATTAACCGCGAAAGCGGTTATAAAATTTCTCTCCCGGAAACCATAATCGTAATCGCAATACTGCTAAATATTCGATTACAATTATTATTTCTTCCTGATGCAAATTTAATTTCGTGCAATTCATCCAAGGTCGTGTTAAGACGAGTGCAAGTTTACTCTCGTTCCAATTCACGCATGCAATCAACAGTTTGAAATTTTTATTGCACGCCTCGCGTCATCTCATCCATCCCTCTTCGAAGAAAAACCAAATCCCGCCGTATAATAATATTTCCATGGCAGGAATCGATCGCGAAGATATTTCGCCGGCCATTCGTTACTCAGCGTGATTTTACAAAATTGTTTGCTCGGCTCGAGATTAATTTTTGGTAAAGTGAAAAATTGGCGATCGAACGTTTTAAAGAATGGATTTGCAAGCATCGACGTCGAAAGGGCTTTGCGCGCACCAGTTTCGCGGGGGAGGAGGGGGGGGGGGGCGCGAATATTGATGTTCCGTTTTACATTATTGAAAATACACGCGTCGAATTCACTTTTTCAGAGACGGCTTACTTTATCAAAGATTTTTCTATAAACTATGTTCTCTGCCCTTCTTTGTTTTTTTTTTTTTTTTTTTCTCCTTTCTAGATACGTAGAATTTCTGGACGATGATGCAAACGCGAAAACGAATTAAACATAACAGAGAGGGAGAAAACGTTGAAATATTCTTACCGTGTATTTAATTATTACAGCGTTTGTGGCGCAAAATGCAGATGAGTGGAGGAGCCGCGGGAAACAAGAAATAAAATTTTATGTAAAGCAAAAAATAATTCATTAGGAACGTGTTGTAAATATATTCTCCCGGAGGAGGAGGAGAAGGGCGAAGAAACTGCATTCCCTCTACGAACGAGTCCAACTATCTGGATAATAACTTTCTTAACTCTCACTTATCCGACCGGGCATCGAAATCCTCGGCAAAAGATTGAACTCGTGGAAATCGAATACTCGCGTGTTAATTTATCGATCGGCGAGAAACGACGCGCGGAGCAATAATTCGTTGGGAATGAATATAAACAGACGACGGGGAGGAGGAGGAGGAAGTGGGTAGTAAAAGGTAGCGTTTACGGGGGTATACTACGAGCCGTTGTTATGCGAGCGGTGTGCATCGTTATGCATCTTTAATTTAAGTCGAATCATGATGAAATTCCAGAATGTGGCAAGATCATCCTTGGTCCCGATATTCGGAGAATGCGACCAGCGTCGGGGAGCGTCGTCTTAGTGGCTTGCGGAGGAGCTGGCTCTCTGGCTCATGTTCAAACTCATAAATAATTCCGTTTGTGATCGTGGGCGTAGCAGTTGTCGACTCGGATGGAAGGAGGAGACAAACCGAGATGCGGAACGTACACGTGATGACGACGTAGCCCCACAGAATCCATTGGCAACGACCTGCCAAAATACAATCCGCTCCTCTTCCTCGCCTCCTCTTCCACGCGAACTCTTAACTCATCCTTTCCTTCCTTCCTTCCTTCCTTCCTTCCTTTCGAATTTATTTGGTGGCGAAAATCAAATTTTATTAGGCCACGAGATTTGGAATCTCGATGCGCGTACTCCGAGGTTTTTTTGAATTTGCATTCGTAATGATAAGGTGGACAGTTGTCGAGAGGTGCACATTGCAGGTGTACACGACGGTGTCCAAGAGTAGGAAATTCCATCCGTACTCGGTTCATTCGATCGGATAGAAATTGGCAGTTAGCGATCGGTGAACAATCAGGCTTAGTTTGAGCTCGGGGGCAATCTAGATTCTACTCTGAGCGAAAACCAATCAAGTTTCTAGTCAGCTGGAATCAGAATCAGGATTCGATTCGGATCAGAATAAGGTCAATCAATTACCGTAGTATCCTCCGTGTTTTATTGCTCGTTTTTCGAAGAATGGACGAAGATAAATTAGCTTTTTAAGCAAATTTTGAATCGCGTTAAAAAAAAGGAAACTCTGCAATGATCGATAATTTAAGATAATTCTCGAGTTAACGATTTAATTTTTCAACCTCGACTTTTCGCCTCGCCTCTTAAATCAACCTTTGAAATTTTATTTATAAATAAAATCGAGGAAAGGTAATTTAAACGGTGGTAACCCGATCGATAAAATATTTTACAGATTACATCGAGAAATAATAAAATATGGATGTAGGAATTCGTAAACACGCATATACTATAAATATCGAACGATGATCGTGTAATTTTTTCCCGTTAAAATCGTAAATCAAGCGTTGGCCGCGAGTTAACGACCCCCTCCCCGTTAATTAATTTCCAATTCGTCGAGAATCGAAACAAGAATCGAATCAACGAAATCGTTAACGCGATATTTTACCATATTCGATGCACACCCCCTCCTCTCCCCTCCCCCCCGTAAGGAGGCGCTATGTATCCATTTTTTCATACCGCTCCCCCTCTTAGTTAACAGCTAATTGAATCGTGAATTTCATAGAATGATGAAACGCACGAAAAAGCGATACACAACAAGGTTCCATCAAAGGGGAAGCAGAAGAAGAAGAAGAAGAGGAAGAAGAAGACCGACGGTCGAGGGGAATAAGGGAGGAGATAAGAACAGTTGCAGAACGAGCAACAAAAGTTTCCTCCTCTCAAAGATATCGATACAACCCAGGTTGTACCCATTATATTAGATAAGATTCCTCATTATCCTCAACTAAAATCCCGAACAACAGGGAAATACGATGACGAGAGTGCGCACCACCACCACTACCACCACCACCACCACCAGTCGTCCCTCCCAATCATCTCCTCTTTTTCGAATTTTCATCTCGACGAGCAATAACAAATAATAATAACTACAATGATAATAATAATAATAATAATATAACAACAACAACAACAACAACAACAATAATAATAATAAACGGGAAAAATAAGAGGAGGGGAGGGAAAATAAAGCTGATCCACGACCGAGCAACCGTTACTAATAAGTTGGAAAATTCCGAAAGAGGCGTTACAGCAAATTTTTACTCCCCCTCTGCCCCCCGCGTATTAGTTTAAATTAGCTTGGTAAATTGGCTGTTTTACGGGAAATAGCCCGGAGATGGGGTTCCGAAAACGGGGGTAAGGGGGTTGGAGGAGAATCGTAGGACGGTTACGTGGGAGGATAACGGAAAAAGGAGAGGGGCAGCAGGGTGCTGCACAGGTAGGAACGGAAGGTTAGGAGAGGCCTGGATAAGCCTCGAGGCGATTCGCTCGACATTGCCATGTTGCGGTAATTGTAGCTAATTAAGAGCTCGAATTCCCCCCTCCTTACCCTCCCTCTTTCTCCTTCTACCTCCCCTCTTTCCCTCCTTTAAAGTCCCGAGTAAATGCACGGAAGACCACTCTCGCGGCATCTTCTTCCTTGCCGGGGATAACATTCATCCTCTGCGTCTTTTCATCCTCTACCTTAGAGTCTTGGAGCACAGATGTTATATTGGAGTGGTGGAGTGATGCGTTAGAAGCGGCGAAAGTCGGGACAGTTTTCTTCAGACGGCTTTGGATCAACCAATCCGTCGCCGTTTACTATTGGACGATAATATATGATTTTCTTTTTTTTCGAAAAAATTTTCTCAAATCGTGAAATCGCGAGGTTATAAGATTGTTTGCACGTTTGTCCTCGTATGTGCATTGTTCACTGCTGAAAGGAAGTCTCGAGAGACGGCGCAGAGAGGCCTCAATCTGTAGGATTAGCTATTCTCGCCTATTTCAGACGCCACGCAATGCTACGCATAGTAATAGCAGAGCTATAATTTGAATATTCAAATATTCGTAAAAATTATTTTCATTTATTGTAAGTTCGGATAATTATATATAAGAAGCTAAAATATTCAAACTGCCGAATGTACATATGCATATATAAAGTACAGTAATTTGTATATTCTCTCAGCTATAAAAAAAAAAAAAATGCAAAAGTTTTCTTGTATTTGTGTTCTTGCATAAATTGGTACAACTGATACGAGATAATTTTGTTGATTATTCATGAACTTATTTGTATATGTAAAATTATTACCTTAACACTACTGGAATAAAAAATTACATTTGTAAATTATCGTTACAAATTACAATTAACCTACATAAATATTAATGAGAAATAAAAAAGATATTATATCGATACGTTACTCTGGATTCTATGCTTACGCTAATGCATCGAAATACACGTCGTTTTGGATTAATTATATGAAGACAAATATCATGGTAAAAGGAAAAATGTGTGAAAAATAGGCGTTTCCTTCCAAATTAGCCAATCATCATCACAGCATTCCTTCGCTTCTTTCCACCAGTGAACAATACATCACAAAACTCGAATCAAATATTTTTTCTCCATCAATTTCGATACAATTTGAATCTGGAGAGACAGTTTCTTAGGCAGTCAACATTTATTAATTACCCTCCCAATTTGAAGCGCAATTTTCCGTATCCAAACGAAAGCGGAGGCGGCAGTTACACGCTTTGTTTCGTTTACAAACATCAAAGCGTGAAATTCATAATACGATGAATGGATCCAGGCAGTGAATCTTTGGCCAATTATATGGCAGCCAGATGCTATGTCCATTAGCGTGCTCCTTTAACGAGTTATCCACCTTGAAGCAGGATATTGTCTCCCAAGTTTCACCGTCGTTACCACGCTCGCTTAGGTTTGATCGATGACTCCTCCATCGAGTTGATAGGCGACATCGGCTTCAACCAAGCTTGTGCGGTGTACGAAGTTCATGCCTCTATCGCGTATACACGTATATGTCAAGCACGAGACTAACGGGAGGGAATACGTGTAGCAGGGAACGCGTGACTCTACGAGCCGCAATGATGTATATAAGAATTTATAGTCGACCATTAAATTACATTTTTCAGTTACGGGAGGAAAAATGATAGGGGGGAGGTCTCCTCCACTTCCGAGTAAATTCGATAATTTGCTCGCGAGGAAATTGTGAGATAAAATTCTAAAAAGGAGATATATATATATTTTTTTTTTAAATAAAATAACCTCGAAATCGAGGATTGTATTTCAAAATATTTTCGTTTTCGACGCTTTTCTATTCTTGTTTCGACAACATTGTATTTTTGCGTTTCTCTTCTTTTTTTTTTTTTTATTTTTGGCAATTTTATTTTTGGTTTTTAATTTCATTCTTTTTTTTTTCCCCTCCCCCATTTTCTTCCTTCTGTTTTTACACCCAATTCGATTGCACAAAATGTGTACGTGTATTGCGTGTTTGGTTTTTTTATCACTCTGTATTTTGTATCGTTTATCCAGAAAGTCTGGCTCATGCTGAATCACTCGACCAGATAAACAATTGTACGATCGTTTTACGCATCAGCAGTTTGTAAAAATCCCCCTATTCAAGATTCGTAAATCGGGGATTTTTAAATTTTTCGGGGAGACAAGTAGTCGAAAAGCCAAAAATTGTGCCACTATTCTCTCTACGTTCGTTGTCTTGAATGATAAAATTTTAATTCGCATTTTTTTTTCTTTTTTTTTTCTTTTTTTTTGCGACGAAAATTATAGACGTACATCGTTAGAAATCGGGCAACACGTTCTCGCGTGTATTAATTTTACCGACGCATTTGTGCTTTTGTAAATTGAAAATATTTCAGTCTCGAAAGACAGAAAAAAAAAAAAAAGAAAAAAAAAATAGATACACGTTCTTTGATGTCATGTTCTGTGTATCTTGAAATACGAACCAAATTCAAAATAATTAACAGTTTTTTGCAGCCTGTTTCCATTCTAGCATTTTTTTTTATTAATTTGATATAAAAGTAATGGGTTTTTTTTTGGTGACAAATAAAATTACGAGAAACAGAAGTTTTATATTTTAATAAAGGTTTTTTTTTTGTTTTGTTTTTAGAAATAAGTTTAATATCGCGAACGAGTTTATTTATATCTTTCGTTGTTGCGTTAAATATTAATCACAACGGCAAGTGAACGTTAAAATAATTTATTTATTTATTCATATTCATTAATTTATCAACTCTAACTAATTAATTTAAAAATATTACTTCTAATGCCGCAAAAACGAAAAAGAAGAAACATACGTTCGGTTTTCCACGAACTGGATATAATATAATTAATTTAACGACGTAAGGGATAATATCGACAATGAATGAATGAATTTTTACCGCAATATCTGAAATCTCTCTTGTTGTCCCGTGTAACGTGAGGGAAAAGGATCGTGCGAATTTCCATAAATATCCATTGTTACCGTTTCACGTCGTACGTGAAATTAAATGTACAACTTTTGTCACTTAAAGTTTATTCCAGCGAAACGACTTCCAGAATTATAAATACTCATCAAAAGTTTACGAAAGAGAAGAAAATTTAGAGGCGAGATACGGTTGCTCATCTCCTAAGTAGCTGTAATAACTTGCTTCTCGTGCGTGTGAGCTTTCCTACAAAAGATCAGAAGTGACGCACGACCTTATTCCCATACTGCATAAACAAAAGTTACGATATTTAACGGTCGTAATTCACACTTTGCCTCGCTTAAAATTCTACTTAAAATTCTGATTTATTAGGAAAATGTATACGCGGACAGTTTACCTTTTATTGGCCGAAAGTATTCGCGATTTAAAATTTTATATCGTTTTGGATTATACATCTCGTGAAATGACTCGTCAAGTATTGTATAATCGTTCATCACTAGTTACCAAGATAATGCATCGAATAACATTTACGAACGTTCATACGTTCATGATAACATCTAAATGGAATCATTTACGTTAAATCATATTATAACAGCGCGTTAATTGAAACGCGAAACACGTTATACAACTTTGAAATCAAATGAGATGGAAATAAATATAAGATTTATGACTTCTTTTCTTTCGATTTCCGACCTCGTGAAATATCTTTGAAATATCTTCCAGTTCGATAGAAACAAGGGGGACGTTGTTTAGAGAAGTTCGATTTAACGAACCCCTCGAAGGCGTGTCGCACGAATCGAAATTTCCAACACCGGAAATGTATTTGTCTATTCAGCAGATTCCGAATTGCGTCGAAGGCATTTCAAATTATGGATTTCTATTTGCGCTATAATCGAAACTGTGTGTGGATGCACACGTGTTCTGCTGTTTAGACCGTTTTCACTCGTACTCGCCTGTTATGCTGCGTACTTGTAATCTTCCAAACTCGATCTCAAAGCGTTACCCATATTCCGATTACTCGTTTCCACGAGTAGTTAGAATTTTATGTAGAAATATCGAATTGAATTCAAATTCGTTCTCCTCCATTGTTTTATACATACAAAAAAAAAAAAAGAAAAGAAAAGTAACGAATATCGTTATTAATCGATCGATGATAAAAGTTTAGACTGTCATAGATAAAAATGTTTTTCCAAAAATAAACGTATCTATCGTGTAATTTGTGTCACGAAACTCGATTAAATTCTTAATCGATATTAAGAAAATTTCAAAGAGTTATAACTCTGAAAATAACGACTTTCCGTCAATGGCATCGCGTAAAGAAAGTTTTCCTAATCTAACGCTTAAGGTTTGTTTTATATTCGTCCCCTTGTCGTTCGAATCAGCCGTATCGTCTCAATCCGACCTATCCCAAGTTCCATACAAGAGAAACGATTCCCAGAAGTTGATACTCACTTTTAGTAGGTCGCGAATCCAATTCGTAATTTCCATGCTAATTTACATACTTAAGTGCACAGAAACTTCGATTCCTTATACTCTCGACAATCGATCGAGATAGAAAAAAAAAAAGAGGGGAGGAGATATTTCTCCGTAAAATTTTTGTCGCGAAAAATCGAAATTTTACTCGTAACGACACAAAGTAATGGGTAGACACGATGTAACAATTACAGCTCCCCTTTAATATTTCCACATTACTCGGTTTTAATCGGTATTTGTTGCATGGGATTGGCTCGCAACACCCATCGGCCAAAAACCAATAATAAAATAAACAAGAATCCAACGACGAGTTATACGCCCATATCACGCTCATCCACGCAACATTTTTCCTTCGCAACATTCAATTCGTTCACGCATTCTACGCGTTTCCTTTACGCCATTTCACGTTCGACCGAGCACGCAGCTCGCTCGTGTACACGTTTAACGAACGGCCGCGATAACACGACTTGCACGCGTGTGCAGGACTCGTCCGTGTTTTCGCGCGAGCCTCTACATGTCCACGCGAAAACACGCGACGAACGCCCTCTCTCTGCCTATCTGCGTACTACACGCGTATACAACGCTGCCACGTTCGCGTGTAACGTACGTTCCTGCCTGTGCACCGGTGGACACCGGCTAATCTACGTGTACGAAACCATTTAATACGAACAAAGGTGGTGGGGCGGGAACGCGTGCACAACGACTACTCGAGGAAGAGATCGTGCGTATATATGCAGAATATATATATATGTATACACATAGAGGGATAGGAAGATAGGAAGCAGTCAATAATTCACGCATTACTCTCGGTTATTATGCTACTGTGGTCTACCGTACTCGTGCGGTCGGCAATTCGGCTTTACGTTTGCTTTACTAACCATTGTGCGGATAGATATCGTCCCGATCCTTCTACCATCTCCGATGCAATTCGTAACCAACCTCCTTCCTGGAATTCTATTTATTTATCAAACTCTTACCACCACCCTTCTTGCTTCTGCCTTCTCCTATCGTTCTATTCTCTCTTAACTAGGATTCTCTATCTTTCTCCAGGTTTCGAACGTGGCCGCGTGTCTCTTTGAGCTCGATTTACGGACCAGAGAGGGAGAGAGAGAGAGAGAGAGAGAGAGAGAAATGGAGGATCGCTGCGTGCGTAGTACATCTTCTCGAATTGTTGCGCGTATATATCTGCATGATAATGGAGCGCACGGGATAGCTCTTGGCTGCGATCGCATCTTGGGGGAGCCGCGGTAATTTCCAAGCCTTGTGTAGATGAAACATTATGCTACGAGTTTCGACCTGGAACCTGGAGGGGAGGAGGGGGGGTTAGATTGCTCTCTCGGCGAATCATCTCGATTTCCCTCTTCTATCGTTTTCTTCCGTTTTCATCCTCAGGAAAAAAGAGGCGCATTGCTATATTGTTTTATCGCAAAAACGAGTCTACGACTTAACGTTTATTAGGTTAGGTTAGGTTAGGTTAGCGCCCGATCAACGGATAATTAACGCGAAGCGATCTATCCCGGCGATATCGTTTGTATTAATATTGCATTAACGTTCACCGCTCTGTTGCGGCTGTTGAATAATTCGTCCCGATATCCTGGCTCGAATATAACGAAGCGTCTTGAACTTCTTGCGAGTGCAAGAAGGATTTCTCTCGGAGGATTTATTTTTACGTGTGTCGCTTTGAACGGGAAGCGTTTCGTCGTATACGGTAATAATACAACAAAACGCGTTATTTCCGACCCTATCCGGATGCAAGTGGCGATGTTGAAAACGAGAGAAACAAAATGTCTAGCCGCTATTATTTACCTGGTAGTGACAGTGAAAGAGGGTAAGGGAAAGAAGGGGGAAATAGAAAAGAAGCGGCTTGTCCGCATTGAAGTCGTAACTTTCGCCTGTTTGTCTTACGCTAATTAACTGAACATGAAATATTTTCCGAGGACGCCTGGGGACTTCCAGGTCGGGAACAGAAGAGGAGGAGGGGGAGGAGGAGGAGGAGAATGCCAAGCGGGATACCCGTAACCGGATATTTCTATTCCTGACCTTTTTTTCTCCTTTTTTTTTCTTTTTTCTTTTTTTCTTATCTCCATAGACGTTAAACGTTATTAATCGCGTAATTCGCTCTTGTTGTGTAACGTTTAAAGATGCGCGTGATTTATGCATAATAATTCGATTCGAAATTCTCGAGGAAACGGGTAGGTAGAAACGAATCTTTTTAATTTACGTTCGAGCGAGTATGAAACGTTTATGAAACAATTTCTATCATTGGATTCTTTAATTCCACACCGAAGCACCGGTGTACATCATTGAAAAACCGAAAGAAACTCAGGGAATGGAGCATCGTCGTCTCGAGCCATCTATTTTCTTTCACAACATCGCTCAATTTCGTTCACTCTTGTATCCACCACTCGTACACTTGAACACCGTGAAATCCTATGTTAAAACTCGTCTGTGGGAAAATCGATTAAGAACCGACCCATCTCGAGTCCACCTCGATCCTCTTAAATAACGAATTCTTAATCGAGGACGGAGTGACATCTCTCTGTCCACAGTTTGATTATAAAAACGATTATAACCGTTGAAGAATTTGATTTCACTGTATAAACAGAAACGAATTCTTATTTCTCCCTCCTTCTCTGCGTAAGAAACGTAGGATCGTTTCCCTCGGCCCGTAGGGGAGAGAAGATGGCGTGGAAACACGGCTGCGTTTCAAAAGTACGTACGTAACGGGAATTCATTTTCTCTTAAAACGTCGGCGAGTTCCGTTTCATCATAAATGTTATTAATCGCCGGAGGGCCTTTTGTCCCGCTGATGTTCAACGTTTAAGTGTCGAAGTTTTTCTACCTTCTCCCTCTCCCTCTCTCTCTCGAGTATGACGCCACGCTTCGCAAAACGGTCAGAGTTCCGTTCAAAACGTTTGTCTTAACGAAGTTAGACTCCCGCGCGGAGCCAAGTTTTCCGGTTCGTGCCGCACGATTTGCAACCAGAGTTTCCCAACATAGAATACATATATATATCTGCACGTGTACCTAGAGGAGGGATGTACAGGTCACCCGGTGCGCACGATGACTGCGGCCGAATCGCGAGCGCGGAGAAATTCTTAAGATTTACCTCGCCTCCACTCTTCGATGCTTCTAATTAAGCTACGGCTACGCGATAATAACAATTAACCGAGAAGTTTACGCCCAAGTTTCGACCATCACTCCCCTGCTAACTCGAAACACGCGTGTTTATATATATATAGATACGTAGATGTGTAGATGTGCTTTGTTCGTAAGTTTGCTAGGGGTTTGCTTCCATGATGGTGGTGGAGGGACGAGCGGTTTGTTTTCTTTTTTTCGAGCGGATGCATATGGAGAGAGATTAGATTGGATGTGATCTTGAGTTCAGAAGCATTTTAAATTCGTCTTCGATTTTAATTGTAATTGGGGATATAGCCAGTGCTTTTTTGAGAACGGATCGGAATATCAAAGTATTTCAGAAATGAAAGTGAAATAAGTAATAACAGTCCAAACGAAATTCATCGCGATTTAATTGTCGAAATTGAATTTTCTTCGCTTCGCTGGAATGGCGCGAAAGAACGACGTCAACGCGATTGGAGGAGTCCAAGCAGGAAATGATAACAACGCCACATCATCTTCGTCGAACGAAACTGACACGCGTGCCCGATTTCGAGTTTGCCAAACATCGATCACGATATGTTACTTCTTTTCGATTATTTCGCACGATAGGAGGGCTAGAAATTCAATTAACGGCCCTCTCTTTGTCGAGGTTAGAAAACAATGGGATGACGCAGAAGTGAAAATGTTGTAATCGTATCGATACGGATGAAAGGATAAACGGACAAATACAGGGCGCAAACACAATGGAACTTTAATATTCATGCGTTCGGATCCCGCTCTTTCCGCTCGTTTCGAATTATTTATACGGTGTGTATTTCCCCTAATGTCCCCGCATAATATTCGAGTATCGATTCGCAACACTGTGTTGACACTGGACTGCGATCGTGGCCCGGCCCGGCTGTTGCAATACCAATGATAGGGTCGTAATCACTCGGCCTCTTTACACCTCTTCACACCTCCAACGTCTGTTATTATTCCAATCGTTCCCATTGTTCGTAGATCGTTCACGTTCACAACGATCGAGAAATAACTCGAATGGTTTCGGCCACGAATACGAGCGAACATATCACGAGCGATAGAATGCAGAAAGGAACCACTGTTCCAAATCCAAAATAGAAGTTTTTCAAAAAAAAAAAAAAAGGGGACGAAATTGAAGAAGATGAATTGAAATTCGAATATTTAACATTCATCCCACCCGTTCTGCCTCGAATCGAGCGAAGTATCGTCCCGTGTCGGTATAATCGCCCGTTCGTACTTTCATCCCTCCCCCTTCCTCCGCCCCTGGCTTTCCTCCTCCGGAGATGAAAGAAGGCGGCGGAGACAAAGCGGGGAAACCGGCAATTTCGAGGTAGCGTTACGCAATTTACTGCCTTTTCTCTCCCTAGAAAAGTTCCAGCTAAATAAGAGAGCCAAGGTCTTATTAGGAGATGATGGGGGCCGATGTTGTGCCGCTCCGCCATGCCTCTCGGAAACAACACGCTTCCCTTAAGTTAACGGAACAGAGACGCGGAAGAGGCAACCGTGGACGGTGGATGGAGGGTAGTTTGTCAACTCCTGCTCCTTGTTTCTTGTGCTAGCCCCGGTGAACCTAATTAAAGCCGTGCACTTTTCTTTCATTACCGCATCCCCATGCATCCTCCCCCTTGAATTCCAACATTCGTCCCTCCCTCGCCTGAAATTACCACGAATCATCATCCCTCCCTTCGCTCGTTCAAACGAGCGATACGATTACGACGAAACGGATCGAACGTTGGACTTTACCACCACTTTCCTCGCTTTTCCTTGGAAAATAATTTCGAATTCCCGGGCACGGAAGAATTTGAAACGGAGTTTTAGTTAGTTACAAAACCGGAAGCGCCGAGTTTCGAAACGAATCCTCCGGCCGAGGGGAGGGGATTGGCAATTTTTCCCCTCCTCCTTTAATTAATACACCTCCCCGGAGTGGAATTTAATCACAGGAAATCGATCGAAACATCCGGCTTTTTAGAAACGACCCTTCAACGTCCATCACTCGGGATGGATAGGAGCCGACGAAGGGTTGCTCCTCTCCCCCGGGATACCGTTTCTCGTCCACGTACGAGACGCGTGCACACCCCCTCGCTGATACACCGTCGGCTCATCCGGAAGCGACTTCGATACGGCTCCCTCCACGCTCCAAGTTTCTGCCTCTCCTGTGAATTAACAACAACCGGCCGGTTGTTGCGGCCCGCTATACTTGAACGGTCGTATAATCTCACGGATATAGGCTCCTCTGTCCCCTCCATAAACGTGAAACAGCATTGCACACGAATGCCTGGCCGCCACCCGGCGGTTACGCTAATGAAATTGCTACGCTATCCTCCTCCCCCCTCTCTTGCGACTGATATTATTCCAACAGGAATACCGGACATTGGGAGGTTTAGGGAGGGCCGAGTGATATTTCGAGAAGTTTCCTCGAGCTATTCGCGACCTTCGTTAACCACGCACGCACGTCCGGGATAAGTCCTCCGTTTTTCCCCCTTTTCCGCTCCCTTCGATCGAAAGGACAGGCCAGAGAGGAGTCGTTCGACCGCGAATCAATGGGAAAGCAACGTTGATCCTTGTTGTTTCTTTCTCGTAACGGACTGTGTTATCTCGACGTGGAGGAGGAAAGGATTATAATTAATATCCGTATCCTTGATTCTCGATTCGATTCGATTTTGGAATTGAGGAAGAGGAAAAAGGGGAATTTCTTGAATTGTATAAGGAGAATTCGATATACGGATGGGATTGGTGTATAAATTACGGCGAATGAATCATCTGGATACGGAGAGGCGACCCGAGGCGTAACCGTGCAGTGAACATTCCTGTTTCTGTACCCCGGTGCAGTCAATATTTGCATAGCAAACTCTGAGCAATGAATTCGTGCAGTCTCTCTGAAATGACATTTTACCTTATGTTTACGTTTTCATTATTTATTTCGCGCGTTATCGGATACGCGAAATACCGATATAACGCTACCCGCGTGCAAGAGAGAGAGAGAGAGAGAGAAAGAGGGAGAAAAAGAGAGAGAGAGAGAGAGAGAGACAGAGGATAAAATCCGTGCAATTATTTTTAACGAGCGAGGAGCAAAGTTGTCGCGGATATATTCGAATATATCGGTGCTCTCTTATAATGCGTAACCATCGACTCGAAGATACGAAAATGTTTTTAATATTAGATTCAGCGATTTTAATCGTATATATATATATATATATATATATATCACCTGTGAAGATAAAATATTTCAGGTAATGAAGTTAAAGGGGAAGAAAGAAGGAGAAGGCCGGATATAAAAGGTCGAAGAGAATAGCGTAAGTAATAACGTGGAAGAAATAGAAGAAGAAGAAGAAGAATGTTAAGTGAACGAGTTAAACGAGAATGGGTCGAAGAATGAAAAGTTGTTAATGGGAAAAAATTAAAAACTGTCGTGTAATCCTCACCGTTTCCGAGGAAAATTCCCTTACCCCTGTAAGCGGGTAGAAGTTGCGGAATCAACCCCCTTCCCCTGCCCCCCCGCCCCTCCCCGTAACTTAAGCCTTCGAAGAAGAATCGAGATGATGGAAGAGACTTATTTCCGAAAGGAAGTTAACCTCTTTGCTCGAATAAAACGACGTTAAATGGATTAACGATAAACTTCCCACCAACGTCTCCTCGAGCTTCTATCTTTCTTCCTTCATTTGCAAACTGGAAATAAATTTTCCAGAAATATCTTCTGTCATCTGTTTTACCGTGCCAATTAATTTTTGCGAAAATAATACGCGATGAAAAGATTCCTTTTTTTGATCAAAGAGCTGCTGTATTTCTCCAACCAAGCTTCGATTATTATGAATTATGAATTGGTTAATTGAAAGTGAATTTCAAGCGAAAAGTTCATTTATATCGATTAGGTCGAGAGAAGAAGGTCAGGAAAATTTTTTTGGCTTTCAAAATTTTTGATAATCAATTTTTATTTTTATTATTATTATTATTTTTTTTTTTTTTTTGCTTTGCTCGAAAGTTTGCCCAACTTTTGCGATAATGAAAGATTCGATCGACCGTGGCTGAAAAATGTTCGTTAATTAACTCTGTTACCGTGAAACACGGGGGAAGTTTTCAGGGAAAACCTTTTAATACTTTTTAACTTGGAATAATAATGGCCTGTATTTACAGTTGGAAACGAAAAATATATCGCGTACCGTACGAAAAAACATTTTTTCCTAAAAGCAGAACTTCATACGTCGGAGTGAAAAACTCGCATTACCTTTGTAGCAACGCGCCGCTTTGTATTTTCATTCATGTTTATAAATGATATACAAAATAAACGGAGTCTCTTTTACGAAAGAGAGAGAGAGAGAGAGAGAGAGAGAGAGAGAGAGAGAGAGAAGAGAGAGAGAGAGCATAAATAAAAACTATATCTGATTCAACTATATCTACCATCCGCTTGCGCTTTGTAATCACTTTTTACTCTTCGCCACCTTTTTTCGCCACCAGCATAAACAATGCTGTTGCTTCAGCGGTTGCACGTGAAAATTTTGCTCGCCGTGAATGAATCTTTGATCATTTTCGCAGCCACCGTCCGGCAATCGTCCCTTTCACCCGCATCCTTTACCCGCTCTTATTTCCTCCCATATAATAAAATCTTAAAAAAAAAAAAAATCCTTTTCGGATTTAAATTATCCGAAATTTACTTTTCCTCCCCAGTGTTTCGATCGGGAGCCGATTTTAATTAATTCATTAAATTCAAACGCTTTGTTTCATTGTTATGCGCATTTTAAAACACGTTTATGAAATTTTAATTTAATCAACGAACAGTGACCAGTTACAATTTCCCTCCGAATAAATTATTAATATTTATAAACAAAACGTTACACGCCATTTTCGGCGTGTAATTTCATATTCGATTTAATTTCGACGGAGAATTTTCGACGCGTCGTCATCAAGATCATCGTTCAACTCATCGGAAGAAAAATCGCCACCATGCGAAATCTTTCTACGTAATTACGATTCTACGTAGTTACGAGTTGGAAAATTTATTATCGGAAATATACAACTTCGACACGAGTCGATCCACAAATCGTGATAAATATAATACTTGTGTATACATTTCCAATCCCCTCCCCTCCATTTATCTTAAACCCGCCGATTCATTTCGACTCGTTCATCTTTCAAACCCCAATTGTTACAATTGTTACGCAAGACACGAAACTAACTAACAAAATAGCAATCCCCCCGCGTACCATCCGAACCAATCTTTCTTCGACCGACTCGATCACCGCTCCCAATCAATTATAACGAATAGCCTCGTTAATTTTACATTACCCAATATTTCTGATAAATCGATATCTCCATCTTCGTACCCATTGTTACGCATCCACCGTTATATCTTACGTGTACGCCGCTTTGTACGCCCAGACAGATATAATAACAATCGCGAAGTATTCAACCTATTGTCCCGCTTTAATTGCGTCTCGATACGCGCAAAACCGCGCACCGGTTAAACAGACGCTAGATTATTGCCGAGGCGTTTAAACCGTGTGGATCGGCGTTCGTCGATTCTCGGTTTAATCCTTTCGATTAGTCGTAATGGGAGGCGCCGATCCTTTCTCCTCCACCTTGAACACGCAATCTTGTCCGTAACGGGACATCTTAACGGACGAGGTGGATGAGGAGCAAGGGAGAGAAAGAAAGAACGAGAGAGAGGATCGTAGGTGGCGCGGAGATACGGTTGGTGAGCGAGAGCCACTGGTGGCCGGTTCAATTACAGTTAACGACCGCGCTAGAGGGCCGATAATGTCGCGATACGGGAGGGGGTTAGCCGTGGTTCCTTTATGCTAACGAACGCTCGCGGACACGAAAGCTGCGCACAGACGATCGTACATCGAGCGGCGAAGATAGCGGAGAAATTGGCTGAAAACGGCGGGGCTTTGGCGATTATTGCCCACGGTCAATCTTGGCCGCGCCACCGGTTATTTGCCGCCCGCCTCTTTGGCGTGAACGCGCGGCCAATTTCCGATCTCGCCCTTTACCCGAAATCGCGGTAATTTACATGGGCGGCCGCTTTGCGCCGAGCCGGGCGGAAAGTTAGGTAGGAACGAATCGATCTTCCTCGCCTCTGGATTTGGCCGCGCGCGTGGCCCAAATCGAACACGTTATCCGCGATAAAGCGGAGAGAGAGAGAGATAAGAATAAGATTAATTGGAATATCGAAATCGAACACGACGTTTCGCGAATTTCGAATTTGATTTAAAAAAGCGTCTCGAGCAAAATTTGATAGTTTTCTTTTTTTTTTTTTTCTTTTTTTTAGGGAACGAGGGAGATACGATTTTATTTCGTGTTTAGCTTGGATCACGTCGAAGGTGAGGGAGGGAGGGAAACTGTGACGAAAGGAGGGACGGAGAGCGAAAGTGGACGGCATTCGAATGAACGGCAAACTGCCACCACGTGTGAAGAAACTACAGAGAGGTTTGATCGTACATGTTTAACCGTGGTAATGGAGTACGGATCGAGTGTAGACACGAAGGTGCAATAGGCGAAAGGCGAGCAATAGTGTGGTAACCGGTGTGGGGGATAGAGAGAGAGAGAGAGAGAGAGCAGCAAAGGGGTTTTGCGCAATGCGCCCGCTGCAGTGGGGTTTATTTCTGATCTCTGCCTAACTTCCTCTCTCTGTTTCCTCGACCCATTGTGTGTCACGGGGTGTCGTAGTTTCCAACTTTTCACTCTTTTTTAGCTTCGACTCTTTCTTTATCTTGCCGCTTGCAGACCGCGCGCGTGCTTATTTCCTCTATCATTCCCGATTATTTACATCGAGTCAGCGCGTAGCTTTTCGCACAAATTGCTCACGATGTAATCTCGTTCGTGCTCTCTTGCACTCTTCGCTTTATTTTTCGCCTCGTGCTATGAACTCGCCGTTCTACGCGTGTCACTCGTAGGAACATCGTGCTTACCGAGCATTCATCTCACTAGGAATGAGTTATTTACGCGGACGAGGGAGATACTTTCGTTTCGTTTAATTTCCTTTCTTTTTTTTTCTTCTTCTTCTTTTTTGAAGTTTTACTTTTGCATGGTTTCAAATCTCGAATTTCAAACTAACGCGGAATAATTTGTATTTCTATATCGATAATTTGTTTGTTTGTTAACAAGGATCTAGAAGTAATTTTTATCGAACCTAATTTGACATCTGATACCAGTTCTCGAAAATATTACATTTTTTATCGCAAGTAATAAAAACTTCTCCGGGTATTACGTTCCATCTCTCGGCTCTGTTTCTTCCCGCACAAGCCTTTCATCCGCATTATTTTATTTGTGCCGCCACTCGATACCACTCTAAAATATCAGCTGGAAAGCATGGAGTTTTCAGCTCCGAGTGTATTATCGCGTATGTTTCCGCTCTTGAAATTCTAAACCACTTGCAAGATGAGAGAAGTTCCGGTTCGATCGATCGCCAACGCTGATACATCTTGTACCAGCCTCGAAAACGAAACGAGCCTGCATACGAACGCATCGTCCTCTAAACACGAAACGTGAAAAAACAAACTCTGAGTTTGTAAGTTGCCTTTCCCCGATCCTCCATGGACAAGATCGAAATTTTCATTTTCTATTTCTGCGTGGAAAACACGGAAAGCAGGGAAAAGAAATAAATATTCATACAACTATAAACGCCATATGTTATTGTCACGCAAAAAAACATAACGTTCAAAACATTTTGAGAGCGTTCTAAATAAACTTTCCGCCATTTTTCATCCCACGTGGCTTCCACTCGCGAAACAGCGTGGAAAAATATGCTTCGACATCGTAAACAGTGGAGTACGGGATTTACTTTCTTCAAAAGGAAAAGCACGATTAAGGGGAGAAAGAGAGCGAGAGGGAAAACTATCGCGAAAAATATAAAAGGATATTTTTATAAGTCGTGGAAAAGTTTCTCTCTCTCTCTCTCTCATGACGAGAGACGAGAAACGAAAAGTCCATCAAATGCAATCCCGGGGGACGTTTTAAAAAAGTTATACGGAAACAAAGGGAAACAACTAGCGAGGAAAAGCGAAATGGAAAAGTCGCTTTCCCCGCATTATCTGTTGACAATTCATTATTGGACCCGATACACCCGTTTTCGAATTCCAATAGCGAAAAGTTTTCCACGCCGGTATATACACCCCTCCTGCCGTACCCTATTCCATCGCAAACAAACAAACGGCCCGTACACGGCCACGAAACCGACCTTCACTCGCACCCGCCAATTCGTGTACGCGCACTTATACGAATCCTCGAAACAAACCGGTCGCCGAAGGGGACCGCGCGTATATACACCGTGTTTGTTTAGAAAATAAGAACGCGTCGTCGAAACTTGTGTATCCAATGCCACCCCCCTCCCTCGTCGTCCCTTTCACCCTTAACCCGCGTATTTTTCTTTCCGTATTCCGAAACTCTCTCTCTTCCTCCTCCTCCTACCTTTTTTCATTCGTTTCCGTGTTATTTTCTCGACAATATTTCACCGATAGTCCCTCCGACGTAATATCGTAGCGCGTGGATGCAGCTGCAAGTCGCGCCCCGAGTACCAGTTCTTCCATTCTCCTTCTAATACTTTCTATCCCACCCGTACTTTTCCTACTTCGCGCTACTCTTTTTTCTTTCCTCCCTCCCCTTCCATCGATTCTCTTCTCTATTTTCGTATATCTCTCTTTTCCTCGCGTCTTTGGTTCACCGATGTCGCCGCCGAGAGTTCCATTTTCTCACCTGGACTCGATTCCTATCGAGGCTGTATGTGCACACTATATGTACACGCACTGTCCACGTGTATATATGTATATCGGGCATTGGTATTCCGTGTCTTCATCGCATCGTATCACCTTTCTTTTCCGCGACTTTTTTGGGGGGCGGAGGAAGGAAGGAAGGAAGGGGAGGGGTGGCTCGTTGCGGCCGATCGATCTCCGTTTCCCGAATAATTTATCCCCTGGAAAATAATACGATTAATAATTGAAAAGCTCGTTCCCCAAAAAGAGGGGAGGGGAGGGTAAGAGGGAAAAGAAATGATCGCGCCCAAGGGAATGAATAATGCGCGACACGGGGGAACCGTATTACGTGTAAACCGTGTAAACAAGCTCGACGAGAGAAATTTTTACCGAAATTGTTCCATCAATGGCCAATGCTTGAAAATCTTGCGAAGCGCGTTATTATTGTTCGTTAAATTAGTAATTGGCCTTCCTTTGAGCCTTTCCCGAAACACGCGCTCGGGGGACGCGTTGTTGTCGCGCCCCCGTGTTATTTACCGCCCGGCATTTTCAGTAATTCATTAATTGGATCAACAACAACGCTTTACGCGTTGTAACAAACAACGCGTTCGCGTTACATCGAAGCTCGATTATTCCCCCCCCCCCCCCCGATGCAAATTTCGTTCGATCCTTTTGTCGATTATTATTATTATCCACCAGAGATTCGATCTCTCGACATTTTTTCCAAAGTTTACTTTGCGATTCGTCGACTAACTTTTTAACCACTCATCGATGACTTTGCGACGAGTAAGTGTTGCGTAACGTTAAACGATTTTACGCACTTTCCAAATGAAGAAATAACGATGAGAAATCCATTCGTGGCGAATCAATACATCGATTAATAACGAAGTCTGGCATAAATCGTTGAGACTCGCCTCTCGAAAGGATTAATAATCTGGAACTTTTTTTATTACCAGAAGGGTAGAGAAATCGACGATTTTCCCTTGAACCACTGGGTACTCGGGGTGGAAACTCGATTTCATCGGAGCCGCGTATCGCGCGTAATTTCGGTATCCCGTCGCGTTGGGAGTGAAAATAAATGGCGCGGATGGTGGGAATAAAAAAGGGGAGGCGCGATTGCGCCAAGTGACGGCACTGCTAAAAACACGGTAAAAACAGCGTAACTTGGCGGTTTAATCGCGAGGCCACGCGTAATGAGAGCGCGTGGAAAAACAAGTCCTCGCGTGGCGAAATTCCTACCCTACCCAACAGCTCTCTCTCTCGACGAAAGCAAGGAGAGGGAGCATCGAATAACAACGTTCTCCGTTGATGAAACTTCGAATTGATCGTTGGTCTGGACGTATCCAAGAATTTCACGCATTACGAGCAGTGTGCAAAGTAAATTAACCGTTGCAAACGATTCTCTTCACCTTTACTTTCAACTTTCTTTGCGACTTTCATCGAGGCTGTCCGAGAATTCCGTCAAAGCCACGGTGAAGGCCGTCGTCTATCGCGTCCTTTTTAAACTTTATTTCTTTCCTGCAACGTATGATCCCCTGGCGAGGGGATCAATAATTTCTACGTGATAGAGGGGAACGTGTTATCGAACGAAATGATTCTTCTCCTCCTTTCTGCAGGAGTTCTACTTTAACCCTTTCGTTACGGCCACACCAAAAATATAATGCACGGTGCTCGAGAAAGATCGTCAACAACAATTCGAGTTGCTTTGTTTATTGAAAAAAAAAAAAATTGACGATAAAAATATCGATATTTCCAGGGAAAGATATCTGATGCGACTATAGTAGCTCTAGAGGGTTAAAAACGGATTCTTTTTCCTTCTCTCTCCTTTCCCCCTTTTCTTTCGCAGGGCGAAAAATTTTCGAAGTAGGACGAGGGCGAGGGAAGGAAGGGGAGGGTGGACGATTCAGCGGCGGGGCGATGAAAAAAGGTGCGGCATTTTCTCAAAGCGGCCGGTTGTTAAGGTTTTAAGTATGCAACGGGTAATCTGGGCGGTCGTGGTCGTGGCGCGGCCTGGCCGGCGCTTCCAGCGGGGCGGGCGACTTCGTTACACTGCCGCGGAGGAACAAAAGCTGTTTCTCTTGTATTAAGTTTGTCGGTTCCGCAGTAAAACTGTTAGTTTACGCGGCTACTTTATTAATTAACGGAGGAGAGTATGGTGCTCCCGTTTTGCGCCAACCTTTGCCCACCCTCCTCTCCCGTTGTCCCGCGTTGTTAATCGACGCGGAAAATCCTGCAGACCCAAACCCTCGAGAGTTTCTTTCGTCCCCCGCCCGTTTTCTCGCCCTCGGCCAAACGTTCCACGCGGGACCAGTTCTTTTTTCTTTTCGAAAAAATTGATCCGACTTGAAAAAGTAGTCGACCGTTGAAAATTCCATGGAACGAAGTTTACTTGTTAAAATGCTCGAGCGACATTTATTCGTTAGCTGTTAGTGGATAGTTCAGATTTTCGTATCGATCACACAATTATTATCGCGTTTTGGACGGTAAATGATAAATTAACCGAAGTGAAACTTCGATTCTCGTTAAATTTTCCACCGAGTGAAGGCTAACGCATCACCGATCGCCATTGCTAGTGACAAATTGCGAACGAAATGGATATTCGAAGGAAGAGAGAGAGAGAGAGAGAGAGAAAAAATCGTAGTCCGTAATTACGAATTTATGGGGAGCACTAGTCGGTCGGGTGCTCGTGTATAGTGTGTGTATATATATATATATATATATATTTGAAACGTCGTCGATCCGAAGAAACGAGCAGTGACGTAGCGCGTGCATAATTCATAGTGGCCGTGGGCTGGGAAAGGAGGAAAAAGAGAGAAAGGAGAAGGAAAAAGGGGAAAAAAAGAAAAAGTTTCTAAAGAACCGTGAGCGTTTCGGTGATTAGCATGTCAGAGGGCAGTTCCACGGACCGTCTTCATCGGGAATTCTGTTTAATTCGAGCGCATTAGCTTGGCTTTCGAAAAAGTAACGTGACCATTCGGAGCTTTAGGAACGTCACCGGTTACGCGAGACGATGGGATTCGCTGGGCGAAGGTGTGCGGCGCTGCGCTGAAATCCCCCCAGTGAAAGGGGATGCGAGGGGAAGGTTGTTATTGAAGAAGAGGCGGGCGCAACACCCTAGCCTCCCGCTAGGGAAATTAAAGGGCTTTTTAATCCTGCAAGACGAATCGCTGGCATCTCGAGGAAAATTTCATTTTCTTCCCACGGAACATGATAAAAGTGAGCACCTAACGCTTAACATATTGCCCCTGATACAACATCGAAGATCTCTTCTGATCTATTGTGAGCGGGTTTATCCGGGTATTAGAGGAAAGGTGACAGCTTCTTCGTTTGTCTCCTTCTTCGTTTACGTTTAAGCGAAGAAATTGATCGATTCTGGTGAAGTTTCTTTCTTCTTTTCTTTTCTTTTTTTTTTTTTTCTTCCTTCATTGCCCGTTCCTTAAACTTATTTGTCCCGCGAGTGTAAAACGAGAGAGACAGTGGTTAAACCGATCTTGATGAATGATACCTCGAAAGTAAGATGAAAATTCTGTTGGTCGGTGATTTCGAGAACGAGAAAAATGAAATATTTATAAAATTAATAGAGAAAGTTAATATAGAAGTATATTGTTACGAATTATTATAAATCGAAAGAGAGATTTTTCTTTTCGAACGTTAGATATGATTTTATCACAGAAACAATGAAGAATATGCAACGATTCGGAGGGACTGGAAGAACGAAGAAGTCGAGGAATGTAAAGCATCGAGATCACTCGCAGTATCAGAAATTTCAACCTCCTACTGCAAACGTAGCGGTTCATTTTGTATAAATGCGAAACGTTAAAATGGTAAAAATTTAAGGAATGACTAAAGGCAGAATTTTGCACAGATATTTTACGATATTTTCACTTGTGGTACTTTTATGATTTCTCATTCAATAATAATAAAAAACAATTCATTCATCGAGATAAATGAATCAAGTCGAGTATTTATCGAAAATATTTTCGATAAATAGATCTTATCTATCGTTGAAACGATAGGATATCGAACGGAAAATATTGAAATTTTTGTTACCGAACGTTCGTTATTTTATTCATTTATTTATTTTTTTTTTTTCCGATATAGATGATTTTCGATAAAATGTATTAAATATACAAAGATTTTGCATTCTATTCAATCGTTTATTCAAAAACCTGTTAAAACAGATTAAAAAAGTTTACTGCATTTTTCGTAACAATCGCTTGAAAAAGTGTTGCATCGAGCATTCGAACGCGTATAATCCTCGTCATACCGAGAGAGGCCGTTCTTTTGCGATTTCGAAAGATGCCTCGTCTCTAATTTCATTACCCGGAAACACTGTTGTCGTCTGGCCGTGTAAAAAAGAATACCACCGGACTGGTTGGAAACAATGAGCAACGCTGCAACAATTTCACCGAAGTAAAACCATCGAAGTAGCGCGTTGCCGTGCTACTCCCGATAATTAAAAAAATGCCGCAACAACTTCGACTTTCCTCCTTCCCTCTCAGGGCTGGAGAAAGCGCTCAAAATTTTTAAAAAGCATCCGCTCGAATTTTCTCCCTCCTTTGCACCCTAAATTTCACCCCGCGCAACTAAACTAAAAATTGCCAACCGACCGATTCGAGGAAGTTACTTTCCTTCTCTCGTGGCACGGGTCCCACACGAGCTCGCGCAGGGAGCGCACGGGTCGCGCACGAGCTCGCGCAGGGAGCCCACGCGTATATACGGGTACAGAGGGCCGTCCATCCGTCAGTTCGCCAGAGTGTTTATTCAGAACGACGCGGAATATGGTAGGGTAGGTATAGGGAGCGAAAGGCCAACGGTGAAGAGCGAGAGAGAAGGAAGGAGAGAGAGAGGAGAGACGCTCGGCTCGCGGAGTTGGGGAGTGAGTTAGAGGGTTGCTTGGAACTGCACTCGCCCTTGGGCGTGTAATTACGCGCTTCGTTTCTCGAAAGCCTCCAGGGTCAACGCAAACGCGAACTGCTAGCCACGTTATAGAGAATACCTCTCCTTCTCTTCTGCTCTCTTTACAACTCCGCCGATTCTTTCCCTCTTTTCCGTGTTCCTTTGTCTTCCGTTTCAATGCTCTCCTTCCTCTCCCTCGCCCCGTCCACCTCCTCCAACTCGATCGCCTTAGTCGCGTCCACGACCGGAGAGATCGGTCTTTCTCCTCTCTGTCAATATTTTTTTCTTCTTCTTTCTGGACAAATCGACGCCCCACCCGAATCCGAATTTTGTTACGAGCACGTATGCTGAACGGATCTCTGATTATTAGATCGGTCGATTGGCTTCGCATTAACCCCGGCCTCGGTGATTGTTTTAAACGTGTCGGAAGTTTACCGTAAATATGATGAAACAGGTGTACGGTTAATCGATGCAACGCAAACCGTCTATTTAATTCGCTAAATATTTAGAGTTTCTTAATTTGCATGATTTGTATAACGCGCAACCTCACCCCGGGCAATTGTTTTATGCATACGAGGTGTATCATATCGTGCGTTGTTTCGATAAATATATGGCTCGTAACGCGGCGTGGAAATATTCTGTGGAAAGATCCCGGGGAAATTTCTTTAAATTATGATTTTTCGTTCCTTGGAAAATTCGACGACCGGTCGTTGCACGATGTGAAATCAAAGCTGCATGAATTTGTAATTGTCCACGTGTCGCGTTAATTACTGTACTTTGCTATGAAGCTTAATTAACCGTTCAATTGATATAATGCTCGTGACATTAATTGCACGCGAGCTGATCGTTTAACTGTGGATGTCATTTAATCAAGCGAATATCCTATGTTCCGATGAAGTAAATACTGTGAGTTTCTTATAATAATATACACAATTTAATACGCATCATTTTTTAAAAGTAATGTCAAATATAACCGAATCGAAACGATCGTTATAATTGATCATTATTACCGATTTTATTGTACTTGTATATTGTACTGTCCTTGTAAAAATAATTCGACCGGGACGCGGGTGGAATAACCTTATTTTTAAACAAATTGATCAATTTTTCAAACATATTTTTTGCCACGTTATTTTTAGCATTATTTTATACACCCTACAAATTTCAAAATAGACAAGACCGTCCGTTATACGAAACAGCGTATTCAAGTTTGAATTATAGCTATTAAATTCCCGGAACCACACATGCTCCATTGTTACTAAACGGACACCGGGCGTAAAACTAAAGCGTATCAACTCGGAAACAACGATATTTCGTAATTGTGTCGTAAACTCTAACAATGGAGGTAATATCGGCGCGATATTGCTTAAAAAAAAAAAACAAAGAGAAACAAAAAAAAAAAAAAAGAACAACATTCTTCTATCGAGAATAATCTTCATAAACTTTGACTTCGATACCGTATTTATAATATTTAAATATCCTCGGCCGAGAATCGTGGTTCGCTTATCATCTATCGCTATATTCAAACGGAAGCACGAACGGAAGCAGCGTATACAATGGCAAAGCAGATGATCAAAGCGAATCAGTTTCTAACCGGTTCCACCCCCGGCCATCTAACATCACGATATCAATCCGTAACCAGCTTCCAAATAGAAGTTTGCCAAGCTTTTGACAATCCGCCGCATAATTCCCCGACGGGCAACGAGGAGGCAACGAGGAGGATTGCCTCCACCCCCGCTCGCAAAGTCGAATCTAAGGGCAAACGCTGGCAGGTATGTTTTGCTTGGAGAGAGAACATAACGTGTATGTATGCAGGGTTGTGGGTTTAAGGATAACGCGGGAGCAGGATTGGCCGAAGGGGCTAGAACAACTGGGCACGACTTGGCCAGACCTAGACGAGCTCTCTACCTACCTGGCTAGCTCTCCAGCTCAGGTCTCAGGTTACCGCAACACGCGGACGGCCTCTGGACATCGTGGCGAGTTTTAGCAGGACCAGGCCAAGCTCTCGGTTTCTACCACCGCGTCCTTCCTCTCCCTCCCCCCTTTCTCTGTGTTTGCTCGCAAAGCTTGCCCGGAAAGGGGGAGGTTAATTAATTAACGAGTTTTTACTTAGGCCAAGCGGGGCCGCCCCGTTTGTTTATTGTATCCTCGGCTTGTTGGTAACTGTTAGTCATTTATGTAAACGTAATTTGGAAGAGGTTTGGGTGGCACTGTAGCCGCAGGCCACACTCCGCGCTAAATCAAACATAGCTACGTGTTCCACGGCCGTGGACGAGCCGTGGGAGCTTAATGCCTCGAAAGCGCACCAAGGGTCACGACGAATCCCGACGAAACTTTATAACATCCGACGTGTAACCGCTCTGGGGAAATGCTATTTTGTAGCTTGGCTTCCAAGTGGAAATGAATCTAGCCGGCCCGATCGTCCGCTTAAGAAACGTTTGTGTCCCTCTCGTCGAACGAGGATTACGAAGGGACCGGGATTTAAAATTCTAGAATCATGACGAAACGGAGGAAGAGGATCGATCCTCTCGTGTTCTACGAAATCGTGTTTTCTAATAATAATAGAAAACACGCGTTGCAAACTTGGATCAACAGAGGGCAACGAAACTTTACCGGTTTACATTTCAAATTGGGTCTAAATTTTGAATTACATTTGATGGTCATGGAATGGTCACGTAATAATATAGAGAACTCACCAGTTGGCGAAGTTGGGGAAAGTATCAGTACGCTACACGTACACCTTGTAATTTTCTCGCCTGATTAAAATTTCGACCCGACGAATTGCTTAAACATTTATCATTTTACGTATTAACGTTAATCGACAATTATGCGAGGAGACTCGGGTGACGATATCGATGCGCGATTAACATTAACGAAATAATCCATTAATGAAATATTAATGCAACAAATTATCGAACGCAATCTTACATTATTCGATATTTTAATTGTAATTTACTTCGGGAATGGAATTTTTGATTCAATTTTATTGCAAATCCTTTCGAATATATGTATGTACGCTGGGATCCGGTTACAGAATAAATTTGTTAGCTTAGGATCTTCTTGAGGAGGATTCTCATAAAATATCTTCGGAGGCGGATCGTAACGTAATCTATTGTAAAGAATCTTTTCAAGATATAAATTTTCAATTTTCCCTCAAAGTAAATATTAATGCATAATTTCCCCTCCTCCTCCCCCTTCCCAAAAGTTTGATCACCGCGTGCGTATCGATACCACGCGTATTATTTCATTGAACAGTTTTCCCCATAACCGTTCACCAAAGATTAGATACTTACCGATATACCGCTAGATATCTATCACCCCTATATTAATATCTAATAAGCTTGCATCTATCTCACCTACACATCTAAGGGTTAATAACAGCCATTAATTTAACGATCCACGTTGAACGACGTCTCGATAACATATTCTTATCGCGTGAATCCTGTAAGATTAATTATTCGTTTCAATTTCCCAGATAACCAATGAATTGTTATGAATAACAATCGAAAATAGAGTAAGGATAACGATTATATGGAAAAAAAGAAATGAAAGGGGAAGAAATCATAGGACGATAAATCGATTACATCGGGCAAACAAAATACGTACACACACGCGCGCGCGCACACAGGTTCAAAATGGACGGCGATCGTGGGAAGTGGTAGCTCGGAGCAAGTGTACCATTTCCTTCCTCTTCCTCCTCGTTCCTTCGACTCCTCGTTCCACCCCTCTCCTCTTCCATCATTCACTCTTTCACCCCTCCTCCCTCTTTTCACGCACGCACACGCATTCCCTCGAATGGAATTCACTTTATTTACGCGCGCGCAAAATACAAATACAGGTGTATATAGGGTGCGGTAGCAGGGCCACCATAAAGGACGGTGCTCACCCATAAATCCCAATTACAGCTAGCAATGGTGGAGGCTGGCGGGGTGTGACACGCCGCAAAGTGCGGCCCGTCCATAAATTGCGCCGGCCAGGACGTACCGAATTTTCCATGCAATTTGAATAAGAGATACGCATTTGGGGAAATATGCAACCTCTTGCGTCCATCTGCACGTTCGACGGATTTTTGCGTGGCGCGCGCCACGCTCGAACCGCTGCCGGGCTTATTGTTTGCGCCGTTACGGATCCGGTATTATTTTCGAATAAATTCGAATTCGAAAAAGGATCCCGTGCACATCGATCGACTCTCAGATTTCAACCCCCGGGGCCCTGGCTCGAATTTCTCCGTAAACCGCACGAGAATCATTCCATTGTTCTTCCCTCTCGTTTTCTCCCCCTCCCCCTTTTTTTTCTCTCTCTCGCTCTCCTTTGATGGAACAACGACTATCGGCGAGGAACGGACGTCGATGGAGCAACGGTCGAGCAGCGAGATTTTTTTAAAAGGATCTTTAAAAAAAAAAAAAAAAAGAAGATCTTGTTTACCTCGTTTCTTCGAAATAGTCTTGGTCCATTTCAGTTTGAGAGTCTCTTTGGTTCGGTTGGTCGTGGTTGGCGAACGAATGGCTATTCTTTTTTTTTTTTTCTTCGACGATTCAACGACAATTACGGAAAGTTAATTGAAAGAAAAAAGAAAGGGGGAGCGTTTCTTCGATGTACGAACAATTTAGAGGGCAACGAAATATATATAGATTTGACAGTGACTCTCGATTATTTTTATCTGATATCGATATTTGATTTTTATACGCGTATTTATGAAAAAACGAAAGGGAGAACGAACAAGAAGAAAGAAAAAAAGGAAAGGAAAGGAAATCATCCGGCTGACTTTCGTTATTTAATTTTCCTCTACTTATTACGCTCGTTGCATTTCGCGTAACATTTGTGGTCGTATTTCCGAAAAATACGGGGGGAGGGAAGAAGAAAAAGAAGAAGAAGAAGAAAAAAAGAGAAACAAACTGGGCGACAAACAACTGGGCGAACGAGTTTTATTCTCTCTGTTCGCGAAATAGCTCTTCTTTCCCCCTTGATTTTCAACAATATTTCTCGATAAAATTTATCGACCTTACCCCTAATTCTTTCTCCTCCTCCTCCTCCCTCGAATAGCGGCACTCGCCACGCCAGAAACCACCAGAGACTGCAACATTTTCGGGAATTTTGCTTTGTAATCCGCTGCGAAGTGTTAAGCGCTACACCCAAGAATTTCGTAATACAATTCCGCCCCGAACAATGAGTATAAAACAAATGGAACCGCGGCGCAAGGAATTAGAAGAGCAACAAGAGTCTGACAGAATGCATTCACTTATTCGTCAAATTATCTCTGGTATTTATTTATTCTCTCCATCCTTTTACACTCTCCTCCTCTTCCCCCCTTTTTAATTACGGTTCAATCTTTTTTCCTCTCTTCTTTCGTATCCACAAATGCGCCACACACACACACACACACACACACCTTTTATTTACAGGATCGTACAATCGAAGTCACCTGCAAACGATCGTATTATCGTGGCAAATCATTTCAACGCTGTATCCGCTACCGTGTAATAGTGCTGAGGTCACACCGAGCTGTACTCATATACGTACACACGCTTATTACTTGTTAATTCAGCAGCCATGGAGGATGCGAGAGGGAGAGTGAGCGAAGGGACCGAGATAAACCGTACGTTTTGGCTCGTCACATAAGGCTGACCTGCGCGACAAAACATATCCGCGCTTCTCTAACCCCCTTCCTACCCAACCCTATGATGCGGGGTTGGTCCGCCTCATTAATGGTTAAAGCTAATGCCTCACGACTAATGGAAATAACTCGGCGCGTTATCCCTCTGATCCCCCAACTGTCGTACGTACGCTCTTGAGACGCTGCCTCGCCCCCGTCCAAACCATCTCGAGATTAATCTTCCAAGTATTATTATCCATCGGAAAGTCTAGAGAAATTTTAATTTTAAGGATACGATACGCGTAGATTATGGTACGATCAACTTTGTTATACGAATAACAATGGTGGGATTAATTGGACAAAATTATCGTAATTAGATGAATGTGATACATTCAAAACAATATTGCTTATATATTCGCTTTCGTTTTCAATTTTAAGGATATGATAATAGTGTTTTGTACGATCAACGTTATATAAATGGTGGGATATATCAGTAGAATGAAAGTATCGTAGTTAGATAGGACACGGTACATTCGAAACAATATATAGCGATGCACGTATCGATGCAACGTATAAATGTTCGTTTTCGTTTTTAGTTTTAAGGATACGATACGTACAGATTATGGTATTTCGTACGATCAACGTATGAATAATGCTAGAATATTATCAAAAGGACGATATTATTCAAAGCAATATATAGTTATGCAATGTATAAATGTTCGTTTCCTTCTTCGTTTTTCATTTCATAGGATACGATCGATTATGGTATTTCGTACGATCAACGTTATAGTTGTCATTAGGACGGAATTATCGTATGATAAATTCGAAATATAGCGATGCACGTATCGATGCAACGTATAAATGTTCGTCTTCGTTTTTAATTTCAAGGATACGATACGGTAGATATATAATACGAAATGAAGCGACGCGATGTATATAAATGTTCGTTTTCGTCTTCGTTTATTACTTCTGTCGTATCTTATGGGAAGGGAGGAAATAGATCGAGTCACGAACGAATCATTCCATCCGAATTAATTTTTCCAACAACAATCCAAACGGTTTTGAACAAATACAACGCGTTTACTTCGATGCGAAACGCAGAGTCGTAACTGAGGGTGCACTTAGCGGCTGAAAAAAATATGGTAGTTCTTTTCCCTTTCATGACGTAGAATCAGGTCGAAGGGAGGAGGAGGAGGAGGAGGAGGGGCGGGCGGTACATGCGGGAACTCGAAAAGTAATGGCAGCCTCGCCGGGATTCACCCGAGGAAAAATGATAATCTTGTCCCACATGCACGAGTATCCCTGCATCTTGGCGAGCAAGCGGACGCATAAATAACAAAGTGGATTTCCAGATTTTTCATATGACCAACCTCTTCGTTTCGTGGGGATTTATCGATCGCCCGGCTCGACCCACCGCTGCGCGCCATGCATCTAGAAGAAAAGGGAACCATCCGGTTCTACGATCTCTCGATCGGGCCGAAATGGGACGCGTCCTGATCGCCAACAGCCCTTCCCTGAAAATTCATTTTCCTTCCACGACCTTCTATCGATACATTTTCGATACATTACGCTCGATCGAAGAATCGCCTCGCCCACCCTCGAAACAAATATTCGTTGCTCGAGTTAATTGCAGATGAGAGCAAAAATGGTATAGACCGTTTAATCTCTGTCGAAATTGTACATTGAATCGGATCAAGGATAATTAATAATTGTAAAAATACGTAGTAACGATAAGTTTGCAAGCTTGAATCGATGGAATAACTTCCTCTGAAAATTCATTTTCCCTCTACAACACCGATTACATTCACCTTAGCCTCGAATATTTGTTACTCGAGATGATTGCAACCGACCGATGAAAGAGCGGTGACCATTTTATCGAGATAATCGATAATTATACAAATCGTACAGAGATCCGTTTGAGCAAATAACGTAGTAAGTTTGGCAATAGCTTGGATACGTAACGTAATTTACGATCACGTAGTAATAACAGGTTGACGCGTGTGATGAATCCTTGCTTCACAATCGCAGCTCGGAATCGACGGGTATAAATCAAATTACACGGTGAGGAAGGGGGAGGGGAGGGGGGGAGTTGATACTTAACCGCTTCGTAAATGCGCGATGGCGTAAATTAGATCGCGGCGATCCGTGCGCGTTTCGTTACACGGAGAGCTCTTAAACACTTGGAATATATATTAACTCGAAGCCGTGGCGGTGCGAGTCGTGTTGACACGGCTAACTTGAAAGAAAAAAGAAAAAAAAAAGGGACGAATAAAAATTGTCCCGAGCAACGAGATTCATCGCGCAAAGTGAAATCGCGTGTCCTACGCAGAAGTTACAATTAAATGTTTCATTTACGTTTACGATTTTAAATTACTTTTGAAACTTTGCTTCGATGCGGACACGGGGAAGGGAGGGGGGGGGGAGACGGTAAATTTGACGCACGAAATTGGACGTAGCGCTCTGTTTATCATTAAGAGAGAGAGAGAGAGAGAGAGAGAGAGAGAGAGAGAGAGAGTGAGTGGTCGTAAAATTTAACGTAAAACCACTCTCATCGAGTTAAACGCGTTGGTCATTGTTTGAAAGTTGAGAATGTAATAATTGCGAATACCTTTATTATTTCCTGCAGAAAGTTGTTACGTCGTTATATATCGAATTCTCGAATTATGAAAAATTTATACAACTTCTCCAACACGTTATATTCAACTGCGAATCATTTGGTAAGGATAATTAGAAACATCATGCATCATGTATATTTTGATACAAATGATACAATTGACTCGTTGAGCATCCGTTTCTGATTGAACAATCGAAAGCGATATTTATTTAAATTATAAAACAACGATTCGAACGAGAATTCCGAGTATTTTTTTTAATCAAATAAGATCGGAATATTTTTTTTATTCTTCGCCTTACGTGAAACGTAAAATCGAACGCGAATTCTTAGAAAGTTTAACCGAACGAAGTATCGTGTCATTGGAAAATAAATAAAAGTGCAGCGTTGTCCAGCGTTGCAACGTTGCAATCACACATTATAAAAAGGATCGTGTATCGAGGAGGGGACGTGCGGCGATCGTGCACCGATCCTTTTCGTTTCGGTTCGTACTACTGAAGCGAGTAGCGTGCGGATCGAGTACATAAAGTGGCAACAAGAGACGAGTCTGTGTCCACGCTTTGCGACGAGATCTACAAAGTTATCCGTGCACGTGAGCAACTGCCGGTTAACGGATCGCTCGTTTATTACGAGCCATGGCGCAACAAAGCGCCCCCGACGCGATCCAGCTAACCGTCCCTAAGGTTAAGGGGCATTAACGCGATATTGCCCGCCGATCAACAGGGCTCTCGTGGCGTGCGTACACCGATATACATTTCCCACTATTTATGCTATTAGGGAACAGATTGTGAAACGATTTTTTCGTATCCCTGATTTTTCTCGCTGCGACTAGCTCGTCTAACTCGTGCTTGAGACAAGCTGCAGACTCGCATTAGAGACGGATTTCTTCTATTCGATGGTATTAGAGGACACTCTCGATTATCCGGAACTACACTTCGTCCTATCCTCACTGAGAGTCATAGACGAGAATTGGGGGAGCGAGGGATGTTGTTAAAGAAGCGTCGTGGCACGTGTAACAGGAAAATAGCGGGCGACATCTTTTTCTCCATGGATCTTACAAACTTAAACTCTGTCGAAATTAGAATTTTCGATCGAGGGATCGTTAAAAGTGTGGAACCTTACCCTTTGAAACTATAATTTAAGTATTTAAGAAAAGGGCAATATTTAATCTATTATCTTTGACCTTGTCGGATCTCTTGCTCGCACTTCGCCTCGCTGACCTCTAATTCCAAGCTTCACTATTCATAATCTCCATACTATCTTAGCTACATAAAAATCTTGTATTTCAATAGAAGAATAATTTCTCCTATGTTCCGAGTGGATTCTGGTAGCAAAATTATTAATTTCTTTGGAGAACGTACAGTTTGATCCAGCATACATTTACCGTAACACATGTGCATATAGAAAAAAGAATATACAAAGGAAATGGGAAGAAACTGTGTTGCACGGATATGGGTCGTGCCTACACCTTTCTTCCACATCGTACGTCGCGAAAACGGAATCGAAACAAGCGACACCCGACTCATAAATATACGAGTCGCACGCGTGAACTAAAAACGCCTGGGGGGAGAGAAAAAAAAGCGGATCAGAATTTTTTAAAGTATAGATATTTCTCGAGAAAGGAGAAGAGAGAGAGAGAGGAGGAGAAGTTATTGACAGGCGAGGACGGAGAGGAAAGAAAGGAAAAGCGACGAGTTATTTCGTTCACGGATATCCCATAAAATCAGAGTAACTAGAGGTCGGTGTCGACTATTTAATAATGCAGTATATACCGGATGTTCAGAGAGCTTGGCATCGAATCTGTGCGGGTTGGAAGACTAAAGAGAGCGAGAATAAGCGAGAGGCAGGTTTGTTGCTATGGGTGATCGAGGGTGGGGAGGGGGGAGGGGAGGTTACGAGGAGGAGACCGGGTTAAATATTTCACAACGCATTTCCGCCGCTACGCCCTCGGGCTGGTTAGGGTTGGACCGAAGCTAGGAGAGCGAGGGGGCAAAGGGGAGGAGGAAGTGGAAAAAGTGTAGTACAATTTCGCGCGACAAATTCGCCGGTTGAATATAGATTTTCGGTCGCGTGCGTCCTCCCGCAGATTTCATAATTGATAAAATGCCGCGATTTTTTTTTTTTCTTTGCAAATTGGACGAGTTATTATCTATGATAAACGACGATAAACGGAACAGCATTTTCGTCGCTTTTCAATAAACGAATCTTAATAAACGACGGCGGGTTGTTTCGAACTCGTTGTCATTGATTAACGCGTCGTTTCGTAGGTGAGAAAAATATAAAAGGGAGAAAGATCGGTCGTAGCGAATGATTTCGAATCACAGGAATTTTCTTATTTCTCTCTCTAATTAAAGTATCCACGATTACAGGAAGTGGATCCATTTTTATCGTTCTTAACGAAGCCACGTCGAGTACGAACGAGGCCTGCGCTCCACGTGCAATCTCGTGTCGCGCGGGAAACTAGGCTTCCAGCGTTTCGTTATTTGTGTCATGGCGCGTGGGAATACGCAATAGGATTATCAGAGACCCCGTTTGAACGCGTATAATAACGAGCGAAAAAACACGCTCGTGATCGATCATTTCCCTTATCCGACCTTTCCATTTTAATTTTTAATCAGTCCACGGCCACTTCTCGGCACGATAACGCGAAATTTGAATTAGCATTGAACGACTCCAGTTTCCTAGATTCGCGCCTCTCGGCTAGATATTTATTGTTATTCCTAAGCCGGCCTTACGCATTGCGTACGTAAATCGGTGGCAACCAAGGTATATAAATTAAGGGTGGTAAATAGGGGTAACTGGTGTCGGTTCGCCTGCGTGTTTCCGTTGTATAATTCATTCGAATAATACGGCCGCCCGTATCGTTGCATTTTAAGAGGGCGCCTCCGTGATCGCTGGAAATCAAAATTAATTCCGAAATGGCCGATACGTGAGCGCGGTAGGTGGAAAAAAACCTGGCTTATGAAAAATATTTTTCAACAACTTCTGGACCAACGCGACGCACTACCAACCTTTGTGCTTCGTAAATAACAAAAATACATCGCGCGATTCAACTTGAATTTCCCCGATTTAAATTCATTCCGTTGGTGCTCATATATAAAAGAAAGAAGGAAAGAAAAAAAAAAACACAATTAATGTTTCACCGTTTACTTTTTTTCTTTTTCCAGTGATTTTATTGCGCGGGATTAACGTACACCGGGGGTGAAACTTTTAATCGTATCTATTTATTTTGAAAATATATATATATATTACACAAGATATACCGAATATTTTCATTATTCGAAGGGTTATGGAAGAAGAAATTTTACACGTACGCACGCATTTTTATCCCCGATAATCGTACGAGGATCGAAAGAAAAAAGAGGGGAGAAATCGGTTCCACGCTTTCGTTGTAAATTCAAAAAATGCATGCGTGCATGTAGCCACCGCATTATCTTACCTGTCTACTTATACGATCCCGGCTAAATAGTAATAAACAGCCACCTATCCAAGATAACGTAACATAGATTACTCGTTTCTGACCGTTCGACCGTGTGTAATGATATTAATTATTAAAAGCAACGACCCATAAAGCGCGTCGTGGCCAACGAGGCCGCTTGCAAGGCCGCTTCTCTAGATTAGAACGTCCGCGATATTTTATTTCCTCTTCCTTCCCTCCCTCTTTCCACGCGTCCACGGTTATTAAATCCAGGTGAAAAGAAATATCAAGAAGCGGAGCCGAGAGGAGCTAATTGCCATTCTCCAAAATTTTCCCCGGAAAAAAGTTCAACCCTTCAGACGGCCGGAAGAGGAGGAAGAAAGTTCTTAATAATACCGACTTCCTTCGCTGCAATTCGCTGCGAAATCTGAGTTCGGCAACGCGCGCGCTTATCGTTTTTCGAATCCGAATTAAAATCTCTCGTGAACAATTTCCACCTCATCGCCCATCTTATTATTATTAACAACTTGTGTCAAGAGATTCTCTTCTTCTCTCGATCGACCCTTTTCCCCCGAAATTAAAAAAAAAAAAAAAAAAAAAAAATAAGAAAGAAAGAAAACGTGCGTATGACGAGGAGTACTTTGCGGGAGGAGCTTCTTTTTTTTCCTCTCTAAAAAATGTCTCGTCGATAGAGCGGTAGTAAATGCGCGGCTTTTATAAGCGCGACACCCCGATGCTAATGAGCAACGGCGTAATTACGCCGCGGCCAACTGGAAGCGCCAATTTTCCGTCTCCCTTTCTTATACGGGAATCGAGCCGGTTTAAGAGAGTGGCCTGGAAATTACGGGAGGGGAGGGAGGGGGAGGGGGTTAATGCGATTCCGCAACGCGGCAAGTGGACAGCCGGACGAGGAGGGGAGGGCCGCGTGGAATTTGGCATTCCCTGGCTAGCTCCTCCTAATTGCTATGGGCCACGCACCCGAGGAATTAATAATTAAAATAAAATACAGCCGCCACCCTCTTTCGGCCGGCGACAGTCGTGGAGGGGTGCGTGGGCAATGGCGACGCAGTCGTGTGCTCCGGTTTTCGGCCCCGCGGCAAGAGCAATATACATAATTAAACATACGTGACTTATCTGCTGAAAAATGTTGCGTTTAACACCCTCGCGCGGTGGCTCAACCCCTCCTCTCTCTCTCTCTCTCTCGTGGTCCCTCCCCCCAAACCAGGCGGCGTGACATAGTGCGCGTGGTTCCCTGCAGATACCGTGTGTATCGCGTGTCCGCGGTTTTCCAAATTATTTCTTCCTTTTTTTTGTTTTTTTTCTACCCTTTCTCCTCTTTCGGGCGGAACACCACGCGCGCGTCCCCCATTCGCGTCACAACTCACCCTCCGTCAACCGCGTTGCACCCCGCGTCTGTATTCCGCGCATTTTATTAACTAACGCGTGGCGTGCCAAGAACGTTGTGAAAAAAAAAAAAAATACGTTTCCGCGAAATTTATCTTTTCGCCCCCGAGATAGTAGGCACGCGATTCTCGAGATCCTCGAGGAGGCGATTCGAAGAGGAGTTTTGTCCATGAATCTGGATGGATTCTTTTTCTCTCTTTTATTTCTTATTTTTGGAAAGGATAATTTAAAATCGCGAGAGAAACGTTTTCAGAAGCTCGATTCTAATAGCATCGGCACGGTGGTTAAATTTAGAAAGCGACGTATCTCGAGTTTCTTTACTACGATAACACAACTTGAGAAATTTTAAATAACGCGTGATTATTATGTATGCGACTTATTAAAAGGGAAACTGGTTTACCCTTGTGTAATAATGACGGGTTATATGCACATATATTAACATAATTACTCGAACAAATTGCACGGATAAGGATAAAAACCAACATTTTCACGTTTGAAAAGGGGAAAAGCGTGTTTTGCGGACACCGATTCGACGGTGTATAAATCTCGTCGAAAGACAGATTTTCATTTCTCGAACGGTCGTTAGAGAATTGAACGGTAATCCAAACGATCGAACAAATTTCTCAGAATTCCTCTTCCCTTCCTATTCTCGCCTGCCCGGATGATAATTCCTTTTTATCGATGACTCTTAATAAACCTCCCTCCCTCCCCACGTCTCATGCGATACGCTCGTTCCATCCCCAATTATTTGCTTTGGTAATTGAACGAAGTATTAGAACGGGGATATGCAAATGGTGGTGAAATAAATATGTACCGAGCGGCAATCACACGGTTAAAGAGAATGTTTCGCGTATGCACGGCCCCACCAAAGCCTATACTTTCCTCCTTCCGTGCACGTGAATATCTTCTTAGAATATCTAGGGACTCACGTGCACCACGGGGGTCTAGATATGTATGTAATTGATGAATGTATGAATATAAATCAGGCTTGTTAATCTCGCGGAAAGTGTCAACATCGGTTATTCTTATACACGGAGCGGCCAAGCGGACAGCGAAACTCGAACGAGTCTCGAACGAACGCCATCAAGATCTCGAGTTTTCGCGCGTGGAGAGATTCAACGATCTCTTCTTCTCCGATTCCCTCGTTTCGAGGCCGATTGAATAACGAGCGTGCGTCAATTAGCGCGATCGATTACTATTTTCCACGATTAATTGCCGAGCACACGAAATTGTTACACACTCGACGAAACCGCGGATGAAATCGTTTCGCTGTTTACCGCGTTCTCGTCTCGAAAAGCTGACTCGGGGAAGGGTTATATCGGTGTACAGCGAGGGGTTTGAACGCGTTGCGAGTTAAAATTTGTTATTCACTTGATTTTCGAAAATTTCGAACGTTACGTTGAATAATTACTCGTTAAAATGCACGAATAACGCTGAGATTAGTGCCTCGAACATTCAAATTATTGCAATTATCGTAGATTTCGTAATCTGAGTTAAATTTTTCCTCGTCTCGATCTCTTTATCGAGTACTGTAATTTATAGAGGAGTTACAAAAGTGTATAGTAGGCGAATTGTGGAAAGCATTTATGAAGTTTATGAATCCATATCGAATCTATTGCAAACGATTTGTTTCGTGGAAAACTAATTTCTAGCACACTCAAATCTATTTGGAACGTCTATACTTGTCATTAATCTCGAAAAATCAACTTTTTCTATAACGAGATAGCCTAGAGGAGTCAATAAAAATTCAAATTTATTATTCGTGGAGAGAAACTGTGATGAGTGTATGGAGAACAACTAACAAATCTTGTCGATACTTTCCAAATCATTTATCGCAAATCTAACGATAATTCCTTCTCGTAAAAGTATCGGTAGCATAGATTGGAAAATTTCAACAGCAACGATTTCAACGTGAAAAATCAAGTACCGAGAGGAAGAGATAACCAATTAATGCAAACATCATACTAATCTCTAAAAAACCGTGCACGTATATATTCTTGCCAAGCTCCTCGATCACTTATTTTCCCCGTGAAAATTCGAAATACAATCATTCCATTTCGATTCCATCCTTATTTATCGATCATCGATCATCCATTTAAACGGATCAATGCGAACAGATGCGAAGCGATAACGAGCTCGATTCACCAGCCGAGCCGTTGAAAGAAAATAAACCGCGCGTTCGAATTTCGCTCCGAATCGAATCGGCCACCACTTATTCTTATTAGCCGACACGGATGGAAATTCATTTCGCATGGGCGACGGGCGCATCGAGCGGCAACAATAGACGCATGACCAATAGACGAGCACAGGGATGAATATATTTTCCTTTTTTCTTCTCTCCCCTCCCTTGACTTAAGAGGAGCTCTCTCTCTCTTTTTTTCTTTTTCCTCTCGGCACATTTTAACAATGCAACAGGGGACCCTGGGCTATCTCGGCCAGTATTTCAGCGCGATACCAGTCTGTGACAAATAGCTACCGATGTAATGAATATGAAACGCAACCCCCTCCACTCGCCTGCAACCCTTTCTCTCGCCCTCCCCCGATCCCGTTATGACGTATACGTTGTACATACACACACACATATATATATACATACACGTTGAGGACGAGGTTGAATCAAACCGCGCGTACCCTTTGCCTTTCGAATACTTAATTCTATCTCCCGCGTTACGACTTACTTGAATTTAATTATGAACCGTTCGAATGGAATCGCCGTTATCCTGCTTTCTCGTCCACGATTCGCATTGAATCATCGTGTCGTTTCCGAATACAGGAAAGAAAGTAGGGGATGCAGGAAGAGAGTTCGAAACGATTATTATTTCGCCTCCGAGAATGTTTAAACGCGCGAAGCTTGCTCGTAATTCGCGTTAAACGCGTCGTGTCGTGAGAGATATGTATCGTTTTATCCTCAAAGGGAAGCTCGCGTGTCTCGCGTAAGATTAATCTCGTAATGAGCCGGCGCGAAGAATAACAACGCTCTCATTACGGATAATTCTCTCGGCTAGACTCTCTCTCTCTCTCTCTCTCTCGTTAACAACGCTCTGACGAAACTCGTATAATCTGTGGATTTTTCGAATTAATATTCGTTCCTTATTTACGCGGCTCGAGTGACAGAGAAAGAGAGAGGTTGAGCCACGCGCGGACGCATATGTAACATCTTTACACGATGTGTACGAAAGGATTATCCGACGACAAATGAACAAACAGGCTGCGTAACCCTACCCCTACCCTCGCCGTGTCGGAATTCGAGTCTTCCTTCCCGATCTCTTCTCTTCCCTTCTCCACTACTATCTCTGTCCCTCGCTCTAGCCTATGCTAATTACCCGGGTTGACTCGAGTAAACCCCTATGAAACTGCAAGGCTTGCGTGGCGTCAACCCGCTCTATATACCTGCGTCTAACAATAGCTAACGTCGGAGTTTCCACGCAATTAAATTTCACTCGCTTCTGCCACGCGCCCTTTCCAGCCCCATTATTTTTCTATTTTACTGTTACACACCATCTTCGTGGAATAGAGCCGCCTTTTTTACACGCGTCTCGAATCGAGTGTCATTTGCCCGGGAAACGCGAAAGGCGATCGAGAAGAAGAAATTTGGAATTTTTCGAATTCGAAAATCGCGATTGATTTGGTTTCGATCAATTCAAAAATTGTTCTATAAACGTAACTTTATATCTCCTTTTGTTACACGCGAGATCGTGTATAGGGATCAAAAATTAAATATACTCCGCTGGAAAATAATATCCTTCTTCTTAGAAATCGAATATAAAATTTCGATCGATTTCAAATTTCAAACTGTCCGTTCCGCAAATAGTAACGTTTCGCTTTATTTATTTTCACCTGGCGCAACAACAACAACAACAACATTTCATCCGGCAGAAATCAAATGGGCCGTGTTGCAAAGTTTGATCGAACTCGGAATAAATTACTTCGTAAACGAAAGTTCGTGAACCTTCGATGATATTTCGATAATTCGCGAGCCTGGATGTAACGAGACCTGTACGCGCATCACGAATCGAAAGAAATAAATTAAGTAAATCCATTCGAGACTTCGCAGCAACGAGTGTACAGTGATTGATCGAATCTCGCGGATCTCGCGATACGTGGTGGTGGAACGTTTGATTAAATGGATTTTTTTGACGAGCGTAAATTATCTGAGACACGGCGCGCAGTAAGAGGCTTATCTCTTATCGGTCATCCCTCACCGAACAATGGCGTAACGAGGCGAGCATTTTTGATGGCGCACGTCCTATCGACGTCCTTAACACGCGAACGTGATACGCAATCACTCATCCGTACTTTTTAACGGATACATGAGTGTATATATATATATATATATATTCGAACGAATCATCCTGATTCGAATTCGTGGACACCTGCTGCGAGATAAATGCATCGCGGCGGGAATGAAATTTATGTCAAAGATAATTGTCACATTGCTGCACGACGTCAGTCAAGTTTTTCGGCCGTTAAGGGGGCAGAGAGGAAATCTCCGCGTGTGCACATGTTTTTCCTCGTTACGACGCTCCTCCTCCTACCGATCCGTGATCGAAATTAAAGCGAGCCTTGAATTTTGACGGAAAAAAAGACACGAAAGATCCATCGTAGAAGTAAAATTTTTTAATCGATTCGCGACATTTTCATCTGCAAATTTTCGCTCTCGACTCGAAGAAGCGATCGAAAGATCGACGAGCTCTCGAGAGTTACCTTTGGGATGATTAATTATCAGAAATGATTAAACGGTTCGAAAGCAGGAAGTAATTTACTTGTCACGTTGCTATTCGCATAAGGTGGCACGATTTAGGCAACTGAGAACAATTTGACAGTTATGATGGATTTTTTTTTTCTACAATTCGATGGATTATTCGATCTGATAAAATATTTACTTTAAAAAGAAGAGATAGAAGTAACAATTTTGAAATCGCGCATTTAAGCGATTACATTCTTCCTACAAATCGATTTTCTTTAACGAGATAAGAAATAGAACCCCTGACTGAGAATTAACCTAAGAGAAAGGGAGAGAGAGTTCTTCCTTTTTCTATGGAGCTAGACAAATAGTTGGAGCGAGGAACTTTGCATCAGATTCGCGTCGCTCACTTTAACTCCGTCTCAGTTTGAAATTGTTCAATGATCCGTCCAGAGAGTCGCCCTTGCGATTAAAGATTATCCGTGTCGTTTCTCCCTTCCGACTGTTATATCGTAATTAATCTGAATGAAACTTACTTTGACACGAGTGTAATCGTGAGATTAATCGTAAAAAGAAAAAAAAAAAAAGAAAGCGGTGGAAAAATTATTTGGAACGAAAGGGGAGAAATTTTCTTGCACGAGAGATAAAACGCGAAGCGTAAAAGTATAAAAAGCCAGAGCGAGATAAGGAAATATTTGCGGGGTGATAGAGGCGTCGATTCAGAACGCTTATTTCGCTTCGAAATTTCCTCGAAAGACATTTTCATGGCCTTACGGTCAAGCGGACAATTCCGGCTTCGCAGCAATTTTCTCGAGCAGCCACGTATCTATTTCGAGCCCTGTGGGATAACGTTTAGAGAATTGCATTACCGGTGGCCCGCTCATGTGTGCGCGCCGTTGTGTATCGCGAATTTGTAAACAGCGTTGCACCCCGTTCTACGCCGTATTGCGATTAGAGATAAATTTGTTAGTTAATTAATGCCCGCTACAACAAAGCGATTAATTAAATTACCAGTCAAATTATGCTGTGTTTAATGTTGTGAAATGATCAAAGCGATATTTGGGCCAACAACCGCAAATGCCTACAGAATAAACTCGTTAAACCCGCGTATATAACTTTGCCCGATGAAATGGAAAACATATATATATATATGTGTTTGTGTTTGTATATATACATATTTCTCACGATTTTCCAAATTTTATACACGCCTTAATATTAATTGGATTGGATCGGGAAATTTTCGTTTCGTGCAACACGATAGATTAGACGGCGTATCGAAAGGATACTCCAAGATTACAGATAATAAACCGGATTAAGTCCATTTAACCATGTAACTTCGTTAAACTGATAGAAATATTCAATTAAACGAATAGATAAGTAAAAGAAAATATGTTTTCCAATTTATATATCCCTTCGAACACAACTAAAAATCCATCCAATTTGAATGATTTAACAAACAAACACAATTCCCTTTTCCACGACAATAAATATATTACATCTCGAAACCTGATCGCGTGTTCGACGCGATTCGAATAATTTGAACCGGCGTATAATTATTTTATCTTCCCACCCACCCACTGTTCACAAAGTGCACGACGCTGCTCGATTCGAATTCCTAGGGAGAAAATCTCTCGAGGGGGAGGGAGGCGCCTAATAAACGACGAACCGTTCACACCGCTTCTAACCTCGTAGGTGGCATCGATTTTCAAAGCGTACTTGAACCTCTTTAACCTCTCTCTCTCTCTCTCTCTCCCCTCCTCACTCACTCTCGTGGTCGATCGATCGAGCGAGCTGCTTGCGACGAGGGAAAGGCGCGAGTTTAATGAGTTATTCGATTTAATACGAGTGTTGGTCTACCTCTGATCGGCCTGGTTCCTCGACGCAACCGGAGGAGACGGGAAAGTTAGCGAGGCATCGAGGAACGGTCAAGAAATTTGGGCAGAGCACGGAGACTGGATGGGCTAAGAAATTGAAATTGCTTGATTAATGATCGTGCTCTTTGGTGTAAGGTAGCTAAACGTGCATTGGGAAATTTATAGAGTTGGTTGCTGCACCGAAACTGGAATCGAAGTCTGAGTAATAATTTTAGTGAAAACTTTAGTGGCGAGCTGTTTTGGAATTTTTCGCGCGTACAGGTGGATTAACGTTGGATTGATCCTTTGAAAGGATCGTTTCCAATGTCGAGGGAAAGAAAAGAAAGGAAATTGTTTTCTAATTTCGAATGCGTTGCTCGCATACGTTAAGAAACGATCTTTTTTAATTGATCCGTGCAACTATAATTTCGCTTTTCTCGCGAAAATTTCCAATCTAATAAAATCTAATATCGCATGATTTCTCACTTCGAATACGTTGCAGAATGATTCTCTTCAGAAAAAGTACAATGCTTCGAGCCTCGTCTCGAGACAGTAAAAAAGAAAAAAAAAAAAAAAAAAAACACGGAACGATGGACAAAATTCGTAGAGCAGAGATGGAAGCCCTGGCAAAATATTAAGCGCTGAGGAATCTGGTGGAGAATCTCGACACCGAAAGAGACTCGGGTCTTTCACAGCGACACCGAAGAAATTTTAAACTTCCCCGGGAGAACACTAGACAACGAGATACTCGAAAACTTTCTTATGGATATTGTACGCCAATTCTTCTCTAAACGATAAAGAAAAAGAGCCATAAGGGGCAGGGTGTAAAAAAAGAGAGAGAAAAAACTGATAGAAGCAGAAAAAGAAGGGGAAGAAGAAGGATATAAAGAATAGAAGTAAAACTCGAACGAAGGATGAGGCGAGAGGAGGGCGAGCTTTGGCCAAACCACACACGTACACGATACACGCGTACAACATTCGAGTTTGGTATACGTTGGATGGACGCGTCCGTCTCGTTGTACACCCCCGCTCGTTCGTAAGGGAGCGTAGGCACAATACCCTTGCTTATAGAAATGCTTATCCACCGTGACCTGCATCAACGAGGGGGACACCTTGGCGCAAACGTCATCGAGCAGTCGGCGAGAGATTACGCGTGGGAGGAAAGGGAAGGGAAGGGAGAGCGTGCAGCATACATCAAATCAAGGAACTCGAGAGATCGACTACAACGTCAGAGGAACTCGTTCGTGACACGCGGTGACGTTTGACGTGATCTATAGCTACCAGGCCGTTGCTTCTCCGTCTCTATACATCACGCCTCTATCCACTGACCTAATAATGAGTAATTATTTAGGGGTGCAGCCGGTGGAACGATCATTTCTATTTTAGTCTACCCAATTCCACGAAATACGCGAATAATTAAAACATCCGAACAATTTTTAAAGTCGAGACGTAAGTCTTGACTCGTCTGTCTTAAGGAATGATCAAAATAACGTATCCGTTAGAAAACTCGTGATGGATTCGTATTTTATCTCAGATATATATATATATATATATATATATAGACGTATACGATAACTATATATATATATAATTGATCTTTCGAGTTTTCTTAAGATGTAACCAAAGTTCGGAACGAAATATCCGCTTTTCGAACCGCTTATCGAATCCATTAATTAGGGAAAAGAATATCCATCGGTTGTTAATTAACGGTGGCCGGATGAAAGGGGAAAGTTTTCCTCGACGCTCGGCAAGATCACGTCTGGGGGATTAAAGAAGGAAAAACGAACGAGGTGGTTCAGGGAAAACAGGGAAGGGAGGGAGGAGAGGGGGCGGGGGCGTCTGATTATCAGAGGAGCCCCTGGATATAAGGTTGCAAGACCCCGTTGTATGTTTAATTAAGAAAAAATCCCATAACCCGCTAATGGGCGTAACGGTGTCGCCGAAAAAGAACGTAGGCACCGCAAAAGAATAGAAGGTAAGTGCTTTGCTTCCCGGATTTCGCGTGGCTGGCTAACGGGACGTGGCCCCTCCGCCCTTAATTCCGTAATACGAATATATGCACGTACCACCGTGGACGAGGGAGGAGAGGAGGGCGTAATGCACGCTCGTCTAAGTACAGTCTGTAATTATGAAATAACCCTGGACCCTCTTTACGCTTCTATTATCATAGCTTTTTACGCCGGCGCACGAGAAACCACGACAAATTTTTCCGTAGCTAGGGAACCTCAACCTCGAAAAGTCGTCCACCATTTTTCTCCCATCCACGGAGGCGAAGCGTGCTTCCGTATGTCTCGTGGCTGACAAGCTATCGTCATTGTTCGCTCCCTCGTTAAATGCCTTTTTTCCCTTTCCAACTTTCCCTCGCATGCCGCAACTTTTCTCTCTCTCTCTCTCTCCCTTTTTTCTTTTTTTTTTCTTTTTCTTTCCCCTCTCCTCCCCTCCCGAATTTTTAACGAGATTTTCTCATTTTCCTGCGCGTCCATTTGTGCATCGCGTATCCCATCGGAGGGGGGGAGAGGAGGGATAAGGCGATACCCGCGGAGAGTATTTGGGAAAACTTTTTGCAATTTTACACCCGAGTTACGCACGAGTTGCGCGAATAATTTCTTGTATAACTTCGTTCGCGCAAATCGTTCGATAACATCGCGAACATCGACATTCGCTGCCGAAATTCGTTCGTTCGAAATCGCGGTTTGTTAACCTTATGGCATTATATGATCGGATTATCGGAATAAAAGGTTGAAATTGATTTATGGGCGGAGAATTATTAAAAAAAGCGTTCTCGATACGTGTGACGGTCTCCCCTCCTCCCCCCCCCCGCCCCTCCCGCGCTGTCGTTTCTATTGAAATCAATCGTTTAAAATATTTGATAAAGTTTGACAGGATTTTTATTATCCTTCGACGTCAATAAATGTATTTTTTTTTCTTTTTTTTTTTTTTGGATTCACCACCACCACCACTCCTATGAATCCGTAGTTTTATACTAGCTTTTACTTTTTTTCTTTTTTTTTTTTTTTTTTTGTCATTCGTTACAAGTATTAACCCGAACGATCGGATCGTTTCGTCGAGCGTGTTTTTCGTTACAACAATTTTTCTACATTTTTATTAAACTGAAACTGTGCGCGCGTGCGTCAACGATGTAACAAATTGTCGTTCGACTCGCATAATCGTCGCGGGGAAGACGGAGAGGCAATTACACGCGACTTCCGTGCACACGGTAACTGTAATCTTTCCTGGTGGATTTAGTTTAGAGATTTGGGGGCAGCCGGTTACGTAAGCTCATCGGGCCGCTCCGATTGTTGAATAATTTATGCCGACTTTGTTGAGAACCGGTGCGCCACAGAGACCAAGCATCGTGCATACGCGATAAGACAAGAGCAATGTGTTCTCTCGCCGTGCGTGTATTCGCGCACGTACACAAGGCCTGACCTAGGCCGCGGAAAAATCATGTATGCCACGGGGATGTATGCCAGAAATGTGCCTCAGATATAAATAATAACCGGAGGAATAATAAAAGTTTCGCGAAAATGTCGACGAGGGAAAAAAAATTACCATTCGTTTCGCCGATCGGCAAGCAAAACATCCAGCCATGCCACGTCGTATTCGCGTTTTCAAGCAATCAGATACACGCGGTGTTATTTAATATCCGCTACCGTTTTCCACGCTTTATATTTATCTTGTTTTATAGGCACATATTACGGAGGCTAACTGTTATGCAACGTTTTCCATTAACCCCATTTTACAAGCAGCTCTTTTTTTTCTTTTTTTTTTTTTATTTGTCTATTATATGTATACGTATGTGTATGTTCAGAAATTTGAGTTCCACATTGATGAAACTGGTTTTGGTAGCTTTGTTTCCCCGGAATTAATTCAAATTTTTTCAACGCTTTAAAATTTTATATTTAAAATCGTATTGTTTCGAGCACAATACAGAATGATTATCGAGCATATAATGCAACTGCTATATATATAATAAGATTACTCGACTTCAAGCACACTTACCATTAAACGTTACAATAATACTTTCGAAGGAAACTAAGGGAAGGGAAACCTTACTCGCAAACAACTTTTCCACGTCGGATTAGCATATCGTGATACCGCGGTATTGCGCGCCCGTACGTTTCTTTTCCTTTCTTTCTTTTTTATCGTAACATTTTATTTGCTCGATACGCGCGTCTTTAAAAGTAGACTCCTAGCAACCTTCCGTTTCCACTCTCCTCGATTCCAATTTCAGCGGACACGGTGCCTAAAAAAAAAAAAAAAAAAAAAAGAAAAAAAAGGAAGGGGAGAGGAAGAGAAGGAAAAAGAAAGAGGGGAAAAAAGGGAGAAGGAGAAATAAAACGAATCAAACGGTTTCGTTCCGTTTCGTTTCGTTTCGAGACAACTGGCGGATGATACGTGTTGACGTCACCGAGCACACCACACGCTCAGCTAAGCGTGGCCGTTCTTCAGCCACGATATCCAACCCCGCGGTTATACAGCCGCGTGGCCGGTTCAACGTTAGTAGTTACATCGTGTTCCGCTAACACCCTATTCATTACCCTGCTCACTCCATCGACCCCGTGTACACGAGTCCGGTCCGCATTTCAGTCTGCTCGCATTAAAGCTCTAAATACCGTGCGACGAGCGCAAACGGGTGCCGTGTCAGGATGGCCCTATCTACTTCCTACCCCCTCCCTCGCTCTTTCCACGTCTATATCTCGCCTCCCCCACGAGGAATTTCCCCTTCCTTCCTTCCTTCTCCTATCCAAATCCGAAACTATCCGGTCGAATCGAGACCGAATGCGTTGCTAGAGCTGTTGGGGGCTAAAAGCCACCCAACCTCCCTTTTTTCCGCCCGCGTATCGCGTATCACGTCTCGTTCGTATCTCAGGTGTTTCCTGACTGAAAGCAGCGAGAGCGCGCGATACTCTTTCTCGAGAGAGACGTTCATTCGACAGAGTTATCTTTCCCTGTGGTGGAGATGGTTTGAGAACAAAATCAACTTCTTGCAACTCTTCCTCTCGGATGGTGATTTCTTTTTTTCTTTTTCTCGTATAGGAGAGAGAATGATGATTGTAGTAATAATAGTTAACGCGTCTTTGTTGCTAATCGAATAACTGGACGATCGATTTTAATCAACGATTTTAATTAACTTCGGATTAATCCAATTGATCGACAATGGCGCTATTAGACATTATCGGATTCGACGTAGAGTTGTGTCTAACGGCTTTCAAACGCTTAAATTCGATCTCGATCGAACAAAGGAGGAGAGTTTAAAAGGTTCGATATGGGCGGATGCTGTCGGTTCAAGTAGAATCCACGTATGTGTAATCGTGATACATTCTTGGATCGTTAGGTCGGGCTTGAAAAGGAAGTTGCTCTCCGCCGTTTTTAATATTTAATCTCGTGCGTTTCGAATGTATTCCGAAGTTAATAACTTCGTTATTCCGTTGAAACCGGAATAATCTAGAACTACGGAATCAAGCCAATTGATAATTCCAAGGGATGATTCATTAAAACTGAATTCGACATGGGGGCTAACATTTCATTCAGCGGAATTCGATCTCAGATAGGCGATTCTAATTATTGACCATCGCGCTCGATATCGAAATATCGAATTTTATATATATATATATATAGGATGAGGATTAAACGCGGACAATTTTTCTTTTTTCTCGCCTTTCTCGATAAAATTGAACGTCTCGAACGCGACGATCCGAATTTCGCACGTCCCTCTTCCATTCGCTCGTCTCGCACATTTTGCGATTACTCTCTCGTCAACCCATTTTTCGTCCATTGCTGTCGAATATTATTAAAAGCTATCGCGTATCGCGAACTTGGCCCGCGAAATGGCGTGCATTACCCGTTATCACTCGCGATTTAGCAACCATACATTTTTAAAAGGTTTCGCCCATATATCTGTGTTGCAAATTGTGCACTGTCGTTGCATATTTTTGTTTGCCGTTGTTCTGTATGCCCGTCGCTCGTCACCCCTCGTTGCCGACGCGACCAGAAAATTTCAGGACCCAGTAATTCCATTAAACCCGCGCATTATCATTCATCGAGAATTCGCGGCGCGATGACAAATTCCCCGGGAATCCACCGCAACATTTGCGTTATTTTCGAATTTAAACTTACGTCGGGTTTCTTTTTTTCTCTTTTACGATCAATCTGGAAAAAATGCCGTCTCCGAATTATCGTTCGACGCATTTCTCTTAATCGAAAATTTTCGCAAGGCTTTTTTTAACCAATTTGAAAACACGTTGGTGTATTTATAAGGGAAACGATTCCGTGTCGATATGTTTAAAATCGTATGCAGCCTTTGATCAGAAAATATGCATATGTAAATATCCTAGATCACTGCATTTACGGAAGATAATCGTGTATTGTCCATAATCCTGCGCATTACTAATTTTAAATTACCTGTATCTATGTATGATGTATCGTTATATGCGCAATATATATACATATTTATACAGGAAGATAGATATGAGTGGGTACAATATTATAAATAATTTGAATCACGTTTTTCGAATTAAAAATAATATTGCATACAGGAGAACGAAAACATTTGGATTGGAAACAATACAATGGAAAAGGAAAAATATATTTAGAAATATTCCTACCACATCCAAATACGAAACATCTTTCTTAGTACTTTTTGAAACAAATTTGAAAGACAAATATTACATCCTCTCATTTGTCAATGATACAAATATATGCCAGATAAAGAGATGAACATGTTAGAAATTATATTTTAAAAATAATAATAAGTTCAAAGGTTGAACGAAGACTTGATATCAAGAATCGATTGATATTTATTCGTTGTAATATTCTTGGATCCACTTTTTTTAAAAAATGAGAAGATCATGAACGAGGTTGAATAATATTTTCGATTTAAAATTCATGCAAAGTGAAGATTTAAAATATTAAAAAAATATGAATCGACGGTTGTTGTTCATCTCTTAACGGGATGGTAAATTGTTATATCAGGATGCAATTAAAAGTTACGAATATCGTTAATTGTAATAGTTACGTCGGAAGTGCATACAACAACGCCGCTTTAGCGGTGCGACAAGTGCTTCTTGAAATGTACTTTATGGTTACATATTTTAAGTATCTACCAACCTGTTGCATATCTTTTTAAAGAAAGGTATGTTAAACATGTACATTTGTTCCGGCTGTGTGAATATTTTACTTTCAGTTACGTCGGTTTATTGATACGGAATATTTATGCAAAGTTTACTTTCGATACAAAATATGTCGGAGCAAAATACGGTATATTTGTATTCCAGTTTTCGAAGAAAGGGCCGTGAGATTGTGATTTTTTTCCTTTTTTTTTTTTAAGTTTCATTTCTCTCCAACGCATCAATAAAATATAAATCATATAAATCGTCAGAATTTTCAGAATTGTCTCTTTAACGTCTTTCGAGACCGCATCAAAAATCGATATTCGATTCTAGATAAGTGCAAAAAACAATTGTAAAACAGCAAAAAAAAAAAAAAAAAAGACAAAGTACAACAAAACTGAAAATGGCTATGCGCACTGACAACAACATTCGTCTATCGAACAGCTATAAAAAAAAACCTACTATACACTGAAAACTTCATCTTTCACGTTCGAAAGACGCATACGTTGCATCACACGAATGTGTTTAACCCGTGTTAACCCTTTGCTGCGCAAGTTCAAACTTACGATCCCCTTTATTCCAATATTTATATTCATAATCTCGTTTCATATATATAAAAAATATCCTCCGAGAGTCAAAGAGAGTGGAGAATGCTCGGCCGCAATGGATTAAAATCCGTTGGCGCCGACAAACTCTAATATCACGAATCGCCCTTGTTAAATATAAGAAAAACACCTGGTTGGATCTACCATCTACCAACGACAATTAACCCAAATCGCAGGAGCCGCGTTCAACGAGCCCATATCCGCACATCCTTTGGGGGATGTTTGAACACCGCGAAATTGTAAGTGTGAACAAACTTCACCGGGGTGAAGATAAGGGGCCCGATTCGAAGACAACGCATCGCCTTGGAGAGACGAGCAACGGTCCCGTAAACACACGCGCGCACACACACGCGCGCGCGCGCAGGGGCGAGAAATTCAAAAGGACGAGATTAGTCGCGTACGTGTCTGGTGTTTCCACTTAGAACCGCGTCTCGCTATTTACTATGCAAATAATCCATTCCATCCTCCCGCCTCCCTCGGTGTTTAGTTGCACACATTCAGCCAGCCAGCACACGTTCCATCATAAATATGTATCATCTGGGTGTAGCTACGTATCTAAGTACACACAGGTACACAGGGCGTGTACAGGGGTGTGAGCGTAATCGCTCGGCTTGCTTGTACGCCGTTTTCGTACGGGATCCACGCGAGGATACATTAGCCTGGAAAGGGCGAGTACAAGCTCGTGTCCGCGCGTGTATCTGGACATTTTGGTACGTATAACACGGAAAAGAAGTTTTTGGAAAAGTAATCTGATAATTTTCTTACGAACAGAAATAAAAGAACAATTTTGCCGCGTTACCATTATTTTTCTCGTGTTACCTTCGTTAAATTAATTTTCATATTTATTACTGTCAATAATAAAATAATTTGTGATATATCGATTGTGCAAAAATTTAGATGCACAGACATTGTCGAAAAAAATGTGATTCAAAATCTTCTAAGAGAAAAACTTAACCAAAAAAAAAGAATCATCCATTTCGTCTTTCTTTCTTTCTTTATCATTCAAATGAAACCTTTGCTTCGAGAACATCCAACCTATCGCTTGGTTCGTCCGTCTAGATGGAACTCGAGCAGGAAAAGGTTGGAGGTATGCGCGCGTATTAAGGTGCGTTCGCGGAAAATTATTTTTAATACGGCCAATTAGAGAGGCGCGTGTTACAAACATGATTTTCGTGGAAGATAAATGAATTTAATAAACGGAGGCCCTCTTCTCAGGACGGGGAAAGCGCGCTGTTAGGCGGCATATGGAAGCGACGTGTGTCCGAATACGAGCGATCCTCTCTCTCCCTCACTCTCTCGATCTCACTCTCTCTTTTCTACGTTTCCACCGCGCATGCCTGAACCGGCTAATTATCGTCGACGGGATACACTTTACTAGAGGCGCGCTGCTTCATGACGGGTTACAGCGGAAAGCGTGGAACAACGAAAGGCTGGTGGAAAACGAAGAGAGGCGCGCGGAAAAGACGCCTCTAGGAAACGCCGGGCTAATGAAACTCGTTTTAACGGAAATTGCGCTCGATGCTAATGCGGCCAATCTCGGGATGCGGCTACTTAGGAACGAGACATCCAGCTTCTCGAGTTTCGTGACAAAATTGAAAGGCGTCGATATATTATAATACGTGTTTCGAACGAAGGAGAGTATCGAAAGTAATATTAACATTACTTTAGGAAGTAAAATGCGATGATAGAGAATAGAGCACGAATGGAAAATCTGTCGAGGAAATGTCTGCAACTCGATTAGACCGGTGTGGAAAACAATTTTGCGCAACTGTTCTAGCGCAAGAATGACAAAATTAGCACATAAAGGGAAACGCAGTTCCACCATTCATTTACATTTAAATATTCTCGATTTTCGTTTCGTTATTTCCCCCGGAATAAAATCCTCTGACGTAATTTCGAATCAAAAAATATATATATATTTCACGCGTATAAATCTTCCTCGTTACTCCCTCCACTTTTGGACAATTAATCCCAAATTAATTTTAATTATTCGAAAACTGAGAACGATCCCCCCCCCCAAGGCAAATTAATCTATGCATACATATCACGGAGATGGTCTGGAAACAAAGTATCTCGCAATTTGCGGAGATAGGTTTCGGCTCTTGAACGTTACACCCTTTGCTCGCGAGTTACGAGCCACTCGCGTCCATGCGCAGCAGGAGTTGCAGCAACCGGTCGTCCATGCAACCGAAACAACGCATTTGCATATCCACCGCTTTATATTTTTTCGATATCGAGCTATATGCGGTAGCGCTGCGGCCTCCCTCCCCTCCCCCACGCCCGATCCGTCCATGCGCGAAATTGCGCGCCGCCTCCGCCTCTCCCAGCACTTCCGAGTCTATCAGTCGTTACATCCTCGCTAATTTAAGCATCTCGACTATCCTTAACAGCTCCCCGAGGCCTCGCCTGCCTCTTTCTTCCCGTTACCTGGCATCGATATCACGATACAATGGCCCCCCTTTGTTGGCTCGATCGTAGTCGAAACCTTGGCCAGGTTTTTGCACAACGTTCGAACGGTAATATTCGTTGATATAAGTTTAAACGGAAGGATACCCGTGGGGATGGTTACAGCCGCTCCAGTTTTCTTCCAGCGCTCGTTGTAGCGGGGAGGTTGCGCAGGTTTCGAAAGCGCACTGAGTCGAAAGTATAATTATCAGCATATAAGATTTGAAAGAATCGTATTAGAATGGAAGAAAGATGATAAATTTCACAATTTGTTTGTTTATTTGTTCGTATCGTAACGAGGATTCCGTTGCGTTTTGTTTGGGAGCGAATAAAAAATTATTATTTCGCATTAAAATCGTTGGGACCTTTATTCGCCCATTGTCCTATCATCGTATTCGTGTATTGTGCGGAAGATGGCCGTTGAATGGAGTGGTCGTTATATGGAGCCGAGAGTGAGAGTTTCGCGTTGTCGAGTTGTCAAATCGTTTCGCGTTATCGGGTTGTCGTTTCGCATTGGACCGCGGTTCCAATACAAAAGCTTTGTCTATTTACCTTTAAAAATATTTACATTTTTATGCAACGGCTGTTTTACGCAATTCTACACATTTCATTACAATTGAAAATAAAGGTAAAATAAAAAGTTTTTGCAAATGTACACGCAACGCATGAAAGCAATTGGAATAAATTCATTTCCATTTCGGTTAAATAATTTGAAATATTAAAATATGCCTGATACGTATAAAATTGTATCAAAAGGTGAAATATATATATATATATATTTTTTTTAAATTAAATAATGGCTCGAGCGTGGTTGAAAAAAAATTTTCTGTTAAAAAAATCGTTCAATATTTAATCAACCTTGACAAAGAAGAAAACAAATTTCGGATGATATTTAACTTGGACTCCGTTTTCTCGTATCTTTAGAAAACTCGGTATTAATCCGTTTAGTTTAATGATGCCATGTAAGATATTCTATTCTCAGATGGAATTTTTAAACAGTTTTACAAAAGTTGAATTAAAATTACATTAAAAATTCCATCATTACGCCACGTCCTTTTTAACTTGACGAGCCATTCCAACAAAGTGTTCCAAAGCCAAACCGGAATTATTTAATCAATTATTTACCGATCAATCTGCGTCAATGCGTATTTGACATCGACATCAATTTTAATACGCCTCGACTCTCAACTTTTAAACGAATTCTATCAAAAAATCCTTTCGTCCAGCTATCGACGAAGGGAAAAGAAAGTTTTCTTGTTTTTAACTGCAGCGATGGATATATCGATCTTGGTTTCAACGCGGAAAAGCGACCGTACATCCTGATGCTAAGGCTAATTTTGCAACCCTCCTGGGAGAGATGCACGCGCCCTTCAAAAGGCGAGTTAACGATACCGGAACTCTTTATCGCTTTCCACCTCCTCACGGCATCGTGAAAGTTTATAAACGATAGAAATATCAGACTCCAAGGTTACCAACTTTCTTAATCTTCCCCGATATTTTTACCTCTTTCACGCGTATATACGCGCGGTGTAAAACACGCGTCGTCTCTACGAGAAAATCTCTCGAAGGAAGAGAGAGCACAGGTGTGCGAACAGTTCTTTTCGAAAGGAAAAAAAATCGAAACTAAAAACTAGTTGTTAAGAACTAGTTGAAAAGTTGGAGGGTTTAGATTATTGAGATAACGATCTCGCGTCCAAACATATTTCCTTCCCCCTCTAAATAAACAAGATATTTTATTACAGCGCGAAGGAAATTTCTTTACTCCATATATGAATGGACGGCTAAACTTTTTTCTTCCCCACCCTCTCTCATTTCTACGCCAGAATTTATAGAGAATGAAAAATAACACGCTTCCACCTCTCCTTACCCATCTGTAGTTAACTGCACACACGCGTATATAACATCCTTCGCGAGTGAGGAAAGCGTCTCTTGCGGAAGAGAAAATTTCCTATTTATCCCTTCTAAATTTTCCAGACGCATACGATTTAGCAACACACGGTGCACGCGTGATCGAAAGATATTTCTATTTTTTTTTTTCTATATTTTTCTTTCTTTCTTTCTTTTTTTTTTTTTTTAACATGACATTTAGCAAAAAAAAGTTATATACGGATTGAAAGCTACAACATTTTTGTTGCCGAAATTTTTACACAAAATTTCGCCCTCTAAAAGCGAACTACTACACTTTCCTCCCCTCTACGAGCTATGTCAACGAAAATCGATATTTCTAAATATTCATATGCGTGATTCTTTTTTTTCTTCTTTTTTTTTTTTATTTAATCCAGCTCGAACCGCGTTGAAATAATAGCGCAAATAGATTAAAAGATCATTTGCTATAAAAAAAAAGAAAGAAAGAGAGAGAGAGAGAGAGAGAGATACAAGATTAACAATGATTTTAGAATTTATTATATTTTATTTGTGGAATAACATTGACAAAGTATCGCATTCGCGTGAAAATATTTATTTCCTCGATCGACCGAATCTGAACAAATCAGATATAATTCGATCAAATCTTGGAAATCTTCCCCTTCCTCCCTTTCTCTTCTCAGCTCTTCCCGATTTCCATCCCCCCCCCCTCCCCCCCTCCCCCGATCATTTCCATCCCGTCGTCGAAACGATCGATCGGAAGAGATACGCGATCGATCGAATCGAATCGGATCGCTTCGTCATACGCGGCCTCATTAAATTTCCTCGCGCGTTATCGATTATCGTACTCTCCCCCTCCCCCTTCTTAACAGCGAAATCACTTAATTGCGACGCATAATATTTTCCCGGGGAAATACTCGGGAAAATAACACGGCCGGGTGAAAGTGAGTCGTCCAATTTGTATGCAGATTTCGAGCACAGCCGCTCCCTCCCTGTTCATAGTGCAAAATTCTAGGCTGCACGTAATGTAATCATCTCTATTAGAATTTATACGGAGGAAGGCCCCCCCTCCCCTCCCCCCCCCGCTTAATCGTCCGGCCGATGTTTCAGATGCGAGCAGATGCATTCCAATTTCGTTTCGTGTTTAACGTGCATCGGGGGGAATCAAACGGTTATTGCATGCGTTATCAGTTTCTTTGGCGAAAGTAGTAACTGCGCACGGGAGGAGGGAAGGAGAGGGAAGGAAGAAGGGAAGGAGGAGGAGGAAGAGGAGGAGGAGGAAAGAAGGGAAATGAAAAACTCGCCGACCACGATCGATATTCGAACGTTTCAATTTCTAAATTCAATTTTCGGTTGAATTAACTTTTTTTTCTATCATTTTTCTCTTCCTCCAACTCGAAAAAGAGGAGGGGGGAGAGGGGGGCTGTTGAAAACACTTGAGAAGATATTGTCATCGACGGGGGGGAATTTTGAAAAAAAAAAAAAAAAAAAAAGAATACGAGTGCAACAGAGGAATAATCGAATAATTTGGACAACGATTAATATTCATTCGAATATCTTTTAAACTAATGGTTCTCTTTTTTTTTTCAAAATTAATGTATAAATGTACATTTTTATATAGAATACACAAGGATGCATAGGTTGACGTTTGATTAAAAATTATTACGATGTTATTACGCGTTTCGAGATGTTCCTTTTTCTTTTCTTTTTTTCCAAGATAAAACAAATTCGCGACGAATTTAATATTTATTTTAAATATCTTTTAAACTATAAATAACGTTTACACACATTTTTATACATAGAATGCCAGGATCGTTGTACACTTTTTCCAACGGAAGATGCATATAATCGGTCGCAACAACCTTTTCTGTTTCTTTTCTTTATTTTCCATCGACCTCCGCCGTATTTTTTGGGGGAAACGGGGCGAAACGCCTCATTAGCGTATAATTACCGCGAAATGAGCGACAGCTTGGCTGGGTTACGTTGCCCCACCTGTAACTCACCGCCTTTACCCCACCAACAATTACCGCGCATCGATGCGGTATCGTGTAACTGCTAGATCAGCAGTTACGATAAGCCAAGAATTATGTTAACAGTTCCAGCGAGCGGAGAGGACTGTTAAGTCTGGTAGGTGGCAGGTGCCTTTGCCGGTGGCTTAAGACAATGTAATTAAATGCGCATTGTGGTAACGAAATCTTAGGTTAGAGAGACGCGTACTTGTAAAGTTAGAAGAGAGAGAGAGAGAGAGAGATATATATATACTGGCATCGATTCACTTCTCGGTTGATCAGCGTATTAGAAAATCCATAACGTAATCGTATTTGTGAAAAAGAGGAGAAAATAGTTTCGGTTTGATGGTAAATTTTATCGAACGGTTTTAATATCATATCCTACCAACGAATTGTTTCGGACCTCCTCTTTTTTCGCCTCTTTCATCGGTTGCTAATGGTTGCGTCAATTTTCCTTGATTCCTCCCCCCTCCCCCCCTTCCTTCTTCCGATACAAAAAGGAAAGACGAAAATAAGAGATACAAAGCTTGGTGGAAAAATTCAAAAATTGAATTTCCTCGATTCGCGGGCAGGTACTAAGAGATCGATAAAGGAAAAAAAAAAAGAAAAAAGGAAAAGAAAACCGAATACGATATACGAACGGTGGTTGTAATTTATTTGCACAGTGAGAATTTTAATCTCAATTGAATAAATTGAATTAGCTTCATTACAATATATCGGGGAGATGTATAGCGTTACCGCAATGGATCCCCGAAATAAAAGAATGGGATCGATACACGCGGATATACGTAATAAAAGATAATAAATCGCGGGAGGGAGGGAAGAATACAGGGCGTCTCGACTTTTTATCGGGTGACAGAATTTTTTCAAGTAAAAGTCTATCCATCGTTAACGAGCGTAGCGATGTGTAGCGACCACCAACGATTAATTCGTCAAAAATTTCAACGACTTGGAATCGTTGCCGCCCCGTTACTTCCTCCCGTGTTTTGTCATCCTTTGTCCCGAAGATATCATTTTTCCTACAAACGATACCCTCTCCACCTTTCACCGAAAGAAAGAGAGAGAGAGAGAGAAAACGAATGACGCTCGATGTTCGAAAAAAATTTGCATATTTACCGGGTTGATCCGGGTTCCATGCAAATTTCTGTCCAATTTTTTCCATCACCTCGTATCCGTAAAGCGGTCGTGTTCCGTTAATCCACAGGTACGCATTGGAAAATGGTGGAAGCCACGTGGAGTAGCTTATGGCGTGGCTGGCGGCAGTTTATTTAAAACACCTATGCGGTTTTTATATTTAACCGGTGGATACCTGTCCACGGAATTCTATCGTAAACCGGCCGTGCCCGAGTGACGTTTCATCCTGTGTCAGCGGCCGGCTGATCAAAGCAATCGAATAAAGAATAATGAAATCGCGCGTACCTCTCCAACCAAAAACGTATGTATATATATATATATACATACATATCCCCGCACCTTGTCAACCTTACGAGACAGCCGGCCGGGCAGAGCGCGTTGATTATTATTTCCCTTTTTTCCCTTGTTCGTTCGGATCGAGCTGGTCGAACGACAAAGGTCGATCAGTTTCGAGGATCGAGAGAGGAAAAAAAAAAAAAAAGGCGAACGTGGGATTGGCACGCAACGAGAGTCGAAGCTTTTCACCGATCTTTATATTAAAAAATTAATTTTCACGAAACGTGGAATACGCACGAGTCCGGGAGCGAAATGATGGAATGACGGTTCGAGAAGAGGAGGCGATTTAAAACTAAAGAATGAAAAAGAAAAAAAAAGGAAAGGTTGAAAGATGGAAGAGGAGAAAAAGGAAAGGGGACAAAAATTCGCCAGGTGTACAACGGCGTGTTGTACCCTTCGCGGGTTGTAATCTTTACAACCGCCATAAACTCCGTTTCTCATATCAACCTGGCAACCAACCTCTTTATTCTCTTTCTTCCCCCTTGGCCACGCGTCACAGGCGACAAAATAATTTCCCTCCCAAGGATAAGGCGATTCCCCGAGCTGAATTTCATTGCATTTTAAAATTACCCGGCTAGATATACGGCGACGTGATTCATTTCCTTCGTTAACGCGATATTTCATTCTCCCCCGTTGATCGTCCCGCTCTTTCGCTCTTTTTTTCCAGGGTTGCGCGATTTTCAAAATCGCCTCGCGAAATCGAAGAATCTCGAGGCGATCGAGCGTGACACGGAGCGGCCAGTTTTATAAAGAAAACTCACTCCATCCTCCTCCTCTGTTGAAAAGCACGTCGACCGATTGATATTCGATTATCGCCTCGATCGTAGCCGCGAGAACGCAATTTTAATCGGTCCACGAGACCAGACCGATGATAAACTAAATTTCGCTTTTCTCCCCTCTCGGTGATGTGCTCCTTTTTTTTTTTTTTTCATCGCGAGAACTTTTGACGGATGAAAAATACGTCGCTCGAAGAACACGTGAAAAAAAAAAAAAAAAAAAAGAAAGGAAGAGGCACACAATCGAATTTCATTTCGCGAAAACGACGGGATCGTGTCGGGGAAAGAGGATCCTCTGCACGAGAAAGGATAAAAATAAAAAATAGGTATATTTGTTGGGATGCGGACAGTTTCCACGGGAGAACGTGGACGGAAACGTTCGCATTCGTGGAATCAGAAATATCGCGTACAGTGGCTTCCGCGTATCCACCGCCCGTTTAACGAGCGCAGTAAAACGATACGATGTTAAATCGGCGTCCATGCAGAACGCGCGCGTGTTCGAGAGAGGAGGAGGAGGAGGGAAGAGTTGGAAGCGGTGTGTTGTCGCATAAATGGCTCCGGCAAAGAGAGGTCGGCTTATTCGCGCTACCTGAGTTATCGCACACAGGGGATCCCAGTGATTCTCACTGTTCGATACCGCGCTCTTATCCCGCCCTGTGTTGACCGCCTCCCCCCTGCCTTCTCTCCGGAGAACTCTTAACGTTCGGTCAGTTCATCTTCCGTGTTTTTCAACCCAGCACGGGGGAGAAGAAGCACGGTCGTTCCTTTCGCCCTTCGTTAACTGCGAAAATGAGGATGATTTTTCAATCTGGACGGGAGACAAGATTGCAATTACCAAAACAATCTTGCAAACAGTTCGAGTGATGTTTCGTTCAACGAATCTAATTTGTTCAATCTTTTTATTATTTGCGAGATTTCGAGTTTCTTTGGATTAATAATTTCTTCTAGGGCACGCTTTTTCGCTCGAACCAACGAATTCACGCGATTTCTCGTTCGGTGAATTTCTTAGGTAATTTAAAATGATTTTCACAAACAAGTTAAGGTATACAATTTTTGTATCTTAATATTTTACGTATCTTTACGTATAAAGAAAGAGAATTTGTCGAATATCGAACGATCTATATATTGTTGTTTCGTGCGATATTTTAGTAATAATGTGATTATCAAGATGCATCCTCTCGATTCGTCGAGACAAGTATCGCGATAAAATGTCAAACATTCATTGTCTTATATTCTTCATCTTTTTATATCACATCTCTTATTTTCCTTCTCTCTATCGTCAATTTCATAACGAATAGAAATGATTTCGTTATTTAATAAGGAAAAATCAAACTCATCTTCGTTCGAACTAATTTCACGTATTATTCCATGCTTGCAAAACTTGGAAAATAATATTTCTATCCCCGCTGATCGTCAAACTTCGGACCAACGCCGAAAATATAGATCACGGTCCAATTTCAGATAAAAAGAATCTAACCATTCGATAGTATATTATTCCACGCTTTATAAGATTACACGTAAAGGGCTTAGGAATCTACTCGTGAAGCGATATTTTAAAAAAATCAAACACAAATATATTGCTGCCGGAGATTCATTGAAGCGCAAAAGAACGAACCGTCTAACGAATATGTTAAAAATAATCGATCGAAAGTTCAATTCGGATAAGATTTCAATACGAAATCTGATGAATTTTTGCGCGCGAAAAGTAAATTACGAAGACGCAAGAAAATGTAGGAGAATCGGGCCGGCCGCTCGATAACCGAATAATCGTCGAAAATACTCCTGTTTTCCCGGGGAATCGTATCGAAAAAGCGGTTCCCAAATTGACCCGCGCACCATTTTTCCCGGAGCCAATCTGCGAGAAACGTGCTCGTAAGAATCGGCTCGAGCTTCCGCTTGCCACGCATTCCCACACACGTTTCCAAAGTGTGTAACGTTCCATAAAAGTCACCCTCCCTCTCCGTACACGTGTGCGTGTGTGCACGCGCATGGACAAGCCGTGGCGAGACAAGCCGTGCAGAGGCAAAGTTCGGTCGGTTCTGGGCGCGGAGGTGGGCTGCATTAACTTGATTAAAGCGCGTATCCTTCCATCAACGAAACACCGATGCCCGCACGTGAAAATAATCCTTAAAGCGCCCCGAGTCCATCGCGGCAAATAACGAATTTTTTCCCTCTCCGCGCCCGGATTCTCTTTGTCGGCCGCGAGTTCGAGATAAAAATTGCACCACCATCTGATTGTTCCCCGTGCATAACCCGATGGACAAACGTAATAATCGCACTTCCCGTGTTTTCTACCCGTAATCATCACCACCCACACTTTGTTCCCTGATATCTTGCCACCACGTACGTAATCACGCTATATGCTTCAATGTACCTCTCACTCTGCCCTCTAATTATACGCAACCATACACGATTTTCAAGTTGAGAAAACGGGGATGAAATCTTTGTCCTCCATTCATATCTCATACATACATCTCACAAGACAATCGCGTCTATTACGTAGAATCGAGATCGACGCGGCAATAGAAGATCCTTTTATCACGTTTCGCGCCATCTTCTCGCGAAAAAAACGGGCTTTCGCCTTGCCGCGCGCACCGAAATCCATTCTCCGGGGGCCGAAAGTCGGCCGACACTTGGACGCAATATTAAAAAACAATATTTGCGCTTTTCTCTCTCTCCTATCCAATCCCGCGTTACCCGCGCTCGGTTTCGATCGAGCGGGATCAGGAGGGGAGGGAAAAATCACAGTCCAATCTCGCGAAAACGCGCGCGACGAGCCGGCAACGTTTCGAAAAAAAAGTTTTGGGCGGGGTGTATAACGACCCCGGCCGGACGAAACGAAATTTTCTATTCGCGCGGCACACTCCTCTCTCTCCCCTCGTCGATTCGAGTAACAAATTCGAGCGATAAATTGCGGGGCGCGTAATCTCGAGCTCGAAAATCGCGGGACAAAATCGAGCGTCGATGTCGATGTCGAGAGAGAGAGAGAGAGAGAGAGAGAGAGGAGGTAAGTGACATAAGCCTGGGAGGGCTGGTCGTACAGGGCGATGGTCGAGGTTTACCGATTCCCTCGCCCCTCCGTCCGCAAATGCGTCCGTCCGCAGTGCTTTCGTTCCGCAGCGCGGCCGTAACACCGTACGACGCCCGATACCCGTCCACCGAGAGAGGGACGTGTCCTCGAGTCCTGGCGGGACACACGCGCCAACCTCGGTTTCGCTACAACCTCGAGGACAAAGGGAATCCACGATGCAGCGCGATGCACTTGTACACGCCGCCCGATCCTATTCTCTCGGCCCGTCGAACCGATCGTGTCTGTTCTCCACGGTTGAACGGAAGGGAAGGGTTGTGTTCCGCGAAACGTCACGCACCTGTGCACCATGCCTCCGGCTATTAATGGACCCACTTAATTTCTTAGGTGGATCGAACATTGGATTTTTCATCGTCTCGAGAAAGAGAGAAAAGTGTTTCTGTTGCGTTTAGACAGCAAGGGAGGGGATGATGTATCTAGGGGAGAGGGACGATTCTAGGAATTTGGGTCGATCCATCGGTCTGATAGCTTTCCAATCGCAATTGGGAGAAAATTGGAAAGCAAGTGAAAACTTCGTCACGAGGATATTTATGGTATCGGGATATTCATTTCTCCCGTCTCGATTATTTCGTCAAGGGATAATCCAACCATTTACATTTGCGTTTTCTGCGTGTTGGTCGCGTGTATATACGCTCACGTATTAGTTAACATTAATCGTTTCTCCACCGTTATTATTTACACCCACGATAAACCCGCGATTACGTTGTCGGTCTCCTCATCGACGAAATTGGAAACAAAATTATTATCGCGCGGAACGAATTGTCCCGTTTTGTTTCAAAAATTAATTCGTAATCACCGATATTCCATCCATGATTCCTCTTCGTTCAATCTTCGTTTTAACCCTACAAATGAGAGACGTGGTACGACGCGGATCGAACAAACACTTAGTAATCTTCTTGCATCCACAATATTCTCTCGAAAAATATTAAAATACCCTTAAAAGTATCATCGAAAAGAATATTAAGCTTTATCGATGAAAGTTCTTCGAACATCGCAAAAAATAATTTGATAGATATTTTAAATAGTAGAAGATGATATGAACGATGAACAAGCCGTGACCGACGTTCTCGTTGTTCGAGGCACGCGTTATCGGAACTTAAATCGTAAAGCAAGGAGTTAAATGGATGCGACAAAGGAAGGAAGAGAGGGCGAAAGAGGAGGAGTGGAAAAGCGTAAAAATTACACGAGCGCGAGAACTAATGACGCGAATTAGCGAAAAATATTTGTGCTCGCGAGGTGGGGCGCGGCTCGCTTCAAACCTTTACATTATTCCCACGTACGCATACATTAATAAAGAAACACGACTCGCGAAATTTCCTGCTCTTTCGCGAGTCATTAAATTTAAGTACCGCGCCCAGGGATGAGGAGATGGCTTTTGTCGGAAGGGGGTGGAAAAAGGCGCGTGGTCGGAACGAGAAAGCTCGGCCGGCAAGATGTGCGTGTGCATACAGGGTGTCCTGAACGTGTCCAACTAGTATCATGCGTGCTCTACGAGTGAAAAAACAGGAGAGCAATGTTGCACAGATTACGTCTTTATTACGTTGAAAAGAAGTTTGAAAGCTGAGTTTTTCAAGCTCGACATCAACTGAATTTATCGCTCTTCGAATCTCATCTTTATCTTGCTTTAATTCAACGAATCGCGCTATTGATCCTTTCCATGGGTTCTTGAATTTTACGTTTGAACGATATCACCACGAACCATTCTTCAATTGGAACCGCGTACATTGACGATAAACGAAAATGCGATTTTTCTTATTACAACTTTTTTTTACAAAATATTTGCGGACAACGTACTTATATTTACGCACGGAGGGGGACACCCTGTATACACACGATGCTGGTTGGACAGAGGAGGATGAAACGGTGGACGAAGGGAGGGGGGTTTGCGCGTGACGTGAAAACGAGAGACGCGAGGAAAGACAGGTTGTGTTTTGTTAATAACGATAACAGCTCCAGTAATGCGTATAAACAGCAAAGGCGTGCGGCTCATGGTCTAAACGTTTTGCCAGAGATAAACGGAATACGGGAGTGGGACACGCGGTGTAACCCCTTTGTGCCGAAAAGCTTCGTAAATACTGCCACGATTATCCCCTGCCGCGATTCATAATGCAGGAAAAACGATGCGCGATTACGCGTGGTCTAGGCAGCCAAGCTCAATCCGGCTCCGTGCCGCGATCTTCCAATCCGCTTTCTTCCCCTTCCACCCCTCCTCCTCGATCCAGTTCCCGCTCGCCACCTTTCCTCCCTCATGCGCGCGATCCACCAGGGAAAATGGAAAACCGAGAATTCCTTCTCTTCGTCGATCTCTTCTTTCCTAAACTTTCTGTCTTTTCGAATAATAATAATAATAATAATAGTGACGGTACCTATTTTATCAAATCGTAACTGAAGAAACTGTGCTCTTTTTTTGAACGTATGCAGAGTTAATTTCGAATAAAATTGTATTTTACCCACGTTTCAAAAATGATACTGTAATCGATCATTCGCTCGTGTTAGGTTGTGAAATTTTAGGATAAATGGCGATCAACTGTGGCTTGTGAAGTTGACTATATTTCGCTTAGCGTTGTCCTTTTATATTTCCTTTGCGGTATTGGTTCAACTGTTTTTTTTTGAGAGGCGAATAAATTTAAACTGAGTATCGAAATATTGCGTTAGCTTTCGAACAGGATTCTATCGATGAGAGGACTGGTGGTTTCAAAAATTTAGCAGAATCTTTTGAAAATGAGTCCAGAGTAGATCGAAATCCAGATTAAACGAAGATAAATTGAAGGCCAAAGTGGAAGCAGAGTTAGACATCTTGTCTCGAATGTGACAGTTTTCAGACGTTTGGGTGCAATGGATAAAGTGAAAAAATTGAAAAAGGAAGATCAAGAAGAGATAGAACAACAGCAGTATCCTACTTCCAAGAAATTGATTAAGAAACAATCAGTCGATTGTTCTGCATCGCAACCGCATACATCACAAACCACTCTACAAAAATTGGTCGAATTGAGATATTAAATCTTAACTCATCTATTATTAACTCACCAACCAAATGTTTTTAAAAAATTAAAGTACGAGTTTTATATAGATTGGAATCTCGTTGTGAAAAGATGGTTAAACCCAATGGCTCGTATTTTGAATAAGAATATTATAGTTTCGGAAATGTATCGTTTTTCTTCCGACCAACAAAAATGGCAATTTATTCGACGCTTTGCGACAATAAATTATTCTTAACTAACTCATCGAAACGAAATCTGGTAATCGGAACGTTAGAAGTTGCTGATATTTTACGGATCTTAGCGGCATATATCCCATCGTGCTCGGCACGTAAATCCCGATTACACGTTACAAGGCGCCATAAAATTTTTATCCCTTTATGACGCGTATTACGAGGAAGATTTAAAACCATAAAAGTCCGAAAGCTTTTCCTCCCGCCTCGATGTAACTGTCGAAATCTCCTCTCATTACGTATTATACTTGCACCCATTGTCTTTGGATAATATTCCTCCTGGCCGGGGCAGAGAATTCCCCAGGCATACATTACGACCGCTCGTAAACGACCACCATTTCGAAGTCGTCATCCTAGGAGGCAAGTTGGAACGCGGTATCCATATACCGCCACTGGTAATTCGCTGGTTAACGTCCCCCTTCGATTTCCTCCTAGAAAATCTTCCTAATTGTCCGCGATACGATACCATTTGCGATACGAAACGATGCCTGAAACATCGAAATTGTGGCCGGGTACTTTGCGCTACGCTCATCGAATTTCTCTTTTCTCTTAATCCCGCGCGCACTCTGCTTTTCACTCCGGTGGAAACAAGGTGGAAGAAGTGCGGATCTGATCGGAAACGCCTATTTTCACACGCGTTTTTCTTTCCAACGTTACCTTATTGTTCTGAAAATTCACAGTATATTCTAACATATTTTCTAACGATTGTATACGAATAACCTATTTTGAATTTACACGTGACAGTCAACGAAACGTTATAGAGCGGATAATCTCCTCCTCTCTTGTCCTTCTTCTCGAGTGTATAATACACTTCTCAGGCAGGCAAACGATCGGCAACGATACAACCGCAAACTTAAACCCTGTAAATAAACTCGCGTCACTGGATTTCGTAGGCTCGTTCCTCGTCTCGAACGAAACGAGGCGCAGTTGCGCAGGTGCACTTTCGTCCCATTTTCACGGGAAAAGTAAAGGAAGCCTGGGCATTTTCTCGATCGTGGCCGCAACGCAGAGGCGGCTCTCCCTAACCGCGATCGTGTGCGGAGAAAAAGTGTGCTCGTTCAACGACCGCTGCAGTTCCGTATTTACACGAGGGGGGAGAAAGGTGAAGGGGAGGCGCGTTTTAGTTTTGCATTTGTCCGCGGGGAGGTGTGGCGCGGCTTCGAGAGATCAGAGAGAGAGAGAGAGAGAGAGAGAAGGTAGAGTGTAACAGCTTCAGAGGGGGTAACAAGGGGATGGGAAAGAGCGAGGAATGGGTGGAGGCACATCGGGTCCCATGTGCCTGTCACGGTTTTACAAGTCTATAAAAAGAGGAATTTCAGACTGAGTTAAATTATTGCCGCCACCCCTCGCTGAATTTCAAACACACGCACATCTCCCCCCCTCTTATCCCTCCCAAGTGTTTCGTGTACGTGCGTAATAAAGGAAAGGGACACGCGTGTTCTCCTCGACCTTCATCCCAGGTACGATAAGCGAAACTTCTTCTCTCCCTGTTATTTATGCGATCATCGACGGTTGATGCGTCCAATATTTTGGTAAATTTAGTTCGATTTATGGAAAGAAGTGTGACAAGTTTCTATAAATATACGATCGACGTTGTAATTTCAAGTCATTCGATCAAATTTTGATCGGAATACGAGAAATTTCGAGAAATTAAATACATCTCAAATTTTATTATTATTAGAGATTCGCGAAAAGAACGAATTTAATTAAATTAAATCAGCCTGTAATGCGAAATATAATTTTCTATATACACACCTTCGTCACGTTAATCACGTATCACGTTGTATAAACACCCCCGTTTCGTTTCAAACGGGAGACTTTTTCGTGAAACTTGTAGGATAATATTTCGATAACAATTATCTTTTAATGTGTAACTTTTCCCTTCCCTCGAACGTTGAAAAGTTTGAGCGTATTTTACTCGTTACATTAACACCGATCCAGATCGAATCATCCGGAACGAAATAAGTAAACGCGATCCGCTACTATTTTGCAAACGTAATTAGCCAAATGGAAGGGACGGGCGTATATTAAATTATAATAAGTTTTCCCGGTTAATTGAAAGTACTTGCTGCATAATGAAATTTTTCCCGTGTTTTGTGCACGCACAAAAGGCGGGAATTAAACGAGACATCAACGTTTTGAACGAATTGGAAAGAGAAGAGGGGAAATGGGAAAAGCGAACGAAGCGAGAGGAGAGAATTCTCGCGCGAACGGTTATGATCTCGGGCTGAGAATCAAAAGAAATATTTTACACCGCCGAACAATCCGCCGTTTAATAGTTTTCAATAACTCGGGGTGAAAGTAGAAGGATTTGGAACCGTATCGCGTAATAAAACACGGAGGAATAAAGCAGAGTTATTCGAGAGGGTAACTTCGAACCGGATCGCGCTGAAAGATATTCGGGCAATGTAGGATCGTATTAATTTTTCTTTTCTTTTCTTTTTTTTCTTTCGTAAGCACAGGCAACGAAAATCCATACACGGAAAGGAAGTAGTTACGACGTCCCCCCGTTCTCCAAGGTAGGGAAACAGAGAGCGAAAGAGCTTACCAAGTGACGTACGTTTAATGCCTAACTACCCCTCCTGTACCGGACAGCTCTTATGCGCAGAAATTATAGCACGAATACGTGAAACTGTTACCTCGAGTTCGTACGCCGTAATTTCTCCGATTCACATGGATACCTGCTCCGCCCAATTCCACCTGATAACTCGCCCTTTAAATCATCGTTCCAGGGGAAAGCGAGATGGATATTTCTCTAAGAACAATTACACTTTGCGACCACTTTCGTTCCCTAATGATAATACGAATTTCGTTTATACGAACGTCAACGTGATTTTCAGGAAAAAGTTCTCGAAACGAAGATGGAAGAAATCGTGATATATAATTCCATTCAATTGTTATTAACGTTATAATTAACGTTGAAATAAGGACGATCTAAAAAAAAAAGAAAACGAAGGAGGGGATTTAAAAGACGATAAGATGTTTAGACTCCTTTGATAACTTTTGAACTTTCCGAGGCTATAAACGTATAATTTATACCGCGAAGAATTAGCCGCAATATGCAAATTAATTTCTCTTTATTTCTTTTTTATCCGTGTACGGGTTCATTTACGCGGATGTAAAAAAAAGTGTAAGAATTAAAAATTATTCCACATTTACTCGTGATTCGGGAAAAAATTCACAAGTTCGATTATTATGTTAAAACGTGACGTGATCGTGATATCGAGAGTGAGTATAACGATGAAATTGAAGTACGTAAGTACATTGTCCATTCAATAAAGTCTCGATGAATTGGATATCGTAACAAAGAAGGATAAATTACAGGGCCTGTTTGTATTGGCCACGGGCCAATTGGTTGATAAAATATTTTACAGCGTTAGAAATGATTCGTATCGCTTGATAGAATCGTTTCTGATCTCCTTAAAATCACACGACCCGATAGAAAAAACGTGTTACCAACATAACGAAATATACGTTACACGATACTTACTGCTGGTGTCTTGCTTTGGTTGGTTTCCCGGAGACGTGGCCCAATTAACTTTCATCTCCTGAAACAATAAACAATACGTACTCGTTACGCATAAAAGAAACGACGAAAATTGTTCATCTTTCAGGGAAATTTAACGTTGAACGCTGGTCGCGAAACATCCACGTCGGGATAACGTTTCACGTGAATCGCAGGCGTAAAAAGATGGCAGTAAAAGAGGAAAGTTATTTCGAGGAAGCAGAAGGACAAAGAATAGATCGAATTTATACCTCTCGCACGCGTTGAAACGTTTCAGCTGATAAAGCACGACGTGTTCCTCCACGACGGATTCTAGATTTTCTCCCGAACGACGAGTATAATTTCGTTTATAGATTATCGCCTATAGTTAGCCCTCGAAAAGGGATGGATATACGTGATATACGACGGCGATTCGCGGAAATAGGACGTGTCGCCTATCCTTAACACACGCCATAAACTAGATTCTTTAGATGCATCGCGATGTATCCTTCATCGTCGTCGATATTCCATAGATAGTAAAAGTCATCTCGAGGAAACAAGATGGAGAAAAAGTGCAGATCGGAAAAGATTTCTCGTCGTATTTCCTTCGCCGCTCTTGAAATCCTCGACGCGGGAGTCAATTTTTCGAATACACGCACGAGTATCCGAAATGTGTTTATATCGGGGGATTACCAATTTATCCTATTATTAATAGGAGCGAAGCGTAAAATATACGTAACATCATTACAAAATGAACGTATTTATCAAAATAGGTATATATACGACCACTCGTGAAATTATTATTATCGTGTTCATTGTTTTAATTACTCGTCATTAATATACATTTCGTAATCCGGCTGATCCCATAATATCCTATATACACGTACAAATATATATTTCATGGATTCGAGATTAGAGTTTGGAAAACAAAACAACTTAACGATCCGCAAAATCATCGCGAACAATTCGATCGATTAACCTTTTTCCCCCTCCTTCCATTATATTCCTTTTCCTACCTCTCGTGTCGGGTATTAATTCGATCGATGTATCAATTCGCTCGAGCATAAACTAAATCCCTGGCCGCTTGTATATTCCAGGTGTACGTGCACCGTGGGAGAATCGCGGTTACACGAGTGAATTATTAACAAGAATGCGTCATTACACCGAGTAGCAAGCGCAAGTGCAAGTTGAAAAGACGAGATTTCATCAGCCAAAGTTGGGGAACAGGGCGTATATGTATGTAAAACGTTGCTTAGAATTTACGACTATAGCAGGGTACAGTTCCGGCCGGATAATTAATCCGGAGGAGGGTTTATTAAGGGAGGCGTTGGAAGAGTGGAGCCTCGCTTCTTTCCACTGTGGACAGACTTAATGGAAAAATGGTGTCATCCGTACGGGCGATACGTATCGCAGCGTTAATTCGGTACAATGGCGCCCTCCCTAACGATATCGAATCGTTAACGTTTCTTTCTCTTCCTCCTCTTCGTCTTCCTCGTCGAAAATTCTCCTCTAGAAAGCTAGGAACCATTATTGTTTATTTATTAGCTGGAAGGGATGTTAATTACCACGGTATCCGGTAATCAAGCGATGATTAAACCGAATTGCGAAATTTGCGCACGTAAGCAAAATACTATACAGTCCGATAAACCGGTTTACTTGGATGGACACGAGCGCTTTGTTCGAATGCGGCGCATGTTGGAAAATGCTTTATGGGGATGCGTCGGCGGGAAGAGAGATGAAAAGCCGCAACTAACTGGTAAAATAAATGCCGTTGATGCCGTTTATTGGAACACTGGAATACGGGGGCAACGATGCGCGTTTCATTTGCTTTATTAGCCCGTTACAATCGCGATACACCGATGCTCAATTGGAAAGAAAACGACAATGATCGAGGCGCGGGGAGAGGGGCACGATAATTGATGTGTAATGCGACGGGTTTATCGCGTGTTGTTTGTCATTTTTGCGCTGCGTTTGCGCGAACGGAATTCGTTCATACGGCCGATAAATCCCGGATAACTTCGTAACTTCTCTAAGAGATTGCGCTGTAGTCGTTTCAAGATATTACGATCGTTCAAATTTCGAGTAATTTTTCGATACGACGATGGTATCTTTGCGCGAAGTTGGTAAAATGAAATTTCTAAAATTTGCGGATCACTTCCCGCTCGATCCTCTTTCGTTATTCGAGACCAACGTGTACTTTCAAAAGATCAATGTTTGAACAGTGCTCGAAAGAGCAAAAAAGGCGGAGAATTTACGGCCATCTCCTCAAAACTGATACCCATCCGTTGATGATAAATGAAATTGGAAAAAAAGGAAACGCCGATCCGATCCCTTTGAAATGTTCACGATTTATTCGGAGGAAGGATGAAAATCTCGGCCTGTTCCTTCGTCATAAAAGGACAACAGCAAAGAGTTGTCGTCGATGGCAAGGATACGAAATACGGTTACGACACGTATATTTCGAAACGAATTTTTCGAGAACAAATGAGCGGAGGAAAAAAAACACGTGGATATCCTACACGTACGGCACATCCGTACAATTTTCACGCGGACGTAAATATTACGGGGAGGACATAAAGATAAACGCGCGGATGTGTACACGGACGAGTACAATATTTATATCGGCCGATCCCGTGCAATGAATATTTCATCTCGATGATTCCGTCGAAAATTATACGCAAGTCGATAATCGGATCAAATCGTATGCAATATATATATATATGAAGGATGAAGAGCGGAGGATGTTTCATAATCGTGGAACTGCAGCCCAGCTGTTTCCCCCCCTCCCCTTCGATCTGGTCGTTTCGAAACTTTCGCCCTTAACAAATGCGAAAAATAATATAACAGCATAGAGAGAGAGAGAAAGAGATAGTTGTTTCGTTATCCAAAAGTTTGCAGTTACCTGGTCGCTTACACCTTTCCAGGGAGTTGCACCAGATGCAACGAGGAAAGAACATGAACAAGTAATGCAACGCGAGGAAACTGCGGCGCGGAAAGGATAAGGAATAAGTAAGCAAGCGGGTGACTAGGAGCGAGTAAGGGAGTTAAGTTAGGCGAACGCAGCGTGTGTCTGCAGCAATTTGCAACTTTTAATAGTCAGTCCAGCTTCCCTTTTCTTCCTCCCCTTCTTTTATAGTTTATAACGAAAGACCAAGTTTACACTAGGGCGCCACTAGTTTCGCCCTCATTTCCAACGCGCGTTTTACACGATTGATTCGACTTTTGCAAAGATTGCCAGTAATAAAGGTGACTCGATCGGATGGTCAAGTGCTCGATATCGAAGAAACGGGCGCCCCATAATGCGAGGCTTAGGCCCCGATAGGGAGCCGCGATTACATATTGCGGGCGCGATGGCTAGTCGAAGGGTGGTGGCAACTCGGGCAGAAATTGCAAGGTGGTGCACTTTTGACCTTAGCCGGTTGTCGGTCCGATATTTATTGTCCTATTATCGTGATTGATACGCGCGGTTGGCCAACCATCGCCCGGCTATCTTTTTATATATATATATATATATAAGCGCGTTTAATGGCGGTAAGGTTTCGGACTTTCGCATGACGAAGGGCGGCGGGTGGAGCAGCCGTTGTCGTCCGAAATTACGGCTCGATCGCGCGCCGTTTCCTTACTCGCCTTTCCTCTTATTTTTCCAACCGCAACACCATTAGTCGCAGCGCCACCACCGACGTTTCTCGCCTGCCGCGGTAATAAGTCACGGAAATGCTATCGCAACGAATTTACGAGACACGGGGCTACTTTCCTCGATCGGCCTCGCGGGGCCCTGTCACGGATTTTCTCCGTGTCTGAGCAGGGAATCTCCTTCCTCTCCTTGTTCGCAAGTCGAGTAAAACGATAGTGTTACACAGATAGTATAAAAGTTCACTGAAATTTTATCTATAATTTTATTATTAAACGTTGCTAGCAGTGTCACCATTCTGTACTTGGCATCCTTTTGTTTGTCTTCGATCGTCAGTTGTTCAGCTACCGTTCTGTAGCCCGACACGTGCACTATAACCGTATAACCAAAATATATCCATTCAGCTAAATCGGTATATTTCTTATTTATTGTTCACCACTGCATAACCAATCAACAGAGAGAAATGGAATTTTTGCATTAGAAGTTTTAAAATGGTATATTATTTCAGATTTATAATTGTGTTTCTTACGGTTAGAATAGAAAAGAGTTTCTTTTGTATTTGTGTATCGCGTGAGAACGGCTGACGAATTTCTTTCTTTTCTTTCTTTCTATGCTGGCCTACGAGGCGCATAAATTTCACAATTTTCTCCTTGATTCTTAAGATAGACCGGTCGCAAATGATAGCGGTTCTATTTTTTCTAGTTTTAAATCATGGTGACCTGAATTATTCCAAGTCGCTGAGTTATTGACTACAGCGTGAAAAAACATTTCTACCGAGTAAGCACGAACGATACTTCCTCGTGTTATTGCATTTTATCACGACGATAAAGAGTTTCGCCGAAGAATACGCGCAATTTTTCATATTTCCGAATCTTCGCGGAAAGAGTGCGGATCTGATTGGTTAATTTGAAAGGAAACGTGTATTTTCACACGCGTTTTTCTTTCTATCGTGATATTTGTCGCATATACTAATCCATTAGTGTATAAAGTCCAGAGAATCGTAACGTATCGATATAAAATATAAATGTAAAAATTTTTTTATTTCTCATCAATAGGTTAATCAATTGATCTGTAACGATAATTTATAAATATAATTTTGTTTAATAGTTACGATAATAATTGAAATATTCTTGCGCTAATTTATGAAGAACACGAATACCAACGAAATGTTTGCATTCTTTTTTCGTAGTTGTATACAATATACAAATTATTTTATTTCATATTCAGCAGTTTGAATAACAGGAGTAACGACACTACAGATATATTAACATCGAAATAATTAATAATTTTGAAAATACTTCAGCTTCCAATCTTAGATGATCATCCTAGCTTCATAAATGAAAATAATTTCTACGATTTTTAATATTCAGATTATAACGTGTAGTGTCAGATTGTCAAGAAAACGAAATGGTGAAACTTTTTCGCGATGAATAACATACAACATCAAATAATTTATTGTACTAAAATTAATTCCAATATTAGTATAACAGCAGCGCATAGGAGAAGAATTAAAATCAATTTTTCCTCTGTTTTTTTCCAACAATTCTCCAATTCCTTGTTCAAAAAGTTGGTGGAAACTGGCCCGATATTCCGTGTAACACGCACACACACAACGACGATTCACGTGCGTGCGACGACGGGTTTAAACGATTCTCGACGAGAACGAGAAAAAGTGTGGAGAAAGGATAAAAAGCGTTAAGCTGTGTACGACTTCTGAAAACCCTTAAACGCATTGGCTGCCGCGTCCAAACAAAGGGAATTTCCTCTGGGAACGACCTTCCCCCTTTTTTCTTTTCTTTTTTTTTTTTCCTTTTCCTTTGCCCCGCCCAATTCCACCCAATTACTTCTCTCATATTTATGGAGAATCATTCGGAGTTGGTTGATGGCCCATTCGAGATTTTCAATTTTCCCTGGCTAAGCAAATTTCCACCTTCTCCTCCTTCCAGATTCCGTGCTTCCTTTGGCTTTCCACGCAGCCGATTACCGATTTTATCCGCTCTGGAATCGGAGGAAAGAGGAATACTCACCAACTTGTATGATGTACGATTATGCTCTTGTATCTTATTACGTATCACAGACGCAACCCCCCTCGAGAAGGGCGAAAAAATGAGGTCCTCTCCGTTTGCTGTTCCTCTCTTCGGTGAATTTCGCATTTTATCGAAAGCGAGAAACAGAGAGATTCACCATCCACTATACGCGGCTGTTATTATTTATTATACGATCGGCACAGAAAAACCACAGAGATTCGCTTCGACGCGTTATTCGATTTTCGACGCAATTTATGCTCTCGCTATATACACACACGTGTAACAAGGAAACTAGGGTAGGCATATACATCGATAAGGTGTGCGCCTCTTGGAAGAAAGGTAAGAAAGAAAAGTCTGATTCGTTGTGGATACGCGAAGCGAAAGATTATCGCAAAATCGTTCCTTTAAACCCAATTATTATCAATTTATATAATTTCTCTTCGTGAGAAAAGATGAAGCGGCTCGTGAACACCGATAATATGTTTACGATTGAAGGAGGGAGGAAGGGGGATGTTGAAACATTTTTACATTTCCCGTTGAAGGGCGATTGCCGCAGGTATAAATATCGTGGCCTGGTTCGAATGCCTGTCGGCGAACGCATAATGATTAATAGAGCGCTGTTCGAAATTCACCGGCTTCCCTCGTGTCCCTTTCGCGCACACGTCGAAAGAGCAACGCACGAATAGCGGCGGTTTGCAATGCGGTGAACCGCTGTTACGTGCCACGCCACTGGAAAGGATTCGCGGATTTCTGTTAATATTCCACGCGATAAATAATCGGCACGCGATTACACATCTTGTTCACATTCTGATCGAACGGAGGGGAATCGCAACGAAATCTTAACCAACGAAGACTAAAACTCGAAAAGAACACTTTTTCTTTTTAATCTATCTTATTTCAAACACCAATTGGTCGCAATTAGATCGGCCGTAATTTGTCCGCAAAATCCATTCGAAAAGCGATTCACGCGATACCCTGTACAACCAAGCTTCCCGATCAGGTATGCATCCCGTGTGGCTCGTATCAACCATTGCTTCAATAATACAACATCGATCCTCATAAATCGTTTCCTCCAGACCCACCGTCCTCGTTCCACGCATGTTAAGCGCCCGTCTACCCGACGCAATTCCGAGAATCGTATATAATGTCGCATTAAAATATGCAACGAGCGCGGGAATAAAATACTCATGGGCGACGAATACAATTATTATTAAGTATAGCGATTTCCTTCCCTCCCTTGAAATAGAAGGGAAATGCTTCCTTTCTTTTCCTCCTCCCCTCTCTATATTTCGCACGTTTAAACCCGCGCCATTTTCCGCGCGCTGTAGAAGAGACTTTAACTTTGCGGCGATTTAAAATTCCGCACACGTACTTCTACGTACATACGTACGAAGAGCGGAGAGGGAAGAGTGCGTAGAAAGGGGTTTTTTCGGGGCTGGAATGAAAATTCCCCCTCTTTCCTTTCGTGGGGCCGAGCGACGAAAATGAAAATTTCTGACGGGAAACAAAATTCCGAGGGGAGGAGGGGGAGGGAACCAATTGCGAAATTTGAATATTCTATTCGACGCAATGTTCTACGTAAAATGATGCAGCCGAAATGGAGTTGACCCAAAAAGTAAATCACAAGTGAAGAAACTGGTTTATGTAAATCGTTCTTCGATCGTTTCACCGCGAACTGGATCCCGCGATACACCTCCCCTACATTTGAAAATACGCGGAAACGGTGGAATTGTAAAAAAAAAAAAAAAGAAAAAAGGGGGAAAGAAAAAGCATCGAAAATGAAAATAAAATTCGTGATAAAGGGAACGAGTGGGATGGGGTGGAGCGAATGAAATATTTCTTTTGCCGATTCGTTCGTCCTTTGCTTCGCAGGACAAGGAAATAAAGTGAAATTAGAGAAAATGGGATATTCCATTCGAGAGAATGGAAGAGAAACGTTTCGGATCGATCCATTTTTTAACCATCGTCGTCACGATCGATCCTTCGAGAGGAGACGCCATACGAAAGAGAGAGAGGGGTGGGGGGGGGGGGAAGAAAGAAACAAACAAAGCGGCGAGAGAATAGAAAGATTGGCAAACACGAGTGAATTATGAGCCGTGCTTGACTGTTGAAAACGCGACGTAGTTTCCACCAGATTTAATTACAAAAGAAACGCGCAACAGTTAGCTCGCGTGGCTCAAAGGAGAGGGAGGGAGAGTCTCGAATGAGAAACGGGGACAAAAAGCGGGGTGAAAAAAAAAAAAAAAAAAGCTTAAGAGAATTGTAACTGGATGTACGTATACACGGGTTTCTGAAGTGGAGGTACGTACACCTCCCCTCTCTTTCTCTCCTCTTTCTTCGAGTGAATTTTTAACGTTTCACCAGGCCGGTGAGCCGCGTGAAACGCAGTTTGCCCATAGTTGAGACGGCAAGGTTTGAGAGACCAGCGGCGCGACGCGCATTCCTCGCGGAAAAGCACGTGTATATCCGTGCGCCAAGCTTCACCTAGAGGAGAGAAACCGGGCCACGAGCCGGCTTTACGAACCTCTCTCTCTCTCTCTTTCTCTCCTCTTCGCGAGCATCCACCCTACAGAATGCGTTCCCTCTTCGAGTGGCTCCTCTCGTCTCTCGAAACATTCTAAACGCGTGGCCTGCCTCTTCTTTCCCCCGTGGACCGACAACTGAGCTCCCTCTCCCCCTCTCTGAACCCAAGTTTGATAATTTCGATGGGTGGTGAGGTGGTATAGGTGTAGGGAATAATCGATTCTCTTGTTTCAATTGTTTTCGATTGTTTCGTAAACGACACTATGTATATCGTTCTTCATCCGTGAAGATATCCGTGTTAAAAAGAATCGTAGATTGTAGAACGACTTTGTTCCTTATTTTGCTCGTACGATTCGGAAAGTAGAATATTTTTCAGTTTTTATCTTCCGTGTGTATTACGCGAATATTCCGTGGAATATTTCCACCGCGGGTATCGCGTTACATCGATTATTCCGTGTTTTTCGAAATAACGCGATATTTTTAACAAATTTCAAATTGATTCCTAAAAAAATATATATCCCTTTGAACGTGGATTTTACATATTTTTTTACGAGAAATGTTTTTTTTATTTCTCCCTCTCTTCCTTTCTACTTTCCTTCTTTTTTTTTTTTTTTCCTTTTTTTTAATATTCGAAACAATCCCATTAAAGTAAGGGACCGATACCTGACGATTAATGCATACAACGTATTTTTCTCTTCGAAATATTTTCGTTTCAACTTCGAATTAAAAATTTTAGATATTTAGATTGTACGGGTTCTCGAAATATCGTGTTCCAAAACTGTTCGAAGCTTCTTTTTTTCTTTTCTTTTCTTTTTTCGCAATATTTTTTCGACGAAGGAAGATCAATTTCAATATTTCGAGCCATTGGATATCGTGTTTGAAAGTCATAAAAAGAAGAAGAAGAAGAAGAAAAAAAGGAAAGGTAAAGCGTATAAATAGTTCAGATAAATCCTGAGATCCCATTGAGCATGAGAGGTATATCGCGTTTACGCTGTTTACATGATTTATCCAAACGAACGAGTCTTTGTTACATATTTTATCACTTCACCTGGATCAACGTTTCATCACGCAGCTCGGTTACAAACGGCAAAACAGAATGCACCCTTTGTCCCCCACCGTAATAAAAATAGGCAAATATCTCGGTAACATGCAACAAGTACGAAAAAATGATAGGAGAAATACGTCGCGTCGAGATTCTCGTGTATAATAAAAATCAATGTCGGACAACGGCGCAGTGGTAAAAACGTAGTAAGAAGACGAGTCTAACCTAACGTCTAATGTCTTAAATACATGGAAAGTGCATTTTACAGGGACACGGGTTTTCAATTATCTTCTATTATCACATTAATATGATACGTCGTATGATATTATCCTTTCGTGCTCACGAAAAATTCGAAAACCGTTTTTACAACGGAATTCTCCCGCGGCAGATTTGAAAATTCGTCGCGAATGCGAGAAGCGAAAGAACGAACAATGGCGGAATAATAACAAATTAGAGGGAGCTAAGTGTTGTGTAAGGAAATCGGGCAAGTAGTTTATCGAGCAAAGTGCCGTTCCTGATTCTCAGTATCCAATTGAATTTAACAGAGTCTTAATCCTTTCCGTCTTTTAAAACTTCGTGGTACAAGTAAAGTTATCGCATGGACAAAAGACACAGGTAGATACAATTGCTAACAAAATGTGTTTGATTACTATTGAAACGGGACACAGAGGTGTTAAGCTCTGATCTTTCTGTCACTTCTTCTGTCGATTCTGTTGATTAGCGACAAAAAATGCGGAGAACGATTGGATCGCGCGATAAGAAACGAAGTTGGTCGTCTTGATTTTAAAAAGAGTTCGTACGAATTTGGAAATTCCTCTCGAGGAATCTTCGTCCTCAAAACTCGAAGCGAATTGAAATGAATCACGGCCTTAGACGATAGCTCAGACTACACGATAGAATTCGCAACGAAAGAGGAATGGCTAATCGTATCGATCGGAAACCGTCGAAAGTTTTGGGATTCGTAGTGGAGATCGATGAAAACGTAAGCGTGATTTTAACGCGATACGATTAAAGATAGAAAATATATTCCGTTCGAAAGTTTCGCTTTTTATCGTTATTTCCAGGCGGATTACTCGTTGAAACATACGACGAAGGGCGTAATAATTATGAGAGACGAAAAAATGTTTAGAATTACATTCTTAAAATTCTTCAGTGGAGCGTTTGATTTTTGTCGAAGAAACGTTATCATCCTTTTCATCGATACGTAAAATAAAAAAATTAACCGACTATAACAAGAGACAAAGAACTTGAAAATACCGTTGCGTACGTTAAAGTTTAACAATGATTCGGAGCGATGGATGGCGTGGATGACTTTCTTTGTTTCCCTCTGTCTTCCTTCCTTTCTGCTCGTCCTCTTCCTCGACGAGAGGCACTTTCTCTCCCTCCCTCTCTTGCTCGCTCGCTCTTTGTTCGACTGGCGGTGTCGAGAACGAAAGGTGGCGAATACTTGGATCCACCGAAGTCAAACACGTTGAATACTTCCGCCGATATTTAAATTCCGCATCGAAAGGCGGCAGACGAAAGGAACGACGAGAAGGGCGAAACCGAGGCACACGGGTCACGAACGTTGCTTCCCTGACTTTGATCCTTCGTAGTAATTACATTCTTTCAGTTCGAAGGCGAACCGAAGAGAGCGTCGCCGCGTTTCGCACCCTCCCCAGCCCTCCCAAAAAATCTCTTTCCTTTCCCCAGATTCCGCTCTTTCTCGCGTCTTCGCTTTCTTTTATAGAATTCTTTTTAATCAAGATCCCCCAACATGGTTGAATGAAGCTCGCTCTCGAAATTTTTACTATTAATTCTATTTCGTCCATTTCCTTTTTTTTTTTTAATTAAAAGACGCGAGGCAAAATAAAATGACAAAGTTTATAACCAACCCTATCATTTTCACGATTAATCGCAGATGGACGAGCGGATGGGGACAAATTTGGCTTCGTAATTACGTAATTTGTAACGGTTACGTTACTCTGTCAACGCCGTCCATTTTGTTACCAAAAACGGTTTAGCGCACCGTTTAAACGATAAAAGATAATTCGCACAATATCGTTTCATAGCAACTTATCGGTCGAGAGTATAATTGTTACATTACAAACATTCACGCGTCGGACGCAACGTTGGGGATGGCACATTTTCTATTTACGTTTGTGCCCATATCGCGATTAATTAACTCTCATAATTCTGTTGAGAAATCGAAAATACGGTTCGAATTCATTTAAATTAATTTACACGATTACGGGCGTTGCGATTCGAACGCGATTAAATACGCGCCTATTCTCTCCAACGCGTGGAAAACTCGACGACGAGAAACTAACTTTCGAAGCTGGAACGGTGGAATCGGTTGGAAATCGAAGCTAGCAACACCTCGATACCCTCGGATACGGAGATGGGAGGCATCAGGTAAAAAAATTAAATCAAACACGACCGTTGTGGAAAGTTGGAGAGGTTTCAGGGAGTAGCGTCCGGTAAACAAGAAACCCGGTATGTCCCCAAGGAGTCTCCTTTGACATTCTAGCAGCAAGTGCCTTCGCCAACTTCCCATCCCGCGAATCTCGTTCACGTATAATTCTCTCTTCGTATAATTTCGAGGCCACCTTTCGGGATTAAATGTATTTATTTACTCGCGAAAGCATGGTTCGATCGTTGTGGAAAATAGAGAAATTTAATCGGGGAAGCTGAAATCAAATTTCATTCGAGTAGAAAAAAAAAATATATAGAGAGCGTCGTGATCCGTATTCGTACATCGAATCACCAATCCTCGAAAGAGGAACGTGGATTAAAGTTTCCGATAACGACGCCATACGTATCGTCCCGCGGATCTGAAATTTCCTCCACGGAGAGCCAATGTTTCGAGGGAACGAGGGTGGAGCACGAACATGGAGAATGGCTTTCATAGAATTCGATCCACCTTGATCCTCATCGAGATGGGACGGCGTGGCGCGGATTACGATTTTGTAACCACCGATAATCTACGACCACCGATGATTCCACGCGTTTAACGCGCCAGTGTTGTGGTGGCGCCACAAATGGTGAGCACAACTCTCCTCTTCTCTCTTCCCTCCACGGGAGGAAAAATTTCCATGGCGAAGCGTGAGGAGGGGCAGCGGAAGGCGGAGAGGCTGGCGGAGAAGAAGGGTATCTCGTATGAAAGTTTAAACCGATGTTTTACGATGGCTTTTTGTTTCGCGTGTTTTATTGAGCAGAGGGCGGATATTCACGTCAATCTCGCTCTCTCGCAATCCGCGAGAACCGGTCGAGAACCCTCCTCCCTTCCCTCCCCTGCTACACGCCTTTTCTTCCTCGCCTCTTTCTTCTTCCTCTGCTATTCCCTCTGAATCTCTGCCCCTCCACCATTTTTCATAAAACTTTCAGCGCAACCGGCCGGTCTAGGAGGGGGGGGGGGCTAGGTGCACGCAGGAGACTCGAAGGAAAGAAACCCTTTTTACAGGATGTTATGGATTAAAGGCGCGTGCCCTTTTGTAGAATGCGAAAGATTGTTTAACAGGAATACGAGATGTCGTTCTGATTACGCGTAGCACAAAGAGGGAAGCATCTTGTTTTTTCTTTTTTTCCCTTTTTTTTTTTTTTTTCACGGTCGAGATATTTCCACGAGGTATACGTACACGATGGCCCCCTTCCAAAGTTGAAATTTTTATTCTTCTCGTCGCCGTCGTCGAGACTGCGCTGTTCGGATCGGGGGAAAAAAATGTTGAATCTCATCGCGCCAGACTTCGTTTAAGCCCTCGTTCCGTAACGCCGGTATAAACTTTACGCGAGGTTTACGAGGTTAACGCGCAAAGGTGAATAAAGAGGCGAAAGAGAGAGAGAGAGAGAGAGAGAGGGAGAATAGAGAATGTAAAATAAAATGTGGCTCCCTTTGTCCGAAATAATTATTCGGTACCTGAATACTGGCAACCGAGTTTAGTATCGGTGTTCGTAACATGGATAAAACTTTTTTCGTTTTTAGAAAAGTATGCACGTGAAAAACGTAACGTACGTGGAGAAAAAGATGTTGGTTGATTCGTTGAACGAACAAAAAAGAACGAGAACGGTTTCGTTCTTTTGTATTATTTGAAATACGCATTTTATTTAAAAAAAAAAAAAAAAAAAAAAAAGAAAAACGAGAATAAACGAGCGAACGGTATTTAACAAGAACGATATCCGCCAAATTTTCATTCGTGATACAATTTATTTCAAGAAAGAAAGAGAGAAGAAAGAAATGACTGGAGTAAAAAAAAGAGGAAAAACTTTTCGATATCGAAGCGAGTCATCTCATTATCAAAGTGGTCGTCATTTGCATCGCTATTTATTTAGGGAACTCGGGTGAATCTTTCTCGAGTCCATATCCGGGGACAAAGACTGGTGGAAAGAACTATTATTCGATAACCGAGGAGGAGGCGGAGTCCGTTCTTTGTCCGCCCGAGACAAAAGAAGTCTATCTCTAATCCCACGGGATGTTTCTTAACTAGAGGAGGCAAATGAAGAAGATAATGTCCCAGGAAGGAACGGTAGCTTCCTTTCGAGGTTTTGACCTCGGTGAACGAAAGCCCCGCGGGGTCTTTGTCTGCAAAATTAAATGATAAAAACACGTCGTACTTCCGCATCACCTCCCACTCTGCGTCCCCCTATTCACCTTATTCCTGTTGCATCGTCTCTCAACGTCCCTTTCTCCTATCTCCCTCTCCCTCCCCTTATCCCCCGTTGTCCCGTTTTAATAAGAGATTTCGCCGAAACACCGCCGAGGCCCCCCTCGCCTCGTCCTTTTCGCCGGATACTTTTCCTCGCCCCGTGATATCGGCTCCTCCTTTCTTTTACAAAAAGTGCTCTCTATGCACGCCGCCTCGTGCATAGACAAAGGCTGGGTCCAAATACACATATCTTTCCTTTCCGAGAAATGCGTGTGCGTTCGAGTCGAGATGAATTTTTAGAAATCTTTCCCTTTCTTTTTTTTTCTTTTTTTTTTTTCCTCCTCAACATTTGGCGGTTCAAGCATTTCTTGTCGCGAGTGTATAGTAATTGAGTTAGGGGGCGAGAGAAATTCGAGAAGTGGAGAAATTTGCAGGTGGACGCATATTTACAAGTATTTTTAATTTCATTTTCTAAGTTTTTGTAAGGTTGGTGTTAGCTCGGCGCAAACGTAAACATGCAGATTATATTTTAATAACACGGGGTAAGGGGGAAGGGAAGGGGTGGTGGACTGTGTGTACAGATCGGAAAATTAAATTAAATTTACGTTTAATACGAAACGTTACGAAAGTTGCGCGCGCGCACGAGTAACGAGGATTTCTTCGTGTATTCCAAAAATTGTTTCGCTTCCTTACGGTTTACTTTATTAAAACAGTTAAATACGTGAAATGTGCAGCGGTTAACTATAATATAGAAAAAATATATCACGAATATACCTAAATACGGGAACCGTATTTATACGCTCCAACTATTTCTCTCGCAACAATTCTCATGCTGTTGAAATTGAAACGTGTAAAAATCTAGAATTTCATTGCTGAATTTGATCACAAAAATATTCACCATAACTATCTTCGATGATTAAAAAGCATTCGATCGACGTTACATCGGCATGATTTCGTTTAAAATATCACACAATTCCCGAAATTTGTTATTAAACTTCCATATTCGATAGAAATCCTAAAATTCCCCTCCCCCTCCCTCCCTCCTTATTTATCAATTATTATATTCGCATACCGCCCATATCCATAATTCATCCGATGAACGAGTTTCGAAACTTGGATCTTCGGTTACCCTGATTTTTCTCGAAACTCTTTTATCGAAGCTGAAGAAGGTACACACACACACACACACACACACACACATACGCGCGCATACATTGAAAAATGTGTTCGAGATCGGATGCCATGCATATGCATGGCTCACCACGCGCTAGATAAAACGATCGGGCTCTCGCGGCGGACACGAACGCGCGTGTGTACACGATCGTTTAGCGAGGGAGGAAAAAAAATTGAATTTAAGGCCACCGTGAATTTACATCCCGATCAGGTGGGCGGCGGTTTACCAAAGCGCGATAAAAATAAAATCCCTCCCCCCCCCACCCTTCGCCAGGTGGTTAAATAGTATAAAGCTTTATGCAAATTCGAGGGGTTCGATATCCCGGGGAAGAGAAATTTTTCGAATTTCTCGATTCTTCTGTAGTAACGCGCGGGTTATTACGTTAACGTTGGCAGGAAGGAAGATGGTGATTAATGAGAAATTAGCGGGGGGAGATCGATAAAAGATTATTAAATGGAAGGTTAATGGGAAGCACAGAGAGAAGAAGGACGCGATAATCGTCGATATTACCTACGTCTGCCCATACACGTACATCTTCCCCTCGAGGGAACGAACGTTCGTTCCTTGTTCGACCCTCGTTGCTTTCCTTACCGGTCCTCCTTCCTCCTCCCTTCGTTTCCATCATCTCGTTAACCGTACCTTGCATCAAGTACGCGCACGTGATCGTGTCCTTTGATCCCATCCCTCCTCTCCCTCCCTCATCCAGCTACATTTGTTTTACATTTGTACACACGTATCGGGCTTGCGTTTCAATCGATGCTGCCGGATGAAGAGGGGCAACGGATGAAGAGAGAGAGAGAGAGAGAGAGAGAGAGAGAGAAGAGGATACCCGACAAAGAGAAAAGGCAAGGGTAGATACGGGGAGATAATTTTTTTGTTCTTCTTCGGGGTTGAAACGATAATTACCGCGAAAATAAGGAAAATGATATCGAATATTTAATAAAGTAACGTTGCGTATAAGTATCTTTTTGTTCTCGTTCTTTGATCTCTCTTGTTTTATTTCTAGAAAGAGAGAAAAAAGAAAGAAAATAGAAAGAAAATGTTTGCAATTTACTTACGTTTTACTCAAGTTTTTCAAAATATAGGATATATTTCGTTTCGTGTCATTTTTATTTTTTTTTTAATCCAAATCACACAATTACGGCCAATCGTATTTGTTTAATAAAACAAACAAACAACGCGAACGTAAATATATTTATTTGGACATTATATATATACCTCGATAATCGTTTTGCAAACATTGTTTTGTCGCGAAAGGTTTTTAAAAGTTTTAAAAAAATACGTGATAATAAAAGTACGAAATGATTCGAATGATATCAACTAACTAACTCTTTCGCTCCGTTTTTAATCTCTAAGCAAGATCGAGGTGTAAAAGTTTTGATTGGCGAGGAGAAGAGGGATATTTCACTGGTGGTGGTGGCGGTCGGGGAAACTGCGTTTTATAGGAAATTTAAAATCTTAGTGGCGTTGATTCCTCGCGACGACGGCCGAATTTAAATGTTAATTTACACGACTCGCGAAATATTTGCTTCCACGCCACCGTAACGAATGCGTCTTCTGCTAATGAAATCAGTCATAAAAGAAGCGGACATAAATAACGTCCATGAAATTGGATGCTTCGCGCTGTAATCAGAGTTACGGAAAATTCAGGGAAGGCAGAGAAGGGGGACGATGGAGGGGCGAGAGGGAGGGAGGGGAGGTCGGAAGGGGTCGGTTTATTTCCTGGAAAGTATTCCATCTGTGAAGCGAATTTTGTAACGTATCGAGAGTTTAGTCTTTTTATCCCATTGACGAAAAGTAATTTGTCGCTCCGTTCTTGCGTGACAGGTCGAAAAATTAATTCCCTTCTCCCCTCCACTACCCCGTTCCGCCACGCTGAAGTAATACATTTTTTCTCTTTTTTCTCAATCGTTGCTCCCCCCTCCCATCCGACGAATCTTTTTAAAAACACCGAGGTGTTGATCAAAAAAGTGGGGGGGGGGGTCCCACAAAGACGAGGGGAATTCGGTTAATGTGCAAAATTAACAAACCTCGATTCGGTTTAACGTTGGATCGGTTGGACGAAGTGGTGATACGTTATCGTTACGTGTAACAATCGTCCTCGATGGGATCTGACGCAGTTTCGTTGAAATTCGATACACCGCGAATAATTTCGCGAAGCAGCGTGTATAAGTGTGTTCAGTTTCTCGTTTTTAAAAATGTCTCGTAACTCGGGGAACGAAACGCGAATAATGAATAAATAAATAAATTGGCGGGACGGGATATCTTTTATGTACGAACGATTTATCTTTCGCGCGATTTTAAACGGGGAAAGTGATAGAAATTATTCGTTTAATTAAATAATTTCGCTTGACGCGAAAAAAATACGAGAGCACGGAGATTAAAACGCATCGCGCTTAAAACGAAACTCCATACATTCGAATCGACCTAAATGGGGAAACAAAGGGGGAAAGTTACAGCATCGGGTGTAACGTTCATCGTTTTATCGCGTAATTTAAATTTTCCTGAATTCTCATTGTCGAAACGCGCGATATTTGTTACACGCACACGAGGGCCGAGGGGTGTCTAGACGGTGGCGAATGTCTATTCCGATAATTTTATGCTATTTTATGAGGGATTCTCGCGCATAAATTTTATACGTTCATCCGCATAACACGAGGACAGAATTACGAGCACCGCGTGCATTATTATATCGAACGTGTGTACGCAACTACGTGCCTATCTCCGGGGAAGTTTCGTACAGAAAAAAAAAAAAAAAAAAAAGAAAGAAAAATACGGCGAAAGTTGTTGCATTCGATTTTCCCCTGTCTTTGATGTATTTCCACATCAACAATGATCGGTGTATTATTTTACTCAAGCTGCGCGGATGTCTCTTTGAAAAAATCCATCGCTTCCAATTCATAATTTTTTCGTTACTATCCGAGATATAAACGATATACTGGAATATTATAAAATTAAAAATCATATGGAACATATATATGGAATTTCAGAAATTCTCAACTCTCGCCGATCGTTTCCTCTCGTCTCGAGTTCATCATCGAAGGAAAAACGGTGCGCAAAAGACGAGCGGAAGCTAGGAGAGAGCGATGAAAACAACGAAATAGAGAAGGACAGACCCAAATGAACGAGGAGAAACAGAAAGAAAGGTTAGCGTGCGTGGTTAGAGAGGCTCGTACACGCTGGTGATCGCGCGTTTCCGCTTGCCCAGGAACGGAAAAGAGGTTTGGACGTGGAAGCGTGGCGGCAGGAAAGCGCGTTTTTCCGCGGGGTTAACCGATTGGTCCACCTTGGAGGCTGCGCATCCGGCCAAGTTTGATATTGGCCAGCGCGGCGGAAGACAAGCGAACCCTTGTGCCTTGCCATTGGCAAGGGGCGGAGCCAGAGCTAAAGCTTTCGCGAAACCTCTTTCTCCCTCTCTGTCTGAACCCGTGTTCCTCACCTGCTCCCAACCACACGCTCCCTCCCTGTCCACGCTCCTTCTTTTCCCTCTATCCTCGTTTCCACCCTCCGCCTCCCACGCGGATTCCAAACCTTGCCTGCTGGCGGCGGCGAGGCCTTCGCGCAATTTGGGTCACAATACCTACCAGCCACTTTTTCTTCTTCTCTTTTTTCTCTTCTTCCCTTCTCTTTTCCTTTTTCTTTTCTTTTCTTTTCTTTTTTTTTTTTTTTTAAGAAGATCTCGCAGGCCCGAGAATCAGCCAATCTTAATCCCCCCGCCTCCACGCGCAACCACGACGCATCGAATAACCTTCTCGACCAATCCTCTGCAACGATGGAACGAAACTATGGTCGGGACGTGGATATATATTTGAGGGGGAGGGAGAGGGTGCAACCCGAGGAAAAACGATTCTCATGTACGAACCGTTGTTTTTTCCATTATTTTTCCCCTTTTATCCTCCCCCTCCCGGTTACCGATAGTGTCCCGGATATCCGTTCCATCGGATGTTCAGCTGCAATAATAACTCGAACGGTTGGCGATATCCGCAAGATTGGAAACGCTGGGCCGCGTTTTCCTCGAGGGTACCTACGAGTGCGTGGACGGAGAGAGGGAGAGGGGAAAAAAAGTAATTCGGAAAAGGGGAGGAATCGAGGATTGGTAGGTAGTCTGTGGCAGGCAGGCTCTGCCGGAGGTTCTTAATAAATATATTAGCAGCCGTGCTCTATACCACGAAACGAGCCCATCCCCCGCTTTCCCCCTGGGGGTAGGAGATTTTAGCTTCCGACACCGCAAAGTATGCTTAAGATAATCAAGCCTGTCAATAATGGAAGAGGCAGAACAGGGTAAACAAGCGAGTGTAATCTTGGGCGCCCGCGCTTTCTTCGACATTCTTCAACCCCCCTCCTGCCTCGAGGTGGTCCGAATTCTTCGCGCCCTTCCTTCTCCACTCGATCCACAAGAAAGGAAACAATCGTTTTCCAACTTTCCATATCTATCACCTACGTGTATATATATATTCTTTCGAAAGTACGTGTCGGATTGTCGCCGTGAAAAATGAATCGTTAGCACCTCATGAAATACCCAAACGATGAAATTTCTTGGCGAGAGAGAGAGGACAATGTGGAGAGAATACGCGGAGGATGACCCGAATTCAAGTAAAAGAAGAAGAAGAACGGAGGTTCCCAAACCTAATCGTCCATTCGAGAATTCTATTCGTCCCTTCGGTCTAATCTTCGAGAGATATTCCTCCCCCACCCTCCTTCCGCTGTTTCCCTTAATTCCTCATCGCTGTCGCTTCCTTTCTCAACCGCGTGTAAAAAAAGGGGAAGAAGGAAAGAGAGGAAGGGAGCGGCTTAATTTTGATTCACCGGCAATTCGTGTTTCTTTGGAGGGCGCATATTTTATTCACTTCGAAGCGAGGAACATTCGTGTCGTGGCCTCTAAATTTCGAGAGAGAGAGAAGCGAGAAAGACGCGCAGGTCGACGACGGGTGGCTCATTAATTTCTAATGAAAGAGCACAGCGCCCCGCGAAAGACGACGACGAGGACGAGGACGACTAATAAACCACGTCCCGTTGTAGTTTCTAAATCGAGGTAATCAAATTCGGCGCACGTGGCGGCTGGTTATCGGGCGGAGGGAAAACTTGCACGGAAATAAAGATGACGCGCCCCCTTTTCCTTTGCCCCCTCGTTAAATATGCCGTAAAAGTAGTCGAGCGAAGGGTCTGTTCTATGGCCCGTGCCATGGGAGTGGTATAGTGTGTGTGTGTGTGAGACACGAAGTTTCGAAGAGTAGCGCGGGAAGAGGAAACGAAGATCGAGACTTCCGTTACCCGGTGAGAATTAACCGAGTTCCCATGTCGAATTAATTTAGACGAGCAGGAATTATTTAAATCAATTATAAAAGTGTGTATTCGATTAGCGGGCTAAATTCGGTTTACGGGGAGAGAGGTTTACGCTCGTTCAATTAAGCGTTCAACAAGCGGGCACGCGCTTGACGAGATAGAATCTCCCCCGCTTCAAACGTTGATTTTGATTATTTTCCTTTTTCTCTCTCTCTCGCTCTCTCGTTTCGAGCGCGAATTTCCCAGTCAACTCAGTCGAGCTCTTCTTTTTTTCCATCTTCGCGAAAAGGATAATACGACGATATTTCCAATTCCGTCTTTCCACCGATATAAATTGAAGTTTGAACCGTGCATTGGGAACGAGCATTGGTAAATTACTCCGCGAAATGTTTATTTTACCATTCGGAAAAATTGCTTGCCCGCACTCGTTTGACTAAACGTTTGTATTCATAACGGTGAACGCGTTCTTTGTTACCCAAATATATATATATATATATAGATCAATAATCTCTCTCTCTTTCGGTTTCGTATATTATGTGAAAAAACCTTTACGGACGGTTATTCAAAGTTGTGACAAGCTTTTAATATTTTCATCCATCTTGCGTTATCACTGTAGATAAAATTTTTATTATGTCGCTCTCTCTCTTTTGCGAATTTTCAATCATGGATAAATTGTTCGTCGTCGATAAACATTTCGAATTTTGCACATCGTTTGTATAAATTACCGATCCGAGGGGAGGAAGCAGGGGAAAAATAGGAAATTTTTAAACAAATCCACCCCCTCCCCCTTCCTCGATTAAGCTTTCACAATACGAATTCGTGCAAGAATAAATTAAAAAAAAAAAAAAGAAGTAACAACTTGAAGATACGCAATTTCTGAACGATCTTCGCCGAAGCGAAGAATCGTCCCCTCCCCCTATAAAAGTAACTGCATATAAATTCTATCCGCGTGTTTCAATACTCTCTCCTTTCCCCACGAGACGAAGCAGTTTTAAAAACGTTTTGTTCCAGACGCTAATTCATAATCGAAGCGGGAGACCTCTCCGTTTTGCATAGAAATGTCTCCTCGAGAGTGATCTTGGAAAATTAAATTATTCGTGTATCCGTTGCAAACGCGTCCAAAACTTCTCCTCTCTCCTTCCCTCCTCCCCTCTCCCCCCCCCCCCCCCGACTTGTCGGCTGATAAAAGATTTTCAACGGTGCCTCGATGGAAAATTACCGCTACGAAGAAGTTGGGGAAGCATTTAGAGGCGGGGGAGAGGAGGGGGGGCGTAATAACACGTATAATGCGGGGCCAAGCATTTCGGATCAAACTTCTAATAGCAGTTGGCACTCGTCTTTGAGGGACGATTTCGGTCGAGACGGGTCGCATTAAGGTAACCCATGGAGGTGTACGATTTCATACATGTTTGAGAGGAGAAAGGTTGTTATAGCCGGTTGCTCGAAACTCTATGACTACCGCCACCGAGTTCCTTCCACCACCTATTCGATACCGTTCATACTAGACGTCTTAAACTTTGTAAAACGCCATTTTTGCCAAATTCACTTGCCCCCGGGTATACGCCCTCGAGTTTTACGAGAGGAGGACAGGAGCAGTTTGCGCTACGAGTGGGGGGGAAAAAAAGGGGGGAATTTCGGTCCGGTTGTGCGCTTTTTACGACTATACGCTGGAATATACAACGGTAGTTACGTATACTTGCTCTATAACCAAGCGTCGTATCTTTCGGCTACGACTACTCTCGAGTCTTCGTTCGTTCTTCTTTTTCAAGCCGTTATCGATCCGTATGTGTATAATTGGAGGATGATAGTAACGTTATTAATAACAATAGTAATCGTAGTTTATCCCTAATTTCCTTTAATTAAATACATTCTTTATTTTAATCAAATCGTTTCATAATATTATGATAAATCTAACCGTACGTTTAAAAACAGGAGAAGAAATTATACAATTTCGTTCCACCACAAAATCCACTCCGGAACCAATATGAGAGAAACCATTTCATTGAAATCCTTGTTTGATTTATTCTGACGGTATTGAGATTATAAATAGATTCGTGACCTACATTTTTTTTCCCGGAGATGCGTGCCACTTCTCTAGGAATCGCGTCTGCTATTTGTCCGGAATAGAGGTCAGTGAGGCGAGGTGCGAGCGAGAGGTCCGAGTAAACGACAAGGACGAGATTAATAGATCGAACCGGAAGTCGTCAATCGAAAAAAAGGGTTTCAAAGGATTTTTCACGCTTTTTTAACGATCGACACCGAAAATTTTCCTAATTTCGACAGAGTTCGATCGAGTTTAAATTCGTAAAATTCACGGAGAGAAGGATCTTTTCGGACCGCATTATTCGATATCCGTTTCTTTTTTACGATTTGTATATCAAGAGAAACGTTTGCCCGCTATTTCCCTGTTACACACGTGTCGCTACACTTTTTTTTGAACAACGTCCCTCGCTTCCTTAGCTTTTCATCCATGACTCTCAGTGAGGATAGGACGAAGTAGTTCCGGATAACCGGGGAGTATCCTCTAATACCATCAAAGAGAAGAAATCCGCGTCTCTCGCTTGTCTCAAGAACGAGTTAGACAAGCGTCACCGGGAAAAATCCGTCTCTCAGGAGGAGGAAGCTTCAAAAAGCTCTTGAAATCTCATGGCTTGACATTAGAAGATCTAAAACGTTGCTTTCATCCCTCTCTCTTTCATCCTTCGTCTTTAAAGGCCGCTAATGTTCCGTGTCATCCTGTTGCGCCACGTTTCCCTGGTGTCGCCCCCTCCCACCCCGCTTGCCACGTCGTTTCGTTCCCCCGTGGAAACAACAACAACGGATTTTCGACGAGCGCCGGATATCTTCCCCTGCCTGGTGGGGAAAAACAATCGAGTGAAACAACAACGCAGCTATTATTACACGCCGCTCGCTATACCAGCCCGGTTGAATATTGCCAGTTGCCTCGGCAAGAAGTATAATTTTCTCGTTTAAACGCCGCTTTATCGGGAATGTTTTAATCGTGGTACGCGATACCAAAGAGTGCGCGTTGCTTTTTAACCAAGACCCCCGCGTACGCGTGTCGTTACGTCCCGTGATAAACGTTCCTAAATGGGAAAGAAAGCGGGAGGGGGGGAAGGAGGAGGAGGAGGAGGGGAAAAAAAAGGAGAGTGTATTATTCAGAGCGGTGAATTTAATATATCAAAGTTGCTTCGATAAATCGTTTCAATAATTTATTGTTCAAAGCGTGATAACAAATAATTAAACAGTCGGAGAACGGCCGAGATTATACGAATCGATCATAATAGCTGAACGAATGAATAAACGTTACTCGAGCATTTTGAGTAGTAGTTATTTAGAATAATTTTGTTCAAAATTTTTAACTAATTGCTTCTTCAATTTACGTTGTACAACATTTTAGGAGTAAGGGATTGAAATAATGAGTCGAATAGATGGAAGTAGATCGATCGAGTTATAGTCAGACGTAACTTGTTTTGATTAAAAACACGAATATTCAATTTATACGATAAAGAAGAAAGAAGCGATAAAGTGTAAAAACGTAAACGAGTAAATGAGAGCACGACAATAGATTCATGAATGATTTTTGCATAAATCTTTGAACGAAGTGGCAGAGACGTATACGTAATACGTCTATTTCTTTGAAATATTGCATTCACTCTTATATAATCAACGACGATCTGTACATGTTCATAGTAATAAGCCGCCTTTTCGTATTTATCAAAGTTAGCGCAGCAAGTGTGTAACCTAGGTATTTGGAATTATCGTGCGTCTTTTCCAACCTATGCAAACATCGGTATATGGAAATTTCAATGCGATTTCGCATGCAACTACATCTATATACACACACACACACACACACACACACACGACACAGATTTTTCAAGCGTATCAAATGGCAATAAAACATTTCTTTCCCCGTTTTGAATTTTCTTACGTTCGAGCATCAGCTATTTATCAACGTGACACGAATGGTGTACCAATTTTTCCAAACGATTTTACTAACGAGAAATATTCGAAAGATACGAAAAATAATAGAATAATGAATTAAATCGAATAGAGAGAAGAAAAGTTCGATTCGAGGAATATTCTCGATACTCAAACACATTCATCGTATAGAAGATGTATAGTACGCTGAAACTATTGCCTATTACCTCGATCTACTCTTCCCTTTCTACATCATCGATTAACTCGAAGCAAATTCCGCTTTAACTTAACGCGATTTTTATCAGGCTTTCCATTAAGGGCTCGAGCTTCGCTTAAATCGATGAAGATAGAGACGATGTAATGCTTGGAAATTTATTTCAAACAGTTTTAAATCCGTAGGACGGGCGCAATTAGGGCAAGGAGGAAATGGATCTTCGTTCGAAGATGTTCTTTCGAGAGTGGAATAAAAAACGATACCCACAATGACGTAATTAAAGCAAGGAAGGGACGCGAAAAATATCGATACCCTCGTCGTCGAACGAGAGATCTTTTAAACAACTAAAGCGATCGAATGAAACTATTACACCTTCTTCCTTTCTAAAATTCCCACGATATACAATTCGCATATACACAATAATTATATTGTGAAAAACTTGGCCGCGTTCGAGCTAGTGAACCGCGAGACAAGCGTGGAAAAACCAAGATGGAAATTTCCTGGCGCTCACGGTTTCCCGTTTATTGCGCGGATATGACCAAAAAGGGGGAAACCAAAAAGTGCAGCGACGCACGAGGAAGGGGACAGTTGTTTCACATCCAGTCCATTTGCTCTTTATAATGTTCTTATTTGTTGCCCGCCCCGCCACTTAACCCAATTAGCGCGTCGTAGCCTCGCTCTTACGTACTTATCCACCTAACTATCTACGCGGCAGGAAAGCTTATACCGCGCACGTAACCGTATACACGGTGGCCGCGCCAGCCAGAATCTAAAATAACCTTCCCTCCCCCCCTCGCATTAATTTAATTAATTTCGAGAGGCGCATACGCGCGGTGTACATAATCACCGAAATGAAATTATAATAACCACCTTCCTTTCTTCCATTCCCTTTCTTTTTTCCCCCCCTTTTTCTTTTCGAACACGCGATCGAAGGGATGTCTATCGATCTAAGATCTGCGTCGGTGATTGTATTCGAGAACGTAGGAGAGTAAAGGTGAGTATGATGATCAGGATAAACTACTTTGCTTAAAATTTTGACCAAATAAGAATTCTGATATATATATATAAAGTTCACTTTAGATTCTGAAACTAACGGCCGTTTAAATTTTCAAGCGCGCAAAGTCCCCCTTTTCTGCTCGACAGAGGCTTCGTCGTTTCATAAAGCCCGGCCCGGATAAGTGCTTCTTTCCGCGGTAAACGACTTTCGCGTTGTAATAAATAATTCTTCGATTCCCTAATAAGAATCCCTCTCGAAACTTTCCATTTAATAAATAACAAAAGCGCCGATATCGGGGATAAAATTCAACGCGTTGAAGACAAGGAGCATTTCTTCTTCTTCTTCTTCTTCTTCTTCTTCTTCTTCTTCTTCTTCTTCTCGAAACTCATCAACACGAGAATATTCTAACCGAGACAAGAGACCGGGATTCGTCGAGGTCGAGCGAAAAAACGGAGAAGAAAATAATTTGGGTAGCCGCGAAAAACACTCGGACGGTTGAAGCGCAACCGGTGTAGCCGGAGCGGATGCTTTCCAAGAAGGTTTTACAATATGCTAATCCCGAGACATTACGTAAAACATAGACCTCTCAGACCTCGTCTCTTCCATCTCTCGTGTAAAAATTTTCCTCCAATGAACGATGAATAATCCTTTGGAACAGGAGAAATTTTTTCCTCGCATCTGTATCCAATTTCTGATCACTTTTATCGCTCTATTATTCAGCTAAAAATTTATTGTCACGCGAATCACGCGAAGAATGCCAATTTGACGAGAATGAACCGCTACGATTCGCAAGCAATAAGCAATTTGTTCGAAATTTGTTGTCCATGAGTGACAAATTTTCGCCGATTCGAGAATTAACGAGACGAGAAATGAATGTAGAGCGAAATCGTGGGGGATCGAAACCTGCCCTTTCCACCCGACGTCTAATCGTATCGTGTAACGGGCTTTATTGTTCCCCGGAAAAAGAAACGGAAGGAGGAAGGGGTGGGGGATGAAGGCAATCCGCGACCGGAAATTTAAAAAGTTGCGCAAATACGCGGGTCACGGGGGAGGGGATGGTTGAACGGGAGGATGCGGGTGGGTCGAGGAAGAAGGGAGGCCCCCCGAGGTGGAAAGCTGCCGTGGTTGGAAGAAGGTTGTACGCTCGCGAAATTACGTAGTTGCGAGCAATCCGCATCCGAACGACTCGTGGATGATCAAAGGAGGGCGCTGTGCACGCTACAGGTTCATATCGATAGTTGGTCGAACCTCTTTCTTAGGCGAAATTTCTTATTCGTTTCGTGCCTCCTTCGACCGATGGGAACTCGAGCTCTGATACGGTCGAAATGGATACAGATTGTATCGGACGGTTTCGTGGAAAATCGAGGGCCTGTTCACGGAATAAAGAGATTAACTCTTCGCTGCTCCTACGCTGATGAGGGAAGAAAGAAGAAACCGGTGTTGTTGCTTTTCTTCTTTGCCAAATTTATGATAATTGAACGTGTATATTATATCTGAACGAATTGATCCAACGAGCGATTTCATCTTCGTGTTGTGATTAGAAATGTGATTGGAAAATTGATTACACGTTAGGTGTATAATTTATAATTTTAACGTTTATATAAATATATTTAATGAACTAATTACAGCGATGATTTTTCTTTTCTTTTTTTTTACCTTTATTTCGTTAATAAAATTTCAAAAACTTTCCCGTGTTTTATCGTGAAATTTTTCATATTCGCGAGCGGGGGGTTTTTAAATTTTCACAAGTACGCACTTGTATTCATTTCGTTGAATTATAATTTTCAAAAAAGCAATCCTAAATAATATATTATCCCGTTGAAATATTTATACTTAAATAACAAGTGGTTCATTTCGTAACGAGAACGTTTGCACGAGAGGGAATTGAATTATTTATCGTTTTTCTCTCCCGCGTAAATTTTTAAACGCGATAATGCTTATAGGAATAATTTCCCTTTAAATTCCACGCCCGCGTAAAATGTTGCGTTGTTTGTTAATTTCGTTTCTTTTCTTTTTCTTCTTCTTCTCCTTCTTCAACCGAGAGAAATTTTTTTCTTTTTTTCAATCTCGCGAGAGAGATCCTGCTGGCGAAGGAACGGCGAGAGAACGCGTGTTATCGCGCTGAACAGCCGCCCCGCAAACAGCAAAAAGTAATTTATCGAAGCATTATGAATCATCTACGAGTCGATGTCCACTCGTTCCTTACGTTTTGCCCTACGTTTTGCATACAAATTCATTCCCGTAACTCGCCAGGTTAAAACAATAAGAGGATGGTCATACCAGGAAGGTCATATCGCGAAGATTTATTGGAAATAATTTTTCACCCGTGCATGCTTCAAATCACGCCTGTTTACGATTGTACCGCGTGCGTTTAAAGTTGCATTTTACGAAGAATTTTTTTTTTTTATCAACATTCTCTGTAAAAACTACGCCAGTCTTTCTATAGCGACAGATATTTAATTTGGGAGTTTAATTACAGACACGAATAGCAGAGAGCTCGTAATGTTTGATCGTAGTTGAACGAAATTGAAAGGAAGAATAATATTCCATACGGTGGACAGCGTAGGTAGAAATAAAGATGAACAAGAAGTAAGAGAAATTACGATGTATCGATAACAATAAATAAATAGCATGATTCAGGAATGTTTGATTTCATCGCGCGTTTTACTTCATTGGAATAAGCGACAAATACAAATCCGCCCCGTTGTAAAATTCGGACGAAGAAAACGTTTAATTAGTTGTCACATTGTTTGTTTTTCGCGAAAGAGAGAGCTTTTTCTCCCCCTCCTCCTTCTCTAAACGCGAATCTTCAACGACAGAGAGCTGTTAACCAAGACTTTCAATCGATGGAAATCAACGAATTGACTTTTTTCGTTCGATAACAATTGAAGAAGACTGGTGGTTCTTGCCACGAATCCTCGAGCATAAATTGGACCGATGGAAAAAAATAGTTTCCATCAACGTCCGTCCAAGAATCATCGTCCATCGGTGTAAGGACATCGCTATTCTCCCGATCAGCATTTTTAAAAATTTAATTCCCTTTGTACGTTGCGAGCAGACGACAAAAGCACGATGATTGGCCGTCGATTTTGACGGCCAAACAAAGTAAAATACAGAAAAAGAGAGAGAGAGAGGTAGCGCGTTTCCATCGCTGGATATCGGCGAAACGAACGGCGAGAAACTTAAGCCTCGAGGGGGGAGGGGAGAAGGAAGAAACGTTAAAGAAAAATGGCGGATGAGAAGGCCATAGTGGAATAAAATAAAATATCGGATTCTCCGTGTACAACTGACGCGGCATTTGCCGGAAGATCTGTTTGATGTTTGCCTCGCAAGCCCGCAAGCGATGCCCATTTTCTTTTATATATATATATATATATTATACATATATTCCGTGGAACATACACGGTCACGGAGACGATGGTTACGAGGCGTACAGGTACGATTCATACAAGGAATAATCGGATTATTTTTGTATTTGCGGCGAACGATGCGCGACCGTTGTAAAAATATCGTATTGTTTTCAGTTTCCATCAATTGCGAGTTTACAAACGCTTATTTGTCTTGAAACCTCTTTCCTTTCCCGTTTACAATCAATAATTCCGTGTTTCGCGTGTGTATAGTATTTGGAATTGGAGGGGTGGGAAGGGCGCAGAAGTTTTTTTTAAAAACAAACTTTCCTTTGTTCGACAAATATTAGTTTCCGCGTTGGATTATTACTCGAAAGTCATGGCGGCATCGTAAATGATATCGATATCGTTCCTTTGTTATTAAACTTATCATTGCGTTACAACGCAAGATCGGTAAGAATCATCGGAAAACAACGATCCAACAACGGAAATCGCTCCCCGTTTCCTTTCTACCCGTTCCAGGCGAATTAGCCGAAAGATCGAGCTTCTGTTGTTGCTTCGAACGATTCGTACGGTCGAGACATGGTCGCGTTTCAGATTATCATTGCTATTGATCGATCGCTCGAGGCGAGTGTCGAGGTAAGAAAGAAATCGAAAAAGAAAGAAGAAGAAGGATTCGCAATTTTTTTTTTTTTTTTTTTGTTTGAACCGTCATCCTCCGGGAATACGTCCTCAAGTAATAATACGAACTTAATGAATATACGTGAATATCGAACACGATTGATATTGGTTACATATAAATCATCGCTTTAGGGTGAATGTGATTATGGAAGTTGATAACGTTACAGGTTAATAACATTACTTCGTATACACGAGAATTGGTTATTTGCATAATGCACTTTGTAATGTACAACGTGGAAATATGCTGGCAATTGTAATAACAATTTTAATGCCCGTTAGTGAATTGCCACTATAATTGAATAAACATAAATATTCCACGTGTAATTTGAGTTATTGGAATAATTTGGGCTTACGTGTATTACAAAGCTTTGTATACTTTCAATTCACGTGCATTAATTGAAAGAACGAAACGTTTATTCAAAATAGAACACGTGACACGTTATATTTCATATCGTGCTCTTGTAAAAAGAAAGAAAGAAAAAAAAAAGAAAATAGAACTTCTCAACTTCTCTTCTAACGCGAATTCAAAAAACATTTTGATAAGGATAATGCTAGAACGCGTAAAGATGGGCTTTAGAAAACTGCAACACCATATAAATTTTATCAGTTCTCACTCGCTGCATTTCTATCCCCTATTGTTCCACTTTAAAAACTTTGTAAAAATGCCCATCTTATTTTAATTTTACCTCCAATATCGTATACGTTATATCTTCTTTGAGAAAAAAAAAAAGCAAAACTCTTCGAGGAAAGGAAGTTGCTTCTTCCTTATTAAAGTTTAATTAAATAATGAATTGTAAAACAACAACAGGTGTATAATCTTTTGAAGTGAGGAATATACGCTATATAAAATTTTACGTGAAAAATGTAAATAAAAATCTTTCGTTGCACGTTCGCTTCCGATCGATTTTTCTCGCCGCGTCGAAATTCAGTAGTTCATACCAACGACTTGGCGGACCGAGCCATAAGTCGTTTATGACGGGTTGCAAATTAAAAACCGTCCAAGTTTTCAGACCGAACGTGTCTCAGACGAACGATTTCAAATAATGGCCGGAATATAACGGTAAGTATACAAGTAACGCTTTAATAAGAGTGAATCACGCTAAGTCTTTGGCTGCCGGGTTATTCTCACGCTCGGGTAAAAGCTTTGATTTATGGTGCAACTATACGAAGCTATGCGAGCAAAAGTATCGCAGGGAAATACGTTTCGAAAAGTAATGCAACGACTGCTCGACTGCTTGTGACGGTGGGGAAAAATATTCGCATAGTTTTCGTCTCACGATTCTTCCAAGCGAACATCTCTCTAAATTGATATTAAGTTGGAAAACCGAAAATTTTTGTCGATCATGTTTCACCATCGCAATTACAGATGGTTCGATGATTAACGAACCATGACTTTGAAAAATTTCGATGATTTTGCACAGATTATTTATCTAACACAAACAATATCTTTTTTTTTATTATTAATATACAAGCAACACATTCGTTAATGTTATTCGAAGCGTGCTTTTCGCTTGTTCCGTAGAACTTATACAACTATCGCGTACAAACAAGGAATATTACAGAATATATGCAGAATCATATAGATGTTGTTAAAAATTGTAACGTTTAAATATCGTTACCTAATTTTTTTCCGCGTTCGTTTTTTTTTTTTTTTTTTATTTTTCAACAAACACTCTTTATTACGCACCTCTTGTTATTTTTATTCTATTGAATATCGTGCACGCAAGGGGATCGAGCATTTTTTTAAATCTAACCGATATTAACAAATGAAATACAGTTATTATTTGAACAATTGAAAAAATTTTTTTCCACAACATCCAATTTTTGGCACGTAAAAAAATTTTCCTCGATACGGAAATTTTTCTCGAGTCGATTGCTACTTCGTTTCAATTTCACCCTTCTCTGTCAAGGATCGATTAAACGAGATGTTTAAAGATTTACATGGAACCCTTATTTCTTTTCAATCTGGGAAAATTCTGTGAATCTCGATCATCTTTTATGATCGAGCATACGATTGAGTCGGAGACAGATCAAGATGACATTCATTGGATCATGGCTATGACCCTCCTCTATACATCACCAGCCATTATTAAACCGTTCTTTCATTATGAATATTTACGAATATTCGTGTCTTTGCAATCTTTTCAGTGTCGTGAATCTTTAATCGATGAGATTTCGTTTCGTAGCAAAACTTCTTTCAAAAGACTTGAGAAAAAGAATTTTCCCTCAAACGGAAATCCGATTTTTATTCACCGAGTTCTCTATGATTTATTCTCACTATTAATTGCATCGATCGTTAACTTAACGATATTGCATTAAATTGTCAACAATATAATGTAAGAACCTCGAGATAATCTCGAACCTTAACCTGCACTATGCTCTTCATGACCTTAAAATCAACCTAACCGATATTGAAATTTTCTATTATCAAATGATTTCGATTTTTTCGATTAAAAAGTTCTCTTCACGGTTTATTCTCACTATTAATTGCAATTATCGTTAACTTAACGATATTACATTAAATTGTCAACAATATAATGTAAGAACCTCGAGATAATCTCGAACCTTAACCTTCACTATGCTCTTCATGATCTTAAAATTAATCTAACCGATATTGAAATTTTCTATTATCAAATGATTTCGATTTTTTCGATTAAAAAGTTCTCTTCACGGTTTATTCTCACTATTAATTGCAATTATCGTTAACTTAACAATATTATATTAAATTGTAAGCAATATAATATAAGAACCTCGAGATAATCTCGAACTTTAACCTTCACTATGCTCTTCATGACCTTAAAATCAACCTAACCGATATTGAAATCTATTATCAAATGATTTCGATTTTTTCGATTAGAAACAAAAATTTCGCGTCTCAAATATTAACGATAAAAAAAGAATACATTTCTCAATTATTCTTTTCTTAAAACAATATACCGTAGGCAACAAATTTCACCGAGGTGAGGTATTCAAGCGGCACAAAATGTCACGATTTAACATCTATATACGATTACTGGAAAAGATAGAGAGAGAGAGAGGGCGGAGATATCTAAAACGTTTCCTCTAATAGAACAGGATAATCTTTCTGGCAGTTGCTAAATCGCAGCTTATGCATTCTGCGCGTCGCATAGTTAATATCGTTGGAATCTGTGTATGTGTGTGCGTGTGTACTCGTCCGCCGTGTGTACACACACGGCTGAGGTTTCCCAAGTGTTCACGCGTGTACGTTTCATGCGACAAGTATATAAACGTTACATATGTGCGTTACACGTAGATATTTACACGCCGCCGTATAGATACGTGGGCACACAGTATCGATCCCACATTAAACGCACATAAGAAAGTTCAACGACCTTTAAATTTGAATAGAAATGTGGGGAATTACGTTTATCGATAATCGTCGATCGTGCGAGTAACGAATAAAATATCCCGTCGTTAATCTCGACGAATAAATACATCATTCGAAATAATTCCATTACGCGTGATTCTCGTCTTCTTCTCTTTCGAAATTAATTAAGCAAGGAGGTGGGTTAGGAGGAAACAATTAGGCGAACGTTTCATTTATTCGGATTTAAAAAAAGACACGGGGTGGGGGGAGGAGTAGCGTACCAAGTTAACTCGGAACAGGATTCAGTTCGAGATTCTGTTGTCTTTTCATTTGCTTAAATTTTCTACAGTGCTAATTAGATACGGATCCCTCTATCTATTAGCTTCTATCTCTCGGCGTGAGAAAACGTAACGATATTTATGGATATGAGAACGACAATGGGAATTAATTTTATCGGGGGAGAGAATATCGGTCAGAATATCGGTGGAGAAAGAAAAAAGAAGAAGAAGAAGAAGAAGAAGAGGAAGAATGACACAAAAATTTTCGAAAGAAGGGAAGAAAGATTAGATTGGAGGAAAATAGGTGATGCAAATCTAAATTGGCAAGCAGAAATCCCCGGTTGGCATAACGTAACGTAACCTGGAAAATAACTCCGACTAATAAATCGGCTTTAATTCTTAGAGACGAAGTAATGTCCTGAAACGCTGACTCCTAACAAGACAATACGAACTCGGGGAACGATTAAACATCCGGTGAGGGAAACATACAGAGGAGAGTTTTCGAGATGTTTCATTTTAATCTGAGTTTCTCACCGAGTTGTTCCTTCTCCTCCTCCTCCTCTCTCTTCCTCTCTCTCGATCCTCTCTTCTCGTTATAAGATACACGAGCGCCGACCTTGTAAGTTAGTCCCCGCGAGTCTTGATTTCCGACTTCCCTCCTAATATCTTGAAACTGTTATCTCGAAACTGTTCTCCCTGTTTACATTATATTACCTATTATAGCATTCTTCGTCCCGCTCGAATTTGTTACACGATGAATGCCTATCGAAGTAACTTTCTTCCCCGACTCCCGCGGTGAAAAGATTCCAAGCGAGGGAAGGGATTTCTCGCTTTGGTTACGGTGGACCATCGAAACGCCACCTTCTCGACGAGATATATATAAAAATTAAGTTCGTAATCTTATTCCTTTCTTCGATCTCTCTTGGCGTCCAATCTTCGGGTACTTTCGCTTTTCGTAGAGATCGATCATTCGTCGAAAATTTACAAGAACGATTTTTCGTGAAATGATAATGTTACTTAACTCGAATTAGGTTAAAATTGTAAAAATTGGACGAGAGAGAGGATCGATTTCGATATTTTTTTAAATAACATCTTCGATATTGGAGGAACGCGCGATAGAACCTACTTGATCGAAATAATTCTTAATTAGAGCAAACGCATCCCTGTTGCGCAAAAGTCCCCTTCTATTGTATTCACGTACATATATATATATATATATATATATATAGGATAACGAGAAGCGGAGTGTATCGGATGATTGTAGCCAGAGGCATAGCGAGCATTTCCATCAGGTATAGAAATAATAACGAATATAACAAGGAAATATTCGAAAGAAAAACAGATCGCTGACATGGGGTAATAAGATACGGGGGCTGTATTCTACGGCCCGTTCAACGGTAGCGAGGAGCTCACCTTGTTTTCTACTTTCAAAATTTTCCCTCCTCCTCCTCCTCCTCCGTAAAACTTCAAACAAGTTTTGTCGTCTAATTAGATATTATGCTCCCTGCGTACACTCTTGCTCCATTAGGATTAATTACTTTGCTTTACACGTAAGACGCCCGTGCTTCTGTTCGCTTTCAGACAAGTTTTAAACCTTTCCCTATATTCGTCTGGTTCGAACAATATTCAGTGGATTAAAATGGACCTTCAACCCTCTTTGGTCGTGAGTGTTTCGAGAGAGACGTAACGATAACTCTTGCACGATCTCGCTTCGCCATTTCAATTGCTGTTTTCTTCATCGATATTAATGGCGCGACACAATTTTTCTGTGCGTTTGTATTACGTCGTTGGTGGTAACGATCTAACGGTATCGATCGATTTCAGAGAAGACTTAATATCACTTGGTTCGTTGTTGTTCGTCATTTTGCAAATTGAAAAAAATGTTTCAACACGGGATCCAGTTTCCACGAGATGGAAATGCTTTCAACTGTTTTTCCACTTTATTTATTTACGGCTGTAAATATTTTTACATTTTTCAGTTTTTTTCAAATTTTAAGGTTTACGGTGTTGCGGTAAATATTAGGTGTGTAAATTATTTTAGCGCAAAAAAAAAAAAAAAAAGAAAAAAAGAAAAAAGAAAATTAAAATCGGCAAAACGATAAAAACAGAGGAGAAATAGAATTTTCTTCCATGTATTTTATATTTCGTCGTCCCGCTGTTCAATCTCATCGACCGTTCAACAATCGGTGCGCAACCTTTCTCCCATTTCCACCTCCTCCTCCTCCTCCATTTGTCAAGTATGATACAAAGAAAACTTATCCGTGCTTACCCAGGGCAATGTTTTCACGAAAGAGTGGATATTTTACACGGTTCCGGCACGGATAATTATCAACTAAATAAACAAACATTGCGTCTTCGCCAAAAGTTTCATTCATCTTCCGTATGAAGAGGAACGCGAGTTTTGCCGCGAGCTAAAGGGAGACTACGTATACATACATATATATATATAATACATTCTGACGAGAAATTCTAAAACATAAACTTTGAGAACATCCGTTTTTACACGGTTACAATTTACGCTTATGACGTAGTATGGAAACTTTTCTCTGTGTATTAAACCGTGTGCAACAACCGCAACTATTCCCAAACTATTCTCTCGACCAAGATTGATCGAAAGGGAAATTGTGAAATTCGTCGGTCATACTCTCCGTCTCCTCGGATATTTTCTTCTCTCTTTTAATTAATTTCGCGAGAAAAAAAAGTTAGATCCCTGCCCTTCTCCCTTTAAAATTATCCAACGTTTTTCGACGTTATCGAATCAAAAATCTGGGACGACGACGGTAACAGATCTCTCTCTCTCTCTCTCTCTCTCTCATTAGCGGAGATGGAGAGGAGGAAAGATTGGGCACGGATTGGCAATTAGCGAGGGAGCAAAAGGATTAGCAGTCGGTGAAACATCGGTGCTCCTGTGTCAAGGATCCTCACGAGACGGTAGTTACCCCGGCCAGGGGCCGGAAGATCGTTAGTTGAAATTGAACGAACGAAAGAAAAAAAAAAAGAAAAAGAAAAAAGAAAAGAAAAAAGAGACGAGGAAGGTTAGGTAATGTTAAGAGTGCCAGGGGCAAAGCCCGATACGTATTTAACTCACGTGCCTGCCTAAGCCCGGAAATCAATCGGTTCTCCCGAACGAATTCGGCCACCCCGGCCGGCCCCAATACCTACCTGACGAAAATCAAAACCTTCTATCGAATCGTTAGCCGCAAAATGGAAACAGCCTTTCTCTTCTTTTTTTCTCTGAAACGGGGAGGAGGCGCATACGTTCGTGCATACGTATTGTGGCTCGCGTTGCGTTATTTTTTGCTCGTTACATTTCTTTTTTTTTCCCTTCCCTTCCCTTCCCCGCCTGTTTATTCCGTTATCGGGGGACGAATTTTCAATTAATTTTCCAATTATTTCCTCCTCCCCGTGTATTCTCCAGACGCTTTCCCGTACTTTCCTTGTTCTCGGGCGCGAATTCCGCGCGTAATTAATTCGCGTTTGTTGTAATTTATTATTCGAGTCGAGCTCGGTCAATTCGAGATAAAAATGTTTCGACAGGTATCAAAGGGAAATCCGTAAATTACGGATCGTTCGTTATTCTTGGAAATATAACAAGGAGAAACGCGTGGTCTTGAACGGGGGATTGAAACGCTCGATTTTCAATATTGTTTTTTTAAATATCGATGACGATGTTAATGTAACGTAGAGAAATTAAAAGACTTAATAGCACGTGTGATTAAAAGCACGTATATGTATCTATCGTTTCGGACGAAATTACGTGGCGAAATTTTACCAATTTTCCTGTCAAATTTACCAGTTTTAAGGACAGATTATTTCTAATGAATGTTAGCACACACGCGAGTTATAAATTGAATTATTTACATATTAATGAGGAAATGATGTTTAATATGATCAGCGACGTGAAATACGAAAGTAGATTAAAATTAAAGAGGCAATGCATTTTAATATACATTGTTAGGGCGACGTTACATTTAGCGAAGTGCCTGTACAGTGCTTTTCAGAAAAGTGATGATACGCAATTAATAGATACTCGTTAATTTAAACGATGTAATTTATTTCAACCGTGCAATTATCAGTTAAACAGAAACAGACGACACTTGTGAAAAATGTATCGTAAATCATTATCGCGATATTGTTTCACAAATTAAGATTATAAATTAAATTTATAATGCCGAGAGCAATAACAACGATTTATCGCCGTAATTAAAGTCAAATTAAATAAAGATCCGAGTTATTTCGAGCAGAGGAAAACTTTGAAATCGTTGCAACTCCGAAAATAACGAGTTTATTATATACAGAAGCACTTTTCCCTTCGAAACACTTTTTCCTATCCTGATACGAGTACCGATATCATCGTGCAAAAACAAAAATGATTCTTCTTATTCGTTCATACCCTTCCATCCTCCTATCTCATCGATAAGTTTCCAAATTCCATGAGTGGCCATTCCTAGAAATAATGCGCACAACACGAAATGAAAAACGACAAAATTCTCACGTTTCTTCTTTCATGCAAGATCGACCTAAACAACCTAAAAAAAAAAAAAGGGAATAATCATGTCAAGAGACCAATATATCCTTTGTTATAAACATACAATCTTGCTTGACGGATGTCCTATCGACGAATCGATTCGAAGGGATGGATTCGAAAGGGTATCCCGATTACCACGCTCATTTTTCACGCGTACGTATATCGCCGTGCGTACGTAAACTTGGTAAACAGTATCGCGACGGGAGTTCCATATTGTGTTTCCGCCGATAAGTTGGTAGGTGGATAGGCAGCAGTCTGTCTATCCGTGTGCACGTGTCGGGTGTACAAAGACGGGGTGGAGGAGAGGAGGGGAAAATATAGGTGCTCACACAAACGCGCGCACGCACACGAGGAGGTGGAGGATGGGTGGCAGAGCCGGATCCAGGGCATTAAAGTTAAGCCTGTATTTTATTGGACGCGCGTATAAATCAAAAGCTTGGGCTAGTCAAATATTGGAAGCTTTGCATACGCCAATACACGGCCGGTGATGTACAAAATGCGGATACCTGCCTATCCGTATTCGCCGTGTACACCTGATTGGCCGGCTTCCTCTCATAAGTACAAACACGCGTCATACGTGTGCATAGGGGCTATCTATCGGATGTTTATCGCGGCCGAATAAAAGCGCGGCTTGTTTGTTTTACGGATAATAATTAGTCTGGCCGCCGCTTATTTGTGAGGCAAATTGCCGATTTTTACCGCGTCCCACGAGCCGCCCGCTTTTCACCCCCCCCTCCAACTTTACAAGCTAATGTTTGCTCGCGATACCAGCCTCTCCTCCCCTTTTGTTTTAGCGCAGATGCCCGCGACATTTTTCGAAATAATCAACGCGGACGATAGTTGTTGATTGGCTGGAGAATAATTTCGTATAATCGATTTTTCTTTTAAATCATAACACTTTCACAGATATCTCGACATTTTGTTTGTTTTGGTTGATGCGCATTACGTATCCTGAGGGGGAGAGAAAAGTTTCCCTTTTGTAAACTTTAATCACGTAGGAAGGAAGCGAAGAACGGTGGATCGCGTAAAAGTGCCGCGGGTAATTTAGGCTCGTACGCGGCTTAATTTCGTTATGACCCCGTGTAACGCCGGAAACCACGGGCCGGGGCCGTTAAAAACGCGCTCGAAAGGGGAGAGATCCATTGTCCGGTGAACGTAAGACACGGAGAGGAACAATGAGAAAAGGTCGGAGGAAAGGGGAAGCGGGTGACAGTGGCTGGCTCGATTTTTCTTGTTTCGTTAAGTGTGTGCGTCGCGGATACGCAATCATCGTAATAGCCGGGATAAAGCGTGGTGTAAATGCACAATGCGGTGAAATGAGAGCCGGCGTGAACTGTGCTCCGAGTTTTGAATGAAAATTATTCGCGACGATCGAGTAATTATCCCCGATGATATAATTTTCGAGACAGGAAGAAATACGGTTCGAGAAAAGTAATCGTGGAAGAAGATGAATCAACAAAGTGAATCGTGAACGTGTAACGAGGAAATAAATTATTACTCGATTTTGCGTAATATTGTTGTATTGGCATTATACACGATTTCGTATGATAAAATTGTAATTTAAATCCTATTATCATTGAAATAAATATTAATTAATGCGCTTGTTATTACTACTTGATTATCGGAAATTTCGGTTCACAGTGTCGAGGCATCGGTGAAAAAAAATCAGAGCTCGCATATATAATAAAATATATATATATATATATATATGAAATGAGAACGCGCGTTCGAAATTTTTTTCAAAGGCGCGCTCGAGAATAAAGAATTAACATAAATTAAAAAATTAGTAACGGGAGGGGGGGGTCTATTTGTACATAGACGATTAACGGAGAAAATGTAATCAGCCGTAGGGTGATCTTCCATTCACCCTTTACCAACATCAGGCAACATCTCTCGCGAACGAGTTAATTAATATGCACACGTGCTACCTCGTGAAACTCTTTTGCATCGTATTATACTCGCAGCAGTGCGAGCACAGTTAACTATCCACCTCTCCTCGAATAAAATATCGTAGACACCGCGCGATATTAGTCGGAATGAGAAATTTCGATTGCAGAAGTTTGTTTCATGGAAAGGAATTACACGATTGAATAAACGGGGAAACTAGGTTGGAGTACGCCGATCGTCGATTGCAATTTTTATTACTCCGCAAGATAGAGATTTCCATTCGATAAGAAGACACCCGATTATATCATTTTACGTTCACCCAACGCGTCCCATCCCGAAGGTTTATACTATCTGCTTCTATCAACACGAGTAACACGATCCGACAATGGAAGACGTTAATAATAATAATAATTTTGAGAGATGAGGCGTGAGATAGGGCGAGAAGGACAAAGGTTTTAGTCGTGTATTACATCGTGTAGAACCGCGTTTCCTTTATTAGAGAGAGCGGGCTAGCTACATCACGTTTTCGTCACGTACACGCCTTGCCCTCCCCTCTCCAATCTTTCTCCCCGCGATATCCTCGGTTGCAGAAGATATACGTCAGACCTGGACGTGTATAGCCAGATAGAAAGTCAATTTGCCGTGATTCGAAGTAAGTCACGCGCACGGCGTTCATCTGGCTGCTTCCGGTTAAAACTTCCGGTCGGCGGGCAGCCAGTTTGGCCAGTTTGTTGGTGAACGGGGATGCAATTTAACCGATCCGTGTGTTCGTGTGCTCTCGTCGCGCGAAAGTGTGGAGGCCGTTTTCGAAAGAAGGGAAGCGTTTTTTTTTTTTTCGCAAAGTTTAATTCGTTAAATTATTTGGAACGAATTTTTTTATTCCTTTCTTTCTTTTTCTTTTTTCTTCACCAACAGCAAAACGGTTCCTAATGTTCCATTTTAGCGCGGTTCATCAACGTATCGCGCGCATGCTCAACCGATTCTCCAATTTTCACGCTGTCCACTATCCGACTTTCTAATTTAATCGCGTTAAAAGTGGTCTCGCCGTTGAAAATTTCTTCGGTGCAAGCGAAGACAACGACGTTTCCAAACGACATTTAAAATCTCTTTATCGTTAAATTATTAACGATATCTCAAGGAGGGGAAAAAAAAAAAAAGAAGGAAACGGTAATTGCGTTACAAATAAAATATTGATTTTTACTTATATCGGGTTTTACGGCATTGAAAGATGCCGCATCACGGGAGGGATACATCTCTGCGTTATATAAAAAAAATCGATCCTTTTATTCGATATAAATTCCGTATACGGAATATGATTCTTTTCGTCGAATTATTCAAATTCGATTCGCGATTACCGTCGCCTGTCCCTGCGAGCCTATTAAAAGCTAGTGAAGTCCTTGAAGGAAAACTCGAACGCCGGAAGCCGAACGACGGGGCTTCTCTTTTTGGAAGTTGCGCTCCTGGTAGCCGGCCAAGCGCAGCCTCTTAATAATACATTTCTGTTGAATTGCTGCCAACCCGATAATTTCGGACGCGGCGATAGTTCAGAAAAGATGCTGCCATGTCAGAAGGCAACTTCTTCTTCGAGGCCGCACCAAACGTTCCGTTGGAGAGTATTTTCGAATTTGTTACTCCTTTCTTTTCCTTTTTTGTTCAGTGGGAGGATCACATCACACGGTGAATTTCGATCTTGTTTAATTTCTCGAATTTCGATATCCTTATATTTTATACTTTCTCCAAGTTCTCGATCGCATCTCGCGCGTGTTCGAGTTTTTTTTTCAATTTCTTCTCGTAACGAGAAAAAGTATAAAAATATCGTCGCTTTTATTTCATTTCTTTCGGTATCGGCATCAAGTTAAAAAAAGGTCACGCGATAAGTAGAAGGAAGCATGGTTGGAAATGATACATTACGGACGTACACTCTGTAATCAAACTTTCTTAAAGAATTTAAATTCTCGAAGGAGGAATATGACGACACTCGTCTCGGTGAATGCGGTCAGAATTCGATGCGGCGCTCGTGAAGATCAAAAGAAACTTTGATACGCGGTTCTTATATATTCTTTGCGAATTTCTAGACATACTTTGTACGTTAACTTGTCGTTAACGTGCGTTTTTCCATGTTAAGGGAATATCGTCCCGTTCGGCGCGATGATCGGTTAAAATTCGATTATTCGTGAAATTGATTAAAGGTAATACGATTATTTTCTTAATGCAACGTTTGGATAACAGGGAATGTATTAGATCCATTATTCCCGGGTAAACAGTGTTAAGTGATACCGCGTTCAAAATTTAGAATTTAATCGCGACGTCCCTATCCTATACTTCATCAACGTTTAACACCTAGCCCCCGTGTACAAGCTTGCTAATTACGAGTAATTATCTCGTGTCACAGGTGAACCCCCACGGGACAGTTCAACGTCGAGAGCTAAGATTAACTACAAATTTTAATATTTTCGGAAATACTTGTCAGAAAATAATCTCTGTTTCATCCGAATTACAATTTGAAATTAAAAATCGTAACACACGGATCGATAAATAAATCCAAAAATGAAATTTCTGAAAAATTGTACTCAAAGATCGGGCAAAGATTTCACACGACGACATCTCCTCGTACCAAGATTCTAATATTTGCGATATCAAAACGCTTGTTGCACACAGGAAATAATATCAATCAATCTTCATTTTATCCAAATCATTTCGTTCAATCCAAAATTAAAAATCATAATAGCAAACAATCTTTCAAATCGTTGAAATGTTCAAAGACGAATTTTAATATTTCCAATATCAGAACACATTTGTTCCATTCAACTTGGAATTAAAAATCACAGATTATTATCCTCGAAGAACCATTTTCGAATCTCGGAAAGAAATTCAAACGCGACAACATCTCCAAGATTAACCACAGATTGTAATCTTCATTTCATCCAAAATCACTTCGTTCAATCGAAAATTAAACAATCTCCAAACAACAATTTCTCGAAATTTTTTCAAATTTCCGAAAAAATCAACAACAAATTATCCTCCGTTTCATCCAACTTACTCCGTTCGATCCAAAAAGGAGAAATCACAATCCCCAACAACAATTTTTCAAGTCTCGTAAAAATTGACGGAGAACAAAGATTTCATTCCCCCATCGAAAGAAGATCCGGCCGATCTCGTTGCGCGGCGCGCAACGAGGGAAAGCCGCAAAAGCGTGGAACGTGCGCACGGCCGCCCATACGTTTTCCACACACCCACACCACACGCGATTCCAACGATTTTCATTTCCGCGCGCGTTACACACCCGTTCGTACGTTGGTGGAGGGAGGGTTGGGGCAGGAGGAGCGCGGTTTCTGGCGCCACCACGCGCCCCTCCTATATCATCGTTTAAAATAATATTGCGTCCAAAGGGGCATTCGCCGCTCTCATATCCGCCGCGACAAATCACCCTGGTGGTGCACGTGTAGCGCCTACGCTGATATCGCCACCGACCACGGAAATCGTGGAAAACCGAGCGGAAGCAGAAGGCGAGCCACGAAGCAAGGAGGGTGGCGATGAGGAGAGATCGTAAGCCACGAGAGCCCTCGTTATTTATACCGGCCACGGTATATTGCTTGATTTGATTAATAATTCGCGTGGAAAGATGCGCGGGTGGAGAAAGAAACGAATGCGCGGGGAGATAAACGATCGCAGGGAGAACAGCTTTTGATCGACTTCGTTTAATCGCGCCTCGCCTTTATTGATGACGAGGGGAATCGGGATACGAGATCGCTTTCGAGGATCGTCGAGTCTTCGAACATTTCGTTGCACGTACGAGGAGGATTTTAATAATGCGCGGTTCAAACGATGCGAGCGATATATCGGTAGATACGCGCAACTTTGTAAATGGGACAAAATTTTTGCGTGTACATCGTATTTGCCGGGTGTCGGTAAATAGAGCGCATCGTTGGTGAACAGATGAATTTCATTAAAGGAGCCCTTTAAGCCTCGGGGGCTTGGTATTTTCATTACACGGGGAACTTCTTTAACATTGAACGTAATATTAGATACGTTTTAATTATGAGGAGGGGAGGGGGGGGGGAAGGGGAGGGTAATTAATTAAATTCGTTTATCGCGTAATTATGATTAAAGGTTTCGCGGTAAACAAACATTCCGCGAAATGAAACGCGGATATATATATATATATATATCAGTCGGCAGATGTTGATGCTAACGAGACCAATATTATGCTGAAATACGTGGAAATTCATATTTGTACCGTAATATATTTTACAGGGGATTCGTCTGGCTAGTGAGTGACCATAGCTTTCGCCTTTAATCTCACCCTCGTGTAAAATTCTTCCTTATAGACGCCAACTCCTTATACGTTCGATCACGCGATCGATAATAATCGTTTTTAAACGATCGGCTATCGTTTTCCGAAAATGAATCATGGTTAAAGGTCGAGGCGAGCGATATTAGGCGTATTATTGGGCGTAAGTCGATCGTTAAAACAGCCATAACCATCGGCCGACGGTATAACATTAACGAAGCAATTTCGGTATCAAGAGCGTAATGATTGCGCCAACCTACTCGTTGTGGACAGAACGCACAAGTAGAAACGAACGACCGGTATATATTCGTGCGAACGCGAAACTTTTGTCCTCTCGCGGGAGGGATTATTTGCCAACGACTTATTTCCGACCGATCCTTCCTTCTGCCGTGATTAATAATATAAATCTTTTAAGTAAAACTTGGCGTCATGGAAAACGTCTGGATTCGTTTCGTGGATCCGATTCTGATTAAATTTAAGAATTATTATTCTCCGTATTCCGTTCTCCTTATTTTAAGGATACTGTGATTTTGAAAAATATATCACTCGATTTGTGACAGGTGGAGAGTTTATAAAAATAAACTTCCTATGAAACTCGTGTTTAACACGCGAACGCGTTTTCATAGATTTGCATTCTACATATATATATATATAGCGAGAATAAATTGTGGTATTTATTTCGTAATTTTGGAAACGTTGGAATTTTAAAGAGAAAATTATTATACGAGATTAGAGCGAATTATTCGCGAGAGATTAAACTTGAATCATTTTACGTACGTATTATAGTTACGTATGAATACGTAAATTGTTAGTAATTTATAAAACACACGATGCGAATAATCCCGTTCCATAAATACGATTCGTGATCCGTGTTTCTTGGAGGGAAAAGGATTTCGAATCCAACTTCGTTAATCGCTGTCAACGAGAGAATTATCGGGCAGAAACCCTTTCGAACAAGAGACGGAGTTATAGACCGAAGGGGGATGGAATGCGACTGTGATGTATGAGCTTACGATTTAACTCTGAAATCAGAAGGTCGTAGTTATATCCTATCTGACAACTACTGCGCATTACTGAAGCTAAAATTTATAGATATAGCAGTTTCCTTATTTGCGTCGTATAATTTAACTCGAACTATATATATATGGAATCTTCTGAATGAAATTGCTCAATTATAAATATTCCTATCCCATATATACGCGATATACGTAAATACATATCATAGATACCATAATTTAACGTATTTGTTTAAAAAAAATAATCCAAAAAAATTTGTAAATTCGCTGCAACAGTTTATCTCATTTTAAAAAGTGCCGTGCGATTAATTTCATTTTCGTAAAAAAAATTGGAAGGGTGAGGATCGACGTTATACGTTTCCAAGTGTAGAGAAGGAAATGGATGGCGAGCGGATATCAGTTGGAAAATGACGGAAAAGAAATTGAGAATGAGTAACAGTGACGTGGAAGCGTGGGAACGTCTCGATGAATGAACACGTGTGCCGGTGATCCGAAGTGGTAAATGTCAAAACTGGTGAGGCCGGCTGGGGTGGCTACGCGACGTTGACAAAGAACTGTCTTTGACGGATGTCGATTGCATCGAGCATCGTCCGTGGGAAGAGGTGGTGAAAAGTCGATCGATCCCGGCCCGAACGGGACGTGTACGGCAACGCTCGAACTAATTATTCGAACAAATTATCGACAGGATTAAAGCAATTACTCGTCGCGCTTGATTACTGCGTGAAATTGGAATTACACCGGGCTTCCGTGTAATTGTTCCGTCGCTTCCCTCCCGAAACCGCATTCCTCCTCCCTTTTGTTTTTCCTCCCCCTTTGATCTTTAATTCTTCCCTCCTTTCCCGCATTTTAAATTTCCATCCAATTCCACCCGTGTTATTAAACCGCGTCACCTTTCGTCGGATTACCGTTCCAAATTCTATCCAAATACAAAATTGAACGTACGTCCCCACGGCTCGAACGATAACTTTATTTCAAACTCTCGAAATTTTACTTTACACTCGTTCGACCTTCGATCGTATTCGCGTGTTAGTCGCGCTTTATAAGTAATTAAATATATCTGGGATAATCATTAGCGAGAGGAAATCGCGCTTTTGTTTGCCGCCGCCAAATTATCCCTGCGCACCTATGTTAACGTGGCATTTACATTAATGAGTATATTGTTAAAACTCGCGTGCGTTTCCATTAGCCGGACAATCGAATTTGTTATCATTGGTGGCCGGATATTCGCGGTTTTATTCCGCCGCTTTGTTTTTCACCCGAATACGCTACAGATCACTTTGAGAGGCCGGTCGTCCGTAAATCTGGAAATAATGATAGAAGTTTTATATATATATATATATAAAACTCCGTCCGTGTTCATCACGACCGTGATAAATGCTCGTCTCGTACATAATCAGAAAGAATACGTATATTAAAAAATACCCGTCGTTCTTTCCTCGTCAACGCGGTAGTTGCCTTTCCATCACGGGTTCGCGTGCGTGCTTTCCACGGCGGAAAATCTTGCTCCATTCGTGGTGAATATATAAATATATATATATTTAATATTTATTAAAAGCCATTCGCTCTCGTAATTGCACTTGCGATATTTTTCAGACGAAGAAGAATTGGGACGAGCGGATCGAAAGAAGGGGGGCGTACAAGTTTCGTAAGACAAGAGTTTCGTGGGCGCAAGAAAGAAGTTGAGGGAATTAAACCGGAAGCGGAGTTTTTATCACGGCTGATAAAGGCGGACAAGCTGGAAGATTGGTCGGGAGATCGGTTAACCGAGAGGAGGAAGTTACGTTTTATTTACGCGCAATTACGCCCCCGACTAATCGTTCGCCATGCAGTCCACTACCGCTGGACCCTAATTCTCTCCCTCCCCCTTCTCTCCCACCGCCAACCCATATTCGAGCAGTCACTACAAGTCAGCCGTCGCGTACGTTTTTCTTTTTTTTTTTTTTTTTTTTACGCGAGTTTATGCCGCGGCAGAGGGAGAAACCATTAGCTGCCCTCGGGCTTCCATTTCACGTGAAGTTAATCGAAAAGTATCGACCGGCGGGGGTTGAAGTGAAAAAGGAAAAGAAAAAAAAAAGGGACGAAAGAAAGGGGGGAGGGGAAAGAGAAAAAAAAATTTCTTTAATGGATTCACCGTGTCTACATGTCAGGGAATTAATAACTCGAGCATCTATACATATATATATAGGATCAGTGGCCGTGTTGAATTTCATACATTACCACGCGCGGGATGGTATATTAAGCGTCTACAATTTTTAACGATGAAATATGAATTAACATCCGTATTAATATTCATGTAGGTGGTTGCGTCGTTACGAGTGTTTCAGACTATAACTTGTACATGTATTAAAAAAAGAAAGAGAAAAAAAAAAGGGGGAAAAAGAAATATCGACTTTGTTTGGAATAATAATGAAAAAATTGGGGTTCGTTATTCTCGAGCGAAAAAGAAATAAAGAGACACCGTCTCTTTTCTCGGAATCGTACGATCATACATCTGTATCGGAATCGCACAATCGTGGACATGGAAGTGGTTGTGGCGAGGGTAATAAGTGACGCAAGGACGATTATCGGAGTCGCGATGGATCGCAGTTGATCATGATTGGATATCGACACCTTGGGAAACACACCACCTGTCAGACGCATAAGTCACCCTGACAACGCTAATAGATGCAACCTCCTTGCAGTCACGTCATTCGAAAATTAATTACAGTCGGCCGCGGGGTCGTAAAGAACAAGGACTGAATAATTAACGTAACCGTTGTATCGCGCCCCGAACTAATTATAGGCCCCTCCTTTTCTATTCGCCTGATTAGCATATTCGTTAATTATCGGACCTAGTGTACATACTTACAGTACAGGATCGCTCGTGAGCTTGCGTGCGTTAATATTCGAGCGGACGTGCGTGTCGCAGATCGTATGTATGTTATATATATATATATATATGCCAGGCCACAATCTCCAAGATGGCGCAAACTGCCGCATAAGTTTCCTCGTTTATGGCTGCCACCACTATCGTAGAACCAACATTCGAAGAAATTTTTTCTTTCGGTTATTCACGGTGGAAAGGATTATCGCGCGTTTCGAATAAAAAAAACCTGTTTTCCTCCCTTGGAAATGTGACTCATTAAACGAGTAGTCGTTAAAGTTTGGAAATCCTTAAAAAAAAAAAGAAGAATGAGAAAAGAGTATCGAGAAACTTGTTATTGCGCAACATGAGAAGATATCGTCGCCCGTTAAGATTATCATTATCCGTTTCTAGAAAAGTTACAAAGTTACTTGAGTCGGAGATGGAAATTACGTTTTCCAGCAATACGTGAATATACGGTGGCGTTCCATTTCCAGCCTTAAAATTGGTTGTTGAAGCGGGGGAAACGGTTGAAACGGCGCCATCGCGCGTAACGATCTTCCGTATAAACACGTCGCATTAACATACCCGTTAATGGAAACTGATTCGAGAACACGGGAGGGAGGGGGACGTGACATCGTCCACATGAAGATATAACCACGGTGGAAAGGCCGTGGCACGATGAAAGGCCAAGTGTGCACGCGTATTCGAAACGTTTATCGCGACGTGTCGGGTTTGTGCACGCAATCCTATCCTCAACCTCTCCCCTCGTGTCGTTACGTGTCGTACTCGCAACGAGGAAACACCCGGCTCTCGTAATCCCTCTCTCGAGTGCGGTCGTGTTTACAAGCGCCAACTTTTCCAAGCTCGAGATCGTGGTGGTTTGAATCGGTTTCGCCGCGCTACAGGTTGCGCTCGAGGCTGGTTGCGGGCCTGAAAGGTGGAGAGGAGATCGCGTCACTTGCCTCTTCGAACCCTCGAAACTTCTCGAAAATCCATTTGCCCGAATAACGGGTACCGTTTTATGGGAAAAGTTCCCACTGTTGTTTCTTCTCTCGCAGTTACAATTCACCTTCTTCGTCCTCGAAATAATTATGTCATCTGTGTATCATTTGTTCCTCGGTTCTGGCCGGGTGGAAAGTAAATTGAAAAGAAGAAGAAGAAAAGAACGGGTGGACGGAAGGAGGATAGGTTTACTAAATACACGGTAATTCGATTAGATCCAGAATGAGTTATTGTTCGAGAAGATATTTGTTGAAACTACCTGTTGAAACGTAATCTCTCTCTGCGGATTTTCATTACAACTTAATATCTTGAGGCATAATCAAGAGGAACATTAATCAAACTACATAGGTTATTCATTTCGAGTTTAAACTTGGTTTACTTGCCTCTACTAGCTCGGTTTAATTTAGTTTCGCGAGTCGAAATATCGAACGACATCTCGATCGATTAATAAACACCCTCGTCGACCTTTCTCCCATCGTTCGACATCTAAGAAAGAAAACTCTCTCTCTCTCTCTCTCTGAACTCTTTGAATCTCTTGAAACGACACGCAAAAAAAAAAAAAAAAAGAAAAGAAAAAAGAAGGGTAATGCGCGATTACGCGATTATCGAGAAAGAGGGAAGAAAGATGTTAAAAAAAAAAAAAAAAGATTGGCGGCAGGAAGCGGCGTTAAAGAAGCGGAAGAAGAGTGAGAGGATATCGAGCCTATGGCCAATAGTTTCGCCGGGCTTTCACCGATAAATGAGCAATAATGGGAGCGGGTTGGGGTAATGGTTCTGTTTAACGCCCTCCGCTCGTTCGTTCGTCCAAGTATCGCTGCCTCGGGACTAACGGCAGCCAGCCAGCAAAGTGTATCGAGGTATCGGCGCCACGAGGTTATATCGCGCGTCGTGTATATACGGCGAATGAAAAGTTTCACAGTCTTTCTTTTATTTCGCGGGATCAACTTTTAAATCGACTCCGTGGCTCTCCTCTCTCCTCAAGGGGTTGCCGACTTTTCTGGCTTCCCTCTTCGTATTAACTCCAATTTCCCTTCTTTCCTCTTTCCCTTTTGTCTGGACGTTTGCTCGATCAATTTTTGGGATATTTTATTCGCGATTATTTTGAACTGGAAAGGAATTTGAAAAATGCGAATATTTGATAATACGTGAACATTCATCGAGTTTGAAATATGGGATTCCCGAGATCGAAGATTGTATCGAAGTTTGAGTTCACGGCGAGAAAGGATTTTTCTTTTTCGTTTTTTTTCTTTTACTGTTATTTAATATTTTATATCGAGGCGGAAGGACGAATAGAATCGAACGGTCTGAATGTATTTAGCGTTAAAATATATAACGTTGCGTTGAGAAGAAAGTTCGCAAGTTTAGCAAGGACAATCAAGGATATTACGAAAGCGGATATAATGCTATAAAACAAATATAAAATTGAAACGAGCAAGCGAGCAAGAGTGGCGGAACATTGCTCTTTAAATTTTTATCCTTTGTGCCAGCAGCAATAAGCAAATAAGCTAGGTAGGAAATTGCAGGAAACGCAAAATATTTCCCGACTCAAAAATAATAAAGGACCATGAAACTGGTAATATAATTATCTTCGATGACAACGACTTGCCTCATTTCTTTACTGTTGAATATAAAAAAAAAAAACGTATATCCAAATATATATACATTTGACAATATCAATGTCGCTATGAATCTTTTCATTTCTTTTTTTCTTTTTTTCTTTCTCTCTCTCTCTCTCTCTAAACGAACACACGACTCGAAAAGTTCACGCTTTAATCCATCTTGTAGTGTGAAATGTCAAGACTGATAAAATTTATCATTCGTTATAAAACGGGTTAGAAGAGAGAAAAAAATAGATGAAGAGACAAAAAAAAGAAGTTACACATCGTACGCGAAGAAACTATTTAAATATTTTATGGCATCGTTTTATCATTAACTAAGTAAACCGGACGAAGAATATATTTATACAATAGATCTATGCGATATTCGAGCGAAAGTTCGAATTATCCACGTACGCAAGGATTTAAAAATAATCTTGCAAAGATTTTCGAAATTGAACTACGATCGCGGTGTTTTCTATTAATCTATTAATATTTATCGAAAGGGTAGGGAGGGCAAATCCGGCTCTCTTCTCTCTCTCTCTCTCTCTCTCTCTCTCTCTCTCTCTCTCTCTCTCTCTCTCTCCGTGGAAATATATCGTTCGTGGTGCAAAATTACCGCCGAGCCCTATTAATATTCAACCTTCTAAATAAACACGAGAACGTCGTCTCTGGCAGCGAAGTTTGCAACCCACGAATGTAATCTCCTCCATTCGCGCCTATCCCTCCCCCCTTCCTCTCTCCACTTTTCCATTTACCCGCCACTGTTTAACGCCACCGCGTTATAAAGTTTTTGTCACCGTCTGGCGCGCGCAAAAAAAAAAAAAGAATGACGTAAACGGAGAGGGGGAAGGTTTTTCATGGGTGGAAAACGATGGATTAAACGGTCGGCCATTCGGATCGACTCGTTCTTTCGTCCTCTTCGAACGTTTGCTAGCCAAACGATGCATATCAAGATCTGTATAAATACTAATTGCGCGATGTCACGTTTCAAACGGAACTTATTCGATATACCCCCCCCTTTTTTTTTCTTTCCTTCTTTTCCTTTTTGAGGTTAATGTATGTATCACACGTGTTACCACCACTGTTTCGAGGGTGGCTCGTCGAAAAATCGATGAATGAAACGTTACGTCGGATCACGCGACGTCTAAATCGGCTAACTGGATAATTTGGGGAGCGCGAGCGAGGCGAATTAAGTCATTTTCCTTTTTTATACCGTTGTCGATTATAGCGGGGATCGACGTGCGCTCGAAAATTTCTTGAAAATAATAACAAGAGTACGTAATTAATATAATAAAAGGTGAATTCACCTCGGAGCGTAATTTCATGCCTGATTCGAACGTAATTAGAAACCTGTTTTAACGATAAACTTTTTCTGTGTTTCTCGTTTGCAAAATCTCATCCTCCGCAAAACAACAACAAGAAGAGGAACGAGGAATGGTTCGGAATGGCTTCCCTCCTCTCTCGCTTACATTATACCCCTGTTTTTCAACGAATCAATTACAAACGCACGAGCATTTTCACTCACATCAATGAAATCGCTTCCTTGACACGAAATAAAACTTGCACTCCCGCTGAAAATTGAAACGCAGAGCTCGCCCCATACATATGCATACACGTTGGCATTAACCAGGCTAGAAGGATAATGCGTGTCGCGCGCGTGCGTCTCTGCAACGAGAGTTACAACTGGCGCGAGCAAAAAAAAAAAGAAAGAAAGAAAGAAAAAAACGCGCCCGTTCGAATACGCATCGAGTGAAAAAAAAAAAAAAAAAATCCCGAAACGAAGAGTAACGATCACCGGCGGCCGTCCCGGTCAAAGCGGGGTCGTTGTAAGTGAATTTCAGAAGTTGCATAGAAACCTGCGCGAATTACGATGTAATCGTGTAAAAAGCTTCGAAACGCGAAACAAAATCGCGGCTCGATGTGACGTGACTTTGAATCGTGGCCCGTTGATTGAATTTGAGAACCGAGTCGAGTATCGGAGTCGAGTGAATCGGCGAGATGGTGTACGGCCGAATCCGTACCGATGTAACTTTCACTCCCAGCTACGTATCCCTGTGAGTATATGCCCTGTGTGTGGAAATGGCCGCGCTTCCTGCATCGAATTTTTCTTTTTTCTTTCCTTTCTCTTTTTTTTTTCCCCCTCATCCACGGTTTTCACGGTCCTCGTCGTCTATCGTCGCCCACCCTCGTCGTCGAGGATGCACGCACGTACGACAGAGGAGGCGAAACGCGACACTGGGCGTCCGATTTCGCGGCAGATTTCACGCGTAAATCGTTTTTCGACTTTGGCCAACGCGGTTATACAAACGACGATCCTCTTCGATTCCAGGGGGAGGGTAATCTAATCACGCGGCTGAAATTCAGGATCCCGCGACACCCGATGATAGGCCCCGCGAGGGTGAAAACACGAGGAAACGCAATTGAAAGGTTACACGATCGCTCGATCGAGGGGGTGGGTTATATAGGAAAGGCTGCTCGACAAAGCGTAATCGCACCCTCAAAAGGATGCCTTCGGTTGTACCTACGATATCTAAAAGTGCGCACGTGTACGCGCGACGAATAGATCGATCCCACCTTTCCTTTTTCCCGTCTCCCCAATTATTTTCTTTCTCGCGAGTGAGAGACCGAAAAGATCGATCGATTGCTCGAAAAAGCGATTCTGAAATCAAAAACGCGCGAACGATACAAAAGCTGATGCTAGGCAACTGCAATTAACAATGGCTGTAAATTGTCAATACGAAGACGAAAGGAAAGGATGGAACATCTTAATAACATTTTTTGAGACAAGGAACAACCGTAGCTGTTTACAGTTCGACTCGAACGCGATTCTTATTCATTAGCCACGCGTGTTGAGCGCCGCTCGTTGGGGTCACCCAACAATGGATCCTCGAGAACGATTCTCAGACCTGAATTCCCAGGCTCCCGTGGTATCCCGTCTCTTCGTTCTAGCGTGAAATAAGTCTGGGACCTCGCCGCTCCGACTATTTGCACTTAGCAACTAGTGGCAACCTCAAGGTGCTCTCAAACTGAAATACCGCCGTTCCTCCATCGAGTGCCTTTTGCGCGGTGGGCCAATGCATACACGTTTCGAACCTTTTCCACGCGGATGTCGGTTGGACGGATCGTCTCTGATAAAAATGAATAATTTCCATGCAAGAAGAGATGGGACAATTTGTGCATTGGCGGCCCTGTTCCACCAGAGATAATTGTTCGACCGGGTTGTTTTAACCGGGTTACGTACTCAACGTGGAAACAACAGCGGCGCGCCACTTGTTCACAAAACGCGCGCGTATAAATATTAACGATTGCATCTATGATAATTTATGGGGAACTAATGCAAGCCAATTAAACTTATCTATTTTGGCTAACGTTATTGACCATCGTGTATTCGTTACCACTAATTACGCGATATTCCCATACCGAAATATAATTAATTATGCCCCAAATGGTTCTAATGAAATTCTTCCACAAATAACCGAGATTCACGCACACAATATTTCGAGTTAATCGATAATTGTTGCTATCCCAAAAATGCTTCTTTATTATCCACCAGGTGTATATCCACCTAATCCTACATCGAATCCATATCCAATCGACGTTTGTTAAGCGAATTATTAAAAAGCAAAGATCATGTCTGCCAAAAGGAAAAACGGAAAAACCCTGGACGACGATTTCGTTTCGTTCGTCGGAAAAGCGGAGACCGTTGGAAGCATCGCTGGGGTCGTTTAGGATCGTAGTTGGCGAAACGAGGCGAGGCGAAATTTCGAGGAAACGGCAGGATGGGGAGGAAGGGGTTGTGCGGGAGGGGAAGGAAGGATCGCGGACAGTGGCGGCCGTCTCTGTTTACAAGATGAGCATCGCTGGTTGTAAATCATGGCGCGGGATGGGCGCGGGCGCTCACGAGGGATGAGATGCAAGAAGAGGAATGTGGGCAGAGGTAAGGGGAGGGCAGAGGGCAGGCAAGTCTGTTGGGAAATAAGGAGGCAAAGTTAAGCTCTCATACCATCCAGCCGCTTCTTGCCCCTCGGCAAATAGCTATGTAACCCTACCATATCCCATCCCTATCGCGCTAACGTTACATCCGTTCCAGCTAACGTGACGAAGCCACCCCCTCTGGGTGACGTAACCGCCATCGTTTATCTATTTCCCTTATACCCACCACGCTGCGCCAGATAGTTACGGCTTGTCCTTGCTACGTGAAACGCGGGGGATACATCTTCTAATCGTTGGTCGGGAACGGAGGTAATTCGTGGATTGATTCTTGGTTTCGACCAATCGTTTATCGGTCGTTGATGTTCACCGGCCAACAATAAATAAGATGTAAATGGATTTTGGACGAATATATTTAATAATACGTAATGAGCGCCTGCTTACGAAGAAGAAACAAATAGGTGGTTGGCAATAACGTAACGATAATGATAAAACCACGAATAAAATTTCAATTGATGAACTTTAAATTCTGTAATCGTTTGCAAGTCGTTGGACGAAAATGGATGGGGGATTCATTTGAAGAGAGAATTTGAGAACTTTGAAAAAATGCTCCGCGCGTGTACCGGTGTTAAACATTAGCCAGTGCCAGATTTATCCGACTCATATACCGCGGTTTCGCAAAAGAAAGAAAAAGAAAAAACGTTTCAGACATTAAAGTAGCGCGTACGTGCTCCTTTTCCCGTGGCGACAATTTCCGAAAATTCTGCCGGTATACGCCGGGTCAGGTGCTTCAGCATCCGCATATGGCGAGCGGGGGTGGAAAAAAATAATATCGCCATCGAGACTTTTCGCCTCGCACGACCCCCACCTAAATTTAGATAAAGTATTGCCACATTGCGGCGGATAAACAATATTCCGGGCGGATATAAACAATAATAGGATGTAAATTGAAATTAATCGGGGCGATAATAAATCGTATCGAGGTCGAATATTGTTAATATCGTTACTCGTGGAAGGAAAAAAGCAGAAAAAAAAAAAAAAAAAGAAAAAAAGAAAGAAAGAAAAATATATACACGCGATATTTATTCGCTCGCGTGTGAGCAATGTTTCGGAATTATAAAATATAAACGAGCGAGATCGTATGTATTATTTATCGGTTTTCGAAATATTGGTCCCAAAAATCGATAAGAGTCTTGTATAATTTATCAGGTTTCCCCCGAATTAATCTTGTTATCGAGTAACGTTTATTAGCGGTGGAATTTAAAGCGTTACGTGGTAAGTAAAAAAAAAAAGGATTAAAAATCGCGCAAAAAGTTGAAAAAAAAAATTGGAGAGATCGATCGTTATGCAAAAATAAATATATATATACATATACATATTTGGCAACGTGGACTCCTCGAATATCAGTCGACCGCTTTTCAGATTCCACGCTCATCTCATTCACATTCCGCGCTATCGCGGCGGTGTTACAGAAATATCTCCACTTTTCACCGTAACATCCCACTAAATATTTCACTTTCGTACATTAGAAACAGTAAAGTCCCCCTAGAGATATTTTATGACAAGGGGAGATACGGTGTCCTCCGGAAACCGTTTAAATCGTTCCCGTGGCGTGACGAGAATATGACGAATATCAGATTATCAGCGCGATATTCACAGTTCGCGTGAACGTTCGCAACGGGGGAAAAAAAAAAAAAAAAAAAAAAAAAAAAGAAAAATCTCCAATAAAAATCGTCGAGATATAAACGTCTCGTTTATACTCGGGAACGGGAGCAGCGGCACCACGGCCCCCTTCTTGTCGACGGGGATACGACACGGGGCCGGCGAAAACCTGACAACGGGAGGATCTTATCTCGCGCGGAAACGTTTCCATTCTTCGAAATCTTATTTAGGGGCGGTGATACGATTCTTGCCGCAATATCTCGTTCGCCACGAATCGTGGATTTAACGCGCGGAAAACGGATCCGAAATTGCATCGTAGTCGCACCGGGCCACGAGCAGGAGAGGCGTCCCTTTGTCATCTCCTCCGCCGAATATTTGCGCGTTAATCCGATTAAGCAAGTCGCTTCGAAAGGAACGAAGCTCTCTCTCTCTCTCTCTCTTTCTGTCTGTCGAGTGGAATCGATGCCACCGAGAGGGTGAAGGGAGCAAAATGCTTGGAAATAGTTGTGAAGATAGTCAGGAAAGATTGAATGAAACGGAAGAGGGGACGAACGAGGGGAGACTAACCAGAAGCGACATCGAAAGTGTCGTGTACAGGGGGTTGAAACTCGACACTTTTTCTTCTTTTTTCTTTCACTCCGTTCTCTTTGGATTTCGTTTTTCGGAGCAAGTTTTTGGGGCTCGCCGTTTCAAACTTGAACAGTCTGTTTATAATTTCACGTACGTAATGCACATTGGCATATTAAATACGCCATTACTAGAAATCCAGTCAAACAGTATCCTCGTGGATGGTCGTTGGACCGTTGCCACACGCCGCTTATTCATACACAAAAATGCAGAAATACGCGCATACCCGATAATAGCCGACAAAACATCCTGTTTACGAATCTAAACCAACTACGCGTAGTATTTTTGATATCTAAAACGGCATCGTTGGAAATGGAGACTCTCCCTCCTCCCCTCTACCCTATCTGGTAGTTAGGAGAAATAACTGCGCGACGAGTGGAAACGAACCTCTTTTCCAAAGAGGATTGGGGTTGCGTTGCTTGTGTTCCAAGCTGCGCCTCCTCGCGAGTTTGACGATCGTCTGGTGTCGTCTCATTTGACACGGCTATAGACTTTGGCGAGCGTGCATGTACGCGCGAATTCACGACATCCCCTGACGGTGGCGTAACTTCTATCGCTTGCATGTGCTCTGTGTAACGCTAGAACGCGGCGAGGGGGAGAGAGAGAGAGAGAGAGAAAAGAAAAAAGAAGAGGAAAAAAAAATACGTGTGAAATATTTTACAGACCTGAATTTCACAAGCTAGCGCCGGGTCGAGCCCGGCCTGGTCTTTGATTGCCATAGAAGTGCGCGTCGAGTGCATTGTGAGACCAGTGGCGCAGCGTAAACAGCCGGCGGCCAGTCGACGGAAACGTTTGAGGGATCCTTTGTGAAAAATTACACACCGCCATCGATATTTTCGAGTTAGGCTGCGAAAAACCTACGCGCGTTCGCATATCCGCTCGTATCCATGTTTATTTCCTTCCTCGAATATTGATTCTGTCAAAAAACCAATCTTAATATCGAGAAGGGGCGCGCGGGCGCGTGTATTTCGTTCGATGATTCGTTTTATCCCCCCTTTTTTTTTTGTTTGACAAACTGTTTCTTCGATAATAATTGGTCGAACAGATCGAAAGTAGTCCGATTTTACCTAGGAGGAACTCGAAGCGCACCGCTTCGGTGACACGGTATGATGCCGGAGAAGAGCAGTTAGGGGTGCAATAGTTTCGCGGTGTCCGATTATCAAAGGGCTGTAAACCGATCCACGGGACCCACGAGGAAGGATCCGGTTACCCTGATATTAAATTCTCCTTTAAAACCTTACGCCTCCTGCGCGTCCCACCTAACCACCACGATATTATCTCGAATCCCTTTATCGAATATTAAAACGTACGTACGTATATGATGATATTTTGAAAGGAGAGAAGAAACACCGACACGAGAAAAGAACGATTCTTTATTTCCCTCCCTCCTTCAACCTTTTGCAAACGGTACACGAAGATCCTTATAAACGGGTGCAAATGAAGCATGATTTATTCGCATGACAGAGGAGAACAAGAGAGGAGATTACGTCGTAATTTGGCCAACTTTTACCGCGTCGTCTAACAACTCTTCCGTTTCCGTGCTGACTCGCGCTGGAATCCGAGAGACCGTGCATTAATTTCACGTGTAAAAATAATGATGGCGTGCCCTCTTTGGGATAGGAATTTGGAAAATAAGGAGGGGTAGATCCGCTAGGAGGGGTGGAGGAGCGAGAAAGGATGACGGAGGAAAGGACAAGGCACGCTCGCCGCATTACTTTGTACAAATAACGCACGCCGCTGTAATTTGCAAAATTCCCGTTATTTTACATTTTAAACTAGAAAATAAAACGGCCTGGCTGGCGGCTGCTTATCCGCTCCACGGGATCTCGATGCTATCGCCTCCAGTCACGCTTACCCAAGCCGACCCGACTGAAAATTACTGTACTGCCTTACGTAGCGTGAGGATTATTTTTTTTTCTCTCCTCTCTCTCTTTCTCTCTTTTCTTTTTTCCCTCCACCCTGCTACGCACGCCACCCTCTCACCATTTCCGCGTTCGATCTCCAACGCTGGAACACGAACGTACGGGAATAGATAGGCGTGGAATGAGCTATAACGTATCCGCGCGAAAATTCGAAATTTTATCAACCAAACTCTGGAAGATTTCCAACCTTATCAACGTAGGGGCGTAGCGGTGCTCGATTCCGTGCCGAAAAAGCGAACGCTGGCGTCATCTTGCGGCCGTGCCTCGAACTACGAACGTTTTCCCCCTTCGTCGGAGGGGCTTGAGGGGCGATCTCGCGCCTGCCTCGGTGGGGATGCCGGAGCTCGAAGTGGGGGCGGAGTGTACAAGTCCATGTTACACTCGTCGAAACCTTGCACTTGGTCGAACGAACGAACGAACGAACCAAGTGATCGAGTTTTATAGGGAATAAGATAAAGTGGAAATTTTGATTAATATTATCGTTTATAAATGTTTTAAACGATATTTCTACGTTTATGTATAACGGATAACGTAAATTAGAGGATTATATAGCTAGAGGCGAAAAAAATAACATGCGTGATATGATGAATTACACGATCGTTGTGGAAATATTGTGGAAAAATTCGTGTTAATTAAAATGGTGAGAATAATAACAATTCGCCACGAATAATTTTAATATATATATATATATATACTCTTCTTATTGAATATTGAACTTTATGAACGAATATAATTTATCATACAATAATTTCTAATCGCCGTATCATAAAATTATAAAATTAACGCTTTAACGCGTTACTTATCGCCGTGATAAAATTAACGTTCGATTTTGTCGGTGAAAAAAAATTCGCCTCGTGCAGAATGGGCTAACTACCGGTCTCCCCACCACGGGGAAGAAAGAGACGGTGGGGGTGAATCGATACAGCTACGATACAACGAGTAAAGTCTCGAAACTCGAAATAGGAATGCGCACGCACCCCCTTCTATCGGCGCTCTATCGAGCCTTGAAACAATGTAACAGCGAGGGAATCATTTCGTCGCGAAGAGGTGACTCTTTCGACTCTATTCGCGACACGTATACATTTTCTTCACTGTTAAACAGGCAGAGAGAGAGAGAGAGAGAGAGAGACGTCTAATTTCCGACTGGCTCGTAAGTGTTCCAATCCGGATTCCCCGCCACGTTAAACGGGGGTGCTAAACCAAGTGTCGTAGCTGCTAAGACGTAGTAGTGGTATACTATAGCTTCTTTGCATAGTTACATACTCATTCACGAATTCGGTTTCATTCACAACAAACGGGAGAATATAACGTGAATATAATGTTACGATTTATGATAACGATACATTTCTCCAATTCTCTCTCCGATATTATCGCCGAGTGTAAATTGTACCCGTTATTCGACTCATTCGTATCTCGTTCCTTTCTCTCTTGGAATATATATATATATATATATAGAAGTCTGGAAATTTCTATTCCGAAACTACCTTTGTGTTCCTTTTAAAGATTAAACACGATACCGGCCGAACAGGAGAAAATTTGTCGCACGTTTATACATTATTCCTGTGTATTTATTCCTTTCCAGTGTTTAGAAAACGTTTCTCTAAGGACTCGTAGTCGACACTTGGAACAGCAAGCGCTACGTTTCCATTTTCATGCATGGTACATGATTCGAGCGAAACAAATAGGTGGGTTCTTCTAAATTTTTCTGTCAAACTATATATACATATATATATATACGTATAGAAGAAATTAATTGCTCGTTTAAATCCTTTCTCTTTCTAACTCTCCGATTTCCTCCGTTTCTTCTTTCTTTGTTTAACACGTATCCTCGTTGTTCTACTATTTGAATAATTTGTGCGTACAATCACGTAGTACGATCGATCCGTGTTTAAAATTTTTTTTTTAAAAAGAGTTAAGATCGTTATATACCAATAAATATCTAATAGAAACTTTTCATAGGGAACAAATTAACAAGAAAGGATCGTTTCATCTATTCGATCAATATCCAACGAATTATTTAAACGATATATAAAAATTTCGTATACTTTTACTTTCTAATGATCATACTACCTGAACATGCATTGAAGTCACAAAACCTCACTTCGTACACCAAACTTAAAACGTACAACGATAAGAAAATTTATAGAAAGGATATACACATGTCACGTTAGAATTACATCCACACGTCAAATATCACATACAATTAGAACAAGAAATTTACACAAACGCGTATATTAATGCGAACCACGCAGAAACATCGCCTACAAATTTTCAAATCGACAAAACCAATCCAAAAAAAAAAAAAAAACAAAAAGAAAAAAAGGAAAGATCATAAAGATCATCTTCGATCCAACCTCCTTTCGAACAAACAAACATTAAACGCTCTCATCAAACGCCACTCCTGTCGAAAGCGAGAATCCCTTGGAGATGCGCGTCCAAAACGCACAATTCGAAATCGTTGCGGATTTCTGGGGGAACGAAAGGAAACTGCAGACAATCGGCGAGGTCCCCCGGGGAGCCGTGAAAAAGCCAACCCCGCTCGAACCCTGGCCGGTTTCTCTTGAAGCTTCGGCTCGACAACTTGGAGAATTTTCACCATTTTCTCGAGTCACGAAGAACGTGGGGAGGAATGGATGAAAACGAGGATATCGATCGGATTGCGTGGACGATCGATCGACGACTTTTCGCGGGGGCAGGGACTGTAAAAGGGAGGGAGGGGTGTATACCTATGGGGAGCATAGCACATCGTACGCGCGGTATGTTGAAGGGGTGAGAGACAGATTAATGTGACCCCGTCACCGTTCGAACAAAGCTTCGCACAATGGCCGCACACCGGGGACACTGGACGGCTGGATTGCGGGGGTTGTGATGTTTAGAGGAGGGAGGAAGGGGGCCCGGAGGCACAGAAGGAAGGGGGCTTGACTGCGCTGGATATATTACCCGCCACTCGCGGCTATCACCAATGAGATTCAATGCGCGATCACGTACGTCCGCCACGCAAAAGTGTTGTCCGTTTCGCGTCTCTATTCCACTCTTTAATTTGGTTTCTCTTTTTTTTGGGGAGGAACTTCTTATCATTGTGTTTGAAATCGTGAAACATGGGATTACAAATTTTTTAAATCGCGCCTAGATTGCATTGGATAGTTTCATTGATTCTCGCGTTTGAAAAATACTATTCGCTTGGCAATTTGTGTTTAAAGCCTCTTTCAAACTCCTTGATACGTGATTTATTGGTTCATTTTTTGGAGGGGAGGGAAAAATTCAAGCTCGTCACTTCGCGCTTCGTTGTTCTCAGATCGTTTCGTCGAGGTGAATTCGAACAATCTTCAATTCGGATCTATCTAAATCTATCCATAGATTTTCACACCTTCCGTTCGCGTCTCTCGTTTGTTTCCTCGTCGATCGATTTCCATGTTGTTCAACTTTCCACCACGTTATCGTTTACAATTTTTCCAAAATCATTCTTTCGAGAGAAAAATTTGACCGAAATTTAAAAAACGTTATTCTATTTCATATAAGGACGATCGAATAATTTTTCTTTTTTTTTTTTTTTCGCATTCTTTGTATTCGTACGATGTATGCGTGTCAATTTATCATTTCGTATCGAATATTCGACACCGATCCTTTCTACACACAGGTTTCGTATCACCGCGTAGATTTCGGTGGGAAAATATATTAGAAATTGGAACGTTGGTCGAGGCACGACGGGGATGATCTTTTAATGCTTGATTATATTCACGGTATGATAGTTTTCCGGTTCGTAGATTTTTCGATTGCACGGAAATTCTATAAACATTTGACTGGGAGAGGGGGATGGGGTGACCACACCTCTAGAGGGTGGGTTCCACTGCGCGCGCACGGGTAACCTTCGTTCCTATCAGAGATTCGTTTCCTATATTTGCTCACACTCGGCTAGTCGCCAGTCGCACTGCGAGACCACTGCGAACAATCTCGCTTGGAAAAATACTCGCGTTTAAACATTCTTCATAACTGGAAGTGGGTGAAGAAATTTTAAACGTTGCTTCGTCCTTCGAGAATAAAATCTTTCTCCGCTCAATTTCAAACTTGGGAAAAATCCTCCCCTTCACGATCTCTTCGGTCTCGAACGAATAGGAAAGGACGATAACGCGGCGATACCTAGGAGAAACAACAAAACGAGCACTCGTCCTCCTCGTTTCCCGAGGAGATCCGGCCGCCTCCTCGTGGATCGATATATCCCCGGCCGTAATCGTTTTTTCACGGGAAGATAAAGGGGACAGGGCCGTGTGTACAGGGTCTGTATTTTCACCAGGGAGGCTCCATTAAATCACTGGAAAATCTGTTCCACCGTGAGTGCCATGGCTGCCACGCCGCTCCGGAATAAAGAGGGGCTTATTATAAGCGACGGTAATTCTCGAATAAATAACCGCACGAAGGAAAGGGATCGTTGAAGAGGAGGAGGAAGGAGGAGGAGGAGGAGGAAGAAGGTGAAGCGGAAAGAGAAGTTGGGGGAGGAGGGGAGGGGAGGAAGTCAGTCGGTGGAGACGAAGGAAAAGGAAAGGCAGGGTCGTAGGTGGCTGATTTATTTCGGCGCCGCAAAGATCTGGATCCGCGTACGTGCCCCGTGCCTCAAATTACCAACTTATAAACTCTCCTTCATCCCCTTTCCCCCTCATTTTCTCCACCGTTCCACCCCCCTCCCTCTTCTCGATCCTCCATCGCGCCCCTTTCTCTCTTTCTCTCTCTCTTCTCTCTCATTCTCTCGAGACAGGATCGTCTATACGGATCGGCCATTCGTATACTCATTGGTCGCAAGGACTTGGTCGCGACGAATTGAGAAAGGTCTGATAACCCGGTCTGATATTTATAGAATAGAACTCCTGCCTACCTTACTGCCTCTGATCATCGTGAGTCGACGATTTATCGACGCTCCCCGGAAACGTCTCTTACCTGAAAGCAGATTAACTCACGATTAGATCGTTGAAAGCCCCCTATACGAGCACGGGGGGTGGGGAGGGGGAGGGGACAGGCACGCGGTTCATTTCCGAGATATTCGATATTCAACGAACCTTTTCAACGAGAGTAAGTTAAGTAGATTGAGTTAAGTGGAAACGTAACGATTTTACGAATTGTTGCGTAGGTGGTGGAAGTAGACGCGTCCTTTTTCTTTTTATATCCGTATCAATTATCGATTATCTCGAGCGGATCGTCCACGTTTTATTTCAGCAAGATCGATATTTCGTTTCGTAGAGCGGTTAGCGCAACTTGACGAATCTTAATCAAGTCGGGATTCGAAAGGGGGGAAAGAAAGGGGCAACGAAAGGACGGAGGGAGGCGACATCTCGAAGAACAAGTCGAGCAAAATCGAAGTTTTTCTTTTTCTCTCTCTCTCTTTCTCCGGCTCTCCCTCTCCCTTTTTTTGGCAGCGTTAGCACATTTAATTTATCCGACGATAATGGGGTGACGGACGATATAGCGAACAGGAGAAAAACGACGAGCGGGCGAGGGACAGAGTCCCTTATTAAAATTCATTAATTTCGTCCATCTATGAAAGTTTCATTTTCATGCAAATCCGAGGAATAATCCGACGGAAAAAGAACGAAATCGGATGACTTTGGAAGAGTTGCTCTCGTCTCGTCTGGAAAAATTTGTTGCCTGCCTGCGGAGACAAACAGAGTGAAACTGCACGCGATTAGCATATTTTAAAATTGCCACGATACATTCTACATTACAATCCGAGCAACGTAATCATCGATCGTTGATTAACCCATTCGAAAAAATTACCCATTAAAATCTCGTATCCCCGAAATTGTTTCTTCGTTATCTGTTGCACGGCTCCGGTAACCGCTCAAACCAATCTCCATTCCCGGTGGGACGTTACTAAATCAAGCGGGCCGACCACGAATTAATAACCCGTAAACTGTGCCTGGTATTAATTCGTTTAAACGGTAAATACATCGAAACACGGGGACACGCTCGATCAAATTTGATCCGTGGTAGGATCTGCCCCCCCCCCCTCTCTCTCTCTCTCTCTCTCCCTCTGTCGGTACAAATGGACGTGACAGAAATCTGGCGCGCGGCGTGCAATGAGCGATCACGTGCTCCCAGAGGTGGTAACCTCAGAAGGAGCGAAATTTTCCGACCGACAGCCACGTCAAAGCGATTTGTCGTCGGGCTTCCGGAGAGAAATGCGAGCCGCTTCCCCTGTCCGTAGACGAAACGACCATTTCCTATGTCTCGAGAGTCGGCGGCCCTCCCTCCGCTTCCGCCCAACCCAACTTCCACTGTTCCTCGCACCACCGACACGCTATCTATCGGTTGTTATTTATTTAGAACGAGCGGATGAATGGTGGCCTCTCGATACCGAGCGGACCGATCGCTTTTTCCATCATGTATGTATGTATATATATATATATACACGTACGCCGCAGGTGAGGGTTTATCGCGTTCATGCAACATTAGGCTTCAACGTTATTCACCGGCTACGCCTCTCCTTCTTTCGCCTCTGCGCTTTAAGCGTTAACATATTTCTCGAGGCCAATCACCGCCATTTCGAATAGGCGAATCTGGTTTATTTGTTTACGCGTCTCGAGAGAATGGCGGGAAGTATTTGGCGCGAGTAATGTAGTAGCCAATTGTAGCGGTGTTAACGGTTGAACTTTTAAGTCATTGTTTTCGCCCCCGTGGATGTTAATTTAACCGAGGAAAGGTTTATGGTGGATCGTTGCATCAGATAGGCGCGATAAATGAGAACGTGTTTATGTACGTTTCGCAAGAAGAAGGAAGGGAGGAACTCTATTTCTCAAGTTAAGTATCTACAACGGTGTTTCTTAAGGAGGGAGTGTTTCCAATAAAAACTTTTCAAGCTAGGTTCGCAATAACAGTCTAACAAACTGAAGTGGAAATAATTAATTAATTACGACGTATAAAAAGATATAACGTTACATTCGTGTTAAAAACTCGATTAAAATTAGGCAAACTTTGAACCGTTATTAACTTTGGAACCGTGCTTTCTAAAACGCTTTCCGATTTTTCACGATACGGAATAATTTTCACATATCTTTGTCGGATCGCGCCTAGTCTCACCAATCCCAAGTTCCACAACTGCTAGAAATAGTACGCACGAGAAAATATAGGTCACGAGCTCATTCATGATCTCTCACTCTCTCTATAAGCGCATGGAACGAAGCTTCAACTCTCTTCGTATCTTGGCAACCGATTGAAATATTGGAACAAAACAAAAAAAGAACTTCCTCCATTTTCCGTCTTGATGATCACCCACGAAAAATTTAAATTCCCCTTCGAAACCAAATTTGATTTTTAACCCCGCTTTTACATAACACGATTCGTTTACCTAATTCGTTCGAAATTTCAAGAAAGGGATCGTCCACACAAATATTTCACTCTACTTTTTCCGTTCAGAAAATTAGCTCGTCTTGCTTCGAGTGAAAGAGATCGCGTCGAACAGTCTCCTTCTTTCAACTGGATCGATGTTAATACAAACAAGACTTCCGGATGTTTGCGCGTTATTTCGTCATTAAGCTCTCTCTCTCTCTCTCTCTCTCTCTCTCTCTCTCGAAAGGCCGAGGGGTGCGATCAAAGCTCGCAGTGGCGAAATGCAATTTGGTTTGCATATTTCGCGCTGCGATCGATTCTTGGCGCGGCACGTTCATCCGCTCGCTTTCTGCTTCGACGATTATGTTAATACTGGTAACGAAGGTAACACATCACATCTCGATGATTCTATATATATATATATATTTCTCCTTTAACGCTTTCTCTCCTTTCCCTCTCCCCCTCTTTATTCTTCGACGACGTCTCGTCTACGGGGGGCATAAAAATATGCGGGCCTTCGAGAACCGGCATCGAGTTCACTGCATAATCACGAAGTCAATGAGCGCGAACGAGGTAACCATGCGAGAAAGGAGAGCGGGGAGGGGAAAAAAATTTATGATCCCGTGTATCGGCGGCCACTCGATACCGCTCCGTGATTCTTCCTCCTCCTCCTCCTCCTCCTCCTCCACGTGGATCAACCGTTTTTGTTTAAATTACGAGCTCGGATCGGATTTATGAGACGATCTGATTTGTCTGGCGGACGTGGAAGATAAATCTTTCCGGAGAGCGATAATTTTCCCCCCATAGATTGTGCGTAGCTATTGTATTGTAGAAACTTTTTTGCCGCTATTCAAAAATTATTACGAATTCGGTGTTATTCAATATGATTATTGGACCGGGGCCACACGATATATTATGCGCGATTTTTTTTTTTAAATATTTGATATTCAACGCGCTCTCTGTTTTATTATACGCGCGCATTTTATATCGTTATACATTTCGATATAATCTTCCCTGACGTAAAATATGCTTTTTGTCGCAAGCGAGAAGTGTTCGTTCCTATAAATTTCACCGTTCTTTGTTTGCGTCTCTTCCCGTTTCATTTTTCATAACTCGTACGTTAAAACGTTATAAATCATCCGCGTGCGTAAATTATGATATACTTGGTGAAAAAGAAGAAGAAGAAAAAAAAAAAGGGAAAAAAGGTAACCGAGAGAGAGACGTTTCCTCCGAAGAGGAAAATTTTTTGCGAGAGAAAAACGCAAAATCCGAGCGCTGCCTGGTGTTGTGCAAATGAATGAATTAGGGGGGGGGGGCGGTCGTTTAATCGGAGTAGAGATACCAGGATCTCATTAATTAATGGATTCGTTTATTGCGGATGGAGCATGGAATTTCAGCTAGATTTCCTAACGCTGGCCCCCGAAACGCGGTGAAATTTACTTGTCCGTGCATGTTTTATGACGGTATGCACCGAAGTATTCGCCCGTTAGTTGCAAATATTTACCTTGCCTCGGCCCGCTGCATTTACCGTTGTCCATGCTCAGCGCAGCACTGTTACCGATAACAGACCCCTTTCTGTTCCTCGCTCCTCTCAATTGTATTCAAGTATGCGAATCCGGTTTACACGCAAAAGGGGGCGCAAAAGAGCGAACGATTATCGTATCGTAAATAACGTTCGACAAAAATTCCACAATCCTTATTTCTTCTATATGGAAACATATTCCTTCCTATTAATTACGTTGATTCGAAACGAATTCGATCCTCTTCCCTCGTTTTTCCATCGAATTTAGAAGGTAAAGAAAAAGAAAGAAAGAAAGAAAGAAAGAAATGCTGGACAACCGAACAAGAGCGGAATGGGGAGTCGCGAGTACTTTTCGATTTCGAGGAAAAAGGGGGTGGTGGCGGGCAGAAGACGAAGGTCGATACAGCAGAGACTACGGTAACTCTTATCGCAAGGAAGCCGGCGGCGGAAGAAGAAACATCCCTCGTAAATATAGAAGGTATAAAAGCTACCCTTTTGATGGAGTGGGCTTTTAAGGGTCGGGCCGGTATCGGGCCGTTCGTTCACCGCACGATGACCAGGATCGAACGGTGGAGAGAGGGGGTGGACGTCGTGTGGACGTAGGATACCGAGCGTGCTTAACGACCATCGTTTTACGGGGGTTTCGTATTTTGTTTAAAATCTAACCGTAAAACGGCGATCACGAGTTTCATCGTATCCTCTCCTTATCGATACGAAACAACGAAGAGGGAGGAAAGGAGGATTAGAAAAGGCATTCTTGAAAATGAGTTTCCTTTCCCGAATGTGACGATTCAAGAAACAACGAGTTTAACGTTACAATGTCTTATTGTTCTCACGCAACGTCTGTTACGATGTATTCTTACGATCCTCTTCGATCTCTCCGCTGATGGAGAGCACGATCGAAATTCAGGAGGAAGCGTCACAAGGTATTCCCCGCTCAAACGTGGCACGTAAGGATACGATACAACCGGGGTGAACAACTTGTGTTTACTCGCGTGAATTCTCCCCGCTTACGAACGTTCGAAATTCGATCGAATCGAGCGAACTTCAACATCCCAATAATAATAATAATAATAATTTCCATATCCTCCCTTTTATCATACTGCGTGTACATACAGCTACGAGTAATCGGAATTTCTGTTCGAAATCGAAATTCACGCGGCCAGTTTCGAGGCGTAGCTCGAATCGTGCTTGATCGAATACCATCCAACCTGTTTCAAACCTCGTTTCAATCATAAATTAGAGACAAATTCTCAACTTGTTTGGCAACAAAACTTTCCCCGTTTCTGCGGATCGGTTGTAGATCGTTCATCCAATATATATCTATATATACGCGAAGCGAAACAACAATTTCAACAACGTTAAATATCACGCGACGCGACGCGATAGGCAATCTTGGAGCGGTGCAAGGAAAATATTACGTTAATATCCCAGATGCATCGTAAACGTGACAGAGCGGGACGTATATCGAAGCAAGAACAGAGCAGACCAGGCCGGGCAAGACATTATATTTTTCGAAAGTAACCAGCCGCTCCCGGGGCTTACGGTGGCCATAAACCTGTTTTATTTCTGCGGAGCGGTTTTAAAATTCCACTCCTGAAATGGTGTGCGCGCAAAGTGGGGAAGAAGCGAGCGGAGACAACTCGAAGCCGAATGAACGTATGAACGTCGGTTGTAAAAAAAAAAAAAAATACAAACGCTGCTGTGCTCTGTGTTCCCGAGTAGAGGAGAAACTCGAGAGGTTACGAACGCTCGTACGTAAGGGGCCAATCGGCAAAAATTATTCAAACACCAGACGATCGTAAACGTAGCGTGGAAGGACTCGTGGAGGAGATTTGGAGGAGGGGTGGAGGTCGCCGATGGCGGAACGGTCGAATGCCGTTTCGGAGGATGTAGACACTCGATTCGAGTTATTTCCATTCCGCGAAACAGTGGAGTGGCCGCGTTCGAGGAGGAGGAGGAATACGAGAAATGGATGGTCTCGTTCGGTCCTTCCCCTTCGAGCGTTGGCGGCGTAAAACGAAGACGATAAAAATGAAATCGAGGATCGTGAGGCCCGTGTTAATTTTTCACGAATAAGAAGGGAGGGGGCGGGGGGGTTCAATTTGCCCCGCGTTCCGAATTAAAAAAGTTAATTCCACGTTCGTCGCGGAAGAAACGAGGGCAAACTGCTAACACGGTTAACTTGTTTTTAATCCGAAAGAGACCATTTTCGAATTTCAAAGAGAGCGTCCATCGCTCTCTCTTTCTTTTTTTTTGAACGACTTTGAAAAATTTATCCCGGAATCCTCCTCTCCCAGTTTTAAAAGGGCTTTAATTCGATGCCTCGTTTCTGGAAAAGTGTACCGGCAAAGTTCAAACACAAATTTTCCCTTTCGTCGTTTTCATCCCGGGATCATGTCTTCTCTACGTAGCACAAGTTTCTTTTTCATGCCGGAATAAAATAATTTAACTTTTTCCTTCCAATTATAATCCTTTGCAATTAATTTCCCAATTGAACAATTTTCCTTCTGCCATCGTGCAAACGAATGAAAGAGAATCGTCTTCAAGCCAGGAAACTTCAGCCAACATCCGTTGTTGCGTGAACGAAACGCGAGATCTCCCTTTCCCTCCATTATTATTACAACTTTCAATAATCGTGCCGGTTTATAAATTTGTCGATGGAAAAAAAGCCGGGAAACGTTGTCGCTTGACAAGTTTGCCACTCTTCCTGACCAATATTCCGTCACGAGCAACAATTCGAATACACAAGTTTCCAAAGTCGAGGACGGCCGATAAGTTCATCCTGTGAAGCGACCTGTACCACACCGCCCCTCCTTCGGTCATTTCGCAGTTTTCGCAGAGCGAGGGGACGCGAATGCGCTAAATAAATAAAGCGCGATGCAGGAAAGGGGAGGGTAGCCGAGACTCGAAAAGTAAACGAAAGAATCGCCGCCTGGATGCACCGGGAAGAACGGAGGGAAAGGGAAGGAAAGGAAGGAAACGAAAACCCCGCGGCGGGTCACTCGGGCCCGACTTTGCGAAATAAAAACTCGCTTTACGGCCAGCTTTTATTGCGGCCTCCGCGTTTCTTTTGTATCCCTTTTGTACCGCGCCACACTGGCTTTCAATCGGTTCAACGAATACATAGTTTACCAATGGTCTCCTCGGGAATACCGCGCTTCCCCCTTTTCTCTCTCTCTCTCTCTCTGTCTTCCTTCCTCTCTCTCTTTCCTCCCTTCTGACAACTTCTTCCATTCACCGCTCCTCTCTCTCGTCCCTTATTTCCTTCGTTCGTGTCGTCGCTCTTTATTCCTTCGTTGTTGTTTTATATATACCGAACTGGTAAACTGGAAAGAGAGAGAGAGAGAGAGAGAGAGAGAGAGAGGGAGGGAGGTGTTCTTAAACGAAGCCGAACTCCACCGCCATTCTTTGATTTCATCCTCCGCGCTTTCTTAACCCATCGCACGGAAGTAACTCGAATTCCGGGATTGTTCGAGGCAATTAAGTCTTATTGAAGTAATTAGATTGCCGTTTCCCTCCCCTCCCCGGGAGGGGAAACGAGCATAGGGGATTACGTTTCACGCGAAATTCCGCCGCGTGTTAATTATCGTCGAATAAAGAATTAATTTTTTTAATCATTCGATAGAAAAAAAAAAGAGAAAAGAATTTAACGCAAATTATCGAATCGACGAGAGGAGATTTAATATTATTTTTTTGGGTGGAGGGAAAAAAATAGAGGAAAAATCGAGTATACGTTTTTACTTTTATTCGGATTATCGAGCAGAAATTAGTTCAGATGCACCTCGTCCGGAAGACGGGCGTCAAGGGTGAATTGGAACGCTCGCGAGACACTCGTTAGACGCGTTGGTAATTAAAATTTTCAGGGAAAATTAATCAGCGCGCACTTTGATTGAAACGATTAAATCCGCCCTGTTTTTATTAATAAAACTCGAATTCACGGAATTCCGTATAAATATCGAGACGACAATGCGGCAAGGAGAGATCGAACGATCTTCGAGTTTCTTCTCGTTCCGGTCTCGATCGATACGTTTCGATCGGGCGAAGATTAATTCGTCATGGTTAATTTGGCAATTAATTTGCCAGGAGGAAAAGTGGTTCTTACGTCAAGTTGAAGGAGGGCCTGTCAAGAACACTGATTGAAATGTAGGGTAGAAAAGCCTCGGGCTGGGATGGAATCGAGGGTGGGATATCGGGTCGGGCAAAAGTGTGAGTGAGTTCAAAATGGCCAACGATACGATACACGCCGCGTAAAAAACGAAACTCTGCTCGTTTACTCTCATTTACTTTCACCCTCCCTCCTCGTTCATTTCCTCGTCATTTTCTCTCGAAGTGTCGTGTTTTCGCGCGAGGAACAGAAAATCGAGATTTTCGTTTCCCGCGGATTTCGATGCTTCCTTCCTTCCGTGACTTTTTCTCGATGTAATAAACGAGCCGGTGCTCGCCGCGCAATTAAACCGTGCACACGTATACGTGGCATATATGCGGCGAGCACACTCGAGGCGCGGCGCGCAGGCAGAGCCCGTTTGTTTTGGAAATTGCGTTAATTTGCCAGGCGCGGACCGGCTGATTTTGTGAGTGACGTCGCAATCACTGCGCAATCACCGGAAACGAACGAATCGCGGAGGCGAACCACCCACCGTGCCGGTTATGTATACGATCGCGCGATTTAACGATCGAATTCTTGGGATAGCTACGTCGCGGAACAAAGGATATCATCCCCGCCTGGTCGAAGGTAAATCCTAATAAATAGATAGGATAGATAGATAGACGCTTTTTAACGCGCGATTAACGCGCGTGTCCGTCTGATGGCTCAGCTCATGTAAATTGATATTAGGGTAGGGTAAATTGTATTCTCGAGGTAGGATTAGATTACTGTGAAAAAAAGTGGACGCGTCTGTCGAAGATTGTTTGCCGGACGAGCGGGTCTAGTAATTAGCATTTTCGATACGTCAAGTCTTGTGAATATATTATCTCGCGTGAAAACATGGTTGTAATTACAATGGCGTGAGTAAAGAGTGGGTTGTAATAACACGGGGATATGGTAAAATCTAGAGTGTCATCCCGGCCAATTAATCATCTATTAATTGGCAAGAAAAGGTGTTTGTCATCCCGTGAAATTACTTGATCTTGAAGAGAGCAGACTGTTGCCAAGTTAAACGCCGTTGCTCATTATTTATAATTAATTAAGGATCCCATCCCTTTGCGGATGAATCATCGCGGCTTGTAACACAGTACATTCTTCCATTCTTCCATTATCCTCGCGTGTGGCCACGATGTAAATAGGATTTAATTATTTATTACGTTGTTATTATCTGTATCCCGGAAAGGGGAGAAAGCTTTGAGAATGTAACACGCGAAGAGGTGGATCGAAATTCACGTGTTATTATATCGCGGATAAAATTATTCCGTGTAAGGAATCAACGTTGAATGCTTCTAATTCCAAATGCAAGTCGCAGCTGTAACGAAAAGGGGGAGAAGAAAAAAGAAGGTATCTCCATGCTTACCGTGAAAAATTCTTCTCTCACGAAAATTGCGCAATTGGGCGCAGCGAAGGTTTTAAAAATTACTACTACTCCAGCTACTCTAATCTAGCTCAAATGCTGTCAAAAAAAGAAGAAATAAAACAGACCATTCGTTGTACAATCAATCGAAGCATAATTTGAAATTTGAATCTCTACTGTACTAAATCCTTTTTTTTTTTTTTTTTTTTTTTTTATAACAACTGTATATCCTGCTATAATAACGAGCAAATGACCAGATAGTTTCGAGCTACGATACGTGTGCGTCGCGGTTACATAAAGTAACTAAAGTGTAATCGAATCTGGTATGAATTTCTCGGTAGAGAATCGAGAGAACATCTAGGTTTCAGCTGCGGCATATAAATCGCAAGGGAAATTTATTTACCTTAGCAGAAAGTTCGGCGTGCAAAATGCGAGCACCGTGTTAAATGCAAAACAGCAGAGCGGGTTCTCGTAACAAGTGACATAATAAGAATTAATTCGCTTCAACACGACGTACAGCGGTACGTTCTTGTAATCAATGTACGTACGTACGTACGCTCGTGTCAACGTTTCTATAGGTTTAATTTGATTAAAAAATGTGTAAACTTGGTCAGGAGGAGGAGGGGGAGGAAGCGAATGGCGGTGTTATATAAATAAAAATTGGCATTGAGATAAATTTTTTTTTATCTATAAAAAGAAAAGAAAAAAAAAGAAGAAGAAGAAAAAGAAGAAAAGAGGAAGAAAATCGTGCGAGTTTAATAGAGGACAAAGAAATTGATGATCATGCGTGTCCGAATTATTATTGTTATTATTTTTTTTCGATACATCGTGCATATCGTGGAGCGGAAAGTGGAAGATCTAATGATCTAACAATAGATGCAGAGATACTAATTGTATACATTCGTGTGCCAAAAGTGAAGAGAAATCTCTAAAAATTGAGACGATCGGGCGAAAAAGCGATCTAATTTCGATGCATCCCAAATCTAATTAGTACACGGAATTGCCATTGGCAGTGAATAATTTATCACCCTCAACTGACAACCGCCGAATAATCCCAACTCGATGCATTATATACAAAACTTGATCGCTCAAATGACACTCACCGCGCAATCTAATTTATTATTTTCTCATCGTCTTCTTTCCTTTTTCCATCCCCTACTAAAACTTTGTCTACTCTGAAACTTTTTTTTTAATTAGAAACATCATCGTGTATTATTAAAATATCGTAAACACGTTGTTTGAGAATAAAATCAGAATGAATACAAATTTAACAAACTATATATATATATTCCAAATTCCAAAATTGCTATCGACGTAATCGTTTTATTATCATCAGATCATCATTCGTTTCAGAGATCAATGTTTTTTTTTTTTTTTTTTTTTCTACGAAAACACTCTACGAGATTCTCGAACACGATGAAAATAGAAAAGTTCGAGTGGACACGTGTAACTTATTTTTCAATTTGTACCGACCACCGGCTACCCTATCCGAGGGTATGGTTTTTGCGAAATCAATCACACGTTATTTGCTACCACATGTCCCCGCCGTTAGCCAGGGCAGACAGAAAGAGTGACGACAGACACGAGAGAGGGACACGGGGAAGGGGAACGAGAATGGGATTAGAAAAGGAGAGTTCCACTCATATCGGGTCTGAACACGCGTAAAATCCTGGGGTAAAAAGTCTAGTCAGATTTGTCAAAAGGTATAAGTGAACTGTACGAGGAGGAGCGTTTTTCTTTTTTTTTTTTTTAAGAGACGTGTATAAACACCGCGTGAATCGTAATATGAATGTTAAAAAAAAAAAAAAAAAAAAGAAAAAAAGAAAATAGAAAATAGTCGGACGCAAGAAACAATTTTACGTATAAACTCCATAGTCGGATCGATCGATGGAGCGGGGAAAAATTTGGAATTTCGGGGGAAAAAAAATTGTTGGAATTGCAACAAGCGAATAAATAAATAAAAAAAAAAAAAGGAAAAAAAAACGAATTTGACGCGAAACAGACTCCCCGGCACATAATCGATACAGTGGAACAACGATAGTTTCTGTTCGTGCGGTCGTCATTGTTAGAATATCTTCAATATAAATAAAAAGTGTGCAACGTCGATGAAAGCTTTCCGGTTGAAAAAGTGCGCGCGATATTTGATGGTGCATTGCAACGGTGGGAAGCCAGTGGAAATCTAAAAGGCAGGGAGGGAGGGGGGGGAGAGGAGGGAAGGAGCGAAAAAACGGGGAAAAACGTTCGAAAAACAGCACGACTCTCTCTCTCTCTCTCTCTCTCTCTCTCATCCTCCATCCTGGCCTTTGTTAGCTCTAACATCGGGCTCGGTGTTATTTCAACTCTCTGTGTAAGATAAGATCTTCGACAGTTCGCTTCCTCAAAAGCTACTCGAAAGGCGCGCCCCGTATTTCGTTTCGTCTATGCTCGGATGGATCGTGCATTGTACCCTTAACTGCACGGACGTGTTTCAGGTTGAAAGAATCAAAGGGGAGGTTGCCGGGAGGCGGAGTTCTTCGGTTTAACCATCTCCGGCACCGGCAATTTACTTTGAAATCATTTACCCTGGAAGCAGTGATCCGGTGGAAAGAAAAGGGACAAGATGGAGGAAGGAGGGAGAGGGATCAAAGGGAAAGGGCGAGCCAGAGGGAAGAAAAGAAAAGGGTTGTGCAGCTTTCGAAAAATTACGCCGCTAAATTTCCGTGGCAACTATCATCGTTTAAACTCGATGAACGCGGATATTGCGAAACGAAGATGGAAGAAGAGAGGAGATCTCGTGGAGATCTCGAGGGAAAGCAGATTTCAAAATTTTTTTCAAAAGTTTTTATTACAGCTCTTTTTGTAAATAGAATTTATTTAATTAGCTCGACGCAACGATTATCGAAATGTTTCTCGCAAAGTTTTCCGCAAAATGAGCCGAAAAAGATCTAGCAGAGTGGCGAAATTTTCGAAATTTTTTCGAATTCATTACCGATTTCTTCATTGTTCGAGATCAAAGTTAAAGTTAATGATTCCCTTCACAGAGAATCTCTGATTATTTTCCAAGTACAGGAACGAGAATAGATTTAACGAGAGAGCTCGAGATGTACCAATAATAGTTTGCAATTATTGGCTTAGCCCGGAGCTAACTTTAGAATCATTTCAATATGCCTGGCAAATTGTTGCAGTTGTCATTCTTCTCTATTCGCTCGAGTTCTCCCACCCAATTTCTCAGTTTCATCCTCCTATCTCGGTTACCCGCGAATTTCCTTCCTCCCTCGTTTCCTTTCTTACGTCTCACCCTGTTACCAGTTAAACGACTTCTTCGTACCTTGCTAGTTGACGAAATTGAACCCTCTCCACCCCCTACAACTCGGTCTCGCTCGACCGATCCAGCTTCGCATCGCCACCGGGTGAACAAGCTTTGCCCAAGAAGAAATTATCCTTTTAATGGGGAGATCGAAGAAGCTCGCCTCGTCTAGCCACGCCTCGACGTCGTGCAAGTAACGACGTAACGCTTTGTGAGATGTTGATCCTAGGACAAAGATGATTCCAACTAACCCCTTAAAATATCTTCTTCTCGCCAATTTGAACGTGTCGAAGAGAGGGGAAATTCGTTTAGAAAATTCTCCATTTACCAACGTAAATCTCGTTGTAATCGCGTGCAAAATTATTTCTCACCGACGCTATATATACATACGTACGTAACTCGCAATACGCCAACGCCAAGATTCCAAGGATTATCCGTGGAACTGGAATAAAAGTAGGAATAAAGGTAGGAGGGGGAGGGAAAGGCGAGAAGATTAGCGGAATAAAATTCACCCGTCAGGGTGGATCTTGCTCGAATATCGTATCAGCAGGGCAAACAACTTAGCCGAGACGGGAAATCTTGGTGAGCGAGAAGATTCGAGAGAGACACGGAAACGAGGCACACGAAGGTGGTGGCTTTTGCCTTGAGATACGGCGATACATTCTCGGCCCCCGGTGGTCGTAGCATTAGGATTAACATTCGACCGAGCTAACTACCACCCAGCCAGACCAGGGATTCTCCGTTGAAATTTACGGTAACTCCGTGTTAAACGATAAAACCAACAGTGGGCTGCTTGCTTGCTTGCTTGCTACAAGAGAGAGAGAGAGAGAGAGAAGGAAATATGTACGCGTATCCATGTGTGTATGTATGTATTTGCATGACTGAGAGAGGGCTGGAAGGAGATATGGACGGAGGGGGGGGAGAGAGAGGGGAGAGAGAGAGAGACGGCGAGAAAGAAGGGACACGTCTCTTGTCTCTAGTATGTGCATACTGCAAGTATACTATACGCGAGAATGGTACGTATAGTAACGAGGCCCTCCATATTCATGGTGTACGACATACTCGCGCAAATTTAATCCACCTGCACACCCTTGTTCGCCCTCCCCCTCTCTCTTTCTCTCCTTCTTTCCAACCTTTCTTCTCTCTCTCTCTCTCTCTCTCTCTCTCTGTTTTGTCTGCTCCTCCACCCACCCCTTCCTGTCGTGTAATTTTGTACGTTCACCCTCTCTTTTCTTTCTCCCCGTTTACGCTCGTACCTGAACATCCCCTCCTCCCCGGCTCAGCCATCGACACGTTCGATTATGCACTGTCAATATTTACCGGTACCCACACAGTCAGTTCGATCAAGTATCTCCTCCTCCACGTTCAAGGTATCAAACATTGTGCCATTGGTTTACGTTTTCGTCTGGTTCGCGTAGTTTTTTTTCCCCCCTCTCTCTCTCTCTCTCTCTCTCTCTAAGGGGGTAATTTCTCGTTTCTTTTTTTCCTTTTTCTCTTCTTTTTATCAAGCCACGAATTATCAAGTTTCTTATCGATGATCGATTTCGTTTAATCGCTTGATTCAGTCTATCGAAACGATAAACGAGTTTTTCGCTCGCTTTGGAAAATATCGTTGGTGATATAGAGAGAGAGAGAGAGAGAGAGAGAGTCTCGTGAAGTTTCTCATGGATTTTAATCAACGACACTTTTCTTGTTTTTCCCTTCACGATCGAAACCGATTGTTTAATTTCAAAGGGAGAATGCGAAAGAAAGGACAATAATTTATCGGGGTTTCGTTTAATTGGAACGATCGGGGGAAAAAAAGGAAAGGGGGATATATAAGAAAGGATTTACACGAACACCGTAATATCAACACCTACGCGTGACCATTCTTCCTTCCCTCGCTTATCTATATTTCGAGGTCAAGCCACGAACGCGTAATTCTCAAGAATAACATCCCTCCTTCCCTCAATCCAAATAAGGAACGAATGTTGATAATTTTGCTCGACCATTGCCCGACCGAGATAAGCCTCGAACGAACAGCGCGTCGAGTTCGATCCCCTCGTTCGAAGGGAAACATGTAAACGGCATCGAACAAAATCGACGGGATTCCATGGAATTTGAATATTCGATAAATATATTGCAACGTGGCATTTGGACAAGACGAAATATTATTATGTTTGAGCAAGGCGTCGAAATGAATTCGTGGCCAGGTTTTCGCGTAAGAATAACAGTGGACGGACGGGCAAGGGCGTCGGGGATTTGTCTGGGACTATCTAGAATCAATTCAGTTATGGTAGCGAACCCCTCGAAGGTAACTCGGAGCGTAGGGAGCCTGAAACCCTTGGCCAACCCGGCCGACAGGCTGTGTCAATAGCTGATAGCATTAGCACCGCCTATTTCACGCTGCTCTCATATATTAAGGAAGCTTGCCTCGTTTATTACGCGATCTCGCGGCAAAGATCTTTCGTTCCTCGAGAGAAGGAGAGAAAGGAATCGTCCTTTCCACGTTCCCTTTTGAACATGATTTAAATAGGAAACGTTTCGTGAATTATCGTGGAAAGTATCGTGGAATTCTCGATCGTTGGCGGATCGAAATATAACGCGGGATATATAAAAATGCGAATATCCGAGGAGGTGGATAGAATCGTGGAAAATTGCCCCTTTTCTCGAATACGCCGGAAGCGGGAAAATATTTTCACGTTCCAACGAAACTTCGTCCCCTTCGTTCGAGCCACAGCGTGGAAAAAATCCAATTCGACGTGCCGATTTCACGACTTAACCTCTTAAACTTGCGCCAGAGGATATATTCATAACTCTTGCTCTCGTGGCGAGAGAAATGGTTCGAGAATACGCGTCACGATCGCGCTTTATCAATTCGTGTAAATAGGGATCGATACGGATAGGTGGGTTATCTACGATCTATAAATATTACATTCGAAGAAATCGAGAATAATTTTACCTACTTTTTTTTTTCTTTTTCCCCTCGCGAGCAAACGAATCTCATTATTACCGTATAAATTTACGTTTACGTTTACGCGTAACACGTTTTACACGTCGCAGAAACTCTCAAACCGTTCAAAGTTTTATAATATAGCGGGGTGATTGTCTCGAAAGCATGGATACTGCCATGGAAATCGTGGAAAGATGGTTCTTCTTAAGGGCCGAGGAATACTTAAGGGAGCTGCTCCGCTCCCTTGTTTTTCTTTTATTATTCTATAAAAATAAGACGCCCGGGACAGCAGCCGAATGACCATCCAGCTATCATCCAGGCTTCTCTCCTTTATCACTCATCGGTTTTAAGAGACTCTTCGAGTCTCGTTGTTGGGGCATTAAACTTAAAAACTTAACTCGAGTACCATTACCATAGCGAATGTTGCTCAAGTAGTTGCTCGTTCGCATAAACCGAATGTTCAACGTTGCCTTCAAACTTCACTCACCGCGACGAGAGTGAATTCTCTCGTCGAGTGAAAGCCTTTATCATAACAGGGGGGCAGGGCTCGTGTTCGTAAAATAAAATATCCTTCTAATATACTATAAACGGTTAAGAAACAACGAATCTGTTCGACGTAAGAATTCATTCTAAGATCCGTTTAACTTAAGTCAATAATTTCTATTAATTCTGCCGCGAAATAATTCACAATCCCCCTCCTTCCTCCCCCCCCCCTTTTTTTTTCAACAATGCGACGACGTTTACGTCCGCGGATCGGATTTACATTTTCGAACGATAAAACAGGAAGAATCTCCTGTTTCCTTGTTTCCTCTCGTGTATCAAAGGGGGTGTAAGTGTGCAGCTTCGCAGGCACTACTTAATGACAGCTGCTTTGAAAGCTGCTCTTTACCGGTTCCGATTCGCTGGCCGCCCACGATAATAGAATTCCAGCCCCATAATCCCGTGTTTTACGAGAGCTGTTCGAGATAAAGATGCTGAAATGAGGTTTCGTGGCGGGAGGGAAGGGAAGAAGGCTAAGAGAAGGAATGAAAGAGCTCGTCGCGAAAAGACAAAGGGCGGGGCGAGGGAGAGGGAGAGAGAGAGAGAGGGTTGGTCGGTCGGTGAACGAGAGGACGAGAAGGGAGGTGGGAAGCTTGTTTTCCAGGCAGATAAAAATGTTAATTTAAAAATAAGGCGCTAGTTGGGATTAATAGGGTAATAAAAAGACTCGTTCCCGGAGAGCATTTTTCTTCCTCCCTCGCCCCCCCCTCTCCCTCTCCTCCTCTGTTTCCGTCTTCCGCCTGTCCCCGGCTGGGACGAAAATGGGATAATTTAGAATTATTGCAAATTAGGAAGCCGGAACACCGCTCGTTGTTTGCGAATAATAAAGCTTGTCCCGCGGGAACGGGTCGAAAATCGGGGATGAAGGGGGGGGAGGAGGAGGAGGAGGAGGTTGCCAACATCCGCGAGACATCAAGTTTCCCCTGTAATCCGTTACACGGGATATATTCAATTTGCTCGCGGCCAATCTGTAATTCTTATTCATCCTCGAGAATGGGGTGTAATACATTCGATGTGCACGTATCCTCGAAAGGAAATTCGACGAGGAGGAAGGGAAAGAAAGACGAGACTTCAGGATTCTTCAAGTAGCTCCATTTTAATTCCATTTCGAAATCGAAGATACGATTGTACGGTTGAGAAAATAATAAATCGGGAAGCGAGATAAATAGCGAGATGTTTTAAAAATGATAAGATCACACCGAAAGAATCGAACGAAATTCGAATGTACATGGCGAGTGAAAATGATCAATGAGAAATTTGTTAGCTTCGAATTCGTCCCATTAACGACACAGGTTACCAGAATTCGAAATAAAATAAAAAAAAAAAAAAAAAGCGGGAGAACGAACCATGCGTTCGTATCGAGGTCTCGGGTGTTATTTTTATATTCTCCTCGAGTAACAACTCTCTCTCTCTCTCTCTCTGTCCTGACACTCTCCACCGGAAAGGTGACTTCTCGTATCTCGCTCCCGAGATGCTGCTGACCCCCACGAAAGGGGTCGATTCTTCTTCGTAGAGCAACGTAGCGAGCAAGACACTTTCGATACACCGATGTGCGAGGGGAAGACGCGAAGGAGGAACGAAGGTAATGACGCGAGAAGGGAGGAGGATACGATGGAACGATAAGGGTAAGTGGAAAGAAAAAGAGAGAGAGAAAAAAAAGAAGGAAAAAGAAAAGGAGAGAAGGGGCTCCCTGATGGAAGTTGGGATGCAGTTTTCGCTTGTACATCGAAACCTATAGGTTGATATCTTACCTACCTATAGGTTTGCCAGAAGGGGTTGGGTTAACTTTTACCGTCCCCTGTCTCCCGCGATAGAGGAAAAGTGGCGGATAGATATCTCTCGCTCCTCCTGCGACTCCCCCTCTTCCCTGGTGTTACGACAACGTATACGCGTCACGGTAGGAATACGTTTGGAAGCCGAGGCTATAACAGAAGGGATAACATTTTCGTGTTCTCGTGGAAAAGCGAGGCTGTTTGGTATTCAGACCACGATCGGCGCTATCTGTTTATTCCGAAACAAGCGCCTCTCCCTTCGCCCCGTGTCTACCTTTCCGCCACTTCTCTCCTTCCTCTTCCTTCCCTTCTTTTCTCTTCCCTGCTTTATCTATCTGCGTCTCTCTCTCTCTCTCTTTTCTCCTCTTTTCTTCCTCGAGCGGGCCGCGCCTCACCTCCAACTCCACTCGCGGTCTTCTTTTTCCTCGATCGGAAATCGAGGATACGGACACCGTGGAGCATGGTGGCATGTCGAAGGCTATCGAACAATTGGGGAGGGGGAGGGGCGCTGAATTACTCGAGGGGCAAACGTTACTCGGACGCCGTTTGTCGTTTCCCTGTTTTCAAAACGGTTTCGTTGATGGTATCGGGTTTATACCGAGATATTTATAGAGGAAAGGAGAAACGATTCCTTTACACACGGGTTTTTCGTTGCGTGTTTCGTGATGGATTAGGCTTAAAAAAAGAAAAGAAGGAAAGAGTTTTGAATCGATCGCGGTTACGAGATTACGAATTGTCTGCGACGTAGCGTATAATTATTCGTTAAAAATATTTCTTCGCGAGGGAAAAATACGTGTAATATTTATTTTAAAAAATAAGATTTTTGCTCAGACTTTGCGCTACCAGAGATTAAACGGTGATAGGGGTGTTTCGTATTTCAGGAATTGTGTCGTCGCGTCGACGAGTCGTTTCTAAAGAGTTTGCATTCTCGTTTAATTCGTTTACGAGACAGATATCGCTGCGCGAAAAATCTGAGCGCGAGTTTTTCGATCGAAACAATGGGGATGGACACTTATTTGCCACTTTAACACTCGATCTTTCGGGAACCAATCGAATCCGCGCATCGCTTGTCTGCTTGTCTATTTACTTTCAAGTTTGCAAATGTTTCAACAGCTGTGACGTAAACCAGGTTTCGAATTCTGCCTCGGATGCGATTGATTCTGTTGCGGTGTTTACCATCGCGACGAAACATTTTTCGAAAATACGTTTTACAAAAACAGGTTCCATTGATCAAATAACTCCACCATCGTACACCATCGATGAAACGCTCGTGTAAATTAAATGTAACGCGACGAATTTTAAAATTATCCTCCCACCTGTTTATTTCATCAATTTACACCGTGCTTAATCATTATTTCATGTTACTTTGTTACTCGAAATACGTTATATTTGTATAACTTTTATCGAATTTTAAACTAAAAAATTTTCTTCTTTAAATCATCGATCATCGATTTACGATGAAATTACAAGGAAATGGAATATTGTCGAGAATGAAAATTTAATCGAGTTGTTGTCAACCGAACAATGATTTTTACAGATTTTTCGCATTATATTCAAATTCGTGCATCTAGTTTTCCTTCAATAGCAATTTATCTTGTCATAAACCTCGTACTTCTAAGGGGTTACACACAATGACCAGAGATCTGACAGTTCCCTAAGCCGAACTTTGTAGAACTTTCTACAGGGTTGTCTAAACTGACATCTACCCCCATAACGAACCGACTCTATTCCCCTTCTAGGGGAATAAAGCGGTGAGGGCGAGTGATGGAAGGGTTGTCACAAGTTGTACGATATCCTCGGGATTCCGTCTGAAAGAATATTTCCTTTTTTTTTTTTTTTAATTTAAATCTTGCCATAATTGTAGCCATAAACCCTTAAATCCACGTTTAATTTTTCTTTCTTTCCATCCAACGACACCGAAAGAAGATATAACCAGGTTCGAACGACAAGAAGTTAAAATACAAGCGAATCGTATTCGTTCGCGCAATTATATCTGAAAAACAAGAGAGACAACCGTGGAAACGTGGAAACGTCCCGTACGAATAGAGGATAGTTTCGTGGGGGAGGAGGCAAGAGTCGAAACTTAAATATCGAAAGACGAAAAGAGGCAAACTTGTCCGTTGAACTTGCAAGAAGCCGCTGGAAGTCTATACACGTGACCAGAGAACGAAAATGCGCGGGAAAATTATTGTCCACCACCGCAAAGAGAGAGAGAGAGAGAGAGAGAGAGAGGGATGGACCAGGATGGAGAGACAAGGAGGGCAAGAAAGCAAAGACAGAGAGAGAGATTGAGCGAGGGATGAGCGGAACAGAGAGACGGCGGACAGAGAGCTCACGTTCTGATTAAATTCTCGAGGAATTTAGGTGATTGCACGTTGATTCGATTGAAGGCATTTCATAGACGAACAGTCACGAATAAGGGGCCAATGGAGGCGCGTTTGTCAAAGGAAAATATCCTGACTTAACGTTTCTCTGACGGAAAGGATCGCTCGAATTCCACCTCAAATGCTTCTTTCCTTCCTTCCTTCCTTCCTTCCTTCCTTCCTTCCTTCCTTCCTTCCTTCGTTATCCCTCGTCTACGTACACGGAGATAGAAACGCGAAGGGAACACCGAGAGCTCGTCCCACTAAATAAGTAATTCCGTTTAATTTTGATCCTGTCCGAAAAAATTTTTATCCATTAATTTAATTTATACCAATCCAAATTAAGTAAGCGAGTAGCGGAATCAGTGGAAAATATTAGAAAAAGCGGACGATATCCTGCGAGGGGCGAAATTTTATTGCAAAGTCCCTAAACATCGGAATCGGGGCGTCAAATTTCTCCGGTGATCGAATATCGGCAGAGGTCGCGTAGGGGCCACCACGCTCGAGCAAGATAAACAGGAATAAAGGCTAGAAATTAATATCCATGCGAGCCCCCTTAATTGGATATTGTCCGGTCGAATTAGAGTTTTAATTTCGCTAGGCGGGTGCAGCGCCCCCGGTGCCATTCAACCCCTTTTTTCACCCCTCGCCGGATGAACCGCACCAACAGCAATTTTTTACGCCGATTCTCGGAATAACGGCAATCGAACACGCGGCTCCGAATTACCGTGGAGAACGAATCCGTGTCGGAGGATACGCATCCAGGAAAGCTACGTTATTTTTTCGCAAGGAGCAATTTCGAATTCGATTCGATTCGAAACCTTGTAAAATCTTTTTCATCTCGATTCTCTTCTTATTTGTATTTCCAACATCAAGATTTGAATTTTACCCAACTGTTCTGGAAAAAATTCTAAAACTTGGATTATTGAGCGTTTTCAACCAGAGAGATCGTATGACGATTTCGAATTCCATATCATTTTTAAATCTTTCCCAATGTTTGTATTTCCAATATTAAGACGTATTTGAATTTTAACTTTTTTAAGAGAAATTCTAAAATCTTGAATCTTTCGATTATTCAATTCCGCGAAATTAAACATTTTCAGATCGCAATTTTTGAAGCTTGTAAAATTTTTCCAGAATCTCCATATCTCTTTCCTAATTTGCACTTCGTACGTTGAACACGCTGCTCGTCGATAAATATCGAATCGGACGAACGGTGCGAAATTAAACGGGAGTATATTTCCACGCGCGAGCTGTCTGCGTCCTTGGGATCGCTTCATCGCTCTCGACCCGTCCCATACGATCTCTCTTTTTCATTTTCCCCCCTCTTCCCTTTCCCCCCCCTCCCCCACTCCCTGTCTCTTTCCACGATTCTCGGTCAGCCTCGGCGAGACGAGGTTCGCGGAAGGCTGAAATATGCTGACTTTTACAGGCGACCGAGGGCCGTCAACGAGAGAATGGGAGAGCCGAGAATGAAGAACGAGAAGGGACTAGACCACAAAGGCTGCGGTCGGCCCGATTTTACCGGCAGACGTGTCCTCGGCAATTATCGAACTTTTAAAGTCCGAAAGGGCTCCGTTACCCATTACCCAACGCTAGACACGTCCATTGTGAAATCGTCCACGCTTCGTGTCGTTACCCTTGCCTCGTACACCCCTGGTGATAAAATAGGCAAAGGAATATTCGCCCAGTGTTTGGAACGATCAAACAATTTTTACGATTCGCGAAAAAGGGAAAAGAATTTTCGCAACCCTCGAATAATAATAATAATAATAATAATAATTGTTTGTATTATTATCGTATTTCTCTCTATTCTTTCTTAATAGAAAAAAAAAAAAAATTCTTACGTTACATTATCGAGATAATTTAATAAATATTGCAAATAAAATAATGCAAAATAAATGCAAATTCGTGCGAGTATATTAACGATTGTCATCGCGAGTATAAAATATTATTTACATAACAAGAACGTAACCTTTTCTTTTTTTTTTTTTTCTTATTAGCAATTATACACATTTATTATTAGCAGCGATAGTGTTAATAGAGGAAGAAGCAGTGAAATCATTTCCATCGCATCAACCCGACAAATTTTCCGGTAAATAGATTCCGGTGTCCTTTACAACGACGATGACATTTAAGAAACTCGTTATATAACCGATATAATAGTGTAGCGATGTAAAGAGCAACGGGTCGGCCAAGCACGACGACAAAACGAGCGTTAACCGTTAAGCGAAATAATCGGCCTGCGTAATTTCCATAAATCCCTCGTTCGCCCCGCGAACGTGTACGAACGCGTAACACGCGATAGACCGAGAGACCGTTACCTCACGTGTCAAAAGCTCGGACCTCGTTCGAAAATAAACCTCCATCCAACGTAAGTGGCATGCCACACCGCATGTGCTTTCATTACGTATGCATATATCGAATGCATACGTTTTTATTGGAACGCGTGCACACGCGTCCGGTGACCCATATTTACGGCCGATCAACGAATGACGCAGAACCTGCTAGAACCAAGGAAGGTTAGGATCAGTTCCACCAGTTTTCGACATTCTTTGATATTTCTTCTTCTTCTTTTTTTTTTTTTTTTTTTTTTGTTTCATTAACCATGCGATTAATTTCTATCTTTCGTTACGATCATGCTTCGAGTTTTTATTATTAAAATATTCCGCGATAGAAGAGTTATTCCACACATTTTAATTTTGTCCCTGAACAGGAGACCAACGAATTACGCGAAACTATTAATGATTTTTATTAAGAGTTCTTCCGTTTCTAGAATAATTTCGACTTGAAAGGATATTAAACGTATGTCAATGTCCCTGGAGAAGTTAAAGTGAATCTCAGATATTTTCGATTGAATTCGAGAGTATATCGAGAGCAAGTAGAATAAAAGAGATGGACCGATGTATGATGCACACGATTAATTATTTCTCAAAAATAATTTGCGAGTTTAAAAAACGGGAGAGAAAGATTTGAGAAGTGATGGCAATTTGGTTGATCAGAGGCTGTAAGCGCGAAATTCGACAGACGTACATACACAGGAATGCCACAGGGTGGTCCCTAGTTTGCAAACTAATCGACAATTCTCTCTTCCGAGCGTTATATGCATGGCGGTCGGTTTGAAGCGTTGCGGACGGTTTGGCCCCAGGGCGAGGAGATGCATGCATATTTGGCAGTCGGACAGACTTGTACCCCGGTATATACGTTGTACCAGTAACGGTTCGGTAACGGCCCCGATATGCAAATATATTCATTACGTTCCTCGGCCATATCCCCTTTAACTTCCGACTACAGCCGCGCTACTCGCCAAAAACCTCGGCGGCAACGGCGTCACCGTCCCATTTCAAAGCCGAACATCCCTTATCATACACGGCCTCGGACTTTTCCACCCTTGTACGATTGTTACTTCCTATTCGATTCGCCCGTGTCCAATTTTTAAGGGGCAGGTAACGACGGTATTCAAGGGATTTGTGCTTCGAGATGGTGCTTCCAGGTAGGGTAGAATGCACTCTCTGTGCGAATGGTACCCGTGGTGCCAAAAAATTTAGAGAAGTAACGCGGAAATTGGGGCGATCGTGAAACAAATGAAGATAGTCGAAGGTGAAACCTTCTTCATCGACGCTTTTCCACTCACTGTATAATTATTGATATTGATATTGAATTCGGCCAATTTTTAGGGGGTAACGATGGATTTGTAATTCGGATGAAAGAAAAGTCACAGAAATTGGGGGGGGAGGGGGTGAGAAAACGAGGAATGTGAAAAACAATATTAAAAAATTAAATCTTCTTGGCGTTTCATTTTTTAATCTTGTATAATTATTGGTCGATTTATTGGATTCGACCTGCTGCCTCGTCCAATTCTTAGGAGATTCGAGACGCGGATGATGCGTAGATCATAGCGTGGTAAAAAATTTTTAACGAGAGAGAAATTGGGGCGAGACGACGGTGGCTGTGAAAAAATTATACTTGAAAATCAAATTTTCTCCACATTTCCGTCCTTGTATAATTATTAGTTGATATTCGATTCGGACTGCTGCCTCGTCCAATTGTTAGAGGATTTGTAATTCGATGTCGAGATGCAGGTGATGTAGATTACACTGTGGTAAAAAATTAAATGCGAATTTTTCTGACTTTATACGATCGTTGGTTGATATTCGGCCACGTCTTGCCGTTTTCGAGTCTCAATTTTTAAGGGTTGATATTAATAGAAAAGGGGAATTATGGAAATTTTGGCGAGACAACGTGATTATGAAAAAAATGACAACTTCTCAACTTTTCGATTTCGATTTTTCTCACTTTGCACGATTAGTTGGTATCGATCGTATGCCTCGTTTCACAGAAAAGATGTACGATAAATACATATTTAATCATCGATCATTGTATATTTACCGGCGGGCTATTAATGGCTGGGATTTATGCGGGTTGCCTGTCCCCTGATTAGCCGATTAATCGATGTCCTCTGTATTTGATTTTGATTAATGTTAATTGATATAGATTCGAGATAATAATATAATTTAATTATAGTGGTATAATACAGAAAATTAATATAGGCTGTACAATACACGTTTTAACAATTGATCCTTTATATTTCGTAGCTGCATTTAAAAAAATTATTCGGTGATGCACGAGTGAAACTTCGATCCTCTCGTAAAATGATGGCGCGCTCAGTTCATTTCGTGCTTTTATTAAATTTTTAGTCAAAATTTGATTAAAATTCTTTCTGTGGTTTAAGAGAAAATGGGTCACAAAGTTGGAAACTTTCTCATAAAGATAAGACTGGCTCCTCGTAAGTTCCTCTAAGTAATTCACCATTTTAAAAGAGAACTTTTGCATATAGTAAATTATTCGTATTAATTTTCAACTCGATCGTTCGATACACGCAACAATAACAAAAATATCGATGTATAGAATTTGAAGAAGAAAAAAATAAAATAAAATAAAATAAAATCACAATAATCGCATTGCATTTCTTCCGAGACGTATTAATTTTAATAACTAACAGTCATCAACTACGAAGAAACTTATATCTCCTTTCACGAAGCGGCCACTAATTACTGGTGAACTAACAAAGTTACGTGCATCTTGGCGCGGTAACCCATGTTTATCGAGCAATCAATCACGAAAAGTATACCGTATTATTATTATTTGAAAGTTTCGTCAAGTTTGAGTTTAACCAGCGAGGTTCGATAGATCGCTTCAGAAAGGTACACACAGGACGTTCTGTCTGAAATTAATTTTAACAAAAAAAAAAGAAAAAAAAAATGGAAAGAAAGAAGTAGATGAAAATTCGCAGCAAAAATTCGTTTTCTCTCGAAAAAACGCCATTAGTCCATAAATTATTATATCTCTTAACAATCGACTACTCGAATCACACGCGATTGTACAGGTGGAAAATCTGGTGGAACGCTTGGAAAAACGGCATTGCTGATATCGTTCGAAGAACGTGTCATCGTGCGCTCCCAAAAGACGCGTTTTAATTTCGATGTTTCGAGAGATTCGACTCGGTTCATCCTCGACAGAGCGCAGTGTGCACACACACACACGCGCGCTTCGAACAGGGACGAGACATTGATTTCCAGATTCCGATTTAGATAGCGTCGCTCACACACGTGTATCCGTATAAATTCCCACACACGCGTGTGACACTGATGCCAAACCACCGTAGACGATACGAGCAACGATAGCGTATTCCCCGTTTAGGCGTATTTTTTAGCGAACCGCAGGTGAAAACGCTATACGTGGCTGAAAAACCAAGGAAATAACACGAATCAGAGTGCGAATGGATTTGACCCGATGTTCTTCTGAAAGATTTATTCTTTGGAGACGAGAGATCGTTATTTCGTCTTAAAATTTTCCACTGTTATTAACGCGATTTCAATCCATCGTTCGTGATTTTATATATATATTCTGAATAGAACGTGAGTGATATCTAAGGGAAGAATAGAAGAAATCGGAGGAAAAAAATCAAGGGCCAGAGATTTGCAGTATCTTGGAGGATATTGTGCCTGGCGTAGCTTGAAATCGCGTTTCCTGAACGCTTCCTCTTCTCTTTCTATTATTTCCCTGTCGGTCTCTTTGTGTTTCGCGCTGAAAACTTTTGTCGTCGAAGCACGGGCCCAGACAAGCGGAATAAAATTTGGTTTGATGTCGTGAACCGACGTTTTTTGTTAAAAATCACTCGCCAGACAATCCGATAAATTTCATTCCGGGATATTTGTCGCCTTATTAAACGGCCAAGGGAAGATATTTCTCTTTGAAACGAGTTTAAAAAATCGATCGAACGATGCAATAAATTTTCTTTTTTTTTTTTTTTTGCCTCAGAAAACTTTAATAAAACTATTCGAACGTGTATTCGAATAATAGGTGAAAATTTTAAATATCCGAGAGGAAAGAAAGATCTTTGATGAAGATCTTGTTGGTGAAATATAATCAAAGTTTAACAATCGTCTCGGCAACTCGCGTCGTTTGCATTATTAATTTGCTGGAAATAATTCTGATTTAAGCGCTTTGGCACGTGGACTATAATGTATTGTGCTCGGTTGCAACGCGGCGGTGCCTCGTGCCAGAATTCCACCGAAAGTTTACAAACCCTTCTATTCTTACTGGAAGCATCGTCTTAAACCAGAAATGTGATTTCCATATATTCAAGTTTCTTCTCTTGCTTGAGTTATTCCATCGATACGATAGGTAAAGCGAGTAAAGCGAGTAACAATCTTTCTCGAGGATTAATTCACAATTTTCCATTTATCCTTATTTTTATTATATTAAAAAAAAAAAATACACACACGTTGAAACTATTCGATAATTATAGTTGCTATAGCTGTTTCAATTTCTCAATTTATCGAACGCGTTTCGAATTTAATTCAGAAAGTAACAGCATAAGTTTCACAGCTGTCAATACTTTCCAATTAGGAAGGATCGTTGCAGGATTTTCATCATTCTCGGGATTCACGAGTTTTCAGAATTTTTAAAAGTTCATCGAACAACTGTATCGGAAACGATTCAAACGTTCGTAATCATAATCGATTCGAGTCATTTTTGCTTTTCAATAGGGAAAATGGCGAGGCGAGTTATAAAATCTTATTAAAGGGATTATTTCTTTTTAAATTCAATCAGTCTGAAATCAAAATTGGTTAAACGAAAAATACACAGGAAGGTACACTCGAAATATAGAAAAGCAAATGCGGTACACGCGGAACGGATACAGGTAAAATTTTCAATTTTGTTTCAAGTTTCAACATCCCTTGTGACTTTTAAGACTTTATAAGGCTTTCAAAGTTTCAGAACTTTTAAGATTTCCAATACTTCGAAGATTTGAATAATATTTGAGGTATTCCAAAGTTCTCGAAAAGCTCGACGCGCTCAAGATTTTTGGAGACAATACCTTTCTAAAGCTTGTAATTTTAATATGAATAAATTTTTTTTCCCAACGCGTACATTTTCTTCTATCCATGAAAATCTATCGAATAAGATCGAATGAAAAATAAGTTAAGGATATAAGCTTTTAAAGATAACAGTTAAACGTTGTTAACGTTTATTTAATAGCCTTGATAAAAAAAATTACTTAATTCAACGCGAATGAATAATGCAAAAATTTCACGCCTTTAAAAATCTTCAAATCTATCCATCTCTATAATTTTAAATCGAATATTTCGAAGAAGAGAAATGTATACGAGATGCGATCGAGTATTTCCATCATAAAATTTTATTTATAAAATAGCATTATATATTGTAATGTGACTGCTTTTATAGCACACGTTTTCAGTAGCCATTACCAATACGTTTTCCTATGGAAAAGCTGTTCTTATGGCCACTTTCAGGGATCGATTTTAGATCAGCTTTTATATTGTCTTTTATTTCCTCAGTTGTAAGAATCACGGAAAGCCAATATAATAATGGTGGATAAGAAATGACGCCGATTTAATCTTAGAAGAGAAAAGAAGGAAATATTGTTAAAACAAAAAAAAAAAAAAAAAAAAAAGAAAAAGAAAACGAAAAATAGAAGAAAATATCTTCAATCAATTTTCGAAATATCATCTCGCGAAGAATGGATATTTATTAATACGATATTCAACTTTACTTTATCCAGTTTGTACCCGGTTCAATTTCGGCCAATTGAACGAGCGTCACTGAACGCCTGAAGAGAAGATTCCTCCTCCTTAGAACACTGCTCGTCCCAACGGAGTTTCGACTAATTTCCCGTAGGTCCAAGTCGAGATACTGCTCCCCGTTAACACCCTGGCAAAATCGTGAGGCGGATGCGCGTAGGAAACAAGAAAGAGTCGAGGGAGGACGAAGATGGGATGATCGATGTGCATACAACGAGAAAGATAACGCAAAGTCAGAGAGAGAGGGGGGGATTGTAAGAGAAGACGAAAGAGAAGAAAACGAGAGACGAAGAAAGGAGGAAGAGAGAGAGAAAGGGTCGGGACAATCTGCAGTCAAACAGAAACTTGTCCCTTTCGCTCTTGACTCCACCCTCTTAGCGCTTCCCTGCCTAGCGTATACCCTGTAACGGCCGGAAATTTGGAAACTTGACACTGCGGCGCGCGGTTCTTGCACCAACTCTCCTCAGTTTCGGACACCATTTTGCCCGCGAATCGAATCGTCCCTTCGTACAAACCTCGTCGTCGTCGCTTCGCTACTCCTTTGCTTCCAACCACTTTCTTTCAATTACTCCCTCTCTAAATTCGTCATCGTGCGATATGATTTCTTCTTCCTCGACCTTTTTCTTTTTTTTTCGTCGCATACACGCATAATCTAGAAAAAGTCGCTAGAAAAAGAAAGAGGCAGATTTTGATGAAGAAAGGAGGGACGAGAGAGGAATAGGAAGATGAAACTCGTGAAAGTGGAAGAAGAGAGAGGAAAGACAGGGATTATCACGACGCATCGTATATAGCCCAAGGAAGAGGCTGAGCTTTATAATGCCACGATGGGAACACAATGGCACCCGTTCTACCTTTCCATCCCCGTCCTCGATTTTCCATCCCCCTCTCAGGCCCACCTGCGCACCTGGAAACTTTGCATAAATATAACTATTGTTCCATTCGTGGCAGGGTGGTGCTCGGTTATTTATCGTTGCGGGTTAATGAATTTCCTCCTTCCGCCTCGATTTATTGGCTAATCCTCGGTCCTCGGCTAAGTTGCCGCTCTCGCTTCGCCTCGATGGAAGATATTGGAGGAAGGGCTCGAAGAGGATATCGAAGAAGCGTCAGTTGGCTTCTTTATTGCCGGATCTCTCCTTAATAATAAGCTGTTTATGAAAGAATAAGCAAACGAAGAAAGAGAGTCGAAGAATCTCCCCCTTGAGACGGAGGATCGTTGGAGGGAACACGGTTCGAGGATCGGAGGTGAGAAGAAGCTTTCATTAAGAATCGCTTTTACGAAGACGAGAGCATTTTTAATTATCAATTCGAGGGTTCTTTTCAATTCGCATTGCGCTTCGTACGGTCAATACACGGTACTCGCGATACTTGGAGGATTGCACGTCTGAAAAAGTGAATTTAAACGATGGAGAGGAATAATAATAATAATAATCCAACGTCGCAATTTTGTTTCTCGTGTTAATGTCGCGATATAACTTTTTCACGGTATATTAATAATGTAAAAACAAATAAAAAGGCTTCGTTTAATTGTACTTTTAAAAATAAATTGTTTATAAATGTCGTATGTGTATGTCGAATGATCAGAATTTCCTTTTACATATTTCACGTACATTAATTATAGCTATTATAAAAATAAATAAAAAGGTTTCGCTTAACTTTAATAATAAATTGTAATTTCAGATAAATAATGTTTGTGCGTTGAATGATCGAGAATTTACAGCATTACAAAAATAAAAATATCGCCTGACTGGACACGTGTCTATTATACTCAGTCAAAGCGGAATTACACTACTCCCTGTCCGACTATAACGTGTCTACGCTACTTTCTATCCTATCCTTCGTGGACGTGGGACATGGGTTATGCATATTGCGCTGGTTTCTGAAGGGCGAGTAAGCAGTTGGGGCCCCTCCCTTTCCGCCTATGAAGCCTTCATTCTCGTCTTCTCACGAGAGAAAAGAATTCCACGGCCTCTTTCTTCCACCACTTTCGCCAATATTCTCGGTCGATTTCGGGGGAAGGGAAATCACGTTTGGCGGGAAACTACGAGGCCGCCGTTTTATTAAGGCCTCAGTCTCCATGTGACTTTTATGGCCCATTCCAACGAGTAGTACGTAACAGAACAACGGTCCAATATCATAAAAAAAGAAAGAAGAAGAAAAAAAAAATATTCCTGCGGTCAGTGATGATCCGTGACACGCAAGATTTTTACGGTCGATTTTGGAGAATGCAGAGTATTACAAGCTCTGGCGAACAGGCCGAATGGGCGAGGCGGAAAAGGGGAGGAGACGTAAATGCATAAAATTCATTCAATCGCGATATTCTCGAACGAAAGAAATTCTCTTCCAAATTAATTTCAACGAGTGGGATAAAAAGAGAAAAAGAATAAGATGGAACGAGAGGGAAAAAAAAATCCAATCCACGCGATCCAACAAACTCCTCCTCTTCTGTTTCATTAGCTAAACTGTGCAGTCGCATCGAGTCGGCCTAGAATCCCGTTTCTCTCGGAACGAAAGCCTACGCCCACGCGTGGTTAGCATTCACATCCCATTCGAGGGACGGGGATGGAAGGGATGGATGTATCGCGAAAAAGGAAGCCTGTCGCTGGGCCGGTTTCTCTATTTTCACCGTGTTAATTGTCAGTACTCAGCAGCGGCACATGTGCGGGAAACGCTTGGCTATTCATGCAAACAGTTTTCGAAAGTTTAATCGGCGCATCCGTCGGCGCTGTGCCGTATGGTCGCCGTTCGTTCGTAGTTCATGCGAGCAACCGAGAGACAAGGACGGAGAGTGAGAGAGAGGGAGAGGAGGAGGAGGAGGAGGCAGGACGGGGAGAGGTCAAGGGAGGCCGGAAACAAAAGACAGAATCGAAGAGAAAGAGAGAAAGATGAGTGGACCGGGAGGGATGGAGGGAGGGGTGAATGGCAACGGGCAAGAGAGAATAGAAACGCGAAAAGAGTCGGGAATCAAGGGTTGAATGTGTGTAGAGGCGAATGGAGAGGAGAGAGAGAGAGAGAGAGAGAGAGAGAGAGAGAGAGAGAGAGAGAGAGAGAGAGAGAAAGAGAAGTCGAAGCGTAAATGAGACGGAAGAGAAGGGGTGTGGGAGGGAAATGGAAGTAGGAGGGAGGAAAATCAAGGAATAAAAGAGGGGCGGGTGGGGCGAGAGAGCGAGAGAAAAGTTGTTATCTAGCTCACAGGTGGTGATAAGGCCGCGATTTGTTTTCACGTGAGGTTCCTAGGCATAGATTAAAACTGTTTAAGCCCCGGCCATCCCGCGAGGCGCCGTTCCTACACGAGTTTAATCTAACCTCGCTACTCCCCTGTGGTATCCATCCTCCATCGTTTCCAAAGTCACCTGTTTTCGCGCACGAATTAAATCCTTTTGATAAATAAATCTGAGAATCTTCGGTTCCAAGGGGATGGGGGGCGTTGTCATTGTCGTAAGAGGGGACGAAGAACGAAAAGAAATGGAGAGGATGTAAGAACTTTACTATACTTTTTACCGTAATAAAATGTAAATTCGCTATGCACAAATGTAGTGTGCAGAAAGAGAGGAAAATTTAATGGAGTATATAGGTGGCGTTCCATTTACCGTTGGAAAAGTTAAATCGTTGGAATCGATGATAAAACAAATTGCCCCGTTCCCTATTTTCCCCCGGAATTAGCACGAATTAGCAGTTACAATGCGATTTCGCAGGAGTTTTACTGGCTGTTTAGAAGTTACGCTCGCATGCGACGGACAAGTTGGTTGCTTTCTGGAAATTAAGTATTGATACGCACGCACGTGTATCTCGACCGGGGGCAGATTTATAGGACAGATTTCGATTCAAATTTCGCGGTAATGAATTCTCATTTTCCGTCCACTTTCGACTATTTCCACTCATTATCCACTTATGCAACACGCATACCGTAGATTAGATCGTTTCGTGGCGTATATCCCATCATTTTCCAACCGATTCGATCGTTTAAATTCACGATAAATACTTTTGGGAAATAATTTTGTTTCCTTTTCTTTTTTAAACTGCACGTTCGAAATCTTTCGCAAACTGGTACGCCAACTGGATCGATCGGTACAAGATCGGATCGATCGATTAAAGATCGATTTCGAATAAAGTTGGAGGCATTCGATCCAATTGTAAGGCACGCACAGCGTTAATACGCACAATCGACGAAACTGTTTAATTCCACGAGTCCACCAGGCATCCGTAATCCGCAGTTTAGCGTAATTGGCAATTACTGAAAAGTCTTAGGCGGAGAGACGGGAATGACAATGGGGCGAGAAAACGGGGCAAAGGATAATTTTAGTCCTTAATTCTTCCCCACACCCATTTCCTCAATCGTGCCTGTAAAATCGATATGGCGCAAGGGATGTTTCCAATTATCGTTAACTATCGGCATTGGACGAGATATATCGTATCGCAATCACGCGCACATGTACGCCTTAATGTAACTAACGAGACTCTGTTCCCTACTCTTGCGATCAAACTACTCGTGCCGCCCTTTCTCATTTACGAATAAAACGACACGTCTGTACACCTGTCCACTCGGGGATTCGGCCACTCTCTGCTTCAATTATGAAACAGTCCTCCAGTGAAAATATATATATAACGTTCTCTACGGATTTCGGAAATTGTTTAGAATCTCTCTCTCTCTCTCTACATTGCGACGCTTTTTTTCGCGGATATAAATTTGAAAGCGATTCTTGTGTCAAGTTTTAATTTCATCGATTCAAGTGCGATGAGAGTGTTAATGCTGTAAGAGCTTTAAAAAAAAAAAAAAAAGGAAAAAAAGAAAGAAAAGAAAAAAAAATTAAAATTCAGGAAATAATGGAATCACAACAATAATGTGATGTAAAATGAAATGACAATGGAATGACAGATATCTGACATTATTCGATAGAGTAAGTGCGTTTTACAATGCACTTCAGAGGTAATAAATCAATCGTAGGCGATTCACTTCTCTCGTACTTCCCCTTTCCACAGTTTTCGCGATCAGACATGCGATGTAACAATTACTGCTCGCTCTCAGCGTCATTCGCAATATCTATCATCCGCAAAACGTAAAAGGGAGGGAAACGTGGCCCCTACGTTCGGTGGTTGTCCCTCTCTTCGGCTAGCAATTTTAGGGAAGTGTGTATCATCGCTCATCCTGCCTTCTACCCGCCAAATCATGCTTTCAGTCGAGTATTTAATTTCTATCTTGTTTCGCGTCCATCCCTTCTACATCCCTTAAAATGGCCACGATTTTCCAAAACGAAAAAAATCCACGTTATCTACGAACCTTTCATTTCCATATCTTTTTTTTTTTTCTTTCTTTTTTCTTCAACGAAACGATACTGATACTATTTCAAGGATATTTGATAATTTGTTTGAAATTTGAGAAACACGGAATTAGAAGGAGGGAGGGAGAATTTTCTTATTGTTCAAAATTGACTTTCAAAATTGACTAAATCGATTAAGTATTTCGTTAGTTTGGCAGCGATTTAATTAACTTGTCAACCGAATGAAAGTTTAAACAATAAAGACACTCTTGAACTATGCATGTCAACTTCGGAGAATGTCACTTACACTGATTGAACTGAATTACTTCTCAACCCTCCAAACGATTCATAATTAATATTGAGCTACATACCACTAGTGACGCTAAAAATAAATTTTCAACTCCAAAAGTTATATCCGAAATATTGATACGATATTAAATTTTTATCCAAGAGAAAAATTTTTCGTATTTCACCGATCGATTCGAATTACCGATATCAAACGAGAACGTGAATCAAATAAAGCGTGAACTCGAACGGCTCTTTAATAAATGGCCTCCACGCGTGACGAAAATTCTCGAGATTTCACACGATGCTAGGCTTATTCATATATATATATATATAATTGGAGAAAAATAATGCTCGTCCGCGCCACGTGCGGGCGCAATTAAGATCCGTAGACAGTGCGAAGCGGCGAGATTTCTAGGTTGCTAATTACACGCCGCTTCGCGGTTCTTATGCGCCTACCAGCCAGATAGGTAGTTGGCAATAAATTCTCCGCTGTGCACCGACCGGCCACCACCACGAGCAAATCCGAGCCACGAGTTACGAAAGAGAGTAATGTTAGCGGATGCACAAGGTTGCCACAGTGGCACGAGTCGTTCGTTCTTATGTGTCTACCAACTCATTTGCAATCGGGCAAATCCGTGAGGATTTCAATTGAATCGTAACCGTTTCCTGCCCCGCTTTCACGAACGAACAACCGTTGAAAATGTACAACGCGGCCGCGGGATTAAAAGGTCTTACACCATGGCTCGCCACTATGCTTCGTTTCAACGTCTTAATTTGCTCGTATTACGTCGTTCATAAACAGATATTTGTTCCATTTTAAACAAATTATATTTCTTATATTAAACAAGATCTTTAAAAATTCAAAACAATAATGATATATTCCAGGTACTTACATTTTATTATACGCTATAAGCGAACGATGGAAGATCGCGATCTTCATGAAGAAACATCATTTGTTAATGCATCGATAAAGAATACACATAGCGTCATTCGGCTCATACTTTTTCGAGCCGAATTCTTTTTCAATCTTCTAGAATATTTCTTCCATATTCACCACTTAACATAACATAACCTAAAATTGATTCAAATTTTCCGTACGAAAATGTATATATATGTATAAATCATTCGATTCTCGAATATATATAAACACATTTGATCACACAAGATCTATCACTTTGCACGAAATGAAATGAAACGAAGCCACTTTACGTTATCACTTTGTCTGCACCGATGACACGCAACGAGACGCTACGTTGTAAATATTTTCGCGTGGAAGCGAAGCGAAAGGACGAGAAATATTTAATACAATACACGCTCGTGGCACGATACGTTTAACTTCTTGCTTGTTTATCTGTGATCAAGCTGCAACATTAATGCGCCATTTACCATAATGGCCTGAAACTGGCTAGAAAAGAGACTGTGGTATTTCCGTCCTTCGTGAAACTTGCTACCGCACACGTGCACTGCACACACTCCCTCTATCGTTGATCGTGAAATTTAGTTTAAATCTCACGCCACGCCGCCATATTAAAATTGAATCGATAACTAATCCGTCAAGGGCTGGAACTTTGGGATCTTGGGATGTTTAATGAACGGTAAACTTTCGGCCTTTGCGCAATTTAATATGGAAACAAGTTAGGGAACAACTTAAATATCAATTTGAATGGCGAGAAAAGGTTAACGTGGGAAAAACGTTTTTGTGATTTCGGGATCAAAGTTTGTGTTTGAAGTTTACGAAAGTGTAAACGAGAAGGACTAAACTGTTTGGCGCAGCAGCAGCTCGGACTTGGAGTTTACGTAGCTCTATTAGAAAGTCCGTTACCGGTGTACGAATAATTTTAATTGAAAGTTTGGGAAATTTTGATTGTAAAGTTATTTTACGATCCTAAATCATCTTCTCTAGGTGAATGGTAGGTGAAACCGACTCGTCAAATATTTGCATTAGCCTTACGATATTTCCGTTTGAAACTAGTAGACTATTGAAATTATAAAAAAAAAAAAAAAAAAAAAAAAAAAATAGAAATAGAATTAATAGAAAGATAAGTGATATTTTTTTTTTTAATTTTTTTTTAAAAACGGTTAAAACTGTTACACCGTAAATCTTATTAACAAAAACGATTAAACGGTGTAATTTAACGGGGTTTAGACCGTAATAGGATTAGGAAAGCTTCTTTCTTTCGACGAAAAATTCGCGAGAAGCGTTTTATGGAGGATTTTTTCCTTTTATTTATTTTTTTTTTTTTCTTTATCCGCTGGATCAAAATTTGCGGAGAAAATTTTTTTATATCTCCCTTTGAGCAAATTCTGGATCGAAGCTGGAAAATATTTCTACCCATTCACGGTTTTGAAATAAAAATAAAGAACTCGGCGAAATTCATTTTCCTGTTTGAAAACTGACATGACAAGAAATACACGTATTAAATATGTATTAAACGGGTAATTAAACGTAAAAATAATTTAACAATCGAAAACGTAATAATTAATTTTCTTTAATAATAATAATAATAATAATAATAATATCTCGTCGTCGAATTCAATTTCCAACACTAAATCACGAGTGACAAATAATTCCTAGCTGTCCGAATTATTACTAAATACGTAGGCGATCATGTATGCGTAGCAATTGATTTATAACCACCTGCCTTTGGAATATACAACACTTACTGGTCATTAATTACTCCAATGATAAGTTCCGGTTACCGTAAATATCGTATCGATTTTTCAATCGAATCGGCGAATACCTGTAATTCTTAGCAAATTAATGCGAAAATAAATCAAAAAAGACATTTGATTATTATACATTTGTCGACTAGATTACCATCAGACGAGACGACGAAGAAAGAAAAAGAGCTGTACGAAAAATTGAAATAGAACGTTTAAAAAATGAAAAGGATTCGTTGCATCTGTGGCAGGTAAGTGGGCGTTATATAAATCGTATAAATCGTTCCCAATTTCCTTTATCACGACTTATCCCTCAAACACGAGCACGAGGATCGACCGATTATTTATTTATTTATTTATTTATTTATTTACAAAACAATGAAAACCAGGATCCGGTCGATGATCCGAAAATAAGCCAGGATTAACACGGTCGAAAATCCAGTAGACACTCTCTCTCTCTCTCTCTCTCTCTCTCTCTCTCTCTCTCTTCTCTCTCTCGCGTAATGTACACCGGGGCCGAATATCTTGATACCCGAATTACGCGGCTGGATGCGTCGATAAATTTTCATTAACCACCGCCCTGTGTAGGACTTATTCACGTAGAGAACGCGCCGTTAAATCCTCCGCGAGGATCCGTAATAACCTCATTAATCTGATCGGGTGGATGTGGGATGGTGGTGGTTTATGAAGCGTCATCTTTTCAGGAAACGTTTAGAAAAAGCGTGCATTCCGCTTGCGGTGTGTATACACCACGGCCCCTTAATAAATTTTCATGGCATGCCGGCCTCGTGCTCGGGGAGAGGCCGGTAAATAAACTGGCCGAGTTTTAATTATTCCTATTTTCGCATCCACCGACCGGTCACGAGTTTTGCGCCTCCCTCCCTCCCTTCTTCCACCCTTCTCTCTCGCACCCTTCTCTTTCTCCCTCAAGATTTAATTATGCAAATCGCAGGGCCACTAGACAAAACCAATATTTGCTCGAGTTCTTAGATGGAGGTAAGAGGGGTGGTTAGGTTAAGGTAGGGGAGGAGAGAGAGAGCGAGAGGGGCGAAAGAGGGAGTTGGCTCCAGCTAGGATTTCACCAACTCATAATCACGGGGATTCATCTGCCTTGGTACATAAAAATATAATCTTTCGCCTCTTTTCCGATCCCTCCCCCTCCCCCATCACTTGGAGGGGGTGGCATCCTTGTCGCGATAAATACATTCCCCAACCGTGAATCGTAATAGCCTCGCTGTTGATTAAAGCGGCGCGCATTAACGCGCCCTTTGCAAAATGGGATTATGCGAATTGCATCGTTGCCCTCTCTCTCTCTCTCTCTCGAGCCCTCTCCTCGTGCTCACTCTCCTCTATAAGAGGAGGAATGGACGGATCTTTGTGCAAATGCTCTAAGATCCACGTTTCCAAATTAATAAGCAAACCGGGGCGAGGAGGAGGTGAACCGAAGGAAAGAAATGATTTAATTAAAGCGGGGAAAGAGGGAAAGATACCTTTACCCGCGACCCTTCGATGCGATTAATTTTTTTAAAGCGCGGATGTTGTTGCGAAAGCTTGTGGAGAATAAAAAATTAAAATAATACGCTTGGCGAGCATTATTTCTTTCGGTTAATTCGCTTTATTTCTCCGTTACGCGTGGACGTGGATATTTAACGAGATTTTGTTTATCTTAATGGATATTTTATAAATTTTTTCTTCTTTTTTTTTTTTTTTTTTTTCTTTTTTTTTTAATATCAATAAGAAAACGATAGGATAGGAACAGATAAAAATAACACGGGGATAAAATCTTGCACTATCGAAATTTAAAATGATGCGAGGGTATGAATTACCCAGCCCCCTCCCCTCCCCCCCCCCTCCTCCCATCGACGCGAATACATTAATTTCAGTTTCGTATGTAAAATTTATGACGAGGCAAAGTTCAAGAATAATGGAGGCGCGCGTTCGACTTCCATAAATTGACACGGTGGCACATACAAAATTACAGCCCTGAAATTCCTCGGGGCCGGATTAAATGCAAATAAAGCGGTACGCTTGTACTTATCTATTGTAAATTTCCTTTTAACGGAAACTTTTCTAAAGTAATTTAACTTCCATAGAGGAATAATTTTATTCATTTATATAAAAGTTCCCTATAAGTATCCTGGGAAAAACGGGATTCCACGGGAAGAAAGTTGGCCAAGTACCGACGAGGAATAACGCTTTTAGAGAAACAGTTGAAAACTGGTTTTCCAGACTCGAGACGAACGAAATTATTCATCTTGTTTAACTTACTAATTACGATGTCATCTTGAAGCAACCAGGTTTCTATCATCCTTGCTCGCTGGAATGCGTGCGGAACGTATAATTCAATCTTTCTTTAACCATCCTTCCTTTACCCATTCGTTACCCGTTCGCTTACTCCCCATCATACTTATTCGCATCGCTTTTCACGCGATTTTCTTTTTTTTTTCTTCTTCTTCTTCTTCTTTTCAACAATGGATGTTCCACTCGACCGATTACTTTCGCTCAAAGTTCGAGAATATAACACGGCGAATATAATTGAGCGGGATTGATCGAAAGAGCGGTTGCAGCGGGATAACGATAACGGAAGGGGGGTGGAAAAGGGGGGTAATAATTCAACGAAATCGTTTTACAAATCGAGGATCGGAAGGAATCGAAGAATTACAAGCCGGTTGGAACAAAAGCCCTAACGACGACAACGACGACGACGACGACAACGACGACGACGACGACGGTCACGACAATTATTCATTATTTTCTCCCCTTGGTTTCCACCATGAAATCTCTAATAACGGCGGGTCTGCGCCAAGGTATCGTAGGAGTTTAAAAGCCTCCCTCGCGATAAAAAAGGAAAGCCGGCGGTAGTCAAGCAGGTAATGTATCCAGTTAAAAGTTTTCTAGGTTCGCCGGAGAGGGTGGAAAACTTCTCAGGCCGTCGTCGTCGTCGTCGCCAAGTAAGGGGCCAAGGTGCCAGTAGAGACTAGAGATTGTGCATTTGTTATTCATGGGGTCCAACGCTTCAGTTGGCTTTAACATTTCATCGTGTAGAAAGTAGCCGTTTTCGCTGCACAGACACTCCTTCACTCCCTGTACAAACTCGTGTCCACGTGATGCAGAGGACAAAGGGAGGATTGTGTATTGTTATTATCAGCTTGTTATTAATCCAAGTTAGAAAATGTGGATTAAAATTCAAGAATTCGATCGAGAGGGATTACGAATTAATACCTACTACTCGAAATCTGTTTGTCGCAAGCTCTTTTCGATCAATTTACGAACGAAATGTGACAATATTAAATCGCATTCACGAGAGTTAATAATTAATTTTATCGATAACACGTCGCACGTTCGTTATACCGAAAAATTATTGCGACACCGTCCGAATAAATTTGTTACGTACGTACGTATCGTAATTTACCGAACGACCGAACATTTTGCCCCTTCGTAATTAAAATTGGGTAATAAAAATCAAAGTGAATTTCTTTTCTCTCTCTCTCTCTCTCTCTTTTTTTTTACTTCTTATAAACATTTAACAGTGATTATCAAGAACATAATATTTATCGATATTTATTTGATACGACAGCTTTGATCTGAGCCGAGGTTTCGTCGAAATCGTATCGTTTACGATATTTTATAATAATCTAATTACAATCGAGTATCGAAGAATGAAACAACAACGCTCAAACTATCGAAGCGTAGGAACAATTGAGCAAACGTCAAGTTAATCAGAATCTTGGCCAGACATGTAGTACATGAAAGGAAGTATTTCAATGGCGAGGGTTTAAACGTGGAAACGCGTGTGGGTGCATTAACAGTAAAATCAATACAGCAAAAATCAAGCCGCTGGTGTTGATTCTGGTCGCACTGATTTCGCACTGATCGTTAGCCGGCCGTTTCGTGTCGCCAATTTCGACCGGCCTGCTCCTCCGTCCTCAACCCTTTCGCTGCACATTACACGGGGAAGATGTACGAGGGGAATATCGACAGGCGGTGTCCACCGCGAAAATTGTCCCCGCGCCTCTTTTTTCTTTCTTTTTTTTTTTTTTTTTTTTTTTTTTTTAACCACGGAGGAAGACCTGTAATTGACCGACGAGGGTGTCGATTCAATAAAAAATTGCTACGATGCGCAGCAGTTTTATGAAGAAACGGTGGATAGGGTGGAAACTGTGAAAATTGCAATCCGATCTAGACACGGATATTTTGGCATTCTACCCAATGGGTAGATTATTCCCCGAGTTATTTCTTCTCGTTTTTTCGTTCTCATCGAAAACGCGTCCAAATCCGTTAAATTTTCTCGCCCAAGTGTCGTACGTTTAATTATAGCGTCTCCAGTGGTGAAAGTGGTTTAAACGAAATTGGGTCGATCCGGCGTCTGCTATCCAACCTTTACTGGTCGAAAGTAAAAAAAGTGGCGTTATATTTTATAATTCAAACACGGGCGTTGAAATATATGCCCGCGTTGCCTTTTGTATAATCCGCGTGAAATTAAATTATGACAATCAACATCCCTTTTCTTCCTCCTTCGCTCCCTTCCTTCCGCCCCTTCCTTCTCCTTTCCACTCGAACATGTTGAATAAAAAGCGTCTTTTTTCTTTTCCTTTTTCTTTTTCGCAAAAATATCGCGCCGCTTGAAAGCGGCACATTTTCGGAGGGAGCATAAATAGATGGGTATTTCATTATGCGAGGACGTCGCCTTTTTGAAAGCGTCTTAAATTTTCTCCTGCGTTTTTCTTCCTCCTCCTCCTCTTTTTCTTCTTCTTCTTCTTCTTCTTCTTCTTCCAAGCCATTTGGAGAGGGGGTGGACGAGCGAGAGAAAAAGGAGGCGCCAAAAGTGGATCGTCCTGCATCGTCTCTCAGCGAGATCGACCACGTCGCGTGGAACGTTGTTCTCCATCCCTTTTTTCCAACCCTTTGTCTGCTCCCTCCTCCCAGATGTCGCCATTTTGCCCCTGTTCGTCGATAACCGGTTCATCGATAAAACGAGCCAACTGCCTTATTGCTTCTGTTTCTCCTCCCGATTCGAGCAATTATCGTTTAATATGCAAAGGTTCTATAATTCCTCTGAAACTTCGATTCAATAAGAGAGAGAGAGAGAGAGAGAGAGAGAGAGAGAGAGAGAGAGAGAAGTTATTCTGATACTTTACCGCGAAGCTAAGTTTTGATTACATTACGGCTCAACACGGGGAATCACTAAGCCTGTCAAAATGACGACGGTTTCTCGAAGAAATGAGAATTTTCATAATCGCTTAAAGAGTTAAAAAAAAGAGAGAGAGAGAGAGAGAGAGAGAGAGAAGATGAAGAAAAAAGAAAGAAAATAATTAACCCGAGCATATATATATATTTTCATCGCGGCGCACAACTTTTTCATTTAATCGCCTGCATGTAACTCGAAAGTAAGTGGAAACTGCGACGAAAGTTAATCTCGAATCTCGGAACAAGTCTCGGAATCGGCGCACAAAAGAAGTGCGCCGATCAAAGTCTCCGACAAACAATTTCAGAGCAATTTAAAATATAATTTTATGAACCGAGCGTTCTACATAATCTCGAATCTCTGGTTCGAAGGAGGAAGGAAGGAAAGAGAGAGAGAGAGAGAGAGAGAGAGAGAGAGAGAGAGAGAGAAAGGAGAAAAAAAAAAAACGTTCGAGCCCGCAACGCGGTCAAACACGGTTCAGAGATCACGATTACAGCGATACGATCACAGGTGTACTCGTGTCTATACCTCGAAATCGATTCGAGCTTACGTAGAGGAAAGAATGGCTCGTGGATATCGCACGAAACATGGTAAATCACCTATCTCAACTGCGAGACTAAGAATGCGAGCGAGGGTGGAGCGCGTCGGATTCCCAACCCGACACGGACGTTCCTTTATTCTATATCAACAGACATTCCGTTGATATTCTTGTTTTTTTTTTTTTTTTTTTTGATCAATCCTCGCGAAATTCTCGAGGATTAAAATATCGTGTCCACTTTATCTCGCGGAAAAAAAAAAAGAATGGATTCTCGTCTAATTATAAGAACGATTAGAAAAATCGGGGAAGCAAAGTTGAGTTGAGAAACGCTGTCGGTGGTAAACGAAGTTGGCTTAGGTCATGGTTTGGCCATGCGAACCCCTTTCTCGTTGCTTACAGCTCTTACACCCCCACCCACCCCTTTCTCGCCACTTTCTTCGACCACCCTTTTACGCGTCATTATAGTTTGAAAGTTTTCGGAAGCACGAAACAGCTGTTCTCGGACGTGAGCGCCGTGATAAATATAAAACTGCGCGTCCCGTAGACGCGCCTAGATGGCGCGTTAAAATCGGCAACGGTTATTCCTATTTTATTCAATCGGGTGGTGAAAATTTTATTTTTCAGCTGGCAGATAGGGAGAAAGAAAAAAAAAAGGAAAAAAAAAAAAATTAAATAATAGACCCTGCACGCGGAGGGAAAAACTGTTTTTGAAATTTTAATAGAGTTTTTGTAATAAAATCCTTTGCCGCCAATCCGACCAGGTTTTTTAATACGAATTTTTTTGTTTCAACTTCTTGCTTCGTTTTGTTCCCTTGCTGTGCTTTTATTCGCTTTTGTATTGTATTATACAACGAGATAGAAATAAAAATAAAAATAAAAATTTTTTTCGATATCATTTGTACATTAACAGGTGGGAAATATTGAAAAAGAAATTTTTAAAAAAAGCAAGAAATTGATCAAAAGAAATCTAATAATTTATTTAGCTTCTTCGTTGTAGAGTGTATATAGTTTATAAATTTTCCAACGTGTAGCAACGAGTATTAAAATATCCTATTTTTGCAAAAAAAAAAAAAATGAGTTAGATCCGATATCGAGTGAATAATTATTTGAATTTTTTTTAACGTATCTTTAACTCAACTTCACAAATACTAAGACTAATTGGTAACCGAATCATGGATATGATTTCTCTTTCAAAAAAAAAAAAAAATATATAACAATCCAATTTAATATCTTTTTCATTAACTTACCCATAAACTACATAATTTACCATCTTCTTGTTGGTTGGTTATGCAGTGATGAACAATAAATAAAAAAATATACGGATTTAGCTGAATGGATATATACGTGAATGCACTTGTCTGTCTACAAAACAACCGAAGATCTCGTATCGAAGATAAACAAAAGGATACCAACTCTGATATAGTGACACTGCTCAAGCAACGTTCAATAATAAAATTATAGATAAAATTCCAGTGAACTTTATACTCCAACATAACACTTCTCCATAAATATTACAATAAATTCATAAATTTTCCAAATCTCTTCTCTCCTCCCCTTCCCTTTCGAAAACGAAAAGAAAAAAAAAATATACGTATCGGCTAATTTATTACCGTTCAGCAGTAATTTATTAAAACGCCGTGGAACGGTTCGACGGAAAGAATTAACCGGGCCGAACAAGATTAAGAAGAGAGAGGAGAGACAAAAGGGGTGAGATTGCGGACTTAGGTAATCCGGGCACTGTATCGAAGTAAGCGTAACTCTGCCTCTCCGTTGCGTCTCTTTCGCGGCGACATTCCTCCCCGGAGGAGGGGGGATGGTGATACCGAAGAAGGGAAGTCCGCCCTGTTGTAAAGGGGTAAGCGTGGTGGATTAAGCCGGAATAACCAGCGACGCGGACACGTCTTGCCCGAGCTTAACGGATGATTAATCTATACACCTATACCCTTCCGCAAACAAGTAGAGATATCTCCACCGTCCACCACCGAATCGGCAACGAAAAACACGACGGGAAAAACGGCCGCTTCCAATTACCATCGAGATCCCCCGCTAATTCGAGTTCCGCCCGCGTTCGAAAGGAGGGCGCGAAATGCGCTCGGGATTCTGGCGGAAATGCGCGCGTATCATCAAAGGAATTTCACGGATCGACTCCTTACGGACGCAGCGTTTTATTTTTCTTTTTATTCATTTATTTATGGATGGAATGGAAATATCGTTGGAAAATTGAGGAGGGGGAAGAAGAAGGGGAAGAAGGAACAATTGATGAAACGAGGAGTAAATTCTCATTCTGGGAATAATAACGGGGGCCGTAAGTACAATTCGAAGCGGAAATTTAACTTTTATTGGAGGGCCGGCGGCGAAAAAGCGCGAATCGCGCGGTAAGAAAGTTTCGGCGACGAATATTGGATTTTCGGACGAATATCGAGCAATTTTCTTGCCGAAAAAAATGGATATATTGGACGCGAATATGGCAGCGGGCGGGAATATAAAAGTTCTAATAAAAAATTCTTCGGGAAAAAAATATCGATCGAGCGAACTTATTTTCTCAAAAAAAAAAAAAAAAAAAAAATTAGTATATCGTTTCGTATATCATACGCTCGTGTCTCTCTCGCCAATATAAATTTACTCGAAAAATCCAGGCGAAAAAATTACCGGGGATCGTGGCGGCCCGTTGACAGCGAGCGACTTACTGTCTTCTCCTGAACAAACGCGGCCGAATTCTATTTATCATGGCTTGCGCAAGCATAGAAGTTACTTGCTCGGACAGAACAGTGGCAGGGTCTAATAGAGCGGAACAATTGGTAATGCAACATCCAGTGGCGCAGGAGCGCAGCAGCCTGATCATAGTGCGGTGGCCGTGAACGGGAAGACGATCAGATAGATCGCATGAATACTGCGGATGTCGTGCCGTGTCCGGACCTCGTATATATCCGTGGACGAGTCGGACAGACAGCGGACGTTCCAGCGGGACACCATCAACCCTGATTGACAACTGGATGCGTGGAACGGCACAACCGAGATTATCGGGTCTCCAGACCGGAAACTCGTTCTGCTGACCACCTCGAACCTGAACCGAATTTCACCTCTCGCGGCGTGTACGATTTCCGCATACAAAAGGGACATCGAACCGGTCGTCTGCGCGCGCGTGTACGTGTGTGTGTGCGCGCGCGCGCGCGTTAGACACTCGATAAGGACGTTTCGAGGGCCGATTACCATACCGAATACGTTCGAGATTAACAGTCTCGACAAAATTGTTAAAAAGTCTCGATGTATTTTTTATATATTTCGGACGAATCCGTCAACATTTCGAGTTGAAAATCGTCGAGGAATAGAACGAGCGTATTTCGAAAATAAATAAAATATCGGCGAGAGAGATGATATCTCGAATGGGGAAGAAGGGGTAGAAAATTTAGAAGGTTGTCGTTCCTCGATCAATCGTTTCGATTCTACTTCGACTCGACTGGTAAATAAAGATACTGCACCACGAGGCGTACGTGGCAGCCACGTGGCAGCGATAAAAAACGATGGCGAAAGAATGCGGAGGAAGGTTGATCGGGCTTGTAACCGAGACAATGGACAAGGGTAGTTTGGCAAGGGCCTGGGCGAAAAGGGGTGAAGGAAGGCCAGGGACACAGGAGGGCAAAGATAAAGCGAGGGAGAAAGTGGAAGAGGTTATAGATGGTAAGAGGGTACCGGTGGGTGCCTGAGGGTGGCTAAAAAGGGGGTAGCCGCGCGAAAAGGGGGCACCAATGTCTTGGCTTGCGAGCTTCGAGGTCCTCCCGTCACCCAATCACGTCCTGGCGAAGCTCGCCATATTTCGCGGGGCGGAGCCCTCTCCTCACTCTCCTCGCGCGACCGACTCAGCCTCTGTGTTCCACTATTATTTTAAACCCTTCGCTCTCTTCCACCCCGTTATGCCCCCTCTCGTTCACCAGTTTCATCCCCCCAGTCTTCCTTACCACCTCTGCACCTCGACAGCCTCCCCCCCCCACGATCCGATTCCTCTCCTCTTTGGCCCACCTCGCAACTCACTCTCTCTCTCTCTCTCTATCTCTCTCTCTCTCTTTCTCACCCCTTTTCGATCCCCTATCCACTCTCCTTCACTCTCGCTCTCGCGCCTCCCGACTACCACGGACCGTACATCTCCTCCTCCTCCCTGCCTCGCGTCTCGTGCCTCCAGGCGGAGATGAAAATTTCCAGACTCCTCGCGATCGAAACCGAATTGTTATTTCACGAGGTAGTCGACCCGCTTCGTACCCTCCCTCTCTCCTTCCTCTCGCTCAAACTCTCTCTTTCTCCCTTGCCCTTGGAATTACGTACGCCCAAAGTCCTGACAGCCGCCCCCGCCTACCCCTCTCTTTTTCCACTTTCGTTCTTTCCATCCTCCGGCCAAGATTAAGAAGAACCAGCAGACTTTTACTCCACGCTGCTCGATTGCAAAGGACAAGGATAGTTGTTGCTTCGCGAATTATTCTTCTGGGATTAATAAGGATCGTTAATAATCGATCGGGAAATTTTTCTACTTCTTCGAATCGGCGCAACTCGATTTTACGAGCTTTTGTCCTCGTATTCCGATATTTTCGTGTCCTTTTCGAGGGGATCTGTTTCGGAACGGAAGAGAAAGAAGAGAGATGCGACAGTGGTGGGCCAGTGTCGCGTGTAAGAGAAAAGAGGCTTACGTGCCCTCGACAGGAATTGCAACGTGCATCGTACGGTAGCACGATCTCGATACGCTTATTTCGCTCGTGGGAGGAGGGCGCACGAACGTTGTTATTCACCTTTGAGAAGAAGATTTTACACCGGAAGCCGATCCTCTCTGTAACAAGACCAGCTGGTTTCGCTTTTACCGCGACACACGGCGACGGTGTCCTCCCAGCCCTGCTTATCCGACCGTTGACCGAGGGATGTAAAAGCCCTCCTCCTCCTCGCGTGACGATTCAGAGAGCGTCCCTCCCACGCACGCAAATTCAGTTGCGGTGGCTGCTTTTGGAATTTTCCTTCTTGCAACGAGGGAAAACACGGTTTTCCAATGGATTTCCAATGGATTCGATCATTTCAGAGATGTCTCGCTGCGAGCTTTTCCCTGAGAAACGAACTCCCTGCTGAAACGAAATCTCGACTGAGAAAGGGAAAAGAATCGTTGCCTATCCTCCGTGTTGGCGATCTTAGGGTAATTAGTATGACAGGGGTGTCCAGCGATTCTACCGGTAACCCAATTAACGGCGATCTCGGCACTGTAACTGGAAAATTTAATATGCAAGCGTTGTCGCGACAGGTTCTTCGAATTCCCGTCATGCTTTCTAACAAAGAGAATTACCGCGTCACCCGGCCTCCGGTCAGACATGTGCGAATTGTTTAATTCGGATACAAGGTGGACGATGGAAAATCGTGGCGCTCGCGGTAACAGAGAATTCCATTTTGCCGCTTCGCACGACGCACGATGGAATAAACTTGTCTCTTTGGAATGGAGTATTGTTTTCATGAAAAGCGACTTTGAAAACGCATTTAACGTACGTGCTCCTCGCCCGTGTTAATTAGTTGAGCAGCGAATAATAGAGGAATCGTCGGACGCGATATACGACGGAATTTTGGAACAATTGCATTTTTCAATCTCGTCCGAGAAAAAAGTGGATAGGTTCGTATTTGAGGGAGGGAGAGAGGGACAGTTTAATATCAATTTCGCCTAAATTACGAATCGCTGTTTTAATTACCTTATTATAAAACGTGATTCGATCGATGTGTATATATATATTATATGTTATATGTTATACGGAATAAAATGCGATTGGGGAGAGGAGTAAAATCGATAAAATAAATTCCACGAAACCATAAATTATACAAATAAACGTGTAGCGTAATAATTTGCATCTGGCTGTAATGTACAAATAAGATTAAACGATTTAATCAAATTGTATAGCATTTAAAAATGCTTTGAATAAATAATAGGTTCCCCCATCCCGTTTGTTTACGACCGGTAATATATGACCGGGCTATACGTATACGCCAAGCCTTTGTGCAGTGAGGATAATAAACGGCCTTTTGTTTGTTTTTCCAGTATCTCGTGTGCCGTGTGACTCGTGCTACCTAGAATCTACCGCGTTACCAACAATGTATCCACACCGTTCTAGAAATTGTTAAAGTCGTCCCGCAGAAGACGAAAAAAGAAGAAAAAAATCGATTATTTATCCTCGCAGACACAGACACTGATTCTCTCTGTTTCACAAAATTTTCAAAAAATTATTCCAACAGATAGAAAACTTAGCAACCGTTACATCGAATTCGGTAGAGAATATAAAAATCTATCCCCTTTCTTTCATCGATCTTTCGTCAAATTTCAATTTCCACTCACGATTGTAAGATAATAAAATATGCATATTCAACTATCTGATCACCCGATAATCGTCGAGAAGACGCGTAAGGAACGCTTTTACCGTAACGATCGGCACTTGCAGATATCAGCCCCCAAGCCAAAATTCCTAAGTTCCAACCCTTTCTGTCGGCGCGACCACACCGGCGATCGATGCCGCGCTCGACCGGCCAATTTGTCGCTTACGAAATTACAGAAGGCCGCCCTTCGCTCGAATTAGCATACCACTTGGCCAGAGAAAATTCTCGCTTATCGTAAAACGCGGTGGTTAATATTTGACCGCGCAACTTCGAAGACGGAAGGAAACACAACCTTGGAAGCTGTCCCCCTCCTCGACTCGTTACGATAATCCGTGGTGAAATTAAAAACGTTAGGGCGTCGTAAAGACGAAGGGCATCGTAACAGGGCGGCGTTATGAGGCGGCGCGTATATACAAGCCTCGCAACTTAATATCTACATCACGTATTTCTCCTCCCTCTATCCGTTGTTCCATTCATCCCTCTCTCTATGGATTACAACCGTTTCTTCATACCCGTGTAACCGACTGTCTTATGTTTATCGCTTCGTACATTTATGCTTGTCTAACCACCGCGCACTCCACCACTATTATCGCGACGAGCTAATCGTATTTCGTCCGTGCACTTTGTAAGTTTGCGCTTGTAACAACGCTGTTCGAGCTCCCCCAGGTTAAGGTGTTACGACTTAATTCACCGGGAACATTGGAACGAGCGCAGTTCGATTCGTAGGAAAGAGAGGGATGGAACTCGTTATGTTCGGGTGTTCTGTAGCGCTGTAATTTGAGTCGAGATGTTGCACCGAATCGGATGTGGAGCAGCGTTTGCGCTCGTTCGAGCGTGTAGTTTAATTAAATGAATTTTATTATCGACGAAAGTAGGGGAATGTATCGTGTCGAATTCATAGTGAAATTAATATTAATTACTACGAGGTAGAAGAAGAAAAGAATAATTGAAAGATAAGAGGTGAAACTTTTCTTTTTTTTTGTGCACGCTCGAATAAACGTTACGAATAATAAAAGTTGTTCAGACACGTGTAAGAAATAACGGAACGAAAGAGGCGAAATTTCGTATTTGTTCTCTTAATACGAATACGCTTTTTTAATTGGAAAAGTTTAAACGTTTGAAGGGCCAATTTGTCTGTAATAATAAAGCGCAACAAGTTTATTTTTCATTTTTGGGGCCATATAATACGATCCGTTAATTTCCAACCATAATCGTTGAAGCCCAAATGTTTAATTTCCTCTCCTAATGGAAATGAATTGAACCGGTAGATCGGTTCAACGAACGGGACACTATTTTTTTTTTTTTTTTTTTTTTTCGATAACTCGGTTGCTTAGCCCTCCTATGCGGGAAATTTATAACCATCGATCACGTGTCCGACGCAAGACACGGTAAATTCAGAATGAATTGGATCTGCTGGAGGTTGTTGGAAGCTGTGCATTTGACACAAGTGATTAAAAGTAAAATTCGGCGCTCGTTCGAGAAATTGAAAAATGTTAAAATCACTTTACATCGTAAACATGCCGATAAAAATAAAACTCCCGTTCTGTTCCCTAATTTTATTCGAACGGCGCTCGTGAAATATAAAATTCGATAATTCCCGATACGTAATCACGCGATTACGATTCGAACCAACAGGTTGAATCGCAAGTAAGAAAGTTTCGCAGGGGGATAATTCGTCGCTAATTCGAATCTGGGTACGAACAGGTGCGCAAAGGGTTGCTTTTCACTCTTGCCGTGTAACGCGATCACGTTCTATTATCGATTGTTGTCAAACGAGGCCGGCGCGAGATCAAAATTGAACGACTACCTTTATCGCACGCCTTGAAAATATCTATTATATCGCGCAACGTCGATGGACACGCCCCGACAACCAACATAATTGCCCGATCAATTTTATATAGAGTTCGTATTCCAACGCTTCCCTCTTTCTTTCATAGGAATATATTAAATTTTCTTCTCTATTTCCCCAATTTTACGCCTACGAAAATGGCACGTATCTCTATATTTGGAATAAATTGTATGGATAAGACGATGGACACGATAGAAAAAAAAGAGAAAAATTCGATACGCAAAATTTGAAGTGAAATGAAGTTTCATGCGTGCGATACTTTTGCATATTTTGAAGGAGAGACAAAAAGAGAGAAACTATTTATATGCGTGAAAACAGCTACGTTACGTACGATTCGTCGGACCCATAACCCTTTAAATTTCAGACGAAGCAACCACCGTTCATGCCTCATTACCTGTAACAAAATTTAACAACAAATTAACCAAATTAACATTCTCCTCGATCGATTCTTTGAACGCTTTCTGATTGAATTAAATTTTCAGCGATAGAAAAAAAAAGAGTCGATCAATCGTCAATGTTTTCTTCCCGCAAAGAAGACGTAACAAAAGTCTCGATGACTTAACGTCCCATTGAACGCGGTCGAGAAGAGGAGGAGGGCGAAGCAACGAAGAAAAGAAACGCGCACAATATTGTTAAAAGCACAGAAATAGAAAAAAACACACACCGGCCCGTGGCATTCGAGGTCAGGTTGACAATGACAAATGGCAGCGTGCACCGTCCTCAAATTTTCTTATTACACCCCCTCAGTTCTTGTTTCGCAATTTACGCTTTTCCAACCGTCGTCACTGGCTGGGAATTTCGAGCTGAATCGCAACTCCCTCCGACCGAGTTACGTCCACGATTTCCAAGACATTAGGCATACACACGTTTGTCGAGCGTTCGTTGCGTTTAACATCGAATCGCGTTGAAGAATTGGAAAGTGAATGTTCGAACCTTCTTTCGAACCGACTGTATGATAGAATAATTTTGGTATCCTTCTTTCCCTCGCATTTTCCTTTCGAAAACGTCGCTCGAATTCTAATTCTTTCAAGGTCGCAGAATGATCGATCCAGATCCAATTTCCACGCGAGATAATATCGTTCTTTTTGTTTGGCGTGCACAGAGCGCAAGGAAAAGGGGAAGAAAAAAATATTGCTTCGAAAAGACTCGAGTGGTTTCCAGTTTAATCTAAACTCGAGTCGAAACACGAAGGTGGATACGACTAACGTTATCGGTTTAGTATCGCGCTCGCGATCGCTTTGTAAGTTGTATAGCGGTTTAAATGGTAAACGACACGATATTTAAAAGGAATTAAATGTGCCGCAACTCGGTGAAAATATCTCAACACTTCGAGTTTCTTCGCCGCTCGTAAATTGCGAAGCTGAAATCCGCACGATCGTTTTCTACGTTGCTTGTACAATTTGACGAGAGCGTAAATAGGGAGGAGGGAGGGATTTACCTTTAACGATAAAAGGTATTACGAGTGGCAGATTGTGTAAAGATAATAACAAGTATAATAAAAGCTACGATGCAAGTAGTGATAATAATATTGCTATTTCAGATATAAAAAAGAAAAAAAGGAAGAGCGCAATTATAATTATTAGAGTATTTAACTAGATATTTCATTTATATCGTTTTCGATTTCATTTTTCGTCGAGACGAAAAAACGAGGAACGAAAATCTCTTACATTGAAATGATTTATCTCGTTCGAGGATAATCGATACACGCTTCCGCGAACGAATTTCACCGAATTCGCACAGAAATGGATATCCGTGCGAAAACACGATCGACGATCGAAGATTCCGAGGAGTGTGATGAAACGGAAGGCGAGGAAAGAGCTAGGAAACAGGTATTCGGGAGAAATCTGTTCTTCATTCCATCAGATCCTCGCCTTACAATTAACCACTCCTCCCCCCTCCTCTCCTCGACGAGCGAATATTTCTCATTCCCCCTCTCAGGGATTATTTGCCCTTAATTAGACACCACCCGCCCTCCCGTGCAATAAATAAATACACTACTGCAAACTTTCCCCATTTATATTCCATTGTATACATTAGGGGGAGGGATATAAGGAAGAGAGTGAAAGGAGACGAAGGTCGGCGTGGAGGATAACAGGAGGAGGATGAGCGCGGGGTATGAATCAAGCTGAGCAAACATTGAACTTGGAGATACGGTATCGCCGCACAAAAGCTACACACCACTCGAGGCCAAACTGGGACGCACGAGGTACACCTTGGCGATTACAATCCGCATCCCTCCACTGGTAACTGGCCGCCTCCACAGCCAACTCGAGAATAGTACAATATATATATATATATATATATATATATATATATATATATATATATATATATATATATACACGTGGCAAATATTGGTAGTACACGGCGAGGACGACGACCAGGTTGAGGAGGGGCGCAAAAATTTCGAGCACCAAGCCCCCTTCGAGTCACCGAGTTGGTCACCTGGATCATCTCGAACGTCGACAGTCAGTCGAGAGGCGGTAAGACGAAGGAATTTTAAACTGGGAGGGACGAGTTGGAGTAATTCGTTCCCCTGTTTGTCTTTCCGCGCCGGTGTTACGCGGCTGTGTTTGAGGATTGTCAGAGTACGTGTCCCTGTTATTAGAATCGGTTCTCGGGAAATATGCGGTCCCGGCAGAGGCCTCGGGGACGGATTAATCGTTACAGTCGTCTCTCCGTTCATTTTATTTGAATTGGTTCGCCTCGATATTAGTCTTAAGCGGTCCTTCCGTGGATAAATATTATACGTATATACATTTCACGATATGCTAGAAACTAATTTCTTCTTCTTCTCTTCCTCCAAATGAGTGCGTGCGAAAAGAAGAAGAAAAAAAGAGGAAATTCTTTCACTTTCACTCTTCGAAAATTTCGAACGACGTCGAGTATATAAATATCGTAGGAGGTTGAAATACAAGGGAGGCACGATATAAGGTCAGGGTCTACGTGGTTGCAGTGGACGGAGGAATATGACGAGGCAGGGGCGGTCCTTTAAAATAGGCGGCGGCTGCACGGGAGATAAGGGCGCGTTCGAGGAACGTAACGTCTCATCCCGGGGGATATCAGCAGAGTGGTCTCCCCCCCTGGTCTCTTATTTCCGAATGTTTTAACCGACCCTCTACTCCTCTACAAAAGACCGGAATATCTTAAACGGACATTTCGAGCAGAAACTTTATACTTTTTCGCGCGTCAAAATCCTTTGAATCCGGCGAATCTTGGTTAATATTCTAAATTGGCAAAAGGGAAATACGCGCGAATCGATCGACAAAGTGGAAACGCTAATTCCTCCGGGTGGGAGACAATGGTCCGCGCTTGCCAAACGCTTCGAACGGGTTGACGTGGGTTTTTGGAAGGTGATGGAGGAGGTTTCCAAGTTGGCGTAACGAACCAGGAGAAAAAGTTCGTTGAAAACGTAATTTGGTCGCGTGTAAGTAAGTAACAAGTTACTTAATCGTTCGACTTGCAGAAATTACGAGCGATAGAGATACGTTGCCGATAACTGATCGTACGATGCTATTCGCGTTCCTCTTCGTTCCTCCCGTGAACACTTGTCGAAGTTGTCGGGGAACAATCGGTGGATACACACGTGGTGCAACAAACAGGAGAGGGGGAAACGTTAAACGTGGTTTAAACTATCGCTATCTAGCACGAAGAAGACTCCGTCTCTCCCTCGTTCCGAGTTTCCACGCGAATCCCTTTGTTCGAACGGATGCAGATTAAGAAGGAAGAAATTAAATTGTCGATGAACACGAACGTTGACAAAGTCGGGCGACTGAAATTCGCGTAAGAAGCAGACAGTAGTCCGACGCGGTCTTGGAGAAGAAGTGGGAGGGAACGAAGAGGAGAGAAGGAAGAGAGAGAGAATCTTTGTGCGAGTTGGCACACAATGGTAACGCGAAAGTCAGCTCCCTGCCGCGCCGGAAGTCGACGGTCGGCCATCTTTCCACCCGGATGTGCATCCTAAATGTCTCGCGAGGTTTGTATATGCGAATTGTATATGGCATTCTTCCTCTCTTCCTATTCCCCTTCTCTCCATTCTTTCGACTCCTTTGTTCCCTCCTCCTCCCCCTCCTCTTTACTCGTTCACAACTCTGCATCGCTCGAATTTCGAACCAACGAAATAAGGCTGCTAGATCAGGATTCCTTCTTTTTCTTCCTCTTCTTGCCCCGCGTAAAAAAGGATTTCAACTTTCGATGCGATCGAATAAGGCACGCAACGACGACGTTGAAGATGGGATGCGAGTTATGAAACGAGAAGGGCGAGGATTTGCTTCGCGGGGGGGGGGGAGAGAGGCGACGCACGCACCAGGAGGGCAGGTGTTCAACGGCGTCGCGCGCCTCCACCATATAAAGGCGTAAAGCGTCGCTCCCTCTCGCCACGCGGAGCGTAAAACGTTGGAACGTCTTACGTCTTCCTTCCCTCTCCACCTTTCACCACCACGGAGTCCACCCACGGATATCAACCGGCCGGATATCGTGCGTTTCGAAGAGCGAGAGCGAGGATGGTTGGCATAACTTTATCAAATTTCATCACGGCCCTCCCCCTTCCCTCGTAATATCTCATCCACCCAATCTCTCCAACACGCTTTTATCGTTTTTATCGGGGGAGGGGATGGCAAATTCTATGCAAAGTTGATCGATGAAATTGACGCGATAACTTGTGGCACGGAGAGAGAGAGAGAGAGAGAGAGAGAGAGATCGTGATATAATATCGTCCCGTTAAACGACGAGTGTCGTAGAATGTTGCGCTCCTATGCTGTATGTACAATGGTAACGATCGATGACAGATCGACGACAGGAAAATGTCAATATCTGCAAGATGGAAAGCTCCCCTCTCTCCTTACCCTTTTAACGATATCGCGGGATAAATCTTGGGTATCTAGGTCACTTGTCCAATATATCTCGCGAGCGTTCTTCGTAAAAAAATCCGGAACTCTATTAAATTTTATAAATTAACGCGTTTGAAGAATCCTTGTTCCATTTTATATCGCGAACACATCGCTTAATAATTTGAAAGAATGGCTACGTTCACGCTTTATAGATATTGGATTATTGATTTCCAGTTCGACGACAAACAGCTTATCGACAGCTTTCTTTCCTCCTTCTTATCGAACCCAAGCGCGTCCGTTGATTCCAAACCTGAAATTGCGATACTTCCCCCGCCTTTTCATTAACAAAATCTTGCGAAACAGTATCTCACCCTCTCGATCGATATATACGACAAAATATAATAATAAAATTAACAACGAAGCACGAAATTTTCTAATAACATCGGCTTTTTCAATTTCCAATAGGAGGGAAACGATAACGATTTCGATCCCTTCCGTTCCAAAAAATGGTGAAATACACACTCACACAGGCGGTGATAACTCGTTCAAAGTTAACCGAGATAAGGATAACAAGCTACGAGAGAGAGAGAGAGAGAGAGAGAGTTACGAGGTCGAAAGATCGGCAATGCCCGAGGGAGTGGTTTTTCTCGCGAACCGGTCCTCTTTCAGGGTAGAGAAAGCCTGGCGGTAGAGAAATATTCGGGCGGAGGTTTAGGAGAGCTCGTGCATCCGCGGTGCACACGCGGGATCTCATGTCGGTAAATCCGTGAAATTCTTTGATTTAGTTTACCAGGCTTCGTGGCCCGCATGGTGGCGCATATGGCGAGCAGCCTCGAGACGAAGAGAGAGAAAGAGGTACGCAAATGCAAAGATAAGCTTGAGGGAGCAGGATCACCGGTGGATAAAGAAGCACCCACGACACGTCTTATTTCATTGTATGCGCTCCCCCGCGCTGCTTTCCTCGTTTTAACTTGGATGGCTTGATTCCAGACGTGTTTGCGATTCCTCCCTGCGGTCCACGGGATACTCGCTCGGCGCCGGAAACGCCGCGAAATTGGTAACGATACGGGAAACGATTTCAGGTTAATCGATTTCGGTACAAATTTGGTGGGAATTTGAGCGAAATTTTGGCGAGGAAATCGACGGGCGGAGATGATGTGATTCGCTCCAAACGCAAGGAAGTTAGGTTGGAACATGCTTTGTCGGGAAAAAATTAAAGAAAAGTTGAAAGATTCGAGCGATTACAAATAAATCGATGATTCTTCTTCCGTTCAAGTGACATCCGATTTAAGGAGAGAAAGAGAGAAAAAAAAACATTTTATTTCGTGTATATTTTCCACAGAATATCAAATTTTTTTTTTTTTTTTTGCAAACGAGAAAAATCGGAATAAATGTCCTAGGGCTTGCAAATATATTTACCGTGTCAATAGAAATAAAACTAACAGAGGCTGGAGATTTATTCAGCTCTCGTTTGTAAACACGTGTAATACAACATTTCGTCGGGAAAAGGAACACGAGTGCTGCTCGTGGAACGGCACTTCATTGAGAGAGAGAGCGTACAAGCGGGGGTTCTTGTAATGCCACCTATGTGTGTGTAATTGCAAGGACTCTGCTGTAGCGTAAATTCGTTTAATGCGCCACAGATTTAGCCCGTAAGTGCACATAATGATAGCAACCAGCTATTCCCACTAGTCACGTGATGCGCTCGCATCTCGTATCTTAAATAACTTAACGATGAACACCGTCTTCGTAGATTGCGTTTAATTAATGACGAAACGATATAATTATTATATATATATGTATATATAATTTTTTGAAAAATTCAAAAACAAAGTTATCGTTATCATCGCAAATCACGACTAATCGCGAGTGTGATCCAACTCGTGGCAAGGATCAAACTGCAAAGATTCTCCAGCATAAAGTTGCTCGCCCTTCGCTCGCCTATTTTTACCATCATTTTTCATTTCTCAATCTCTTTATACCATATTCTTCCCTCGCCCATCTATTACTCTTCGTTCACTTTTCAGCTTCCGCTTAAACTCCGCCGTCCGTTAGTTCCTTTGAAAACAAGCAACGTCTGTGTGGGGAAGAAGGAGAACGTAGCGGAGAACTAGAATAGAATTGGAGAAGGGGAAGGAGGAGAAGAGGCGAGCGAAAGATTAATGGAATTTAGCCTGTACATTTACGCGCGCGTTTAATCTTCATCGCTTTTTGGGAAAAAATCCTCCCCCTCCTCCCTGTTTAAATTTGTATCGAGTTCTCCTGTCCCGAGTTTGGCAATCGCAATATCGCACGGCACGTTCTATCTTTCTCTCCTCTGTTCACGCCTTTCAACAAGTGTTCGATCTTAAAGAAAGAAAGAAAGAAAGAAAGAAAGAAAGAAAGAAAGAAAGAAAGAAAAAAGGAGCGTAATTGAATCGACAAAGTCAGAAATGGATCCGGTCACGCTATTGAACTTTGCCTGAAAGAAAAAGAAAGCGCTCCGATGCTTCTCTACCTCACCTAAGGTATAGGTAAACTAGTTCATTTTTCTTCCCTCTCAAAATAAAGAAAGAATGTACACAAATCTATTTTAGAAAATCCGATATTAATCGAAAGGATCGATCGATAAATAAATACAAGGGAAAAATTAGTTCCACGATATCATCTTGGCTCACTCGGATTTCCACGGGGTTATTTTTAAACAGATTCATATTTTGCGACTCGTTGTTGGATCAAGGATGGAGGGAAGGGGGAAATATCTGTCAACCGTGATAAAATAGTATTTCCGAGCAATTCGCAAATGTCCAAGGAACCGGCGCAAAGAGATCGCAGGAAACGATAAAGATAAGATTTCGTTAGACAACAGGGCACGTACGCTGGTTATCGTCGGTGTTTCGTATCCTACTCTCTGCGCTCTCTCTCTCTCTCTCTCTTTCATTTCATCCACTCTCTACCCCCTTTTTTGCACGGTGGCCTTTTTCGGTGGCTCGTAACAATGCAACTCCACCTATTAGTCCGGCTATTTTGTTTGTACGTTCGTAAAACAGGACCCTGTTTCACCGAACGAATTTTAACGAAATGATCAGTCACGATGCGAAAAAATTTCATATTCAAAAATTGGACGAGATTTCGTAACGCACTTTGTTCAACGCGTACGAATCCTTTTCCTCCGATTTTAATTAATTTTTAATCAAACTGAAACGAGGGAATATGTATACTTGCACGTACATCTTATATAATTTAAATTTTGTAATGCACTTTTTTTTTTTTTTTTATTTTAGATTCAACGCGTATAAATGTATGTCCTTTTCCTATTTTATTTAATTAATTTTAGTTAAGGAAGAAATATGTATATATTTCGTATTTCGTACGTACACCTTACAACTTATTATTTGAAAAATCGAGAATTGTTCGATTCACACGATTGAACCGAAAAGCGCTCCCTCCTCGAGCGAAAAAAAATTTCTGAGACACCGCGCGTAACAAAGAAATTCCTGGAAAGTTCGATCTCGGGCTAGGAAGCTTCACGTAAGTTTCCTAACCGGATTGCCCGATGAGAAACCGCGTTTTCAATCAGCCCCTGCGTAAACAAGCGATCCTGGCACGACTTTCCTCCTCCCCCTCCTCCCTCCCCCTCTGTCCTCTATTCCTCCAGACACAAGCGGAAGAAAATTGTAAAACGCGATGGGTGGCTTTTCCCTCATTGATATTCATCCGGTGTAGCGGTGCAGCGCGATTGGCTAACTACCCTACCATATACCACCACGATGTACCCTGCCATTTTTCTTCGTCCCCTCTCCTCCACTCGCTCCTACACTTTACCAACCTATCTTCCTTTTTACCTTTTCCTCCTGCGCTGCTACACGTTTAAACACACACACACATATATGTGTGAGCTAGGTACAACGCGAGTTACACACAAGCATTCGTTCCTTTCGCGTTTTCTTTTTATCGATCCTCTCCCTCCAACCCCTTCTTTCAATCTGACTCTCTTCATCCGTCTTCGTCCAAGTGTCAATTCTTGCCTCTCTTTCTCTCCCCCCCCCCCCTACCTTTTCTTCATTTTCAGTCAACGACTGAGCAAACGACTGTTCCGGGTAATGCATCGATTTCTAGCTACCTCCCTCCTCCCCCGCGCAACGCACGATCCCATCGCGCGTCTTCCCCCTTCTTTCCCCTTGGGCCTGCCTCGCGCTCTGTTCTCGGCCGCGTTTACTCTTCTTGATTAGGCGAATAATAAAGAGGAGGGAAAGAGAGAAAGCGGAGGAGGGAAGGAACGAGCGAACGCGCTCGTCGATTCGAGGGAGCAAAAGCGCGAGGGAGGCACGCGAATCGCAATCTGATTAATTGCGCGTCGAATCGGATCATTCGTGCGCACCGGTTGCTAACCAATATGCATATCCAACGAGAATAAATAACGGAATCCTCTCTTTGCGCGACTTTATCGCCGATTTTAATTCGATCGACACATCTCGACGAATCTTCTCTTCTTGTTTCTCTCCTTCTTCTTTTTCCTTGGGTAAAAACGTTGCAAAGTGGAGGAAGCAAGGGATAATAATACGCTTGTCACGATTATGAAAAATAATTCTTCTCGTAACTTGAATCCCTGTTTGCGCGACTTTGTCCCCGGTTTAATTAGAATTTCGCTAGACGACAGATCTCGATGAATCTTTTTCATCTTCTTCTTTGAACAAGTTTTCCAAAAATAGTTGCAATATATGTTTTCCAATATATAAGTTAAAATTGTCTTGAGACAAATTTTGAGACGGAACACGCGTATTTTTAATATCAATAAATCAATTTTACGCGTCTCAGAAGGAAGCGAAGTTCAAACTTCATCCCACAAACTTGAAACGATAAGTTGATCCTTTACAACGACGCAGATAATACAATACGCTCGATCGATTATCCCGCAGAATATGTTCAACGCAGCCACTCTATCCCCTTGTCATCACCTCGAAACAATCCCCAAACTTTTTTCCCCATCCCACTCCCCGCCGTCCCACATTTTCCCACAATTTCGCCCCTGTTAGCCCCGCTCTGGGAAGAGGGGGAGAACCTCGAAAACTGGCACGCAAAACCAACAAGAAACCTCGCACGTACCATCATTCGTACACACACATAAAAAGCTCAAATTTCCAACCATTAGCCATTAGCCGTAAAAAAAAAAAAAAAAAAAAGAAAAATATTCGGCTGAATTCGTCCCCGCGAGGACGAATCCACCTCGTTCCAACTCCTCCTCCCTCCCTCGAGAATGAAAGAAGTTGGACTGCGTCACTCATCGCCTGCCGCTACGTAATTACTCAAATACGCGATTAAATGTTCCCGCCACGGGGTGGTGGGAGGAGGAGAGGGGCTCATCGGAAGAAAGAACTTTTCGAGCATATTCGAGCTGTATATATGTATACATACATACATACGGTGTTACATCATCGTACTATGTGGCCGTCGCCGCCGCTATAACACGCTCCAACGTTTAAAATCGGAGGGAAGGAGAGGGGGGCCGCGAACATTACCCCGGTGATATAGAGCGGCAAAAACTTGGCCACTTTATTCATACGTCTCTAACTTCGTGTTCATAACCTTTCCCGGGTGTATATAAAAAAGCCTGCTGTACGCAGCCACCCCTGCGTACCATCCATCCATCCCTCGAGTTCAACCGGCCCGCCACTCCAACAGCATTCCGATATATATATACGTATGTGTATATACCTTCGAGGCTGGCTTAAATATGCTTAGATTCCGGCTGAGACTGATATTATGTTGGAGGGAGAGGAGGCATAGACTTCTCCGGATATTTCACCGATGGATGCGCGCGGGGAAACTTTCCAATCTTGTATCTCGTAACGCTTATCTCTCCGGGACGGGGGGGATCGAAAGGGGTTTCGAAAAAAACGCGGGAAACTTTTTCTCGAGCGTGGTCGTCGCCGGGTTATTGGGAAAAGCGAGCGGCCCGTTCCGGTGTGTTTGATCGCGTGCCACTACTGTTAAAAGTAGTAACGAACTTTTTAAAAATGTACGGCTTCAAAGGGCGGCCCGTTGAGCGCGGGGCTATCGTTTCGCGAAACTTGGTCGGGAAAAATGAAGTCAATCCCATGGGATTACTTTTTCTCGAGCGGAGAAAGGGGAGCTGGAACTGCGCCGTAGTGTTCTTTGATAGTTTTGTATCTCTTCTTTGTATTTCTGCGATGCGGGAAAATCGATGAAACCGAAGCTCGAGAAGAAAATGAAAATGCGCTCGTAACGAGTTCTTTAGATATATTAAAGAAGAATTTGAATTTTCTCCCAATTTGAAATGAAATGAAACGGTTGGGGGAGGTTGGTTCGAAACGTTTGGTAAATTCGATAAATTCGTTTTAAACGTGCGCTCGCGCTTTTTACGACATTTACAAAAATAACGGCGCCATATGCGTGAACATTTGTATGCAGATATAATTTCTTGATTATTGATTCAATGTAAATGAGCGGCCGTCCTCATTAGTTCGATGCAACAGACATTACGCCCGCCTTGATTGCGTATTTATTTTTAATTTAACGTCGTTTCCGTTGCATGCAAAAATTTCCACCGCTTCTGATTTATTAATGAAACGCGTGCACCCGCGTTTTTCGTACGCCGTCGTAATCGATCGTCGCCGGAATCACGCAGTTGGAAGGGAAGGGATGACGTATAAGCGCGGACGAAACACCGTTCAACTGCGATGGAACTGCGATTTCGATCCGGTTAAAAAATTATCTCGACACACGCGTTGAAACTTCGAATCGAAAAATAAACGAGGCCCGATCCCTCAACGTTGGAATCGCTGTCCCCCAACAACGTTACGCGAAAGACACGATTCGCTACCACTTCGAGTGTTTATCACGCGAAAACGTACGATTCGGGCTATCGGGATAGGAGAGATATTAAAATCGGGGAAGAGGAGAATAACGAAACAGAAGAGAGAGAGAGAGAGAGAGAGAGGGAGGGAGATGTAGCGCTCGATCGAAGCATCGGGAGGAGAGATGGAAGTCGAAAACCAGGAATCCGGAGATAAATCACGTCGAAGGTTGAAAGGCGGTAGTGTTGGAGTCAATGGCCCTTACCCCGTAGTTGCCCGGGTTTTTGGTTTTTGCCATAGCGCCCTCTTCCACCCGGTTTCCCGGCCTTCCTCCTAGTGTCCTGGGTAATGGACTAGAAGGATAATAATGCTCTGTTTTACAGCAACCGAGTGCTCCCTCTGCTTTCAACCCCCTCGTTCGCGTCACTCTATATATGAAAACATCGAGCAAAATATACACCGGATACAACGCAGCTTCGTAAGTTTGAGAAATGGGCCCCCATTCTTTCCTCGCTCCCCGTCTCCCCTTTCCTACGCGATCGTCGCCGACGAAACAACGACACACAGAAGTAATTCTGTTTAAATAAACGAGTAGCGTCTAAACGTACCATGTATTTTTCGAAACCAACAAACGACGCGAATTAACGATCTCGCCCTGAGAAAAACGCTGAGAAAAACGCGATATTCATCCCCGTTTCGTATTCATTCCGCGCGCAATGAACTTACGTGAATACGCATTACGTATAATTCGACGAAAAGCGACGTTTACGAACTGTGACGCGGTGCGACACGTCGCGTATCGTGTAAAAAAAATATATATACGGGGGAGTAACGAAGGTGCGTGAGGAGGACGAGTAAAAAGAAATCGCGTCGTTAACATGTAGAGGATTAGCCGGGCGGAGAGCAACGACGATGAAGCCAAGGATGAAGAATGACGCGATTAAACGGCCGCGTATGTACACGCGCGGGAGAAAAAACACGATCCGGCTAATCCGATTTCAGGGTGTCGTTGAACGCATAATCCTGCAGAATTATTAACGAGGCGGGTACACGCGCCCATTAAAAATGCCACCGCTTACTATACCCGCCTCTCTCGTTCCACTTTTTCATTTCCGCCGATCAACTTCTCTTTTTCTCCTCCTTCGTCTCCTCCTTGTCCTCGATGCAACCTCGTTCGAGGATCTCCCTTCACCCCTCCTTCTTGCGTTCGAGAGTCGACAAGACGATTAACAGCCAAAACGATCCTCGAAATCTCGCCAATCGTGCCCGAGCATCGCGCGATATCGGATAGAGATTAGGCGCGATTGGTGGAGAGGGACGTTTTTACGCGAATCCCGCGGACCTCGGATTAACTCTCTCTCTCTCTCTCGGTTCTCGATACGCGAGCAGATGGAAGAAGGGTGGAGAGGCGGCAGACAAAAGAGGAAGCCGAAGGAGAGAGAGAGAGAGAGGGAGGAGGAAAAAGAGGAAATGGATGAGAAACGGTCGGGGGCTGAAAGAGGAGGGAGCGGAGAAACAAGGGAGAGGGAGGATGATGACGAAGAATGAGAAGTCGAAGGTGGGTACACCTTCATAAATACTTCAGAGCCAGACTTCGAGAATTTTGCACCCCAATTCCGGTCGACTAATACTCACCACGGTCGTCGACGAGCAGGCATACTCGCGAAAGGGAAAAGAAAGGCTGGCGGAGATGGGAAGCCGAGCCGAAATACAGACTGCTGAGGTTACGAAAATAGAACGCGGAATAACGCGCGGCTGAGATTTCCCCCCCCCCCCCCTTCCTTCCCTCCTTTCTTTCTTTCTCTCGTGCGCGAGAGAGGAATATTTTATCCCTTCTCGTCGATGCGAAGATTAATAACGGAAAAAAAGGGCATCGCGCATGACTTTTCCAAAAAATTTATCGGTTTTTATTTCCATTCCCCGTATCCGAGCCCGAGTTTCGTTGATCGCGAAACCTCGCGAAACAATAGCCACGGCGACGTAGCAGGTATTATTTCAGTTTTTAACCGCAAACGTTATCAGGGACGCCATTCATAAACCGAGGGGGAGGCCACCACGGAGAAATTGAAACGAGTTCGATTTTTCATGGTTACTTGGTGAATTGTTTCCAACTTGCGAAGGGATCCACAACCTAGTTGTGCACGACACGTTTCCTTTTTACTCTCTCTCTCTCTCTCTCTCTCTCTCTCTCTCTCTTTTTGATCTCGCGCGAATTTCATAGGCGAGTGGATCGCGATCGTCTGGCCGCGAAAGGGTACGCGCACGGCTGAGAGACGCGGTTTATTCAAACGAGAAGCAAGAGAAAGCTATTGAAATAAGTAGGGTCGAGTGGTTGAGACGATGGGGTGGGATCTCGCTTCTCTTCTCCCTCTCTTCCGCTCCATTGGTCGCCCTCATGATTTAACCTCGCGTTTTTCGAAACGCGGCAAAAGGGAAAAATACCTCTCTCTCTCTCTCTCTCTCTCTCTTTCTCTCTTCTTTGGAGGTGGTGCTGGGCCTCGCCTCGCCGTGTACCCGTGCTTTTCTTTTCCGATTCTCGAATATCAAGTATTTCCACCGTGGTGGAATTTTATTCTGAATAATGACATGTGGTTGTGCATCCACGCGAGGCTGGTGGACGCGGTTCGTTCATTCAGAGCGCGGCTCTGTGTTTAATTTGGGGAATCAACGCCTTGACGAATGCTGTTACGAGTAATTAGTCGGCTGATCCGATGGATAGGATTGGCCGTCTTCGAGAACGAGTCTCGAGAGTAGTGATCGATGCATTACAACTTCTTCGCTACCCCTTCGCGATGCGCGAAAAATATATTAAAATTCCTGTGTGTCTGTTCACGAGCGATACGAAATACGAAAGGGAATGCACAAGTTGAGAGACATTGATCGTGGAAACAAATTCATTCCCCCTCGCACCAACCCTCCCACAAATCGCTCGTACTTTATCCAAGACGTTTCCCCGCATCTTGTTGGGGAAATAGGTAGCCTATTTCTGTGTGTCTAAGCTCGATTTCCAAGTCGATGTAATGAGTGACATACGTAACGTAATTGAACAAAATTCCAATCCCCCAAGGACTCTCTCTCCATGGTTCATCTTGGTCACCGAGATGTTCGTGGTTGGAAGCTTGGATTTTGGTCGGCCAAACAATCGTTACGAACTTTCTCTATAAAAGTCAACGATACGATAAAAATGAGAAGCTAGATTTTTCGTCAGGGGACGCGAAGATATCTGTGGTATTGTTTCGAGAAAAAAAAAGAAAAGGAAAAAAATAACAATCGTCCATTCGGTCTTAATAATCCTCTATTGCATGAATTTTTATGAAGAGTTGGAAAAAATATATACGGCTGTTAGTCTACTTAAAAATGAGTGTGGTCGTGAGATAGATAATAAAATTTTATTAGAAAATGTTATTTTTACTGCATTTTATGACTGTAATGGAAGCTTCATACATATGCAGGTACAAAATCTTCGTGCGAGTCACTTTTTTTTTGAAATAACTGTTGTTACAATCAGTAGAATTTATTGCTCTTATTATCCGTTCTTTCCATCAGCAGACTCGTCTTCGAGTCCTGATCTCGTACATTGATTCTAACTATCACTCTTATTTTTTTCCATAAAACATTTATGGATGCATCCCTGTACGTATTTTGGACGCAATAGAATTAAAATCGATTAGGACAACGATCGATATTTCACTTCTCAACGAGTTTTAGAGACAAAGAAGAAAAAAACACACGTCCCGATTACTGAATTTCGACTTTTTCAACCTCCTAATCGAACACCGTCACCGATCCTCGAAACCTCGATCATCGCCCTTTTAATATCGACCGAGGTACGCTCGAAATCCCGTTTTCGAATCGCGGGGAAAAATACACACAGGGCGAAACGAGGGCTCGCGTTTTACTCGCCCCTTCCTCCATGATTTTCCATTATCCATCGACGACACACCACCACGCTCGGGTTATCGCCGCGGAATGCGCTTGACGGACGCTTGGCGGGCGAAATTGAAAAATCAAAACGTCGACCTCCCTCGAATCGCGCGTAATTATAATTTCAATCGTTGCCAAACCGCCCCAACCACGCTCTCGCGTCGCATATAATCGCTCTATCGATTTCAGCTTTGACGCTCCGGATATCACTCGATAAATTTCCGACTCTTTCCACGAGTCGGCAGCTTTGAAAAAGGAATCGGATCGAGCGATGATTCGTCGAACGATCGGGGGATCGAGGGGGATCGAAGGGAGAGCGAGCTTTCGATCGGTCGAGGAGGAAACGTTCGTTTGCTTTGATTGTAATTCCCTCCTTTGATTCGATCGCAGCTTCTCGCGTCGAGTGTTTACATATTATATTTCAATCGCCGGCGTATTTCGAGTACTTTTTTCCCTTTTTTCTCCGAATTTCTCGCGATATCACGAAGTGAACGATCCGTATCCGTATGTTTGTCGAAACGTCATTTTGTTCACGAGCGAAAAAGTTGGATTTCAAGTCGAGCGTATCTCTCTAAATTTCCCCCTCGCGCGAGAAACGGGAGGCTTTCAGTTACCGTCGATAGATTTTCGTTATAGAAATACATCAGAAGATGTTAAACCGAAGGAAAAAAATATAACGATCGTCCACTTGATCGAAATCGATCACCAGCAACGACAACGAGATTTCTGCAAATTTTAGAAGAAAAGTGAAACCCAATCAAACCCAAATACTGATTTTTCGAAACCTCGAGGGCGTGAAAAATGTCGAATCCCCGGGTTAACAGGCACGTCGTGTCGAGGATGGAACAACGTTTCCCGTATACTCGAGGAGAGGAAAAAGAAAAGGCGGAAACGAGCGGCAAACGGATGGAGGAGCGATGAATGAAATCTACAGATGGCTGATTTCGGAACAACGTGGCGATGGATGTTTGCACGAGTGTGGGTGGGTCCAGCGCAAAACAAACAGGGCTTACCGCATTGATCGCCGTAATCCCGAACACGTACGTCGTCTCTCCTGTGTGCCGTGCACGCCTCTCCCTCCTACAACCCTCTCGTCGCGGTGTGCGTGAGCCCTCGCCCCACCTATCCGCGCGGAGACGCTTCTATCCACCTGTGCGACGTCGCTCGGATCGGGTGAGTGTCTTTGTGCGGGTGGATTGTCACAACAGCGGAGGACACCAGACTAAACACTCCAACGATCGTGACCATCGAGAGGGAGGAGGAGGAGGAGGACGTGTTTCAACTCCACGGGTAATATCCACGAGTGACGATATTACTCTTCCTACCGGCGCCCTGTCCAAATGCATCCGACCGTTGCTGTGCCGGGCTAATAACAGGAATGAAAGACGCGGGGGTGTAATTCGAATGCGTCCTCCTCGAAGATGTTTCGCGTTAATTCGTTTTTTCGTCTCGATCTCGAAGAATTATATATCTTCTGTTTTACCGCTTAAATCTATCTTTTGTGAATGAATGATTGTTTTATGAAAAAGTAAGGTGAATATTTTATAAATATATATATATACATGTATATTTTATATAAAATTCTATAAATGGAAAGAGCGTTTTGAATAATAAAAATGATCGGAAAATTGAAATCGGTATTAGAATCGAAACGGTTCGCAGTGTATATAAAAGGAGGAAAGATTGAAATTTCCGGGGGAACGGATCGATTATTCGATAACATTAATGGTTAATGAGGAGTAAATTAGCTTCCGGTTGAAAACAAGGAGGATTTCGACTCGAAAACGGAATGGGTAATCAAGGAATCGGTTAATTGTAGGGTCATGTTTTATGATACGCTCTCTGCTCCCCCTAGCTCGTTATAGAATCCGAAGAGAAGGTTAAAAAGTCCAGGGTTCCGGGCATGATTTATAAGTTAAGGTGGAAGCTGAACATGTGCCGCGCATTAAACTTTTGAGATTGTAATTTTTTATTACGTTTAATAATCGAACAAAAATTGCGCGCGTCGTTTCGCTCGATGAAAAGTTATTTTTAAAAAATAAAATAATTTTAGAACGGAAAGTTGATCGAAGATGCCGATCAATTTCGATGCGCGATTAATTCTTCCTCCAATTCAATTTTTATCGTTTAAACGCGCGCAATGTGTTCCTTTGTGCAACGGAAAATTGCAAACAAAATATTAAACGAACGACTAAAATTCGATTCGATCACGAGAATTATCGTAGTAATTGGACGTAACGTGCACGTGATATCGACGAACGAACTAAGTTCCATTGATTGGGATAATTACAGTTGAATTTTATTAAACGAATATCGAATACCGATATTTGACAGCAGTTCAACGACGATAACGAGTATTTTCTCCTTCTACGTCGCGTCTATCTTCTTCATTCTAAAAAGAAAAAAAAAAAAAATTACGCACAATTTCTTCTCTCTGATAATCTTAATCTTAATCCTTCGTCGCAATTCGGTAAATTTCAGTCGAATTTCGTGCGTGCCGTAACGATATCACGCGCCGCTCGTAAACCGGCGAATCGAAAGGGAATTTCACGTTTGGAAAATGTGGCCCTTCAACCGATCGAGCGTGTGAAGCAACGTCCCCACGACTTACGCTTCGTCCCGCCACTTTGTCTCCATCGTTCGGCCCCGTTTCCCGCTCTCCTTTCTCCGCAGTGTCGTTTAACATCGCGCCAAGATCGAAACGCGGCAGGATTATCCGCGAATCCCGGATTCCACGATGCCCGTTGAGACGCTCCAGTTGTTTCAACGCGGTATTCGTGACTCGATTCCCGAGAAGTGGCTACGTACGTAAGCATCACGTGCGTGCGCCCTTACGCGTACCAAATATCCCTCCAAGATTTTTCCTCCTCCTCCTCCTCCTCTTCTTCTTCTTCTTTTCGCGATGAACGTTCTGATTCCAGATTTGCGGAACGATTCGATTCGATGGTGATTAATTTTCTGAAGGGATAAAAGTGAGGTTGTTTACTTAAAAATGGGTCGATCACGCACGGAATATGAATCAATGATAGAACGCAATGGTTCGAATAATGGGAGTCAATTGGACAAAAATTATTTTACACGAAGATTTAATTCTTGGAAAACAATACTGCTTATATCATATAAAAATGTGATTAATTTAATTTAGTATGGAATAAAAAAGAATATGATAATCGATATATAAATACACAAATATACGAATATTTGTGATTCGAATCTTTCTTCAAGTTAACAAAAAGTCTACGTGGCAGACGTAGCAAAAAAGTTGTAGCAATTATATATATATATTCTCAACTATCGAAATGTGATCGATCAATTTCTACGCGTTCAATCTGTAAACTTTAAAAGGAGGATTTAGAATTTTAATGTATGGTCGTTACGCATTGAAAGTGAATTTTATCCAATTGATATACATTATTTGAATCACCGTGAAATGTATCGTTCTAATTGAAGAGAATTCGTAACTGATTAAAAAATTAAAATATCGGCGCGAGTTCGTTCGATTGTAAGTTTTAATCTCGAGGTTACGTTGCTCGCCTAGAGAAGATAGATTCAGATATGATATTCTCAAAAGTTTCGAAGAATGGTGGGGATAGCGCATATTGAATTAATTTTTCGTTTAAATTGTTGTTACATTTATTCGTACCTGTTATTGGTAGGTTCGATTCGATATTGGTTAAATATTCCTCCCTAAAATGTACAAACAATACAATTGATATAATATGAAATTCTTCTTGGAAACGTTGTTAATGAAAATTTGCTCGTGTTTTTCATTGCGATGTTTATTGAAATTTATTAAAAAAAAAAGAAACAAGCCATTGCGGTTCCATTACGATTTTCGATAATTGAAAATCATCATTGACGATTACTTGATAATACAACGAAAAAAAAAAAATAAATAAATAAATAAATTAAAATAATAGTTCCCAAGAGAAAAAAATCAATTCTCGAAAACAGCGTTTCGAGGGGAAAAAAGCGTGATTTTCAATGTTACGAATTTAAGGACGAATACTGTCGTACTGAATAAACCTTGTTTCAACGGAATAAAGTGTACAGCGTGATAAAGTGCAATAAAATTGAAAGACGGGAGGGAAAATGAGATAAAGCTCGAAAAGGAAGATATTCAAATTTATCCAAAATGGGAGATACGGGAGGAAGATACGGGAGGATAACATAAACACAGCGGTACGCGGCGAGCATACATATGTGAAATGGTTTCTGCTTTCGTACAATCGTTGTCTTTTCGACTGCTGACACACCAGCCATTCCACGCTCCTACTCGCGAGCCATTATCCGTTGCGTTATCGACCTTACTTTCTAAATCGTTCGAACTCAAATCCTCCCACGATTCTTCCATCAATTTTTCTTCAACATCGAACCGAAATTATTCGAACATTTACGAGTTTCGACGACACACGCGCAACTTTCCACGCGATACAAACAATTCTCAATTTCCTCCATTTAATATTCCTCGTTAATTAGCCTCACGCTCGATCCAACTGGAACGGTCGCGCGTAACGGAGGGGGGGAAACTAATCGTTGACGAGGCGTGCATTGGACGAAAAGAGAGAGGTGGGTAATGAAATATAGGGGCATCCTCGCGGCGCGTCCACACGGCAAAGTTGTTGGGTGTGTTGGTGCACCGACTGACGAGGTCAAAGGGTTGGTTGGTACATGGTGGAAAGGAGGTTGGCCGGAGATGGGTGTAGCCGGGATACTTGATAGTCGGCCCTCCACGTTTCATTAGCCCCGGCGGCTAACTGTCAGACCGACAATTTAAACAATTTTTAAACTTGGAAACTTGGTCCTATCCCCTCGATGGTGGAGCGGCCTGCGGCGTGGACGGCAACGAGTCGGACAGGCCTCGTCACAAACTGGCACAGCTTTGTCCGGGATTCGGTGGTGAAAACAGGGAGGAGGAGGAGGAGAAAGAAAGGGGAGATGGAGAGAAGGAGGATGGAAAAAGGGATCGACTTTGGGGATACGTGATTATGGGGAACGGTTAAAGTTTCGTATCGATACGGTGTAGACAACGATTCCCGATCGTAGTATTTATCTTGCTACGAGATGGAAATAAGTGTCTTCGAATCGAAAAGGAAAAAAGTATACTTTGGAAATAGTATACTTTTCCCTTAGGAGAAGTGGGTGAACAATATATATATATATATATATATATACACACACTCTTTGCACATCTCGTTATATTCTTCCATATCACGGAACAAACGACGTTTCGCTCGTGAACGTTTTAAAGTTTTCGCTTTCGCCTCTCCGTCAAAATCAAAAATTTCACGGAATCTATTGACGTCCCATCGCTCGAAACAACGGCTCATGGTCTTGGAAATTTTTGCGCGGAGATAGACAGAGAGGAGTTTCTCCCTTTTGGAGGAGGAGGCGATAGGAGGAAGAGAGGCGAGCGAGGTATTTCGATGGCCTGTTGCCGGCACGCCGCACGCCGGTAATATGCAAATAGCGCGGCTGAAGCGCGCCCATACGATGACAGAGGGAGGAGAGGGGGCGGAGAGGGAGGCGAGAGGTGGAAAAGGATCGAATGTACGTAACCGTACACGTCGGCTTTGATCAAGTGTAACAGCCCTCCACGCTGGAGTGAACTCGATGAACGTTACGCGTGTAACCGTGGAGTGTGGAAGAATTTCGGTTGTAATTTTCCCGAAAATTTCAAACGGTTAGGGGTCTCCCCTCCCTTCCATCGATTTTCGCCCTCCTCCTCCCCAATTAAACCTCCTCCCCCAATAAATTCGCGCGCCCGCTGGGTATTTTTAGATTCGCATTAACAATCATTCTCTCTCTCTCTCTCTCTCTCTCCTTTTATTTTTCACTTTCACGAATTCGCTACACAATTTCCACGGAAGGTCCACGCGCGGAATCGCGTGGATTTTCGAAATTCTGTATGGTCGTGGTTTTTGGAACGGTATGCAAGGTATGCTCGCAGGATGATTAAGCGCCGGATGATTTGACGGACCGATACTTTCGCGGAACGGCCGATTTTCACCGAACCGTCATCGTCCTTTGTCCGCGATAATATTGGAAATATCATTTAACCGAGTATCCGAAGAGGAATCATGTGAAAAATATATATATATATATATATATATATATATATACATTCTTCGTGACCAAAATCTTAAGTAGACACGAGCTATTTATTTTCCATTCTCGATTCTTGGCTGGCAAGTGACGTAACCTCTCATTTCTATCCACCTTTCCAACTCTGTTCCATCGCACATCGAGTTCGTTTCACTCTTCTTGCGAACGAAAGAACAGAAGAGAGAGAGAGAGTAGGAAAAAATTTCAAGATAGTTGGGCCAACCGGTGGTGAACTCTCGTAACTGGTAACAAATTAAAATAGTTTAGAAGCTCCACCTCGAGTCTCGCAGGAAAGACTCGCGTTGTCCGCCTCGAAAGAAGAATATAAGCGTGACAATTGTTTCAATTCGAAGACCGGATTGTGCGCGGTCCAGCCCATTCTCGTCTCGCCGTTCCGATTAAACGGTGTTAAACGAGCGGAATGGAACGAGGTGGCGATCAACCACGCGAAACTTGGCGTAACTTACTCCCGGTTTCCGTCGTCGGGAACGATGCCGAGAACGTGCGTGTCTCCCGCCCGGCCACGATTACGTTATCGCCCTTCGTTTCCATTTTCGAGTGCGACGCTCAGCTACGTAAATGATGCCGGCAATAATGCCGCGAATGTGCCCCGTCTTTCTTCCGCGGTGCTCGTTTCCGGATCAGGGGACGCGATTATTGGCTCCACAGATAAACGCGCTTATTTCTTTTTTTTTTTTTTTTTTTTCTAAACGGATATCTGTGTATAATCCGTGTTCGTTAAATCGCGTATTAACTTTTTATTCGTGATGAATATCATTTGCTATGCTACTTACGCCACCCTCGCCAAAAAATTTCTAATTTTCTCTTCTTTAAACCCCTCTAAGATTTCGTTCTCGTCAATTCTTTTTGCAATCTAGTTTTCAAAACGAGGCGAGGTCCAATCTTTTTCGGTGGGAAAAAATCGAAACAGGACGAAAGTTTAAAATCGTTGCTTCGAAACTCGTGCCTGTTCCTGGGGGGCGAAAATCCAGACGAAGGTGGAAAATTTAAGGCTGAATCTCGATTCGATCGGATAAGACGGGGAGAGAAATCAAAGCTTGGAAAAGGTTAAGGGAACAAGTTGATCAGAGCTCATCGAGAGGAAACGAGAAAGTGTTTGGCAAAATCGAACGAAGATGGAAGTATGTTATATATATATATATATAGAAGGGGATGTTCGGAGCAGGGTTCTTAGCCGGAGCAGCAGCGGGCTGAGAGATGGGGAGGCAAACGGAAGAGGGTGAAAGCGGGATCAGAACGGACGCGGAGGACGATCCGGCCTCCGTTAGCAGCATATTGTAATGCGCCGAGAAGTTGGCGAATAAATCGAAGAAGCGTTGAGAGTAAAATTAGATAACAACTCCCCGCTCTAGCTGCCGCCGGTAGAGAGAGCGCCTCTTCTCCAACTTTTAAGGACCATCCTCTTATACCATGCCCTCGTCTCCCTCTCTCTCTCTCTTCCTCCTTACCTACCTTCTTTGCCCGATTCGACTCTCCCTTCTTGACTTCCTCCGCGGAACCAGCCTCCTCCACCGTGTCGACCCGAGGACGACAAGGGTCTTACCCATTCATTTATCCGGAGTTTACATTATTAGGCGTTACTGCGTTTCAACATTTGTCCGTTTCGGAAGAACGAATTGCCTCGGATGAAGAAAGAAGAGAGAGGGGGAAAAAAGGAGGAAACTTTCTTTGAATATTTCTCTTCTCTTTCTCTCTTCGACACCTCCTTCAACTTTTCTTGCGCTACGTGTCCGTATATCGGTAAGTAGTAGGGAAAAATGAGATAAGATCTTTCTCTTTCCGAGGAATATATATCGTCTTTCTCGAAATCGATTCAATTTTCAAATTGCTTTCGGTTAATCGAACATTAATGGAGAATTTGAAGAAAAAGATAAAATAGATAGATAGATCTTCCTCTTCTTGAAAAATACGTGTCATCCCCTTTCGAAATCGTTTCCAATTCTCTTCAATTTTCAAACTGCTTTCGATCAATCGATTATTCTTAATCTGATCTCCGAAGAAGAGATAAAAATCACGTAGATTTAAATTCAAGGAAATCAAGCCGAAGAAAACATTAATCGATTCCGCTTCAAACCTTCCAAGAATATCCGATTTACTTTTCAAACACTCGAAGAATATATCGTAACTTGATGGTATCATTCGATCGAGACGAGACGGAAACCGCGTCAACAATCGCGGCGTTAAGCTCATCGCGCTGGTTTAACGACGTTTCTTACGAGGTGGAGAGGGATGATCGCGATGACCGAGGAAACGGAACAGAGAGCGGATCAAACGAGCTATTAGACCCGTGTTACGCGTACCTTCGAGGCTAACCCTCGTCCGTGCGTCGCCTCCTCCTCCTCCCCTCCTCCCCAGGGGACCGAGCCGCTATTACATTCCTCCATTCGCCGGCTGCACCACCGTAACAATCATAAATCTTCGCGCGCAGCCATCCCTGTGCCACTTCGACTCCCTCTCTCTCTCTCTCTCTCTCTCCCTGTCACCCTGTCGAGGTAAATACCCCGCTCCTTAATCTTGTCGCTGCAACCGACTTGTCACGCGTCCCTCTTCGTCGCGCGGTATGCGCAACCACCGCCTCAAGATCCACCGTCGCTCGTAACAATATGTGTTACAAGCCAATATAGGCTGACAAGTCGTATTACTCGGTGACGTCTCGTTGCCTGGTATCAACCCGGTTGATACAGCCCCGAAGGGAAATTTCGCTTGGTAAATTACTTTATGAAAGTTTGCTTTTTCCGCGTACAGACACCGCGCGGAGAGATACGCGCGGATTCCAGGTCGAATTTCACTCGATTCCTTCCACCATGATTTCGATTATTTCGAAAATTTCCAAATTTCTCTTTCTGGAAACATGCGACATGGGAAACATGGGAAAAACGAATACGTACGTGAAAATCCTGCAAATCCTGGCTAATGAATCTTTGAAATAAAAGGGGAGGGGGGAATCTGTATTCTCGAAACAGCGGCGAGCGGCTCCTCTCGAAGCTAATTATGTTTCGCAGTGACGAGATCAAAGGGAGGGGTACGGAGAGACAGTTGTGCAGGTAGAAATGGACACGCGAGGCTGCGTGGTGGAGGGCGGTTTTAGCGGGTGGATGGGGTGTAGGGCTGTAACCGGGGAACGGCAAGCACGGCGGTTTGCGGAAAACCGCAGGCAGGCTGAACCCGACGGATCTCGAATAATCATTTGCAGCCTGAATGCATTACCTGTGCAATTTATTTCCGTTTGTTTCGCTTTTGTTTCCCATGATTTAGCCCCGTTTAACGTTTTCCAGCGGGGGGATAGGGGGGCTCCACCGCCCCCGTGCCGCGGTGGAGATGGTGGCAAAAAGTTAGCGACAGATAAAGGAGACGAGACGAGAGGCGAGGGCGAAGGTTTTCTCTCGAGTTCGTTTCGATCTCTCTCTCTCTCTCTGCTTCAATCGGTTCCTCCCCCCTTTTCCACCGACCCTTCCGCGATTGTCTCTCTTTCTCTCTCTCCGTCGAACCGCCAACCCTGTGTTGTACAGGCGTGTTTCAGCCGACCGTCTATTGATTCCTGACGCGAGAGTAATGTTCTTCTATTAATGATCATGTCCTGAATAAATCACTCGATTAAATGGGTTCGTTGTTCGTGTGCACTCGTCGTTGGACCAGCGTCATCCCCGCTCGAGAATAAGCGCAAACAAATTGACAGTGACCAGCGCGGTGGTTATATCGTGCCTTTGTAATGCGTGAATCTCTCATCTCTCTCTCTCTCTCTCTCTCTCTCTCTCTCTCTCTCTCTCTCTCTCTCTCTCTTTCTCTCTCCGCCAGCGATAAAAGGTGATCCCTTCCGCGTTTATTTCCACCCGTGTCATCGTCATTAGGCTTTGATGAGTACGACGCGAAAATTGATTTAAATTCCAGCCGGGAAACCGGGTGTGTTTTATTCACCCGATGCATTTCACTCGTTTCTTTTTTTTTTTTTTTTTTTTAAGTACACGCTCGCGATGGAAGTTTTCCACATACGTTTTATTAGTCGAGATCGACTTATTATTGATATACGCACGATTGTTTGTTTACGTTTACGTCGTTCGTTACGGTTTATCATTGTCGTCGGTTAATTAGCTTCGTGTATTCAAATTAATTTGAATATCGAGTATGAAATTCGTGAATGGTATTATAACGCGGATAAATATTTAGCTTAAATATTTACCTAATTATTCGCGTGTACTATCGACAATACGAGATGCGATTAAATAAGGTTCGATCGTTCAGAAATTAATCTCCCTTCGGAAGAAGATAGAAACGAATTCGATTTATTCGCGATATTCCTTAAAAATGCAACGAAAATTCAAAATTCAGTATATTCGAATTAACAAACGTCATAAAACGCAGAATTTACGTTACGTTCAAACGTTTGAACGTGCAAACAGGGTGGAGCGACAAAAGTGGAGGAGAGAACGTGCAATAACGATCTCCCCTCCCTTCGTCCCCATCCTATAAAATGTAGTCCGCAGTATCACGGTGTATAATTCTCTTCGGTCTCTGGTTAGTACACTTTACTACACACCGTGCCGTAATTTATCCCGCAGACGAAGATTTCGCTCCGAGTAAAGTCCCCGTCCGACCACCAACACGCGTGAACCAACGTTGAAAACGGAGCAACTCGAATCTCGATTGTTTCCCGTGAAATCTCCCCGCCCCTTCTCAATATTTACGGCATTTAGCCCTCTCCTATCTCAGCCTCAGATTTTCACGGATCGTCCCGAATTAATAATCAAACTCGAGTTACGCTTCTCCCTGATTTCCACCGCATTATGAAACCCCTTTCAATTGCCGCCCAGTTTACAACTTTTCTAAAACTGTTCTCAACATCATTCCCAAGATTCGGTCAACAGCGTTACGCATCGCTACCCCTTTTCTCTTCTTTTAACTGATCTTTAAACATCCAATTTTAAAATTACAAATCATTACCTCGAGATTCGATGCATAACGTAAACGAGGTTTTCGTTCACCTTGTAAAAATTCCATGACGCTCTATCTGTCGAATCTCGAGACAGCGTAGCACAGGTAATGAATAAAAGTTTCATCGCATTACGACGACACTCGAAACGATTATCGTCCCAGAAACAACTGGGTAAACACGGGACGCAAAATTAACGAAGGAAAATGGAAATTGTGAATTCCCCGCAGACGGTTTAATTTCGATTCGAGAAAGAAAAACGTAACGAAAGAAAAAGAAAGGGAGGGTGATCAGGGGTTGCGCGATGCCTGGTATGCAATTGGAATTGGCGTCTCGCGAGACGTCAACGGAAACGGGGCTGCATCGACGAGACAAATGGGACGGGAACGATGAATCATCGCAACGTCAAAAGCACGAAGCGAAGCCACCATTTTGCAGCCGCATCGCTGAACCCCCGCGGAAAACACACAGCGCCGCCGAGTACATAAAGAAACGCTTTCTCTCCGCTTTTCTTCTTCTCTTTTTTTTTTTTTTTTTTTCTTTCTTTCCGTCTCCTCATTGACGAGAGCGGAACTTCCACAGCGGTATGATATCTTTGCGGAGCGAGCTTTGGTCGCGTGATTGGAAAGGGCAGATTACAAATCATTTGCCGTTACGAGAGCTCGATAAAAAAAAAGAGGAGGAGGAGGGAAAAGGAAACCCAACGACTCTTGTTCCTCGAGACGACGAGACTTGTTTTTCACCAAGAATATTACCATCGATACGACGAGGCGATTCAAGTTTCGTCTGAGATAGTGTCATCGATATGTATATTCACCGTTATGCAGAATACCGGTTTCTGGAAAATATTATGAGAAAATATTGAAAATATTATTATTTGCACGAGAATGATTCGTCAGTAATTTCGTGCAATATCTAAGCAATTTTCAAAATCGGATTAATTTCTCGCTCCGAGTCAGTACGATTCAGCTACAAGTCAGACGGGATCTGAAAATTTGTTTATTCGTAACGTGAGAAAAAAAAAATAATAATTACTCAACTTGCTGTTGCAACGAGATCGAACAAGCTTTCGAGAAAATCCGCGAACACGGATATAAATGATAACGTTTCAATGGAACGGGCGATCATCCCCCGTTGAACAGGGTCCAATTGTACGCTCGAACAACTTTAATCGGTGAAAATGGCCGGCGCTAATTACCGAGTGCTCGACAAGACAGGTAAACGTGGAAGAAACGTGACTCGACCTTCTCCTCCTCCCCTCCCCCCCCGCGAGAAATCGAAGGGAAAAAGGGACGGGACAGTGGCGTCCTTCGACGTATACGTGCAAAACCTTGCACCACTTTCGATCAACTTAGTTAACCGCACTTCACCCTATCTCTACCTCTTTCTCCTCTCTCAAAAGAGACAAAGAGAGTCGAAGCATTTTCCAATTAGCGTTAAACAAATATCGCGAACGTCTTTCGTGGAAGGAAGAAGCAATATCCACGTAGCAGCCCCTTACTACCCACCGAGAGGAAACAGGGGGAGGAAGAACGTGTCGAAGAGTAAGAAAGGAAGCGGTGAAAGGAAGGAGGTATCTCTCTGGAAGAGAGAGTGGAGTGGAATAAGCGGGAGGAGAGGTCTGGAAACTGATGAACGCCGAAAGAACGCCGGGTGGAATTTCGCATTTAATCAGGGGAGCAACGAGGCACGGCCGGAGGAATAAGGAGAGAAAGGTGGAAAAGCGGCGAGGATAAAGCGGCGTGGAAAGCGGTAAATGGTATCTGAACCGGTTCCTTTCTAACTGAGGAGGGAGGGGGTGTAGGTAGCCATTTGGCCGGTGAGTCGAGAAGATGGTGAGAGACTGACGAGGGGGAGGGGTGGTGGCGATGGTCTCTCGCCGCTTGGCGGTGGGCGCTTTTAATCTTTCGCTCGTGCGAGGATGCGCCCATTACTGCAAATTAAACTCCCTCGGGAACCTCGGGGGCTCGGTGTGACTGCCGCTAGTGGCAAGGTAATCTGTCCACCAAGGGTCTGTGTAACGCGTATACGCGAGAGGGGAGGGGAGGCGAAGGGGGTGGGCGCTGTCTCTCTCTCTCTCTCTCTCGGTGAAAAACGGTCGTGGAACCAGATGCCCGTCGCCCTGGATACAGGATTTATGGTTGGTCGTGCAACGACAACGCTGCGATCTTTACAGGAAGTGATCAACTTAGCGTCACAAGATAGAACCGCCCGTGACTCGATATTTATCGATGACACTAACCGTTACTTATCCCTCTCCCGCCGCGATTTCGTTATGCCTGTCGTTTCGTGCGTTCGAAGAATCGTGGCCGGGCTCGTAGAGTGCGGGACACGAAATGCTGCGAAATTTGATCGATAATTTCGTGGAACACGTGGAGGGAACAAACTTTTTTTTAGAGGGAAGATATATAGATTCGTGCGCCCGGTGATTTGACGGGAAATTTGGAATATTTTTTTTTTTTTTTTTTTTTGTAAATTTTTTTCCATTTTCTCTTGCGAATTACACAGGTGGGTATGAGCGTACGCAAAATATTTGTTCGACCGAGAAAAAAGTTAGTTATCGTTAGGATGGAGGCGAGCGTTCCATCGAAGGAACGAAGGCGGCTCGAAGAAAAGTGGCTGAGATATTGAAATAAAACCAGCGGTTGTTTGCTAACGCTGACCGGTATACACGCGAGATCCTCAAATTCAAGCACGCCCTATATCATGTGTTATCACGAAATGTTACGTGAGCCAAAGGAATAAAAAGGTGATGAGCTGCTTTACAAAGGCGATTCTTCTTTTCTTTTATTATTGTAAAAAAAAAAAAAAAAGAAAGAAAAAACGAGCAGAAAAAACGAAGAGTACAATCGAAGATTTTCAAATCCAACCTGGAAGAAAGAAGAAAAAAGGAAAAAACATTTACATTCATCCATCGATCGTTCAAAAATAGAATTCTCCCCAAACTTTTCGAAACGGAATGATCTAAAATCTAGATACATATGACACACACACACACACACACACACATATGGATACATGCACACGCGTTCCGATTCCAACGAAACGAGACGAATCCACGTTTGGAATCGTTTCAGACGGTTTGCAATCTCGCGAACGCATCCATGCGCCTAACGCGGGACGTTATCGGGATTTCGAAAGATCCACCCCCTCCCCTCTGGAACAAGGAGGAAAAGGGGCGCGAGTCACGAGCGTTGAAGAGAAGCGGGAAGGTCGTCTCGGGGAGTCGAGACGAGCGGGTGGAGGAAAGGGGGGGGGGTGACCAGCACGAGCCACGACACGGCTTCTCCCTCGCTGCCACCCCTTTCCCCGCTTTCAATCGGCTCGCGCCCGTGTGTACTTTTTTTCTCCTCCTGATAGCCCCTCCCCCCCCTCCGCTTCTAATTGAATATCAGACGAAATGTAATTACGGTTGGAATTCATGCTTCGTCGGAGCAAATAATTTGCCGCGGCGTGGAACACGCACGCACACGCGCGCGCGCACGGAGTGGAACGGAAACGAGGGAGAGACCGAAAGGGTGTGCCGAAGGGAGGCGCGGCGCGGAAGAGCTCGGATGCGTTATCAAAACTTTGATAATCCAATCGATTACCAATGCAATAATTGGTGGCCGAGGTGGAGGACGGAAGAGGGGGTGGGGTGGATTTCCGGTCGTACTCCGAATTCGATTCGGAGGCAGAGTTAAGCGGTGGACGGGATGGAATATTCTCATGTGTCCGGGGGGAGGCTCGATGGCTCGTCCTCGGGGTAAGAGAAGGGGGAGAGGTAGCATTGTAAATTAACGATAAACGAACTGGCGCTCATCAAAGAGTCCCACTCCCCCCTCCCCCCGCGCTCGTAATATCTGCCCGGCTAATCCATTTACCGACAACGGTAATTTTGTCCTGTCACCGCTACCACCCTCCAGCCATCCAGTTTTCCACGATACACCGTGTCGATGACTGTGTCGACGTCGATCATGCGAGGCGCGATCCTCCATGGATTTTTGGACGAAGGTGGCGCGCCTCGATCTTTCGTCCCTTGATGAATGATTCGCAGATCGAAATGATTATTTGCCTTGTATATTTATTCACAAGTACAATTCTCGTGAATTGTTCGAGCGGTAATTTTTTTGTATTGCTCGCGTGTGAAATAACGTAAAGTTTAAACGTAATAATTAAAAATATTATTACGAAATATCGAATAAGAATAATTTTTAACGATTGGACAAACTTTCATTCGTGTGCGTAGATGGCGGGTGTTGCCTTTCGTTGCTAGCTGTTGGAATTGTTGGGACGGAAGAAGAGGCGAGGAACCGGTAAGCAGCTAATTTTGCTATATTTCCGCTTCCTCGGTTTCCGAACCCCGATTTTCGATAATCGGATTCTACATCAAAATCCGTCGTGGAGCGCTACGAGGGGCGAGAACGTCAGCATTCATGAAATTACCGATGTTCGAGAGGTGGTGGTTAGATTTCATAAATTCATATCTAACGGGATCTCGCAGCTACCAATCACCTTTGTTCTCTCGCCTTCGATATTTATTCGATCGACAAAAATTATTCGCTTAATTCACGTATTTGTACAATACTTCAAATAAACTTGTATAATTTCAACTGGTGCAATTGAATCTTCAAAAAATCTTCATTGTAGTTTGCGTTGAGCAATTCTTATTATTTAAGCGATATACAATATCAAAATCTAAATAAAATTTAGATTCTTAGCATTGCAGATTGAAAATCACGAAGCATAAAAACCACTGGAAGCCTTTTGAACCACCACCACCATCACGATTCCCACGCGTGTCATCGGAACGACTATTGCGCGAAACGTGTAGAAGCCTTCAATTTGCTGCTATTAATCGTGCCCTGATCGACGAAATTCGCACACCGCTCGAAGAACGGTTTTCGCCCGATAGCATTCACGCCCAACAGCCAATTGAACATCAAAGGTCTTTAAACGCTTTCGACGCTTCTCATCACTTCTTACTATTAATTGCCGGCAACGAAAATCGAATGGCGAAACGGTGTTGCAAGAATTATATCCCTGAACGGAAGCTCGCGTGACATTCGAATTATTAGCTCCAACTCGCCAGCTCCTGTTTCCCGAACGGGTAATGGAAAACGTGAAACAAACGTTTCTATTTGTGGAAACATGTTTATTATCCCATTTGCACGAAATTCAACTACCCTTCGTTCTTGGAGGGACGTGTTTAATTTTTAATAGTTTTCCAAACTATTTGTAATATTCAATATATATATATTGGCGTGTATAATTCGTTTTAACAAATTTTAACATTCTTAAGTATTAATAATTTAATTTGTAAATTTAAATTATATCTAAAGCATGAGATGTGCAATTAATTTCGTTGCATTTTCAATATTTAATCACGAATAATTATAGGCAAAGAAAAAAAAAAAGAATACATTCATTTCCACCTCTCATTTTCCAGGGCAATATTTTTAGAGAGCACAAGCACGCAATTCGGAATTCGAGGAGCGAGAAAAATTAGGAGAAAGAGGAGGGACGTTAGAGGCGTATATCTCCAAGGGAGATATTCGATTAAAAATTAGAATTTTTTCCCCTTGAAGCGTCCGTATCTTAAAGAGAGGAGGTGGAGGAAAAGAAAAGGGCCGCTCATTCTGCTCGAGTTAGGCGGGTCCAGGGGAGCCGCAAATTTCTGGAAAAGCACTTTGCGGAATATGAGATTCGCTCGAAACGCTAATGAAATCCGAAGGGCAACGAGCAATTTCTGAAGGTGGCTTACTGGCCACGGCTTAATCTAACTCCGTAGCCAGACTTTGCGCCGCGCCGCGAGTTTCTCTTCCTCTGCCTCTCCGAGGAAGCCATCTCCGAAACTTGCGGACCACCTAAACGTGGGAGCATACGTCTCCTCACAATGAAACTTAGTTTCGATGGGAAAGCCTGAGGTGTCGATTCTAAAACGCGCTGTCATCAAAGTGACGCTTGAAACGTGTACAGTATGAGAACCGGCGAATTATCCCGCCCGACTAACTCCTCGGTTAAAGCGGCGTTAAATGGAGATGAACAATGTTACGTGATTAAGCTCTCACCCAAATCCTTACGCGTGTCACACCTCGTTTTTAAATATAACCAGACGATCCTGGATTTTTAAGATTAAAAGTAATCAAAAAATTGGTGAACAACGAATAGAACGAATTCTTGTCCCGATTAACGCGAGTGAGTTAACGGTGGGTGTGCTCTATTTGCTCATCGATACAGATCTCACACACACACTCATACGTGCACAGGGATGTTATTAACTTTCCAGGTTGGCATGATCTTCCTTCAGGGGTTACCTCTTTAAATTGAGTCCTCGCGTGTGTATGACGTTTAACCCAGCTTGACCCTCGTTTACCACGCGATAACGTGGAAGTAAACGACGTTTCGAATAAGTTTACGCGAGCTAACTTACTGTATCGATACACCATTCCGACGTTCGACAAAAAACTGGAACACGCCCGGCTCTGAAAAACTGCCAGGGATTGGACCAGGAGTCCTCGGCATCGATTATCGATACTCGCCTCGATCGAAAGTGGTGATGACGAGATTAATGCGTGGATCCAAGTTTAACAATCGGTGTTGAGCGAAGGGAGTTTGAAAAATTTTTAAATCAAGGGATGCGGTAGGAAAATTGGCATTGAATCGAAGGAATGGAAGGAAGGAAGGGATAAAGGTCGTAAACAATGGGCGGAGCACTGTGCAAAATTGAGGAAGAATTTAATAGCTTATAGATAGAGCAGCTATATATATATGTATAGCTGTCGGTGAATTTATATACCTATAGAAACGGATGAAGATCGTGCGGTATCGTGTTCCGTTCGAGCGATAGCGTTGTGATCATGCGATAGCTTCCTTTCTTGATTGATACACTGCATCGAATGTCAAAGGTAACGTGTTGTATTTCAGTTTGCGGGCGAAAAATTTTTCGACACCGTTGCAAATTTTTCGGATCGGACGATCCACGTCCTTCGTCGCCTTCGCTCGTTCCGAATTGAAAATTATACTTTGAATACTGTGAGTAAATGTTTGAAATAAACTTTTGTACACTTTTTTCTTCTTTCTTTTTTTTTTTTTTTTTTTTTACACTCAATATTTTTAATAAACGAAAATATCAACGGGAATGAATTGCCGGGAAAATTTAATTTTCGCGCGAACTAGAAATGATTTTTTTTGATAATAAAAGGTTATGAAATATATATACATATGTATATGTGTTATATATATATATATATAGATTTTTTTTTAAAGTTGTAATATTTCTGGCAGCTGTAAACGCAATTTCATTTCTATTTCCAGTTACGACGTTCTCCAATTTTATACACGGCATTCTAACATTTCTGTGCAGCACGCCCATCAGTCGACACATTTCTCTTTGTAATTTGCTTCGCGCGATATTCAACTGGATGGTTATAAAACGTAGTAAAAAAAAAAAAAAAAAAAAAAGAACCTTCGAAACAGATGAATATTCATTATCGTTTCGTTTAGAAAACTGGAGGTTAAAAAATCGTATCGTTGGATTATTAAGTGTTCGACGAATCGAGTAATATCGAATAGAAAATATAGGGAAAATATAATGTCGAACAGAAGATAAAAAGAATTATCCGTGGAGCAGCGAAGAAGCTGGTGATTAGGATCAACATAGCGAAACAGGCTGTGCAGGAAGGAGTTTTGAGCGAGCGCCAAAGAGGATGAGCGAGCCGACAACCCTTTACATTTTAATTACACCCGTCTTAAAAGCCAATAAAGTCCTCGGTAGAATAGAAACGTTCAGGCTCGCTCAACCTCTCGGCCCCTCGTTGGAAAATTCCGCGAAATCGGTGCACCGCGAACAATGTCCCCGTCGAGACGAGAAGGCTGAGAACCACCACCACCCTTCCGTGGAGGCCAGCCGTCTGCCTCTCAGACATCTTCGAGAAAGCTTATCCGTCCATTTAGCTTCTCGTGCACACACGCATCACCCCTGAACAATATCCCTTTATCACCGATACCGTTTCGTTTCGGATTTACCTTTATCCACCCTCGTTTTTCCACCCACGTATATTCAAACCATCATCTTTTCACGCGTCAATCACGCTTTTACAACTCGTAAATCTGCTCGCTTCTCTTCTTGATCCACGAGGATCGTTTTGTGAAGATCCACGTATGTTTTCGAAATCTGTAAACTATTATGTCGTAAAGTTAATCTCTTTCTCCGTTTAATTAATTCAAACGATCATCCTTTCGCGCAATCACTTTTACAACTCGTAAATCTCTTTTGAATCCACGAGCATCGTTTTCTGGGGATCCACGTATGTTTTGGAAATCTGTAAAGTATTCCGTGGTAAAATTAATCTCTTTCTTCGTTTAATTATATGACATAGAACCACGGAAAATAACGCGGTAAAAGAATCGCGGTATATGAATATAAAAGCTGACGATTCTCATTTCGGTTTATGAAGGGTATCTATATTTACGATACGCCGACTTATTACGTTTTACTATCGACCGTACGATGAACATTTTTCCGCCCGAGTAAAACTCGCTTTCCTTTTCTCTATCTTCTCCAAGCTTTTATTACCCGCAGCCGACTGATTGAAACCGGATATTATATTATATATTCTCGCTTCGCAAAATTACAATACTATCTGAAATATCAACGTTGAATATTACAAAATTATATATATTTCCCAAACGAACGTATATATATATTTCAACAATTTCTTTCCTTGTCCAATCTTTTCACGATTCTTTTATACGTCCGATCCTCGATTTATTTTACTCGCTCGAACCGCAATCAACGCTAACCGATCGATCAGAGCGCGACGACACTTGGACGTCGTCGTCGTCGACGTTATAGCATTCTTCACAATGTCGCGCTTGGTTGTATACACGCAACGGTCTCGAGATCAGACATCCACAAGGAGTTTCCCTACGAGTCGGACGTATCCACAAAGCAGCACCGCATCCGGTATAATAATATCTATTTTTCCGGGCGGAAGAAGGTTCGAAGCGAACGAAACGAAATGGAACGAATCTGAGGCCATCGCGCTACGATGTTGACGACGGGGACGAGGACGAGGTGGTGGCCTGTCGTAAATGAAACCACGGAATCGAAGATAAATAAAATAAAAGGGAAGGAAATAGGATCTGGGCATCGAACAAGGGGAATGACGCGCCCACGAGATCCGATTCGATCCGACTCTAACGCGTATCCGATCCGATTAAATAAAAATAATAATTCCCCTCTTATTATTTCGTATCCATCGATCGATCACGATACGCGCGATTCAAATCTCGAAAACGACCGATTTCTACGTTTCACTCGCTCGCTCCATCTATCGCGATCCCTTCCACGATTTCGACGGGATTTAAATCGAATTCCACGACTGCAACAGTCCTCCTCCTCCTCCTCTCTCAACTGCACGGTCCACACCGTGAAACTAGTTCCCCCGAGACCTGTTGATGGGGGGAAACGAGATTCACCAAAACGCGACTTATTCCAATAACAACGATCCCCCTCCCCTCTCTCTCTCCCCCCTCTCCAACATTTTTCGCGCATTTTTCAGTGGCATCTCGCTGGATCCCGCCAGACACCGTGCTTCCTGTCAACGCGTTGACGAAGCGAGCGAGGGAACAGACGAAACGAAGGGAGGGGAAGGAAGTGGAGATGGAAAAGAAACGAAATGAAAGAAAGAAAGAAAGAAAGATCTGGAGGGACAGACACGGGCGTTTTCCAACGAGACGAGCGAGCGGCCCTCATTAAGCTGCCTCCGTGGTGGAAGGAAGGGGGCGCGAGAAAGGGGCGGGAGAGCAGTCAATAGTTTTCACGCGGCGTGCAACTACCGCCGCCGGCATTTAAATGTATTTTATTTAACAGGTGAACGCGCGAACGTTCGAAAGCTTTGAGCTTTCTCCTTCGACGCGCTCTCTTTAGCTTCCCCTCTTTCTCCCTTTCCCCTTCGCCCACCTTCGTCTTATTGAGAATACTCGTTAATTACACGCCCACCCTTCGCAGGGAGATCCGAACTTCACGCCACGATTCCCGGCGTGGAGAGAGAGAAGAATACCGTTTTTCAGGTTAGGCGAGCCGGAAAAGAGGCGGCGAGCGAATTTCCCTTCGATCAACGGGATCGTCCTCTCCCTTCCAATTCCCTTCCTCGTGTCTTCCTCGCGTTCTCTCAGCCTCGTGTCGTGCCTCCCCCGAAAAACGCGCGTCTATGTCGCCACCCTTGTTTCCAACTTGCTTTTGCTTTGAAAGTGGATGACGACGATGACGATACTCGTCCGAGATCAAGGGATTCTCTCTTTCGTTTCTCCTACCGATTATCGATACAAATAACGAATAAAAACTAACGCGTGTTTTTTTTCTCTCTTAATTTCTTCCCCGTCGATTTCTCGTAAAAATATAAATCTCTCGAATTTTCGTTTCCCGAAGAGAAGGACGATCGTGCGCAAAATCCTTCTTCCGAAAAGTATTCCTCTCTCTCTCTCTCTCTCTCTTCTCTCTTTTCTAAAGAAGAATAATATCACGGCATCCCCTTTAAGGGTGACGAGCCGAAAACACAGTGGTTGGACACCGGAGAAATGAGCTAATCGATTCGACGAGATACTTCCCTTCCCCCGAGGAGAACGACCATTATATTCGGTATGTCCGTGTACGAGCGACACGGATATCAGCTTTCTGAAACACTAAGCGCGAGGAGGGAGGGGGACGAGCATCCATTTATTCATAGCGGTTCATAAATAAATGTATGAAAGTAGAGGCGGCATCTACCTGGCCGCTCATCTTCCTCCATCACGGTTACGCGTACAGGGAGGTTGAGTTACCCTTTCTCCCTTTCTTTTCCCCTTTTTTTTTTTCCTCTTCCTCTTTCTTTCTTTCCTCCTTTCTCGAGTTATATACATTTATTGCGGGCGATAAGCAACGCGGTCCAAGCGCGGGCGCTCTTTCCCTTCCTTTTCCACCAACGTTCCGTTAAGTGGACCACTTTTTAAGAGGACCGTTTAACCGAGATCCCCGAGGAGGGAAGGGAGGAGGAGATGCATGGAAAGAATCCGTATGAAAGCGCGGGCAAGGCCTCGTAATTTTATATATATATATATATACCGGTGGTGGAGGAATTGAAAAGATTCACGTGTTCGTGCATCGTGCATCGGGGCGAAATATACGGTTCGGCTTTATGCCCAGCTACGTGAAACGCGACACGTGGTCGGAATACGAAACTCGTGCACTTGTGATTTAGCATAAACGCGGCGAATTTAAGCGAGGAGGGAAGGAGGGAGGGAGGTGAGTCCGCGGAGAAATGGATAAATCCTGTTTCTCGCGATATTAACCTCGAATATATATATATATTAACCCTTGCGTCGTGATGGATGTTTGAAAAGGGGGAAGATACGTCTTTTTTTCAAGATAAACTTGAAAAGAAAAATTTCTACGACGAGAGAGAGAGAGAGGGGAGGGGGAGGGTAGAAACGATATTCATCGTTAACGAAAAATATTTATTTTGGCAGATTGCTCGAGCAAACATCTCTCGTTGCCCGCGCCCTTTTTTTCTCGCCTCTGCTTAAGCAAATTCCACTTAAAGACTTGGCCGGGTAAAAAAAGGCGAGCAAAAAGGGGGAAATGCGTATCGTTGATTGCGCAAAGGGTTAAGATTATGCCTCCAGAGAGAGGGAGAGGGGGAGAGGGAGAGGTGGGTGGCTGGAAGAGGGGTGGGGGAAAGGGAGGGAGGGAGAAAGACGAGGAGAAAAGGCGAAAGAACGGAAGCTTTTGTTCCTTGTTTCGAGTTATTCCCAGAGGACAGATTAACCCGTGCTGTCTTTCACCGTTCCGGTTCGGGGGGGAAGGAGGAGGTGGCGGAGGAGGGAAGGGAATAACAAGTACGGAAGGTGAGTGGCACAAGGTAGAAAACTTGCCTGTTGTATACCGCCTAGTTTACAATACAGGATTAAGCGAGAGACCGCGCTCTCCCCTGCTTCGCCGCTTCTGCGAGCAAAACTTAAAGCTCTTGATAAGCTCCCCGGCTCTCTTTCTCGCTCTCCAACTACGCAAATCCACCACTTTCTCAGCTACTTCCGCCGACCTCCTCCTCCTCTTTTACCTCTTGTCTATACCGGTTTCCATACCATTCGAACAAAAATATGTATATATATATATAGGCTTTGCTCGTCCCAGAACGAAACATTTTGCGCACAATCGTCTCAACCGCGAGGCACAATTGGGAACGATTGAAAAAAACAGAGAGATACAAGCTGGATTGTTGGGGGAAAGGAGGGTTGGCGAGGATCTAGGCGCGCGAGTCCCTCTTCTTTTAATTTCTACCCTCTTTTACTTTTTTCCTCTTTTCTAGACGAAGCGGAAAACAAACCGATGAAAGAACGAGAAAGAGACGTTATATAACGGAAGAATAAAACATTTTTCAAATATTTGCTCGTAGCGTTTCGCGTCGCACGAACAGTATCGAAAGAAAGAGACTCGCAACAATTCGTAGGATATTTATAATTTGTATCAAGTTCTCTCTCTCCCCCTTTCTTATAAATAATTCAAACAACGCGTCTATTCTCATCTCTTCAATTCGCTCGAATGCGACCCTTCGTTTGTTGTTCCTTTCCCAACCCCGATATCTTACTCTTAAAAAAACTCTTTAAATTCTATTCGTTCGGGGACACTCCGCGATCCTGTATTTTTTCGTTTCAAACCGTTCGTCGTTACAAATCGATCGATCGAAGATTCGCGAAGATTCGCGAAAAAAGAAGAAGGAAAAAAAAATGAAAGAAAGGAAGAAATAATTCGAGGCGCGAACCTCGATCCGAGGAAAAATAAACGCGAAGGTATCCGTCGGAAGAAAAGAGAGAGAGAGAGAGAGAGAGAGAGAGTTGGGGAAATACGATTTCACATATGAAATTACCGTTGTGTCTCGGGGAGAAAAATAAGAGATGAGGCTAAGTCGTGCACATTGTCCCGTGATACCTAAGGGTTCGGGCCTCGCATGTCCGAAAGAAAGAAATACGAATACATACAGGTACATACTATATATATATATATAGTATATATAGGAGTGGAGGGGGATGGATATAACGTTATGGTACGTTGACCACCACGGACCATGTACGCTCCCTGGATGATGCCACGCTACGCTGGATTTACTCCTCTCTCTCTCTCTCTCGTCCTCCATCTCCCTTTTTCACCCCTCGTTTTTACTTCCACCGGCCGTAGCTACGTACATCATTCCCTTTTGCATTCTTCATTCCGGCCCGATGTTGTAAAAACGCTGTAGCTCCGGCGCACCGGTGTAATCCAATTAGCCCGTTTCTTCTTCGCCGACAAATTAAGCGTAGTGCCCTCCCCCTGAATAAATGTCTTCGTGGCGTCGTCTCCTATTCGAGTATCGTTCGAGCCAGCTCGAGTTCGCGATCACCGCCGCTGCCCGATTTAATTGATAAATTTACGCCAAGTTTTCGACTGGATTTTAGTTAGTTGGAGAGAGGGTGGTGGATTAAATGGAAGGGGGGAGAGAGAATGCCGCGATCGAGAATTAAAATATAAATGGTAAAACTTTATTTCAATACGTTTCATTATTTCGTTATTTCCATTATGATCGGTGATTCATTGCAGCTCATTTTATCGATCATTGCCAGTATTAGCTGGAGCTATATTATTATTATTTGATCGAAACTTTGATACATTCATTCTTTGGACCAGAGATGATGATCCAATTTTATACCAATATCTATTTTGATTTTTCGATTCATCCAGAAGTTTGTATTCTAATTCTTCCAGGATTTGGATTAATTTCTCATATCATAATAAATTGGAAAAAGAGAAATTTTTGGATTTTTAGGATTTATTGTTTGAGCACGTTGTATATTTACTTTGGATGTTAATTAGAATTACTTATCATGGAGCAAAATTAAATTTAAATATTTCTGTTTTACGATCATTAGGTATCGTTCAAACGCGTATTATAATTTACACGTATGAATTATGGAATCTACGCGTTCAAATATTCTCTTTCACGTGTATATATATATACACATAAATCGTATTGTAATTTAACCGTACGAAGGAATCGTTAAGCGTTTCGCACGAAGATCGCATTTCAAAAAATATTCTATCTGTTTGACGAAATCTGAGAAAATATTTTACCATTTACTCGTAGCACGCGATGACAAGTATAAATGCTCGTTCGATTTCGTATCTTGCTTTCCAACTTTGCATCTCGAAATCGCGCGAAACGATTTACCGTTCTACCATAATAGAGCGTGTCCCATTTTTACACACTCTGTGTGCATACACTCCCCGAACGAGACGCAATTTCCACGAACAACAAGAATTTATATATTTCGGCTCCCCGAAATTCTACGGCTCTCTGTACCGCGGCCGCATTATTTAAATCCGTGCACTATCGATTCACGCGTCTCGTAAACGCGAACGCGTCGATCTAATTTCCATTCGGTAGCTGCGCCGCGAAATAAAAGGTTATCCCGGATCACGTCCCGCCGCTCTACGTTATGTTTCCCTCTTACCCCACATTGCGAGCGTCGACACGTCGCGTTTTCATTCTTCGAAAGAGGAGGAGAGGGAGGGAGAAACCGTTATTGCGAATAGGCGAAATCATCGTAGCGATCCTATGGAGATATCATGCGGTGCGCGATATCGAGGAGGAATAATTTTCTCGTAGGAGGCCGCCATGGACGCAGTATCGCCACGCTCGAATCTCGGCGCCCGTTTAACTCCAACCTCACGTGCGAGCATTTCTTAAACCCCTTCACCGGATTCCACCCATCTCTTCTCTTCAGATTCGCGTCGTCCTCGTTCTCGATAATATCAACAATCTCGTTCGAAATTAATAAAAATTAATAAAAAATCATGGGAAGAACGAGAGTGAAACCCGTTTCGATATTCTTCCGTATTTTATAATCCCGCGAGCAAAAATATTTCCCTTTCGAGCGATGCTTATCGATAAAACAAAAAAAAAAAAAAAAAAAGGGAAAAAAACGCTTGGCGTAAATAAACAAAAATCTTTCGCTTCCACGGGGGGGAGGGGGGAAATCGGTGGAAAAAACCCGATTTTGCATCTTTATAGAAAACAAAAAAAAAAAAAAAAAAAAATCCAATTGACCGGCGCGACCAAGCAACCGTAGCGAATTTCATTAATCATTCCCTCCCCCCAGCGTCGCGTCGCGCGCGTCCTCCCACACCCTGCCCAAAAATCGAATCGTGAACGAACGTTCGGAAATTGGGTATTCGCGGTGCCGATCGAATTCCTCCCAGGGTAGTTTGGCGTAACGTAACGTCCCATAAAATAGCCGCTCGAGTCCGGGGAGAGAAAACACGATGCGGTTTTCCCGGATTTGGAGGGGAGGATTTTTTTATATTGCCAGCGACCGATCGGTTAAACACGGGGCGCGTGCCCGTACGGAATACCGCGCGGTGACGCGTCGCGTGTCGACGCGAGGACAACGGGGGCCGTTTCGAAGGCAACATGCCAAACTGTCACGCGTGTACACGTGTTCCTCCCCCCCCCCCTCCGCCCAAGCATCGGTATCGCCGATAGGAGGAGGCGATCGTTCGCCCTTTCGCCGTCGAAACGCCACGGCCGTTTCACACCAGGCCCTTTAACGTCATCGCTGTGTGACCCAGTATGCCGCCCGGTTTGCACGCACGTAGCGTACTTTCACGCCCACCGCCCGCTCTTAATCACTTTCAATCTCGCTTCTTCGCCGGTGGTGGGCGGTGCGAAACGATTACACTTTTCGTATATATACACGCGTACGAGTACGCGTTCCGAAATGGCGAGCGGCTCGATACGATTCGATTTTATTTATTCCCCCCCTTCTCGAGATGCGCAATATAATTACGTTATCGAACGCAATTATTTGGACAACTAAACAATAGTTTACGTTCCACGTTCCACTAATATTTACTCGACCTAGAGCACAGTAATAAGTGTATTAACGTTATATACAGAACCTACGTATATATATATATACGTATATATATATATAGGTAATTTACTCGAAACGAGAGAAGAGGACGGAGATCCGACGAAAGGGAATTCCGTAGGTACGAACGGAGAAAAAGAGGTAAAGGATGAAGAGGAAACCGCAACGTTCCGGAAAAACTATGGAAATTCGAAGGATTGTATAGAGTCAGCAACGACTGCGAAAGGTAAGTAAGTAAGGTTGAAACGTGGCGAAAACGTGGGTGGGGGAGGGTTGAGCTCGGTGTCGGGGGCGGGGGCATAGTTATTGCTATGCATATGGTAGCTCGAACAATAAAACGGAATAGCAGCGGCGTAATAGGTTCGGTCAGGGTTGGGACAGGATTTTAGAGTCGGTTTTAATCGGACTATCGAGACTGGAACCGGATGGAACTCTGTGGGCCGAACTCGCTCGCCAACCCAAACCATTTTTTCCTCTCTCTCTCTCTCTCTCTCCCTCCCTCCTTCCTTCTTTCTCTTTTCGCGAATTTCTAACCTCGCCACCTCTTCCATTCCCTCCCCTCTCGCTCTCTCTCTCGCTTGTATCCACGGTTCTATCCAGCCAGACCCATCCTCCGCCCCCGAAACGGTGAATAGGTTCATCGACGAGCTCGCAACGCACAAATCCCCAATCCGGTCAGCCGATTCGCGTGGATACACGAATACAGTCGGGCGTTGGGTGTCGTTCGGTCTCTCGCGTGGATAGGTAAGAAAGAGGGAGGAAAAGAGAGATTTAAAAGCGAGGGGGAGCGTAGGGGTTAGCACCGGATTGTATCTACTCGAGCACGAAACGGTTTACATTTACTAAAAGTTTCCAATTGCACGGAGCACGCCGGATATCCACTCTACTTTCCTCCTTCGGAGATGTCATTTTACTGGCGGCGATTGCCGAGAGGAGGGGATGCGAGCGACTCTACGACTCTCTCTCTCTCTCTCTCTCTCTCCCCCCCTCCCCCCCGAACGACTTCAAAGTCGTAGCGGGGAATCGTTTCGCAAATCCTTGGAGGAGGCGTATCGGAGCCTTTCGTACACCGGCACCTCGATTTCACTTCGCGCACAACTCCACCTCGACTTTGTCTCTCTTTCCGCCTCTCGTTATCTATAATAGGTTTTCACCGTTCTTTGCCCCGACTATACTTTGCCCAAATCCCGTCCACCGTGTAAACTCGTTCCCTCTCCATTACTGCCTTATAATTATATGGATCTATGGGGATCTAGATGCGCCCAGCCTGTCTACCTGCGCTATCCCTTCTTCCTCGTTTTAACATTGCGAGAAAAAGAGGGGGAAAAATTAGGAAAAAGAAAAAAGAAATTAAAGTTAAAGTTAAAATTACAGTTTAAAGTTCCTTCCTTCTTCTTGTATTCTCTTTTCATTCGCTTTCAAGCAACATCTACGGCGATCTAGTTGCGTCCAATCCATCGATCTGCGCTATCCCTTCTTTCAACCTTGAAAAAGAAGGGGAAAAATTAAGAAGAAAAAAATAATTCGTAATATTTAAAGTTCCTTCCTCATCTCCCTTCAATCGCTTTAAAGCAACATCTATCTGTCTATCCATCGCTACCCCTCCTTCCTTGTTTCAACGTTGAAAAAAGAGGGTGAAAAATTAAGAAGAAAGAAATAATTCGTCCAATTATTCCAGCAATATTTAAAATTCCTTCCTGCTCCCCGTTCAATCGACGATCGCTTTAAAACAACATCGGTACACCGGTGCGCCAATGTAAACTCCGGGATCAAGGTTGTTCCGCCGAGCGAATAAATGCAAAACGATTTCCCTCCCCTTGGAAGGGTCAGATTTTCTCTCGGAGAAATAATCGTTGACGAAGGTCGACGACTACGACGGCGACGACAACGAACGAAGGCTACGAGGATGTGGAGGACGGTGGAGGGGTCGGCCAGTGAAAGCTGGGAGGTTAGGGAAAGGAGGAGGACGATATCGGAGATTTGGGCGCGCGGGAGCGAGACGGGGCTGGTTACAAAGTTGCGAATTAAAAATACAAAGAAGGACGAGGGGGGTGGTGGAAAAAGGTGGTGGAAAGGTCGGCGGAGGAAGGGTGGATTTGAGACAAAGGGTGGCGCGGGAACAATGGCTTGTAATCTCGAGCCCTTGGAACAAGCCCCGTGGCCCTGCGTTGCTCCGTTCAACTCCGCGCGCCTTCTCCACCCTGAAAACCGAGGGCGTATCGAGAGAGAGAGAGAGAAAGAGGGGGGCACCGATTTTCGACCACGTAACTCTCGAGGTCGAAACAGGGTTGGCCGAGCGGGGCGCCGCTTCTCGAATTACTCGGGCACAATGAGCAGGTTAAACGAATCAATTTTTGCGCGATATCACAAAGGAAATTCCATTTCCTCGGCCCGGCTCTGTCCGACCGCGGGAAGAGGAGAGATAACGGATGTAGAGCTGTCGGAGGGATGATAGGATGGCGACGGGAAATGGACGATGGGAGCGGTCGTAAAAACCGGGAGATCCCTTCTTCCTCCCATCCTCCACGTATCAAAAGCTGGCCGGGGAAAATAAGAAGCTCGCAAGGAATTAATACCGCGTTTTATGAACGCTCGAGTAAAAACGATACGACCAGCCCACTCGAACCCCCATTCGATACGAACCACGTGGAATATTATCTATCGCGGTTGTTACGGCCCGGACATTTACTCGATCCGTTTATTACGGCGATGCGAATTAAGATAGAGTTATTATTATTAATCGAGATAGAAGTCGAGGATCGATTAGAAGAATTTACAGAGAAAGTGTTGTTATCACGGTCGAAGCGCGAGTTTGATTCGCTCGACTTGTCGCATCATATCGATCGATAGAATCATAAAATTATCCGGCTGGTAATAATCCTCCAGTTATTCTAATGGTAGCAAACTCTCTCTAATTCTAAAATTTCACGAATTCTAAGCATCTCGAGAATAATCTTAATGAGAAATCGATCGTCGTTAGCCGACCGTCAATAACGAAGAAAAATAAAAGAAAATTGCACGCCCTAAATGGATCGTAAAGAATTAAAATTAAATTATGGCTAACGTAAAAAAAAAAAAAAAAAAACAAATTGCTCGTAAAAAACGATGCAATGTTTCCGCAATTCGTAGAAACGTGTTAATTGAGGGTGGATTTTTCCCTTAGCGCGTGCAACAGATATTACAACAGTTGGCAACAGCTTCCTATTCGCTCGGCCCGAGTGGAATAACGTTTGAAAAAGTTGCCACTCGGAGTGGTACCTGGAAGACGGAAGGAGGATAATAAAAGAAGAAGAAGAAGAAGAAGAAGAAGAAGAATAACAGGATAATTTACATTGTCAAATTTTCATTGTGCCTCCTCTTCCTCTCCCTCCTGTCTGAATTATCCCGACGTCCTTCTCCACTTTGCCCAACCGCTCCTTCTCCTTCTCCGAGTCTCGCCACCCTTTCCCTAGTCCGCGCCATGTTACATCCCCCTCGGTAGTCTATCCACAAAGAAAAACTTTTGCGGATTACCATCTCGTCGTGGTTCTTGTTAATATTTATTAGATGGCCAGCGTTGGAAGGCAATGAGGATCGGCAGGATTGCCTCGTGTTGGGGATGAGGGGGAGGGGGAGGGGGGAAGGGAGGGAGGGAGGATAACGTAAAACTTTCTCGCACTTCGACTCGCCGCCGCATTTTCGATGAAAGTGATTACGGGGGAGAATGAGAGAGAGAGAGAAAAGAAAAGAAAAGAAAAGAAAGGGAGAGGAGGAGGGAGAAGGTACGATCCGATGGTTACGACGATCTATGAATATATCCTGATGCTTTTTAAACGAGCCTTTTCAAAAATTCATTTCAACCGAAAGATAAATTAATTTCACAAAGTCCGTTCCTCCCCTTCCTCGCGCATCCCCCGATATTATTAACTACGCGCGTTACGCGGATCTACAATACGATAATTTATGCCCGCGGATAATCGACAGAGATGATTTAATGGGTGTATTGTGTTAATCAGATTTTCTGGAAAATGCAACGAAACGTTAATTAGTCGAAAGCTATCCCCGCTGATATTTGGCCCAACTCTTTACGGGAAGGGGAAGGTTCGGGCGTGGATTTCGATGAATGAACAGCGCGGGATTGCTTTTTATTTATATATACGTATATATCGATTATTTATCGCGTAACACGCTTTTACGTAAGCGTTTTCGGATTAAACGTTACCACGGTTTTCCACCTCCACCTCGATGTTTTTCAATAAAGACGGAAACAGTTATGTTCCCAGCTTCGACAACGGTACACACTAATGATAAATATTTTATGCATATTGCGCAACAACCGTGTAAAATAATTGAATATAAAACGGGGTACGTTTCAAATTATCAGGTTTATTAACACCCATAAATATTCAACGATACTGTCACGCTATTTGTATTTATTAATTTTCAAATCCTGCTTTCAAACGTGGCTTCCTTTAACGCTCTTATCCGTCTCGCCCATTTTATTCATCCCCCCCTCCCCTCCCGTATAATAAAATTTACAAACCTCGGCGCGAGCACGAATAAAAATTAACGAGATTGGAAGCAAAAAATTTTTCCACCGCCACGAAATTTCATCCTCCAACGATCTTTCCTAATTTCTAATTTCTTACACCAGAAAAATATCAGCTGTGCAAGTTAACCCCTTTCTCCTCTTTTTTCCAACTTCAAGATTTTATTACGTAACAAATCGGATACAAGATCACCCAATTTAGTTTCAATCGGATAGATATTCTTCTCTAGGTCGGATTTTCGTCGTCTTTCGAATTAAAATTTTCGGCTTTAAATCTTTGATACGTTCTCTTCCGCGCATTTCAGTTGCTTCGACAGTCGATTTCCTAAGCTGGAACGAGGCTTCTCGTATCGCTCGAAATCGTTGCACAGGACTGGAAACTCTTCCCAAAAACGAAAGAACGGTAAAGCAATTCGAATTCGATCGAAGGTTACGATGGTGGAAAAAAAAAGGGGAAGGAACTTGTTGGTACACCTAATAATTTCCATGGAATACCATTTAATCCATAATCCATATTATTCCCTACGTAGGAAACTCTCGGAACGCGACTCTTCTTAAAAACGAAAGAACGCTCTTCCAGATGGCGCCACGAACGGCAAAGCAATTCGAATTCGAATTGAAAAGATCGTAGAGAAAAGAAAGGGGAAGGAATTTGTTGGCACATCTAATAATTTCCATGGAATACCACCAAACCATTTAATCCATAATCCATATTGTTCTCCCTACGTAGGAAACTCTCACAGCGAACGATAAAGCAATTCGAATTCAAAAGTTACGATGGTAGAGAAAAGAAAGGAGCACGCCTAATAATATCGAAGTATAACCTATCGCTCTTCCCGTTCTTAACTTCCAACTTCTTAACTGAATTCGTAATCGCGCGTGGGACGGGATAATTGGCGTCGTGCGATGTGCACGCGTAGGACGAAGGCGTAGAACACGGGGGTAGACGAGCGGGTTCGTTGGCGTCGATCTACCGCAATCCCGGCGAATGGCGCAGCGGGGGAGGTGTCCATGGTGGTCGTCGGCTCGGTTTGCATTTCACGGCAGATATACGGTTATCTTGTACACGCCCGTGACAAAGCCCGTACGTTCCGGTTAAGCGCTATCTCGCCCCCCTCCCGATCCGCGTCCGTATTAATTACGCCGCTCATTAAGATATCCGGTAATTCGCGGCGAGGCTGAACGCGTTTCAGCTGCCGCCAGGGAGGAATCTTCGATGTTTCGGTGGATAACGTAGAATTTTGTAGAATTGTGTCAAGTTGGTTTATGGGATGAATGAGTTTTATTTTGCTGTGCGATTCAACTTATCGATTTGGAACGAGGAGGAAGGAATGGAAGAAGTAGGAGATTCGTTTGTGCGACGCGAATAATTAACGAAATTTTCGAAATAAGCGGAAGTCTTTTATATAAACGAAAACGTGCAAGTATTTTTGCGATTCGAGTTTCAGTTTCGAGGAAGGAAGTCTCGTGATCGCATTGTATGCCACGAGAAGGAGTAATAGAGGAGAGCCATGCGAAGAATCGGAGAGGAAGGAACGGAGTGGAAAAAGTATTAGGTTGTATTACACCATGTTGATAACTCTATATCAACCTATACTTTGCTTCGTATATTTTAAAGTTGTCCTCTTTGTGTAATGAGTTCTTTCTCGTATTAGTTTAACTGTTTTTCGAAAAATGAACGAATTTAGAATATTATTTCTGATTTTGGTTGGGCCATAGTGCAGCTGAACCGTATCGAAATTTTAAAAATGAGCCCTGAAGTGGACCGAGATCCACTGTTAAACAAAGATAAATTGAAAGGCAAAATGGAAACAGAATTAGACGTATCTCGAATGACAGTTTTCAGACATGGATACAATGAGTAAAGTGAAAAAATTGGAAAAGCAAGATTAAAAGTTTGAAAGTCCATTTTTGAGTAGAATTATAACCTTTGATGAGAAATAGATATCGTACGCTGGACAATGATTGGATGCCAATGAAAATCCTAAACGAATGCCGAAACCATTATGGCTGAAAAAAAGCTATTGTACGTTGATAAAGAGAATAATTCATTATTCTTTTTTGGAACAAGAAGCATCAGAAATTGATTAAGAAACAATCCACAGTTTTGTTAATAGACATGGACTTATTCTTCTGCATCACAACGCTCCCATCCCAAACCAAAAATTAACTGTAATCGAAATCTTAACGTATCCACCATATTAACCAAATATTTCACCATACTAAAAAAATAAAATATTCAACATTCGAAAAGCTGTAATTGCAGAATTACAGACTTTCTTCATACTAAAACAGTGAAATTTTATAGAAATATATCAATTGGAATCTGATTAAAGCCAATCTGATTAAAGCCAATGGCTCATATTTTGATCGAATAAAGATTATACTTTCTAAACGTATATGTTTTACAAACCAACAGAAACGACAGTTTCACGTGATTCGAGGATTAAGAAGATCCTCACCACTCTGTTGGTATCTCATAATTCTTCTATTTATTATTCAAAATAAAAAGATCATATCGAGAAATGTATGTGCTTCAACAAATGTTAAAGATCAATTTGCTAGCATGATATTCTTTCGAAACAAGTTTCGAAGTCCGTCGAGTTCAAGAGAATTAAGAATGTTTTCATCGCGCCATTTAATAAAACTTAGAAAAGAAACTATATCTCGTTGAAGAACGCGATTCTCGTTAATTAATCGATGGATTGTCGCGGGAGATAGGTAGGAATTGCGGTACGTAGTTCTCCGTAGTTTCGTGGCCGTAACGCTCGTGACAGTGTCTGATGCCGATTCGGGGGCAAATGGAAAATCGGGGGTGGCGGGTGGCGGACGAATGCGGTGCGCGTCGCGAATTACCGCGTGTGATCGTCTCTGGAATAATTAAATTTGATGGGAACGCCTGCGAGGCAGTGTCACGTTGGCAAGCCACCGATGGAAACCCGTTTGCGAGCCACCGATACCATCGCCGATCGAGATTGCCGTTCACCGACGCTTATTCCCGTGGAAAGACTTGCAACTTGTCGGCCGCATGCGATCGTTATCTTTTAAACACGAATTGTTCGACGAGTTGTTCCTCGATGATATAAAATCGGTGATTCTAATTCTTCATCCGAGAAAAAATCCCAAGGGGGTTATTAATATAATTTTACAACGACAAAAAGGTCCTCGCCTCGCGTTTTATCCGCGGGTTAATATTAATTCACGAAATTTACAGAATCGAACTTTGTCGAAAACTGTTCATCCCTGGAATCGTTGAAATATTCTGGACGAGTGAAATTAGTGCGTTTCCATTAAAATGCCAACTTTATGATAATACCGTCAAGCTTGAAATGCTGAATTAAACGAACAATACGATAAACTAAATTTTACAAACTTTTTGACTTTACATATATATATATTTTAAAATAATTCAATCATAAAATGTAATACCCTACGTGTATCCATCCCCCTATCTCTCTGCCCATCCTTTATTCCACCGATTAATTTAAAATTACTTGGAAAATAATTTCACACCGCAAAAGCGAACACCTCCTTATGAAGCGATAAATTCGAAGTATTTAGAGAATTAGGTAAATTACAAGGTTGAAGGTGCCACAGCTAACCTCTAATCCGTTAAAGGTTAATTTTAATAATACTCGCGCGCGATAATAAAATAAGGGGGCGGTAATAGTCTAAATTTTCCACTAGAAAATTTTTTCACGTATACCCGGCTATTTTCTTTCTTTTTTTCCTTTCTCTCTTTCCTTTTTTTTTTTTTCTGAAACGTGCAACGTGCCCGGTCGATGATGAAGGAACGACACTAATAAGCGAGCAACGGTCAATATGGCATAGCGGGGTGGGGGGATGATATAATCTCGACGATAACTAGTGACTCGCATGCGAGTCACGAAAGCGTCGCGAAGTTGCGGAGCGACATGCCTATAAGGCCTGTAAAGTGTCCGCTGTCGAGGCCCCGGTACCGTGGAATACTTGTCACGATCGGTCGAATGCCCCAACTTTTAAACGCGGCTCGATAAATAACTCCAACTTATTATACGCTCGGAACGATTATTAAATCGATTACGAATTGCACGATCGCCATTAACATTTACGCGTTAAAGAAACTTGCGTCGCAGCACGGTGTACAAATATAAACGAATATTCGAATATGAATCGCCTGGTACGAAACTTGCACGAACCACGCATCGAAGAATCGCATAAATATTAAACAATATAATCTGTCAAGTGCTATCGATCATGAGAGGGTGTTCGCTCGAACGAAACCACGGATGGATCGAGACGCACACAGATCCTGGATCGGCTCGAAATGATTGATCGGTTCGGATTTCGGTAACGAAATCGGCGAGGCACGAACGAAGAAGCGTGGTAACGAGGTTAGAAGGCCAGTTCTGGTTGGAGGAGAGTGGAAAATCATATTATAACTTCATCGCTTCCTTTACGTCTATTTCCATCCTAAAATTCGGAAATCTTCGAGATTGGTTTCGAGATTTTATCTTTGCGATTGAGAGCGAAACAATGAATGATTTGTTGATTATTGATTGGAACGATCTTTAATGATCTCCTTCTATTTTTCGAGCAGCTATGAACATTTTTCTCCCCGTTCGGGGATTCCGGAATCCTTTACACCTCGCAAAACGGAGAGTGGTTAAATTCATAATAGCCGCAAAATGCGGTGCGAATTTGCGATGTGCTAAAGTTAATTCTTGTCGGTTTTAAAGGGGGATTACACGGGGTGGCCACACTCGGACCTTCTTCCGTTAACCCTTTCCCCCTCACGCTTTCCGCCTAGATTCCGCATGCTCGAGACTTAATCCACGCCGCTCCAACCGAAACTAATGGATCCCGAAAAGAGCGAGGCGATACATATTCGATATTATTTTATATTTTCTTCGTTTCCCCTAAAAAAAAAAAAAAAAAAATTATATTTCTACGCAAAATAACGTAACAAAATTATCCGTGAAATATATAAAATAAAACGGAAAAATCTGGAGTAACGCGTTATATTCGAACGTTTTATACTTGTTTATATTTGCAAATACGTTCACCATTGAATATTGTTTTCGTGACAAATTGGAGCGCGTTGCCGGTGATATATATTTTTCGAGATAATTTTTAAAATTGAGAATAATAATAAATGTAGCGGGCGTTTCAATAAATAAAAAACGCCAGTCACTGGGCCCGCCCCTATTTTTCTTTTAAATCGCTTTCACAAATTTTTCGTAGACATTTTCGTTCCCCCATATTTTCGTTATAAATTATGATTTCGATTTTCGACGTTCTCGATATTGCTCGATATTTCATATATCCGAATAAAATATCCGATTGATCCCCCCCTCCCGATTGATCGATCCCCGCAACAAGGGTGAGGGCAAAATTATTATTATTATTATTATTATTATTATTACTATTATTTCGAGAAACGAGAAGCGAGAAATTATCACGACTCGACACGACACGACTCGACTCGAAATCCCCTTGGCAAAAATTCCACGATAATTATTCGGCGGGGATACGCGGCACCGTTTCGCACCGTTTTCTTCTAAACCCTGTCAAAGTCTGGCGTGATGGTTACTAGGATACGCGACACCCCCTCCACCCCCTCCATTTCCCGTTTTACTCTCTTCTCCAGACCTCCTCCTCGTCACCCGCCACATCGTGCGCTGATGTATGATTTAATGCCGGTTTCGAGAGTGAGGAGAGAGAGAGAGAGAGAGAGAGAGGAGAGCGAGGGGAGAGGTTGGGACGGTATATAAGGGTTTGCACGGTGTAGTGTTGCAGTGAGCTCATTAATTTACTAGCAAGCGCCAAAGGGTGGCTTAACAAGGCGCTAGCTTCCATTTTATTAGATAAAATTGAAGACGCGTCGCAGAATGCGCTTGCTTCTTGAACGCGAAAAGGGTTTGCGCGAATCGAAAAATAATCCGATTCCTACCTCGATATGGGACTCCGTCGTTTCGCGGGTGGCTAACTATGCCTCCCGAAGGACCTCGATTTAATCATCGGTTAAACCGAGATTAGGTGTGTATCGAGCAAAGCGTTGTTTATCACGCGTGGATCGTTTATTAGTCAGAAACTGTTTCGAGAGATTAAGGGCCGATAAAGAAGGTTTAATCCGGTTATTACGGCTTGCTTGGTTAAACGGCGATCCAACGTATTGAAATAATTAATCCGAAATCCTTATCGTATGGAATACGACAAGTTGCAGGTATAATTATATAAATTTATTCGATAACGAGGAGCATCTCGACACTGCTGCACTTTACGAGCGAATGTTATACTGCACGCTTATTCGAATTACGACTCGTTAATTCGACCGGTCGAGAGGAAATGTCGAAATAATCGCGATACCAACTATATACGTACGTACGATTAAATGTTACGTTTATTGTTACATCGAGCCTCGAGTTTTCGTCAAATTTCACCGAATCCAGTGGTGAGAGGTTAAAGACTTGGAAGAAGTTGGATCGTTTATAAACTTATCGACTTATAAACATCAACATTGCTGTTGTACACTCGTTCGAATTATATATCACGCGGCCCCGTGAATTTGTGGAAATTTTTGGAAAAATTCTGAAAGAGAGTGTGCGTTGTAAGGCATTCTCGTTGGAAAATTTTGGCGCATTCCAGCGTTACGTATCTGCGGTCAGTGACGTCTCGCAAAATGGCGGGGCACGGTAAGGGTCGCGAGGCTGGGAAAAACAAAAGGACGAAGAAAAATAATTAATGCGGGTGTCTCGTGTGCGCTCGGCCTGGCTCCTCCTCCCCTCCTTTCGTCCCCCTTTCCAGAAGAAGGGTGGGACGAGTAGCAGATAAAAAGATAACGAGGCACCGGGAGGCTTCACAGGCCGGCCTCGACAAAGATGCCTACGATGCTACGTTTCAACCTACGTTTCAACCTGCCCCCCTCCCCCGCCACGCGCATGCATTGCCCTGCGCCGACTGTACAAACACGCTTTTTTTTTCTCTCAAAACGCGCTTCGCTCGCGAATGTAAACTTCTGGATAAAGAACATAATGCCGTCACTTTTTCCCCTCCCCCTCCTCTCGACAATGCTCCCCCAAGTGTGAATTTGAAACGTATCCGTTAAAAACGAGAACGCGTTTTCAAAATCACACGCGACGCGTCTAACCTAACCTAATTTAAATCCACGTGAATTGAATCCATCTTTTTCACCATCGTCCAAACACTTTTGTTCGAACACTTTGCGTTCCAATCTTTTCAATCCTCTCTCTCTCTCTCTCTCTCTCTCTCTCTCTCTCTCTCTCTCTCTCTATTTTCGAAAATATTCTCCTGAAAATATTCTCAAAGTAATCGGCAAGGAATTTCCCCCGGCGAATATTTTCGAAACGAGATTCAAGTTCAGGTTACCGTAAATTGCGAGAACGGGGCGTCGTAATTTCATTCTAAGCAACGAGGCGGGTATCAAGCGCGCCCCGTCTACAGATTTCTTTTCTCGCCCTGCACAAAAACGAATTCCAACGAGGCAACAACGCAACGATACGGACTCGTACATGCGAACAGGCCAGGCAGGCTAAACTGCGGGCTAAACACGAGCTTTTCCGCGGCTGTTAATTAACTCGAATGGTATTCGCTAGAATACGTGGCACGAGTGCCACGCTTTGGTGCGAAGGGAGAGAAATACAACGAGGGGCGGGCGGAAGGGGGTTGGTTTGACGCCAGCCTCCTCCAGGTTTCCGCCTCTTCATGCCCGTTGCCTTCTGAGAGGGAATAATAAGATTTCCGTGTTTATCGTCTCTCGTCACATTCCCGCGTCCATGGCAATTTCTCGGCCCCCTCTATCTTACTCCACCATCGATTCTCCTCACCGTGCTTGCATCCTATTTGTCACGATGCGACAGGGCCCGGTTATCCCTGTCCGTTATCCGCGAGTGATACAATACCGATGTATTCTCGATCGAATACATTGGGAGAAATTGGGAAATAACGCGATGCAAAACGCGCAAAACGCATACTCAAGGTTCGAGAGTAAAGGGAGTAGTGTAAACGTTGATTCTCTCGTCATCTCATATGGTCATTAACGTTTCGTCGAATTGATCTCATCGTGCATCCTCCATCCTTTTTTAATAGAAAGTTTCTTCAACGATGTTCAATCGTTCGATTCGATTTCGGGTTCGATTTCGGGTTATCACGGTTATATAATTGTCAAGAGAAATAGATGGCTATTGAAGGTGTAAACGTTGATTCTCTCGTCATCTCATATCGTCATTAACGTTCGTCATTAACGTATTTTAATGGAAACGAAAATTTCTCCAACGACGTTCAATGGTTGGATTCGATTTCGGGTTATCGGACGGTTAAAGTCACAGTTGTACAACCGTGAACGAGTATCGCGATTATAAATACGAGAAATAGGTGGTTATTGAAGGGTGGTATACGAAACGTTTCACCCTGTAATAAACAAACGACCCGATTGGTAAAAAAACGCGCACGCGCATACGAGCGTGTCACGTACACGGGCGGCATCGTGGAAGTGGCGAAAAATATAAAACGACGCGGTGGAGAGAGGCATCGTGTTTTCGGGCAATTAAACATTTCCATTTTCAATTTCTCGTTGGCGCTGAGCGTCGGGGCGCGGTCGGCGGTCAGCCTGTGGCTGACGATCGTTGATTCGTTTATCGCCGATCTCTCTGTTCCTCCACCCTGCTATCCTCCTCCCTCGCTCCCTCTCTCTCTCTCTCTCTCTCTCTTTACCTCGTATCCTCGCCACGTCTCTCACCCTCTGCCCACGCCGTTTCGGTCTCTTTGTTGCTTCAATTTTTTTCGTGGTTTTCCATTTCGAGCAGCCTCGCTTCACCCCGGTCCATCGACAATCCCGCCATTCGAATCACCCTCGAGAATCGAACGGATACCAAGCAATTATTTAACGCTGCGTACCGTGGCTTCGGTTTGTCTCTCGTTGAAATACGCCAGAATCCCGCCTATCGGAACGCCTCTTGTACGAGGTGACAGTTTCATCGATTATCCTATTATCATTGGACGCGGGTGAAAGCCGCCGACCAAGCACAGCCGAAATAAATTCTCCATCTCGGGGAACCGGCTATTATCCCCCCTCCCCCCGGGTTATATCCATCGAGTTGGGACAAAACGGGACGCGGCTATGATAGTTTCAGGGGATAGTTACTCTCCCGTTCGAAGAATGATTAAAAAAGATAGGCGAAAACGTGACGGATCTTATCGACGGTTTTTTGGAATCGTGGCTTCGAATCCATGACGAGTTCGACGACGAGCTTCTGCGTGTACCCTCTCATGTGCTACGCTTTATATATACGTTCAACCTCGTTCGTTTTTTGCTGAGCGGGTTAAGCGAATTCCGGCATAAAATTCGAGGTAACGGATGCTATTAATTCGGGCACGGTACACGTGCGCAGAAAATTTCGCAAGGCCGGAGCGTGGACGCATCCAATTAAACGAAACTTGCCTGCCGGCTTGTATTCGTTATAATTAATAATTAAAGTGACGAAGGTAAACAATTACAGATGATACGGCGTACACGATCGGCAATTAATTAGAAGCTGCCGCGTGAATACCTATTGCAACGCGTGATTATCTTAAAGCTCGGAATACAAATCAGTTTCCAATTACGGCATGTTCGATGGAATTCCCATGGCGTGTTCGTTCGTCACGCGGCCGGAATTGCCGCTCTCCCTCTCTCCCACTCTCTCTCTCTCTCTCTTATCCTCGATGCTCGACGAGCAGCGACTCGATGAATTCTTTCTTTCTTTCTTTTTTTTTTTTTTCTTTTTAATCAACGCAACGAGCAGTCTCCTCGAGAGTTTCACGATTCACACACGGATTCGTGGATAGTTTTAGCGGCCACCTATTGAAACGGGGTATCGGTGTCGGTGTTAAGACCATCTTGGGAGCAACCAGGTGTTTCCACACCGTGTCCCACAGGAGGTATCAGATGCTCGTGGCTAAACTAGGAGAATATATCTCGCGTACAAAGAGTATGAAAACTCGCGAAGGAAATGCACCCACGCGTTTCGATCGCTCGCTGAAAATGCCCTCGTTCATTTCTGTTCTTGTTCCTCCCCGTACCTACCCCTCCGTTTCGAATCGTTCGCGTGCAACAGAACCGTCGTCGCAAACTGTCACGAATGATTAAAACACTTCTCGCTGCGTTTCTTTATCGTTCTTTTTCCCTCCTTCTTTCCTTCCTTCCACCCCTTTCGTCATTTTTCTCCCATTCGCGTGTGCGTGCGAATTAATTAATGCGAATTTGCGGCTCGAACTCGAGATTAACTTCGATCGAACAATAATCGCTGGTTTAATGATCGCGGCTACCCGGAATTTTTATCGCGCCTCGCGTGCCATTTAACGTTTGCCGACAAACGTAATTCAAAGTCGAAGAGAAATCTAAGAGATTTTTCGCAACACGATCTTCGTTTAAGCCTTCGACACTTTTCGCTAATCTATCGTCTGTTTGGCATCAAATTGACGCGCGTACGTTTGTCTCTCGCGAATTGGATGAGTTTTATGTGGACAGAAACGTGAATAGGAGGTTCGTGTAATTTAAAGAGACGATGGAAGTCGTGACTATTGCCTCTTTCCTTGACATCCATCTCTGTTATCGAGCAGATTTTAAAAAACGTGATACACGTATTTTCCGTATCCATGGAAAAAAATACGCGCGAGACAGGCGCGTATTATTTATTCAAATGTTAAAAACTTTATAATTGGCGTGCATACGTCTCGTGAACGAATACAAGTGGATAGGAGAGAAATGAATGGCTCGTGTAATTTATCGAGAAGATTCGAGAAAAGCGAAACGTAACAGACGTGTTTTCGTTATCCACTCGATGCAAAAAAATGCGCGAGATCGTCGCGTATTATCTGTTGTTAAAAAACACGAAACGAGGCGAAAACAATAGATCAGAAGCAAGGCAGGTGGAGATGAAACGGATACCCGGTAACCAAACCCTCTTCGTTTCGCGGCTCGGATAGCCATGCTCCTGTTTACAATAATAACGCGTCTCTGGTTCTAACCGGGTCTTCTGTGTATATATATATATATATATATATATAATATATATATATATATATATATACACACATATACATACACATATACGCATATAAGCAACAAGCCAAAGCAATTACAGCGGTCCAGGTACATCGTCGTTGTTATGCCAGATGTTCGTCGTACTCCATTACATTGATTAGTAACGAGAGCCACGTAACCTTCTTGATTACCAGTGATCATTGATCTACCAATTTCGATGTAACCGATACGTCAAGAACTTGGTTGCGCACCAATCGATGCATACGATCCAGGATGTAATTCTCTTTCCCTGATCCTGTTCCTCCCCCGCTGTTCCTTTATGATAATCCTGGAATTACGTTCACAACAGATGCCGCAATTGCAATATCTAGTAGCTAAACACGTATAACCGATATCCAATGATATCCCCGCGATATATTCGAATTGGGATAATTCTCGTCCTCCCAAATTCTTGATGTTTTATCATATTAATTGTTCGATCTCCTCCTTTTAGATAACCGAAAAAAAAAAAAAAAAAAAAGAAAGGAAATTCAAGTTCGAACGAAACTTCCATCCCGTTGGTTTATTTTACCTTTATTTCACCGCTAACTTCCACGCTTTTATCTCTCGCATTAACGCTCTCCGTGCACGATACTCCCTTTATCCCTCACGGTTCTCTCTCGTTTCATCCATCAATTTCAATCGCGACAACGATTCATCGAACAAAGAGGAGGAAAGGCGTTAAAACAGTAAGACTCTGTCTCCGCGATTATTTCAACCTCTCCCCCCCGTTCTTCTTAAATAATTTCCCGGCGGAAAATCGATTTTCGGCACGAAAGCGACGATCGATTCGAGAAAACGCGGCACCAACGTCGTCGCGGTGCACGCACGCGGCTCGAATCATCCCCTCGCGAACGTTTCACTCGTCGTCTCAAACGATCCGTGGAAAAGACGAGGGAAGAAGTAGATTTCTTCCTTTCTTCCTTTTTTTTTTTTTCTCCGTTAAACTGGCGCCACGCGGGGATTAAAAGCTTCGAGGGTAAAGAGATACATCCTTCGAGAAGACACTTTTTCTCTCTCTCTCTCTCGTTCGCGTGATCTTGGTATTCGATATAAAAATTGCGATTGATTGTTGTATCCAGCCTTATCTGGCGTGGTTAAATGGAGATGTCACGTATTTAATTCGTTGCTTAGACAGATTCTTGGCAGATTTTCTCTTCGTAATATGCGATCTATTCGAGAGGATGGTTGGATATCGGAATTATGAATTCTCTCGTCGAACGATCGAGCGTGAAAAACAATGGTTGGCGGCGGGGAGGAATTAAAATTGTGGCGGACGGAAGATTAGAACGATAATTTGCCAATTATTCGACGCGTCTCGTTACCTCTCCCCTCATCAACAAATTCCCCCTATCCGAATAACCGCCCCTCCCCGCCCCATTAAGCTCTCATTCGGCATAATCGTCCCTATTTATAGAGACTGTCGTTAAAGATGAAAATAATCGGACGTAACGAACCGGGCGGACGAGGATAGGCGCGAGAGTCTAACAAATAGCAAATTAAACTTCATATTAAACGGAGATAACAGAAAATTTGCGGCCTAGACCTAAAGCAGCGAGCTATTAATGGGGCCCGCGATAGCCGAATTTGATGACCTGGCAATAATGCGGTTAATTATTGACCGATAACTACGATAAACTTTGATAGCCATCGTGATTATAGTTGGCTCGTAGAGACTCGGTGACCTATTTAAACGTAACCTCCCCCCCTCCCCCCCTGCATCCGCCTTCCTGCTGCATCCCTCGTCCAGCGCATCTCTCTTTCTCTCTCTCTTCTCTCTCCCTCCTCCATCTCTCTTCTGAGAAAGAGTAAAAGTATAACGACGTTGTCGCGTCGATAAACGACGTCTCGAAAGATCAAAGACGAAGGAGAAGTCAAGCGTCATGATTCAGAATCCAGAAAGGCACGCACTCTCTCTCTCTCTCTCGTCTCACCTGAGATCCAGCTGGCCGTGAAAGGGGAGGAGGGGGTGCGACACCCTTTGTGCATGTCGTTGCAAAGGAAGATGGAGGATCGAGGAGGAAGGAGGTGGTGGTGGTGGTGGTGGTCGAGAAGGAAGGAGGTGTGGGGGAGGGGGTTAACGACCCCGATAGTCGCGATAGGACGTGCGTGAGCCCTCGCACGACTGATTACGAGCGAGCGACCCTTTGACGATCACGATCGACCGAGTTGATGCACGTGAAAGGGGGATAGGTGGAGGAGAGGCGAGGATACGCTAGCTCGCTCGCTCGCTCGCGCGTGATCGATCGCGAGCGTGAGCGTCGAAGAGAGCATCGCCTTAGGGGCTTTCCAAAGCGAAGGGGTTAGTTACACCGATGCGGTGTACGCGGCTACTATCGTGTATCACCCTAGATAAATCACCGGATGTACTTGCGAGCCGCGCACACGTTCGCCAAGACGTCGCATTAACGTTTTTGCACGGTCGCGCCGTTGGACACGTTCGATGAGTGAGAGAGATCGAATTGGCGCGATGGAAATGTCACGTGCAAAAATGAAATTCTATCCTAGATCTCTGCGAAGATGTAGATCCTTGGAAGGAAACGCGGGAATATCAGGGAAGAAGGGATTTGATTAAAATGTTCTTCAATTGCGTACGGTTGAATATGAAAAATGGAACGTCAAAGTATTCTTATTATATCGTTCAACGATGTTCCATATTCTTCCTTGTTAATCGTGGAATTAGATATAATGAAAAAGGGATAAAAAAATTCGGTTAAAGAGCTGTTATAATTTACAATTCGAAAAAGGAAAGAAATATAATGATATAATTTAACGAGACGATTACACATTATTGATAAATGGAACGAAAAAAGAGTTATGCGTCGCAAATTTAAGGGAGATTTTCTTTCTTTCTATTTTCTTTTTTTATTAAAAATTGAAATGCTAATTAACATATCGATTGAATATTATCAAACGCCCTCGATTTTTCCAATACTTTTAGTATTTACGTTAAAGGAGGATATCCACGAGATATAGATCCGTCCCGTTAAAATTTCAGAATATTATTCCGTTTAATGCACGCGTTTTAGCCGTGCCATTATAAAGGTATTTAAATGCAAAAATAAATGCGACTGAAACACGGTTACTTTAAATACGCGTTATATTAAACTTTAATAGAATTCTCGATAAATAAATTTCCACGTATAATTCAACGATCGGATAAACCGTGCTCGTGATACCGAATAGGAGAAGAGGGGGGGGGGGGGGAAGGAAAAAAAAAAAAAAAAACACGCCACCTTGACGTTATTCCAATTGCAATTTCGAGCCGATCGCGAGCTAATCCGCGTCCATACGCATCGTTTCGCGTATGAAAAATATAAAAGAAATCTCTTCCGGGTTGAAGGAGAAAGAGAAACGCCTTGTAACACGCGCATACAATACGAAATGGATAGAAAACAAGGGGGGAGGAAGAGAGAAGTCGAATCACGATCGACGATTCGATTCATAAAATTGGAAAATCCGGGTAAGGTAAGTAGCGGGTAGCAGGGCGAGAGGGTGACCTAATCAGGATACACAGAATGGTTGGTGAAGTTATGCGAGATACAGTCATTTGTGGACCCTTGAATTCGTATTTATGTTTGTAGCCGCCGTTTGGCAGCGGCGGTGGCAGCGGCGCGCGGTGGCGAGAGTCTCGTGGAATTGAAATGCAAATAGTGGGATTCGGGATGCAAATTCCGGTTGCACGGGGTAACGCCAGCCAGCCATCCTGAACGAATGAGCGAGCGAGCGAGCGAACGAACGAACGAACGAACGAACGAAACACGGCCCAGGCCAGCCACGGATCAGTTCAGAACGGAACCAAAAGGAATGGAACTGAGAGTGGACTGCGGATAAAATGAGAGAGGGAGGGCGAAGGATGAGGAGAGGGTGAGCGATGAGTGGGGCTGAGAAAGAAAGACAAAAAATTGATTGCAATTCGGCGCCACTCTCGGCTTGCTCGAGATAAAAGTAATGCGTTTCGTGCATAACGAGAGTCCCTGCCCAACCCTCTTATCCTCGCGTGTTACCCGCGCACTCTCTCTTCCTCCCTCCCTTTCTCCCCCTCTCTCCCTTCCAACCAAAGCCACCGCGCGCTTTATGCCGCCTTATTTCGTACCGCCACTTTGTTTTCCACTTTCCCGACCTGTTTTATGCACTCTGATCTCGATGAGTAAGCTCGATCGAAAAATTGAACCGGACCGCGAATCCTTCCCTCCCGATCATACCTCGAGAAAAGTAAATATATATTCAAAGTAATTCTCGATTCCTTGTAGATGCGAGTATTCAAAGGATTTACTTGGGAATTCGAACGATTACGAGGGGAAGAGATGGAACGTGTTTCTGAGTCGAATAATACGAGAAAAGTAAAACGCGACTAATTTGGATTTCGAAATGGTCAATAGTTTCCTCTCGTCTTGCGATTCCTTGCAGGAAAGCGAGGTATTCGAACGTTTCCAAAGGTAACGAGTAAGGATACGGATCATAAGGAGAAGAAAACTAATCGAAGAATAGATAGTATAAACCTCGTACTACCTAAAACGTAGAAAAATATTGGAACAAAATTCGAAAGGTATCCGGTAGAGTGAAGATACGAATTCGAACCTGTCCACAGGGGGAAGAAGGAAGAGTGGTCGAAGAGTAACGGGGATAGAAGAACGCGTTAATGGGATTAGCGAAAAACGTTTAGCAGTCCTCCCTTGTCTCGTGTACGATCGATACTTTGTAATTATATTAAGCGGAATGTCGGCGTCGGTGACTGCCGGTCCGCGGAGCGGCTTATTTCGTGGCAGAAGTATAACTGGATGGCCGATGGACGACAATCGGACGGTTAACAGGAAGTAATTGGACACTCGTAGTTACCAGCAAGCGAAGCACATCTGTAATTCGGTGGATGAGCGGAGGTCGGTTGTCAGTATTAGCCGGATTCTGTTTTGCATACCTACCAACTTGCATACGTCGCGTGCGTATCAATTTTCTGTCACGTTTCCACTTATAATGTTGATTCGATTAACAATTACGCAAGTAGCTATTGGGAAACGTGCACGCCCCGCGTCTCGTTTCCGCGGTTTCTGAATGTGTAACGACACAACAAGATTACCCACCTCTCCTCCACCCCCTCCCCGCCCCGCGGCTAATTATTCCTCGACCACCGTTGAACGCGCGATCCGTGCACGTTTTCGGGACGAAAATTTTATGACCCGAATTCGTAACGTATTATTATTCGCTCGATCGAAGTTATACACCGAGAATGGAATGGCCGTAATTAAATAGTTTCGATCGTTAAAAGGGTATCAATTTATCGAATGTTTACAAATATATATATATTCGAAATTTCGAAAACGGCGCGACGATATTATTTAATAATAATAATAACGATAAAATCCATTATCCTTGCTCGTTTCCCCCGAAATGAATTTCAATAACAAAATTTTACGCGGAATGAAATTTTACGAAAGAGAGCTACTACTACTACTATCCCCCACCAATTTTTATTTACCCGATTCGTTTCTTGGCAGAAAAAGAAAAAAGAAAGGAAAAAGAAAGGAGGAGAAGATTCCTCTTCCTCGAATTCTCGTGGAGGATGCATCCGACAAATTTTTAGTTGGATCGATTCGACCGTTGGTTGAACAAGGGAGACCGCGTTGGACCGATACGTTCTAGGACGGCGAAGCTCGAATGGGCGGAAAAGGGCAGAGGGTGACAGGGCTGAGCATGCTGGTAACCCGGCCCAGTACGGGTACCATCGATTACGCTGAAATTAACATTTAAAAGCGGAAAATTTGCAAGTGGCGGGAAGGCCTGCTGGCGTTTCTCTGCGTTAACCATGCACTGTACCGAGCCACCGTACATAATGCAACCTGCATACGCACACGTACACGCTCTCTCGTTACCGAACGTGAGCAATCCGCGCGAGAGCCGCACAGAGAAAGAGAACAAGAGAGAGAGAGAGAGAGAGAGACGGGGAGATAGGAAAATAGAAGCACGATAGGTCGAAGCACGGGGGAAGAGCAAAAGAGAGAGACGGGGAAAAACCGAACGCGGGAAAATAACGTTAAGGAGAAAGAGAGAAAGAAAAAGCAGAAGGGAGAAGAAGGAGAGAAGGCCACCCTCGCTGCTAAATGTAAATGTCCGGCATTTGTTACTTCGCCTGTATGACCCGCTCTGTTTGTTTGTATCCGCGGTATACCCAGCGCACCCACCGACAGAGAAGGGGAGGTGGAGAGAGCCGGGCGAGCAGACACTAACAACGCCACCGCGGGGTGTAGCTGTGCGTCTCCTTTTCCTTTTTTTTTTTCTTTTCGTTCTCGCTTTTGCCGTCTACTTTTTTATTTCCACCCCTCTGCCTCCCTCCCGCCGTAAGCCACCGCTTCGGTACGCTCATTTGTAAAATTTTATGACGCCCCCCGCCGCGCGTTGTATCCATTACCGACTGGACCAACCGGTCTTTTTTTCTACGAATCTCATTTTAATTACCGACCTTTATCCCCCCTCTCTCTCTCTCTCTGACTCCCTCCAACCATTCGTTCGAGATCGATCTCTCCTCTCTCTCTCTCTCTCTCTCTCTCCCTGCCGTCCGTCCGTGGACCATCGAAATCATGACGCGGAATTGCACCGTGTCCCTTGCGGGCTTCCCCTTTCGACGCGTAATTCTCGGCGCGCTGGTCAACGGATATACAGAGAGGCGGAGATAGCCCGATGCGGACGATAAACGGCCACGGCGGGCGAGGCGGAAGCAGCGGGATAGAAGGGATATTAAAAGGGTAAAGGGGTGAAAAATTTGCTCGTCGATCAAAGGGTTTAACGAGCTCCACCAAGGAGAGACGATTAGTCACGCGGCGGCGCGTTCTCTCTCGCGTTCGAGAGGAGTTATACGCGGGGGAGGAGGGGGAGGATAGGCCAGCTGATTATTTTCTAAACCGCTATCAGTTGGAACCGCAACTTGGAAAGTTGAGTAATATGTAGAGTTCGTGGCAGGCGATAATACACTTCTCGGCAATGGGCCGGGAGTATCGTATTTCCAGTTAGCTAACAACTTTCCACGTTTGCCTCGGCAATCCTTCGCGATTCCGTACGCCTCCGCGCCTCCGTGCAAGTCTGGAATTAACGGGAGGGGAACGTATATTTTTCTCGTCCCTTGCTCGTCAATATTTCTTCCCATTCCCGTCTTATTATATATCCCCGTTTATCTCGCCCGATAATTGAATCAAATATCCCTCCCTCCCTTCGTTAAAACCGTGCGTCGATCGTGTGTCGCGTTACTCGTCGCGGCGATTCTCCATTCCCGCTGCTCGAACACGGCGAAACACGGAGCTCGGTTCATCGATAGGCGTCGTAACGGGGAAAATTTGAAAAAATTTTCAACAAGTTCGCAATCACATCGTAATGATTCGTAAATATGAACGCTTCTTACAATTCGATCCTTGTTGTCGTAACGTATCGAATTTTCCTTTCCTTTTTTTCTTATCTCGTAGAGGCGAATGAATAATTGAGATTGCATTTAACCCTATTATCGCGAATCAAATTATTTAACTCGGATGGTCCGAATGAGAAGCTGTAGCATCGTTAAGAAAAGAAGCTTGAAAACGTAGCGGAAGTATTAAAGAGGAAATACTAAAAGCAAAATGTGTTATTAAACCTCCCTGTAATTGCAGCGTTGATTATTCGTAATTAGAGCGCGATATACAAAAAAAAAAAGGGGGAAAAAGAAAAAGAAATCGCATCATTTTTCCCCCGCACAACTTTTTATACCGTTCGAAATTCACACGAGAGAGCGAGTATCGGGAAGAACGAAAGAGAAAAATTTGACAAAAGTTTCCCCAAAACTTTCTCCACTCTCACGCAAGTCGCGAGAGGGATCTCGGGGGAAGAAGAGAAAAAGAATCGAACGATCGTTTCGCGAAAACAGAATTCCCGAACGAAGGCACGAAACTAAATCCGGTGCATCTTGATCCGATATCTCCAAGTTATTTCGACAATAGGCAGCGGGTTGAGCTAATAATATTCTTCCCTTCGGGGCGAGAAGGGGGAGAAGAGGCGGAGGGTGATATAGCTGCGGAGGGTTGTGCACGCCAGCTTTTTCCTTCTCCCCTGCTGTCCTGCTCCTTCCAACCGACACCCAACCGCTTTTCCTTTCTCTTTAGGGGGCTGACAAGAAAAGCATTGTGCAGAAAACTTGCGCACGGCGAGCGTGGCCGTGCCGCGCCGACTGGCGTACTTGTATGAGGCCGCCACTCTTTTGATATTTCAACGTAGTAGACGAGTGGCGTGTCGTAATGAAATCATCTCCAGTGCTTTGATCTTCCCCTCGCGCGCCTCGCTCCTTTCCACCATGAGCAACCACCTCCGCGTCGCTTTCCCTTGAAAACGGCTACGCAACCACCCTCCCCCCGCCCCATCCCTGCCAAACTCACCGCTCTTCTTCTTCCTCCACCGCCGTCCCACCTTCCCACCGCCGAGCATCGCTCTCGTAATGAGTTCCTTCTGCGCTTTCTTCGCCACGCGATACATTTTTGCCATGCGAGAAGCAATTTCCTAATTATGGCGAGCGCTAACCGCTTGTCCTTTGTCGCGCGCCCCCCATCCTCGCCCTATAATTACTTTTTCGCCTACTGTTTTTTCACGCTGTTAATAGACGGCCGGGGAGGAAAGGAATGCCGGTGAACCGCGATAATTCCTCCACAGTTCGTCGGCCAATAATCGGAACGAGGGTGGCGAAACGAGCTTTTCATTCGCTAACGCCAACTTTCTTCTATTGCCAACGAACCTTGTAACTCCCATGAATTTTTTCCTTTTTTTAAGGAAAATTTTTAACCATCCGATCGTTTAGAGCTTCACGAGCTTTATTGAGCGTTCGTCGGATTCATTCACTTGGGAATGGATCGATTTTTATCATTTTTTTCGTAATACGTAAGATCGATCGATCGTGCGCGCCTAGTTCCTCCTTCGCGAAATTCGAATGACGGGACAAAATTATTTTTTTCCCCGGCTTTGAGTTTTAATTTTTGGAAAGGAATATTGGATAATATGAAGACGTGAGTAAATATATAATAAAAATTAACATTGCATTTAATTAGTATGGAATCTGGCAATTAACTCGGAAAGCGCGCTTCGAATTTGACAAACGTGTGCAATTCTGTTGAGGAAAAATGCTTATTAAAAAAAGAAGTTATGGCTATTCGCTACGGGATGCCCTCGATAATCCTATCCTATAAATTATCCGATATGGCTCGGATATGAGTCGAAACAATGATGAACTTAACAAAATAACGACCAAAACGATAAAACTATAAAATGAAAAAAAACCCTGTAAAAAGACATACCGGCCGCTCAAAGATTGAATTTAATTTATAAAAGAAAAAAAACTCATCGATAATTAATAAACGATTTAAATCAAAACGAAGCTGTTTCGAGATGTTACAACATCCGTTATAAAATTAAAATGCTTCTTAATAAATTTACAGAATACTTCTCGACGTATTGAAACGTGACCGATCGATTATCGATTAATTCCCCGCCTATATACCCGTATTTTGTTTAATCCTTTAAAAAGAGGATTTAAAATTTCAACGCAACGGTTGTCGAAACGATTATTTTTTACATTTTAAAAATGAATTTCGTCCAGTCAACATACACACATTGTTCGAACAATTGTGAAACCACGTCTCAAAAAAAAAAAAAAAAAAAACACATATTCGATAAAATTACTCGGGGAAGGGTGGTAACTCGTTTAAGGTAATCGAACGCGAGGACGAGGCTGAGCAAAAGTGATTGTGCTAAACGCAATAAGCGAGGACGTTGGAACAACGCGAGGCACGATCCATCGGAAGCTGCACGGTGTGGACATTGACGATGATCGATACGGCGGAGGGTAAGGAACATGCGGAGGAAGACGCGGGAGATGATAGCGGAGAGATGAAGGACGAGACGGTTATTCTTCTTTGTATGGGGGGGAACCACGACCGTGTTAGGTGTATAAGATGTATCGAGCAACAAGGACTAACGGCCTTTAATTAATAAAGTTACGGGAACAACTTCTCAAAGTCTTCCTACTCCTTCTTACACGATCCTCCTCCACCACGCTCCTCCCGCCTATTTCCCTTGCTTTAGAAATTCTCCTATTCCCTCTCTCCCCGAACAAGAGGGGCCTCTCTTCTTTATCGTTTCTTCATTCTTCCGCGAGCACTCATCTACAAACTTTTAACCCTTTATTGGATGAAAACTCCACCTTATCTTCAACGTTTACTCGTATTTCCATTAATTATCCTCGGGTAATCGAGGGACGGGTTTTCGTTTCCGATTTCTCGCTTAAACAACAAGATTTCTGGCCAAGATTCTCGTATCGAAAAGAAGTGTATAATACAGCGTAATCGAACGGGTGAGATATTAAAGATATCTGGAATTAATAACCCGCCCTTCTTTTTAATAGCGACACAGGGAGAGGAAAAACGATGCAAGTATAACGACCGCACGCGTGCAATTATTCACAAGATTAAAGGTACACTAAGCTAATAATAATTACAGCCGTGTACTTTATGTTGACGTACTCGTGGGTCGAAATGGCTACTCGGTTACCTTACACGCGTTACACGTAACTGTTATATATGTATATACATATACATATACAATATATATATATATACATTATGCACACCACGGTATACACAATATGTACGTAAAGTGTACACCTGGGTATACATGAAATACAATTTATATTAATATTGGCCGCGCGTAGACGTGGTCTAAGCCCTCTACGCGCAAGAATTTCTTCTCTCGAGACAAACATTCGATCCGTTTTTACCGAGAGATATTAATTAATGGCACACGAAGAAAGAGGCTCGTTTCGCGATTCAAAAAATTGCGTCCCCCTTCCCCTTCCACGAGGAGGTGAGAAATTCAACGACCTCCTCGACGACGAGGATCGTCCGCTCGAGTAATTGATAACTCGCGCGAGGATACAATATGTCTTTTCTTCTCATCGACGAAGCGGCGCCAACCGGCGGAGATATCGTTTTGGGTGAGGATACCGCGCGGCTTCTGCAGTTTCCAAGGAGAGCGACACAAGAGAGAGGAAACGCCACCCGCGGATTGCCAGACTTTAAGAATTAAAGCAAGTCTCTCTCTCTCTCTCTCTCTCTTGCTCCCTGCGTGTCTCGACGACGGTTGCCCGAGACTCCGGCCGCGAGTTATGGCTCGCTAAAGAAAATTGACTTGAACCACGGCCAGGATAATAAAAGCGCGTTGCTGCGAGGAAACGCGGGCGAGAAGAATAAAGGAAGAAGCGATACTTCTACGGCGGTCTATGCGAGATATATGGAAGGAGCGGGCGATGTCGTTTAGGGGAGGGATGATATCGATAGATAGATATCAATTAAGAGTTGTTACTTGTCCCTTCCCCCGTCATTATTACGATAACGATTCAACGAACGAGCGATATTGGGATCGCGATAACGCTCGATGGGGTTAGTTGTCGCCGCCTTTTCGAAATAATAATACGAGTTTATAGTTGGCCGGCTCGTGCCAATGATGATAATTGTTGCGAATTTCGTTTGATCAATTTATCGTCGATGTTTGAAACGAATATCGAATCTATAATTGTAGAATGAATGATTATCGTTGAAAGGGATTTTGTCGAAGAGATGATTACGTTGAAAGATAAATATTTATAAATTTTGGAATATTTTATCAGGGGTAAGAAAAAAAGGGGTAAGAGAGATTGGCGCCATTTACGCGTGTATGATAATAACAGTAATAATAATAATAATTTGGCAAAACATGGGGGTCGTAATGTGCTCCGTAAGAGCGTAATTTGCGCGCAAACACGTGTTGTTCCGTTAATAAATTCACGTAGAGCGGGATAATAAGCCGGTCTTCAATAAATAAACGCGCGCGGACAAGGTCAGCTAATGTAACGACACCACTGTAGGGAGTGGATCGCATGAGCGGTGAATTGTTATTTTATTTATAGTTGGTCAGTTCCGATTTTACATTTAACTGGATAGCACCGAATTGAATCACTGATATGTAAACCAGCGAGCTGGAATTCTGGTAACTCGATGATAAACGGCTCTGCCCTCACTATTGAGACACGCGCATTATTTTTTAACTGTCACGATCAGCGATGATGGATTGGAGGATTGTTGCGCCCGATATTCCTCCGCGTCCCCCCCCCCATCGAACGAAAATCCATCGAACGTTTTTCGCTTCGACGAAAGAGGAGAGTTCTTTTTCTCTCTCTCTCTCTCTCCTTCCCCCTTTTTTTCCTTTCTTCGCGTATCGTGCGTCGTAATTAAAACGCGGAATCGAATATTCAGTTCATAAACCGTTAATTAACTGCCGGTCCAACGTGATTATATTATATATCGCCAGACCCATTGACAGAGAGAAATGTGATCTTTCCCGAATATAGAAATACGTTTCAAAGATTTACGTAATACAACAAGTATCCGGTCGAAACTTTCTTTCTTCTAGCGTCCCATAGTCGGTCTCCCGTATCACGACAATCGCCAATGGCGGAAAATTGAGGTGGTTAATCCGGCGTAAAAAAAAAAAAAGAAAAAAAAAGAAAGAAAGAAAGAGAAAAAAAAATATGGAAAGTTCATTTTCAATAGTTATAGGAAACTATCGAAATAAACTATCGGTGAACGCGTGCTGTAACCGTATTCTCTTCCTCGAATAATGAACTGACCTACAAATCCGAATAGCGTTGGCGGGTATGGTTCCCGCAAGATAAGCCGAAAAGCACGGTTCTTTTAACGCTTTTTCCGCGTCATTGGGACGAATCGAATCGTGTATTCGAACAACAGGGGTGCGTGGGGGGAGAAGATCATCAAAAAGTGACGTAAACGTTGTTTTTTGTTTTTCTTTTTTCTTTTTTTTTTTTGTCGTTTTACCTTATTCGGTGTGGTTGCTTGTTGCTGCGGCGAACAGCTGGTGCTGTGTACGGTCGGTTGGTTGGTCGTGGCCGGTACAATGCCTTGGTGATTCAGGTGGCTCAGCTGATTGAGCTGCGTGAGTTGTTGAGGCTGCTGCACCGGGTTCTGGGTAGTGGCCTGCAGCTGTTGATGATGCGTCTGATGCGCAGGATGGGTCGTCTGATGATGCGTGGCGGGGAAGGTGGGCACCGTGAACGGGACGAACAGCATCGGGCTGCCGAGGATGTGCGCACCACCTCCACCCAATGCCCCCGTCTCCTCCCTACACCTTTTTTGTGCGTTTTTGGTTTTGGATAACTCTTTTAATCCATCGACCGTGTTTTTTTATTTATTTATTTACTTTTTTTTTTTTTTTTACTTCGACGTGCTACTACGTATATATATATATATACTCTTATTGTATTGTACTTTTTTTTTTTTTGTCTCGACACTGCCGACGACGACGACGAGCAGACTAGAAGCGGTTGTAGCGGTAGTAGTAGTAGTAGTAGTAGTAGTAGTAGTAGTAATGGTAATGGTAGTTGTAGTAAATAGGAGTAGTAGTAGTGGTAGTAGTAGTAGTAGTGGTAGTACTATTATACTGTGTCGAAGTGAAGCTATAATGTATGTTTAGGAATTTATCATTACCTGCACTCCTGCCCCAGCCCCTGGTGCTGGGGGTGGGCGTAGGGGGCGGCTCGGACGGAGGTGGTGGACGCCACCCTCGCTACCCTCAGCGATAGGCCGCCCCGCTGGCTGGTAAGCTGGACCGAAGCTGGCTGGTGATTGCTATGCGCGCAGCAACAGGCACGGCAACCGATCGGCTGTTGCTGACTCGGGATAGCCTGGAGGTGATGAGTTAGGGGGCCCCTGGGCCCCGTGGAGGAGGGAGAACACGGGTACACCCCAACCAAGCAGCCCACCACCGCAGCCCCGGGGCCCGGTGCACTCGGTGCCAAGGCGCCTGTGGTCGAGGCCACCCCAACCTCGCTGGCCCTTCTGCAACCACTGCACCACTGCGCCCACCCTCCTTGCTCAAGGCTCTGATACGGCCTTGCTACGCCGATCGTTGACCCGCCGGACTGGACCACCTCCACCTGGCCCTCTTTCAATTCGCGATCTCTTGCGGGCGGGATCTTGCTACTTTCCACCTTTCCCAGCCTGGAAACCACCAACCTTTCGCGCTCCTTCCCTTCTCCTTCCCTTTCTCTTTCCTTCTTTCCTCTCTTTTCTCTTTCCTTTCTTTAATCGATATCCTCGATCCTCGTCACGCTTCGATATTCCTCGGATTAGCCTCCAAGATTCTTCTTTCGCCTCCGCTTCACTTCGACTTTAATCTCCTTTCTAACGTCCTCGTGGACGTTTTTACCTGTTGAGAAAAGATCCGGACGAGTTTCTAGAATTCGGCTAGAAATTCCCACTTTCGGCTGTATATTACTCGTTTACTCGACGAATAATCCGTCCCGATCTTTCCAATAATTCGTGTTCACCTGCCTTTTCCTTTTCTTCTTTCCTTCTTCTTTTTTTTTTTTTTTTTTTTTTACATCTACACAAAGAGATTAGAAATCGGTGGACAAAAGGTGCGTTAATAACAATTAACGAATCACTAACGAATCAGTCTTTGCACGGGTTTACAACTCAACATTGACTCGAACTGACTCAACAACTCGAACGTTTTACTTTTTCCTTTTTTTTTTTTTTTTCCTCCTTTTCCTCTTCAAAACGCGAAACGAGAAACGTACACGATCGTCGGCAAACGTTCGCCGATACGTGTCGAAAATTGTCGGCGTGGTCGATGCACGCTCATAACCACGTGGTCGACTTGAGCAGGTTCGCACGTCGATCCCCTCCGATTGCCGGTACACAAATACGTAGCGGAGAACGAACGTTCCCTCCGCGACAAGTTTCTCGGGATCCGAGGGAGAGAGAGAGAAGTTGTTGTATCGCCAGCTAGAAACTTGGAGAGTAAAGTGGTGGAGAGCGAGTCTCGCGGTGTCTGTGTCGTATCAAATATTAAAGACGCGAATCCCGGTTCAACAAGTATACAATTGATCGCACTCTTGTCTCTTCCCTCCCGTATCCGTGTCGAAAAACCGGTGTTTGCACTCGGCTATCAACGATGTTGTAGCCCTGTAAAACCGCGCGCACCAACTTTCGATCGAAACTTTTCCTTCCTTCCTTTTTTCTCTCTTTTCGCAAAAAGCCGTGCCGCGCGTTCAACACAAATCCACTATCGACGCGCACGACGATTCATCCGAATTCTCTGCGGATTCCAGCGAACGGAATAGGAACACTGTTTCTTATCCTCCTCCTCCTCCTCCTTCTCTTCTCTCTTCCTATTTTTCTTCCTCTTCCTCCTCCTCCTCTTCCTAATTTTCACCAAATATCACGCGAACGAACGAACGAGCCACGCAACGAGAAAACGCGTCGTATATCACGATATGTACTCGGTTGTTCTCACGACGAAGCACACCACGGCCGCGACGAATGCACACCTCGCGACGAACAAGTGGACGATATTAAAACGGCATATTCGTATTCCTTTCTTCCCCGTAACTCCCCTGCTCCCGTCCGTCGCACTTTCTTCCTCTTCCCTCTCCCTCTCTCCGTTTACGTGGAGAAGCAACGCACGTTACGCAGTATTATCGCGCCGAGTATCGTCATCGTCGCAGCAAGCCTTCGAGCCGGCCTGGCTGCGTCGTGGATGGTCAGGTTGTCGCGGCTCTATCGTCTCGCTCTTCCCTTCCTTCCCTTCCTCAAAGTCAAAGTCGAATCCGGGTCCTCGCGGTTATCTGCGAACGAGGACGAACGAAGACACGGCGGGTGGAAAAAGAGGGAAGCTAACCCGTAATGTTGGAAGGTCGCTCGCCGACTGACTACCACTTCCGCTCAGGCTGTTGTGCGATTCAGAGTGGGGGATGCTTCGTTGGGTTGTTGTGTGTAGGGGCTGGTGGCGGTGGGTAGACTCGTTGGTTGGTTGGTCGGGGTGGTTGTGTGTGCTCCGCTCGTGCTGTGCGCGGGAAACCAGGGGGTTTCGAGGCTGTACAAGCGGCACGGCCCGGCAAAATACCGACCAGTTTCACGTGGCTCGCACTACCTTCGGTTTAACTACTTTCCTCTCTCGGGGTTTGCCGCATCGCGTATCCTTCCTCGCGGCGTGTCTCTCCTCTCGGCGTCGATATCTCTCTCTTCCAGCAACGTGTCTTCTCTTTTCTTCTTTTCGTTCGCTCGCCCCTTCGCTCCACCGACGTTCGTCTCAGCGACGAGCTTCTTCGTTCCGCGTGCTTCTTTATTCTTCGCAAGTGTTCGTTTCGATCGGTTTTTTTTTTTTTTTTGTTTCGAGCGTGGAGTCACACAGTGACAAGTGTGTCGGAGGGGATTATTATTTTCGCTGTGCAACTTTCTCGAGCTTCGTTCCGCGAAACTGTCAACGTTCGATGAATGCAGAAACGGGAAAATTCATCCGATTTCCACAAATCCACGCCCCTTTCAACCTTCGATCGCGACACGATTAATCCTTCCGTATCCTCGCGATGTCCTTCCAAACTTTCCTCTTTCCAAACGATCCAAATTTTATTACCACGATATACAAGCGATATAACACTCGGCTTCGGCTTCGTTTCGACGGACGTCCGACGGACACAAGATCGACACCGAGGATGATCACTCTCTCGCACGTGATTTCCCCCCTCGATTCTTCACCCCCAAGAGACGAGCACTGAGGACGCACAATCCCGATTCACGATCACGTTTCGAAAGGAGTGGGAGGAGGGAGGGAAAAGAAGCACAGGGAAACACTCGCGCCACGAACCCGGCTCCGTTTCGAGGAAACAGATCCCGCTGGAACGTCGGTCGGTCGGTCGGTCGGTCGGTCCTGCTGAATCGGTCCCGTTCCTGCCGCTTGCTCCGTCGTACGCGTGCGTGCTCGTCGTCCCGCTTTGTTTGTTGTGTTTACGATACGCGGTTGTATTGGTCGTGCGGCTCGAGGTCGGCTTAGAGAGAGAGACGACGACGACGACGACGACGACGACGACGACACGAGGAGCGAAGTTGGCGGCGACGGCGAAAGCGTGCACGAAGGGAGAACGGGGGGAGGGGGGAGGAGGAGGAGGAGGGGGGGGAGGGGGAGGAGAGGAGAGGAGAGGAGAGGAGAGGAAGAGAAGAAAGAAGCGACGCACACGCGGGGGGAGAGAGGACGAGGAGGAGGATGAGGGAGAGAGAGGGAGAGAGAGAGAGAGAGAGAGAGAGAGAGAGAGAGAGAAAGAGAGAGAGAGGAGGATGCTGCCTAGTGGCCTAGTGCGTGGCTATGGATTCGATGGAGCGCTGTGACCTGCACGTAGGTAGGTAGCGTGGAGACAAGAACCGTGTATCGCAATGTATCGCGGTGGTGGCGACGACGGCGGCGGCAGCGGCGGCGGTGGTAACTGTGGAGGGGTGGCCGGTCGGGATGGAGGGGCGAGGTAGGTAGGAGGGAGGTTCGTTCCTTCGCTCCATCCCGAGCGGGGGATGGAAGAGAGGGTAGATCGGACGTTTGGGAGACCGAGGGCGCGCAAAGCGCCCCGGCTCGGGCCTTGGAAACGGCTGTTCCTCTTCCACCGCCACTCTTCGCTATTGTTTTAGCCCGCACCGCGCGCTTTTTAATTATCATTTTTCTTCCCTTTCTCTTCCTTCCTTCCTTCCTTCCTTTCTTTCTTGCTTTCTTGCTTTCTCATTTCTATCTCGCTTCTCGTCTCGCGATTTTCGCCTACAAACAAATTTCCCGGAAATTATCGGCCGCCCCTATTGTTTGCGTATTCGTTGGAATTGCGTTAACAATCGCGGAAACGAGAGGAATGCTTGATCGATGCTTTTATTTCTCTCTCTCTCTCTCTCTCTCTTTCTCTCTGTCTCTCTTCTTCGGAAGGAAATCTTTAATCGGGGGAGGGGAGAGAATGGGAAACGGGCGATTATAGGGGAGAGAATAGGGGGTTTTGTTAGAGGTGGAGGATTTCGAAGATTTCTTTTTTTTTCTTTTTTTCACGAACGATCGTGCGAAAAAATATTTATTCGAAAAGTGAATAAAAAAAAAGGTTGGAAATATAAAGCGGCGCGTTATTCGAGATTCGAGACGGTGTCATTTCACCCCCGATAAATGCTCCTCCTATTTCTCTTTATTTGCATCGAGGTTGCATAACTTTGAGTTACATTCGGATTTCTGGTAATACCTCCATCATGCCAAGTCTACCGATATATTTACGTAATACATCACGACTCATCCATGTTTTATAAAATGTCACCTACATATGCAGCAATAGGATTTATACACGTTACGATGTCATTTGCAGTAAAATATACACAATATGCGTGTATATGTATATATATATATATTGAACGGATGGAAAAGAATGAACGTTCAATATTTTTTATCGTCATTTCCCATCGAGATATTTTCAAAGCTCATTCCATATTATTTATTTAAATCTCGCAACGATCGAATTTTTATTTTAATCTTATTTAACACTCGCGCGTGAAATTTATTCGACGAAATCGCCGGAAAAATTAATCGGCTTCGGCCCGTCACGTACTTCTAAACTTTATAGAAATTTAAAATTCTAATCCCTGCGCGGAAAATTAAAAAAGAAGAAAAGAGAGAGAGAGAGAGAGAGAGAGAGAGAGAGAGAGCGAGAAAGAGTGGGGGAGAGGGGAAGAGAGGGGAAGAAAAAAGGAAGGAAGGAAGGAAGGAAGGATCTTTTACTCTTGGACGAAGCAAATTAATTCGTTCTTTCCCGTCTTCGTTAGTTGACTACGAGGCGGGAATAACCAAAGACCTGCGGTTAGCGAAGCATCGATCGGCACCCGTCATTTTTGTCCACTTTGTCACGTGTGTTAATTAAAAATTGCTCGTGGTCATTGTCGTGGAAGAAATCACGCGCGTCCCCTGTAATTAAATCCTCGATGAATTCTCGTCAATCGACCATCGAGCAATCATCGACGCCCAACCCGTTCACAGGCACGCGCGCACACACGCCCACTATGATTCCAACATTTCGTATTTTCAATCGAGCTAGAGGGAGCCGCGACTTTATTAATTATGCCCCGCCTCGTTGTTAAATCGACGCTTTCACGACTATGCCAATTGCCTCGCGTATAATAATAATGATATACGTTAGATGAAAACGGGAATTTTTCCTTCCATTTTATTCGACGATTAACAGCGGGAAACGATTGAGCGAAAATGGAAATAAAATTTTCATGTTATTAACGGGGGAACGGGAGAGGGTAGAATTTTCCGGCGTGACACGTTTACCATCCAATTATAATGAAAAATATATTCCGTTGTAATATCTCTTGCTCTGTAGTAATCAAGTTACTACAATATTTAATCAAGAGTTTCGCACAATATATACGAAAGCTGATATCGCAATTTCTGACACAGAATTATTATATCATCCATTTGCTTCTGTATCTCGCGTAAATTTCTAAGTTGCACAGTTTCCACGTTACGTTATATAAACCGAGAGTTTCCTCTTCTTAAACCTATAAATGCTTTACGATCGCGACCTCGCACGTTTACCCACACACGTACCACACTGTGTACCAACGAGCCTCCACGTAACGCTTCACAATGCTCTTGCATCGATCTCCAAGATTTTAACGCTCTATATCGCGGATCGCTCGTATTATCGCTCCTATTATTTATCCCCCCACAATTTTTGAACGTGTACAAAGTAACTATAAGAAAACTATAAAACCTCTCTCTCTCTCTCTCTCTCTCTCTCTCTCTCTCTCTCTCTCTCTCTCTCTCTCTCCTCCTCGAAGATGTCGAGGAAACTCGTTCAAAGGAAACGGCAGAGTTTCGTCGAGCAGAAGCGACGCGATATTCGACCTTCGACCGTCTTTACGTTTCGACGAGTCGCCCCGATATTTCCCGCAGGGCGAACTGCAGAGCGCGGCAACCACGACAACCACCGACCCCGCACTTTGCGTCCGCTAAATTTCGTATTTTCACGGCTAATGACCGAGGAACGAGACGGTAATGTATTCTATGCGGAACATCTACTATGCGCTTCCCATTAGCATTTGTAATGCGCACCTACCCCTAACCCTGGGCCCGCGAGCGTTGACGCAAACCCATCACCGCTCCTATTTACAGCCCCTCCGCCCCTCCCTCCAAGGAAAAGAGTTTACCGCTCGTCGAGGATACGTGGTTAATAACCCTTTCGATACTTTTCCAAATCTACTTTTTCGATCCCCGAGTGTGAAAGTAAGATCAAACAATATATATATATATATATGAGTAAAATTCGTATAACGAAAAATCGTAAACTTTTTTTAAGAAGATCTATTCTCCCTTTCTGATTAATTCGTTGGTAGAGTAAGTGGAGAGAGGTGGCAAGTAAGTAGTTAATACCCTTCTACCCACACTCCTCCGAGGAGAAAATTCTGCTTTCTTGCCCCGAGTTTCTGTTGTTTCAGTCCAGGGTAGAATGTTCCTGTATGCCTCGAAACAAGTACGAAAAGAAATCTGTTTTCTTTGCCACTTTCGCTCCACCCTTTCGACGCTTCTTCCAAAAACAGGGAACGAAACGAAATTCTCGATTCGACCAATTGTTCGATAATCGAAAGGATCTACTCGGGATTAAATCGATTCCACAGGATTTCGGGACTCTTCGCGAATCTCTTTTTTAATCTCCGCTCGGTGGAAAACACGGCGGAGGTGGTGGCGAAGGTGGTGAGCGCAATAACGGATAAGCGGGGCCATCGGACAGTTTGCGAGCACCTCTGCTCCTGATGGGCCGGACGATGGAGAGACAGGGATATAGGGAGTCGGTATATTTATAATGACCCTATATGTATGCAAATGGCTGCATATCGTACGGACCTATCCCACACTCGTACTCGTACGTGACAGAGGGCTCGGCGGTCCACGTGTCCTTCCTCTCCTCCTCGCTTTTCGCCTTCCTCCTCCTCCTCGCCTTCTGGCGACTCTCGTGGACCCCCGCCGCGTATATACGTGCGTGGCGAATTGTCGTCGCGAGGGGAGAGCATCGATTACGCGAGTAACGATTTTTCTCTAAACGCTCGTGCGTCGAGCCGTCGAAGTCGAATACTGACAAGACACTCGAGGTTTCTCAATTGTTAACCGTGTCGAATGTTTGTAAATAAGGGTCGAGTTTTCGTCGAAGACTCGTGGTTATATACGTTTGTATTATGTTTATACCGTTCGAGAAATGGAAAAGGTTTCGAGACGTAGAATCATTTGATTGATTCATTTGATCGTTTTTAGAATTAATGATCGTTGATCGAATGCGTTCGCGCGAAGTTTGTGGAGGTTAAAAATGGCGAGTTCGAAGGAAATCAGTTATAATCGGAGAGCATATTTGATTACGATATAAAATGTTCTTTTGCGTTATAAATATCGATCGATTAATAATATAAGCTGATATTACGATAAGAAATTGAATTATTGAATAATTGAAGCGAAAGATACCTGGTTGTTGAAAAATTGTTAAAATCGATTTCTCTCTCTCTTTCTCTCTTTCTCTCTCTATGAAAGAAAATAATTATATTACAAACGTGTATTATACATTATTTACTCCTGCATTAAAGGAGAAATTCTTCGCGTTATTTACGAACGAAAAATTAATGAATATTTATCGAGCTATTTTCTTTCTTTTCCTTTTTTTTTTTTTTTTTTTTTTTTTAGTTTGTTTACAACTTGTATGCAACTTCCTGGAAAATAAACGCAAATTTAAAGACCAAAGGGGGAGTGTTGTTTAAAATCTTTAATCACGATGGAATACTTTATTTCCGCGTGCGACGCGAAAAACATTGACCCGATTCGCCGATAATTTTCCGAGTTATCATAAATCGATGCAAGCGCACACGTTGGTTTAACGTTTAAAGCGGATTTTTCGCAGATGTGGTTATTGGGACAGGAAAAATGCGGTGATTAAAAACGCTAACGGGCTTTTTGAATCGCGATGCCAGCATCGATCACTTACCACTCACAAATTTGTTCGCCGTACACGTCGATAGGATTCGTTGCAACGCGCATAAATTATAACGATAAACATGTTATTTATACGCCGACATAAATTAGCTATGCTAATTTCCGCTGATCAGCGCGAAACTGCGTTTCGAACGGCCTCCCCGGGATGAAAAACTTGGCAAATTGGCGCGCTCAAAATTCGGCGAAATGGAAGAAGAAAGAGCATCAAACGTATTCCAATTTTTTTTAACGATTTTCTTCTTCTAATTTGAATTAATTCTTCTGAACGATAATTGGCTTGGTTCAGGAATTGTAAACAAGATTGTGCAACGACGATGCAACAATAGTATTTGTAATACTATTTTAATTGACACGTCACGTCACACCCGAAACTAATTCAACGTATCGTCGTAATGGACAATTTAGCACTTGACGAATTCATAATATTATGCATCGAAGCCAATATCGTACGTATTATATATTATTACCCTTTGCGATCCACGTAACGATATTACACTCTTTGCAAGCTAATCACACGTTTTAACGTATTTACGAGTTCTATTATTTTTCGCGATATATATATATATATATATATCCCATCGTCCCGAATTACGTTTAAACTAAATAACCAACCAAGCAATCATCGATTTGCAAAATTATTTACAAAGATAAATCCTCGAAAGTATTATTCACGTGTTAACAAGATCGAAGCGCGAAACGAAAGGAAATGAAATCAGTATTATCGCAAATCTAAAGAGAATCATAACGTTCGACAGAAGGAGAGAGGAGGGGGGGGGGGTAGATGGGATAACAGAGACGTCTCGATACCTAAGCAGGAACAGAGTGACGAGCCAGGTTCACCACCGTCCTTTGCATAGCCGGAGGGAGCGCGGCGAAATTCCAGGGAAGATTAAGACGTGCGGATTTGGGGATGGGGCAGAAGGGCGAGCGGAAAAACAGGAACTAAGGGCAAAGAACGGAAGCTTGGCTCGCGGCTACGGAAAACCGGTCTGCTCGTAGACGTAAACCTCCCAACCCCATCTCTGTCTCCCTTGCAACGTCCTTACGCACGTCCCTCCTTGTTCCTCGCCCTCCTTCCCTCCCCCCTTCCCTTCCAACGATCGCAAGAAAGCTCAATTTCAATTTCGAGCCCCGAGGGTGTCGTTCCGAAACGAATATAATTATACGGAATAATTCTGACACAAGGGAGGGGGGGTGGTGAGGTTTTGGCCGAACGAGTCTGCGGCCTCCTCGAGTCTGGTCTCGTTTAAAATGAGGGGAGGGGGATGGCTGCGTGTAGTCTAACTGCCGCGTGGTCCGCGGTTATATAGGCTTCTTCGCCGCCCTTCTTCGCGTTACGCACGGCAACCCCGAACGAAAGATAGCGAGTGCTTAATGGCTCGAAATTCCTGCCCTGTCGTGGAATGCCCTGAATGAAAATTAAGTCAAGTATGGAATCGTTTCGACCCCCTTCCCATCCCAACTTTGCCCCCTTCGAAGCCATTCGCGTCTCTCTCCTCTCCTTTTCCCAATTTTCTTTTTTTTTTTTCCGAGAGAGGAGAGAGAAGTTTCTCAAAATCGGAGAAGAAATCGGATGGATCGACTTTCGTCTAAGTCGATTCGCGTTTGTTTGTTTGTTTGTTAATTCCTCGAGGAGAGGAGAGAGAGAAAGGAGGAGGTGAATTAGAAATAATAATTGGTGGAAGCGGTTGTCGTCGGGCCGTGAATTTATATCTCAATCATTTCGTTCCCTCTTATCAATTGCCGGAATAACTTCACACTTCTCTTCGACCACTCCTTCTTCGACTGTTCACCCCTGCCTCTGACCTATCTTCCATCCCTCTCTTTCCTCCCCCCGAGCCGAGACGAAGGCAGCCCGTTCCATTACCCGGATATTAGCCATCGGGGACCCACCAAGATGTTACGACTTGAATAATTTGTTTCAATGTAATTACCAATTAACCGAAGGTTCGGATCAACCTTCTCCTCCATCGATTTATCCCCATCGATTAATTCCCCTTCCTCCGTTCTAAGTGTCTTTTTAAATATTTTTCTTTTTTTTTCCCCCCGCCCCTTTCGATCGAAAACGAATCCGTCGAGTAATTTCCAAAATTATTATTATCCCTCTCGTTTTCCAGCGTTTTCGATCGAAAATCTTTTCTCTGACCGTTTAACGGTTCTCGAATGGCGGAATTTGAACGGAAAATTCGCGGAGGAGGATTCATTACCATTACAACCGGAGACAGAAACGTAATTAATAATTCGAAATTGTGGCCATTTTCCACGGCCTGAATATATCGATAATCCATAACGCGCACTCCCTGGCACTCTTTCGTTCCGCGGTAACTTTTCCACACCGCGCGAAACGTTTCGTTGCAAAATTTATAGAACCCCTTTTATTCCGTCGGTTTATACGGGAACAATGCGCGTTGTACACGTTTACGGGTTTGCAATTTTAAAATATTTCGGCGAATATTTCGTAGGTTTTTTTTTTTTTTTTTTTTTTTTTGAGAAAATCACAGAGGGAGAAATACTCTCTTCTTCGGGAAAAATTTCATTCTTTCAACTATGTTTCGAAATTTGATTTTACCACTCGTATATATATTTAAAAGGGGAGAGAGGGAAATCATTTTATATTACGATAGAATTAAAATATTGCTACGAATTATTTCCGTGTATTATCGGATTCCCTTGGTAATTTTACATTTGTGCCGGGCAAATGTAATTACTTTTAATAATCAATAATTAAATACGTAGTATAAATTAATAACTTAATGGAACAACAACGTAGGATAATTAACGTTAACGATTGTTACCATTTCTACTTGATTCTATACAACTCGACTATATATTCGCGTTGAAATATCGTATTATCGATCGTATACGATTGTATATTTGTATTTTCATTTTTGCGATGGAGTTTTTACTTTTTTTTTTTATTTTTTCTTTTTTATTAATCCCACTAAGCGAACCAAGATTTACTCTTGTGATATTATCCATGACGTTTCAAAGGAACGTCACGAGTTTTATTGGCATAACTCAAACCTCTCCCTTTATTTTTCAAAGCTATACGAAGCTATAGAATGACTTCTTTGATCTGGCAATCCTTCTTTGTAATATCTCGATATCCGTATGCCCCAAGGTGCAAAAATAACCATCTCGAAAAACCCGCCCTTCAACCCGGAGGAAGGAAAGAAATCTCAAGTCTGACACTCTGCCCCTGCCACCCCCTCCCCCTTATTCTTAATTAATTAAACGCCAGGATTAAAAGAGACGCTCGACCTTCAATCCTTATACGCGAACGACGTAAATTCTCTAAAGTCAAGATCCTTTCCTTCCTTCCTCCCTCTTTCGTAAATCCATATTCGAAACAAATGTTCGCGCGCGAACACCAATCGTCCCCTCCAACTTTTCGACGCCGCTCAAAATTCGAAACGAATCCGAAAAACGAGCGCGCGAACCGAGATTCAGCCGGGGATGAACGTGAAAGTGAATGGCGAAGGTTTCGTGCCGGTTTTTAGCCAGGGTCCGCCATTCGACGTTGGCGCGTTGAAGGGGGAGAGGGCGGGGCTCGAAAAGGAGATTCCAGAGAAGATTAGGAAGACCGTTTCGAGACGGAACGGAATCATCGTGCTTCTTCGAGGCACATCCACGTGGGAAGGAGGAGGGGGGGAAGGCACTAGATTGCAGCTCGGCACGCGTCGCTTAACGCGGATTCTGGAACAGACAGAGGGGGAGGAGGAGGAAGAAAGCTGAGAGGAGAGTCGGATGGCAAACGAATCGTTTAGGATTCCATCGCGGATATCCTTCGACCTCGCATCCCCACCTCTTCCTCTCTCTCCCCCCCTTTTTCTGCTCCCCGAATCGCAAAACCTCGCATGTGGAAACAGTTTTGCCCGCGCCTGCGCGATTTATAAATCGCGATTCCGTTTCACGCGGTCGACTCGTGTTATTGAAAGCGACGACAAATTCCTCGCGAGTGTCGCCGGCCACGTGATTTTTCTCGATCAGATTTAAATATCGTACCGTTTCGTGTACACAATATTGATGCTGTGCTGTGAAATGAGTATAAAATATAAATCGGAACGCTTGTTTCGAGTTTTTTTTTTCTCGTTTCTTCTCTCGTCTCCTTTCACGAGAGATTCGTGAGAGATCGTAGAGAAGGAAAGGGAGGAAAGTTGTAAATGTTATTTTACGTATTATTGAATTGTATGGAATGGATAGAAAAGGGGAATTTAACTTATATTATTTAATAGCATTTCGCGTAATAATTAATTCCATTCGCGGAACAAATTGAATTTACACGCTTGTTTGCCATTTCCACGGAATGGAATAACAAAAACGAAAATTGTTAACGATACACGGGAACAATGGTCGTCCAATATCGGTGTTTCGTGTTTCGAAATATTAAATATAATTAATTTAAATACACGCAGTTTACGATACGATGATTTCGAACAATTAATAGAGATTCTCTCGCGACCAACGTGACTATGAATTTTATAGGCAAAATTTCTATTTTTTTCTTTTTATCACCCCGTATAAAGTCGAACTGCCAAACTACCAAGATAAGACCGAGGTATGCAAAGTTAAAATCCAATTCTCGTTTCTACTTCGCGCATCGTGGAAAAATTTGAATACAGCCGAACCGATTGAAACGTTTGAAAACGACGTGTATTCGCAAACTTTCGAGTTGTGCCATTCACTTTGCTTCTTTTTCTTTTTCTTCTTTTTTTTTTTTTTTTTTCCCCTTCTAGCAACACTTTCAATTTCCACGCTCAATAGATAAGTATCAGTGTTGGCTGCACGTGACACGGCACATCCGTCCCGTCGCGATATAATTTACGCTCGTGCTTGTAATGTAGTTGGTTCAACGTTTCAACCATTCTGATTTATCCCACCAACCGCAACTGTTTGTCAGAGAGACAACGTACGAGAGGTATTACAACCGTTGCTTGTACTCCTGTTCTATGATATAAGGGCGAGATAAGATCCGTGTGTCGCCCCGTGTTCGATTGCGAGTAAAAATGAGAGTAAAAAGGGTGGGATTTTTCATCCTCGATTGGAAGAATTTAATTTTACGAAAGGTAGAATTAACCGTCCCGTGTTTAAATTTGCGCAACGTGGTGGTGGTGGTAAGATATATCGTGCGAAAAATATATTCCCGCGGAAAGGAAATTTATGTTAATGAAAATAGAAGATTCTCGAAACTTAATTACGAGAATCGAAAGATCAGTTGTGCGAGTAAATTTTCATAATTGCGCCGCGTTTAAAATTTATATACGATAATTGAGTTGTATTTTGAAAATTTTCCCATCGCATTTAGGGAAATTTAGTTTCAACGGTGTTCAAAAGTTGATTAAGATGATGGAGAAGATGATGCGAAATGCGCGATAAATTTTCGCGTATATTCGCGAAAAACGAAATTATAATCTTGAGAATCTTTTTTCTTTTTTTTTTTTTCTTCTTTTTTTTTCTTTTTTTTTATGGAATCGAAAAATGAAATGCTAGTGAATACAAAACAATTTGAAATATGTAAATCGAACACGGAAGGAAGGAAGGGGGGAGGGGGGGAAGAGAAGGGGAAATAATTTGTTTAAAAATTAGTTATTTTACACGATTTATATCTCTTTCGTTAAGCAATTTATGGCGGTAGCGCGGTAGAAAATAAAAATAGCTAATTTAAATGCATTGATATGTGTAAAAATATGCTTATAAAAGACTATGAAATAAATCTACAATTTACTTGTAAATTATCGTTGAATATTAAACAGTCTATTTGAATATTTCTTACCCAACTTCATCTGCCAACAAATTGCGTCCCGTAATCACAGACGCTTGGATATCGATTCATGAGTTTTGTATACCTGCTTTGTTGTTTCAGTTTCATGCATTCAAAATTTCCAACACGCATTACGATAAAAAACCTACCTAAAATTCATTTTCGTTAATGAATATTTCTTCGGCTACGAGGGGTCGCCGAGATCGCCGTGATTACATTTTGCAATTTTTTCACGCACGGATGGGATACAAGCGAGTCTAAATTAAACCAATAAAATTATTTATTCGTTCGTCGACGCGTTCGTTGATATACACCTCTTGGAAGTAGAGCGTAACCGACTTTGGTCAGACAACCCGTTCGATTCTGCAAGTAGCGCAAACCTAACATTGGGGGGACTCGTATTCCCCGAAATTCGATCGAAAGGATCATTTTTCGAGGCAGAAGAGAACGAGGAAGACGAGAAATCGGTTTCAAGAAATCAACGAACGCGATATAATTCACGGAATTACGTCGAAAGGGAAACAACTCGTAACAACTTTCCGCAACGAAACCGGAACTTTCTTTTCGAGAAAATTTCAAAGCAGGAGCGAACGTGTCGCGAGACGTCGAGCAGGTCGATGATGACGAGAGTGGAAGCCCTCTCCTCTCTTTACCACCACCCAGAAGGACCTTAATTAATTTTCGTATCCACCCGCTAATACCTCACGAACCAACGTCCATCCACGCTCGAGCTTTTTAAACTTCAGTCGCTTTCGTCGCGAGGGAAGTCGAGAAGTGGTGCGAGGCGGATGCCCGAGAACTCGAAAGAGGTTCTCTCGCGGTGGAGACCGAGGGTGAAGAAGAAGAGAACGAGAGAGAGAGAGAGAGAGACAAAGGGAGAAACAAATGGGAAAGGAAAGGGAGAGAGAAAAAGAAATCATAGAAGAGGGAAGAAGAATAAAAGAGGAAGGAAGAGCAAGGTGGGGAGGGGGACAGTCGACGTCGTTGGACGGTGATTTAAGGCTCGGCGCCGCGCTTAGTTCTCTAAACATTTTAGCCGACCTTATTTCGCCTGCATTATTTCAACGTTAAGACAAGGCGGGGTAGAGCGAGCAGCGCAAGGGCTGGCTGGCTCTGAGAGAGGAGCAACCGTCCCGGAGCTTAAGAAGAAAGCTACCGGCTCGGTTAAGTGGGCTGATACATAAATATGCGATTAATCAAGTTAACTACCAAGCGTCGTGGACGCTCTCGTCCTCTCCCTCCTCGTCTCTCCCAGCTTGCTTTTTCTTTTCCCTCCCTCGCCTTCATCCCCCGATAATACTTTCTCCCTGTTTTTCACGGGAAGAGGGGAGGGGGAGGAGAGGCCCCGATGATGGCCCCCGCCGCTGTCACGCGGGCAGATGGGTAAATAGAGCCATTCGCTCTAAACGACATTCCGCCACCACCGAGCATTATGCGAGACCTGCGGTGTGCAAAGCGCTCGTCCCACTCCACGACAAATGACTCGTGAAACGAACCCAACGCGCGCCATCCACCCGCGCGATCGTTTGATCGACGCTTACTTACGATATATATATGTATATATAAATATACATGTGTATATCGTAATTCATAGGCGATGTTACGTAGAGGAGTCGCGTTACACGGGTCGTGAATTTAACTCGTTAACGCGGTGGAAATCGGTTTCGGTCGGTAAGTAAGTAAGATTTGGTTTGGACGAGTTTACGTTTGGCGTGATCAACATCATCCAGTAATAAAACCAGTAAGACCAGTCCTTTTATTGTTCGATTCGAGAACAATTCAAGAATTGTTGAAATTATCTTAAGGAAGGGATAAGCGTAATTGGATGGATAGATTGGATGGGTGGCAAGTGTTTGCTCGAATTCGAGTATTTTTATTTGGAGGAAAGGGAGGGATACGTGGCTCGCTTGGCTAAACATTACGAACGTATAATCTCATCCCATAAATGCGTAAACACCTGCAATCTAGTAATTAATAACCAATAAGGATTAAATGGTTCAAAGGCGGATAGTAATCAATTAATTGCTATGTATACCGTCTAAACAGGATTGTCTGCATAATTAATAATAATTCGCGGAGATTATTATAACTTGCCGTTTAGGGATGATTCGATGTCGCATTTGCTTGCGGATATAAAATTCTCTCTTTTTCTTTTTTTTTTTAAACGGAGTGAAACCTCGATTCGTCTCGATTGAATTCGTTATGCGTCAATTTTCGGATATAATAGAACGATTACTTTCTTTATTAATAACTTTATTTATTCGAATAGAAACGAACAAAGTTAACAGTTTCTTTTTAGCCGCTGTATTCTCGCCAATTTCGTTCCACTCTCGTCACTTTCCAGATCTTTAATTATCTTGTATTTCTCTTCAATAGTTAAAACTACACGTTTTCGTTTACTCGCCATTTCGACATCGGATCGATACGTTTAATCAGCCGTTTAATCGGCAGAAAAGTATTTGTTACATCTAAATACATTGTATTTACGTTGTAATCTAAATACGTCTCCACGAAAGTCTCCACTGTGTCTAAAATTTTCCAACAATCGTTCGTCCACCGCTATCGACCAAACTTGATAACTCGACTTGCTTATTCTCGATTTATTTTTAATCCAACTAATCGGGAAATGAATCGAAATGAGATACGTCCAGATATAATCGAACGTGTTTTGTCTTTTTCAAGAAAAAAAAAAGGGGGGAAAAATCGATGTAAGATTTATCTATGACAGGTTTATCAAGATCTAAATTACGTTAAATAAACACCGGATTGCTACGTTATCTTGGCGCAATAACTTCGGAATGGCGCAATACAAGCTGATTATTCTTCCTCTCTATTGGGATGTCCCATGCGGACTAGCACATTCATAGATAGCATTTAAAATATTACTGCGGAATTCTAAATTACCGCGGACTATAAAGCCAATATTCACATATCTGGGAAACGTTAGTCATCCCCTGGTTTATCGTGTTGTAATATGTATCTGTCGCCACGTTTGGTTAATTGGAATTACCGCGAATGTAAGTGGCTCGTTTCCTCTTTTTCTTTCGAAACGTTTTTAATAGAAAAAGCTTAATAGAAACAGAGAGAAAGAGAAGAAAAAGCTCGAACAGCGCATCCACCATCTTGTCGAGAGAAGAAAAGACCTCTACCTTCTCGGCCAAGCAGAGGATATCGAGAATTTTCTCCCGTAATAACTTGATAGTTTGATCGATGAAGATCAAAATAGCTGCTCATCCATCATCGCTCGCAAAGGGTCCGCGAAAAGTCACGCTACACCCGCAACAACCCTGATGTCGCGAAAGGAAGTGACAAGGACCGATCCTCGATTCCTTCACCCTCGATTCCCAATCGATATTAATATATTGTTCGCCCTGTTATAGAATCAATTTGTTTGCCGTTTACTCGGCGCGTTTCAATTAATGGATATTTACCGCGGCAGCGATGTTTGCCCTGTAGATGGTAAATACGATTTGTCGTTTTAGCCGGAGTTGTCGAGTACGCGCACAGCGAAAAACAGGATGGTCGCGCGAGATAAAGAGACTTTATCGACGTATCGACGGCCGTATAAATACCGTCCTATTTGTCCATAATTTATTTCTATATATCCCGGGTATAGAGCGCGGTAACGAGTTGAATAATTAAAAGCCTGAACCTTTTTTCCCTTTTTTTTTTCTCTCGTATCGTTAATGCGAATTAACGAACCGAGGACGGAAGATGAAAGAACATCTCCTTTCCGCCAAACGAGATCGCACCGATCGAAGAATTTGAAAGGCGATCGATGCGCCATAGGAGGAACGATAATTCACGTGGAAAGTGGTCATCTGGAAAAAAAAGAAGCAATCTCTGCAGCTCGTCCCCCAGTAAATCTTCTCGGTTCGTTGGTGCACAGAGGGGGAAGAAGCGGTTCCTCTGATAAACCACCCCCCACGCTCGTATTCGTCGCGGGATGACGGCCATCCACCCAATCCTCTCTCCCTCAGCGTCTCGTTTCGCTGTTGCAAATGAATGGAAGTTAAAGCGGGGAAAGGAAAGCGGAGGAATCGCTTTCGAATCGAATGATCTCTCACGGCGAGTGCGGGGAACATAAATCTTGCTAGTCGAGCGTCGTCGGTCGGTTGTGCACGCGCGTGTACGGATGATGGGGTATAGCTTTTGCACCTCTAATATTGCGCCCGTCGCTGGTGAAATATTTACGGCCAGCCTGATCGCCGGTAAGAACTCGAGCTGCTACATTCTGCTGGATTCTATCTTCCAAGGATTCTATCTCGCGTATGAAAATTTTTTCCACCCTCGTTTCGAAACAATTTTCTTGGACGTCATCGTAGAATTGTTTCTCGTTTGTATCGGAGAATTTTATTCGATCGCCGCCGAGAATGGTTTAATCAATTTTCCCTTCGTTGCGTCACGAGTCGTTCGCACGTATTATGACACTTTCGAGAGATCTTTCCGCTCGCATTGAAATGTTGCACGGGGTCGTATCAAAGCGTTCGCCACTTATCCTTTAACCCTCTTGTCGAAGAGCTCTTTGGATTGAAGTTTCCTTACCTTCGCGTACCCTGCATTCGACGTGAGAGTTTTGTAAACATCCACTGCTATTCGCACTTCCACCTGAATACCGTGCTCGCTCGTGTTTCTCTATCTATATTTTTCTCGCCGGAAATTCAGACAAGGTGTACTTAATTGATCGATGTAATCATTTTCTCGTTCGGATCTCGTTAAATTTAATTATGTATAAGATTATCGAAGAATCTAATGACTTACTTTTAACGCACATTCGAGATGAGAGTTCATTTTTTTTTTTTCTATCACTTTTCCTTTCTTGCGAAAAATCGTAATTACGAGGGAAAGAGAATGGAAGGAATTCGTTCGGATCGTTAAATTTAGTTACATGTACGAGAAAAATTATCGAAGAATCTACGTTTAACCGACTTACTTTTTACTTAGACTCGACGAATTGGCGAACGCTTTTGCGCGAGCATTCGCATACAAGGTACGGTTTAATGACATAATGACGTGACAGTAGATAACTTGGTTCCCTCGAAACATTTAGTTTCAACGAAACTACGTTACACGCAACGCGACATCGTTCTAAACTGTGCTTTACCCGACGTTACTCCCTTACTACGAACTACAAAGCGTACTTTTCCAACCTCCGTTTCTTCGCCCCTAGTGTCGTTTAACGCTATAACGCGTAGCACGACGCAGTCTACGACACTTTGACATTTTTTTTCTTTCTTCTTCTTTTTGCAGGTGCCGTTTGATTAATGGGATAATCGAATAATCCTAACCTTTTCCTAAGATTAACCTTAACGTTATTACAACGTCTTCGAGTATCGAATCGAGAAAAATAACTTTCTCTTCGTTGGAAGAGAATGTAAATTTCGTGTTATCCAAAAATCCCCCCCTCCCCCCCCCCCACCACTTCTCTATTCCAATTCGAGAATTATTTCCACGGAATTATCTACAATTCGATCAGAAAGAAATAATAAATGAAACGTAGGATGCAATGCAAAGCAAATGGGTGCGAAAATCGTTGCAAAACGGTTATATGGCGCGGGCGTTGGATCAAAAGGACTTATGCACGAATTCTAAACGAAGCTGAAGATACGCGGTGCGAGAGTCCGTCCGCGGGAAGGTGAGAGACAGCGGCCGTTGAAAGAGCATTGGTGAGCGGAGGGAGGGCATAAATATTAATTGTTCGAAACATGTAAATACGTGCGGGGAGAACTGCGCCGCGACGGGTTTAGGAGGATACAGCAGCACGTGCATCCCAAATGGACCATTATTCCATCAGCGACACAAACTGTTGGGTAACTCGGTCGAGCAAAGTGGCTCGTGTCTCTCTCTCTCTCTCTCTCTCTCTCTCTCTCTCTCCTTTCCTCTCCTTTGCACTCTCGAGTTGAACAGAGAGAGAGAGAGAGAGAGAGAGACACGAGGCGAGTTAGTTTCGAGACGAGGAAGAAACAGACAGAGAGAATTGAGGATAGGATAGCCGGTGACCGGAAGAGAGAGAGAGAGAGAGAGAGAGAGGACGGTCAGTTTAATTTTTGCGAATGGCTGCCAGAAATAATCTTTTGCTCGGCCTCGGCTGATTGCTTGATTTCGACAAACATCACTCGTCCGGCCAGATATAGCCGTGCGCTATCGTCGGGTATTCGATCTACGGGAATTAGGCTGTCGTCCAACCGACCGTTCCTTCGCGGTCAGCATACCAAATACACTTGGAATTTCCAGTTTCTTAATCCAATTAAGCGTGGCCGTGCTGCTTCCCCTCCCGTGGAATCCGAGACGAATCACGTTGGAGGGAAGGACGAGTGTCGTTTCTCGCGTTCGTCACGCTGCATAAAACAGAATTTTTACACGCTTATATATAATGGATAATGTATATCACGTTCAAATATTTCTAACTACTAACGCGTATTTAATTACGCGTGTGTTTATATCTCGTCTCGATATCGGCGGAATATTAATCTCGTCGGTTAAATATTTATTCGTTCGCTCATTGTTTATATCCGTCGTTTCTCAATTACGGTTTCACTTACGTTTACGGGTGAACGAAATCAGTTTCGTGTCGTGTCTCGAGCCGTTGTGCTCGTTACGCGCTCTGCGTCGTGGAAAGAATTTTTATTCGGAAACTCGTAATATTGTTCGAACGATGTTCCCACGCAAATATTTGAATTACATATATACATATATATTTAACTCCGTTAATTACGCATTTACGTTTCTATGTATTTTAATATCACCCGATATTAATCTCGTGGATTAAATATTTACTCGTTCGTTCGTTCGAACGTATTTATTTATAATTAAAATTTTGAACATTGTAAAACGTGCGAAACGAAAGGAATATATATATATAAGCCAGAGATCCTGAGCAAGAGCGAGACGGTGAGCAACGTAAGGAACGATGGCTTTACCGATTACCTTCGGTGGATGCGCTTGACGAGGCCTCGAGGAAGAAAACCGGGAAGGGAGGGAGGAGGGGGTGGGGGGGTGAATCTGTACAGAAAACACAGAGGAGGAGGAGGAGGAGGAGGAACGAGCGTTAATATGGAAGACAGGATGAGGGAGACGCGAGGCAGGATGTGCTCGAGGCGCATTTCGCGCAAAGTTCCGCCGACTAGGTACAAGTTTTAGACCGAACAGCTTCCTCCATCCTGCGTTCCTTAATAGGACCCAGTTTGTGGGCCACACCTACCACGTCAACCAGACCATTCTTCGTGTCGCGTACACACCTGTCCTCGACACCCTACCTTTTCTTCTCGGACCCCACAACCGAGCTTTCTACCAAGCGGTCCAAGTACGATGGCCAGAAATCGAGCGAGCGTTCGTCCTCTCGGCGGAAGAAGATGGCTTTACGACTTTTGCACGAAGAAACCTGCACGATATATATATATAGACCGTGCTTTCTCTTTACCTCGATTATTTCTTTTGCCGATACGCCTTCTGGAAGGAATGGGGTGAATCGAGAAATTCTTTTTCTCCTTATATCGCATTATTAAATCGTTGGAAACGTACGTATCGTTTCTCGTACTTTTCTCTCTTTTTTTTTCTTTTCTAATGTGTTCGAGAAAGATGATTAGTTAGATGGGTTACCTTCCATTTCGGCGCAAACGAGAAGAAGCGAACTCTCGAGTTTCGCGTGGCGTTGTACGCCCGCGTTAAGGAGCGAGCTCCCCTTTTCGAGCCCGATACGATAGCTTTATCTCGTCCGATTTTTCAACATCTTCGTTTCTCTTTTTTCTTGCTCGAGAGATAAATAAAGCGAACGTTCCATCCACAGTTCTATTAATTACTACTCAAATTGTTACCATCTTCGAACAAAGTAAAAAAAGGAAAGAAGTTTTTAAACGGTGTTCTCAAACTCGTTATCGCGCAAAACTTTCAATTAATCTGGAAACGTGTCGTCAAATTCGCGATATCGATATGTTTCTTCGTGTTTTATCCGACAAATCGATCACCGTTTCAATTATCCTCTATCAGGCCGACGCGTACATATATATATATATATACGTTTCTTATGGAGGCAACGGAGGCATTAACAACTAATTGTAATTTCGCATTTCGGTATTTAGCAGGTTGCCAACGCAAAATTGAACCGAAATCCGTGGCCACCGTTTAATGATCGTATACATTACAGTAACTATTAAACAGGGTTTAATGATAATTCGTGCGTATGGATCGTTGGAAAGTTATAGAAATCACAACTTAAAATCACCCCGATTAGCATAAATCCCATTTACCCCCGAACCAAACCCCTCCTCCTCCACTGTTATTCCCGCGCGAGCGTAAAAACGTATTATAAACGCACGATCGATAATACATGGAATCATTTCCGGCATCGTCATCGTCGTCGTCGTTGTCGTCGATTCGAGGATCGGGTTTCGAACTTTTGGATTCGATTTCTCTCTCTCTCTCTCTCTCTTCCTCTTCTCTCCCTTCCTCGACTTTTCCCTCCCAAGGAGAAAAGGGTGAAAGCAGGCTTAATGATCGCGCGTTGTCGCGAGAAGGGGAGGGGGAGGGGGAGAAAAGGTGGCCGTGTTTAAGGCCAAAGGGGTTTCTTTTTTTTAATAAGCGAGCGACACCCTTCTGCCTCGATCCGCTTACCAACCCTTTCTTCTTTCGTCGGATAGAGACAAATATTCGGCCAAGGAGGGAGAGGGAGGGGGGGAAAAAAAAATAACGCGACGGAGACTAGGGTTCTGCCCTCAAGACTCATCCATCCTCTGGACTGTGATAAATGCAGCTGGTTAATAAAAACAAAAAAAAGAAAGGAGAAAAAAAGGAAGGAAAAAAGGAAGAGGAGGAGGAGGAGGAGGAAGAAGAGCAGCACGACGAGAGAGTTTAAACGCGAGAAAAACGCCAAGACCGATTTATATCGTTCATTTGAACAATACCTTTTTCCACCGTTTCAAAAGCTTGGCGGCTCTGAAAAAAGGTTTAAAGAGGTGTGTGTCCGTTTTTGATTTTGATTAATCTCACTTGATCGAACATTGTTTGTACATCTCGTTCTAAGGATTTGGGATTCCAGCATCCAATTGTTAATAATTCTTCGGTAATGAGGATTGGATCAAATCGTCGGAGAGAAGGAGTGAAAAAGGGCGAATCGAAGAGGAGCGAGTGCGTAACTTGGTGGCAAAGATTATGCGGAGAATTATTCAGAGTAATTAAAATGCAGATTCGTCGCACAAATCATCGAGTTTTTCCTCGATGGTAGCACTGGATAGTGGCTAGCTTCTTGGTCTTTGCTTTGAAAAAAGGAATTTCTTGCGAAACTTTGGATTAAATATTCCTAATATCGAGTGGAAAATGGAGAAGATATTCGAGTAAAAAAGAAGAATTTTAAACGAATTCTTCGGATTTTCCTTACTTTTTACAACTGTTAAACGGACGAAGATAATACATCGTTCGATTAACCGCTTGATCGGATTAGATTTATGGAGGCTGGTAATTCTGCAAGGACGCGCGTTTAGTGGTTTTCCAACGGTGTGACTCTCTCCCACGGGTATACTGAATTACATCCCGAGAAAAGGAAGCTCCAGAGAGCCCGGTCATTTAATCAAACGTAACCAGAGAAATCTATGAGCATACGATTAACTTTATTTACGATCTTCTTCTTCTTCCTCCGTCTCCGTTTAAATGAATCTTTAAGCATATACATCGCCGAATAATATTAATTCCCCGCAAGTTACGAGCGAAAGTAATGAATAAATTCGAAATATGGAATAACATATATATATTATTATTACAAACTTATTATATACTGTACCATCGATCGTTTAAATCGATCACCGAATAATTTTACGATTCGAACGCAGTTTTCAAGTGAAATTACGTATGATCGTGCGGGAGAATAAAAGTATCAATAGCGAAATTACTACATTTGTACAACGGCGGCAGGAATAAATGATCGATGATTCATTTTTCAACGAAAGGGAACAGAAACGGTTGAAACGATTCGACCAAAAGTAACGGTAAGAAAGAATATATTTGATAAATAGGAATAAACGGTGAATCGCCAGTCCAGTGACAATTCATGCATAAATATACGAGTACTTTTTTAAGATTCGATGACGAAAATAACGCGTTAAAGTCGCGAAAAAATCTCATCGTGTTTCACGAATGGTGAAAAGAATAGGCCGTGTATCGATACACGTGTATTATTAAAAATCGTAAATGGGCGGCGCGCTCTCGTTTCGGCTTTCGTAAACCAATTATGATTTCATATTTAATCGGATCGCGGGACGAGCGTTTGTTTTATTTAACCTCGGCGTGCACACCGTTATATTTTAAATGACGAGGGTCATGAGAATCGAAAAGGTCGAAATCCTACGTATATGTATATATATGTATATGTATATGTATATGTACCAATACAATTAGCGTGTTAATGGAATTATCCTAAATGGAGATTAAAAATTAAAACGGTTGAACACTGTCCAACATGCCAATTGTCACGAGAGCATGCATAAAGATAGGCTAACGAATGAAAAATGGGGGGAGGGAAGAAGGAGAGAAGAGAGGTAACGTGAGAGCATTTTGATACAAATTATCGAAAATCACGTACACCGGTATCGACGATTTTTGTTTAATTGATTAATTCAATAATCGTTTGTTCCAGCGCAACGTATGGCGTTTTAATGGAATTCGCCATCAAGCCGGTGTCGATAATGAATGCATCTCCATTTGCCAGGATAAATATGGGATTTTTGATTCTGATGAATATTTATGCGATTCCATCTTTTTTTCCTTTCTTTCTTCTTTCTTTTTTTTTTTCTTAACTTGTTTACCTTAACAACTAGAGAAGGATTAAAAATTTTATCACGTTTCGCGAAGATAGCGGAAGGAAGGAAAATTGTATCCTATCTTTTAATATTTTAAAAGTGACGGGAACCGTGGAGTGTATAATCCTCTTTATTTGGACGAAAAAGGCGAATAATTAACGAGTGTTTAATTTCGAAGAGAAAATTTTTCTTTTTTTCAAAACGGAAGGAAGATTTAAATTTTTAAAAAACGAACGCATATTTTCGATTACCTGTCTTTCTTCGAACGAGAAAAAGGAAATTTCACCGGTCGTGAAACAAATTTGTATCAAACTTGTAAACCGAATTCGAATATTTGGCGAAACGATCGCAATTGTAAATAATTAAAACGCAATTTTTACGTTATGATATAAATATTTCATGAGATGCAGATTTCCAATTTCCCGCCAACGCCTCTAGCCAAATACGTGCGATAATAAAAACGTTTAAAAAAAAAAAAAGGAAGAAAAAAAAACGACGATAGATTCTAAATTAAATTAAATTAATTAAAAAAAAGGAAAGAAAACTCGATCAAAAGCGTTACGCGTTATGGAAATCAATTATTTTCTTGCTTTCTCGAAAAGAATACCCTCACCCTGCCAATAACTATTCCATCGCGATTCTTTGAAATAAATGGATGGAGACGAAGGCAGGTCAGGCGAGGGGAGGGGGAAGCAGGTCGAAAATATAACCTCGGTCGCGATCCAACGAATTGATAGTTAATTACCGGGAAACGGGGGTGGCTCGGATAACGGATGGGACAGGATGTCGGTGTAATTCACGGGGAACGGATTTTCGTGTTCCTTTATACGAGACGTAACGCCCGCCGACCGACATCAGCCTCTCGACCCTCCTCCAATCTTTAACCTGCCGGAAACTGAATATTTAACCCGTCTAAGAGAGGAGAGGGCAGAGGAGAACACTTGGTCCACCGCCCGATACATTCGTGCTCTTCTAAACGGCGCGTCGATTCGCGCAATTTCAATCACCTCTTACAGGCCGATCCGATGGATCTGTCTTATTTTGTTAAACGAATCCGATCCGGTGTGCGAATCGAGATGTTCGAATTTAATACGCGTCGAGTTTGTTTTATTTCTTCTCTTCTTCTTCTTTTTTTTTTTCCTTGCTCGTCGTTGAGAGGTGTGTTTAATCGTAACGATTCAACGTTATCTAATATTATTTCTTTCGACGAGGATATCTCGAATCGCATATTTTTATGACGAGGCAAGTAATTGGTAGGATACTCTCCTTTACCCTCTTCTTCGTAGAAAAGTAGCTTTTAAGCAAAATTAATACCGAGAGATCGATAACAGGCACGAAGTTTTTCTTTTTTTTTTTTTTTTTTTAAAGGAAGGAAAGAAATCCACTTGAGGTTGAAAGTAGGCTGTGAAGCTCTTTGGAAAAAGTGTCAAAAGTGAAGGTAGAATTTTTTGAATGCTTCTTGCAGTACACGTAACTTCATCCACGTCGTAATTTTAAACGCTCGGAGGAAGAAGTTTCTTCGTGTTTAATTCCCCGCTTCCTTCCTTCCAGCGATATTCATCCCGGTGGAAAAAAGGGATCCTTATCTCTGTCCAGTTCTCTATTAATTCGTGAAACAATGACACTCGTAAACACTCCGTGTGATATATTATTTCTCCCTTCAAATATATTCAATTATGTAAATTTTTCTTTACGTCAAACGTGCGTTAATTTAAACAAGCCGACGAGTAATTTAATTGGATCTGTTTCAGGAAATTTTATCAATCGAATTGATAAATCGACTTTGATCGAAAGTTTATTCGAAATGAAAGAACGCATGTTTTCGACGAGGTGTGTGTCGAAATTCATTTTGAGGAACAAGATTTTCGCGGAATCGTCGATGCAAATTTACACCGTGATACTCGTTTAACAGCATCGTTGGAGGTGGATGGACCTTTTTCTTTTTTCCTTTTTTTTTTCCCCCACCCCCTTTATCAAGGTTGGGTTAAATGCGCATCATATTTCAGATGCACAGGAATAATACTATTGTCACTGGTGCCAGCTGTTACTAAATGACGCTATAAAGTAACTTTATTCCAGCTGTCGCGTTCATATTATCCGCTAAATGCCCTACAGTACACTTTACACCGAATTTAGACGTGAAAATATGCAGTTAATCTTTTAACTCGCTCTCGAGGGGGATGGATCGAAGGAGATGATCTTTTTCCCCTGTATAACGATTTTTAACAGACTCGAAACGTCGAGGAGCCTCCTTAATTCCGCGTCCGATCGTGTAACGCGGGTTTAATTTATAAATAATTTAAACGATCGATTGGAAAATTACAGATTCATCCCTTTATCGTTAATCTGGACAGACGCTCTATACCCGTCTATTCGTCGTTCACGGACGGACAACTTATCGTTGCCCACTGTATCGAGCAATTATCTATTGGATCAAGCAGTTTATCTTATCGATTCCGTTTGACAGTGATCGGCTCGACTAATGATTAACACTAATCATTGACGATTGTAAACTGTTGGCCCGAATTCGATTCCGCCTCGTGTCGCGGATATTAGGCATTCCGTATCCGAATACTAATTAAATCAAGCAAAGCGATCGTCCCATTACGATCATATACTTCGAAGCAATCTCACAATCCCTTATGAACGAAATTGTTCCATTGATGTAATAACAATATTCCACGCGCATACACGACGATTCGAGAGAGAAAGGGGGATGGAAAAGCTGAGGGAAATCTGGCGTCGATAAGCGGACGGAAGGAAAAGGAAAGGGAGAGGGAGAGGGGGAAGAAAAAAACGGAGAGATCCTTTATATTCTTTGGACAGAGGCAGCGCCTAAATGAAGTGTTGAAGAGCTCTGTCAACACGAATGCGCGCTGGTAAGAGTAACACGCGCTTTGAATCGCGCAACTACAAAGGGCCGCCGCCGGGCTAATTTGTCTGAATGAGCGAACGATGGACTATAGGGGTACCACGGGGGTTGGACCTAATTCTGGATAAACACCCTTTCATTATTTCCGGACTGTTGTAGCCCTTCCACAACCCCAACCTTTCCTTCTTGTCCTTTTGTTCTTTCCAACACGCGAACGTGTTGTCCTCGAAGAGGAGGCCGCTTGTCGATCCGAAAAATCTATCCAGCGTCTTAAGCGCCCCTTTGCTTGATCGAGTCGAGTCGAGGCTCGGATTTTCCATCTCGAGAGAATGTGATTATTATTGACAGAGTTATAGGGGAGGGAAGGGCGAGTGATTTGTGTCGGTTGCTCCTCGCCTTCGATTGAATTATCGAACCGTGGAGGATTATCGATAACGTTACGCGAGAAAGGAGGGATTTGCACGCCGTGTATATGCGCGATCTAGCTTCTTTTTGATACGTTCGCGGATCTGGCGGCCATCGATTGAAATTAAATCTTCGTGCGAAATGTACTCGGTACTCTTTTATCACTCTGACCGTTCGATCGAACGATATATATATACATCTTTTTTGTTTAGAAATTCTTTCCATTGTTCTCTCCATCACGAGGATCGAGGAGAATTAAAAGATGCCATTTTTGTAATTATCATACACTTGTCAAAAAAATAATTAGAGAGATATAATAAAATATTATACGTGGTGTAAGATAGAACTTCTTCGAAACGGTTTAGGTTGTAATTAAAACTAGATGTAATTAAATTAGATCAGAGGACAGGTTACATGCGGCGTATTAAAAGGAAGAAAAAGAAAAGAAATCGAAGGTTTTACCAAATATCGAGTGTATTTTGACGCGTTGCGAGTTGCGATTACCGCGACAAAGGACGAATTAATCGGCGATCCCTGTACGTGACAAAGTTTCGGCTCGTCTAACTTGCGGTACGCAGTAACGGATGCGAAGCTTGGTCTACGTATACACGTCGTTGGACGCACGATGTGTACGTCAACTGATTTAATTAACATGGATCGCGGCAGGCAGGCCGTGCACGCTTAATGATGAGAACGGCTTGCGGCTCAACCTGTGCTTCCTGTTGCGTTGTCTGTAATAAACAACCAACGGTAACACGCGAACTGAAATTCTAACCGAACTACTTCTACGTGTACGCGTGTCGACGTTACTTGTCCCCCCCCTCGTCTGCCGATTCGATCGAAATTTTCGAAGAGATCGAAAAATTAATCGCAATTCGCGATTAAGAAAAATATTAAAGTTATACAAAGGATCATATAAACGAGTACATTTGGAAAACGAAACGTTTCGAGATGATTCGCGAAACGAAGAAGGAAAGTTGAATCGATCAAGGTTGACGCACATCGTGCTAATTATCGATCCTTTATCACGGTACGAAATTTTTAATAACAACTTATTATCTGGAAAAGAAGGAAGAGACGGGACATAGATACGTGGCAATTTAATTGGAAAACGTAATTCGTTACGTTTCACGAAGACGTAAGTGAAAATGTAACGCTGGTGTCTGGTGTCGCGAATAAAAAAATTAATGTTCCCGTTGGACACGGTGGAAGAAACACGGTCCGTGCTACATTTAAGAAATGAGTACGAACGTTTGATTGATAAATAACGTTATCAAACGCGAAACCGACCGTTCTTCTCGAGGCCATTCGTTTAAATAAAAGTCATCTCAAATTTTCGTCTCGTTTCTCCAATTTCAACGAATTTCCATTGTTTCCACCAAGTACAAACTTGATCTAATCCCAAAAATCTACCACTTTCAGCCAGACCAAGAGTTTCGTTCGACGACGTATACAACAGCCGGGATAGAATCGCGATGTAAACGATCGATCCTTCGCGATCGAGATGTCGATCGAACAATCAAAAAAAAAAAAGAAAAAAGAAAAAAGAAAAAAGAAGAAGAAGAAGATGGTGGTAACGTAAAATCGTAGAAGAAATTGAAGGAAGACGAAGGGGGGGGGGGGGGGAAATTAAGGTGGCATCGTCGATCGAAGGGAGAGGACGAAGGAAGGAAAGAAGAAAGAAAGGGTAGAATTGGGCGATCGTAACGGCATGTCGAAACAAGCGGGCGTAAAAAACGGGATGCAATTGGCGTTGGCTTAGAGTAAGTCCTCCTCGAGGCCAAACTCTCTTTCTCTGTTTTACCTCAGGGCTCACGGATACGCCGGCACGAGGGTGAAGCTCCGGCTCTAGCCCTCCCTTTGCGGCCCACCCTCCCGTAATCGATCAATTGAGAATCGTTCGAACGACAATCGATTTCGAATCAATTGGAGCCACAGTGTAAAACTAACTGGATACGTATTTCTCCGCTCGCCACCCTCTCCGCCCGACTTTCTCTCCCCTGCGATTCCTCTCCTCCAGCGTCCCGCTACTTTCTTCCCTCCCCGACCCTGAAACCAGACTCCAGCCCTCCCCCTCTTTCATCCCCTGTCCTCCGCCATCGATGCTTCTGCTCCGTCGCTCATCCGCTCCCCTCTCTCTATCCTATCCTCCGCCAAACCTTTCCCCGTGTCACTCTCCGTCTCTCTTCCTTCCTTCGTGCCATCGCCCATTTCCCGCCCATAGTCAGCTCTTTGTTTTCCATCGGGCGAACACAATTTTGGTTACAGTTCATTCGATTCTCTTTTATTTAATTTCCATTAGAGGGCAACGTGCATCGGCCATCTGCTCTTCCTTTCACTCTCTCTCTCTCTCTTTCTCTCTCTCTCTCTGTTCACCTTTTATTTTCTTCGCGTTGATGCACGGTTCTGTTTCGTTTCCAACTCGGCTCGATCTGACGCCCTCGTTTTTTTTTTCTTTTTCTTCCTTTTTTCTCTTCTCTCCACCCCTTTCATTCCGCACCCTCTGCATTTTTCCCGTCTCTGTGTTTCGTTTGTTATCGTCCAATCGTTTCTCCTTTCTCCTCCTCCTCTTCTTTTTCTTTCTTCTTTTATATATATATAGAGAGAGCCTCGTCCGAACGAACGACTCGATTACGAGTCTGAGTCGCGAGTCTGACCTGTTCTTCTTTCTACTACGAGTGCTCGATCGTTCCGATTGCCAATTTCGCGTAAGCCCTCGTTTGGATGGTTTCGAAGCGAGCATCTCTCTTCTACGCTATGAATATATGCAAATCGAGGGATGTTTCAAAAAAAAAACTCGAATCTTTAAAATTAAAGGAAAACGAATGTCGTTGGAGATTAACGACGATCAAAGAAATCTCCCTACCCATTAAAATTCCACTTGATAGTACATTCAAGTTTCTCTCTTCTTTTTTTTTTTTTCGCCTTATCTGCCTCTCGATTTCTCTTTTCTATCTTAAAATATCTCTCTTCCTTTCCTATCCATTTACCGTGATAACTCTTCCTCTCTCTCTCTCTCTCGCTTCGACCTTTCATCTTTTCTTCTCCCTTTTCTTTTCTTTTCCCGTGCTTCCGTAGCAGTACTTTTTAGCAGTGCCTCGATATTTCCCTTCTCACGAGGGCAGAGAAGCATAGAATTTGTTCGCCGAGCCGCGAAGCACCTGATAATTTAAATCGAACGAAAACGAGGTACGTGTAATTCTGAACGAAGCCGCGAGCTAAACGGTCACTTGGCAATGCCTGGCAATCTGCAAACTTCGCGAAAACGTAGCGAACCGTTCCCCTTCCTGGAAAATCGTCCATTAATCTCGCCATAGATTTCCATTATCTCGGTATTGCGACTCGCTGAAACGAAGGAAGAAAAAAAAAAGAAAAAGAATTGGTTTCTTATTTTACCTTGGAACGGATTCTTACCAATTCGATCTATCGATTTTAAAAATTTTTACCTCAACTTCGATTCTCGATTTCAGCTCGATCGTCTCGTTACAAACAGAGATTTGCATCTGTCTTCGAATCTGACGAATATAAAATACTCTCTATCTTTATTGGATCGACGTATTCCACGCTTCGTATCGAGGAAGAAGCTCGAGAAATTCGATCGTTAACAAATATCGTTATTTCCGTGAGGCGGGAAACCATTAGGAAATTAATCGTTTCTCAAGAACGATACAGGTATCGTGTTCGAAGTTGGGAAAACTGGGGAAATTTCTTTTCTTCCTTCTTGCAACTTGCCCGTTTTCGTTCGTTCGTTCTCCCTCGAGGGAAGGGAGGGAAAGGTGGAGGATAAAACGCGCGAGACAGCCGAGGAAAGGGGTAAAAGAGAGTTGGAGAGGAGCGGGAGAAGGAGATGGAGAGGGGAACTTAATGAAACGCGTCTGACGAATAGACCAACTAATTGTATCTGAGAGGAATTAATAAAAACGTCTGACGGGGGAGGAAGCGGGTGGAGGAGCGTCAAGGGCCGCTTCTCCATCATTTATTTCATTTTTCACAAACTAACGGCCAAACCTCCGCTGTTCTTCTCCACTCCACGCCACTGATATCCGTCTGTCATTCAACTTCATAAGTTATCAGCTTCGAAACTGTAGCTCCCCCGCTCTCCCCTTATTTTCCGCTCCTCTTCAACGCGAGGGGGAAGGAGGGGGGGGGAGGGCAGCAGAGCGGGGCAACGAGCCCTCGAGAAACGTAGAATCGTCTTGAATTGTATTCGTTCCGCTCGTTTCCTCGTCTCGTTTAAGATGCTTGACTTTTTTGCATTTCTTCGGATCTGCGAAGTCGAAATGCGAAATCCAAGGTAAAATTAAAATTGGTAAAATTCAATCGAGGTGTTTTAATCTCGTTCGAAACAATATATTTCGAATAAGATTCGCTTTTTCTAATTCGTCGTGGCGTGTTTTAATGAAGCGCACGTATTGACACGGCCAACCAGCCGTGGAAGATCGATCGAAAGCATATACGTCGATTAAAATTCCGTCGGATCTAATTTCGAATAACATATTCGGCCAGCGTTCCATCGTGACAACGAGCGCGTGTTGTTCGACCGCGGTTCGAACGAGCTCGTCTTGAACGGTGTCACCGAGAAAATCTACGACACGTCCGTCGCGCCGCCCGTGTTTTATCTTTCGGCCGTGCGCTTTTTGCGCGCTTCCAACTCGGTCACAGTTGAATTTCTGGCCGAGCGAGGAGAGAGAGAGAGACAGAGAGAGAGAGAGAGAGAGAGAGAGAGTCGAAGTTGCGGCAGACCAAAAATAATGGCCGCCACCGGCGAAACCAAAAATAATCGGGCGCCGCCTGCTGTTCCCTCGCTAAATCACCCTCCTCCACCAGGTTTGACCAGCTTCCGTCTCTCCTCCTGTTGTTGCCCTCCACCTGCTGCTTGCTTACCCTCGCCCGACCGTCACTCGCCTTCCTCCATCTCATTATTTCCCCTAATTAGTAGCAATTAACAGATAATTAATCGGTGGAGCGCGTGAAAATACGCGCGAGAAATAATCGAAAATCTCGAACAACGTTTTCTCCCCTCCGGAGGAGGAGGAGGGGGAGGGAAGGTGAAACGTTTTCGAATGAAATTTTGCGTCGATCAACGTTGCTCGTCACGGTGAACTCGCTGAAACGCTTCTAACTCGTTCAAATTAATTTTTTACCTGCGCGTAAAGCAATATTTAAAATTTAAACGTAACACTTTCAGAAAAATGTACTTTCGCGTATGGACATTCGTAAAATAGTACACCTTTCTAGATCATTTATTATTAAACATTATCCTCGAGAAAAGAAGAAGACAAATTTCTCTCTCTCTCTCTTTTTCTCTCTCTGACGTTACGTTACTTCGCCGATAAATTCGATAAATTCCTCGATTATTCGAAACGATAGCGTTATTAGAATTTCGGGGGGGGGGGGAGGGGAGGGGTAAGGGTAACGGTGGCGTTAAATAAAAATGCGCTATAATAACGACAAGCCGCGTGACGACGTAGAACGAGGCAGAAACGTCCGCAACGCTTTGGCAAATGCATCTGTCAGCGATGGAATGGCTTTCCTCCCTCCAACCCGTCACCCTCCCCCTCAAATCCCTCCCTCCCTCCCGAAACCCAGCCTCCGAATCCACTCGCCTCCTCCTCCTCCTCCTCCTCTTTCGCCCATCTCGCTTCGATCGCTCGGTCCCGCTCGAATCGGACCTCGTTTCGCCTCGCTTCCCCTCGCTATCCCTCCGGCAATTACTATAAATCAGAATCGCAGTCAATATTTAATCCTCGTGGAATGGTGTTCACGGCGGAGGGAGAGGGAGGGAGAGCGGTGACCACCGCTCGGGGTATAGACGGGAACTGATGCAACAATGCCAGTAATGCGATAAAATATACTACGTGTCGAGGGTTGGGGCGAGAGAAACGTCCAACGTTTTTCGTTGCACGCCCGTCTCTCGTTGATTCGTTTTCGATCCGGAATTTCGTTTCCAAGATGGACCGTTGGAAAAAACCGCGGGGGAATGTCTGTCGTCGTCGTGTTTCCATCGTATCGTTAATCGAGGCGTTAATTTCTCGAGATCGTTGGACGATGAGGCGAAAATGAGGATGGAATTGGGGTGGAATAGAAAAAATCGATATTCGCATAATCGTAGGCAATAGAGCGATTGATAGGGGGTAAACGAGGGCGAACGAACGTTTTCTTCTCCATGATCGAATCGTGCGACCGGTGGATCGAGCGGTGGTCTACGAGTAGGCGGCCGATATTTACAATAGGAAGCGGGGAGTGCTCGCGTGCCGTCCGACCATAAACAAGTTCGGAATTGCAACAACTTGTGGTTTATTAGGGAGGCAAGTCCAGCAATCCCAATGTCATTATTGCGGCAATAGAGGTTCGTGATCTTATTATTGTCCTTATTATTGCCGTCGTACGGTTAAATCCGTCGTACCGCTTCGAAATTGGACGCGTGGTCGCGTTTTAAAAGCCGTTTTTAACAGCTCGATCGGTTTCCGTCTCCTCGGAGGAATAGCGGCGACGTTAAAAACGTTGAAATTCGCGCCCCTTCGTTGCCTAAACAAACGTTGGGGCGATAATTTTATTAGCGGGAAGATAGGAAGTAGGAAGTAAGCGGTGTAACAGGTTGCCGGAAGAATTGCTGCCGATTATTTGGAGAGCGGTGGCGGTGACACGTATCCGTCAATAGCGAGGCGCGGGTTGTCCGGGAATGGAGATGAAGTGGCTCAAGGGCAAGGGAGTCATTGCGGGCAGAAGAATGGTTTCTCAAGGGTTGCCTCCTCGGGGAAATCAGAAGCAGTGGGCCTCCGGGATAAACCGAGCAAGATCTGGACGGGAGGGGGGCTCGGCAAAGTAGCTTGTCAATAACTTAAATCTCAATCGTAACTTGCCGCTCCCAACTGATTTCCGTTTCTGCGACTCGTCGACTTTCTCGACGGAATCTTCCCTCCTACGTTTCCACGTGTCTTCCTTCCTCCGCTCTTCGATCGGACCTTTCATTTCTCCTCCTTAACGCTAAAACGCCGCCTCGTTTCTCCATACGTTTCTATTTATTGTTACACGACGACGAGATAAAAATCGTTTCCAAAATTCGTTCCTCACAGAATCATCGTTCGTTACAATTAGCGAAAAATCTTGGAATTTTAATCCAAGATGCGTTCTTCCCTTGTTCCGTTCCCTGGGAACAATTGGGACGATTCCTTCCTCGGCCGAAGGAAGGGAATATTTGCCAGGGAGAAATCGTGGCGTGAAGTAGAACAAATTTCTGGCCACGAACGGGACACGAGGAAGAACGATGAGTTGCATTAACGCTCGAAAACTCGGAAGGAGGAGGAGGAGGAGGTGAAACTCGGCGCGATCAATCTGGAAGCTCGGCCTCTCGAGTGAGCGAGATGCGACGTCTCGGGCCACGGGACACTTTGTTAATTCGATTCGAGGCTGGAAAGGTTGGAGATCGAGGAAGAGTGGCGGGGTGAGGTAAGGAAAGGAAAGGAAGGAAGGGGGGAGGGGTTGGCGCGCCAACTATCTCGGATCTAAGGTAATTTCACGGTGTTGCCCCGCATTAATACGAAAGTAAGTCGGAAACGAATGTGTCTTAAGTACCGCGTCGGCCGCGTGTTCTCTTTTGTTCAAGGCTGGGACGAGGTATTTCACGGACTTTTCGCCACCGTTTCGAGATTGAATTTAAAGCATCCCCGATAACCTCGTTACCCGACAATCGGTGCATCACTTTCCTCCATCCCCCTTGTTTCGTTCCTTCGCATCCATCGATTTTTCCCTCGCTCCCCTCTTTTCCTTCCTTCTTTTTCGATTCGATATACAACAGATATAACAGATTTCTATGCCGCGTTGTTCGAATTAGTTTCTTTGGTAGGAAAATTTGATTCGTTGATTGTTGTCGTTAAAATTCAGTCAGATTTTTCTATTAAAATTAGAAAAATTTTGAAACGACTCGCTTAGTTAGAAATCTTGCGTTTTAAAATCCTTTTCGATTCATCTCGATAAGAATTTCTCTTACGCGAGATATATTCGCGCGAAGAAAAGAATAATTTTCAATCGTTTATTATTTTCGTCCAAACAATCGCGAGTTCATTATATAATAGTCTTAAATAAATGTTTAACGATATGATTTCCTCTAAAATTCTCTTTTTACACGAAACGTTTTTTTTTTTTACACGAAAAGTCAAAGTTTCATCTGTAAATGCAATAATCCGACGTAACGCAAGATGTATACGGATTTAGATATCATTACTATTGCGATTCGCATAAATTATAGGTTTGCATACAACACGCAATATTTAACAACGCATCATCTTACAATGCATCGATTCGAAGCCAGAACTGTTTAACCAATATATCGAACTAACGTTTAGAAATTCAGGCAAACAACCGACACGGTTGACCTATTTATCCGTGCGATTGCCAATTTGACTAACCGATTGGTTGCTCAGCCACGTGACTTCGCCATTCTAATCGTTCGCAATACTGTTACGCAATAAAATAACGTTACACGCCACTACTACGTTTCCCGTTTACCGTTTTCCCCTCTAATCCTAAATTATCTCCGTCCACCGGAGAAAAACGAAATTGCGACGAAAAAACAGCCACAATCATTTCGTTCCCGAAAAAAAATTAATGAACGAAAGATATTACATTTTATATTTCGCTTCCCTTTTGCTCTCCCCTTCTCGTGATAAGCCCGTTTTAATTTAGCATAAAAAACATTTTTCATACGTGATAAAAACGCTATGTCAGGCAACGCGTAAACCATCCTCCCGGCTCTCCTTATCAAACGCGTCCATCGGCGTAATGTCTGGAAATGGAATTGCCAATCCATCTGTCCGTCATTTAATTTCAATATAAGCTGTATTGTACTGTATCACCGATGCCGAATGACCGCCGTTGCATTCTCGTACAGCATTCAGTTAATAGATCCGTTACAGTAAGTAATACCGCGTTTCCTGGTCTCTGTATTTGCGCCGTACACAACACGGACACAATCATCTTAAGTGGATGTACGTATAAACCGCCCCCCCTCTCTACAAATCTTTCTCAAAATATTGCTCGCCATCCGCTCTTCTCATCCCTTCTTCGCATCCACGACCTTCGAATCGTTCGAAAGTAAAAATTTACTTAACTCATACGTGTTTAAAGGATTAAGTCACTCCTGACTGTGAGTGTACACGCGCTAATAAATTCGTAACGCGTACACATTCTTCGGAAACAACGTCGAAAGAAAAATAAATTCAAAAGTTTACTTAACTTATACGTGTTTAATTGATAGGATTAAGTCACTCCTTGTGAATGTACACGCGGCAATAAATTCGTATGCGACGAGGGTATACATTGTTTCGAAACAACGAAAATAAATTCAAAACTTTACTCAACTTATTTAACGTGTTTAATTGGCAGGATTAAATCACCTTCTGTGAATGTACACGCGGCGATATAAATTCGTATTCGCATTCTTTCGAAACAATTTTCGAATCGTTCGAAAGAAAACAAAAAAATATCGAAGAGAAGAGAATTTACTTAACCATAACATTTAATTACAAGTCAATCAAGTCACCCCCGTGAACGTACTTGCGGCAACAAATTCGTAAGGTAAGATAAATTCGTATTCGATCCGCGTATCGGATCTCGATCTTAGCAGGCCACGGTGTGGTAATTGACGGCGCGGTATCGGTCGTGATCGACAATAACGCAGAAACAGGACGGCAAGCGACGCATCCTATAAGGGGTAACGAGATAAGGGGGCGAGACGTGACGGAGTAGATTCCGCGCGGCATTGTTCCGCGATTGAACGCCGGGGAGCATCGTGAATTCGAAACGGTATTAATAATCTTCTGCTTCTCGAGGATTGCTCGCGTTCGTCCTGTGCGTTCGTCCTCGACCGATATATATAATTCGAGCTAACGAGGAGACTGTACATATAAATATATATATATATATATATAGGAAGAGGGTTGGAAAAGGCGAGGGAACGACGGGATAGTCCGGTGGTGGTATGGGACACGTAAGTAAAGCAAAGTCGAGGGGGTGTATCGCGCTTAAACTTGGGGTTAATTCTCCTCGTTACGAATAGCGAAATGCTTTCCTTGGTAGCGATCGCGCCGCTCAGCTGCACGCTTAGGACCGCATTGCGGAATAGGCACATACCGTGCATAAGAAATTCGTTTCTTTCTTGCGCCGAACGAAACGTCTCTCTCCAACTCCCCTTAATTTATAAAACACGCGCAAAATTGACACAGATGATTCGTGACCAAAGATTGGAGATGAAAATAAAGATAATGAGAAAGAAGAGGGCGGGGAATTCCATTTGCGTTAGTTGAGAGGCGGGGAGGGAAGGCAGCGATGCGAGGAGAAAAGGGGGAGGTGGGCGAAGCGACGAGTGAAAGGGGTTGGCGTGGCGCGCATTAGTTGGCGTATCCAAGTTCCAAGGCATCCAATCTATTACGACCAGTTCGGCATTAGTAATGTGTCGACGGTGGTAGTAGCGGCGAACTCGGGATATTCCGGTATATAGGGGTTGTCTGAAATGAAGGGGGTGGTGGAAGACGGTGGTTGCCGTGTTCCTCCGAAGGGGATTCGACGTGGCCGTGAGAGTAGACGTAGACGAGAGAGGGGGAGACGGGTGACAGAGGTTCCCTGGAAGAGGGAGTAGGCGAACACGACATCAAAACTTGAGCGGATCTAAACTAACTCTGCGCGTTACTCGGCCCGCGATCTACGTCGCGGCAGGATAGTTGAATCGGGGTAGTGGCTGTTGATGGTGGTGGTGGGTATGAAATGGAGGAGGCCTCGCAACGCGGGGAGAAACTGCGAGACGACGGTCTGGAATCGAGGGTGCGAAGAGCAGGTAGAAGATGCAGGAGATGAAGCGTCTAACCAGGATGGCAGGCAAGAATCGGAGAAGAAAGGAAGGAAGGGGATGGAGTCGGTGTAGTAGGCACGCGTAAGTGTATAAGAGAAGAGGGAAATGGAGGAGAACGAGGTAACTCGCGCATGGTATATCTCGAAGCATGTATAATTCTGACCGCATCCCACCAAACTATGACATATTCGAGCATTAGCTATTCCAGCTGGATCCCAATACCTTCCTCTCTCTTCTCGAGCAGTCGTCCCCCCTCTTCTAAACCGCATTCTAACGCCCCACCGTTGATTCCCCGCGCAACCAACTCACGACGTGCACCGCGAACACGGCTTGTGACCGTCAACGAGCGAACTTTAACCGTACGCGGAGAATTGGGGAGGATGGGGGTGGCGAAGGAACGCGAAGCTCGGTTGTTCGGTTGCTGCAAGATGCTCGAGCAAACTTGTCCTGTCCCCCCTCGCCACGAAGCGGTTTCGCGGCGTACGACGAGGGCGAAGGTATCGAGGAAAGCTCCGCAGGGCTCTGCACGCTTCCATCGGGGATGAATTGGAACGAACGGCTCGAGGAGGAGGGGAAAAACGTAGTAGCGCCTCGACGCAACACGAGGATCGGGAAGCGAAGTTACGCGCGATAAAACAGCTGTAAACTCTATGAAAGATCGAAGATAAACGCGGTTGCGGTGGACGAAGAAGAAAGTAACGGCGGAAAGTCGAGGAGGGGGTTGTTGAGGCTGTGGTTATGCGTGGCGATTGCTTTCCATGTAATGATGGGTATCGCTTTGTTTTCTTCCCCGCAAATATCTTCTTCTTTTCCACGTATTTCAGTTCACTTTATTCCCTATCGTTCGTCTCATTATTTATTCCACACTGTTATTGTTATTACCTCTTGTTAATAAGAGATCCTGACGAGCGAGCGAGTCGTTAACGAGGAACAAACACAGGTTTTCTTTCAGAGCGCAACCTCGTCCACTGAAATAAGACAAACGCTCGTCTGAATGGAGCGATCGTAAACCTTATCGCGCGAGTTTATTCGCGAGGGGCATGCATATCGTTGTAAATATGATCACGCGTGTTGTACGAGTTGACGATGCGTGACGTCTCATCCGCAACAATGCCGGCTCTGCCTTTATCACGTGCACCGCCGTGATAATAACGGTTTATCGCCTTATACCTCGGGATCGAGAGAAAGAGAGGGTGTAAATTTTATCAAGGTCCACCCTTCCATCGTGTACACGAGATAAACATATTTTCCAAGGAAACGCCGTTTCACCAGGTTATGCAAGTTACAGATTTCCTTTATTCCTCCAAAGCGGCGAGAACATAGGATATAAACAAAGGGTTTCCATTCTTCGGAAGATATAATCGCGGGAACGTAACGTGAATTCGCGAGTTTACAGCGCAAGATCCGCCGCAAAAATTTTCGAGATCAGGTTCGTTTCAGGTTCATCCTCGAACTTTCGATTCCTCCCTCGTTTCTTATTACAAGCTTTCGAGGTTCCCCTCGTTGAAACGATCTGAACAACGTTACAACGCGATTCGGGCACGACATTTTCCACGAGCGTTGGAGCGGCGCAGTTGCGGTCTCGCGCTCACAGAGGGGACCACGTACTTTTGCCACGAAAAAATACGCGATAATGGAAAAACGCAGCTGGGCGTAAGTTAATTACAAGTAGCTGGTCGCAAGGACGTTAATTACTTATTGTAACTTTCGCGTTAATTGCACGGCCGGTAATTGCTTTTGGTAATTGACCATCCCCTTGCCTCGTTTACCTATGTAATCTCGATAGCCTCGAGAGAGAGAGAGAGAGGAGAGAGAGCCGCCGTTGAAATATCAAAATGTCCGACTAGTGTGTACGAAGGGTTGATCTTTAACTTCTCACTTCTTTAACCGTCGTGTCTTGGGCGAAGGAAAAGGGAAGTGGAGAGAGAGAGGTCTGACCGACAGCTCGAGCGAAACAGTGGGGCGTCCAATTTGAGGAGTTAGCGCGAGATCGAGAATTACCGTTAACTTTCCAAATGAGCTCCACTTAGTTTTCAATTCCTTTAATCCAATTCCACGATCTTTTTATTGATTTACCGATCGAAAGCGAAGCGGAAATGCGTTTTAACTGCGAGCGAACATGTTTTGACACGAACGGGACATAAGTGGAGCCGCCAGCTGAGAGTTTTCGATATATTTCTATTCCTTTATGAATCGTTCGTACGTTCGTTCGTTTCGTCCTCTCTCATCTTTCGAGTTGGACAAGTTGATGAGTAAAAATAGCTCTGTCGAGCGAATTAAAAAAATTATTCCACGCCTTTTTCGTAAGAACTCGAGACAGAGAGAGAGAGAGAGAGAGAAAGAGATCTCTGCCCTCTTAATCGGTGAAAAATTTCGAAAGGCAACGCCTCTATTATCCACGAAGTGGATACGCGTGGAAAACATCGAATCGAGATGCTAACGTGGAAAACGAGACACGATTGATTACATTTTTTCGCAAACGATTGTACTCCCGACATTCCATGTTTGCTAAGATTCTTTTTTCTTTTTTTTTTTTTTTTGGACACCATATATACAATTCCATCAATCTCCTCCCGTTTCGGTTTTGCTTGAATTTCCCCCCCCCCCCCCCCCGCGCTTTCGTATTAATCAACGAACGTTTCGTATCGCGAATTGCCGTTCTTTCGTCGAGCAATTTTCTTTCTCAAATAACTCGAAACGGTTTTTTTCTTTTTTTTTTTTTTTTTTTTTTTTTGAATAGCAGGTGAGTCGGCGCGATCACGATAGAGTTTCGAAATCGTTAGGCGGAAATTGGAACACATACGCGGTTTAATTGTTCCGGGCGATAAAGATTTTTAATGAATGCTATTTAACGCCGGTTCTTCCGCACCCGTTTTTCGCCGCGAAAACTACACGGCAATTCGTTATTATTTACGAGCGTTGCGCATTATCCGGGAAATATGTGATACTTGGCGCCGTTTCCACCGTCCATTAATCTCGGTCACGAAAATTGGTTTGCGTTTCGAAAACGCACCTTCCTTTCGCCACCTCTTTCCATCTCCTTTTCCACCGTTGTCGAGAAATGCGTTACCGTCTCGGTCGAAACCGTTTCTTCTTTATTTACCATAATTCGCCCGATAATTCGATCATTTATTCAAGGAATGTACGCGTTACAATTTTATCTTCGATTTAAGGAATCGAAATAAGTGGAGTGCATAGCGTGAATAATAATAATAATAACAATAACAATAACAAGGACGCGGCACGCCATCCCTTTCCACGATCGTGATGAATTAATTTCGTTATAATCCGGGTTAACGTTGGAAATAATATGGAATATCCACAATTTCTAACAATACTGCTGCACACTATTAATATAATTGCATCCGATCCCGTAAACCCGGACGCTTTTAATCCATTAATTATACGCATACAACAAGTTGCAGTTTCACTATATTACGATATATTAGATAAACTCGTCGAAACGTGAAAACGAGAATATTTCCCTGGACCTGGAGTGGATAGAAATGCGAACGAAACTGCGCGCCGAAAAAATTCAAACGGGAAAAAAAAAGAAAGGGTAAATTTCGAGCGGATCCTTCGATCGTCGCGAGAAAAATATCCAACCAGCTCGTAACCACTCAATTTACCAGCGCAACCGATTTAACCGAAAACCAATTCGACGACTAATCATTCCAGCTTCGGAGTCCCGGCCAATTCGCCACGCTTACAACTCCTTTTTCCCGAAATCAATTTGCTCGCTTCACCGACTAATTTACCATCCCCGACTTTCTCCCGCCAACAATTTGTCAAGCTGTTACTTAATCCATCCTTTCCACCCCGCGAGGGGGAAAAGAAAACAAACGAAAAAGGAGAGGAAGAAGAAGAAATCACGTTTGGACGACTCCTCCTGGAGTAGTAATCCATCGGGTGGACAGATTAGCATCGCGTTTGATGCCATCGAGATCCGAGCTGGCAAGGCGAGATCCGAGCATTTCGACGCATTAGCCGCATCCCTGTATTCGTATTTGGACGGTGGGCAGGCGCTGGACGTTGTAATTAGGCACGACACATCGCGCCCCTGGGACCGCCAACCTTCACCCTCGATCATCCGGTGGCGTTCTAGCGCCCCCTCTCCGGGCTGCTCGGTCCCAGCGGCGAAGAGGAGAGATGTTATCCTCTCCTCCATCCAGGAATTCGAAAGGGAGGAGAGACGAGTCTGTTAAGGGATGGTTGATCGTGCTTGCATACCGCGCGTTTCCAGCGTTCGATTATACCCCGCTAATCGCCGTCATCGTCGTCTCACGGACTTTCCCTAGGATTCTCGAATAAGAATTGCTCCGACTTACCGATCGACGCCAGGTGTGTATACTTGTATATGTGTGTATGTTATATATATATATATATGCACGTTCGGGGACCGTCCAGCTAAATCACTCCCTAATGGATCGACCGGTTAATCTCTAATAGACTGCACACCCTCCCAGGGTAACGACTATATCGTTTCCTCTCCAGGCTAGATTTCCGCCACGCTAGATTCCTCCACGGATCCGTGTGTGCTTATTGAAGGTGGTGTGCGAGCAGGCGCCAGCTGGGATCGAACATGCACGCGTGTGTTGCACCGTTAATTCTGCCCGGAGCAGGACCGCTGGTCCCTGCCTTTTGTTACTCCCCCCTCGAGGGATTCGCTCTCCCCTCCGTTCTAACTAATGGCGCTCCTCTTTTTAGAGAATACCGAATATATGATTTTTGGTTCCGGACGATCGGCTTAACCCTCTCGCGTTATACGCATGTGGACCACGCTTGTAATACAATCTATTTTATTATTATAGAAGTTGATACGTCAATTATGAACGCTCGATTTTACGCACAAACGTTTCAGCATCGAGAGAGCATATATAAATATGACGAACTTTCCACAAGGAACGTTATCGAGGGAACAAACGTATATATAGGTAAATTAGCTAAATCTTTGTTTGTATCTCGCTTGAACTCGATACTTTTTAAATTAATCTAATATGAGATTATCGGAAAGAGAAAGAAGTAATACTCGAAAATCAATCTGCATTTTGAAAATTCATGTAAGAATTGCACTTTTTCTATATTATTAACCCTTTTATGCTTATAACTATAGTGCATAAGATGTATCGTACGATAGCGACGATCGATCGTTACTGCACGTCGAGTATCTTTCTCTGGAAACGTAGCATCGATATTTTTATCGTCAATTTTTTTTTTTTTTCAACAAACACCGAACTCGATCTTGCAGCTAATCTTTCTCGAACACATTTGTACATTTTTGGTGCGGCGGAAAAGTCGCGAAGGGATTAAGCTGTAAAGAATAAATGCCCATTAAATCTCGAGGTGGTCTCGTGGACGGTTCACGTTCGAAATTGATTGAAACGCACGATATGATCGATGATCGTGAAGACGAAGGAACAGCGAAAATGGACAGGTACAATCGAAGGTACAATTGTAAAATATCGTGTTCAGGAATTGCGTGAGAGAGCACGTCGAGGGGATCCTCTCTCCGTATAAATTCTCGGTTAACAAACGCTTGCCCGGGGAATCAACGTTTGCAAGGAATTTAAACCGCGATCAACGGTTGTTGAACAGCGGCGAAATCACGCGAAACGAAAGAAAAATAATAGGGGGCCGGGTTAAAGCGGGTGCATAACGCGGCGGGGGGGGAACGCTTTTAAATACAGGGCCGTGGAGGCTCGAGAGTTTCGGTACGGCGCGAGCTTTCAAAGCGAGGATACTCTCCGAGGACACGAAAATTTCAGAATAAAATTGGCCGGGCTCGGCGTCACGCGATCCAACATTCCGACCGAGGCTCACTTCGTCGGGAGCGCAACGAGAGAGGAAAGTTTCGCGCGGTGTACCGCGGTTAAATACGCGTATATTTTTCCCCCAATTTCCTCCTCCTCCCTCCTCGTGTCGAGGGTAACAACGTAACGTGCAGTGCCCTCGTGTACTGTGAAAGGAGGTGTATTAGAGAGGGGAGCGTAGGCTGGAGAAATTCCCGCGGAAGAAGAAAGTTGGCGTGCCGGGGGACGGTAAATTTTCGGTTGAGGTTGAGGGAGGGAGGGGGGCTTGCATAAAATTGGACCAACAATCAATTAACCCCGGGGGAAGCCTCGATAATCCTTGGCTGGTGGTGGTCAGGGATTTTCAACGAGAACGCTTCGAAAATGCTTGGGACTTCCTATCACGAAACCAGCAAGGGAAGGGGTAGGTACATGGTGAGCCAGTGGATCCTTTATCGCGTATTTCAATTTTGAGAATTCGTGGCAAGGAATTAGGACAACATCGCGTTGCTGCCTGTGCGGAACGCGTTTGATAATTATCGATGTATCCGTTCTGTGATACGCGATATATTGGAGATAGGGGCGATGAATTCGTGAATAATGGGTACGCGGAGGATTATAAACACGTGTGGAGCGGTAGTTTTAGCCGAGTCGAAGTTTACGCGTACGCGTATGCGTGCTTGTAAAATATGTAAATTACAGGCGGATTAATGATTAAAAGCGGTGTGCTTGCTACCCGGTTACGCGATCGATGGATTGCAAATTTAAATTATTCATCAAAGTTCTAATCGATGATGGTGTGTAAAATCAACGATGGCCAAAGTTTTCCAAACCTATTCATCCTCCCAATTCTAAATTCATCCGCGAAACACAATATTAATCTCGCTGATAATAAAAAATAATACCTCAAAATTCGATCGTATGGATCGAACAACGAATCTTTCTGTATCCCAATCCAATGCGTTAGCAAAACGTGGATTTAAATTTCATCCGCGAACTCGAATCTCCTCCCTTTTATCTCACTTTATAACTCATTAAAAATACGTAAAATCGAACAACAAAGCTTTCTTTCTATCCCAATGCAAAGATACAATGAAACATGGGTCTAAATTTCATCCGCGAACTCACTTTACGATTGATTAGAAATAAAATACGTAAAATCGAACGAAGAATCTTTCTTTGTCCGAATCCAACGCGAAGACACGCGCGTTAGCAGAACGCGTTAGCTGGAGAATCGGCCGACTTTTCGCTGAGAGAGATCGAGGACGAGGGTTGATCTGGCCAAGCGATCTTCACTACCGAAAATCCATTATTTTCCCCATTAGATCGGCCGAGCCGATCTTCCGGCGCACCCATTTTCGTTTAGCAGTTTTTCTTCCGAGTCGCCCAGTTTATGACTACCAGCCGGCTCCCACCTTTGATCCACCATTCCGCGACGCGAGGCTATCTCGCGCCTTCGACAGCCGCCCGTTCCAAACCTGGCCCAATCTCTCGTCGATCTCTCCGTCGTTCCTCTGCGGTTTCGCCGCTTTTTATCGCGCCCACCACAAGCAAAACATCGGTCGGGTGTTGTGCTGCGGTGACAGCAGGTTAAAGGGGAACGTTTTCATTCGAGAAAAAGGATCGCCGAATGAAACTGATGGATCCGATTTTAAAGAGGCATTTAAGGGAGGATTTGAGGGAGGAGAAATTTAAGCGCGGATTTTTTCTATTTACTTTGAACAATGAAACTTTGCGATTGTGACGCAGAGCACGACGATCTGTGTTATTTCTTTTCGAGCAGGATGTCAATGTTTTTTAAGGGGATGGAATCGATTATTAATAAAATGAGTTCGAATGTTAAATAAGCCAACCATGTGTATATTCTAAAGAGAAAATATAGAATAAGTATCATTATCGACGTTGGATTGAATGTGCTAAGGCGGGGAAAACTTTGTTAATCGTAGCCAGGTATCGTCGAGATCAGTTAGCTGAGCGGTTAACACGGCAAACAGGTTAATGAACTAAATAGGTCAGCCGGTCAAATTGATTAATCAACTGAATTGGTTACCTAATTAAGCACACTGATTAAAGCCGAGTAAATAATCGCGAGCATATTTTATCTCGTTTCATTATACCAGTGTATTATTATAATGAAGAACGGTAAATACGAAAAGCGCTATATTAGTGTCATTAACGGATTATTTAAATTCGTAATACGTCATTAAAGAAGCGTGCGATTATAATTCAAATCTGAATCTAATTCGATACTCTAATTAAATACATATATATATATCACCGAGCGTGAATTTTATTTTTTCGAGAACTTTTTGAACAAGTTGAGAAATAAAATTGCTTCGAAAATTTAATTCGGAACAAATTTTCAAAATTGATCCCCGGGAATTTTGAAACGGGGCAGGATTGGTTACAGTTGTTGCATTTAACTACTCTATATCCATCTATTATCCGTTATTAAATTACTCGTGCGCTCAGTTATTGGTTACTAGTGACGTAATTAAATTTGATTCATGCGAGCGTAGTGATTGAAAATGATCGAACGATTACAAGTTGACGTTTATGGATGTGGTATGGCGTGGAATCGAGAGGGGAAAAAAAAAAGAAAAAAAAAAAACGATTCGTAACAACGTTTCGATCAAAACGATAAATATTAATGAACGAGATATATCTCGTTTGGCAAACACTCTTGTATTATAATTACAGTTGATCATGTATCCAATGTATCCTTTAACCGAGACTTTGACGTATAAATACAAATTTTATAAACACGAGCAAAGTTGTTAAAAAAAGATAGGATTCCGGTGAAAATTAAATTAAGATTCTCGAGCATGAATTTTCCGTACGAACGAATTTTTTCCATTCGAGAAGGAGTGGAGAAGAGATAACGTTACATTAAAAAAGAAAAAAAGAACGATGAAATGTGTCATTTTTTTTTTCTTTTTTTTTCCCCCTCCTTTTCTCAATCTAAAGCTTTAAACACGTTTTATATATATATATAAATCAAAGATGCGTTTCATAAATTTGCATAACCCTCCCCCCTTCATTTTTATATTAAATATTTTCTCGTAGCTTGAACGCGATCAACATAAAACCGGCACCCGTTAAGAGCTTCCACGTTGTCCTTAATGCAAACGATAAAAGTGTACCAGGCGATCCTGTAAGCTTTTTATGTAGCGGCTCCGATGTGTGATATAAAGTTAATAAATTTCCCCGCGGGAAAAGTTTATTCGCATGGCGAAACGCGATGGTGCAGGATCTGAAGCAATGAAAGGGGGGGGAGGGGAAATACGTAGGTAGTTAACCAAACGAATATTTAATCTTGTGATATGATAAAGATCGTAAAAATCTGTCGTACATAAAACTGATAAAGTAAACGACTTTGATGTACGTAATACATACGGGTATATATGTATATATATTTTTTCCCTGCATATTTGAAAGATTTTTATTATTGCCTGAAACCTTTTGGAGAGGAATGGAGAAGCGCGTCAGAACTCGAAGAAATTTATCCAAAATTACGAAATAATAGAATATATTTCTATTTGTTTTAAATCGTCGTGATTTGAAAAGGATGGAATTTATCTTTAAATAGAATAACGGTGCATAATGAATCAGTGTGATCCACTCGAAAATTACTGATTTATTTCAAACATATTTCCCGAACATATTTCACGCGCTTGGCGATACATATCGAAGTAGAAAAAAGAAAGAAAAGAAACAAAAAAATCCCTTCAACTTGTATACGTACAACCGAAACAACGGAAAAAATAAAAAGAAAATCTGCACGCGGTATACACAAAACGCCTCATATTCGCGAAGTAAACGCTTCCATTTTAGCCGAACTAGGCACGACACTCGTTAGCGTCGATAGAAGCTCAAAGCTTGATGGGAATGAAAGGTTAGGCAGGATGGAATTCGAGTTAAAAGAGAGAGAGAGAGAGAGAGAGAGGGGGGGGAAACAAAAAAAAAAAGAAAAAAATTTACTTCCCCGAACGTTGATAGGGATGTCGAATCCACGTGTCGGGAAACAATGCGTTTCGTATAATTCTTAAAAAAATCGTGAAACATTTTCGACGAGGAGGAGGAGGAAGGGCGGGGAGAGGTTCCATGATATTCCTGGATATTCGTCGCCGTGTCGTCCCATTCATCGCTGGGCCCCCGTGAAAAATCTCGGCGCGACGATATTCGAGATTCGACAATGTACTACAATCCTGTGGCTGATGTGGCACTGTGTACGGTGTGCGTAAAATATTATGAAAATACGTAATAGTCGATGATGGTCGAAACTTTTATGGGGTTTTTTTCGTTACGTGCTACCCCTCCCCTCCCCCTCCCTCCTCCCGTGGATAACCTTTTCCGTTGGCTGCAACTCGAAGCGCAAAAAAAAAAAAAAAAAAAAAAAGAAGAGAGAAAAAAGAAAGAAAAGAAAAGAAGAGAGGAAAACGAGTAAACGAAAAACGTCGACGCTGCCGGTTGAATGCTGCGTTATGGACTGTAGTATCTAAAATGGGTCTCTTGCGAGTCCGCCATTCAAACTACCGCATTGAAGTGTGCAAATAGGCGTACCCGTGTCCACGAGCGGAACGTTACGAGCATACCTCGCGTGTATTTTTTCATTTTCGCGCCTTTCGCCCCGAAATTTCGAGCGAATTCTGCCCCCCCCCCCGCATTCCTTCCATTCGCTCTTCTTCCGATCGTTTCGATAATCTTCAATTTCACCCTCTCCACGGATAATATTCAATTTTTCCGTACAAATCAATTCGTGGAAATAATATTCTTGGAAATAATGAATTCTTAAGCGAGCGAGATAGATGTTCATCGTGTTTCGTTTCGAGCTACGAACGACGTTCTCGACTTGAGAGGGGTGGAGGAATAAATACGCGGGACATTTAACGCGAGCTCGAATCGATAAATTTGCCTAGATTCATAATTTATGGATCGGATAGCGTTTCTTTTTCTTTTTCTTTTTTTTTTTTTTTTTCTAATGCTGCAGCGTAACAACGTAACAACGTTGACACGTTTGAAACGTTGAACGTCTCCCAGATTAGAATAAATATAAAATGGAAAGGTTATGCATCTATCGATCATGCGAGCTACAATGACAAAAGCCGCAAACATTCGATCGTGACAGCTGATCGAAGAGATAGGAAGGAGCGAAACTGTTAAAATATTTTCACATCCAGCAATGATAACGATTTTAACCATGTGCCGGTCGCGAAAGATCATCGCATTACCTCGAAAGCGAAATTTATTGGTCACAGGATCGTTTCAAAGAATACACGTTTTTAACATCGAAAGAAAAAAAAAAAAAAAAGAGAGAGGAAAAAGTATGGAAAACTAATCATTAAACACGTTTTTGGTTCCACGTTTTTAGTTCAGTTCCCATTCTCTTCTTCATTCTGTTTCATTGAAAAATAAATTTCCCCCGCTGCTTGTGTATTTCCTCAATCGGCTTTACCAAAGAACCACGATCACCTACCCAGCTGTATATATAGCTGTTTGTATATCTTGGCAAAGTAAAGACGACGGAGAAGGCCGTTTCGTAGTCGTTTCAGAACCGTCGATATCGATAAAAGTGTTGCTACCTCTTCCACCCTCTTCTCGCCCCCCCCCCCCCGCTTCCCTCGTTTCCCGATGCTCAGCCACTCCTCGGATCCCGCAACAGAACCCCTCCCCTCCCCCCTTCGCTCGCACACCTACCCTACCCACCAAGATCCTCGAAATCCAAATGATTCGGTTATTTCTGGAAGGTTGCTCGAGGCGTTTCTCTTCCACCGGCGGCCCTGTTGCAAAGTGATTTCCCTCGTACCCCCCTTCTCTCGCCCCCCCCCTCCGTAATCCCGAATTCGAATCGATCGCCCTTGAAGAGGCGAGAACGGTGGCGGAGAAGGATCGTTGGAAATTTTTAACACGGCTCGTACAACACCAGGGATGAGCAAACAATGGTCAAAAATTGAACGATGAAAAGAGAGTTTTCGATGATGGTAGCAGCGGAGCCGGTCTCAACTTCGTACCCGATCGAAACGATAATATTCTAAGCGATGATAACGATGAAACGAAGGAGAGAAAATTGGCGAGGAATAAATTCGAGGAATTAATTAACGTTTCGATTTCTTTTCTTTTTTTTCTTTTTTAATTAATTTCGCTGCGGAAAAAATTGTTCGCCAATTTTAAAGGGAGAATTTACTTTCCTCGATCGACCGTTTTAACTCGCAACGGTGAAATCTTAATTTTGCCTGGTCGTGGTTTTGGCAGGAAGGGGTGCGATATCTTACGGGTAGGAGGTATCCAGGAATAGGGAGCAAGAATAAATAAAGAGAAACAAGAAGAATACCGAGAACGTGTATACATATATATATATATATATATATATATATATATATATATATATATATATATATAGATGGTCAGTTTCTGGTACCAACGTGAATGCCAACATAGGCCTGAATAAGAGGGTGGATTTCAGAAGCTTTAATATGAATAGGTATACTACGTGTGTACTCTATTTCACCTACTCTGCAGCTATAGGATAGAAGGTGGATTGTGGTCTTGCCAGAGAAAGAAAAGGAGAGTCAACGAGGTGGAGAAGTGGGGGAGGAACGAACGTGTGTATATATATATATATATATATATATATATATATATATATATATATATTTTTCAGGGAAGAGGGCCAGCCAAACGCCTAGAATTGCCTCGCCTCTTCCGTGTTGGTGTCCACTACGATTCATTACCTCTCTATTCATCGACATTACCGGCTGGGTACGTACCGTCGGGCCCTCGAAAATCACCCTCCACCCCCACCATCCCTTCCGCCACTCTTCAACGTCCTTTGACACTTGGCCTTGCATCAGCTATCCTTAACGCGAGGCCAGAAATGACGTCGCCTTGTTCCATCCTTTATTCTTCCCGCTGGTGGTCAATTGTCGACCGAGCCAAGTGTGAAAGATGTGGCTCTCTGTGATAACGAGATCCGCACCTCTCTCTCTCTCTCTCTCTCCCTCTTTCTCTCTCTGTCCATTGTTCGTCTCACCGACGAGCTATTTCTACAGGATTAACCGTCAAGTGCATTAACAGGTTATTATTACAAGAACTGAAAGCTTTCTCTCTCTTCTTTTTCTTTTTTTTTTTAGATAAAGACCGAAGAATAAATTTTCTTTCGAGAAGAATCGATCTTATCTAACGATTGAACGCGGAGGGTATGAAAAATTTTGAAAGGCCATTTGCTGGCGCGTCGATACGTTTAATTATACTCCCGTTAAAAGCTGGTGAAAACCAGGGGAAACGTAATGGTCGCTTTTAGTAGGCGTGTTTCATACGCGGTGATGTTCAATTGCCAAAAATCGTACATAATGTACGCGCCGCTTCAACTCGTAATAAATTAAGAGGCTTTCAGCAGCCGCGCCTATTAACACCAATGGGAAAACAAAATAATACGGGGGGGAGGTATATAATTCAATATCGTATGTATGCGGACACGCGTATCCCCGTGTATTACAGTCCTCGCTCGAAACAGAAAAACACGGGAAACGTGTGTGGGAATGTATCGCGTAAACACGTGCGAACGCATTTGTGTCACTGTCAGGCCCTGATAGGATACCACTGCACGATTGTCGAGGGCGTGAAATCACGATGAAACAAATCAAAATTATATATCGAGTCGAGTTGTTCATTTTAATTTCGATTGTAAGCGTTTAGGGAATCGTGTTTTAAACACTCGATTTTAAATCGTTTTAGAGTCGAGATCGATTCTACTCGTGTAAAAAAAAAAAAAAAAAAAAAAAAGGAACGTTCTCGCTCTCGTTCGAATAAGAAAGCACTCTTTGGAAAATGTGTTTCTTCTGAACGGAAGAACGAATTTGTAACGATCACGATTGCACGATATTGCGTTTTTCTTTTCCAGTTTTACTCTCGCTAGACGTAAACGAAATGCTAAACCCTCGCACATATATTTATAAGAGGACGAGGCTTTTCACCAAGAATATTAGACAAAGGTGTTTACATATCCACCGATGCTCAACATTTTCCTCGATGAACCAGAACAACGAACAAATATTAAAAACTATAAATTCGCTCGTCCCGTTCGAGCTCCTTTTAATGAAATTCGCTTCACCACCTCTCCTCTCGAATTCTTTACATGAAAGACTACCTCTTTCGAGGCTAATGAAAAGAGTCACGATTTGAAAATCGATTTCAATCACTTTTTCGGACTTTTCTCCGATATTTCTTCCACTACTTGAAATATATCCGATCGATATATTTTATTCTTTTCTTTTTTTCCGTTCGAGAATCGCAAAGTTGGAAGAAACGATTTCCTTTTTTTTCTCGAAAGGAAAATTATTTCTTCGAGGGAAGGGGAGGGGGCTAAGTATTCATAACGAACACAGGTTCGAGAAGTTTTTTTTTTTTTTTTTTTCGAGTTCTCGCGAGGAAAGGCGAGCCCGTGAATTTCCCTCCTGTGGAAAATCCTTGGGAGAAAATAATAGCGCGGTCGCCCTCTCCTCGTCGTCGTTTTAAACGATCGAATACGTCCGCGCCACGCGACGAGATTTATGCGCCGATTATTTATCGCGTCCCTTTTCGTCCTGGAAAATAGAAAATATGCTTAAAAGGGGGGAGGGGGTGCGCACGCGTCTCGCGACAACCCCACCGCGATATGTATACTTAAAATCTCATTTATATTGTCCTTGCTATCTGCCGGTACATAAATTTATCCATTGAAAGTTCGCCCCAACCTGTTATAGAAATATCGCCACCCCCACTTGAAAAAGGACGCGAATGCCGCTTCTGCTTACGTTCATCTTTAACGTTTTACATCTCCCCGGATCCGTGGAGCCAATTTATGCGTCTTTGGAATTAAATCGATCGAGGACGAAGATGAAGGACGAGATTAATTATGGGTGGATGGAGTGTGAAGGAAATCGTAATCGGCGGGTTTGTCTGTTATTTAGAAATAGTTATTATTGACGTTCGGTTAATAATTTCTTGTCGACGAAGGGAAGTTTCAATCGAGTTTTGTCATTTATTTCTATTACAGTTTCGTGAATGTACGTGGATCAAAAAGTAAATTGCAAAACGCTTGAATAAAACTTGTGAAAATTTTTTCTGTTCATATACGCATAGCCTGTACACGGGAGACTGAGTATCGTAGTATAAGTTTTCTCTACTCTCCAACTCGATTAACTGAAAATAATATGAAATTACAACATAATTTTAATGCGATTCTCCATGTAAAGAAATTCGCAGATATTCGAAAACCGATTCTCTAAATCCTCTGAAAATAATACCGTATAAAGTTCGTTCAAAATCTTCTCCTTCGTTTCACGTTTTCCACATCTCGTGGGAATTAAAACCGCATCTACAACCGATTTTGAATTAAATCGAGAAAAGAAAATGGAAAACAAGTTCGGCTCGTTAGAAAAGTGGCTAGAATGGCTAGTAAATTTTGATATTTCTTAGTCGATTTCAGATGGAATCGATATCGAGGATGAAAAAGGTTAATGCTAGCCCCTCTTCTTTGCAATCGTAAGAATTTATTGGCGTAAACTCGGCTCGGTGGATGGCATTTCCCTACTTCGATAAGTAATGCAACCATGTTATAAAGGACACTCATAACTTATTCCGACAAGTCCACTCGTAAAGGCGAAGGGAGGGAGATGGTGGCGGAAAGGGGAAAATACAAGATGTGGAAATAAATAAAGGAAGCCGATCTAACGGGCTTACGGGGCAAGGTAACCGGTTTGAGATGGTTTAAAGGAAAGGGTCGGTCCCGGGTCTGGGTTCAGGTGGTGTTGCAACCAATATCGTAAATCCAGATCGACTTGGAGAGAAAGAACGGTTTTTCTCTCTCCTCCTTCCTTCCCTCCTTCCTTCCCTTTACAACCACCGCCTTCTTTTGCATCTGTGCAATATCTTCATAAAGTCGTCGATAGAGGATTATGAGGCCACGGATTCTGCACGAATTCCATTCGAGCAGGCTACCTCCAAACACGCCTCCTTCTCGATTCTTCGCGCGAATTCGATGAGCGCGATAAATGGTCGCACGATCGTGGAATACTTTCGATATTTTCGCGAATTCTCTCTGTCTCTCTCTCGCGTCGTTTCTCTCCTCGTTCTCTCCTTCGACTCTTTTATGCTTACGACGAACGATGATATTTCCTTATTTCTCACTGAAATTGTAAGCCAACTTTTTACCGTGTGTCGTACGATGCAGAAGAATAATTCTTCCCGAAGAGAGAAAATTTGTACAGATTATACTTTGAGAGACTAAAAAAAAAAAAAAAAAAAAGAGAAACGCTCTTCTTACAGAGAATACAAAGATTCGTGATCGAAACATATTATATTTGGCAATCACGTGGTGTACATTCGTGAAAGGAAAGCGATAGTCCCGACACGATCTCGATCTCCCATCGATCATATCCCATCTTATGGAAAAACGTTTGACCCATTGCGAAACGAGTATATTTCGTGGAAAACGAAAAACTCGAAAAACTCCGATACGACAAACATGCTTCGAGTTTATTTAATACTTCTCCATCGTTCAAATAACGACTCCTATACACGCTCCTCTTATCGCTCTGCCTCTCTCCTTTCTTTACTTTTATCATCGAATATCTTCATCGATCTACTATCGCCACACACGGCTCTCTACGTAACACGGATTATCTCCAAATTTTTATTTTTTTTCCACTCGTCACGAAATGTTCCAAAAAAAAATATATACATATATCTGTCGCTGTTAATCACGAAAAATATATCGCGTCGCGTCGAAAAAATTTCGATCGACAGAGGAATCGAGGATTTTTCAACGGATGTCGAAAAAAAAAAAAGAAAAAGAAAGAAAGAAAAGAATCACATCAAACGGAGGCAACAAGGCGCCCAAAGAGATTTTCCAGTTTTGAAAAAGTCTAGACGAAATTTGGGGGAGAGATAAGGAGGGGGGGAGGGCGGTTTTTTCGAGCGCACGCACACCGTCGAATCGTGATCGCGCGGGGCCACGAAGCAATTGCCGATATCATCGTGGTTGTCGATCAATCGATGCGCGGGTTTCAATAATCCGGCGGCTGATTGTTATCGGTGCCTCGTACATAAAACTCGGCCGGAATATCGCACGACATTCCGATGATAACCGATCGAATTTTAATCGGGGGGAGTAGGGGGGGGGGAGGTGTAGGGGAGGGGAGGGAGGCGGAATTGGATAGCTGACGTGTGATCCTCTCGAAAATCCACGTAAAACGCGATATGCCAGAAATCAATCCCCGATGTGTCATCGTCGACTTTGGCCTTGTGCGCAGTAATACATTCGACCGATTCACGACCGATTCCCTCCTCTCCCTCCCGCCCCGCGTGTTTCGAATCAGAGAGAATATTCGACCAAGTATGCGTCGCATACGTTGTCGTCCGTTTGTTCCCTTCGTCTGTTGTTGTTCCCATCGTTTTTTTTTTTTTTTTTTTTTTCGTTTGGCCGAATTTTTATTCAAGTTTTCTCGCGAATTTTCGGCAAACTGTTTTTCAACGAATCTTGAAATTTGTCGCGTGTTGTATAAAGCGAATAAACAATATTTTGGATTGTTGTAATTTCAGAACGAAGAAAATGTAGCTGAAAATTTAACCTTTTTTTTTTTTTTTTTTTTAATTTTTGTCGTTTAAGTCGAAGTTCGAATCTTCGAATCTGTTATAGATTCTGTTATATATATATATATATATTGAATTTGTTATAGATTCAATAAATACAATTTTCCAGCGTTTTTACAACTGATTGAAATTTTCCAACTTTAAAAGTATCTTTAAAAATATCAAGTCTTCACGCTTTAAAAACGAATTCAAACTAATTATTCTTTCTTTTCTCGATTTTTCATCAACAATCAATAAAAAACTAAGGGAATCCATCCATCCATCCATCCATCAATCTTTCTTTCACGAATCTTGTAATCGATGTAAAAAAATCGCGAAAGGGTGATCTTCTTTGATCGCAAAAAAAAAAAAAAAAAAAAAAGAAAAAACGAAGGAAAAATCGACGCGCTGAAAAATTCGACGCGCCGTTGAAAAATGTTATATACGCGAGAAATTCGGTTATTTACGAAGTTGATCGCGTTAGGCGAGCGAAAGCGGAGGGCAAGCCGATGGCCGAGTAATTAAAACTCACGTTGCTCGCGGTGGCCGTTGCTAGAAGTGGCCCGCCTGACGTTGAAAGCGTTTCTAAACTGGCCAGGTTTCGAGTTCTCGCCACACGTCGAACGACAAAATTGTTTTCGCCCGAACGAAGCATTTATACAAACCGTAAAAAGCCGCGCATTCGGAAACGGGCGATCTATTAAATTTTGATGAGCTTTTTGTCGCGACGCGTCTAACTCGTGCCGATCTCTCTGTCTCTTCGCCTCTTCGTTTCGAGAAGTTTCGAGAATCAGATTTAGAAATCGAACGAAATCGTTCGAGCCGCATTTCTCAAAATTCTTTGATCTCGCGAGACAAGAGGAATAAAGATGCGAGAGAGATGAAGTTTGATCGTTTATCAATTAATTGGAAATAAATATCATACGAAAGGAAATAATTTGTCATGGAAATATAAGAAGAGAGGAGAAAATATGGAACGAAATTTTTCATCGGAGATTTCGTTTTTTCGTGAGAATCGAGTTTGAAAATTGTTCGATTATTACACCCGTGAAATTGGCTAATTCCCGATTGGGCGCGAGTGAACGAATGAATGAATTATCGATATTCTATGAAAATGTAGAATTAATTTTCGTATAAAAATTTTATTATCTTCCCTTACATTCGCGTAATAGAACAATCTGTTCGAAGCCAAAAGACTTTGCTTTTCGCTTCGTAAAACTTAAAAACTTAATTCGATCTTCTGAAATCTTGGACGAACGAAATTTTGTCCTATCGTTTTTTCTTTTCGATCGAACAATTGAACGGAATCGTTGGAAAAAAATAAGTGAACAAAAATAAGGAATAAACATCCGAATTACACATCACAAAAATATAATCTCGAGTAAAATAATTATCTCCCATTTCCCCGCGATCTCAGAGATCATAAATTTTCGGAACAATGGCTTCTATACGGGATGGAATCCCCATAAGTTTCTACGGCATTCAACGGTCAACCACGAAATCCGTTGAAGGGTGTACGAAAGGGGGAAGGCAGGATAGAGAGACAAGGGAAGGGGGAGGGAGAATGGAGAGAAGTATGCACGTTCAACTCGGTTCGTAATGAACTTGTGAATATTTAGTGGAGTAATTACCCTTCGTGGCGTGTCTCTGGTACGTCTAGGACGATAAGAGGCGGCGGAACAAAATTCGGAAGCAAAACCAATATCAACGGGCCACCTGTGCCCGGCCTTCTCGTTACGTCTCGTTCGTGCCACCAGGCCTTACCCTCCTCCTCTCCTCCGTGTTGATAATTTGATTTCCTATAGGATTGACCGACGAATACATCAACACAATTTTATCTCCACCCTTTCTCTCCTCAAAGATGGAAAGATTTTCGTCGATTCGAATTTCGCTCCGCACTTTCTCCGATCTTTCTCGATTTTTTAACTTTAAATCTCTCCCTTTAGTTTCAGCTAGTTTACTCTTCCTCAATCAACCCCTCGAAGAATTCTATTCGAGCGTCCCGTGGAATGCGTTTCTACGAGACGAGACATAGTTATAATAATAATAATAAACTCGTATCGAGAAAGAGTTGGGGCGCAGAGTATTTTCTGTGTACACGTTGCTTTATCAGGTGGCCGAGTTTTTTTTTTCTTTTTTCTTTTTTCTGTTGAAATATTCGCGTAACGCGAATAAATCAGTTTTGTCCGGGAAGAGAGTGACACGAGCGTGAGCACTCTCTCGGCTACGGCTATTAATCATCAACGAGTCGCCAGGGGAGGGGAGTGTGTTTCCACAACCCCTCCGAGAAGTGGTGGCCCTCGCTCTCGCCTCTCCTCACCTCTCCCCCCCCCTTCAGTTGCTCGTTTATTTCGCGCGCGGAGACTTTACAATTCAATCTCTTCTCCACGCCATCCATCGAGCTCCGTTTCGTCCTTTTCATGAATAAGTCGAGCCGTTTCCGCGCGAGCGAAGCCGGAGCGCACGCTCGATTCAACATTATCGATGCGACTCGACTCGATTCGATTCGATTCGAATCGATCGATGAAGGAAGGAAGGAAGGGGACTGGAGAGAAGAGGAGGAGGAACGATGAGGAACGGATGAAAGGGGGGGGGGCTTACAAGGGGACTTTCGAATTCTCTCGGGGGGATTGGACCGGTGTCGTATCGTGTGCAAAACAGGAGAGGAAGGGCAACGGTGAAAAGGAGAGACGCGGGTGTATAAGGAGAGATCTCATCAGAGACAGCCGACACTTAAATTCCCTATTTCGTTTCTCCTCGATACAGCCACGTTTGTCGCGTTCCTCGCCTCCCCGAACTGCTTTCTCCGTCCTAGTTAATGTCGTATTCTCGATGTGAAAAAAAAAGAGAAAGAAGGAAGGAAGGAAGGAAGAAAGAAAGGAAGAGAACGATCGAGGAAACGAGAGTCGAGACTTCTTATCGGTACGAGTCAGCTCTACCAGTCAGGTTACCAGTTTCCTCTTCGCCTTTTTCTCACCCTAGGCGCGCGCGCTCCCTCGCCGATTTCCCGCCTCTCCTCGATTACTCCTCGGCGAGATCAATCCCGACCTTGAATCGCGAGGTGTAGAATGGAACCTATTCTAGGATTGAAGGATCGGAGAACTCCGATCCCGGAGACGAGTGTCAAGCTGTCGTGAACAGCGCGGTGTCTTTGCCGTCGAAGAGAAAGCATCGAAATTTATTACTTAAAAATCGATGCTTCGTCCCTTCGAAGAGACGAGAGAAGAGACGCCTCGATTAAATTCTAAAATTTTGTATAAATGTATTAGATCGAACGAAGGGTTTGCAAAGGGTCAAAGGCAAACACTTATTTCTCTGAGAAAGGATAGAGCCGAGTTTCAACCGGAAACGGATGCTTGTTTTTTTCCATTATATTATCGCGGAGAGAGCGGCACACCTCCCTCCCTCCCACCCATAGTTATTATATCGCGTTTACATTTGCATTTCAACGACACAAGGAACCCTCTCGCGAAGCGTCCCGGTTCATTTTAAATCCTTTCCACGTTGTTGCGCCTGCGTCGCCCCGTTTCCTTTCCTCCGATCTCCTCTTCTCCCCGCCCCGTTTCTTCCGTTTCGCGCCTCCCCGTGCTAAAAACGCGCAACAAAGGAAATTTCGAAAGGCACGATCGGCCAGTTAATTTATGCTGTCTGTCTTGCCGGCCGGGATACGGGTTCCGTCAAGCCGCCGCTACTCTCGCGGCAGGAGGCGAGATCAAATTAATAGCCAGACATTTTTTCCAACTGAAAGGGGAAAGGGTGAAGGGGAGGAAAGAAAGGAGAAGAAGGGGGTAAAAAGGGAAGAGTATACCGATTATAAAACGCTCGGATGGCGTGCAAACGAAGGCGTTCGCGTTTTTTCTTTTCCTCTCTTTTTGTGCGAGAGAGAGAAACGCGGGCTCGAAGCTTGGCAGAGCATCGCAGCTTTGTTGCGTGTCTTTGTCGAGACTTGTACATTTATTACACGGCACACGGTGTAATTCTCATATCGGGTGAATTATCGTTTTTTTATAAATCTAGATGCCCCCCCTCCTTGATTTTTCTATTAATTAAGAATGGATCGACGGATCTTTCGATGATTCAAGTTTAATTTTTGAATATCCAGTCGAGAAGTAAAATCGAGGTTTTTAAAACAATAATTTATTTATAATAGGTTGATACGTTACAATTATAGAGATTGGAAGGGATAATGTTTTAACATCTTTCTTTTTTATTCCGGTTCAGATTCCTCGATGAATCCAGAGATGAATCCAGAATGAAGCAGTAAAAACGCGAAAGCAGATATAGATTAGATGGTATTTATATAATATTAATCGTTAATCAAGCAATACCGATCTTGGAGAGATCCTCCATATCGACTTAGATGTGTAAATAATTACAATGCGTTCAATGAATTTGACTGTTTCCCTGAGTTACATCCCTCTTTTGGTTTGCATTTCACGCGCCATTTATAGTCGCAAATTTGACGCGCTTCGTCGAATTGAAGACCAGCTGGGCATTCCATAGGAATTGGTGGATCCGTGGTGCAGACGAAGAACGAAGAACAGTTGCACGGGTGTACGATCATCGTGTGGTTCTCATTTAAATCATCCGGGCACTGTGGTTTCAGATTTTGAGAGTTTACGTAGACCATGAACACCGCGATAAGAACGATGAAGAAGGCTGGAAACAGGTCGAATTGTTATTTTTTTACATTTTTCAAACGATGTAAAAATATATAACGATCCGTCGCACGCAAATTGTTTGCAAATTTACAAATTCGGTCAATTTGTTCGCAACGATCTAACAATTTATAGATTAGATTTAATCTGGTATGCGCAAATAAATGAATCAAAGAGCACTTTATAATATTTATAAAACACAAATATTCTTTCCTATCTCGAATTCTTCGTTTTTTTAATCGCGTAAACGATACGAAAATGAACTCGATTCTCATAAAAATTTCTATTTTCCAAAATTTTTATCTTCTTATCGACCCTTACCTACATCATCGAATAACGGGGATTAATACTTGGTGAATCAATTTTAAAAACTTACCTTTCATCTTGTATCCGTGAAGCAATACGAATGTCAAATGTTCAAACTCCGTGTCACCGTAGATATTAACTTACCCGGTCAAATTTTAGATTCGCTTTATATACTCGATCGATCGTTCGATTATTTCTCATTATCTATACGCCGATCCTGTTCTATTTTTCGGCTCGTTCGATTGTTTCTTTTTTGTTTTTTTTCTTTCTTTTATCAATCACACACCATTATGATGCCATTAGAGTTGCTTATCGTAGATCGTAGATAACAGAGATTCGCGATTAAATCTTTTCAAAAATAACTCGACATTTCTTAATAAATTTTCCTACACGTTCCTTTAAATTACATTTAAACTTCCATCGTTTTCCTTGTGAACATTTTTATTAATTAATTATATATCCCTATCGATATACAACAAATACAACGATCAATTTTTATCGGCAAAATCCCCGATCTCCTTGCCTGATCAATCATATGCGATGTAATTAAAAAAAGAAATCACTTCGATAGTGGTAAGAAATTTCAAAGGATATCGTGCAAATATACGAATACTCGTTTGCACGTATTGTACGTGCTACGCTACGCTTGATTACTGACAAAAAAAAAAAAAAAGAAAAAAAAAGAAAGCTTGAAAGAACCTTCACTCGTTCTTTCGATTTTCTCTTCCCGAGATCCGATCATCCCTGAAATTTTTAGATACCTGTAACACACGTGCACGGTGGTAAATCGAGATGGAGCAAGTGAGAGGGAGCGGGGGAGGGAGGGAGAAAAGGAACTTTGGCTGACATTCGGACAATGGCGGCGTGGTGCTGTCGCGTTCGGTTCCTGGTTATGGCGGGTGCACAATGCCTATTGTCGAGCAACCCACCGTACAAACGTGTGTGCCAACGCTTCCGCACAACGGGCCACTGCTGCTCCACCACCACTTCTCGTCCCTCTGTTTCACCTTAACGGCCACGCACGCCGCCACCCCTTTTCTCATCACCCCTCCTTCACCCTTACCGATTTTTTCGCAACTTCCCTTGCGTTTGGCAAGGGCAATAAGATCGCGCTCCTGGAAGAGGAGGAGGAGAAGGAGAAGGGCCGATTCCTCTCTTTCTCTCTATCTATCTATCTTTCTCGAAGGAAATGAGCCTCTCGCGTTAGGAATCTTGGATACAAGATGGATGCAGGATTTTGTACCTTTTCGACGTTTTGAAAGGACACTGTAATGCATTTTCGATCGGCGAAATATTCATCCCGTTTTCGCAGAGTCGAACGCGTATGAAGCGAGTTCTCGCTGTGAAATGGAGATTAAAGTCCGATTTCGTCCGATCTTCTGATTTTATTCTAAAGGAGAAAGAAAATGATACATTCCCTATTGGATGTAGATTAGGTGCAAATTTTTGAAATGGAGAATGGAGAAGTTGGCTCCTCTTTTTTTTTCTGGCTTTTGGTTATTTTAAATTAATATAAGTTATGTTAGATGTAAACATGAATTCGAATAATTTTAATCCGAATTTTATCGGTACGAGAGATAAGGTATATATACGTGACGATGTTGATAATTTGTTTATTGGCGATTGCAATAGTTTTGTAGTGTTTTCTAACAGGTGACTAATATAGTAATAGTTTAATCGACGATGAACGGAATGTAAGAGCGTAGAATCTAACGAGGATAACACGGAATACACGTGTAAGAAGATTAATTTGTCCAAATCTTATCGTTACGTCACTCGTCACCGATTATAACTTGTTAAATTCACGATAAAAATCGAAGCATAGTCGTTTATATCTTTTCTCGATGTTTATTCAGGCATAATACGCAACTAACGTTTCGATGCTAAAAAAAATCAAATAGTCATTACGAATATCAGTCAAAGATTAGGGCAATAAAATTTAATTTTCCCATTCGTAAATAACTATTATAATTTTAATCTTATTTCGCGGTAAAAGTTTAATGAAAATAATGAACGATAACATGAAACCGTTGTTCCCGTAACATTGAAGATAGATAAGATTATTGATGATTTGATCTTTGACAATATCATTGTAAAATTTTGTCAAAAATATTTCTTCGTTGTCTTAAAATCTCTCTATCTTAACTGATTTAAAATCAAATTTTATGTACGCGTTTCATCCAAATTCAACGTTTTCGAAATATCATATAAAATTATTTCGCAAATAATTATCTCGGTATATTACGAAACGTATCGATAAAACGAAACGAAGAATGAGAATAAATTTTATTTATTCGAGGCGTTTGACGTTTTATTATTTATTATATAATGCCATTAATTTTAAGAACGACACGAGTGTTCTTTCCATTCTAATAGACAAAGGTTTATAAATACTGAATATTTGCTAATTGACAGATCGTATAAAAATGTGTTGCCAACATTTATCATACTCTGCACGACGTGAATGATGGACTTTTCTAGTCACTCGATGTGTTTCGACGGCAAGAAAATTTATATCTCGTGACAAAAAAAAAAATATTTCGCGATATTATTATTACGCACTGCTAAACACATTTAACACATTAAAATATAAAACGCATAATCGATCCATTTAATGTAAATTATCTTTTCGTAAGCGAAAACGAAATTACTCGAAAGAAATCGATGACTGGACGAATTTTTCGAAGAACGAAAAAAAAAAAAAAAAAAAAAAAAGAGTGAAGAGAGAAAAAAGAAACAACTTCTTCGAATTCCCATCTCAATAATTGAAACACAATTAGCGAGAAAAAAAAAATATATATATATATAAGTATTTAATTTAAATTATTTTTCAGAGAACAGCTTTCAAATTGCTCGAACGAAAAAAGAGAAAGAAAGTAGAGGAAGAGAAGGGAACGACAATTTTTTTTTTCGCCTAGAATACCGCGTTTGACAATTAAGAGGGGGTAAAAAAGACGGTTTAATCTTTGGGCAAGCAACGGGATTGATTGGAAAGGAATCGACGAAAGACCCGTACGGAAAAAGGGAGGACAAGGAGTGGAAGAAAGTTCCCGCCAGAAACTCTCACTAGCATTTGAAATTCGAATTTAATCACACTTTATTGTTGAGAAGCACGCGAGGAATCCTTGATCGCGTCGTATCCCATCGCCGTAACGAGATGTACCGAGACGAAACGAGAAAAGAATTCGGTTCGTTACGCTCTGGGAGATCCCCATCCCTCCCCGCTTATCGCGATGCCCATAATTTGAATTCAATCATTTGCAAATGTCGATCTCTTTCGACCGTTGAACCAGATTGTTCCCAACGACGCGGAAATTGCCTTCACTTCGGGAAATGAGACGTTCCGATTCTCTCTCTCTCTCTCTCTCTTCCTAATTCACTCGTCGGGGTGGAATCAATCGGTGTGAACTTTCGCGCGACATCTCGAGGGAAACGTGCGTGTGCGCGCGAAAGTATTCATTCATGAAAGGAGAAGGGGAATTTTGAGAAATGAGAGAGAAACGATGCAATTATTCGATCTGGTGTTATTCGCGTGTTCGAAAAGGGGAAAAAAGAAAAGAAAAAATATCACAGAGCAATTTCTAACGAGAGAGAGAGAGAGAGAGAGAGAGAGAGAGAGAGAGAGAGAGAGACAGTCGAGGAGAGTTTCGACGAACATTTCGGGCGCAACGTTAACGTTAATATCTGGATTTTGTTCGCCGATTCGAAGGGGAACGGGAGAGAAAAGAGCGTGGCAGCCACGCTCGCCATATTGCCATACACGCCGCCTGCATTTTACGGCCGTATTCAGCGATTTTGCATATCGAACACCTCTTCCCCTGTATACGTGTAGATATATATATACGTGCGTGAATCGGGAAAGAGAACACGAGACAGAGAGATCGAGCGTGATCCACGAACGTGAGGCGAGACTAAAGATGGCAGAAGAAGAAGAGGAAGAGGAAGAGGACGGAAAAAGGGACACGGCGTCGTTGTGATTTCTAGAGCGAAAGACGGAACTACATACCCAAGCCCCATTCACCTTTTCCACATCGATTCGCATACACACACATACACGGAGAATCGCAGAGCTCCTTGAGAGCTCAATTTATCGCGAAACGGGGTGAGCCACCGGCGGTGCTCACAAAGCGGTGCATGGAACGCGTACCGATCTCCTCCTACCTTCGAGCAAATTGTCATAATTGAATAACCAGCGAGATAAGCGTCGCTTTGACCGGTCTGCTCTCCCTCTCTCTCTCTCTCTCTCTCTCTCTCTCTGCAACTCGGCTGCCTTCATACGGGCCGATCCATTTAACCCTCGAGTGTCTCGAGTCCACTTGATACGCGATCCCTCCCTCCCATTCATTGTATTTCCAGGCCCTGGTGTTCCCTTTCATTTCCGCGGAATCACCCGGTTAATCAATTTGCAACCTACCTCCCCCTCTCTCTTTATTTTCTTTCTGCCTCTCCACCCCCTCTGGTCGAGCCCATATCCACCCCACCATCACGATGATCGAGTTCGGTTCCGTTAACGAGCGTATCTTGGAGCGCCGCGAGCGATTCGGGATAGTTGAAGAGTTCGCAACGAGATTAGCGTCGTCGTGTACGCTTTGTTCCTCGAGATAGCGTATCGTATCGACGCGTTCCTTTTTTTTTTTTTTCCACCAACCCCCTCCCCTCTTTCTTCTTTTTTTCCCCTCCCCCCCAACTGCTCGGGATGAAAAAGGCCATCGAAATTGACCGGCTTTTGTGATTCGTGTTTGCTCCACGAGAGATTCGTTGTAACTCGTTGTCGTTGCCTCGGTTGGTTTTCGTTGGCAATTATGGTTTAGGGTGGTTTAGTCGGCCGATACCGGAGGATGATCCGGAGGTTGGCAATTAAGCGTCGAATCGATGAAATATTGAGATTACGATAAACGCAACGATTCTCCGTTTCGTTGCAACGCGGATTTCCTGTTCGAATTTTCTTCGATATATATTCTTTTCTCTTTCTTTTTTCTTTATATTTACTTATTCAATACTTTTTCATCGATACGCGCGCAACATGGACGATTTCGACGATCGTCCCTTTATAGGTTTCACATTAAATCGTTGTAATCAGGGACAATGGCCGGTGATACGATTCCGTTGAAGGGTAGGGAACAAGAATCAAGCGAAATATCTGACGGAAATATCTGAAAGGAGAGGACTATGGAGGTGGAATAAAGTGGAGAAGCGGAGGCGCGGATATCGAGGGTTGCTTTAACGGCCTTTTGTTTGGTTAACTGCATTGCTTCCCGACTCGCCGTGGTAATTGCCACAATGCGGGGCGAGGAATCAAAAAAGGGAACAGCGAAACCGGGAAATCAGAGAAAACGGTTAAATCGAACGACAAGTCGATCCCTAATTTCCCACTCGAGACGCATCGCTCCGATATTCTACTATTCTCTCCTTCTCCCCTTCCTCCCATTTTATTTTAAATACCAGGACGAAATCGCGATGGTGAAATCGTGAAATCGATTTTTTATTCCAACGGCGTGATATTGCACAACGCTCGTAACAACAACAACAACAACGACGACGACGAGGACGACAAACTGTCGCGTAAAGTGTGCTTCCCTATTATCCCTTCGTACACTTTGCGGATGAGCGTGTTGTCATTCGAGGCACGATCGAGCCTCGCGAAAATTTGGATTGACCCTCCTCCTCGGCGTGGAACAATTCTTGGCCTTGCGGCTGGGAGAAAGAGGGGGCGGTAAAAATATCTGACCGCAGTGGCGTAACATCTCTCGGCGGCCATCTCATATTTATGAACAGCCTTTGTGACTCCACGGGATTCCATTCAAGTAATACAAAGTAGCCTCGGTACCGTTGCGAGCCATAACTTGGCAGAAAAATAGGGGACAAATCGAAAACGTACGATCGAGGATATATATGTATGGGCGAAAAGATTCGTATCATCTTTCTTGTATACAAATTATATCTTGGGTCACGATTCGGGAAAATTATTATTATTATTATTATTTATCGATAAAACGAATAATACGAAGGATGGGATAGCGTGGCTACAAGTATCTCGGAACTATCTACACCGACCGAAGTTCGAGTTTTTATTGAATAATTAAAAACGTCAGTGGCAGATCTGCTCGCTCTTACGATCTCGAGTGGGGAAGAGGTGCCTCTTGAAATTTGCATTCGCTGCTTCAACGATGGGAGTTTCGGTGAAATATGGGGTTTTATTATTTTCGAGATGCTTCGCCCTGTTAAACGGGCGAGCAGGATAGAAATAAGCAGTAGACGTATTATATTTAACTTTCGTACAATTTTTTTCTTTTTTTTTTTTTTTTTTTGGAATATCAAAATTATTATTCAATCGCTGTTTTAAATTATTATTCTTTTCGAATATCGTTTTCCCCGCAGAGAAGGGTGAGGTTTAAAATTTTGGCACGAGAAAGAACGAAAGAAAGAAAGAAAGAAACGGTATCCGCCAATATGCCAGATATTGGCTGACCAGTGCAGAAGATACTACTGGCAATGTACCGCTTGTGCGGACGATATAAAGTAGGGGGCCTGATAAAGCGGCAGATCGGCGACGCGACGTTTATCACACGTGTTCCACGTGTCGACACTGCGTTTTCAAACATATTTTACGATCCGACGAAACGGGCGTGTACAAAAGAACGAACGAAACGAAGGAGAAGAAAGGAAGAGGGGGGAAAAAAGAAAGAGGAGTGACGCTTGTCGTTAATATTTAAGAAGGAGATGTTTTATCGATTCGAATCGCGACGCGAGGGGAAAAATATATTCCTAGGTGTGTTGCACTCGATCCTTCCAAGGAACGAAACCGTCGACCACAGTGACGTAACGCGGACACTTCGGGTGGCCGTCCCACCAATGTCCAACAACGAACGTACGTGCGTTTCAGAGAGCGGGAAGGAAGAATAGTCGCCGGAGGAGAGGCTCTACACGCCGTGTTCCCTATGAATTTTTCATTTCGAGATGTCGACCGTTTCAAACGCTTGACGCGTATTCAACGTTTCGAGAGATACGTTTATCAATTGTTACACTCGCGTACCATCCATAAAATTCGCGCCCCCAATACTAATAATCCCAACGCAAAAATATTTCCAACCAACCCTTGTGTGCAACGTATTTCCTCTGATGATGCTCGATAATTTGATATTTCCTACGGGGGGAGGGGGGGGGGGAGGAAAAAGGAAAAAATACCTACGTTACAACTGTATTCAATTACGTTTCTCGCTTCATCCCGGCAATCGCGCCCATTGTGGGATGAGCGAACGAGAAACGGAATTTTTAACGAGGCAAATTTCGTGCGTCCAACCGAAATATTATTAAAAAATGCAATTCATCGTTGCCCGACGTAGACGTAACGTGAGGTACGTACGTACGCCTGGACCTCTTTGAAACGAGAAACCGCGTCAATGCGATTTAACATGTATATCCGCAAACACGGGGCGGGATAGGATGGGGGTGTATACCCCTCTAATGCAACGCGCGTATACATACATACATAATGCATGCACACAGAGGGAGCGGCGAGGGATCGACCCGCTCGACTCGAAATTTCTTCGGCCTCTGACTTGTGAATATTAAGGACGTCCCGGCGAGCAACGTCAACTCGCCGGTATTTACTCGATTTTCAAGGCCAGTTTGCGAATTACTCTCGCGTCTTGCCCTTCTCGGTCACTTGGCAAATTTCACCATCGTCGTGGCCTCCCGCCCGCTAATCATCACCATCGCGCGCTCCACGACAAAGTTTCAAAGAGAAATGAACTATTCATTGCGGTCGACCCGTCCCTCCACGACTTTGTCGTTCTCCCTCTTCATCCCACGCTCGTTAATTCCGTCGCGTTCCACCTTTCCTCCCCTCCTTTCCGTATATACTCGAGGGTATCGAAGAAGGTAATGGTGGTGGTGGTGGTGGTGGTGGCAGGGTATCGTGGCTGTTGCTCCTATTACCGCATCCCTTCGCAACGCTAAATAATTCCATTTAATTACTCGCCCTTCGCCCTTGGCGCGCGCGAATGGCCACCGGGATATTATTTATCGCTCTCTCTCGCTCGAGTCTGAGCTTCCAACGAGGAGGCCGGCTCCTTCGTCGCGCCCTTTAACCCTTTCCACAGGAAGCGGAGAAGGAAGTTTAACTCCGGTTCAAAAGCCGGAACCGGCCGACCTCTTTTCGCCGCGAGTACGTTAAACGAGCGCCGTCCATCCTTGCTTTTCTTCCTTAATTCTTCTTCCTCCGTGTCTCGCTCCGGCAAGGAATCATCGGGAATTATTCCTCGAGCGTGTGTCCTTTGCAAAGGGGGAAGATTTCACGTAAATAAATGAAACTTTTTTTTATCTTTGCGTATAAAGAAAGATAATTTGATAATTTGAATATTAAAAATCTGTATCGTTGCGTGATATTTTAATAATACGAGTATATTATTGACATGCATCCTTGGTTTGTCAAGGCAAGTATAAAATATCGTTGCAAACCTTACAATCCCAATAACGTGCTCTCATTTATCGTCTATTATTCTTATCTTCATCTTCTTACGCTACATCTCAATTTCCATCGCTATTTTCTTTCTCTCTAACGTCAATTTCTTAATAGAATAGAAATAATTTCGTTATTCGATAACGAAAAATCAAATTCACCTCCGCCCCGACTAATTCCATTATTCCAAAACTCAGAAAAACTTTGAAAATAATATTTCTATCGTCACGATAGTCGAACTCGTCGGACCAACGCTAACTAAAATATAGTTCGATCCGCGATCGCGGTCTAATTTCAGATAAAAAGAATCTAACCATAGTATATTATTCCAGAATCTATTCGATGTTTAAAAGAAATCGAACATAAATAAATATTGTCGCCGCATCGATCGCAAGTATTGCCTGAGAAACGGTTTTCCACCGAGTCGAGAACCGTTTCATCCCCACGATAATTTTATCTCCTTGGTGATCGGTTCCTTCGCAAGCAAACGTGACGTATGCACGAGGTTCCCTCGTTCGATGCAATATCGTTACATCCGGATTCGTCCGGGCGTTTCATACGTCAAACGCACGGACGAACGATCGAACGCGGAAACGCAACAGTTGAAGGAACGCCGTTCTTCTCAAACTGTACAACTGAGAACCGTATGCAAAGTTGACGAGCAATAGGTGAGCGCACAGGCGAATGGATTCGAGCTACTTAACTTTTAACACCCTCCTTATAAACTTTCCAACAATAACAACAACAACAACAACAACATCCGTTCGAGACTCTCGTCCGAATCTGGCGACGGTTAACGCTCCTGATCCAACGCAGTAGGAATTGCAGCGGGGTCGTACGTGTTACGAGGCTAGGGGAGCATTAAGCGAGGGGTCATTTCCGATGCCTTGGAAGCCTCGTCCCGCCGATACAACCGGATGCGATGCACGATCGCTCGTAATGGCGTGGAGGGGTGGTGGAAGGACAAGAGAAGGAGGCAAGGAAGTTCGCTCCAAGAGTCGTCGAGCGTACGTCCCTTAATCGGGCTTAAGGCGAGCCGGCCCGGCTCTTCTATTTACATTAATTCCCAATAATCGGACAACAGCATCCGTCGTTGGTACGGATGCGCTCGAAACGGTCTCCTGAAATCGTTTAACCCCCGTGTTGCACACGCGATACCGACGCACCTCCTCCCTCTCTGAACACGCGCGTACCTGGAGAGGGTTTCCAGTTTCTCCATTTGCATCGAGGATGACCTATTTCCATAATGTTTTCCACCGTTTCTAACCGGTTATAACGCGAATTTTCGAAATTGCCCACGTTCCTACGTTCTATTGGGCAGAGATTACCAGGTTGGAGAGATTCTCCCTCCATTTCTCTGGACGTCGTCGTTCCTTTTTATTGCCCTTCCTCGACCCCCAGTTTCTAAAAACTATGGGTTATACGTTACTTGTGTAAGGAGGGAGGTTTACGAAGCTCGATGGAGCAATGGGTGGATCTCGATTTTCGATTCGATCCATATTGGTTGAAATCAGTAGTACTTTTTTGTTGACGTTTAAGCAGAAGTATTCCTCTCGTTTCGGAACGACGTTCTGTTCACTGGTGGAAAGAAGTCTCGCGGAAGGAACGATATGATATAAAAATTTGTTTACCTCTCATCAATTGCGACAACAAAATTATCCAATAATAATCTTTCTTCTTCGAATTATGCAACAACACAAACCTTCCTTTTCGTATTGTATTTAATACACGCGTATGCATTATATTCCACTACTAGATATATCGATATTACACCCAAAATAATCGATTTAATTTAATAGAAAATATTTCAGATGATTAAGTCAAATTATATCTCATCCATCGTCGCCTTCATTTAACAGGAATCCAACACTCGAGACGACTTCTATCCACCGACTATCGAGCCACCGACTATCTTCAAACCGTCCAACGAATTTTTTCTTCTTTCTCGTATTCGCAATCGGCGAAACGCGGCCGCCACAAAGGAGACTTGGCCACGAACCACCACCTACGATACTCGGCGAAATATTTTCACGTCCAGTTATCGGACAATCGAGCGAGAGGGCATCGTTCGTGCACAAAGCATCGATGGAGATCGATCGACATTCGATATTCCTTTGATCTAACCATTTACCCTCCCTCCCCAAATTACCATCCCCCACAACGGTGGTCGGTTTCGTTTCAACCGATCGCCGCCATCGCGCGCTTCGCCTCCCCTTGGCGAGGCGTCGTCGCCTATTTTCCGCGCGCGGAGAAGCGGAGGGGGCGGGGGGAAACAATGAAATGAGCGAATAACTAGATTCTCACGCGCAACGGAACAATAATAGGGGAAGGGGGGGGGGGAGAGAGGAATTTTTCACGGGCCCGTGGGCAAAATAATTTTGGCAACAGATGCGTCGCGCCGCGTTTTCCGAGCCAGCCGACCAAGAATAACCGGGCGGGAGAGTAGTGGATGGGACGGCGGAAAAGGGCGGCAGCCTGTTCGCCGCAGCGCACAATGCGGTGTCGCGTGTTCCCTCCAACTTTCCCGTTGTCGCCCGATATAATTCCGTTTCAGAATTTCAACGCTTCTCAAGAAGCGCGAGTTTTTTCGGTCGAGAACCGGGCGGACGATCTTCCTCTACCATCTTCTCTTGTTAAATGAATTATTTTAACCAGAGAGCTGTACAAACTCGGTATTATCGCCTGTTTTTTTCTTTCTTTCTATGATCAAGGTTTGATCGAAGAAATATCGAAGAAAGGGAGTGATTCTATGTTTATATGTTCTATTTTTATTTTAAGGAGGACGAAGGTAAAATTCTTCTGGTGGGTCGATACGCGTGTCAAAGGTGGATTTTTGGGTATCTCGAGACATTTCGCGTGTAACGCGTTGATAAATAAATTATTTTAACCAGAGAGCTGAACAAATTCAATGGATCTATTGTCGCCTATTTCTTTCTTTCTTTCTATGATCAAGGTTTGATCGAAGAAATATCGAAGAAAGGGGGTGGATATGTTCTATATGTTTTATATTAAGGAGGACGAAAGTAAAATTCTTGGTGGATGGATACGCGTGTCAAAGGCGAAACGTGGATTTTTGGGAGCACGGGTATCTCGAGACATTTCGCGTGTAACGCGTTGAGTGACAAACTGCTTTTGATTTTTATCGCCCCGAACGTGTCGCGTAGGGGAAGGGAGAGGGAACGATCTCCCTTTTTATCGCGTGCCTCGCCACGCGGCAAGAAACAATTTTCTTCCCCCCACCCGCGCCCCTCTCCTTCCCCCTTTTCCTCGCGTCACTATCTCGTCGAATTGGAATCTCGTCTCGGTGGATAAACGATTTTCGCGCGTTATAAGCGTCAATCTGTATCGATAAGGGGGGAAAATATTTTATCCGCGTTACGTCGACCGCGGAATAAAAAAGAATGAAATCAACCGATAAACAATTCCACCTCGAGATTATATTCGAGACTCGGCTGAGAAACTTCTTCAAGTTCAAGGAGAAGGTAAAAACGAACGAAAAATCGTTGGATACGTTCGAAATAAACGATATTGAAAGAGAGAGAGAGAGAGAGAGGGAATCGTCTCGATTCGGCGAGAAAACGATCGTTCTCGTCCGGACGAAAATAATTCAATGAACCGGGTCGAGTAGATGGGTAAGAAAAAGCGGGTGGGAGAAGCCACCCTCTTCTGGTCCGTTTCCAAATGAATACCTGATGCCTATTGCCCGTGGCCGAGGCAACAACGTTGTTGAACGTTGCGAAACTGACTGTTCGACCCTTCGATTCTTCGTCGAGGGTAAGAGAGAGAGAGAGAGAGAGAGAGAACAACGACCAACTCGAGCTCCGCTCGAACACGGCGGAGAAAAGAAGGAAGGGTAGGGGCGCAACTTAGAAATAACAAGGCCGAATGACAAGAAAACAGTGGAAGAAGGGAAGAAGACTCGTTTCGTTCCTCCCTGGAAGGAAAGGAGGGAGTAAAGGAAGGAGGTGTAAAGGAAGGAGGGGGTGTAAAGATAAGGGCGTTACGTGAGCGACTCATTAAGGGATGCAAATTAACCAGAGGCAACGATGCTGGCGCCTAGCTCCCTCGAAACTTCGCCTCTGAGCACCCTAGACCGGCTGCACCCCTACCTAGTCGCAGGTTCGCCGTGAGTACAACGTGCTTCGAATCGCCGTTCGAGTATGTATGCCGCGTGCATACAGGCCGTGTCCAGTGTTACCTTTATGAGCGAAGAATAATATCGCGTGGCCACGGTTAAAGCTGCGCAGATTTGCATAAACCGGTCGGCCGAAGAAAGGATAAAGCCGCCACGCGCATCCTCGTTCGAGTCGAGAAGTGATGGCTCGATCGGCTCGGATCCCTCGAGGGGAAAACTTTCGATAACGGGCTGCGCGATGATCGAGCGAATTAGACGGAAATATTCCTATTGTTGTTATTGCAACGCGTCGCCCAGCATTTGCGAAACGTTTCATCGACTCGCCTGCACTTGCCGCTTAACGTCTTTCCTTTGGACGACGCGTGAAACGAGGTGTAATCCGCCAATCCTCCAAATCAGATGTGAATCGAATATCGAACAATTGAGGGAAAAAAAAGAAGTGAAAATTGGATGTTTTAAACGGTAATTTTAGACGGGTGTTGGAACCCGTAATAAGATAAACGATGTCACGCGCTTGTTTATCAGATTTCAGCTAATTCAGCGAAAGCTTTTTTTGCCCAAGGTTTATTTGGCCCAAGGCAATTCCGAGACTTCGAAGGTCTCCTTTGTAAACGACTGTCCAGTTCGCCCTATGATTTATACTAGCTTTTAGTCGGTGCCCTCGCAAAAAGCTACCCTCGGGTAGAAATATGTCCCTGGACAGAGACAGAACTTTTCGCGATACGTCGAGAAGCGAAGAATATTAAATCGGGGAATTTCACTGAGGGATAAAATTGCGAGATATTCGAGTTTAAAAACAATTTCGAAATCCGTTCGATAATTTGTGAAAATATATAATCGATTATTTGAATGGAAAATTTTAAGATGGCGGTCGATCGATAGCACGCACCGTCCCTCCCCCCCCCCTCCCCGGCCAATAGAATCGGGAGGGGGATCTCTAAATGCTGGCAAATCGGCCCTTGGAAGGGATCCTAATCAAGAAGGAATGCGTTCAGTGTTGGTAGGCAGATACGGACTGATGGGGAACAACGTTCCACAGCTTCCACTAGGCGTTCTTAGGGAGTATTAGTGACCACTCTAGAGATCACCCTGGGGCTTACCCTACGAATTCCCTCCCCGAACTACCCAGTTCATTCGCCCTATTCCCACCTCTCGTCGTTAATTCATCCCTGCTAGATTGACCGAGGATACAGGGAATTCGACAACTTAAGCCCTTGTACGACTGCATAAAGCAAGGTTAACGCGTTACTCTCTGTCCCTTCTCTTGTATCGCTCCTTCCGCAGCGATTTAAATCACCGCCCCCTTGGATTAAAAAATTGTGAATCCGTGTAACAATTTCTTCTATAAAGTATATATATTTTTTTCTTTCTCAAGATTCTTTTCAGTTAATAAGAAATAATACGAATTTAGGTAACGTATTTAGGTAAAGTGTCCATCCCAAACTCTGTCAAATATAATTGACTCTGTCTCAAAAATTGTTGTTCGCAGAGAGATGTTGCGATCGATTGAAATTTTTCTCAACGAAGCTATGATCCGAACCATAGAAATTTTATGCGCAAATTAAAGCAAATATTCGACTTTTCCTCCCATAATTTCCTTCATAATTTTAATGCGTTCCGAAATTCTTCTTCTAACCTTTTCCTTCGTACACGCGTATATATATATATATATACGTATATATTTCTATACGTATAGAAAAGGGGACGAAGAGCGTAAAGGGAGAAGGAGACAGGGTAGAAAGAAAGTATTATACGAGAGGGAGTTGGCGAAAGAGGGGGGTAGAAACAGGGATGGAAGAAAAGGGGTCTGAAGGGGGTCGTAGCTACCAACACCGTCACCGCATCTCCCGCGCGTCCTAATTAGAGAAATTTAAATTCATAGCCACCCCATGCCGCTCAACTTACCCCTGGCTCTCCCTCCCCTCCCTCCGCCGTCCGCTTTTCGTCCGCGCTTTCACCTTCTCTCCTCTCTCTCTCTCTCTCTGCCTCCATCTTTCTCCACTTTTCACCTCTCTCTCCCTCCCTTTCCTCCACCCTTCCATTCTTTCTCCCCGACGACCGTCTTTCCGGCTTTTATCCCGCGTCCAAGCCCGAAGCGCGACGCACATTCCTTAACTAAAGCAATTACGAATCGCCTCCCTCGTGACTCGGCCGACTTACGCCAAAAGATAACGTCATTTTCCATCAGCCTTCTTTAGCAGCCCGCTTATATATATATATATATCCTTCTTAGAGAAATCTTTCACGATCCAAGACCACGAACTTTCTCCTCGTTAGAAAATGATTAATCGCGCGTGATACGTACGAGTGACGAATCCATTCGAGGGAAAAATTTTTCATAGTCACTCTCGAGATATGTTTTGGAAATTTTCGATTCAACGAGGTAATCTCGAGAATAAATCTCTTGCAAGAGTCTATTCGAAATCTTTGATAATTATCCTCTCGAGAGTAGATATCTTTTGGGAATTAATCCAGTTCGAGAGTAATTTTCGATCCAGCGCTGTCTCGGGAATAGATATCTTTTGCAATAATCCATTCGAGGGCAAAATCTTGGATAGACACTCTCGAGAATGAATATTTTTTGTTCGAGAATAATTTTCGACTGTATACGCTGTATAAAATTCAGTAGTTAGAGAATAGACATCTCTTGCAAGAATCATTGATAGTCACTCTCGAGAATAAATATCTTTTGGAATTGTTCGAGATCGATAATTTTCGATCGAGCTCAATTGATCCGTCAGAGGAAAATAACTCACCAGTTACTGTTTCGTCCTCGAATATGAGAGGGTTGAAGGAACGAATGGTGGATCGTTGGGAAACGCTCGGACTATGATGGACGATAAGATACGTGTATATACGTGCACGAGGAAAGAAACGTTTAAGTTGGTTTAAGCAATAATTCAGACAGCTCCTGACTCTACTTACCATTACATTTTCCTTGCTCTTCCACGCGAAGGCGAATTTTACTCTTTATAGCCCGGCCGTCACAAGTTGCGGACAAGATAAATAGCGAGGAAGACAAATAGTACAAGTTTTAAAATCAAATACATATTTCATCGTATGTGAAATCCGCTTCAAAACCCGAACCCGCGAATACGTTCAATTTAAATTTTATTCTTTGTATACTTTCGATCAAATTACTCAATCCGACTCTTTCCACTCCAACTCGAACGAACTCCCTTTATTACCCAACATTTCTATATCGATGTTATCGCCATTTCCACCACGAAATCATTCGTATGTTTACATTTATATATATTTTATATATATATTTATCCGCGTGCACGGATATCCGTGGGCAGCCTGGCAAAAGCCTGGCCGCCGAAGTAACCCAAGTAAGAGGTGGCTCGCATTCGCCGTAGTTGACACCACCTGACTCAGATTTGTTGCTTCTCACGTTCTAACCGAAATTTATTTGATGCCGGCTCGCGTGGTGGGTTAATTAACGCTTGCCGGAGAGAGAGAGAGAGATAGAGGGATGGACGAAACCGCGGATGAGAAGGGGAGGGACGATGGAAGGGGGAAACGAGAAGGAAATGGCCAAGCCAGCTTCGAGATTGGACCGACGAGGAGAAAGTAGAGAACTGTTCCTCGGGCAAAGAATTAGAGGCGAAATTTCCTTCCGACTATCAGCTGACTAAATCAGTGGTACGAGTGTACGTGCGATCAGCCATTATGCGCATTTATGGATATTCTCCACGAATTGAACGTATCACTTTGATCGGTTTAAATAATTCTTAATAATCACGATCCAATTAGGTTTCGATCGTGTGGATTCGAATCGTATCGATCGTGAAACGTGACGAGGGGATGACGAAAGATCGGGGTGAAAAACATCTGGATATAAATTAAAGGGATCCTCTTTCGTCGTTATCCGTCTGGATGACCGACCCGGCTGAGTCGTAAGGGTAAGTAAGGAATTTTCAGGGAGTTTCGAGCGACCATTAGCGAGCCGAACTCGACGATTCGAAGAAAGTTGCCGCGGTGCATATATTAAGCCGTGGTCGGCTGTGTGCGTGTACGAATTCTTAATTCTTTCTTTGTTATCTCTTTCCACTAATTCACGAGAATCATGGCGAGGGAGGGATGGAGAGGGGAAAAAAGAAGAAGGCTTAAAGCCAACGTTCTTCCATCGTCTTCTTTGTCTCCAAAGATTAAAGGCTTAAAACACGGTTCGCACCCGTATTTCGTTCCGAGCACGCAATTCGACGAGTTCGAGCGCGATATTTTCCACGAATAAATCATTCCAGGAAAATCGAGTTTTCGAACTTTTGAAGATTTTTTTTCGATTAAAATTTCAAAAGAATTATCGCCCCAGACTAATCGACCGTTTGAAAAGTGTGGGAACAAGGGGCGGGAAGAGCAAAGAACGGCGTTAATAAACGGCGTTATTCGCGAGAGCAGCGAATAATCGAGCGATAAATTTAGAGTTCCCCGTATATTAATTAGAAAATCGTGAAAATTGGTATTGGGGATATGGATATCGTAGGTATCGCCGATTTCGTATCCAATTAAAGACTAAACTACAACCGAATTCATAAAAATGCGGTAATTAAAAGTATTGATTATCGAAGGGGTGACCGATGCGAGCAAGCTCTCGCTACTCTCGGGGAGAGGGAACAGGTTGCCCCGTACACCTGTTCATTAGGTAATGAACTTATTAAATCAGAGTGGCGCGGCGCCGTAAAAAAAAAAAAAAGAAGAAGAAGAAAAAAAAAAGATCCTATCCTCGCGACCTTCGATCCGAGCCTCTCGCCTCCTCTTCCGTCATTTCTTCAATTACCGCGGCGAAAGGAATTAAACGTTATTGGATACGGTGAATAGTTTATCGCCCGCGGATAATAAATTTGTCCAGCGCGACTTGTATCGAAATACCGAATAACCGCGTATATAAAATGAGAAAACGTGTTTGTACAGTGTTTGTATTTCTAAAAAAAAAGAGAAATACCAGTTTTTGCAAAAGGATTAGAAAAATTCCGAAAGAATTTTAAGCATAGAAGAGGAGAAAGCTACGGCTACCGATCCTCTTCCCACCTCGTAAAACTAAATCATTCTGAACTTACGCCCGAGCTTACTCGGCTCGGACCCTCGTCGTATTATCACGTCTCCCTTAACCGGTATCTCGGTCGAGAAGGACGGTATGGGACAAGTTTTCAGAAGAGCTAACTGAAACGCTCGAAACCGTTTCAGCGGAGGGTCCCTGCCACCCTCGACGCCGTATAACCCGCATAACCGAATTAACACACCGGTGGAAACCTTGGCGCAGCTTTAGCCTCGCTATACAGTTTAATCCTTGGTTCCTGCGCCGCTTCGTCCACGGCTGCGATGCTGGTCCTTTGCAGCGGCTCGGATCGCCGAAACTGTGACGTGAAAATTTAAGAACCCGCCCGCATTAAAATCACCGCCTCGCCGAGACCTCCCCCCTTGCATCCTCCGCGACGAAGGGAAGGCCGAGAGGGAGAGTGTATAAAGGGTGTCGCAAAGTGACTCGAATTGCCGCGCAACCGACTTTACGAGACTTTAGCTATTGCTAATATCAGAAACGTAAGGGTCGCTCCTCTCGCCCCCTCTCTCTTGCTCGAGTCGATAGGATCTAGCGATGGGATCGAGTTCGATGCGAGCGTCGAATAAAATCGATCAAATCCAATTTTCTCTTCGTCTCGTACAATTCGTGCAAATATCGAATTATTCTTTCCAACATTCGGATCGTCGAGTGGAAAAATAAGATATCATCGTGGTTTTGTTGACTTTTTTCTTCCTTCTTCTTGTTATTGTGTAAAATTGAGGTACTCTGTATTCGTATTCGAGTTCTTTCGAGTTAAAGTAATCGGACAAGTTGTTTCGTCAGGATTATGATCGATAATAAAATTTCAAACTTTTGGATGATTTGCAGTTTCGATGCTACGCTTAATTCCATCGCTAGGGAATCGCTACCCTTCTCTTCCATTCCCCCACTGGAGGGGAAGGGAACTCGAACATCTCTGGGAGAATCTCTCCGCGACATTTTTAGTGGCCATCAAAAACCAACGGTGGCTTAATTATGAGAGCGGAAGCGGAAATTCTCGTGCACCCTTGTCACCAGGTCCTGGCCGCACACGAAGACACTAGACTCGCCCATTTCGGTGCGCTTGCGAGGTTCATCGTCGTTTCGCCGGCGATTCTCGATGATGGTCCTCTCGAAACTCTGCCGTACCAACGCCTCGAGGAATCTTTTGTCAGTGTTTTCTCTGCTCTTCTCCCCCGAAATGGAGGGAGAGAAAAAGAGGACGGCGTAACAAACAATAGGATCTTTTTCGTAACACGGAATAACCGTGGAAAGACACCGTGACGTCGCAACTTTTGTTTCCGCGTGGTGGGAACAGATGAATCGTGAAATTTCAACGTCTCGTTAAAATTGTGGATGAAACGATGGATTAAACGATGTGCGATCGAAATTTTTTACCAACGACTTCTAAGATTTCTTCTTTAAAAAAAAACGGTTTTTAAAAAACGACGTATCCCGTCTTGAATGATAAACAACTCTAAATATTCTCTTAATCCCAAGTTTTTGCAGGCGGAGATTAGGAAAAGATAAAAATTTGTATGAAAAGGTAGAGTGATTAAAGTAATCTACGAGGTGGAGCTTTAAAATACCGTGTTCTTTCAACGTCGTTTGCATTCGTTTGCTTCTGAAAGAGAAATGCAGAAATTATAAAACATTTCCATACTTCAGCTTCAACTATGAGCCTCGAGAGATATATTTTGTTCGAGAAGATTCTCCCAACTTTTCCCAATGGTCATTAGACGTGAAAAGTTAGAGCGACGAGGCAAGGATCGTCTGGAATACATTACGAATTATTATAATAAGTTTTGCAGATAGAAATATCTCTAACTCTTCTAACTCTCGTGTACAAAACTGCACACGTTATATCTCAATTTACTCGCAGTCGAAGAAAGTGAAAACGGATAATCCATACACATGTTTAATCAGCAGGCTCGAATTTACACGCGATATCGGGTGTCTGAAATTGGTATCGAATGTCTGAAAGACGCGAGTGAAAGTTTCAAAGATCGCAATCCCCCATTTTTCCAACCTTTCCAATCCTTGTGCGTTGTGTTCCTCTCGAATCCATCGATTCGACCCATAAACATCGGTGATCGATAACTCGATTGCCAACTACTCGCCAACGCGTTTGTCTCGTACATTTGTCCAAGAGTCGGAGCGAGAGTACCCTTGTACAACAGGTTGGGCGCACAAGCCCGCCGCTCCACGAGCATTGCAACGAGGACGTTTCTTACTTTTCTTACCGTTTCTCGATTGTGCGCTACTACTCCTTCGCGAGCACCGTGAATATATATATATAATTCGTATCTAAAATCTTCGCCGTTCTTGTACGCGCCGTTCCAAGTTGGCCAAGTGACGGCAGTTTGGCAAACGACAGAAACTTTATCGACTTTTTCGCCTCATCGTGAGAGAAGGAAACGCGGGAAAATTTCAACTTTCACGAATCGCGATAAAAGGAGGAGGGGGGGCGGGGGGCAACGAGGGTGGAAGGAAGGAAGGAAGGAAGGAAGGAAGGAAGGAAGAAAGGAAGGAAGGTGCGAAGGGTGAAAAACATGGGCGCGCGTGCATATTGCGGAGAAAATAGCTTAGTTTCGCCGTGGGACCGAAATTAGATTTCGTTCGAGAACACGTTCCAAATGTTCGCTCTCCGACCTTCTTTCCTTTATCTGTCGCGCGCCACCTCCCTCCACAAATCCTCTCCTTCATCTTCTTCCTTCACCTGCTGCCATTCTCCTTCCATTCCATACACACACACACACACATCTCTCTCCTCTCCTTTCCCACCTTTTCTTCCAATTCGTTCTCCTCCTCGTGCCGGGATTCCCGTTTCCCCCGGGACACTCGACGACGTCGCGACGCTCCTCCACATTCCGCGGTACTATGCATATTTCACCGATTTTTATGGAATTCCTTCTCTAGACCCCTCCCCCCTTCCCATTTCTCGCGCTCCTCCTCTCCCGCTCGACCATCTCTCCCTCGTCTCTCCCTGTCTCTCCCTCGTCTCTCCCCGTCTCTCCCTCGTCTCTCCCCGTCTCTCCCTCGTCTCTCGTTGTTACGCTTAGGCGTGTATACCTAGGCGTCGTAGTCGTCGTCGTAGCCGTCCTTCTCGTCCCCCCCCTGGGAGCTGGATTTTCTACGGAGATTTTCCGATTAACCCCGTTGAACTGTCGATCGATCAAGCGGAACAATATTCCGGCCGACGTCTATGAATTCCCCGCGAAATCTTCCGCGGGAATTGTACACCGTTTGCCTCGGCCGAAGGGGAAAGGGGTGGCTAAATAGGGCGGAAATGGGGCGATAGACTTTGCTCGAGTTCGGATTCTTACGTTTTCTTACGAGTTGTGGGGGAAGGAATCAATTAAAAGGGATCCACGTTTGAAAGATATTCGCACGGTGGTATTTTGATATGCGTAGAAGACGATTTATTGCGAAGTTAATTGTTTCTATTTTTTTTTTTTCTTATATGAAAGAATCGCAATGTACGGCAAAGAGAAATATGTATCTTGACAATAGAAATTCGTATTTATAATTTAACAACGGGGATTTTTCTATTTGAACTATCATGGAGTAAATAGAAAATGGGAAGAGCGAAAAGTTATAGTTGGATATTCGTGACTAGAATACGGCGATGTATTATCGTCGGCGGGTGTCACTTGTGACGGGTTATCCGGCAATAAATTAATTATGCAAATGAACAGTGTATCGCTAATTCGATACCAACTTAATGAGAAATTGTATACGTGTCAATTTAAAGTTGTCACATCCTTAAATTCCTAATATTTCTCAATTATGCGGGTAATTGCAATATCATCTGGCAAGTGACATTTACAGCTTCCATCAGGTTTATAGCCTTCTAATAGAGATTCAGTAACGCGAAACGATCACATTAATGGCTATCTAAATCACGCGTTGCGCATAACAGTCATATGCAAATTGACGCATAATGCGCGTCGCGTCACGCGATTACGTTTAGAAATAATGCATCTCGTTTCTCGTTGTGCGTACGGACGGACGGTTGTACGAGAATTACGCGCATCGTTCTCCTTTCGTTTGAAAAATTTTCTTGAGAAAGGTCAAGTATTCTGTTTTCAGTAAACGTTCCTTCCTTTACCTTTCTCCACTTACCGTTGGAACGAGCTGCATTCTCCTCCCAGTGATACAATAGCACGCTTTCATCCCGAAAGTTCAAAAGTTGCTTCTCAAAGTTTAAAATTCAACGCGAAAGAATAAGGGAATATGAATAAAATGGAGGGAAATAAAATTTTAATGTTTTATCGTCTATCGATGTTAACAGTCTCGCGTTTTCGATCATCCTTTTGGAAACATGGCGCATATGTACTTAGATAAGTAGTTCTTTCAACGTACGAAGTACAAACGGTTCATTATCAGACATTCCGTTACTATTAAATAGCCCCTTTCATGCCACCGTCTTGGAAGGTAATAGAAACGAATCACTCACGAACGAGAAGTCGAGATAAAAGGAGCTTCACGGACGAAACGTTCAAAGTGTCTTAAAAGACGTCACAGACGTGCGCGTGATCCTATGGGAAGACTTTCTTGCACTAAAATGAAATATTCAGACCGATTCTATTCCGGATGACTGAACTATTGTCTCTTTCAATACGAAAGAAACGACCGAATCGCTAATACCACCAAGTGTCGAAGAATAATGGAAGAGGGCGTCTAATTTCACAACTGAAACGAAAACTTTTTATTTGAGCAGTGAGAAAAATATCTTAAAAACTCGACTAAATTCTATTGAAATTAAGAAAAAACTTCGAAAACAATGACTTTCAACTGTCAACCGAATCAGAGATCGTTAGAACCGCGTTAAATCTCTCTCTTTGAAACTTTCCGATTGCCAAGATATCGTCGTGCAAAGAAAAGCGTAATTTTTCGATCGTTCATTATTTCATCTTATTCGAATCTCTCGCAAACTCGACAAACATTTCTAGGGAAAGATCCGAATCACGAGTCCATTCATAACTCTTGCACACCGTCTTAAATATATGAACACTTTGGATCCTCGTATCTCGAGAACCGGTCGAGATGAACCAAAAATGAAATTCGATGGTACAATTTCCTCTGCCTATTCCGAACACCATTTCGACAAAATCCTAACTTTCCTTCGTTTTTTAGCGTAACGTAGAGACGCGCACACACGAATTCGCTTAATTTCACGACACGAGTATACGACGGATGCGGAAGACAGACATCCGGGGATACGTCGAGAAAATCGTCGAAACAGTTCCACCAGGAGGGATCCCGTGGGGCTATTTTATTTTCTTAGATTTTTACTTTTAGCGACTATTCGCCGTAGCGAAAGAAAGAGAATTTCGCCTCGGGCTGCGCTAAGCATACCGACCAACGATACGCCCGAGACACTCTCTCCCTTCCCTCTCTCTCTCTCTCTCTCTCTCTCTCCTATATTCCCGTATATAGCACCCGGGAGGCAGCCGACGTACCTCTCGAGATCAGTATGACTGTCGGTGTGTACAGATACCGAGCCGCTATGGAAATAAAGCACTTCTCAGCTCCGCGGGAAATGCATACGTTCCCCCCGGCTACCCGTGAAAACCCTCCTTCGAGATCTCCTCGGCGATCCTCCCTTCTCTCGTCGACCAACACCCTCTCGCACCCACGACTCGCTCGATTAAAGGTGGAGAAGGAAGTCGTCAACGGAAGGCTAACGAAATTCGGTCGGCATCGCCAGCCGACCGAGAAAATTTCCACTTATTCCGTCCTATCTCTTCCTCCTCGACTTGTCCGTTTTCAACGTGCAAACGAACATTGAAAATTCCGTGTCTTTCGTGATTTCGCGGGGGAATCTTTGGGGGAGAGGGTGGTTGGTGAATTCCTGGATGCATCCTGTTGCGTAACGAAGCGACAGGAAAGGAGGGAGGAATATCGGGAGGGAGAGATGGTAATGCGGACAGATTAAGAGTCGTGCAATCGTAATTTGCCGGGACAGGAGTGGATTTACCTTGCAAATGGAACGAGAGATGATTCGGGAATTTTGCAACCAGCGAGTTTATTGCGTTTGGGCAAGAATTGGAAGAGGAGTGGGGAGGTTCAGTGTCTGTTTGTGCAACGTTTGTAGCGAACTATCGATCATCGAACAATTAACCGGGAGAGGAAATCTTTCGTATGAACGTGGATATATGTTCTTGCGAGTTTCGATTTCGACGAAGGAAGCGATCTCGTGATCGCATTGTCTGCCACGGGAAGGAATAATAAATGCGAAAAAAGAAGGATGAACTCTGCTCAACCTATATTTTGAAGTCGTATATCCTTCACGACTTCACGACTGATAGGTTCTTTTCTTTTGAAAAGTGAACACGAATTTAGAATAAAATTATTTCTGTACGAGAGTTTCAAAAATTCAGATCTGGAAACGAGAATCTTGAAAACGAGCCTGAAAATGGACCGAAATCCATGTTAAACAAAGATGAATGGAAAGTCAGAGAGCAGAGTAAGACGTATCTCGAATGACAGTTTTCGGGCATGGCAATGGGTTAGGTGAAAGAGTTGGAAAAGGAAGATGAAAAGTTTGGAAGTTTAATTTTTGAATAGAATTGTGAATCCGTGATGAGGAATGGATATGATTGGATGCCAATGAAAATCCTAAACGAATGCCAAAACCATCGTTAAGACCGAGAAAAAGTTATGGTGACTGCACGGTGTACACTGTAAAGGGAATAATTCTTTTTTGAAACGAGAAGATACCACAACAGCAGCATCCTGCTGCCAAGAAATTGATTAAGAAACGACCAGCATTAAGTCAATTCTTCCGCATCAACAATCGTACTCACCAGATATTTCGCCAATCACTCCATTTACAGCTGTTTTCTAAAAAATAAAATAAATTAAACGCTCGAGAAGCTGTGATCGCAACGTTCGAAGAATTTCTTCGCGCTAAAACCATCAAGTTTTATAAAAAATGGAATGTATCGATTGGAATCTCGGTTGAGAAAACGATCATTAAATCCAATGGCTGGTATTTTGAATAAAGATTATATCTTCGAAAGTATTTCTCTTTCGAAGATCAACAACAAAAACTACAATTTCGTATGGCACTGGATAATAATAAAACTACGAGGCGATTTCATTTACATATCCCAATTCCAATTAAGAAACACAATTTCTCTTTTTACTTTTCTACAACAGAATTTTCTTCAGAATGAAATTTCGAGCAATAAAATTTCGATAAATATATCCAGAGAGGGAGTGAATTTTACTTATCATTAATCGTAGTAAATAAATGAAGGAAGACGATCATCTCGAACGATGATCCCGTCGTCAGAGCTTGCTTTCCCGATGCTCCGCCTCGTTCGAGGCAGTTACCGTGGAACGTGGCCCGGCAACAGATCCGAAAGGTGAATCTCGGTCGCTGAAAGTCAGGATTACATCGAGCGGAATGAGCAACGTGAAGGGGAAACAGCGGCGATCGAGATAAACGGAGGATTCTATCGGGTGTCCGTGCATAAAGTGGCGCTCGAGTCTCTAAACTTTTAACGCGTTCGACAACCGCGCTTTCTTTTTTTTCCTCCGTCGGTTTCCTCCTCTCTTTCAACCAGTTTCGTTCATCAATAACGGACGATTCCTCGTTTCGATACGTTCGTACGATAATCGTTTCTCGGTATTTTCCCCTATTTTCGAATCTCGAATGGCTGTGATCGGGGTGCATACGCGGTGCTCGTCGAGAGAAGCGAGAGAAAGGATGGATAAAGGATGGAAGGATGGATAAAGTAGACGGTCTGTTTACAAATAGTAGATCGTATATTTACATTACTTAGCGCAAACATATAAAAAAAAAGTGCAGTCGTACACGCATTATGCTCAACGAATAATAACATAAATCGATCGTTCACCATATGCACGAGACGTACACGTAAAATAATAAATTAATCCGTTTAAAAAAAAAAAAAAAGAAGAAGAAGAAGATGAAGGAGAAGAAGGAAGGAAGGAAGGAAGGAGAGAGGGATGAAAGAGGAGAAAGAGGGAGTGGATAGAGGGGGGTGTGCGAGTTGACGTGTTTTATGGCTTGGCAGCATCGTCACTGCGTATTTCTTAACAATGAGCATCTCTCTTAAGCTTATATACGCTCTACTTATTTTACGTATCTGCAATACACCAAGTTATGCATAACCATTTGCCAGGCTAGCTGCGCTATAAAAGTGGAAGAGGGGTTCAAGATTACTCCGAAATACGGAATACCTATACGTATACACGCAGCCGGGTTTTAAACTCGCGTCGATGAGCGCACATGCGAACGTTTTATTATATCTATATGTATATATATATATATATATATATATATCTCTGACCAGTTATTACATTTCTGTGCGCGTGCAACTGCTTATCAACGTGTCGGTCGGCTGGATTTTACTCTCTTCGTATCTTTGGATACTACTACATTATACGCCGTTTATCTCGCCGTTTTAAAGATTGTGGAAAGTCTTTTCGTATTTTGGACCCAATTTAAATTAAAAAAAAACCAATCGATCGAGCGTTAAATATTTTTTCTTCCCGCGTTCATTTTCGCGCGACACAGGAACGAAAACACTTTCCAACTATACTATATACTATAACGTTAAACGAGGATTGTTTCGTGGGTAAAAAAAACGAATTCTAAGGTGAAAGGTTCTACTTAAGAGCGTAACTGAACTGTTTCTATCAAAAGAATTAACGATATCTCGCTCTAAAAGATATAACTCATAACACGGTAAGCCGAGTAACGATGTCTCTACTTTTACTCGCCGGTTACCACGCCTCGAGGCTTTCTAGAAAAGGAAAGGAAAGGAAGGGAGGAAGGGGGGCGGGGGGGAAAGGAGAAAAACTCATCATCCCCCGGCGTGTCTCATCGTGAAACAACGGACTAGATATACGCGTGTCTCCCTGTGTCATTGTCGCAAAGGTATGCAAAACCTGTGTGCATCGGCCGGAGAGCGGAGTGTGCGCGTTTCACTCGCGAAACGAGATCCCCGCGAAAGGTGGGCATCGTTATCGCGAAGCTGGTTCGACCAGCGAGCGCTTCTCTCTGAACTTTCACCTCGATGAAGATTAAAGACGTGGAAGAAGAGCGCGCTGCTCTCGACGATGAAACTTTCCTCGATCTTTTTCTTTTCTTCTTGTTCCTCGAACGGCCGAACACGATCAGTGAAGAAACCAAAAAAGATTGTTGCGAAACGGGCCGTGTCGTTTGTCGCCGATGAGTTCGTCATGGGAGATTCGAAGATTCGTGGAATCGGTCGATTGCCGGTCGACCTCGAAATCGACCCGATGCCGTACGATATCTTTGCTCGCGCGAGAAAGAGTTTTCGTCGTGGAACGCTTCCTTCGAATCGAAACGAGCGGAGGAGTTTTCTTGGCCCTCGTCTGGTCGCGATTAAACTCGAAGCTCGATAAAATCTGCCTTCTTTTTTTCCGCGCGAACAGAGGGAAAGGACAATTGGCAAACGTTCTCGTCCGAGTTGGCCGAAGAATTCGTTTCTTTTTTTCTTCTTCTTCTTTTTTTTTTTTTTTTTGACACGAGCGTATCAAATAATTCGAACGAACTTTCGTTCCGACAACTCCTCCTCTCGAATCGTGATTACGTTCCTCCCCCGTGACGCGATACGAATCTCAAACTTGATGGAACGAAATGGCGCGTAAATTAGCAACCGACGATATCTACCGCGATAAACGAGAAAGATTTACGAAGACTGGTCGCTTCTCTTCGCCACCGATCTTATCTCCTTCCTCGTCGAGTCGCCGTACCGATTGTCGAAGAAGAGAGCAACAGCCTCGTTTCCCGCGGATTCTCGTTCCACCGCGAGTTTCGAGTCTTTCCCAACCTCCTCGTCCTTGCTCGTCCCCCCTCGCGCCTCGTTGTACACCCGTTGCAACTGCTGCGCCTCGGGCCGACCTTGCACCTCCACCACCCGACCTTGGTCGGGCTGCTCGATAGCCGCGAGGATGTCCTGGAGAAGGCCGTTGGACAACACCTGATCGTGCCTTATACTCCCGTCCGAGTTCTCGGCCCCGAATCCCCCGTCCGCCGCTTGTATCTGCAACGTGTACGTCCCCTTCGAGCCCTGCACCTCGAAACCGTCCCCTCCGTTCACCGCGAGACCCTTGGCCGCGAGGGAGAGAGCCTCGCTCCCCTCCTGGGTGTTGAGAAACTGGTCCACCGATTCCTCCGCTCTGGTCCCGCCTGTGACGCTGGCCAGAGACGACGACGACGACGACGACGAGGAGGAGGAGGAAGAAGAGGAAGAGGAGGAGGATGGATCGTGGGGCGCGGAGAGGACCGAGTCGGCGAGCTCGACGACCGAGTGGCTGCTGGACAACGCGTTGTCAGCGGCGTTGTTGTAGGTCGCGATCGGGGCCCCGTAACTGTCCTTGAGATCGACGCTGCTCGGTTGCTGGTAATCGCGCAGGGCGAGGCGATGGCCGGTGGGCGATGATCGGGGAGGAGGGAGATGATCGAGCAGGGGGAGGGCGAAGGCCTGGTCGAGCGGCGTCGCCCCGCTCTCGACCTGGAAACCGCAATCGTGGCCACCACCTGTCGACAACGACGGTAAATTGACTAGCGGGGTGCCGTACGTGGTCGTGACGGCCACGTTGCCCACGGCGTCGTACAAATTGTTCCCGAACCCGGTCGAGGTGGAGACGAAGGAGGTGGCGGGGCCGAAGTTGGGCGCCCCGTACGTCAACACCGGGGACGGGGTGTTGAAGCCGCCGAACGAGAGCGGGGTCCCGTATCGGGCGTTCGGGGCTGCGGCTATCGGCGGCGGGTCGAGGGCGGTATTTTTGAAAGCGAGGGGGGCGTGAAGGGAGGGCAGCTGTTGCCCGTCGACGCCGAACGAGGACGAGGACGACGGGAGGAGGAGGGGAGATTTGACCGAATCGACCGAATGCCTGGATGGCTGGGGAAAGTATCGGTTCAGCAATCCGATCGGCGGCTCGAACTCTCTGAACTTGACGGGTTCCCGGTTCCTGGGCGGGATCAGGGAGGCTGAGGGTGAGAGGGGGTGCCTGAGGGGTCGGTGGTGGTGCTTGTGTAGGGGGGGAGGGGAGGCGTGGAGGGCGAAGGAGGAGAAGGAGGAGGGGTAGGGTCCGTTGGGCGAGTAGGAGGAGGGTGGAGGTGAACCGTAGGAGTCGAAGACGGGGGGCGGTGGCAACGGTATCCCGGACTCGATGGAGTTGGGCTTGAACGGGGCTAGGTGGGGGAGCGGTGGCGGAGGGCCGTAGTTAATGGACGTAGGTGGCGCGTTGACCACCGACAGCTGGACCGACAAATCGTTGTTGTGGAACGCGCGAGGAGCGTCTGCCTCCGTTCCAGGAAGTTTCAGAAGGGGGCCGGCGAGGGGGTCGGAGGGGAGGACGATGGGCGAGGGAACGGTGGGCAACAATTCGAATCCGACGATGGAGAGCGACGGCGGGTGGTGGTCCGCGTTCGTGGCCGCCTCGTACCGCAAATTCACCTGACCTTGTTGCGCGGCGTTGTTCCGACGATCCTCGTGGGGCGGCCTCTCGTTGTGGAACGGCTCGTACTCGGGCAACGGCGGCGGTGGCAAACCTTTGCTGCTGCTCGACCCGGACTTCACCGAGCTCTTCAAGTCTTGAGCCTCCGGGCTGTGGATCGGCACGCCGTAGGAGTCGCTCGGCACGCTCTGCGTGCCCTCCGCGATCCCGTTGCCCGTTCCCGACTGTTGAACGCGCGACGATCCCTCCAACTCGTTGTTGTTGTCGTGCTCGTCGATCGTCGAGGCGCCCCCCTGTTGCCTCGACGACGATCCCGCGATCGGTTGCCACCCGTCGTACTTGATGTCGGGGGGTGTCGGCGGTGCCGGGACGCCGGGCGGGGGGACGACCGGTGGCGGGGGCGGTTGTCCGTGGCTCGGTTGGGAAACGAACTGGACGGCCACCTTTTGGGGGAGCACCTCGTACGTGGTGTCGAACGACAGGGGGATGACGGGGGGGGGCCCGTAGTGTTGCGTGTTGAGTTTGAAGGGCGGGCCGTAGTGGGGTTTCGGCGGCCTGAGCGAGGAGGGGAAGGAGGAATAGGGAGGGCCGTAGTGTTGCTTGGGTGGGCCGTGGTGGTGGAGTTTGAGCGAGGCGTAGGCGAGCTTGGCGGGGAAAGGGGAGAGGGGAGGGGCGAAAGTTTGTTTCAACGGCTTGACGTTTCGCGGGGGTGGGCCGTAGGAGGGCAAGGGCCCGTTCCACACAGGCGGTGGAACGTCGGGCGGAGGTGGAGGGTACACGGGCGTTGGCCCGTGATCGCCGACCAACTCCGGCGGCCCGTACACCGGCGCTGGCCCTTTCGAGCTCGATCCGAGCGGAGGCCCGTACGAATCGTCCGGTGGTGGGCCGTACGAGTTGCTTATCCTCTCGTCGGCCTTGATCTCGTTCCGTTTCTCTTCCTCCCGGTTGTTGGCCACCGTCTGGGACTGCGCTTTGTTCACCACCGCGCGAGCTTGGTGATGCCCGATCAACGACACCACGCAGAGCAGGGAAATTGCCGTCTGGAAATGAAAATCAACGAGAAACCTTTATCGAATTTCCAAGATTCGTTGAGTTTTTTTTCTTTTTCTTTTTTTCTTTAAATCAAATTATGAATCAGTCGAGCACGGTTGACGATCGACCCAACCGATAGAGTGTAACGTAATCGATGAGAATGAGAAAATATATATATATATATATATATTTTCGTCTTTGCAATTTTATTAAAAAAAAAAAAAAAAATCTTTCTTTAAAAGCGAATATAAAGTTGGAGGAATTTCTTCCTCCAGAGTTTTGAGAAATTGGTTCCAATGTGTGACCGGTGTAACGCCTTCTTCTGTTCTAATTAATTGGTTGGAAACATAAGTGTTGCTTGCCTGGTATCGCGGTACACGTTTTACTCGTGCCAACACACATTGTCTAGGGTTCGGAATTGAAGGCCGTGTGAGAGACTTTAAGCTAGTTTACAACCTCGGTTGGCGCAACGCGAGCCACTCATCCCGACGTATGTATGTACGTACGTATGTACGCGAGTATTATGCATTCACTCCCTCCAAGTATTAAACTGCGCGCGCCCGTGATAACCTCGTTAATTACAAAGATGGCGCGATGCTAAAAGAAATTACATTTTCTCTTTAATCCCCGATTGTTCCCAACTAAAATCACCGTGTTATTAAGCGTCGTTCCATTAACACATAAATCCCCTCTTACAGAAGGAAAAAAAAAAAAAAAAAAAGAAAAAATGCAATTCTTTGATCCATTTTAAACGCGTTAAACGAACTTCGTTTCATCGAAGGGTAACGAAGAGTCGACGTTGCTGCGAAAATATTTTTAGCGACGTTAATATTCGAAAGTAGATTAATCGCGTACCACGAGTACTACGTTGTACAAGCGTTGCAAGCGTTGTTGCGAGCGTTGCGAGTTTCGACGAGCGGATGAATGAAAAATTGCAGAAGATATCCTTTTCCATCGAACGTCGAGGAAATTGGCCAAATTTTTTATTACACCGAACAAAAAAATAACTGGAAGCGATTTTACCTTCTCCCCTTTTTTTTTTTTTTTTCCTTTTTCTACGATACGAACAGCCATTCTCCACCCAACAACCAGTTTGTTTTCCATAAAAGATATCAGATACGGGGAGGGGGAAAAGAAGCGGTGCGCAAGTTTGAAGCAGTAAATGTCATCGAGAAACCATTCTTGGAAAAGTCTTAAGTGGCACGATGACCGAGATGCAAGGTTAACATAATATGCCGCACTTTCTCCCAAGTGCATCGAGAAGGAGCGCAAAGAAGAGTATACGAGTATATATCTTATATTTACTCTCGTGTATTTCTAATCAATCTTCTTCCAGATCTTAGAATCGTGCATCGTCGTTGATTCGTGTTTGCAATCGTTCGCGATCGTTCGTTTCTTTTCACATTTTTCGTTCCACGTGATCGTTTTAAGAGTTTCAAGATAAAATCCATAAAACGTTCAACAATTTTATAAAAAAAAAAATTTAAATGTCACGCGAATTTCAGTATTTTTTTTTCTTTCTTTTTTTTTTTTTTTTTTTTTACAAATTTATCCATCTACCCCGCACAACAAGTCGCGCGAAAATACCGTAACGTATAGATGAAATCTATGTAAATACGTATCCATCCTCGTTCGCTTTATCTTCGTAAATGTAAAATATCTTTCTTCCGTGTCGCACAATTTTATGAATGTTTAATCGAAATACTTCCTTTCCGCGACAGACAGAAACTTGTCAAAAAATTGTGCGCGGATTTATTATTTTCCCGATTAGATCCTCCGCGCGCGTGCTATATCTTTCTCCTCTTCCTTTTTTACGCGCGAATAAAAAAATCACATTTATTTGCTCCTATCCTGCGACCAACGTTGACGCGGACGAATTGGAATCGTGGCAACTTTCCTATTCTTCGTGAGAACCAGTTCCTCGTCTCGCATTCATCGAAAAAACTCACCTTCCATCAATTCCGAATGAAACGAATTCGTGCCTTGGGAAGAATTTCGTCGAATCGAAATCCGGGCCCAAGCCCCCAATTATAAGAATCGTGATTTTCTCGTGGCGTAAGAACTAAATCTCGATTGAAAAAATTCATCCCACTCGTGGTGTTTAGGTTTGGCCCGATCTTCAGTTCACGAGTTCCACTCGTGTTATTCGTGTTTGGGCCGAAATCCGGGCCGAAAGCGGTAGAACGCTTTGCAACGTAGATTGCAAGAATCGTGGTTTTTCTCGTGGCGTAAGAACTAAATCTCGATTGAAAAAATTCATTTCTACGAGTCCCACTCGTGCCATTCGTGTTTGGGCCGAAATTGTCATCGTGATAATACGGGAAGAGGTTAATCGATCCCATTCGATGAACGCGAGATTAGCGTGTCGCGCGACAGGTACGCGTGAGACAAGTAGGCCTTGTCGTCAAACGCAAATTTAGCGCGCAAAAGTGAGGAAAAAGAAGGTCGGGTAAACGTTCGCTCGCCTAACTTTCCTGCGTCAAACGCATTTCACCGCGCTCGTAAGTTTGCACCAAGCCTTCGAGATAATTAATTGCGAAAGAGGAGAGGGGAGAATTTATCCACGGGAGGAAATAATACTAGAAACGGCGCGAGATAATCGGTTCGAACGATGAGAAGTATGCGAAAGACGAGGGGAAAAAGAAAGAAAGGGAACGAGATCGAAGGAAAATTAGGATATAGACGAGGATTTGTCGACGCGAGGAGATGATTCGTTACGTGGCGCGTGGCGAAATAAAGTTCAATTAAATTTCATCTTCGGATTGAAATTTTTCGCGAGAGGGGGGAGTTTTTCAAGTTAGATTAAACAACTTGAAAGTACGCAATCACACCCGAGGTTGAGGAAAAAAAAAAAAAGAAAAAAAAAAAGAAAAAAAAAAGCTTCTGTAAACAGTTTTACCAAGTTTGATCGAAATCTAATTGGTAGATTATTCGGAAAGTTGTATCAGATTTATTAAGAAAAAGAATCTAGAATGGTTTCCGCAAACAATTTCGCAAAGTTTGATCGAAATGTAATTGCTAGGTTACTCGGCAAGTCCCGTTAGATTTATTAAAAAAAAAAAAAAAAGAGAATCTAGAATCGTTTGCGCGAACGGTCTAAATTTGTTGGACCCTAATTGGACAAATTTGATGAACGAAAGACTCGTAATAAATCTGAACGTGCTCGCCATTTTAAAGAAATAGAAAGAAAAAAATGCAATTAATACGCGCTAATTATTATCTTAACAGTAAAAAAATTACTCGAATATAACTGCAACAGTTTCGAATAATTATTATTATTATTATTATTATTATCGCTTTGCTCGAAATTATTGTTGCTCGAAATTCATTTTCTAATATTTCTCTCACTATATCCAAATATATCATCGTCCACAATATCTTCTTCCCTATCACGTAAATAATAGTTAGTTCTGAACGCGGCCTCTTTCCGCGTATCACTTTCACGCAGATAGGCAGACTTAACGAAGCGCGCAATAGTTTACACGCAGGTAGGCTGCAGTCGAGAATCGGACGATCGAGCGCATCGACGACCACGTAGGCAGACTAGGTCGAACACCCTCCTTCGTATGTGCATATACAGTCATGCATTCGAACCGCGTGGATGAACGTAACGTAACAATGGAACACGTCGCTTGTTATCGAACGACGTACGATTCACTGAAAATTTCGATCTTTATTCCATCCTTCCTTCCTTCCATCTTTCGATGTACGCGATCATCCTCGTATCATCCAACCCTACGCATATTCCCTCGCGAAATGCACTCGCGATTTTAAAAGGGAATCGAAAAATCGCTCGCGTAAAGGAAAAAGGAAAATGTAGATCATCGATTAAAGGATTGAATTGTGAAGGAATATGGGAAGATATGAAACACGGTTGCGTAAAAGTTAACGTTTAACGTTTGCGTTTCGAGCTGTTGCTTCGAGGAACACGTGGTAATCTTTTTTTTTTTTTTTTTTGTTTTTTGCGGTTGATTGCAAAAGCAGTGAGTTGACGTGGCATGTGCTAACTAAAACGTATGTGTAATGTTTACCTAACAGTTTGACCAATAATGAATTTCAACGCGGTTCCACGTATAAAAATTTGTTTTCTCGCTTCTGAAGTGACGAAATTTTTATCGCCAAGATAAAAGGAGCGTAAATATCGAAGGTTAAAGGAGATAGTAATCGGCCGTGCCGATCGAAAGACTGGAAGAATCTATAAACTTGTTCGACTTGTTAATTTTTAACGCAGCGCATTTGTTCCGTCAGACCTGTTAAAGTCTTGAAGAGTCACCGGTTTCCGCTCGGTTGATTTACACGGTTCTTTGGGAAACACGTGCATCTTTGTTAATCGTTAAGCAACAAGATATCGAACAATAGCCGAAGATGAAAGATTATTGAAATTCGCGAATACGTTTTTCTTTTTTTAACGATATATTTCTCGCGTATCAACCGTCATCGTTCAGATTCGAAAGTGCTTCGATCGCTTTTTACGCTTGTAAAATTTCTCTAATTATATTTTAATACCTCGCCATCATCCCTACGCCAACAATTATCCGCCGATTACGAACGTCAAACTGCAATCTATACTTGCTTTCTATACTTTCATACCTTAATTGAAGAGCAAAAGGCTATAATCACTTTCATCACGTTTTAGTTAGCCTCATAATGTTGATGCAACAGCGCGCCAAGGAACTGTAACATTGTGTATGGTTAATTCAATCGTTAATAGTATTTTCTTTTCCCCCCTTTTTTTTTTTTACTTTCAAGTTAAAGAAAACGATTTCGTTAATCCACGTTTCTAGAGTTTCACTTTTTGTTTGATATTTTTTTCGACCGTCTCAGTCCAAATAATAACCGATATTTTTCCTTTATGTGATATTACGAGTTGATAAAAAGTTGACGCCCTTAAAAAACCGATATTCACGAGTTTTTGAAGATTCTTGTCGAAAGAAGAAACCAATTAAGAATATTAAAAGACGGCAAGAAACCTGCAATTATTCAATCTTTGGCTCAAAAATCGTCGCTGTGCAATTATATAACAGTAATAATGAATACGCTCCTGCCATCTAGGCTACGTTTTACAATTTACGCCCCCATTTTTCACGCGGAATTTTAATTCAAACTTTAGCGCCGTTGCTATTCTTGAAACTACATTTTCTCTCTCTCTCTCTCTCTCTCTCTCTCTCTCTCTCTCTCTCTCTCTCTAGTTAAATTTTGAGCAAAATTTTCCAAAAATTTCGAAGAATATCTGAAAAAAGTAAACACTTTGTCGTTCGATCGATTAAAAGAAAAAGAAAAGAAAAGAAAAATACGCATCGAATACCTCAACTTTTCTCGATCGAAATCCAAAGCCAAATCCAAAAAAAAAAAAAAAAAAAAAAAAAGAACGACACGTCGAAATAAAAATTCGGGGGAGAAGTAGAAGAACGACAACAACTTGTCAAACGTTTTTTGCTCGCTTGCCACGACTATTCTCTTCCGCGACGAAAGTTGTTCCGCTCAGACAGCGTTTCGAATTCGTGCGCCGCGAGATCGCAGATATCCATCAAGGCTCTCTTCCTTCCTCTCTCCACCCCCCACCCCCCCTCCCTCATCTTGATCGCTTGGAACGAAGGAAGGGAAGAAACGGGAGGGAGGGAGGGAGGGAGGAGAGAGAGAGAGAGAGAGAGAGAGAGAGAGAGAAACTCGAATATTCCTTCCTCGCGTCTTCGAAGCAGTGACGAACGACACAACGGATCGTGAATGAAATGAGAAAAAAAAAAAAAAAAGAAAAATCGATCGTCATCGAGCGAGCATAGATCCACCTACCTTTCCTCGTAGCATGGTTGCATCCGTGCACTTGTGTATACGCACAAAAAAAAAAAATTCTTGCTTCCTTCGTGTTCTTCTTCTTCTTCTTCTTCTTCCTCTCCTCCTTCTCTTCCTCCTCCTCTTCTCGTCGACGACACACCGGAGGAAAAAGAAAAAGAAGGAATGAACGGGGGGAGGGGGCGGGAGGCGGGAGAAAGAAAAGAAAAAAAGGGAAAGAAAGAAAGAAAGAAAGAAAGAAAGAAAGGAGAAGGAAGATTTTTCCCTCGACGATTTTTCCTCGAACGACGTTTCAATCGAACACGGTACTCTCGTGTCGCGTGGTGCACACCATCCTGACACACTCTTCAACCTCGGCAGTCAACCTCTTTGACGGAGGAAGCCCACGACTCCGTCACTACTAACACAAAAAATGCTCGGTCTCGTATGAACACTCCGCTTATATAGACTCTGAGAGAGGGGTACCGGTCGGGAGGAATTCTCGGCTGAGCTTGTTGGGCAAATCGAGGAAACGACAAGGGGCCGAGAGAGGAGAGAGAGAAGGGGGAGAGGGAGGGAGTGAGAGCGCGAGAAGTAATGAACAGAGACGGGGGAAAGGGAGTGGGAAGGAGGGAGGGAGGGAGGGAGGAAGAGAGTTGGCGGCGATGTTCAGGAGGAGAGGACAGAGAGAGGGGGAGTCCTCACACATCGGTTAAAAATTCTCTTTGCAGAGAAAGTAGGCTAGCCCTGTCTCTCCTCCCTGGCGAGGAGGAAAGATGCGTTGGATCGGTGGCGGTTGGAACATGTAAAATTATATCGATCAACTTTCTTCGCCGCACGAACTTCTTCCTTATGGACCAACCTTGGCCGTCGAGATCGTAAGTGTAAGGAAAGTTGCCGGTTCGATGATCTAATGTTACCTGTTTCCGTATATTCCTTAATTCCTTTCAATTTTCAATAAGAGAATATTCGGATGTTTAATTTTTCCGTAAAATGTAATAAAATTCACGCGATGTAACTTTCGAAATTTGTATTGGTGTTTTCTATTACGTCTTGATAAAAGGAAAGGAAGAAAAAAAAGGAAAGGAATTAATGTTATAACTTGAAATAACTTTCTTGGAATAAAAATATTCCTGTGTTGCATTTCAACTCACGACTCACACACGTTCGAAGCGAAAGAATTTGAAAAGTTGACTTTGTGTCAACTTTTATCGAGACCGAGATATCGAAATAAAAAAAAAATATTACTCGCAAGACTTTGCGAGGAAAAATTTGTACGCATCGGTAAGAATTATCAATTATTACGATTCGAGTCGTAACTTTTTCGTATCGCATTTCTACATCGCTTTATTACATCGAATCGTGTCGTTATCGTACAAATTCACACATGTTTTATAAAAACATGTGTCGACAAATTTCGTCGATCTCTTAAAACTATAACAAATAAAACCAAGATCGTTCGATTTCTTACGATCTCTTTATCGAAAAATAAATTCTGACTAAAAACCTCGGTGTTAATTACGACGAAACGGCAACGCAATTCTCGCGCGAAGGAAGCACAATGAATTAGAAACGCGACCCGTTTCGCACGTCAAAATCGAAGTGAACACGGTGCGCGTAATTCGGTTCACCCATCTCTCGTAGCCAAAAGGCTTGCAACCTTCGATTACGAGTGAAATTCAACTGGTGTAAGAGGTTGCAGACCCGGTTACGCGTACAGACTCGCTTCCGGTTCTGTCTTGTGTACACACTTTGAATAACGTAACGCGCCTCTCTTTCCGCTTCTACTTGTGCAAACTGCGAATTGCGCGTAACGTGCAACGCAACGCGCCTTCCTTCACTTAATTAACGAAACGCGGCCTATACACGTATATTTCACAAAATTCGTACACGTTGTTCTCGACGTTGTTGCGTCGAGCGCACGTTTTCAACGCCATCCTGCGCGTCCCTGAAACAATTCGCGGATCGGTTGGTCAGATTTATCATTTTTCTCTTCCAAAATGTAACCAAATTCTCACGCTTTTGTCTTTGATAATAATAATAATAATGCATCGATACTATTCGATTTCGAGTGGCTCGGATGATCTATCCCGAAAAACTTTCGCTATAACCTACTGTTGATATTATATTCGAGATCGAAGTTTCTCCATATTCGATTAATTCTAAATTCTTATTGAAAACGCTTATTAAAAATTGATCGAATATTTCTTCTGATGTTCAAAGAAAGATGATCCAGGAATGCTTTTCGATCCCTTTCCCTCTTCTCGACGATTAAAATCGTTCATTTCTTTTTTTTAAATCAAACGCGAAAAATATATAGAAATGCGAAAAGCAGAGAATTTTTCAGCAGTAGCCCATTAAACGAGCGATCGATTCTCAGACAGAGAGGATAAAAGGTCAAAGTTGGGGGATTAATCCGTGGCTCGTCCAAAGACGCGGAGAAGAGGAGAGGCGTAGTTTCCGGCCGCGTGCATGCGAGACGAGGGCTCGCGTGTATATCTCTGCGCAGCCCCATTCACCTCCATTACGTTGACATCAATAATTCAGCGCAAAAGTGCCGCCCCTCGCGGGCCTCGCTTTGCACGCCCGTCCACCAGATGCATCCGTCGGCCTGCCTTCGCCGAAACCTCGAAAAAAAAAAGAAAAAAAAGAGCCGCGAAACAAAATTGTCTGCGCAAAAAAAAAAAAAAAAAAGGCGACGATCTTTATCGACCTTTATTTTTATCTAACCGAATACGTTTCTTCGTTTTGCGTCGTTTGACGATTCGTATTCGCGTAATTTAAGCAAATAAAAGCGAACGTATCGATCGATGACGTATTTACGACGCGAGAGAATACTTTTTTGAAAGTATTTTTGTTAAGAACTTAAGAACTTAGGCGATTGGATCGAGGAATTTTCCCGAGTGGATTTATTTAACACGTGTTTTGGAAAACGATAGTGGAAAATTAACGCGAAGATGTTTGGATAATAGAAACGAGGAGGTTAAATAAATTTTTTTTACGATTTACGCAACGAAAGTAAGCGTAAATTGATATTCGAGAACATCGAGCGGAGACGAGTCGGATAAATTTTTATTATATCGAGGTAATTTTTTCCAATTATAAATTATGCGGTATATTTAGTTTTCTCTGTTTAAATCCAATAATTATTCGTGGAAGACGGAGAATGCCACTCAAACAAGTCAGGTTTCACCACAGGTAAATATCGATATAAATAAATCGTCGTATAAATTTCAAGATCCGCGTATAATTTCCAAACCTTTCTCAACTATTTCGCGTCTAAACTACATTTAAGAAAGAAAGGAAGGAAGGAAGGAAGGAAGAGAGAATGTTCCAAAACTAAAACTAACTCGTTTATTATATTCCCTCCCCTAAATTTTAAGCGAGCGGCTTAAAATAAACACGCTTAACACACAACAGCGTGACGTGCGCAAAGTTGAATTACAAAGCGCGAGGCAAATTGGTATCTCTGTTGGCCGCAAAGAGGTAAGTGTTCCACGCGAAATGAATCACGCGAGAGAAGAGTTCGCGTTCCAAACTTTCACTGCGCCTCCTCGATCCTCTCGTACGTGTATTACATACCCGTGACCAAAAACCTGTTGGACGAAATCTACGAAAACAAGCTTTAGGATAAAAACTCGTTGGCCGAAAGATATTGGGAAACGATTCGGGGGGGGGGGGGGGAGAGGAGATAAATCGAAACCAACACTTTCTCGTGAACGAAAACTCTCGTGCCTGTAAACTCGTGTCGTTTGGCCCAGAAATTTTCGCTGAATATTCAAGAGGCCGCGTCCCTTCCCTTTCACGCTCAAGGCCCCCACGTGTGGAGAACAATCCGTCTCGCAGCCAAGGTGAAGGTAGAATCGAGTCGAGCTCCACGGTCAAGTTGAACCTCGTGTATCGAGGAGTTGAAATTTTTAGGGTCAACGTCGAGTGGAATGCGCGGCAGGTGCGGCAGCATCTCGAACTTTCTTCTTTTCTTCTCCTCCTGTTCGGCCAAAAGAAATCGTCGAACGAGAAGAAAACGTTTCTTCGGGAAAGAATTCTTATCGACGAGAGATCTAATCTGATAGATTGTTAAGAGAAGAGGGATCGAAGAGATTGGAGATGGTACGATCATGGTTGGCCCAAGGGGTAAATTTGTTAAATCAATATATAGGGGAGAGGAGGGATGGTAGCGCGGATTAATTAGGAGGAAATTATTATGATATCGGAAAATCTGGTAAACACCGAGTCATTTATCAGAGGCTGTTGCCTTGTCGCACCTGATCTCGCCGGCTAAACGAGGTAAATGTGGATGGTTGGATACACGAGAGAGCGCAGCTGCTATCCAATTCGGTTTAGTTTAGGTATCGACGAGTTAAGGACTCGAATTAACATCGTGTTCGGCTCACGTCTTGGTAAAAGTACGTGCTGACACCGACGAAACGTTGTTTCTGTTGACGCCAAATAACGTCGCGAAAAAAAAGAAAAAAAAAAAGGGAAAAGAATCTCGTTCTCCTCGGACGGATGGAAATTTTTGGACATCGAGCCCCCTGCTGAGTTGACGACGTTTCTTGTTATCGACGTGTTTCTCTTCTTCCCCCTCCCCCACTCCTTATTAATTCGAATATTCGCAAATTCGAATATCGTTTCCGTTTCCGTCGCGAGTCTTTCTTCTTCGTTCATTGCATTAACCTCTCGTTACGAGTTAAGAGATGGAGGATGGATATTTTCAGGATGAACAGTTTAGAGATACGTGGACAGTTATGAGTAGGGAAAAAAATTTGCAAGTTTTATATCTCGGCCTCGGATATCGAATTAATTAATAAAAATTATTGGAAATAATTGGCAGGGACCAGTTCCTTCCTTCGTTTTCTATGTGAAATAAAAAAAAAAAAGAGAAGAAGAAGGAAAAAAGGGAGGGGGAGGGGGGGAGGAAACACGATGAATACGTAATGGTATAAATTAACATATTCAGGAATATGCACGCACGCGTTGTTTCAACCACGTAGAGAAGGGACGTGGCTCGCGAGAGCCCGCCAGTTTTGCGACTCTCAGGAAAAAGGAAATAACGCCGGAGGTGGAGGCATTTCCCCTCCATAAATTCGTCCTCGTAAAAAAGGCGGGCAAGGAATTTTTGCAACACGGTGTTCCCGCGTATGATCGAGCGTTGTAACGAGGGCATTCGAGGGCGTCGCGACCCAACAATGCAATTCCTCGCATCAAGTGCTCGCTCGAGCCTCGTAGCTCGTTTCCGTTTACTTCGATCCCATAAATTAAACAAATATGGAAGAATCGTATACCGTACACCCACCCGTTTCGCTCAACAATTTGCACAAGGGACGCATAAGTTAGAGAGGGTGTATGTATACGAATGTTTATTGAGAAGGGCGAAATATCCTCGAGAAGAAATAAGGGAGAGGAAAAAAAAAAAAAGAAAAAGAAAGAAAAGTGGAAAATGAAAAATTCGTGTTTCGAGATGAAATTGTTCCAACTAATTTCTAATTGAACAGGAATGAATAGGAGGTTGTTCCAGAGGCGTGAAAATAAAGAGAAAGAAATGTAGAAATTAATTCTTTTCGCAACTTCTCGACTCGACGCGATTTCAATCCTCTGCAAAGCAAGGACTTAAAAAATTGCGTTCTACGTTATAGATTAACCGTAGATCCAATGGGAAATTAGGTTAATTTCGCTCGCTCAGTTGAAAAGTTTCCCTATACCGACTTTTGATTCCCTCGAAAACATTATAATTAATATAATTAACTTATTAATTCGAACGATCTCGAACGTTGGTGTATAAATATTTTCTTTCTTCACCGCGAATATTTCCCGCAAACAACTGATCGAAACTAAAAAACTTGACCCCTCGTTAACGTTTTTTTTTTTTCTTTTCTTTTCTTTCCTTCGTCGTCAACAATATATCGGGTAATGACGCGGGCGCGAAATTGGTTTGATGTCGGCCATTATCGGAGAAAGTTTACAGCGTTCGTGTTTTACCGGAGTTTATCACCCAGCTTGCCTCCTCCTCCTCCCCCACCCCCTCCTCGCCCGTCCGTCTATCATCTACTTGGTTCTACTCAGCCAGTCGCGCCGGTTAAGGTACTTTTATTCCCCGGTCGGAGACCGTTTCCCAGACCGTTCGAATTTCGTTTCTCACGTGAATGACCGTTCTTCCATTCGAAATCGCCAGACCATTCGTCCATCCTTCGACTTTGCCTCCCTGTTTACGGAGTTGTTGCAAACTTGGGCCGACGTCATGATTCGGCGAACGGGATAATTAATTCGATTCAGCATGCCGTTTACGTGATGTCACGGATATCTTTCGGTCTTTGAATCATTGGTTAAAATATTACCGTCCAACGATGGAAACCTTTGTTCTCGATTCGTGGAACGGCCTCGAACGAGTCGTTCGAACGAATCTTAAATTATTCGAAATTTAAGTTTTCTCTTCGCTTCGATCGGATCTTACATCGATTCTTACGCGGCTTGCTTCGAAAGTCGAGAGTGCGTCAGCTGTCGGCCAGGAAGCGACTCCGCAACCGGTGGCATTCTTGGCCGGCGCGGTTTTCGGCGTTCGATCGAAATTTACAATTTAAAAACCTTGCTTTTCACCGTGCTCCAATGAATCATCGGCCGAAATCTTGGTGTATCGTACGACTCGAAAGAACGAACGGCAGGAGACGTTATTCTCGAGAGGGATTTTAATTTTAAAAAACTTGGGATATTCAACCCTGCAAATTATCCTTTGCCGCGATATCCGCTCCATTTGGGGTGGATACTCCATTACGTTGAAATCAGATGAATGAAAGTGAAAGCGTACGCGTGGCTTGGTAACCTTGATACGCGTTTATGAATGGAGTTAAAATTGTCTCGATTTATTTCGTTTAACCTTTCTGATCTCATCTATGTCGAACAGGATAGGCGCGCGAAAAACTTTACCCAAAATTGTTTTCTCTTATTCTTTCTTTTTCCTCCTTTCGGATAAAGAGAAAATCGCATTTGTTTCGCACGAGGCCGATCTTCCTAACAACTTCTCCAAACTTCTTCTTCTCCTCTCGATTCACTTTCCTCGGAACAATCGTTCATAAACGTGTTTAAAGAGATTCTCTCGTTTCTTACCTTACCTCTCTTTTTGCGCTTATGGAAATATTTAAATTTCATCGGTTTGTGGCCGCGAGCGAAAGTGACGATGTTCGGGGAAATGGCTTCGTTCCATCCAATCGCCGGACACAACTTTTGTTTTATCGCGCGGAACGTAATCGTTCCTCACGCAAACACGTTCTTTTTCTCCCTTCCAATCACCAGTCTCTACGAAAACGTGAATCTCTCGAAAATTTATTCGTAGCCAAAACAGGTGAGAGCAGATTTTTTTTCGTTCCTCGCATTTTCTCGACAATTTTTATCCAAAATCTTTCCTCCCCGTTTATTACACATATTTATTCAGTCTATTTTCTTCGAATGACAGAGAGAGAGAGATTAGATCCTTTTTCTTCAATATAATTTGTCCACATACTTTTTTCAAACGAATCGTTGAAGAAGAAGAAGAAGAAGAAAAGAAAGTTCACTCGGCTACGTTTGCTCTTCTTACTCTCTTTCTCTTCTCGACACCGTTCATTAATATATTCCTCGGCTTCAGGGTCGATCGTCGAGTTGTACTTTCTCCCGTATTCGAGAGAACTGAATTCCGAGCCTCGAACACCTGTGCACGCGTGTATCGAATCATTTTACCTGGGCAGACATGATCGTACAATCGCGAGACACGTATTCTTCGGAGTACGATTCTTCTCACGAGTTCATCGTGCTGTCGACGAATGAAACGAATATAAATTTCGTATCGCGTTAACGTTAAACGTAGATATTTATAGATGAATGAACGTTCGCGTATTCATATTTTTACGTATCCACTGTCTTCCACTGATTATTATTTCAAGTAATCGAATCAATACAGTTCACTCGTTTAAAATTCTTCCATTAAAGAGCCGCCAAAGGCTCGTGAAAGCGTCCTTGTCGCATGAACTTGATTCACATCTGTTATAACCGGCCGTATCGCGTACCAGCTGACGACGCATCGAGCGTATATAATTGAAAAAAAAAAAGTGGAAGAAAAATCTTCTGAAAAATTTCAAATCGACGACGCTTCGAAGATTAAAAAGAGAGAGAGAAAAACGTTGGAGAAATGTTTTTCAACAAAATTAATATATTAATCCATGGTAGATAGAAATCACAATACGTTTAATTACGTAAAATAGGTGTTGAAAAAAGAAAAACGAGCCTTTTCGAAATCCACTTCTCCCTCTTTCTTTTGAAAAAAAAATAATTTCCCGGTTAACAGGCGTGAACGGGTGCCTTCGAAACGAAATCGCGCTTCCGCGATAACAATGAAATCAATCTCATCGCGGCTTGTATTATGTTCACAGGCGAAAGCCTGGCCGGAAAAGAATCATGAAAGCGGGTACTGCGAAAAAATGGCACGCGGGACGACAATGGGAAACCGAACGCGGCCATCCAATGAACCCTGGCATCCGACAGTTTCATCATGCCTGCAGCAGATCTGATCTCCCACCCGGAACTTTCATTCTTCCATCGATCAGAGAAATCGTAGCCCCTCGTCGCGATTACACGCGATTCCAACTTGCTCGTTCGTGTGTCGTCCAATGTTGCGTCACGCGCGCAAAGGAAACGGAATATCTAAGATGATCGTGTTTCACCATCTTTTTCCATGATTAATTTCTCGAAACGAAAGATCGATTTCTTTCTTTTCGCTAATATTTTGTTCCATTGTCTTATCGAAGAAGTTTTTGAATCTTTTTCAATCGATTTTCAACGAAAGATCTTTCTTTTCGATAAAATTTCTTGGCCGATAATACGTGATATTTCTTTGATTCGAACAATTGTTTTGCCGAAGAAAGGTGGAAAGGAAATGAAAGGAATATCTAAGATGATCGTGTTTCCGAATCTTTTTTAACGATTAACTTCTCGAAACGAAAGATCGATTTCTTTATTTTCAGTAAAATTTCTCGATCAATGATACGCGATATTTCTTCGATTGTCTTATCGAAGAAAGGTGGAAAGGAAATGAAAGGGAATATCTAAAATGATCGTGTTTCCGAATCTTTTTCAATGGTTAATTTATCGAAACGAAAGATCGATTTCTTTATTTTCAGTAAAATTTCTCGATCAATGATACGTGATATTTCTCTGATTCTGAATAATTGTTTTATCGAAGAAAGCTGAAAAAGATATATTTCCTTTGGTGTCATCGAACGTTGCGTCACGTCGTTCCCGGAAAGGAAACGGAATATTTAAGGTAACCCTGTTTCTCAATCTTTTTTAATGGTTAATTTCTCGAAACGAAATTCTTTCTTTCGATAACAATTTCTTTCCTTTTGGTAATATTTCTCGGTCAATGCGCGTGGTATTTCTTTGATTCGAACAATTGGTGTCATCGAAGATTGTTGCATCACGCCGTTTCCGAGAAAGGAAACGAAATATCTAAGGTAATCGTGTTTCTGAATCTCTTTTAAATTTCTCGAAACGAAAGATCGATTTCTTTCCTTTTGGTAATATTTTTCGATCAATGCATATAATGGTATTCCTGGTATTCTTCAACTCGAACAATTCGATTATCTTATTGAAGGATTGAAGGGATCGGTCGAGGAAAGGTGAAAAGGAAACATTTCCTTTGGTGTCAACGAACGTTGCATCACGCCGTTCCCGGAAAAGGAAACGGAATATCTAAGATAACCGTGTTTCTTTTAATATGCTTAATTTCTCGAAACGAAATTCTTCCTTTTGGTAACAATTTCTTTCCTTTTCGTGATATTTCTCGGTCAATGCGCGTGATATTTCTCGGATTCGAACAATTCGATTATCTTATCGAAGAAAGATGGAAAGGAAATATTTCCTTTGGTGTCATCGAACGTTGCATCGCGCCGTTCCCGGAAAAGGAAACGGAATATCTAAGGTAACCGTGTTTCTCAATCTTTTTTAATGGTAAATCTCTCGAAACGAAAGATCGATTCCTTTCCTTTTGGTAATATTTCAATCCGCATAATACGTTTCTTTGATTCGAACAATTCGATTATCTTTTTGAGAGATTGAAAAAAGATAGAAAGGAAGATTTTCTTTAAATGCATGGGAACCTCGTGTAAGGAAATAGACGAAATGAATAGAAGAAAGATGGGAAAGAAAAAATAGATCTTGGAGGATCTGGGAAAAGAAACGACACTAAAACTTCTTCTCAACTTGAAAATTTTGTTCTTCTAGCCTATCAAAACGTGTTTTGTTATTCCCCAAATCCCCTCGAAGAATCTTGGGAAAAAAAAGAAAAAATTTTCACGATCAATTTCATCGACACGCCGTTCAATTGATTCCAATCTATATAACAGCTACAAAAATAATTCGTGTACTATTCATTGCCGAGATGTCTCTCATCAATAACGACGATCTTTCTCTATCGATCGACGATACGATAACGCTCTTCTTCTACTTTCTAATTCGAAGATTTAATCGCGTCACATTGCCTAAAATCAACGAAAGACAAGAAAGAAGAGCTGGAACTGATCAAACTGATCCAAGACAGAGAGGAGAGGAATGCGCGATCGGTACCGCGCTTTCTAAACCGAGCGCGAGCTAAATTTCCCATCGGCAGAGTTGGGAAAGACATTAACCCAAATATCGAAATGTCTCGAGCAAAGCTCACTTTAATAAGCGATCACTTTTGATCAAAATTACCTAAATACAATAATTTGTTCCGCTAGCCAATATTGCACACGATCCTTTTTCACACATACATAACCTCTCAACCCATTGTTTACAATTATTTCCGATTATTATCGTCACGTTTCGAACGAAAATTAAATTATCGAGATAAGTTTAACTATTAAATTTTCCTGCCCCGTCACTGCTCACTCATCGCTGTAAATCGTCGAGCGATTACGCGTCGTCCTCGCTCGATTCTGTTCCGGTTCCGTGGACGAAGGCAGCAAGGAGTTCCTTTCGCCGGAAGATCCGGTCGCGAGGCGATTGGAAGCGCTGGTCGCGCGAATGGAGAAGAGAGGAGAGGTGTGGACGAAGCACATCGGTCGAAGCGCCACGAGGACCGGTGTGAAACACGAAGCGAAGCACGGTGGGAAGGGAGGGGAGGGGAGAAGGGACGGTCGTGTTGGCCTGGCATGAGAAACCTTCGCCATTCCGGACGTGGGCAAATGAATTCGTTCCGAATGCAATTCGCAATTTGTCGTTAACGGTCTCGCGCTAGCGTTGCGAGACAAATGCCTCTTACCTCTGTCGCGTTGTAAATGCTCATCGTGGTGTAATTAAGTTGGAGCCCCGTGTTCCCTGAATAAGAATGCTGTGTACACCCGATTTGGCCGAATAAACTGTCACGTGCACCCTGGCCGCCGATCGATCGTCGCGAGCCGACGACCTGTGTTTCCAACGCCGTGTGTCGTTCACGATTAATCGAAACGATCCTCGAAATGACCAGGGATACGTGGACGAGGAATGCGAATGGTGAAATTGTATCGAGCCAATGTTTTTTCCGATTCCGATTAAAGTATATCCGTGGTGGAATCTGAGGGTTTGAGGGAAGAAGAGAGAACGGAAATGATTAGAAAAATTTCAATATTTAAATAGAATTGTGTTTCCTTGAATCTAAGAATTTGAGAAAAAAGGGTATAGAGATTAGTCGAGATCAAAAGTTTGAAATTTTGTAAAACATTGTTGGAGAAAGAAGTGCGAGAGAAGCGGGAATACGATTAGCACGGGACGATTTTTTTTACAGATAAGATGTCTGTCTGGGCATAGTGTAGCTTTCAAGAGCAAACGAGGTAAAGGAGACGAAGCAGTAATCAAACTAACGAGTTGTTTTCGCGATTGGTATTAAATAAAATTTACTTTCGCAGAGGAGCGGAAAAATCGTAAGACGAATGGGAAAAGAGCGAAAGAGAAAGAGAAAGAGAGAGCGAGAACGACGAGCAGTTATCTCGGCACGAAGGAACCTTTGCCTCCATTCACAGTATTGCGGATGTGTCCAAATGAATTCGTTCCGTATACAATTTACAATTTGTCGCGAGGCGTGCGTAAAGTGAGATAAATGGTGTTTTATATCTTAGGATGGTGCCGGACAATTAAGTTTCAATCTAGCCGAATAAATGAATAATTCGATTGTTGAGAGAGTGAAGTTGGTTGTGCAAAGGCGTTCGATTAAATATTTAAAAAAGAAAGAGAAGAACGACGTTTAAAAACAACAACGTTCGATCAACATCGAATTAAAGATCGATAAAATTTTTAATAGCTTCTTACTTAAATTAATTCCAACGAAAATTATTCTATCGATTTATTGGACGAACGATTAATCGATCGATAAAATTTTGCGTAACTTTATCGATAAATTAATTGTATTTAGAAAGGATCGTGCGGTTGGTGTCAAATTTACTTGTAAATATTTAACAGAGTCCTCGATGCATCCTCGTCGACATATTTTACAAATTAGTATTCCTTTTTCGCGCGGATGGAGGAAATTTTTAACACTTGATGCACGCTCTCGCTCGTGTCGTGGCGTCACACTAGATCGGAAAGTGCGTTCACGTATCATGAGAGAAATTTTCTTGTTGCGCAGGGCCATCAGGGCCGCTTTCCTTTCCGATATTCTCTTTTCGAATCGGCAACAACTTCCTCAACTTTTTCGCAGCCGTTTCGTCTATGAATCACGGTTCGTTGACGTAAGTGAACGGTGAAAATAACACCGACGATCCGAGTCGCTTTTATTTATCGCGTTCATTCGTCGATATCGGTGAGACGAAGGCGAGAATGTTTCAGGTGGCGAGACATCCGATTCGAAAGAGTATCGAAATAATTTTTAGGAGGAGTTTCTTCTTCGGTGAGAATATCTTCTTCAAACTTTTGAAGTTCGGAGAGTAGGGAATAAACTGTTCGTTTATCCTACTTTCACTTCAAATATTTGGCATAACTACGTGTAAGCGTTTGATAATATGAAAAACTCATCAAGTTTAACCAAGAATTTTTCTTTCTCACTTATAGCGTGACGTATCAGAACGGATTATTGGATATGAAACGAATCATTTTTTTGTAAAACCAGTTTACTGTCAATTAATTAAATGCAACGTTACGACACTTTATCGTGCAATAATACGCAATAATTAGAAAGATCGTGGTGATATTGCGTAAGATTTTATTGAAAAAAAAAAGAAAAGAAAAATCTCTCGGAGTTACCATCGGTAACCATGAAATCAGGTGTAATTAATCTAATCATCTATAGAATTCGATTTTCGCAAAGTAGACTTGTTGCCATTATTCTATGATAATACGGATAATATTTCACGACTTTCCAATCTCCGATAGTCCGATAATTAACACGTATCGCGTGTACATCCGTCTAAATTGTTACAAACAACACGTTTCCCTCTTTCTCGTGATTTTGTTTCGAGTCGAGAAACGAACGAGATCTTCCAAGTTTCACCCAACGCGATAAACAGTATTCCTCTTCGTTATCGCTTTCCTGTTACGACACCTCTTCTCCAAATGAAAAGAGATAAGTGGAGAGGCAAATATTAGCGAACGATTTATGTAACGCGAAGAAGAAAAGCGCGGCATTGTTCACGAATCTACTAAATTTAAACCGAACTTGGATTAACAATTTATACGAATGATAAAATTTTAACTTAGAGCAGACTGCGGATATTTGCGCAAATTTTTAAAAAATCTGTTGGAATAGGAAAATTTTTACAAATTATTTTAATTACGAACCGTTTAAAATCGGTAAATCACAAAAACTCATCGTTGGATCGGTTCAGATATATCGTGGCCGCGTAAGGATGTAAATGGGCTTTGTTTGAAAAAGGAAAAAAGGAGGGTGGTGGGGAGGAAAACGAGTTCGATCGATTAAACGGTCGTGTAACAGTTTTCCAAAAATCGAGATATTACCACAAGAATCTGGTATCGGGACCACTTTCTTATTGGAAAGGACGCCATTCACTTACGAAACGAGAATTCTGACATACTCCCTGGGGCTCGTTCATGGCCCACATACGAATACCTTTTGAATATGATTTCCGGACATTTTTGCGAGATTGTGTGCAGTATCCGCGGGGAGGGGTCACCTACTTTTTCGTAATTTTTACTCGTTGATAGTCGCGGAAAGGGGGAGGGTATAATATGAAAAATTTTATTTTTGCGAAACAACTTTTCCCCATCCCTCCTCCTCGTCCCGATTCCGCGGGATGAAATCTGGAAATATCGGCGAGGGAGGGGTGGATGGACCGAAATTGAAAAGTTTCGTCGTTTGAGAAAATTGCGTGGCCTCGGTTCGTGACCTTTCGATTTCGAAGTTAAGGAAATCTATATTTCGTAACAATTTTCGATTCTTATTTCCCGGGGATGGAACTTCTCGCCCCGATTGACGTGTAATTTAACCTCGGAGGAGGAAAGAAAAAAAAAAAAAAAAAGAGAACTCCTTTCCCTCTTTCTCTGTTTTGTTGTAAAAACATTTGGTGGAAACGTTAAAATCAAAAGTAAGAGAGATGAATAAACTAAATTCTTTGGGTTGGAGCGAAAAGTTCAAGGACATCGAGATTGTAACCAGAAAACTGACGGACAGGTGAAAGTTTCGAGATAGTAAAAATATCTCGAGATATGCAAATTATCCGGTTTCGTTTTAAATTAAACGAAGAAGAAGATTGGGGGGAAAAAGCGGGAAACGGATTGGAAAGCATTTAGAGAGAGAGAGAGAGAGAGAGAGAGAAGAAAAGTGATGATAAATAATCTCGCGATTTTCGACAATTCGATTAATTTCGCGTTAATCGTTCGTTCTCGATCGATCCAATCTTTCGAATCGAACAACCTCTCTCACCCAAGTTGCGCAATTCAATTCGAATGCGATCCTGCCACTGTCACGGCTACGTAACGAGATGGAAGGGCAAAAGGCCAAGGTGTCGAGCTGTCACACGTGGTCGAAGGCCTAACCGATCGTAACCGTAACCAGACAATCCAGATTCCTGCACCCTTGCTGGACGATACGGAGCGTGAAATCAGCTTCGTGTTCCTGTAATGAGGACATCAATGCACCTATATATATATGTGTGTGTGTGTGTGTGTGTATACGGTTCAATGATCTTTGATGACGTAAGGATATTTTTTTTATTCCTATCTTATTTAAAATTTCGTCCCTGATCGAGAATTGTGACGGAACTGCGATAGAAGTGGACATTGAAAATAAGAAAGAGAGATAGAATAAAATCTCGTTTGTCGTCGAAAACTTCGTTTTCGAGAGTTTGAAGATTTTTTAAATACCAAAATGAAATTGATTAATTTTCGATTGGGCATCAGTGAATAAAAAAAAAAAAATGTAAAATAAAATTTTATCGTTTTTTTTTTTTTTTGAGAAAATCGAGATTATATATAATCGACAATTTCGAAAATTAATTCTACGTTTTATTTATTTATTTTTGCTTATTTTCGCGTGTATCTCTTATCGATAATTCATTCGTATTCCAATTGGAAATTATTAATCAATTTGCAAATGCAGCCGAAAAATTTTATTCCGTTTTTTTTTTAAATAAATACGAAATCGTCAGAGAAATGTCTCGTATAATTCATGATCGATTTGAAAAAGATGGAGAAAAATTGTATCAGAGAGAATTAAACAGTAAATCGACATCTGGTGACATGTAAATATGTCGGATGTCGATTTGATTTTAAGGTCGCTTTCATTTCTTTGAATTAAACATTTCGAAGTCGAGTTGCTGAAAGTTACCCGATATACGAACTATAATTAATATAATTGCTGGAAATTATGGCGTGAAAGAAGAAGAATGCAAATGGCCGTTGATGCGGCTCAAGGTTATGGATATTTCTTGGAAATATGCGCATAACTTATCCGAGGTGAGTAAAAGAGATTGCGAAAAAGAGAATGTGCGGGTGTTACATGGAAGATGCGCGTGGAAGGTATTCGTCGAAAGCAATCGTTGAATAATAGTTAATCAAATGGAATCCTTGAATGTTAATTACCTAATGATATTGATTGCATTGAGAGTAAGAGTACGTTATAATAATTGACTCAATAACTGCCTTATCTCCTGTTTAATTTATAATTTTCCTATAATACACACGTGATGAAACTATCTTACAATTCCATCCTTGTTTCGTGGAAAATTGTGGAAAATTAAAAAAAAAAATTTCTACTCCATCCATAATTATTATTATCATAATGTACGATTATTGGTGTATGTATCATCAAAGGAAGGAATTTAATTTTTTTTTTTTTTCGAGAAATATCAAAACATTGATTCATCGATAATCTTTTAATCGTTAGAACGGAGTATTTTATATTGGAAAAGGACGATGATTTTTAATCATATATACGTGTATTTGACGATTACGATAATTCCACAAAAAAAGGTTTTAAAAATCAAGGAACGTGTGTTCTTATCGAATTCAGTGTCTTGAATATCTACGTACATAGATCTGAATGTAATAATGAACCTTGTCGACTAATTGTGTACACCGCTTATCGAATCCTGGCAAAGAAACTGCGCGGATTACAGAAAGCGCGCGCACCGAGGAATCGTAATTGAAATCATCCGACAATTTATTTGCCACGTTAAGCTCGATATCTTATTCGTACGTAAAAATTGTACGTATAAATTGAATATTGGCAATCACTTGTTACACTCTGTACAACTGTGTACAGAGGCTAATTAAATTTTTATTATCGCCCAATAAACTGTTGCAAAACAATTCGAGTAATAAACTCTCGAACGATTTACCACTTACTTTACGTTGCATTTAATAAACGCGTTTCATCGAGCGATACCTCGTTCGAGAGGTATCGGTTGCAAGAAAAATAAAGCCATAAAACTGTTGTCGAACCTCTTTGTCTCTTGGCGGGAAGGGAGAGAGGGGAAGGAAGGCAACAAATTCGATACCTCCCAAACCACAAAGTTGATTGCTTTATGTCGATTCCCCTCGAGCGGAGTCGAAGACGTTCCGAAAGGGGAGGGGGGAGAGGGAGGAGGGGGGAGGGGAAGAAGGAATCGACAAAAGGAGAAAGTATCCTCTCGTCTCGTGACCGATCCCTCAGCTTCGTTCCAGTCATTTGTCGTCTATCATAATCTTCTTATTGGGAAGAATGGATTTCATCACGTAATACACCGTTCACAATGAAAAGTCGAGCGATCGAGCGGTAACGGAGCGAGATCTCGTCGTCGTCGATCACGAGACGAGCATCGCATTTGTTTCCCTTCGTTTAAATTCGTTTTAAATCGTACGCACGATTTTTCGAAACTCGTTTTTTTTTTCTCTTTTTTCTTTTTTCGTTTTCTTTCTCGAAACGACGATTCGATTCGGGCGTTCCCGTTTAAGTGGGGCGCGCGTGAAATTTGTGCGAGAACAAAGGGAGGGGAAATGCGTGCTCGAAATTGCGAATGAACGAACGATAAAAGGCAAATTTTTTTTGGAAATTTTCGAGCCGACAAACTTCCTCTTCGAAAAGGGGATATTAAAAATTCGAAGGGCTTGCGAAAGTACTCGATTTTGTTATTCTTTGAATCATCGAAATTCAAATAAACGATCCGTGATAAAATAAACTCGAGAAACTAGTCATTTTACACGTTCCCTTTCTTTCTCTGTACGTAAAAGTTTCTCAGGAAAAAAAAAAAAGAAAAAAAAAAGAAAGGGTAAAAAATTTCTACAAGCCGACGAGCTCATTATATATTAATGTCGAAGTCACGAGAGGTGTAACAAACACACACGGATCGATGATGATGTTAGGACAAGGAAAGTTCCAAAAACTGATGTCGCTGTAAAAAAAAAAAAAAAAGAAAAAAAGAAAAAAAGGAGAAACACGAAGTTCGAGAATGGTCAGCGTAGAGAGGAAGGCGTGCAGAAGGCTTTCTTTCTTTCTTTTCTTTTTTTTTTTTTTTTTTCTGATGAATATTTCAGCGGCAAGGCGTTGTAAACTGTGTCGACCTGCAATACCGACTTTTAAAGTTATTTAATCAAATGAAACGAGCCCCCGGTCGTGCAAGTTCGCTCGTTACTCCTCCGTGTAAGTTTCATTAATTTGCATAGCTCCGTTTCGAGAAGAAAATTACGATTTTTATAAAGTCGCTCGCCGTTTCGTCGCGAATCAGGAAACGTATCCTGGAATGGGATGGGTTTTTTATTAACGTTTAACATTTTCTCTACGATACGCGAGATTGATGATCTTTCGAAATGGGAATGTTGTGTAACGAATTAACGAAATTTTATCAAATTTATAGATGTACCGTTCTTGCATCGTTTAAAAATGAATTTCTGCATTAAATATGATTTATTTAATATAGGTGCGATGATGGATCGATTCAATCTTGATTACGATCGAATTCTTTCGATGTATTATAATTCTTTCCACTGTAACCGGAAAGCGGTTGGACAAATGTCGTAACATTTTCTAATTCTCTCTTCTTTTTTTATTTTTTTTTTTTTTTTAACGAAAGTACAAAGAAATCGTTCCCTCCATTTGACTCGATACAATTTTCGATCCCACGAAAATTATTTATCGTTGCATAAATAACGAAAGCAGGAAACTGCTTTCTTCATTCCGTTTGCAATCGTAATCGTTAAAATATTATTTACGTAATGAATTTTTCTTCCCGACTGCGAGACAGCAGAACGGGGAAAACTCGTGGCAAAGAAATATCCATTCTTTCTCCTCGTCCTCGCGAATAATCTCGTCTCTGGAATCTTTTTACTCTTCAACTCGCTGTCCCTTAAAGAGCAAAACAAACAGTCCACGGAGAAGCAAGGAGAGAGAGAAAGAAAAAAAAAGGGAAAAAAAAAAAAAATACTCGCTCGCAACAAAAAAAAAAGTGATTTCAATTCATTAACTCGAAACGGTACGTATAACCAGGAATACTTGTATTTTCTACTTTGAACGGTCACGATTAATTTTTTTTAACGAAATCAATCAGCAGTATCCTTGTTAATTCAAATTCAACTGATACGTGGATAGATAGATATCGCTCGCTCTTTATTAACTGTCAAATTTTAGATTTCTTTTCTTTTTTTTTTTTTTTTTTTTAGACAGCATAGATCGTTCGTTTAATTTCCGCGTCAGTCAAGTACGAGGCCAGCCTGGTTCCGTGAGGATGCGGAAGGGGAGGGCGAAACGAAAAACTCGAACAGAAAAACGAAGGAAGGAATGAGAAAAGAAAGAGCATCGAAGGAGGGAAGACAGGAAAGGAGAAGGGAAACGAAACGAAGGAAAGAATTCCCCGTGCCGTTTTCCCCGAAGCTTTTGTTTGCTTCGTTTTCTCTCGTCGTAAAATGAAACTATTGCTCTATCAATCGCCATTCCCCTTTCCTCGTTCCTCCTTTTCTCTGCGGCCGGGCAACGAACATCCAAGCCTCGCTCGTTCGCTCCCTCACTCCTTTCCTCCGTTTGTTACCTGTTCTCTCTTCCTGTCTTCTGTCCATCCACTCCCCTCTCCTCCTCCTCCCCATCCGACTGACCTTTTCGCGCTTGCCAACGTTCGAACGCGCTCACGCGTCTCTCGTCAAGTTCACAAGGCGAAGGAGCAAGCCCTTCCCCGCCGACTGCTCGGATACCTAAGATTCCTTCAGAGATTGCGGACGGAATTTTCCTCCTCCTCGTCTTGTCTTATCTTAGCCCTGTCGGTATTACAGTCCCTCTCGGTTGCCCTCCACGGTATCCCTCCTCCCGGTAGACAGATAAAATTCCTCGAGGAGAGGCGAAAAGACCACTCCCCTTCTTTTGCTCCCCCCTCCCTCTGGAAACCTGAACCTGTAGCCTCGGTACTAGAAGAAACTACTACCACCACCACACCATCTCATCGCCTCTACCAGGATACTTACCTCCTATGTATCCTATCGCGCCCAGAGGTTGTTTTCCAACCTTTCTTCGCCGTTCTACTGCTCTCCCGATAATTCGAACGAACTCGCGCGCGTTTCGTTCCGATTCGTCGAGATAGGCGGATGATTATCCGGCAATAAGACGAGTCGATCGAAAAGCGAACGAGCGTTATGAGGAGGGAGGGGAGGGGAGAGCAGGTGACGAACGAACGAATTGAGAGCCACTGTGCTCTATTCGGAACGCCGCGTGGATATACCCCTCGCCGAGGAGTTTAAATCGAAAGATCCCCGTTTAGATGGATCCACGTTTCGGGCTTTCTGCGGGATATCCCGTCCTTCCCTTTCGAATCGATTCGAAATCTTGGCGAACGGTCTAATCTAATAATTCCTTCCGGATTACGGTTGTGCCCGGCAGGAGGCGTCGATGCCTGCGGTAATTGAATTGCGTTCGGGTCGATGGGACGGATCGATGATTCGTTGACACGCGCAATTTTGTTTCGGGGTGTTCTTTCCTTTTCGGAAAATTTTCGTCCCGTGATTCGAGGAAAATTTGTATCGGGATTATCGGGGGAAGGAAGGATTAATCGTATTTTAGCGATCGGATAAGTTTTCTTCCGATAAAAGTTCTCGTAGAGATTTTCATTACTTGTAGTAACGTTTCCCAACGTTCGACCGATTTCGTGGTCGGAATCGAATATTTTTCTATTCCCAACAGTTTTATATTTTATTTTTACTTTTCCTACGTACACACGTTACCCTTTTTTGCTCAACTTTTACTACTACTATAGGCAACGGTCACCGTCCATTACTGTGGACGGAAACACGACTGACCCTGTCGGTTTGTGTTTCCAACCTTGTTTTTGGAAAATCGAATCACGTGCAGAGACCCCACGTATATATGTAATATATCCTATACACATGAAACAATGTTTCGATCGTAACTGAAACGAGCATTGGTGAAATATCATATAATCATTGATAAAAGTTTCAGCGAAAAAAATCATCTATTCTCGATTAAAATCGTTTCACGCGAGGCGTACTGGAAATAAAAAAAATTTGTATCGAAAGTCAATCGAATATCTTGTCGAATGCTAAAATGCAAAGTGAGAGTCCAGTGAATTAAATTTTAGCAATAATTAACAAGAAGATATATAGAAAGAAACTATTCGATCGTCGAACGGATATTTATTGAATCGAGAGATTAATTATGGTGGTATCGATCGAGCGTCTATTTCACACGTGTTACTTAAGGAAAACAATTCGTCTGGCTTCTTTCAAATATATAAATCTGTAGATGTTCCAGTAGTAGAATCTTTCCCAATCGTTTCACGCGAGGCGTAATTTCAATGACGAAAAGGATGAAATTCAGGATATTAAGATCAGAATCAAGAAAACTCGCTCACGCACGAAATCGGTAAAGATAAAAACACTCATTGTGAATATGTATTTGGAACGTGCGTCCTTTGGACGGATCGCATGATCGCGGCAAACAACAATTGATCTCTTGACTTTCTTTCATCGCTCGAATGAAAAATTCGTCTCTAATTACGCTTTACTTTCACCGTTTCGTCTTTGAAATATGAAATATTTATGAAATGGAGGAGGAAAGGAAGAAAAAAAAAATGTCTCGTTTTTTTTTAAAATAACAACGGACCGATTTTCGAATAACATTCCACGAGACTTACGAATAGAATTACAACGGTCGGAACCTGTTTGGCGAAGAAGAAAGTTGATGGTCCCAAACTTGAGGTCTCGAACATTGACCTCATAACTTTCCTCGTTGGCCTCGTTTTCCACGTTTCGTTTGATTTCCTCGTCACCGCCCCGATTCTCGATATCGTGCCAAATTTATTCACCACGACTTTCCACAACACAATTGATTCGTTTCGAATTTGACGATTTCTCTTCCAAAAAAAAAAAAAAAAAGAAAAAGAAAAAAAGAAATGAATTTTATTCCACATTCTCGTCGAACATTATCATTAAAAATTGGCAAAGGATAATTAATTAATTCTAATCGCGTCAGGACGCGCGGCTTGCAAGCGACAGGGACAAGTTATTGCATCGAGATACGTGCTTGCGGTATATGGCGATAAAATTTGCATTAATCGTCCTCCACGGCGTAGAAAACTCGAAGACGCGGTTAGAGATTTGGCCGAGAAAAATTAATTACAATTCCTGGGGAAAAAGTTAAGTCCAAAAAAAAAAAAAAAAAAAAAGGAACGAACGTTTCGTTCGTGACAGAATCTGTCACGAATAATCGAAATTTCAGAAATAACCCCACGTTTCTTTCTTTTTCCTTTCTAAAACTCGAATTTCGTATTCCTTACAATTCCTACGCTTCTTTACAATCAGTTGCACAATAACCCTCCCCCCCCCCTTTGCCTCGGAGATATCGACAGTTAATAAAGTTCCATAATTACCGCACAGTCGGAGAAATAAACGGAGCAAAATAATTCTCGAGGGGGAGGAGGGAATAAAATTTTAAATAGACACGTCGTGTTCCCCCCGTAATCATTTTTCCAGTTAATTAATGGAAAACCGAATCGAAACAGTTCCAACAGACCAACTAAAATTGACACGTTTTTCCCGCTGTATGATGTCGCTTGATTAACCCTCCCCCCCTCCCGAATGGAATATAATTGCGCGTTACAATTCCGAATTTATATCGTTTGCGAACACCGCTATTTGACGATCGCTCTAATTAATCTACTAATTACTCGCGGCCTACACGGATCGGGCAGGATTGTGCATGGTAATAGAACGAACCCGGGTTTGGCCCATCGTTTTATCAATCCTGTTGTTACGTACGAGCAAAAAAAAAGAAAAAACGGATTGAATGAAAAATATATAACGCGATCTTTGTAATTAGCGTGTTCGTAAAAAAGAAAGAAAAACCATCAACGCTCCCCCATCCTCCCTCGATTTCAACAATCCAGAGTTGAATGTTCGTTCGACAAACTTCTCAACTTATCAGCATTTTATTGTTATATACCGACATCCGATAGAATTTTAAATGTAACCGGCCCCCCCCCCCTTCCTTGTTTCGCGTGATCCCCCTTTTTGGAAACAAAAGAATTTTTTATCGATAATTAATAAGCTCGACGAAGCTTTCTCCAAAAGCGTTATAGTCGATTGGGGAAAATTCAATTTCGAGTTAACTACCGAGGATATATTGAAATAAATATGTTAAAAGAAGGAAAAAAAAGAGAGAGGAGAAAGAAAAAGTAGTATGCTTCGAGGTTTAATAAAACCCTGGAACGGTTTGTATGGGACGGTGTTGGGAAGGGTTTCGTTCGTTCGTTCGTTCGTTCCTTTATTTCTAGCCTTCGATTCGATGCTTTAACATTTGATTCCCCGCGAATTTTAACCTTTCGCGTTTAATTAATATAATCCGTGCAGAAGGAAAAGAAAAAAAATATTTCGAGAAGAGAGGATTTCGAATGATGAAAATATTATGTCTAGATATCCTCTGTTTTTCTCCTGAAACGGTATCAGCTTCGAAGAGTTAATGAACATTAACGTTACGATACGTGATTGGCGACCTCTCAAAAAGATCCTGTAAGGATCCACAGGTTGGAAATCCGCGATTTTAAATCAAACTCTCGTCGATAGAACAAGGTTCGGTTTGTAAAATACAAATAGAGAAAATAGAAAACAATCCGGCAACACTTTGAAGTCCGACACCTTTGCGTGAACTTTTATTTATGAAGCGAATCGTTGTGAATTGTTATATATATATATATATATATGGATCTAGGTGGCGACTGGTACGAGGAAAGGGTTGTTGCAACAGCAAGAAGAAAGGAGCACGAACGGCGTCAACGAATAAAGGGGTTGTGGGATGGGTCTGTGGAAACAGGGAGGAAAATAAAAAGAAGAGGGAGGGGGAAAAAAGGAGATGGGAAGAAGGAAACAGAGGCGAAAGTAGCGCGCGGAACGGCATTACGTAGGTGCAAGAAGAGAAAAAGGAAATGGAAGAAAGCGGCGAAGCTGAAGGCAGGCAAAAGGGGGAGAGAGCCGCAAAGGCCACAGAGTCACCCAGTGACTGCACCTACACCCTGGCCCGTCTCCAAATCTACTCTACAAGCTTTTTCTATTTTAGCCCCTTATTTTTCCGTTCTTCTGATTTATCGTTTTATTGTTCACCAGCCGGTCTGACGACCGCTAAACCTCGCCCACCCTTTGTTCTACCCTCCTACTCGTAACAACTCCTCCATCCTTTTTTACACTCCCCCTTTGCACGAGGTCTCACCTCTGATCGACACGTAACGATGCTCGTCCAACCTCACCTACCATCCGTGGATCCACAAGTCTTTTGGCACAGAAATATCGATTCACACGATGCTCTTACCGGCCTTGTATCTTTTTGACGCGTTTAACGAGCGTCGAGAGTCATTCTCGATTCTCTTGTTTTATCTTCACCTTTGCGTTGCGTTAACTCAAAATTATTAACGCGTGTCGAACGTGTAATCCCTCTCATCTTACATTATTTCGATCTCCAATCGACGATGAAGAATAGCAAAACAAACATTAGAATTATTCCGATATTCGAATAATCCGCGTTTCCATTAAGCGACGTTAGAGGAATTGGTTAACCGGAATGGACACTTTATCTCTCGAGAAATCGAAGGAGGAGAATAAGTTTTGTAAGCATTGCTACTACCATTACTACTACTACCTCGTAGACACTTTCGTGTCGCTTCTTTCAGTCGCGCTGTCAAATCATGAAAGATTCTCCTTGTCGCCGGGCGAGGGCAAGACGCGTTTTCCCATCTTGGCTGGATACCCGCCAAAATCACCGTCCCGATTCTCAACCGTCTTCCATATTCGAATTCTAGCATCTAGTCCACTTGGTGATCCGACTATCCTAGACTCCCCCTCTATCTTTTCGTAGGGAGGCTCGAGTGAACTCGACCGTATTGAGAACCATCGTGGGAACGTCGATCACCGGAGGAGAGTGCTTCTGCGCCTCGTTTGCCAGATACCAGCGGCAACAACATCGGATACAAGAACATCTTAAATCAGAACTAACAATAAACTTACTTACTTACTTCACTCGCTTACTTTCTCCTACTTTGCATTCCGTATTCTTTTTTTCTTTTTTTTTTTTTTCTAACTTTTTACATCTTTCGTCATGATAACGCAGGAATCCGCGAAGAGGAGAAAGTTCGACGACAGAAACGACCTCTGGTTTAATTAAATAACCAGAGCAGAATGCCTTTTTTGCTCGAGAAGCTTTGTAACGTTTACTTAAGAATATCGAAATTTTTTTATTCGCGACGAAAAAAAGAAAAGAAAGAGATAAAATTTATTGCGTCACCTCTCTTCCGGATCCCGACTTTACCGCGTTAATTTACGCCCTGTATCGAATGGGGAAAATTTCGTAACGCCATTCGAAACAGGGAGGGTCGTAAAAGGTGCAGCGTCACGGCCCGTTTTCGTGAACACGCTATGTTTTTCCAGCTACGAGGGGGTGGCTTTTAACTTTAAGGCGGGCCCCCCGTTTCTATTAATTCGAATTACGGTCGGACTTTGCACCGCGACGCGGATACGTGCGACGTCTGTTTAACGACGTTTCAGCGTCGTTTGTATGCCGCGCGTTCTATTCTCGGCACCGTGCAACCATTCCGAAATAAACACGATTATACGCGGAGACTGGCGCAAATTTCGAACTGGTGCTATTTCTTCTCCTTAAACGAAATAAAAATGTAAAAGAGGAAACAATTCAAAGGAGAAATGTATATATATATATATATATATATATACGAGATCCGCTGATCATCCCATCCCAGTTATGATTTTTTCATTTAATTAATAAGAGTCCATGTGAAAGAATTTTGCAAGTATATAACAAATAACACTTAATTTTTTTGCTTATTTTGTATCATACATACGATTGCATTTCTGTTTATATTCGTGCAAATGGAAGTAGTTTGGGATAAAAGGAGAAAATTTGAATAATCAGGCAATACGTGAAAACACAGTGTATTCCACTGTATTCCATCTTTTTAAGAAAATAGAAATTTTATTTATCCTAACACATTTTAATTATTTCATCTTGTAAAACGGCCGATCAATGTCGTTATACCGATCGTTTCAAGTTTAAATGACAGTTTGAGCGTGAAATTATCATTATCGAAGCAAAGAATTCTTAATTATCCGTTAATTAATGATAAAATCGATACGCTCTTCCATGAATTGGCCGCATAGTTTAAAACGTGCCAAGTTATCCGCGTCTTTAAAACGCCGTCTTCGCCCGCCCGGAGATGATATTCTATTAATTTGAATCACGAACGGACTTTGCGCCACGTGCGACGTCTGTTTAATTGCGATCCCGTGTATTTGGCGAATGCCACGAATTTAATGTCTATGCCGTGGCCGAGGGTATCGAGAAGTGTCCCGGAATATTCGAAAATTTCGTTAAATTATTTCAAGTTCAGCGTGCGTGCAGTGTTCAACGAATTCGTTGAATTTTTATAGTGATTCTCATATTCAACGGATAAATTCCGTTACATGCGAACACGAATTTTTAATAATCGTTGTCGATGCATCAACGATCGATTGATAATTTTCGAACGATTCGATACTGAGATATTTGACGGCTGAACAAGTGAAAAGTAATTTTGAAAATTTTAATTTTCACCTGCTTCGTATGCTTCATAAGGAAGCAGTAATTACAATAACGGAAATAAAAAATAGGAAGAAATTTTGGACTTTGCTTTTTTTAATAATTGATAACTGGAGAGAGAATCACAAGTCTAATTAATAGAAAATGGAACCATACTGTATTAGTTCCAATTTAAAACAAACAATCCAATATTGAAACCAGAGGATATAAAAATATACGGAAAAAATTCTTTTCTCAAATATTAATTTCTCTTAAATATGAAAATAATTCCCGTGCGATTTATGTCGTATATCTAAACGGTATAAAATACTCGAGCAATCTTCAGTGCGTGAAAGCAAGTTTCATCCAGAAGCGCATCCTCGCCGTAAGTTTGTGAACCGTAAATCTTGCGGGGTTGAATCTCACCTGCGAAACGTTTATGGCTAATAAACGCAAATACTTGGCGCATTGCTTATGCGAATATTGATACGCATTAACTGTCGAAGCGATAGGAACATTGTCGACGACAATGGTGGGAAGAACGGCGCCGCAAGCATCTTATTTAACAACGATATTAATACTCCGTGTGCGTGGAAGTTTGCAAACGATGCTGGGGACGCGTAATCGCGTGAAACATCGGAGCAAGGGTTGGATTTAACGACTCGCCAGATTCCTTCGCCTCATCTCATCTATTTCACTCCCGAAATCACTTCTGCGATTGCACCACTCAAATTAGAGAGGCATTAGAATATCTACTAATTACAATACGAAAAATCGTATTTACACGTTTTCTGTTTCTTTAATTTTTACTGTTTAAACGAATTTTTATTTCAGAGATAAGAAAAAAAAAAAGAAAATATCGATAAATATCAATTTTTGCTCGAGTTACCTTTCTTTTTCCAAAGATAAGAAACGAATATTGAAAGGAGACCGTTTCGTGAGGCTAGACGTAGCATAAGACGGCATAAGTTTTAAAATTTCATAAAACCACTTTCAATATTTTTTTTTCAACGGTGGATAACACGAGAAATGCTCGCTTCTTTACCGTAAACGGAAAAATTATTTAACACGGCAAGCGGCATAAAAAAGAAGGGAGAAAAGCAGGTGGCGCGATGTGCACACGAACGCTGGATGATGTACAAGTGTTAAGTCGCGCGCGAGAAGCATGCACGTAAGGCGAGGGCGTATATTTCGCGCGTGCAATCCACCAGTATGGAAGAGAAATAATATATAACGAGCGGGAGAAGATGAAAGTGGTGGTGGAAAAAAATAAGAGGCGAAATTTGCCGAGAATCAAGGAGAAAAGTGTACAAACCTTGCTGGTTCTTCTTGACGTGCCCGCTCTTTTTTCGCGGTTAAGCTTCGAATGGACCCGTCTCTCCTTTTGTTCTCGCACAAGTTCCCCAACTGAACGCGTGGCTGTGCCTCTGAAAATATTAACGTACATCTTAAGAAAGCCATGGTTCCTCCAAGTTTTCGCAGTTTCAAAAGTTAAGACGACGAACGAAACAATTCACGTGGCTCGACTCGTTGCCTCGTGTTCTTCTTTCAAATTGACTGCACGACCGATGACGCTTTAAGATGTGAAAAATGAGTTGGATGTTTATTTATACCATTTGTTCATTCTCTTTGCTTTCTCTTACCAATCTTACTTTCGTTAGATAAGTCATTAATATAGGTAAATATTTACGAAAAGGTAACCACTTTCCATCTTGATGATTTTTTATTATCTTCCTGGTATCTGTTATTATGCTGAAAAATTTATGAAAGTTATTTTAACGTTGTTTATTAAAAAGTTGTTAATTTAGCCTAACCTAACTCAAACTAAATCATAAATCATGAAACCAGAAATTAAATAAATTTTTATTTGACATTAATTAATTTGACGTTAATAGTTATTTCTAAATTTACTTTCGCGTCAAATTAAAATTAAATAAAAATTCATTGTATTAATTCGATTTAATGGTTTGCATTGGGTTTTTTGAGGTAGTTTTCCTAATCCAGCCATTTTCTTAATCCGATCAATTGTATATAAAATTATGTTTGATCTAACTTAATTTAAATTGTTTTAAAACAATTTTTATTAACAACTTTTTCTACAGAATAGTGATCTTGATAACATATCAAAAAAATATCAAACTCGAAGAATGATAAATAATTTTACAAATAATTAGTCCAATTTTTCAAAAAAAAAAATATATATATATATATTATTCAAGTCATGTTAATATATTTAATCACAATTGATTGTATTAAATTTAAATTAATATCATATTTATTTCATAGCATAACGAATATTTAAAATATATTTTCGTTGCGATTCAACCACACGTGTATCCTGCAAATGACAGTGCGATACGCAAAAGAATACGTGTACGTAAATGAAATATGATTTTTGTCACGTAACAGTTTCGATGCATTAGTTACGCTGTGTTAAACTTCTTGCATGTAAAAAAAGAAAAAAAACCAAAAGGATATCCTTCTCGTGGAACCATAGTTATTACAGTAAAAATAAATTATTATATTACTTCATAACGTGTTAACGTTATCCGGTTACAAAAATGATTATTTCTGCGTACAAGTTGACTTATAGTCGATCATTATCAGATTAATATTCGAATATCGATAATATTAATATTTCTATATCTAATCTTCTGGAGATAATCAACAACATGAACGAAAAGTTAAACGATGAGATTTCTTTCAAACAACGAAAATCAAAAATCATTTAAATAATAATAATTACGTTTTGTTTTCAGAAGCTGAAGATTATTGGGAATATTTCACGTTCAAAAGAGGAGAGGAGAAAAATAAAATAAAATTAGAGGGCGGAAGAGCGGAAGAGATGACATCCGACATGTAATTTATACTCTTCACTCTCTGTGACGATCTTGCAATCCTGATGACACCGATACGCGCATAATGAATTCTCCAAAACTCTTTGATCTAAATTTTTGATCAAAGTAACTTGGAAATTGGGGAACGATTAGATTTAATTCTGTTAAAATATTTCGCATTCGTTCAAATTGAAAAATCTTCAACGTCAATCTTTTAATTATTTGAATATTTTATAATAATCTCGACATTATTTTATAATTTTGTTAATTCTTCTATCTATTTAATATATTTGCAAAGATTCGAAAAGAAGAAATTTTGTATTATAAATATGTACTTATGTACGAGTGCAATTTTATAAAAGAGAATGCGCGTGTCAGGAAATAGGAAAGTACGAACAATTTCATGAGCCTGTTATCAGTGTCAGCACGTTATTTTAGCAAATGCTGTTTCACGTTAAGGCGGTCATAAATGGGAACGGTGGCCAAAAGCCGAAGATTAATTCGAAACTCGAATTTGATCGCCAAATGTTGATAAAGAAAAGCGGGGAGTGGTCTGTAATTCCAGAAAATAGCGACAAATGGATGCGTGCCAGGAATCCGTGTAGCCTGACCCACTGAGTCAAAATGGACACCGGCAAAAATCCAAATTTTCAAAATGCGTCAAGTATTGTTAACGTCTGTACACGGATAGCCGACGAGTTCTCTATTTTAGAATGAGTGGAGCAAGAATAGAGCAGCGGTGAATATCATTGACGTTAAATGGCTCTCAATTTACCTTGAAAATCGGAACGTTTGAAATTTATAGAAACTCATGTATAAAATATATGCCTATATAAAAAGCCCGAAAAATGACTAAAATTTATTCTGACTGGGGTCGTTGATGACAGGAGTTCGTGTTACGTTTGAACTAAATCAATTATTTTTAATTTTTATTCAGCATTTTGCATAATGACAAAAATTATTATAATTATTATAATGAAATACTATAATCGAGCTCAGCTAAATATAAATTATTATATTACGATAAATGCTGTGACATTACCCGACTAATTGATTAATGTTAAAATAGTTTAGTTCAATATTAACAAACAAGTTTTTTGCATATAATATTTAATAGTTAATTTTAATTTAGTAAGATATTATGATAATTGGAAATTCTTAATGAAGAAGAAATTCTTAACAGCAGTTGCCATGAATAATTCGCGACTAGATACCGTAAATGTCGCGCAGTTTTTCCAAGGTGTAAATCATTGTTGCCGAGTTCCGTTATAAAATCTTCTCCCTACTTCACTTTCCTGCAACAACAGCTGGACATAAATGTCTGTCCTCTGATGTGATTGCATCTGTATAATAAAGTGGAAAGTTATAATCAATGAAATATTACAATTTTACGTACATCGTAAATAAGTATGCAAAAAAGATTTCAGACAGGAAGATAAACTTTAACTCATCTATGAAAAAGAAAGTTTTAAAAATTATTATTGAATTCTTTTATTGGGCGATTAACGCGGTTCCACGATATATAAAATATCGATATATGCTGTGGTAACATTTCAAAGTTAGAGATGGCTATTATAAATATCAATAGTAATTAAACGATATAGAGAAATATTTCAAACGAAAAGCACAAGTGGTGATTCAATAGTATCAAATTTCAAAAAAGAAAGAGAATACTCTTATTAATTGAATGAAAGAATTTTAAATTATGATTATCTTACTAAAATATTAATCCTAGATAGAAAAGACGTAAGAATTCGAATATATTTGAGTTTGGAAAGCAATTTAAGAGAGTTTACACCGTATAACATTCGTCGATTAATGATATAGAGTAGAGCAAAGGTACGGAGTACGCTATAGTTGCATGTACAAAGGTATTACCTTTCAGAACCTCCAAAGTATCGCGAAAAACTTAGTTTTGCCGAGACGATAAATCATCTTGAAATTTGCCGAGCTGACAGGCATGTAGTTTTACGAAGACTTGCACGCAAAATGCAAAACAGTCCCCAACAGAGGCCGTGGGCTTGCACCGCAATTAATTAGTGTTTCGTGATACTCGTGCATGTGTCGAATTCTTATATTCTTTTTTTATATCAGATAAACTAAAAACAACTCGCACGATAAAATGACGCTATTAGATGATCCGTGGGACGTGTACATCACCATTCTCAAAGAATGAAAGATCTGTTTGACGATTAAACTGCGGAATGCTGTCACGGAATTTTACGAAAAAGACGAGGAAAGGTTAGTTTTTCTGATCCTTGAATTTTTGAGGTTCTATATTTACATTTGTTGCAATTATATTCTCTTCTTTTCTTAAATAATGTATTTATTCTTTGAATATTGATATAAATATTATTCTTTATTTATTAAAATTATCAACGATACACCATAATAATAATAAAGTAATCAAATTCGTTCATTTTTTAAAAATTCCCAAGACCAATTTAAGATAAAAAATATTTTCAACGATTAAATTAATAAAATAAAATTAAATAAAAGAGCACATAGAGGAATAAGGTATGAGATATAGAAGAGTCTGCCAAGTAAAAGAATAGGGTTTTTTTTTTTTTATTAAAATTCTTGCATCAATGAGAATTCTCATAAAATGCAAGCATATTTTGAAAAACTTCATAATCTATATATTTACTTTATATCCACTTATATAATCATGTATATTTACAATAAACAATATGATTAATCTTTATAACATATTTTTTTGTATTACAAAGTCTCACTTTCGTTCGCCTGTCCAATATCAATGTCCCTAGATTTTTAATGAATGTTATAACGTTTTTTAACTTGCCGAAATGACGATATTGCGAATATCAATAGCTCGACTTTGTATTAATTTTTATATCACATCTAAGGATTAAATCGTTACAATTTATTTTAATTATTATTTTTTTCTTCTTATTAAATAATATTTTTAATTACTTTTTCAGTGCTTGAACGTTGTTGCGTAGGCCGACGTATCTAAATGGTGAATTTGAGAAGAAACGAAGAAACAATCCACTTGGGTAATAGTTTAGAATGTTACGATAGATTCGATAACACCTCGGATGCAACTCTTACAGAAAACAAGAAAATTTGTTTTTCAATAATTAAAATTTGTAACTCGCGTTAACATCAGGTACAATGCCCGCATCAACCTGATCGGCAGCGATTATATGATTCTTAACAATATCTTGTCCTTCATTGTCGTGAAACTTTTCAAGGAAGTTAAAACGATTCCATTTCGATCATGATTTCTTAACAAATCCGCTTTTAGGCGGTGGACCAACAAGTTTCTCGGATATAGGTGCGGTAGGATCTATTCCTATAACAGGATTATGTAATAGTTCATCTGTCTCATACACTGTAGAAGAATTTGGCGTGGGACACACTTGCAACGATAACGTTGGAAGTTGAGCATCTGTTTGAATACCAGTCGAGCCATATATTTCCTTTAAAATCAACAGCATGGTGTCCTCGGACTCCCTAAACAAAGGTACATAAATTTTTAAAGATATTTTAATTGATTGAAATTTACCTTTATCGATATTATACATATGATTCATTCAACGTATTAAACATTTCTACAAATATTACTAACCAATAACAAACATGACTCGTCAAAGCAAAAATATACTCGTTAATGTATTCGAACGGAGCTTCCTGAAGAACGTAATCTATTCTTCGTCCATTATTCAATTTGCCCACTTTAAGTTCAACACCGCCGTCGTCGCTAGTTTGACGTTCCGGAACGGTTTGATGCAATTGTTCTTCCATAACTTTATCAATTTCACGCTCGAGCGTACCGTTATCCGGTTTGTGAAACAGCGCCAATTGATAAACAGAGTTCCATGTATTTCTCACGGAATCGAGTAACTTCTGCTTCAGATCCGCACCGACACGTGCCATTGTTTCTTTTAATTCTACACAAAATGCACAATACATTAATATAATTTCTTAATTTCTAATTTGAAGATAAAAGAAAAAAACACTTACCTAAATGCATTCTTTTCCGTCCTTTGTGATGAGGGATCAACATTGGTCGATATTTAGGAGCATCTGGGTTAATGAGCGCCTCGATCCTGTAAGCTACAGGATCAAAGGGGTGGAAGATATTGAAAAAAGCAGGGCACGTTGGCAATGCAAAGTCTTCTCCGAGCATATCGATGCCTCGAACTGTCACGAACATACCAATCGGGCTACCGAAAGCGAAAAAGGCACGTGGGTGAAAATGTAATTGCGTGTAATGTATGTAAGGCTGACCAGTCCCAGCAGCGCCTACTACGTAGCTTATTTTTTTACTGAGACGTCGTTTTAAGACACTATTGGGTAATTGAGAAGAGTCGACATCCTCTTGTTTCTGAAAAAAAATTCAAAAACTTTTCATTATTCATACAATATACAATTGTTTTAATGTTTTAGATTATTTTTAAGTATATATTCGAAATAAAATTTATTAAAAATCATCTCCGAATTTTCACACTTTATACACTTCTCTTTCATAATTGGATAAACATGATTTAATCACCTGTTCCTCGTTAGATTCGCTATCATTTTCATTCGATTTATCATCCGACAATGGTTTCTGATGACACAGAAGATCAAACAAAATTAAACTACCCAAAGAATGGCCGCCAAGGTAAATTCCACCGTCGAAATCTGGATTTCGTTTCTTGAAAAGAGCATATAGCCTGTTCAGTTCATTTCCAACCGTTGTAATAATAGTTTGACAATATACAGGACTGGTATAAAAAAGTATGTCGAGCAACGTGTCGTTGGTGAAGTGTCGTAATTTCGATATACTATCCAAGGTGATAGCTTGTAGTTTCTTATCGATTCCAGTGTCGGAATGGAGCGTTGTATGCCACGAGATTGGCAAAACTTCTATCCTATTTACAATTCTCTGCTCACTAGCGGTTCGATAATGAGATTGTACCAATTGCAATGAAATACTTCGAAATTCGTCAACTGTAAATACAAAAATATTATGCATACATTTCTATAATAACTAAGAACTTGGTGAAAATAATTTTAAACGTACCGACTTCTTCCACAGTTCGAAATTTCAAATCACAGACGCTACCAATGCCGTGGACGAGGAACAGAACATGATCTACTTTTTCGGGCTCGCCATCCTCGATGTGGAACTCGTCAAGACCTCTTTTTATCACCCTAGGCCTACTACCAGCACCCTGTAAATATGTACTGTCCTCTGAGCCCTGTACAAATTGCGATTGAACATTTCTAACAGAATCATTTGTGCATAATGATAAAAATAGGTGGAAAAAAAAAAATGTTTAATTTAACGTAAAAGAAGAAGCAATGCAGAAAAATAAATTTGAAAATGATTCAACAAAATGATCAAGCATAAATTATACAACATAAAATTTTATGAAATGAATGTATATGTATATTAGTAAAAAAAAATATAATAGTTAAATTGCATAAGATAAAACTGAATTAAAATATTAAATACATTAGATATGAAATAATTTAATACTTTAAAATAATTCTTTGAAGTTTTATACAAAAAGACCATTACATTGTTTGTGACAATTATCTTACATATATATATATTATTAAAAAAAAATTCTTGTTAATATAAATATTTAAATATTGATATTTGAAAAAATTAGTAATAAAAATGAAAATCAATAAGAAGTTAAAAAAATTAAATAAAATGTATTATTTACCGCACTATTTCCCCATGACGCAGCCAATTCCGGTGAAACAGCCGTCAAGTAGTGGACCTGAACGGAGGCACTGTGGAAGATAATGTATTCCCCATTGTTCAGATCGATCCTTCGATTCCAATTGTTGAGCAGACACGCTTGTTTATACTCTTCCTCGAGTTTACAAGCGGTGTTCTCGTCGTAAGGAACGTATCTCGATTCAGTGGGTCCTTTGAAGAACCACGAGCATCGCCTCACTTCCGTCGATTCTCCGCTCCAATAAACGGGTGATCTCTGACGTCGTAAAATGTCAACGTCGTAACGACCTCCATCGGTGGCGACTGTCGTTTCAGGGGTAATTTCTGTGGAATTATGAACCCCTTCTAGGCGTAAACTGTCTTGCATAGAGAACGGAACCCATAACACTTTGTGCTCCACTTTTTTGCGATAAAACCAATGGTGATACACTCTTCTGTACTGCATCCGTTTATCCGAAGAGCCAGCGGCCTGAAAGAAAGAAAGAAAGAAGAATGTAAAACAAGATAAACACGATGAAAATAAACAGAACGAAATGAAAGAAAAGAAAATAGAAACGAGAGAAACGAATGATTTACAGATTCATAATCATCGTAGTCGCATATTTTTACCAAATTCTGAAAACTTGGAGGCACACCGTCCGTAACTGCTCGTCCACCCAACGGATTAATTGACATCTGGACAGGATTTAACGTAGCCGAACCAGTTGGCTCGAGTACGGTCATAGAAGGCGCGGTTGGAAATTCAATCCCAATCCCGCTCGTTATATCGCACGTTTGCGCGGTAAAATTATCGAAATAATGTTGACTCGTCACTGGTGGCGGCGTGTACGTCGGTATTTGTTTCGGCAGTTCGTCTTGGAATTGAGCGGGATTGTAGAACAAAGGTTGTTGGGGTGATCGAGCAGCCGCGTTATACGTCGTAATCCCGGTCTCAGAGATCTGATTCGTATCCCACGGGGATCGAGATGCTTGAGGATTGGCGAATGTGGGCTCGATCGGGCTACACGCTGCTGGCACTTGTTGTTGCGAATCGTTGTTTCTCGACAAAGTAGCCGCGTCTATTAATGGGGCATTGGTATTTTCTTTGTACTGGAAAACAGGGAACGAGGCGTTGCTCTCTGGCTTGTCGAAGAACGAGCTCGCTGGTTGGGCGACGATCTTCGATGGATCGATGTAATTGGTCGAGGCTTCGGGAATGTAAGTCAGATTCGATCTCCGACGCTCTCCCGCAAAAAAGCCGGCACTCGATGCGAAAAGTTGCGGTTGATAATATTGTTGCACGGATTGCACGTTCGACGATACACCATGACTCCGCGTTCCATCGAACTTTCCTTGTTGTTGTGCGCTCGCTTCTTGACAAGTTATCGTTGAATGCGTTATCTCCGAGCCCTCTTTCCTTTCTAAAAACACGTCGCTCGATACGTCGGGCCTCGATAAATCGTTCCGTTCCTCGACCAATTTTACATCGTCATAATTTGCGATAGGCCGACACTCCGTCGCATCCTCGATTTTTGTTGATCTTTCGCCGGGAAGAGTAGACGGGTCTTGTTCACGCTCGGCGAGCAAGTGTTCCAACTTTTCCGTAACTTGAACCGCAGACACTGGGGCAAAGGTTACGCCAGGTTTCGCCTCAACGCCCTCTTTCGAAATCGGCAATGCCGCCTCTACCTGACTCCTCCCCGACACTGCTCCTTTCTCCGTCCTCGAGGGGAAGTCTGGTTGTAAGGCCCCGTAAGTATCGTAGCCGAAATAATTAACGTTTGCAGGAGTGTTCTGCGGCGTGGTCGGTGGTTCTGGAATCGGTTGGGCCGACGAGGTGGCCGAGACAGCTAAATTCGAATTTTGACTCTGAGGCGTGACGCTTCTCGACGTACCTGTCGAGTTGTGAGCGACTCCAGCTATCGCCACGGGACTAGATCTAAACGACTCTTGCAAAGAGTTGGCCTGGGACAAGTGTTCGGGCGTGGAGCGTTGTAGAGAGGGTGAATTCGTGGAAATCGATGTTTCGACGGGTTGGCAAGTTGGATTCGTTCCAACGGGCTCGTTTGGATTAAATATATTCGGTGTTGGGACCGGGTTATGGGGTGTGAGAAGGGGTTGAGTCACGGGGGCGGAATACTGTTTGGATGTGTTCGACGTTAAATCGGGCGGTGGCGCGTACTTGAGGCGTCTTTGATTGCCCAAACGGTACGATATGGGGCCTGAAACGAAAGAAGAGAGCAAAGTTGAATTATTTCCTTCGTGTTAAACTCGTTCACGCGATTTTACAATCTCTTCGACACTTGAGAATTTTTATTAAATGAGTTTACGTATCGATATATATATTCTGAAGACTTTGTTTTTCTATACATTGTCACTATCAACGATGATAAAAAAAAAAAATATAGAAAAAAAACGTACAAATGTATTACTTTTCTCGTAATAATATAATTAATGACGAGTTACGTACGTGCAAAATATTATTTGCAATATAAAGATTCGTGGTTTCTATCTCTAATTTCCAATCTCTTTTTTTTACTTTTCAAAACTAAGCACCGCAGATGCGTCAGATTTCACAATGTTTATTTGCAGCTTTCGCAGAGATGGGTAAACAATTTATCCAATTTACCGTTCGTCGTCGAAGGAAGCGTAGGCGGCACCGTCGACTGAGGCGGGGCTGGCAGCAAGCTTCCACCACTTCCGGGATTAACCTCGGCGAATCCCGTAAAATTTGCGCGTCGAGAATCGTGAAAATTGGCGATTACAGACGGTGATGTGTCCCTGAACGAGTCACGACGGTCGTGCAAAGGCACATGAGGCTTCGTATTTTGTACACCGGCTACGTTCTCCGCTCCTTGGCTCGGCTGAGACCCGGAAGACCCGTCGCCTGTGATCGACGACAAAGATAAATTCGGCAAAGAGGAAAGGATCGAAGTCAGGTAACTCTGCTTCGTTGGCTGGCTCGTTGTTGGATTCCTGTTCTCCTCGGAATGCAAGGGTATCGGCGTGAATTCGCTATCCGTATCGGGTACAGTCGCTAAAGTTTCTGAATTGTGCAAATTGGCCGGCTCCTGTTCTACGAAGTTGTTCGATTCAGCGTCTGAAAACAAAAATGTCGATGAATTTTTTTTGCTACAGTTTGTTAAAAAAGGAGCGATGTCAAGGAACGCACAAGATGATTTTATGGTCATATAATTGCCTTTCGCCAAGTTTTACGAAACAACAATCTATTTTCGTGAAATTCTAGTTTTCTCTTGCGCAAATTAGATCATCGTTTCAAACAATTTCTAAAAATACCCAATTTCTGGAACATCGAATTTTTTATTTAAGAAATAATGCGTGTAGTCGGAATTAAATCACAAGTTGCAAACATTCGAAAGAAATTCTACGTTTATGTTTGATCTTCGATAAAAATCTGTCGAGTTCGAATAAATCATCTCGATAAAGCTTGAAACGTCTCTCATGAAGTCTCTTGTTAAAAAGCCTGGAACAAACGAGACAAACGATCCAAATTCTTGAGAAAACCCGCAATAACGTATAATCCGTGCGACGTGTGTAAACCGTGTAGCAATCCACACAGCCTCGGTTATCACACGACACGAGGTTCAAAGATCACAAACTGTCCACGGTCTCTTTCCACGTAATGGCGTATTAATCGTGACACCCTCGATACCTTGGAATCTCGGCTGGATTATTCACAGTGTGTCAATATTGAACAGGATACAATGAACGTAAGTCCCCGATGACAAAGATAATGGCCTGTATCTCTCACGATCGCGGCTGGCATCCTGTCAGATCTCGGATTACCGATTTCTATACGCGGCCGCACATCCTGTACACGCGTGTACACACATCAAACACCCGCGATTGTGTAACAACGCCGCGTTTACACCTAGATTTACTTTGCGGCCAGCTCGTTATCGTCCACGTAATTGGCGGACACCTTACCCTTTTGTAAACGAGCTACGCCCGCAACTTTATAAGTAACTGTCTCATTTTTACGGCGAGTCTTCTTTTCACAACAGTGAACCCGAAAGATCGATTGCGCTCGATGCAACCATGCAAACGTTTTATACGTGTTTCTGGTTCTCCTTACTTTCTTACTCGATGCGGATTAAGTGTAGGGCAATCTTCGTGGCCGCTTCGAATCCCGAAGCGAGCGGGGATTTCTCTTCGAAGGAAAATTGGAAGATTTGGAGGCGATCGTCCGTCGATTTCGAAGATCGACGGATGCAACGCGGCCTCGACGATTTCCGGATATCGAATCATTCCGATTACTACGAGGAAAATGTTTTCTTCTCCACGGATAAGTGTTCCAGGTGAGACGATGGTGAGAGAGCGTTAATTTTCGAAAGTGTCTTCTTATCGAGAGATCGTTTTTATTAATCGTAGTGATATAACACGAGATTATGTATAAGAAAGATACTTCTTGGTGGGATTATTATACCGAGAATAATTCGATTTATATTCATTTATATGGAATAGGAAATAACGAATTAAACTTTCAATTTGTTCTAAAGGTATTGTATCAAACGGCAGATCGATAAAAATGAAAACAGTGTACAATACATTAATCTATTTTGGACAAATGGTATCGACGCAATGGGTAAGATACGAATGGAAAAACAACAGTAAATAATATTAATATGCAAATGTTCAAATATATCAGATCGGTCAGTCTCAAAAGATGACTCGGAGTTTTTGTCAAAGACGGAATGGACAGATGTACGAAATCCAAACATCATTCAACATAGAAATTGTCAGGTACGAATCGAGCGTAATTAATATTGTTATTTCAATAATATCCAATGATACTTTTTATGAATATTTTTAGATTTACCTTGACCTAGATTGTAACATCACCGAAGCGAGAACTAATTCGAATTATGCGAACAGAGAATTCCACTTGGGCGTGGAAAAGGACAAAGGAAAGAAAATTGCAGATATCGTAAGTGTAATTATCAGATCCGCATCTTTGAATCATACGTGCCAAGCGTACACGCGGAGTACATTGATCTAACTCGAACTCGATCGAACTTTCACCAGATAAAAATAGCAGAAAAATACAATTTGACCAAATTGACGCAAATGAACTTCTCGGTCGACAACACGACCCGTAGAATCGTCATAGACATCGATGGAAACGTTTCAAACGCATTGCTTCGAATACCTACGAGTAAGTTCCTCTTTAAAAACATTTAAAATTTAGAGTAGAGCGATAGTCAAAAAACGGAATAAATTAAAGAAATGTAAACCGTTTACGTCAATGCAAAGGTTGCACTTCGAACCACGTGTTTTAATACTAGAGACGGCCAATTTCATCGCGTGTCGTAAACTAAAAATAATTTTCAATGCCTGGTAAGAAGGTTGACGTGGCGATTAATCATCACACGATCATTTTTGTATTTCGTGTTCATTGTTCGTTATGACACGCGTTATTTCAAACGTAATCATCATGATTTTACGTGCGATCGTCAATATGAAAAATATATATATATATATATCTCCACGTAAAAAATTTTTACTATGCCTCTTTTAGCGAAACGTTTATCTACATTTTCAAAAAGACCTTCAAATTATTAATTATTTCTGTAAAGAAATCTTATCTTTGCATATTATTTATAACCGTTATAACGAACAACGTTTAAACATTTTTCGTTCATTTCAATTTATTATAACAAGAGTGTATTAAGATTGTGAACGAATTAGAGAATTATCGAGTTCTCATTGTTATTATTTAGAAAGAAACTATAAAACGATAAATATATTCATACACATACCTAGATATTGACTAAGCCTAATAATAGAATTCCGCAATATCGAATAAGTTGAAATATTTTTTAATTTCATATCGATAAATTATTTATCGTGTTCTTTTTTTTTTTCGTTATTACTACTTTTTTTCTATTATTTGCAAAAAAATACTTTTCAGACACTGTCAAATTCACTACGTATCTTACGCACAACACAAACCTTTTACAAATGAGACAGACCTATCCAGGTATCTTAGTTTTACCAAGAGATAATCCCAAATGTATTATTCTTTCCTTTTGCTTTGTTCACAGCCACTTTCATATTTTCAGGTACGTTCAGTGAAGTTCATAGTATCGACCGCTTCCCAGTTTCGGTGAATTCCGTCTGCACTCGTTGTATCGACACTAAACGATTCTTTCATTTTAGAAAATATCTATCCACTACGTCATCGCACGCACAAATCCATCGATTGCGTTTTCCTTATATTCATTCTCGTCGATTTGCCTCAAACTATCGAAACGTTCGATATCATCTAGTTCGTCGTTCCACGTTCGACCAACGTTTCTTTCACGAGCGAATTGATCACCGGTTATCGACATTGGAAAATAATGAATTTGTTGAAATTCGAATGTATGCACAATAGCTTATTGTATTCCAATAATTAACAGATGCAACAATTTCGAGGCACGAAACGATCATATCTTGGACGAGTAAAGGCGATGCGGAAGGTGTGCGAATTGATACGCGGAATCCGCCATCTGGCGAGTGGCGATTGAAGCTCGTAGGGGAGGATGGTTCGAAGTATCAATTGACGGTGATGGGTTTCGTCGATGAGAATTGCGATGAAATGAGAAATCTTTCTCTGGTGAAATCACAGGTGAAAGGTGAGTAAGAATTTTTATCGATAAATGAAAGTGATCGAATTTCGTTCTTTCCCTTTTTCGAGCATATTATATTCTCCAAATTTTGTACATATTAATACAAGAAGAAATTAAATATAAGAAAACGAAGGAAATATAGATATAGATGCAACTATTACATCTACATTGAAATATGTAATATAATGTAATATTTATGTAACATGTTTATATAATATACGGAAGAGATAAGAATGAAAGTGAAATCAAATCGTAAAATAATTCAAGAAATACGATGTTCATAATTATATGAAAATATAATGCAGTAAAGTATAAATAAATATGAAGTATTACTAGTGTGATACTAAATCAATATTATCGATTTCGATCAGTAAATTATGATACCGTATTGAATAGTGTCAAACTATATATATATAAAATCTATGTATAAAACATAATCGATAATTAATATCAAAGTATAGATAGCCATCCTTTTAAATTAGAAATATTCTAATAATAATATTCTAATAATATTCATCGAAATATCGAAATATTTTAATAGAAAGAATTAATTATTATTCTTTTCTTTAAAGATAAAAAATCAATTGTTTTGATATTAAAAAGTTATTTATTAATTATTCTATGGTATTCAATATATTTTATCTTTCACGAAAAAAAAGTTTGATTGCACAAAATCTTAACTTGAATATAATATTAAACGAAATTTAATGATAAAATATTATCTAGAAAATATATTCATAGAATATTTACAGAATATGGAACTATGCATATTAGATAAACAATAATATAAAAAATTATTTTCTATATCAAACAACAAACTACTTCAAAATATTTATTATATTATTTAGTCGCAGATAAATATATGATGACGTCATGGAAAATTTACAATTAAGAAAGATTGAATATTCCGAACAATCCTTTCATTCGGATGCATAAAAACATAAAGTAGATACTGAATTTAAAAAAAAGCGAAATGTAATACAAATTTCATAAACACTGTGTATAGCACATCATCTACATATAAATAACATGATTGATATGTGTTTATAAAATTTAAAAGAATTCGTATTCAACACATTTGTTCGTCGAAAGCTAATCTAATATTCAACATTGATATATATATGTACAAACACGGTCAACAAAACTAATATCAAATCGATATAACCATCAACACTATCGTTATCATCCACTGTTAAAGACGTTATTTTAGAATATTATCATTACATATTAAAAAAGCGTCAAACATCACGTTACTTGACATGGAAACACATATACGTTCTTAATGAACATTCAGATACTAGCAAAGTGTTTAAGCTCGCCATTTTACTTTATTACAATACTATATTACTAGTACTAAATACTATTAACACAATAAATATCGAAAATTTTATTTTGCAAATCTCTCGTGAATACCAATTCGCAATATCGAGAGCTTATCTAAATAATTTTATGAGAAGAAGTATCAATCGATAACAAGATGAGAAAAAAATTCCAAAGATGAGTTACCTATATCCAAGATTACCAAAACGAATTTTCGACGAATGCATATATCGCGAGCTGTCGGCGAACAGCGTTGTGTTCGCTTACGTTTCCACCTTGTATCGTGTACGAGACTTGTTCACGCCGCGTCGCCCATCTGACAACTGCCAACCGACTTCGTTTCTGGCTCGAAGATACACGAACTATATTGTGCAACACGTGACACGACAAGCTGCCCTTTGATCAGCCAACACGCAGGTTGCTGACGCACTCAGGAAGAAAAGCGAGTTTTATCCTTTTCTTCTCTTTTTTTTCTCGACGATTTATGTTCAATATTCAACACATGCAACAGTAGTCAATGGAATACGCGAGAACAAGATTTCTGGGAAAAATGCTGGGATCGAGAATTTTACGCAGTTCTATTATTAAACCAGATTATACCTTATATCTTACTTCCGATTTCGCATGCGTTTATGTGTACGTATACGCTCGCTACGGTATGCGAAAACTGTCGACACTGATTACGTTTCAGCACGTCTCCGTTCTATTCACGCTCACTGACCGAGTTCACTGGTTTACTGACGATCAACATCTTATCTTGTTGAAAGTTTTAATTTTGTTAAGAAGCATTCTCTTTTTTTTTTTTTTTTTTTAATTTCAATCGTTTGATCATACGATTGCAACGATCCGAAGGAAACATTTATATCTGTTTACGTATAATTTACGTAGTTAGTTAAAAAATAACAAATAACGATATAATTGATCAATCTTTAAACATACGATCATCTTTTACGAACAAATAGATAATAATTTGACATTGTTTTCTAATATTTCATTATATATGTTATTATGAATCCTTGATAATTAGAATCTATTAAACAAATATTACGTTTCATAAATTAGATAAAATTGTTTCTTCGTATAAATATTATTTATTATTCCTTAAATCGTGATAATCGTATAATATATAATTTTAACATGTTATCTTGATTTTTATCTGGAATTTTAAAATAATTCAAAATTATTTTTGAGTAGTTTGATTTGTGTATAAACATTTAGTAAATATTAATTATAATATTAAATATCGAATAAAATCTTATTACTATAATTCTGATTTTTAAGTTCCCATGTATAAAACTATTTAGAATTATTTAAATAAAGTATATATGAAAATTTGTATTCCATCTCATAATGAAATTGTTTGTTTATAGAAAACATCAATGAAGATACGATTAAAAATTATCGTATAAATATTGAGACAAAGGATGATATATCAGGAAATGATAAGGAGAGATTTAATAATGAAGCAACGGTAGTGTATATGATATTCGGAATAAAAAAATAAATAGTATCAACATTGTTATCCATAAAAAACAATTGTATCAACAAACAATGTATCAACGCATTTTTTTTTCAGAAAATTAATTCTGAAAAAATTTTGGTGAAACAACAAAATTCAAATGCATCGATGAATTCTAAAGTGATGGAAAATAAAAAAATAACTCAAGAAAGATCATTGACATATCGTATGCGAGATCAAAAAGAAAACAACCATTCGAGAAAAGAAAATTTTAGCGATAACGATTTATCGATAATAACCTCTAGCACTGAAAATATGCTTATTAACTTCGTTGAATACGTTACTCTCGTAGACGTTGACAAAAATGTAATTACTACATCTAATGAAAAATTTTTGGAAACAAAGGAGGTAAAGAAATTAAAATTGATATCAATATAATAATAACAATAATATTATAATTATATAATAAATAAGGTAAGTATTTTATTTATTTCATTTCTATCTCATGTATCGTAAAAGGATTTTAACGATCGAAAAAAATGTTAATGATAATAATTAATGATACCAAAAGGAATATGAGTCAATGAATAACGGTATTTTCAAATATATAATTCTCAAATAAACTTTATATGACTTCATTGAAAGAATATAGTATGTATTGGTTAAATAATCTATTTCTTTTGTTTAAAATAATATATGATTATATAATTATTAATAGTTATATTAATAATCCTTTTAAATCATATTTACATATTTAAATATTTCTCACTCATAAGTTTTATCCCTAAATTAAAAATTGTAAACACTTATACGCATTTATATATATTTATCTATTATCATTCTATTATTTATAAAGTTATATCATAATATTAGTATCGAAGAAAATTCAATAACGTTTGCGAATTCAATTTTAGGATGTCTTCGCGCTAAAAAATTAATATTAACGTATCGCAAACATTAGAAATATTATAAAACAATGTTTACACAATAAAACATATTGTTGATTCAGGAATGGGAAAATCTTCGTACAAGATCCTCGATTGAAGTAATTGAAAATCTTGACGTTAAGAGAACTCCAATACAGAAAAACATTAACATATCGACGAGAATGATCGAAACTCTGGATAATAAAGAAATGTCCGAAGAATTGATAAACCATGTCAATGAAAACACCATCGAGGAGAAAAAGATGCTGATTGAAGTGAATAGAAATAGCAATTTGCTTGTTATACCGGGAACTATACACAGAATAGTATTCGATGTGATGAACAAATGCGTTTTACCTGTTAGATATGCATTCAGAGTAAAGAGCAATCCCTTTAGGTTATACAATATTCAACCATCCTAGTAAGTTACTAGATATATTTTTAATTATTTTTCATTTTTTCATTCACTTTTTACTTGTCTTTTACATGATAGATAAAGACTAAAATTAAATCTGCAAATTTTGAAATAGCAAGTGCTTGAAAATTAAAATTAATTTTTATCATCATAAAAATACAAACAACAACAAAAAAACTCTATCTAATCTAGTCAGGAAATAAACAATTCATATGAACTGAAATCTATGAAAGATTTAATAATTCATCTTATTAAGTTCAGATAAATTTAATTCAACTAATTGAATAAAAGACTTCGTTCTATTAAAAGAAGTTTTATTCTATTTGAATTTTTCTGCGATATAACATATAATTTTATCTTTTTCTATTGATAATTCGATTATCAGCAACCTAATTTAAGTGCATATAATTATCAATTATACGTATAGTAATATAATTATGGTAAAATATCAATATCGAGAATCTGTCAAATTTAAATTAAATTATTATATGTACATCAATTAAAAATTATCTACATTTTATCCATATCGAGTTATTAATATCAGTTAATCTCAATCAATGATTGTACTTTTAATATTATATGATTGAAGTTATTAACAATCTCAATTTTTTATGTGATAATATTCTATTTATTATTTATATTGCAGTGTATGGATTTATCCTGGACAGATGAGCAATGTAGCGATAGATTTGATTGTACCCGATAATGTCGCACCACATACAGTTAATACAGTCACCTTATCTATCTCGGGTACTGAAATAAAGGAAAAATCTGTATATTTATATGTACAAGGGTCACTTTCAAAGGTAACCATTAAAAAAGTCGATCAGAAAAACCAGTAATTTTCATTATAGTGTATTACAATATCTAGCTAACCGATGATATAAAGCCAATTATCGAATATTCTTTCAATGATAATTGCATTGGAAAATTGGAAAAAAATCGATGCTATAAATCTCATTGGAGCGTTGATGTTACGATTCAAGATCATGATTCAGGTATTGATTAAATTTTTTACAAAGAATTTTAATTAAAACAAAAATAGAATTTTTTTTTTACAATTCAACATAAATAAATTAACATGAAATTAAATTTATTGCTTTATTCATATTTATTTAATATAAACTTGTACTTATTTATATATATATAATGCTCAAACATTTTAAAAATTTTATTTAAATAATATTACTGTAGATTTTATATTTTCAATTTATTTTAATACGTTTACAAAAAAATTTTCTCTTTTGTATGTAGGTTTAAAATGTGTAATATCATCACTAAATGATATTTATCCACGTACAGATTTTATTAGCGGTACAAGAAATCCTATAACATTTTATTATTCTGCTACGTGTTGTGATAAAACGGTTAAAATTACAGCTATAGATTTACTAAATAATTATAATACTATAATTATAGATGTTACAGGTAATTATTACATTAGTATTCTAATTGTTGATATTTTATTATTCAATAAATAAATATATAAATCAAATATACAAAAATTTATTATTAATATATTTTATTATTAATATATTTTAAATTTATTTTAAAGTTTTCATTAATTTAAAAAAAAAATATTACAGAAATATTTTCTATTTTTTTTAACAAAAAAATGTGATCTAAATGTGATCTATCCTTCATTAAATGTGATCTATCCTTTCAGCATGGAACAACTTATCAGAAGCAGAAATTGCAGCTATTACAATGGGAGCATTGTTAGCTTTGTTGCTTATTGTTTTAATTGTTATTTTAATCATATACTGTGTTCGAAAAAGAAAAAGTCATGATTTGCCTTATACACAACGATATGGATCTAGGCCACCTACACAATCAGAAAGAACTAATTTCTAATTCTTTATTAATACTGAAATATATATATTAATATAATATATATTGAATATATAAATTTTATTATTATAGAAACTAATGTTATAACTATCACAATTAAGTTATATTTATACAAAATATATCTACATAAATGTAAATGTACATAAATTACTGTTATTAAATTTTAATCTAATATAAAATTTAAATATATAATATTATGATTTTAATATTGATATTAAGTTAAAAAAATTATATAATTGTAAATTTAAAAGTTTAAAAAAAATGAAATACTGAAAAAACAAAATCTCTTTCAAATGTTTTGTATATTTATTTCTATTATTATAAAAATGAAAAACAAAATAAGTCTTTATTTTACAATTATATAAAATCATATAATATTAAATCTAACACAAATTTAATTTTTAAACAAAATATATTAAATTATTGAATATTTTTCTTTTGTAAAAGATTTTTAAAATTAGTAAAAAAAAATAATATTCATATAACAAACAATGTACATATTTGCCCAAATAATACTTGTAACGTGAAAATTAAAAATAAAAGGAAGAAAATAATTATGATATCAATTAGTTTTATAATAAATATCTATTCACATATTTTGTCACGTGTTAACACGATTATGAAAATATGAATCTATAAGAGCCCCACCCAGGTACTTCATTAACAAACTCACCATCGCGAAGCACCGCAGGTGTTGCAGGCGTAACAGGAACCAAAAATGCATTTTCAGTGTAATTTTCAAACGGGAAACCTTCACCAGCTGCTGATAATAATGGATTTTTCACTTTTCGTGATGCACCACTCATATTTGTAGTGACTTTGGCACTACGCAACTTAAAAATACTGCCATCCAAAGATAACTAAACTACAAATTGCAAAACACTGTCAATCCACCATAAACTATAAACATTTAACCTATACTCTATAGCGCCACGTCTACATAAGTAAGTAGTACATATATGTGTAATAGAGGTCGCATATGAAAGGCGAGCAAAACTAATATCCGAAAGACTTGAAGACATTGCTGCTCTCTATAGAAATACATGTGCGCATGCGTTATTTTCCATGATTATCTTCAGAGAATTAATCTTGGAAAATTAATTTTTTTTAACTAAAGGAAAATTATAAAACATCTTTTATTTTTAATTTCCATATATTTAATAAAAATATCAATATCATTTTAATATTAAACATAAAAATATACTTTTTCTATTTAGAAAGATAAATATTTTTATTATTCTTCGACGCGGGAATTTCAAAATAATTTCAAATATGATTTCAATTTCTAAAGAAATAAAAAGTTTTCTTTTTTCGAATATTATATAAAATTATATAATTAATTTATTATAATCTTATTCTACATTGAAGTAATAATAATTAAATAAAAAGTATAAATAAATTGTATAAAAATATTTATTAGCTATAATATAATAATAATAATAATAATAATAATAATAATGATGATGATGATGATGATGATGATGATGATGATGATAATCTTCCGTTAGTAATAATTGTTTTAAAAATATATATATGTATATTATATTTATATATTATATATATATATATATATATATACGTAAGTAAATATACACATATATAAATACTTTATAAATGAAATCTTACGAAATCGTCAATAAAATTATATCATATTTAATTGATAAACAATAAAACTATGATTTTTCATTGAATTAATATTTTTACTTTAATTTTTATTTTATTATCTACTAATTTTCTACTATCTTATTTTATTATCTAATAGATAGTTTATGAGATAAAGTTTAAATATATTTATATTCTATTTATTCAATAAGATTTCATTATATTTTTTTCTTTTCTTTTTACTATAATGTATAATACCATTTTTTATACATATTGTATCTATATAATTAAAAGGCATCTATTACATGTATAATATCATATATAAATCTTTCAACAGTGAAATTAAATGAACCTATTAAATTTTTTAATATTTTTAATCTCATAAATTTTAACAATAAAAAATTTAATCTAATATTTTTATAACAAATAATAAATTGTGTCGGTCAATATTTTTTTTAAATTTAATCTTTCTTTCTCTTACTTTATTATAATATAGAATATAAAACTGAATCTTTTAAATTTGAAAAGGTTGGAATAAACAAAAAAAAATATAAAAATTAAATTTTAAAAAATGCAAATTTATTACAGTTTCAATCAATTTTATTACATTTTTAAAAAAAATATTTTTATTATATTTATTATATTTTAATATTTAATATATTTTGAATAAATTTCAATTCCTATAACATTAACAAGTTGTGCCAAGATTACTCTTCATCTTATTCTTCTAAATCATAGTCATATTCTTCATTTTCATATTCTTCATTTTCATATTCTTCATTTGATAATACATTTTCATAGTATTCTCGTGGAAGAGGCCACCAATTAGAAGAATATGAGGTAGGTAAATGGTGGGATGGAGGGTTTGGTCTGGATGAGCATGGTTTTGGTCGTCGGCATGGTCTTGGTTTACATGGTCTCGGATTGGATGTAGGACATGGTCTAGGTGGTTTCGAACTGGATGATGGTGGTGTAGGACGTGGTGGTTTAGAGGGTCGTTGACTGGATGAGGGTCGTTCATTGGATGAGGGTCGTTCACTGGATGAGGGTCGATGTTGAGAATCAGGATTGCTTGGTGCTGGACTGACTCCCGGACGATGTTTGCAAACTGCATTGAGATTTGGATAATCGCATACTCTTAAATCAGGATTGTACTCAAGTCCTATACTACATTCCATTAAAACTGGCTCTCCTCCGTTGCATTCATAGTAGGTTGAGCAATCATCTAGATTCGGAAGTAGAACGACATCTTCTCCATTTACTTCTGGGCATTTAGTTGGTATTTCGGCGGAAACGAAAGCCACAAAAATTGCAGCAAATACTGCTAGTATTGCTAGAACCACTAAAAATTTTGGTTAATATTAAATTTTGCAATTTATTAAATTAATGTAACATTATAAATTTCGACAGAATTTTTATATAAAATAAATAAATATCATAATATGTATGCCTCGTAATTGATAAGTGTCTAAAAATTTAAAAAATAATTCTTCTGATCAAATCAGAAGACAAAATAAGAAAATCAAGAATATTAAAATTGCATTTTTAGATTTGTTCTTTTAACCATTGACAATTAAAAATGAAAGAAAATTCTTATTTTTTCATAAAAGGAAGTCATAAATTTTTCTTTCTGAATAAAATTGAATAAAGATTATGTTTTAACATTTAACTAATTAAATTTTTAAAAAACAAGAATAGTTTCAAAGAGATTTTAGTTTCAATAGAATTATTTATTTATAATGAAAGTGAAATATATATGAACATATAATGTTCATTTTTTTTATTAGCGACTTGTATAAAAACATGTATGAATTTATTGTAATTACAATTACAATTGCAGTTATAATTATCTTACCTTTCATTATTGATATGAAGGCGTATATTCTCGTATTGTGTTCTTTTCCTTACTGTGATGTGATTTTGTTTTTCTACCTTTATATATTCGTTAGAAATTTTTTAAAAAACTATCAAGATATAAAATCATTTATCACTCTTAACATATCGTGATAAGTTAAAAAATAAAAAATTGTACATTGTATGATCAGTTTATAATTAATAATTGTGAATCATATATTTGTGAATCATAATATTTTTCATTTTTTACTATTCTATTTTATTTTTTTTATATTTCTTATTTATTTTTAAATAAATTTTAATGATAAGTTAATGCATTGATATATTTATGAATAAATAAATATACTGTGTATTAAATTTGAAATATAAAATTTAATTATACATATTAAATTTTATATTTTTTTAATTTATAATATTATCTTTCTTGTTGTTTTTTGCTATTGAAAAATAATAAAATAATAATAAAATAAAAAATTTTAATAAGAAAATAAAGACAAAAAAATGAAATTGAATTATAAATTTTTAATATTCACTTAAGAATCATTTAAGAAAAGATAGAATTTATATGCAAAAAAATATTACAATATTTCTTTTTGATATTAAAATTGTAATCGTTTCAGTATCATTTAATGAATAAAACAAAAATTAAAAATAAATAACGATATTATCTTTCTTATCGATTATTTTAAAAAAATTACGATTATTCTACGAGAATTTCTTGTAATATATAGATAATTATTTTTTTAACCTTTCATTAAAGTAATGTCCATTATAACTGATGTAATTTCATTTTTAATCAATATAAGTATAAGTATATAAAGTGATTTAAGATAAATTAAAGATATATGTATGTACATATAACTAATAATATGATGACATACTTTTAATCATGATATATTTATTTTAATTTAATAGATAAATAAATATGATAAAATTAAAATGATTAAATAAATAAAATATAATATAAATAAATAAATTTATAAAAAATGTTCTAGAAATATATCATAAATTATATACATATATTTATATTTTTAATTAAATAAATATAATAAATTTATGTTAAATATATATGTTAAATATACGTAATTATACGTAAAGATGAATATAATTTAATTTGATTCTTTCGAATGTATTCAAAACTATATAATATAAATTATTAGTTATTAGTATTTATTAGTTATAATTATACGATACTCGTTATAATTTTTACAATATTTTTCCAAAAATATTTGAATTTATACATGTAAATTTTATTGTATAGAAATTTAAACAAAATATTATTTGCTATAAATAAAATTATTGCACTTTATGGTCTAAATCATATAATCATATTTTTCATTTATTATTGTTGAAAATTTTACTAATCAATTATATATCATAATGTCATGAATAAAATATATGTAAAATAAATTATTGTATGTATAAATATTGCCTATATAAAAGATTGCCTAAGCAATGTTTTTGCCAAAAAAATTTTTTTGGAAAAAAGTGGAAAAAAAATAATACAATTAATACGTCAATTGATTTTCCACTTATTTCAATGTCATATAATATGATATAATTAATTCACAATTATACTATTTTTTCTTATTTTATCTACAGAGGAAATTTTTTTGATAATATTGCCATAGAATTACACAAGTATAAAGGTATAATTTTTTTTTCATATCGCATCGCATCAGAGAAGAATAAAAACTTCTGTTCAAAAATTCAATGGAAAAAATCAAAAGATTTTTCTTTCACTTTCTATAATTGAATTATCTTGTATTATTCATTATATTAAAGAGCAAATATTATATTAAATAAATTATTTTGGTAAAATAAAAAACATTTTCATATTTCTTACAAATAAAATGATTTATGGAAATTAACCTTTAAATTACAACCAATCAGAAAATTCTATTTTCTAATTGGTAAGGAAGATTTCATGCGTATATCAAAGACGCGATAGCTACGTTAAAATTGTTCGAAGATCGAATAATCGTAAATTTAATAAAGAAAGTGATAAAGTTACATTTATTAAGTGAAAAAAATATATTATCTTAATAAAAATATTTATAATTTGTAATGTTTTATAATTATGTGTGAAAATTATTCTTAGTTTATAAAAAGGAGATATAAATAGATAATAATTTGTATCGTTTTGATTAAAGAAAAAAATAATTATGGCAGACGCTGCAGCAAGACAGTTGCAATATGAATATAAAGCTAATTCTAATCTTGTATTACAAGCTGATGTAAGATTAATAGAAAGAAGAAGTAGAGATGAAGCTACTGGTGAGGTTATGTCACTTGTTGGCAAACTTGATGGAACGCGAATGGGTGATAGAGCACAACGTACTAAGCCAGGAAAAGCAGAGGAACGAAAAGTTAAACGTCAAAAACGAGATGAAGCTCAATATGACTTTACACGAATGAAAGGTGCAACATTGCTTTCAGAAGGTGTAGATGAAATGGTAGGAATTGTTTATCGTCCTAAAACTCAAGAAACACGACAAACTTATGAAGTATTATTAAGTTTTATTCAAGAAGCTTTAGGTGATCAACCAAGAGATATTCTTTGTGGTGCTGCTGATGAAGTATTGGCAGTTTTGAAGAATGATCGACTTAAAGAAAAAGAAAAGAAAAAAGAAACAGAATTATTATTAGGTCCATTAGCTGAAGAGAGATTTGCATTATTAGTAAATCTTGGAAAAAAGATAACAGATTTTGGAAATGATGAGAAGACTACTACAAATGAAGAAAATATTGATGAAACATATGGAATTAATGTACAATTTGAAGAAAGTAGTGAAGAAGATGATGAAGATGTTTATGGAGAAGTTAGAGAAAATGATGATGAAGGTGATGAAGGTGAAGAAGCTAATGATGATAGAGCTATTCATGCAGAAAATTTAGGTGGCGCAGAAGAAATGAAAAAAGAGAAGCCATTACATCCTTTGGATATAGACGCATATTGGTTACAAAGAAGATTAAGCAGAATATATGATGATGCAATGGTCTCACAAGCAAGAGCTGCAGAAGTACTAGCAGTTTTAAAGGATGCTGGAGATGATCGTGACTGTGAAAATCAATTAGTACTTCTATTAGGATATGATTGTTTTGATTTTATTAAACAACTCAAGAAATATAGACATACAATTGCTTACTGCACTATGTTGGCATCTTCACAGTCTGAGTCAGAACGTCAAAAAATTCGAAATAAAATGAATGATGATCCTGTATTAGCAAAAATTTTACGACAGTTAGATACAGGTAAAGGTGATGATGATGCTGATGAAACAATGGAAGCAAGAGCACAACGTAAACGAAGAGAAGAAAATGAAGATACTGGAGGTCCAGGTGGTCAAGTTCAGGGTACAAGAAATCTGATAGATCTAGAAGATCTAATATTTGCACAAGGTAGTCATTTTATGGCAAACAAACGTTGTCAATTACCTGATGGAAGTTTTAGAAAACAGCGTAAAGGATATGAAGAAGTTCATGTACCTGCTTTGAAACCAAAACCATTTGCAGAAAATGAGAAACTTTATCCTATTGATCAATTACCAAAATATGTGCAACCAGCTTTTGAAGGTTTTAAAACATTAAATAGAATTCAGAGTCATTTGTATCAAGCTGCATTAGACAGTGATGAAAATTTATTACTATGTGCACCAACAGGTGCTGGTAAAACCAATGTTGCCCTTTTATGTATGATGCGTGAAATTGGAAAACATATAAATGCAGATAGTACAATAAATGCAGATGAATTTAAAATAATTTATGTTGCACCAATGCGTTCTTTAGTACAAGAAATGGTTGGAACTTTCAGTAAAAGATTATCCACGTATAATTTAACTGTATCAGAATTAACTGGTGATCATCAATTAACAAGAGAACAGATAGCTGCAACTCAAGTTATTGTATGCACTCCTGAAAAATGGGATATTATAACAAGAAAAGGAGGTGAAAAAACCTTTACTTCATTGGTTAGATTGATTATTATCGATGAAATTCATTTGCTACATGATGAGAGAGGACCAGTTTTAGAAGCTTTAGTTGCTAGGACAATTAGAAATATTGAAACAACACAGGAAGATGTAAGATTAATTGGTCTCTCAGCAACATTACCAAATTATCAAGATGTTGCTGCATTTTTACGTATAAAACCAGAATCAGGTTTATTTTATTTTGATAATAGTTTCAGACCTGTTGCTTTAGAGCAACAGTATATAGGTGTAACAGAAAAAAAAGCATTGAAACGTTTTCAAGTAATGAATGAAATTGTATATGAAAAAACAATGGAACATGCTGGGAGAAATCAAGTTCTTGTTTTTGTACATTCGCGGAAAGAAACAGGAAAAACAGCACGTGCTATTAGAGATATGTGTTTGGAAAAAGACACATTAGGACAATTTCTTAGAGAAGGATCTGCATCTATGGAAGTTTTAAGAACAGAAGCTGAACAAGTTAAAAATCAAGAACTTAAGGACTTATTACCTTATGGTTTTGCTATTCATCATGCTGGTATGACAAGAGTAGATAGAACATTAGTTGAAGATCTTTTTGCAGATAGACACATTCAAGTTTTAGTATCCACAGCAACTTTAGCTTGGGGTGTTAATTTACCAGCACATACAGTTATTATAAAAGGAACTCAGGTATATAATCCAGAAAAAGGTAGATGGGTTGAATTAGGTGCCCTAGATGTATTGCAAATGTTAGGCAGAGCTGGTCGTCCACAATATGATACAAAAGGTGAAGGTATTCTTATTACAAATCACAGTGAATTACAATATTATTTATCTCTATTAAATCAACAATTACCTATTGAATCACAATTAATTAGTAAAATGTCAGATATGTTAAATGCAGAAATAGTATTAGGTACTATACAAAATATTAGAGATGCAGTTACTTGGTTAGGATATACTTATTTATATATTAGAATGCTTCGCTGCCCAAATTTATATGGTATAAGTCAGGACAAAATAAAAGAGGATCCATTATTAGAATTGCACAGAGCAGATCTTATTCATTCTGCCGCAGTGGCATTAGATCGTAGCGGTTTAATTAAATATGATCGAAAATCTGGAAATTTTCAAGCTACTGAACTAGGTCGAATTGCATCACATTATTATTGTACTCATGAAACGATGGCTATATATAATCAATTATTAAAACGTACTTTGAGTGAAATTGAATTGTTTAGAGTATTTTCTTTATCTAGTGAATTTAAACATATAAATGTCAGAGAAGAAGAAAAACTGGAATTGCAAAAATTGATGGAGAGAGTACCGATTCCAGTGAAAGAAAGTATAGAAGAGCCAAGTGCAAAAGTTAATGTACTTTTACAAGCATATATCTCTCAATTAAAACTTGAAGGATTTGCTCTTATGTCTGATATGGTATTTGTTACTCAATCTGCATCACGATTAATGAGAGCTATTTTTGAAATTGTTTTATTCCGAGGTTGGGCACAATTAGCAGATAAATGTTTATCTTTATGTAAAATGATAGATCGAAGAATGTGGCAATCAATGTCACCTCTTAGACAATTCAGAAAAATGCCAGAAGAGATCGTAAAAAAAATAGAAAAAAAGAATTTTCCCTGGGAAAGATTATATGATTTAGGGCCCAATGAAATCGGTGAATTGATTAGAGTACCTAAACTTGGTAAAACTATTCATAAATATATTCATCAATTTACAAAATTGGAACTATCGACGCATATTCAACCAATTACCCGTTCTACTTTAAGAGTAGAATTAACTATTACACCAGATTTTCAATGGGATGAAAAAGTGCATGGAGCATCAGAAGCATTTTGGATTTTAGTTGAAGATGTAGATTCTGAAGTTATACTTCATCATGAATATTTTTTACTTAAAGCCAAATATGCAACAGATGAACATTTAATAAAATTTTTTGTTCCTGTATTTGAACCTTTGCCACCACAATATTTTTTACGTGTTGTATCAGATAGATGGATTGGAGCGGAAACTCAATTGCCCGTTAGTTTCCGACATTTGATTCTACCAGAAAAAAATTTACCACCAACTGAATTGCTTGATTTACAACCACTTCCAATTACTGCATTGCGTAATTCAAAATTTGAAAGCATTTATGCAGATAAATTTCCACAATTTAATCCAATTCAGACACAAGTATTCAATGCTATTTATAATTCAGATGATAATGTCTTTGTTGGAGCACCTACAGGTTCAGGCAAAACAACTATCGCAGAGTTTGCCGTATTACGTTTATTTACTCAGAATCCAGAAGGAAGATGTGTATATATGGTTAGTAAAGAAGCCTTAGCAGAATTAGTATACATGGATTGGTCAGCAAAATTTAATCAACAATTAGGCAGAAAAGTAGTTCTTTTGACTGGTGAAACAGGAACAGATTTAAAATTGCTTGCAAAGGGACAAATTATAATCACAACTGCGGATAAGTGGGATGTATTATCACGAAGATGGAAACAAAGAAAAAATGTACAAAATATTCAACTTTTTATTGTTGATGAACTTCAATTAATTGGTGGTGAAGAAGGACCTGTATTAGAAGTTGCATGTTCAAGAGCTCGATATATCTCTTCACAACTAGATAAACCAACTAGAATTATAGCATTATCAGCTTCACTTGCTGATGCAAAAGATGCTGCACAATGGTTAGGTGCACCCGCTGCTGCAACTTTTAATTTTCATCCATCTGTTAGACCTGTACCTTTAGAATTACATGTACAAGGAATAAATATTACTCATAATGCATCTAGATTAGCTGCTATGGCAAAGCCAGTATATAATGCAATACTTAGACATGCTTCCCATAAACCAGTTATTGTTTTTGTACCGACTCGTCGTCAAGCCCGATTAACAGCTATAGATTTATTAACATTCACTGCAGCTGAAGGACAACCTTCTCGATTTTTTCATGCAGAAGAAGCTGATATTAAACCATTTTTAGATAGAATGACAGATAAAACATTGAAGGAAACATTATCACAAGGTGTTGCGTATCTTCACGAAGGACTGTCTGTTGATGATCGACATCTTGTTGAACAACTTTTCGATAGCGGTGCAATTCAAATAGCAGTTGCTACAAGAGATCTCTGTTGGGGTTTATCTATTAGCTCCCATCTTGTTGTTGTGATGGATACTCAATGTTACAATGGAAAAACACATGCTTACGAAGATTATCCTATTACAGATGTTTTACAAATGGTAGCACGCGCAAATCGTCCGTTGGAAGATGACGATGCTAAATGTGTCCTTCTTTGTCAAAGTTCAAAGAAAGACTTTTTCAAGAAGTTTTTGAATGAGCCTTTACCTGTAGAAAGTCATTTGGATCATAGATTGCACGATCATTTTAATGCAGAAATTGTGACTAAAACAATCGAAAATAAACAAGATGCAGTTGATTATCTTACATGGACATTCTTATATAGACGACTTACACAAAACCCAAATTATTATGGATTACAAGGTGTTACTCACAGGCATTTATCTGATCATTTATCTGAATTAGTTGAAAGCACATTAAGTGATTTAGAACAAGCAAAATGTGTTGCTGTAGAAGATGAAATGGATACTTTACCTTTAAATCTTGGAATGATTGCAGCATATTATTATATTAATTATGCAACAATTGAATTATTTAGTCTATCTTTAAATAATAAAACTAAAATCAGAGGTTTATTGGAAATTATTTCAGCAGCTGCTGAATATGAAACTGTTCCAGTTCGACAACGTGAAGAAAACTTATTAAGAAGCTTAGCAACACGGCTTCCACATGCACCTCAAGCTTCAAGAATGGCTGATCCTCATGTAAAAGCACAACTTTTATTGCAAGCACATTTATCCAGAATACAACTTGGTCCAGAACTTCAAAAAGATACAGAATTAGTATTAAGTAAAGCTATAAGATTAATACAAGCTTGCGTTGATGTTCTCAGTTCATCTGGTTGGCTAGCTCCTGCTGTAGCTGCTATGGAATTAGCACAAATGGTTACACAAGCAATGTGGTCTAAGGATTCTTATCTCAAACAATTACCACATTTTACAGCTGAAACTATTAAACGTTGTACAGATAAAGGTGTAGAAACAGTGTTTGATGTAATGGAGTTAGAAGATGACGATAGAAATCGTCTTTTACAATTATCCGAGACACAAATGGCAGATGTTGCTAAATTTTGTAATCGTTATCCTAACATAGAAATGTCTTATGAAGTTCAGGATAAAGATAAATTACGCAGTGGTGGTACAGTAAATGTCATTGTACAGCTTGAAAGAGAAGATGAAGTTACAGGTCCAGTTGTAGCACCTTTCTTCCCACAAAAACGTGAAGAAGGATGGTGGGTTGTTATTGGTGATCCAAAGACTAATTCTTTGTTATCTATTAAGAGATTAACATTACAGCAAAAGGCAAAAGTTAAACTCGATTTTGTAGCACCTGCTCCTGGTCAACATTCCTATACTCTATATTTTATGAGTGATGCTTATTTAGGTTGCGATCAAGAATACAAATTTACTATTAATGTAGATGAATATGAATCAGATGTCAGTTCAGGATCAGAATCTGATTAAAAAAAAAGAACTAATTCTTTTAAAAATGAAAAAACTAATTTAATATTTTTAAATAATTTTTAAATATCACATATATTATTTAAATTAATAATTTCTATGAAATCATAAAGAAAATTTTCCGAATTTTATATCATCATCATCTATATACTTGTTTCTTGAAAAAAAATATATCATCATTAAATATATCGTATTTTGTATAAAAAAAAAAAAAAAATAGCATTCGTTTTGCAGTGAATTTACTTATAGCATTGTAAAATATTGTAAAATAGTAAAGTATATAAAACTAGTCTGAAATTAATTCTTTTGACGTCAAATAAATAACAAAGTGTGATGTTTATCGAATGTCTTTTGTTAATAAAAAATATACTTTTTACATTTATAACAAATTTGTTTTGATTTATAAAATATCTTGAAGATGTATTTAAGTAGAATATTTTTTGAAATTGTTCATAATTTTTATGTAATTGCTCAATATTAGATATATTAAAAATGTTTATAACATAAAATATCTTTATATTGTTTAGGTTACAAGAATAATAAATAATAATAAATGTTGGAAGAAACATAGATATATGATAATTTATGAATAATTTGGCGCCATTTCAAAGAAAAAGAAAACAATGGAAAAAGAAAGACAGTAAAAATTCGAAAAGTAGCATCATCTTAAATACTATAAATAAAACAAAACAGACAAATTATAGGAAAAAAATAGAGATTGAATATTCTCAATATATATAATTTTCAATGCTATCTTTTGAAAATTAATGATATTTTTAAATTTTCTTTAAATAATTTTCGTAGAAATCCTCAAGAGACATTGATCCTTAATTCTTGTTCTATTTTCTGTTTTGAAAAAATATTTTTGACATTCAAGAGATGGCGTTAATGCTCAATTCTTACTCTATTTCTATCTTTTTCTTACTATTTACTGTCCTTCTTTTGTGTTTCATTTGCGGACTCTTGAGATGGCGTTGATTTCAATATTTTTATTTTACTTTTATCTTTATCTCACTATTTGTTTTTCTTATCTATATTTAGTTAATATTTATACTTTTGAAAATTTATACTTTCAAAAAACATAAAGAATAAAAATTATATATAATAACATAATAATTTTAATTATAATATGAGAAAAAATTTTATTTAAAAAAAGTAATTTATATTTTACAGAGAGAAAGTTCAATTTAATGTTAATAGGGATTTATATATTGGACCAAATAGGGATTTATTTTTATTTTCTATATATATATTTATATTCTATATATATAACATCATTTGAACCCTAGAAAACAGAAAAAGTTCGTTATGAAAATTTGTTTACAAACTCTAATTTAAAGTTATAAAAATGGGAGTAAAAGATCTTTGGAATATTTTATCTCCTTTATGCGAGAGAAAACCATTATTTGAACTTCAAGGAAAAACAATAGCTATTGACCTTAGTTGTTGGGTTGTAGATAGTCAAACAATAGTTGATCATTATGTTCAACCAAAAATGTATCTTAGGTTTGTGAGTTTTTATATTTCAAGTTCTAATATTTATTATTTTTTTTTTAAATTTAAAATTAAATAAAATTAAATAATTATTGTAGGAATCTCTATTTTCGTACAATATTTCTCCTTATGCAAGGAATATCACCGGTATTTGTGTTAGAAGGAAAAGCACCTGCACTGAAATATAATACAATTGCTAAAAGAAATGATATTCGTTCTGGTTTTCAAGAGAAAAAATTAATTCAAAGAAAAGGAAGAACCCAATTTAAAAAAATCCTCAATGAATGCAAGGAAATGCTTGAATATATGGGTTTAGCATGTGTGCAAGGACATGGGGAAGCAGAAGCAATGTGTGCATATTTAAATGAAGATGGAGTAATATTGTATTTCTGTGAATTACAATATATTTATATAATACAATATATTTCATAGAATATGAATCATGATTAATTCTTATTTTTATAAATATTTATATAGCTTGTTGATGGATGTATAAGCCAAGATAGTGATTGTTTTTTATATGGAGCAAAAGTAGTTTATAGAAATTTTTGTACAAGTGCCCAAGGAAATCGTGGAGGTACAGGAGGTGCTGTAGATGAATATAGACTAGAAAAAATAGAGAAAGTATTGCAACTAGGAAGGAATAAGATGATAGTATTAGCTTTATTGTGTGGCTGTGACTATGATGATGGATTAAATGGAATTGGCAAGGAAGCTGCTATGAAGCTTTTTAAAATTGTAGAAAATAAAGATATTATTGAACGGTATAAAATATAAATTGAAATATATTGAAATATATTATATAAGAATATGATATTATTATTATATAAGAATATGATTTTTTCTTTTAGAATAAAGAGTTGGAAAACTGATACTACTTTAGATCATAAGGAAGCAGAATTATTGAATTCAAATTTATGTTCATCTTGTGGACATAATGGTAAAATTCAAAAACATGCAAAATCAGGTTGTATAGATTGTGGTACAGTTGTGAAGTGTAATAATTCTTATAGGTATATTTTAATTTATAACATTAATTTACTTTTTATTTTACTTTTGTTTTACTTTTGTTTTACTTTTGTTTTACTTTTTATTAATTAAATACATATATATATGTTATAATACATATATATGTATATTATTTATTTCATTATATTTTTTTTTTAGGGAAAAAAAAGCATTATTATTAAATGAAATTACATTACGAAAAAAAGCACTTCTTGTTGAAAATTTTCCAAATCAGGAATTAATAGATGAATATCTTCTTAGGAAAGATCCAGTACCTAAGAAAATAGATATTCAATGGAAACAACCACGTGTGAATGAATTTATAGTAAGTTTTTATATAAAACTTTATAATATTTTATTATTGAATTATGTTTATATTATAAATTTATCCATATTAGGCTTTCATGGAACGACATTTATCATGGGAACCACATTATGCATTTGAAAAAATATTTCCTTTAGCAACTCGCTGGCAATTAGTACATCTTCCAAATATCTCTGCTGAAAATCGTTTAGTAATACCTGATTTATACATACCTAAAGAAATAAAAAAAATTCGAAATATTAGGAGTGTTGCGAGTTATGAAATTATTTGGAAAACTGATCATACTATAATAGAAAAAATTAAAGAATATATGGCATTAGATAATGAAAGTGATGAGATTAATATAGATATTTTATCTGAATTAACAAGTATTGAACCACAGAATGCTGTACAGAAATGTTATCCAGAATTAGTTGAAATATTTGAAAATGCAAGAAATGCGAAGAAAATAAAAAAGCGTCAACCTAAAAGTAAAGTGAAAAATATTACAGATGGTAATGATGGTAAACGTAAAGCAGAAAAAAGACGTCAGAAAAAAACTGAAAAATTATTAACAAATGCAGAAAATAATAGAAAAATTGATGATTTCATTATGAAAGATAATCCTATATCATTAGAAGAATCTTTAAGAAGGATGAGTATTACACCAAAAAGATCTAAAATATTAGATTGTTCACAAGAAAAAAAAAGTCAGGAAAAGAATGATAAAATAAAACGTGGTCCACAATTTAATAAAATATTGCAGTTAGAAAACATGAATCCAAAATTAAATAATACGTTGGATAAGATGTTTAATGAACTTTCGCCAGATGATTTCATGAGTGATAATGATCATGATTTAAACATGTCAGAAATAATTGACAATATATGTAGTCGAAAAATTTTTCAATATAATGTTAAAGAAGATATGCATATAGATGAAAATAATTTATGTGAAAAAGATGCTGAAATTTTAAAAACAATTGATAACGTAAATAATTTTCAATCGAAATTTAACGAATATTCAAAAAATAATGTAAATTGTGATCAAATAGATGAATTTGCCGATATAAATGAATCTTATATTCCTCTTAATCAAAGAATAAATTACAAAGAAACAATATTTCAAAATACTTCTACACCAATAAATGCTAAATTTAGTCTTGGATTTGATGCTCTCATGGATGATACTGATCCGAAAAATCAATTTGTCACGTAGTATATAGTATCACATCTTTGTGCAATTGATGTCCATTCATATATATTAAAATAATTTCATAATATTGTGTAATAAAATAATTCTTTATCAATCGTCGATTCACAATTGATCATTGCACTTATTTCTATATATTATGTACGATGTAAAGAATATTGTCAAAAATATACAAACGTATATATATACGTGTATCCAACATGATAGTAAAATATGGAAAAATGAAAGTATGGAAAAATCTTGTTATATAATGAATAATCGAATTGTTTTTTTCTTTATTTCTTCGATAGTTAAGTAAGTATCGATATTCTTTTTTTTTTATATTTTTATATTTATATTTTTACAGCAAAATGAATATGATTATTTTTTAGTTTCCTAATGAAGAATTTTGATCCTGTTCATTCTGTATTTTAAATCGATCGATTTAAATCGAGTTTATTAAATTACTTTATTGAACTTTATTGAATTCTGAACTGTTCTTCTATTTTCTAAAAAATATATATATAAAATAAAAATTAAGACTATTAGATATAAGCATTCTTGATAGGTACATTGCAATCAATATCTTGTTATTCACTTGATCAATTAACCGAAAACAGTAAACTATTGGAACTTAAATTGAAAGCATTTATGTACGTGAGGCATTATAATTATAATTTAACAAGGTATTTTATATTTTTGGATAACTAACTTGTTACTATCTTGTATATTGTCTTCTGGAAAAAATATTTATGTATATATTTATAAACATTAAGTTTAAATATAAATATGTAACGTTTTATACAAAATATATATGATAATAAAAAAATTAATTCTGAAATAAAATAATTATTATATTTCCATTGCTTAATTACTAAAATAAATAATTCTGATGAAGGGGAAAAAAAGACAGAAAAAAATTTGGATAAACTCATTTGTAAAAAATGCATAATATTAATTTTGAGCTAAATTATTTTGAAAGAGAAATAAGATTTACTGTTTTCTTATAATAAATAAATTTTTTTTATAATATCATCCAAATGACAAACATTTTTATGTGAATAACGTGTCTCTACCTATTATCTTCATCTATATGTATTCTAGAATCGTGAAAGATTTCGTAAAATTTACAAATTTTATCATTTTATATCAATCAATTAATCTAAGGGAAAATAATGATTATTTTGTTTATTACAAAGAATATATGAAAAATAAATGAAAAATAATCGAATATTCAGATCAATGATGAAAAACATAAACCTGAACCAAAAAGCGAATTATATAAACATAAACCTAACATAACTCTTAAACTGATCTAAATTTATATTAAACATTAGAATCTAAATCTAATCTAAATTCTATACCGTATTTTTCTAAATCATCATTTTAGAAATATATATATTTTTCATATAATGTGAATACCAATATTATTTATTTATATATATCTATTGCGTCTATTCGCTTTAAAAAAAAAAAAACAGACAAGCAAGAAATAAAGAAACAAGAGAGTATTGATTGATTATTTTTCAGGTACCAAAACTATATATGGTTTCGTTTATTAATAGTGTTATCCATCGTGTTCCATTCGTATGTTGTTTCATTCGTTGTTTTGAAAAATGGACTAAATTCGATGAGTTTTTTGAAAGTACAATCATAAATTATTGTGCTGTGAAAATTCTAAATAAAAAAAAAAAAAAAAGGATATATGTAAAAATCACGAAGAGTGATAAAAATAAATCATTTCCCGATTTTAATCAATTATCAAATATTTGATAATTGGCAGATTAAAATAACAAAAAATTTAATTTAATTAAAAAAAAAAAAATTACAAAATATTATATTTACATTACACTTAAATATAATATAAAAAATAAAAAAAATTAAGTCGCGTGAAAATGTTATCACATGTTAAACAATTAGAATAATTTTTAAAGAAGAATAGCGGAATATTATGGATTTGTTGATTATAATATTGATAATTGGCGCATGATAAAAACGAAAAAAAAAAAACGATGGAAGATATGTAGAGATTAAATAAAATTAAACATAATAATCGTAATTGAAACATCTTTCTTTCTGGTTGCTATTTTTGTATTTTCCCTAATTTTTCTTAGATCGAGGTCACCAATTTCGCCTGCTGCATCACTGTACTAACTACATTTATCCCACTTTATATCAAAGATTTTAACGGCAGAATCGAATCTGATACTTTTTCGATAATTTAATTTTAATTTTAACGTTTGAAAAACTTACAAACTTTTTTTTTTTTTTACTAAAACATACCATTTTTCCTGTTTCTTTTCCTCCCTAATATTAATCGAGAATTTTTACTTATCAAATATGTAAATCTATATGCAATTAAAGAGCTTAATAATTTTTATTTCTATAACAATAATTTATTATTTATAATGAAAATCATCTTCCGTTAAAAAATAATTTATCACAGTGAATTCTTATCGATATACAATAATATCGGTAAGATAAACTATCAATTAACAGAAAATGAATAATAACGTAAATGGAATAATAGTTACAAGTGATTTATTAAGTTCAATTAATTTTGTAACATTCGCGTTATCTATATATCGTTTAAATTGATATTAAGTTAGAAACATGACACAGAGTGTAGTAAGATCTATATAAAAATAAGAAAAAGAAAACCTATGATGGTTCAAAGAATATTTGTCATCCGTTGTTTTATTTTACTTTTATTATACTTATCAGATGTTAAAAAAATGTCGATAAACGATTGCAATGTGTAACGATAAAATATGAAAAAAAGGTTGACGAAAAATATATAAGAGGATAGATAGATATCGATATTGTTAAACAATCACGCTACACGCTGTATCACGAACAAGCTACGATTCAAAGATGAAAGGTAAACTTATTTTTTATTCAATAAAAAATATTCAACTATAATTCTCTGTTTGTCAATAATACAAATTTCACGTGCATTTGATTCTAAATCTATATATCATGTTTGCAAAACGTATTTTCTCGTGTCCTTTCTTTTTTTCTCAATCGGGGATATTAATTTTCGATAAATAATAACTTAAGTAGTAAAAAACAATTCGAACGAGATTGAAAATGGTTTCGACGACACTTGCGCTGAACTTATGCTTATGCAAAGGCAAACTCTTTTTTATCTTTCATATTTTTTTGGTTGAAAAGTTGACGACGCGTCAAAGAGTAGGAAACCCGCTTGACCTGCATATCGAATCTTTGCCTCTCGAATCTTTCAAAAATTACCATACCAGCATTATGACAACAAACAAAATCACATTTTTTCAGCGATACTTGCGCTATCTCTCGCCGCTATTTCGGTGGCCCTCGTTTCCGCAACCGCGCCACCTAAATGCCCGCCGAATGAAGTCGAGGACGAAATAATCCTACTTCCAAATCCAAATGATTGTACATCATATTACGCTTGCAACAGAGGAACGGCATTCTTGATGAAATGTAATTCAGGACTTGAATTCAATGCCGAGTTAAAGATTTGCGACTGGCCACAATCGGCGCACTGTCAAGTAACTCCGGAACCGAGCAATGTTGAATCTAACGAATAAAGAATCGAGCCAAATAATCCAAGCGAACAATTCAAAGGAATCATTGGAGCATCCCATACGAATAATTAATAAATAAATAATTGTTCATAATATGCAAAAATCTAACGCCTACAATTTTGTTAAAAATTGTTGAGCAGATAAAGATTCGTCGATGTGTTAAATATATAATTAAATTATCATAAATTTCTACAAATTTCTTCATTTTAATCCCTGCTCATTTTGAATAACGATTTGATCCATCCTTGTATGCGTCTTTAGATTATAATTAGAGGTTAATGATAAAATTGCATAATCTTGGATTCGCGTTAAATATTTAAAAATTCGATTATTCGATGAGAAAAAGAAATGAGAAATAGAATGGTGTTTTATCGTTACGGATCATTTCGATCGAAAATTATTGGACAACGTAAAGGGGAAAAGGATTTTATTCTCGAGATCCATTAAAGCATCTTTGAAAGTTCGAAGTTTACGGAATACGAGACGTTTGAAACTTTGTCGAGCAATCGAATAGCAATCAATGAACTTTTTGCTTTCTTTCTTCGACAATTTTCGAAGGTTGTACGTATATGTAACTATATATAAAATGTCGAGTTTATATATGTATATGTAAACATGCGACTCGTATCTTGGATATTTGTGCGTGAATCTGGGTATCAATCTGGCCACGATCGCTGTTTCGATCGTTTTGTCTTTTTTAAATCGCGTGTATGATCTACATGTATAACTTCTTACTCTTCTTTATTTTAATCAAATCATTTCACAATCTAATAAGATGAATAAAGTTTAAATGTAAGTAAAGTTTTCTTGAACTTTGTGAACAACAAAATTGTGAATCGAACGAACGATAAAAATTTTCCAACAACTGTTTTCCATAAGAGAATTTCGTTTTTAATATATTATAAATGTAAATTGAATAAAATATCATTGCCTATGCTAGTTAATAACAACGATCCATATTTTTTACCTAGAAAATTCTTTGCTGCTCTATTTATATTTCATTTCTCTCGACGATACTGAAACCTATTACAGTTGGCGAACATGGTAAATAAAAGTGATCTCGTTCGAGTGATCGCTCGTTTATATACACCGGCGTGCCAATGTTGAACGTGAAATTTTAGGGGTGTAATTATGCACGTGCACGTGCAGCAATGTCAATATTCGTGGCATAGTTGATCGCACAATTTCGAGTTAGTGATTTTCAAATTACCGTCCAGATCCAATAATTAAATCGAGTTACTGTTTAATATGACATATTTTTTTTTTTTTGTCACAAATTGTAACTACCTTTCCCGCCTATAAATACCTTTTACGAAAATACCTTTCGCGGTTTCTGTTCCATTCTGACACCATTCGTTACGAGAGTAGAGGTGTAAATCGATTTTTGGAAAAAAATTGAAAAAAAAAAACGAAGGAAATTTTTCTAGCAAAGAGAACAAGAAAATTTTTTCTTTTCTCAAAAATTGAATTTCTTTCTTATACACCTTCAATTCGTATCGATTTTTACTTTGATTATTATCTATATAATAAAATATATTTTAATTATTTTACGTTAAAATATATATATTATAACTAGTAAAATTGGATAATCGATAGATTTGTTTGCGTATTTAGAAATAAAGATATACATTGATATCAATTAATCTAACGATTTTCTTGTATTTTTATATTATCTCGAATAACGTTTCATTCTTATAAATCTAAACGAATATTAGCGTTAAAGGATAAGCTAAACATTTGAGAAACGCATTTGCAACACAATGTGCAAAATCTGTTTTGCAATCTCAACTCGGAAAACACGTGGAAATGAAATTCTTAGAATAAGAATTATTCGTTCACCTCTTAATTATACCTCTTCCAACGATCGTCGACGCAATTATATTCTTCACACGTTTAATCCAAAAGATTAAAAAAGCATAGTCTTCGTTTCGCAAAATAATCCTGCAATCGTCGCTTAATTATATTAAGATTAACACGAGAGCGAAATTCGAAATCGAAACAAGAAGAAATCCCCTCTCTATAAACGTGAAACACACGCGTTCGAGGAATACGAACGAATGGAGAGCAATGAATGAAGCGAGCTGGACCGTGACGATAGCATTAAATTCGTTCGATCCACCTTCTCTCGACGACAAATCTCTCAATGACAATTACTCTCCACGGGATTCACAGAGGCGCCGCCTGACCGCGAGCCATCCCCCATTTCCCTATTTCTGGAACCGCGCATCTCGAAACTTTCCTCCTCGAAACACGCTCGGCTCACACCCGGCCCAATAATCGTATACAAAACGTCGTAGACTATTATTCGACTGTCGTCGAAAAAAAGAAGAAACCAAAACTCAAGAAGGGGCAAATTTTTTCCAAATTTCCGAAAAGTGTTTGGAAAATCGTGGCGATATGCGTGTCCCAAATGCTTACACGGTTTCGCAGTGGCGTGCACACACGGCGAGAGGTGTCTGTATTAGAACGGGGGCGGTTCGGAGAGAGTCGATGGGGGTGGTTACCGGGATTTTCAGTACGCGCGCGATCGCCGTGCCGAAAACACGGCCACAGCGTGTTCCGCCACTTCTCGGACGGTGCTCGCCTCTGTCCTCCTCTGTCTCCTCTGAACTTGTTGATTTCCACCAAATTTAATATGTTTTAACTGTAAGTGGTGAGATTAATAACGATCAGCGTACGGTGCATTTCGATGGATCGCGCTTTCGATGGTGGTGATCTATCTTGAATTGTGAATTTTTACTATATGCTATTTGAACGAATCGGTGAACAACTATAACGCGAGGTATTTTTTTACGAAAGATAAAAGGAACGATCACGGGATCGAGAATCTGGTGGTATCGAAATAATAATAGCGGAAGAAAAGGCAAGGATTTTCGGATCGGTTGGGCAAACGATCGAAGGAAGGATTCGTTTTCGTATCGTGGATCTATCGAAGATTGAATGTCGATCGAAGCGGAACAAAGTAGAAAAGTAACGATGAACGAACGTTATCTTGTAACGTCGAGCGTAATCGACGAGCGAGGTTCTCGATCGTAAATCAATCGGTGTGCGACGGAAGATTTGCCTCAGAAGATTACCTCTTTTTTTTCTCTCTCTCTCTCTCTCTCGAAACGAGGATGCTCGGTCGTACGTGGAATGGCCGTGAAGAGAAGAAACCGAGAGGCAGGGGAGGAGCTGTGAATTAGGTAGGTTCGCGAGTAGAAGAAGAAAGAAAGATGTTGTGTTTTTTTTTTTTGTTGCGGATGGACAAGGTTCGACTTCGAATTCGGGGAAAATGAATTTTCAAGATGACGAACGATTGCGACGATCCTTCGATCCTTCAAAGAGAGGGATGTTTTTTTTCGCGATGGAGCATTGTGCACACACACTGCGCACAATGTCTGGCGGAGATCTGCAATACACGGCGTGTACCGGTGTGCTAAATCCGCGATCGATTTAATCTCTTCGCTCGAAGGCGCGACGATACGATTTCGTCTCCGTTCGAAAATTCTGAAAGAGATCGTCCGGTCACAACAGCTGGCCATCACGGGTTATCGCTTGGTTAATTGATGAAATTTCGAAAACTTTTTCGATCTCCACGGGATCGCAGGACAATGGGAGGTATTATTGCGTTCCCCTCGAAACTTCCTCCTCCTCCTCCCCTTCCTCGTTGTCTTTTCGCGTGTGTTTAAGTTGGAATCGATATCCGTTTCATTGGTCGAGTTTCGATTCCGATACGGCGCGTTATAGAAGTGTGTGATACGATAGATAAAAATCAAATGCAACTGATTGAGGTGTGGTATTTATTTTTTTCTCCTTTTTTTTTCTTTTTGTTTTTTCCTCGAAAGGAGAAGATGTTATGATGTTCGATACGAGAATGAAATGTAAAACTAGTTTTACAGATAGAGGCCTAAGATAGAAATTATTGCGCCGATTTTATCATCTCGATCAGTGATCGAAGGATATTTGATCAAATTTTACGATAAACGATTATTTAATCGACGTGAAAAGACACGTTTGACGATTAAAGTAGGTATTTGATCGTCAATCGGATTAAGGATCGAGTTATTTAGTGATAATCGTCGTAATTACGCTTATAATGATACGTTCTCTCGTGTTTCAATAATTTAACAATCTTTTTTTTGTTTTGATCGTTTTATAATCGGAATACGATATGTAATACTTTCGAACTGCGAAATTCAAATATTTAACGTATTAACGAGATTTACATCACAAATCAATTTGTATTTCGCGTAATTAATATTAATATTATTGTACACAGTTTGCATTCGACGATAATTTACCAGATGTCGAAATTATCCGTAAAATCGATGAAATTATTAGTTGATTCAATATATTTGTATTTAATAATTATCCAATGTAATTTGTTTAATAATTTATTAAAAAGTTTGCGAGCAAATATGATTGTTGAAATAAGTAAACGTGAATTTTTCTTATTATTAACTAAAAATCTTCCAAGCTAAAGGTTTTTCTCACAGTTCTTCTTTGAACGTTTTTCGAAAATAACGGGAGATAAGAAAAATCTAACACTTGCAGTTAAGCAAATAGCACACTCGCGGCATTTTGGCGCATATAAATTAGCATCTTTATCTTTATCAGAGTTTTGTCACATTAACATAAAAGAGACCGATGATCACAAGGATTATTAAATATTTCCGATTACTAAATGAGTAAACTATTTGTTAAGCAATATTATGTGTCGTAATTGTAACATACTTGACAATTCAAGTGGAATTTCCTGTCTGTGAAGTTTTTATTCAAAATAACGAAAAAAAAAAAAAAAAATTAATTATTTCTTGGATCTTTCTAAACGTTATTGAAAACGATAACGGGAATTAAAATTACAAAAATATAAAGAATCACTAAAAGTGTTTAACAACTGATAAAAACACTTCTATCGACTTTCTTTAATGGATTTAATATCTCGAGGAAGAAACTTTTCCACTTCTTTTTTCTTGATATTTTTTTCAAATTTTATTATTTTACTTAATAATGAAATATAGATAAAAAAAAAAAAAAAAGAACACGTTAGTTTCACGAATTCGATTCGTTCTTAACTTTCGAACGAGTGAGATAAAATATATTCTTTCCAAAAGTGTTTACTATTTCATCTTTTCTAGGGCCATTATCGTTTTATCTTTTTCACAGCCTCTTTGGAACCTAAGGAGTTATAAATTGTCCACGATATCTTAATTGCCCTCTTTTTATTACGCGCGACACAAATTACTTTCCACGAAATTAGATTTGGGTGGGAATATTATTACGATCGTTTGAAAATTGGCGCCATATGGACGCGTCCCTTCTCCTCCATCTGCAGAGCATCATCTTTTTAAAAGTAGAAATAACTAATTATTATCGACGAGATCGTTTGAAAAAAAAAACTAATATCAATACAAAATTTCTCAAAATTCGAGAACGAAGTTCTAAGTCATTAAAACTAGTACACTGGATCCACAAGTTGGCAACCACTGAACTATAATGTCGCTAGAGATCACCCATTACCAAGTATCGTTAGTTGCCAACGATGGCGGGTTTTCGATTTAAAATTTGAAAAATTTGACGACCAAGCGAATCGTACAAAGACAAAAACGAAGCGGATTTCACTAGCTCGAGACACGCCAGATGTTCGATGATATTGCTACATCTTGATAACAAAGGGATTTCTTTTATTAGCGCGATTTCGCCCATTGGCGTTGCGCCAGGAAACGATACTTTCGAATTGTCTCGTTAAATTCACTATGAGTACTTATTGTTAGTGTCCACGAAGATTTGAAAAGATTAAAAAAGATTATCGCCCTTCTTTTTTTATTTCTTTTACCGTAGAGAATCGAGTTTTGTGTATCGTAGATTGACAAGTATCTTTTCAAACAATCGGAATAAGATAATGGAAATTCGATATTAATGCCACTTGTCTCCATCGTAATTAGATACTTGTTAAAAGAGATTTGCGAAGATTAAGCAAGATCATCGTCGTTCTCCTTTTATTTCTTTTCTCACGCATAATTGAGTTACATGTATTTAAAAAATATTGTGAATTGTAAGTATCCTTTCAGAGAATCATTGAACATCTAATGCCGTTTATTTCGTTTAGAATCTTATCGTTCTTCTTTTATTTCTTTTTCCATACAAAATTGAATTTTGCACATTTGTACAAAAAGTGTTGCGAAATGTTGTAGTAGTATCTTTTCAGAAAATGAGATACTAATACCACTTGTCTCGTTAAATTCGTCATAATCAATTACTTATTTAGGATCTTCTTCTTTTATTTCTTTTTCCATACAAAATTAAATTTTACACGTGTGATTTGTTTATGCTTTAAGCAAGTGAGATGAAATTCCACACTAATATCATTCAATCTAATTTGTTTGGAAGATTTTCGTTTCGAAGAAGAAACTTTGCTTCTTTCTTCACTCTTTTCGTCGAGAAAATTACGAGGACAGAAATGATTATGAGACAGGGATAATAATTGGAAACTTTGTACGAGTTGGCCACCCTATGAAGGATACGCAATAATTTGCGTTGAAACACTTAAAGCGTTGACTTTTCCTATTTTTTTGAAGGTTTGTGAATGTAACTCGGATGGTGTAATGCGGAAGTTGCATTCCTCGAACCGGAACTAAACATGTTTAATTGATAATTATTCGAGTTGAGTAGTTTTCTTTTTTATCAGAGGTGTGTTTCAATGTGTTGTTCTTTGTTTTGGAACGAGAATTAGAAGTGGTTTATTTTTTTTCTTGCACTTTTATTAATTAGAGACCAAAGATCTGATCGATGTGAAAGCATTTTTTAACGTTCGTACGACGAGAAAAATATTTTTAAGTATGTAAATTGTGTAATGGAGAATCTGTGTAGTTGTTTCCTAACACTCAGAGAACAATGCAAAGATGTTTAATCGAATGCTTTATAAAACTTCATCGTCGATTTGGAAGTGGAATAGGTATTTAACGCAATAATGAAACGATTATTCCAGTAAAATTGTCTATCGATTTCGTATATAAGAACTTACAATGCAACGTTTCATTGACGATACAGAGAAATTATAAATCTGTAAAATTTTTTTGTAAATTTGTTTTTGCATATAAAATATATATAAAAACAATAAAATATTTATAATCTAATCCAATAAGTATTATATCATTCTTTCTTTCCTCTTTGATCGTTCTGTTCTTTGAAATAAAAGCAATTTGATTTTAAAAATTTGCGTCTTTAGTCGAAAAGTAGAAGCACAAATTAAAAGGAATTAGAGGAATACGAATTGATTAAAAGTGGAAACAAATTTGGTGCAAAGAATGGTTATAAAGTGTTTATTGATAAATCGTGAAACAAAGATTCGTGTGCAGTTGACAAGAATTTACAAGAATGATGCTACGTCAAAACCACGTATTCTCGATTGATCAAAACGGTTTCAAGTGGAATTGGAAGTGAATTCGTCAAAAATAGTGGACGATGTCTTTCAACGATTATGAATCTTTTACCAATTTAAATATATTAAATTTTTAAAATTCAATGTAATGCAACGTATCATTGATAAAATGAATTTCAGAAAATGGAACGTATCGGAAACATGTAACGAACATCGAACAATGAATTGTAATAAAATTTCAAAGAGGTTTCATTATATCCTCACGTTTGTTTAATTTTTTTTAAAAAAACGTTTTTAAATAACTTTTTATTCTCTTTGCAAAACCCTCTTTGTTATTATTCCTGGCGAAAAATAGAATACATTATCGTTTATAATTTTTAAGTATCGACCACGTGGCTGGCCATCGACCAAATCGTGAAAAGCCTTCTCTGTTCTTTCAAAAAATCTTCCAAAATAGAAAAAAAAAAACTATCATCGCCACAAACACGATCTTTTTTTATTACCACTTCGAATCTAATCGTTCTAGAAACATTCCAGTTGAAATAATGAAACGAGGACTCGTGACGAATTTTAAATACAATCACTGTGACGCAGCATATCGATCGTCTCGACGTGGAAAAATTTATTTCCACGTCGCAAACAATTGTTAATGAAAAAAAAAAAAAAAAGAAATATCGTTACGGAAAAACGTGCTCGATGTAATACAATTATCGGTTCATAATTTCATTCGTACGCAAACACGAGTTACGTAGGAGCGTTTGAAAATTTTAGATTTAGCGTTTCGATTTATTCGTTTCAACGAGCGAAAATTATTTCACGCAAGTGTTTATCTATCTGTCATCGCAACATGATGAAAATCTCGATATTTCTATTCTCACGTGTTGACCGCGAAATCATTTTTTAGCAATTTCGTAAGTAAATAAAGGGATTGCATTTTTTTGATCCTGCACCGGTGGGAAGAATTATTGCATTCGGTATTAAAATTTAATACCGTCCCAATAAGTGAAGTTTCAATAATGCGGAGCTGTTTCATTTTAACAGATTAATAATTAATTAAAACCTAATGAACAGATAGCCTCCCGATAATACGATGTTTGAGGTGGCCATTTTCAATTAATTTTCACGTTGCTCTCACCGAATGCACGAACAAAAATAATTCGAAAGAGCGTTTATGTCGATTAATGATAATCCAAGAATGAAGGATTTCGAAGAATTAAGGAAAATTGCATACGATAATAAAGATAAAAGAAACGTTTTCGAACGAACAAGTCGATGAATCGTATACGATCTTAGGAAATCTTGAGATTGAAATATGTTTGAGAAAAAATTAGAATCGAGCATTAACACGATATGGTATCGGTTTCAAAGCATTCGAAGAAATTCAGGGAGCACTGATTAGATTTTCTGAGTGCACGGATGCAACAACTCGTTTCCAACTACTTTTTCCACATTTTCTTTTGCTTTGTTTCTTCGCAATTTAATCCGATATCCGTAACCACCTTTATTCCCACCTTTAAATCCGGCAATCGAAGCGGGGGAGGAGTTTTCCTGTCGATTAAGAAATCTCGAAACGACAAGTCGAAGCAAATTGGTCCCAATTTTTCACAACGACTTTTCGTAGACTATAGATTTTTTAAACTTTCTTAAACTTTGCGCGAGGAATCGATTTTATCATGAAGGAAAAAAAAAAAAAAAAAGAACGGGGGAAAAATTAGCTTTTTTTTTTTTGCGTTAAAAAATTCCTCGTATACTTATGTCAATATTCCCTCATTATTTGTCTTAAGAACCTTACCCCTTTCAAAAGTTTGTCGTTAAACGTTCTTGTCAAAGCTCTCGTTCGAGTGCATTGTTTCGCTCAGCGCTGAAGAAATTCGCTTTTTCTTGGCTCAAGTTTTATTTTTTCTTTCTTTTTTTTTTTTTCTCGATATTCTTTAAACACGGCATTCATCATTATTGAATCTTTTCTTCAACGAATTTTTTCTTCTTAACTTCTAATCTTAAAATATCTCACATTTTTCTTTTTTTTACAAAATTGGATAGAACGCATTTTAGATGCACAATATCGTTAGAATTACAGATTGACAATTACGTATAAGAAAAAGCAGAAACGTTCCGTCAAAATTCTTATCGTACAGCTGCATAAACTGCGAGAATGAAGTTTACCCCATCAGAGTTCTTCCGTTCACGACAAAATAATAGAATAATGGAATATATTAATTGTGATAATGCTTCGAATAACAAAGAAGAAAAGCAACATCGATGTACCTTAACGTCTGTACTTAACGTCTCTGTAACACGTGCACGCGAGAGACGTGTTCTCAATTTAACTTTACGTAAAAAGAAAAAGAAAAATGAAATTGTTAAATCGGAAAGAAAGTTTGGAAATGGATATGCAACTGTCGATCGAGCAACGAAAACGAAAACGAAAAGGGGGAATAAAATCGATGGACAATTATCGATCAATTATCATATACGGGAGAGCAAGAGTTGACAGAGTCGAATAAATTAATGGGTATTGTTGGATGTGACGTATAATAAGCAGGTAAACAAAATGACAGAGAGCGAATCCGGTTAGCAGTCGCTTTAAGTTGTTCGGGTTACAAAAGGGTTGGTTGGGTTTTGCACCGCTTTATCATTCACTTGGGATTGAAGCGCCAATCGATTTATCTCGTTTTGCCTTCCCCCCCTCCTCGCGGCAACTGTACGCCTCCTGGCAATATACTTTCGGGTTATTCGGGATTACGTTCTGTCTAAGAAAGGCGAAGGGATGCCGAGTGGAAATTAAGGAAAAGTGACGGTAGTAAAATAACGAAGTCAGTGGTTCGAACGTAATTTCCAAGTTTTGCTCGTTCCAATTGTCCGTTTGTCCCCTCGTCACTTGCTTGCACCGAGAATTGAACGGTGTACGTCGAAACGTTTTTTTTTTTTCCTTCCACTTGTCACCCTTCACGAATAATTGGGATACATGCGACGTAAGAAGTTCGATTCAACGAATGTAGATATTTTACGATTTATATTCAATTATTTTTTGTTACTTAATTTAAGGAGTGTTGGGAATAAATGTTTCGCGCTTTAAAAAAGAAAAAAAAAAGAAAAAGAAGGAAAGAAAAAGAAAAGCGAGAATAGTTCTTCGATTTCTGTTAACAGAAGTTGAAAGAGGGGTTGTGATTTGCATATCTCGATTTGTTCGATCGTTTCGAGACTATCTGTGCATTACTAACACGTGATTATTCGGGTCACGTACAATGTCAGTTATCTGACCGGAAATCTGATAAAAATTCGAATCAACACGCGTGGAAATTGGAATTAACATAATTCGAAAAATACACTTGACTACGGTGGGGAAAAGCCGTGAAAACACTCGCATTACACTCGAATACCGTGCTATTTGTCACGTGGTTTTAAAGAACCCGATTTATCCTGAAATTCAACCGGCGAGACGAGAGAAATTGAATATAAAACCCGATGAAATTTTCTCACTTTGCCGTGGAATTAAAATTTAATTTTTCTTTGATCAAGATCGAAGCTAATTAAAAATTCATTCGAACGAACTTTCGTTCTTTAATTCTCCCTATCCCTATTCTAATGCAAACGAAAATCGTATACGCGTGTAGCATAAAATGTGTAATGAAAAATATGAAGGAAAATTTCTTACGAAATACGTAAATAATTAAAATCGTGTCGCACTTTCTTCTTTCTTTAAATTCAAACATTTCGTTCTAATGATTCCATCGAGTAATTACTTATGTTTCGCACTGTCATTATTTTGAAACAGTTCACACGGTAGAATCTTTCCATGGAATTATTTTCTTTCTTCTTCTTCTTCTTCTTTCCCTCCTCCTCTCCGTTTTTCATTCATCAGTGCACCAGTTTCGAATGCAATTTCTCTTGTGCGTTAATAAACGTAAAGGTGGCTTTTTTGCCACCGCGCACGTCACACGAGATATTTGATGACTCCCTTGTCTTTCTCGCGTTATCCTTTCATTTGAAAAATTGCAACATGTCAGAATCCTAGAAACTTTTTCCTTCTCGATTTGTATTTTCCTTCCCTTCGATCGCGCGTAGAACCTCTCGCCACTATTTGTTCTCCGGGATAAAATCTCTATTCTGGGTCGAATACCACTCTACTTCTATCGATAAAAACGTTTAAAACGCGCACAGCGAAATTGTTACGATCAAACGCGATAAAAGAAACGTTTTCTGTTGCTTAATCCTTCCGTATCTTTCGTTTAAAAGATTTCTTAAGTTTAAAGCTCTTCTCTGAGATCAAAATATTAAAATTCAAAGGTTGAATAGCGATTATTATTACCATTTTGTTAAAGACAGAGATTGAAAGTTTTTAGTTTCAATCAATAATGCGAAACTATTATCAAAGTTTGAAATGGAAGAGAAATGGAACGGTGCAGAATTTCTACGAACCAACTACGTAATACGTATCTGAAAATTATTGAAACCGCAGGGAAACAGTCGATGCATGGCGGGTTGCTCGTCGGCAGGCGTCTGAAATTTACATATTTAAAGCCCCGTCCTTGGAAAATAAAATGGAATTACATATCTACTCGATGAAAAAAGTATTCCTTTCATTACTAAGTGATTGCAAACATATTTCGAATATCATTCAATCGTAAGTTTTAAATATTTATATCTTGCAACACTCCATTAATTATAATAGAAAATATATATTCTTGAAGCTTTTTACAGGAAAGCTCGAGTACAATGCAAAACTATAATTTCTCTAACTTCACCGTAACACAGAGATCACAATTTATCCGTCAACTGTTTAAAATATTTATCCTTGTCCTCCATTACTTATTTTATAATATACAAATGAATTCTTAAAATTCTCATACACGTGAGAAATTTGTAGGACAATGACACCGCCGCCTCGCTCTAACTGTTCCAGACTGAAATGGTTTGGCAAAAAAAAAAAAAAAAGAAAGAAAGAAAGAAAAAAAAAACAATGAAACCGATAACAGGGGTCCCAATGGCGAAGATCTCTCGTTGTCGAGATCTTTGAAATATTACTCCACGACTCATCTTTTTATTTGTCGGCGGTGGTGCGCGACACCAGAGATTTCTTACTTTGATTTCGTTCCAATTTCAGGACTAAAATGTCAAATGTTCTACGTGGGACGCGAGCTGCCAGTGGCAGTTCATGGATGTTTATCGGACGCCCTCCGTTCAAAGTGACCATCTCGAAAAATTGTCAATGTTTCGTGGTCTATTTTTCTCTTTGATTCAAGGCGCTTGTCTGTGTATGCGCGTGTGTGGGCGCGCGAGATTACGTAAAATTAACTTTTCTCGTGTATGGAGAGGATATGAGAGAATTGGCAGAGAATAATAAGATAAGATTGGCGAACGAATTAAAATCTTCTTGAATAACGAATAAACTGGAACGAAGGAATAATTATCCATTGAACGATAATGCCATTCCGTTGCATAATAAGAATAATAACAATAGTAATAATAAGGTAGAATGGCTCTTCCTTTCTTTTTCTTTTTCAAATTGTTTCATAGGATTTATATTCGAACGATGTGACACGATGATGAACGAGCGTAATTGAAAAAAAAAAAATAAAAGAAAGGAAAGATATTCTATTCTAGGAAAGGAAAACATAAAATTTAACGATGATTTGATCAATGATTAATAGAAGTTGTTAACATTCACCGTGATCTCGATAACATAAATCATTTTTTTATCTCCGGGATTATTAATCGCGCGCAGATAATCATTTTTCATTTAGGAAAGATTTGAAATTTTTACAACAACTTATTCCCTCAAAAGATCTCTTTCTTTCTCATATTCAACAATAAAATTGTATATATTTAACAAGGGGATTCGAAATCGAATAAAGAAAACGTTTTTAGAAACGTGAAATTGAAACAAATTTTGCTTGCAAGAAATGTTTGCTTGCAAATGAAACTGCATAAATGCCGATCGAAACAGATAAACATATACACCTTTCATAATTTGCAATACGACACTTTCACCAGGAGATCTCGAAACAATAAACAAACTCACTTTCACACGTTATCTAAAAACTTTAAATAACGTTCGACAATTTCTTTGATTACCTTTTGTTCTATTTTTAACGATACATCCAAGTGCTTAGGTTCACACGTGTACACAACACTTGTCGAGACAAGTGGATGGAAATAGAACGAAATATTGAAAATAATTCGAATCGAATTATTATTCGTTGCTTCGACGTTAATATAATGACGCGCAAGGCAAAAGCTGTGCTACCAATATTAAATTCACACTCGAGGTAAAATGCATCCATTGATCTTACTTTCTCTCGTCCGGATCCGTTCTGTTTGTAGAATGCGCGAATATAAAATATATCGAAATATATGGGAAATTCGATCGATCATGGAAGTATCGAGCAGTTGTTGATGCAATCTAAGCAGGAGACAATACTCGAATTGTAAAGCGTTTAGTATCACACCGCTCAACAGGATATTGTGCCCCGACAATAAGGATCGGAGGAGACGTATTCTATCGTTCTCCATTCATCTCGATGAATCCGTTTTCGTACTGTCAACAGCTACTATTATATCCCGAAACACGTATACTTTGCTAACCGCGTTAACCCCGCCCAATGATACTTTCCAACAACGGGGGCATTATCTGTTACAAAATGTCGGCTTGAAAGAAAAATTGAATATGACAGATACGACAGAACATTTCTTCGTCGTTCTCTGAAATCTGTTATTAAACACAGAATATATCTTTTTTTCCTCACGTTGAACATTATCATTTCTAGGACTGATGGAGATTCGCCAAGTTTAATTTGGCCACATTCCAACTACAATTCTCCCCCCTAGAAAGTGATGATGTTATCTTGAGACATCGATCTCGATAAAAATAGAAACTTTGCTCGAAAATTACTTCCGTTTCGCTCTATTACAAATCTTTTTTTCCTCTCTGGAAGAATTAATAATATAATGATGTTATGTATCGTTTTCAATTGTTGTATTCAGGAAAGAAAAACGAAAAGAAAAAATTAACAGCGTAAGTATATAACGTACGAATACGAGTGTCGTTGTTTTAATTCGATTTTAACTTTCAATCTCGTTTCAAATGGAAACTGATATTGTTTCGACGGATTGTAGATTGTAGAAGTGAATAGCCAGATGGTAGAGATCGTGTCAAGAGAAGTTTGCGGTCTATGTCGCACAAAATTGCATCATGCCCCTACAAAGGATCAGATGTGTCGAAACGTCAGCCGGGAAACGATTTTGATCAGTGCCGATCAAATTTGATTTACCTTTGTCCGTCCGTGATACGACGGCATTCGACAAAATGCGTTTCGAAATCGATTCCTTTCCTCTCATCGATGTAACTTTTTAAACCTAATAATTGGAGCGATATGAAATGTTTATAAGGGGAAAGTAACGAGTTTTTTTATTCTTTCTCGTCTACAAGAAAGAATAATCTGGGAGATTGAAGGTTATGGCGGAGGTAAAGATTACTCGAAGATGGTGTCAAGGTCAGGGAGGAGGTTACGCGAAGAGGCGGAGAGATATTCGTCGAGAAAGTTTGTAAAAAATTTTGGCAGAAAATTTGTATCCAAATATTCGTTTTTACCGTTCGGGTCAAGGGGAATTGCAAAGTTTTTCGTAGATCGATAAGGGTGACAAGGATGAAATATTTCTATATATCTTCTTGAGGCTTTTTCCTCCATTTTCCAATCATTTCCGATGGAAGTTTCGAATGCTTTCAATGCAATTGCCTGCATTCCCTCAAAATTTATGTGTCTCATAATCAAATATATATATATATATATATAGGGCATATTGTGCGAAGAAGTTTTATTTCGAGTCAATAGAAAGAGAAACACGATGTATAATTCGCTTTCGTTTCGAGATTTTATTTCTATTATGTATATATGATATAACATTACATAAAATGATGAGTACACTCGATATCGAGTACAGTGGATTTAATGAAAGTGCGGAGGAATGATAAACCGATATCATTTTGATCAATACGATAATAAATATCGGTACGATACGTTTGTCATACGGAATTTCACGTTTAATAATATGAAATAAAAGTTAAAATAACTTGAACGAATCTATCACTATCACTCGTGATATCGTTAATACTATAAATTCCGTTCTACGAAATCGTGATTTACTTTTCGTGATTTGTTTTTTTTTTTTTTTATCATCTATCTCGAGATGAATCACGATCGAATCCGCGTCATTATCTTCTCTCAGGAAAAAATACCTCACGTGTCATTTAATGAAAACGTGACCTTAATGTCTCCACTCCAACAATTTGCCGGCTACGACTTGTGATGTACACACTCCATCCTTTTCCTGAAATCTCTTAAAAATATTTTCCGCTGTCCAATTTATTCTCTTTTCTCCTTTTTCTCGCAAATGTAATCGATTAAAGGTGCCATTTCCTTCGACAATTATACATAACTCGAAATTACGAAGGGGCACAAGTGTATAAATGTAAAATAAGTGGCATATCCTTAATAAATCTCCACGTACCTTTACGTACGTTTAAATAATAAGTATTAATATACTCGTGCAGCGCGCTTGTAGTGAAATTGTGCAACGAATACGTTACGATGTACACGAGTGCATTAAACTAAATATAGAAGAGCTTTTGAAAATTACACATGCTCTCGTATGCTCGCTCCGGGCAATTCCACCACTTCTCTATTTCTTGCACTTCTTATACCTCCCTTCAAACAAGTTACATGTAATTAAAGTGATACGTTAAAATCCAATTTTTATTTAACAATTGGAAGCAGGGTTCGAAGGTGGCGAAAATGTTACACAAAGATTAATTTGATGCGATTTGATGCGAGATTAAATTAAACGTATATTTTATATTAAACGCGATTCGAACGCGATCGTTTTTTTGATAAAAAAACGGAAAAAAAAAAAAAGGGAAATAGCAATGGTGGAAAACGAGATTTTCGAATGTTTGGAAATTTTTACTCCTCTGAATTTCCGGAACGGATTGAAACGTTTGTAATTCTATACGGTTGGACACGATAATGGTCCAAGTCTGATTGATAGCGGGGATTCTACTCTAGTTTTTTTTTATCGTTTAAAAAGAAACTAGGTTTTTCACCACGGTTTGCCCTGGTATTTATCTCAACAATGTAAAACCGTTTGCCAAATACCGCATCGTTTATATTTGATTCGAAATGCATTTCAACCTCGGACAAATGTTTGAAAATAGTAAATAAAAAACAAATAAAGAATTCTATTTCTAAATTCCCTCCGTTTTTCCCTGCTTTCATCTTTATCGTCCAAAATTTTTAATCCATCGATATTTCCATTCTTGAGTATCCTAAATAACATCCTTCCTTTAATTTTCTCTCGAAACTTGAGCAGTTTCGAAACTTCGTAGATTCCGATTCTTTCGTTTCCGATTCGCGTTCCAATATTATATTCTTTATTGATTCATCCTTGCCAGGAAATTTTTCACATCGATCGAAATGCGAAGTCGAAGAATTAATGTGTGCACATATCGATTTAATATAATTTAATATACATCGATATATTAGAATTATTTTCTTAGAAAATAGTGGAATGGTATATGCTGAAACGACATTGAAGCTTTTCATCGTTTTGTTTCTACCTCAATCGTAAATTATACTCAAAGAGAACCGCGTCCTACAACCGGGTTGTTTACGATCTTAAGTTTGCAATAAATCTTGTAGCGCGATTGGACGAATCTCGAGTTAAAGCGCGCAGCCCGAATATCTCTGTTTCCGTTCGCGCGATTCACAGGAAATTTCGAAAGTGATCTCGAGAAAATTTTTACCAGTAATGTTTCCACCATCCATTTTTCAAATATTATTTTACCAAGCTGAGTCGAAATTGAAGATATTTGAACATCGGGGAAGATCAAAAGACAAGGAGAGGGGCAAATTAAACGCAAATAACGCGATTTCGATCAACACGGTATCAAATATAAGTATCGCACAGAGGATATCCGGTATTTATTTTTGGAAAGAAAAAAATTTCGTTCAAAAAATTTCGACGAGAATGATATAAAAGCTTTATATATATATATGTATGTATATATCGGTCTGTTTAGATAACGTTCCTGAATATTTGCACGAAAATCGTTCAATATATATATATATATATATATTCATATTGGTGACAGAGATCACTCGTTTATGTGTATACATATATACACACATATATATATATATTACATATAAATGTTGCAACTTTCATAACGTTATCGTGGTTCACAGAATATATTTGACTTGAATCGCATTTCATATTCACGAGAATCACTTTACTTTTTTTCGAAATACATCGTTTCACGGTTTTTTCCTTCTTTTTTTTTTTTTTTAACGATTTTTAAATTTCGAATCTTTTAAATCGCTCGATGCTATCCATGCTATCCATCGATTTAATGACTCGTGTAATATTTTTATCGGCACTCGCCCGTGTAAAAGTAATAAATTTATCGTAATGTTATGGAGAATAAAATTATTGATATATGGAGAAACGTACAAGCGCGATACGCTTAAATTTCATCGTGAATATTACACGAAAAATTAAGAGAACTTCGATACAATATTATAATTCGTACTACTTGAACTACGAATTAAGGTATCAACGTAAGGTATCTCTTGCCACATCGACGCACGTGAACCCTTAGAGAGAGAAAATATGAGGCGTTATTAAATTTACGTAAAATATTCAAGATTGCTTTATCAGGACACGAGATAACGACAGAGTAAAGTGTATATTACGTTATTTTAATATTCATTTTAAATTTTGAACGATATTGTTAAGTGTACATTTAACGGCACCTTTTGTTTCGCAGAATGCCGAGGATTCGTGAGAATGCTTCGATTCGGCTCCAGCTCGTGAGATACAAAAAGGACTGGACAACTTAAGAGTCGGTTTGATGTCTTGGAAAAGCTGTATTGGAAACAAGAGAAGGGAAAAAAAAGTATAGATCTTCTCGAAAAACAGGCAGGCATCCTTCGACCAACGATCCAGGTATCGATCGCTTTAAAGTTTTCCGGATGCGATGATAAAAATTACGAAAAATCAACGCATCGTCAACGTTCTAGTTCCCCTACTGCATTCTCCGTCCTCATTACGTAAAGCCAGAAAATACGTGACTTTTGACTATTCGTCGTACCATGTTACGTGATCTCGCGGAGCTATTAACAAATATTACAATTGAAGAAAAAAAAAATATTAAAAAATTACTGCAAAAAAGCTATTTTTTAAAACATACTCTTTAACATGTACCATTCACTCTTTTCAATATAATTTTCTTCGAAATGAGAATTCTGCAACACAACAATCGTCCTTACGATTTTTCAATTTTATAAAAATATTAAAAAATCACTGAAAGAAAAAAAGATATTTTTAAAACACATTTCCTTCAAAATGAAAATTCTGGAGTAGAACGAATCGTCCTTACAATATTTCAATTTTAACAAACCTAAGCGTGAAATATTTTTAGGTTTACCAGAAGAAATTCATCATTTGAACGATTTTGCTGTTTCGTTACATCTGTTAAAAATAAACTCGTAAATTATTTGAATGGACATCGTATATAAATACAATCTCGATCGAAAAAGCAACGTTTATACGATTTTCATATATATATATCTATATCTATTCGATTCGAAATGCAATGTGAAACATTGAAATCCTATTCCCGCTAGAATACTGTCAACTACATTATCATCGTAGAGAATACGTGACTTGTGAGGATTTGGCGAATGATAATGCCTGTTACGTGCTCTCACGGAACAGACTTCGCATCCAGTCGCTTTGATACTTCTGCCGGGATGCGAAATTAGTTTCTGTTTCAAACTCCGCTCGAACGATTGACGAAATGAAAAGATCCATGCGAACGTCCACTGCGCCAGTTCTTCATCGAATTTTCCCTCTCTAATTTTTTCTTTTTTTATTCCGATCCTCACGATATCGTAACGCGCGAACATAAATGACGAGGGTGAGAAGCATATCCAGACACATCGAGAGGAAGGCGATCGGACGCGATCACTTTTCGTGAAAACGTGCGAAAATAGAAGAGAATAGGAGAATTTCGCGATGAAAGGTAAACTTTTTCTCATTTTTATGATTTATCAGCGTTATTTCGTATATATCTTGAAATTCGTAGCCACGATTTCGAATATTTTTGGATTAGAGCCGAAAAGTATCCGTTTCAAAGTATCGTCGTTTGATGTCAAGTTTACGATTAATTTTCTGACCCGTTACAGTGAGTAGATACAACTTAGTAGAAAGTTGTGAAATCGTTATTTGCTCGAATATTAATTAATTTCGTTAATAATGAAAGCATTATGAGAGAAATGATGCGTAGATCGAATAAAAGTTTTAAAAATATATATATATAGAAAAATTTGTTAGAAAGATAGTAAGTCTGAGTACCAGTATCTCTCTAAACGAAAATTCTTTACCGATGATGATACATCTTTCGAGAGGAAAATTTCTCTCTTACGATCCACGAACTCCCATTATCCAAATATCTCGAACTATCCCGACACTCTGTTATTCGAACATGTTCTATTACAGAGGAGGCGGTATATACGTAGCTGCATAATTCAGTATAAATTTAACAGGGAGGCTCGATTTACATAACGTTCTAACATTATCGAACGCATTCTATCAACTGTAACAATTAAATACGATTGTTCTTGCAGATCAGCCAGCCTGAAACTTAAAACTAAAAAACTGCACGATTCTTCATCGGTCGAAGTAAAAGATGCGAGACAGACTCGCATGGATGATTGAAAAAAATTTTCAATTTCTAAAAACCATCTATATATATATTTTCTTTTTAAATAAAATAGACAAGTTGTTCGAGTCTCTCCACTTATATATATACGTTGGTCGAAGAAGCTTGACTTTCGTTTAATCGAAAAGTGGATGGCGCACTCGTCCTCCGAGTCTTCGCGCCAGATGGTCGTAAAGTTGAATCGCCTAGCCACGGATTCCCTGATAAAACCGGAAGATGCGTCTCGGAAAATGGACGCACCTGCGGCGTTCAAGCTATCCTTGAAACTTAGAACGTTTAACCCTCGACAATGGCACTTTTACGAGTAATGCATTAGTCAACTAGGAAAGGATTTCGTCGAGGAATTTCGCCGACCATTCGCAAGAATTCGTAACAATTTCGACGTAATAGAAAATGTTTCTTCTATTTGAAGCTGAATTTCTAAATTTGAAGTGAAAAAAAGAAGCGAAGAATGGAATAGATCGTTGGAAGTTATCAAAGTTCAAATAAATGATTTCGTCAAGGAATTTCGCCGATTATTCGCAAGAATTCGTAACAATTTCGACGTAATAGAAAATGTTTCTTCTATTTGAAGCTGAATTTCTAAATTTGAAGTGAAAAAAAGAAGCGAAGAATGGAATAGATCGTTGGAAGTTATTAAAGTTCAAATGATTTCGTCAAGGAATTTCGCCGATTATTCGCAAGAATTCGTAACAATTTCGACGTAATAGAAAATATTTCTTCTATTTGAAGCTGAATTTCTAAATTTGAAGTAAAAAAAAGAAGCGAAAAATGGAATAAATATTTGATCGTTGGAAGTTATTAAAGTTCAAATAAATGATTTCGTCGAGGAATTTCGCCGATTATTCGTAAGAATTCGTAACAATTTCGACGTAATAGAAAGGGAAAATGTTTCTTCTATTTGAAGCTGAATTTCTAAATTTGAAGTGAAAAAAAGAAGCGAAGAATGGAATAAATGTTTGATCGTTGGAAGTTATTAAAGTTCAAATAAATGATTTCGTCGAGGAATTTCGCCGATTATTCGTAAGAATTCGTAACAATTTCGACGTAATAAAAAGAGAAAACATTTTTTCGAAGACATATATATTTGAAATCGAATCAGAATGGAATAGATGTTTGATCGTTGGAAGTTATTAAAGTTCAAATAAATGATTTTTAAAGGATTTCGATTATTAAGAATTCGTAACAATTTCGACGTAATAGAAAGGGAAAACGTTTCTTCTATTTGAAGTTGACTCTAAATTTGAAATCAGATCATAAGTGAAGAATAGATCGTTATTAAAGTTCAAATAAATGATTTTTGAATATTTTGCTTGTTTGGATATTCTATCAACTGATTCCACGAACGAACGAATTTTCTAACGTTAAAAAAAAATATATATATATATATATATATACACGTACACGAGAATAAACGAATGATTATTAACTAGCGCAATCCAGGTAGAACATGGAAATGGGAGAAGAGTAGAAAAAAAAAAAAAAAAAAAAAAATGGACGAATTCTGGCAGTATCCGATGGTGCATCTTCGCCTCGGTCCTAACAAGCAGAAGTTGAGTGGATGACCCAAATCCTGAAACAGCTCGTTCGTAATTAGCAATAAAAATGAGGAAAAAAAAGTAGAGCGACTGCCAGGGGACAGGAAACAGGGATGCAAGACAAGAAGAGATTCTTGCTACGCTAAACGAGGAATAAGTAGCATGTTGTTTATGGAAAACTAGAGATGGTCGAGGTAAGAAAATGTCGAAAAATGTGTTAAGCAAGAGGCAATTCGTAATATTGAGAAAATTTTATTGAAAACTTAAAATGTTAAATCAAGATACGTACGATGACGAAGTGCTAATATCACTTAATGCTACGCGCGGATATTAATTTATTCTGGACCCAAGCATTGCCAATATTACAAACTATAACTTAACACGAGCGTTTGCCTTTCCTCATTTGCATGATCGTTAATCGTTTTTCAGTCGATAATTATTTCGCTCATCGATACATTACAGCGGTTTGATATTGCAACTTCACCTTCGAAAAGGTGCTAAATTTTTTGCATTTAATTATTTCGCATCGAAATTCAATTCTAATTGAAAAATTTCATTGAACTCGTTCAACTTTTGCGAAAACTCGTGCAAATATTATAAAGTTCTGAAATTCAATCAGAATTGTTAACAAAAATTATTCCTCGCTTCAGGAATTCCTCCCTGTGCGTGAAGCACTTGATAAATTGCTCGTTTTTTAACGATGCAACAAAAAAAATTATAAATTAGAAAAAAAGAGTAGACGAAAAGAGAACTTTATATTTAAGAAAGACAAATAATCATGTGATACATGACGCGTGTTACGTATGCAACGCATTATGCACAGTTTTTAACGTTTATCATGGAAATAGCCCGTTACTCGACGCCCTTATTTTTCCATATTAATTGATACAACGGATACATGAAAGGTTACTTCAAAATTATTCGCTTTTCGATGCTCCTTGATTAATGACGCTTTGAAAAAGTAGTGTTAACTTACTAACTATCCTATATCCTATCGTATAACGTATCTTATAACGTGATAAACCAGGAGGATCGAAATATGTATTTCTCCAGTTGCCCGACATTATTACGATATTCCTCAGATTACATGGAATATCGTATATTTGTTACAAAACCATTCGACAACTACTTGTTATTATTAGGCAATAAAAATCGAATAAAATAAATGTTTCAGTCGCGATCATTTCCCACGCGCACTATTCGCTTATCGCGAAAGAATTCCGGGCCCCATTCTGGATCGAAAAGAAAGAAGTGGCGCGATGGTGTGAATTTTTTGTTCGCGTGTTAATGATCCGTGTAAAATTATTTTGTAAATTCTAAATTGTAGGCGAGGGGAGTGGAGACGTGCGGAGTCGGTTTTTATGGCCATGGCCCGGCCGCAAGTTATTGCTCGTTGCGGTCAGTTTATTACCTCTAATGCTCCCGCGAGAAACCGTATATATTTCCTACACGAAAGCGAGGATGTCTCGTCCGGCCTATATGTCGAATGTTTTCGTCACTGTTTTTGCAAGGAAGGAAATAGTTCTTAAATAACCGGTTAATAGGATCGTTACAAGGTTGTTGTCGGAGAAATCGAAATTGTGAGAATTGGCGTTCAATCGTGTAAAACACGTTTCGAAGATTTGATCGACCAATAAATATATATTTGATGATACATTTTACAAGCATCGTTTTGCTCGTTAATCGAGTTAATACCTTTGATTTGAGAGTAAATTAATTTTTCGAAGCGAACGTGTGAATGCTCATCCTCGTTCAAAGTCCATCCTCGTGGAAGCTCGTTCTAATTCTTGTTAACAAAGGCGGGGGGGATAGATTAGAATATTTACTACGTGGAACCGAGTTATATTCAGTACGCTATAGTATATGCACAAGTCGCGTACACCGTATGAATTCAAAATTCGTAGTAGGCGAAGGTTGGAATTCGACGCGAAGGATGCGAACGGGTTGAACTGACCAATTAAGATGAGCGGTACAATGGAGCTGTTATAACGTGTGCTGTAAGTTGGTGTGTACGTGTACAGGCTGAATTATAAGGTGCAACGCTTTCGTGGCAAACGACACAAAGTGGAGGGATGCAAATCGCAAATTAGTAACTACTCGATTGCAAATTTATTCGGCCACGAGAATATTTTATCCACGAGACGGCGTTGTAATTTGCCGTGGATCCTCTCGCTCGTTTTGTTGCGTGCGACAACTCGAGCAATTTTTACGATTCCACCAATGCGTATTAATCCTCGCGGGAAAAAATAAATAATAATTAAACGAGACGAGACAATTTCGCTTCCTGTGCGTGAATAAAAATTAAACAACTTTGTCAAAGGATAGAAAAATAGTATCTCGGTAATTACGATGCTTGCCTCTACTTTCCAATAAAAATTTCCAAGCAGCTTATGTAACCGTTAATTAAAATTCGTAATACGATTTTTAATTCAACTTCGAATAACTGTAATCAAAGTTTAAATTTGTCTTTGATATATCTCGGGTTGAAGATTCTTTTTTTTAATTTTCTTAAAATCTACCAATAACAATAAACTTTAAAAGAAACGATCTCTCTTATTACAATCATGAATCGTGTAATTCGAATCGAAAGTTATAATTAAGACCTTGGTACATAAAGTGTTACATGCAAAGTGTTGCTAAGAAAGTCATGATATTCGACTTGGAGATTTTCGTCGAGAACGCGAATTTCTTCACCAAGAATTCGTTAAACATCGATGTTTATCGTCGACGACCGGGCATATCCAGAATGAAACGCCACGCTGACCAGTTTTTGCATTCTCTCAGAACGGAGAAACGAGGAAATAGCTGGGTGTGCCAGATTCCTTTGAAATCTTCATTTCCCTTTTTATCCTTTGATCGTTTGATAATGTTTTCGATATTCCTGAACGAATGAAGCTGGCTACGCTTCCACCCGAACAAATACAATTTGTTCTGCCTCTTCTATTGTTCGTTAGGATCTAATTATTCTAGATATTTCTCTGCCCGGGGCTAATTAAAGCTCTTACGTTTTATATGTTTTTGTTTAATTAGAAATTTTATATAACGAAGAGTAATGGCGTGTATATTTGCCTGCTCGGAGAAAATTAATTCGAAACTATTTGATAATAATTATAAATTTCCGCTTCGTAGTTCAATACAACGTATACCGCGATCCTCGTTCAAATCTATATTTCAGAGAATAGAGAAAACCATGCCGTTGAATTCCTTTTTTGATTTATCTCGATATCTCGATCGGTTGCCGAGATACGAGGGTTCGAAATTTCATAGTCCACAGTTTATGAACGGGTCCGTGACTCATCGACCTTCCACTTTTTCCTGGAACTGCGTACTATTTCTAGAAATCGCGTCTGTCGCTTGTCTGGAACTTGAGATACGTCGGTGAGACGAGGAGCGAGCGAGAGACCCGAGTAAACGACAAGGACGAGGATAGGTAAAAGATTAAAAATTACCCTTTTCTTTACACGACGATATCTCGGCAACCGGAAGTCGTATCGAGACGATTGAAAAAGCGTTTTAAAGGTCAAGGTTCCGCGCTTCTAACGATCCCCCGTTCGTTGAACAAAAGTTATTATTATTGGAGTTACAGCGGTTCAAAGTTTTCCTAATTTTAATACGATTCGTCAGATTAAACTGCATTATTAAAAATTATTCTTTTCTTTACAAAAAGATATCTCGGCAACCGAGTGTCGTATCGAGATGATTGAAAAAGCGTTTTAAAGGGCAAGGTTCCGCGCTTTTAACGATCCCTCGTCCGTTGAACGATTAGTTATTATCATTGAAGTTATAGAGGTTCAATGTTGATGAATTTTAAGATGAATTACGCGATAGATATATATAATAGAAATACTGTTCGTAATAAATAAAGGAATTTATATAGCAATATGTGAGAATCTGAATTGATTTAGAAGTTATTTTAAATTCCTTTCTTATATTTATGTTATCGTTTACATAAAATATATGTAATACGAAAAAGCATATTTGCACAAAAATTCCTAATTCATTGATGAAGAATTATAGGCTTTTAGAACGTTTCAAAGTAATTTAATTTAACAAATTCTGCGATCCGTGAAACCATTCCATTCGAACGAACATGAATTAAATAAAACAATGAAATATCGCTTACTACGCATAAAATGACTGATAAAAATATATCGTTACTGATAAAAATAAAACGCTGACAGTGCTAACAATACAACGAAAACTGTTCCTAATAAATCTATCAGATACAAAAAAATTCAAACTATACTATTCCTTTCCATTTTTTCTTTCTTTTTTTTTTTTTTTAAGATTCATACCGTCAAATCATCAGCGACGAAATTCTGCGTTCCTTCGATGCTCGATCAGCTTATTAAAGCTTCGCGTATAAAAGGAAAGAAGACAAAAAAAGAATCAATAACTTCTATCGTTTATAAATCAAAAAATAAATTTTTTTGTCGATAATCTTAATATGTATAAAAATTTTCTCGCTATGAATTAACAGCTCACACAGTGATAATTACAACAACTCTTCAGATAGGGTGTAACGTCCATTCTAATTTGTGGCACACCTTCCTCGAAGCCTTTCATTCATTACGCAGGGATGTACGAACGAAGCACGACGGGGCTTCTCGTTGCGTAAAATTAGCGAATCGCATCAACCCGGTCGAATTAGTATGCTTTTCTTTTATCTTCCCTCCCTTTGATTACATTGCCCGGCGGATTAGTTTAACATAATCCTATCCCCCATAAAATTACGTTCATCCTCTCCCTGAATGTTTTTATTTCATGCGACTATCCTGCTTTCAACGTTCCTCGTCGCATTACCGAGTTATAAATGTTAATAAACCGAGCACATTTTATCAATTCTTTCTCTCCATTGGGGATGTGTTAATAAAAACATTTATAAATCTATCATTTCAATACATTTTTAAGAGTAAACAGAGGATTAAGATAATTTATCTTGATTTAATCGTTCGATGATAAACGAGTGTCGCAGGTGCGCAGATATTATTCATCGGGAAGCATCTTTTGCAGGGGGATGAGATAACGCTTGATAAGAAAGAGACTCGTCTCGATCCGTTTCGTATCATCGAATTTAACGAATTTTCCCGCGCGGAAAGGATAACTTTCGCCTAAGGAAATATTTAAGAATTTCGTTGAATTTCATTGATACGATCTTGCTTCGCGCCATTCGAAACGCTTCTCGAAATAAAGGCGGCGCACCCCTTGCTGGAGAAAGGCATTAAAACGTAAGCACAACAAGCGTTCGTTGTGCTGTTTAAAATGAAACAACGCGGCATTGCGTCAACTTGAAGCAAAATCTGACTTTTAAAGTCGGCTCCGGCAGAAACTTTAAAACTTTTTTTCTTACGCTATTAATTGTGGTAAACAACGAATCTCTGATGAAATCTTCGTTCGCGCTTTACCTCCAATTACAATTATTCCAAAACTCTTAACGATAAATAAATAAGGATAAAAATTTTACGAGTTCAGTTCACGCCCAATTACGACAGATTTGATTCTTTGAGTCGTAATATTTTCACAGTCCTCATTTCTCGCTTCATCAAACGAATCAACAAAATTAAATCTTTTTTTTTTTTTTTTTTAGAAAAAAAAAAAAAAGGTTCAAACGAGAGATACGCTCGAGTAACGAAGGCAGCGTGTAAAATTAAAAATCTCCTCGGTTTCGTAAATGACACGTTTTGACATTTTATCATGCTATTATGGAACGAGATATCCAAGAGAGAAAAAAAAAAAAAAAAAAAAAGAAAAAGCATTTCGAGATTGCAATTTTGTTTAAATTTTTGCTCTCACACGTGCATGCAACATTTCAACTGTGTTTTATATATATACACATACATCGCAACAATGACATTCTTCGTATCTTGTGCATCTCATTTCATGGAAACAATCCGTGATACCGAGAGCAAAAGTTTCGGATCGATTTGTTCCCGTCAAATCTTAACAACTCTTGCAACGAAGATTATATTTTATATTTTGCACGTGTATTTTTCCATCCATTTCCATTTTCCATGGGAAAAACTTGGCGAAATAATATAAATTTCACGAGTGATCGAACACGAAAAAAGTTCACGCCACAATTAGTTATGAAGTTACAAACTTAATAGGTTTGAAAGGTTTCGTTAGAAATGAGATTTGTGTAGATACATTTGCCATTTTCCGGACGAACCGATTATCAAAACCGAAAGGACGATTAAATCGATAAAACATTCTGTGGATTTACTCGTATTTATCGCATACGTGAGATACGTATATTTACGCAACTTAATCCCTTTAATTTAATCCTTTGCGGATTATCGGTTCAAAGTTACAATCGAGCAAAATTAAATCAAGTTTTTACAATCGTTCAGCTTTCCCCAAATGTTCACGATGAAATTTTCACAAAATAATCTGTTCACGCGTTTCTCTTTACTCCTGATATTTGGATACTTTTCGTTTTTTGTTGTTTCTTTTCTTTGCAAAAAATATATCCGCGGAGAATCAGAGTGGAGAGTACTCGTCTGCGAAAGGTTAAAGTACCATTTCATGGATCATTTTGTGAACGGTATCAACGTTGAAACGTTTATTTTTTCTTTCTTTTTTTTTTTTTTTTTGCAACGATTACGCTTTAAAACGAAAAATACGATCTATCGATTTATCTCGATCAATCTTTTGGATCCGTGAAATACCTACGCGTTTACAAATTTAATAAATTCATTCATGGATCATTTCTAAAAGGACACGAAGTGATTTTGAAACTTTTTTGCAACGATTATTAAAAACGAAAACGACGTTAATCAATAAAATACGATTCGTTTGACCTTTCGAGTCCAATCATTTAATTCAATAAGCATGAAAAAAATTCGATCAACAAGTCGACGATATAATAACATAATATTATTTATCGATGGATCGATCCAAGAAAAGGGATATATTTGTAATGTAAATATCCTCGGCAATTAACGGCCCGTTGTAGTTTCTATCGTTTAAGTTAAAGGCCCATGAATACTTGATCATCACGGAGCAAAGACGTCATCGCAGGGAAACCGTAGCCACTTTGGAAATACAAATGGAATCCTTTCGCCGGATATTTACTCTATTTAAATCGCGAGGAAAGGAATCATTCGGATAATTTAACCGGGTCTAATTTTAACGCCTTGATTTTTCTCTCCCTCTCTCCCCCCCCCATCCCCCCTCCCCCCGCCCGTCCCCCAAACCGAGAATAGAATTTGGTCGTTTAGCGAATTCTTGAAAGAAAATCCGTTTCGTTCGTTTTACGCGCGCGTAATTAAACGACACTTCGTTTAAAAATCGAGTTTATTGACGGCAACAATATTTACCGAACAATTGGGCGAGGCAAAGTGGGTGCGTTTAATGGGAGCAGAGATGGATCATCTTCAATTACGTACGTATCACGTTATTCTCGGTTTATGCAAAAGCGTGTTAGGCAAAGTTTGATCGATTAGAATGTCGAACGCTCTATCGTGAAAAACTTTCTCGAAAACTTTTCTCTACCTATACATCGAATACCCACAATTTACATACCTTATTTTCAACTTTCCAACTTTTCTCTGCCCACGCAACCATCGTTTACAAGACGATGATCGAAAAGATGATTTCGAACAGAATTCTAAAAAACGCGCTTAAGAGAGAGAGAAAGAAGAAAAATTCTAGCGGAGAATAAAATTTAAACTAAGAAGAATCTTTCTTTAAATCCTCTTTTTACGTTGGCGCGAAAATAATAGTCTCGAAAACGAATCGTTCGCTGGAGAAAAACCACTGCGGAAAGGAGAAGAGGAGGGGGAGGGATGTGCATCGAGGAAATGGCGCGCATGCGTCGAGAAATTGACGTTACCACCAAAACATTGCCTCTTCTTCTCTGCCAAAATTTCTTTCTGCAAAATCATCGGTAAAAGATACGATTTAACGTATCCATTTCTCGTTCCCTAAATTTCGTTAAAACTGTTGGAACAATTGCGGCAAGAGAGAGAGAGAAAGAGAGAGAGAGAGAGAGAGAGAGGAAAGGGATTAAACGCGCTATTATTCGGAACACGTGCTCATTTCGAAGCTCATATCGCGCAAGAAAAGTTTTCGTTGGAGTGCCGCGCTGCCAACCCCTTTGCCTGAAAAAAAAAAAAAAAGAAAGAAAGAAAGAAATCAACAACTCCTTAATTTGCCTCGCGTTCTCGCGTTAAATTAATGAAGAAATTAATCGAAACGAGGCGGTGGTGGTGTTACAACGCGTTACGAGCTTAATTACGCAACGCGCGAGTAATTGAAGTAAATTGAATTCTTCTCCCCCCCTTTTCAAGAGACTTCAATTTACTTCAACATTTCCTCTTAGCAAAAAAAAAAAAAAAAAGAAACTCTTAATTTCACGATTCTCCTAATAATATAATTAATACGTAAAAATATATTTTTGTCGTCGATAAATATCTATTCCTTTTTTCTTTTCTTTTTCGAAAAACCAGCGCGACTCTCTCTCTCTCTCTTCTTCCATCGAGTTTTATACATCCTGCTGTTGTTTATCGACTCATCACGATGCCGCGCATCGAGATGTAAACGTGAACATCGGCCGCGAGGAGGAAAGGAAACTTTTTTCCCGAGGAAGGAACGAGAGAAAAGTTTTCGAGATGAAGGGGGGAAGGGGCGGGGCGAATAGACCGGACTGTATAAACGTATTATTCTGTGGAAATTACACAGAAGGGAGGAGGATAGGCGGTAAGTTCTCGAAAGCGATTAAACGGGGCGAATAAAGCGTTGTTGGGCGCGAGCGTCTCTTTTGTTTCAACGATGTTGCGATTCATAATAATATCGGGGGAAGAAATTGGGAAAGAAAACTCGACGAGGAGGAGGGAAATTCTTAGAAGAGATAATTGCGATTCGATATATATATATACAATCCCAAACTTGGGAAACAAAAGTCGACGTCTTGAAAATTTTTGGACGAAGAATCGAACGGAAGGGGGGGGGGGAGGAGGAGGAGGAGGAGGAGGAAAAAAACTTGAGAAAATATTTACTTGCCAGTTTGCAAGAAACTATTCGTGTCCCCATCGTCGAAACGGGGTTAAACATATACGCTTACCTTCGAATCTATGGAAGAAATGCATCCTCGAAATTGTTATTTCCGATATACATAAAAGAGAAACTCTTCTTCTCGAATCGAATACACACACGATTAATTTTGAGAGAGACGTTGCTCGTCTTCTTTCTTAACGTTTCCTCCAAGGTGACGAGAGGAGGTCTTAAAGTGCCTTCGCGCTTCGATTCGATGATTCGCCGATTGAAACCGTCACAATTTGGCTTCTCAGGAAACAGACTCAAAAGAACGCTGGTTTGGTTAATGGTCACGGTTCAACGAAAGTTTGGCAATCAAATCTTTCTTGGCGTAAATCTTCCACCACTTGGATCATTTCCATTTCGCCTAACCATACTTTCTAACCAATGTTTTATCATCCAAAAATTTCTTCAAGAGAAATTATACAAGTTTCTTCTCGAAATATGCGGTCGGTGTTTTTCAACTTCTCTCGAGTTTCTTTTCGTAGTGTCGAGTTTGTACGTGTTTCACGAAGGAATGAGAGTCTGAGAATGATTAACGTGGAAGGGAACGCCTAATTAATTTCACACGAATTTGTCACGTATACCGATTCGATTGTGACAGGGAAGAGCAACGATTTGTGTTTAAACCTCGATATATTAACGTAGAGTCAGGGTATTCTAACGTATCGATAGAATATAAAAATTTTCAATAGGATAATTACGATTTGTAACGATAGTTTAATTTATAAATGTAATTTTGTATTTTCAAGTGGTTGAGACAATAATTGTACGAATACGAATAAGCTGAACATATTACAGTTACATTAATATTACTAATAAAGTTTCGAAAATATTTCAGTTTCCAATTTTAAATAATTATCCTAATGATAACTTTATAAATGAAATTAATTTTTGAATATTCAGAATTGAAGAAACTAGTTAAAAATTTCGAATGAGGTTACTTTAAGAAATTATTTATTGAAATAACATTTGCTCGTAGTTGATCCACTTTTCATGTAACCTCGGCCATCACAATTATTTCCAATTGTTATTATTGAACGATAATGTAATTTTATTCGTAACTTCAACTATTAAATTTTCCCTATCACTGGTCTAAAGTAAAGATAAAACCGGTCCTATCGAAAGAATCGAAGAATGCTCTTGTGCCGCTCTGCGAGATTTCTTTTCATCGATGAATAGTAAAAATGTACCGTATCCCGCGTGTTTATGCGTGAAATGAGTGTCACTGATCGTTGTTTCGATTCTGTTTTATCCTTGAACCGTTGTACGAGCGAGCCGAGTGGAACAAAGGCACGATCCATATCTATGCAACACAGTTTATTCCTATTTCCTTGATTAAATATATTCTTTCTCACTATTCTTTTTTTCACAATCTATTCCTAATGTATAGCATTACAAATAATAATAATAATACTTGAAGAAACTTCGTCTCTTTCTTCGTATAAACGTGAATAGAAAAAAAAATTAATACGATTTTATCGTATTATAAATATAAAATAGGTGGCGACACTGCGGTAATTCTTTTGCGGCAATCTGCAGATTGGGAACCACTGTTCTGTGGCGAATCGAAAATTCACGGTGGTTGCCTGTTTGAATCGTGCGTATCCTTTAAAAATCGCACATTCGAGGGAACGAATTTCCATCCACGAATATACGATCCGTGTGCCAGCAAACCGCGAAACTTTTGACTAGAAAATATATATATATATATATATATATATACACACACACACATGCACACACATACATACGTATATGTATATACTTAGCACAAAAATCTTACAAGGAAAGTGAATTCAATCCTGAAAAGTCTGATTATAATGAAAATTTACGCGTATATAAATATAGAGTATATTTGTTTTCCAAAAAAAATCAACTTTCAAATTTTCACCTTATTTCTTCGTATACAATCGAAACGAAAATAATTCATCAACATTTTTAAGAATATCCTCTGTGTAGAAAATTGAAAATTCCTTTGTTGTTTTGATAACTCGATTAACTTGTTAGTCGTAAGATATACGAAAACTTTACGTACGTGTATATGTATAGATATATATATATTGGAAAAGAGAGGTTTTACCTGGAAAAATATATCCGCATATAGAGTATTCCACGTGCGCAGGACGTCCTCAGGCTGTTACGAATTTCTCGTACGAGCCACGTTACACGTGGCTGTCCTCTGGCTCAGCATTTTCGAGATGGAGGATGCAAAGCGATTTCCATGTAGCCCCATGGCGGATGCAAACCGACACGATCCCCTTCCAACCCCGCCGATCCGAACCCTGTTTAGCCTCGAATTTTCGGTTTTTCGTTTAATTTTCGTGTAATTTCCACTCGGCTCAAAGCCGAGACTTGCTTTTTCCCCCATTTTTCTTCCCGCGGAGACCCGAATGCTTTGAATCTGAAACTGCTGTGAGCGATTCCAATCTCGAGAATTTCTTTATGTTTTTTCTCCCGTGTTTTTCATCCGATTTTTCTATATTTGCGCGAATTTTATGTGTCTCCAGAGATTGTAGAACTTGTTTTAATCTTTTTCAAATTTTATATTAAGTAAATTATGCGTTTATGCAGAATTACGCGTTGCGAAGCTTTGCTCGTGCGATTTTTAATTTTAACGATTTCTTCTTCCGACTAAATTTTGCGTGGAAAATAGATTTTTTAAATCCTATAGCGACTGGATTTTTGCCGAGTAAAAAAATTTCGCAGGGATTGGAATAAACGATAGTGGGACTATAATGATTAATGGAACGGATGGAAGCTATCGAGTATTGTGAGTGATTGTAAGGATTGCAACATTTATTATCCGCTTATCATTGGTACAGGTTCAATCAGGTTGAAGAATGAGTATTATTTAATCGATCCAGCTAGGATCAATACATTCGATCGAATTTTACTACATCAGATGGAAATTATGAATTGTAAATAATGAAATTAGTCAGTTATTTTGTTTTTGTTTAAAATCGAATGTGTATATAAACACGTTGATTAGGATCTCGCGTAACAACAAATTTTTAACAAAAAAAAGAGAATTTAATAAATGTATAATAAATATTTTGAACCACCGCATTAATAATTTTATACGAAACGCAACCCTTTATCTTTCGAATTATACATATATCGATATTATTATATGCAAAACGATGTTTACTTTTCACATCGTATCGAAAATTGAAAGGAAACTATGGAAATTGAACGATTCGTACACGCCAAGATATTCTTATTATCATTTTGAAATTGGAAATATTACTCTCTCATTAATTCAGTTTCTTCCTCGTTTTAATAATATTTCGTTTGTATTCTAATTACTGCGATTAATCGATTCTAAAATCGACGATGTGGTCGCTTCAAGATATTTTTTTTTTTTTTTGTTAAAATATCTATTATATTTATCGTATAACAAATACGCAAAGTACATGCACCGAGCATATAAATACAACTGCATCAGAGAAACTTTTCTCCTCGAATTCGGGTTGAAAAAGAGAAGCCACTTTAAGACAGGAAGAGTGATAATCGAGAATGGTAATGGTTGGTATTTCGCATTATACGGTGAAACGGAGATACCTTTATGCTAAAGGAGAACGAAATCTTTTTTCGTTTCTACCAATTTTCCTTATGCTCGAAAGAAGGAGCGTATACTTTTTACTCAAACCTGTTTTGAAAAAGAAAAAGTGAAGTACGGATAAATTATAAAAGTGAAAATTAAAGTATGCTTATTATATCAAAGATCTCGCGATATATTTTTTAATCACAGATGGATTCGATAATTGGAACGGAAAGAAGGAGGGAAAAGAAAAGTAAATGAATTACAGTACGAGAAATTGGCACGTGAAAAAGATGGAATTCTTCTACATACAAATTGTACGAGAACGAGATCTCTAACGGTTTCGTCGATCATTGAAATTTCTTTCCAAAAATTTGCTATTAATATCTGGAACATTTTCGAATCGAGGGATTGCCGTTTCGAATCGTACAGGCAATATCGGCCCTTCGAGATTAGATCGCGGATGAAATTACAAAACTATTTTACCGCTACGTTCCCCGCGTTTTTCGACGCGAAAAACTTTGTATGCAAACGATCTCTTCACGTCGATTTGCATAACTGATTTAAAAAGAGAAATGGGAAAGAGAAAAAAAGGAAGGAAGAGGAGGAGAAACAGAAGAAGAAAATCGTTTTCAGACGAGGCGCGAAACCTGATTTTCCCTTTAAACTCGATTCGACCCTTTTCGAAAATCTCGGCACGATAACCGCGCGAGAAAATATCCTGAAATATTTTCTTCCGTTGGACCATTTTTTTCGTCTAACGACGAGTAAAAAGAAAAAAGAAAAGAAAAGAATAGAAAAAAAAAAAAAAAACAGAAAAATCCACGACCTCCGGAGGAACACTCGAGGCCACGCATCTATGAAAAATTTATCGCGCGTAAATTATGCAAAATCGTTGGAATGTTAAGATTCCTACGGGCGTAGACCGAATTTTACGCGATGCGAACGTGACTTTTTCGCTGTTCGTCAGACTTAGGCGACAGCGTGTTAATGTCTCGACACTTTTTTTTTTTTCTTTCATTTTTAAGATGTGTAGGCCCCTCTGTGATTTAATTAGAGAAAAACTCGGGAAAAACTTATTATGGTGTCCAAACTTTGAGTTAATTTTAAAAATCCTTGCTTCGAATTACTTTCGAAGATTTGGAGGAAACCCCTTCGATTTTGCTCTCTAATCGAGATCTCTTCTCTCTTCAGTACTTTTCAACTTTAGAAAAATTATTTCGATCGTCGAGCGAAATGTCCGAATCAGAGAAATGTTTATCTTACAAATATGATGTGGCGTAGAAGCGATGATATGCAACTGTTCCGATTCGTTCGCGCGATGTAAATCATCGTGAATTGAAACGAATCCTCGCAAGCTGGGGATGTAATATTCAAAACGGGGAAAAAGAATGAAAAGGAAAAAGGAAGAGAGCGAAAAGGAAGACGCAACAAAGACTCTGACGTACGAAGTTGGAGGAGTTAATTTTGCGTAAACAGTGACCTTAAGATAAAATTGAAATTACGTTATAATGGTGGTATCTCGACTTGGAAAGGGTTCAAACAATTGCTGTTGGCTCGTAGAAATGCTTGATAAAACCTCGTTCTTTTCCCAGCACGCGCTTACATAATTGGGAAGGAGGGGGAAGTAATTTTAAAATTCAACGACCACCACGTTGATTCGACCACCATCCCTTTCAAATTATTATTAACTCTTCGTATTCGATTGTAAAAAAAAAAAAGTTCCCTCCAAATTTATAACAATATCTCTCCAATTTATATACCCTCTTTGCCATTTGGATCCTTAAATATTTTATTACAAATGCAAAAGTGATTTCTTTTCTTCATCAAAATATCTTGGATGGTGTTTTCAAAGTGTTTTCAAAATATTAGGTCGCCGCCTATCGAGAATTTGATTTATTCTTAAGAAAGAAAAAGAAGGAAAGGACAAACACTGGTCGAGATTTCGGCCAATTATGCCCAACGCTCGAAACCTACATCTCTACGGATCGCATTATCTGCATAACTCCGTCGAATGCGGCCATCGAGGTACAAGCACCGTGATGTCGATTCACAATACAATCGAGGTGAACACCGATTTCAAACCCAGCCGAATAACAGCCTCGACAGAGAGGGCAGAGGTTGAGAACGCGATGAGAGATGATTTCGAAAGAGCAACATTTTTATTCGTGTCAAACGAAACAAATACGACGAAGATTAATACCTCTTTGACTTTCGACTAATGTGTATTAAAAAAAAAAAAAGAAAAGAAAAAAATCGCAAGAGATCAGATCACAAGTTAACGAAGAAACAAAAGTTGAAACGCGGATGGAGAAAAAAAGAAAAAAAAAGAAAAAAGAGGAGATGGTTTTCGATCGTTTTCCTAAAACTCGGCGAGCTGCTAAGGGGATAATCTTGTTGCCCCTCTCGTCGACAGGAATCCGCAAATGAATGAATGCATGTACACGGCGGAATGCAAAGCTTCTATAGCGCCCAGGTTTCGCCCAGATTGACCCGATTCTCGTGACAATTTTCTATCGATTTATTTGACCCTAAAACAGTAACAGGATCGCGATGGTTAGACAGAATTGAGAAAACAATTCGATATTATGTCTTACGATTCTAATAATTTCGATCGAAACGAATACTCTCGAAAAGTGTTAAAGCTATCCGTTTTGCGAAACAAGCCGAAATCGGGCAACTTTGCATAATGCAAAAACGAGGCAGAGCATCGTGTTCCCATCGATTGTTGTTGCGCACGATGTAATTATTATTTAACTAACCGCCCTCGACAACGCGTTAATTGTCCGCGTTAATCGTTGAAAACGATTGTATTCGAATATTTATCCTTCCCTCCGCTCGATAATTAAAGTTTAAAGCCACCGAATGTTCAACTTTCTCTCGAAACGAGACGCGAATTTATCTCCACTCGGGAGATTTCGTAGAGATTTTTTTGGCAACGAATCGGATCGAATTTCAAAGAATCGCGCCATCATGTATAATGCATGATGTTACATTTATGACAAAAAAAAAATATATATAAAACCACCGTTGAGAGAGACAGTCCTCTTTGAGCCATCCACTTCTCATTCACGACCATCCACTTTGAACCATTTTTCCTCTGACATTTTTTTTTTCTAATTACAAGCGAAGAAGAGAGGCGCGACACGTCCCAGTTGCGCTTACCATTCTGTTCACTCACGTGATTCAAAAACATGTAACGAGCAAAGTACACAGCGGATGATCAAAAATTTTCCTACAAATCTCGTGTTAATTCAATTTATCGATTCTTCCCAACCTCTCCTTCCTTCTCTCGTCGAGGGGGATAAAAATTCCAAGAAGGGAAAGAGAGAAACGAGTCGAAACGATCGAAATGCTGAGTATCGAAAATCGCGTTCCCCTCGAACGGCAAACACGGCCGGCCTAACGTAAATAATGCATTAATGGAAATTATGCAAACAGCATTGTAATCAACTAAGCGTTCACTTTAACACCGGCCGATCGGCGTAGGAATAGGCTTAATTCCACAGCTCGAGATTAATAGGAGAAACGGGTCGCGCCTTTAATCCTCCACCAATTAAAAAATTCTCGTTGTTAGTAATTGGAAGAGAAACGATTCGTCGTTTCCGGGAGGATAAAATCGACTGCGGGGCCGGTTCTTTCTTTCTTTTTTAAGGTAAGCCAGTAGGGATGAGGGTAAAAGGAGGAACTTGGCGACTTGGAGGAAAAAACGAGGAGCTCGTAGAGGGAGAGAGAAGGAAACAAGAAAGTTATTTCTAAATACGATATTTTTAAAAGTTGCGAAATGTTTCGAGAAAACATCACTATCCTGATCTCGAATCTCTATAATAAATTTCTGGCCAAGTCTAAATCGAAGAAACTCGACAAAGAAAACCTCTTAGAGATTCTGTCTCGAAATAATTGGATTTGGGGCGAGTAATTATTTCTACTTCTTTCCAAAAAATTGGAATTATTTGTTGAAACGAGATGAAGAAGGTAATACGAGTTGTACATCTCGTAAATTCTTCTTTTCCTCCATCTTCCAAAGACTGTACTTTAAAGATGACTGAGATATACAAATTTATTATTCAATCTCACTGATTGAGAAATCAACAATTCGAATATCTATCACACATTGGGAATCGAATCGTTAAAATTGAAAGACAGGAAGAAAATTTTCCACGATATCTGCAAAATTGTAGTTGAAGCTAATTAAATTTTCCATAAACAGGCGTGGAAATATATCGAGAGGAGAGGATTAAACGAGAATAATATGTCGTTAAAAGGCGGCGTCTACGCGGAAGAAATTCCTCTATCTGTTTTTTTGTTTTCTTTGTTTCCACAGGCTTCGGCCATGTTGGAAACAGAGATTAAATCGCGGCGCAGCGGCACGGTGTAGGCGCGCTCCATGAATCACAATAACCAGTTGCTTTGCATCGTGCAAATCCATTGTTTACACTTTCAATTTGTTTGCATGCATCTGCTGGTTCCCGCCTAATTCCCTTCGCCGAGCCTTTGCGAGTAACACGTCTCGCGCCGGTTTACGCTACTTGCGTAACGAGTTTTTCTACTTTTGAAGAAGAAGAAGAAGAAGAAGAAATAGGTGAATAACGAAATCGAAACAGAAGTTGGAAGTATCTCGTGAACCGATCTGTGAAATTTTCTGAAACTTTTATCTTTAAACGGCATTGATACACTTTTTCGAATAAAACTTCTTCGAAATCGATCTCGTTCTTACGAGGAATCAAATTAAAAAAAAGAATAATAAAAGATCAAGGGCATCTCGTTGTTATCGGCGAAATCTGAATTTCTATCGTAATTGCAACAATGGAGTAGCGAATAATCACACAGGAAAGGCAGTACGAAATAGTGCATATCGAATATCGATAGATACGCGACAGAATATGGCCGAGAAAAAAAAAAAAAAAGAAAAATTCTGAGAGAAGAGAGGAGGAATCGATCGATTATATCGTTTTCTCTCCGAGAGTGGGAAGAAAAATCTGGCGATTGTTTCGTTGGAGGGAATGACGAAGGTGCGCCGCTCTCGATTTCGTCGAGGTCGCGAACAACTGACCCACAGCGGACACGATTCGATGCGACCTCGAAAGCGCGCATCTCTCTCGAGATGTTTGTCCTTCGTATATGATTCGCCTTGCATGCGAATCAGAGTTTCGATCTCCATTAACTTTTTAACCAATGCGAATGGAATCGAATCTTTTCTTCTTCTCTTTCTTTCATTCGGTAAATGAAAATTGAAAATCGATTTGAAAATGGTTTCCCAGGAGTTTGTTTCGAGATTAATATATCGAAGTATTTCGCTTATAGCAACGATATTAATTAACGTGCATGAGTAAGGTTTAAGTTTAAGAAGAGAATTATCATGTTATTATCTCGTAACAGAAATATCATCGTACTCGAATATTAGATTTTTCAAAATTGTGTGCTTTGTCGACGCAATTGAGCGAGTTAGATTAGATTAGGCTAGGCGATATAAAATTCACGATGCGCATATTTGTAAGATAAATTTAACAAAAGTTTCTTTGTTCGAAATTTTTCAAATTCATTGAAATTGATGAGAATTTCTAAACAGTCTTACCATTGATTGCATCACGATCTCTTTCAGACGAAATCGTTCATAAATGACGTCGTTTCGAATAGTTTCTCCTTCACATCGGATTGCAAACTAAAAACATTTCTTTACTCGAGAATAATCGTATTAAAAATTTCCGATCGGATATATTTCTTGAATTCTGAGAAGAAAGCTGAAGTTGACTTTCAATGTAAAAGGTTTTCCCATCGGTCATACCGATTTTCGTGTTATCCGTATTATAGGAGGAAGGAGGAAGTGGGTAACGGATCGGACTGTGCGCCAATACTCCATGTATCCATGGTATACAGCGGGCATTTTTACCAGGAATTCGAAGGCCGTGTGCAATTTGCAGCACGAGTTATATTTCTGTTTATCCTTTTCTCCTTTCTACCTTCTATAGGAAACAGGGGTATCGGGGCACAGCGTAAGACATAGGGATACAAAAGCTTTCTCGATAATTATTTTTCTTGAAATTGTTCCAATTGAAAATTGTTCAATCGCTGTGATCTTCTCCTCTTTATTCCAAGTCGAAAATATTTATTCGTCGTTATTACTTCGGGAACGAATTTAAAATTTTCGTTGAAATCGATTTGTTTCGTCGACAGATTGTTAATTCCATTTAATTGACCGATCGAGTCGAGTTTTCTAATTAAATTACAAAAAGGTTAAACAAAATGGACAATTAGTTTTTTAATACCCGGATTTAAAACGTTAGCGATCAAATCTTTTTGTTGCGATAAAATCGATATTGAAATTGTAATTCCATCGGATGCATCCGTTATTTATATGGATGACAGGAATATTTTAGAGAATCTATCTGGAATCGTAGCGTGTTTCCGGTTTATATCGGTGTACGATTTAGAAATTCAATATTAACATCTCTATCTCCGTATATACGACGTACGTGTACGTATTTTGAACTTTCGTAAGTGGCTTGATATTAAAGGGCGCGGAATATTTGCGCGTCCAATATCGATGGCGGATTGAAAGGAATCGAGTACGAGTAATCTTACGGATAGACGTGAGAGGAAGGTTTAAACCGAACATTCGAATTAATTTGTTGCTGCCTCCGCACATTATTTATAATATATTCGATAATAAAATAAATTTTTAATAATAATATTGATCCATATGATAAATCGCGAAACGAGTGTGAATAATTTGACGGGTGATTTTTTCATTTAAATAGTGTAATATACACGTGGTTTGAATTAATTTTTTCTTTTTTGAAATCTTCGAAATCAATTGTCGTAAAATGTAATGTAATGTTAATTGGTAAATTTGTGAATTTATGCTTCGTCAATATCATCGTTGATAAACCTCGAAATAAGAACAAACAATGGGATATCAACTTGGAATTATTCGTTAGTTTATACTCGTCAAACTATGTATAATTTATACTCGAAAGCCTCTGTTAATCATCCTTAAATCTAAGTTATTGAAGTTAAATCCCTAATTAGCGTGGTATCGGGGAGAACATTGTTTATGATCTTCTGCTCACCGAGTTTAATTACAATAGATCGATCAAAATCGTAATCCTCTTCGAGGAGATATAGCCACGAGGTAATTACGAATAATCAATTACGAATTATAAGTTAAGATAAAAATCTTAATAAACGCTGCAAATGCTTTAATTTTATCATCAATCGCAACTTCAGGAAGTTAATTTCCTCCCCTCTGCTTCTTCTTCCCTCCAATTGTTCCCTCCAAAAGTTTTCGAATCGATAATTAAGACTGTATATAATTAGATGAAGACACGAACGAAGTTTTCACGCGACAATCTTTGATCATTAAGTTTTTTTTTTTTTTTTTTTTTTACACGGATAAAATTAATTCTTTTCCTTTTTTTTTTTTTAAAAAAATTTCAGCACAAACACCTCGAATCCATTCGAGCAAAATTTCAAAAGGGATCGCGTCTCGAAAGATAAATCATTATATAAATATCGTTAGCTGTACGCTCTATTGTAAGCGTGGTGTAAAGCACGGAACGCATCGAAAGTAACTGGTGCTGCGACAATTCGAATACCAATTTATCCCTGATATCACGTCCGCTGTGTCTTTTCCCTTTTTTCCCTGCCATCCTCGTGATATTCAACGTGGAATGGCAACGTGCACATCCAGCGCAAACACGGATGAAAAAGAGGATGAAACAAGAGGAAGAAGAGGTGGAATTTTATTTATTCCTCGTTTATGGAACGAAAGGGAAAGATCGATCAGAATTTTGCCACTTAAAAAACGATAATGTTGATTAAAAAAATTCTGATTTCGTCCGATTTTTTCTTTTTTTCGATCAACCGGCTAATCTATCCCTCCCATGACCGCGGCGTGCGTGAAATTTCAATCCACAGCTTCCAGCCGGGGGCCGCCCAATTAGCATATGAAGTAATATGTGAAATCAATTTAATTCGATATTCAATCGAGCGGCGAAACGTTACGTGCGATCGGGATAAATCGTCGAATAACGATGAAGGATTTACATTTTAACTTTACTCCCATGCTTTGCCGATGGTAAATCGCATTACGCTACAATTTCACGGATCTTTTCTTCAAATTGACGAGAACGCCGATCGAGGGCGGCCTCTTCCTTCTTTCGTTCCCAACGTCATTCGTTGGTTTGTCGTGCATTTTTTTAAAAAAGCAAACGGAGAGAAAGATGAGACTTCTTCCATCCAGATTTCAACAATTTTTTCTTTTCTAGATATAAAGTAATAAAAGGTTAATATTTCTGATGAAAGAATTGAATCTTACAGCAATTGCTAAACACCGATCCAACTACAACTCTCTGCTATCAATCGACATTTCTTCTTCTCAAATCCTTCACATTCCTCGATAGAGCTGTAAATATTTCTTCAACGTAATACTTTCTTTAGACATACATACCTTCCTTAGTTTAAAATATTCAGATTTATGAGAAAAATAGTTTTAATCCATTCCCCTTTTTTCCACGCGCCTGTTTGGCATTGGTAAATCTGTATGACATCGAATATGGTATTCGAATAATCATTAGTCAATCCTCTTCCCCTACGAAATTCTTTATCGATGGAACAAAATACGTACTTTCGCCACCAAACAGAACCTGGCTTCCCCTTCGATATGGCTCGTAAACAATATACTTTTCATTCTACTCGTGTTTTTGAAAAAAAAAAAAAAGAAGAAAAGAGAAATCGTTTCACGTGCTTTCGTTTCTGCAGCTCTTTTCTCATTTTCTTTCTTCGCGTCACGGGGGTAGTAAGGGCAGTATTTAGTGTTATTGAATGCTATTGTTATGGTGAAAGCACAATTCGCACGACCGTGATATTTGTAATTTTATATACCTCGTTAAGAAAAATAATAGGGCTTTTTATTACGAGTAAAATAAATAGAATTCTCTTGAGAAGTGTTTCGTATTTATCTTTTCATCGATGTTATATTTTGACGATTTAATAGTAGTTGGTTTAAAGGAGAGAAGAGTCGTAAACGTGAAAAGTAGAATTTTTAAAAGGAACAATGTTTTCTTTTCAAATGGATCGATTCTGGGACAAAGTTTGAAGAAAGTTTGAAGAATGGTTTCTTCGTTTAATTAGATATCGCTTCGAAATTTCGGAAATAAATAAAATGAAATGAGTTGAAAAATTAATTACAATATCTTTTATTAACTAATATATCGTATCATGCATGTCACAGAACATAGCACATAGCATTTCATTCAATGATATCCCACAAATAATGGTGGGATTCAGATTTCATTTAACGATGCTCAGGTGCATTTAATATCGTAAGTATTAAGGTATCGTATTATCTCATATAGAAATCTTGCATCATCGATCAATCGTATATTTATCGTGTTGAAAAACTGATTTGAAACTAACAAGATATATTCTCTTCAAAAATATACCGATAATCGATTTAAAAGGAAAAAGATGTCTCTGTGATAACGAATCTTGGATAAGATCGTTGCAAAGTAAATTCAAATCGTTTATAAATATCGAACAGATATATTGTCCGAGAATAAATATAATCATAATTAAAAACGAAATGTTTGTACCGCGATAAATTCAGAGTAATTCAATCACTAATTACTTAACGTAACGCTGTTTCCAAGTTCCTTTATATTCTGATTGAAAAAATTGTAGCTAGAAAAATGTTACAACAATGAAACAAGCGTAACACCATGTTCGAAACACCATATAAGTGTAGTTTTCATTCATAAATTCATTTTCTCGTACACAAGATCGAACTTAAACTTCGATATTTCTTATTTTGCTTTTTTTTTTTTTTTAGTTTTTATGAAAGAATGAAAGAAGAATGGGGAAGAAGTGCGACTGAGAAATACTTATCGTTCGAAATACTCGATTTAGATGATTAGAGATTGGCGTTAGTTAATTCGAGATTCATTCGAAATTTGAATATTACAATTTCTTAAATAAATTCTTATTCAAGCGAAACGGTGAAGTAACATTTGCTCATCGCACGAGAAATTAAGTTTCGGCAATCGCACAAGTGCACTGATAAGTTACTCCCTTCTCGGGGATCTTCCTCGTCAACATCCTTCCCCAAAATATGCGAGAAGTCGTCTAATTAGAATAACCATTCAAACTTCAACAACCATATTCCACGGTTTATCTTCCAACAAAATTTATTCTAACAAATCGTCCATTCGCTTTTCTCCGAAAACAAATTCCAAATTTCTTGTTATATTTACGAATCATGATGTATAAAACGTTCCTCCTCGAAACGAAAAATGATTCTTAAATTTCACTTCATTCGACTTCGTTCATTATTCATTTTTCCCTTCCGCACCCTTTGTATTTGCATCCGATCCGAAAAAAAAAAAACACTTGGTGGACAACAAATCGATTAAGCAACGATTCTAAAACAAGATATATTTCACAAGAAATCGTCGATTCTCTGAAAACAAATTTCAAATTTGTTGTTAAAAATATTTATAAATCATAAGCTAAGGATATATAAAATCTTTGCTCCGCAACGAAAACGGAAAAAAAGATTCTCAAATTTCATTCTTTATCGAAAATTTATTCAACGTTCTTCATTCAGTCTGTAGATTTGCATCCGATCGAAAAAACACTGGGGCAAGTGAAATGTGTCGATGAAGCGATGATATTTTAAATCTAATCGGGTTGATCGAATTATGTGGCCCTCGTTGTTCCAAGTCTCTTGTCCTGTCCGGCTAATGTAACCCATTCCGTGAACATTCAGGGTCCTCTGGGGTACGATAACTAACGCTCGTGTTTGGTTTAACAATATCCTAATGAAGCGTAGCATTTCAAGCCGCAAGGAACAATTTGGTAGCGTGGTACAAAAGGGGGAAAATTGGCCAACGTTCCGCGCAACGTTCGACAGATTTAACCGAGCGAAACCGATATTTTCGGCCGCGATATTTCAATCGCACGGAATCCGTACATTTCCATTCACGTGGACACCGTGCAAAGGGTTCGAGGGTTAGGTTTACAATCTCGTTATCGTCTCGAACAGGGGGAGCCGTCAACATTTAACTTTCGAATTCGAGGTTCAATCGAGAGAGAGAGAGAGAGAGAGAGATCATGTGCTTAAAAACACGTTAACCGTCGATCGGTTTGCATTCATCGAGTGCAACGAAACGACGAAGCACAGTGCGAAGATCGTTTTTCGGTTAAAAGGATCGAGAACGTTATTACTTTTTTTTTCGAGATGGAATATCATCTCGTCCCTGAGACGGATTCGATCGCTGTTTTCAAGCCCCGATGTTTAGAAAATTGTTTAGAAAAATCGCATCCTCCGAAAAATATTGTAACGTTTCGCGCAATTGTGTCGACGTTCTTTTTAAAAACTTTCTCCCAGGGATCGCCATTAGCTGCTTTGTCGCGTCCTTTTTAACTCCGTCTATTGTTTCAGACCTCTCTTCCTCTCAATAACGATTTCAGCTTTGGAAAAAACCAGAAACTCTCGCGGAGAGCCAAATCTGGATTGCAGACGGTTGGATTGTAATGTCCCAGAACATGCTGGAATTTGAGTGCTGATCCCCTTGGTTTAATCTTTCCAAAAATTGCGAACGAATTTTTCCTTCTTCTTCTTTTTTAAATTCATCGATCTAAAAATCTTATCGGATACATTCAAAATTCAGCGTTTCTCGAAAAATATTCCTTAATTTCGAGCACGAGAGAGGATGTTATATAATCAACAGGGATTATCTTGTTTTCTCGAGGAACAAGTAGACCAACTTCGTCATTTCGTACTCAGAAATCTGAAGAATATTTAACGAAAGAAAATTCACAATATTCTCTTCAAAATTTATTTCACGCCATGCTCTTTGCAAAGAAATATAATTTTTCCTTCCCTTTTAAACATTCGAATTTATGATATTGTAATAATAAACGCGCATTCCACGCGCAAGAATATTCGCAAGGATTTATACGCGTATTAAACGTATTATTATCAATAATTATAACGCAATTCTCGCGGGTGATTACTCGATTGCATCGACCACGGCGTTCATATTAACTAAATTCTATAATGAATCGAATTAAATGAGCAAATAAATTAATATAGCAGCAACATCTATCATCCGATAAATACAGATTGCTGTTATTGTTTCTCTCTCTATCTCTCAACGTTTCTAATAAATTATGGTAGGACATAATTTCAGAGAAACGATTTTGAATTTTAATTGTAATATTTCAATAGAAATATAAACTGGTGTTGTGAAAGAAAAACTTGTAAAGAAAAACTTAGGTAAGTGAAAGTGTAGTAGTGCAAAGTAGATGTTAAAAACTATCAACGTCCCTGATACGAGGCCATTGTTTGAAACTTCAAAGTTACCCGCGCTTGACAAAAATCTTACAATTTACCTCTTTCGCTACCTCTTTCTTTATTTGGGAAAAAGCTGGCTGCACTTACAACAAAGGCTTGTGCAACAAAGGTCTCGATAAGGCAAGTGCTCGTGTATTATACGGATCTTTATATATATATATATACATAAATATGCGTATATGCATACTGTGATGTAATAAAATACTAATCTGGATCATTTTTCGAATATTTATTACACGACGAATCTCTTTTAATATCTTTTTTTAATATCTTAATATCCTGTTTGTTTCCAATATTCGTTTCGAATGATAACAAATTTAATCCAATTTTGTTGACTTTTATTGCTTTCGACAATCATTCGTATTTCGAAAGCGGAAAATCTAAAATCATAAGATATTTCGATAGAAAATACATAAGTGAGATAAGAAGATGGATTTCTCACAAATTTTTCCAAATACATTCGTTCTAATTATAATTTTAAGAAATATGATCTCACGTAATATTCGAACTAATTCGAGAATGTTTTTTTTTAAAATCATTTCAATGACACGAAGACGCAAAATTTCTCGTAAATTTCTTAAACGGATTTCCCTGATCGATCTGAGAACAAAGAAAATGAAAAATGTTGAAAAGATTTCTACGTGTAGAAAGATTTTGTCACCGTCGGATAAATTATTGACCCATTTCCCTTCGATCTTCTTCTCTTGGCCCAAGAAAAAAAAAGAAAGTACGATACCACGAGATAAATGTGACGAAACTACGAACGCCCTCTGAAAATATCACTTTTATTTTTTATTTTTTTTTTTTTTTTTTGAATTTCAAAATTGTAATCGAATTTCGAGATCCATCGAGAGACGGGAATATTCAGAGGAATATTCAGATACAACGAGAACAACGTAGAATTAATTTCGACATCTAGTTACACATTTTCTAGTTTCCTAATCGTTTCGTGGTACAGGCTGCGCGCATTTGTCGCGTCATCGCGATGAAATATGAGCGTGGAGGAACGTGACCTATAAAGCTTATTATAAAGAGAAAGAGGAGGAGGAGGAGGAGCAGGCTGCAATGAAAAAAACAACGCGTGTACTCTCGAACGAAATAAAAATGCTTGTGGCAGATGCTCGTGAATCGTGAATTTATCATTTCGTTGATTTTGTCTACAGTTCGAAATTTACGAGTTGGACTTCGATTATCGCTGAAACAGCCGATCATGACGATTGGGGAGGAGATGGGGAAAGTTGGAATTTGGAAAAAGTATTCTCTCTTTCTTGCCTCGACAGAGACGAGGGAGAAAAAGGGAGAAATTTTTTTATCATAATTATACGAGATGTCTCGTTTCGATATTAGATTATTAAAAGTTCGGTTTGACGGAAGCGAAGTTGGGAGGTAAAAAAAGGAGGAAAATGTGTAATAGGATTGAAAGTAGCGTTTAATCTTATGAATATTTCAAAAGATTTTTAATACGTGCAATAGTTTATTCAAGAATTTGTTCGTGCTTCGTTAAAAATTAGTTGGGCAAAGTTTTGAAAGTCTTGGCTCGGATGTAAAAATTCTTTTATTTATATAAGAGATAAGATATAATACGAGAATGAAGAAAAATCTTCGGAGAGAACTGTTTTTAAAACGAGAAATAATAAACGAGAGGAAGCGTATTTTTTCTTAAATAACACATCCGAGAAATCGATATTTCGCGTGATTTTCTACGTGATTTTCGTCGTCGAATACGTTTGTCTCATCGTACAACTAAATATATACCAAGCTTCTTCTCCCCCTACGTGTTTTCATTACGTAACAACCTTATCAGCATTCAAATGTAATATGTTCTAATTCCTAATTTCCTTTGTCATCGCGCTCTGCAGTTTATTTTCACTCTGTTCTTGTCCCTTTGTGTATAGATACAGGCAATTAGAATTAAGATCAGGGACTTAGTTAGAACCAAGTTGGAACCAAGATTCGTAAAGTCTGTTCGAGTTTACTTAAGTCTTCTAATTTTACTAACATATAATTTCGTTCATTCAAGAAAGTTTATCATTTCCTTTCACGTTTGTTACATTATGTTACATTAAAAAATAAAAATGAACACTATTCTTCAATTGTTCAAATATTCCATAAGAAAGGAAATTAATAAAATTCCTAGATGTTCATGAACTGGTTGAAATATCGCTGAATTTTTCCCAAGTACAACTTGTTCGAACAGATTCGATTATCTCTGTAACAGATCACGACGTGTACAAATGCATATTTCGGACAAAGAGTCCATTCCCTTCGCCAGCTATGATTTATACCTCTCTTCGAACTTTTATTTCCATCGAAAATCTACGTTTCAACGGTGCACGACATTTTCTTGGAAGAAGAAATTTAATCGAAAAAGAAAAAGAAAAAAAATTTTCGCAAAAAGAACCTTCGATATCTTTCGAATAAAATGATTATTTACCAATTTCAGATTCTAGTCCATGCCAGCTACGATTCACATCCTTCTTCGAGGTTTATTCCATCGAAAAATCTAGTCGTTCTTTCAGCAATGCACGACATCATTTTCTTGGAAGGAGAAATTTAATTGAAAAGGAGAAAAGAAACCGTGCAAAAAGAAATTCGCGGAAAGTAATGGAATCTCGTGGATAAAAACGTGTTATCGACGATTGGCCTTCGATATCTTTGGAATAATGAATATTTATCAATTTCAGACTTCGAATCCATTCCCAGCTATGATACTCCTCTTTATTCTATATCGAGAGCCTATTCGTTCTATTTCAACAATGCATTCGGTATCATTTTCTTGGAAGGAGAAATCGAGGAAAAGGGGAAAAAGAACGTGCAAAAAAGAAACTCGCGGAAAGTAATGGAATCCCGTGGATAAAAACGTGTTATCGACGATTGCCTTCGGATATCTTTGGAATAATATGTTTCCACTATTTCCCTCGAGTCGTCTATCGCGTTCTACGGATTATTTCAGGTAAATCCCATGCGCGTATATGTTAGAAATACGCGTAGAAGGAAACATAAGCCGTTAAGATGAACAACGATATAACTCGTTCGATTTCTCTCGATTCTCGTACCTTTTCCTTTCCTTTTCTTTTTCATTTATCTCGTTCCATGCGCTCACTTTTTCTCCCATCCCTCTTTCAACGCATTCTTCGTCCATTCAAAAGGAAACCACTCGCGTTCATCACCGAATTCTTGGCCACGTATTTACATTGAAACGCTTTCCTTTCACGCCTCGATTCTACATTTCGTAGAACTCATAAATGTTCATTTTTCATCGAATAAAGGTCGAAAATTCTTCAAATAATTGTAATTGGAAATAATTGGAAATCCAGATTTCCTAAAAGAATTTTGAGGGGCAGAATCGAGACGACGAACGAATCATCGATCTATCATTGACGTTCAATGGGAATTCTAGGAAAAGAAGAATCGTGTCGTGTTTGGAAATTATAGCAACTAGAGATCTACCTCGTAGAGCTCATAAACGAAACTCATTTCTGTCGAAACTGCATCGAATAAAGATCGAAAATTCTTCAAATAATTGTAATTGGAAATAATTGGGAATCCAGACAAAAGAATTTTGAGGGGCAGAATCGAAACGAATCGCCGATCTATTATCGGCGTTCAATTCTCTCGTGTTTGGAAATTATAACAACTAGTGATCCGATATTGGACGGATCGGATCGTTTTGACGAGAAATGAAAAATTCATTTTGAAATTAAATCTTGGGATTCGGCACAAGAGACTTGGGGAAAAAATTGTCCGGAAATTGCAGCCAATAAATGTCACGTGGTGGCTTGTTCTCGCGGAGCGAATCAACCTTGGCAAACACTCCGGTGTCCATTTGCATTTTCATAACTCGAATAAATGCTATGAAAACCTGACCATCTTGTAATATTTTCTTTGTTACTTGCTACAACGGTAGCAATATTGGAAAAGGGAAGTTTAAACGGGTGGATTATACTCCATCGTTAGTTTCTTTTTTTATATAAAATTTATATAAGAAACAATTCTTTGTAAATTTAAAAAATGATCCTGTAAATCCACTCGAAACGGATTTCGATTCTATAAAATAATTCTGAACATTTGACCGGCTCAACAAGTCTGTACTTTTATTACGCGCGAAGCCAGGCAAAGAAATAGACGAAGGAAGGGGAAGGATAAAATAAGCACGATGCGGTTCCATCTACGATTCTATAATTCAACTGATATTCGGTTATTTAAGTGATGCGGATCTCATCCTTGCTGGAAGCCAGTGGATTATTCTTGCAACAACCAATGTGTCCTCGGGAAATATAGAACCGTGATCCAATATGCTGTCGCATCGCCTACGCCTCTTCTGAAGAATATGCGTTTCAATAATGTACGAATAATGTGCGTCTTTCTCCTCGTTCTTAAATTAAAGATTCTTGTCGCACTTTTTCATTTTTCATCACTCAAAGATTCGGTTCACATGTTCTTTTCGTTGAATTTATAGGTGACAAAATTCGATTGATAATTTTTACGTGGAACGTGATTATTCTTCGCAATTCTACGAGGATAAAAGGGTTCGATGATGTTAGAGAATAAAAAAAAAAAAAAGTCATCGTTTCTCAATTTGACGAGAGAAGGTATTATTTCAGCGAAGACAATCGACAGTTTTAAAGATGCAACGTCGAGAAAAACGTGACGAGCGAAACAGAGGAGTGGATAGGTGGGTAATTAAAGTCACCCTATTTTCGAGGCGAGTACAATGTCTCGAATCAACTCGATTTAGGGACGCATCGATCGAATCGAGCCGATGATAAAAATTTCACGAGACATCTATGTTTAAATAACCCGAAGAAGGCCCCTGCTGTCCAAATTGTGAAATACTTATAAATGTCAAGGATTATTCCCTCCAGATATTTTCGACGTGTTGAAATGTTAATCGAATCGCGCGTTCGGGTCGTCTCTATTGTTGCTCGTTACGTTATATTTAATTAAAAGTTTAAATTGAAAGAAACGAGATTTCGAGTGGGATAAAAATTACATGAAGAATAAAAATGCGCTGTATTCGTTCAAAAAATTCAATACCGATCCCCAAAACCTTTCCTAACGCGCGATTAATATTTTCCGCCGTTGTTTTTTAATAAAAAATCTGATTCTTCAGGAACGAATTAACGAGAAAGAAAAAAAAATTCTCTATATTTTGTATCACGAAATATCGAATTCTTCCAAATTAATCGTTCGAAATAATGGAGAAACAAAGAATCTAGATCACGTTTCTAAGAAGATAATTAATAGTAATTTAGTAAGATCGTTCGTTGCATATTCTATTGCGAATTAGATCTGATAGCACTCTGCTTAAGGTATACCATAACAGCATCAAGAAGTGAAAGAAGACTGGTAGAATTTATACACAAACGTTACAACGTGAATATTTCTTTCCATAATATTTTCCACCACCAGAAGAACATTTTCTTTCCTTTGCAAATATTTCCATGTACGAGACCGAGATACCTTTCAATCAAACAGCACGCCTCGCGACGTGTGGAAAATTTGCAAAACTCGTTTAAGCCGCTACATCCTCACGGCTTTATCCCGTGAAAAATCTGGCGGAAGAATCTGGCAATATTTCAGTAGTAGATTCGTTTCCAAGATAGGCAAAACATATATACTCGTAGAGAACGTATTTTGTTTTCAAGATTGATATCTCGATTCCCGAGACACCGATGCTGCTTCAAAGAGAGTAACGTTCGAAATTCGCGCGAACGAACGAACGAAATACAAATATATCCGTAGAAACTTATGCACCGTAACCTACATTAGAAAAAAAAAAGAAAGAAAAGAAGAAAAAAGAGCAAAGATACGCAGCATTGTGATGATACGCACGGTAGTATTAAAAAAAAGAAAGAAAGAAAGAAAGAAAAAATGCGGGTACAGCGTTCTCCATCCAAGTTGTCCAATATGGCGGAGGTTCAGGTTGGAAATGCGCGGGAATGGAAAGATCCAATGACGAGGAACGAGAAGGGAAAGTGAAGTGTCGAAAATTACGGTGCGCTTTAGACAGCAATATCTCGGCGACTGGATGTCGTATCAACACGAAACAAAGAACATTTTGAAGGAGATAGTTTTCCGCTTCGTGTTACTGTTTCCGCGACAATATGCCGGCCGCCTTTTGTTCTCGAATGAAAGACGATGCTTCTTCGATTGTTTCGCGTGAATTATTGTTTATCTTAATACGTGTACTCTTAACACGTAAGTGGTCGATCTTTCGAAAATTTAAAAATTTGGAAATCAATCGCGATCTTTTAATTCGTTGTATTTGTGAAATTTTTCTGTTGCAAGTTTTATTAGTTGATGCTTCGCTTGGTTATCGTTCATCTTGATATGCAATCTTTCGAGGATAAAATTCGAAAATACGATTATTTAAAAAATTTGACGAATTTTCGGCTCCAGGTTTTATTAATTATAATCGGTTGCTAATTTTGACGTATACGAAAGAAGAAACGTACGACGAAATTTCCCTCCTTTTGTTGTTTTCAATGCTCGATTTCGCATTGATCGTTAATATTCACGTAAGATGCGTAAAATGTAAATCACACGAGTTGACACGATCTCTAGCAGTTTCACGTGTGAAACTTGATAAGTGTGCAAAACCCATTTCGCGCAGAAATGAGAACAGTATTTCACACTTGAACTTCAATTATTGCACACGGTATGTGCACGTACTTCTCGCTCGAAAATTCAAAGTTTAAATCTTGGAAATGATCATCACCTCGTTTGTCGCTTCGAAATTTAATATTTTTCGATTAACTTGGAGAAACACGAGAGAAAGCTGTTTGAAAAGAAGAAAGTAAATTAAAATCGAATCGAAAGATTTTAAAATTCGATTCAAGAGTAAAGATGAAGACGCAAAAACGAAACATTTCAAAATTCTTTTATTTCTACATTTCTATATAGATTTAGAAATATTTTTCACAGGCGGGGATAAAGTACGCGAACGAAACAAGATGGATGAATCGTATCAGAATTTAGAGTTTCCTCGGTCGATAAGAATTTATTGAAAATCGAATTCTCGTACGTGTGTATATATATATATGCATACACGCACACATATGTTCGCACAACCTCGAAAACGGCTGACCCTCGCTACTGGGAAATTGTTTCCGGAGAAGATTATTGCATCCTTGATTTAATCGAGGTCCGACGGAAGTTTAAAATACTTCACTTTCGTGGTTGGACGCCGTAAGAATAAATTAAATCCTCACAAAGAAGGAAGATTTTCGCCTGGATAATATCTTTCGCAATTTTTGCTTTGCGTCTTTCGACGAAAAAAAAAAAAAGAAAAATTCCTCGTTTAAAATTTAATATTTAAATTTTAAAATTTAATACGTATAATTCATACACGGGAAGAATTTTTACACAACACGATCCTTGAAAATACAAGATGTGACGGACAATATCTTTCGGGAAAGAAAGAAAGAAAGAAAGAAAAAAGAAGAACAATAAGATAGAGGAACAATAAGTAGCCTCGACAATCGTTACGTTTCATTCCAGCAATACGAAGAAGCAATCGGTAGAAGAATTAAAAATGTTCTTAAAAACTTTGAAATAAAAGAAAAAAATATAATTTAAACCAGGTAAATTTCATAAATCTATTAATATTACATTGTAAACCGACTCGACAACCTTCTCAATATTAATTTCTCTCTCTACAAATTTGTTACAATTACAGCAGCACATATATATGCGTATACATCACGAGGGAAAAAGCACACGCGAGCGTGGCAACGTATGTAAATGCTCTGTAACGTACGAATTTAACGTATCTAAGACTTGTCGACTCGACTAACAATCTCTCGTTTCCAAAATGGCTCGACTCTACGTCGGTTACATATGCTTGGCGTGGGACGAGATATCGGACGCGCGTTTCTGGGGAGAACGAAAAGCGACGATCCGGTTTGCAACATCAGACACTGTAACCCGTGAAAATATTATCGGGAATTTCGCGAATCGTTGCGAAATTTCCCAACATGGCGGAGCCATGAGGATGGGGAGAAGCGCGGCGAAAGTGGATGGACGTTGTTTTATGCAACGCCAGTTCTCTCTGAGTCTGATCAAAAGTTTCGCGTACGCGAGAGAAAAATAGAGAGAGAGTTGAAGGCAGGAGGAGTGAATTATTGTCTTACAGCCGTGAAAAACAACGACAGTTGGAACCAGGCTAATTTTTACCCTTGGAAACTAGTAATGTTGTTGGGAGGAAAGATGAGGATGGTTTCGCTTCGTTCATGAGTTGTCGTTTTTCGTTGCTGATGTTTTCTTTAATGGAATTGTAACGCTCTAATGACGGTTTCTTTTTTTTTTTTTTTTTTCGGAACATTACACGAGAATATTTCGCAAAAGAAAGCAGTGGAATCATCGTACACGAAAATTTAAGTTGAAAAATATATGGTGGAATTTTTTGCGTGGAAAATTGAATTAGCGATGGGTCGAATTTTTGTAAGGTTTCTCGAAACTTGAAAATGTGAGATGTTTTCTTCGATGGAATTGTAATGACGTTTTATTATTTTTTTTTTTTCGAAACATTACACGGAAATATTCTGCAAAGTGGAATAATTGTACACGAAAATTTAAGTTGAAAAAATATAGTAGAATTTTTTGCTTGTCGAATTTTTGTAAAATTTCTCGAAACTTATCGTTTCGTTAAAAATTAAAATTTTAACAAATTTTGATCTTGTTAAGGCTTTGATCGAAACCTGTTCCGTAACTGATAGTATAATAATTCAATATGAAAAAGTAAATCGAAAAAATATGATAGAATTTTTTGTGTACGTAGAAAATTAACTTTGAATAAGAGATGAATTTTTAGATTCGCGGAGTTTCCAATTTTTGTGAAATTCTCGAGGCTCGTCTCATTTCCGTCAAAGATCAAAATTCGTAAGGAAAATTTCGAATAATCTTTGGACGACGAGAATGAAAGTTTCGTTGTACAATCGTAGAACCAAGTAACGAATAAGTCCTGCTGTTGATCTGACAGTCACATTATCTTCTTGGGATAAAGCGATGGTTTTGATACATGTTCCGGATGCTCGCCTGTCAATCATAACGTATCACGTTGGCCAATATTCTCAACAGCTACGATTGTTATGCCAAATATTCATTTTTCATCGTAACGTTACATTACACAAATAAATCCAATTTTTTCCAACTTCCATCCATTTGTTCGAAGTAAGAAACTTCACGAATTTCTATACAAAGGGAAATATGCATCGAGATAATTATTTTTATTTCTTTTCTTTCGATTTAACTCTTTCGTCGCTTCGTACATGAAAATTGACAATTGCGTTAAATTTAACAGACGATCGAATGTCTCGACAAATTCGAAAGAAAATGATATTTCACACGCAGGAATTTAATAGTTTCGAAGGTAATTAAAATAATTTGTTTATAATGGACGTTCCGCAAGATTCTAATGGAAATTGCATTTATTCAATGCCACTTCGATTTCGAACGAACTCGAGGAATGATGAAAATTTCAAATACAACGATTTGCTCGGTAAATTTGGAATAAGTACTGTATTTTCATGGACATTCAAATTCGTTATAATATTTCATATCACGAGTTAAACGTCTTTGATTCTCTCGTAAGCAAATGATGCGACAAAAGTTGATCGTTAATTTACTCCCCTCCCCCTCAAAAAAATGCTTGGAAGATTTAATCATTTAATCTGTAAAATTCACGAGAAGTCACGTAATTTTCAGATCGATATCCGAGCAATTAGCGAAGATGTCGGGGAAATTCTCTGCTGATTCAAACCGAAAGAAAAAAGGAAAATACTATATCCACGATGTAATTTACCTTTCCAAGAAATTATTTATTCTTTCCAATTCACCGAGTTGAACGAATGAATATACGTGTGTATAAAGAGAGTAGAAGGTAGAAATTTTTCCCTCGAAAAGCCAACTAACTTTTATTAAAAAATATTGCGACAAAGACAGATCACACAAGACGACGAATTCCACAGATCCTGGCTGCTTCGTCTGAATCTCTGAATTTCCTTCGTACTCTCTAATTCTTCGACTCGTCCCGTGGAAGATTCAACGACAATAATCACTCCTCTCGAACAATCGTGCAATCTCACCCCCCTCCGTGTAACATTTGCCGACGCATCGTTTCAAAGGAAATGCGTTCCTTTGTAACGTCATCAGACGCCCTGCACGTTTAATCCGGATCACTTGCGCCCAACGTTCCACACTCGTCCTACGATTGGAACACGAACCAAGTAAAGAATCAAGCCTGTGATTTTGCAACAATTCGTTTGGTGATAATTTCAGTCATCGAAATTAGTAGATATTTAACAATGGAACAATAAAATCTTTCTTTCTTTTCTTTTTTCAATCGAAAAAACTCGAGTCCTTACGGAATCTTCGTGAAAAATTGTCCATTTTTTTTTTTTACACCGAAAATTTTGCAATCGAAAGAGAGGATTATCGAACGATAATCGAGAATACTAGTTTTCCATTTTTTTTTTTTTCGTCAATCAATCAAAAGAGAGTATCTGCACGAAACCGCACAAAATATACGCAAAAAAGAAAAAAAAAAAATAGAAATATTCGATATTTCGATAGAGAGGAGAATATCGAAAATTCGAGATTAAATCGTAAAAGCAAATGAGTAATTTCTAGTCTATAAAATTTTTCGCATAAAACATACAAATATATTACCAAGATCATTTATCTACGTTATTGCCAATTTCGTTCGACAATTGCCATATCAATTCCAATCTGTATTTTCGAATCTCCAAAAAAAAAAAATCGATAAGACGCTTCTAGGATTTATTCGATTACGCAGGAATATCCTTCTCCTTGCTCCATTTTTATGTACTTCCAAAGGCATTGGCGACTATCTAAGGATCCACGAGCTCGTTCGTCTTCTATTTCAACCGATCCAGTTTTATGAATCGTGTTTTATACATCGTGAACCGGATCAAACCTGCGATTATTTATTACTAACCAGATATCCCTCGTCTTCCACCTGAGAGTATCCCTATCACTATTTGATCGATCGAAACGCGATTGATTCAAGGCCGATCCGCAATTGGATTTATCTTCCTTCTCCTTTTTTCCTTTTCTTTTTTTTATTGCCGGAGCGGACGTATCAATTTTCATTGAAAATCATCGGTTAATAATTCGTATCGTTCACTTTCAGGCAATTTCTCGTTGCTTTGCATCGGTGAAAGTGAAAAAAAAAATTTCAAATTTCCTTTCATCGAATAGATCTAAATCTCTGTCTCTATGCAAATATTATAACATTTCTTTCGTTACCACAACGATTCGTAAAGTATTTCTTTGGTATTTTCTTCTTAAAAATTTAAATTTGAATAGTGCCACTGTCAAAGAGGCGATTTTTATTCGTCGATTTGTTTTGTATTTCGTTACAAAAAGATAGGAAGAATTTTAGCGGTACAACTTTATTTCTTTTCTAGGAAAAAATTTACGAAAATTCTGAATAATAATTAAAAGTTCGAGTCTATAGTTCCTTTTCAATGGCCAACTCAATAGGGTGAACAAAGAGTGAAAATCCAGGCCAGGTTCGTGTACGGTGATTTAGTAAATCAAAGGAACATAAAGCCCCTCTTCACGTTGCGCATATTAAGTCGTCTGGAAAATGGAGGAGGAGGAGAATTTTTCTAATTACATGGAATCGCCTAAGATTTCGCCGGAAAAAATTAATAGCGACATTTTGGTGAGGCTGGAGTGAAATGATAAAGTAGGATATCCAAGAGATATTTATTTTTTTCTTCTTCTTCCTCTTCCACTCTCATTTTCTTTCCTTTGAGGACAAAGTTTGCGAAAAAGGAATAGGATTTCCGTGTTACATTAGTCGCGAAGAAGTAATAGCAAAAAGGGAAAAAGTATTTTTCCACCGTTATGTGTAACGCTTGAAATACAATTTTTAACTTTTACATTTCGAGTTTTTAGAAAAATTTCATTACGTCCGTTTCTGTTTCTCTTCTTTTTTCTTTCTTCTTTTTTTTTTTTTTTTAATGGTAAAAGTAATTAGATGGCAATTTTGCACGAATATGCTGAAACCTTGCGCAACCTTAGCTCGAGGCTAATTTCGAATTCATGATGCAATTTGTTGCACCGTTATCCAAGCTCGTGAAATCACAAAGTCATAAACCATCCGTCTTTTACGAGGTGAACCGATCCACAATCCCTTCCCATTGTTAATTATGTACCCAAATACGGTACGTGATTGGTAACACTTCAGAATTTCGAACAGTCTATAAATTTTTATTTCTAATTTCGATCGATCAGAAAATATCGATCGTCTTATACGCTACGAGGTTTAATCCACGTAATTTTATCGAAATGATAAATCACTAATTCTAATTACACTTGATAAATGATCGATTCAAATAATATAACGCGAAAGCTAATCTTGAATCTCTCAGGAGAATCGAGGATGCTCTCACCTTGGTTGGAACCGTGTTGGTCGACAAATTATTACATCATATCAGATCAGAAGGAATTTTCTTACTTTCACGTGTATTTTACACGATTTTACTCGATTGCTAATTGAATTCGAATCGAGCAAGTGAACAAACTTTGAATATTTTATTTTTGAAGGAAACAGGGTTGCAAAAGATGTCGAAAGGTGCGCGTGATTAAGAGTGATATAACGGTTGTCAAGTTGGGACGTGATGGATGTTGCGTAGAAAGTTGAAGAGCTTGCGAAAATATTTATATACAACGCGAGCTCGTGAATGAATATAAACACACGCAGTATTAAACAGAGGTTGACACTGTTGCTTCTTTTTAAAGAAAAAAAATTTCTTCCGACACGTATACGTCAGTTACGCCATTATCATTTTTCATCAAATCATAATTGTCCAGCCCAAGAACGTTGATTAATTATCCTTGAATCGTTACAATTGTCTTCCAATTTACTTCTGTGCGATTGATATACTCCACTTGTCCAATCACGACAACCAGCTTACATCGATCGCTCATACTCGATGCTTTCGAAGGCAACAAAGTTTCTTCTCGCTCGAAATTTCAATCGACCACCACCAACCGGCCCTCTTTAAATCCGCCTTCTCCACTACTATCCCCTCCCCTCCATTCGTTCCCAGAGAGCCTCCCTCCCTATGAAAGAGCGGATACTCACGGATGAAACGTCGAGAAGAAACAAAGATCCGATACAGCGGCGGCGCAGCAGAAATCTCTCAACAACCACTTGACTCGACTCGCCATAAAGTCAAAGGGAAAACTTCCACCGTGATAAATTCGACCGCGCCCTGCATTCTTTTCAAGACGGTTTCCTCTTTAACTTCTCTCCACACAGCCGGGGAACGTCAGACCTCACAATCTCTCGGTCTTCCATCGTCTGCAACTCGATTTTTCAACCAATTGAAAAGAGAGAGAGAGAGAGAGAGAGAGAGAGAGAGAGAGAGAGAGAGAGAGAGAGAGAGAGAGAGAGAGAGAGAGAGAGAGAGAGAGAGAGAGAGAGAGCTTTGCCTCAGGTTTTTTCCTCGAAAAGGAAAGGATTAAACCTCGACTCGCGAGAGGATACATTTCCCTTCCTGCCCTCGAATATTCCACCGTATTGTACACACGGTGTGCGTATATATATGTGTGTGTGTGTGTATATGCACGGCTTGTATCATTCCGCTCGTGATGTCGTCGCGGAAAATTAAGCGAAGGACGAAGAAAACGTTTCGTTGAACCTTGTTCATCTCGTTACCGTCTCTTACGTGTAATGGGAAATTCTTGCGTCACGTCTTTTTTCCATCGCTTTTTGCTACTTCTCGATCGCTTCGTCTTTTTTTCTTTCTTTTTTTCAGACGCGAGCAGATTGGAAAGTGACACGTTAGGAAGAAGTGGAAAGTATGCTCTTCGTTTTGAGTTTATACGAAACTATCTAACGTCTAAAAACTTAGGGGGAAAGTTAAGTGGAACGAGATATTCATTCGTGAAACTCCGTGGAAATGGAGATTTAAAATATTTCTTATTCGATTATATATCGTCGACGTTTCGATTCCACGTTTTTTCACCCTCTCTCCTCGAGTCGAAGAGACGCTTTCCCGGTTAAGCTGTGAATGAAATCGAGTTCAAATCCACGCTATTTACGTTAAACCGCCGTTTTGTTGCGTGGCAAGCGTACAGAATATTAGAAGAGCCTTCGAGAACAGTTTCGATCGTATCCTTGCTTCAATAATAAATGATCGCGAAGACGATCATTTTCGATCGGGAATGAAGGGAGAACAAGAAGGGAGAAAGAACAAGAGGATACACCACGCTTTCGCGTAAATTCCATCCTCTTATTAAAATTATTAAAACGGTTTAAAACGGTTGAATCGTGAGGATTATTGAAATAGTAATATACGATATAACGGCAGCAGGTTGTACGAGGATGGGATACACGAGTTGGCTTCGCGTGCTAGGCCACAAATTATTCTGCGCTAGATAGAGTAGGATGTCTGTCTAGCTTTATTACAAGTAGAAATTTATAACTCGAGGCTTGAAACTCGTCATCTCGGTTGAAATATTCCTTTCTTATAAATATTCCACTCTTACACGATATATTATGCATTACACGTTTTCTTTAATCTCGGTTATACTCTGATAGACTTTTAATCGTGGTGTAACGGGTTGGGATCGTTGCCAATTAAATCTACGATCGATAAATTAGCGAAATAATTAGCGTCTTTCTATTCCATTCGCTCACCACGCAAACCATGCTTTTTTTCTTCTTCTTTTATTCTTGACATAAATTTAAACGGATGTTCAGTGAAACATGGTGTAACAAACGAGGTCGTTGCGTTAGATTTATGCTGTTTACGTTCCAACTTAGCCACCGAACGGATAATTGAAGGGAAGAAGAGTAAGGAAAGATGTAAATACGAGTTTTTTTCTTTTTTTTCATCGATGACGCGAAATCGATGACGCAGACTCGCTAAATTTTCCTTCAACTTTTTAAGTACGTTCTCTTCTTTTGTCGGCGGCTTATTTAAATGCAGTATTGGTATAACGAAGTTTCAAGTTTTTTTCTATCATTCATTGACAGCTTTTAAATCAGCTTTCGAATAAATCTTCGGAAGAAGGGGGAAGAGAAGGAGAAACTTGTCTACTCCGATATATTAAGGGGAAAAAAGATATTTCCTCGATTATTTATTTTATCAACAAAACAAGATTCTGAAGAATACCGGAGAGCACGATTTACAAGTTTCGAATTTAAAAAGCTTCTCAAAATGATAAATGATGCAGGAAGTAGAGGAGAAAGCATTATTATCGTTAATCAATAACATTCCTCGAAGTGCGATAATGAATGTGTACGAATCCATTTTCATAAGATGCGTCTTATCGTTAAAATATTGAAGAAAAAAGCGAATCAAAAGTGGAATTTAATTTCTCATTGGATTTCATTAAATTCGTCCTTAACCGTAACAAGGAAGAAATTCTCCGACATTCCGAGATCATTTATCCTGGTAAGAAAATGATTTATAGATTTCCTTTATCGCTTAAAAGTATTTTTCTCGAGGTGCGTAAATGTAGGGCAACGTTTCTCTCTAACGTTTTCTCACACCCCGTGAAAAAAAATAACCGCGTTACTACGACCACATTACCGTTCAACAGTGGAAGACATTTTTTTTTCTTTTTTTTTTTTTTACAAATTTTTATGGAGGAAAAAGCGCGCGATACCTGGACAGGTTATTACTTTTCCGCTAGTGTACATGGTGGCTCGTTTGAATAGTGACAAGTTACAAATTTGGGACAAATAATTTCAACAAATAAGTTTTACAATGCGGAAATTTTTTTTTTTTTTTCGGAATATTCTGCGATATTCTTTTTATGGTACGACGGGATATTTGGAAGATTATTCTATGAATTAAACATCGCGTACTTTACGATAATAATATCGATATTAAACTACGTTATCGAAATATGGATCGGAAATATGATGCATTGTACATGCATATAGCCACATTGGGAAATTATATTTACCTTTTTGATCGAGGTTTATGTTTCGTAGTGATAAGAGCGAAACATCGATATAATTAAAAATGACGAACGTTCCTGCGTACGCGTGCACGATTCATTTTTCAATCAGTTGTAATTAATTTCGTTCGTGTAATTATTCGTTATTCCATGATTTTATTATTATATCCGTATTGTATAAATATTATTTCCATTTCGATATTGTTACGTTGTATTTTGTATCGTTCGTGTTGTTATTTCTCGAATAACAAATTCCTTCGATTAGAGAAGTTGATCGAGAAAAATCTTCCAAGTTTTTCGCATCGTCGATGTTTTAATCACTCTCAACCCTCCCTCAGATTCAGCGTCGTGATTCGTATCGATACGTACGATTTTCGAAATTACGGATCCTTTAGCACGTTAATTGCCACTGCGTCTCGATGATGAGACTCGCACCAAGAGAATTTAGCGTACTTGTTTCGCCAATTTCAAAAGGTATTCGAAACTCTGATAATTTTCTTCTGTAATTTCACCGTATGTAAAAACCGATACGGGGGATTATATTGGTAAAAGTTATTTGTCTAGAAATAATATTAAAAAAATTTTAACAATTTTTAGGGATTCCGATTTTTTTCTTTTTAAATTCCATTTCTCTATTTTTTCAGCCAAAAGATATCTCTTTACGAGCAATTAAAATTCAAAGCGATGTTATTTTCATAAAGAATATCTTTTAAAGGCAATGTAAAATATAAGTAAAAATCATCGATTACGATATTTTTTGAATCTAAATATTTGCAAACATCGATAATTCGATTTTTAATTTTTAATCGAGTTGAATAAACCGATAAAACTTCTTTCATTTCTTCCCTATTTTTTATCAATGATAACAAAGATAGAAAAGAAGGAAAGAAAATTGAGATTCCAATTAATTTGTATTTATACGATTAATCGATGCTTAAGAATGATAAATATAACGATCTTAACGAGGCACGTATCAATGACGTACAGCGATGCGAATTTTATTTTATTCTCAGAAATCACCGATGGAATATATATTTCTATGAATGATATATTTCGTATGAGCGTTTAATACTGGAATTGAAGCAAAATACAATTAGCGTTGCAATTGCCTTCGATCGCGCTAATTTTATTCACTCTTTTCTTTTTTTTCTTCGTTGATCTTGAAGTTGCTTTGCTAAGCAAGCATTTTGTTAAGCAAGATTCTCAAAAATAAAAAAAAAAAAAAAAGAATGCAACTTGAAATCGTGCAATTAGAAGAGAAATAAAATTCGAATAATTGTAAGCGTTCCATTAAGCGTATATATGTATATGTTTATTAAAACATGATTGAAACCGGTGCAACCGGTGAACAAAACGAATCCTTCAGACGAAATACTCGAAACGGTATCCGAGAGTTTTATATCCGAAAGGTCGTTTAACTTCTGCACGGCGAGATCTCATTCTTTTCTTTGGTGATTCGCTTCATTTTCCTCTTATTCCTTCCTCTTATAAAACTTCAGATCTTTTGTAACATCGTGCACACACTGTTTATATTCGCTAATCCAAGCTCGAATATATAAAGTCGAGCTGTATAACTCGACTCTTCGTTTCAAACGGATGACTCTACTCGAGATTTTCTTGAAAAATATAATCCAACGTATCTCTGAACGTCTCGAGAACTGTTGCCGCGATTTTGATACAATTTAACAAACGTTACTCTCGCAAGGATGATAAAAGTAATGCGATTCTTTTATTCGTTCGATCCCGATTATAATCCCAAATGGCTTGCGATATACATCGCAAAGTGGCCTCGAACCAAACAATAGAGATATTAACTTTCAGATCAGTTTCACCAGATATCATAAACGTATCATGATTTTCTCTACGTAAAAGTTTCTCGATCACGCGATCGATCTCGTTACGTGAATACGAATACGAGGATGTATTGATCGATTCAAAGATGAATTTTACGAATGAACGAAAGAGAAATTAATGGAATCGAAGGAGAGGAATAATTCGTTTCAATCAGGGATGAGGGGGATGCAAAGAGGTTTCTTTTCGTGCATTTTTAATAATTTTCTTCATAGTTATCATAACTAATATTATTATTATTAAGAAATATACCAAGATATCTTCTTACTTACATCATTCATCATCATTTATATATATATATATATATTTAGGAATTTCATACCATCGTAATAATAAAAAATTTTTCAATCTAAATTATGATCAAATTTCATCATTTCCACTCTTTCTTCACTCAGAAAAAATCGATACCAGACCGATATTCCCCTTTACACTTACGACTTTATTTCTAGCACATATATTGAATTTTTCGTATCCCCCGATACAAAAAAGTCGAAACGTGTGAAAGTACATCCATTCAAAAGCTTCTTCTTCTTCTTCTTCTTCCTCTAAAACCCATTGTTCTTTAACATCCAGCCATAATCTTGCTCTTTCGGCGAGAGAACGAGAATACACTTTCGAGGCAATCGGTCAGACGAGATCGACGAAAGATTTCCCCCTCCCCCCTCTCTTTCGTGATCGATAGAAGGAAAAATCGATACGATCCTTTCATCGAAGGTAAAAAGAAAAGGAAAAAAAAAAAAAAAAAAGATATGTTCGTCTTCCAGGAGGGCGCACGATGGACGGAAATGCGGAAATCGCCGAGCGGAAGTCATGGTCAATGGAGCGGGGGTAAAGCGCCATGGCGAATCAAACGGCCAATTACTATGGGGACGTTTATCAATGGAATCACACGGTGTCGTCGGGCGAGCGAGATACGCGGACGGAATATTATCTACCGAATTGGACGGATCTCGTTTTGGCGGGGCTGTTCACCATGTTGATCATCGTCACTATAGTAAGCAACAATTAAGCGAGCTGTACAGGAGGAGGAGTGGTTTGCTTTGTCGCCGGTTGATGTCGGTTGTGATACGATACCATTTCGATGGCTGCCGTTTGTGAAAGGCCAGTTGTGAAACGGGAGAAAGTTGTTTGAGGAAATTCGCAAACAACGATCGTTAATCGACGGATCGATTGTTGAAACCGACGATGAATATTTATCCGAGATAATTATCGGAATAAATCCTTTTCTCGTCCCGCTTGACATCTCTTCCCCCCGTTTATTATTATTCCGTATCGAGTTATTCATTCAGTCGTTTCGTTCGAATTATTCAGCTTCGTTACTTTTTTCTTTTTTTTTTTTTTCGTGTCGAAAGAAAATTTGCAAACAACAAACTCGAATAGATGGCGCGGGATATGATCGAATTGTTAAAATTGGCAAGATTAGGCGCGTGACTAGATCGTTTGTTTCCCTTTCTCTCGAGCGCAAATTTCGCCAATACTACGGAATAAAATGTTTATTTTTTTTCTACTTGTATGACAGGTGGGCAACACTTTGGTAATTGCCGCTGTGATAACAACTAGGCGTCTACGGTCCGTTACTAATTGTTTCGTGTCCAGCTTGGCCGCTGCGGATTTGCTGGTTGGTTTGGCCGTGATGCCACCAGCAGTGCTGTTACAGGTATATAAGAGTATATTTAAAACTCTAGGGCGTAAGGATAAAAACGTAAAAATATCAGGACAGGAAAATATGTATGTGTATATTTTTAATTAAACTCGATTTAGAAGTTTAAGATATATATATAGATAACGTGGAATTGAAAAGGAGTAGAGAAATTAAGTGGAACGAATGGACGATCGATGAGGGGACGTCTGAGATATTTCGTGGTTTTCCATTCGAAAAGTTCGAACTGCTCGTGTGAGAAGAAATTTCTCGAGCGTTGCTGCTACGTAAATCAACAAGAGGGATATTTCGATCGGGAACGTTGGGACGATGTATCATGCTATAAAAGTCGAAGTTAATAAATGGTCACTACGTTGGCGTTAACACCGTTTTCAAAACCCGTTTATAGAGACATTGTATCTGTGTGTAAAAGTTTGCAAGACAATTATTACAATTATTACGATTTTTTTATATACCATAGAGAGACACGTGTAAACCCATATCATATTTTCCGATCTATCCAATGATACGAATTTCAACGAGCATTATTAGCATGATTGAAAATTAAATTAAAAACTGCGGGAGAAAGAAGACTGCGTTTTAACGCAGTTAGAAATTAATATCCCCATTTTATTACGAATGAGAACCTGCTAAAAGCCTCACATTAAATTTAATTAACATTAAGTGAAAGGGAAATTTATCCGAACGTTTTCATAATTAAAAATTCCGTATCATTTCGTTACGTTGCCATTAAAAGTCGAATGAGCGTACTATAGATTTATTCGTTTATAAAAACGAACGATCTCTTCGTTTCTCGACACATTAGCCATTCTCGGCTTTAAAGTGACGATTACCAACACAGATCGTTCGTTCTTCTTCAACGGTGAATAGCAATTTTGCATATAGATTGGAGCCCAGAGTCGTTTCGTAATGAACGCTCTTCGATACGGAACCGATCCAATCAACCGGATACTGCGGGGACCATTCTTAATGTCCACGATTCTCAATAGAGGCGATTACTCTTTTCCGATGAAACGCTTTGATAAATACGAACAATAGGGAAACCTTGGAAAATTAATTATTAACGCGATTCTCCTCCCAATCGAATACATTCGGTTTATTTGCGATAATTTAATCGATATTAATTAAACGTTTAATAAACTTTTTAAACAATTTGCAATTTAAATCGCCTGTTCGCGTGAATGCATAATGCAAACGGTGCCTCGCCAAGTTGATAGAAGATTGATCGAATTATCCTCCATCAAATTCATTATTTTCGTATTTACATATAACGACATATTCAACGATCGTGTCGTTGTTATAACGTTTCGATTATACGAGAGAGCGTGGCGATTCCGCGGTTAATTTTCGCGGTGAATTCGTTTCAAAGAGGAAGCAATGGAATTCACGGTGTCAATCGAGTCTTCCCTAGATGGTTGCTTTGGTAACTCGAGTAAAGCAAACTAACGCGATACCCTGAAGAGTTGTTTGGGTGAAAGTTTCGTTCTGAGAGAGAGAGGAAAAAAAAGAAAGAAAGAAAAAAAAAGGAAATATCGATGAGAATAACGAACGTCGCGGTCACGAGAGGCCTCTTCCGGCCAACGAATAATTTATTCCTAGCCCCTTTTCGCCAAACGAAATTAAAACGTTCCGTGCAATTAACCGGGTCTCGGTTGGTGGAGGAGTACAATTCGTAATCTTCTGTACAGTTTGCCTGATTATTACAGTTGGAAGTGTTTAAATGATAGTAGAAAAGAGTTCATCTTTAAATGAAAATCCTCTGGATCGATGGACGAGATTAACGGAACTCGATCGGAATGAGAGAATATAAGAATTGTTTCCTGAATTTCGTTTGTCGTTAATGGACACCGACGACGATTGATTTCTTCTTTGGCGTAAGATTTTTCGCTCCGAAACTCGTGCAAGTTAGGGAATTCAATCGGTCAAGATTAAATTAATCAAAGTTCGGTTTAAAGAAAGAAGTTGAAGATTGGCTCTTATAAAATAGAGATAATGAAAAATGATCGTTCTTGTTTTCTCATCCTCATCAACGATCGAGTTGAGAGCAATAAAATCATAAATCACGCTCGAGAAAAAATGCTAATGGTACAGAAGAAATATGACGTACGAAATATTGGTCGCGGTTGAAGAAGGCAATCGAAAAAGATTACAACATCTTTCTTAATGCGATTTTTATTAAACCGGCAACAATGTCAAGACTCGTGAAATGTATCTGAAAATATCATTGTCAGAAAGGATGAGCGAGTGAATTCAGTTACAAATACCGAGAAAGAGGTAACCGAGATATCTCGTTCGAAGCAGCGGCATGTGAATTATATTGCATCGCGAGATATTACACAGCGTTGCACCAATGATTTTGCATTGTAAGATATTTCGTATGAAAGACATTGCGTTACAAGATATTGCGTCCAAAGTATATCATAATGGATCATATAGGCGAGATATTTTGCCTGTTGATTTGTTACAGATTATCGTTAATAACGTAACTTTTATATCGATATAATTTTATAATTAACATTTAGTTTGAAAATCGAATAAAAAATCCAGTAGATTAATAATTTATTGATTTCGTTCGATGAACGAGTTTTCTTCTAATTTCATTTTTTTTTTTTTTTTTTCCATATGAACGCATCTCGAATCTTTTGTGTTGAAGATCGAAATAAAAGCGAACTGTATCTCAATCTTGAAAGGCTGACTTTACTCGTTCAAAGTGAACTTGAATATAAAGGAACATAGTATTTCTAAAGATTCTTTTTATTTCTATAGTTATACATGTTTTATTCGGATTTTTAAATCTTGAATGAGATCGAAATCTTTTGTAAATAATGCATCGCGTATAATTGTACCGTTACGATTAAAATTTAATAGGAATAATATCGGGATAAGATCAATCGATCGAGTTTTTTTTAAAGACGAAAATTTTCATTTCGCTTTGTCTTTTCATTCTTAAAATGAAAATCTGAAAGTCCATCATCTCGAGACATTGTAAAAATGATCTCCTATCTCGTAATAGGATAAAGCATTAAAAGATGCACAATGGTTTGGAACACAAGTCCAAAGCCAAGTCACGTACATAATACACACTAACAGAAGTTCCTTAGAGAAAGAAGATACGCGGACAATGATGTTTCATATTTTCTTTTTCGCCTTTTTGTCGCGTTACGTGTTACAAAAGGTGGGCAAGATGAAAAGTGCTACGATCTGAATAATGATGCAACACACAAAACATTAATCTCAAAGTGTTTTTAAGGTGAATGACAATCCTGTTTCGATAAACTATAAATATAAAACAATTCAACGATTATGAAATAATATTATCATCGTCACAACACTTAACTGTTATCAAACTCGGTATAATAAAATAATTGAAAAAAAACTTGGGAAAAAATACGTAACAAATATTTAATCTCTCGACGAAGATTGATTAACTTGTACAGGAAAATAAAAGAAAAAAAAAAAAAAACAAATAATTTTCCGGTTAAAATTTCTGGATGATGAAATTTTTTTCTCCGACCAATATCGAACGAATCAGAAATAAGATAAATTTTACACAGGGAAACGAGTGTTTAACAGCTCGACATTAATCTCTGTCAACGACACACTGATGCTCAACTTCACTTTTCGTTATCTATTGACAAATTGTTTCGATAAATTCCATACAAGTTGGCTAAAATAATTCGTGGCCGGGGATATCGAACGGAATTAAAAGTATCATATTTTCTCTATAACGCTTACCTTATCCTCTTTTCTTACACACAATATCCATTCATTCTCTACTTGCAATACGAGAAAATCCTTTTTCAAATGTTACAGATCTTTTTCTGTGTCGAGACGAGATGAAAGTATCCATCATAATACACATTCTCTATTCACGATCTTACATTGTTCTCGCATTGTCAATCCTTTTTTTTTTGAATATTAAAGATTTTTTTTTTCAAGACGAATATAATATCTACAATCTTACGATTCACGATTATTAACAATAAGAAAGAAAATATTTCTTTCAAGACGATATTCTATCGTAATATTTACAATCGTACGATTTATATACCGTCGATAATAGCGAAGAAAATGTTTCTTTCTTCTTTTTTTTCAAAAAATTTTTTTATATCGAGATAACGTGGATGTTGGAAGATTAAAGATTACCTTCGTCAACGCGAGATCAAAATTTCGCGTAATACCAGCCAACTCGATCAGATGGAAAATGGAAACGATCTTGAAAGAGGTTAGGTCGCCCCCGCCTATCCGTAAACTCCAATTGTATCGGCTTGGATGGTGCTTTCTCCTCTACCCATTTACAGATTAAAATGGAAGGCCGCGAGCACAGCAAACGAACGAAAACAAACTTCAATATCCCCGAGACACTCGCGCGGAATCATTTGCAACGCTAACGAAACTATACGCTCGCGTCTAGTTGCACAGGTCAGCTGACATTGTTTGCGAGAGGGAGCTCTTTAACCTCTTCGCTCGTAATTAGAGCTTTAATCGTTAGCATGGTTTGTCGCACGATTTTTCAATTCAAACGCATTTCTACAATCAAATCTCGATATAACATCATGGAATTTGTTCCTTTTTTTTTCTTGGATATGAGAAAATTATTAGCTTTGAAGATCATTAAAGTGTCTCCCTCTTTATCTATCTTCGTATCGTTAAATTCATAGAAATTCTTAAGGGGGAATGTTCAATTACATGTCGGTTTAAAACTCGTCGGTTTAAAAATTTCAAACGGTTGAGGGAAATATTCGCATCTTCATCTCATAAAAATTCCCGTATTTCCATGTATTATTATATTCCCGTTGCTCGGATGCATAATTCTAATGACTAGGGCGTCTCAGTTATAACGAACAAGTAAATTATTTCCGATATCGAAAAAAAAAAAATAATAATAAAAACGGTATGTTCCAGTTTTTTCACCAAAATATCGGTATATTTCACGAATAAAAATAGATATAACGTTCGATTTATAACCCACCTAGCGTAACACCTAGTTTCTCTTATCGTCTATTTCAACGGTTTTGTAAATGTGTTTTTCGAAATGGGTAGTGTGCATTCCAACAGAAAAGAAAAATAATAACGTTGCTTCGGCGAAGAAATTGAAGTTACGATTTCAAAAATTATTACACTACAAATTATATTTGCCGACAAATTGAACAGCATCGTATCTCGACACCTGTGTGGGAGATATTAAAGCGACGTAAATTTCATCCGTATCACATTTCACCTTATCGAAAACTTTAATGGTCGAAATTCGAGAGATACGTCTATAATAAATAATAAAAATTAGATATTTCTCGAAAAGAAATGGCTAATTCAAAAATTCTTAAAGTTCTAATTTAATTCCAATTTTCATATTGTTTTAATACATCAACATTAACAAAAATAATTTACAGTATAAATAAAATACTCTATAGATGCATGATCGTATTAAATAGTTTGAAGGCCATGTAGTAAGTAGTTTCACCAGTGATGCGGGTCAGCATCTGTAATCGTCCCATGGGTGGAAAATTGCTGGAAGAAACTTAAAAGTTAGATAATAAAATTGGTCACTCCAGTCGCGTCATGGAACAAGATAAAATATTCGATAGAATCGGAAATTCTAGATAACTTTGAAATACGATGAATCAAAAATTTCTTTGAACAGAAAAATACACGCGATACGATGCTCGGCTCGAATATTTTCGTGACCGAATCTTATGTAAATTTTCGCCTGATCAATTATCTTCGTATATTTCTTGCAACAATTACGGTTACCGCGAACAACTCGGAAAGCAATCAACGTCACAATGAGATCGAAGTCTGGCACGCTCGCGTGTGTACTCGTCAGGCGAATGGGTTCAGCTCGCGGCTGTTTAACCGTTTTAAGTGGTATGAGGTGCGTGGTAGGTCTGTCCGATGAATACCATAGAAAGCATAGATACGTATCTAATATCGTCAGTATAGATCGTGAATACAGTGGAAATTAGTTTTGAAACGGAATGAGATAAGGTAGAGAAAAATATTTATAATTGGTGAAAAAACGTGACTGTTTCAAAAACAACGTGAGAATACATTTAGTCGAATAAAGGTGAAGAATGATTATGAAACGTGTCTTTTAACAATGTAAAAATGTAATTGCAGAGCAACAGTTAAAAATAGAACAATGGCACGATAGTTAGTCTTTTTGTCTCTAAACTTTAGTGTAATTTATTGTCTGCGTTTATCTCAATTGAATATTTAGATTTTGAGGTTATGTTTACATAGATCGTTAATGCCAAAGGTTGGATTACACATTTCTTCTTATTTACGTCCAAACTTTTACTTATTTTTATACGAACAGGTATGCTATGCTATTTTTATACATGCAGATTGCACGAATTCTTTTTTTCGTGCCGTATAACAATAATTAAATCAATTGTCCAAATATGTATCATCATCGTTAATTTATTTAAGAATTAAATTTAAAGAAAAAAAGATATCGTGAATTTTCGCGCAAGATGTTTAATAAAACGAATTTGACGAAGCTCACAGGTGGTACCTGGGAGTTGGGCCCGATGCTCTGCGACTCGTGGGTCTCCCTCGACATTCTTCTCTGTACTGCCAGCATACTATCGTTATGCGCCATATCCATAGACAGGTGAGTACGTTGCATTACCGAATCGAGGCACGTCGAAACGAAACGAGATTACCGCGGCAAATTTTACCGTGCGGGAATAGAGTGGGCAAACGCTTCGCCTATGCTCGAATACCAATAGACACAGTAGTAATCCTGATCTTCTTTTAGCGTTGAAACGAAATCGTTTAAACTTTACAGGAAATTTTCTATGAAGAGAGGCACGTACTATTTATATCGATCGGTGTTTAAACCTGTTTTCGGTCTAGTAGCTGAAAAAAATTAAAAGTTCTCGATTTCGAAGCCAATATAAGATGAGTAAGAGTGAAAACGTGAAACGAATGTTAACTGTATTTTCCAACAGTCGATAACTGTTAGCGCGTTAACTGGCGCGTTAAAATTTACAGTTCGAACGGAACTATTTGAAACATACTTTAAAACTTTATCATCTTAAATCGAACGATTAAACCTATTCAAACTTTCAACTATCCCAAAATTTCCAACTGAAATTACGAAAGACGAAATGACACATTCATTTTAATTAGATTCTATTTTTTCCCAAGTATTTCTCAATATGAAATAAATTTTTTTTATCATTGATTCGAAGCTCTAGAAATAACGAATTCATCGAATCTTTAAAAACTATCTGTCATAAGAAACTACTTAAACGTTTGAAAAAACGATAATCCATTAGAGAAGAGAGAAGGATAAAATGGATGAGATAACGTTTCATAATTTAGCCCGTTTAATTTTTTCATTTTTCAAAATCAAAACGATAAAAAACCTCAATTATCCTCACACTATTATCCTATCAACTTTTATCTCAAAGTTACACCTCTGATCACGTCTTACGTGCTTTCTAAATGAATTTTCGTTCAAGGTATCTAGCCGTAACTCAACCGTTGATATACAGCCGAAGACGACGAAGCAAGAGATTGGCCGGTCTAATGATCGTCGCAGTATGGGTGTTAGCCGGCGCCATCACCAGTCCACCTTTGCTAGGATGTTTTCCACGCGCGACAAATCGCGACATTAAAAAATGCTCGTACAACATGGACTCCTCGTACGTGATATTTTCCGCGATGGGTTCGTTTTTCCTACCGATGCTGGTGATGCTTTACGTTTACGGGAGGATATCTTGCGTGATCGCCAGCCGCCATAGAAATCTCGAAGCGACCGAGAGTGAAAACGTTCGACCACGGCGCAATGTCTTGGTAAGCATTAAAGATATTTATTCTATATGTTTCGATTCCATAAAAAATATTCTTTCATTTTTCTTCGTATTTTCCGAGGTACAAGTCTTTGTAATCGCATTTGAAACACGATGAATGTTATTCTCAAATACGAAACAATTTCAACGCGGTAAAGATTATTCTTCCGATTTATATTTTTATCTTCTTGTGAATTTTTTATTCGTGTGCTTACATTTATCGATTCTCTAGAAGGATATTCTTAATCGTTAAATTTACTCGTGCATGAAGACTGTTCTTATTTTTAGTTCTAGTTTCTAGAATGCAATTGTGAATAGGTTAGATTAGGTTAGAATTTTACTTGTTGTCAAAATTTTCAATAAGTTATGTTATATCTTATATCTATGAAACTGCACATTTCACCAAGACTTGGTCGACAAATTTATCCATGTATACATATCTAAATTGTATAATTTTGAAAGTATACGGATTGGAAAATTCACGTTTATCCGAAACATCCTTCTACTGGTATTGTTCTAATTTTTCTGCATGGTTTCTCATAATTATAAAAATATCACGCGTTAAGCTCGAATTTAGTTTATAAGGGACGGCAAATGGAAGAAAAAAATCGTGAAATAAAGTATTGGATTTGAAAAATATTAATAAAATACCGTGAAATTAGCGATTGCACGGATGAATCAAACGCAGATTTGCATTGGAAGACTGACGAGCGCGTATAAATGAGAAATCGATTTGCAATTTGAATCTATTGATACTAATGCTTACAAACCTGTTACGATGACACCGTTCGACAGATTTCCACTACGTAATGCGAAACTCATGAATATGGAAGCGTAGACTTGCTCGATATTGCTTTCGACGCTGACATCAAAATCTTGCGCCTCGTTATTATCGTACTTTTACAAAAACTTGATAAAAAATTGACGAATCGTTCAATATTTAACGAACGATAATACCTAATTTACATGAAATTTTAAAGAAAATACCCAATGTTGGTTAAAATCATATCGAATTTTGATTTTTACATCGTATCTTGAAACACTACGTATTATATTTACTTTAACAATCTCATTAAAGTTCCTCGTACTTTTGTATATATAAAAATGTAATTTAATGTTTTTTTAAAACAGAATAATCACCAAGACATTTATCTCCAAGAACTAGTTAGTAACCGGATAATTACGTCTTTTCTACGAATATCGCTCGCCCCCATAAAGAGGATGACATCGAATAAATTCCCCTTGAGGAATCGTATTAAACTCGAGGGAGAATGTCTAAATTTTTCTCTTCTTCGGATTCTTTCTCGGTATCTTACAAAAATTACAAAAATTCTTTATATAACACTCGAAATATTTTGCTCGCGTCACACACGCGACGTGATCGATAACAACCAGTTCCACGATATTTCCACAAATGTCTTCTCGAATTAAAAGGACTTTATCGTGCTCCGTCTAGATTCACCCTCCCTTTTTGCACCCTGTTTGAAAAGGATTTGAACTCAAGCCCAATTTGCCGCAGATCGAACGCGCGAAGAGCATCAGGGCGCGAAGAACGGAATGCGTGACCAACAGTGTGACGTGCGACAGGCCATCCGACGAGGCAGAACCTTCCAGCACGAGCAAAAAGCCCGGAATCGTTCGCAGCCATCAGCAGAGTTGCATCAACAGAGTCGCTCGAGAGACAAAAACGGCTGGCACTTTGGCGGTGGTCGTAGGTAGGTCAGAATTGATCATTTTGAACGTAATAACATTTATTCCAGTAGTTTTTATAGTTGATTATTCGACGAAATGATAAATGGTTAGAATACAAATTATCGAAATAACTTTATTGGTAATTTCATAAAATGTTAATTTGAAAATTTTTCTAGGTGGATTCGTGGCCTGTTGGTTACCATTCTTCATCCTCTATTTGGCCACCCCTTTCGTGCCTGTCGAACCACCCGATATCTTGATGCCTGCGTTAACTTGGCTAGGTAGCGATCATTCTGCTTTAAATAGTCGTAATTGTTGAATTTGCATCGCAATTCAACGATCATGATTCTCAATTTTTTAATGTTAATTGTACGCATTCATGAATATGAAAATGATTTAATTAAAAGAAATGAAGGTATAGAAGAAAAGTGCTACAATTTGGCAAGGCTTACGCTTGTCTGGTGATAATTTTGTTAATTTAAATGATTATTGGAGCAAGAAAATTGAAGAACATCTCGATGGAAAATATCTTCCTCCATTCGAATTCGTTATTATGTTCTATACGTTATATGTTATTATTCAATGATTGTTTCGTTCGATTTCAGGGTGGATTAATTCAGCTATAAATCCATTCATCTACGCCTTCTATTCGGCCGATTTTAGACTTGCGTTCTGGCGATTGACCTGTCGAAAATGTTTCAAAAGTAGAACGAATTTGGATCCCAGCAATCGGAAATTACCAGCACCGGCTAATTGGAAGAAAGACACAACGAGAACGTGAAGATAGGGGAAGAACGAACGTTGATACGATCACCCCTTAGGTCGTGATCGTAACGAGGATCACTGTGATTTATTTAATAGCGCGATTCACATCGATCACATTCACCTAATTTATACGAAGCGTACATTCTCGCATTCAAACTAAATGAATTTTTTCAAATTAAATAATTTAAGAAACAGATAAATAATAGGTGCATGTAAAATGCGAATATCTTTATTATTCGGGAGATCGTACCAGGACGAACGTTGCAAAATTGCAAAATAATACGTACTACTGCGAATATAATTAATATAGAAATTTTTATATAACAGAATCTAATAGAATATAATTTAGAGATAGATTAAATGGAAAGAATTATTTTTTATTTCTTTATTCGATTCTCCTTTTATACAAAACAATGAGAAATTGCTATTTTAATATTGAAACCGAATATAATAATAATCATCATCGTCCGAATGATACATTTATTCGCAAAAATTCAAGCACTTTACTCGAACAATCGTGCATATACACGCACAACGACTGCACAATGTAAAATCGAATAAAAAAAAAAAGGAGACAAAAGGAATATTTATTTATTTAAATAATGGCGACACTTGAAGTTTGTTTACAATTGGGGTTATAATGGCATACGTAAAATAAAATTCGTAGAATCCAAGAAACAATAAGTAATAATCGATCGTAGGAAATAGTCTTCCTTATATTACAGTATATCTTGTCTTGTATTTATCGACGCATAGATATCTGTAAATGTAGAAAGTATGCAAGTATACGGATTTTATAACGTCCCACTGAGTTGTTTCATTCAATCCCACTCCTTTTATTTTTCGACTTCATGTTCAGATGTTAATTATATGACACCGGCTTTGTAGCCTTGTATCGTCGTAAATTAGCTCAATGAGATATTAATTAGCCCTCTCTCTCTGTACAAAAGCTGTTTGTTCTTGGTTAGTCCAACGGTGTCCAAGTGCATTGCTTTGTGTATGACATAAAAGAAAATGCATTAAATGTAGATGTAAAAATTTTATCGAATGATTTTAACAAATGGAGATTTTTATTCAATTACAATTGAAAATATTGATACGAGAAAATTATATTAATTATTAATAATAAAAATGAAGTTGAATTGTGCAAATTTTATCATGATATATAAGTTTTATATATAAGAAAGCTTTTTATATTTATCTAGAAAAAATAAAAATATAAATTTTCTTGTGAAAGAAATACTATTTAATTTGAAAATAATAATAGATCAATCATGTTATAGAAAATTTTCTTTTTTCATTTTTCTTTCATTGTATTTTAAAGAATTTTTAAATTTTGTTAATAAAAAATGTGAAAATTATAAACAATCGTGTATCCAATTATTTTAAATTATTCGTAATTATTTCGTATCCCCATTCATAATTTTAATTTTAAAAAATGAATATAATATTCTGATATTAATAATTTTAATTGTTACAATGATTAAAATTTATAGAAAAATTTATAGAAAATTATTATACAATACCAAATTAAAAATGTTGAGATTATGTTAATTAATAAATTGGACAATGATACAATAAAGTTAATCAGAAGAAAAGAGCAAATTGTGAATGAAAGATAAAAATAGAATAATTGAAAATATTAAAATTAATGTTATCTTCAGTATCGCAAATGAAACACAGAAAATAAAGAGAAAAGATTACAAGAAAAGGATAGAGACAGCATAAAAATCAAACTACTGTCGCCATCTGTTGAGTGGTAAAGATAGAATAAATTGCAAAAATACTCGAGAGATGGCATCAAAAGCTCTATTTTACATATGCATATTAATTATTTTGTATTTTTGTTTAATTTATCGATTAAAAATCTCAACGAAAATTATTTTTATGTGTGCTTCTATGTATATTACATGTTCTAATTAATTCTTATATGTGTTAAATGCTTTTGAAGAAATATTTTTAAATTTAATTTTTACAAAAAAATTATTAAATTTAATAATGTATTTTTATTATATTTTTTATATACAACTTTTTGATGAATAATCATCTTCTTGTTCCACAATATCCAATAATTGGTATCGTTTTTCGTAAATTTAAAAAAATTTTTTAAATTGTTTATGATAATTTTACGTAAATTATTATTCAAAAAAAACGATATCAAACTATCAAATTATACAAAAAAATGTAAATAAATAAATTACAAAACATAATAATGAATAAATCGATAAATAATCTATAAATAAATTAATAAATAAGTGAATTAATAAAAATATATATATGTAGAAGTCAAATAATTAACTATTAAATTAATAAATTTTTAATATATAAATAAAATTAATAATTTGTTCATAATATAATATAATTAGAATAAATAATTAAAATAATTAAAATATATTAACGTAATAACTATATAATTTTTCCATTTCGATTGTAGATTTACTTTTGTTGTCAAACAGAAAGCCATTATTTAAACTGTGGCGTGTGGCCTTAGTCTCTTGTGGAAAATCATCGCGAAAGGACGTGCGACCGTAACCGGCTTCGATTCAACGCAGTAAGTAATTTTGTTCACATTTTTCTATTTTAATTTATAATTACTATAAATTTTATTTATTTAATAATTCATTTATTATTATTATAACAAAATTAATGAATATTTTAAGTTTCTTTATATTTTTTTCATCGATCATATATTTGATTGAGGTTACCGGTAATTTGTATTTCGTTGAGTTGAGATTTGAATTCATTTGTTATTTCATCTTAACATAGTTTTTTTTATGGATTTGTTTTATGATTATAATTTAGGCAAATTGTCCTTCGATAGAAATAATCTCAAAGAAAAAATGATTTATAGTATGCATACACTACGATTCCTAGCTGATAATTTTAATTTCTATTTTTTTTAATAAAAAGATCAACATTAGAATAAGATTCTATATTTTTAACATATAAAGTCAATTTTATTTTATCAAATTAAATTCTTTTTGCCTTTCTAAATACATCTATTTATATATTTTTCTCTTTTTTTCATCCAATGTTATGTTCAACATTAATAATATTTTTTTCATAATATAGTATTTTTAAGAAACTGTAACATGAATTCGCCTTCGTGACATGTTTCGACATATTTCGATATGTTTCGATTTATTATTGTATTGTCGTACATCTCCTCTCTCTAATTCGATAATCGAAATAAATTGTAACGCAGCGCGTCATCATGCTATCGATATTCGTAGCAATTAGAAGTTTCATTTTACCGTGACGTGTGTAATTTGTTTGTGATTTGTTTTTGCATAATATATATATATATATTTCCTTTTACAGTTATGTATTATTTATCATTCATATATTACTATTTAATCGATACACGTTTATATTTATAATTAATAATCTTTCGAGGGCTAAATTCATTTTTCATTTATTTGACGGTTATTGACGGTTAGAAACGCAAAACGGTTATAGTTTTAATTAATTTATATTATAACATTCTAAGATGGAATTTGTAGTTAATTATTGTAGTTATTTTAATATGATCGATTAATTTTATACATTTATTTGAAAATTTTTATTCTTTTTTGTACAGATTGCCTGATTACTGGTCCAACTTCAAAGGCGGGAAAAGTTTCAATATGGACGCCATTATACTTTTTCAAAGAGAACTTTGATATTTTGCTTGTGTACTGTATGTATTTATTTTATTTTTTATTCGATCGCTTTTCATTATTTCGAAGTTTATTTATACTTTTATAACGAATATAAATTGTGAATATATATTATATTGTGATTGGATATATATTATATTCATTACAATTAATACTTTAGCTTAGAAAATAATTTAAAAATATATATTCTTCTTATACGTGAGATTTTTTATTTATGAAAAATTGATAATAATTAATTCGTATTTCAAAAAAATAATAATAACGTGGTATGTTGTGTATTATTTTCTGAAACAAATTCAGAAAAAAAGATGTGGTAGAATGAAAAACTATAGAAAGAATATTTTCCTTCTTTTTCTATAAATCTTAGTATGTTTTTTTCTTTCTTGCCATTGATTTTAAATAAATTTTTGCATAAAGAAATATGTATGAAATGATGAATAAGTCTTGTAGATCTTTTTATAACATATATGTATAACATATAATACATACATATTATATATACATATATGTATATATAAATATTCTATAGTAGGATATGTAATATAAATAAAGAATTAGTAAGACAAAGATAAATAAAAATATTAAAATCAGCTTTATCTTCAGAGTGCCTCAAATGAAATACATAAAATAAAGATATGATAGATGATAATGAAAGAAGAATAGATTGCTAGCGTCATCTATCGAGTGCTAAAAACATAAATTTTCGAAAGCATTCGCAAGATGACGCTGACTCTCTATTCTTCCTTAAAGAGATTCCTCTTTAAAGAGATATCTTTGGTAGTCAAAAGATGGCGTTAAGAGTCCACTTTTATTTTATTCTTCTCTCATTACCTCCTATTCTTTCTTCGTTTCTTTTCGCGGCTCTCTAAAGATGGCACTGATTTCAATATTTTTATTATATTTCCATCGTTCCACTATTTTATTTTCTTTATCTAGTTACAAATACGATATCAAAGAATTACAACTAAATTATTTCATTTTTTCGTATTTCAATTTTTTTCTAATTTAAAATTTAAGAAAAAATTCAAGAGAGAAATAGATTTTTCGGGAAAAGACAATATAAAGTAACGAATGAAATTCGTTTTTGTCATATTTGTATTTGTACAATATCCGTTTATACATCTTTCTTATTAAGGGAATAGGCCAGCTGGGGTTACGGGTGGGGGTACACAAATCCACAAAGTTTCCTCGAGAGGAGGAATATGGGCGAAAAATTCGAAAGACTCGCATGACGCATTTTAATTGCGCCCATACATACTACAAAAAATCAGTCATCGTGTTACGCACAATAATAAATTATCAGCGACGTAACACCCTCTCATTGAAACACGTTTTACACGACATTTTACACGACAATTTCCACAAAGTACATTTTTTTTTTTTTTTTTTTTTGAATCGTATTCGTTTAGCCTAATCAAAAATTATTGAAATTTTTCTTTCGTTTTCTTTTCATTTCGTTATTACATTTTTCTTTTGTTACATTCTTATTCCTAGAACAGTGATTTCCAACCGCATTACATATCGTTGGTTATTCCGTAAATATTTGAATTTTTCGACGTTTTATCGTTTTTAAATATCCATTTAAAATCTTTTCTTACCAATTATTTATTTCTTTCGCAACGAAATCATAATTCTCATAATAGATTTATTCGTATATTATTCACTTTCTTTCGTTTGTACAAACGAAAGGATAAATCGACGATCCAATCCAACGAGGAATCATTGTGCATTATTGTGATTTATTGTGTACTACTGTATCTCTCTGTATTAAATCTCTGATTCCCTATAATTCGTTCACTTTGACAACATTTATAAATTTCTCTGTATCACTATTTTTCTCGATAAACTCTGCAATTATAGTTTCATCCGCAACATTTGATAAAATTACGCACGCTTTAAAACATGGAAGGAATCGGAAAGAATCCGATTTCGTTTCTCATATTTCCATAAAATTATAATATCATATACTTTCATCAACATTCGATTTATTAATTATCGACTCGGCCATACTCGTGCACACTTTCTCACGGACTTTGTACTCGCGAACCAAACCTCTTCCCTCACTTTTTCCTCCCTCTATCAAGGGAGGACGATCCAGGGCTGAAAAGGTTGAAACACACTGTCCTAGAAGTCCTATTCCCACGTCACGTGAATATCGATAAGAGGCAAACATTCTACGATTCTTCGAATCGAGTAGAATTTGCAAGGACGATGCTTGATCATCACGCGATCATTTTCTTTTTCTTTTTATCCGGATGTCGTTGGAACGGAAAAATCCATTTCTACGCCGTAGAAAACGTAGGTAGAAAAAGATTGGCGCGTATTATAATGCAAGGAAGAGATGAAAGAGATTTCTCGCCGTTTCCCCTATTTTCCTTTCCGAACGTGTTCTTCCGTCGCCTGGATGTATTCGATCGATTAAAGTTTGAGGATTCGATTGATCTTTTGAGAGCGCTAAAAGAAGCGTTTTCACGTCGAGAAACGATAGATGGAGGAAAAGAGGAAGAAAGTTGTGGAGTAGGGGGGAGGGGAAAGAGCAGAGTGAAATATCGTTTGTTTCGTCGATGATCGCTTGTCGTGGAAAAAAAGATATTGAACTCACGACGCGAAGACGCTTCCGTACGGGCTTCTATTACGATTTTACTTGACTTACTTGACACGTACTATCGCCACAGAATAAACTATAATCGAACATAATCGATCTAAGATTTATCTTGATCTCGATTAACCCGTAAGTTCTACCGCACACCGTGATTCTAATCCACATCAGTGCGCGACAATCAACACTTAACACGTAAGGACATCACATGAAATTTTTCTGTATAGAACGATACACCATCTAATTTACGCTTAAACTACCTCTTACACAAGATGCCTCACCCAGCGTGTCTATCACGAACTTTCTAATCCTCAATTGCAATGGAACACTTTCCAAATAGTATAATGAATTTTCAAGTAGAAAGATGAGCACGCGAGAAGGTAAGCGGAAATACAAGTGACCCTTGAAACGCTCTTTCTTTCTTTCTCTATCTCTCTCTTTCACACATACGCACACTCTCTCCATAGTTTTTTGCGCGAAATTTCACGAATTCTCTCATATCGTGACAATTTCCCCGCTCTTAACAGTATATCAGAAATATTTTAGAAAAGCATTGCTTCTTAGGAAAAGTTGAAGAGGTAATATTCGAGAAAACGATAGTAGAAGCGTGAAATCCTTCTCGCATAGCTTACGATAAGATTTGAAAGATATCGGAAAGTTAAGTCCAAGATGTTTCACAACTTTCACAAATTCTTGTCTCGAACAAATTCTGGGAGAAGTTTGATCCGTGTATTATTTAAGAATTTAATTTTCGAAAAATGGGGTGTGTATGGAGGATCGTAGAGCCATGCAAGAATCGGATAAACTTTCGATCGTACGAAAGTTTTATTTCAGACGCGCAGAAGTGTACGCCTCAAGATGATGTAAGATCTCAACGACTAACATCGTCGCTACGTGTTGGATGATTATTGTCATCCTTTGGCAATCAAGTGTTTTCTAACCCCGCTAAACACCAGCTTTCAGATTTTTTTTTATTCACTCGACATTCAAAGCGTTGATTATATTACACTTCAAGCGAGCGATCGACCGATTTTCATTAGCTGGGACTCGCGGCTAATGAAGATGGCGATATTCATCGATCAAACACACTCGTCCAAAATATTTAAATATTTTTCACGCTCGCTCGCCTTTTATTTTTTTTTTTTTTTATTCTTTTTTCTATTTTTTTTTCTTTCCACGATTTAGGCCGTAATTGAGCATATTACTTATACAAGTTTGTACGAAACTATGCCAAAGGGAACTGTGCGAGTTTATCGTTCGAAGTTCGTCGAGGAAGGTGAACGGAAGCGGAAGTTGCGTTGAATTGTCATTCGACACTCGAAACACTGTCGTTCTATCTAACAGTTTTTCCTCTAAGATTAAAGTTATTTAGAAAAAGAATTTGAAAATTCTCGGCTCTTATTCACGATTATTCTACTCTCGTGGCACTCTACCTCGTTTTCGATCAATATACTCTCTAAAATGTTGACAATGTAATAACAAGTTTTAAGTTTTTAAGAATCTAGAAACCTCGCCTATTTGTTAGAGTTAAATATCTTATAGATCGTTATATAAAGTTATACTCGGAGAGGGGACGTAGATAGAAATGCACAGCGACAGGCCACTAATCTAACTCTACATCTCGTGTCTACGTTAAATTCAGCCGTGTGTATATTTCTAATCGAAAGCAAATTAGAATTCTCTTTTTTTCTTCTTCTTCTTCTTCTTCTTCTTCACCTTAATTCTCGTTAATAATCGATCACAGTGATCAGTCGCGTTATCATTAATCTCTTGATCTCCTTTTTCTTTTTTTTTTTTTTTGCTCTCGATGCGCAGCGGCCGCAATGGACTCGAGACGAGATTGTCTTTTTCGACACTTAGAACGAGTTAGAACGAGTACATACAACACCGATATGTACGGGAAGAGGTTGTTGCTTGGATGTAATCCCTAATTTTTTTTTTTTTTCTCTCTTTTCTTTTTTCTTAACCGTAATTCTCCCCCCCCCCAAGAACGGGACGTTCGCAAATTCTCATAACCGTTTCTCGAGATGCATCGCTACCCTTGCGTTGTCCTGCGGGATCGATTGTTTGACGTACGTGGTCGCAGGTACATACATTTACAATTATATCGATGACGCGCATTGCCTATCCACGATCACTTTACACGTGATCGTCATCGTAATTTACAATTACGTAAAATTACGGGGGGATATCCGCTAAAAGTACTCGCACAACACAGTTGTGGATCTCTCGATTGTCAATTTCGATATATGTATATGCATTTCTTATCCTCGTATGTATGTATGTATGTATATATATATATAATATGTATATGTATGTGTATATATATATATATATAGATTTCTTTTATATTCAAATACCTATGTTATATGTGTGTGTGTGTATATATATATATATATATAGTATTTATGTATGTAGTAGTATTTATAGTAGTCACAAAGTTAGGCAGACTCGATTCGTACTCGACATCGGAAGGCTGTTGAATCTTGTTTTTTTTTTTTTTTTTTTTTTTTTTTTTTTTTTTTTTTTCGTAGAAAAAAGTGACGACGGTGTAGGGGAGGGAGGGGAGCAGTTCCTTCTCCTCCCCGTTTACAATTCTCGGTTTCGTCGTTTTTTCAGAGGTTTTAAAATGATTATCGCGAGTAATTCCTCGACGAGAGAATAGCGGGTTTGGAACGAAACAAGATCGCGCGATCTATCCATAATTTCTACGAGAGTTTCGAAGCTTTCAGAGGATTAAAAAAAAAAAAGGTATCGAATTTCTGGCCAAAATTTTTCGAATTTTTCTCGAGAATAGCTTCGTTCGAAAAGAATCACTACGACGAGTGCAAGCGTTGCCACGAAAAGAAAAGAAAGAAAGAAAGTAAGGAAAGAGCAAAATATGGGGACAAAAATACGTGACAACCGATACGATGGCGGTCGATAATTGACGCGAGAGGTTCGCATCGTCGAGATACGTGTAGAAAACGCGTGTGCTTAGCCGTTTTTAGAAAGGAAGGAAACCTTTCGTCTACAGGTTTACACATGATTGCATTCGTTCACAACAAGGATTGTCCGTGCGATTTAAAACATCGGACGAGGACACGTTCGAGGAGGCAGAGTATCGTCGAAACTGTCCTCGTGCCTGATGCACCCTTAAAGAAACAGGTTTAGGATATGTTTGTAGGCCGATCAGATTTTTTTTTTTTTTTCTTGTGTCGTCAACAATCTGCTCGTGTCTTTCTTTCTCTTTCCTTCGTCAATGTTCATTCGTTTTTTTTTCTTTTTTTTTTTTTTTTCTTTGCAAAAGAAACGACGATCAAGTCGTTGAAAGACGTTACAAGTCGAGTTCTCGAGACGAAAATCGGTAGATTTTTCGAGATAGATTTTTCGAGATGGGAAAGAATCGAAGGATTTCGGAAGCGATCGATAGAAACCGGATAGCCAAGTTTGGACCAAGAGATGATCCCTTGCTTTTCTCTCTTCCCGATACGACTCTCCATTTATCGCTGGGAGAAGGTCATCGTCCGAAACGTAACAATGACGCGTTGGTAAACGGATTCTCTAACCTTTATCGCGCGCGTACATGTTTGTCGAGTGGTCCGTGGTAAACTTTTTGTCGTTTATCGTTCCGAAAAACTTTTACTCGAACGAATTAAAAAAAAAAAAAGAAGAAAGGAAATATAAAAGGATGAATATTTTATCTTTCGAAGAAACGTTCGAAAAGTTAAAATCTTTCCTTCGAAAGGAATAATTTTCGAGAGATTCGATCTTTTCTTTTTCTTTATTCAACGTTCGATTTCAACGATAAAGGCTAGATCCGTTTGTTTCGGGGCTTGGTCGAAGCGAAATCGTCGATTTCTATTATTAACCATCGATACACGTTTTTTTTTTTTTTTTCTTTTTTTCTTGGTTTTCTTTGATTACTCCGTGCTAGAATTATCTCGTAAAAGTATCTCGTACCGCGAACGCAACTTTATAATGCTTTCGTCACGCGCGTCATTTTTTCTCATACGTATGTATCGAATCATTTATATTTGATATATGTATGTATATGTGTATGTATATATATATATATGTATATATTTATATTTATATATAGTATAATTTTTCTGTTCTGCTCTAACTCGGGCGGGGTAAGCGCAATACTTTTGGACGAATTGCCGTCCATACTGTGTCGCTTCGCGTTTCCATCCTTTCGCTTCCCAATTTTTCAATTTTCAACGACATCTCTCGAGAATTGCCTTCAGATCGTATCCTTGTTTTCATCGTACGATTTACTCCTCGCGATTGTGTACGAGCGAAAGAACGAAACGTTCGAGCGTTTAACGCGTCGAAGGGCCGCTATCGATCGAACATCAATCGAATTTCAAAATTTCCACGAGTGTGTAAATTGGATAATTTTACGGGATATCGACGCATTTTACGGGGTTCTCCTCTGGGATGGAGGGGAACACGAAAGTGGCGAGAATTTTTCTTCGAGCGGCCCTCTCGATCGTTTTTCATCTCCTTTCCGTTCCGGATACCATTGTTACACGATTGTTAAATTTGCGAGTGTAAAGGAATCTCTGTTTGTTGTCAGTCTACGAGCTACAAAAATTGCGTGTACTTCTAAACACCAAAGTTGTTTGTTATTTTTTTCTTTTTTTTTCCTCCCTTTCTTTTTTCTTTTTTTTTTCTTTTTTCTTTTTTTCCCCCCCCAATTGCCATTCATGTCGCCCGTAAAGTTGTTCCTGGTAACCATTTACCGATCGCTCATCGTGCTCGGCTCGACCAGCGAGCCGATTAAAACGATTGTCTGAACCGTTAAATAATTCGTCCAAGGAATCGTCTCGGTCTCGTCCATTCACTTCTTTTCTTTCTCACGTTTTTCCTGTCCTTCTTTCTTATTCGATCACGAGTTTTTTCGAAACTCATTTTTGATCTTATTTCGAGTGAATCGGTATCGATCGAGACGGTTCCTCGACGAAGAGAAAGTACTTAACCGCATGTTCACGTGGTGAACACGCACGTGCGCGCGCGCGCGCGTGTGTATATATATATATATATGTATGTATATATTTATTTCACCGTATTCGGTTCGTACGTTATCCACGAGACCCGATCGAATCGCAAATCTGGATCAACCAGAGCACGCGCGTTTTCCGTGACAGATGTCGATCGCCTCTCGTTCGACACTGTCGTTCCTTAATTAATGAGAAAAATGGACCCTCTCTAATCAAGACGTGGTATCTTCCTTCCTCTCCCTCTTTTGTTGCCTCCTTTGTTGCTTTTAATAATTCATGAAAAAAATAGAATCTCTCTCTCTCTCTCTCTCTCTCTCGTAATTTCTTGTTCGCTTCTTCGTGGAGATAGATAGATCTGCACAGGTACGTCCTTATTGCTAGAACCTTGGAGGATATTCGGGAACGAATTCGGGGAAAATTGCTGGTCTGTGTGGAGAGATTCGATATTGGATATCGATCTGCTCTTCGATTTCTTTTTTCTTTCTTTTCCGTAGAAGGAAGGGACCGAGTTTAAAATCAACTGTACGAGAGCGTGATTTTTAAAAGTGAGGAAACAAAAGCGAAGGGGGGGAAAAATTGGGAGCTCGGGAATGACGAATCATCCGTCCAACGACGAGTAATTTGATCGTCTCGTGAAAATATTGAATTCGTCTCATTTTTCTTCTTTCAAAATTATCGATGGATGGACGAATCGTGGACATTGTGCGATCAATCGATTCTAAAATACTGGGAAAAGAAAAGAGATGCGTTGGTGGAATAAATGGAAGAAAGGAAAGGGAAGAAGCGACGAGTGGAAGATTGGACTCGATCAGGAGATAATTTTCACGACAGACTCGTTCTCGTCCTTGAGAAGGAGGCTCAGCCTCAGATCGAGTTCCCCCGCCTCGAGGGCCCATTTTTCCCTCAGCCATCATGGGGAGTCCGCGGTATGGGTGCCGAGGGTGTGAATCGGGAACAAGGGATACCAATCGACGGTCAGCTGCGCCAGTGGAAGAAGGTCGAGGCTCACCTCGGCCCCGCCTAGCCCTTGGTTGCTCTCGAACGCCTGCTTCTTCTCCCACAGCATCACCAGTAGATTTCTTCCAAGGGCGTCGCAGCTGCTGTACTTGATGGTCTGACGGTATTGCGGGTTCCTCGAGTGTCGCACCACCCGCGTTTTCCGCTTTTGCAGCCATCTGTCGCCGTCTCGGAGATACGTTTTCACGTATGTGTCTGCGAAGCAGGGATTTTTGAGAAAACGAATCGTTTGGTACTCTTCTAACAGCGCTTCGTTGCTTTTTCATAGTAGACTTGTAATTTTCATAGTAAAAAAAAAAAAAAAAAAAAATATTAGAAATATCTCGTAACGAAAAATCGTTGCTTTCTATCGGAAGCAAGCGTTGATGCGATTTTTATCAAGACTCGTGGAAAAACCGTGGTAAATTGTCATCGTCGAAAACGACGAGCGACATCAGTGAATATATCGTTCAAAGGAACCTCTATAAATTGATCTTCAACTTTACCTTATCGAACAGCAACGCGACCGTGTTTCTTTATGCTTCCTGACTCGTCTCGTCTTGAAACGTCAGTGTATTCGCGTCTCGTCGTCATTAACCCTTTCGCTACGGGCGACTTCTCCGCCATATGCATCAAAAATGTGCTCGAGAAAGATCGTGAAGCGGCCGCGTTTGCAACAATTCGAGTTGCTTGGACGGTGTTTATTGGAAAAAAAGAATTGATGATGAAAATATCGATGCTACGTTTCCATGCTACTCGATAACGGGTATATTTCGCCCGTAGTAGGGAAAGGGTTAAGAAAGAATCGACAATTTTAATGATGGAAAGAAGAGAGAAAAAAGAAAGTTACCTGGCTCTTCTTTTTCACCGGGACAAATGTCTCGAGCGCATATAACTTCGACTTCAAGCGTTCCTTTGCTCAGGCAGAGACCCAGTTTCACCTCGCCACTTTGACCTCCTGAAATCCGTGAAAAATTCACGCAAATTTCACTTGAAATTTTCTTTCTTCTTCTTGGGATTTGATCAATTATAATGGGAAACGGAGACAGAAAGAGATAGATAGATAGAGAGAGGAGAAGAATCGGTTTCGAGATTGGAATCGAAATTGATTCGAAACGATTATTAATAAGATAAATTGCGAGATTCTTTACCAGCTGTTATCTTGAATCCCTTTGGTGGCACCTGTCCGCGACCCAGCTTCGCGTTAACGCCATTTTCATTTCTCGTTGGCTGACTAAAATTCAGAGAGAACGTATCATTTAATATATCAACGCGGAAAGACGACGCTCTCTACACGATACGATAAACTTTGGGAAAAGGAAAAAACTAAAATAGATTAGCTTACTTTACGTTTATTCTTCGTTTTTCTTTTTTCTTTTTTTTTTTTTTTTAGAGGAAACAAAGTTTAAATAATATCTGCCAAGGATAAACGATACAGGAACGGGGATTAATTTTCAAACTATTATGAAAAAAAAAAAAAAAGAATATCGGAATATATCGAGCTTGCTTCAACTTTGATTAAACTTGGCGATTTCCATTTCTTCTTTTCCGTTATTTCTTACATGAAAGATAAACTTTAACTAAGAAAAAAAAAAAAAAAAAAGAATCTCGCATATCGCGTCCAAAGGAATAAAAAATAATCTCAACAACTTTTCTCTTTTTTTTTTCTCTCTCCCTCACGATGGAGAAACAATTTTACTCGAATCAAGCTTATGATTTTTTTTTTTTTATCCCTTTGTAGTTCTCGTTCCAACTTACCTCCACTTTTCTTCCTCGTCCGATTCACTGTTGCGATCGTAAAACCTCTCCGGAATATTCATGACGCTGTCTTTGCGCTCACCCCGCCCTGCGAGTTAGAGAAAAATATTTCCTTTCTGTGACATGTGCATTACGCGATTACCACCCGCCCACCAATCTACGCGCGCCGAGTGCGATTTACTCTCTTCCGTTACTCTCTCCTCTCAAAGTAACGGCTCTGATTTCTCTCTTTTACCTCGTATCTCTTCCAAAAAAATGGGGAACGAGTCGTCGACCAGTACCCTCTTTCCTCGTCGTAGATTGGGGGACGGGTCGAAATTTAATTTTTTTTTTTTTTTTTTTTTTCACGCATACCGAATCTTGCTTTCCACTACTCTTTTTTTTGGGGGGGGGGGAGAACCCACATACTTTTCGAACAAAAGCAACTTTACGCAATCAACGAAGCTCTCAACTTATGTCAAGTGTCTTCTGGCGATTCTGTTCTGAATTCACGTCATGTTTGTGATATGTGGAGTAAGAGATGGAATCGAGGGTGGAGATTATTTGTTTGTTCGAGATGATTTATATATTCTAGTCGTCGAGTAGATATATATATATATATATTTATTTATTTATAGCAGAGTTTTAGTTAGTTTGTATCGAAATAAATAATCTCGAAAAAGTTGAGGATCTGTTAGAATCGCTTGTAGTGTGCGTTAATCGATCGTTTCCGATGTTACTCGAGTATTATCTGTAATCCTTAAGAAAAAGAAAAACGTTATTACATATGTTTAAATGAGAAGAGAATCCGGGGAGAATTGAAAAATATTCTAAAAGTTGAGTATTAATTGTGAATGAGTGGTGTGCAGGGTAGATGATTGTAAACTTGTTTATTTCCACATCTACTAATAATAATGTCAATGTAAAAATATTATAACTAGAGTAAACTACTGATAATACTAGTAGTAAAAACTTGCTTTCTATATGTATATATATATATATATATATATAAATAATTGTATAGAAAGAAAACTGTGTAATACAAAAAAAAAAAAAAAAATTCTTGCAATTAATCGTACATAATCGAAGAAGAGAACAAGAAGAAGATATATAATAAGATATATAAAGAGAGGATCGATAAATTCAGAGATATTTAGTGTCACACTAAAGCCTACTTACGGTTTTTTCTCTTAGCTACGTGTTGCAAAAACTCTCAGCTAGTTAAGAACGGAGCAGGTCAACTGTAGCTAGTTTCTTCAACGTATATTTGCGAGAATTGTTGCTATTAAGGCGTACCTACTAACTACTACTACTTTCGTCTACTGGACCTACCGATTCTACATTTGTGGAGTCAGGTGCATAATAATTCAGTTCGATGGTATATCAATTGTTGTACAATTACAATTGTAGAGTTGGTTATTCTGTATTCAGTAACGTTAATCGTAACGGAACTTGATACTTTTCCGTTGTAGGGTGATGACCGATTGAATTTTTTTTTTCCTCTTCGGGAGATTTCAGATTAAGGTTACTGCCACCGTCATTAAATGAACTTTGAGAAATTATTACGTAAAAATATCTATCGTAGCAGCCAATGTTTATTAAACGGTTTAACTGGATATCTGATAGACACGTCAGAAATCTGTCATCAAGCGTGTTTGGCACAAATACCGATAGCCCGGTTGGAATGTATTGGAAGATATGCCAGGGTTGAAATTAATGGGTCAATTTGTGGCATGTTCGATGATCAAAGCTATAAGATATTTGATAAATGTGGTAAGATCATTTAATTTAATTTACAACCGGAATTTCTCTTGTCCCATCACTGAAAATAATATGTATTAATAATCCTAACATTATAACAAAGTTGATATTCGATAAATATAATTGACATTATTTGAATAATATTCTTCATAAAATATATATATATATAAGAATTATCGAGGAAAAATCGTACATTTTACGCAGAATATCATTTTATACGTTTTATAAATAATATCGATTATGTTTATCAAATATCACGTGTCATAATGTTTAGGATTATTAATCCAAGTGGAAACGTAAAGTAGCGTAAGTCGATCATTAGTCAGGCATAGCTGTTATCCCGTATGAGATCTCTTGCCGTGTAAGCGTTCGATTAACGAGTTTCGTTCGAATAATTTTCTTCGCTGAAAAACTCCTAACAAAAACTCGAAGTATCTGTATATAAATATTTTCTTTAAAAAAAAAAAAAAAAGAAAGAAGGAAGAAAAAAAAATTGGCATTCTCAAAGTGCATTCAACGACATTCCAAAGTTCAAATTTTCCTTACCTACGATCACGATTGTAGCAACGATTGGTTAGCGATTATACATACTCTACCGCTATGTGTAATACAATATTAAGCGAGCACTTTAAAAAATCTATAAAGCGTTAAATCGATGCGAGCGGATAAAGGATCAGCAGTAAAAAGATAGGTTAGAGGATAAAAATTGCTACGCAATATATATATGTATATATCCTACGAAAAAACACGTTGAGAGAAATTATTAAACTTAAGCATAGGATACCTTATTGGTTATAATAACACACTTACATTATTTAGGACAATGTTTCGAGCAAAACACAATAGTTCCCTTCTCGTTACTTTCTTAATTTGTAATCCTCACCTCCCCGTTGTAAGAGACGATATTTAAAATATCGGAACAACGATTTGACACCAAAAAAAAAAAAAAAAAGAAAAGAAAGAAGAAAAAGAAGAAGAAGATCAAAGGAAACGCATTATCTCCAAACTTTCCTTTCCGAGTGTAAAATATTTGAAGAGAGAGGAAAAAAAAAAAAAAAAAAAGAAAAATCAACCCGACCATCGTGGAATCTACTCGTCGATCGCAGTAACAAAGAAGTGAAAGAAAATAATGGAGAAAGGGAAGAAAAGAAAAGACGTAAAGGACGTAAAAATATAACGCTCCCGTGTTTAATCGGAAATAATAGGTAAACAGAGATAAAGAGACGGTAAACAAAGGGGGGAGACTGAATAAAGAAAAGGAAGAAGAAGAAAAAAAAAAGTAAAGAAAAGAGCAGTTGTGGAAGACAAAGTGAGAAAGACGTAGGGAAGAAAGAGAGAGAGAGAGAGAGAGAGAGAGAGAAGAGAAGTGCAAGAGAGAGAGAGAGAGCGAGAAAATGTATCTTACCGGAAGCCCGTGACGGTGGCCCACAGTGTCCTGTGGTTATTTATCGAGGTGGTATGGAGTGCGGCAGTGGGAAGGAGGCCGAGTTACCGGTCCTCGGAGATACAGGCTCGCACTGCCACACAGTAACCGTTGGGACTACGCACGCTGTTGTCGTTGATCGATGATGTTGTGGTTGGTCGGTCGATCGAGCCCACGATTCGTCGTCGATCGGGGTGTCGGGATGGTGACGATGGCCGACGGTGGCGTTTCGACCGAGCGAACCGAGCATTTTGATCGACCGTGCGTGCGTGTACGCATGTCAGAGATTGCCGGACGGTGCCGACCGAGAAAGGAGATCAACAAAGATCAACAAAGATTGGGATAAAATTGGCAGAACACCGACCGGTCGAGTGGGCGTTCTTCGTCAACGGAAGTCAATGAGAGAAGACGAACACTCAATAATAATAATAATAATAATAATAATAATTATAATAATAATAATAATAACAATGATAATAATAATAATAATATAATAGTGGAGAACACGATCAGCGCAAATAGCTTTTTGGCACTTGGCGGTTTTTTTTTTTTTGCTGGTTTCAACGTGGTGAAACGAGGAACCAGGCCTGGCGTGGTATTTTCTTTTTTTTTTTATTTTCAACACAACGTTTGGAGAGAACTCGCAAAGAGTGGCGCGTTGAAAAGGCACGTGTGAAAGGGGGGAAGATCGGGGGGGGAGTCGGAGAGAAGAAAAATCGAGACGCATCGGGATTTTCGGCGATTCGTTCTTCTCTCCTCCATCCGTTTTCGACCACCTTTGCTCGTGTTTCCTTTGTTCGTGTACATTTTTTTTTTTTTTTTAATTTTTTTTTTCTTTCTTTTTTCGCCAATCGTATCGTTTCTCTCGATCTTGTCGAATGATATCGGGTGTCTCAGGCTGGCGCACAGGCGGAACGAGTACTGAGCGGACAGGCAACAGCGGCGCAACAGCGATCGCACAGAGATGAGCATAGAGCACAGATCATTGCGACGGATGAACTTTTGGAAATGCCAACTTCTCCAATGAGTATAGACAGACAGGCAGGCAGAGATATATATATATATATATAGAATGACACGCGGTTGTTTAACGCGAGGCAGATCTCTACGATCTTTTCCCTCCCCTTCCGAACGAACGATCGAACGATCGATCGATCCCTTTCAAAAATTCGTTTTCGAAACTTATACCTCGAAACACGTGATAATTATACACATATACACACACACATATATATATATATATCTTTGACTCGAGTGAATCGTGACGTCCAAGTTCTCATCCTCTTCATTATTACGTGTGTCACTACTACTATTACTCTACGAAACTTTCATCGCCACGTTTCTGATCACGTTTAAGATACACGTGTACGTGCTTTACACGGGATCGATGCCAACAACGTAGTACAAGGTATATTCTCCGAGCAGAGGACGCCAAAGCTTTCTAAATATCCGGTATCTTAAATCTAGTTTATCCGTGAGCTATTGCAGTCACGACAGTTGAAGTCTCTTTTTTCGAAGCGAATTATCGCACATTTGGAACGCATAATTGGCTCGAATAACGTTAGTTTCTTAAGGATTTGTGCTCGATCGAATCAAAGAGAGAGATATTTATCGAATATCGCGAAGTTATCTCCATCGATTGTTAAAATCTCACTTCAGAATCAACACTTCAGAATTCTAATTCAAATATCATCATCGATGCGCCAAAGTGTACGAGGCTCCCTTCCAGGCCGATCCGTTTCCGGTTCGATTAGTTATTCTCCTTTTTCCTTTTCTTTTCTTTTTTTTTTTTTCTTTCTTTCTCTTTTCACTATTGACACTATTCGAACGTGACGCCTAACTTGGACGAGAAAAATTATTATTGCCAGGATACTTGTTCGCTCGGTCAAATCGCGCGAGATCGATGGAGGACGTGATCATCGATGCACGGAGGCACACGGAGAAAAAGAGTGGGGGAGACAGAGAAACAAACAGACGTGTGAAGAGAGACATGGTGTCGCACAGAGAAGAAACACACATAATAGTGTAAGATAATAAAAAAGGATCGTGAAAATGATGTAATGAGAAAATGCATAAAAATATATGTACACAAATGATACGGACCTACACATATATATATATATATATACATATATACACACATAAAAAACCATTTTTCGTTAATAAAAAAAAAAAGAAAGAAAATACACCTTCGTAATCGAAGAGAATTTTTCTTTAATCAACCCTTTCAAACGCGTCCCTCTCTTCAGTCGAGAATGGAATCGTATCGAAGGCGTTCGACGATCAAAATCCGATTTCTAATTCGGTTTACCCTCGACACACACACGGATACATACATGTACGTCCGTGCACACACATTTATTCGCATGCGTACGATACGCACGGCGGCGGCGGCGATGAGGAAGATTCGATCTGCTTCGATCGGCTGGTGGACGAGGATGGATCGAGCCGATCGACGATCCAACGATCGAGAACCGTGGTGGTAGTGGTGGTGTGTGAGAAAAATAAGAGAGAAAAGAGAGAGAGAGAGAGAGAGACGAAGAAGAAGAAGAAGAATACAGAGAATAAATCGACGACGAGCGTGTGAAAAAGAGAGAGACAGTCAGACGGATAGTAGACAGACAGGCAAACAATCGGCACGGATGGATGAACGAAGTGACGAGCGGGGCGAACGATTCGGTCGGTTTAGGCGAGAATGATTAGGCCAAAAAAAAAGAGGAGAGAGAGAGAGAGAGAGAAGCAACCATACTCACGGCTCTCGCGTCTTTTGTCTCCCGAGAGACTCATCGTCCTGCCAAGCTCCCTCTTGGCCGCTTTCAGCGATCGTAGACCCTCCAGAATCTCCTCCGGATCCCTCATTGGCCTGGTGAACGAGCTCCGTCGCCGATCTCGGTTGAAGTGTATCGTCGGCATCTCGGTCTCCCCCATACTTCCGCCTGTCAAAATCGTTACTATATTACTTTGCACGTTCCTTCGAATCGACAGATCGTTGGAAAGGTGGCTTCCTGTTCGAAATCTCGAGAATTGTCGGATTTTAATGAAAACGATTGGGCGAGAAAGTATGTTGAAGCAGTTAATAATTAATAATTCCTGAAGATTATTACGAAAATTTGGTGACTTATTATACATATATATAGAGGTAGAGTTTCATTTGAAAGGTGAAGAGATCGAGTGAACAGAAATGAATTGGGATAGGGTTTGAAAACGAAGATAGAAGTAGAATCTAGTTCGTGTTTGAGGGCAAGGACGTGTAAACAAGAGAAGAGAGGCGTCGTGGATGACCTAAAATTTCTCGCCCGTTTGGAATTTCGATTTTCAACCCTGACCCGATTTTTTCATCAACGTATGAAAGTAGAAAAGTCAAACAACCGTGATATATTCTAGCAGTGATCGTTTTTTTGAACGAAATGCTTTCTCGAAAAAGAAGATCCGATTATTACAAATCTTACTTTAAATACGTGAATACACAACGTGTGGAATCTGCGTCGAATAAATTAATATCGATTGTTCGACGATTGTCGATTGTTTGAACGGTGAATTATTTGAAAAAATTTGACTCGAAGTGGCAGAGTGATTTTAAATGCTTGTAAATTTTACACCTCGTCGATCTTTTTTTTTTTTTCTTCTTCTTTTTACAAAGAGAGGTAACCTCGTGACAATTTATTTCATTTTTTTTACACTTTATGGAAAGAAAAAACGAAAACTCTTCGACACAGAAATAGAAGGGATTGAAATAGCAACGAATATTCCAGCAGTGAAATTTTACTGGAGAACTCAACGGAAAAATAATGGTCTCTTGTTCAGCTTTTAGATTACAATGTATGCTCTCACATTTATATTCGACTTTTTCCAGATATCGACATTTCCATTATCTATTTTTTCTTTTTTTTCTTTCTTTCTTTTTTTTTTTTTCCACACATATTTGTTTCCTAATAGCATCTCCGTCTTTATATAAGAACGAACGTGTACAAATGCAAAATTCTTCTACGAGAATTTATAAACGCGTTAACTGCAATTTACGACTTGTCAATTTTACAACGCAACGATATCATAGAAAAATAAATGTTCGAGTAAAAGTAACAATAAGATTGATTATTAATTATTTATGAACGAATCCCGTAATAGTTGAATTAAATTAAACTTAAAATTCTGCTAGATATATATCAGAATCAGAATCGTATCCCAAATTACAATAATTTTGTCAAAAATGTTTTCAAATATTAAACAATCTGTTTTCGCAAACTGTTTTCATAAAATTTCAATACACAAAATCCTTTGCCCGACTAGTCGCAAAATAAAGCTCGTTCAACAATAAAAATAACGATGGTAAATGGTTTCAATTTGCCCGATAATAGATGTGAAAGATAAAATCATTATGAAAAGTGGCGACTCACGTTTACTGTCAGTGCCACCTTGGCTCTGGAAGCTGCTCCTTCGGCTGCCCGGCAAGGATCTACTGTAATCCCTGTTAAGTTCGTACGGTTCGACTTCTAGCTGCTCGGATTGGCTGGATCCCCTTCTCGAATTTGCATGCCAGGCGTGATCCGGGTGGAGGAAACAGAGCTCCGGGCTTCCGCTGTCGCTTTGCGTGTCGTCGCTGTAACTTCTTTCGCGCAGCTCCGTCTTCCGCAGCAACCTTTGGGCAATTTCCATGGAGAGGGAGCCTCGGGGGGAACAGTAGGGCGATTTGCACGCGCGAAGCCCACGCGGGTCTTCCAGTCGATACCTGCCAACCGTTTCCCGATTATACGTAATAAATTCTCGAGATGTAATTTCGAATGTGGGGAATGACATTGTGAAGAAATATTTATTTTATTTCTTTCTTATTTCTACGAATCGTAGATATTTCTTGTGAAAAAAGGAGGGATCAATATATTTTTTTTTTTTTTTTAAGAAACTGACGAGAGCCTTGTGATCTAGCTACGAATGACTTTGTACGTTAATTATCATCGATCGCTTGTAAATTCTGAAGATACTCTTGGAGATGTGGAACGAGCTGTGTTATTTTTAAGGATTCGTGAAATATGTACGATATTTGTTTCTTATTTGTACGAATCGTAGATAGGTATAATATAGATCTTTTGGATAAATTTTAGGGCCAATATTTTTCGAATTATCGAACATATTTCTTGGTTTTATTTTTAGCGATTTGAATTTTGAAAAATTTTTAAAGATCTGAACGGAGATTTGATCACTTTTATTGCCTATTATTTTGTAAGAATATTCAGCAATATTATAAATTTTTGATCGCGAAACGTAGGCGTATTTTTCTTTTTAAATACTCTCTTTAAGTCAAATGTGGCTCGAAATTTCATCGATACATGTAAACACTCCGTATACGGATTGACTGTTCTGTATCCAGCTGAAATGTTAATCATTAAAATTTGAAGAAAAGTATCGAAAATACGAGAAAAATTGTAGGTGGTGAAAAAATAGAGAATGGATGGAGAGTGTCATCGTTTTAATCATTCGGCTCGTATATGCCGATATCGTGTGTTTATCTTTGGAAAAGTTATATACCAAAGTTATTTACCAAACTGCTCTGTCGTTTTCGAGGGCCCGTTCCAAATCAACGGTGCATTCGCCGAGAAAAACGTTGTCGCCGTCGGGGCAGAAATCCCAGAGGGTCACCTCGATTGCCCGCTTCATCAAGCTCTCCCCGTCAACCCCGGAGAAAAGCAATGTCGCATTCCAAATTGGCTTTTGACTTGGCTCCGCGACCACGGTTTTCAATGTAATTTGATCAGCGCTGAAACGTACATGTAATCAGACCTTGATACACGTATGAAATTTTACACGATAAATTTTACACAAGAAAAAAGCGACACGAAACGACCGCTTTAATTAATATCGTCCCAACGTGATCCTCTAAAATAAAATAATCCTCCCTTTTCAATTGGTGAAAACGCGTATCGAAAACCATATCCCTCGTATTATGCTCCACCACTTCGAGAAATGTGCTTGGAATGCAGTACAATCTTTTTGGCGAAGGAACAATCGGCAAAACTGCCTTTCAACTTCTTCGATCACCTTTCAACTTACTAATCCTTCGTCGAAAAGTTCGTCGGGATGCTGCATTCTACCTTTTCCAAAGTATAAGTAAACCATAATATGGATATGATTTTCGATAAGCATTTTCACCAACTGAAAGGAGAGGATTATTTTTATGAAAAACAAAATTAAACGCTAATTTTATCGTATATACTTATATATCTATCCCTCCGTTAGAAATTCTTACCCGATCGGAACCAGGGCCAATTTGGCATACGCTTCCGGTAACGTGCCGTATCCCGTGTCCTCCCTTGCGCACAAGTCGTCTGCCATGAAAACGGAGACGATCAGCTCCTTGCGATCCGCCTCGTACGAAACTTGTATCTGTATCCGGCCGGTCACCTGCTTCTCCTTCGCTATCTGCTCCTAAAATCGAGGAGGCAGCACAGAGTGGTGTGAAGATCCCGCTCGCGGATCGATAAATAATAAGTATCTAATAATAATAATAATAATAATGGCGAGTATACGAATGAACAAAGACGTGATCTCCGTGCTCGAAGCGAAGAGAGAATCGAAGATCGTGAGAATCGAGCTCGAGTCAAGCGGTGAGAAAGAGATTCAATTTAATCGGGGGAAGAAGATAAGAGAGAACCGAATCGAAAGATCGTACGTCTGTGTTGCACGCGTAACACTCGTGGAAATTGGAAAGCGAATTCTCATTCCCTCGCATGCGCAAGCGAAAGGTTTTTTCTTTTTTTTTTTTTTCCAAGGCTGAAAGCAAACTATATGCGCGATATATGCACAGATTGCTGATTAGAAAATTACTGGGAAGAAATCACGACATATATATATATATATATATATGTAGCTGGGGATGCATGATATGCAGCGGGTGATCAGCGATGGTTTTGATTCATTTTTTCTTTTTTTTTTTTGGATATTGATGAACTGAGATGCCGTGTTAACGATAACGCTAACGGAACAATTCTGTTGTGTAAAAGCTTTCTTGAAACGGATGGGAGAAAGAAACGGATAGATATGCGAGAAGAGAATTTTAAGTGTGTCCTCGTTAGATGGTAAATAATTGAAAGGTTCTTATAAATGGAATTGCTAGCAGTAAATCAATATCCGAGTGTAAAGATGTTGGTAACGATTGAGATAATTTCGAAAAAATTGATCAAAGACAATTTGAAAGCGGAATACTTTCTTAACGCGAAGAAAAAGTTAAAATTTAATCATCTCGATCACTCGATTATTTCGATATTGAAGAAAAACTGTTCAGATATCTCGAATAAAAGTTTATTTTCAAACGGTTAAAATTAAAATAATATATCGGGGGAATAAAACGAATTTCAACGCTAAATCGACTTTTTTTACCGTAATATAATATTTGCGCGTGGAGATAGATTCACAGGTGGCTGCGGCCTTTCAGTAGTAGCGGAACAGTTAATATGTGCAAATGGAATTCGAGAATAGAATGAAACGTGTAAAACGAAAACAGAACTGTCCATTGCGAAAACGTGTTTTGTATTCATTTTTTTTTTCGCATTAAAAAGCATGGTGTCTTATTTAAATTTTATATCCTCTTTTCAATTCTCCAAAAAGCAAACGTCACTTTGCGAGAAATCAGTAGCAATTCCACTTAAAAACTTATTCGAATCATCTGGAAGATCGCCGATTGAAGTTATCCTTGCCCATCACTGATCTCTACAGCCAAGAAAAAGGTCCGTTTCCCGTTTTTCCGTCCTTCCTTTGATCCATTCGCGAATTCCTCTTCGTTCATAGTTTCATCACGATTCTTAATAAGCCAACATGATCTCTGTGCCTTTCTCTCCGTACCGTTTTCCCGGACTGCAAATCTTCACGTTCGAGACTTATTCTAACGCATTATATATTTCATTGACAAAATATATATATATATAAAAAAAAATATATTAATATCCAATAAGAGAAACATCAGCAATGATACTGATGTATCATTTCCTCCTTTTTGTATTATTCAGATATATAATGATATAGTTTGTATAATTCCAATATATATGGATATATAATTTATACGATATTTAACGATATTTAAGTCTCGAATATGAGATACCACGCGTTTCAAAGGGCTACGCAAGCGGAGCTACGTGTGCGTGTTGCGTGTCGCGGCGCTTTTTCGGCCTTAAAGTTTCCATCGACGATGTCGATTGACAACGAGGCAGAGAAAGGGCAAAGGGAAACGTAACGAAGGAAGCGGAAGGTGAAATTTCACGATCGTTTTCTCTTCGATCGCTTCGATTTTTTGATCGGATCAGGGTGGCCGATCGATCCTCTTTCTTTCTTTTTTTTTTTTAACGAGCACGGCTTTTGAAACGCTGATACGTTAGAGGGAGGCGCTCGATCCGGCGAAGAACACCTTTAAAGCCGAAGCAGAGTCGCGAGAGAAGCAATTTTGTAACGTGTTAACGTGTCAGGCCGCTACCATCCTTTCTACGCTTTCCCTTTTTTGTTATCGATCGAAGATTACAAAAATTGCGTAAATTATTTTTCCATCGATTCTTTTTAATATTTTAATCAACGTGGGTGTTGGATTTTTACAAAGTCCGTATTAGATTGGAAATTTGTTGCGCGAATCACGCGTTAACCAACCATTTTCACGACGATCCTGGATTAAATATTAATAATTATCGGCTTGTATCTACCGTTTCTCATTATTTTTGTACATTTATTATATAATAAATCGCGTTAATATTTATTATTCTGTTTGGCTAGACACTAGACAGAAATTTTTATTCCATATAATAATCCATATTGAAATTAATTCGGTAACGAGCCATTCGTTGAAGCGTTTAATTTATTTATTTGTCAATTAATATATATCCATCCCTGTCGATAATTGACTTCACTCTAGTAGATTAATTAATTACGCGTAATCGTTCAAAGCGCCCGTTTATTTCGATTCGAATACGCACGAACAATTCACAATTCACAACAACAAGTGACGATTTACTTCATTGTACATACACACACATATATATATTTAACCGTTTGTATAAACGGTTCAAAGGAAGAAAATACTACTCTCGTCACATCCCTAACAAACTCTTCTAAACCGTGAAAGTGTTGGCAACTTATAATTCGCTTGCGAGAAAATCCGCGCGAGGAGAAGCTATCGATCAACGTTGTTCAACACGTGCTTCGAGAACAGAGTTGAAGCGCGACTCTGATGGATCTCGCGAAAAAAAGTTTTCTCAATCGAGAGGATTATTCAACGAATAATCGATATCTCGACCGATTAACAAATTGCGTAATCCAGGGAAAGCGTAAGCCAAACATCCGCCATTTTTCGATCCTCGTCTCGCTTCCTTTTTTTTTTTTTTTTTTTTTTTATTTCCGGACGTTTGGCGAACATCACACGCATCGGGACGAATTTTTTGTTTTCGTTTTGTTCGTGTAAAAAAACTGCGCTTAGAGACAGAAACAAGAGTCGATATATATATACAGATTGGTACAAACAGACAGACAGACAAAGAGACAGATAGAGACAGAAAGAGCGAGAAAGAGAAGAGAAGAGAAGAGAGAGAGAGAGAGAGAGAGAACGAGAGGAAGAGCGAAAATAAAATCGAAAGGAGCGGAATGAAGATGAATGAATGAAGAAAATTAATCCTTCGTTTCGTACGTGATATTTGAAATTGAATAAAGTTTCGTCAATGAATGAGACGTGTAATATATATATATATATAAAAAGAAAAATGTTATAAAGCAAGAATTTTTATTAAATTGTTCAGAGGATTCGGTTAAATTAAAAAAAAAAAAAAAAAAAAAAAGGAATCTATGCATTCGTCGTGTGAAATCTAATTGAAAGTGGTTTCATCGTTATTAGATCATTTCACGGGTAATGTCGTTTTAAAAATCCAGTTTCCATGGAAGAAGAGTAAATTAAATTTATTTCATTTTTTTTTTCCTTTTTTTAGATGTATATTTTTAACGTTCTTTTTTTTTTCAAAAATTTCTTGTCTTAATTGATCGAGCAATATATAATTCTGACTGAATTTGTTTTTTTTTTATTTCGTTTTATTTTAATTGTTTTTCTCTGCTCGAACATAGTAATGGAAATGGCTCTTGCTAATGCCGGTCATTTATCTACCAAAGCTGCGTGTAATCTGTTTAATCGGTAACAATAAACTACAACCAGAACAGTTTCACTTTACTTTGCAAGTTTATAACCGAACGAAATTTTTTTGTTAAAAAGAGATCGAATTTTATACGTCAAGTATTGCCTTTTACGATTGAAATTGCTATGCAAGATTCATTTCTCATCCCACATTCTCGTTTCACTCTAGAAAATCAAACATCTGTATAAGTGTGATTTCCTCTGAAAAGTTTGCCCCTGAGAAAACCCATTTCCTCAATTTCGACACTTTTCCAATATCGTTCGACTACCGTTTGTGGACAGCGTCGAATCGAAGAATTTGCTTCTTGGACGTATCAAAAATATTTTATTCAAATATAAAAGCCGACATTACTCACCGAGATGATCCAATATCGAAACGCGAAATCTAATTTTGTGCATCCTAAAAAGAATTCACGTATGTATTGTTGTGTAACGCTATTTAGTGCCTTTTCTTTTTTTTTTTTTTCGTGCTATTTAAAACTTTAACTTTAAAGTTTCTACGTCGAATCAGCTACGCTAATCACGTTACTCATGCCACAGTTTCATCCATTTCCTCTAATCTCGTGAAACGAAGGAGTAGGGAGTAGCAAACGAGACGCAAGGAACGAGGAACAAGAAACAAACTATGAGAGAGCGGATTACTGCTAAAAAAAAACGACGAATTAGCCATTACCTAAACGACGAAGAACGAAACAAAACGAAAACAAAGAGAAACGTGAGAGAAGGAAAAGAAAAAGAAAATGTGGTATGTGGAGAAAACGCAAAGTTAGAGGGACGAGCCGCAAAAGAAAATAATACACGCTAATAATACACAACTAGAGTCGTGCCAGTTGGGAGAGAAATAGCATGGAGGGCCAATATGCTAAGTTTGTTCAACATGGACAACTTACATTTCCTTTTCTCTTTCGTCAGCGGGTCTATTTCTCTTTTAGTCTCTTTTTCGTAGCCAAACAATTTCTTTAAAGGAGTAGGTCAAGGGAGGAAGCGGTGTGATACATGGGAGAAACGGCAGAAACGACAGTTATACATAATATATATATATATATGTATATATAATATACGTATATATAGGAGTATATATTGTATATATATATATATATATACATGAAACTTTGGGCTCACAGAGAGAGAGACAATACGTAGACGAATGTCGATGCGGTGAAGAGAGACGTCGCCTGAAGTAAACGTGAGGCGTAGTAACAGAATTTAGAAGTAAAGAGAGAAGAAAGTGCCTCGTGCAGCCTCGTATACGAGGAGAAATATAGAGCACACAGAATCGCGCGTGTGTCACACACACACACACACACACGAAGAAAAAGAAAAAAGAAAAAGAAAAAGAAGAAGAGGAGCGACGAAAGGGAGGAGAAGAAGAGAGTGTTCAGAGGACGAAAAGAAAAGCGAAGAAGGTGAGGATGGCGAAAAAAAAGCCGCGCGCACGCATCCCGCTCTAACTTTTTTTTTTCACGTCTCCACTCGCATTATACGCATCCGTCTACACGCGGTTTTTATTTCTCTCCGCGTTTTTTTATTACCTTTCGCGTGTGTGCGCTCACACGTACGTACAGTTGGCGGAGATCGTAAATCGAAACACGTTGTACAATTCCGGTCGATTTAACATTGAAAACTTTTACACGACGTATATACGTGTCGTGTATGCGAATAAACACAACGCTATTTTACATTACGTTTTCCTAATTTTTCAACGCGACAAACGCAAAACGAGACAAAAAAAAAAAAAGAAAAGAATAATTTTGATATAACGTTACGAAATTTTATACGACACAAGTTTACAAAATTGTGCACACCTTTTCCACCAACTATACCACCCCGAACGAAAATCGAAAAAGGAACAAAAAAAAAAAAACAGATGCAAGAAAGATGCAAAGAAAAGATGCGGGTTGCACAACTTTCGCGCGCCAAAAATTTCTCTTCTTCTCTTACACTCTTTTTTTTTTTATTTTCGTTTCTCCTTATTTTTTTCCGTTTATTTCTGCTCTATCTTTTACATCCGATTTTACACAGGACAATCGCGTGGATATCGAGTCAGGTTCATCGTTTTCTCGCCCGCTTGCGACGGTCGACTATCTAAATCTAATTTAGGATTAAGTGTATTTGTATATATATATATATATATAAGTGCGCGTATGTATGCCTGTATATTATACGCGTGGATCATCAAAAAGCTAGAGTTATTCGAAAGCGTGTGCACGTGTTCGTCTGTCTCTATGCGAGTTCGAGAACACGAGAATATCGTGTGTGTGTGTGTATAGGTGTGTGTATTAGTAAGTAAATAGTAATTCGACGGAATATTCGGGGGACGTTAAAGCGGAAGAAAGGAGAAGAAGTCGCAACTCGCCCCCAACTGACACTCTCTCAGTGTTCCGTTCTCTTCTTTTTTTTTCTTTTCTTTTCTTTTTTATTCGTAATCAGACGCGAAAAAAGGAGGGGGAAGATCCTTTCGACGCTTCCTCGACGAAACTCTCGTCTCTCTCTCTCTCTCCCTCGCGCAAGCCACGATGGACCCTGGATTTTACTCGTATCCCGCTTTCGTGTTCTCTCTCTGCGTACGCTCGAAGGCATGTAACGACGCTTTATTCGCTTAATTCATCGCGAGCTTCTTCGAGCGAACTTTTTCGAGCGATACGCGGAGTTTGAAGATTTTTGAGGAAGCTACTTTATACGCTCGCTTCTTCTCTCTAATTGTTCTCCGACTCCTCTACATCTCTAAGTCGCTTTAATCCCTTGGAAGCTTCGTTTCATCCTATTATTTCTTTCGATTTATGGAAGCATCGAGTTAAGCACGATAATTCGTTCGAGGAGCTTCCATTTCCAAGAATCGATAATTAACAGTAATTAAACATTCCGACAAGTAGTTTCTTCTCCCTGAAGTTGTGCTTCTTCTGAAAATCATTAACGCACGATGAAACAAAGCTTCGAAAAGAATCTAGATCGAAGTAACGATGAGAAATTGAGACAAGTCAGTGCGAGATTCTAGACATTCATCCTCTCTCTCTCTCTCTCTCTCTCTCTCTCTCTCTCTCTCTCTCTCTCTTTCTACTCTATATAAGGTTATTACATATACACATGCACCGGTGCACGGACGCACGCACGCATTTCTTGGCGTTTTTTTTATCATCTAGACCGATTGTCGTACGCTCCTTCGAACCGTGTGTGAAAATTGAACATCGTGTAAGCAGCGACGAACGAAGCAAGTCCCTCTTGAAATTGGTTGAAAGGGTCTCGAATTAACAACGCGGCCACGCGTCGAAAGCATCTGCGTGTGTGTGTGTGTGTATTTTTTTTTCTCCAACGATAGAAAAGAAAACATCGATCTTCGGTGAAACATAGATACGATTGACGCGTCCACAATAATTTTCGAAGCTGATGGTATGTATATATGTGTGTGTGTGTGTGTGTGTGTAAATGCAATTTCAGTTTCAAAGGAGTTGTTTCGTTGCAGGTAACTCGATCGTTCGGTTTCGAAATTTAACAATTAGAATTGTTAATCTATTTTTACACATGAATGGATAAAATTCGATACGATTATTAAACTTTATATTTTTTTGATAAAAGAGAGATCGAATGAAATTCGTTATTGTGATTGTCCTCGTGTGAAGGAGCAATTTTTTCCCCCCGCATTCAGAAGTGTTGCTCGTTCGACGAAAGAGAGAATGTTTCAACAGGAGGAAACGTTTAAGTAAAAGTTACTCGACTCGATTGGATATTATAGAAGTTTTGCTTCGAATACATCGAGACAACGAGACTATTGATTTAAAAAAATAGTACTACTTCTCCTCTTCTTTTCAACAATCTTTTTGCTCAACATGTTTCGAAACGTGAATACAACTTTTTATCCGATGATTGTTACACTCGACAAAACGATCGTCGTTTTATCATCTGCTCGAAACAACAACGGGCAGATAATACAGAGGTTTAAATTCATACATACGTATATCGAATATAGAGATTCGACGAGATTGACGTCACTTTAATTGCCGCTTTTGAGTAGACGCGCATTCCATTCCATCGAATATATTTTATTACGTTTAAATCCTTTCGTTAAATGGAAATAACGCGGTTACGTGTTAATAAAAGCGCGTCGTCGCGGGGCTAAATATAAAATTTCATCCCATTCATCGGGAGCTCGCTTCGAATTGACGTCAGAGAGCGCCTCGTCTCTGGAATGACCGACGTCAATTCCATGAGTATTCGAGTGAAAATCGTCGTTGAAACCGAATCTTCATCAAGACGCACAAAACTGTGTACAAAATAAATCCGGCACGATCTTTTCGCGAATTTTCATCCAAAAAGAAAAAAGAAAGAAAGAATTCGTATAGAACGTTCTTCAGGAGGATATTCGCTATGGACGTTTGATTAAATTTTATCCGATCGAGGAAGGCGGTGTTTCGAACTAATCTGCAACACTGGCAATCCGTTACAACAATTATTATTCGAACGTAAACTCTCTCTCGTCGATGTGAACAATCGGCACGAGTTACCTGCAATCCCTTGTTCTGCCACTTTGAAACTGCTCGCTTGTTTGTCACAGTTTTGTTGCAATAATGCAACAACTGTTTCGACATCCGCGTCAATTTTCTTAGCTTACACTATGGAATAATACATTTACACGGTGAAATGGAATTCTCTAAGTCTTCGTTATTATATAACTCCTTTCGATATTACGTAATTACAATAACTCTTACGAGAAACACCGAGACACGGAAACTATATATATATATCTAATTATTAGAAGAAGAATCATCTACTTTTTTTGGTCCTGTGTCGTATTTTAATGTTACATCGATCCACAAACGCACCTCTCGAAACTTTTTATTCCGATCTCTCTCCCTCTCTCTCTCTCTCTCTCTCTCTCTCTCTCTCTCTCTCTCTATCTCTCTCTGCTTACTTAGAATATAATTCTACGAATCAAAAGTTTTTAACGTGAAATTTACAAATCTTCTCTCGTTTTCAACTCGTTATATAATATATTTTAAGTGTAATATATTTCCCTTGGAGAAGCTAGCTTTTCAACGGAAAAGAAAAATGCGATTTTATCTTCTTCTTTTTTTTTTTTTTTTTTTCTATTCTATTCACGGATAATCTTCCAAGTTTTAATTTTTCTCCCTCGATCGACAAAAAAGAAAAAAAAAAAAAAGAAAAATACGAAGCTACATTGCTCTCGCAACGAGGAAAAAATTTTTCACAAAGAATCCCAAGAATTCGTCGACTTGTTAAATATCTACGGGTACAGCTAGTAATAGTAATAGTGGTAGTAGTAGTGGTAGATATCGCGTTTCTTGCTTTACCTCTGGCTGCAACGATCGATCGGCAATATACTTCGACCGAATTATCAAACCGGATGCCTTTCGAAATAACGAACGAAATCCATCTCGTTGGTGTTCGTTACGGAGCAACGAAGATATTTTATATTATTTTCGTCTTTTTCTTTCGTTTCTTTCTTCTCGAGGTAAGGAAAAGAGAATGGAAAATGAAAGAAAAAAAGGAAAAAAATATTCAATCCGGTAAAGGATCTACCTCTCGAAAGGAATCTCTTTTTTTGAAACTTTACTCGTTAACGACCTCTCTGTCTCTTAGTTATTTATATTTATAGGATATATATATTTATATATACGACGTTATACACCTATTGTCGAAAACCCTGTATATAATATATTTACAGATCCACCCCCGAGAAGGAAAAGAAAAAAAGAAAAATAACAGAGACACGTATTCGATTATTACAGGTGTATACAGGTGCTCGAACGTGTTATATCGTAATGTATAATGTAACAAAGAGCGAAGAGGAAAGTTCGTTTATACGAAGCAGGCCGACAGTTTGACCGACAATTTATGATTTTACACTGGATGATGGCGTATGGGTGATCCTTTGGCTAATAGCGCCTCTATTACAACCAAGCGTTCGTCATTTCTCTCTCTCTCTCTCTCTCTCGTTACTCTCGTGGTTCTCTCTAATATTAATTCGGCCAACGCTGCTGGGGATATTATTACGTTATCCACGTGACGCACGTTTCGAAAACGAGACATTCGATTTGAAAGCGTGATATATACGTGTTAACCTCCGATAACTCGATCGGAAAGACACGAAATTACGGGAAACGTCGCGATTTACCTCCATTTATATTCCTCGCCTACCACCTCCGTAAATCCGTTGCGAAAACCGAGGACCTCGCGATTTTTCCACGGGAAACGGGACATTTCCTTTCGCGCGAGAAAGGGAGAGGGAGAGAGAGAGAGAGAAAAAAAGAATTACAATCGCACTGAAGTTTATTCGCTTCTGATTCGAAAGGTGGTGAATATATTTCGAGCCTTGGTTCAGATTTGTATTTAGGGAATGAAACGATATGGTATATATAGGCCAGAGAGTGCAATAATTTTGTTTCGTCATGTTTTCGAAATTTCCCGAATTAACGCGCGTATTAAAATTCGCTCGAATTGGTTAAATGTTTTGTTGGGAAACGTAGAAGGGGGATCGAATGGACGAGTCTCGAAGGAAGGTTTTCGAAAAATTTAAACGGTTTTCGCGATTAGAGTAGCTAGATAAAAGTATCTTCCCTACTTTGTTTTTTTTTTCTTTTTTTCTTGTTTATTTAGATTCCCCTTTAACGCATTCCCTGCCATTTTTGATCGAATCGCGCCATTTTCAGGCAAAATGGTTTTCATCGAAAATGGTAAACGTAGCAAAAGTTCGATGAATGTAGCGTATATAAAAAAAAATAATCTCTGCTACATTTTCAAAGTTAATTTCTCTCCCTTCCCCTCCCTTTTTCGGATACAAAAACGTACAAAATTTGGTCTCCATATATATCCGGTGTTATATCTATAACACGACGTGACGTGGCGTCTCTTTAACGAGGTGCGTCGAAAAAAAAAGAAAAAAAAGAAGAAAGAAAGAAAAAAAATTTCCGCGTAACCGAGGAAAAATCGTGTTGGTTTCGTTTCGAAAAGCGTGGTATTCCAATTTCCATCAATTCGCGGTTTCAGCGCGAGATTTGCGCATCAACGCGATAAATATTTACACCTAGCCTCTATGCACCCCGTCAGGACGACGTGACCGTGCATGTACACACCGTACAAATTTAATATGTCAGCAAGACCGCGGACCGTGACAATTCGAAAGTGGAAAGCTCTCCGCGAAGCGAAAAAAAAAAGGGGAGGAAAAAAAAAACGTTTATTCGAAATAATTCTTTCAAAACGCATCCCTTTACAAGGGGGATGCTAGCGTTGATGGGATAAATAAAATAAAGGATAAGGGGAAGAGAGAAGGAAGGAAAGAAATCGAGAGAAAAATTCGAGAGATATTCCTTTGGCGATCCTTCCTTGTGTCCCTTCTCGTGGAAAAATCGGTGGAAAACCGATGGAACGCCGTTTTTTTGACGTTGTCGTTCGTCATCGAGTCGCTGTCGCCATTTCTTTTTTCCTCCCCCCCTTTTTTTTTTTTTTTCTTAACTGTTACTCGATACACGTGTCATATATAATTATCAATTGGATTAAACGCACGCACGCACTCACGCATACACACATACATACATGCAAGTAACAAGTGAAGTAAGGCTCGGTACTCGCATCGGATTAATTATTATTATTATTATTATACGTGTATGAGATATAGTGTATGTACATGTACAAAGCGAAAGACCGAGAGAGGTGGTTGATCGGTTCCGATTTTCTGAAAGTAAGATAAGGTGGTGGCGCTTTCGCTTTCCGGCTAACACTAACGGAACTCGGTCTGATCGAGGTTTAACTTCTCCCGTGTGTGTATGTGTGTGTGTATAAACATATATATATATATGTTTTATGCGTATGCGTGTACATTGCGTGTGGAAATGAGAGAAAGAGAAAAGAAAGAAGAAAAAAAAAACGAAGAAAGAAAGAAAGAAAGAAAGAGAGGAGACGGTCACGTGTATCATGTGTCAATTTATGAACTCGTTATACCGGCGTCTTTGGCAGTTTCCTGCGCGTCGGTGATGAAGGCGTTTTATCCGTTTCCCCTTCTGAAAAAAAATATACATTTCACGTGTCAACGTGCGTTAAGCAATAACAACAACAACAACAACAACAACAACAACAACAACAACAACAACAATATTAATATAATCTCAAAGGGAAAAAATCTCCGTAACGATTGGAAAAGTCAAATCGTGAAAAATCGAAAATCGTTCCATCGTTCGATTATTTTCATTTCCCTCCCCCTCTTCTCGAACTCCCCTTCAAACGATGCGATAAAGAGAGAGGAAAAGAAAAAAAAGCAAACGAAAAAAGAACGTACCCGTTTAATCCGTGATACACGGCGAGAAGACGAACAAGCTGCTACTGACGAGCGCAAAACAATCAACTCTTCTCTTCCTCTTCTCTCTCCCTTCCCCTCCCTTCCTCCCCCGTTCCCTATCGTTTTTTCCACTCTCGAAAACCCGCGCGTGCACGAGTCGGGCGAATCCTCCGCGCGAGCTATCGATTTTAAAGCCGACGATGCACTCTACCACCCTCCTCTACGATTCATCTAACGATTCATCTAACGATTCATCTTTTTTCCCCGCCGTACACGTGTACACACACACGCACGCACGCACGCACATATATCGGACGATTTCGTACTCACCCATCAGCAGTCCCAGATTCCCCGGCACTTTTCCAGATGGCACCGCGGCTAAATCCTCCGGCAGGTCCCCGCTGCGTTTGCATTCGTGTCACGTAAAAAGTAGCGATGGTTGATAAAAGCAATTCGGCTTAACTACTTTTTCGCAATTCGATTCGACTATGATGTTATTATTATTATTATTATTATCATCGCTCTCCTTTCTTTTTCTCTCTATAATTATTTTGAAACTGATTATTTTTTTTTCTTCTCTTTTTTTTTTCGAGTAATTATATGTATATATATTTTCATTGTCCTTCGAATTTGAAAAATTGTGTTTTTTTTTTTTTTTTTTTTCTTTACGGAGCGAGCAAGGAATCGATTCTTATTATTACTTACGTGTCGGCAACGTGCTCGACCACCAGATCGACCACATCGTCGTTCCGCTCTGTTATTTGAACCACTTCCTCGAAGCTTCGATCCACCAGAGACACTCCATTCCACTCTAACACCTGGGAACAAGTACGGACAAATTTTTATTCATCGATCAGGGACGATCCTCTGTCTTGCAGAAGCACACGTTCGACGTTTTTTTTTTTTTTTTTTTTTTTTGTGTCTTCGATAGCGATGTTTCGATATGTCGATACCTTTTTCTCTCTTTTATTTTTTTTTTTCGAAACGCTGTCAAATCATATGCGATGTCGTAGGATTCGAGAATGTGGAACAATGGAACGTAATCTATTTATTTATAAAGGAGAGAAACCTACAAGGAGCAAAAAATCTCCAATATTTTCTCCAACGAAGCTCGCCAAGACGTGGAATTCGATAATTGAAAATGAAGTAAACTTTTCTCGTTTACGAAAAGCTGGTGGAGCATTGCTCTCTGAATAATCTCCATTCTTTTATACGCAGAAACAAACGAGATAAACGAACGATCTCGCGTGCAACCCCCACCTTTCCACGCTGAGAAACAATTTATTCGTTTGAAATTTAAAAGAGAACTTTTGTTATCGAGTTGTCTGAAGGATGCTCGTCGACGATGCCCGTGATAAACGCGGCCCGCTTCCTAAATTGGAAAGCAATATCGGATAACAAAAATATACGGGCAATTTAAAGTTGGTAAAAAAAGAAAAAAAAAAAATATCAATCGACCTCGCGTCGAGGCTTATTCCAATTAATGGCCGAGCGAGGCAATTATTCGTGTACGTTCGATTCTCTCCAACGCGATCACGACGAGGGAGGGGAGAAATTTATGAAAAGGTGTAGGCGAAGAAAAATGACCATTCGGTGTATTCGTCGTTTTATTCAATTCGATCCCGTAATTTAAAAAAAAAAAAAATATCGGTTAAACTAAATTAGACTAATTTCGTTAGGACGATCTTCAATGTATCTCTCGTATTATTTTATACGCGACGTTTGAAATATTCACCGTTTTATTCGATTCGATCGTGGCTGTAACGTAATTTTAAAAAAAGAGAAAAAATATGGGTGCATTAAACTCATTCTTAAATTAGACTAATCTTCAATGTAACTTTCGCATTATTTTATACCCGACGTTTGAAATATTCACCGTTTTATTCGATTCGATCGTGGCTGTAACGTAATTTTAAAAAAAGAGAAAAAATATGGGCGCATTAAACTGGTTCCTAAATTAGACTAACCAATCTTCGATGTATCTTTGATATATTTTAAGCGTGAGGCAGTTTATTTATCACGATTAAATGAAATCCTTTGCAAGGGGTGTTTAATGATAAAATTATTTCAAAACTATTCCAAATTTTGTTTTGTATGATCTCTTGGACGGAAAAAATTTCTCCTATCTTGAAATCTAGGAAGAAATAGATCAGAAATAAATTCTCGAAAAAAAAAATCTGATGTAAAAGATAAGTTTAAAGATTAAAAGTTACGCAGTTGCGCAACTTTTGTGTATCCGCCAATTCTTCCATCAATTTCTATTCATTCAACGGTGTTCGTCAAAATGCTTTTCCTCCTACAAGGAAATACCACTTCGCCTCGCGCAAAGTTTCGATGGGGAAAGTCGAGATACAAGATTCAGATCCTCCACGACTGCTGTGCACCACGTCGAGATGTATTGATATAATCCTGAAGAGAGCAAAGCTATTTTTATATAAAATTAAACGATCACGCGTAAACGATTCGATACGATTTCGCGAGATGTATAGGTTTGCTTGGTGAACTATTGCGGCGCGTTTGCGTTGGGCGCAAAGCTGTCGATAACTTAATTAAAATCACAGCTGGGGAGAATGGTTGTCGATATTCGCACGCATTAACCGCTTGCAATATGTTACCCGCTTCTATGGGCGCAACACATTTTTATTTCATCCCAAGATCCAAACGCGCCCGATCGAAACAATTGCGATGCCAATTTCTATTTCCAAACTCCGTACCTGTCTCTCTGCTCGATATACGCGTCGAAGGAGTAAAAAAAAAAAAAAAAAAAAATACTTTTCACAAGAAGAAAGTGCGAACAAAGTTACAACAAGTTTTCGAGAGAGAAAAAAGAATAGAAGAAAATTGACGAGATTCTTACCTTGTCGCCTCGCTGTATACCAACTTTTGCCGCTGGCCCATCGGGCAGGGTCCACATCACGTATGCAAACGTACGTCCATCGGTCCCTGTTTTACCGCCAACCACCCTTAGACCGAAACCAGCGGCTGTAAAATTGAATAACTTGAGCATATATAATACACGATGAAAAAGTTAGTTTAATCCCTCGGGTGGTATAAATGTACGACTTTTTCTTTTTCCACGTAGTTTATAAATTTACTGAAGAAGCATCGATTAAAGAAATCCAATTTTTCTCGTTCTCGATGAAAGAGAACTGCTCTTGTTGTAATAACAACAAAGCGAAAGAAAGAAGAAGAAGTTTCGGCAAAGAAAATTGTTGTTGAGTTATAACAGGGAGGAGGAAGAGAAACGAGGAGATAAAACCTTTATGCTCTGTAAATTAAGTATTTGATTTAAGTCGAAAAATTTCAAAATTTCATGCGTTTCTGCAAAATTGTAAATCAAACTCTATTTCGATCCCCCCGCGTGTCGATCGAAACGTCAAGACGACATTTATTACGCGTGACACGATTCGTTCCGTTCTTTTTTTTTTGTCGCCTCGTTGCTGCGTAGCCCTGCAATTCCGCGTCGAAAGATTCGAAGTTTTGCGCTTCGAAATCGATGGATCGCTGACGCGCGACACGTGGGGCAAAAATCGGTACACGCACGCAAAGTTGATTGGCCAGTGATACGAATATCGACGAAGAGGAGGAGGGGAAGGGGGGGAAGGGGAGAGGGAAATCTGGCTTGGCTTTACTTTTGATTTTCGTCCTATCGCAAATTTGTTTTCCGCGTTAGATTTTTTTTTTTTTTATTATGCCATTTAAAAATTCGGCAGATCGCGGCACCATTCAAATACAACTTGTGAACGAAATAACGAACGACAGGATTATTGAAATTGAAGAATCGCTCGAAATTGAAGGAAATAAGTGAAATCGTTTTTTGTTACTCGATCGAAAATTGGCCAATAATTTTTTATCACAACGCGAAAAAAAATGTTGATCTCGACCGCGAGAAACGTTTTCAAAATGATTTCGACGAATTCGTTATTTATTCCTATTTCTATTTCACGGTTTGAATAAACAAACGGTTTTTGTTGGGCCAATGGCCTTTTATTTTATTACCGATAAAAATATAACTTTTAACCGATACGTGCTCTTTAAAGAAGAAAAAGGATCGTCGAAACGATTTAAATGCTTCGAAATTGAAAAAAGTCAACCAACTATCATTAGCTTCGTTCTCCGCGAAAATGTGTCTCTTCTACTGGGGAGGAATGGAAAGGTGGGAAAAAGAAATATTTAGACGCGATAGTTAACGATCCAATTAAAAAATATTCCGTGGAGATAAAAAAATATTAGATTTCCGATCGCCAAGTGTTATAAATTGATAAAAATCGGCGAGAGGAGTGGAAACACGTCAAATTTCAATAACGAGAATTTGGAAAATCAAAAAAAAAAAAAAAAGAAAAGAAAAAGAAGAAAAAAAAAATTCTCGTTCATACATGTCGTATCCTTATTGAATAGATGAGCAGCGCGTTTTCAAATAGAAAAAATCATCACATCGCCGTTGTACTGTAACGGGTCAAAAAAAATCAAAAAATTCGAAAAGTAGGAAAAATGATCGATACTCCGATAATAGATAAAACGAGTCATCATATATAAACCTCTAATGAATAAAAAAAAAAGAAAAAAAAAAGGATAGAAAAAAATTCCACGGAACTAGCTAGCGAAACTCGTTAACTCGATGAGCGAGTGGAGGAGGTGAATCGATTTCCTAAAATGAAATGAAAAAAAAAAAAAAAAAAAAAGAAGAAGAAAAATTCTCTCGTTTTCGAAACTCTCGAAAATTACGTAAAAAAAAAAAAAAAAAAAAAAAAGAACGGAATAACAAATAACGAAAAGCGAGAACGTCCAAATGGATTCGGTTAATTTGGCTCGAACAATTTGCGCGAATTTTCATACGCCGAGTGGCATTCGCGGAGTTCGTTCACCGGTTTTATCTCGGTGAACGAGATTATTACACGAGGTTAGACGAGGGGAGGGAAGGCAAACAATGAATATTCCTCTTGACGGATGTCCGTAGTAACGAAGTAAAGCGTGCGATTAACACCGAGCTAATTTAATACCAACGTCACGGCTAATGAACACCCCGCACACGCGTAGCAACAGGTATTTCCATTCGATGTTTCTAGCGTTGGTTGGTTGGTAATGGCGGCGGGATTAACGCGTGCTCCTCTATTCGAAAGAGGGCAATCTCTGATCGGAATCGTTAATCTTGGAGCATCTCGCGGAAATTTCACTTCGAACATCCTCCCCCTTCTTCGTTTTCATCATCGGTTCCGCTCGTGAAAACGGGATCGTCATAATTTCTCTCTGGTTGACGAGAAGGGAAAATCAGCGGATTCGAAGGAAGAAAGGGAAGCTTGAAAGTTGGAAGATTTGTCATTTGTTTGCCGCGAACGGAAAAGAGAGAAGAAGAAAGATAAAGAGGAAAGTTGACGAGTCGGAGGAAGAGGGAAAATGGCGGATTTATAATCCAAACGGAGAAAGGATATTGGAAGATTTGTTATTCGTGGAGAGAAGGAAAGGGAGGAAGGAATAAAAATAAAAGGGGAAAGGAAGAAGTGGAAAAGTTGACGAGTGGGAAAATAAGGGATTCATAATCCAAACGAAGAAAGGATAGCAAATTGGAAGGTTTGTTGTCTTATTCGTATGCAAGCAGAGAGACGAGAAAGAAAGGAATAGAGGAAATAAGAAAGAGAAGAAACAGTAGAAAAGTTGACGAATCGAAAATGAACGATGAACTTGAATAACTTGAACGAATAGCAAGTTGGAGGATTTGTATACGGAGAGACGAAAATAGAGAAGAAAGAAAATAGGAAAGTTGACGAGTCGAAAAGGGGGGGAAATGGCGGATTTATAACGAAGAAAGGCAAGTTGGAAGGTTTATTATTCGAATGCAAACAGAGAGAAAGACATAGAAAGAAACAAGTAGAGAAAATAAGAAAGGAAAAGAAAAAGTAGAAAAGTTGACGAATCGAGAGGAGGGAAAATGGATGATGTGTAATTTGAACGAGGAAAGAATAGCAAGTTGGAGGATTATGAAAGAGTAGGAAAGTTGACGAGTCGAAAAGGGGGGAAACGGCGGATTTATAATGAAGAAAGGCAAGTTTGAAGGTTTGTTATTCGTATGCAAACAGAGAGAGAGAGAGAGGCAAATAGGAAAAATGGAAGAAGGAGCAGATTGTTCGCGAGCAGACCAGAGGAAGACAGAGAATTGACCAGTTTTGATGGGCGTCGACGCGAGAACGCCAATCAAGGGCCGTCATTCAGGCTTAATTAACAGGCTGGGAATACCGGGCCTACGATAAGGTCTGGGAGCCGCAGGCTTGTTCTGGTAATGACGTTGCAGCGTAATTATCTGATCGGTTGCCCGTTTCTCTACGGGATTTTCGATAAATACTCGAGCCAGCCTCCATCTTGTTAACGTTCGTCCATGAGATGGATCCTGATGGCGGCCCTCGAAAATTTGCCACCCAAATTCCCCCGTAGGCAAATCGAATTTCCCTCTGCCCTTTCTCTCCGCCAATCGCATTAATTCGTTGAACAGCGCTGCCGGAGCTCGAACCGATAACAAAGATGATTATTTGTCGAGATAATACGGGAATGAAACGAGGGAAAAGCGATCCGTTTCAAATTGGAGATAACGAAAAGTTTGCGAATCTTCGTTGATTCAATTTTAACGATTTAAAGGAGAACTTTCAAAACTCGTGACGATCGAATTGTGAATGTTTTCAAGAAGGACGAGTCGATCGGAGGAATTGAAATCATATTTTTCTTGCGGTTAATAAATAATAATAAGAACAAAGGGAATGATATACGTTCGAAAAGGATCGTGTCCATCTCGCAGCACGAGAAAAGAATTTTCACAAAAGGAAATCGTTATTGAATAGATTCAATGAAATGAGCGAGGAGAGGCGAGAAAATTGAATTTGAAAGAAAGCTGGCTTGAGAGAAATTATGATCTTCGATTCGAATCGATCGTCAAAGTCTATTATTTATTTACGTGGATTAAAGAAAAGGGAAGAAAGAGTATTAAGGTAGAGACGAAAGGCAGAAAGGAGGAGAGAGAGAGACATTTAAAACCGTGTTGGGCCAGAATTTCGATGGAATAGAACTCTTTCTCGAGTGAGATTTTACCTTAGAAACGATTAATTTAATTCGAGAGCGGATAAAGGCTGGCAATCTAATCTGTGAAACGGCTCTTTCAATTTTTAAGCAATCCTGAGCAAACACGTGTAAACTGTCGGCCATCGTTAACAAGTTTAATTACGCTTGCGCTATCTAGTTTCCTCTTTCTGGAAGGGTAAAGACGTCATGTTAGTTTTCGAGACATTTCGTGTAATTAGATTTTATGACGAATATCGATTATCCGAATATTTTGATAAGTTGAATTAAACGATTGAATCAAAGAATCAATCGTACACGAACTTCAATTCGTTAAATTCAACAATGTCTCGTATATAGAAAAAAATTTTTATCTTTCTGTACTCTTGAAATGAAATATTCGATAACAATTTGCTTCTCGCAAATTTCTAAATATCCGTATGGATTTTTAGCCGCAGAATGTAAATATGAAATGTACAAAGAGAAAAATATATACGTAGAAAATAAGACGGATTAAAAACATTGTACATGAATTGGAACTAGACTTTTGTGCACGATACATCAAATATAATAAAACGTTCATTGTTCGATTCAATGAATATACGCTATTTTCATTTAACGATATACCGTTGTAATAAATCACAAATACTTTCGTAAGTCGGTTGGAAAGCGCTGTGTAAGCACTTTTCATTTCGATCCAATCTGCTGAATCATTAAGGGTAATCAATTAACTATCGAATTTTTCAACTCGAACCACTTGCGCAATAAACGTTTCTCCTTTCTCTCCAAATACTCCTAAAATTCGCCTTATAAGAAAAAGATTCTTCTAACTTTTGGTAACTTTCCAAAAGTATCGAAAATGGAAATACGTATCTCTCGACGTCCGCCGCCAAACTCGAACAAACTCTCTGTTACGACAAACCCACAACACTGTTCCCATTGTAACGAATTCCCTTGGACGCGAACCGATCGCGTTAAACCGCGTGATTCGTCGGTTTTGTAACCGGTCGTATCGTGTACAAAGGATAATTTTAACTCTAATCCCCACGTGGTAATAATTTCGCTCCGTGTCGGATTCGATTTTCGAGGATTCATTCGATGCAATTCATCGCGCGCATCTCGAGAGGAGTGAAAAGTGAGCGAACCTATTCAGAAAGAGCAACGAGTAATTAAACGTCACGCGCACACCCTGTCGGCGCTACACGTAACTCTTTTCAATGCTTTATCAACCTTCCTTTACGGATCGTCGTTTATATCTCGCGTTTCATCGCGTCTCCTCTCCTCACGCTCTTGTCGCGACGAGATCATTTTTCCAATTTTCCTTCGCTCAGGGGGGGGGGGAGGGGAAAGAAGAAATTGATCTCGATTTTAATTCCTCAAAAATAACAACGTACTTACTTCTATGCCCTTTGTCCAAACTCGGGTCTCTTCTCAGTTTTATTCTCCTCTTCGCGTTCACCCAGGGCGCTGCAATAAACGACAAAGTGTGTTTGATACATTTTTTTCTTTAATAGAAGGGGCTGAGTAAAAGGTATACCATGTGTGTGTGTCTTTTTCAACAAAAGACAGGAATGGAACGAGATTATCGCTTTCTTTCCTACAATACAGACGCGTAACTTCCGCTCAATGTAGCGTAAAGATGATTTCGTTTATACCCGAAATTCCACTTTCGATCGATGCTCGTTCTCGCAGAAAGTGATTCGCTATATCCTAGCCTCTTTACAAGCGTTGCACATTTTTTCCAAAGATGGAAAAAAAATCCACGCGTTGTAACGCGATGATAAGGCAATGCGTGTTTCGAGATTATTGTTTTTATTAAGAAATCTGTCTACGAACCGCGACAATATTCTTATCTTCTTCTTTCTTTTTCGGGTTGAAATGTTTTAGAAAGATTATTGCATATCGAATTAGAGAATTCGAAGTGGGTAATTGAAATTTCTTAGGACGATGGTAAAGCTTCCCGTTTTTAAAGGAAGATCTGTAAAATTTCATATCCGTCGGGGGAAAAAATCAGTTTTATCTTCCGAGATAATCTTTCTTTATCTCTTGTCCATCCTTTCTTTGTTTTCTCTTCCACCAAATTCCCACCGGGTATTTTCATTCTGTCGAAAGATGTCCGATAAAAGTTTATAGGGAAAATAGATTCTCCCTGCTTCCAGCCCTTCTGCGATATACATATCGTAAAGAATAATAACATACGTTGTTTTTCGAACTTGTCGTACAAGTCTATATACAATATATTTTTTCTGTGTCCTTTTTGTGTTTAGAAAAAAACATATTTCATTGTAATCGTGAAACAGTTTCAAAAACTACGTAATATTTTTAAATCGCAAAAAAATGTGAGTGGAATGCAATGTTAAGCAATGTTAAAAATGGGCGTGTAATGTATTTTATTTTGAATTCTCGGGGGGGAAAGGCGGTGAAAAATGGCGCAAAACAGGTGGCGTTACGAGTCGTTGTTAACTTTTTGTCAGAATTTCTTTCCATCGTTACCATTTAAGAGCCTTTATGCTCTCATACGCTTCGTTATTTTAATATTTTTGTTCGAAACTCTTGTTTTTTTCTTTTTTCTTTTTTTTTTTTTTTTCTACTTCCTTTCAGTTTCATTAATTTTTACAAAAAGCGCAGCGTATTTGAAGGTGTTCGCTTTGAAACACTTTTTTCTCAAATATCATTCTCACAATCTTCACAAAGCCATTTTCTATACGTAAGAAGCGTTAGTTTTACGCGTGGACCTTGTTCCACTTTCAACCGTATAACGAAGAGAGAATACTTTTTTTTTTTTTTTTTTCAGAATTTTTACAGAATTTCAAAAAATTGTGTGTTTTCCGCATTGTCCGCCGGGTTGTTAAATTCCCGATTTTGTAATTAAGTTAAAATTTAATTACCAACACGCGGCAAGGTTTTTCCATTCTCACGGGAGAGATATTTAGATCTGAATTCTGAATCGTACTTTCCATTCCCTATTTATTTTTATTAAACACATACAAAACATTATAACACTCCTTAAAACTCTAAGAATAACATCTTTACCGATGTTATTCTGTTTGGTAAGTAAGCAACAACGAGGGGAAAAACGAGAGAAAGAAAGAAAAAAAGGGGAGCGAAGGTAAGCAAGTAATGGAAAGAAAGGTGAAAACTATTTTGAGAAGGAGGGGGGGAATGCAAAGGAGATTCAAGCAAACAGTCAAAGGTATTACGAAACGAAGTTATGAATTTTTAAAAGGATCCGATACAGAGATACCGCATCTGGGAGGAGAAACTTTATTATCACGTTATCCGCCTCTCTAATTACATCGACAGAGTAACAGCTCTCTCCTCTTCTTCGTGGAAGAAACTTCAACGACCCAGATTCAAAATTTGAATATTCGATTACACCTTCCTTCCTTCCTTCCTTACTTCCCTTTAAACCCTCCCCCACCCTTGCACTTCAACGATTCCTCGAGTATCGGTGTATTACATTCTCGATTTCAGTTTCACCGCGGCAAAAACTTTGCGAAAAGATGTTCGAGGCGGATACCGCCGAGTTATCTTTGCCGGATAACATCTCGCCTCGAGCGCGAACAAAGCGACGAAAAGTGTCCTCCGAAATCTTGTTTGACACGAGTCTCGCTAATGTCTGCCCAAAAAATTAGCATCACTCGCGATTCCCCACATTTTTCTCACCGATGATAACTTTCTACTATGAGTTATTATATTGTATTACACATCGTATTGATTTATATTATAAGCATTTAATTTGTTATCAGTAGATATTATAGGGCTGGTGAGAATCATAATCGGTTCGTCTGAATTATTTCAATATACCAGTTCTTATACATTAATTTTTAAATAATTTCCAGATTATTTGGCTAGATTGGACCTAACTGGTCATTAAATATCTTAACACTAAACAATCAAACAATTAATCGATTGAATGAATAATAATAATTCAATCGACTGGTAATAATTTATAATTTTTCGTTCATATCTTAACTTATCCAACACATCATTATCGATGACGAGCAATATTTCAAATTCTCCTATCTCCCCTAATCAATTATACGTGTCACGGTGAGATATTAAATAAAAAAAATTCCCTTAAAAGGAAAAAAAAAAACATATTGAAAATCGTGAATGGTCCCAGTTTTCTCTCTTCCCTTATAATAGGACGGGAAAAGATTTTAACGGGAAGATGCCGCTACTCACTCATGTCATTGTCCGCGTGATGGATAACGATCTTGATACTTTCCCCGTCGACGAGGCTTCCTTGTCGTGCCAGCTCACGATCCTCGGCGGCGACCCTGTTCACAGCCGATGGAGGGGCGACTTTTGTCGCGGCCGAGGAGCCCGAAGATGCCAATCCCTTTATGGCGTTTATATCCGGCCTGAAATCAAAGTGTCGCACGTTCATTTTTACGCCGAGCTGTGTGCACGGACGGAAGGGAGGGGAGAGATAATTCAACGAACTTGATTCGCTGGAATTTTAAATTTTGAAAAAAAGGGAAGAACAAGTTCTCCGAGCAAAATATTCGATAAATCAATGTTTGTTAATTATTGACAAACTCTTATTTTTCCGAAATTAGAAGAAACTTTGAAATTCTTTTCTGCATCCAACGTTTATATACGTGAAAATGTAACGTTTGGCGATTATTGAGGGAATATTGACGAAAAGGAAATAATGGATTGGAGGGAAGAACAAGTTCTCTGAATAAAATATTCGATTATTTAACTCGATGTTTATTAATTATTGACAAACTCTTATTTTTCCGAAATTAGAATAGAAACCGAAATTCTTTTCTGCATCCAACGTTTATATACATGGAAATGGAGATCTAACGTTTGGCGATTATTGAGGGAATATTGACGAAAAGGAAATAATGGATTGGAGGGAAGAACAAGTTCTCTGAATAAAATATTCGATTATTTAACTCGATGTTTATTAATTATTGACAAACTCTTATTTTTCCGAAATTAGAATAGAAACCGAAATTCTTTTCTGCATCCAACGTTTATATACGTGAAAATGGAGATGTAACGTTTGGCGATTATTCGCATTGAGCGGTGGATAACACACGGAGGAATAATTCGTAATAATATTGTTATAGGTTTTGTGTTTAAAATTCACGCGTTAATATTTTTATTGATTGAATCAAATTCTTCTCTCGCCTATTTCGTTTCGTCTCGATTTCAATAATTAATAAATCGATTTAGCAGAAGATTAACAGTCGAACGAAAGTGCATTTTGGCTTCTCTCTCGTCGAGTTCGACCAATGGAAAAGTTACTTTAATCTTCTTAAACAAGTATATAATTAGATTTTCGGGTTAAATTTTTTTTTATACTTGTTGAATTCTTTTATATCGAAACACGCTTAAGAATCATTGGAACGAGAAAATGTAGCCAGTCACGTTCGCAGTGTTTGGAGAGGAAATGCGAAAATGATTGGAACGAGTTAGAAAAAGCAAGGAATCATTGAAGAACGAGTCACGTTTGGCGTGATCGCGTTATCCATCTGTAGCCAAAGACGAGGAATTATTATGCGATTGTATAAAGTCAAATCCAAAACACGTAGCTACATAGCTTTTTTAATGAGAGGAGGAGAATCGTTCGAAAATCGTTCCAAACATTTCTTCTTATATCGAAATTCTTCCGTTCTTGTAATTGAATTTCGTACGAATTCGATTGAAAAAGTCGGATCGATGAAGGGAAATGAAATATTTTCCTCTCGATTCGAAATTGTCGTCTCAACGTTGAAATTATTATTAGACGATCAAACTGCACAAGTATCGTAAAGATGCAACACGTATTTTATATATTTATGCATGAATTACTGGACGTTGTTTCGATTCTGTTTAATGCGACGAGAAGAGGAGAGTTCGTAAAGAAAGAGAAATCGTTTCAGTCATTTCTACGTCGAAATTCTCCCGTTCTTCTAATTGAAAACGAGTTCGATTCAAAAGAAATCGGATCGATGAAGGGAAACGAGCTATTAGAAACACTTCCTTTTTCTTTTCCTCTCGATTCGAAATTGGCCCGTTCGATACGAGAAATTTCACAGTAAAATTGTCGTCTCGACGTTGAAATTATTATACGGGATGTCCCCCTGTTAATTAAATCGAATTGCGCAAGTATTGCTGAGTTTAAATATACGTAAAGGCGCGACACGTATTTGCGCGCGAGTCGGGCGTATCCTTGGACGCGAACGCCGTTTCGATTCTTTGTTTATTTCGAAGCGCGACGAGTTCAGTAGAGGAAAGTCATCGGCACGATCCACATCTACGCAACGCAATTTATTCCTATTTCCTTTATTAAATGTATTCTTTCTTTTATCCTGCATTATTTTAATTATTTTTTACTTTAATCAAATCGTCTCGCGATTCTATCCCTTAACAGATCTGCGATCGAAAGATAAAAAAAGAATGTTGTAGAAGCACAAGTTGTTCTGCGAACGTTTTGTTACGTTGAAAAGAAGTTTGCGTTCCCATTCCATCTTTATCTTGCTTTTCTATTAGTTCTTGAAATCGATTCGAACGATACACAATCGTTTGCCCACAGGTAAAAAATCTAGTAACTTAATCTCTAGTGAATAGTAAACACAAACACATCTCATAAATACCATCGCCTTATTGATTGTACGATTTTCGATGTAACGACGAGCGAGCTCCCTATGAACTTTAGATTTCATATTTTAATATAACTTCTTTTATTTTTTTGCACATCTAATGTTTACGTAATATTCTTTCCTTATTTTCACTCTCGTGCAGTTTTAATCCCTGTGTACGGACAACAATTCGCAACCACTGTAAATCAAGTCACTTTTCAATTAAAATTTCCACGATAATAACGTATCATAATGAAAAATTAAACGAAAAGCGACACCTTAAGCAACGAATAGCCTCGATATCGCGATTACAAATATCTGCAATTTCGTTGTCATACGTGGAAATGTATTACAAGAAACGAAGCGAGCCGAAGTAAAAAGGAAAAAAGAAGAAGTTGCACTCTTTATCTCCTCGTCCGCTGTTTCGCGAAATCCTAATTAATCTGGTTCTCGAACTCGAGGCGAAACGACCATCCTCGCTCGGAATAGCGGAAGATGGAGTGGAGCTTAAGCGAGGGGGGTTCATGCTCGAAAAGCGCTGAATTAAGTGAAACAGGGCGTTTCGCGCGGTTTCTGCTCGACCTGCTTGGCTCGACTCAATCGATACGCCCGATTTGAATACGTCCACGCGGAGAAAGAGTTAAGCGTGGTAGTTGACGAGAGAAAAAAGGTGAGGGAAGATGACGATGACGAAGGCGGTGGAAGAGGAGGAAGAGAGAGAGTGCGAAAAATGGTTGAAAGCGGCGATTGAGCCCGAGAATCGTAATATCCATGATTCGCTTCCCAACTTTTTCGACGTTTAACTGGTCTAAGAAAATTGGAAGAAAGTTTTTAATCGGTAGGTGAGAACTCTTGGAATATCTTTTTGGTATCCCTCTTGGAGGAGGAGGAAGAATCGTCGATTTTAATCGTTGAGAGACGGACTTTTCGAGGGGTTGAAAAAATTGAAAAATGTGTTTTTTCGCGCGATTAGAGAGAAAGTTGTCGTCGCTGGATTGTTGGCCGTTAAGCGACGCTTAATCCCTCGTAAACAGGGTTGCCAAGTCGATGATCTTGTTCGCGTTGAATCACGCTCTTGGTATGGTAAAATCTTTGCCACCTCGATCGAATTTTCTTCCGCTTCGAGTCTTCCCTTCGAATCGTTCGATATCGAATTCTGGAAAAATGTATCGATGGGAGGGGAAAAAAATATATAAGCTTCTTCGGGTGTTAAATTCTTTCTTACTTTTTTTGGCACGTTTTACGAGATACCGTTTTCCAAGTTTAAAAAAACTCGTAAAAAGTTGCGCGAATATCGAGCTGGTTTATGGCGTCGAAATAATAACCAAGTTTCCGATAATTTTTTATTTTTTCTTATACACATTTAACGCGAGAAAAAGTTGTGGAAATTTTTTTTATTAAACGTAATCGTAATCGTTATCGATCTCGAGAAAAATTTGAGATTTCTATTCATAGTCTCCTATCGTTTTCTTCTTTTTTTTTACCTGGATCATCTTTCGTTGTTGCAGAGTCTGGACTTATACTTCGAAACTTTTCGCGGAGTAACTTTCCGTTTTTAATTAGAAAAGTTTCCCGCGTTTATTCTTCCCCCGCAAAACAGAAAAATCGGGGGAGGGGAGGGAAGGATTTATCGCGCAGAAAAATAACTTTAATCGAATTTATCATCCCCTCGGAAATTTTATTATTATCGTATAATGGTGGAAGGATATGTTGTACGAGGTGTGATGATATTTCAACGAACAAAGGTATCGTATTCTCTGCAATCTTCGTGTTACACGGTTTTTCGTTTGACATTCGTCGTGGACGGATATATAAAATGGAAGATATTCGGTTCTCTTCTGTTCCGAAAAAAAAAAAAAAAAAAAGAAGAAAAAATGAATCCAGCGATAAAAACCGGGACAGTTGATTGAAGCATTATACGGAATACGCGGTGGCGACGAATCGGTTAAAAAGAAAAAAAAGAAAAAAAAAAAGAAAGAAAGATACCGATCGAACGAAACTCCGACGTTTTATTTTCCTCTTCTCCGCTTGTCTGTCGATCAACCTTTCGAAGATACATCCTTTTTTTTTCTTTTTTGTTCCTTTCAAAAAAAGATTACGATTCGAAAAATTGATACCTCGTTCGATCCGATTCATTTTTTAAACGATTCGTTTTTTAAACGAGCGCGTCAACGAACGGACGTATTTTATAATTAACGTGGAAGCATTTACGACACGGAAACACGATAAGTGATGGAGCATCTATTAATTCGTTAACACCGCGGCGTCACAATTAGCGGAGCGCTCTCGTGCCGCGTAAGTTGCCGCGAGAGCAGTTGAGAAATACCATTTTGACGAGACGAGATGTATTACGGGTTCAACGCAGTGTACACGATATTGCGGGGAACGTCGTTATGCTAACAAGTCGTTGTGCCAACTTGGCTGCTCCGCTCTCGATCGCAAAATCGCAAAATCGATTGAAGCGAGCGTGTATTTGAAGGAAATTGAGTATCGTTTAAAAATCTCTCTTATCGTAATATTTCTGTTATCTGAACTTGAACTGCATGTTTCATATACATATATATATTGGAAATGGAATTTAATTTAAAATTGACAACATCATTGGCAATTATTTGTATAACAAAACGTTTGGGATCTCTAATTTTTACAAGAAAAATCGTTTTTTACATTTGAGAAAAAAATTTCACCTCCTTACCAGTTTGAAAATCGTAGTGAAAAAACTGATTATTTAAAATAATAATAACATTTATTTCACTACAGTTAACTCGATAAGTAAATTATTCAAGTGACTTATCGAATTAGTTTCAAATCGTTAAAATTTGGTCCAAAATCTCCGGTTTTATACTATAAAAAAAAAAAAAAAATTGGACGTCGATATCTAAATATATACACTAAATATAAAAATTAAAATAATCCGAATTTTCGCTTCGAGTTGGCGAGAATCAAAGAGAAACAACGACTTCCTTTCTTTAGAACACCATTTCCAATTCTCCAGCTTATCGTATAATATTTTTCGTCAAATATTTCACTTAGCGATTACTTAATAATGCTTCAAATCACGAATAAAATAAATTTCCTTTCTTTATCCCATACTGTATTAATCAAACGCAATGTTGGACGTTCCCTCATTACATCTATTCGTACATTTTCAACGATACGACAGAAAGCAAAAAAAATGTAATTCTCTCTCTCTCTCTCTGAAACGGCGAAAAAAATAATTCTGTTTCCATCAAAATCCGTATTGTTCGTGCCACTGTAACCTCTTAATACGTAATTCCCTCCAAGAGTAAGTTGCGCGAACCTAATGAAAATGGAGGGAACAGGCTCGTCTCGGGTATTAATAACCAGCCAGGTTTGCCAACCTCGAGTCAGAGAAATTCGCGGAGAATTCGGACGGATGCGCACGGAACCGTGCGATAACCGTGCACAGGGAGCGGGGAGGGGAACCGAAGAAGGTGGAGGAGACGTGTGCTCCACAGAGATTGCATAGGTGTGGCGTTAATTATTTCCCCAGTGGCGGGAACCTGGTGTTTGCCATCTACTCGAGTTTTTGCTGGTTTATTATTTCGCCTGGCTTTAACTGTGGGGAAAGGAGGGGGAAAATGCTGGTAATTTTCCCCGAGCGGATCTTCTCTAACCGCGCGTCGCTTTTTTCCTTATTTTCGAAAACATGGGAGGCTTGTCGCTTTCGAAAGAATGGAATTTTGTATCGACGGTGAAGTTTTATTACGAGTTTCAATTTTCAGTCGTGTCCCTTCGATTTTCCGTTCTTCTCGATTATTTAACAAATTCTCCTCCTCTTCTTTTACCGCTCGTTTTTCCTTTCTTTCTCGAGAAAAAAGACAGGATAATATTGCGAAGTTGGATATTTCGTTTGGAAGAATTTTTTTGAAACGAAATACGCGATATTTTTAGGTTGAAGGAGGAGGTTGAAGGAGAACACACACGCGTGGATATTATAATAATTTTTCGTCGGTGGAAAAGAATTTGATAGGTCATTATTTACTGTGTAAATAAAAAAACAAATATTGTTCCAGAGGAAAAGGATAGTTGGAGCGCAGGAAAGATACGATTTTTCGTATGCCGTATGCGAAACTCTGTTATCCCTCGTAATTTATTGACCTTGGCTCGACACAGCTCTCGGGTTTTGAACGTGAGGTGTACCTTTGCGTCGATTTGCATCGCTATCCTATGATAATTTTTACGCGAAAACGTGACCCTTTTAAAGCAGAAAAATTTCACGTAACAAAGAATGGAATCTCGTTTGGACGAACGTTTCGGAAATACTATTTTCAACTTCGTAAAACCATCGGTAAAAAATTTAACGAGCCTTTGCCTTCCTCTCGAATTCCAAGAATGGATGGACGAGGAATTAATAAATTTAAATGTACGATTCGAAATAAAGTTCGAAATTGTTCGGAGTTGATATTCGTTGAAAGTAGATCTCTTATCTTGTTTCTTCAAAGAGAAAATATTTCGTTTGGGAAATCTCTGTGGACGAATGCCAAAGTTTTCCGTTTCGTATCAAATAGAAAAAAAAAAAAGAAAAGTCTAAAGCGTCCCGTAATGTGATATTTTTACGAGAGATATTCGTTGTCCGCGACATTAAACAAACGAACAAAAGATACAGGTATTGCATAGGTTTTGATTATTTTAGATAAATAGGTGTAACGATCGATTCGAATAAATGAATCGAACGTATCAATCGAGCACGAATCGAGCGGTATTGCTGTGTATTTTGTAACGTTGCGTCGAATTGAATTTTCACGTTTCGACAAAGCACGGAAACCGACCATAAATGCGTAATACGATACACGTATACACGTGTTATATCATCAAATAATTAAATAAATATCTATTAATTAAACACAATGGATCTAATTGTATATAATTAAACGAATACAATTAATACGATACAATGCGCGTTGCATATTGCATTTTGTCACAATCTAAATCGATCCGTTTAAACGAATAAATCGTTCGAAACAAAATTAGGAAAAATTCAAAAGAATCGTAATTTTCGATATATATATATACATTTTAAATTTATCAAATTTAATTGAAAGTGTTCACGCGAAGATCGAATGTTTGGGAACACGGATGGAAAGGATTAAATTTAATCTCGACTCGCATTGGAAAAGATGCAAGGGAATGGAACGAAGGTAAACACGTCTTGGATTAAAACTAACCGCAAAAATTTTCACGCGTTTTTCGTTCGTCTTACGAACGTTTGTCGCGGATAATATTAAATGGAAAGATCGCGAGTGGTAGTTTTTGTAAATAAGGAAAAAGATAATATGCGACTGTTCAAAATATCGAAACTGGATTAAATTCTTTTCGAATCGTAATTTCTTGAAAATCAATCTAACCACGCTGCGCACGTTCGATCGATGTCCAATGCCGCGTGTAATGGATTTCCCTATTGATCTTCCGAATGGCTTGTCTGCTGTCAACAGATGACGGGTATTATGGGTTATTAACTACTTCGAGTTTCTCTCGAACAACAGATACGACGATAATAATAACTAATGCAAAAAGTATCACAATTCGAGATATTAAACAGAAAAAGAGTAGATTTAAAAAAAAAAAAAAGAAGAAGAAACGAATTTTTCCGTTAAACCATTATCTTCCAACATTTTTATCGGAGGAATCATTCTCTCCGCCCTCGTTCCAAAAAAATATTATAACACGTATATACCTGGTGGGAATAAAAAAAATTCCAATAATTAAACTCGCGAGTTTTTGTTACATTCTATTGGAATTTTCGTGCATCGAGACCGCTCCGTCCACACTCGTTGTGTATAATCGTTGTAAATATTTCGAGATCGATCGATTTTGCTTGATACTAAAAAAAAAAGAAGAAGAAGAAGAAGACTTATCCGAGAGCGATTAAAATTACGCTGGAAACACACACGCGAGAGAATCGATACTCTACTCGCTCCTCCTCGACAATTATCCTTATTACGAAGATTATTTCGGGAAAACCACTTAATTTGCGCACCGGAGCGTTATTAAACGGATGACGTATAAACGCTTACAGCTCGAGAGCCCCTTCTCTCGCTTCGTGCGCCGTTTCTCGTCAGGGCCCAAAAACTTTTCTCTCCGTTTTATTTTGCAAATCGTAAAAACCTGTTTGAGGAAAAATTGAATTCTACTTTTGAAAAAATATTGGGAATTGGCTTGTATAAAAAATATAATCGATTCAAACGCGTTACGTTTGAAACCAACGGGGGAATAAATTAAAAGGAATGTATAAACGTATATATATTTTTAATTTAAGTAATTCAATTCGCAATGTTTATACGAAACACAGAGATCGAATTTTCTTCGAGGATACGATGGAAAAGTATCGATCAAATTTAATTTAACAAGCGATTCCTCGTCAAAATTTTTCCTTGTCGTAACTTTATATTTTACCGTAACGAATCGATCTATTTGAGGAAAAATATTAGGGATAACTGTTTTAAAAATTTAATCGAAACGTTCGATTGAAAAAAGTTACGTTTGAAATTAATGGGAAATGAATTAATAAATTAAAAGGAATCGTTCTCGATACGATCTGATTAAATATATATATATTTTTTAAATTTATGTAATTTAATTCGCAATGTTTATGTACGAAACACGGGGATCGAAAATTATCGATCAAATTTAATTTAAAAAGTGATTCCTCGTCCAAGGATCCAAAATTTTTCGTTGTCCTAACTTTATATTTAGATGAATCGATCTACTTGAGGAGAAATACTGGAGATAACTGTTTTCAAAATTAATCGAAACGTTCGATTGGAAATGTTACGTTTGAAACCAACGAGGAATGAATTAATAAATTAAAAGGAATCGTTTTCGATACGTTTTGATTAAATATATGTACATTAAATTTTCATAATTCAATTCGCAATGTTTATACGAAACACGGAGATCGAATTTTCTTCCAAGATACGATGGAAAAGTATGGATTCCTCGTCAGGGCTGAAAATTTTTCGTAATCACAACTTTATATTTTACCGTAACGAATCGACCTATTTGAAGAAAAACAAAATTCTACTTTAAAAAAATATTAGGGATGACTTAAAAATTAAACCTTTAAAAATTAATCGAAACGTTCGATTCAGAAAAAGTTACGTTTGAAACCAACGGGAGAATAAATTAATAAATTGAAAGGAATCACTTTCAAGGATACTATCCGATTAAACGTATATACATTTTAAATTTCTATAATTCAATTCGCATTCGTTTATGTACGAAACACGGGGAATGGAAAATTATCGATTAAATTTAATTGGAAAACTCGATGTTCTTCCTCGACAATTATCCTCACCGCGGAGGATTATTTCGGGGAGAGCGGTTAATACGCGAAGGGGAGCGTTATTAAACGGATGATGCACAGAGCTTACAGTTGAGAGCCCCTTCGTCTGGTGCGGCGCTCCTCGTCAGGGCCCAAAACCGGCGGGGGAACGACCTTTGGCGAAACGACCGGCACAGAGGACGCCTCCAAATTCATCATACTTTCATCCTCGGCCCCGACCTCGTACGGCTTCACAACCCGGAACGACAATCTGCGAGTGGCCGGCCTTTCTTCCGGGGGTTTCCTTCCTCCTGGGGAAAAAGAAATATTTCCTTCGTTAACGCTCCTTCGTCTCGCAGAATTTAATTTAATTAACGACGCGGTCAAATGGCCGTTTTTGAAATTTCGTTTAGAATTTCTTGTATACAAAGTTACTGTATCGCGTACGCACGACTCATTCACTTTTTCCATAATGTAGATACAACCCATTTTTCAATATTCACAACTTTCTGTATTGTTTACTTTACGAATCCAATTAGCTAAAATCTATCTATTAAGATACAAATGTTTTTTTTTTTTTTTTTGCATTTGACCGCTCATGGTTAGGAATACATGAAATGTCGGTAGGTTTAGTGTTAATCGATATCTCCTCGAACAAGAGGAAGGAGATTTTTCCCTCCGTTTTGGAGAAAATTGTTTTTATACGTCGAATCAACGAATTTCGAGCGAATTAGCGGCGCTGGGATTCTTGGCCCGCAGGGATTCGGTTAAGTCCGTCGTATTTACGTTTCGATTTTAATAATTTAATATAATAATCCATTATACTGGTTGAATACCGTGTATTATAATATTAATATTCGCGCGTTAAAATTTCAATAATTTCGTACGATTAAGTGTAACGATTAATTCGTATAATTTTCAGAAAAAGAAAGAAAAGGAAGGGTATTATTGTTACCGTATCCGACTCGATATCGCGCAATCTCGATCCAAGGATGAGATTAACAATTTTCGTAATCACGATTACGATTCTCCTTAACCCGGCGATTCGGTTTAAACCGAATTAAAGTCTGTCGAATAGCCCGTAACAAGCGCACAAATTAATTGGAACGGCGTTGAACCTCGTTACAAAGTATTTCGACTATTAGAGATTAAAGTTCGAGTTGGAGATCCGGTTGAAATTAGATGAAATTAGGCTCCTGGACACGGATGCGACTAACTAGGAGCAAGCCCCCTACAGGAGGAGAAGTTAAACTCGATTAAACGTCTGCACCACTTTCGGCGAAAGACATCGGCCAACCCAATCGAGTGCTCCATCCTCTCATAACTGTCCGATCTTTACGCCCGAACGTCGTCTATTTGCGCTCGTAAATATTACGTTTGTGGCGGATTCGAGAGGATTAAAAATGCAACATCGAGAAAGATCGTCGACGATTCGAATTGCTTTCACGGTGTTTATTGGATTGGTGGAAAAGGATTGACGATAGAAACGAAATATCGATGCTACAGAAGATCGAAAATCGCTCGTCGTAATCGATCGATAAGAATTTTTTTAATGCTCGATGAATAAAATGCGGTATGAAAGTCGATAAATATGTTATATTCGAAGAATATGCTTCTGAAAGAAATATCGTGAGAAACGAAAAATTCGAAGGATCCCAGCAAGGGTGGTTATGATATTTTGAAAAGGTCATTGATTGAAAAGATATAGAATAATTTGAACGAGAATAGTTGAAAGAGAGAGAAATACCGTGATTCAAAGACCTCGCAAGTGGATGCAGGCATCGTTTCGTTCTCCCTTGGAAGAAGCGTGTCCAGGAAGGGTGGTTATGACATTTTGGAAAGGCCATTGATCAAGGCAGATTACGTTTTTCGGGCAATAATTCGTAAGGAACGTTTTCAACTTGGTGGAAATATCTTATCGAAACATTCTCGTGCGTTCAAATTTCGCCTCTCCAGGAAAAATCCGAAGGAAAAGATTTCCAAGATTTGATCACGACGTTTTGAAAAATCGTTGAACGGCAATCCCTTTTGACGATATCGTTTTCGAAGAATTCGAAGACCTCGAGAAAAAGCGCATCTTTGACATTTTGGAAAAAACCACGTTGAATAGCTCGTTCGCAAACATAAATTAAAAATATTATAATCGAATTCGATTTCGATGCTCGATAATTTCGAGCGATCAAGTTAAAATTTAAATTTTTCGTATTATTTTCATAATCAGCTCTATTAATTGACACCATGGTCATCCATGGGTATGTTCCAACATCGTTTCCAATCTTGTATCTCTGTTCAACCCGATTAACATCGAACGATATAAATATTTAAACACAATGTGTGATGGGAACAATTATCGACTCTTCATACCTGGTCGCATTAAATTTAATTTCATCCGTGTCGGTGGCCCGTGAAAATGACAAAGATTCGCGGATAACGCGGTTAATAATCGGCATTCACCCGATACGCGTTATACCTTAATGGAAAACTGCAATTTATCAACTACTTACATACGACACCCTTTAATTAAAGGAGGAATTAATTAATGCATCCCGCGGTAATCGTAAATTATCCAGAATTTTCTCGCTTCGTGATATTAAATACTCGGTAAAAAAAAAAAAAAAGAAGAAGAAAGAAAAGAATTGCGTTAATACGCTTAATTATGAAACCGATATACGACTTCAAACATTCCACAATCGATGAAAACGTGTCCGCAAACACGATCCTATTGCGCACGATGTTGCATATCCCGAGATGTTTCTTCGTTTTATTCGAATTATTTTAATTTTATTTCCCTTCGTTTTACTCCTCCTCCTCGAGCATAATTTTATAATATTATCCGTATCCTAGGGAGAAAATAAATTGTCGTTTTAATCCCAAAATGTAAGGATCGACAATTGCCTCAATTTGACAAACAAATTAGTCGACGTTAGCTAGCGATATTGAACTGTTCAAAGTGGAGAGATTCGTTCCTTTTTACGATTTAATTGTAACCGAAAGCGTCTAATCACGCTCTTCCGTTCTGTTAATTTTGCGCGAGTATTTTATACTCGAAGGAAATAATTGAAACGCCATTCGATTTCGATCGAGATTAATCAAAGATGATCCTGTTAATTCGAGGTCTTGCCGTATTTAATTTTGCGAAGCGAAGAGGACTTTAATACATTTTTATCGTATTTAACACCGTGGTTTGAAAATTAACGTGTCCATTTATTTTTTAAAAAGATGGTTATTGTTTATCGGATTTTACGGATATCGATTCGCACGAGACGTCGTCATCGATGTCACGGACGCGTGACAACGGCAATTCTCCATTTTATCACCCCATAAATAAACGAAGTTTAATAACTACAGGCCAACACTATCTATATCCAGCCGAGTATCCATTATTCAAACACCTATTATCCAAACGTTCTATTATCCGCATAAGTTGCTGTCCGAATGTTTCATTGTTTGAACGGTATATTTGCTTTGTTACTTTGATATGAATTGATATTGTTCCCGTTAAAAACAAAATCCACAACCGCACCACGTCGCGTACATTCACGATAATGGATTAATTAATTAACGAACGATACACGATAACGATAAAAATTCCGAAAGTATACAATTCCAAAAAAGAAGAGAAAAAAGAGAAGGAATACAACGAAATAAATCTTTATTCCACGCAACTCTATAGGTTAGATCGATCCGTTTTCGAACAAAAGCCAAATAATTTTGGGATAATGGATTAATTAATTAACGTCAATGATTCCATCACAATCTACGACAATTTTCAACGACAAATGAATTAATTAATAACGATAATAATAATAAATAAATCTTTCTTCCACATAATTCTATAAATAATTGAATATCAATGATTCAATTAGATCAATCTGTTTTCGAGCAAAACCTATATACTTTTCGATAACGAATTAATTGATTAAGCAGAAATCAACAAAAATCATAACGTCAATGATTTCCATTGCACGAACAAAAAAACGAAATAGATCTTTATTCCACGCATTTCTACAGATACCTGATATCAATGATTCACCAATGAAGAAAAATTCCAAATCCAATGACATCCATCGCATCGTTTCCAAAAATCTTCGTAAATGAACAGAGGAAAAAAAAGAAGAATACGAAATAAATTTTTATTCCACGCATTTCTACAGATACCTAATATCGATGATTCGGTTAAATAGATCTCGAACAAAACCTAAATACTTTTCGACAATTTATGAATTAATCAATTCGCCAACGGACGAAGAAAAGTTTCAAATCCAATGGCATTCATCGCATCGTTTCCAAAAATCTTCGTAAATGAACAGAGGAAAAAAAAGAAGAATACGAAATAAATTTTTATTCCACGCATTTCTACAGATACCTAATATCGATGATTCGGTTAAATAGATCTCGAACAAAACCTAAATACTTTTCGACAATTTATGAATTAATCAATTCGCCAACGGACGAAGAAAAGTTTTAAATCCAATGGCATTCATCGCATCGTTTCCAAAAATCTTCGTAAATGAACAAAGGAAAAAAAAGAAGAATACGAAATAAATTTTTATTCCACGCATTTCTACAGATACCTAATATCGATGATTCGGTTAAATAGATGCATTCTCGAACAAAACCTAAATACTTTTCGATGATGAATTAATACGAAATACGAAATAAATCTTTATTCGACGCGTGATCGTGCAACGGTTATATTCCATTCGTCGCGACGATCCAATTACACGTATCTATCCGTCTGGCACGGAAAGGAAGCGTCCGTGACCGACTTTATCTCGCGTACGTACATAGGCGAATTAAGAGGATGAGATACGTATCGTGGCGGAGGTGTACCTTGGGCGGAGATCGATGCTCTTTGCTGGGCAGCCGCGATGGCCATGGCGTTGAGGCCGCCCGCGCCAGGCGTCGCGTACACGTCGTAGGCTGATGCCCGCCTAGGCAGCTGCACCGGAAGCCCCAGCCCCGGCTCCGGATGCGCGTGCTGCGCTCCACCTCCGCCGGACATAGCCGCCACGTTCTTCATCTCGTCGTCGTACGACCTTTGCCTGGTCATACGAGACTTTCGAACCGTCCCGCTCCGCCTCACGTGCCTTCGACGCTCGTCCTCCTCGTCCCCGTCCAACGGCACATCCGCCCCCTCTCCTAATCACAACAATCAAAACAATCGTTTTCACGTGCGTTTCAATCTCGGAATTGGTCAGATTGTAGATTTTTGTGTCCATATCTTTACGTTTCGTTGTATTGCTATTCGTTGAAAAAAGAAAAATCGTCAAGGATATTAAGATCGTTCTCTTCGAAACGATTAGTTTTATTCTCGCGAAAGATATAAAGATTGAAAGAAATCCAAAGTTTAAAAAATCGTTTTCACGTGCGTTCAATCTCGAAACTGGTCAGATTGTAGATTTTTGTCTCCATATCTTTACGTTTCGTTGTATTGCTATTCGTTGAAAAAAGAAAAATCGTCAAGGATATTAAGAAAGATCGTTTTCTTCGAAACGATTAGTTTTATTCTTGCGAAAGATATAAAGATTGAAAGAAATCCAAAGTTTAAAAAATTGTTTTCACGTGCGTTTCAATCTTGGAATTGGTCAGATTGTAGATTTTTGTCTCCATATCTTTACGTTTCGTTGTATTGCTATTCGTTGAAAAAAGAAAAATCGTCAAGGATATTAAGATCGTTCTCTTCGAAACGATTAGTTTTATTCTCGCGAAAGATATAAAGATTGAAAGAAATCCAAAGTTTAAAAAATTGTTTTCACGTGCGTTTCAATCTTGGAATTGGTCAGATTGTAGATTTTCGTCTCCATATCTTTACGTTTCGTTGTATTGCTATTCGTTGAAAAAAGGAAAATCGTCAAGGATATTAAGAAAGATCGTTTTCTTCGAAACGATTAGTTTTCGAAATGATCGTATCGAAAAGAGATGGTTTTCTAAAAATCTAAAAATCGGAGTTGAAAAAGAGAAATAATCCGAGTGATATAAAGGTTGCTCACCGGCGACGGAGGACGGGACGACGGAAACTCTCTGGGGGCTGGTGGCCCTTCCCTTATCGACCTGGTGACGATCCGGCGAGGTCGCCCTGGACCTGATGCTTCGATCCAGCTCCCATCTCAGCTCCTCGCGGCGTTCCCCTGCAACCTTTCGAAACTATAACATTACGACACACAGATTAGAGTCTCACAGGGGATGACACCATTGCGTGAACGAGTTTATGCGACTGCTGGCGTGACAATGCTCACGTCGGCTATACATCGTATCCGTACATCGATACTGAGAAGCTTTATGATTTATGACGCAGGGAAACGTCTGGAAAATATCGAACGATGAGGTAGCAACGATCAACTCTATTCTTCCTCTCCTTTCTATCGTTTTCTTACATCTCTTTTCTATCCTTTCTTGTTCTTTTTCTCTCTCTTCCTTTTTCCGTCTTCGAGACACACGTTTTTCAGAGTTTCGTCCGATAATTGGCGAGGAAATGACGGATGATTTGATGGTGAATGGTGAAAATTAAATTCTATTTGCGCAAGGTTTTAAGGATATTAATTAAGCGGCTTCTCGTCGAGTCGTTTGTGATAATGTTGCGCAATCGACAAACATCGTTTAATTAATATACTTGTAGCGAGAGTGTAAGTACGCGTAAGCAACAAAATAAAAGTTATCGGAAAAATTATTGATTTCCTCTTCGTTACGAGCCTCGTTAACCACCGGACCGTTTTCCATTGTTCCATTTTATTAAGATATTCTTTTCTTTGAAAATGCGGTTTTCGAAGACGCGAGATGGATTAATAAAATAAGTAAAACGGAAGGAAATTTTTTTTATCATACGAATCTTCGATACATCGTGATAATTTAAAATCCTTTTTAGATTTTATTAAATTTCTATTACTGATTCGTAAATTTGGGGGAAAAAAAATAATAAAATTCCACTTCTCTTAACAAACTTACGACAAACATTTCAAACAATCTATTTTCGGTGTAAATAAATAAATCGTAGATGTATCGTTGATGTATCGTTGCTGTATAAAAGTAGGAGAAAACGCGATGATCACGCGGAAATAAGTTATTCTCTGTCAAATAAAATTTTTTTAATTCACTCCTGTTGCGCGTAAAAGTTATCGTAGGAAAAAAAATGTACGGATCAATGGCACATTTTTAAAAATGTGCAATCTCGTAAAAAAATTTTCAATTCAAAAAAAGGCTACACTATTTTTACATTTCGCTTACAATTTTATTGTTCCATCAAAAAAAAAAAAAATTAATTCGTATGAAAAGTTTCTATTTTTCGTCGAATATATACGAATGTTAAGGATATTTCAGACGTTTAGTCAATATACGATGTAAAAAATTGCCACGCTTCAAACTCGTACGATATGATAAATTAAATAACACACGTTTTAACAGCAAAACATATCGTATAAAATATTATTAACGAAACGAAAACGATCGAATATTGTTGTTCCGTTTACAACAGAATCGCATTTGATCAGTGTTAATCACCGAGAGATTTTCATTCTGGATGATGATGTAAAAAAAAAAAAAAAAAATTCGTTATTTGAGAATAAAGTCACGCTTATAAATTAATAAAAGTCTCTCGTTAGAACGAGCTTTGTTTAAAGTATTATAAAAAAAGAAGAAGAAAAAAAACTTTCGTTAATCCACTTTATATTTCGCAAGCTGAAACTTAACAAAACAATGGAATTTTTACTTGGAGTAGTACAAGTTAAGCGATAAGTGAACTTTCTAGCCCGGATTACTTTGCAAGATTAGTTCTAGTCTTGTCGTATTAACGTTTAATAATTCACAAGTATTCTTAATCTATCTCTCTCTCTCTCTCAACTTTTCTAGGAGGGTAAGGAGAGTAATTAAAATTTCAATTTACAACACTTATACTTCCTTCACAAAATTTTTCGTATCGTCCAATATTTACATATAAACGATAATTCGTGTACAAAAATATTCATAATCGCATCTGTCGTAACGATAAATTCGAATATAAATTCTGCAGAAATTAATGCACGCGATCTGCCATAATTTCATTATAAAATTTCTCAAATATTCGATGATCGCCATCAAAAATATTAATTTTCCAATCAAAATCGCGGATACGAATCCAATCTAAAATCAACTGTCCATTTACTCGAAATCGATTTAATACCTCGATTTGCGCATCAATCGAAGATCATAAGCAACGCGTTCGCCTTTCTATTTCGAAATACTCTTCGAAATTTGTGACTCGTTGTCAATTAGAGAGAAAATTACGCGACGTCGCGAGATTGGAAAGGAGGGAAAATACGGGAAATCCGTCGTTTTCCACGGCGGATGTCGGCGCGAAATCGAAGGGGATCGTTGGTTATTTATCACCGCCGCTACACCACCGATCCCATTTGTCCAAGGAATTATTGTTTATCTTCCTCTCCGATTAATTGGCGACCGTTCTCGACCCCAACGCACCATTTCCGTGGAAATCTGATTTTCAGATCCCGCTCGATCGCCGATTTTAGAGATAAATTCGTGGTTGCATCGTTAGCTGCTACGATCGATAGCTAAACGATCCTCTGCGTTCTTTACGTGGCGTTTCTAATTCGATTATTAAAAATTCACTCGAAAAAAAGTCGGTGGATCGAAGTTAAATCGAACGATATTTGTTCGACGATATTTATCCATATTTGATCCCTTCAGGGATAATGAATACCTCTTGGCGTGTGAGAATTACGAAGCAAAATTGATACGTAAAGTATTAAATTATAAAAGTTTTAATTCGCGCGTGAAATTGTTTTAAGTCTCGAATCTTAGAGCTGTTGGGTCGACCGAGCAAAGAAAGGCCTCGAAGCTCAATTTTTAGGTTAATGTATATACACTGGGTGTCTCAGAAATGTTGGAACATCTGCAGATCCCAAAGACAATGAACGAATATGTAGATAAATAGATATCAACGATCAACTTTCTTCGAGATATGTTGCTTGTTCAGTTGAAAGTTTTTGCAAAGGAAAAGACCTTTATACGGTCCTCTGAAAACGCGATTTTGATAGTTTTGCTACTTGAAACAGTTATTGACGATAACGAATCGAAGAAAATGCCAATCTTCGTCAACGTTTGATAATTTGCAATTTGTCATCGTGCTTTTACGATATTATCGAGCCGCGTTCTCGAGAGGAGATCTATTTTTGTTGACATTCGATTCGTACTGATTCCAGCGTGGATTAATCGTGTCGCGGAAGGATTGACCGTAATTTAACTGTGATTAATTACACGCGCGGGAATATCACCGTCGCGTTACGAATATTATACCACAGAGAGAATGTTCCTGTTGGCGTGGTAGGTAAACCTAAGGTATTCAAATGTTTTGCATTTTCGTTAACGGGGTGAAAAAGGACGATTCCAGGAAGATTTCGTAAGTACGAGTGCGAACACGTGAAGTGAGCAGAACAGAAACTTGTAGAATCAATATTGTATTTGGCGAAATTAAACTGGATATATACTAGGAAGTCGGCTTCGTCGCACGGCTAAATTCAATCTTTCGATGATATATCGAGGAGATTGGCTTCGAACTTTCCACGTCTAAAATCATGGAAATCTAAAATCTCGCTCTGAATACGGGACGAGAATATCTAAATAGGGAGAGGAGAAGGAAAGGGAAAAAAAAAGAGCGACTTAATTTCGCTTTATTCACAGATAAACACACGTGAAAAATAATCCTTTAACGATACCCTCTTTAAAATTTCGAGAGCGATCTCGTCATAATGAGATTGAATTTTTTTTAAAGCAATGGAAGAAATTTATTTCAACGAGTAAATTCGAGAAAGATGATTGGAAGAGAGAGAGAGAGAAAAGAAAAATCCATTCCGTTTCAATTGTCTCGTTGCGCACATCTCGAATTCGGCCCCTTTGTTGATCGCAACCGCTAATTTCCGTCTGTGTGTACCGGGAAAAAAGAGTTTAAAGAGGCTACGATTCTCTGATTTCGCGACCTCCCTCCCTTTTTTTTCGACCGATTTCCGGATTTTCCGTAACTCGGCTCCCCGCCTGGCCTGATTTCAATTTCATCCCACTTTCTTTCGTTTCCGCACTCGTTTCCAATGAAATGAGATTCTTCTCCCTGGGCTTGCTGCGAAAAAAAAACGATTTCCAATAAAATTCTTTTCCAATCGAATCTTCCAATCGCCGCGGTCCCTCATTGCCTCGATTTCTTAAACCTTGGTTATCCGATCATCGTTAAGATCACTAATCGATTGTACATCGATCGGTGCGATCCTCTCTCTTGTCGCGTTCAATTGTTTTCGAATTATTTCGTTCGTAAATTTTAATATCAAACGTTTGTTCCAAAAAAAGAAAAAAAAGAGTCAAGCTATCTTTTCATTTTGAGTTGCAACTAATATATTTATGCTAAGATGGAAATTTTTTTTTTTGAAAGTGGCTTGAAATGTAAAATTTTAAGAGAGCTTAGTGTTTTGTTATTGAATTATTAATAATGCTCGATCAGCTCGTGTAATGATTTGTGTAATTTTAATATAGTTACATTAACAAGTAAGACTCTGATTAAAGATTAAAAAGTACTAACTGACTAAGAAAGAAAGGATAAATCGGTTAAAATGTACAAAGCGTCAATGAATGAGACTCTGGAGGAGGCCAAGAAAGTTGTAATAACGTCGAGCCGACATCAACGAAAAGAAAAAAAGAAGATTAAAACGATTTATTATTTCGTTATTTCGTTAAAACTTATATGGATTGCAAGTCCAATTTATACGCAAGCCATCGAAAACGTATTGTTATTCTTTGAACAAAATATGTTCGCCACGCTTAATTGGATCGACAAATTATCAGAGAAGCGCGAAAAAACACGTTGCATTACCGTGTGTTTTATCAGTTACCAGTAATATTTTTAATTCGTTGAAAAAAAAAAAACGCAAATAAATATCCTCGATTTGTAAAAATAAATTTCATACGAAATTTCGAGTAAATAAATAATTTTAAAATGTAAAAAAACGGTGCCAAAGGGAAAAAAGGAAGGGTGTAATTACGTCTACACCGTGCGTAATAATGACAGAATTGGATCATTCGAAATTATCCACACTTTAATACTGTAACATTATCAAGATTTCACGAGGAGGAGGAGGAGGACACGAGAATCCTGTGAAATGTTCAACATCTAAACCCAGATATATCGTAATGGATACGTAATTAATTTGTAATCGATCTGCTTAAATTCAAAATCGTGCTTATTGAAAAAAAGTCCATTCGTAATAATTGTCAAACTCGCTTGACTAATAATAATAATAACGATAATTCCTCGTATAAAATACAATTCTCCCTGCGAGCACAGTTCCTACGATTTACCTAAAATCCAGTTACAAATATTATCAACCCTTGTGCGCAACTCTTTCATCGTTTCGGCGCGGCTTGCGTCATCATCGGTGTTTAACGTGTTACGTGGGTCGCTATAAACTTCTGCGAAAAACCCCTCCTCTGCTCCAGTGACGCAAATGCCAACTTCAACTTCGTTTCGAACCGAAACTTTTCTTTTTTCTCTCTCTCTCTCTCTCTCTCCTCTCTCCTCCCTCCCTCCCTCGTCAAATTTTTCTCCAACGACACGCGAGGAAGATCGATCCACGTAACGTGTATTTCGAATGATCGAAGAGATACGTCGCTTCAGAAACGTGTTCCTGTCGTCTACTTGTATCCGTTCGAAGATATAATTGGTTCTAAGTTGAAAGTTTCTTTTTTTTTTTTAAGGACCAGACCTTGGAAAAGGCGAGCTGGAAATAATGGCAAGGTCGCGAAGAATTTTTCCTCTTTTCTTCGAGCCCTCGAGCCGATCATTACCGTTTTAATTGTTTTTTCTTTTTCTTTAATCGTTTCTTCTTTCCTTTTTTTTTTTTTTTGATGGATTCTTTGAGAAAAGTATCGAGAAGAAAGAAATCGTAGGAGGCATTGACGAAACGGATACAACAAAGGATCGAATTTTAGTGAAGAAAATGCGAAGGGGATTGAAACGTAAACTTTCGAGTAGAGAATTTTCGTGATTGTTGAAAACGCTCGATTATTAACTGTAAAATTTTATTCGATCGAACGCTTAGAAGAATCGCAATTAATTAAAGAAGGGTAAACTTACTTTTCGAGTAAAACAAGCGATGTAATTATTTATAATTTATTAGCAAACAAGAATTATAATTAATTAAACAAGGAAAGTTTTCAAGATATACAACGGCGGGGGGGATGTATGAAATCTCTCAAAGGATTACTGTTCAAAGCAACTGTTGCGAAGTTGGCTTTCCTTGTAACGAGTATCGACTTGTCCTCCGATTCCCAGTTAAATTCCAACTGGTGTGTATCTGTAGTTACCGGAAGGGAAACTAACCAACCCGAACTTTTAATTTATTACACGGTTGCTTAACGAGTCGTTTTATATAATCTAATATAAAACGTGACGACGATTTTTATCATGCCTTTGTCCAAAGGCTTGCCCAACTTTTTGCTCGTGATTTAAACTCGTCTCGAAACTTGGTTAATGTTTGTTAAGAAAGATCGTTAATAGTTAAATTGGCCATCAAGCCGAGAGAACTCTTGTAAAGGGAATTATGGAAAATTATTCGTGTTAAATTAAATCGATTATTTTATATATGAAATGTCGAACAGACGAGTCTCGGGAAAAACGCGAATCTCGAACGTGAAATTTATTCGAAACGTTTGATTTATAACGATATTCAAATTCGAAACGAAACGTTAACCTCTTCTCGGCAAGCCGCTTTAAATTATTTCAATCCATCAATTTGGATCGAAGAAACGGAGTGATTATTATCGAGAAACGTGTTCGTTGTTTTGCGATCGAGAAAAGGAACAAGGATTAAGCAAGTAATTTTGCGAGAAGCGTACGAACGAGCATGCACGGAGCATAATACCGCAAGACAAATAGCCCATAGTTGACATTCCGACTAAATAAAATTGCTGGAGGCCAATCGTGCTCGGTTGGCATACGGCCAAGCGATCGAAGCACAGTTACGAGCAATTTGATACAGTTCTCGACCGCAAACGATCGCTTGCAATCACTTGTCGAAGGATTAACGTTTTCTTCTCGTCGTGATATATTATTCAAGATATTGTAATAAGATTAATACGCTGTCGATCGCGAGGATTCTTTCTTCGAATAAGAGCTGAATCGAATTTCCTGTTTTTGTGCGTAGATAAAAAGTGAAAACGAACTTCTTAAAGCCTCGAATTCACGATGGATAGCGTATAATAATGTATACAAGGTGTTTGACTACGGATCGTTTAAAGGTCGAGTAAGCAAATTTCTATTAAAATTAGAAAAACTTTGAATCGTTACAACTTCGAAAATAGCGAGTTGCTGTCAACGAATAAAAGATGGTTGGAAGCGCGAAACCCTGCTCTCCGAGACGTTTCTCGAATTATCTCGATACAACTTTCGGTTTCCGAGATATCGTCTTGAAAAGAACCGACTAATTTTTAACAACTCGCTCTAAACGCTCGGTTACACGGTATTAAAATTAAAAAAACTTTGAATCGTTATAACTTCGAAAATAACAACTTGCGGTCAACGAACAATGGATCGTTAGAAGCGTGGAACCTTCCCCTTTAAAGTCCTCTTCGAGTTATCTCGATACGAGTTGCGGTTCCCGAGATATCGTCGCGTAAAGAAAAAGATAATTATTTTTAATCGTTTACTCGAACTTCTTCTCACTTTCACTTCTCTAACCTATCCCAAGTTGCAGACAAATGACAGACGCGACTCCTAAAAATAGCACGCACTTCCACTGAAGGAAAATATAGACCAATGAATCGTGCCGTCGCCATTCATAAACTCCGCACTGTGGAAGCGCTAATAGAAACGCTTCGACTCTTTATATCTCGGCAACCGATCGAGGTATCGGGACGAGGCGAAAAGTGACTTCGATCGCGCCATTTCCTCTATCTTCCGACTCGAACATTTGACCCTTTGCGCTCGAGTCTCAGTCGCCGTTATCTCCGATTAACAAGAGCGCAGTATTAATTTCTAATAACAGATCCTCCTTAGATCTTTATCTCTTTATTTAACACGTTCCTCGCCCATATATTGGTGACGCTTTCTTCTTCAAAAATAATAAGATTTTAACCATTTATATTTGTATTTAACAAAAATTATCAATCAAGTAAGAAGAGCCCTTTAGAATGTTATATTATATTTATATATATATTATATTACACATATGTTTACCAATGTAAATACATATATTTATTAATGTAAACATATGTATAACAATAAAATAGGATAGGATAACGATTATATGGCGAATGCAAAGAGTTAAAGCGGAATTTTAAAAGAAATTTAACGAAACAAGCAGTGTAATATAAATACATAAAATATACTTTGGAATCACAGAATTTAAAATTTAAAAATATATAGAAACAGAAAAGAGGAACAAGTATGATTGGTTAACGAATCACTCTGCATTTTTATATCGCAATTTTAAATCTAAAATTATATAGTAACATAAGGGGGTGTTATTATCACAGATAATAAAACTGGGTTGAAGTTGCCAATTAGAGGCTTATATTCATCAAAATACTTAAAATTGAATTTGGAAATGAACGAAGTGAAGAAGTTACAGAATTATTATGGAATTAGGTAATGAAGACTAAGAACTAATAATATATACAAATATATCCCAATTAATATATAAATATTCCCAACCCCGTCAGGAATTCAACGAAATCACGCTGGGCGACGAACGTGTTAAGAAATGTATAAAATCATTTTACACTTAAGATTACCTTTTTCACCGTAGTCAAATACCTCGCACAAGCGTGAATCGAAATGAATACGATGCGGTACGAAACCGTGGCTTTTGCGAAGCGCGATTCTGGGCCGACGACACACGCTCCTTACCTTTTCGAGCTCCTTCAAACTGGCCGGCGACACGTCCGAGTGTCTTCTGAGCTCGGGGCTTCTGGGTGGCGCCAATCCGGAGCCGAGGCCACCGATTTGGCTTCCGCTCTGGCAGCCGAGTCTCGCGTCGCTGTGCCTCCTTTGAAGAGCTTCAAGCACCGGAACCTCGAGCAAGGAATCGGTCGATTCCTGGGTCACGATCGGTTGGTCCCGGGACGCGAGCTTCCGCCGGCACACGCTGCACCTCCAAGACGACTGGAAATAATGGATCCTCGATTCGATTACAGGAGGATTAAACGACGATTGTTCGATCGTCGAGGGTTTCGGTTGCTCGAGATGTGCGTGGAACAGTTTTACGAATTAAAAGGGAAAAGTGGAAAGTTGTTTGTATTTGAAGCGAGATATTTTTATCGACTCGAAGATGGTTAAATATATATATATGTATGGTACGGAAAATGAGGAGGCAAGAATGGGGGAAAAAATGAAATTAAATGGAAACAAATACGGAATATTGAATGAGAAAGGGTAAAAAGAGATTCGCAATGGGAATAATGAGAACGGTATAGGAGGAATATTAAAATGGGGAAGGGAATGGGAGTAGAGTAGATGGGGGGAGATTAGAATAAATTGCATCGCGCATCCATTAGGCTATTAGCTCGCTTTTTAACATTTTTTTTTTTTCCCCGAGACGAGAGAACGAGGACCCCGAGAGAATAATCATTAAAAATGGCGTGACTATTGTTCGATGCAGTGGGGATCGATTCCAAAATTATCAATTTCGAATACTTTGTCAAAATACGTTATTATTTTTCAGGCAATTCCTTCCTCGAGTTTAAACTTCGCGAGGAATCCGACGAAAGGATATTTTTTTATTATCATTCTTCTTTGAAACAACAAAGGAGGATGCACACACGTTTGAAAAATAAAAAGATTCTTCCCTGTGAAAAGAAAATTTCCCTCGTTTCCCTAATTAAACAAATGCGCGGCAATGAACGTGGTTGACAGTTGGCGAAAGAATTAAACGTCGTAAAAGTCACGAGCGAATCCCTCTCCTATCCCTATTTTCCTCGATGAACAAATTACACCAACTATTTTTTCCATAATAAACGTTTTCCTCCGCTTTTGTCCCTCTTCCTCTCTTTCTTTCTCTCTCTCTCTCAAAAGATCCATCTCTTTGAATCGCAGGGAGAAGCATGGCACACAGATAAAGAGATTCCAGCCCTCGAATCTGCGGCTAAATATCAAATAGACAAGATGCGACCCAGTTTCGTTTTCATACACGAAAATTCCAGGAAAATTCTTTGCAATGCGTTATTCGAAAAATTAATCGAAAAAATTATACGAATGGTGGACGGTAATGAGAGAGAGAGAGAGAGGGGGGGGATGAGGCGCTCACCGGATCGTCGGAATTCGTTGTCGTCGAGTAGCAAGCACAGTCCTCGCAAACTTTGTGTTGACACTCGCAGCAGATTCTCGAGGCTTCTTCGGGGGCGAACGACTTCCGGCACACCCTGCAATCGTCCCCGGTTTTCGACTTGCTGCAAAAGTTGGAGAATCCGTGTGAATCGTATCGATAGAAACAGGAGGCGATCGGTTTTTATCCTCGTAACGTTCCAAGTTTCGAATCTCGGAATTATTTCGATAGAGATGGAAGCAATCGTTGTTTAGAAAGAGGAGAGGAATCGGTGGAAAACTTTTTGAATCGCTAAGATATCGTTGGCTGACTTTTTATCCCTAAGTAAATTTGGAATCTTGCGAATTATTTCGATGGAAATGGAAGCGATTGTCGTTTAGAAAGGAGAAATCGTTGGAAAACTTTTCAAATTGCCAAGGTACTAAGGTTGCCTATTTTTATCCTTGTTACGTTCAGGTGTCGAGTGTTAGAATTCTTGGGAATTATTTCGATAGAAATAGAAGCAATTATTCTCGTTTACGTAAACGAGAAAACTTTTTGAATTGCTATTTTTATCCTTGTAACGTTCAAGAGTCTTAGAATTGTTGGGAAAAGGAATTATTTCGATAGAGATAGAAATCGTTAAGACACTTGGTTGCCTATTTTTATCCCCGTAATATTCGAGTTTTGAATTCTTGCGAAAGGGAATTATTTGGATAAAAATAGAAACAATCAAGAACTTTTTTATTGCTGATTATTTTTATTGTTGTAATATTCAAATTTCGAATCTTAGAATTATCTCGAACCAATGATCGTTTAGAAACGAGAAATCGTTGGAAAACGTTTTTAATCGCTAAAGCACTGTTGTCTATTTTTATCCTCGTCAAATTTCGAATCTTGGAATATTTCCTGTGAATTATTTCGATATAGAAATAGAAGCAAGCGTGTTGAAAAACGGGAAATTTTTCCAATCGTCAAGATACACTTCTATTTTCATCCTGTGAATGAAAAAAAGTTTTCAAGTTAATGAAAATGCTCACGTTTTCGTCGATTCCGTCGTCGTTTCTTCTTTAGGCTGAGTCTCCTCGACCGGCGTCACTTTAGCGGGACCGAATTTCGTCACTGCAAAAGAAACAAAAGCAAATTTGTAACCGAATCTTTTCGTGTTAATAATTACGTGGAATTAGCACTATTTCGAAAAAGAAAAATGAAATTTTTGAATTTCCTATTCATTAAACTGATAAAGAATAGGAGACGACGCGATATATTCACGCGGATTAATATTTCCTTTGTTCGTTGCAATAAGGTTTGAAAATAAAGCGTGTAACCGCCGTGACGACAAGTTATATATCGGAACACTCGCTTTGTGAGATTACTGTTGAAAATTCAGCAGGGATCTACCGATAAAGAGACTTGCAAATTTGAAGAAAAACCCGAATTTGCAGATGTAAATAAAAGCATCCATCCAGATACATTGGTTGGATTGCAAAATGAGTATCTTGATCGATTTCAACAATGTTGCGTTATTGTTACAATTTTATGCTTCGTTATCTCATCCTTTGACTTTTTTTTCATTCGACGAATAAGTTTGAAATTGTAATCAGGAAAATTACCAAAATTTGGACACGAAGATAATTATAAAAACATCCATAAGATATACTTCTACCTAGTAAAATTTAACAACACTGAAAAATATCCAATTACACCATTTCTCCATCGTTACTTCCCAAATTACCATCCTCATTAGTAAACCCCCCCCCTCTCTCTCTCTCTCTCTCGAACGTTAATCTGCTAAATTCTTCTCCACCCTTCGTTCCTTCCAAACGTTTCAACGCGAGACGAGGAGGAAAAATCGTGCCCCTCCTTATCTCACGATTGTTTAACGAACTCTCTCTCTCTCTCTCTCTCTCGGCTAACTAAACTCTCGAGCCAATGGAAGCTTAAACTCGTTATTACCGTGATCTTATCTAAGAGAAGAGACACTGGAAAAAAAAAGAACGGTTGCTCGAATCGAAACCTCGTGCAAATCTTTAAAACCGACGATAAGAATTAAGGCTCGTTCAACTACCGCCTCGGGATCCTCGACGAGTGTTGAAAAGTTGGTTGAAAAGAGCGAAAGGAAAAACTCGGTCGGTGAGACGAAGTTGCGAAAAATGTTGGAGAGAAAAGAAAGAAAAAATGTTTTCTTCTTCTTCTTCTTCGATCCGTATTCCAATTAACCTAATTGACGAGGAGGATTGGACGAAATGGTGACGAAATGGAACAAGTAAGAGTCGGAGTATGTTTCCTCGGAGATCGAGCTGTCGTACGAGCGTTGTTGGGATAGCGTGTCTGACGCGTTTTACCGACCAATTACATTTACGTTCGGATGTGAATTACTACGCGTCGCTTTTCTCGCCGGAGTTTTAATATCGTGAGTGGTGACGTCTGTCGACGGATCAGTGGTTGGAATAGCGCGCGGTTTAACGAACGTTGCTGAGCAGTAGTCGTTGCCATCGTTTCTCGATGATTTTCCTTCAATTTTCGAATCGATATCGAAGAATCGGAAATAATTATGCAATATATAGGAATAAAAGAGAAGCAGAATACACGTCTCTTTGTGCAGAATCGAATCGTTTTAAATGTATATTGGAATGCGCTTCTTCGAACGAAGATATTTCTTAAAGAATAGTTCGACTATTAACAACAAGATCGGTCGAATTATCCGTGGAAGACATCTGGAGGAGGAACAAGAAGTTCCTCTCTGAATAACTCCCCGAGGAGTTTCTGGTGCAACCGTGACTCGTCTTGCCGAACAACGTACGTATCCTCGCATATCCTACCATATTCTCTCTATCTCGGTTCGCAATCGGTTTAACCAAACTCGGCAAACATTGGTGAGGGAACGTTTCGGTCACGTTCGCTCTGTAAAACGTGTGGTCCTTTCTCGAGATCACGATTCGGTCCACGTTCTCGACGAAACTTTACTTACAAAAGTACCCCTTCCCTTCCTGCGAATCGAGACAAAACGCCTATTCCTCCGGAGTTACGATCGAATTGTCACAATTGTTGTTGTTCGAAATCGATCTTTCGAAAATTTATTCCAAGTTTGCCAAGGTGGAAGGAGACGGTCGTTGAGGAGACGAGCGCAAACAAGCCGGATTACGGGGAAGGAGAGCATTACGGAGTGGAGATCCTTGCGGATGGATAGGGATTCGAGATCGTTCGAGGAGAAAATTCCCCCAGCCGTAGGGATCTCCTCTCCCATACCGATGTTGTTTCGAACGAGCCATCAACGAGCGAGAATGAACCGTCTAATTAACCTAAAACTTATCCTTCTATCCCCCTTTTTTTTCTCTTCTTCTTTTTTCTTACTTCTTTTCCAGACGAAGCGAAATTTATCGCCAGTCTTAACCCCACGACTCCATTTCACGTGCCATCGCCTCTACCCTGTTTTCACGCCCCCATCGTTTCTAACGCCCCACTTTCCCCCATCTAATTACCACGTTGAAATATCGCGACAATAGTTTCGATTTGCATCGTTGATTATCGAACGAAGGAAAAATCGAAGTTTCGAAATAAGGGTTTGGTTTTTGAGATTCAACGAAAATTTAATAGTTGAAGTTTAATAGGAAGAATAGGAAAGTTACTTAATCGTATGAGAAGCGGATTGTAATAAGCTAAGTAACTTTATTGATTAATTATTTTTTTTAATTCTGGGTCAACGCCCCCCCCTCTGTTACGATTCGTGAAAGAATTATATGCGTATCAGTTTGATAAATTACATTATAGAATGTTAAAAATGAATTTAAAAACAATTTTTATATATAATAACAATAAGTCGTGGATTATGGATATACGATTCGTAAATATATTCGTGGAAAGACGATTCGGATAATTCGGGCATTGTGTAAAATTTCGTTCGCAGAATTGAGTCCCGTTGTGCATCGACCACTGAAACCGACGTAATCAACTGTGCTGATTACAATCTATTTCGTATTCCATCCGATGCACGATTTTTAATTAAAAAGTTGTTGATGAGGTAAGGAAGTTGAGTTGGTCGGAAAGGGACGATAAAAAAAAGATACCGTTGCTCTACAAGATTGAAACGAACGATTCAACTCTTCGGCCCACGTTTTAATTATGTGAAAAAAGAGAGGAGAAAAAGGGAGAAAAAAGAAAAAAGAAGGATGATGATGATCTAAAGACGATTCTTACCGTTCCAGGAATTGTATAATTCTCGAGTGTTTCGAGGGTGGCTTTTAATAGTTCTCTCGTCTATTTTTGGTAGATCTGACAACGATCCTGTATTCAACAGAGTGTTCTCTCGCTAGGGGATAAATAAAACTCGTTGAAGGGAGAAATTACGAAATAAAATATATATATATATATGAAAAATCGCGTCATGGAATCGAGATCAAAATGAAAATTACGAAATATTTTCCGAGACACGAGTGTTAAAATTTCTAAATAAAGCTAATGGTCGGTGGTTAGCGTGAAACAATCAAGCGATTAAACGTACGTATAATTGTCCGTGGTATTTAAACGTTTCGTAATTGTATCGTGATTAATTATAATTAATATCTCAATGGATCCCCCTTTTTGTTACGTTGTTATTTGTGATACCAACAATGTGTGATAATTGTGACCGGTTATCGCGACGAAATTTATTCTTCATACGTTGTTATTCATTCGTACGTTTATTCATACACCGGTTTCATTTTTAAACCGCAACCGTGGAAAAATTAATAACGGAATAAATAGTGGGAGAGAAAGAAGAAACAATTCTGACGAGAGAAGAACATCTACTTTTTCATCTCTCATCGAGCAAAATATCCTTTTATTTAAGATCTCGTCCGGATGTAATTAAATTTTTTTTTATAACACTTTTTTTTTTTTTAGATCACCTTAAAACGCATTATGCATGCATACGAAACTATAAGATGAGAAAATTCACTTCATCCCCCTTTTTATCGAGTTAATGAATATTTTTCTCGAAGTTGTATAAGCCAATTAATTCGAGGAATTGCGAGGAGAAATTTATCGCGAAAAACGAAATTTTTTATCCCTTTTTAATCAGCTTTTTTTTCTTTCTTTCTTTTTACCTCGCCCTAGGAAATCTAATTATTCGAGAATCGCGTAAAAGTCTCGCGATTATTTCCTTTATACTCCTTCGTATTTCCAAGCTATTTCCATATTCTATCCGGTAACTGGTAACCGCAACTTTTAATAACGCCACGGATTATATTTCGATTCATTCATCGGGATCCATTCCATAAAATTACTTCGAGGCTTATGAAACAATATGAGATCCGTAACGAGAATCTGAAATTAAAATTCCTCGAAAAAAAATTGATAAAGAAAAATTACCGTCCGTAATCGACGGATTGACCGCGCCGATTTCGATTCTTCTGTGAAAAGTCGATACGAAATTTTCCCATTCTCTTCCCTATTTTCACAATTTGGCTAAAATTTAAAACGAATCGCGACGAATGTCTTCGTAAAACGAATTGATTCTCAACCTTTTTTTAAAAAATTCGGCCAACAATAAGATAAATTAAGAGAATTTTATTTTGTTTATCGATCGATGTATAATACATTTATAATATATTTTGTTTAAAAATTAGCACATGCATGGATATTCGCCAATAGCGAACAATTTTTTGTTGAAAGGGGCTAATTTTATACACACAAGAGATTCGGAAAAATAAACTCCATATCCTGTAAAATGTTACTACCTCTTCTGCTCAAATGATCAAATATTTGGACTGAGTGTCAATTAGTAAAAGAAATAAACAATTTTCATTGCCTGGCAATCGTATAGCGAAATTCATTGGAATACACATAAGTATGAAGAAAAATTATGGTCCATAATCCATTCTTTCCATTCTCTCGTTTTCACAATTTGGCTAAAATTTAAAAACGAATCAGGAGGCGTCTTGATAAAACGATCATCGTAACAATGTAAAATTCATTAGAAAGAATACACGCATCGTAAATATTGATTAATTAATCGAGATTTCGTATCGTTCGTGAGGATATATAACAAGATTCGCGGTCGAGAAAATATTAAAAAGTCACAATTGCAACACTTTAATCCAAATTTCTCGATACCGACTTGTTTCCCAGTGCGATGAAAAAAGAGATAAATATCTTCGAGGGAAACTTCGAGTTTGATGAAAAAGAAGGAAAGAGCCTATCACTCGAACTTTCTTTTTTCAATCTCTCCTCGATAAACTCGATAATCAGTAAACAGAAAGCTTCTTTAGAAACGATAATCATAGCCGTTCTATTCGGCTAAAATTCGACGAAGGACGAAGAAGAGCACGTGCATTCGAAAGAAAACCTCTCGAAATCCTCCTTCGCTCCGTTTACCAAGATATTTCGATTTATCCGATCTTGGAGTAGCTGGCGGCCCGATACCGTGTTCCATTAATTATCTCGATGATTAACAATGCGATTGCGTTTCGAGATCAATTACAGCAATGACCTACTCGATATCAAACAGCCGATAAGCAGGTTGAATCCAATCGTGGTAGATTACAATAACCTGGATTGCCTGTGAGCAGCGTAATTCCCTCTACACGCGTGTACAATGCGCGTGTGTTTGTGGGGAAAAAAGAGAGAGAGAAAACGGAGTGTAATGTTTTCGAGTTTGATCAGCGCAGATTTTCGTCGAGGTTAATAAGGAAATCGCTTTTTAAATGCGCGCTTGTTTAAATGATGCATTGTCGAAGCGTAGAGAAAAAAAGAAATTCACAAAAGGGGAACGAAGAGGAATTTTGCGCAAATTAAACGCAACGACTCGTGGAAGTAATTGAAAAGTAATAGTCGTCACTTGTTTCATCCGATTCACCAATTCTTTATTAAGTCTTGATTCATCAGATATTACGTGTGCTATGTAGAATGGGCGAGGAAAAGGTGGATTTTCTTTTATGAGAAATGACTCGTTGGTTCGAAAAAATAACACCGTCGAATGAAATCGTTTTATTTAAATTAATAAATTCGTTGATCGAATTAATAATTTTTCTCGTCTCCTTCGCATGCAACGTTCTTTCCTCCCTCGCTGTTTCAATTATCCGTTTTTAATCGATTGCCCGCTTTAATTATCCGCCTCGAAGCGAACGTATCTCTCGTATTATCGTAATAATACCGCTCTTTATCGAACGAAAGTAAGGAAAGGATTCTTGTAGATACGAATTTCAAACGTTCATCTGTTCGTTGCTGAGCTCCGTTACGTTCGTCGTATATAAAATTTCCCGACGATTCTATATTATATTTCGCGAGCGTCTATCAAATCTCGAAACCCGCCGCGTCATCGCCCATCGTGACGTGGATGCGATTTTATTTCGCAATTTGTAGATTCAAGCTGGCGATACAGCAATCAGTCGACGTGTCGATAGACCGGTATTTTTTTCGAATATCGAGTTTCTCCACCGTTCTGAATTATTCGTGAAGAAGAGGCGGCAAATTGCGATACGAAAAAAGCTGTTTGAACCTTCTATTATAATATTTATAGACGAATATATATATGTGTGTGTGTGTGTGGGACGAGTTTACTCGTTTTTCGGGGAGATTGCATCTTTTGGAAATTTTTAAGTTGGTTGAAAAACGCGAGAATCGATTACGTGAGAATTATTTGAAATACGAGATTTATTCGTCGAGATTGAAGGAAGAATAAATGATCGTAAAATTTACTCGGATGAATCGTTGTATGCGAAAATCGAATCTAATCGAATATGGGTGAAAATTTTCGAAGCGATAATTAAACTTCAATATCTACAACACGTTACGATGCGCGGTTATATTATATTTAAACAAGAGTTTAATTTTTCCTCCCTTTTAATTTTTATCCTCGTTGAAAAACGAAATTGGAAAAAATATTATATCAATTTTAATCGCTCGTTACGCAATTTTTGGCTCGAGAGGATTTTTTCAACAATATTCTCTCTCTCGTACTTTAACGAAATTCTTGGAAATTATAATTTCTGAAATTCTATCCGCGTTTGGATTCGTTCCGATCGGACATTATTCGAATAATCACCCGTAAAATTAACATTTACGATTCTAACTGCGTTAATATTAATCTATTAATTATCGAAGTTATTATACAGGTTGTTCAATAAATTTTTAGTAACGACGATACAAAAAGAATAAAAAATTATATTTAAAATACGCGGGATGTAATAAATTCTCGATTATTGGAATAATCGTTGCATCCATAAAATTAACATCTACGATTCTAACGTTGTTACTTTTCGTTAATATTAATCTAGTGATAATTATCGAGGGGACAAGTTGTACAGTCGTATTCGATCGCGAAAAAAAAAAAAAAAAAAATTTTTTCAATAAAATAGATACATCGTGTACAAAGAGTAAAAAGATTATATTTAAAATACGCGTCCATATCGCGAATTACAACGCGTACGATACCGTAATAGAGTGTAATAAATTCTCAATATTTCAATATTTAACGGGAGTTTATAATGAAAAACGAAATAAATTGAATTAAACCGAATCAAACGAAATCGACTTTCCCGAATTGTGTTATACTTTATTATTACTCCGTATATTACAATTATTTCCGTTGTCCGTAATTGTTCCGGGCGTGTTAAGTAAAAGTGTTGTGGCGCGCGTATACACGCACACCAGTGCATGATTTATACGAACGGCGAAATTAACAACAACTTTTCAACTATGATGAATATTTACGCAAGTTTCGTAGAAATACCCATTAGTAGCCGGTTGTACATCCACCTTAATTCCGGGCCGAGCATTACCGACCGACGTTTAAACGCGCGAGACGATGCGCAACTATGCCACGAACGTTTCCAACCAACACGGTTTCAACGCGTATCAAGTTTCATCGTTCGAGGAATACGAAACGCGATGTTAAGAGAATTATTATATCTCTACGACGACCGCAGAAACGAATATTAAGATAACTCGCGCAGATATAAATTCGCGAAAAGATATATCGATGCTGGTCGTTTGTGTGGTGGTCGTATTTTAAGGAAAAAAGAAGGGAAAGTATATCGGTGTGTATGTGTATATATATATATATATATATATATATATATATATATATAAGAGAAATTCTTTGCAAATATCAATTTGAACGCGAGATTCGAGAGAACTAATTTTTAACGAAGCATAATATTCTTCTTCTCGCGATTTCTTTGTAAAAGTAGTCCTTGCAAAAAGATTTAACTCCTCCCTCTCATTAAGCGAGTTACGAAACAACCAGGTTCGGAACAGAGCCCCGAACAAAGAATCGTCTCGCGTAAAAATAATCCGGCGTAACGAGTTCAGCCACCTTTCTTTCCTTCTCTCTTCGTTATATGTATATATATATATATATATTTTTTTTTTATCCAATTTCGGAGAAATTAAAGCGACGTTGCTTGCTGGAATTTCGGTTCAAAAAAAAGAAAAAAGACGGATTCTCGAGCGAAAGGAAAAAAGTAAGGAAAAAAAGAACAGGTTAAAACGAAGAATATTCTGGAAGAAAAGCGGAAGTTGGCCGAGTTTAATCGACAGATTTCGAACGGAAGGCGGGAGGAAAAATGGAGGCGGGGATGGAAGAATACGTGATGTCGCGAGAAAGAAAACTGTTTCCTCGGCCGGAGAACGGAGTTGGAGTTTATTTCATTTGGTAAATTCGATGAGAAAGGCTGTATAACTAAGAGAGAGCAGAGCGTCTTCGAGGAAAGTAGGTTAGCCGGCTGCGTCGAACTAGACGGGCAGACAACCGTCTTCGAAATTGCGAATATCGGGTGGAATTTTTTTCAACAGGATTCCCTTCTCCTACAAATTGAGTCGAGATCTCTCTCTATCTCTTTCTCTCGAGGGGATACGCGATATCCAGTCGATAATTTTTTCTCGAATTACTTTTAACAGGCTCGAGCCTGGTACGCGTTGCTTGTTGCCTAGCCTTATCTCGAGCAAGAATCGAGTAAGCTTTTTTTCAAAAACTGAACACCTGGCTAATTTCCTTCCCGAGCTGAATCGTCGAGTTGTTTTAGAATTTGAGATTGAACTTCTATATCCACGGTAGAGACTCCCGTATCTAAAGTGGAATTTTCGGGTAATAGAACGATTACTTTTTTTCGCGTTAAGCTTCGTTTACTCGAGTAGAAATAAACATAAAATTAATAGTTTCTTTCGACGTCCGAGGGTCCCTTATCTTTATAGCCGCCAAGTCGCATAAACTTTTTACCGCAAGCAGCTGCGTATTCTCGCCAATTTCGTTTCATTTCTACCACTTTCTTTAATCATCTTGTATTTCTCTTCAATAGTTAAAACTACACGTTCACTTGCCATCGTACAATTACCGACCAAACGCAGGAAAGTATTTCTTACATCTAAACGCGTTGTATTTACGTTGTAATCTAAATACGTTGCACGCAACGTCGCTACGAAAAACGGATAATAAAAGATCCGTATATTAAATTCATTTCACCGCTATGAAAACCCGTTTCAACGTGGGCAACGAGCAACGCCGCTCATTCAGGATCGCCGTATCAAAAAATGAAAAAATCCTTTTACTCGAACGCGCCCGTTCCACGCGCGTATCAGCATTTCCGTTCCGAGGAATTCAGCGGCGAGAGAGAATTGTGGCGCGTCGCGTAGTTTTGGAACAAAAGAAAGAGAAAGGGCGTGGAACCGTGGCGTAAACGGGGTATAAAACGGAAAGTGTGCGCGTTCAAACGCGTTGTTGTTCCCACGACGTTGAATGAAAATTATACTCGTCGTGTAATCTCCCGCGAATTATTCCGGTTTTCCTACCGGAAAAAGGGGGAGGGAAGGAAAGAGGGAAGGGAGAGAAAGAAGGGAGGAAATTCGTCACTTTCTCGCTCCTCGACGCCACGCTCGTCGGGTTAACTAAGCGAAAAACCAGCGCGCTATTTTTACGCGGGTGACAATCGAGGTAACGAAGCGACGACGAGAAAGGAAAAGGCGATGATTTCCACGATCGTGGAACGAACGAGACTGTTTTTTAAACTATTCCAACGGAATTTTAATTCATCGAGCTTGAACGTTGACTGTTTTAATTAAATTACTGCTGGAGAAAGATCCCATCTTTCGGTCCAATTTTTGTGAGGATGTTCATCTTTGAGCGTGCATCATTATATTGTAATTTTAACCCTTCCGTTACTACGGGCGACTATAATCGCTCTGATACGATATGACGAGCAATCGGAATTATTGCACGTCGAGTATCTTTCTCTGTAGCATCGTGATATTTTATCATCAATTTTTTTTTCAGTAAACACCGTCAAAGCAAAAATTCGAATTGTGAAATGCACTGCCACCGACAATCTCTCTCTGAGCACCGTCGTTGCACATTTTTGGTGCAACGACGGCAAACAAGTCGCCCGTAGCGAAAAGGTTAAATTCTCTGGTGCAGTCGGATAATTTTCCACAGACTGGATATTAATTGCGCGGGGAGAAGCGACTAATTTCGAGCTCGTTCGTTTCCATTCGTCGTTTCTCTGAGCATTTCGTTAAATATAAAGGAAACTCGACGCGTAGATATATCATCGGTGGTTTTCAACGAAGGTAGAAAAAAAGGGGGGAAATGATTTTTTTCCGAATCGATCGATCATTAAGCGTCGATGAGGAAACTCACCGTCCCGTATCACGCCGCTTCCCAATTGCCTCCATTTGCTGAACGTGGTGCCGCCTTCGTCCGGCGTAACCGATCCGGTTGTCCCCGAATCTGGCTGCGTCGTCACCATCTACGACAGAATGAGAAATTATTTATTTCCATCGACACGTTCCATAATCCCCTGCGCTTCGAGCAATACCGTTTTTGAAAAACTTTCCTCGCCGTGGATTCGACTCGACCTTTCAATTTTCGATTCATGCGTACCCTTGGATTTATACGAGCAGCGAGAAATTATTCGCTTTTCTCTCCATTCGTATCTCTCGTACTCTTTTAAATTGATTTCGAAAGACAACGACTCGCACGGGGGAAACTTGTTATTATTCTTGTTCGATCCTCTAAAAAGAAAAGGTTTTTACAAGAAGGCTGAGACTGATGAAGAATAGCGAAAGCTCGTTGAAAACGAAAAGCGTATCGTAACGCTATCTATAAATGTATCCATTCTTTTCCCAAACTCGATGCGAAATAACTCTCGATCCGATTGAAGCTGTGCAAACAAAGGATCGAACAATAATACGAAACTCGTAACGAGAAATCCGAATTTCTTTCCGATCGGCTCTTTCCCCGCTTTTGGAATTATTCCAACAGCGTTTTCGAAACGAGGCTTGGACGACGACGAGCTTTTGGGGAGGGATTATTAAAACAGGGGCGGTAAACGTAATTGAGGCCTGCTCCTCCCCCGTAATGGCGGCAGGCTGGTCGATTTCGCTGGCTCTGTCTCTTCACGGTGCCACGATCTTCATTACAAATGTGTCTGGCTTCTGGTGGAATTTACGAGGGCGATGAGTGGGTATACGTGATACGACTTTTCAATTGCCGACCCACACAGCTTACGGACACAGCCTGTGCTGTAATTTTCCACCGCAGCTTATTCGTATTTATTAGAAACGTCTATTGTTCCCCTGCGAAACCGTGTATATACGAGTTGGATTGTTATATTAGGAGGGATTTGTTTCGGTTGAAGTTTTATGTTTTAACGAGAGAGGATCGTTTCGCGAAAAGAGGAAGGTTGAAAAGAGTCTTCTCAAAGTTGTTTAATCTTTGAAAAAGAACCGATTTTTGTTCGCCTCTCTCGAAACGTGTAAATGTTAATCAACTGTTCTTGTGGATAATTTGCAACGTTAGGAGGAAAATATTTTAAAGCTTTTTCTCTCCAACGAAACGATGTAAGTAGTATCAAAATTGATGAATCGTCCGTTAAATCGGCATAATTACAGTAATTTGCAGTAAAACCTGGCCTATTGAATGGATAAATTCAGCAGAAGAATTCTAAAATCATCCCTGTACAAACAATATTTTTCTGTTATACGTATATATTCAAGTTGGAAATGTGAGAGAAGTTTTCTGAGGTATAAAAAAACTGTTCTCGAATTTCTGTTCGAAAAGTCTGAAATCACCAGACGATCCCTCGTTTCTTATTAAAGAATCTCTTCTCCTTTTCTCGGTTCGAGAATATAACGGTACAAATAAAACGGTTGCTGTTGGACCACTTCCTTTCCAGCAGATATCCACACACACACATACATATATATATATATATATATCCGTGGCAATGAAATCGTAATCAGTGAAACACTCGGACGACTTATATTCTCTATATGTAACTTTTCCTTCTGCTTCTGTTATCGAATAGAAGACTCGTTATATGCACGAAGAAGCATGGTCGAGCCATTTGGCGAAAAATTGGGAAGAGAAATCGACCTGTTTTTTTTTTCGAGAGCGAGAGACTTTATTTTTCAAGAGACTCGTTTGTGTCGATATTGGAAGCATCACGAGCGAACAAGCTCGTATCTTAATAATCGTCGCTTGTTCCATCCGCTTCTCTCTGGCCCGCTTCGACCAGCTCGATCTTCGATTCCGTGCGCTAAGGAGCGCGGCATGTATATGTATGTCGTGTCTCGTACGAGCCACCCATAAATTCAATCGAATCGTGCGGAAAATTGGAAAACGGTTAAACTTGGAAAGGAGGAACGCGTGCGTTTAGTTTATCGAATTTAATAAAATAGAACGTTCCTTTATTCGTGAATTATACGATTTTTACAATTGAATTTTGTAACGGTTCTGGATAAATTATTTATCGATATGTTACATCAGGAGTTCGTGGTAGCTCTGAAGATACTAGAGAAAAGTCGGTGTAGAAAAAGAATGAAATCGAGACTTGTTCGTTAAATTGCGAACGATTTAAATTCGCGTTATATCGTGGATAAATTATTTATTGCGTATTCGAGGAATTTCGAAGGATCGATTCTAGGGGAACGAAAGTTATAGCATGGAAGAAGAAAAGGATGGCTCGTTTATTAAGATATTATTAACCGAGTTAAAATTCGCGTCGATGATGAATCGAGGTAGGAACGGAGCGTGACAATGATGTAACGATGTAAAAAACGATCGCTCTCTCTCTCTTTCCTTCGCAAACTTCGATAACTCGACCTTTCCAGCAAAAAAAAAAAAAGAAAAATATCAACAGTTAATAGTCGAGCAAAGTAAAACATCATCGATCTCTTTTGTTTCTATCATTATTAAAACCTTCACGATCCTGAATAACAATATACACACATATTTCCACCCTTGAAATCGATCGACGCATTCCGAAATATCACACAAAACGGATCCGGATCGATAAGCATGTACCCAACGACAGGAATCCGTGGCGTATTTAATATAATTGCGAAAAGAGGCGGTCGTGATGGAAACTCCGTGACATCCACCATCATCTTGGCGAGTGCAATTATCTCGTGGACGAGATACAGGGGGGGGGGGGAGGGCCTGAATACGCGCATACAAGTTCACGGAGGCGGAACACCGGCCGCCCTCCTCTGTCCTTCGCCCTTCGATCCGTGAGCGGAATAGGGGGGCGACCTCGGCTTTTGGGAGGATTCCAAAGAGGAACGCCATCGTAATCCCAGCCGAGCGATCCGGAATCCCGGAATGCAAATTCGACAGGAATATTAAACGGCCGATACTCTGCATCTAATGCATGGCCGTGTATGGTCTGTTGTGGCCCCACGCGTGCTTTTGTTCGTTGGGAGAACGAAAATGCGATTGAACCGTGACGATCTGAAAAGCGTACGCGTAGGAAAGCGTGGAATAACACGTTGTGTAAACGATTCTCGAGCATTTCTATGGAAAATGCCTGTACGAAAATTTGCATATTGGTCTTTTCTTTTTTTTTTTTTTTTTGCTTTTAACTCGAGGATGTCGCGAAGAGCGTGGTGTAAAAATATTATGGAAGAGCACGGTCGATGGAGAAACGGATGGAAGGAAGGAGCTGTGTACGCACGAGCGCGGCGATTCCAATCGAAAATTTGCATACGAGTTTGCACCCCTCTCTTTCTTTTATCCTTTTTTACTAACGCGTTCTCGATGATGGCCAACATGGCTCCGATGTCGCGAACAATGTGCTTTGAAAATATTGTCGAACCACTGTCGATCGAGAAAGTGTGTAGGAAGCGCGTTTCTCTTCGCCGTGTAAACCGTTCCGCGACGATTCCAATGGAAAATGTCCCAATACGAAAATTTGCGCACCGCTCTGCACGTCGCTTCTCTTTTTTCTCTTTTTTTCTCTCTTTTAAGAGCGCGTTCTCTGATGAACTCGTAAAGAATATATTAAATTACGTAACACGTGGTACTCCTCTATCACCTTTGAACAGTGATTCGAGAATACAGACATGTGGATGAATTTCTTTCAGTGTGAATAATAAAAATACCATCAAAAATGGGTGCGACCTCTGTCGAATAACAGCGTTTGTGCGCCGTGTAAAATTCCTGCACTACTTTCTTCCTTCTAACGCGTTCTCTGATGTGAAGGATATATTAAATTACATAATAACACTCCTCTATCAGCCTTGAACAGTGATTCGAGAATACAGACATGTGGATGAATTTCTTTCAGTGTGAATAATAAAAATACCATCAAAAATGGGTGCGACCTCTGTCGAATAACACGCGTTTGTGCGCTTATTTGCGTATTGTGTAAAATTCCTGCTTTCTTCCTTCTAACGCGTTCTCTGATGTCGCGAAGAATATATTAAATTACGTAACACATGGTACTTCTCTATCATCCTTGAACAGTGGTTCGAGAATGCAGCAGACATATGGATGGATTTTTTTGAATATAATTCGTGGATCCTTATGGGTGCACCGAGAAATGTAGGAGCTCTGTTGGAAGCGCGTGTGTCGAATAACACGGATTGCCGCGCTTCTCCGCGCTGTGTACGCCGAGTGAAACGATTCCATGAATGGTGGTAATCCTGGACAATACCTTCGACAATGGTAGCATCGATATTTCTTTGTTATCGAGTATGTCATTCATCGATGCACCGTCGATGGAGAAAGGATTTGCATAAAAGGAATCGTTAACGGGTTAAAGCGAAGATGAAAGTAAGATTTTCGGTTTCGAGCGTTCTTTTGAAGAACGAAAGATCCTCTCGAAAGGTATCTGTTCGTCGATAAATAAACCAAAAATTGTGAATTAAAGCGTAATTAAAGCGTAAACTCGAACGACGTATATATACGAATAACAGATGTTAATTTGGGACGAACAGTTCGAAAGTTTCGTTATCCGCGCTTTCAATAAGAATGAAAAACGTAAGATAAATGCTTCGCCTTTTCTCTCTCTCTCTCTCTCTGTCTTTCTCGTAGGAAAACTTTTTCTATCCACTTTCCATAAATCTTTCTATAATTATATCTCTCGTATAATAAATGAGAAGGATAGATCGAAACGCTTCCTCCTTCACCTTCTTCGTCTCCTTATTGTCAGAAAATGGAGGAAATGCGATGTAATCGAAATCGTGTGAAATCGTTGGAATCCATTCGTGTCGGGCTGGTGACAAATTCATCGAAGCCCTCATGAATCTTTGGTGAAGCGGGCCATTGTTTTGTTGAAATTCAACTCGAAAATCTGCGTTTCAGATCAAACAAGCCCGGATATCAGTCTCGAACGCAGCAAAGCCCCGCGCTTTTGTTGAGATTGCATCCACTCGTTTGACCAAAATCCTTTACCGAGTTCATTCGTTCTGAAAACGGAACGAAATTTAACGAGTGAGAACTATCGCCACTAAACCTCTCTAAACAACTAAATAATTCGCGCTTTTCCATGTATCCTCGAGCTCGATACGTACGCTACGAAATTCCCAACCACGGAATATATTTGTACGCGTTATTCGTAATTTAAAATTTACATCTTTTGGCGAAATGATCCACGTTTCAAAATGTTTCGAAATATTCACGCTTATAAATGTTCTTTTCTTTTTTTTTTTTTTTTAAAGAGAATATTGTTTTAAGAGATACTTCTTTTTTTCTTTTTTTTTTTTTTTTTTAGATATACATCAAATTTTTTAGTTAGAGACAGTTAAATATATAAATAGCTCGTATATAAAATTTATATTTCGTACGTCGATATTTCAGGGGTTACTCGTGCATGCATGTCAAACGATCGATCCAACTCCCATGTTATTAAATATACGATATTTATTCCATTCCTGATATTTTATTCATCCCGCGGACGCAAAATGTTTCGATTTATTCATCTAATCCGCTTTTCGACTTCGTTCAAAACCTATTACACGTGATACAATAACGTAACGTTATGAAATCGAACGTTTCATTATTTTTCTCACGAATCGTGTATTCAAAGTTCCTGTTCGCGTTACACGCTTTACACATTACAAACTTTCGTATCGGATACTCTTTTTAAATATATTTCAAACGGTACTCGCAAAATACGTTCGAAACGATTTCCTCTAAATTTCCCTAAATGGATCATCGCCACGATTCTTTCCTTGATCGAAGATACATTTTATACCATTGATACCGATCCAAGACAGCGTCTCGATTCGGCGGTGTTAAGGAAGAGTCGGTGGCCGGATGTTTCCAACCCCCTCGAAGAAATTTAATCCCCTCGACTCGATCGCAAGCATCTCGACACCATCTCGAAACAATGCCGTTTAATCCTCGGTGCTCGACAAACCGGGGGATACGATTCATCGTCTTGAGCCTAGATTCCACGACGATACAAAGAAACCAAGGCCGTGCCACCGCTTATTATATTTACCTCCCGGTCGAGGGGGTAAATCTCGTCGAAATCGGGTTCTAAAAAGGGGCGAGAAACGGATGAAACTTGGCTCACCCATGCGTAAAATGTATTATTCTTTGTTTGTGTTTCACGATACACTCTTCTTCTCGAAGAGTAGACGAGCTCTCTGTATAAATCGCGTCGATAAATATATTTTATTCCCTCGAGAGAAGGGGAGAAATAGAGAGATGTAGAAGGGGGGAATAAAACTCGCTTCTTCTTTTTTTTCCCTTACTTTATGAACGAGCGTAAATAGTTTGTTTCGTCGAATTATGAAACGTCTCTGTTCGTTTTAATTTTAATCTGAGAGTTAAAGTTAGAATCAAAAAATAGATTAATTGATATTAAAAACAAGTGTTCGTCAAGTTTTTGCAATAAGCAATGTTTGCAAATTCGAATATAAAGTTGCTTCTATATCTTTTAGAAAAAAAAGAAAGTTTGGTTTATTACATTTATGCAGTTTGTTACGACGATCTTGACGATATTGATATTTTGTAAATATTCGAATATAAATATTACTTTTATATCCTTCAGAAGAAGAAAAAAAATTTGGTTCACAGTTTATTACGATGATCTTGACGATATTGATATTTTGTAAATATTCGAATATTGCTTCTATATCTTTTAGAAAAAAAAAAAAAAGTTTATTATAAAGTTTACACGGTGCTCGTTGTATGGCTGCGTTCACAACGTGCCCTTAAACCTAGCGTTATCTCGATTCATATTTTGTGCTTGATTTTATATATATATATACAAATTTGGATTGACTCGAATTTTTTTGGAGAATGATGTATTTGAAATTATAATTATATTAAACTTTGATTCGGAATAATTTCGACTTTGGAAATGGTATCGTCGATTGGTATCGTCATAATTTTTAGAAAATTTTTAGGTTTACACGTAATTTTGATATTGGTATTGCATTGGAATTACCAATTTCAGTAGATTCGTCACCAAAATGATAAGGGGATTTCAAGAAAAATTTAGTTTTGAAGGTGTCTTCCTTTTGGAAATTTACAACAAGTGTTGAAAATTATTATTTCTATGAATGAATTTAACATATTATGAATTGAAATCGATATAACACTTCACGCCTATAAACGTCTACATTTATTATTCTCCCAATAATATAATTTTCTGTTTATTACGACGATCTCGTCAATATTGATATTTTGTAAATATTCGAATATAAAAGAAGGAGGAGAAAAAAAGATAGTCACCTTTTTGACGAAGGATACCACGTTGGCAGGCAGCATGGTGATAAAAGTACGGTTGGCTGGCCTCGGTTGGGAGAAACGGAAGTGCTCTTAGCTCCCTGTTGCGCCTTCCTTGGCGTTCTGGTTTCCGGCTCCGGTTACCGGCATAAAGTCGTCGCCCGATGTTGTTGTCCGCTGTTGCCCCGGCCTCTGCGTTTCACGATAAATTGCCGACACACCGAAAACAAGGCCGCTCGAACAAAAACGTGGAGCCGCTCGGCTCACCCTTCTCCCAGATACGCATTCCCTTGGATTTGTTTCACGCCGGATATCATCCCGTCGATTTCCCTCGACAAATTACCTCTGAAACCCACAACGTGTCTCCTCGTTAAAATGCTAAAACATTACTATTTATTACTTTAGCTTTTTCTAAATAAACTGGATAACAAAGTTTTGAAAAACGTGAAAAATGTTTAATGTCGTTTGTTCCAAACTAAGATAAATAATATGAAATTTTTGAACGAATGAAACGCATTTTTGCAGAAAATTTAAAATTATCGGGATTATCGAATTCTACGCGATATAATCGCGTAATGGATCGGTTATATAAATCGAATCGAGTACTCGTGTTTCGAAATACGCATCGAATTCGTAGTAACGCGATATTTTGTACGTGTTAAAATAATCACGCGAAAGTAAAAGTTTCGTACATGCTCGCGCGATATAACAAAATTCACGAAACGAAATTTACGTTGATTTTCTCGATGGATGGAGAAGGAGAGATAATTGAAATATATAAAACGGATGTATATAAATTAGCAAATCTGTCGCGTGAAGCGCGGAGGGATCGAGTGTTTAAGCTGACGAGTTGACGAGAGGAAAGGAGAAGAAGAAGAAACGGAAGAAACGAATTTGAAATCGGTCCAGATCCATGTAGGATAGAATGGAAGAATTTGATGTACGAACGAGTTGAAGATATTGGAAATCGGAGCAAAGAAACGGTCGAAACTCGTAGTAGCCTCTCTTTGAAACGTCTTTCTGCGACGTTGAACGGATATTAAAGCGGCTTTGGAATAACGTTCGTCCATATTTTTGAGATATCCTAACCTTGGTTATTTCGTATTGCATAGCAGTTGAAAAGGAAAGAAAGAAAAAAAAAAAAAGAAGAAAAAATAATTATTATTCCTTCCACGCGAATTTATTGCAATGCATCTGCTACATTTTCGAATTTGATTTAATAATCGTAAAAGAACGCGTAACGTTAGAAATACAATAATGGAAGAGATATTTGCTAGGAGAAAGGAATAAAAGTTTCTCTCTCTATCTAAGTAAAAGTAAGAAAGGATCACTTCGTACGAAAGGAAAGCTTTCTTCGATATCTTCGAGTTGGATTTCCATTCACGAGGAATTGTGCGAATATCGGGTAGTTATCGCGCTGTGTCTAAATAAGGAATCGATGCGCGATTCAATTGATAGAGATGAAATCGTTTATACAACGATCAATTGCGAAAAAGTGTCGGGTTTCATGGCGAAAGAGAGAGAGAGAGAGAGAGAAAGAGAGGAGAAATAAAAACAATTTGTATGAAAAAGTGGCAACACAATGGCTTTATAATTCCGTATCGCGATCGTGTTTCCCAAATGAACAAATGTTTTTCAACTGTTGAAAAAAAAAAGAAAAAAAAGAATTAAAATACGGAGTAATAAAGGAATAGATGAAAGGGATAAAAAGTTGGGAAAAAAGAGAAATGTATAGAATATGTCGTGTATAACTTGTCAAGTATTCATGGAATCGATCTAATTTCCTAATATCAAACACTGTATCGAATCGTCCCAACTTCTAAACACTTCGAACGCATCTTGGAACGCGTTTCCAAGTTTCCAACCAACGTCCATTCTCCATCCAATCACCGATCTCGATAATTAATTTTTTGAAATCGGCAATCGCGCAATTTCTTCCCCGACTGTGGAAGCATTCCTCGGAGCAGCATCGTAGAATTGCCGAGAAGTTGGACCTCGTTCGTTGGGATCATCACGAGATAAACTAATATGTGGCCCAGGCCATTATGAGCGCCATTCTTGAAATTCCACGCCATCCCCCCCTCTCCGACCACCTTCTTTCTTCTTCGCTCGAAGAAACGCGTCGAATCCCTCCCTGCCCCACGTGGAATTAACACGCAATTTCCCTCCATTTTTAATCTCGTTCTTCTCCTGATCATCCTCGAAAAAAAACGTGCCGCTCGTTTCAACGCGAAATAATGATTAATCAAAAGTTGGGCGTCAATCCGTTCAAAAGTGGTTCTAACTAAATTCTAAAAATTTCCAATAAAGTTATTTCCAGTTAATTACTACAGTTAAAATGCTACGAGTAACGTTTTCCATTATTTCCAATTATTGTAATTACGTTGAACGGTAAATTATTTCTAAGCAACTTTATCTCCAATTATTAAATTTCTCCTCCCCCCCTCCCCCCCCCCCGTCGGATTACCAATCCCAGATATATTTGTTCCGAGAGAAGTTATTCCATGTTGTAACGATATTTCACGCGAGGGCGAGAAATAAATTTCCCTTCCTTTTAAAATTTTTAAACGCGAATTTCGAAGCAGCTCGCAACTTTTACCTCCCAAGATCGTCCGTCCAAATTTTTATCGATAACTCTGGAAACTTTTGCCGGGAGGGAAGAAGAGAGAGAAATTTTCGCGGGTGTCGCTTTCCGAATATTTCCGACGAATGATAGGGGAGGAGGGATACGTGGCTTTACAGGCCGAATAAATTCTACACGATATCCAGATGTTACGAGACCTCGATCGAGAGCAAGGAAAGCGAAATAGTGGCTTGCCTCTCCCGTCCTTTTCGCCGTAAAATCGACTCGCGGACATATATCTGATGTATATCGCGCGTATTACGTTCTCGAAATGGCGGTCGCACGAGATGGGATATTTTCGTTTCGAGTGGAATTAATAGATCGAGGGATCACAGTGCGGTGTTCGTATCGCGGTTGTAAACTTTCGCACGGTTTGATCTGAATTTTTTTGTTTTTTTTTTTTTTTTTTTTTCAGTCGGTTTTATCCGCAAAGGGATAGACGAAAATTAACGGTAGGAAAAAATGTAAACGAAAATGTGGGATGAAACGATAACGAAAGAACGATGTTCATTTTTTTTCTAATCAACTATTCGATTTTAAATTTCCAAGAATAAACATTCTCTTCTCCTTGAAAGTGATCAATAGGTGTTTTATGTTGATACTTTAGCAGCTACTCCGTTCGACTACCGTCGGCGTAATGGCGTCGTCAACTGTCAATGTGTTCTCGAAAGATAATATTTTATCCTAGTTAAAACGCCTTTAATACGACGTATTAAATTTCTTGATTATTCGAAAGTGCTTCCGGAACAATATTTTCCCTTCGAATCTTTTATCACACGCGTGTCAAGAAAATATATTTTAAACATCAATTTCCATTGAAAAACTTTTTTTTTTCTTTTTTTTTTTTTTTTGCAGAAATAAACTGGTCTGGGTCCGGCAAAATAAGTCACCCTCTCTTTCCCTTTCTCTCTCTATCGTCGATGTTAAAAATTATTGGCGTTAAAAATTTAAAAATGTCGAGCTTCTCGGGTTGCCGTGATAAATTTCTCTTTTTGTTTCTTGTTTTTACACGAAAATATTATTATTAACTCGGACGGCGAAATAAGTAAAGTTGTTCGAATGAAATTTTTTCGATTGTTTTTTTCGCGCGCGAGAGTGCGAAATAGCACGTCCAATAATATGCAAAAATATCCTTAGATCGCGTCGAGCGACGTAAAAAAAAAAAAAAAAAAAAAAATGCTTTAATAAAACTTGATCCCGTTTTTGAAATATGAGTTTTCCACGCAAAAACTTTCTTAGACGTCATCCTACTGTGGATTACTCAAATTCGAGCTAGTTATTTAAAGAGGGGGGAAAAATAAATAAATGAAAATATGCTCGAAACTTAGTTCGAAAAGTTAAAAAGAAAAAGAAGAGTCACGATTCTATCTGTTAAAATATTTTCGAATCAATGTATCGACAGTCGCTTATATATATTAACTGTTACATTATATGTTTTCTTTTGGAAGAGACCAGTCGACGATGAAATCACATAAATTTTTACGTACGTTGGGAGGAAAAAAAAAAGGAAAGAAAAAGTTACAAAGTTACAAAGGGGCAACAAAAATATAATTTAAAAATAGATGCTATTGAAAAAAAGCCCGGCTCGACCCCGAGAGATCAAAGGAACACGGAGTCAGCGTGAGAAAATACGTATAAAAATGCGAGGAGAAAAAAGGAAGAAGAGAGAGAGAGAGAGAGAGAAAGAGGAAAGAAAAAACGAAGAAAGAAAGAAAGAAAGAAAGAAAGAAAGAAAGAATGGAACGAACGAGATTCGAGAACGAAGGTAACGATTTTAAAATATTAAAAATTAAAATCAAAAAATATATATATATATATTTCACGAAACATCGTAACAAAAACTTCAAAAGTGACGATGTTTAACGATTTTTCGCGTGATGAATCTTGTAACATTTTCATAAAGAGAAAAGAGAAAAAGAAAAAAACTCCATTTCGTCGTTAATTGAATAGTGCTCCTCTTTGAATGAGGAGAGAAAGACTTCGCTTAATCGGTATTCGCGTTTCTTCGGGTCACGGAAAAAAACCTTTGCCGACCGATCTTATCGAGGTCGATAAGGGAAAAAAAAAAAAAAAAAAAAGGGAGAGAAGAGGAAAAAATTTTGTTCTCCGACAGAAGACCGTTTTGGATCAATGTCTTTGTTGTATCGCGAGGGTGAATCTACTTATCGGCAGGTTATCACGGAAGTGGAAGGTTATAACCTTCCTGGCACGGAAAATCATCAAAGATCATGTTATTAATGGCGGAGAGCTGTAAAACGAAGTTGCATGGTGGAACAACGGTGTTCAATATCGGTAACGTAATAACGTAAAATGCAATTCGAACGCCGCGTGGTTAAACGAATTTTGCCACGGGGATATTTCAATTCAATTTCTCTTCTTCGATGGAAATCCCAGGCTTTTTATTATTTTCGAAAAAGAAGAAATTAGGAAATTCAAATTCGGGATAATTTTGCAAGATGAGTATATAACAAATGAAACGGCCAAAGGTAGTTGTTGTTGAGCGCGAGGAGAGACTCTTTTTCTCCTCCCGATTATCCAGCAGTTCATCGATAATTTCGAGGAGGAGAATTTTATCGTTGAGAATTTATTCAAATTTTCTAAATATTACTTCCAATTTTTTTCGATTCCTCTGAATAATACTCGAGGATTTTTATATTAAATTTTTGTATTATATTTCCCCTCTGCGTGAGTAAAGAGCAACAAAGATAATACAATAATGGAAGTAATTCCGAACGAGGTATGATAAGAACCTATCGATGAAATTCTGTCGAGAAGGACAAGGGAAGAAGGGAGACGGAGGGAAGACGAAGATGGAGAGTATAAAAGCAACAAGACGAATTTTTTAATCCTTTTTAAACGTGAAAGAAGAAGGCTTATAACTGTTCTCAATTGATGTTTCTCAGAGACCAATCGTGATAAATTGCGATTGGAAAGATCGGCGTACCGTGAATCCAGGTCTGGCTTGTACACAGGGATTACGATGTTCGCAAAGAGGAGAAGACAAATCTTTCTCGTTTTATTTTATTTATTTTTTTTTTCTTAAAAGAGACTCTAAAAAGATCAAATTAATTGCAAAAAAGTTCTTATTGCGCTGTAAGAAACTTACAGGAATTTATCTTTTCACCGATTATTCGAAAGATAAAATTTCGGATATTTTTGAGGAAATAGAATATCCCTGGAAAATTTTCATTGAATTTTCATGTACAAATCAATAATATATATATATATACACGCATACGTGTTATTAAAGTAAAATAAAGATCTGGATTATCGGTTAAAGTTTATGCTCAACCTTTGCGTGTTTCCCTCGCAATAAGTCTCCTAAGCGGAAATAATCATTTTTTAAGTTGCGATAAGATTGTTAGCAACATGCAATAAAACTATTGAGTGGAAAAGAAAAACTCGTGAAAACCAGTTGTTGATGTCAAGGATATATAAGACTTTCAAATTCATTCTATTCCATAAATTAAAAAATTAAGGTAGACGATAATAATCGTCTATTCTGAAAGGATTTCAAGTTTTCCTTTTTATACTTATTAGAAGAAGAAAGTTTGCAATTACGTTTGCCGAGTAAGAGAAGAACGAGCAACATTTATCCGGCTGTATTTTATCGAGTGACGATTCGACAAACATTCTTCTTTTTCCTAAATCCCTTTAAAAGCGTCAACCAATCTTCTAAGTACTGTTGCGCTAAAAGGGAGAAAACCTTTTTTACAATCAAAGGTTTCAAAACGATTGTCTATAAATCTAAACCATCGAGCAAGTCTTTACAACAAACAAAAAAAATTCACATCTTATCCTCGATTGTAATTTAACATTCATCGTTATTAAATTTTCCTTTATCCAAAAAATCTCATCTCGTCGAACGATAACGCAATTCCTCCCTTCCCCGTTCCAATCCAGACAATTATCAAAAAAAGAAAAGGAAAGGGAAGGAAAACGAAGTTTCCAACCTCGATCTTCAATTATCGAGAATCAATCGTTTGGTTCTACCACTTGGAGCAATGGGACACGGAATCACCAGGATTCTTAATGCTAAACAAGTTTCGTAGAGGGGCGTGAATCGATACGAAACACTGGCGGGCGATATTCCAGCCCAATGTCGGATATCCAACAATGCCGTCGTCTTAGTCCGCTTTCCAACTACTTGGCGTCCGCCCAAGCACCGACCCTTACTACTTGTTGCGGACGTCCAACGCGCCACTACACACCAACGATATTGTCCTTGTTCGTTCCATCCTCCGCCTTCGTCCTTGTTCCGCGAAACAAATGGGACGTCCAACAGTCTCCGAGATTACTCCGCCTCGATGTTATTATTTTCCTCTCTCCCTTTTTTTTATATCGAGGGAAAGAGGGAGAGAGTGACTCGGTCGCGGTTTCGAGAAAATGTTTCGATAATCGTTACCGTATATTGTAATGTTATTTCGTCGATGATCGAAATTGTTGTAATAAAATTTAAATATTAAAATTATGGAACGGAAAAGGAGGCTCGTGTAATTTTAAAATGAATCGAACGTAGGGTATGAATGAAATATCATTATGGAATTTTCGTTCCATATATGATATTTATAAATACCTTAAAAATTGATAAAATATCGATAAATATTCAACGTCGAATGAATATTATATTTCGAAGGCGTACAAGTTCGAACGTTCTTTATATACGAAGAATCTTTCTCGCTGTATCAGAGACATAGAAGTATCGTGTTTCATACGTGTTCGTTGAGTTGAATCCTTTCTCCTTCCATGTTCTTTTTCCTTTTTCCACGCGGTAATATGAAAAATATTGGCGTAATACGCGTAATTTCTCCTCGGGCTATGAGAAACAGTATCTCAAACGAGAATGCTCGACCGAAGAATGTTTTCTCGCAACCGGTTCCGCCATTTTCGTACGTTCGTTGCCCCCAAAATTCCTTCGTTATTATCATTAAACTAATATTCGATAAAAGTTTATCACCGTTGTTCAATCGAATATTATCGTAATTCGTAAAAAATTCGTGATTGAAATATTTTTTTTCAAAAGCAGAAATTATTACGCGTGAATAATCGCATAACATGAAAATAATAGTAAACGTAAACGTATCGTGAAAGGATAATCTAAAGAATATTTTAAATATGCCAGGTTTAATATTAATAATGAAAAAAGTAGTTAAATAAATAAAAGATAACGCAACTGGCTGAGTTTAAATTACATAATTTATGCGTTCTTATGCGCGGATAATAAAATCCACTCCTATATTCGTCCTTTTGCATATTCTCGCAGCGGTTAATTTGCATATTATTATTGCGCATGTTTAATCTTTACAAAACACCGATATATAAAATCAAATTGCACGCGAGAAGGCTATACCACGCTTTCGCAGTTCGTTGATACAAAGTTTCAGATTACAAGTGTCATTGTAACATCACTGTCGCGTTGTTTCGTTTAAATTATACATCGAGGAAAGCGTTAGACGCGTCTCGTCCTCCTGAATCCTCCTAAAAATTCAATCGAACGAAGACATTGCTCGCTCACGAATGTAAAACGAACGTACAGGATGTTGCGAAAAAAGAAGAAGCATCTAAAGGATGATAAAGGAATGCGGAATTAAAAATTGGATTGAAATTAGCCTAGAAAAAAAGAGAAGAAAAATATCGAGTCACGTATAATAAAACTCGATCAGGAAGCGTATATTTTTATAAACGCGACGACACTTTGAACGAAAATAAAAAAAAGATCGCGTGGCGTTTCGAGGAAGAAGATTGAAAATTGCCGCGAATTATATATCCTCTCCTGAACGAATCTCTGCGAATCGATTCGTAAAATTCGAAACGGGGAAATAAAATAAACGTCGTCGAACCCGGGGAGTGGTAGTAGCGAGTTGGAACGGGGCGCAGGCGCGTGTGTGCACACGTACAGCAAGTTCCTGCGGAAATATTCAGTGGAAAGGATTCGTTCCACTAACCTGGCAGCCTGTTCCAGTTAAACGAAGGGAAATGGATCGACGATATATGCGGTTTAATCAATATGTCGGGATTACGAGTCGGGTAAGGACGACTCGTCGGTCGAAGACCACTTGCCGCTTCGTGGAAAAGGGTTGTCGAGCGGCAGTGTACGCGTGCACACGCTCGGCCGGCCAGCGTGCCGAAGGAAATTGCTTTTGTCGAGATTACCTTAACCGAGTCTCTCTCTCTCTCTCTCTCTTTCTCTGTGTACGCGAATTAACCCGATGACAGATCGTTTCATTTCGATTTTGTATAAAAATTTTCTTACGTAGGACGAGGAGAGAATAAGTTTCGCGATGAGCAAAGGTTCGAGTAACGTAAATTAATTGGATAAAATTCATCTTCAAACTCTTATAAACGCTTGATAAAATTTTAAATCCTTTTTTATCAAAAAGAAGGATTAAACGAAATGTATGTGGACAGAGAATTGAACGATAATCAATACGTTGGAGAAATATTCTGGAAATTTATTAAGAAGCATTTGAAATTTCAATTTTGTATAAAAATTTTCTTACGTAGGACGAGGAGAGAATAAGTTTCGCGATGGTGGATGAGCAAAGGTTCGAGTAACGTAAATTAATTGGGTAAAATTCATCTTCAAACTCTTATAAACGCTTGATAAAATTTTAAATCCTTTTTATCAAAAAGAAGGATTAAACGAAATGTATATGGGCAGAGAATTGAACGATAATCAATACGTTGGAGAAATATTCTGGAAATTTATTAAGAAGCGTTTGATATTTCAATTTTATAACGGATATCGAAATATTTGTTTTGATTCAAATCGTTTATAAATTATAAGTTTTTTGTTTTTTTATTTGAAAATTAAATTTAAAGTTATAAATAATTATTAATTCGTCGATGATTTCTTTTGTTCCACATCGTTCCAATAAGAGTGGAATGTGCGAAAAATAGAAACTTTCTACTTTTTTTTTTGCAATCATTTGATTCGCAAAACTTTGCAAAAATATATATATTAAATTGCTTTTATATACGAAACGGATTCTTTAATCTAGCCATTGATATTTATGGATTAAATTTTAATCTATCTTACGTTATAATATATATATATATATAATAATATTCCTAATTTTAATTGGCAATTTTTATTATTCCTTTCAATTTTTGAGCGATGGATATGCAGTACGTCTTGTTACTTTTTTCATTTTATAATTTTCAGTTTTATTATTTTTATTTTGTTAAATTATCACTTAATTTAGATCCATATCTGTCGGATTTATTTATAGGATAGGATCTTCGAGGACGATCTTTTCTTTAGGATACCATTTCCAATTCTCCAATTTATTGTCAAATTCGAAGCGCTTTCTTCAAGTCAATTACTTGGCACGCACATTTTGTGCGGTTACTTGAGGATTCGAATCACAAACATTTGTATATTTGTATATTATCTTTTTTATTCTATTATACAAATTAAACGCGATGTTAATTTTTTTATTTAATCGTATTTTTACATTATTATACATTTTTGATAAAATAACGAAAAAGCAGTATTGTTTTCTGAAAATTAGATCTCCATGTAAACTCGTAAAACCGAACAAAAATAATTTTGTCCTAGTTAGCTATTATTCCAACTTCCATGGCATCGTTTGAGAAGTGCCAAAGTAAAAAAATTGTATTTTTTCAATCGCAAGCTTATGAAATGTTTCTGAATTTCTGAGTTGAGCGTCTCTCCAACGAGGCCCTCAATATTCATCAGTTTCGAATTAACGAAGTTATCGCTATGATTAACAGTTAAGTGAGCACAATCTGAGTGTCTTTAATCTTCGAATATCGCTCCCATTTATCGCCTAACCTAACCTAACCTAACTCAAACGCAAAGTTTCCGCGCAAAAACGTTTACATTCGTTAGATTCCCCTTTTAGATAAAGACGTCCTTTGCACAAAATGAAAGGAAAAAAGCTTTCTTTTATCGTTAACAGTCAATGTCAATTTTCGAAGAGAAAAGGAAGAGAAATTTCTCTGAGAATTGAAAATGTTTATCGAATATTTAACATCAGATTGTTGTCTGTCTGTAAATATAATCGTAAAATAATGTCGAATATGAAAGAGGAGGGGAAACAGGAATAATCAATCTATGCTCGAATTTCGTACAGGTTGAAGTTAACAAACACGAGTCAGGCTCGTGATTCAGTTAGAATCACTGTGGTTGTTTACCGTGGTGAGTAAGATACTTTGTCGTATACCACGTATTAAATCGTAAAGCAAAGGGGGGAGGACGCGTAACGACAATAAAGCCTATAAAGCCAACAGATGCGGAGGAATTTACGATGAAGTTGGAAAACGATGCTCTAATTATCTTAATCCTCTTCGACGAAAACACGGCCACGATATTTATTATCGATATTTAATCCAATGTTAATGAGTTGTCTACGCGCCCCCTATTCCATTTCATTTTCGTTGCGAATTTTTTACGCCTGCAAATTAAAAGTTCAATTAACGAGTAACGAGAATTCTTCGAACGAGTCGTACAAACAAGTCTCAAATTTTTCATGCAAAATACGAATATAAATAAAAGGGAGACGATCGTGAAAATGAATTTTTCTTGCGACGATATATCTATTCGACGATATTAAATGGGGGAAAAAACTTCGTTAATAATTTAGATCGTGTGCGCAGTCTGGTTGCGTAGGAAGAGCTTTACAAGCTCTCGGAAATTCGAGTTTGAATTGCAGCTGATGAACAGAATATAATTCGTAACTACGTTTCGCTCTTATTACAGCAATTAAAGCGAAAGATTATTAAACCAAATGTTTTTCAACACAATCGTATTATATAGAAGATGATTTATATTATAAAATATCCCACTTTTATTTTATAAAATTAAAATTCGTATCCCTTCGCATCGTTCAAACTTCATCAAACAAATATTTGAATTATCCAACTTGATATTTCATCGATATTTTATCTTTATATATGTATATATACACACATCTTTATTTATATTTAAAAATAATTATCGATATACCTCCCCCTCCCCTCCCCCCCCCTTCTTCCTCCAATCAATCGATTTATAAATTATCGTAATCGGACCGCACGGTTGAAGAGCGGGAAAAGCTCGGCAAATCATGAAATATTCATCCGACTCGATATTCTCGGCCGAGCTGGCTTGTAAAATCTCTAACAAGCAAATCTGAACAAAGCAACGTCGATAATGAGAATAAATATGTGACAGTGACCCAGATATATATCCCGAAGCGATACGTGTGTGTGTGTGTGTGTGTAGAGAAGAAAGAGAGCGAAAAGAAGAAAAGGAAGAAAAAGAATGGGGAAAGAATGGTATTATTAATATTAAACAGCGAGAAGAAGTTGGCCGTAATTGAAATGAATAATGCATACCGCGTCTCCATTGATTCGGCATGATCATGGTAATATAACCGTCGCGAATGGTTAATCAGTGGAAACGGATGTAAAGGCGCGGATAAATTGTTCGATTTAAATCGAACGAGCGGGAAGAGGAGAGGAGATGAAAAAGAAGGAGGAAAGTTTTAAATATCGAACGAGGAGAAGTTTCGAAAATATTCCAAGTGGTAATTCACTGGATCCTGGTCGTATTTCAGAATCTCGTCAAAGCCCCCTTCTCTACCCCGCATCCTATTCCGAGAGGCTTTTGTGCGGTGTCGAGCGACCGATCGATCGACTCGATTAAAAGCTGCCAACTCGCTCGTTCGAACATTCTGCAAACCTGATATCAACTCAAAGGCAATACTTGGCGATTTAACCGACTGGCCATAGACCAGCAGTCTTCGAGGGTCGAAATCTCGACATCGATATTTTAATTAACGATTGCTCAACCATACAAACTTTTGCGGAATAATCTTTACACGGATGGAAATACTGATTTTTGGAAAATTATTCGACACCGATATTTTTACCGATCGATCACACTTACAATTTCGAGAAGGAATCTTTGCACGAGTGGAGTTGATTCTGTTGGGTTAATTTTGCTGGTATCGATATTTTTACCGCGATCGCCCTTATAACTTTGGCGGAATAGTTTTTATATATGGGTAAAAAAAGGTAAAAAATTAATTCACTGCTAACTTTCCACTGTATAATAGATGATCCCTTTTAGGATGCCTTCTTGCGGCACGAAGCAAGGGAACAATTTGTTTCACGCAAACTTTCTCCACGTGGGAAGTCGAGAACAGTTTGGAGAATTGCAAAGGGAAGATTTATCTTTGTCCGATAACTAAAATCCATCTCGCTCTTATTCCTCTGAATTTTCACTCGAAACAGGAATATAGGCTAGCAATGCAATTTAATGATACAGTTCTCGTAACAGGAACGAGAAATTCTTTCGCGTATCATAAGTCAAAATTTCACGACGTGAGAAAGATCAGATGAGAAAAAAAAGACGTCAACGTTACACGCATTGGGACAGGTTCGCTCTCCTAGGGAATTTGTCTTCTCGATGGAAACAATAAAATATGGTATTTTCTCGTCGTGGTTCGTCGAGCCTGTCCACTCACTCTGAACAAGATTTATTAATGATGCTATCTCCGTGGAATCAAGTCGAGGGAAACATAAAAATCTCATCTCTCGTATAAATACCCGTATTCTCGAATTTGAATAACTAACGAAGTGCTAATTTAGTATTTAAATGAAGCAAGTGATACTGAAGTACTGGAATTTAATTAATCCCTCGGCAGAGTTTTATTTCGCGGAAGAATTAAACGTTTCGTTTTAGAATTTAAAAGAGGAAAGTTGTTGTAAATAAAAATTCGATAAATATAGGCCTCCGTCTTTCACCAGGGGGATAAAATTTTCAAATTCGACGACAACTTCGAAATCAAGTTTGGAAATTAATTTGGAAATATTTTACACGACACTTTTCGTATCGAATCGATCGAGATAAATTCGCGAAAAACAAACTCGTTCCAAATTTCGTTGCCGTATGCAAACTAAAACAGAAAGTGTATAAAGGATTAGCATCGAGGGAATTTCGACGAGGGAATTAACGTTCCGCGTTAATCTTCCGTGTAACGTTCCGTTCGTTTTTTTCAATCCAATTCGATTCGATCTGATTCGAGACACGCCTTCCTTGCACGCCACGCTAATTAAAAATAACTCTTTTTTTTTTTTTTTTCAATTTCGTACACGAATCAAATGGATCGTGCACGGATTTTACATTTCGTTCCGAAATTCGAGCGATTGGCAATAAATAAAATATCTACGTATACACGTGTCGTAAAAAAAGGAAAACGAAGAAAGGTGTGTCTTCGCGAGAATGGAATAATCACCGTAAAATGAGATGAAATTTTATGTCAAATTATTGTCGTCCCCCGTGTCTCGTAACCTCGAAATTAAATGAAATTTCGCGATAAATTACGATCTCGTTAAGAAACGTTCCTGCACGTGTCTGCTAAATTCGAACTGGCAAATTCGTTATTTCGCACACGTTTCAAAAGTGTATTTTTATTGGGAATAAAAAAAAAAAAGAAAAAAAAACGAACATAGAACAATTTTCGTTTCGAGAATATTAAATGCGCAAATGTCAAACAATTATTTATTTTCCACAAATAATCATCGTTTCGGTTTAATTAAAATTTTCAATTATCAATGATAGAAACTGTTTTTCTATTCATACTTTCACAATTACAGAGAATGTATCGTCGTCTCTTTCAAGATATTTTTAAAGACACGTTATATCGTCTTCCAGGTTGTAACGGCAATTATATCCTCTTCTACTCTCCATAACAAAAAAGTCACATAAATTGATATTGCCGCCAAAATTATTCATTCTTCTTATCGATAATACAATCCTAAAATGCGTTACAAATTTATTACGATATTAAAGACAAAAGTGTAACTCGATAAGTTATAAAAACGCATGTTGCTACAACGCCAATAATAACAAAAGAAAAAACTTATCGTATCGTATTAATGTTGTAAACTGTTTAGATTTAAATTCCTAGATAGTAACCAATCTCTATCCTAGAAACTAATTTTCACTAGTACATCGGCGAATTAGGGAGTGGATTATCATTGCATTTTCAATTCCGCCCACTTGTAATTTTAGGTTATCGGTACGTATACTAACAACATTGTCGATAACTCGAAGCACGCATGCTCGTTTCGACGTATTCGGATAATAATGTTAGTTGAAGAAGCCTGTGTGTGCGCCTGCTACGTGTGCGAAAAGGGAAACTTCCTGTTGCGCGACAAAGGCCTCGATACCATCGTGTCGACTCGGTTCGTAAATTTCTTTCTCCTCCATATTCTATGCATATGTGCGTACTTTTGTTTTTCTTTTTTCTTCTTCTTCTTTAACTGGTCAACGAACCAAATATTGACTTTTCATCCGATGAATTGGTTGACATAGAGTGTGCAGCTATGCGGAAACCAGCCTTTCGGATATGCGCTAATTTGTGAAACGAGTGGTGAAACTCTTTCACGACAATCGATTCTCAAACGAAAGGAATAGGGTATGTTTAAATTTTGTTATCAAAAAGGAATAATTTTTTGATAACTTCGCGTAGATTTCTTTTTTTTTTTTTTTTTTATATAGTGTACGCTTCACGTAAGATTTTTCTTACGACGCGAAACGTTCAGCATCCGAATTCAAGATCAAGAATTTCCTTGATTCACAATTTCTCTACATTCTCGTTATTATTTATGGCTATGGAGTCGCGATATATTCAGGATTCCTCTCTTGAGAAAGGAAAAATATAACTTTAATGCTGACTCATGGTTGCTACGAGGTAGCAACGCAAGACGCTTAAAAAATTGAGATTTGTGACATGTTCGTTTCATTTTTGCCATCGTTTATATCCTCCAATAAAAATTCAGTTACGATTCCAAGTATTGATTGAAAGGGAGAAAAGTGATCTTTTGAAAAAAGAAAATAAAGAAGAAGAAGAAGAAGAAACGTCATAAATATTCTCTCGTCTACGTATATACAAGAGATTTTATCAAGATTACCACTGGTCCCGAAAAAGAAACTTGGCAATGGATTATTTGAGCAAATAGTGGCGTTGGTCGCGCGAGCTTTGCACTGGGTAAATAATTCGAGCCCAACCCATTTTAATTAAAACCATCGAGATTATATCGCCCCACGCCCCCCTCCAACCCACACGCATTTACACGATCTATCCGTATAATCCGAAATCACGTACGATAAATTCTTGTTTATCTTGTTCGCATTGCACTGCGGTAACTCGAAACATTAACACGTCGAATCTCTTTCCAAGATTTCTCCTTACCGAATCCCGACGAAAAGTTGAAAAAATATCAATGAACAAATCCACGGAGTTATTTTAAGTGATATTTCCTAACGATTTTGGATATGAAACGATGCCATCACGCCATTAATTGCTCAAAATACGCTACACCACATCGTGCCCTTTTCTATCTTTTCCTTAAGCAAGAAGCACCGAATAATTCCTCTGCTGTCTCCGTTTTTTACCATTCGAAGGACGAAACGCGAAATTCCAAAGATTTATTAGGAAGGATAATAGAGGATAGAAATTTCACGGGAGAGAGAGAAACGGGAGAAAGGGGGGAGACGGAGGAGAAAAAAGGAACGGTCGTGAAATGATAGAGTTAAAGGGAAAGACGGAGCGTTGGCGGGAGGGTGGAAGCAGCCGTTGGCTAGGAAATGGCTGCCACCTGTAGCTATTGATCGGTAGGGTGAAACCGAGTGCGTGTAGCGTAGTTGGCCATAGTCGTCCCTCCCACCTCTCCGAGAAAAAGGCTTTTGGCTTACGAGCCGTTGTCCTCTCGTCTCCGTTTTCACCCCCCCCCTCCCCAACTTTCGAATCGTTCGCTCTCTCGATGCGTCTTCGTGGACAAGATATCGAAAACAGAGTCGGTGGAGTTTTTCAGAAACGAAAATCATGGAGGTGGGGAGATGATTGTTGAAAAAGGTGCGAAATTCGTCAATGTTGGAGAATCGGATTTTAAGCAATCGAATCAATCGTGGAACGATGACTTTCGAGAAATTATGTTAAGACATCGAATTATTTTTTTTTTTTTTTTTTAAATTCCTCTATTCGATAAGAAACATAGAAGGATAAAAGCCCCCCAAATGTTCCCTTTATATCATGCTCGTGTTGCACGAGGAGAGAAAAATTCCCTTGCAAATTTCTCGTAATTTATTCAATAATAAAACTGTATAATTGTATAAACGCGTATATTACGAACGTATTCGGATTGATTCATCTTAATCAGATGCATCTTCTTTCCATTGCCACTTTCGAAGACGCAACGATGAAATGTACCACAAATAAAGAAGAAGAAGAAGAAGAAAAGTAGAAATTCCAATGAAATATTTTACTTCAAAAACTTTTTCTGCAACGAACGTGCAATTGGCTTTCGATCGAAAACTGACGTGGCTTTTCCAATACATCATCGACATTACAGCCCCGTGTAATTACATTAATTCATAACGGTATTGAAATTCGATCGAATTCACGCGAGCCCATCCAACGAACAGCCCAACGTTTCGTCACCTTTCCGTGACAAATCCGCTTATTCGAATGCTCCCGTCGAATCTCGCGATCGTTGGAAGGCTCATAGCGGTTGCATCTTTGACCGTGAACGAGCCCTCTCCCCTTCCACGCTATTCCGATATATCCGTAATTACATTTCCATTTTAATTAAACGCGTTCGGATCGGCTCGGGTTTCCGCAGTTGCTCGATTTATACGCGAGAGAATCGTGCGTCGGGTTCATGTTTACGTCGAGGAATCGGCGCCACGTGCGCGATCCAATAATCCACGCGTCGTCGCTTCGTTTCCTCGCTTCTGCGGCCACCCATTCGATAATAACACGAAATAATATATATATATATATATTAGGTTGTGAGAGCTTCTTTCGCATCGCAATAGGAACGACTTTAACTATTTTTATGTAAACGCGCTATTTATTGGCCATGGTTTGCGGTTTCGAGTCGTTCCAAACCTCTCTTAACACGTTGTTAACACTCAATCGAAATGTTACTGTCGGAAAGCCAGAACGGAAGTAGTTTTAGTAAAATTTTTACTTTCTATATTTTAGAATAGAGTGCCTCTACTTCTTCGTTCCCTACTTTTCGATCTTAAGTATTCTGAATATAAGTCTCTAATTGGCTGTCCAACTTCGACTCGGTTCTGTATCATCGAATGGGAATTAAATAAAAGATTTAAATAAAAGTTCCAATCCGCAAGCGAAATAAAAACGCATCTCGAGGAATAAATTTTTGCAAGTGAGCCCCAACAATTTTGGAAAGAAGGGGCTTCCTGAGAGATGGAAGAAGAGAAGCAGAAGATGTTCGCATATAACGCAATCTTAAACAACAAATATCCTGTATTCGTTTCGTATCAAAAAAAAAAAAAAAGAAAGAAAGAGAGAAACTTATGGGACACCCTAAATTATATAATAGTAGCTTCTTTGATTCGAAAGTGAGATTTTTTCTACGGGGGAGAAAGAAAATTCCATTTCGTGGGAGCGAGGTTGATCTCTTAATTCCAGTGAGATTTCGTCGGAATATACTCGTAGAAATGGCACGAGAAAGGAAAGAAATTCCATTGTGCGAAGCGAGTACTTTCCGAGTATTCTTGGAGATGAATTTGGTTTTAAGCGGTGCTGAAATATTTCGCCTCGTCCTCTTTTTAAGCGATGCTAACGAGGGAGGAAGTTGAAAGAAAAAAAATATTGAGCGTGACGGAAGAAAGAAAGTTATTGCTAGCAACACGTTCGAATACACGTGTCGGAGCACGTGAAAAAAAGCAACGTGGTCACGTGTTTCATAACGCGCAATCAGTAAAGTAATTAAAATTGACCGTAGGCACTTTGCTTCTGTATCGTGCTTTTTTTGTTTCGACAATAATTGGGATCCGAGGCTGGCGTTTCGTTGGAAAAAAACACGTGGTGGAGAGAGAGAGAGAGAGAAAGAGAAGGAATTTTATGAAATAACAAACTAGATTGACGTTCGAAACAAATGGAAAATTTTTATATACCGTTCAATTTTTTGAACTTGTCCACCTTCTTAAACTATATTTTCTTCTTCTTTCTCACCCCCCTCAGATTATTCATCTGTGCCACGTTTTCATTCCACAAATAAAATTTCGTACGTTCTAAATTAATTTGCTAATTAACATGTTAAAAAATTTGAATGAACCGAACTCCACGAGATTAATAATTTCGAAATAAACGGGAGGGAAGGGAAAAATGAAATGAGTTCAGATTTTTCGCTTGTTCGTCGACACGAGGATTCAAAGTGTTAAAAGTTTGAACGTCATCAATTTTCAATATCCCAACCCTTCCTTTTCGTCTTCCCTTCCTCACCTTTCACACCTCTAATTAAGCAAACATTATTCCCCGATTTCATTACGATTCCCGCCCCGTTTTCAACGAAATTTAACTTCTTCGTTAACGTGTCTCGCTGCCATAAATAATTAAACAGTTTCGCGATATCCCAGCCAATCGGTTGTTACACCATGTTCCATCGAAGAAGAAACTTGAGAACACAAATATTATGGAACAACTCGTTGCTCGATTCTCTGCAACAACGCAATGAACTCTCGAGACAATGATACACGGTCGTCACGTATTATTCGCGTTACGTATGCGAATAATTTGCATAAGCTCGAATGAAGGCGAATCAAGCGGTTAAGATCACGAAGAAACGTTTATTTCGTATTCAAAAGAAATTCCGTTTCTTCTATTGAATTTCGTAAAAATTCTGTATTCCAGACGTATGTCGATTCGAACACTCCCTTTTTTTCAAATCCTTTCGGATGATATTTCGATAATAGGCAAAACGTCGACCCATCTCGACTCGTATCGTGTCGAACGTTAATTGGTTGAAATTTCATTCCCTCGTGGCTTCTATCCACCTTTTACTTTTCACGCCAGGGATATTGTTCACACGGCTGTTTGCGAAACGAAACGAAATTTGACGGAAAATGAGAGCAGCATCTTTGATTCTACGATTTCGTGAAAAGTTTGAACGTTGCTTTGGAGAGGGGAAAGAACGAAAGATCGTGTTATTAATGTGTTGTCAAAGAAAGGATCGATAGTAAACGATGTGATAAGTAAAAGTGAAACTGTAACGAAACATTTGCCGATGATTACTTTTGAAACAATTGAAAAATATATCTCATATCTTATTTCGCATTTAAAATAGAAACTCTTTGAACGTCTGCTATTCTTGGAAAGGATTTTGTGTTAATGAAAAGCTTAAGAACCGTTTTTGATGATCCTATGAATGGAAAACTGTGAATCGGTACTTTTGTATACTTTGAAATCCGAGAGATAAACATTTTGTTACGCGGAAAAATTGTAAATCAAAATTTGCTCGATCCATGAATGAAACGAGTCGAGAAGGGTGGGAAAAAATACATTTATAAAGGAGCGTCGATGAGGAGCACGATCAAAAAAAGGAGAAAAAAAAAATCAATTTATGCAATTTATACGCAAAGCAAATACGTAATAATATTTTATCTGAATTAATATTCAATTGTGCTTTGTAATCGTGTTTGCCTTTTATTAATAATTAAAACAAACCACCCCCCAATTTGTAATAATTACAATAATTAGTATCGTAATTATTTATTGAATTAATCAAAAATTGGTGCCACCATCTGCACAAACAATTTACGTATTTGTTATTGACGATTTATTGCTCCTCGTCCGAGAAGCGAAAATCTTGAAATTTATCAAACGAAATGGCGCATCTTTATTTCATCTTAATGAGATAATAAGATAAATAATTTTTTCAGAAATACACATCGTATCAACGATGTAATTTCATCGATTTTCTTATATTCCTTTCTCACGAATTTACACCCTATATTATTTCCCCGTTAAAACCGTTCCACGTTCAACTTTGTCCTATGTCTCCGATAGTTTTCGAAATATCCCCGGTGAAACTTTTAAAGGAAACTTTCATCCCTTAAACTTGCATTAAGAAAGAAAAAAAAAATTGCTATCCTTTACTTTTGCGTTGCCTTATATGAAACTCATAAAGTTTCATAAGGATCAAGATTTAGGTTAGTTTTACTTTCTTTCGCGAAACATCCTTATTTGTTATTATCCGGAGAAAAATCAGGCTCGGAGTAATCGATTTTTCAAAATTTATATTTACCATTATACCGTGTTTTAAAATTTAGAATATTTTTTTTTTTTTGAAAGAAGAGAAGAAGAAAGAATTAAAGTGACATCTTTATTTTAGTGAATGATAAAATATAAAAGATGGAAGAATATATCTAATTATCAAATACTTTGACCGCCTACATCAAATTGCATCAGGAAGACTTAGAATTGGATAAACCAGATCGCTGTTAATGCATATTTAATTTCAAAATCCAACCCATTAATCTGCGATATCCGCAATTGTCAAGTTACTGTGTTCTTTCTAAATTGTTCTAAATATAACATCTAGAACAATTGAAAATGCTTCCTCTTTTCTGAAAGACACGTCAATTTTTAACAAAATATAATTTGCGAATTTCTCTAGTAATGATAAATATATAAAAAGGAAATATATATAACGTCTGACTCTCCTCTTAGCAAACAATTTATTCTTACGATTCGTTATAATGAAGATATTAAAAAATCTTTCATTCTTCGTTCATATTTTAAAAATCTACAACTAAAAACGGATTAAAACGCCAGTCTATTATTATATTAAATTCTTCGTTCATCTCGTTTCGAATAATCCTTTCGAAATAATCAAGTGAAAATACTTTTAACGCGCGAGAAATTGAAATAAAAAAAATCCTGCCTAAAAAAAAAAAACAACTATCGAATCTCTTTACCCTTCAAAAAAAACCTGCAAAATCAAAGCGCCGATACTTTTGGCGTGAAAAATTATTTCCATCCGATTAACTTGAAAACAAATCATATTAAATTCGTCGTGAATCCATTTTTCAATGGGATCAAAAAGAAAATTCGCGAAACGAATCCCTTAAATTCTTAAATTCTCTAAAATTTCGCTAAAAAAAAAAACGCACGCGCGTAAAAATGAAAAAATTATTCCCATCCGATCCAACCGACCCGTGCAAAATGATAATCGAGAGATGAAAAAACAATCGAGAAAATTCCCTTCCACCGAAACCGCGAAAAAAAAAAACGAAAGCGAAGCAACGTGTAACGGCGCGTAACACGGCAAACAAGGTAAACGATTGAATCGAAAAGTTATCGAGACACGGAATCCGGTTTGGAAAATATCTCGCGACTCGATTCCGCGCGTTCGCAAATCTCTCCTCTCCCGCGCCAGATCACCACTTTGTCAGGGAACAAAGATTCGTCTCGTCACAGTTTTTCGAACTGTGGGAGAGAGAAATGGGATTACGATCTCGCTTAACAGCCAAACTGAAATTTATGTACGTCGTATTCATCGAGAGCCGCCCTCCCACTTTTCCCGCCACGTTTCGCGAAAAGAGAGCAACGCGGAGAGGAAGAAGAGGAGAATAGAGGAATAGAGATAGCTTCGACCAATCGAACGCCTCGTTTCTCGTGACGAGGATGAATTGAATAACGAGTCGGTAATTGGAGTCGGTGAATGATTTCGAAGCTTCTAAAGAATTCGTAAATAATTGTGTACAAAATGTAGAAGTATTATTATTGACGATATCGCGTCGCGGACATTTCTGATTTTTATGCATATGGAATTTTTCAAATATTATTCGAATTCGCAATAGAATAAGAGAGATGTTCTATTATTGGGAATGGTCGTTAGAGAAATAATTATTGACGCGTATATGACGAGGAAAGTGATTTTACGGTGAAATTCAAAGTTATTCGGAAATTCGTGAGAGAGTAATTAGAAAAATTGTGAAAATAGTATAGAAAGTATAATGTTGTCAAGGTAGGAAATAGAGATCGCGTGTCGCGGAGACAATATCACGGGTCGTTACGTGTAGGAAATTCGTTTTTTACGCGTTGACAATGGAAGGGAGCAGCATAAATCTCGTGGAACAAATGGCCGCGAAGATTTTTACAACTTTCGTGATCCCGTTTAGCCGGCGCGGAAATGACGGCGCGAAAATCCTTTTTTGATTGAAAGGATCGTACTTTCATGGATGGACGAGGTGGTTTTTGTTTAAAAAAAAAAAAAAAAAAACAGAGAAAATATAACGGAAAGACTGGAAGGGAAACGGAAAGAGAAGGATTTGCCACTTGCGATTTTTGCATAATAAATACTTTTAGTAACGTGATATTGTCCTGGAATGGATAATGAAGGAATTATTACGTTTTTCTTTCTTCCTTTTTTTTTTATCATTACGTTTCGCGATATAAATAATTTCGTAAATTAATTGCTTTTTTTTAACGCAAAAAATTCATGAAAAAAACGTCTCTCTTGACGTAAAATCGGAATTTCAAAGGATGAAAACGATTCGGAATTAAAATCTGTTCCTCTGTTACTATTCGCCATTATCTCCTCTCTCTCTCTCTCTCTCTCTCTCTCTCTCTCTCTCTTCTCCAGATTCGCGAATGTACATAAAATCGCCGGAAATAAAGTTAGTTAAACGGATTTCGTTCCCGAGTTTCGAGGAGGTGGAAAAAAAACGGGATGCAGGGACCGTATTAAAATACCCATGTCGAGTTATACGTTGTCGAAAAAGAAGAAAAAAAAAAAAAAAAAGAAAAGAACGAATTTCAGCATATACTTACTCGGCTGTTGTACGTAACGTTGTTGTCGTACACACAGTCGACAATTTTACAATTCGAGCGAGTATTTTTTTACAATACTTTTCACGGTGAGTGAGAATCCCTTTTTTTTTTTTTTTTTCGCCAACTACTTTTAATCGGAAAGGAAAACTTTTTTAAAAACTTTTTTTACCCGTTTAACGAAGGAATTTTCGATGAACGTAACGGAGAGAAAGCAAGAATTTCCCACAGAGTGACAATGATACGAACGTTCGTGCACGCGCCAGAGTAATTCATTCTCGAAAAGAGTTTCAACGGTGGGCGAGGAGAGGTATTTTTTAGAAAATTTGGAGCGAGCTTGACAACGTTATTACGCCATAAATCAACAGATTTTGCGATTGAATCCGATTTTAAAAGTTAAGTTACCGATCGATATCGAGAAGAAAACGTTACATTAAGACAATTTTTATTTCGAAAATTGACCTCGTTCGTTTCGTATGCGGGAAGCGCTTCGCGCTCTCGCGAAGCTACTTGTTTTTCGATATTTCGGGAAACGGATCCCCTGAGGTCGTTCGCGGTTGGAATTACAACGAGGGTTTACCCCGTTTTCCCCGTTTTCCTTCGAATCCATTTTCTATTCAAACGTGGAAAGAGGGTGAAAAAAAGGAAAAGAAACAAAAAAGATAGATTCAATTCGTGGAGAAATTTAGCGGCATCGCCGATCGTAATTGCACGCACGTCTTGCCGATATATCTCGCCCTTTAAAACGGGGAATATTTTCTCGAGACAATGCCGCATTTGTTTTTATCATCTCTTAGAAAAAAAAAAAAGGGAGGATCCTCTCTCGAAAGGGGGACGATCGCTAAAATATTCTACGAATAAAGGTTGCCACTTGGTTTGAGCGAGTTTTATCGTTCGAGGTAAGAGGAGGGAGCTCCAAAAAATCGATTTTCACGCTATTTATACACACAGATTTGGATTTATATTTTTTCGTAGAAGAAACTCGTTTTCTCTCAAGTTGTAATATCGCGTTGTTGCTGTGCGAGATATGCGTGCACTTGTTAAAGAAAAAGCAAGGAGATCGCGGAGAGAACGATTCGGAATGGTGGATGTTGACGAAACAATGCAATCAAGCGCAAATTTTCAAACAGAGCCAGAAACTCCGCCGCTAAACGTTAAACACTAATTTTCCGAAATCGGATAAAACTAACTTACACCAGACCTCTCTCTCTCTCTCTCTCTCTCTCTTCAGATCTCAAACTCTCCCGCGTGTAATCTGCGTTCGGTGAATTTCCCTGTGAATAGCTAACGAGAATTCCGCTTCCCTTTGAGAGTTCGCCCTTTTCGCCGCAAATCTCTCCTTCATTCTTATCCTCTTAAATAAAAAACAAAAAGGGAAAGAAAAGAGAAGAAAGAAGAGACTTGTATCGAACGATTTTCCACCATCACGGATGGAGAAATTAATCGTGGATACGGAATATTTGAGAAAGAAATTGCTAGAGAGTCTGATAATTACGAAGATGTAATTGTAATATATTATATATTCTACGGAAGGATTGATATGGAGGGAAGATCTATTGTTAAAAGCAAAAAAAATATGACAACTTCGTAACAACTTTTCGTATAATTTAATTGACGTTTCGAACAAATAATTGAGGTAACTTTATTCTCAACTTGAACCGTTTATTTTCCTTCACGTTTGGAAACTATATATACTCCTCTTAATTTCTTGAATACTTCCTCCCTCCCCCTCAAGAAAAAGAAAAGAAAAAGGAAAAACGATTAGCGAAAAACGAAATTTCTTAAATACCCCACATTTTTAAAACTCCTCGAGAAATAATTGAAGTAACTTTATTCTCAACTTGAACCGTTAATTTTCCTTCACGTTTGGAAACTATATATACTCCTCTTAATTTCTTGAACACTTCCTCCCCCCAAGAAAAAGAAAAGAAAAAGGAAAAACGATTAGCGAAAAACGAAATTTCTTAAATACCCCACATTTTTAAAACTCATATTCTTCACGTGAATACTCTATATATATATATCCATAGCCATAAAATTGTTAAAGTTGAACGCGATTCGAATTTCAAGTGGAAAATATGGAGCGTGGGGTCCCAAGAGGAGGATGATCGGCCGCGTCAAAGAGTTAACGAGTCCGTTAACGATGGCTCCATTAGCGATCGAAGAAAAAGGTCGGTCGATTCGAGGGCGCGACAATCGTATCGAAGGGCGGCCACCCCCTTGGAGTGGATAAAGATCGGTCGGAGAGGAATGATGGACGGAGAGAAGAATATTTGGCCGCGATAAGACCGTCGTAAAAGCCGTTTGGAGGAGAATTGGGCTGGCTCCCTCTCAAGAAGCGTTTACACGACTCATTGAAAAGTTTCTCGCGCGAACTAGAAGGATCTAGCGTGACTTTGGAACGTTACGTTGCAGAATTGCAAAAAAAAAAAAAAACGTATGCGCTGCGATTTCCGCACGAAAGGGTGGCTAAATTCATAACTCGAAACTCAAAGTTTACTCACAAATAATCTCGTTGAATAATTTCTGATCTTTTTTCAAAGCGGACCTCGATCGTTTCAAAACGAGCGTTGCTATTGTATTCGAGCTTTCTCTCCGTCTCGTTTTGAATAAACTGTTAACAAGTTGGGGAAGAATTGGAGGAATACTTTCCATCGTGTTCTTTTTAACAAGCACGAGGCGGGAATACGAGGAGCGAATGAAAGCGGCTGTTGGGCGGCTGTTCGCGATCGATCGAGCCGCGCGAAATATCGACGAGACTGTACATCCGTGACAAGTTATCGAGCACGTTTCGAACACATTTACGGTCACGAGAGAAAATTTAACTCCACCCAAGTTTCGACTTGTGCGTTTCATAATCGGGCAGCGGTTCGAACCGTTATTCCGCTTCCTTGACTCGGCCGTTCTGTTTCTCAGTCAGAGGATGCGTGTTTCCATTCCATTCCAGTATTATTGCACTTCCCCCGTTATTGGGATCCCAGTTTATCCCGGGCAGAGAGAGAGAGAGAGAATCGAATCTCGGGGATTAGAGGAACGAACGATTTCTTTGGCTGGCTTCGTTACTCGAAATTGGACTCGAGGATCCGACAAATAGCAAACATCCTTCCAATATCCGTTATTTTTACTTTGATCTTGAATTTTCTCTTTAAAATCGTACGTAAAAGTGGAGGACATTTGGCGCTCATTTTCGAACGGAGTAATAATCATCGAGCGTTTCCTTTTTTCCGAACAATTTTGATAAAATTTATATTTATAACGAAATTCTGTTTCATCAAAGTAAAATTAGTTTGAATCGTTGTATGTATAATTAATTGCAAGAAATTTTTTTTATTCTCTGTTCACGACTCACGTGGAAACTCGATCTTTCGAAACATCTTACACGACAAATACGATCGATCGAACGAGAAATCGATGGATCGATGGCGAGGACGCTTTTTATTCGATCAATTATTACTGATTGGCACAACAGATACGATCGATTTTGCCTTCGTGGACGATAAAGTTTCCAAGTTATTTTATTAGGGGAAGGTTATATACATTCTCGATATTCCGTTACGAAGTTTCGAGAAAAATAAAATTCAAGTAACTACTTATTCTAAAAGCGCGTTTCTTCCTTCTTAATTTAAAAATTAAGAAGGGCGAAAGTAGCGGTAAATCATTCTGACGTAAACACGTTACGTTAAATTTATCCGATAACATCGTCCGACGTTAATAACAAATGGATTTCCAAGTGTATGGAAACGCCTTCGCAGTTTTTTTTCTTTTTTTTTTTTTCTTTTCCTCGAGATCCATCGAGAAATTGAATTTGCTATCGGCAACGAGCGTTTAACTTAACCGTTATCCGCGAAATTTCCCAATTAATTTTCATTCTTTGAAAAAGTGAAAAAGGTAAAAATACCTTTGAGAGGCGACCACTTCTTTCGCCAGTGGTTCATCAATCGTCGGATTTATCATTTCGCATCGAATGCCAAAACCGGTCCACAATTTCATTTTGGATGGGTGGAGGAGGAAACATTATACCGCCGTGACGCGAAAGTATTAATAATATTTACAAAGTGTTCATAGTTATTCGATTATCTTACGGGTTGTGAACGAAAATTCTATTATCCGTTGCACGAAAATATTTTGTAGTTTCGTTCAGCTTTGGTGTGTAATAAACGTTGGCATCCGACCGATTAATTAAAAAACGTTGCTCGTAGTTACCCCAATTATTTACCGTCCAGTCGAGGAACAAAAATTCTATTTTGTTACGCGAAAATATTTCATGATATTTCGCCCTCACTTACCATGAATATATTAAAAGTCGAATTAAAAGCGATTAAATCGATAAATACGAAACATTTGATCCTTTTTATTATCTTCGATCTTTGAGCTGGAAATTAAAAAAAAAACGTTTTTTAGTTTACTCGTGAATAAAAAGAGAGGGTTTTCTTTTTTTAGCATTTCAACGTAAGAATTTAACTCGGATGGATGATAATCGTTTGAAATTTCTTTCGAGGAAACGTTCGCGATGAGAATCTAAAGTAAGATAAAAACAGCCATTTGCCTCGGATCGTTTCCATTCGAGCTTGTTAGTCTATCCTGTTCTACTATTTTCTTTTTTATATTTTTATAATATATACGCTCTTACATTTTTTTTCTATGTTTTTGGAATGTTTTCTTTCTTCAAAAAAAAAAAAAACGAAAGAGAAAAAAAAAACATTCTAAAGTCGAGATTTATGCACAGTTGTATAAATTAATCAAGATGTCTGATAGACGACATCGTTATTTATCTTATTTGTATTTGAAAAGGGAAAAAAATATCAAAGAAAATGTTCTCGATAAGATAAAATGCGAAGCAAAAAAACGCAATGTCGAACTTTATCGAATATACAATTATATTTACGATCATTCTCCGATTCAAAACGGAAATAAAACAATAAATGACACGATGTATTAAAAATTAAATGTCGATATTACAAAATACACACATACATGCGTGAGTGAAAATTATATATATACGATACTTATTTCCATAAATTCAAATATTCCATTCGACGATTACTTTCCACGTTCGAACAAACGTATCGATAAACACCTGTCGTAAAACACACGCACACGCGCGCGCACAATTCCTGAGAATTCGAGTTTTCGACTGTTTTATATGCAATCCAATACGATATTGTGATATCTTATACACAGTTTTATATCCGCAGGGAGGAAAGATGACGACGGGAGGGGGGCGAAAAAAGAGGTAACTTTACTTTATCGTTTTAATTTAAATTTATCCGAACGTGTTTCTAGATTTTTATATATTCCATTCTTTTTGTTGATTTTATCTCGATCGTGAAAACGCTTGACGAGATAGAGCTTATTGTACGATCTGATAAATTAAACAACGGAGTTAAATATCTTTTAAACTCGAAACGAAAATAAGGGAACGAAGGTAAGAAGTAATCATTCCAAATTTCATTTCGAGCTTTCAAACAATTTTGCGCGTATTCTTTCCAAAATTAAATATAATTTAACATCGTAGCTTCTTCCATTCTCTCTCTCTCTCTCTCTCTCTCTCTCTCTCTCTCTCTCTCTCTCTCTCTCTCTCTCATCCAAAATCCCCGATTTCAGATACCTGGATTTAAATCGGAGCTCGGGCACATTTGTCCTTGTCGCGGCTCTAATGCACCAGCCACAACCCGATCGGGGAAACATTAAATTTCTGGAGAAGTACGAAGGTGGAAAAGACGGAGTCGGTGGCTGTCGATGCGGTCGAGCAGCAGGGAAAAGGGATTGAATTTAACTTGCCCCTCCTCCCCCTCGAGTGCCACCGGCAAAGGGGTGGTTTCGAGGTCGAGGGCTGTCGACCGACCTCGACCGATCGATATAGCTACAGGTGTCCGAAACCCTATCCGTTCTGCTCCCGTCGGCGGAGAGAAAAGAAAAGAAAGAAAGAAAAACCGATGTTCGTCGCTAATTTCGAGTCGCGTCCCCTAATTTTTCTTTTTTTTTTTTTTTTTTTCTTTACCGTGTCGAGAAGTTTCGTTCGAGAGATCGAATCGAAATGGCGAATTACGCGTACAGTTACGCGTACGAACAACGCACGCATGACTCGTGGAACACAGCAAAGGTTCTTCGATCGATCTAGCTACAGGTGTTCAAAAGTATCGAGTTCCTCCACTCGTCGCTTGAATATGCGAAACGGTGCGCCTCGAGCGGCGCAGAAATACATATACATTTCCGTTGCTGTTTTTACAGTCCGGTGTCAAGTTACACCATCGTTCAAAAATACTTTGGCTTGGGTTAAGGGAGTAAGCTACGAGTAAAAGGATCTTCCTCCAAAACGTTTTATCGAAAATGATATATTTAAAAGATGTTCGATGAATTGTTTCGTGGAAAATTTATCTTATCAAGACGTGGTCTTAGAAATGCATTCTTCCAACGCTTCAGAATTTATATCACCACTTTGTAACTAACTAATCCTCTACCGTCGATCTTTCTTCCAAAGGATTTTATCCTCTTTTCTCGAAAATGATATATTTAAAAGATGTTCGATCAATTATTTTTCTGATTCTGTGAAAAATTTATGGCTCGAAGCATGCCTATGTAAAGTATGTAAAGTATTCTTCAGAATTCATATTACGACTAACTCTCCGCTCTGGACAATTCTCTAGTCAACTCTGGACAAGTCTCCGACTTTGGCTTTCCGTGAATGGTCTTTATCGGTTGGCGAAACTCTCCGTTTCCAAGAACGTACGGGCACCCGTGAAAACTCGGTTGGACAACTACTTCGGTTGGGATAGATATATCTGGTAATTGGTCGTGGTTGACCAGAAACTTTATCTCCGTCCGATTTATCTCTCTCCCCACTCTTCGTTTAAATGGAAACGCGTATACACATATATCTCTTTGCTCCGTTTATTTTTATTATTCTCCCGGCTCTCCAGACATTTGATGTCGACAAAAAAAAAAAAACGTCCTCCAACTCTGGAAAAAAAAAAAACTTTATTCGAGGCGGCATTAAATAAAAATGTCCGATTCCAATTTTCCGCTCCCCGCGTGTTCATCATGCCGCAAATTGCACTTTCAGCCTCATCAAGCATTTTTTTTCTTTTTTTTTTTTTTTTTTTATCGATGAACGACGCTTGAAAACGTTCAAAACAAACGAACGTCCTTTTCCGGCTTTCGCAATCAAACGCCATACGCATCGGGTTCCCAGATATTTTCATGCACTTTAACTCTCGGCGTTTGCAATTGTTGCGAATGAAAAAGAGACGAATATACGCGTGATATATAATATGCGGGACAAGGAAATCGAAATCTCAAAATTTCGTTTCAATCGAACGAGTTGTTTCTTCCGGTATAAAATTAAAAATGAAAAGTCGAGAATCGTTTCGTCGAGTCGAAAATCAGCGTAAGAGAGGATCGAATATATCGATTAATTTATTCCGTTAACAACCAACTTTTCGTTTCGCGCTTTGCGTAACGCGAAATTCGACTCTTCGGTCGTTTTAATTGTCAATTACCCGGCAAAATGGAAACGGAATAATAAACGAGGAAGGAAATGCGATTACGCAACGAATTAATCTTAAATCGTTATGAGGAGAATCGTTACGTTCTCGAATGATCAGGAAGATTGTTATAAAAGAAGCTGTTGCTAATCGATATATAATAATAATTCGTAATCGAATGTCAAAGTTGGAAAAAAATCTTCCCCCTCCCCTTATCGAAGCGAAGGAGATATTTTTCCTGATCCTCTTCGAGACTTGTTGCGTCCTCCGTGAAAGGGTATGGGGCAAATATTTGATACAAGTATTTTATTTTAATAAAGGAATAATTCGAGGAACGCTTATTAACTTTCTTCGAATATCAAAGGGAATATTCGTCTTTTGATCAACGAATGCGAAACGTGAAATTTAATTAAAAAATACCGATTGCTTACAACTACGTATACACCGCTATACCACGACGCTGGAAATAAGCATATTTTCCATATTTCCTTTGAAAAAGAAATTACATAATAAACTTCCCCCATTTCGTTCCCTTTTCTTCCCATTCTCTGGATATTTAACGAGGGATAATTAGGGATAGCTTTACTGGTCGCTATAAAAAAAAAAAAAATAATATCCAGAGAAAAATAGCGAAAAGCGCAGAAAAATAAAAACAGGTTGAACAGTTCGTTTATCGCGTTGGCAGAGAGGGGTATGTATCAGACCAACGATAAATTTGTCCCAATAAAACAGGAAGCAGCAATATAAAGCCCAACCCTCGCGTTTTCCCTGCAGGCGTCTACACACGTACGTACACACGCACGCACGCACACGTACATACGTATCGACAAGAGTGTAAGGAAACGGCAAAGGACTCGAGGGTATATTCGGTGCAAGGGATATACGTACGAAAATGGTTTCTTTGATACACCGCTTCCCACTTTTCACTCGATCTAACAATAAATGAACGAACGTGGCTTCGCCACGCCCCTTCGCTTAGCTTTTCCCCCCGCGTCATTCAACCTGCCACAATTATGGAGGGAGGGAAAGGCGCATAAATATTAGCTTTCAAGCTGGCGAAAGAAACGCAAGAGCCGTGGAAAGAAGGAGATTTATTAGAGGCGCGCGTAGATCTGCCGATAAAATAACGTTTGTTCCTTGTTACTGGCTCGCGATTTTGTGATTGCGCGCGAGTCTACATCAAGGTTTCTCATAAGGAACGATGTAAGATTGTTCCTTTTCAATCTGTAGAATTGTAATTGTAACTTCGAAGGAAAATGAAAATCGAAAATGAAAGGAGCCTATATATATATATATGTGTGTGTTTCATAAATATCGAAATCGCGAGACAAAATCCTTTTATTTTAAAAAAAGAATTTCCTAGGATTTTTTTTAGGAATTATCTCTCTTCCGACTATTTCATTTTCCTTCTCGACTTTATTATTTATTCGATTGGAGCCACTCGCTGCGAGCTGCAAACGCGTGCAAAATGAAAAATCCGATTAAAAATACGATAGCGACGTTTCGAAATTTCCAATATATATACATACATTTCCAAAACTGTTTAAATAATAAATCCTGTCCGATCGATTTCACGATTGTTTCTTTTTTTTTTTTTTGACACGCCGTGTGAAAAGAACGAAATGAAAAAGGGGGAAAAAAAGAATTCGATTTCACGAAGAAAAATTGAACATCGACGGCAACGAGAAACACGAAAGATCCATTGCTCGAAACTGTTCGACAAAAAAACAAAACAAAACAAAACTTCTCGAGCCCCTTCCCTTCCAAAATTAAAGAAGAAGAACCGATCTCCCGACCAAAAAACCCTTTAACTCTCTCTCTCTCCCTCTCTCTCGTGACGTTTATTCGTCCTTGTTCCACCGATCGTCGAAGAAGAGAAATTTTTCGCGAACGGATCAAGTCTGTTTGTCTCCATCGTTGGCTTCGTTCCTGTATCCACTTCGCTCGCTCGTTTGCAGCCTAATTTCAGGGGTTCGAAGGCTGTGCGTTCGAAAGGCTGGAGAGAAGAAGAAGAGGGAGGGAAGGAACTGGGTCAACCGATCATCATCGCTCGCCTCCATATCGCGAAGAGAAGAGAAATAGGAAACGCAAGCGCGTTCTTTTATCGATCCTCCGTATCCTTGGAAAGGAAAAAAAGGGGGATGGAGAAGAAGGAGGAGGAGGAGGAGGAGGAGGAGGAGGAAGGAGAAGGATCCTCGAGCAAGCATTTCCGATCGAGTAATCACTCGGCGAAATTGTTGTTCTCTGTAGTCGACAACCGATCACGATAACAACCAACCCCCTGATTTGCATCGCGTACCACCGTTATTGCATCGTCCCTCTCCCCCACATCGCCTTCGGGGACGATGATTTCGTGTGCAATATGCAAAGTACATTCGATTCGTTAATTGACAGGCGAGGAAGAGAAAAGAGGGTGCAAGAATCGAAAGAAAGAAAATGGGTTTGGACAATTGTCGTGCAAAATATTATATTTTTCAAAGATTGATTGGTTGGTCGAATAATTATCCGTTGAAGTAATTTTCTTACGATTTGTTGCGAGTATCGTTTAAAAAAAAAAAAGGGAGTTGAGTATAAGTTCATAAAGGTGATGAATTTTTCCCCCCCCGGGAAAAAACACGGGATCTTGGAAGGATTAAATTAGAATTGGTTCACTTTTATTATATTAGAAGGAAATGTGGAGAATGTCGAGAATTTTGAAGGATCTTCGATTCGGTGGCCCCCGAGGCTGTAGACTCGTTCGTTATCCTGTTATCGAAATTCTCTGATAATCCATTATTCCATTATCCAAACGCTCTATTATCCGATCGGAACGTTTCCTTCTCTCGATAATAACTAATTAGACGGATACCGCGTTTCTATATATTTTTCTATAAAAAAAAAAAAAAAAAAAAAAATTATCTATTAAATCAACATGTCGAAATCTTTCGGATGTACGTTCCGTGTCGTATGTATATATGTGTTAACGCAATTATATTCGAACACGCGTCCGTTATCCAAACATTCCTCTGTTTGAATGTTTCGCTATCCAAACGTATTATTATCCAAGCAATATATTTCCTTCGTTGATTAATATGAAATTAATATACCCGTAACACGATTATCCGAATGATTAACATTTAAACTATTTCTACTATTTTCCAATATTATTCCACTGTCGAAACAATTTTACGTTGCACGAAAATGAATACACGTTGCTTCAACATAAATTTAATTATTTAAGACGAGGGAGGGAGGAGTTGAAAAATGCATATTTGATGCAAGAATCGTGAAATATCGTTAAAAATTATCTAATCTCGTTTAGAGATTACTTGAAAATAGAAACGGAATTCTAATTCAATCAGTTTGACCAACTTGTATGCATTATCGATAATGCAATTGTTAAGATTGATTAAAAGTTATAGAAAGTAGCAGTAACGCGCCTATTTATCAGGCGTTCGTAAGAAAATTTTCGACGAGAGAAATTTTCTTCCTTTCCTCTTCCCCTCAAGTTTGATCAAAAAATAGAAATAATATCGAGCGACCTACTCCACCGCGAAAATATCTTTCGTTTTATGAGCAACTGGAGAAAAAGTTTTTTTCCGAAAACCGGTGGACCGTTCGCACTAATTTGCATCTTTTGCGTCCGGTTTTGATTATTTTCTATTTCGGATATATTCTGAATAGATTTCTCCCGCTGTGCGAAATTACCGCATCCCTCCTCTCCCCTCCTCTCCAAGAATAAACTGAAAGTTTCATTTCCTTCTCTCCATTTTCCGTGAAATTAATTAAAATGATATATTTCTGTGAATAATTTTATTGAAATATATATACGTATGATTAAATATAATTTTAAATATATATATATATATATATATATAATTCATGTATTTTGAATTGAAAAATAAGGATCACTTTGCTCGAAACTTTTCCACCACGTATAATCGCAAATTGCACGCGTGTAGGCATTACACGGGGCAAGCTTAACGCGAATAAACTTGCGATGTCATAAATACATTAATAAACAAACAGTGGAGGGATGTTTCAAGATCAAATGTTATTACGATCGTGAAAGTAGCGGTAAATAGAAGCGATATTGCGCGAATCGTGAAACAAGGGTGGAGAGAGGGAAAAAAGGGGAAGAATGGGAGAAAAATGGACGAGAGGAAATGGCGAAGAGGTAAGGAACTGGGCCAACCGATGACCTTTTTGCGATAAGTAACCGGGGTGATACACGTCGCCGTGGAAGATTATAATTCCCCAGCCCTCTGAAATATTCATCGCTGACGGCGAGATGGCGAACCCGATTGATCGTTAAAATCCTGCAAAGTGTCGTTCGAAAAAAGAATTGTTATTTTTTTTCTTTTCTTTTCTTTTCTTTTTTTTTTTTTTTTTTTTCCTATATAATCTCGAACGAAATTTGAGATTTGACGAGAATTGTTGCTTCGTCAAATTAAGTGAAAAAAAAAAAAAAATTGATTCGAACGAAATCGTGGAACATTCGCGTTGTATCACGAATGAAGAGATAAAAGTTTTGAGGAGACGAAAAATCGATGGTTGTACAAGTTTTAGACGATTTCGCGTTCGAATAACTGTTCGCAGTTGAAGTGAAATGGAACGTGAACGATGAATTGTATTCCCGTATATAGAGTACGACGATGGTATCCAGCGGAACAGAATATTTCAAAGAAACAGCAATTTCACACATGATTTTATGAAACATTACCCTGCCAACCCTGTTTTATTTCACTTTCTTCATCCCCTTTCTATTCATTGTAAACGATGAACCGGGGAGAATACATAAAGGCGTGAGAATATACGATCGTCGTATGATCTTAAATAAATTAAAATTGTAATATTATTTCTCGCGATACGATAAACAAATATAAAATATAATTAATTACTTCTCTTTTGTACAAATTTTGCTATTCTTGCCGTATCGAGAACGTTTATTCGATATTTGTTAAGGAGAAATGATCCAAAGAGAAGAATATATGTATCTTTCGTCGTTTCGAAAATATCAACGAATAATGAACTGTATCAAAGAAAGTAACAAGTAAGTTGGAGCAAACTGATCAAGAAATACGGATTAAATTCTGCCAGACAGATATCCGATGAAACGTGTTCTCGCTGAAACACGTTGGAATCGTTTTCCAAAAGGACAGGATTCGCCTGATTCACTAATATCGCTTGCTAACCGTTTTTGAAAAACACAATACAATATATATATATATAGTAATGAAAAAAGTCGAGGGATTTAATTAAACGTTTCCTTTTAATAACACGCGTTATAACGAGTAAAAAAAGAGGGAGTCTGTTTCTCGTCTCGAGCACGCCTGTTAACGCGTTATACGTGTGTTACGATCGACTTGAACACGGTTGACGGCAAAGGCTGATACCCCGTTCTAGCCCGTGGCTAGAATGTCGTGATATCGATGCGTTAAGATGTCAATACGTCAATGGCGACATTGTTCGACTTTATACATAGCTGAAATTCCGAGAGGTTCGAGAGCAATGCTTCTACAAACTTTCCGTTAATTTACGAAAATGAGAAAGTGTCAATCTGTCAACGCGTCAAAGGTGTTTTGCATTATCGAGAGGTAAAGGGCCGGCTTTAAATCGTTTAAAAATCATGCACACGTCCAATTATCGGAAGACTTTACTCGAAAACAAGGTAAATTGCAGTTCAATTTACATCGAAGCTTTTCGAGAAATTCGAGACCTGGCACACCGTTGAACATCGGATTACCTGGAAAGATACAAAAATTGATCTACCTTATTCCATGTTGATTCGAAATCTTTCTGCTTTCATCCCGCTACTACTACGTTGAAACGTTAATTGCACGTTTTTCCTTCCCTCTCGTTAATTAATTCCCTTTTTTACCACGTTGGTGGTGTTCGATGGTCCATCCAGATACGCGCATTCGACGAGAATAAAGAATAAAAACGTTTCTCGCGTGAAACGAATAATAAAACGATTCGATTCGCTCGATGTTAATCCATTTGCTCGACAAAACTGTTTGCCCTCTGAATCTTGCTCGAGTTCGAGGCGACGCCATTTCGATTAGAGCAGTATTCTCGCCAGAGAATACGCAAGCCAGCGTGCGATGGTGATTCCACTGGTATTGCCGTACGACGTATAAACGTTCCACGAATAGCCTGCTGCCCGGTCAAATGTCAACCAACAAATCATTCACTCGAGCTAAAAATACTGTAAAAGGATCGTGTTCGTGCCCACCCACGCGGTATCCTGAACGTACAGGGGGTTTTGGATTCTCGAAAGGAGCGATTCTTTCTACGTGGCGGGAATCGATGAAAAAGCGAAAAGAGGAGAGAGAGAAGTTTGCTCGATTGGGGTTTGCTCTCCGGTATTATTTCTCGAGTCGCGGAAAGGAAGAGATGAAAGAGGCGCCATGCACAGCCGCGGGGTTTATTAAGAGGGGTGAAGAGAAGAATCGAGAAATACGCACGAATACGTTCCTCTCTCGCCCCTTTTCACTGTCACTGTCATCGATGCTCTTGCACAAATTGCTCGCCAACAATGGAAAACGTTCCGCTGCAATTTGCATCGCGATTACCTATCAGCAAGGAGAGAGAGAGAGAGAGAGAGAGAGAGAGAGAGAGAGAGAGAGAGAGAGAGAGAGAGAGAGAGAGAGAGAGAGAGAAAAGAAGGAATCGAGGAACTGGGGAGCAGTGTTTTTATAACGCGATTTTTGCAACGTGCTTGAATTTTTCTCGCTCCTTTTCACTGTCATCGATGCTGTTGGAAAAATTGCTTACCGACAATGAAAATCGAGAAGGGATGATTGTTTCATCGTGCACGTCTGTGAATTCGCTCATGAATTTTTCTCCACCCTTGTCATCCATGTCTCTTCCAAATTGTTCGTTCAACGAATATAGAAACGTTCCACGATTTAAAGAGGCGATTTAAAGAGATGGAGATGGAGAGAGGGAAATTCTTAATGGATTCGAAAGCAGCGATAACCCACGATTTATAACGTTCTGTGAATATTAAATATTTTTCCTGCCTTCGTCGTTCCTGTCATCGATGCTCTTGCGGAAATTGCTCGTCAAACGATGGAAAACGTTCCACCGCGATTCGCGACTTATCTAGCAAAAGCAGGGTGAAAAGAAAACGATTCTCTCCTCGATTTTATACACACGATTTTATTTAACGTCTTATTCAACGTTACGAATTTTTCTCGCTCCTTTTCACTGTCCTCGTCATCGATGCTTCTCGATTGTTCGCCAACAATTCGAAACAATTCGTCAATGATACGACGATAGCCCATAACGAATCCATAACGTGAATATTAAAAAATTTTCCTCATTCGATGTCTTATTCGATGCTCGAATACTTAATACATAATAAGCCCGATAATCTCGTATCCGTTCGTGAAAAGTCATCGATCAGAGGGTTTCGTCTCTTCCTCGATTGCCTGTACGCAGCAGAAACGAGTTCAGCCGCTTCTTCGAGCGAAAGAAGACCGTTCGATTCATTCGCGCAAAGGGAAACGAATTCCTCGAAGCGCGATGGAAACCTTTCGTCCTCCCGGTTTGCGTTTTCGAGATTGTAAAGTTCGAGTTACTAAACTCCGTTACACGTATCCGACGGAGGAAACAATCGAGGACTAAGCCGCGATACTTTTCAACCACTCGTTAACTCGCCACCGAGTTTTCGAGAGAGAAAGAGAGAGAAAAAGAAACCTCCGCGAAACGTTTTGCTACGTTTCTTTCAACCGTGCTCGAAAGTTACAAAGTCGTGTAGCCAAGAAATGGCGTAATTTCGTAATTTTCTCCTTCCTTTCTGCGTTGGATAAGCTTGGTCTCCACCTCTCTTTGCGCACGAGATTCCGAATTATTGCAATCTTATCAAATTGATAAATTTGACGTTCGTTGTTTTTAACTCTCTAACGAAAATTAATGTCGGCTGTTAGGCGCGCCTTATATTCGGCTTTATAGATTTTTATAGCGCGTATGTCGAGGGAAGGTAAAAATATCTCGCATCTATTTTCGCAAAGTGTTCGACACAAAAGGTCACGCTGGAATAAGATAAGAAAGAAAGGTATCTGAGGAAGGATCGGGGGAAACGATGATACGCCGGGTTGATAAATTTGAATAAAAAAAATAGAAGGCCGGAGAGAAAGGGGGAAGGAATAATATTTTGAAACGATGAAAAATTGTCGTAAATCCGGCGAATAATTCGATTTTCATAAACAAAAACTGATCGGTAAAGATAATACCGGTATTATATTCAAAAGCTCCTCCTACGCATCGAAAATTTAAATCGGATCGAGGGGATAAATCGGTTCGAAAAATTCTAACGCGGAAACTTAATCTTGAGCGTAGCCCCCGATCCGCCGTAAACTTTCCTACGTGACGATAAAAACGTAGGAAAATTTCCATCCGAGGAGGAATCTAGCAGAGCCTTGGCGCGCGACCAGCCCGCCACGCGATTTCCGTCGGCGAGAAAAATCGAACGAAATCCCCCCCCGCGGAAAATTACGAAAAGATTATTAATTCGCTAATTAAATTGTAATCCACGTAACACGCTTTTCTGATCGTTCTTATCTCTTGTTCAAAAATAAAGGTGAGGATATTTTTCATCCAAGTTGATATAATTTTTTTTTATTTTTACGCCTGGCTTCTTTCTCTTCGTTCTGTTTTATTACTTTATTTTCCTTCGTTATATTTTGTCGTTATAATTAAACATTTTGTAACGCAATGGAACACGCTCGAACGAGTACAAAGGAAATATATATGTAAAGAAATTAGAATAACAAATATTTCGATAATTTTTCATTACATAATTTAAATGAAAAATATTTGAAAAAATGATGTATCCGAAATTCGTAATTTTATAATGTTCCACGAGTCGCTGTATTTCGGTGCAATTGGGATTAAATTGGTTGTTATATTTTTTCCTTTTTTTTTCTCTCTCTCTCTCTCGATAAAATTCGATACAAATTTTACATTATAACAGGAAACGAATGCGCGCATCAAGTAAAATTTTTAGCAATAAAAATAAATAATCCTTTGCGGATTTTAATAATGTTCCGTTTTATATGAAACAAAAGGGATGAATATAGGCCAACACGAAAGTTTATGCTATCAAAAAGATTGCCGATATAATTGCAAAATTCTTCTGGTTCGTAATTTCTGATTCGTTGTTCTTCATCAACGCATCTTTTTTAACCAATATTACACATTAAATATATTAGAAATTAAATTTTCCTTTGTCGTATCGTACGATACGTGTCGCAAAATGCTCTCGATTCCGTTTAATGCGGATATCCATATCACACGCCGAACTTCATTTACCAAGAACAAAGCTGCTGCCTTTTACGCGAATTGTATGCACTATCGTTCACAGATCGTTAAACACTCGGTCCACTTGGAATAGAATTGCGACGAACATTGTAAATCCTAATATAAATCTATCGAATCACAAAATGGTCGGATATTTGTTTCGAAGTATATACATATTCATTTATACAAATTTATCATATTTTACGATAAAATAATAGATAAATCTTTAAATTAATTGTAATAAATAAATATCGTTTCATAATCCGATATTTTAATAAACGCCACAACGTTGAAAAAACGGACAAATATCCTCGAATGATTTACGAATCTTTATCGACCGTTATAAATCGTGCGTCGATACTGCGAATAAAAAAAAAAAAAGAAAACGGGATCGCTCTCGAATTATTAATTTACTCTTTATTAACTCGCCAACACGACCTGTTACACGCGTCGCGCGCATTGATTACACATTGCGACACGTCACCCGCATACGTGCCCTCCCGTTAACATTAAAAATAAATACACCACTTTCGCCCTCGCGGTCTTCCATCTCCCTGCTGCGACACACGTAATTTCGCGAGTATATTTTTCGAGTCGAAACGAACTCGTACGAAGCGAAGGCGATCCGAGGCGATAAGAGAGATCGTGGACAGGACGGAACGTTCCCCGGGAGTTAGGGGAAATTAGGGGCGGAAATTGGTCGATTAAAACGATGGATCAATTTCATTTGGAAATTACGCGTTGCACGCGTAATGGCTCACACGGAAAACCGCATTCCGTGGGATCGAAGCGTGAATTTTCGAAAGACGGGAAGGGAGGGAGGGAAGGCTCCCGATTCTCCGATTGATTAGCATCGATTTCGCTATTCAAATGGCCACACGATGAAAAACACGCATCCAACCATTTTCAATTATCCACATCTATCATGCGAAAACATTTTCATTCCGTTCAACAATTTCCAGTCTAATTCCGTGGTATCGCCGATCGAAATGCGATATGTATACGTATAACGAGAAAAAAAATTGCTTGATCAATCTCACGCGAAAATTAATTAAGGTGAATCGAGGTCGATTTATCTCGAAGAATGTAAGAGGAGGGAGGAAAGGAGCGCAAGCGGTGTGGAGGAAAGGCGCGAAAGCTCTCTTTTAAGAGAAGTGGCGGAATGACCAACCTGTTACTTGAAAGCTGCGGAAACTTGCGAGCGGGGAGTTGTGCGTGCGTTCTTTCAGCTGCCCCTCCGGATGGATACACGTGCTCCCGTATATATATTCCACGAACGTACGTGGCCGAGTAAGTAGCGTGTATCTACGTGCGTGTCTTTTGCTCTCTGTCTCTCGACTGTCTCCTTATCGCGGAAACACACGTTCGTCCTACTCCGTACTTTCGTACCTGCTACGCGTATGTACACTATGTATAACGTACATGTATATATATATATACATATATATATATATGATATATATATATATACGTGTCTCTGTATACGTGTGTATCAATTCAAAGGTACAAGGTGTGCCTTGTATATACGCGGAAAAAAGAGACGGTGCGCATGCCCGCGTTATTAGAACGCGAAAAGGAAAACTCGCGGCGTAACAAGTCCGACTGTTGGCGGAGGATGGGGGGAAGAAAAAAAAAAGTAGAATATCACCGCGATATCGAGAGCGACGATATCGTCGGGCAGGCTGCCCGGCTTGCACTGCCCGGGTCTCCTGTTTCTCCCACCGAGCGAACCACTCGCCCCTCCGATCCCCGTCTCTCCCGGCTCTCCTTACGCCCCCCTCGAGCGCGCCTGCCGAAAAAGCTCGCCTATTCCACCTTCACCCTACCTTTCACCCCTTTTCATATACTCCTTTTTCCCTCCCTCTCTCTCTCGTCCTTTTCGCTTCTTTCACAGTCTCCCTTCAACGTTTATTCCCCTCTCTCTCTCTCTCTCTCGTCACCAGCCAGTGCGACTTCAACTCGCAGAGACTCTCCGCGAACCGAACGTCTCTTCCCATCCACCGATGGTGTCCTCGTCGATCCTCGTCCTCCCTCTTTCTTCCCGCATTCTCTTCGCGAGACGTCGTAGAGAGAGAGAGAGAGAGAGAGAGAGACGCAGCTCAAGGCGCAAGCTCGTCCTTCGTCGTCTCTCGCGCGACGAGAGAAGGGAAAAAAAGAGTGGGTCTCGTGTCGGGCGAGAGTTTCACCAGGAGGAGTATCCTGCTCCTGGAAGGGCCCAAGGGAGCACAGCCGACGACGGCTCCCTTCCCTTATTCGCGCGCGATTTCACGCACGTGGATGGAACGCAGGGGGATTGAGATGAGATCGTCGAGCACTCTCCACGGGGCAACGCGAAATTTGTCTCGAAATTTTCTTCCTGTTTCGATCGATGATGATGAAGAAGAAGAAGAAAGAGCGGGATGATCCTTGCGATCGAAATCGAATTCCTATCTGTTTTAAAAAAACGCAAACGATGGACGATTGTTTCAAGATACGGGAATGTGATGCATGTGTCGTCGATAAACGGTTACGAGATCATTGTTCATGGATCGATTCGCGTATCTGAAATAAAATTTCTCGTCGAAAGCTTAACAACAAGTTGAATTCGTGGTTTCCACTTTTTGTATATTTATATATATTAATGCTTGAACTCTCTTCTGATTTTTGAAAAAGAAGGGAAAATTGATGACGCGAAAAAAAATTCTTTGCACTTGGGCGCATTTTCATCGCAATCACCGTTCCTCTCGAAATTGACTTCTTCGCTTCTCTTCTCGTGTATCAGCGAAAAAACGAACAAGGGAGCGTAGGTCAAAGGGACAAAAGGAGACAAAAGGCTGCATCTCGGGAGTCAATTGACTGGAAAGTTCTAGCAATGAAACCTGGGTAAAGGTAAATGCGTGAAAAACAACGCGTGAAATAGGATTTTTAGCCACGATGGGGTTTATTGCAAAAGTTCACGAATACATTACGTGTATACAGAAATTCACAGAAATTGTTGGTCACCAGCTTTGTAAATTAATACATACGTGGAAAAGTCGAAATATTTCTCGCCTACGTCAATTTTAAATAATTGACATACTCATCTCTAAACTAATTAATAACATTCGTCGTGAAAAATCTTCTTTTAATTTTTTTCCTTTTTACTTCTTTTCTCTTTCGTTGATTTTTGTTTCAGCGAATATGAATGGTTTTATCACCGCAGCATCGAAAAATAAGTATTAATACAAACTTTAGCATTCCATGGAACGAGTTTAGATAAAGTCGGATGTTTCAATTTACTTTACAATCCATTAAAATAGATAAGCGACGCTGTTAACGTAATGCAACGTTATCAAATATTCAGGTTTCATCAGACGAGTGAGTACACGGACCACACTTCCGGAGACTCGCTTTGCTAGTCCAACAGACAGAAAATTGCGTTTAAAGAAAAAAAAAAAAAAAAGAAAGAATATCATTATACTATGTAAAATATTTTATTATAAATCTTAAAATATTTTTCCATGTGCCATTTACATTAAAAAATTTTACTTTAATATTTAATATGTAGTTTTTAATATATAGTATGCGTTTTTTCTTTTTCTATAAATTTTACTGATTAATATTCGGAATCGAATATATTTCAAGTTAGAAAGGTTGTTGTATTATTTTTTTATGTTAAATAAATAAAGTTCTTTTTAGTTCAAAAATTTATATTGCACGTTATATATATTGCACGTAAATAATTTTCCAAAATATGTCTAAGATATATTTAATTCCTTATCTCGTATTCTTAGATGGTAGAATCTTTTCAGAATTACCTCAAGTTCTTCTTAAAAAATGCATGCAAAACTTGAAACAGCTTATACTTGAATCCTTAAGTTTCTAAGCACTTCGCCATTTTCAAATTTGTTAATAATCTTTCGATTTTTATCTTTATATGTACACTTATATTTATTACATTTATTAATTAATATTTTGATTCATAGTTAATTAATAATTTAACGCATAATAAATATTTTTGAAAATTTCTTGATCATAATTAAGAAAATATATATATATATATATGCAAATTATTTATTTTAGTTTATCATTCATTATTATACAATATGTAATGTATGTTAACATTAAAATTTATCTTGATCATCGCTTATTTAGAATATCAATTGTCACTATTTTAGATTATATTTATTAATTTTAAAAACATAACTTTATCCTTATTAATTCATATTACATAGAAGAAAAATATTTTTATAATATTTGAAAACAATGTTATTAATTAATTAATTTATTTATTATTATATGTTTCTATTTTTTTTATTTTTATTTAATTTTTACTTCATATTTCATAATCTCTTTAATTCATACTTATTAAAATTATTTTATTATTATGTACTATACTATACTTTTATATATACACCAATGACGTATGAATTACGCATGCGTTTGGGATTAATGTAATTGTACTGTATATTATCATTTTAGAATTTTAAAACTGAAGGTATGATATATTTTATTAATATAATTATTAAATTTATATCTTAAAAAATGTATATGTATTTTTTCATATCCTATATAAATATATAAATACTTATATAATAAATTGTATTATATGTGATATTTCAAATTTAAAGAATTATTACATCATAACCTAAACAAATTTATCGTAAAAAATATTACAATATATATATTTAAACAATTTTAGCATTATTGATTAAAATATAGATATTTTATTTACAAGAATGTATACATACATATAATAATTATTTTATAAAGATAAATCAAATTTATAAGATTATATTGTATGATTACATAACCTTATCTTTTAGGAATAAAAACAAAAGGAAAAGATAATAAAAAAATAACACAATTACGTATCAAGTTACGAGAAGAGAAGTTTAGAAGATGCAAGCTGGTGAATGACAAGATAAATGTTTATTAAGTATATATTATTGTAAATATCCCATTTATTATTTTATTTACAGATGAAAAAAATAGCGAGTTCATGCCAAAATTAGATCTTGTACGAGATAAAAATAAACTAAAATACAGTGATTTAATATATATGAAACAAGCTGAAGAAATAGCTATTCAAAAAGCATTTATATATAGAAGAACTCGTACAAGATGTACTGTAGCAGGAATCTCTATTGCTAGTGTAGCTTTAGGAATTTATTTGTATACTATACATGCTGTTAAACAGGAAACTTTCTTAAATGATTTAAATGAACCTGAAAAAATAATTGAAAAAACAAAATCAGATACAAATATTGCTTAGAAATATATTTTTAATGTGTAGAATATTATTTTTGGATAATTCGTTATATTTAAGTATAAATTATAAAACAATGAAATCCAAATATTGAAATATTATAAAATATATAAATTAATTAAATTTGTTTTTATTTCTAAAAAATTAATAAGAAAAAAAGAAAATGTCCACTATAAGATTACCACCTTTACCAAATATAAGAGATATATTGAAAATATATCGTTTAAGAGCAATGAAAGAACTTTCACAAAACTTTATTTTAAATCAAAATTTGTCAGATAAAATAATAAAAAAAGCAGGAAATCTTACTGATTGTCATGTATTAGAAATTGGTCCTGGTCCTGGTTCATTGACTCGATCTATTCTAAAATCTCAACCAAAACAATTAATTGTTGTAGAAAAAGATAAAAGATTTAAACCTACCTTAGAAATGTTGGCAGATGCTTTTGCAGCTGTTAATGGTAAAATGGAAATTATCTTTGATGATATTATGAAAATAAATATGAATAATTTTTTTCCTTCAACTGAAATGAAAGCTTGGACAGAAAAATGTCCAAGAATTAAGTTAATTGGTAACTTACCGTTTAATGTTTCAACACCTCTTATAATAAAGTGGTTACATGCAATTAGTGAAAAAAGAGGTCCATGGACATTTGGAAAAACTCGAATGACATTAACATTTCAAAAAGAAGTTGCTGAACGTTTAATAGCTCAACCATTAGATATACAAAGATGTAGATTATCTGTAATGGCACAAGCATGGACACATCCAATTTTACATTTTATTATACCAGGTAAATTATTAAACTTTTATATAATTATGAATTATATAATTTATGAATTTTAATCATATTCCATAAAATTTATTTTACTTTTTCTTACAAAAAATAGGTACAGCCTTTATTCCTAAACCAAAAGTTGATGTTGGTCTTGTAACATTTATACCTTTAACTATTCCACGAACAAAACATGAATTTACAATTTTTGAAAAAGTAACGCGACACATTTTTAGTTTTCGTCAAAAATACAGTATACGAGGTGTTGAGTAAGTTAATTTATCGAAGATAATTAAATATAATTATGAAATTGTAAAATTTAATAATACAATTTTAAAACTTTCTTTTATTTTTTAGAACATTATTTCCTTTAGAATACCGAACTGAATTAGCTCAAATGATGTATAAACTTGCTGATTTGAATCCACAAACAAGACCAGTAGAATTAACAATAGAAGATATTGATAATCTTATTACTGCATATAAATATTTATTAGAAAAGCATCCAGATATAGAATTTTATGATTATCGTGCATCTCGACGCATAGTATCATTATCTTATTCAAAAGATATAGAAATCGTAGAATGTGTAGATTAAATTTTAAATAATAAATGGATTTCTGTTTAATAATAAAATAATGTAATAGATAATACATATTATATTTGATATCCTAATTAATCATGATTAAATCAGTCTATATAATATGATTATATTTAAAACTATGAAACTATGAAAATATAAAAATTTGCAATTAAGTAAAATATAAAATTTTTACATATTTTGTTTGTAAATAATATATTAATGTTATATGAGGTATTTTATAAAATTTATCCATATTTATAGAAAACTTTAAATTACATTATTTAAATATAAGCTAAATAAATTTTCCTTTTTTTTGATGATACATTTATTTCTATTATTCTATTCGCATATATATATGTATATATATATACATATATATGTATATGTATATATATATATATATATATATATATATATATATTTATATTTATATTTATATTTATATTTATATTTATATTTATATTTATATTTATATTTATATTTATATTTATATTTATATTTATATTTATAATTAATATATGGACATCGCACTATTTCTAAATCAGTTTATGTATGAAAATATTATTTGAATGTTATATCATTTATGTGTTATGAAAATTTTTTATACTATAATAACTATGTTTTATAATTTTATAACATAAACAAAACATTTTATAACAAAATATTCAAATAACTTTTTTCATATGATGCAATTAATTATTTTTGTTTTATATTGTTAAAAATTAATGAAAAATTATTAATTATATATTTATAGATAAAAATCTTATAAATAACAATAATCTATAATCTGTTTTTTTCACATATATGAAACATTGTGATCTTAAAAAATGAAATGAATTTATAAATTATGTAATATTTATATTATTATTAATAATTACATATGTTATAAATATTTTTAATGTTTTGTGAAAATGATTTGTTTTATTTGCTAGTCTCGTTATCATATTACATTTCAATTTCAAGTTTATAACTATTAAAAATGATTTAAAAACTATTACTATTTCAAATATATTTATAATTATAACATTTTATATATTTTTTAACTCGCAGAGATGTCAATTAATATATAAATGCAATTACAATAAATTCGATTATATATTTTTAATCGTAAAAAAATTAAAAATCATAAATTATACTAAAATATATTAATTTCAATTTCAAGTTACTTGCACGAGACCAGCTCTTTACATGTACTTTGTATATAAGTATATTGCTTGAAAATAGAATATAAGATGTAAGTAATAATATACAAGATATTGCATTTTGAATTAATGAATGTATATATAATGTTTATAATGTATGTATTGTAAAGATACAGATAAACGAAGACACTAAGGGGAAAGAAATATATGAATCACTCTTCTAAATCTAAATCTTCTAATTCTTCTTCTAAACCTTCTAAATCTTCCTCTTTAAACAAATTTTCATTAATTGCTAATGCAGTTGCACCTTCACCTATTGTAACTATCATAAAAGTATAAATAAAAAAAGTATAATATTATTAATATTATTCTGAGGATATCATACTAAAACAAATATATTTTTTAAATACCTGTGGAATTCTCATTTGTAATTTTATTATTTTTCAATCGATCTGCACCAGCTACAGTTATTCCAGAAGTATCAATTTCACTAGCTTCAAGTGCAAGTCTGTCCATATCAAGTTCTCTATATTCAACTTTTTCTTCTGCTTCGTCTTCCTCACGAACATAACTAGATATTGCTTCATCTCCATCATCAATACCTAAAATTATTTTCAGAATAAATTGTATATTTATAATAATAACATAAATTACATAATGTAAAATAATAAAAAAAAATACCATCTCCAGCTGCAAGTTCAGGATTGAAATAAAACATTTCTCTACCGGATATACCAACTTGACGTCCAGCTTTATAATCATTTCGTCTTTTTTCTTCATCTTTCAATGCCTGTTCTTTTTTCTCTTTTAGTTTTCTTTTTTTCCATGCCAAAAATGTCTCCAATGTTATTTTAGTCTAGGAAAACATTTAATAAATTATTATATATTTTGCAAAAATATGTTAAATACTTTAATAAAATATAATTTTCTAGATTATTATATATATATATATATATTTATACTTGATTTGGTCCTAAATTAGCTCGTTCTGTTTCAATTAAATCTTCCAAGGAAATTTCATCTTTTTTATCTTCTTTCTTCTTATCTTTTTTAAGAACAAAACCAGGTGGTAATGCATGCCTATAAATACATTTTTGTCCTGATGGACATTCCCAAAACCAACCATATTTTGATTTTTCAACTGCTTCTAAGAAATGTTTACAAATCTAAAATTTAAAAAATATTAAATATTGTTTTTATATAAATGAAATTAAAATATTACAATAAACTTCAACTCACAATATCTGTAGTAGGACGATTACCACTGCCATGCTTTTTTTCAACAACTTCTTTTAATTTATCTTCATCCCATTTATCCATTGTATCAGTCTCCTTATCATCATCTCTCATATCACAATATAATGAACGTTTTTCTGCTTTTCTCTCTACACTCAAATCATGAGAAAATTTGCATTTATCACCTTTTGTACATTGTCCTTGTTTAAAGAATGCACATACTACTGATTTAGGATCAGTTCCTAAAAAAATTTAAATAAATATATTAAATTCTATGTTTATATCTGCTCATAGTAAAGCAAATTGAAATCATAAAACATTTAAAATAATAATTTATAAAAATATAATATATTTAAATAATTTTTGATCTCACATCTTATAACTAACTGTTGCAATTTCAGTTAATACCTTTATCTATTTTTTGTGATTGCACAGGTTTAAATATAAGCGCTAATTCTTTTTGCTCCTTTAATTTTTTTTCTTTTTCAAGTTTTTTAATATTAGGATCTTCTAATTTCCGTGGATTAACACCACCTGATTTTACTTGCTTTTCTACTTGTTGAATAAATTTCTGTTGTTTGGCACCTTTCTTGTTTTTTATACCAAAAGTCTTATCCTATAAAAAATTGATGATATTATGAAAAAGTTCAAAAAGTAATAAATCTCGATAAATACACATGTTTAAAATATAGTGTAATATTTTAAGGTTAGAAAAAATATTTAAATATACCTCGATAACTTTTTCTTTTTTCTTTTGTTCCGCTTTTTTACTAGGAGCAGGTGTCTTTTTAGGTGGCATTTCATTCACTTATCGATATTTACAAATATTAAAAGCAGAAAATTTATTAACAAAATTTACAAGTGAACAGAAATTTACTTTTGGATCATAGAACCACAGTCAAGATATAGAATAGAGACCTACCATCTTATGAGATTTCTCTCATGTTCTGAATTATCGATCGTGCAAAAAATCAAACTATTTGATATACCTTGACGAAATATTATATGTAAGAATATACGTCTTGCGAGCTTCCTAGAGATTTCGTCCTAGAAATTTATTGTAAAATCGAGAATATATTGTTTACATTTTTTTTTATTAAAAATTAAAATATTTTCTAGTATTCTAGTATTTTCTATATATATTCTAATATTTTCTATTGAAAGAGAAATAATAAGAATATATTCAGTTGACATTTCATACTTCATTTGTATCAAATGTTAAAAGCAAATATAGACAAGAAGAATAAACAATGGGAGAAAGATAGAGATAAACTAAAAATATGGAAATCAACGCCATCTCCAGAATGCCATAAATAAAATATCAAAATACAGTAAGTAAAAACAGCAAATAGTAGGAAAAAGATAGAAATAGAATAAAAAATTGACTTTTGGCGGCATCTCTCGAGTGCTAAAGATATCTCTTTCAGAATACATCTACTTAAGATCAGATAAGATGAGAATTGAAAATTAACGCTATCTCTGAAGTTACTCGAAAGATGGCATTAATTTTAATCTAGTTTTTGATCTATTTCTTTTATTTATTCTTCTTGTTTATTTTTTTTAATGAAATTATTTTATAAATTAAATAAATATTTTATTGAAATTACTTTTTTATTTTTTTAATCTTAATATAAGTATATAAATGATTAAGATAATACTAAAAATATCTAATAATTTACGATATAAATATATTTTCATACAATTGTAAACAATTTTTTAAATTGAATTTATTAAAAAATATATTATTGTTTCATCTTATCATTCATCGTATTATTCAATTGTAGAAATATAAAGCATACATTATACATTTTTGAAATTAAACGATGATAAAATGTTTAATTCATTTGAAAAATCATAATGCAGCGCTAGCATCGAAATCCATCTACTTTTATAGAAACTTTCTGTTCAATCTATTCTACATTCTTTGACATTAACGTGGAGCGTGGTCGTTTGATCGGCTCCATTTTTATCTTTAGATTGTGGTTAGAACCGCTTTCGTTCGATTTTTCTTAAAAAAACGAAATGGCGAAATTTGATTTAACATCGCGTATAGGTCAATATCTTGATCGACATTTAGTTTTTCCACTTTTAGAATTCTTATCTGCGAAACAGGTATAATAAAATAAAAAAATATTTTTGCTTTAGATGGTTTGGTTATAATGCACTTGTGCTTTTCAGATTTACGATGAAGACGAATTATTACAAGCTAAGCTTGATATTCTTAGCAAAACAAATATGATAGATTATACAATTGATATTCGAAAACAACTTTATCCTAACTTGGAAGTACCTGAGGTATAAATAATTGTAAATTATAATCTATAATATATGTTTGTAATTAATAAATATGATTGAAAAATTTAAATCATAGGAATTAAAAGCTCGTCGTGCAGATGTACTACAAGAACTTAGTATTTTACAAAATAATGTGTCTGTTGTTGTGGCACTTATGAATAATGAGGAAGTTATGAAGAAAATGGAAAATATGAGAGATTCTAAAGCATTAAATAATTATCTTACTCAAGAATCTGATGTAAGTGAAAGTACAAATTCATATATCAATATATTTTTAATTTTTCAATTATATATAATTATACATAATAATTTTAATTAATTAATATCATGTTTTTATATGAATAATATAATAATTTTTATCAAAATTTATTCATTATATATATGCTTTTATAGTTCAGAGTGGAAATGATGGATAGTTTTGTGAAATTAGCAAAATATCGTTATGAATGTGGTAATTACTCTGTTTCTACATCATATTTGTATTTCTATATGCTTATAATGCCACCAACTGATAAGGTATTTATATAATAAATTTAATATATATAGAATAATTTATAAATTTGATTTATTTTTATAATAATATATTTTATTATAATAATAATAGTATATATAATTTTTAGAATTATTTAAATGTACTTTGGGGTAAATTGGCATCAGAAATTTTAGTGCAAAATTGGGAAACTGCATTAGAAGATGTAAACAAATTGAGAGAATATATTGATAGCAATGTGATAGGAAATTCTCTTCAAGTATTACAACAAAGAACATGGCTTATTCATTGGAGTTTATTTGTATTTTTTAATCATGTGAAAGGCAGAGATTTAATTGTAGAAATGTTTCTTTATAGACCACAGTATGTTAACTTTTTTATAAATATTTCTTAAAATAAAATAATGTAGTAAGTATAATAAAACATTTATTACATTACAGTTACTTAAATGCAATTCAAACAATGTGTCCTCATATATTGAGATATTTAGCAGCAGCTGTCATTGTTAATCGTTCTAGACGATCTATATTAAAAGATCTTGTAAAAGTAATACAACAGGTTTGTGAGTGATTTAATGATAAAATGTTATTTAATTAACAAAATTTTATATAATCTTAAGATAATAAATATTCTATTTATTGTATTTATTAACAGGAATCTTATACATATCGTGATCCCATTACGGAATTTTTAGAACATTTATATGTTAATTTTGATTTTGATGGAGCAAGACAAAAATTACAAGAATGTCAAACAGTTGTGTTTAATGACTTTTTCTTGATTGCATTGTTGAGTGAATTTGTAGAAAATGCTCGTTTAATGATCTTTGAAACATTCTGTAGAATACATCAATGTATAAGTATCGGGTATATAATAATTTTACATCTAATTTTATAATTAAAAAAAATAATAAAACATATTTTTAAAATTTTTTAATATATTTTTATATTACAGAATGCTTGCAGAAAAACTTAATATGAAAGCAGATGTAGCAGAATGCTGGATTGTCAATCTAATCCGTAATGCACGATTAGATGCCAAAATAGATAGCAAATTAGGACATGTTGTAATGGGTGGACAGCCTGCATCACCTTATCAACAGCTAGTTGAAAAAATTGAAACCTTAAGTGTTCGTAGTGAAGCATTAGAAAATTTAATTGAACGGAAATTAAAAGCTAAAAATCAAGATCCTGTAAGTATAGTGTGGAACTAACTAAGGTCAGTATCATTCACAATCATTTTCACACATTAGTAATTTTTTTTTGTCATCTAATTAACTTAAAATAATTTAAAATTTAAAACTTTCTTCAATAAAAAATAATATTGACATTAAAAAATGTATCAAAATATTACTGAATCATTATTTACTTTTTAATCATTACATTTTTTTAACAATTATATCATATTTATCATTTTTCATTCTTGTATAATAAAAACAAAAGAAAAGTTATATTATAATATAACATATTAATATTTAATCATTAACTTTTTAAAATTAAACTATTACATTGTAAAAATATAATATGTTCATATTATATTCCATACAATATATAAATTTAATTTTTTCATTAATCAAATCATTCATGTATATATGAATCAAAAGTATGTAAAATTTTCAGATTTCAAATGTAATTTGAAAAAATGAATGTAATGAAATTTATTATTTAAATGAAATTTAATTTTTTTTATTTTATATACATCATAACAAAATTTTATCTTTTTATAGTATCAAAGCTCGTGGAACTTGGATTTATGACATCATGATATAATATGCAAGGATACTAACTAAGGCATTTAACTCAAACTGTAAACAGAACATCTGACAGTGAATAATTCAATTCTATATATGTAAGTTGAAGTCAGAGTTATATTGTAAAATGAATATATTTTTATTCAAACTCTTTTTTAAATTGAATGAATAAAAATATATTTGTGGAAAAATTGTATAAATATACATATATGTATATTATTACATGAAATTATACTTTTTGTAATATGTATCTATACATTTCATTATAAGAAATGTGTAAAAAGAAAGTACATATAATTCGATACTTTTTTCAACATTTCTAATTTCGAATATTTATAATTCTAACAAAAAGATTTCTTTTTAACTTAAAAAATACATACTTTATTTGCTATGCAATAATCTCGAGAAATTAGAAATCAATTTTTTTAAAATAAATAAAAATTAAAAAATATAAATTTATTATTTAAAAAATTAAATTCTTTATGAAAAATTTTCATTAATTTGTATAAAAATAATTTCTAACATATAGCATAATTATATTAAATCATAATATGAATAATATTATTTATTCCTTCGTAAAAACATATATAAACATAAAATCAAATGTATATTTGATAAAATGTAATTTTATAATTTAATAACAGATATTTTGTGCGATAGATATAAAAAAAGATATAATTAATGAATATTGCCATGAATTATCATGATTTGTTTATTTCATCACTGATAAAAGAATTATTTGCTTCTATCCAAGAGTCTTCTATATTGGAAAAACCGAAACTACATCCAGTATAAGAATCTTGATTAATACAATATATTAAAACGCTTTTCCAATATGGATCTTGTGCCAAAAGTTTGGGATTTCCTAAAATAATAACTAAAACACGAGCTCGAGTAACTGCCACATTAAGTCTTCTAGGACAAGCAACAAATCCAAGAGAATGTTTAATATCTTCATTTACAAAATTAGTTGAAGATCGTACAGTTGAAATAATAATAACATTGCGCTCTTGACCTTGAAATCCTTCAACACTACTAATTTTTGGTAATTCTATATTTAATTCCAAAAGTAATTCACGAATTTGAAGAACCTGTATCAATAAATGAAATATAAAATAATCTTATAAATATTTTTATTTTATTTTTATCTCTTTTACCTGTTTTTGATAAGGAGTTATAATTCCAATATCATCGGGTGAAAGACCGCATTTATATAACTTTAACAAATAAAGATATACTTGAGTTGCTTCTTCAGGATTATACCAACTTGGACTATCATTGTCCTTACAATTTTCACCATTTACACCATGAAAAACTATAGCTGGTGGAATACCTTTTCTTTTCGGCAATTCAGAAGCTAATGTTTGTAAAAGTTTTGCTTCTTTACTTTTTTTAGAAGATATCTAAAAATATTTATTTTAATTACCATAATATTTATGACAAAAACTTAAGTTAATGATATAAATAAATGTACCTGCGCTTTTAATTCAGAATTATAAAATAATGAACTTGATAATTCGAGTATTTCTGGTAAACTTCGATAATTTACAATAAGTTTCGTAACAAGTCGAGGATCATAATGTGTTTCAAATCCATTAGGATCTCTTTGGTAAGGAAAATGACGTAACAATCTTAATAAAAATGACTCGTCTAAACCAAAATTTTTTGCTATTCCACTTTGTACAACTGGTCCAAGTTGTAATGGATCGCCTGCGAGAACTACTTGTCCATAATCAGAATGAATAAAATTAAGTGGAATCATAATCTCTGGTTCTGTTGCTTGACCTGCTTCATCAACTAGTACATGTGAAAAATGTCCACGAGGAAAACCCATATTATTTAATATTCCCAATGCAATACAGGTACCAATAGTAATTCTGTGACGTCCAAGTATACTCATAGTACAATTTAATTTTGGTCCTACTCCATTATATTTTATTTTTTCAATTGTTGTTTCATCTGCTAATTCTGCAGTGGCACAGTATGGTAATAATTTACTGGGTATGGAATCATTACCCAAGCAATGATAAGCTATAAGTCGTATCTATAAAAAGAAGCAAAGTTTTTTTTCCAAATTATTTATATATAGTAGAATTAGTATAGCATGAATACTAAAAAATATGATAAAACAATATCAAATTTAATTGTCTTTAAATATATTCTTATTTATTTTTCATAATTAATCAAACAGTGAAGTTATGAAAATTATGATTATGAAAATTTGTTTACTAAAAATTTAAATTGAATCCATTTAAAATTATTATAAAATAAAATTATATAATTTTAATACATACCATATCACCAGGTTTAAGTACACCACTATCTAAAAGTCTTTCTGCTATAAGATTTGCAGAACTATTAGATGGTGTTGCAACTAATAATCGACTTTCAGGTATAATTGATAAAATTTGCAGAATTGTTTCACAAAGAGTAATGGTTTTTCCTGTACCAGGTGGTCCAAAAATCACATAAGGTAATGGTCGTGCATGTCCTTTTAAGATATTTTTTACAGCTTCTTTCTGATAGTAATTTAAATTTTTATTAAACCAATGCAACTTTCGTTTTCGCATTTGTGAAATAATTGGTTGTAATTCAATATTAGAAGAAGAATTTGAATCTGGCAATACATGCATTGTATCTTTAATAACATTCATTCCATCCTTTGTTTTAATATACTCGTCTTTTACAATTATATCAGATTTCATTGCTAGATTTTGCTCAATTGGTTCAACATTAAATAATCGTTGTACAACTGACATTTTTGTATACGATTTTGTTGTACTATTAGATTTATTACTTGTAGATGTAGTACTAGTAGAAGAAGATTCTGATGATACAGAATTAGTCCGTTGATGAGTCTGTTTAAAAGTTGAGTTATTTTTTATTTCAAACTCTTCAATATCTAATTGAGATTCTTTTTCAACTACATGAGTAGGAAACAAAAAATTTTGACCAAGACGATGTACAGCCATATTAATTGCATTATGACAACGTTGCATGACAGATTGTGAACACTTAAATGATACTTGACAATCATCATAATTATATTCTTGATGAAATTTGTAATTAAATTTCAAAAAAATTTCCAAATTTGTAATTTTGTGAATAAATCCTTCATATTTTAATTTTCCTATTCCAAACATCATTAAAATTTAAATTTCATATAGAAAGATTTTTCCTTATTATATATAAATATTAATATTAATTAATAATTTATATAATAAAAAGATTTTTTCATATAATTTATAAGATTTATGTAATTAATTATTGGAATAAATATATAATATAATTTTATTATAAATTTCATAACATACCATGAGAACTATCCCACTTGAAAGATACTATAGCTCTATCACCAACCAAAAGGGATGGACGTTTTTCTGCAAGTCCTGGTACTTCCATAACCAAATATTCTCCACAACGTCTCATAATTGTACTATCTATATTATATTGTTGTAAGTTTATTGTTTGTGCAATTTCTTCTAAATATAATAATGCATGAAAACGATCTTTATATGATTCAAGACAAAGTCTATTTAATAAACAAGGTATAGCATTTCCTATATCATATTCACTTTCAGTTTGTGATTTTCCTTCATTTATACATTTTGATATTATATCCCAATAATGTTTAGGAACTTTAAATATCATATTTCGTACTTTAATAAATGATGGTGGTTTACATGGACGAATACCTGGAATGTATGTAGCTTCATTCCATTCATCCAAGTTTGGTATATAATTGATATTAATATTATTATTTTTATTATATGATTTATTTTTTATAATTTTAGGTTTAATAGTAATATTAAAAATTCGTCCAATTTCAAAATCTTTGAAATTAAAGATAAATAATTCTTTGCTTGTACCAATAAATTTTGCTGTGCACTTAAATATATAAGTTAATTTATCAGAAGGATTTAAGATTGTATTAGGAATAATTGGTTTCATTAAAGTTAATTGAGAATGGGCTTTTTTTATCATAAAACAACCTTTGCACAATACATGAATAGTATTACCTACATTTTCTATAGTAACTGTTACATTTTTTTCTTCTTCTATATTTAAATCAATATTTATATTATCACTAATAACAATACCACATTTATCTTTTGCAAGTTCATTTAAATTCTTTTTTGATGTAAAGGTATTATATAACATTGGTAATTTCGTTTTTTTTATAGAAGTCTATAAAGAATAAATTTATTCTTATTATGTATATGTTTTATTTTATTTTAAATATTTTTTTATTGTACATAATTTTTTTTATTATTAAGTTTATGCATAATATTCAAATATTATAATATTATAATATTAATAAAAATGTATAATTATTTATCATCTAAAATTATCTAATTAATAAATTGTAGTAATTGTAAAACAATTTATTTAAAATTTACCTGAATTACTGGAACTACTGTTAATGACCTCCATGTATAAATTCCTTGATCACTCTCAATACTATCATTTATTACTTTATCACCAACGCAAGGAATGTAACCAGTATCACATATCCTTTTATTAAATACAGTATCTTTTCCAATAACACCAATTTCTTTAATTGGGTCAAAACAAGATACAATTCCAATATTTAACTTAGATCGTAGAGGTTGTATCTTTTTTATTTCCAAAATTTCTCCACTAAGATTATAAGAAACTTCATCAATTTCTACTTCTGATTCTAATTTTAACCAATCTCCAATTACAGGAATAAATTCAGATTGTACTTTGTTTAAATCAACAATAATATTATTAGGTTCTACAATTAACAATCGATTTTTACGTTCTGTAACTTTTCCAATTATACATTTTGTTAATGTTTGAGGTTTAATAACATTTATTTCAGAATTTGCTATTTCATTATCCCATGATTCATCTATCACAGAAATAATTTTTTTTATTTTATATCCTGTTCCATGATTGTCTTGCAAAAGCAAGTAATAAACTCTATCACCTACTTTTAAATTATCTATAGAAACATTCACTGTATCACAAATATAAAAATCATCAACTATTATATAATCTGTGTCAATCAAAGTAATGTTTCCTATTTTATAATAATTAGCATCTTTATTAAAATATTCATCTTCTTGTATTTCTTTTTCATAAGCATTTTCAATGCGTGCTATAACATTATTTATTTCATCTGATTCATTTTCAATTGATGATTTATTTCCTATAGTATATTTTATAAGTGTATATATAAATGAAAACATGTTTAATTTCTACTATTTCTATCCATGTACCTATAAATATTTATGTTTTTTATTAATATTTGCATAAACATTGTATATTTATAATATATATTTGCAATAATAAAGATATACCGATCGATTGGTTGATATCTCCACTCTGTAGCTTTAATATAATCTAATTCTTTTCTTAATGATTGAACACGTTTTAAATGTAATTCTCGAAGTAAACGATCCTGTTGTTTTTGCTCTTGTAACTCAGATTTCATTTGATTCAATATTTTCGAAGTCTGATTTCCAACAGAGGTTAATTCTGAATCTTGGGATTCTGTACCTCTTTGTCCTGGTGAATGACTCAAAGTTCCAGATGACAAAGTAGTAGAATTCATAATTTATAATAAATTTAAAATAAATAACATTTCAAATTCACATATGTATTATTTAATAATCTATGAATTACATGTACAAAATTTTCCTGAAACAGTATCATTCGTTTACACGAATAAACATGAGAAGCGCTTTTTTATACTCTATAAATACGTGTTCTATATTATTCTAAATTAAAATTAATTGTAATATTAAAGTGATTCTATTTTAAATTATAGATGATAGATTATATATAATTAAAGCAATAAATTTTTAACATAAAAAATAACTAAGATGAAAATATTTTATTCATATACAAATTAATAATTTTTAATAATCTTATTTAATTTATAAATTGTATTGAATATTTAATTCCTTTCATTATTAATTTTATAATATTATTCTATTTAAGAGCAATGAAAAATATAATGTGATTAATGTGTAACAACTTTTATTTATTTAACATAAAAACAATGATTTTCCGAGATAGTTCTTTCAAATTTTTCAAACCTAATTTTTTAAAAAAAAACCATATTTCTCTTTCTCCTTTTTCTTTCTTTTTGCTTTAATACATATATTTCATGTTTAAATTTAAAATACATTAATATTAATTATTTTAAATAAAACATGAAAAAAGATCGAACAAAGCTACTTAATGCCAGTACATCATACAATGAATTTTTTGTGAAACCTTATGGATTTTGTTGTGATATCAAAAATTATGATCCAAAATTAAGTGCATTGAGAAAAAGATCTATGCCACTTTTTCCTTCAAATAATTTATCTAATGGAGGACCTGATATTAAAATTCGTATCCAAGAACATGACGATATTCTAAATTTCAATCAACGAAGTACTCAAAGAAATGTTCGAGAACGAGTTAGTCTTCGAGGTAAATATCTTCGAGGTGTTGACAGGCAACTTGTTAACAAACGTCTACGTCGAGGAATTGAATTGCAATCTTTGGCTGACTTAATCACATCTAGACGACTTAGAGGACCTCTTCGATGGTACTTAGAAGATGAAATAGCAGCAGCTCGAGAAATTATGATGACTAAAAAGCAAGAAATGTATAATACAGAAATGAAAAAGAATATTAAAATTGCTAAGCAAAAAGGTACATGATTTCATTTTAATAAACATTTTTGCAAAATTATTTTATATGTAATGGTAATAAATTAAAATAATTAATATATTTAATTTTAATTTTATTCAATTTCTTTCGTAGAAATGTAAAAAATACAATGAATGAATTCATTTTTCCTTTAGATATCTAAATTATTAAATTTTTTATTATCACATTAATAGGTATATTTATTTAAAAAGTAATATACAATATATATGAAAATTATTGATATATAACTATATTATATTATTTACTATTATTAATATTATGTTATATCTATAAAAAAAGTTACAGATTATATACATAGATACATATATTATACAATATTATTACAATATATAAATCATATATATTGTAATTATTAAAAAAGAAATTGTTCTTGTATATATTTTCGGTTAGAAATTTGATTCGAGGAATTAGTTATCAAGATCTTATTATATGTACAAATTTAAATTTTTAAAAAATTTGAAAAATCATTGAAATTATTATTGTATAGAAAAAAATTAAAATATTAACTTCTATTAAGTAGAAAAAAGAAGACGACGGAGAAAGAAAAAAATATCAAGCAAGAAAAAAGACAAAGAAGATATAAATGAAGATGAAACGAAAAATACAGTGTAAATTTAAATAAATAAATAAAAAATATAATAAAACATTATTATATTATTATTATTATTATTTAAATTTCAATTTCAATCAGAATTTTTTTTTCAAAACATTAAATATTTAAATTTTAATAATTTTTCTAACTTCTTTTTCTAATATTATAATTTTATTTAAAATAATAAACATTTTTAAATTCTTATTAGAAAATATATTTTATTATAATAAAAATGCTTACATAATCTCATATTTATTAAAGAATGAAATACTGTATATATGTTATGTAAAGTACATGAGGTTGATTTATGTTTCTATGTTTTAATAATGTTTATAATTCGAAATAAAGATATGTTTACATTTATATAAATATATAAAATAAAAAATAAATGAAATTAACATTTATGCATTTTGATAAAAAATAATACATAAATAATAAAATAAATTTTTACTGATTCCTTTTTTTTTAGTACGTAACTTGTTTTACTACATTGATTTATTAAAATTATTTTTAAAGTAATATATACATATATGTTACTTTATCAGAATATTTTTTTAGAATTTAAGAAACAGAAAATATGAGTAAGTTCATAGAAACATTGTTATTAATTTTGAAATTAATTATAAAAATTTGATTATTTTTACAAAACAATTGATCATTTACATTTTTTAAAAGTAAAAATTTTATAAACATATATTTTCTTATTTTCATTTCACATTTGAAATATTATATTAAGAACAATTTCTGATTAAGAAATTTAAAAAATAATCTGTTTCTTAAATGCTAATGTACATATTAATCAAAGTATAATATATTTATATAAGTTTAGATTTTTTAATGTAGTATAAAAGTAATAATTATAGAGCATATATTTACGCACATTATCGTAATAAACATTTATGGAAAAGACATTGTATCATCAATTAATAAAATACTACACATGTATATGTATATATATATATATATATATATGTATATATATATATATGTATATATATATATATATATATATATATATATATTATATATATATATATATATGTATATATATATATATATATATTAACTATAAAATGTATTAACAATCACTCTTAAAGGCATTTTAATGTTATTGTTAAGCATCATACAAGTAGGAAAAACTATATTTTGATAAAAATTGTCAGCTTATACATGAATGCATAATTGATAAATTTTATCTTTTTGTTTATTTGTATGAAAACTTAAAAAAAACATATATTGCAATAGAAATTAAATTAATTATAATAATCAGATTTAGTTTTTATTAACATCAGTAATGAAATATTATTATGTAATCATAATTATGTTAAATATAATTATTTAAAAAAGAAGAATGTTGTAGCAATAAAAATTAATATTTCCAAATCAAAAATTTAATTTTAAATTATTATAGAAAGAATATGTCGAAAATTTATTAAATCTCACTTTTTATCATAAATTTGAATTTTATAAAATATCTATTCTTCAATTATAAAATTTATTGTTATTTTATAATTAGTACCTTAACAATAATAATATATTTATATTATTACTTATAGGCTTTTTTGATAATTTTTACTATTTTATAATTTTTTCAATGTATTAATGTTAATAAAAACAACATATTTATTAATTAACGCGAAAACTATATGTACTTCAATTATAAAATATTTGAAAACAAAATTAATTTATTAAAATGCAAAGAATTCTACAGCTTTCATAATTTTTATCATCAAAAAATTATTATAAATTATTCAAAAAGATAAATGATTACATAAACAAATTTTTATTAATAATTAAAAATTCAGTGAGTATAATTCAAAATGAGTTATATAAACGTATAAATTTAATAATTTTCAAATGTTATATCAAATTAATCAAAGAAAATTTATATTTTAATTAAAAAAAATTATATAACAATTATATTATATTACTATAACAATATTTCGTTATATTTTATAAGAGTACATATGAAAATTATTTAATACATCACATAATCAAACAATGCAAAATATTATTCTTAATAATGAGATAAAAAATAATATATGAATAAAAATATTTTATACTTTACATTTAAAGCTGTTATGTACGGTTGGGAATGTTATTCATTAGCTTTTTTTTTTTTTGACAAAATATAATAATATTATTTCTTCTTTATAATAATCTTATATTTTCAAGCAAGATATTATTCATGTAATAAAATAGTTCTAAATTAAATACAAATTTTTTTAAAAAAGTAAATAACATTCATTTTGAAAATGTAATTTTAATATCATTTAAAAGAAAATAATTAAAGTTAGTTTAGAATTAATTATTCTGATGTTGTAGAAGCACTTTCAAATTGTGAAGAATTTGTTATATCACTATTTTCATTAACATTTTCAGAAACTGTTACAGTAATTAATGGAACTCTATTTTGCTTGTCAATAACTTTAAATTCGTTGTTTTTTAATTCAGTAGATTGCAATTCTGAAAATATTTTTTCATTTGTATCTTTTACCTCAAAATTGTTTTCAGAATTTATTATATTAACATTTATTTCATTATTGTTTTTGCTTTCAATATTACATTTTTTTTCATCAATATTTTCTAAAATATTAGTTTCTGTTTTTAAAAAATTTATGGAAGAATTGTTTATTATATTTTTTTCTTGTGCTTCTGCAGATTGTAATATGTTTTCATTATTAGAATTTTCACAACATTGAATATTTATATTTGATTCACGTAATCCTATTTCACAATTACTAATTTCTGAACTAATTATTTCTTTAAAATCTGTTATATTAACATTTATTTCATTAATGTTTTGAAATGTTTTATTGTTTTCAGTATTACTTTTTTCTTCTTCATCAATGCATAAAGATTCTTCTTTTCTAAAACTTATAGAAGATTTATTTGTTCCATTTTTTTCTAATGTTTCTGTATGTTGTATTTTAACAAGTTTTTCTGATTCTAATGTATTTTCATTATTAGGATTTTCACAATGATTTTGAATACTTGATTCATATATTCTTATTTCATTATTGCATATTTGTGTTTCTGGGATTATATTATTTTGTTCTGTGTCAAGATTTTCTATATTTTTAATATTTGACGAGTTTAGAATTATTTCAATGTTATCTTCTGATAAAATTTCCTCATTCATAGTTTTTATTTCGTCATGCATTTTATTGTTTTCTATATTATTTTTAATATCTTGCATTTCATTTTCTTTGTTACATTGTATTTCAACTTGTTGTATTAAATGTTCTAAATCATTTTCTATTTTATCACTATTATCTTCATGACAAGATTCAATAGTGTTGTTATGACTACTAAACATATCTTCATCTTCTTCTGGTTCATCCATTTTCATATTTTGAACTATTTCATCTACACTAAGTTCTATAATAGAAGTATTCAAACATAAATTATTTTTTTCAATTTCTTGATTCTGACTTTCAATATTTTCTTGAAATTTGTTTATATCTATATTTTCTTTGCTTATTTCATTTATTTTTTCTGTTTTTATAATTTTTTCTTTATTTTCATTATTATTCTTCATTTCATTAGCATTTTTATCTTTATATGATTCTTCTTTATCTTCTGGATCATTCTTAGATATATTTTTAGAAAATGGTACTAAAATATCAACAATATTTTTTTCATTATAAATTAATTTAATACAAACAGGATCACTGGTATTATCAAGAATTTCAAATTGAAACATTGTTTCTCCACTTGCAGCAAGATCTTCAAATGTTTTATAAGCATCTAAAGGCCAAAAATTTATGATGTCTGGTTTTTGTAGAGTGCAACGTTTTGCTAAAGGAGGAATATTTATAATATCTACTGGTAACATTCGTGTTTCGTTTGTAATTGCTGTATTACCATAATCTATGTACAAAACTTCAGTACCATTTTCAGAATGTGAAAGAATTTTTGCTCTATACCACTGACTATCTTCTGAATAAATTGCAGCACAAATAGTACCAATTTCAAATGTATTTAATGGAAGGAAAGTAGATGCTGTTTTTAATCTATCTATCATCATATTTAAATCTGTAGTATTACTTTCAGTTTGAATCCAAAATTCATCTGGTGTATTGATACGACTAATAAATACATTTGGTGAATTTTCTTCACCTAAAGGAGGTAATCGTTCTTCTATGATTGATGGATAACGTTGGCAGAAATTTGCAAGTATATCTGTTACATTCTTATTATCTAATGTTAATTTTACCAATGACGTTTCATCTTCTTTGATTACATCTAATAAAAATATAGTTGCTCCATCAGCTGCTAATGCTATAAATTCTTCACAAGCCTTTTCTGACCATTCTGTAATTTCTTCTGGCATAACTAAACGACATTTTCTTGATAGAGGCGGTATTTCCGCAAGATCTGCAGGTATAGCACGTATTTCGGTTGAGGTAGCTGAATTTCCATAATCAATATATATAACTCGTGTAGCATTATCACTGTGTGATATAACGCGTGCTCTATACCAACATTCATCTTCAGGATATTTAGCAACACATAATAAATTTTCTTTAATTTCATCGACTTTAGCAAACATGTGAGCTATAATAAATCTATCAGTCATAATTTCTAAATCACCAACAGATTTTTCTTCCTGAACCCAAAATTCATTTGGAGAATTAATATGACTTACAAAAGCAGAATGGGGATCCAATTCGAGATCAATTATTTCATCTATTAATTCTTCTTCAGTGTGAATTTTTATAGCATGGTGATCTTCAACTAATGATTCACTAACACTTTTGTTATTTATTAATAAATCTATTCGTTTTGGAACACTATTTGTTACTACTATAGCTTGTAAAGACTCAACAGAAATTAAATTTTCAAATTTTTCACAAGTTGTAATATTCCAATCTTCTGACTCTATAGGAATGACATCTAATCTACATTTAATTGCATATTCTTCTATTTCTTTCCACGAATCTGGTATTTGCCGAATATTTCCTGATTTATTATCAATAACATCCGTATTTCCATAATCAATAAATCGAACAGTTGTAATATCTTCATCAGCATCGAGAACCTGTGCTCTATACCATAAATTATCTATAGTGTACACAGCAACACACAAACTTCCTTCTTCTAATATTCCATCTATTTCTGAAAATGTAGGGGCTTGAATTTGAAGTTGCTTTTGTTTGTTAGAAAGATTTGTCGCATCATCTACAAGTTGAAGCCAGAACTGACTAGGTGAATCAACATGAGATACATATACATTATATTTACAACCCACTGTTATGTTATGAATTTGAGGTTTTTTCATTTCAGATATTCCTTGTAATTCTGAATTAAGAGAACGAAATTTATCACTAATTTTTTCTCCATTATATAGCAATTCCACTGTCCATTTTTTATTTAAATTATGAAAAACGGCAGTAAGTTCTTTATTTGATAAATAATTTTGTAATATATTTAATTGTTCAGCTATTGTACCATTAAGCATTACCGGTAATGATACATTAATAGCTAATTGATGTGGTGTATAAAAATGTGAATCTAAAACCATTAGTACACAAGGAGTAACTTCTTCATTATTGCCATAATCAATGAAATTTACATAAACTCCATTTTCTGTACATTTTATGATTTTAGCTCTGTACCAGTGACCATCTACACTTTTAACAGCGCATAAAAGATCAACTTTTGGTTCCAATAATTTTCCAGAAGTAGAATAATACTGATCAAGTGCTTCAACTAAATTTTTATCTAAATTATATTCTGCATTACGTTGTAACCAAATGCTAGCAGAATGATCTGCATATGATACAGATACTTTATGAGTAGAACTTAGAATGGGCATTGGACATATTGGTGATATTTTTTCATCTATATCTTCAGAAATATTTATTCTATTACCATTCAAATCAAATAATTTTACAAGAAGTCTGAAAAAAATTATGAATTTTGATAAAATTGATAATTGATAAAATTTGAAATAATATTTAATTAAATGAATATTTTCTTAATTAAAATTTTGTGAATTTAACTTTCTATTTTTCATTAATTTATGTAAATAATGTTAATAATATATAAATACATATTAACAAAAATTTAATTTTTTACTTATTTTTCTTAATAGTATTATATTATGAGTTTCTCTATATTCAAAATAAAGACTTTGACTTTTAAAAAATAAATAACAAAAAAATATTCTAATAATAATTTATAATAAATTAATTATAAATTATTCAATTAAATTTACCTGTTATCATCAATTTCATCCACATATATAATTACTTCTTTTCCTTCAATAAGCTCTTTCAATGTAATATCTCTTTCAGGAGTTGATATAGTATTTACAAGGGAGCATTCCACTGCTTGATTCTGCATTACTGAAAGCTCTCCTGGTAAAGCTAACACCTAAATTAATAAGTTATATTAATTATTAAAAGCGTATTATTAACGAAAATAAAGTAAAAGCAAATAAAGATATATTTACTATAGTGAATAAACAATGTATTACAAATATTTTAAATATTTAACTAAGCGTTTTGTTTAAAATCAAGCAATATAATAACAATTTATAGATTTATAAATAATATAATAAATTTAATATAAATAAAAAAAATTTAATTCTACTTATATAAATCTTTAATTTGCAAAAATGAATTACATCATTGCATCAACAATTTTCAATGCAGTAAGTATGGTATTAAATAACTTCTACTCTTAGCACTAATGTTATATTATTTATACACAAATTAAATCTAATATTTAAATTAATCTTTTTTTATTATCCTTTTTTTTTTTTTTAAACTCACACTATCTGAGAAAATTTCATCATATGCTCCAGTATCAATGAATTTTACATTAAAGCCTGTGGACTGTGAATGGTTACTGATTACCGCTCGTCTCCAAACTCCATTAGAATAAACCAAACAACCTGTGCCTAGGCATATCTCATGGGTTGATAATCGTTGCATCACCTGCCATTATCATACTTATCCTTACCAATATTGTTCAAGTTATTAAATTTATTATATATTATTTCATTTATAAGAAATTTCAATTTTGAAATTTTTTTTAGTGATATTACTCTTATAACATATTGTACTTTAATAATCTTTAATTAAAATTTTCTGCCAAACAATTATATATATAATATAATATATAGAATTTCAAAATACAAGTAGAAATTCAAAATTATTCATTAAAATCATTTCATTTTGATTAGTACCAAAATATCACAAATTATTTAACATGTATATCCAATATATCTATATTTTATATTTAATAAGAAACTGGGCATGCAATGTTAGATATAACATGAAATAATTTATTAGATTTTAATATAATATTTAATTTAATATAATAAATTATTCATTACATATGATGTATAATTAATTAATTTGTATAATTAATGTATTATACAAATAAAGAATTAAAAAAAAATAATAATAACATTATTATTATCTTATTAACACATACAGTTTATTTAAAGCAGACATATTTAACTTTAAAGATATTTAAATTTATATAAAATATATTTATTTTTATATAAAAAATTAAACAATTTTACATTCAAAATAGAAGACTATATTTATAATATTTAGAATAAAATTTCATAAATAAATTTAAAAATAAATAAATGGATTTTGTTTTAATACTATCTATAATTTTAATATATTTTAATTTAAATATTATAATAATAAACACACAATATAATATATATAATACAATATAATTGTAAAAAATAATCTTGTAAAAAATATAACTACAACTTACCTCTTTTATTCAATAAAATACATTATATTTAAATATTACAAGTCAAAATACAAAATGGCAGGACATTATTTTTTATGATGAATATATAAATATATTAAATAGATTCTTAATACAACTTGGTAGGAGAAAACAGATTACAGCACAGAGAAGATATACTTTACTAATTAAGTTATTAATACCATACATCGTGCAATGAAATGCAAAAAATATATGATTAGGATAACAAAGATTAGTAATGGATTATTATTTCAACTGCATATGATTTTTATCAAATTCTGTTAGTGAGAGAATTAGTTTGTTATTGTAATTTTTTTATTATTTAATAATTTTAGAAATATATAATAAAAGAAACAATTATCATAATAGAAATAAAATTAAATATTAAAATAATAAAAAAACTAATATATTTAATTAATTCATGTTATAAAATAATTATAATATAATATTTATATAATATAATATAATATAAAAATGTATCAATATTAAAATATTTTAGAATTTATAAAACATCTATTTTTGATAACATTATCATGTTATAATATATAATTTTTTGTATTCATAAATTTTTTTAAATTTCTAATCAAGAAATTTATTTCTATTTAATATAAAATATACTTTATTTAAAAACATTATGTTTATGAAATGAATATTTAAAGATTTTAACATTACATAAATTCAATTTTTTAAGCAATTTTTATGTATAAATAATTTTCATGCATTAAATTAAATATCTTTATATTATATTGCAAATATAATTATAAATAATAAAGTTACATTTCTATTTAATAATATTATTAAATATAGTAATTAGTCTGCATAAAACATACCTTAGGATTTTTGTCAGCCATATAGGTATTAATTATTTTTTCACATTCAATAGCTGAAGGAATTTGAATATAGAATTTTGATGCATTTTCAACACTTGAAACATTTACTCTAAGTGTCTGACCATTTAAAAGATTTATATCCACTCTTTCTATTTCTATATCACACGAAATTGTTGATTTTAAAGAGTTTTTATCTAAAAGAAAAATTACGATATGTACATAAATATATAATAAATAAAATATATATATAAATAAATAAATAATAAATATTTTTTAATATATAGATATATATAATAAAAATTATTTTACCTTCAGCAGTAATATCTGATTTAGTTTTTGAATTAAAAGATGCAAGATTTTGTTCAACTAACATATTACCTACATCAGTTTCCTCATTAATTAACGATATTGAATATTTATTATTTTTTATATCATGGAAAATACACTTATATTTGTCAGCATTAAAACAATTATCAATTGCTTTTGTATTAACTTTAGACCAATTAATACCGTCCAATGGAGCAATATTTAATAAAGAACATTGAACAGCTTGTTTAGGAAGATACATTAAGTTTTTTTCTACTGGATAAATTTTTCGAGGATTAACTACTGCATTGTTTCCAAAATCTATATATTGAATCAGATGACCATTTAATTTATTTAATTCAATGACTTCTGCACGGTAAAGAGCTCCATCATCAGAGAATCTTGCTATTATAGGAGATCCAACCTAAAAATAATTATAAAAATCTATTTATAACATATTTGATGCATACAAATTTATTTATTCAATTATTTAAATCAAGTTACAACCTGTAATGTATGCGAAACTGGTTCTCTTCCAACATATATTTTCTGAATTTGATTCATCATAATTCTAAATTGATTTTCTTTATCAAGTATTTGACAATAAAAATTATTAGGATTCGTAAACCATGTAATAATCACATCTTTTTTAGTTTCAGGTGTATATAAAACTGTATTCCATACAGCATCCAAAGATACATAATCAGGTTCATTAAATTGTCTTATACTAGAAATAAATATTTTATTGGATATTTTATCTTCTTTTACTTTTGGCAAATCTATATTTTCGCAAAATTCTTGGTTTATAAAAGTATTTGTTGAACAATTATCAATATTTTCTTCCAATAAGATATTGTATATGCCATTTTCTTCATTTATAAATTCTGCTTTTAATGTTTTACCTATAACTGCATCTTCAAATTTTTTTATTTTATCTTTGTCAAGATTATCCTTTACACCAAATAATTTACAATGTACAGCTTGTATTGGAAGTTTCAAAAACTCTTTTTGAATAGATTTAATTTTATCAAATTTAACTGTTTCTGTATTACCATAATCTATGAATTGTACAATTGCATTGTTTTTTATAGTGGATTTGATCACAGCTCTATACCATTTCAGATCTTCTGAGTATTGAGCAATACAATATGTTCCATTTGATATATCAGATTCTTTCATTAATTCTCCTCCAATTTCATATATTGATGCAATATTATCCATTACAGAATCCAAGGCGACATAATCAGAATGTAATTGTACAAAAAAATCGGAAAGATTATTTATAAAAACTACTTCACAAATTCTTGTAGTTCCAATAATTATTCTAGGACATGGAATATAAAATTCATTTTTATTTCGCATAGGACTATATTTTCGTCCTTCTTCATCAGATGTAAAACTATCATTTATCTAAAATAAAAAATAATTTATTATTTAATAATTCGATATTAAAAATTAAAATTTCTTAAGATATGTTAATATTAATACTTTTAAATCCAAATATAAAACATATAAGATATATTATATATTAGTATATATTACATATGAAATATATTATTATTTTACCTTATTTTGTGTTAACCTATATCCTTGTCCTTTTCTTTCTTTAAATCGGTCTCTATTTCCATGATAAGAATCACCTATTAATAATTAGCATATCTTTAAAATATATAAAAAATAAAGATATATAAATAATATATTGTTTATAAATTAGATTCAACTTTTATTCAATTTTAAATATTTTATTAAAAAACTTACTATTCATTTTTCCACCTTTAAAACTTCCATCATTATTTTTATCATTAAATTTACTATTTTGCAGTTTTCCAGAAATATTTTCACGTCTAGAATAACTACCACGAGTATTACTACTTCTTCCACGTCTGCTACTACCTCTGGATGATGTATCAGAATCTTTATCACTCCAACTTTTATCAGAAGAATTTTTAGGTGTATATCCTGAAGTTCTATTTCTACCACCTCTAGTACTCTTCCCATTTTTAAATGAATCATTATGTTCATGTCTATTGTTCCACTTATCTTTTGTATTCCTGTTGTTAGAAAAATCATCTCTATTGAATCTTTCATTTCGTATATCATTACGATGAAAACTACTACTTTTTTCATTTTTATTTTCTTGTATTTTTTCTTCATTTGATTCATCTTTCCAAGTTTTAAACTTATTTTTTTCTTGATGCCACGAATCTGATTGATTCCTTTTATGCCATTTATTTGTATCCTCACTATAACATAAATTAAAAAAAAAAAAAATTAATATAAAACAAACAGATTAAATAATTAATATAAAACAAATATTTTTCATATAAATTAAAAAAAAAATTATCAATTACTATTAATTTTTTTACATAAAATAAAATCAACATAATATAAATATAATAATTAATATAATTATTTAATTAATATAATTAACATTGTTAACAAAACTATAAATACTTTTTAATAAATAAATATTTCAAATATCTTTAGTATTTTGAAAATTTTATATAATAATAGAGAATAACAAATGCTTAATAAAATAAATTTTTAAGATTTAATACATTTAATATAAAAACTTTATAAATAATATTTTTTGGAAAATAAATAATTGAATTTAAAAAATAATTTATTAAACTTATAAAAAGTTACCAAACTATATTTATTTATTTTAAAATAATTATTTTAATATGAAAAATTTGAACAGATTTTTATTATTGAACCAAAAATATCATTTTATACAAGATTTGTGATACAGCAAATTATTAAGTTATTCGAAATACGTTTATAAAATCAAATAATTTGTATATATATCAGAATATATATTATATAGAATTGAATTATTATAATTAAATCAAAATAATTAAATACCTTTGATCAATTTTTGAAGTCATTTTAGTAGAATGATTTTCTATATCTTGATAATTTAGTGGTTCATTTATTATTTTTTCTTGATTTTTAATTATATCTAACATTTGAGATTTAATATTATCATTTTGCTCCGCTCCATACAAATCTACTATAATGCCATCTAAATTCACATCTATAACTTTTAAACGTAAACGTTTTTCTAAAATTAATAACTCAAACTGATTATGAATTTCCTGGGTACATGGTAAAAGTTCCCAGCCATTTAAAATGCATTTTATAGCTTGAGCTGGCAATTTTTTTATTAAATCATCGCGAATTAAACGGAGAGACGTTAAACTTACAGTTTCTTCATTGCCATAATCAATATATAAAACCTTTATATTATCTCCATTTATACCTAAAATTTGTGCTCTATACCTAATAATAAAAGTAATAACAAAATATAATTTAAATTAATATACATTAATTTAATTATATATATACAACTAACCATTGATTATCATATAAAGCAGCACACGGAAGACCAATTTTTAATTGTGTTAGGCTCAAAGTAGGTGCAGTCTTACAAAAATCTGCTAAATTATTCATTGTTAATTCTAAAGATGTAATATAATCCTCCACTTGTACAAAAAACTTTCTAAAAGATTCCACAAATGAAACAAGTACAATTTCTACAACACCTTTTGATAATTTTTTTGGTTTTTGATATGCAAAAGATGAACTGATGGATGTCACTATAACTGGTGTTGGAAATGCTTGTCTTAAGATATCTTTTATATTTTTTCCATCATCATATAAGTCACCATATTGTACTAAAGGTGGTCCTTCTGGTGGCCGAACATGCAATACAAGTAGTTTTCCTGATACTATTTGCTTAAAATATTCTTTCATTTTATCAGTAACATTTAATTCATGTACACCACTTAATGTAAATCGAATTGAAAGTACTCTTGGATTAATAAAATGAGGTGGTAATTGGAAAATATCTGTGTATGGTAACACTTCTGTATGACCAAAATCAACATAGTAAAGTTTACACTTATTTTCCATAACAGACATTACAACAGCTCTACATAAAACTTTATCTTGTGTATAACGACCTAAACATACCGATCCAGGTAAAGGAGGTTCTTGTAATGGTTCTATAGGATGACTATTAATTTCTCTCATGAGCATGCTTAATATTTGAGAAGTACTTTGAAGTTGTACAGAAAACTTATGTGGACCATCTTCTACAAATGAAACATATACATCATGTTTTGATGGAACATCTAAAACACGAGATTTAAATACAAGAGCTTCTTGAATGGAAGTTTGCATCATATGTTTCTGTTGAACTGCACAACACAAAGGAACATTTCTTTGAAATCCATGTATTTCATTTCCTTCATGTAATGGATCCATATTTTGTATTGATGTCATTGTAGTACAATTATTACTAATAAGACGTTTATTTGGTGGTTGATAAATTGGTACTTGAGATTGTTGTATACATTTTGGCCTATAGAAATATAAAAATTAATAAAAATAATTTTTATAATTTTTATTTAAAATAAGATATTTATATATTATTTTGGATTTAATTAAAAAAATTTATTAGATAAAATTTTTGTTTGTTTAATATATTATTATGAAAATTTTTAATAATAATTTAACAATAAAATAATTTAATAATTTATGAAATTTATTAATCCATTTACATTTATGTATCTAATGAACTTATAAAATTATGAAATATAAGATTATAAATAATATAAAACAAAAGAAAGTAAAGATTGTAAATTATAAATATAAAACAATATAATTTAGCAATTAAACAAATTTTATAATTTGAATAAAATTATCTATAAATATAAAATAAATACCTAAACATTTCTTGCAATGTTGCTCTCATTGCCATATGTTTATTGATTAGTAATTCACTGAAATCTTCATTATTATACCAAAGTTTAATAAAACGATGATTATTGACTACAGTATGAATCAAGATTTTATATTCATTATACCATAAGGTCTTTTTAATTGACTCGATTATATTATTTTCCCAAATACCATTTATAGGTAGTACATGCATTAATGTAAAATCAAATGCCACAGGTGGAAAAGATTGCAGAGATTCAGAACCAGGTATACTTTCAAGTAAATGTATTTCTTGAGGTGGTAACACTTCAATATTACCATAGTCTATGAATTGCAGAACTACCATCCCATCAGCACGTATATTAATAACTTTTGCTCGATAATATCCTTCATTTTGGAATCTAGCACAACAAAGAGCATTGATGCGTAAATTGGCTGATTGAGATCCAACACAACCTTGACTTCTAGCAAATTGTTCAACCAAGGGTAAGATCATACGCTCTACACATGTTGCAGAATTTTTATCGACTTGACCCCAGATTTTAAGAAATGAATTCTCTGCTTCAACATGGGTCACAAAAATAATCAACTCAGTACTTTGTTGTATGCTCATCGCGTTATATAATATATATCTTTTTTATAGAATATTAATTTTTATTTGACTACATAGATGAACTTGTAATCTGAAATATCAATTTTTTTTTAAGTACCACGAAAGTATTTTTATTCAATCCTAACCGTTAATTAAAACTGGGCCACCTTAGCCTCGACTTATCAAATAATGCGACCGGAAGATCATATGATTACGATTCTTTCTATTCTTATATATTTGTTCTAGTTACATTATTTTTTATCTATATTATTTTAATAAATATCAATATAAACAAATATCTTTTATTTTTACCGTATTGCATTAAAAGATATCACATAACTATCTTATACTTTATTAACAAAAATTATTTGATCACTTGCTTATTTTAACATAATATAATGTATATATAATAAAAATTTTCATAACACTTTTTTTTGGTTAATAAATGTTACTGTTTGTTCTATTTAATATTAAATGTGCACACTACATGTATCACTTGAATTATATATCTAAAACTAAAATTCTTTATATGATACTGCGTATAAAAAAGATGTATGTATCTATGTCAACATTAGAACTAAAAGTAATACAAACCTTAAGAATGAGATATGTCTTCTAATTTCGTTAGAATTTAAATTAACAATTTTTTCATAAAATTTCTTTTTTATAAATAATATCAGAATCTGGCGGTTGACCGGCTTTTCATCACTCACATGAAAGTACCTTTGATCATAGCTTTAAATGGCGCGGAAATTTAATTTATATATTGGAAAAAAGATTTTATTTAGCATGTTTAATATTACTCAAAGAAAATATAAGTGAATTTTAATTTAAAAAAAAACAGTTAAAAAATATTTTTTAAATAGATAAAATAAAATATATACATAAAATATATACATATATTTTTTATTAATTATTAAATTTTATTTAATATTCCATTTAAATTTTATTTATATAGATATACAATAATCATTTAACACAATTATTATAATTAATTCCATTTTATAAGTATTATTTCCATTTTCATTTTTAAAATAAAAGTTAAATTGTTTTAGCATTGTATAATGTTTATTAATTTTTTCATAAATAATTATTATATAAAATTAAAATGAAGTAATATATAATATAATACATGTAATATAATAAAATACATGTAATATGCATAATAATTTTTTATCTTATGAATTCTAATATTGTTATAACAATGCATTATACATACATATTACGTATACTTATGTAGAGCGAGAATTTAGAAGTTGACAGCTAAGTTTCATTGGTTGTTCTTTACGGATCTAATATGCGTACTTCGTTATCACATTTACAAACAGCATCATATAAATTGTATATCTATGAACTAATAAGCAGAATACCCTCCTTGTTCTATCGTCTTGACAATAATCGATTCTTGAACTATATTTATATAATAATTATAAATTAAAAATAACCTTAAAAAATTCACTGATAATTTCACAAATAATTTAGTTTTTCATGACTGATATTGTTATTGTTATTACTGTTAAAATATTTTGAAATGATTGAAAAACAAAGACTTTTTTTAAATTTAATAGAAAATAAAAGAATGATATTCTTATTTAAGAAATATTTCTCAGATACTGCTGAAACTAATAACAATGAGAAAATAACTCATTTTGGATTCAAAACCATTAAGGAAAGCGATAAAGTGAAAGAAGGTGTTTTACAATTTATTTAATTATTTAGATATATTTTTATATTTTCCCCTTGTATATTGTAAATAATAAAATATTTTATTTCTAAAGAAAATATAATTTTTGCTTTAAAATAACATATTTTTTTAATAAAGAAATATTACACTAAATATGAGTATGAAATGTAATCTAAAATGCATAAAGAATTAAAATATAATAAACTGTTTTCTTAATATTCTTTAACATAATCTTCATTTTAATTGAAATGTTATTATTAATAATAATATTATTTTTTAATTTTTTAATATAATTTTGATATTAATTAATAACTTTTTAATACTAATTGTGATAGAAAATTTTTTGCTTTTTATTATTTTATTAATAAATTAATTTTTTAGTATATACAGTCTTTGAAAAAGTAGCAAATTCCTATGATCAAATGAATGATGCCATGAGTTTTGGAATTCATCGTATTTGGAAAGATATATTCATTCAAAGACTTGGACCAACTCATGGCAGCAAATTATTAGATTCAGCTGGTGGTACAGGAGATATTACATTTCGATATTTAAATTATTTAAAAAATACTCTTAATCACCAAGATTTAAAAAGTTCTGTAACAGTTTGTGATATAAATGAAAATATGTTAAAAGTTGGTAAAGATAGAATAAAAAAATTAGGATGGATTAATCAAAATAATGTTGATATTGATTGGCAACAAAGTGATGCAGAAAATCTTCCTTTTAAAAATGATTCATATACTGCTTATACAATAGCTTTTGGAATTAGAAATGTAACACATATTGATAAGGTAAATTAAATTAGCATATATTAGATTTCAATAATATTAAATTAATTTTAAAATTTTTAAAGGTAAATGAACTTATATTTGATATTTATAGTCTTATTATAAGAAGACTAATAAAATAAATTTCTTATAAAAATTAACTTTTTTAAAAAAAGAAAAATAATATTGCTTGTAGGTACTTTCTGAAGCATACAGAGTACTTACTCCAGGTGGTCGTTTCATGTGTTTGGAGTTTAGTCATGTAGATAATAATTTTTTAAAATGGTAAATATTTAATATAAAGTAAAAATTATATACATATGGATGATTAGAATAGATATTTATATTACAAAATAAAATTTGTAGGGTCTATGATCAATATTCATTTCAAATTATACCAGTCTTGGGCACACTCATAGCAGGAGAATGGCAACCCTATCAATATCTTGTTGAGAGTATTAGAAAATTCCCAAAACAAGAAGACTTTAAAGTAAATAATAAAATATAACAAAGATATTTATATGTGAATATTATTAGAAAAATATTTCATATTTAAATATTAAATCATTTTAGGAAATGATAGAAGAAGCAGGGTTCAGAAATGTAACATATGAAAATTTGACATGTGGAATAGTAGCTATTCATTCAGGTTTTAAATTATAATTCACATTATATTTTCTTTAAATATAATTAAATACATTATAAATTACATTTATAAATTACTTATATTTTTTATTATATCAAAATATTTAATAAAAATTAATGAAATAATCTATTGAATATTACAGTTTATCTATTTGTAATTTTTAAGTAAAAAATTGGATAATCTTTTGTCTATTATTTTTTTTTGTTCTTGAGTTAAATCCATAATTTCAATTATTATTGGTTTTTTATTTATATTTAACTCTAATTTCAAAAGTGCATCCAATGTTTTTATTTTTTGTTCTGCATTACGAAAACTCTGAAACATTTATATTTTTTTTTATTACTTATTTTAATATGAAATTAAACTATTAAAAATTATAAATATTTAAAATTTTTTAGAAAATTATAAAATTTTGTATAAAAATATGAATTTAAAATACCATTCTAAGTTCATGCTCAATTTCTGGATTTTTTTTCAATTTCTTCTTTAATGAAAATTCTTTTACACTAAAACCTAATAAATTTTCTAAAAGCTGAAATCATAGAATAAAATTTATTTATCATGAATTTATTCATAAATTAAAAACTTATTTTAAATAAATTATAACTGTGAACCTTATTTGAGAAAGAAACTTCTATTGTTCCAGTACCATCTGCTATTGTAGCTTCCAAAATCCATAATGAGTCTTTTTTTGATAATTTTCCAAGAACTTCAATATGACCTCGAATTGTTTTAAACGTATTATTAGTTATTGTTTCATTATTAATATCATGAATGAATTCACAAATTTTCTCTTCTTTTGGAACAGTTACCACTTTTATAAATTCTGTAATATGTCTATCCATTTTATTTTTTTTCAATGTTATTGTTTCAGGAGAAGATGTTGAAGCCTGAAAAATTGTATAATTAAATGTATTTTAAATAAAATTTAAAAAAAAATACTAATTTTTATTTTTTAACAAAACAAATAAATAAATTTAAATTAATTCAATAACTTACACTTGATTCTTTATTAATTAACAAACACTGTTGTTTTTCTTGTACTTTTGAGTGAGAAACATTTTTTTTAATAGCTAAGGATGTAGGATACAAATGTGAAGAATCATTTTTCATGGTATTTCTGAAAATATCATGCTTTACATTTTTATTTTCTTCTTCTTCGTTTATTATAATGAGATCATTATCTTTTTCATTTGATAAAGCTTTAAAAGGTGTTATAATATTTTGTTCTATTTGTGTTTCTATAAATTGTTTTTCATCAATCTGCAATAAAATATTTTTATTAATTTTATTTTTATTATTTTAAAAAATTAATTAAATCTCAAAATATAATCTACATATTAATTTTATTTATAAATTTATTAAATTTAATTAAATCTCTTTATAAAATAAAATATGAAAATAACCATTTCTAAAAAACAATCATCATCATCTATGATTTTTTCATCTTCATAATTTTGAACATTTTTAATTTCTGTATTAATATTTTCAATTTTTATTTTAATTGGACTTTTATCATATATTTTGGTTTCGTTTTTACTATGTGATTCTATTATTATTTCTTCATTTTTATTATATGAATTTGTACATTTTGAGATATTTTCAAAATTTATTTGAAAATCTTCTTCAAAAAAATTATCATCTATTTGTGGTTCTTCTTTTTGAATATTATTTGACTTTATTTCATTATCATTATAAGGATCAGGATTTTCTGGTAGATTTCTGCAAATGATAAATATATATATATATTAAATTATTATTATTATAATTTTGTTTTAAGTAATTTGACAATTTACTTTTGTTTTGGTTTTCTTATTACTTCTTTTAAAATTCAGTTCATAGTAATTTAAATTAAACTCACAGAGCTCTAGCTAAAATATTTTCCAAAGCATTAGGTATCAATAAATTATCAACTTCACCACCAATTCCTTTAAGCTTTCCTTCTTCTAATAACAATACACCTCTACGACATATTATAGGACCTATTATCATAAGTTTATATCCTGGTAATAACATATCCTTGATAGAGAAAATATATCAATATCAATATTTAATTATAGTATTTCATTATTTTTTAAAATATTTTGTAATTTATGTAATTTTCCTTAACATACATTTAATTGAGATATTGGGTTATATTCAATTCCAATTATATTTTGTAATCCATCTGTTAATTTTAATTGCATCATTCTTTTTTTTTGAGTCTTTGTCATCTTTTTCATCATTTCTTCTTCAGCTGGATCTACTTCTGAGAAATTAACATTTCTAATTTCTTTTAATTGTTTATATTTTGCTTTTGTGATATTATACATTTGTTCTACCTGAATAAAAATAATAATAAAAATAAAAAAAATGTTTAAATAATTATTTTTCATATAATATTTATACCTGAAGGATATAATTTCCCGATAATATAATAAATTTTTTTTCTGAAAGCTTAGGAGGTAAACTTCCATTGTTATTATTGATTTCACGTAAATCACTAAGTTGCCATTGTCCTCTTACAAATTGTAATATTTCTTCCATGCTTGACTGAAAATAAAATTGTAATAAAATAAAAAAAAATATAATTTGAATTTTATATTTCTAAAATTGAAATTAATATTTACATTTTTATGTTGATTCATATAAAATTGTATACAATCTCTCAACCATTCATCATTCATTAAATAATATTCTAATTTTAATCTATTTTTTATTTGTCTGAATATGTTTTCATTCATTTCATATACTTTTATATTACTTCTCTGTGAAATTTATATTAAAATAATATTTTCTTTTTTCAATTTTGTAAAATGTTTAATATATAAATAAATATTTATGAAATATATTTTATATAATTTCTTTCTTAATATTTAAATTTTATTATTATTTAATATTTTTTTAAATTTCTTTTTTTCAATTTTGTTCAATATATATAATTGTGTATAATAATTATGGAAGAAATTTTTTAAGATAAGATCTTATTAATAAAAAAAAATACTTTTGTTTTTATCTTTCAATGTTTTGAAATAATAATATAATTTTAAGTATATGAATCCAGATTTAAATAAAGAAACATATAAATGTAAGGTTATATCTTTAAATGATAGTAATCATAACTGTCAAATAATCGTTTTAAATATTTACACATGCATTTAGTGCATTCAACATAATTTTATGTATGTAGTATTTATGTTATATTTTCACATTAATATTTTATATATAATATACAAAGTATTAATAATTTTTATTTTAACGTATATATGTATATGTACAAAAACTTTTTAGTTTGAAAGATTTAGATCATATAATGTACACTTTTTAAGATAATTCATAAAACAATTTTAATTTATATATTTTAAATTGTGAGAGACAATAAGTTATTATTTAATTATGGAATAAGAAATAATATTGTAAATTAATATATGTATAATTATATGTATAAATTAAAAAAAAATTATTTTTCAATAATATGCATATTATTAGAAATAAATATAATAACTATATAATAAAATATATCTATAATATGCATATTATTAGAAATAAATATAACAACTGTATAATAAAAAACATATAATTTTGTTAATAGTAAATAAAAATTAAATTCTTTTAATTTAAATAATGTAAATAATTTTTTAAATTAAAGTTTAGCAATTTGATTAGAAAGAAATAGAATATATTTAATTTTTAAATAAAATATTGCATGTCTTATTTAATAATTTAATGAAATTGATGTCGATAAATATTATGTTATTATTGACCATAAAAAAAATAAGGATAAAATAAAATATTAAAAAAAAAAAGAAAAATATAAAATTTTATTAAGAAAAAAAATACAAAAACAAAATTATTAAATGATTAGAAGAAAAAGAAAGAAAATAGAGGAAATAGGAACAATGGAAATTATCAAATCAAAAAAGAAGTGAGGTTAGAGAAAAATTGAAAAACAAATGACAGAAAAAAATATTCTATTATTATATAAAAAAAAAAAGTATAAATTTTATTTTTATTTTCTGAAGTTTAAAAAAAAATTGTTACAAACTCTAAAGACAATTTATTTAAAAAAAACTGTTTATGTTTGAACATGTTAAAATATATTAGTCGATTCAATTAATAGTAATAATCTAATCTTTATGCTGCGATGCAAACCCACTAAATATCGATTTGATATTATAACAAAGAAAAGTAATTAGAAAATTCATTTAATTCTTTATTTGTAAAAAAAAAAAAAAACGAGTAAAACAGAATTTAAATATCATAGTTTCAAAATAAAGATATTTTGATATCATATTATTAATACATTTTAATATCATATATCATATTTGCATTTTTAATCTTAAAAGCTTAATGAATATTTTATATTAATATTAAAAAAAACTCGTTTGTTATAATTTTAAAGTTGTTATTTTCAATTATCGAATTGAATTATAAAATTGACATATTTAAATCCTCGCAAAATTTTTTTAATACTATAGCATTTGAAAATAGTTTTTAGTGAAATTTCATAATAATAAAATAATTATTGATCTACGTAAATTAATTTTTTTGAACAGAAATTTAATGTATATCGACATTATTTATTCTAAATCAAATGTTTTTTTTTAAGAATTCAAAAGTGATATATATATAAAATGATATTTTCGAAAATATATACTTATATATTCATTGTATTTTACATATGTGACACATAAAAAATGACAAAAAGTCCTACACATATTTTCATTTTTATCCAAAATTTTTATATAATATATCTAAAATGAATTATATATTTTACATTTATATACATATTTTCCTTTTTTTTTTATTTCTTGGTCGATTATCACATATTTTTAAATGAAATGAATATTTATGATATTTCTAAAAATATATTGAAGTAATTTGTATAATTTTGTATAATTATTTTAATATTAATAATATTTCTTTATATTCAATATTAAAATAATTAATGCATAAAAAATAATTTTTTATCATTAAAAAATTAAAAGAATCATTTTATCTGAAGCTCGAAAAACACAATAGCTTTTTAACAATTATTAAATTTATTTTTAACAATATTATTAACAAGTCGACTGAAAATTATGTTGTTTTTAAATTGTAATAATGCATAAATTCAAGATACTAATATAAAAAATACTGATAACAAATGCGAGGAAATGGCAGTGCGCTAGTTATGCCATATATATTAGCAAGGAAATATCGCTAAATTTTTGAATATGTTACATTTTATGTGCTCAAAGATAATATGTTATTACTATTTTTGTAAAAATAAAAAGATTTAAGAAATTTTTAAATGTCAATGACTTAAAATTACGACTTTTATAATCTACAATAATTATAAAAATTACATAAATATCAATTAAGTAAATCAATATTAAAGTACAGGAATATGGAATGATATTTTTTTTTTCTGGAGAACATTTCTTAAGGAGATGATAAAAAGTGTAAAATTACAAATATACATATTTATAAAGCAATCATTGAAAAATTATTATATGTAAAAGAATATTTCAAATTAATTATTTACTGAAATAATAATAATCATTTAGTTGTGAAAGACTTAATTGTACTTAATTGTTTTGTTTTTAATAAGCATCACAGAGCAATGTACAGATTGCATGTCAGTACATTACAGTACATATAAATGTTTTGTATCTTTGAACATGTACACAAATTTATTATTAAACTATATTTTTTACTTAATAGAATGCCACATTTATTTCAATAAATTAAATTTTTTGAAAATGATCTTCATCTGATGAATAGGAATTATTAGATGTTTGTAGTCATTATAATGTAGGATGAGTGGAAGGTGATTCACTTTCTTCATCTTCCTCTAATTCATCATCTGTATCTGAAGATAAATGTTCTCTCAGAACTAAGGAACGCATTTGTTCTAATACCTGATGTAAAGAGTCTCTTTGTTCCATTCTGTCATTTAGGGGTGTAGCATCACCACTTGCTGTTCCACCAGCTGGTGTTTGTGGTGTATTACTTGGAGGTACTGGAGTATTTGTACCATCTCCGGTGCCTTTAAATATAAAATAATAATATCTATATATATATAATTACTAATAAATATAGTAAAGTTATTATAAATAGAATTAAAACTTCAACTGATTTTACTAATCATTATACCCATATCATCACTTGCAGGACTAGCTGGTCTTTCTGCTCCTCTTACTTCTCTAGTAATTTCTTCATCTTGATTATTTAATCTTAAACCTGCAACTCCTTTTTTTGGTACATTATATAAATCACGCTTAATCTTTCTTCGTCTAGAAGGATCATTTCTACGTAACTGAAGCATTGAACCAAAATCAGCAATATAAAGAAATCCTGCGATTAATAATTCACAATTCCGTTTGCCTTGTTTATATGCAGTTTCTAATTCATGACTTGTACGTTGATCATATTGCCACCAACCTGCAACAATGTAATTTAAAAAATTTCACAAATTATGATATTCATAAAAATTTATTTAAATGAATTAGTTATTAAGTTCAGCTAGGGTATTCATAAAGAAAAATAACATATTCTGGAATACAGAAATTTTATTATAAATATACATATTGAAACTAAATTGTATATTTATCTTTTATAACAAAATAATGGAAATTCTTATACTTTTTATATCATACATGAAAATTATTAAATTTTATGTCATACATATTTCACGTGAAAATTTATAATATTTTATACATAGTTTTATAAATAATTATATGACTATAAATACAATCAAAAACACTTTATGCCAATATTTAAAATGGTAAAAAAGATAAGATTACAAATTATTTTATTCCTGAAACACCTTTACATGGTGCGTCCTTTTTATCGCGCTTAATATTACGTTTATAATATGGTTGATATTTTCTGTATTGACAATTATTTTTAAAATCAACTATATAAAGCATGCCGCAAATTAAAATTTCACATTGGGTGCTACCTAGGTTGTAAATATCCTCCAAATCCCGGCTGGTCCTTGAATCATATTTCCACCAACCTATGAAGGGGTAGGATATAAACTTCTCTATACTTCATCACATGTTTTTAACAAATAATGAAGTTATTTATTTTTTATTTTTAATTTATTAGTAAAATTAATTTTATTCATAATATTTTAATAATTTAATTATAATTCTATTTTATTATTTTAATAATATGCTTTCTTGAATTCTATTTTTAAAGTATTTTTATAGCATTTATAAAATATATGTTTATCTGTAGTAATATTTATGTTTATACTATATTATATTTTACTTAAAAAGCAAATTTATAATTTTAAAATTAAAATAGATTTGTGTAATACTCTACCATTTCTGCCTTCATAAAACCATTGATATTCTTCTTCAAAATGTTCTGATTCCTTTTGTGTTTCATCTACTTCCACCAGTTGTGGTCTATTAAGAAAGTCAGGAGGAATTTCTTGACGGCACATAGGACATCTTTTACTTTGATTAGCAACACCTTTGACGCATAGGTAACAATATATATGATTGCAAGGTAATCTTGCAGGATATATACATGGTTGAAGACAAACTGCACATTCTAATATTGTTGTTGAGCCTATCAATATTTTTAATAAAATTTAGTTATGATTAATATTATTATAATATTATCTGAATATTATATATAATATTTTCAAATTATATTACAAATTCAATATTATTATAAATTAAATTATATATTTTAAACAAATTATGATATAAAATTGATTAAATTAATAAATTATATATAATAAGTATAAAGAAATAATTGTTTCAGAATGCCTACCTTCTTTTTCATCAGTTTCTTTCTCTTTATCATTTAGCGTGCTACTTGTTTCTTCTTGCGAGTTAAGTTTCGCTTGAGCCATAATTTTAACCAGGTTTTAATTTTTTATTGAGCAGAATTAAAAAATTCGTAAATAGTAACATACATCATATCTACATATACAATTAACAAAATGTTGACTGTAAGCCATCTTCGTTGTTTATGACATATCAGGGGTTCTAAATTTTAAGAATAAGTGAAGTATTATATGAGAACCCCTTAAATATATTACTAACTTCATAATAAAGATGGTAACATTTAAATTAGAAGTTTTTACATATATTATATATAAGTTTATACATATCTAAATATATAATAAATAAAATAAAATTTCAATTTGTGTAATTCTAGCAAACGGATAACCCTATATCAGATATCCTATATATTTTTATTGTAAATTACAAATTACATATTACAAATATATCTACATATATATATATTATTTTTGTGTTTTAATATATTTTATATATTTTATATATTTTTTTGTATATTATATAAATATTTTATACACATTTTAAAAGACAATAAAGTTAATCAAATGTCCATTTTTTTAAATATATCAATTTTGTATAGCAAATATAGAATAGAATAAAAACAGAGATAAATTAAAAATGAAAATTAGCATCATTTTCAGAATATTGCAATAAACAATAACGACAAATAGGAGAAAATAGATAGAATAAAAATTAATCGTTGGTGTTATCTTTTGAATATCTCTTTAAAAATAGAATAAAATAAATTGAGAATTGAGAATCAACGCCAATTCTTAAATATTTCTAAAAAAATGATTTTTAGAAAAATATTTTTAGTAATCAATAGATGGCGCTGAAGATCAATTTTTACATCCTGTTTCCTACTGTCTGTTATTTTTGCTACGGATTTTATGTAAAAATAAACAAATCATATAATATATTTCTGTAGCTCAAAATTGGAATTATGGAATTCCATTATCATTGTTTTCAAAAAGGCAGACTTTGATATTCATTCTGACGAACATAAATAATATAGTAAATTAATAAAAAAATAAAAATCTGTAAAATAATCAATTGTCTAAAATTATTTGGCGAAATAATAGCGAAAAAAAAAATCCAGATGAAATTACTTAAATTTTTTTAAAAATAAAAATTAATAATTTCATTACAGAAGAATATAAGAATAAAGAATAAAAATATAAGAATAATAAAAAATTATATATATATTATAAATTAATATAATAATTATATATTTATATATATATATAAAATTATATATATAAATTATCTCAGTGAGTATTATATTCAATTACAAAAGTTGATAAAGTTAAAATATTTTAAAAATAATTTCTTTAATATATTCTTTTATAAATGTATGTATGACAAAAATTCATAGATTTTTTAACAGTTTTTTTTAACTAATATATTAATATAGTTAATAAACAGAAGCGTGTATCGGTCTCTTAAATAGAAAAATAAATTTTATAGTACAAAAAAAAATAAAAAGATTGAAAAGTAGAAAAAACAAATATAAATTAAAGATTGATTATTAGCACTATCTTCTTATTATCTTCTTTAGAGATATCTTACTTATTAATTGCATTTAATAAGAAAATAAATTAAGATATGGAATATAAATTAAAGGATAACATGATCTTGATCTTTGGAATTATATAAATCTTTAAATATATATATTATAATTCAATCGAATAATAACTTACCTAAGTATTAAATATATTTTAAAATATGCGAGTAATTATTATGGTAAATATAAAAAAAAATTATAGATCATGCTGCAATGTACAGCATGTAAATAAGTATATTTAAATTTTATTGAATGATTTAAAATAACAATTATGTGTTTAAAACCAATCTCAGTATAAATATACATCTATATACAAAATATATGGCTTAGATCTTAAATAAAATTATAATACAATATACAATTTTTATTTTGTGTGTTAGACGTCATAAAATACTGTTAATTATTATTTAAGAAATAATTATAAAATATAATAAAGATTAATTAATTTATAAATCAAGCCTGTCATTATGAAACATTTGGCAGTTTCTTGGTTTTCGTAAATTATAAATACAAAGTATAACAACCCTATTACCTCATTTTCAATATTATGTACATTATTGTCGATTTGATCTTGTGGAAATTAATTGCCATTAATGAAGTATATAGAAATAAAAACTCGAATTCGTATCGCAGCATTTAATATAATCAGACAAAAAATACCCAATAACACCGGTCAGTATCACAGCTACTTTCTGTTCTTTCAATTGTAATGAAATTATTAATTAAATAATTTTTTATGTAGCAATTATTCATCCAATATACATGTATAGTATATGTATATGGTATTCAAAAAAGTGATAATCAAGAAAAAAGAAAAAGAGAATATTTCATGATATATGTTAAACAACATGTTAACTACTACAGCGACGTAGGAAACTTAAGTTTCTGCAACGTACTGTAACCGAACGCAAAATAGATTGCGCAAGATTTTCGTATTACTCATTGATACATTGATACATACTCATTGATACATATTATCAATGAACAGAAAAAAATCCTTTGGTCCAACACATAATGTTCTTTTTGATAAATCATTATTAATTCATTTAGAGATCATGCGCCAGTTTAATCAATTGCACAAATTTATTTGTGCGTATGTAGGAATCACATTTTTAAATAATAATTATATTTAAAATAACAATTAAATTTAATTTAAATTTAAATTAAAATTTTTTTTTATATATAATTTATTAATTTCTTGCAACACCGCATATCATGATATTTGGCAGCGCTCCACGTCGTTTGCGCCATGCACCGAGAGATTGTGCGTGTGTCTGTAGTGTTCTACACCATCTCTTTGTTCTGGCGCCATCTTCGGCCTGTAAGATAATATTTTTTTTATAAATGAAATATTGTTAACAGTTAAAAATATATGTTTAATATTGTAATATATAATGAATAATATGATAAATATTGCGATAAAAAATAACTTTTCAAAAAGATTTAATTTTAAAAATACTATAATGAATAAATAAATAATTTTCAAAATGTAAAATATTGTTTTTAAAAAAATCATCTTACCTTAAAAATAAAAGTTTCTTTTGACGATAATTCTTGAATTTCGAAATAATCTTCAAGATCTGTTTCACAACATACTATACATTTATCTAAATACAATGGTTCCTAAAATAGATAAAATTTTTTATTTTAATATGGAATAAAATTGTGCAGGTGTTTGATTCAAAGGCGTTTAAATAACTTACTCGCAACAAAGAATAACGTCCGAATTTTTCTTTAACTAACAATAAAGTAGCTTCTTTAATACCAATATGTCTTGGAAAGAGAGAATCATCATTAAATTCAAGATCCTCTGCATTTGGCTATAAAAAGATTATTATAATAAGCATAAATTATATGAAGAACATACAATCTATATATAATCATATAAAAATTATTCACCTTGCCATTGGTAACCAACATAGCAGTTACAGGAGCAAGTTTGACAGTACGTCCGCGTCTCCAATTATTATCTGTTGGTTGAGCAACTAAAAGACGTCCTTCTAATACAAATTTTGCTTCTTCATGAGCCCATTCTAATACTTCCACGGCCATCTATTATTTAATTGTTATATTGTTCAATTATGTCATATTACATACACATATATAATTAAAGTTACTTATGTAAATAATTAATATATTTATAAAAATATTTTAAAATAAATATTACCTTTCTCAATTTTATATTCACCATATCTTGTTCACCGATCGGTCGTCTACCATTTTGGATAATTGAAATTCTTCTCCAAAGTTTCGTCGAAGTCACATCTTTTGCTTCCTATTGTTACATTATTAAATGATTTCATTACATATATAATTTACATTTATATACAAAAATAAACTTTACTTATAGTAATATATATTAGTTTATAATATAAATAAATAATATTATACTTACAGCATTCATATGTTCTAAATGTAATTCTATATTAGCTTGAGCCTGTTTTAATCTCTCCTTTGCTTCTTGTATATCTGGTCGTACGGAAGGCGTAGCTTTTAGTAGTCGTGCCAAGAGAAGAGGATATTTTGTCACTCTTTGTACAGGAACCTATGAATTATTTTTCGTATATAATTTTATATAGAAAGTTTACCATAAATTTTCAATGAAAAAACATATTTAATATTTAAAAAATAATATTTTAATTTTACTTTATTTTTACCATTAGGAAAGAATTCAAATTCATTCTACGTAGAACAGTGTTTTCCATTTGTGAAACTTTTAGAAAAATTCGTAGCAGCTCTTTCTCCTTTTCCAGATTCTGTAACAACAAACTTGCGCTTCCTTGACGAGTACAATAGCTTTCAAATGCATGTAACATCCGTTCAGACTCTAGAAAAATCTTGCCTACATCTACCGTTAAAAGATCTTCGTCTCCAGATTCCTATGAATCATTTATAAATTTTTTACTTTATTTTTAAACAATTTTATTTTTATTTCATTAAAATCAATCAGAACATAAGTTTATTTATAACGTATAATAATAATAATAATAATAATAATAAAATATGGTACAAATGTATTTTTTTAATTACCTGAGCAAATTCCACAGCGAATTTTAATTTCTCCGCGAGTACAAGATTGTGTTCAAGAAGTTCTTCCACATTGAGAAAAATCGCTGTAAGCTGTTCAGACGTGAGTAGACCAGCCCTTAACATGGGTCTGTGAAATTCTTCAAGAATAATTTGTAGATCTCTTCCATATTTTTGTTCAGTTTCGACGATTTCCGTAATGATTTCTTTTCGCTCTATCCTTTTTTTAGAGCATTTTCTGCACACGAAAGGCGCATATACTACACCGCTAAATAATATAAATATAACAATCGTTAAAAATTTTTTTAAAAATCTTTAATGCTAATTTTAATGCTAATTAATAATCATTAATCATCTTTATATGCTTATAATTTTATCAAGAATCGTAATCTTTTTACATTCAAAGAATATAATTTAAACATTTTTTCTTGCATATATAACGATTAATTTATTACTTTCTTTTCTTAAACGTTTGTTTTAAATATTTTTGTAATTAATTATCGTATCGTAAGTTAAAATAATTTTTTGTTATATCTACAAAGATGCACTATGAATTTAAAAGAAAAAAAAAAATACAATCGACTTGGCATCTGTTCGAGGTTGAAACACATATTCGGTAACAAAACTTTCGCTCGTTGCGGTAAATAGAAGCGGTAAGAGAAAACACAATTCAATGATTCTGAATATTTGTTACGTAGTTTTTATTTGAATAGATAATATTAATATTAGAATATATTATTTTAATTATAGGAAATATACATTTTTAATAATTTTTAATAAATATTTTTAATAACAATGCGAAATATATAATTTTTTATATTTTATATATAAATATATATATAAATTTTATATATAAATATATATGTTTTATATACATATTAATATTATTGTCATTTGCAAATATAATTATATTATTAATACTTACCTATCCGTTATTAGAGGATCCAAACGTTGTTCGCAATCCTCGCAATGCTTTGAATCACCGGAAATCACTTGTGGGATTCCACTGAGGAGACTTCCTGGTCCCGAAGAGACATTTCCTGCTCTCCAACGTCTCGGCACGCCCCGTGTGCTGCTGGCTTGACTGCTTTCAGATCCCACTCCGCTATCAGTTCTTTCTATATCTACAGCTCTTACCTTTTAAAAAATATCGCTATTACGTATCGTCATTTTTTTCAATCCTTGTCTCGTTTATCGTTATCCACAAATTTTTAATCGAGTAAATATAAACTATAACGTTATCGTAAAATACGAATTATCTTATATATCTTATATATATATATTAATAATAAATAAATTTCAATAGGGAGGATCGTTTACATTGCCTATAAATTTTCCATTCATCGTTACGACGATTATTGAGCGATTTTAATACGATGTTAAATCACGAGAATTTAATTAAAAAAGCTATTATATTCTTTTTATATTTAATCTTTTGTACGTATATATATATATATGTAGAAACTCACTTTTGACGTCTCTGACGAGCTGGTCAATATAATGTTGCATTCCTCGCTGCTGTCGGAAACGTTGGATATCTGCGAACTTTTCGAGCTAAGGTCGCCCAGGCTGGTTTCCTTTTGTTCATAGAGCGCCTCCAAATCTCCCTCCGTATCCTCTTCGTCCTCGTCGTCCTCGTCCTCCTCCTCTTCGATGGATATCGCTCGATCCTTAGTGTCCATGAGGAAGTTAAGCAGCTCGAACTTACTCGAGATGTTCCCCTCCTCGGGAGACGTGGACATTTTCTTGAAGAAATCCTCGGGGCTCTTCGACAAATATGTCTCCCCAAGATCCTCGGGGTTGGATTTTTTGTAAACATTGTCGGCCAAGTAGGATCCGAGGAACTGATCGGAGCTACTCTTCCTGTAGTAATCGATGTCACCGAAATATATCCTGTCTTTTATATAATCTTCCGTGGGTGGAGGGCTGAGTGGAAGAGGGGGAGGTTCATCCGGTATCTCCTCGTAAATCGGCTCCTTGATTACCTCGTAAGGATTCTCCTCGAGGAAAAGATTGGTCGAGATGAAGTCGGCCTCCGAATTCAAGCTGGACGCTCTCGAGTAATTCGCCTCGAGAGTCGACTCGGAACCCTCGTACTCCTTGCTCTTCAACAAACTCTGCTTCAGTATCTTCAAAATGGCCTCGCCGCTGTCCTCGTCCAGGATCTCCCCGTTCTCGCGCGCCTTCCTCAGAGAATCCTCGAGCAGCTTCGAGATCAACGCCTCCTTCGACAACGAGGCAAATTTCGACGAATTTTCCCCCGTTCTCTCGTTCGCCGCGTGAAACTTGGCGTTCCTCTCCACGAGAGAAGACCCTCCACCACCACCTTCCACGATCGATTTCGTTCGCTTCTCGCAGTCAACTGTCGTTTCCGGACTCGTATTGGAGATCGTCGTAGCGTTGCTCTCGGATTTCTCGATGTTTCTCGATCGTTGCTCGATCTCTTCGACAGATTCAATCGTTTCGATCGTTTTCAACAACGGCCTCGTATCCTCCTTACCCTTACCCTCTTTAGAGGACGCCACCACGATATTGGATTTGTAGTTGTCGAGGATGACGAGGGTCCGATTCTTCTCGCCTGAACTCTTTATCCGCGGTGGATTTTCCGAGTTGACCGAGATCACCGTTGGATTGTAAACGCTGTCCTCGCCGCCGACGCTGATCGTCACTTTATTGTCCCCCGACGTTTCAGCCGTGGGTGTTGCTGCGTCACCGTTGATCAAAATCGACGTTCTCCTCGACCCGTTGGCCGCCGTTGGGCCTATTTGCAATCGGTGAACGAGAGGAGATGTCCGGGGGCTGACCGTGATCTTGTACACGTTACTCTCCGTGCTCGCCGATCCACCACCGATCTCCACTTTCGACGATCCGTAAGGATTCGACGTGCTCCAACTCGTTTTCAACGGTGGTTCATCCACGATTCTCGACCTCGTCGACTCGGAGTTGTTGATTTTGTAACGATGCTTGCCGGGTTTACCGGGCGGAGGGGACCAACTGGTCGGCCTCATCCCTCGGAAATGAGGCTCGCCGCCTTCCGAGCTGCTTCGAATTTCCATCGATGCCTCCGGTTTTCTTGTTCTCTCTCTAGGAACTTGTTCCACTTGTCTCGCGTTCGTCGCCCCGTCGGGTCGGGATTCTATCTCGAACGAATCGATCTCTTTCCCCGAGGAGTCCTCGTCGAAGCCTCGCGTCGTCGCCTTTTCCTTCGTCGATTCGATCGACGAATCTCTTCGCCGGCTCGTTTGCTCGCTCGAATCTAACGGGGGAGGCGACGCTTCTTTGACTTTTCTACACAGGCTGAGCCGCATAGTGTCCATGAAAAGCACGTCGCCGGCCGACACCTCCGGCCTGTTGAACGATCGTTCGCTTTGGCTGCGCGATAAAGATGATTTCTTCGTGTTTTCTGCAAAGTTTAACGCGACAATATTCTAAAATATCACCGATTATTAAAATATTAAGCAGGATCACGAAAAGAAGAGAAAAACGCGCGGGATTTCTAAAAAGCATAATTACACGCTCGCGATACGTAGAGAAAGGAGAATTGTTTCGAGTTTAAAGATTTATAGTTTTAAAACCAAGAACATTTGTCGAGAAATTATTGTTAATAGAACGTTTCAAATTATTTCAACGAAATTTAGAATACGTAAAACCCAAGTATCACAAGTTAGTTCGAGAATGTTTTCGAAGGAAATTGAATCGTTGTATTTTTTAACAAGCAAATTTGAACGGTCATATGAATTGAAAGGAAGACAAAAAAGAAGCAATCCTACCAAATGAGAAAACTCGAGAGAAGTACGCGATGACTAACGAACTTTGTGCAACAATGAGCTAAAAGTTTTGCAAAACATGAATTCTCACGAGACGAGTATTGTCCGTGGAATAAATCTAAACGAGATATCGCGCGGAAGGAAGACCGATAAAATCGGTTCGAAACGAGTAATTCTTATAATATATCGCCGGAACAAACTCACCCTCGGATTTCAATATCAAATCCTTCTCGTCCACGGCGATGCCCGGTATACGATCCTTCCGTTCCTCGATCTCCTCGATCCTTCTTTCACCATCCTTCTCTCCCACCCTGATCTCCTCCACCTTCTCTATCCTCTTCCTCCCTTCGTTCTCCTCGTTCCCCTCGCGTTTCGACGGGTGAACCGCACGGCGATCGGCGATAAAGTTTCGCTGTACGACGACACCCTGCACGGTGGTGCTGCGCATCTCCGCCTTCTCTTTCTTCTTCGCGTTCCCAAATTTATCCACCTTAACCCCCCCATCGACAGGGGACGTTTGACACGCGATCTGCGAGATTCTAGCTTCGCTCTCCTTCGCTCCAACTTTCTTCTCCACTCTCTTTGGATCCTTGATATTCGGGATGGTAATGAAATTATACTTCTCTCTCTGCTCGTGCGACCCGGCTACTCGCTCCTCCACCCTCCCCTTCCCCTTCTCGTCATCCTCCTCCTCCTCGTCGTCGTCGTCGTCGTCGTCGTCGTCGTCTTCCTCCTCGTCGTCGTCTTCGTCGTCGTCTTCGTCGTCGTCTTCGTGATCCCTACGCCGCTGCTCCCTCGGGGAGGCGCAGCTCGCCATTCTCCCTATTCTGCTCCACGACAATCGCGCCACCTCGGCTGGTTTTTCAGGCGCGAATATCACGTTGTCCACGTTGAACAGGACGTTCTTCCTCCTAGTCTCGAGCACCTTTCCCCGCTTCAGAATACTCTTGAGCGTTTGTTTGGCCTCCTTGAGCCGTCTCGGCGGCCGCTTCGGCGAAACCTTTGGTATCGGGATCCTGGTCATCGGCGACGCCTCCTCCCCCTCGTCGTCGTCGTCGTCGTCGTCCGAGATCTCCCGCCGCTCGTTGAACACCCTTATCCTCTGCCCCCCGATCGCCGCGACCGAGCTCCTGCTCGGTATCCTCTCGATCGATTTCACCTTCGAGGGATCGAACAGGGTGGAGAGGGACCTCGTCCCGTCCTCTTGCTCGAGGGCGTTGTCCGACAGGTCGTCGCTCAGGTCGTCCTCGTCCCTCTGCCTCTTCAACAGGAGATACGGGTTCACGTCGCACTCGAGGATGCTCCTCCTCGAGTCGCAGCCGCCCCCCGGCCAATCCTCCTCCCGATTCTTCCCAACCTCCGATCCCCAATCGTTCCTCGCCCCCTTCGCCTTTCTCGGGGCTCGGGCCAGCCTTGCACCCGCCGACGATTGGAGCGGCTCCTCCTCGAGCCACTCGTCCCCCGTGCACGACGAACCGGCCCCCCGTTGCTTGCGGCACCCCGTCGCCTCCTCCCCGTAGCTCCCGCTTCCCTCTTTGTCGAACCATTCGGATCTCGAGGATGTGCCTTCGATCGAGCCCTTTCGCTCTTTCCGCTCGTTTCGCGCCACGCTCTGGCTCCTCGGGTCGCGCTGCGACAACGGCCGGTGGGGGGAGATGCTCCTCGCCCTCGCCCTCGGCTCCACCAGACGATTCCGCCGCATCTGGTCGTACGGATCGTCCATCGACGACCTCAGCACTCCTGTCGATACATATTTTCCCAATTTTTCCCTCGATCGTTCAACGGAGAGAGAGAAAGAGAGAGAGAGAGAGAGAGAGAGAGAGAGAGAGAGAGAGAACGATAAAATAAGGCAAGATTTAAAAAGGAAGGGGAATACTAGTTTGGAATGCTATACGGTGGAACTGCATGGCAAGGCAACGTTTCGTCCCCGAGTGTTCGCTCGAGTCACGCTTGAAAGAAATTTCGTGGCAACTGACTTGTTAAAGCAACGCGCTCTAACACCCCGGGACGCTAAACGATCTAAACGATACGAAACGGTGTTAATTGCGTGCGTCTTTTTTCCCCTTACTCACATTTCCTTCTTCGGAGGCACGACGAAGGCGAGAAGAGAGCGAAAGAAAAGGATTAAAAAATTTTCCGCGTTGAATTCTCTCGATCGTATCATATATCTCGGATCGAAAAGCGAGAAAACTTACCCGCGAGGCTGGGCCTCGACCTCGAGGAGATCGGCGGTAGCCGACATGTTCCTCCTAAAGGTACACCAGCCAATCGGTGACCACCGCACTTGCGGCAATTGCCGAGCTTCCGCGTCGTTCCGGCGAGAAATTCCGGACAGGAACATACTACCAATACTGGTGCTCCCGGGGGTGGCGGGGGCGGGGGTGTCATGAAGCCTCGTGGCTCGTGACCAGGCCTCGAAGACCGAACCGTACCGTACAGCCATCGATCCCCGTAGATCATTTGACGCGAAATCCCGCTCCCGCCGCTTATCGTCCCCCACCCCTTGCCCTGGGGGTCATCCGCGGTTGCCTGGCTCTGCCGCGACAACCCGAGCCTCACGCTCCACGATTTCTTCCCCTTGCTCAGCGTATCGTAATTCTGAAAACAAGCACGAGTGTCAAACTTATTATTCCGACATTATTTCGAATCGAGGTTTTCATGATGCAAGATTTAAGATTGAGAACACGATCGTTATACACGGATTTATTCGTAACGCGTTTTCGCATCGATTTTTCTTTTTTTTTTCTAGAAACGATTTTTGGACGCTTTGAAACGAGAAGAAAATAAATGCTGTATCGATTGCTCGATCGTGATTGCAATCCGTTTTCGCTCGTGATAAATTCCCTCGCGGTGATTATTGTTTTCTCTTCCGCGGTCGCGGTAAAAGTGATTGATGCGTTTCTGCAACCATGGTCGAAGCATAATGCGACTTGCGTTCTCTAAGGAATTCCACGATTCCATCCATTGTGTTGACGTGGTATACGGTACGATGGGTTCGTAATTTGTTGATTTTTTTTTTTTGCATTATATATGTATATATATATATATATGCTACACATAATTTTTATCGATCGATGTTTAACGACTCGAATATTTTTTTTACAAACATTCGATTTCTCATTCATTCGTCGAGTTATTAAATAATCTAACGTTTGATTCATCGACTTCGATGCTCGAAGCATCGTTTAAGGCAGCAACATTTTAAATACGAGCAGTAATATTAGATGCATTATTACATCACGAGTGTCAACGTGTTGGTAATTAGCATAATGTTACCGCAATATCAAACGTTCACGAACGTTGTACCAGTATTCCGACTGGGCATCGGAATACATAAGAAAACAAGGTTTGCTTAGATATTAACATATATGTAGATTGAGCAATACACGACTGGTACAGCGTATACCGGTTTTCTTCTCGGTTCGAAAAAAAAGTAGCGAGGTAATTATTTTTTTTTCTTTTCCTTTTTTACATAAACATTTTTATATAAAGCAAAAATAGGTATGAGTGTTTTTTTTAAAAACGTCGTTACGTCGAGATATTTTTACGACATTGCGACTCGCTCGCTTAGGATTTTAATCCTAAGAAGCAGAATATTGAAATTGAAAAAGATTTTTCAACTCTATTTATAGAAATACGTTCGAGGCGAGTCCATTGTTCCTTTTTTAAGTTCGCGATTGTCTCGCAAATTGTTAACTCGCTTTAAATTTGTTACATGCCCTCTTGTCGTCGAATTAATATTCGTCACGCGAGTTTATCGCGAATAATTACAGTTGTTTATTATTGTTATTCGAAAAGGTGAATGTGTACGTGATGCTTTCGTTTTCAACAGGATATCCTGACTTAATAAACGGAATTTTCAATGAGTTACGTTACGTTACCGCGCCTCGATAAGTTAACACTTTCAATCTTGTGCGCGCGCGTGTCTGTATAAAGGCTTCCGGAAACTTTCGATCTCGTTGCCAAAAAAAAAAAAAAAAAAAAAAAAAGGATCGAAAGTGAAAAATATAATTACAATTCTATTTTCTCTTAACTTAGATCCTCTTCCCTCCAAAAAAGTTCAATCTCCTTCGATTATTACCACAAATTTTATCGAGATAAAATTCCTCCTTACGTTTGACTCGAAGTCGGTTTCAACGACTTTTTAAAGTAAAATAAAAATTATTTCCTCGAGAAAGAAAGAAAGAAAAAAAATGATAATCATAAACTTGCTTTTATTTGTTTATTTATTTTTTGACGTCAGATCGTAAGCGTGAATCACAAAGATATACGTACTTATACACACATACGTATAAAATCCTGAAATTATTATCCCTCAACGACCACCGGCAAAGAATAAAAGTAACAACCGTGACATCGAGAACATAAACGCGCAACACTTCATAGTTAAAATAAATTTCGAGTTCGTTTACTTATTTCATATATCACCAGCTATAAATAATAAAACGGCCGAAAGTATTTATCTGTTTTCGTATGGTGAGTGAGAACGCGACAGAGAGAGAGAGAGAGAGAGAGAGAGAGAGAGAGAGAGAGAGAGAGAGAGAGAGAGAGAGAGGAAAAAAGGAAATCGAAGGAGAAAAAGAAAACGATGGAACAACAGGTTTCAGCGAAAGTAAATGACGGTAGGAATCGTTCGAGATCGCATTTTAAATTTGTTTTCCCCTTTGGTGAAACTGCTTCGATCGAGGGGGGTCACGGCTCGTTTTAGGCTCGTGTCTCCGAGAGAAGGAAGAGATGGAGGAGGATGGATATCGGTGGACAGACGAGGCAAACATCTTTTTTTTTTTTTTCTTTTTTTTTCTGCAGAAAAGAGGAATTTCGACTCGTAAAAAATTCTATTTATAGGGATAACGCAAAGAAATGGGAGGAAAGAGGATCGAAAAATATTTCGACCAGACCTCCGCCTGGTTTTTCTGGTTTTCACGCCGCCAAAAGCTACTTGTAGTTTTTAGAAGTAACAGAAAAATCTATCTGCCTGTCTATCTATGCGAAGTGGTGTACATTTGCCAACTGGTTTCGTTGGAAAAATTGAAAATATTCGATCGGTTAATGTTGACACGTCGAACGAAATCTTATAATTTTTTTCGATTCGTTCGATCGAAAGGAATTTTTTCAAACGAAACAACAAGGAAACGAGGTTTCATCTCAAAGCACTAGGAGCGATATCACGAGTGTAATTAACACGAGAGTTACTTGGAAAGCGAAAGCTTAATTGAAACCAGGAAACTCACAAAGCAATAGTCTCTCCGCCATTGTTTCTGGGAAGGAAAAGAAAAAAAAAAAAAAAAGAAATATTAAGGTGGGATTCGCGTGCACGTGATGCGCGTGTTCGAAGGTTAGACAGCAATCTACGATCTTTCAGGAAAATACGCGAAATTACACGAAATTACGCTTGTTCGCCCTTCGACGTTAATCGTGGAAAACTAACGAACGAATGAATCGACCGATTGTGCAATTTTGAAATTTTCTCCAACTCGATTGTGTTCATAATATAATATTTACTTGCTAACTTGTACGGTCATTTACGATTCTCGAATTTAATTTGCGCAATTGCGATACAAAACTTTAAAATCGCAGAAATTGAGAAACTGAAATTCATATTTTTCATATTTTCGTTCTTGGAGGCACGTGTCGAAGACTCGACAACCGGCAGCTGCCCGTTGCAATTTGTCTTACCTCGTCAAAGATGCTTCTTACGTCTGCCTTTCGAACAGCGGCCTTGAGATGCCGTTTAAATTATTATTCCAAGAATATTCTTACGGAAATGAATTCTCAAAGTTTTCCCTTTTGTCGAAACGAAAAATCCACTCCTCCCCCGCCTTCCTCCCTTTCAAGCCGATATTTTCTCTCCTCTAAATTTGGAATCACGCGTGGGCAATCCAATTACAACGAACGAAACGTTTTCACGATTTCCTTCGCCGACGTATCGAACCATCGACGGCGAGCATGAGAAACGTTAAACAACGAACGATCGTACGCGATAAATTGCTTCCTTCGTCCTGGGAGGGGCGCTTGTTCCCAGATTTATCGGGGAATAAAGTTGGAAATTGGCAACTTCCTCTCTCCTCTCTCTCTCTTTCTGCATCACGAAGGAGGGGAAAAAATGGGTTTCTCGGCGCGGAAAAAGGAGGTTATTTGCATGTTAGAGGCGGATACAGAGGCGATATGACATGGAGGCGCGCGCGCGCGCGAGGGGTCGGAAAATGGAGCAGATAGATAGCCCGAAGGCGAATACTCGATACGCTTTACTTTCTCGAGCCGAGACTTTCGTAAAAGTTCTCGACGGGCTCACGTAAGAGGAGCGGCTCGGTCGGTCGAAAAACAACAAGAAAACCGTACGTATCGCGCGGAGGTACGATAAGTGGTGGCGAGCGCGTGTTTCCAATCGCATCGAGTAGAGAAAACGAGATATCTCGTTTGCAGGTGCAACGAGGGAACGGGTGTGGCCGACGAAATTTCAAGCGAGCGTTTACCCGCCGTCCACTGACATTTGCGCATGAATTTTTTTTTCACTTTTCTCGATGAAATTTTCTTGCCTCGAACGATTGGATGGATTAACCAAATTATCGCGTTTCCTCGCGATAATTCTCGCGTAGGTGGATTTACGTTGTGCAAAGTGTGCGTTTCGATTTCTTATTTTTTGGAAATTGTGCTTTTTTCTTTTTTCTATGCGATCGAAGTTCTCGAGACCTGTGCTGTGTTTATTACGATTTATTCCAATGGTTAAATAATTCAATTGTAATCGTGATTCTTACTTCTTACTTAGAAATTTCGAAAGCGAGGGTAACGAAACGTAAAACGAGTAAAAGTGCGGCATGAATTACAAATAAAGTTGCATTTGAAAGAGCAGTCAGTTTTGAAATTCTGCAACCAGATCTATTAGATTAAACCCACTCTCTGTTACTCGCATTTTATATTTTCTCTCGTCCAGTATACCAGTTTTTCGAGTATTTCGAAAGAGAGAGAGAGAGAGAGAGAGAGAGAGAGAGAGAGAGAGAGAGAGGAGGGAGGGAGGGAGGGAGGAGGGGGAAGTTTTTTAAAAGGAAATAAAACGAAAAACGTAAATGAATTATAATAACGTTTAAACGTTGCAACTATATTTTTATTGTGCATTGCACTCGAGGTTCTACTCGAACAACCTTCGTAATTTCCGCGGTAAACGACGAATGAAAACTATTACACCACAGCCATCCGAGATTACGCTTAATGCTTTTTACACAATTAGTGCCAGTCAAAAGTTGATATTATAGCGGGAATAGAATTTGCCCGCAGCCAGATAATGCTAATTGCAGACAGACGAGGGCGAAAAGTTTTCAAATTGGAGGAGGAAGATTCTCGAATTCTCGTAATTCGCACCACTCTGGCCGATTAAAATAAAAGGGCACGATAAATTTGAATCTTCCTATGATTTTTGACCACGATTCGCAACGCGAGCAAAGAATAGAAAGAACGAAGAAAAGAGAAAATGAGATTATTAAAATTAATTCCTTGCAACTAATTGAGACCGAATATTATACCCAGATTCGTATCAGTTCATCGAGAAAGCGAACCAAGAAAAAAAAAGAAAGAAAAGAAAATCACATAAAAAATATATTCTCGATCTTTGGCATACATGACTTTTACTAAAAAAGAAAAAAAAAAAGGAAAAAAAAAAGTCTATCGAAGAGAAGGGGACGAATCAAAAGTCGACCACGAATGACATAAAAGGCAAAAGTCCACTTTCCCCCGATGGCCAAGGCTCGAGATCAAGATGACCTCAAGAGATGGGCATCTTCTATTCGCGTGACTCCTCCTCCTCCTCCTCTCTCTCTCTCTCTTTTCCTTTTCGCAAGAACCGGCGCAACTCTTCCCGTATCGATTCGTTTCCTTTCCTCCCAACCGTGTTTTGCTCTCGAAACGGATTGCATCTAACCACCGCTCGATTTCGAAACTCTCCTCCCTCCCCCTCCTCCCTTTTTTAAAATCTCCTCTCGAAGGCCATATCTCGTTCGAAGGGGAGCCTAGAGAGCAGGAGGAGGAAATTTTGCAACGTTCGGATCGAGGAATCATCGTGTGCCAGGGGAGATAATCGAAACGATTCGCGCTACTATATTTAGAGTGTGACTCTCTGAATGTTTTTCCACAACCGCGTAGGCGAAATCGTGTTCCTTTTGTCCCCGTGTATTTTAACGTCCCGTATCCTTCGACTAAGAATAGTATTTATTTCTTTTTACGACTCCTCTTCTCTCGCGAGAGGAGGATCTCACAAAGGATCTCATTCGATCGTAAAATAAAATTAATTTCCAAACGAGCATTTTCAACGCGACTCGAAAATCCTTTTTCCCCTCCCAAGCCTCCGAGAATATTGGAAATCGATTTTCTTATCGATGCGATAAAAATTCGACGGGACATGGATGGATATCTCGAGATACCCCTTCGAGTATCAAGATGCGATTAATATCGTAATAATCGGGGAGAGGGAGTTAGAAGAGGAAGATGGATCCATCTATATTTCTCCACGCTGGATGCGCAACAAGCTAATTGGCTGGATCAACGATAGAAAAGTGTACGCGTTCGAATTCCTGCACGACGCTTTTCAAATTAGAAATTACAGAGTCGGTTCGCAAGATCGGAAAAGTGGATTCTTACGTCGAGAAATGTATGCACTACTTAGCACGTGTCGATCGGTGAAAAGCGTCGTTCCGGTTACGAATGTCGAGCATAGCGAAATATACGCAAAGCGGGTGTAGCAAATATCTGTGCGATATAAAAAATAGTATAACAGATACGATTCGATTTTATTATATTTAGAATTTGCTAGTTTCGATTTTCTTTGATCGTAATTACCGGTCCAACCGGTGAATCGAGCAAAATATTTTCGATTTTTAAATAGGAAAGGTAAAAATTGCGAGTACAAAGAATGGGACAACTAAATTAAATCCGCCAACGGTAGCCTTATAGCCATATAACCTCAATTCTCAGATACTAACGGCCATAAATTCTAATTAACGAGGACGGAACACGGCACTTCACTTTCAGGCTCGCGCAGCGAACGTCAGAAATCGGGGAAACGGTGGAAGAATCGCGTCATCTAGAGCGTTAAATACATACCCTACAACCGATATTTCAGTTTTTATTTTAATAAAAAGCAAAACGATTGCCGCAGCAAAACGTTACGATAGGATAATTACGATTAGGATAATTTTAAAATTATTAGGGGGAAAAAATATACGTGCAATATATATTTTTGATGCGACGTAAGATGCATTGGATCAGTTGCGATCGAGTTGAAAAAACGCAAAGATAAACGCAGCTGCTGCGTGTATGCAATCGAAGACAGGTGAATATGGGGCGTTATCTGCGAAACGACACGGCGCGTGAACCGGGGTCACGGTGGATGCACCACACAGATGCATCGCGCGCATTGCCTCTATGGCAACCACGGTTGCACAATCCTGCGTTCAGACGATACCGCAATTTGCGAGTGTTCGCCGCCCTCCTCTCCTCGCGTCTCCTTTTTGCCGGATGTGCTCCCTCGGTCTTTTCATAACCGATGTTTTCACCGATTGACGCGAAACCGAAGGAGAGGATTACGATCCTCTCGGATCACGCGATCCTTTCGATAAAATTAACACGCACGGCGTTGCATTTTGCTGTTCTTTTTTTCTCTTTTTTTTTTTCTTTTCGTTTCATTTCGATCGTCGAATAGTATCTATTATTCTTTAATTCGGATAAACAACTCGCGATTATAATAATACGAAGAGATTAAGTTGGTTAAGAAGAAGAAGAAATTTGTTTACAAGTGTTTATCACGAGATCATATAGGAGATTATGGGAGGAAATCCGTGTTTGATAGGAAAAGAGCACGTACTTCTGGGACGCGATATCTCGAAAGTTCTATCGTGGGGCATAGCAATGTGGGCCAAACGCAAAACCGGTTACATAGTCAATAGCCACCGTAGCTGCCAGTGTTTGACGGAGTGCAGAAAGGTGATTATAAGCACGGTGTGTAACGAAGAATCCTATAGCGGATTCACTGTGCCTCGAGGAGAAGAAAGAAGCGTGGAATCGCCAAGTCCGCACGGTTTGCGGAGGAAAAATTAATTTCCTTCCCCACTTTTTTTTTTCTTTCCTTTTTTATCGCAATGAGATTTAAATTCAGAGAGATCCTTCGTTTATTATTTCGAATTGTTATTCGATCGCGCGGAATTCTTTCCTATCACGATCCGTTTGGAAGAAAGAATTTTATTAAAAGATAAAATATTCAAATTACGTGTCTAAATATGCGAAGTGAAAGTACGGCATTTTATTTTATCCGAGCAAGTGATTTTTGTTGACCGGGGGAAATAACTTTACATTTCCGCTTCGAGTAACGCTGAATTTTGCTGCGTATCATAATTTTGATAATTTTTTTGCAAACGTTCTACATCTATCTAATTCCACAGATATACTTTCCCCAATTTTATTTTCCTACATCCTAAATACAACGAGTTTCTACTAATAATAAATCGAATTCGAATTCAAATTTATAAATTTATAAATCGTATTTCGTAAAGTTGGGAAATATCTAGAATTAATAATATTCAATTACGATAATTCTCCACTTTAATATTTTATCGCACTTATCATAATATATACGTATATAACATAATCGAACGTTGCACGTGTTTCGTGTTATAATTTAATCGAAAACGATTGGAAATATAATTTTCCTCGCTTCCTTGCATCGAGTTACCATGCTTTCTAAATTCACAAATATATTTTCATACGCTTAAATACACGCTTAAAGCCAATTACGATTTTCAAGACTGTTGAATTTTATCACTTTATTATTCTATTAAATTTTACTGTTATTGACTTCATATAAATAAACGTCTTGTAAAGGAAGATCATAAATTACCATTTGTTTTTATGGATATTACGATATTCAGATAATTAAACGGTTATTTATCTGTACATGATCGCGCCCGAATTTCGAATTTTACTTCATCTTTCCAAATTTTTGAATCGAATATTTATAAGGAGGAGATTCTTAACGTGACCTTAAAATATACTCGATACTTTTCTTACTCACGAAACGTTCACTGTTAAAAAAAAAAGGGGATCTCGTCACAACCTTCTCCTTCCCTCGAACGAGAGACACTCCTCGTCATTTTCGCGACACTTCTACTATTCGACTCGCTTTTATCGTCGTTGAGGAACACCGAGGACTGAGACACCGAGCGCGAGACACCGTCCAACTCAAGTTCAACAACAACGAGCGAACGAAAACGTATTCGGTGTCGACGGCGAGGTCAGGTTTTAAGGTAAAACCGGAGCCAGCCTTTGTCCACAGAAACTGGACGAATTAAATCGCGTAGTACGCGAGTGCTCTCTTACATCATCGGAAGAGCTGGTTTGTCCTTGCTCGCGCGTTTCGCGTTTCCAAGCCTTTCGATATGGATTCGTCTCGTCGAGACGATCTCCTCGCCACGCGTCTCGTAATCTTATAATATTCTGGAAATTGTGGAAAAATCGTCCCGAGGTTTCTTCGAATTTTTTTTTCTCAATATTTTTTTCAATAGTTATGGAAATATCGAAATATGGAAAGTTTATGGAAAATATAGAAAGATATAAAGAGAATCGTTAATGATTATCCAATTAAAACCAATAATATGAGAGAATATAAAAAGACACGAAGAAAGATGGATCATTGGTTAAATATTAAAAAATTTTTGCGTGCCATCATGATTTTCAACTTCTCGTGAAAAAAGAAAAAAAGGGTCAAATTTTGGATAGGATTAAAAGAATATTTGGAATAGATAATTAATCCAAAATATAATCGAATAAATATGGTTATAGGTTCAAAGTCGTAATAAGTTTGCTTCGACGAGAGGAATCTATAAGGCGATAGGAAAGAAAACTGAATGACACGTGAGACGAGTTATGGAGGCTTGCACACTACTTATACTGCCGCTGTTGCATATATCCTATATATCGTTACGTTACATAAGTAGCCGGTCACGAATTGTAATTATCAGCCGGCTTGTGCGAACTTTCTCCGCACGGTTTTTATCAGAATAAACACGATCTCTTATTGTTAATCCCGTTCTCAGCAATATAAATTCGAGATACGTATTCGCTTTAATTTCCAAACACGATTCTCAAACGTACGATTTACGTAATTGTTTTAAAATAACTTAAATTCTTACGTAAAAAAAAAAAAAAAAAAAAAAAACTATTCTTCTAAATATCCACCTACCATTGTGATTTCTTGTAACAACAACGGGTAATCAAATAATACCATATAAAATTTTACGTAAGTTGGCCCAATTATGAGAAGCGAAGACTTTGCAACGATGAAATGAAAAGAGAATAGAAAATTGTTCGAGCGCGTTTCTTTCGGTTAAACGTTTATTAGTTTCCTTTTTAAATTATTCCAAACGAAAAAAGGTTAACAAGAAGAAAAAGTTGTTCACCTCGGAATCTTTTAATAAGAAAAAATCTCTTAATGGATAATATTTTTATTTTTACCTTGCAATCAATATGAAAGTAGTGAAACGCAATAATCTTCTTCTTCGATTGTCTCACATCGCAATAATATTATGACTTACCTTTCCGGAAGTGGGCGAGGGGGATGTTGAGTTTAACCCCTGCTGTAGATGATACATTTTCGGGGTGAGCATGGATGGAGGTGCACCGAGGCTACCCGGGGCGACAGCCACGCTCGTCATGGTCGTTCCCTACGATGGCCGCAGTCCTCGGCTTCTTCGAACCACCTGTCCACGACCTTCTGCGATCTCTGTAATCGGTCATCCTCGTACCGTCACCTCTGAAACCCCGACACACGTTCCGTGAATTCGATTTGTAACGAAACGAATCGAATTATAGTCGGTAAAATTTTCTCCGCGAATATCTTTTTCCTCGCCTTCTAATCATCGCGGAATGTGTACTTTTCACAAGCGTGCGAGAAGTGTGCGTCGTAAGAGTGGCGTGCAAATTCAATTAATGTCGGTGTAATGAAAGGTTTTCATTTTTCAATGAAACGTAAAAACGTGGAAGGAAAACGGTGAAGAGAGATCTCGTGTTATGAATGGAAGAGGAGCGGAGAACGAAAGTTCGTCGTCGCCTCTCTTTTCTTAGGCAATGAAATACCGAAATGCAGATACAGATACGGAAGACGGTAGGACGGTTATAATCCTCGTGATTCAGAGTGGGGAAGTTTTAATTTAAAAGCGTGATTACTTTTCAATTGCTATTATTACGAGAGCAGTTTCTAATATCGAAATTTAAACAACCCCATTCTATGTAGACGTTGCAATTGAAAAATTCCGAATCTTGATTTCCGCTACTTTCCATTTTCTTCTTTTTCCTCTTTCGTCCAATAATGACCATTTAAACTTGGAGGAAATTGAAAAAAATTTCCTAAAAGCGAAGCGTCGAATCGAATACTTCATAACGCCACGATTATCATTTTTTACATCTCTCTGAAAGGAGGAATGGTTGGAACCGTCTCGAGATCGAGCCAACCCCCGACGAATGAAAACGAGAGTCTCCACGCACGTTGCCACGGGTATAGAATCGCACCGAAATGGCGATTCGTTGGGCAATCGTGTTTCGATCGTGTTACGACACCCCGACAATGGTACCGTGTAATTTCACTCTCGCCAGGAGATCGCAATTGCACAATTTTCGTCGCGCCAGACGAGACATTCGGGCGGACCTAGAAAGCGTCTAGGAAATGCTAATTCACCAACACTCTTTGCTGCTCTTACGAACGAAAATTTGCCACTATCCGCGATGAATCAACCTGTTCGCGCTCGACATCAATCCTCGCGATAAATGCGCATAAGTTATCTATTGGAGGGTCGAGAAATCGTAATTTCTGTGTTTTTATTTTTTTACGTCACGATTCTCGAGCTCCTCGTTTTATCAACCCTACATATACGTGTAATATAATTAAATACAATATAATTGTATTCTAGACTCTACCTCGATTGGCAACCTTCTTAAATATAAATACAAAGAGCGCAAAGAGTTAATACACCATTGGTCGAAACCGTTCGTGTAAACGAGGCAAGCGTGTGAATATAGAATATCGAATAATTTTTCTTATTCCTGGAAATTTGATAAAATTAATCGGAATTAAGTTTACGAGAGAGAGAGAGGAAAATAATAGGCTTAGAACGTCGGTAACATAATAGATCCGGAAAGATTGGAAGGAAAGAATTTGAAACTTTTACAATGTAGGTTGACACACCTCTGGTATAAACTATATATATATATATATACTCTCGATACTGTTACCTCGCACGGTTAAGATTCATTATGATGCACCGGCATGCCGCCGGCTGATTTTTATTTAACAATCATCGTGACACGCATTTCATTCCGTTGATCTCATTGTCGATATCTGTCCACGTGGATTTATCTTGTATTTATATTAACCTTCATTCCATATACATGGAATTCCTATTTTTCTTTTCTTTTTTATTACAGAAGAATAATAATGCAATTCAAGAATGAAGTTTTACCTTCACGAAAATATGAATACGTACAGTCGCGCGCGTAAAATTAATCACTTTTTAATCCCACTTTTATATAAGATATAAGATCGGGTATGGAAAACGTGTACACGAATTCTCTATTTTCTTTAGGGATGGAGAATATTTTTCAATATGTTTCGAACTGGATGGTGTGCGCAGTGGAAACGCAACAAGGAAAAATCGAGTGGCGAGGCAAGGCTGTATCCGAGAAAACAAAAGACCCAGGGGGCCGGACGTTGAGATTTTATTTTCACCAAGTATCCATTAAACCAAAGAGAACATGATCTCGTTAAGGTGGTTAACTGACCCGATAACGGTTCTCCAGAGAAACGGTTATCGACACGCGGACACAGAGAAAACGGGAGGATAAAACGTAAAAAAAAGAAAAGGAGAGGAGTAAAAAAGAGTGAAAAGGACCGAAGGAGGAGGCGGGAACAAAGAGAAAACTTCTATTCTATTCTTTTTCATGGGAATCGCACGCTTTCGTTGCGATTTATAAAGTTTTTGCGAAACGATCAAACCAATTTCCGTTATTTCCGTTTCCCCCTCACATGTACACCTACATTATTATCACGTTTCTCTACGTAGGAAAGTGTGAATGCAAATGAAAAGTGTCCGTTCTTCCTGTTGCGCACAGGATAAAACCGATGCTTTCTTTGCAAACTTTATGCAAATAACCATCTCGAATAAAAATCTCGTCCTCTCGAAAAATCTCTTTGTCTTGTATTTCCATTTATTTACTTTCACCGTCGGTGAAAAATACCATTTCCGTATCCTGATGTTATTCAATTTTCCTGATGTTAACTCGATAATAAATGACGCGCGAATACAAAGACGCGGCATTAACGATCAATCAATTAATTAACCCTCGATCGAAATATTGTGACCGAAGCGAAATTTCATGCGTGGAGGAACGTTTCTTCGCAAGAATACCGCGAGACCACGAGGTGGAGAGAATGGTTCGAACCGCAACAAGACGCAAAATAATTTCAGTCTTAATAGCCAATTTTCCCGTCTCGCATTTGCATTTGTCGGGGAAGAGAAAGAAAGAAAGAAAGAAAAAAAAAAAAAACTTGCGGGGAAGCTATCGATTTCGTAAGAAGCGGAGAAATCGGCGGTTGTTTTACGGCTCACCTGGCCGAAACAGTTGAAGATGTTAAAACAATCAAGAAAGATAAACCTGGTACGATTCTGTTTTCATTCAAAAAAAAAAAAAAAGGAGAGGAAGAAGAAGAGGAGGAAAAAGAAGAAGAAAAGAAAGGAGAGGAGAGGAGAGAAAAGCAAAAGAGGAGCGTAAAAAGAGCATAGCGTAAATGTCAGTTTCTTCGTTTCTGTGAATAAGCGTTTGCATCTCGTTAATGATGTTTTTATCGCTCTCATTCTTTTTTAATGGTAGCGCGAAAAAATGCTCAATTAACTCCTCTCTGCGTGAAAGAATTCCCCGGTGGAAACCTCGGCGGATTAACATTGCGTTGTGTGCAAAAATTAAATATTAATCTCATGGATCGGTGTTTTTCAACTCAACGTGAGAATGTTGATATTTGTCGTGAACAATGATAACAACTTGAAATGTAATATATCGGATTATTGTTAATAATAAATGTATATTATTATTGGATATAACGAATTGTCGTTATATTCGTTCAAACAATTGCTTTTCCTAGCGGAATTAATTAACATGTTAACAATTAATTAAGAATGTTAATTTTTGCATGTCATAAGATATAATTACCGATCATTAATTATTCATTTTTATTGTGATTTAAGTATATGCAAAAGGTATGGATTAAACATTTTCTTTAACGTTTTATCCTTCTAATGTATTCTATGTAATGAAAATTCCGTTCACACGATACATTCCTTCGAAATGTACGATTCTTTCGATATTTTAAATCTATTTTAAACGAGAATTGTATGTGTAATTTTCAACAAGTATTAACATAATATTTCGCGTGTATTTATTCGTATATAATTAATATACTGTGATTTTGCTCGTTCTTTTGTATATTATCACGATTAATTTTCGAGGAAGTGTGTACGCTCATTATAAATTCAAAACACACGTTGAGATATCTAAATTAACATCCATTTAAGGATTTATAGAAATTTAAAATACAAATGAAAAAAAAATGGACTTTGCCTCCTTTTCATTATAAGTCAAATTGTTTATAAAGAACACACAGCAATTAATATACAATGTTTATTAGCATTATTAATAATCCATTGTGCAAGTAACGCTGATTCTCTCGGCTGTATGAAAACTTTTCACGTATCGCGTGAACGTAAATTGTAAAATGCTCGAATCAAGATATTTCGTACTTTCACAGGCTCCGTAATTATCGTTCTTTTAAACATGTACTCGACGATTAAATTTACATTCCCGCGTAAAAATGTGTTTCTAGCACGCTTTGCTTTTCTTCTTTGTATTTTTCTATTATCCACAATTTATCGTGCCCGATTGCCTGTCAATTTTAAAAAAATTTACGAATAAAACTACTAAAATTTATTAAAATCTCTCTGCTTACGAAGGATCAAAACGAAATATATGGAATGAAAACGAGCCGATTTCGTATAAAAGAAGAAACGCAAGAACGTATAGGAGAAACCGTTTTCGATTACCACCTTTTTTTTTTTTTTTACCACCAATCGATCCAAGTGCAAACGCACATAATTTCGTTTTTCTCTCGCTTTTACCTCGATACCGAAAGGCTTGGCCGGGAAAGAAACGAACGAGTTCCTTCGTGAAACTCGAACCGTTCTTGCGTCCAGTAGAGGACAAGCTGTTACGTGAACCTGATCGCCTTCTTCCTTCTGCTCTTTCGTCACGTTCTTTCTCTCCTTCGTACGCGATATCAAAGCAAAACCGTGCTATTATCTCTGGGAGAAGCAAATAGCCGTAGAATTATAAACAGTTGTTCATCACACGCATTTCGAGAAAAATGGGACGCAATTTTGTAGAATTTTCCGTACACCGTACGCGAGCATGCGCTTACAACATTCCTAACCTATTTTCACTGTTCGCGAGTATATACTTAGATGGGCATGCCGGACGGACTTTCCTCGCTCTCATGAAAGTAGATTCTCTTTGGGCGTGAGTCGCGTGTGGGGTTTACAACTACACAATTCTGGGGTGAATGGTATAAATCGAACTCGAAAGAGTACAAGACACTTTGCACGCCCACCTTTCCCCGAAACTATTCCATCTACATTGTACATTCAGCGTACAATCGTGCGTAACCTAGCGCTATGATTTTATGCACGAATCGCCCCGAATGTTAATAATCCAGTTAATTTTAACGCTCTTTCTCCCCCTCCTTTTGATCGTATCTGCTCTGCCTTGGAACATTGCTTTCGATCTCTTCCCGTTATTTTCTCATTTATTATTTTTATTTTTATCACTTTCTCAAAGAAAATTTAAATCGATGGAAAACAATATTTCGAATATATAAGAATAAGAATAATGATAAGGAACGATCTGAATTTATTAAGTGTTTCATTCGTAAAACAAAAGTACTCGTACTCTCAAATTACACATCCGACGTAATACCACGTTACACTCTTACGTTATTGCTGGCTCGAGCCTCTAATGTAATATGCAATACCGTAAGGTAAGATACATTTTTCTCGAATAATAGAGCAGGAACATTGCCACGGACACTTCTCTGGACGAATGCGATCCAGTGGTGGAGCAACGATAATGAAAAAAATGCGTTCTTTTCGAACTTACACATCTCACGCGAGTGTTACATACAGTGATTTAAATATATCACGTTACATATAAACTTCTTAGATAGAATACGTGTTAAACAGACGCGTATTCGTGTTCATAATGTAAACCAATAGCACGCAATAATTTAAACGAAGCCTTATTATATCCGATATTTCGAAAGAAAGAGCACGAGTGGATGCATACGAGTGGAATTCTCCATCTTGTTTCATATACGAGTATAAATTATATACGAAGATTACGCGTACGAGGGCAAGAGGTTCGATTAAAAATTACGCAACCCGTGTTTATTGGCCCGCATTATTATAGGAAGGTAAAATTTCTTCGCGCGTATAATGGTAACCTAACCTACTCCCACCTACAATGTAGGTAGACGGCTTTCTTCGATTCAAGAAAGTAGCCTCACTTCGGGGCGTGCATCGCGGATATACATATACATATGTATGTATATGTATACGCGCAAACATTCTTTACGCAAGTTCGATCTCTCCTTTCTTCCCTTTCCTCTCTATTCCTTTCACAGCCGCTCGCGGCCTTTCTTCGATTCCTCTCGTCAAAACACATTTGCATACCATCGATTGGTCAACTGCATTTCGATAACGTATATAGTCAATATTTCATTTGCGTACGTATTTCCTTCTGTTGAACGTAGACAGTACACAACTCGGTGATGAAACTGTGTTTAAAATTCTCTCCTCTCTTTTGTTATATTTGAAATATTTGCCGACTTCCTGTATCGCTCATTGCGTTGAAAAAAGGGAATGGAGCAGGATCGCTCTTTTCAAGATGATTTTTTAAGAAGGATTTATTAAGAGTAATATTTTATAGGTAAGAGGAATTGGAATTGTAATGATTTGTCGATAATCAATTAATTTCTCACGAGATGAAAAATGGATAATTTCCATTCACGTAGAATTACTTTTAACGCATGGTATTCGACAGAACGAGGCATCTTTTTTTTTTTTTATTAAGAAACAAAGTCTTTGCCGTAGAATATATAGCGGTTACTTGTTAACTTTACCCATTCACCGCTTTAACAGTTATAAAATATTAAAAAGCTTATGCATATTTCGTATTCAACAATTCATAGAATTTCAATTCCTTTGAAGGATTGAAATTGAAATTAGCGTTGGAAACTGAACTTTTTTTTTTTTTTTTCTTTTCTTTTTTTCGTCTTTGTCGAATCAAGAGACCAAGAAATCCCATTGTGCATTAGACACGAAATTCCAAGAATGATATTTTAAACGTTTCTCGAACTCGAACAGAAGCATTGTTGAATTAAATTACCGTTTAATTTCTGTTTATATCTTCGCAACCTTTCGAGATATGCGATTAACGAACTCTCGAAACCGGATTTCCTTTGCATTTCCAAGATAAGATCGGATCAAAACTCGGGTCGATCGATTTCCATCTCTTGCTCGTTTCGAACATATCGTCCCAACGTATCCAAATTGACTGCCGAAATAAATTATCGAAATTTCGATTCCGCGTTTACTATGCGTTTATAAAATGGCTTCGAGGAAAAAGATATCCCCGCGAGAATCGGTTCTGTGGCGAATTACGAAACGTCATTAGACGATGACGTGCAAGTTTCGTTTATAAATCTTCTGCCAAACGATATCGCGTTTTTTTTTTACGATCAATCGTATTCCGCTGCGAATTATACTCTCCTGTTTTTACATTCAATGCAAGTGATATCTCGATTCACGTAATCTCTCTCACGTAAAATCATTCTTCTCTAATTTTTTCAATGATTAATGAAAAATGATTTTATGATAGGTTTTATGGTCAGGTTTGAAATTTAATTATATCGGATTTGACGTAATATAGGAACATTCGTTATATCGTTCTTCCTATTTCCTTTCCTTGTTTAATTTTCTTAATATTAATTTTCTTTTTCTGGAAAGAATTGGCGAAGATTAACGAAAGATTATTAGTAAAACTCGTAGGGACATTTGTTGTTGTTACATTCCGTAAGAGAGTCTCGTTTCGAATTCACTTCGTGTGCATCGCGAAAGAAGAAATACCACTACTGTCGCGATGAAGTGTTATTTGAAAATATGTATTTACTTTTAAATCAGTTTTAAATCAAAAAAATATTTTTCTCAAATATTTCCATATAAAATATCTTTGCCATATCTCGTACGATGATAAATACGAAACGATGATATATAAAAACGACATACATGGCGAAGATCACGAGAATTTGTAAATTTTTGTACGGCTGATATTTTACGTAAGGCGACGCGTTCTATTTCTTCTTCTAATCGTGTTCCGTAACGCGCTGTAAATAATTACAAGAACAGAAACAGCGAGTGAAAATCGGATTCGAGTTAACTTTCAAGCGTGGCCGAGGAAGGTGAAGCGATCAGGGAGGGAACAAGTTTGCCTGATACACATATACGTTCATTGATGCATTTGTACATTGCGAACGCAAGGTACAACGTAAAGGTAAAATGATACTTTACTTTGGTATTCATAAATATTTCCGAATAGCCGAATGGAAAATATGTAAACGTTATCAACCGTTTAATCAACTATTATATTTTCTATTATTTGTCATTGATAATCGCTATAAGAGAAATTACGTCATCTGTAAATACGTGTCCCTTCTTTTAAACGATTATTATTCTTATTATTACTGTTCTTAACTTTCTTTTCAAAACTGGATGGACTTGTCATGTCAAATATCGATGAAGTGTAATTATCATGTCGCGCAATAAGATGTTTTCTTTTTTGAATAAATATAATTTGTGTGTGTGTGTATATATATATATATATGCAAATAAACATGTCGATGACTCGTGATAGTTACAGCCATCGAACTCAGTCATGCTCCGTTTACTTTGGGTCAACAAGGAGGCCACCTTATGTAGAACTGTTTTTTGCATGACGCGCGCTATTTGCTGATGTAAAACTTTGTAATATAGAAAAAATAGACGATGTATTTTTGTAAAAATATACAAAATCCAAAGTATTCGTCGCGATAGGGGAAAAAAAACCAAAGTTCTCTTTTCGATTCAATCCCAAGTAAAAATATGAATTTGCACGCACACGCATCGTCCAGTTGACTCAAAATTTAACCGAGTTGAATTTGAAATTGCAGAAAACAATTTTATGCTTCCAAATTACGTTATATACAATTATATCAGAAATATTAAAAAAAAGAAAAAAAAAAGGTGGACGATTTAAAATTAGAGAAGAAAATCAATGATTCGTGATGAGGAAAGAAAAATGGAATGAAAAATCATCGTGTTCCGACGATCGTAAAATCACGCTAAAAAGGAAGTTGTGTTAGTCAGACGTTTGATGTGTATTCATCAATGATATGCGAAGATCTTATAGGAATGTCTGGCAATCAGAAAGTGAAGACAATGGCCTCCGCTCGAGCACTGCTCTCTTCCGTGGACAGGGTTAACAGCCTCTACCATCGGGGCTCATTCTTCTCATCGTATACACGTGTTTTACGCGCAAATCGCGGAACACGCCATGCATTTGGTCAGTAGAACGAAATTATAATTCTACGATAATACCGGGTTCATGGTCACCGTGCCAACAAGCTTCCCTGCACATTTTCACGTACAACTCTTTTTTTTTGTCTCAGAATAACGCGTCGACTCGAATAAGATCTGATTAAACAAATTGAAAAAGTTGTTCGCCGTGTCCGAAATCTTAACTGTGGAGCAATAGCGAAATTAAATTAAATCGCATTAATATTTTTACGAACAAACTTTCGCAAAATTCAAATCGAATAAGATATCGCTTGTTATTCCGCTGAGCGTAGGAACAATTTCGTGTTCACGAAACGCGAGATAAACTGCGCGCGATACCTTATTGAGCGGTACAGTTACTTAGGTAGGCGATCTTCTAATCGTTCTGACCTCTATAAAGGAGACAGACAATGGTAAACCAGCTATAATTCACCGCCCGTGAAACCCGTTCCCGACCCGATTGAAAATTCCTTTCCAACCGATATACGCACGCTTACATAAAAGAAATCGAGGTTCATGAACGATATTTCCGCGCGATAATCGTAACAATTGTTACGGCATATGCGCGGCCAATAACAACGTTTCGCGTGCGATTGTCGCGTCGCGTCGAGTCGGTTGGCAGAGTCGTAAAAGGTAAGCGGGAGAATTTGTCCGAGAAAAAGAAAAGCGACGGGGCATGCGCGAGGGAAAGAGAGATAGGGAGATGGAGAGAAACACGGGGGAGGGGATGAGATGGAGAAAGAGGGAAAGGGACGGAGAGATAGAGGCAGGAAGAAAGTAGATGTTTCCTTTCTCGATAGCGAGAATTCAAACCGGTCGCCCATCGCGTTTCCAAGTTTTTGCTTCGAAGCGTTTGCCGCGACGAAGCAACGGTTCATCGACGAAGCACCGGGCTAAACGGGTCATCTCCATTTGTCTTTGCCTCGTATCGTTCAATTCGTCCCGAGTTGCGCATTCCACGTGAATTACAGCTTGATATGCGCCGCTTTATCGCTCCATTCCTGAACCGATAAAATATTTTCCGAATCAATGGGTTTGGAATACGCGAATGAAAGGTAAATTGATCGGTCAAGTTTAGCATAGCAACCGGTCGAACGGTTGACGCCATCGATGAATAAATTGAGAAGAAGATTCGAGGAGATGAAATTCTCTATACATTGTGTATTCGAACGAGATTAATTCAATTACAAGGAAGATACTAAATCGATTAATTTGCAGTTGATACGATTCGTATCGAGTGTATACGAAGTAATTTAATTCGAACGAGTTGCATGTCGTTTACTGTAAGATCGGTAGCAGCGCGTCCAGATTCAGTGCTAATTACCTAACCTGTGAATAGAAGAAGAAACATTGCGACTTCGTGTTACGGGACTTCTCCATCTCGTGTTTTCGTAGAAACTACGTGTTTATGCGTCTATACGATCGTAGGAAAAATTTTCACGATGAAACGTACAAGAAAGCTTCATAAATCAAAATCTTAAATTGTAATTTAATTTGAAACTACCATTTCAATTCGTCTTATTTGCAAATTGATATCTTAGCCATACTTTATGATCCTAAGTTGTAATTACTCTTTCCCTCTCTTAATTCCATTAAAAACAAACGGTACTGTTATTTGTGTTACGAGAACATTAAATATTTAAAAGTTTATTCCATTATTTTCATTCGACTCTAACGATTAATTTATATATATATATAACCTAAAAAAAAAAAAAAAAAAATTTCATTCGAAGATTGATCGAGAAACCGAGGAAAAATAATCTTACTCGCTTTAGAAAGATTAAACTCGCGTTGAAATAGGTCTATCCGGCTCATGGCCTCGGTAAATGCAACAGCGAGTAGTCGAGACGAACCGAAACTGTTGCCTTTGTATTTCTTTTTCGTGAGTAGGTTAGCCTCGCGTTAAGAACATGGTGGCATTCGACTATTTACCTGCCCATTGACACACTTCGAAGGTGTGGCGTAACGCGGACAAACGCTTAAATTACTGCATCGATTTCAAACTTCAACTTGTGTGAAATTCAACAACAAGAACGAGCAGGGAATAGAATAATTTTGGATAAAATTATCGGTGAAAAAATTGATAAATAAATAAATAAATTTTACGCGTTCATTTTAACGACATCTGTGACTGATTTTCTCGATCGAAATCATCTGATCAATCCCGTTCTGGATAATGTAACTTTGAGTTTTTACCATTTTTACCATTTTTTTTTTTTATACCGCGATGGTTGACGAATCGATGAATTCTCTTCTCAAAGAAGCTATTAAAATTTTAATAGATGTACACTTTATTTATTACTAACTTATTATTTGCAATCGTAATTTTTAGTTTCTTCTATTTAAATCCGTTTTTAAAATTTTAATTGACGAGGTTGTTTAATAACAACGATTTAGCAACAATTAGGCAATTTATCCGATCGTAAACGATCATTTTCAAATTTACTGTTTTGAAGAGAAAGTTTCTCGTATTTGCATTTTTCGTCAACTCCGAGGATGTTTATTCGCCGTAAGTAACGTTACTTCAAGATTAAATAAAAACGAGATACCATTTATTAAGATTTTCTGATTGACTAACGGTCGCTCTCGAAAGTTTACGCGGAATTCAAAACAGGACTTTAACGAGGAAACGGATGTCGGCGAGCGAAAGATCAACGGATGCAACGATTCCATGGACGAAATGAAGAAAAGAAAAGAAAACGCGACGATAAGATCGTAATTATTTAATCGTTCGAAACGATCGAAACAGAGCTCTCCACCGTAATAGTAATCGAGCCGATGTACTCGATTTTCGAGTATTTGCAATCGCGATAACAGTTCAATTACTTTTTTTTTCTTTTTATTCGTATTAGGCGACGAGACGAATATCCCATGCAATGGAAACGCGAGGACAATCGAAACAAAAGTGGGAACAAGTCAACCTTCGCAACTTTCAAAGAGTGAAGGTTCAGATTAGCGGTATTGCAATACCAGATATAATTCCTATTCCTTCGCACACGTATCGCGTGTTTAATCCAAACTCACGAATAAAACTTTCTCATATTTCCACGTCTCTAGACTATTTTTCCATGTGTCAAGGTTTAATCGTCAAAAGCAAAACTTTTATTCCTAAGCTATTATAAAATCCATTCTCGCGGAAAGAAAAAAGATTTTGGCCATTCCTTATGTTCATATCGCGTGTTCGTAATCTATGTAAACATCTTGTGTATTTATGCGGTAAAAGGAGAGTAAAAAAAAAAAAAAAATATCAAGATGCAAGAATATATGCACATGAATATTTTACGAAAGAACGTGTCTTCACGTTGCTAATTCTTCTCTGTACGCGGTAACTAACATGCTCAAATATCGTGTTGAAAAACACAATTTTGATTCGTAGTTCGAACGACACGTTCGTTCGAAAAGATCTCGATGAATTTATTCACGTGACTGAGAAACGAATCCCAGTCCATCATCGTTCGAAAAACTTTTTTTTCTTTTTTTCTTTTTTCACAAAGAGAAGACGTGATTTTCATTACATGTCGCCGTTCTCTCCGGTTTGTACAGCGGTTGTACAAGCGACTTTGACAGAACACTTTGCTATTACCGTACAGTACGTACACTATATTATCCGTTCCCAACACAACCGTGCATCGAATCACAAAAGGTTACTAGGTTTCACGTTACGCAATTATGTCGTCGCTCCTTCCTCCAGAAATTCCAGATGCTGAATCTTTCGAATGCACGAAATATATCTCACCATCTTCGGTTAAAATATTCCATTCAACGCGATTTTACGCGATGCGTATCGATGCGTCGTGGAAAACGAAGAAACGATAGATATAGGATATATCCGAAGAGCGAGTATTAAGAAGTACGCTCCACTGTGACTTTTTGCTCGCGGAATTTCTTTCAAAGGTGAGCATTTCTTCCTAGAAATGTCATCTCCTTAAACGCAATAAATTATTCGAATCAAAGATCAAATGTTAAGTGTTAAAAAAAAGTTAATAATCGATTTATTCGAGTAATTGAATACGGTCAAAACGATAAAAAAAAAAAAGAAAAAAAAACGGTATAAACGAATTTTACGCTAATTTTTAAAATTACGTTCTTATTTTTTTTTTTTTCAATTTAACGGATGACTTGAAATGTAAGAAAAAAAAAAGAATATCAATTTTAACAATTATTTTAAAACTCGAGATGAGACTTTTCTGTTTTTAAAACTGTTTCTGATCCGACGAATGATAATAGTGTTTCGGGGTCAAATGTTCCACGTGACCAGCTTCTGAAAGTGGCCAGACAGACAGTCATTTTTTTTTTTTTCGCGTACTCGCATATATCCAATCCTCGTGACTCTACAAAACCTGTTTCGTCGACCTTTAAACGATATTCGTTTATTGCAATTTTATTCTCATGCACCGAACGAATCCGATCATATTTTAAACCCACCATGGATCGATCCATGATATTCGCGAAACCAAATTTTGATATCGAAAGAGAGAACGAAAAAGAGGGAGAAAGAAATTCATCGCGCGAGAAAAGTATATCGACTTGTTTTCCGTTCACTTCCAGAAAGTGAAAGAGAAAGAAAGAAAGAAACGGTGAAACGGAAGAAATCGAAGCGGGGGCCACCGGAAAGCATCGCCATTTGGGACGATTTTCGAAACGGTGGTCGTCGAAACATTCGCGTTTCCAGGCGAAAACGCGTTCGACCTCTTTCTCCTTTCGGCCACGTGGATGGAACGTGTAATTACGCTTAATTCGAATTTTCACGTCCCTTTCGCGCTCCACGGCCTCTCCTCGGAGAGAAGAGGAGAAAGAGCGCGGCGGCGCGCAGTGTAGCGTACTCTCGCCAACGTTCGAATCCTCTTCCCACTGTGTGTTTACTTTCTACGAAAAACAATCAGAGAGAATTTTACCGCGATTGCTTTCACGATTGTCTCGCGTTCTCATTGTTCCTCCACGTCAAATCGTATCGAGTTAACGGGCTAACGGGCAAGCTTTTTAAACTTTTCTCGCACATTTCCGTGTGAAGTCGATTATATCGCGCGCGTCCATCTGCCGTTCCCCTTCCCTTCTCCCCTCCCCACCCATCCTTGCCCGATCCGTGACAACTTTATGAGAAAAATTGTAGCACGCCCCTCCTCGTCCTGCCTCGTCTTCGTCGTGTAAGTTGATCCTTCGCGTTATGCGCGAAAGAAACGACTTTCTCTCTCTCTCTCTCTCTCTCTTTCTCTGGCGTCTGGAAACGTTTTTCTTTCTTCGCCCCGTCCTTATCTCATACCGCCGCAGATGTCTAAAGTTTCGTAAATCTATCCTCTGCAATTTTTGACTAAAATCGTATTTCCTCGTATCTCTCCCGTTTCTGCGGTCGCGAATCGGTGGAAAAATAAGAATGATGCAACTGGTGGCGGTGGTTACTCATCTTGAATTCTATCGTCCTCTGTTAGAAGTTAAAAAGATCGTATAATACCGATTAACCTTATTACCATATCCGTCTTTCCTCGAGAAACGGTAATCCGAGCCGCAGGAAGAATCAATTGTTGGCACGTTTATCCTTTCTAACGCGCGAGTTTCGCGTATAACTGTAATTATTTCTTTTTTTTGAACGATATTGAAAAAAATTATTCGAAATTGCTTCCAAATAGGAATCAAGTAGGAATCGTTCGAATTATTCGGGCAATTATATTTTTACGGTTCATTGGGAAAATTAATTAAACGAATTGTGCTTGAACAAGTAACGAAACAATAAAGAAGAAACAAAATAATAGTTTTTCCTATTTTTCTGCTTCTTCTTCAAAAGCAACAGATGTAATAATTTACGCATTTCTTAAACGATAACAATTTTGATCTCAAGAGGAAAAATCAGATTTTAAATCTGCGCCGAATGAAAGAAACCTTTCCTTTCGCTCGACTAAGTTCGAGCGGTAAAGCGTTCCGATCCAATAAATAGGCAAAGAATATCTGCCGTGCATAATTTTCCCCGTTCAAGCGGATCGGTTCTGCCAGCTCGAAAATCGTTTATCTTTCCAATTTCTTCGTGCAAATCTGACGAATACATTTTTTTTCCAGATATACACAATTACGATTCAATTTTCTCTTAGAAGAGAGATTTTTTTTTTTTCCTTCGTCCACTCAAACTTATTATTCATTAATTACCATTGAATTTCCTCGATCCACAGTATATTCGTAGTTTTATTCCATTTATTCCTTATTTTTTTCAGATCAGTTTGTTTTTCATCCAGAGATTATTTATAACTTGAATTTACATACGGGTACTTTTCCAGAAGTATGCATCGAGACGCAAAACATCCTTCGAGAATTCAATCCCCCTTCTCATTCTCGAAAGTATCAAATTTAAATCGACAATCGCCCCAAGAGCTGGAACTAAAAAAATTTGTCGGTTCACACGAGATGAACGCGTAACTCGTGAAGAAGAAGAAGAAGAGGTCGGCGAAGAACTGTTACAGCGACGTGTGTCGAAGCGCGAAGGGGAAAGAAAGGAAGAAGAAGAAGGACGGCTACGTTATAAGTTAAGCCGGTCACACGCCATTCCAACGTATTCCAGTTCGACCGCGACGGAATAGTATCCAAAATTGAAAAGAACGATCCTCGAATACGTGGCTCTCTCGTGGAATACATAGTACGAATAGCCTCGAATTTATTCCTATCACGAGTGGTGACGGCGGAGGTCAATCCACTTGGAGGATGCTTGCTCCAGCTCGAGCTTGGGATGGGATCATACCCATTCACCAGGCAAAACAGATCTCTCTCGGGTCGACGGACGGATTTCGTCGATTGTGCGCGCTCCTCGAACCGAGAAAATACCCCCCCCCCCCCCGGAATCGAATCCGAACGAATCGTCGGGGAATGGTATGGGAAAACTGTTGGCCTAACAGTTCTTCGACCTTCTAAAAATTGTCCAACGCAACGATGATGGCCGGTTGCGGTTCGATCCGCGTTGGATTTTAAAACGTTCGAATTGGTTGTTGGGAAATAGCGAAGCGGCAAATTGTCGAAGGAGCGGGAAGAAATCGAGTGGAAAGAAGTGGCGGGGCGAGATGTTCTCTTTCTCTGATTTTTTTCTTTTTGAAGAAACGAAGAAAGAATTTTGTGCGTTCGGTTATCATAATAAGGCCGAATACGGGAATTTACGGTCGACCTCGTTAAATGTTCATCACGGATTCCAAGTCGATTCTCACATCGCGACACGAGCTGTTCAAACGCGGTAATTTGTTTTAACCTGTTAACCCCTTATTCCTTTTACGATCACCAGATCGGTACATTTTCCAAAGGCTCGTGTTCACCGCGGTTTTAATTAAATAACGAGAGAGAAAGAGATATTTCTCGCGTTTTGTTTATATCTATAAAACCTAATAATTGTTTAATTTGTTATTTCTATTATACCAATATTTCTTCTTTTTCTTCGTAAAATACCAACTTACGTAATCGCGATATTCACGATACATCATTATATTTGCGTCAAAACAATCGCGACAAATCGATGTATAAATCAGATTAAACGAAATTCGTTCGAGTAAATTGGTTTATTACCGAGAAATTCGATAATTTTTCAACGATTATGTAATTTGTGTTTGGCAAATCTTACTTAATCTTACAAAACACGGTGTCGCGTTTTTTTTTTTTTAAATAGCTGGATATTATAGCTGAATTATAACAATTTACGTTTCGCGTGTTTCGTGTATACCCTTTTTTTTTTTTTTTATTTAAAAAATTTATGCGAGAAGAAAATAACGCCAGCTTAGACTCGATGAGTTAACAACTTCAATGAAGGTTTTTTTGTACGTCACGTAATGTTGCACGTGATCATTATCTACAATCTAGAGAGAAAAGAAAAAAATAAAGGAGTCACAGAAATCGCTTGAATCCTGTATTCCGTTTAAAATAAAATATTGATAGTTTGCTGTTCCATCGCGTGAAACGTCGGATTTAATAAAGAAGAAGACATGGAAATATCCTTCATAACCTATTAAGCTACTTTAGAAATACTTTATAAAATGGAAAAATATGCATTACGTGAAATATATAAACATACATGACGTTTCAATAGCATCGATTGAAAATTTTTATTAAATAAAGTAAGTTTCTTCTAATAAAGATTTTCTACTAAAATTCTAATAAAAAAACTAATAATGATTCCTTCGTGTGATTGTGTCGTGCAAAGTCGTATCGAAAAAATACGAATGAATCGAATATCGCGTTTCCCCGCAATTGGAAGAATGCACGCAAAATGACGAACATAAATTTACTTATCACCGTAAAATGTAACCCATCAGCATGTTTTACCGTTTCGTTTCATCATTTTTAAAGGAATATTATTGTTCGACGTTTCGTAATATTTTATTATTGAATAACTTTGGTCGTTTAAAATATATTTCAAAAATATGTCGAATAACGAATAACCGTTTTCTTTTCACCGTTGTATTTCCTTTTTTTTTTTTTTTTTTTTTTTGCTGATCAACTCTGCACAACTATAAATATTATATAATCCATGGTAAACATTTAATTTTCCTTCCCTCGACTATTTACCATCGATCATTTTATATTGTGACGAAAGAACATTTTAGACATTTTAGACAGTTCTCCAACGTTTAAGACATTTAAAGGTCAACAGATTCGTCCACGAAATTGAGTAACAGTTTGCAAATCATCTCAAAGGCCATTCGAATTTAAAAAGACTTCCTATCTTGCACTTTCCTCGATACGATGACCGCATCGTACAATGTAAGCAACGAGAATAATCCTTTACATAACCTTTTATCCCGCAAAAAATTTCATCGGCGTACGATGCATGAAAATTATTACTTTTCCACGCAATTTTTTACGTTCAAAAACTACCATTACATCTTCTATTCGTCGAATTCTCGTATTTTTACTCTCAATACTTTCTCTAAAAAAAATTTCCAACTTCAACTATCCGCTCATTTCCGGTGACAAATCCTGCACGCAAAATGAAACGAGATCGCGAGAAACGAAGGCCGAGGCGAGAGAACGAAGCGCGCAAAAGCGGAAGCTCAGTGATAAGAAGAAGGACTGGACTTACCGGGGCTGCCTTCTAATCCCTCGTTCACGATCGTATCCAGATTGTCATGGCACAACAATACAATCGGCCGCGCGCACACAGTGGCGAGAGTTGGTGAAAAGTAAGAAGAAAAAAAAAAAAAAAAAAAAAAGAAAAGAAATCACCTTCGAAAAACAAAAAAAAACTTCAACACTGAATCAGTTTCTTTCCACACTCGTTTTTTTTTCTTTTCTTTTCTTTTCTTTCCCTTTTTATATACCCCTATACGAGACAAGGAAGATATAGCTCGTTTTTTTTTTACATATTACACTATCGCGCGCGTGCACCAGGTGGAAATATCTCGGAGGCGATCCCCCCGTTTGGACGATGGATCGAGGAAGGACGATCGAACGAGATCGAAGGGATCGGGGACAGAGCAGAGGTGAACCGAAGCGAGCATGCCGAACGTCGCCGGCCAAGTGAGAGGCTAGCGGCACTACCGACCAGCCAATGTGACGTCACAGTGCCTCCTCTCTTTTTGCCATTCCACGGCGAGCGCCGCGAGAAAGGTGCCTGTACAACTTCGTATCCCCTTCTCTTCTGTCCTTGTTTGCGAGGAGGAACGAGGAGACCTTAAGGATAATACTTCGCCGCCGGAGAATATTTTCATCGAAATTCTTTGGACGAATTACCTTTTCAGCCCCGACCAACAACACCGATCGTTCGCCAAAATGCTATCTTTCGAGAGAGAGAGAGAGAAGAGAGAGAGAGAGAGAGAGAGAGAGGACAACGCGTGTAACTAGCGTTTCGTAGAATTCTACGAATCGAAATCTAATTTATTGTTATTATTGTTGTTATTATTATTATTATTATTATTTCTAATAAGAATATTTTTTTTTTAGTTTCGTTACGTTAGCGTTTCGGAACACCTCGGATATTTTATTTAGCGTAAAAGAGTACGCTATTTAAATTGTGAAGGGGACGGATGGATGTCACGTTTGTCGAACAAACTGGTAGATTTGCTCGAGGTTTTCGATGAAGCGTGAAAATAAGAAATTGGTACTGGCCGGATCGGCGGAGGAAAAATCGATGGGAAATTTTTGCGGTGGCTCGTGAAACGTTAGATATTTCGCGTATACGGAAAGACGGATAATGTTGGGCAGGTTTCAATAATTCAAGGAAATCGAATCGCCGCTTTTCCTTCGTTACGTATTCGACTTGTCACCGGGTATAAATCTAAAACGTAACTAATGAAGTTTCAACGAATCGAGTTGACGAAATTAATTCAATCGTATTCGTATCGATTGTCGGGTAACAGATTCGGTCTCGATTTATATATTTTATGTATATATATATATAGGGGAATTGTAAGAAAAATCGTAAGAAAAATATCGATTCAGTTTAATTATTTTAAACGATACGATATATATATATGTATATCAACGTGGATATCGTAGAAATTGACTTTCACTGAATAAAGCTAGTTTTTAGGCAACAATCATATAGCTGAACCAAGACCAATGTTACGCTTCGTTCACCGAGCCATTCAATTACGCGCGGGAAAAAAAAAGAGAAATAGAGAATACAGCAGACGGATCGATTATCCGCAACGAATGTGAAACAGATCTTACAGATACATAAAATCGTAAGTTTTCCAAGGAAAGGTGAAGAAACTGTCGGCGCGCATTGTGCAGAAAAAAAACATGGACACTCACTATTTATAAAATATATATATATATATATATTTTCATTCGTTACCTTTCTCTAACAAATCGTGAACCGTGATTTGCATCGTAGAAAACGCGGAAATGACTTTTTTCTAACATTTAATTACCAACTTCCATTCAATTTTTCTTCTTTTAAAAATTAAAAAAAGAAAAGAAAATGTCTCCAAATAACCAATTCAACGAATTGTAATCTGGCGTAGGCGCGGGGAAGGGAAAGAACACGTATACTGTTTACTCGCAGAATGAAGGAGCAGCTGTAAAGGGGAGAGAGTCAGCGCTCCTCCGCGCAAACTCTTATTTAGGTCGAATTCCATCGGACGCGAATCTCTCGTAACTCGATTCGTTCCATTTTTTCGACGGTTCTCGACCGGTGCGCCACCCATGATCCCGATCTTAGCCGATCTTAAGGATCCTTGAAGAATAAATTAAAATACCAATTAGCCGCCGCTCGAGGCTGTTGTAAATCTGTTGGTGGAAACGCGGCATTTCCAATCCGGACCGAGCATGATCTTGTTTTTCTTCGAAAGGTTCGGTCATGTCACCCGTTACACGAGACCGTATACGCGTTCCTCGCGCCACGCTACAAAGCGAAGCACTTTCACGCGGAGGCCGCGTTAGTAAATATCATGGCCATATTTTCCATCCTAAGCTCGTCTTTATCTCCGCCACGAGGAGCAACGCCTCTCTCCCTCTCTCTCTCTATCTTACTTCTCTTATAATCGAACGTGGCTCATTACACACGTTCCTCTGCCTTCTTATTACTTATGTTCATCGAACCCGCTTCACCTCGATCAAATATCCCTCCGCGTAATCAACGTTTGATCGCGTATCGAAAGAGGGGTTGGAAAAAGGGAGACGAATATCGATCGAACGATCCTAAATTCCTGTCCTGGACGAGTTTCACCGGCGGAGGAAATTCAACGAATCCTTTCGACGAGTTTCCAGGGATCGGCGCGAGCTTCCACGAAAAGCAATCGCCGGAACTATCGCGAGGTGCGGAAGCGAGCCAAGTTTACGATCGCGACTTTTTCTTCGGCTTTATGGCACGGCATCCGAGTCTCGGTCAGTGGACTGGAGCCATCGCACCATCCGAGAGAAGGAAGCCTGTCCAAGGAGAACGAGAAAATTCTCTCGTCTCCTATTCCTATATCTGATGCGCGAGAAGAAGAAGGATCAAGGCGTATAAAAATATTTCTTTTTTCCCTCTTCGTCGACCATCCCTTGATTTGACACGAATGATGGACAGACAGTATCATGCTGCTTTAAAGTGATGTAATCGAGACGCTCGTATGCACGTTATTTGTCGGAATGATATTTTTAATCACGAGTTACTAAGTACGATCGTGAAACGTAAGTCGACCTTTATAACCGGAACGAGGCGCGCTCTTTGTGAGCTATCGACATTAATCATCGCGCGTACAGGGTGTTACAGAATCGTAATAGGTAAGAAGCGAGTCGTGGTGGGGAGCGAAATGATTCAACTTCTAATATTTTTCTCTTTCTTTCTTTTTTGAATTAGATATTAATCGCGATAGTTTCGAGGAACGCAAATTTGATTAAGGAATAAAGGTGAGGAACGATCGCTTCGAGTATCGAATTAATCCATCATTTTTCACACCTTGCGAAACGTAGCTTCGTTCCGTCGAAATCAAATATAAACACGGGATGATCAATCAATCCCGTGAATATTAATTATATCGAAACGTAATGCGCACGGATTGATAATGTTTCGAGCCATCACCGCCGAATAAATTAAAACGTGCAACTCACCGATCGTAGACACGTGACGACGCTACGATTTCGATGGATGGAAAAAAAAAAAAAAAACGATTGTTTTCCCTCTCGAATATTCCCCCTGCTTCTGGCCGTCCATCTTCTAAACGTGCCCGCTTTAAAAAGAGGAAAATCAATTTCGATTAAACAAGGTTCTTTTTTCTTCTTCTTCCTCTTCTCTTTAAACAATAACGAATTCGTTACAGACATACAGTTCCTGATATAGAATACACTTTGTGAATTACTACTTATTGCACAGATACCGTTCGTCTATTCTTCACGCATGCACTGATTTCATGCTACATTGCAAAGAGCGAAATGCTGTGAAACGCGAGGAAGCATATATTGACCGCAAAAACGGATGAACGAGCAGCTGCTTAATCGACAAAGGCGATTTTAATAAAAATTTCTTCGGCTTGATTTGACTTGATCGTTCGTTCCAAATGTAAACAACCTTTTTGTTTCAACGTTCTCCAATTCTAACGATATTTTTTTTTTTTTTTCCGTTGAATTTTGTAATCAACGACGGATTAAAATATTTCGAATATTATACACGCCCACAAATGATCCACTATTATCCGATCGTATTGTCATATTTGGAGATGCTACAACGAGTATCGGTGATTCAACGCCTAAAATTCGACGAGCAATGCAACGAAACGTAGAATCTTTTTTTTCGTATCTTCGTTTAAAAACATTAATAATAGAAAAAAAAAAAGAAATTAAAATAAAAGCATTCCAAATATAGAAATCATTATAATTATAAGACGCTGCACTACGTAATATATAAATACTCATTACCCGAGGAGTTCAGTGTCTCGATAATTAATACGCGACCTTGCGGATTCTTGCGGATTAATTCTTTTTTTTTTCTTTTTTCGCATTCTCAATAATAGAGAGCGAAGAAAATAATAGAGAGCAAGAATCGTGAGAAGGTTTAAACTTGTATCAACAGTGTTTTCACTTCCAAACACTTTTTCTTTCAAGAAAAATATCGATTTGTCGTGGAAAAATCCATCATAACGTTTCTGTTCTTAACGATTAAATTTGCTTAACGCCCCCTTCTTTTCTTTCGATCAAGAATAAACGAGATCGTGGCCGACAGCTCGTCTTGTTTAAATTTCAAAGAACGTTCGTTGACACCATTTTACAGCGAGCATAAGGCTCAGACCGAGCTCCTTCGATTCAAGGAGGAAGAACGTAACATCTGTCGATTTTAAAATTCCCGTCGAGTATATGAAGAGTATATATATATATATTCTCGATGTGCGTCACGAAGAGGACAAGGAGATGAAAGATAAAAGGAAACGTTGGAAAATCGAGCACGATGAAATTGTTGGGAAATATAATTAGAAAAAAAAATCGTCGACTGACACGACCGTAGTCCATGATCTTGAGGCGGCATTCTCGAGTCGTGGGAGTCCTTCGCATAATTAACATCGCGAAAGAATGCAACAACGGTGAAAGAGAAGGCTTAGAAAAAGAAGGAAATGAAAGGAGAGAAGGATGGAAATGGTGGCCAAGAGGGGAAGGAGGCGAAGAGAGAACTTTATGGAGAGAAGAAGAAAAAGAAGAAAAAAAAAAAAAGGAAAAAAAATATACGAGCGACATAATTAATGATTTCTCCGTAAAATAATTGGCGTTTTCACTGATCTTGAATCGGTCGTGGATCTTTCTACTACCGTGTTTACTCTCGCTTCGTGTGGCGGTAAACATGTGAAAAATTTTGCTCGTTATCCAATACATAATAATAAATTCTTGAATAATTAGCATTAAAATAAATAAGCAAGTAAGCAAGCTGATTTTGGGATGGGGAATATTAGAAGAAGATATAAAAGTATTAAAGAATTAAATTGGAGGAACGCGTAGATAAATGGTCCGTAAAACTTCAATGAGTAACTATGAATGAAATTAAATGGACTTTCGAGTTTAAAACTTTGCGAATACGTACTTACGTGTTATCAAGAGGATCTTAGCCTCGTATGAACTCAATTATAATGAAAATGTGTCGTATAGCACTTTCTCCCGTCGATCTAATAATCATTAACTTTAATATGTTATTACTACGATATATCTTTTACTATAATCGTTTATTTCTCAGCGAATAAATTTCAGAAATTCAATTTCACGTCTTCAAACTCGTGAAATTTGGTTTATTAAAATTTAATATGTCGAAATATCGTTATATCAATTTACTGTTAAGAGTAATAGTTGAAATAAAAGTTAAAAGTGCGAAAATCAGAAATTTTTCTAATCTTCCGAAGTGTCAAAAATTTTCAATTACGTTTCTCTATTACCGTTAAAATCGTGGCAACGGTATATAATTTATCATGCAAAAAACGCCAAAATTAACATCGCCTAAAAATTAACTTTCAAAGAAACTGAAAAAGGAAACTCATCGAGAACGATGAAACCGCGTTTTAGAACGAACGTTTTCTTAGAACGAAGAGTTACGTAAAACATTGTATCGCGTCCGATATACCGATGAACCACAATACGAGATACTTGATGCGTGTAAAAGCGTTTTCCGCCACTCTGATCCACATTATAAAGAATAAAGGTGGGTACAACGGGTAACGGAATGCCGCAGATACCACCCACGACCGAGATCACTAACATTTCACATATGGCCGTTATCCAAGGGTAATTTTCGCAACGTGGGAATCCACGACCTTTCGGTTCTACATTCGCCTCTATTGATCGCATCTGAATAGCGGGAAAAGATATTTCGCAAAGGGAATTCCACGAGAAGGAAACCGCGAGGATCGAGACAATTAAAGACCGCTTGCTCGAACGAGGTAAGCAATTTAAGTTACTTAAAACTTACGATGATTATATACTATTTTTCTTTTTTATATCTGATTGCATATACCGTTGATCCAGAAGAGTACGATAGCGTGAATGCAAAATTGAACGTAATATATCGATTAATTTAACCATTGGTTTAGAAAATTCACAATTCTTCCGATATTAAGACTTTCTCGTTCAAGAAGAAGACACGGAAATTATTTTACATAAGAAAAAATTAAGTCTTAATGTCACATTTTATTGCTGTGCACTTTCATCGTATCTTCTATGTCGTAACGATCGTTTTAAACGTGATCGATTTAGATTTCACCGTAACTTTATTGAATTATACAAGAAATCATGACACTTTTCTTCTACTATTTTTCCTCAAAGAATTAATGTAAAATTAACTTATAGAAATGTGTAGACAAGATTTATTTATAAAATGTGAAATAAGGTTATCTTAGATTTGTATTTCTAACAGGATTTCTTTACAAAGTATGTATCATGCTTCGTAAATTTTATAGTCCTTATCATCGTGAAAACATAGCTATATTTAACGTTGATAAGATCGATTCTCGATTTTAGCCATTTCAATCGATCGCGAATACGATTAGAGGTATAGCAAGCACGAGTCTGCGCATAACACTTTCTAGTTGGAACGTTTCAATGCGATACAATTTCACTTGTTCCACACTTGTCTTACTCGTGACTTTGTCAACGAAAAATCACGTTGATTACGTCTCGACGAACAGGAAATGATAATAAAGTTTGAAAAAAGAAAAAAGTACATTTATATGAAACTTGTACTTATAGTTCCGGGTTCACGGCTGTGGGACAATGTTGGTCACGCAATTCACGCGGTTGGATAATACAATAATAATTAACTATAAAAAAAAATGAATGTTCCTCGAAGGGCTCAAGGAAGTCGCGGAAAAAATCGTTAACGTGCCTATGCTTTTGATTACACGTAAACAAGAAACACATAAAGAAATGATAATTACCGCATTTCCTTGGGAATATGACAACTACTTACATACATGTATATCGAATATATAATTGGAAATAGATCGATTTTCACTTCGAACATGATGTTAATAATATTAATTGATAATTGATATTTAATAAACTTTTCATTATGATAATTAATTTATATATCTTGAATTACGTTTATAATAACTTCTTATTTTACTAATAATTTTATAATAAATCATAAAACAAATAATATAATTCAACAAATTTTTATATAAAAAAATATGCGACTCACCACAAAATGTAAGAAATGTTATTATGAATACTCTTGTCCGAAAGAAATCATCAAGAAAACTGCTATCGAGTAGAAGAATATGGAAACTGAAAAAAATCTGTAACAAAAAATTAATTTAAAATATTGAATGAAAAAATAGAAATAATAAAAGATAAAATATTATTAAATATACAATATAATAATAATAAACATTGACAATTTAATGTGAAATTTAAATTAAAATATTTAATGAAATAAAATTAATTATAATAAAAAGTAAACTATTTTAATTTTAGTATGAATAGAAAAATAATAGAAATTTATTCTAAATATGTCTATTATTAAAAGAAATAAAATATTACCAAATGAGAAAATTGGAAATTGGACACAAATCATTGCGATACATAACACATATATATAATGAATCATTATTCCTCTTCGAAGTTATTCTGAAAATTTAATGATAATCCTTAAAAATACATATCAAAATTGTAAAACAAATATCTAGAATTAAAATTATATTGAAAGAAAATAATAACCAAATTCAAAGTCTTCAAACATTTATAATACAAACTAGCGGTCAATAGTCAAAAAGTTAATAGAAAAAAAACACAAATACAAATAAATATATAAAATAAAATAAAATAAAAGTAAATAATTTTATTATTTAAATAATATAATGTTATGAAATAAATAAAGAATAGGTAATAATAATCTATAAATTTGTTAGTAGCATAGGAATAGAATTATTTACCGAATAATTGAAGTTCATCAAACATCAAACTGGTGACATGTTCTGTTCCAATGAGTTTTAACAGAAGAATGATGTCACGCGCTACATCACTTAGCGCTTTTCTAATTGGCTAAAGCGACATAGTTCTTTACTTATTCGAAGTAGCGCGAAAAATTAAAATCCATGTACATTTATTTGTGCACACATATAATTGTAGTATATTGAAAATTCTTATGACTAGATATTAAATGTTTTAAAATATTAATATCAAATTAATTATATATTAAATATGTGAATACAACTATGCAAAAAAGTATTATATAAATATTTCAAAATAATAAACAAAATAGAACCAACGATAAGAAATAATATTATCATATAAATTTCTAACAAAAATAGGACAAAAAAAAAATACTTTAATGCCAGGAATGTACAATAATTGTTTAATGAACTTAATTGTATTACAAGAATTGTAGTTACACATATGTAATTACATCACTACAATTCCATATTGTTGACTTTACATATGAATAAATAAACACTTATATATTGATAAAAATAGTAGTGAATATGAAATATACATAAAAAAGTAACGTAGGGGAGCTATCAATACTATCAATTTTTTTAGACAATGCCTTCAGATTTTACTCCAAAGGCAGTCTAACATTATGACCCATTATTATGAACTCTAAAATAGGTCATTTTTTTTAAAAAGACTATTAGAATCTTTCAACTGCATAGCAAGTAGCCAAGCTGAAACATTTTTTTCTATATAATAAGTACACTCTCCTCCTCGAAGTCTCAATACCAAATGCAGTGTAGATTCTTTTTGGATATTGTAATCTAAAAGTGTTCTTCCATCTTCAAGTTGTTTGCCAGCAAAAATCAATCGTTGCTGATCAGGAGGAATTCCTTCTTTATCTTGAATCTTAGCTTTTACATTCTCTATTGTATCCGAAGCTTCAACTTCAAGTGTAATAGTCTTTCCAGTAAGAGTTTTAACAAAGATCTGCATTCCTCCTCGAAGTCGCAATACCAGATGAAGAGTAGACTCTTTCTGAATATTATAATCTGAGAGAGTTCTTCCATCTTCAAGCTGTTTGCCAGCAAAAATCAAACGTTGTTGGTCAGGCGGAATTCCTTCTTTATCTTGAATCTTAGCCTTTACATTCTCTATTGTATCCGAAGCTTCAACTTCAAGTGTAATAGTCTTTCCAGTAAGAGTTTTAACAAAGATCTGCATTCCTCCCCGAAGTCGCAATACCAGATGAAGAGTAGACTCTTTTTGAATATTGTAATCTGAAAGAGTTCTTCCATCTTCAAGCTGTTTGCCAGCAAAAATCAAACGTTGCTGATCAGGTGGAATTCCTTCTTTATCTTGAATCTTAGCTTTTACATTTTCTATTGTGTCTGAAGCTTCAACTTCAAGAGTGATAGTTTTTCCAGTGAGAGTTTTGACAAAGATTTGCATTCCTCCTCGAAGTCTCAACACTAAATGGAGTGTAGATTCTTTTTGGATATTATAATCTGAAAGAGTTCTTCCATCTTCTAGCTGTTTACCAGCAAAGATCAATCGTTGCTGATCAGGAGGAATTCCTTCTTTATCTTGAATCTTAGCTTTTACATTTTCTATTGTGTCTGAAGCTTCAACTTCAAGAGTGATAGTTTTTCCAGTGAGAGTTTTGACAAAGATTTGCATTCCTCCTCGAAGTCTCAACACTAAATGGAGTGTAGATTCTTTTTGGATATTATAATCTGAGAGAGTTCTTCCATCTTCTAGCTGTTTACCAGCAAAGATCAATCGTTGCTGATCAGGAGGAATTCCTTCTTTATCTTGAATCTTAGCTTTTACATTTTCTATTGTGTCTGAAGCTTCAACTTCAAGAGTGATAGTTTTTCCAGTGAGAGTTTTGACAAAGATTTGCATTCCTCCTCGAAGTCTCAACACTAAATGGAGTGTAGATTCTTTTTGGATATTATAATCTGAGAGAGTTCTTCCATCTTCTAGCTGTTTACCAGCAAAGATCAAACGTTGCTGGTCAGGGGGAATTCCTTCTTTGTCTTGAATCTTAGCTTTAACATTCTCTATTGTGTCTGAAGCTTCAACTTCTAAGGTAATGGTTTTGCCAGTGAGAGTTTTGACAAAGATTTGCATACCTCCTCGAAGTCTTAACACTAAATGGAGTGTAGATTCTTTTTGGATATTGTAATCTGAGAGAGTTCTTCCATCTTCAAGTTGTTTACCAGCAAAGATCAATCGTTGTTGATCTGGTGGAATTCCTTCTTTATCTTGGATTTTAGCCTTTACATTCTCTATAGTATCTGAAGCTTCAACTTCAAGAGTGATGGTTTTTCCAGTTAGGGTTTTAACAAAAATCTGCATGATTGTAGATTTGGAAAACTACAAAAAAGAATAATTATGAAATTACATTTATTATTCTACCTTTACTATTCATATATTAAGTAAATAATACTTAATAAATTTATATATATTTTTTCATATATTATTCATATAGAAGTATGATATTATATTATGAAAATTATATATGAAAATAGTATACATATAAATAGCGTTTTAATTGAATCTTTAAAGAAATTAAAAATTATGTAAAAAATGCATTAAATTTATTATTGCATTAATTATTTATACCATATAAAAAATACTTTACTATTTTGATTTTAAAATCTCAAATAAAAATGATGTATAATAATTGTATATAATTTTAATTTAAGAAAATATTAATTAATTTTATCTGTAATTGTTTAACAAGATGGTGGCTCCGAAATAAGTCTGTGAAATATTGATTATTTGAAAATTTATCTAATATTTTTATGTACCATTATAGAAAAGACAAATATATATTTATATATTATACTTATATTATACTTACACACGTTTAAATAATTTATAAGATGATATTCGCAACACAAGTTGAATTAAGTCGTTCAAAAAATCAAGCTTAGACAAGCGTTCAAAATAAGAACCAGTAAGTCACAGGGAGGGACGTGAAATGACACAAATCTAGTAGTATATAAGTATTTAATATCAATTGTTACCAAATAGTAAGTTCCAAATTCTCTAGACTTACTATAAAATAGCGAATGTTTAACAATATCATTTTTCGATAATGGAAAAACAAATTTAGAAAAAATTTACATTTAACTTAATTAATAATGATAAATTTAAATTTTTTATTTTTAAGTTTTAATAAAAAAATAAAATTTCAAAACATGTTCAAAAGTATATTTAAATTTATTAAAAATTTTAGAAAAACAATTAAAGAAAAGAATTAAAAAATTAAAAACTTTATCGATGTAAATATTTAAGTAAAATAAAAAATAAGACACAATATTTAAAATTAAATATATATATATATATATATATATATATATATATAGTGACATAAAATAACATTAAAATATAAAAATAAAATTAAAAAAATTTAATGTTCATAATTAATTCATAATTAATTTTCAAATTTATTGTAATAAGATTAATCATAATAGATTATAATTAATATTTATAAAAAATCTATATATAATTTGTTTGTGTTAAATAAAAAATAGAAAAAATTGATTATATATTAGTCTTAGAGGTTTTAGATTAAAGAAAATAAGATATGAAGATATAAGATATAAAAAGAGATTTTTATATAAATTATTAAATAAACAATTAGAATTTAAAAGAGAAAAAAAACAAATCTTTATAGGAATGCATTGATATTTGTTTAATAAATAAGTACATCACAAGAATATGTCATTATACGCACACAGACAACTTGTCATTCTTGTCATTATATATGAATAAATAAATATTTTTATATTGATAGCAAGTATTAATGAATATGATACATACAAAAAGTAATAGAATGTATCTATCAATACTATTGATTTTACTAGATATTATCAACAGAATTTACTATCATGTCAGTTTCAAGATATAGTCTTTCATGAAGTTAACTAAAATACAGACTTTGATTATTATTTAAATAATTATTAATATCTTCAAACTGCATGACAACAGGTTCAAATAAACAAAGTTTCTGTTGTATAATGTGTTGCATATGATTATATATTCCTCCTCGAAGTCTCAACACTAAGTGAAGTGTAGATTCTTTCTGAATGTTATAATCTGAAAGAGTTCTTCCATCTTCTAGTTGTTTACCAGCAAAGATTAAACGTTGTTGATCTGGAGGAATTCCTTCTTTATCTTGAATCTTAGCTTTTACATTTTCTATTGTGTCCGAAGCTTCAACTTCTAAAGTAATGGTTTTGCCAGTGAGAGTTTTGACAAAGATTTGCATACCTCCTCGAAGTCTCAATACTAAATGGAGTGTAGATTCCTTTTGGATATTATAATCTGAGAGAGTTCTTCCATCTTCTAATTGTTTACCAGCAAAGATCAAACGTTGCTGGTCAGGGGGAATTCCTTCTTTGTCTTGAATCTTAGCCTTTACATTTTCTATTGTGTCTGAAGCTTCAACTTCAAGTGTGATAGTTTTTCCAGTAAGAGTTTTGACAAAGATTTGCATTCCCCCTCGAAGTCTCAATACTAGATGAAGAGTAGACTCTTTCTGAATATTATAATCTGAGAGTGTTCTACCATCTTCAAGTTGTTTGCCAGCAAAAATCAAACGTTGTTGATCTGGTGGAATTCCTTCTTTATCTTGAATCTTAGCCTTTACATTCTCTATTGTGTCTGAAGCTTCAACTTCTAAGGTGATGGTTTTTCCTGTTAAAGTCTTAACAAAGATCTGCATTTTTATGTAGAAACCTATAAAAAAAAACGATAAAAAAATGTTAATATGCTATGATTTATGTGATAAAAATTGGTTTAGTAAAATATTAATCTGTTTAGTTTTCATTCATCAAAATGGAGGCTCGCAATATTGAAATCACAAAATATTGATTATTTGTAAATCTACTTAATATCTTTACATATAGGAAGTTATAAAAGTATCAACTATACTCACGTAGACTGAATTAATTTACAAAAAGATATTTGGAATGTAATCCAAGTTAAATTCTTTGAAAGACCAAATAGGGATAAAAGTTCGAAAATGATACTGATAAATCCGAGAAAGGGATATGAAATGACGTAAAACTGGTGTTTGTAAAGTAGGCTGTGATCTGTAATATATATTCCGATTGCCAAAATATAGATTTATAATTCTCTAAATGAAAAATTATATGTACAGGCATTTCCTAAAATTAGTTTAATTGATTTTAAATAAATAAATATACTTAACATTATCGAATTTTAATCATAATCAAAAAAATAAAATTCAAATTTCGATATCTTTTATAAATAAGAACATGTTATTAATCGTATACAAATATACTAGTACTTTTTAGATTCTTAATATTGCAAATAGATTCAAAAATATACTCAATATATTTAAATTTAAAAAGTTATAGTTGCGCGCGATAAAATATTTAAAAGAATATAAAATAGTTATAAATAACGAATTATAGAATTATATAATGGATATTTGCAATGTCATGTATGAAAGAAAAGAACAATCGATTTTATATGCTTCATTTCCGCAAATAAGTGATTTATGTTGTATAATTTGTGAAATTGATTTTATTGAAGTTCGTGATTCATCAGCAAAATCAAATTTTCACTGGCAAACAATGAAATGTCGGTAAGAATAAGTATTATATTATTTATTTTATCTTGTGTTAGTTAACTTATAATCGATTTTTATATTAAAATAACATAATTTTAGATTACTTATTCATTTAATTTCTGATATTATTGCTTCACCAGTAATGGGTACAGAAAAATTTATATTCGTTATTGCGAATAAAAAATTTTTTGAAACTGGAAAGTTGTTAAAAATTTTAAAAAATTTTAAATTAGTGGTTTGTTTAAAATTTATTTCTTGAATGATAAATTATTATTATTTTTATTTTATATATTATTTTTATTTTTATTTTTATTTTTACTAGTATCAAGGATTACGATCAGTTACAATAGAATTATATAAAATTTGTCTTATATATACGATACAAACTAAAATAGCCCCTTTGTGGAATAAAGTTGGTGAATATTTAGTTCAAGGAAAAGATTTTTATAACTTTATACAAGGAACCAGAGCATTAAAATTAGATATACTTATAGAAGGTCTGCCAAATTTATTCTTTATTTATATAATCTTATATATTAATATTAAATAAATTTTTAGAAAAGAATATATCTATAAAACTTCATGCAGAAATAATTAAAATTCCATATATAAAACTTGAAGATTATCTTCCGCCATCTGTTATATCTCACTTTCTAGCAGATCCTAAAGGATATATTGACTTATCTCATTATAATCCTCCATTTGTATATGTATTACCAAGGTAATAATAATTGTCTTCATTTACATGTACTTATATTTATTTATTCAGAATGTAGTAAGAAATACAGAATGTATAGAAATACATGTAAAAATAATTTAAAAAAAAAAACATTTTTCTCATTTGAGATTTTGTTCTCAAAAAAATAAAAAATTTAAAAATTTATTAAATGTATATACTAATATTTAATTGTTTTTATTCAATTTTGATTATCATGAAAACAAAAATATAAATAAAAAATACGTTTCTACTGTTTATTTAATTATTTAATTATTTTCGTAAATATTTTGAATAATAATAATGTTTTAAGTATTAAACTACTTGAAAATAACCAAATTCTTCTTTTAATAATTTATCAAATTTGATTTTTTCGAAAATAAATTTCAAATGTTATTTTTTTCGATTTATTTTTGTATAAATATCAATAATAATTAATAAAATTATAACATTTTTTATAGTACAAAAAAAGGAAAATTATTATCTGTATCTAAAGAACTTCCAGCAAGATGTGTTTTTAAAGATTATGATCAATTACGTAGACATTGGAAAAATATGGTATAAATATTAAATATATATATTGTTTACAATCAAAATTATTTTTATCATCAATAAATTATCATCAATATTTATATATATATATATATATATATATATAATATTTCAGTATGGATATTCTTTGTCTAAAAATAAAAATGAAATTTTATTTTATGAAATTAAATTTTTGATTCCTAAATCTAACATTTTCATATATCCTAATATGTGTATAGCAAGCAGACCATTAGAAATTATTCCAAATAATGATAAAAAATCTACAATTACATATTTTTTAGCTGATATGCTTATGAAATTACCTACAATTTGTGGTAAACAATTACAAATATCTGAATATACTCCATTTATTCCAGTAAGTTATAAACTATTAAATAATAACATTAAGTAATATAAACAATAAAAAAAATATATTTATTATATTATTATTATTATTATATCTTATTTTATATAGAAATCTTTAAATATAAATTTATCATCTAATGTATTATTAAAAGATAAAGAATTGAGTACATATCTTAAAGAAAAAGAAAACATTACTTCACAATTTGAATTTTCTAATAAATATGCAGATAGATTAACAAAAAATACAAATGTTGCAACATCTTTAACAACACAATTAACTAAAATCCATCAACTTCATAATGTACAATTTCATGAAAATATAAAAATTGATTCAATTAACAAAAATGCAAAAGAAAATGAAAATGGTACATACTAAAATAATGAAATATTTTTATAAATATTTTAAAACTTGTATAATAATTATAAAATAATTTTTAAACTTTAGAAAGCCGATGTTTAAATAGTACACAAAATATAAAAGATAATTATATTAAGAATAATGTTCTAAGAAATTCAAATGATTATTTTATTGTATCAAAGGAGAATACAATTTCAAGATATTTTAAAATTCAAAAAACAAATTCTTGTAATGATATGGAAAAGGTATTTTCTTTTATAATTTCTTTATAAATTATATAATATTATATTTTATCATTTATTCTTTTTTTATTTATAATTATTTTTTTATTTATTTAAATATTTAGTTAATACAAGAAGAAAAACAAAAACAGTTAACATTAAAAGAAAAATTATCAAAAGCTAAATCTAATAAAGATAATATTACATTTTTATTAAAAACAGTAGGTATATTATATTTTAAATTACATATATTTTTAATAAAAAATTAACAAAATTAAAAATTAAATATATAATTATTTCATAATTTATTATATAGGATCAAAATATTACAGTAGAAGAAATGGCAAAAAAAAATCAGTTAGATCAGATGAAAAACAGTGATTTAAGTGATTGGTTAAAAAAACATTCAATTCCACATAATATTCATGGAAAAAAAACTGAACTTATTAATAAAATATTATCTCATATAAAAAACACACAAATATTGCAACAAAATCGTATTTAAATACTATTTTTATAAGTAAAAATTATAAATATCATATAAAAAATATTTTTTTTATGTTACATTGTTAAAAAAGATAATAATATTCTATAATTTATATGTATTATATTGAATATTAAAAATAATAACAATTATAATATTTAATATTTTTTAGATATTAAATATTAAAAAAAATGAACAATAACAAGTAACAAGATAAAATTAAAAAGAATTAATAACAATAAATATTTTTTTATACCATTGATTTTTTATAGTCTGCTATAACATTTAATATAGTTTTTCTATCAACTTCATTTTCTATACCAATTTCAATTAAGTCTTCATTAGTTAAAGTCACAAACAAATCAACATCAATCTAAAAAATAAATATATAAATAATATAAAGATAAAAAATTAAAATAGCAATTATAATAAAAATTTATTTAAATAATATAGTTCGTAAAACGAATATGTTAATTAATTAGGTTATTATTAATTTTATTATTTTATATATATATATATAAAATTATATTAATATTTAAATCAAATATAATATATTATAATTTATATTACAATATAATATTATTATGATATATTTACTTCTTGCTGAAGAAATATAGACACATGTTGATTTAATCCATAATGTTTCAATAAAACAAACATTTTTGCTTCTTCTGAATTTAAAATCATTCCTCTTGGAGGTGTTTTGTAACGTGGTGGTGTTGGTGTATCTTCTCCAAATACATTCTCATCATTTATACTTGAAGGTACATTTGGTGAACGTAATGGGCTAAATTCAGGTACATATCCAAGAGTGGTATTAAGATCTTCTTCTTCATTTTGAATATCTAAGTCTGGTGGCCGAATAGACTGTAATCTTTATAGTACAATTACATGTAATATATAATAATAAATGAATACTATCAATATACTGTGTAATATAAATATTACTCTGTAAATATTACTCTCTATAAATATACCTCTGTAAAGATAGTTCGTTTATAGTTTTGTTTTTTAAACAAGTTGATACTATTTCATTTTTGTTTGAAATTATTTGATTATCTACTGTATTATGCATTGTATTAATTTTGATTTCATCAATATATTTATTTTGTGTAAAATATATGTTTGGAGAAGTAGGTAATATTTCATTGAAAGTACAAGTCAAAGTTGGTGAAATTAAAGCACACTGGTCAGTTTCTAAGTGATTTGTTAAATTTAATGGAGGAAGTTTTAAAAGATTTTGTAAATTTTTGTCAATATTCTTGATACAATAATTAGTGTTAGATGCTGCAATATCTGTTTCATCTTCTATAAAAATATTATCTGAATTATTGTTCCAATATTCTTCTATATCAAGATCTTTTGCAAAATTTTTTATTTCAGGTATTGTTGACTGTTTCATCATAATATAAGTATATTCATCTATTAAACAATTTATAATAAATGTGAATAAACATGAATAAACATTATTGTTTGTTTATATTGGTATTTTTATCTTATTATATAAATTTTTATATATTATTATTTATAAAAATATAATATCTTACTACTTTTGGAAACATCAAAACCTAACTCTATTAATTTAAAAAATAAGTTTTTATCATTTTTCATAGCTGCAATACAAAGGGGTGTTATATCATCATTTAGAGTATTTAATAATGCTGATGGACATGCTTCATATACAATGTCAAACATATCTTTATTTATTGCAGCTGCTAATCCAAATACAGACATTCCTAAAAATCAATAAAAATTTAATAATATTTTATTATAATTACAGTAATAACTTTTTACAAAATGGCATTTTCAATTTTTTTCAAAATTAATATTATTTTAACATATCAATGAGTTTACCTAGATAAGTTGATTCATTTATATTAGCATTTTGTTGTAAAAGATATTTTACAGTTTTAATATTTCTGTTACGAATTGCTAACATTAATGGTGTCCAACCAAATTTATTTTTTCTATTAATAATTTCACGGCATTCGTATTTTCGAAAAATTTCCTTTATAATATCAAGGCAATCATTTGCTGCGCTAATATGTAATAAATTCTCTCCATAACTATTTACCGTATTTAGTGTATATTCTGCAAATAAAAAATAAATTATTTATTTTTTCTAATTTGATTTAATTTCACAAAATAATTGATTTTAAATTTTGTAAAATTAAAATTAATTATTAAAAAATAAAAAGAATGGTTTCTAAATAATTGTATAAAATAAATTATAAATTATAATATAATTATTGATTATTACAATGTTACATACACATTAATTTAATACCTTCTTTTTGTAATGCTTTTATGACTTCCATTTCTACAGTTTCTTGCATACAATAATTTTTTTTTTTCTCATAATTTATTTGTATTTTAATGTTATTTTCTTTAAACATAATTGATATTATTATGTATATATTTTTTTGATTAATTAATTTATATAATATTAAAGTAGAATTTGCTAATAAATTTTTGACTTATTATTGGATAATGAATGAAAACGTTGAAAGTGACCTATAAATGATTTTTTATATTTTGTTCGATTTGTTTGTAAACTTTTAATATATTTGAATATTATTTATTATGAAAGGAGCAATTGTTTATTTATCTATTATAAAATGAGTAAAATGTATCTAAAAATAAAAAATATTAACTGAATTATATATTTGTATTTAAAAATCATAAATTGATATCATTAAATATAAAATTTGATTTTTTATAATTTCCGCCAAAAAGTTTTGCATAAAGTTTTTTTTATAATAGTATTATGATGGCAGCACAATCTCGTAAAATGTGACGTGCATGATAATTTCTGACAGTGTTTGAATTTCATTTTTGAAATCATATATCCATTTGACTCGAAACTGCAATTATTTCATAAAATTACGAAACTTTAATTTCATTTTTGTTCCTACAATATACGAGCAACGAAGTAAACGTGATTTTTTGTAACATATCGAGCAACTTACAGCGATAAATTTTAACTCAATGTGAGTTATTTCTTATCATATACAATTTTTTTTCATTTTTTTGTTTCTCATCAAAATATAAAGAATTTTATTCATTGTTAGATTGTTATTGTATATTTTTATTTGATATTTAGATTATTTTATTCGTGGTATAAACTTTTGTTAGGTTAAGTTTCAGACGACGCCGAGATCATATTTTTTGGGGTGGGGGTACTAATTAAGAGAATGTGGATGAGGTAGACGAGTACATATCGTTACCGTTAGTGATCAATTTTTTCGAATCTTTATTAATTTTGGATCTACACATTATAATATCAAGTAAATGTATTTATGTTGAATTTTTCTTCTCTTTTGTAATAAAACATTATGAGTTGTTTAATTTCATTATAACAATATGGAGACATTGATTTGCTATTACTGTATCATAAAGTTCTTTTGTAATATATATAAATTTTATTTGAATAATATATAATTTGCTATTTAGAATGGGAAGCAGTGGTCAATTGTATAGTTTGTCCTGGGGAGAATTTAGTTCATCATTGGCTTCTGCAGTACAATTATTAAGAGGTCATGGAGATTTAGTTGATGTTACATTAGCTGCTGGTGGACGCAGTTTTCCTGCACATAAGATAGTACTTTGTGCAGCTAGTCCTTTTTTATTGGATTTATTAAAGGTTTTAACATTATATTTTTTTATATTGAATGTTTGATATTGGCATTGAAGTATAATACACATTTTTAAATTTTATAATTCTTTTTTCAATTCAATTTTTATTAATAGAGCACACCATGTCAACATCCAGTAGTTATGTTAGCTGGCATAGGAGCAGATGATTTGGAATCATTATTGGAATTTGTATATCGTGGTGAAGTAAGTGTGGAACCTTCTCAATTACCTTCACTACTTCAAGCTGCTCATTGCCTTTGTATTCATGGGTTAACACCACCTACTATATTGACTGAAGTATGTTCTACAATTAATTAATATAATATATTGCATTTTTATTTTCCTTATATATAATTTTCAATTTCCATATTTATATATTTATTAATATTTTAATTGAATCAATATTTACAATCAGCAATAATAATTTTTATATATTTGTTCAAGGATAATTAATTTTTTTATTTATTTAGAATGGAGAAGAGGTACCTGTATCAGCAATACCAACAGCAAATGAAGCTTTATCAAAAGAATCAATTACTCCCTATTTTCCATTAAAACGCAGAAAAAAGAGGAGAAAATCATCTTCATCTTCTGGAAAATGGCCACGTAATATTAATACTACTGATAATGAAAATAGGGCTATAGATGGAAGTGATAATAGTCGATCAACTAATTATGATCACAAAGATGAAGATAATACAGAACATGGTGATGACACAGGTAAGGAATATTCAGCTTTATATATAACAGCATATTTCATAATTACACACACATAGACATATATATATATACACATATATATGTGTGTATATATATATATATATACACATACACATATATTGTATTTGTTAAATTTATTGAAAATATATTTATATATATTTATATATATTTAAATTTTTATTTTGCATTTATTGTTTACTTAAAATAATAGTAAATATTATTTTATTATATTTTAAATATAATTTTCTTTTTGTCATTATGCATTAAACTGAGTTGATCATTATATTACTATCTATGATCAATGATCAATTTAGTAAACAAATTTTAATAAGAATGGATATGCGATATTAATTGTGTTCTGTGTCCGATATATTATTTTCATTATTTATTAATATATTTTGAAGACAAAGTTTTTTTCAAGCTTTTATATTTAGAACGGACACAAGCACAACCATCGATCGGGTTGAACTGCGTCTAATCAATCATATCATAAGATATAACAACTCAAAAATTTCAGATGTAAAAATCAGTTCAGCCCTGTATGGTAATATTGTGTTTGTGTCTGTTAGCAGCGAACGATCGGTTGGAATATTCGAATCATCGGAGTTGTCACTCGCCACGTGCTCAAGAAGCGCAGCCGGTGTCAACAGAAAATTCTCAAGCAGGAACGCATCAGGATCAAATATCGGACAATGAATCGCATCTTCACACTTTAATGCCAATGCAGCCATATTCTCCATTACATATACCGCAATTTCCCGGTCCCCTAAATATGGGCTTCCCTCCTGGAATACCGCTCCCACTAGTTACTCAGGGTACAACTGCTGGAACAGCGTCTTGTGGACTTACAGGCAATATGAATTTGTCTAAAATACGTGGTGCATCCGACTGTCCAGGCGTTTGTCCACTATGTGGTGCAACGTTACGACAAGCGAGAAATTTACGTAGACATCTATTATCGTCTTGCAAATATCGATTTAGTAGTAATCCGGTCCAAAGTTCCCCAGCTGATACAATGATGATAGAAGTAAAGCCTGAAGTCGAGTTATCCGGTTATAACGAGCACTCTATGACGTATGGAACTGATAGTGGAAGTAGTACCTGTGAGCAAATAATTTGTAAGCCCAGTCCACTTCCTTCGCCAACATCACAGGGACCAAATGTTGTTTCTCCTCAAAGCAATGTTTCGTCTCCAACTATCGCTAGATGAATATACAGAAAAAAAATAAAAGCGAAGATTTGATGTAAACAGAATCAATTTCCGATTCTGTTATTGTGATTTAGAAACAACTTTGTTTCCTATCGCTAATTTGTTTTATAATATATGTTATAAATTTAATTTAAGTCTGCGTATTCTTTTTTTAATTATTGTTTTAATGTACTTACAGGAATTTATGTTCAAATTATAATTTCTTTGCATCGTTTAAGGGAAAAAAATGGACTGACATTATTTTTTAAAGTTTGTCAGAATGAATTGATTGTTACATTATCTGTATAGTTTATGTATTCTTATTTTATTAATTTTTCATTTCTGATTTGTTTCTGATTGATATTAAAATAATTTGGAGCAGAATGTTTAAAATAAACATTTACAATTATATTAAAATCTTCCACGTTAGTAAATAAGAGCAGTATCTTTAGGATTAATAGGAATAGCAATCGATAAAAAATTATTCATAGTAAAAGCGATGATTAATAAGAATTGCAAAATACTTGTAAATTTTCGATATCTTTCAAATAATCACTTATGCAATAATTGTATATGATCAGTTTTATATAAAACTTATTGAATTACAAATTTTTATTGCTCAGTTTTTTTTTCATTATTTTTTTAATAAAATATCGAATTAATATTTTGAAATTATAGAGAATTCGAACTTCTGTCGATTATGTAAAAAAGAATACTAATAACAATATAACGGTTAAAACAGAACCTGATTTATATCTATTTATATACATAAGGAATTAAAATATTTTCTTATAATTACAAAAATTGTAAATTAAAATAAGAAAAAAAACTTAATTGACAGAAATTTTAATCTCTATCTAAATAATATATTTATTTTCGCAATTTTATTTTTTTAAAAAGCATGCATTTGACTTTGATACTGATCGATTGATAGATGTAAAAATCGACGAATTATGAATTATATAGTATATTTAATTATAATAGTAAGTAATAAAATCATTTAACAAATTGAATAAAAGTTTATTTTATCATGGATTTTATATTTTTAAATAAAAGAAATCTTTATTAATTCATAGTTTTTTAAGGTATTTTGCAAATTATTTATTTATAACTTTTACTATTATTTATATAATTGTACTATTAATCTAATTTAGTTAGGACTTGCAATACAATGATTTGAATAGTAAGAAAAGGTCAGAAAAATGAATATAAACAGCCCAAAACTAGTAAGCTAGTTCGATTATGTATACTGCCTATCCTTACGGTGACTTTTCTTTAAAGTATGTTTGAACGTGTTTAGATCTGACGGAATTAATTTTAGGAGATGGATTATCCAAATCACGAAGTATGTCCGATCAACCGGCGTCGTGTCCACTTTGCGGAGCAATTTTACGTCAATCGCGAAATTTAAGGAGGCATTTAGAGCTCCTACATTTTGGACTCGGTAGCAATAATAAATCCGGTGTCCATTCTATGAGGCATAGAAGAATTGATAGAAATAACGATCTTGTCCGATCGACGCTTGCATCAATTTGTCCACCACATATGACGAGGACGGATTACTCAAGAGCTGTGGAAAGCACAGATCTGTCGACGTTAACGTCTTTATCCATTGCTTCGACAGTCAGTTCCAACGCGTCAAATGTCAGCTTTGCAGGTGAATGCTTAGTAAATCGAGGTAGAAAAGAAAAGGAACGATCGATATAATTATTTTCGAAATTTGATCATTTTTACGAATAATAATAATTAAAATGCAAATTATCTGGTGATAAAGTAAATAAAATAAATAAAATAAACGACGATTTATTTATTAAAATAAATTATGGAAAATAATATTGTATCGATCTTCCTGTGATATCAACATTTCCTGTAACTGTAGGATTTCTTACGATTAAATTTACTTATATATATATATATATATATATATATATATATATATATATATATATATGATAAGGTAAAGATAGTAACTAAAATGTAATTTTTGTACATTTTAATTTATCATTATACGTTGAGAGACTGTAAGTTATTTTTTAGTTATTGTATTATAAATGTAATTGAATAAGAAACAAAATACAAGTATTTATGTTAAAAATGTTGTTAATCATCTTGTTTTATTTCTTTATTATTTTTATAATTTCTTATATTTATTTAAAACGATCATTACATCAATATATTAATGAATCACTTTGTTTCTTATGAGATTTCAAAATAATAAATAAACTGATATTATCATTAAAGTGAAATCTTTGAATTATTTTTTTTCTCTAATGATGAATGATTAAAGAAGCTATTATTATAAAAAATTTATCATTAAGAAAAAAATTAATTATGTCTTGATTCTTTTTTGTTGATTACTCCGTATAAATGTAAAATTATTAAAGTAATAATAATAATAATCGTAACTGATACCGTTTTATCTTTGTAAACAGGAAGTTTAATGGGATCAAGTGTATTGGGAAGTGGTGATCAAAACGCGAACTCTACCCTAGTCTCAGCATCGAACTCGAGTACAACTTCTATCGCCTCTGCCAATAATGGAATTTACTCGTCAGATGGTAGTGCCAGTATGCTAAATTGCTTATTACCATCGCTACCATCTTTGCCTTCTCTCTCTTCTCCGCACGATATGTTTCGCCACGGTGAAATGTTGAGAGTTGGTATCGCGTACCATGATTCCTCCAGGCAACATCCCAAGCAGTCACAACGTACCGATATCACTTAATTTTTTTAATTTCGCCTTAAACAATTATTTCAATTAGATATTGTAATCGTTGTAAAGACGAACATGTCAAATTCTATTATAAATTCTGTAGAGATATTTTTTATATCGAATTGTGTTTTGTAAAATGTTTTTTAATTAGAAATTCTCAAGTTATTATAGTTTACTGCGATGTACAAAGAATTAAAGTTGTACAATACGAGAAATGCGTGGATATATCTTTAAGAATTTAGTGTATAACATTGTTCATTTAATGAATAAAGAACATACGGTTAAATCAAAGTATATTACATTTCAATAGTGAAACAATTGTATTTTAGAAACGAGTATGTCCATCTATTTTAAAAAATCATGTTTGAATGAAAAATCATGTACGATTTATTAATTTTAAGGAGAAGGTGGAAGTTTAATGCCTATCTAATTTTTTTTAATTAAAAATTACAGTTATTATTTGTTAAAATTTTTGAAATTATTATTGAATAAAAATACAAAAAGAATTTGAAGATATATATTTTTCTAAACGTTTAAATTATGAAATTAGAAATACGTTTATAGGATTTTGGACACGTAGGTATAATTTTTTTATGAAACTTTATTTATAAATATTGAAATTTTTAACATAAATAGTTCTTCGATCAACAATCTTTCATTGATATCAAAATAATATTTTATCTAAAAATTAACATAAATGTGTTTCGAAATAATATAACGCTTCACAAATTTTTATTTTTATTTTTAAAATTTGTGACGATTATATGTAATTTTAAAATTTTTTTTTAAATGAAAACGTATCTAGAATTTAAGTATTTAATATACATATAAACGAACTCGCATTATTATTTTTTCTTTCTTTCTTTCTTTCTTCAACTCTCTCATCCAAATTTCAATTTTAAATCCGATATAATAAACGCTTATTTAAATGTAAAAATTTTGATAATTAATTAATTTAATTCAATTGTTCATTTTGTTAAATTGTTGTCTAAAATGTAATAATTGCAAATATTTATAATAATTATGGGAAATAATTTTGCATAAATGTTCATTGAAATTGAAATTAGAAAAACAATAAGATCTGAAATTAATATCCAATATAACTATTAACTATTTATTCTATCTGCCTGCGGTATATCGTGCGATTAAATACTAATATTAATACTGGTAACAGTTCATTTAATAGCAACAAATATGAAGAATTTGTACATCCTTATTAAATCACAAAATTAGAAAAGAAAAAGATTATCGATTGTATACATATAAAAATATATTGTACATTTCTTAAATAAATTTTTCAGTAAGAAAAAAAAATCTATCTAAATAAATAATGTTATATATATTGAAAACTTAAATGCAATTTTTGTTTGCGCAAACAATTGAAATTTCATGCACTCATCACAATCGTTTGATTTTGGACAAGATTAGAGAAAAATTTCTTTTGCAGAATCAACTTGTAATACATATAATATTTTATAATTAACAATGGCAGTGAAACGCTTTTGGCGTTGTATGTATTATAAAAATACTTAACCGTGTCTCTCTTTAAATAAATTAATTTTAAGTAACAAAATATCGATGATCGTTACGGATGATGTTGAAAAAAACTTCCATCGAATTCTAGCAATGGAAGGGATTTATATTATTCACACGATGAGATTCATTTCTTCCGAATGATTTGTATGTCCTATAACAAATGGCCAATTTCTTTTTGAAATCCTTTCCAATTCCCCTCGTAAAAGTTTTAAAAGATCGTCGAGGTATCGCAGCTCATGTACATCCTGTCGTAGTTTATTTGTATCAGACAAGATATCCGTTATTCTCTGTTCATCACACTGGTTAATAAAATAATAAAAAATTTTATCAACGTTTCTTTTATAAAAACATATAAGATATACACATATCTTTAACACGTAAAAATTATTACTTGAAAGCTTTCTCGAAGATTATATATATCTCTATAGATATCTTTGTTGCCAGTTTGAAGTTTTTTTATCTTATTTTGAAGATGTTTTACTAAATGTTCTGGATTTTCGAGGACTTCCAGCACATTAGCGTCCGTTTCAGTCGTCAGGGCCAGCCTGGTTAATTGATCGTGCGTAGACGTGCTGTCGCAAAAACGATCTTCCTCAAGAAGAATCGTAGCTTTCTCAGGATTTATGTCAAGCTCTTCAAGAATCGATACTACTTCATTGATGGCGGTACATCGTTCCTATCAAAAAGATTATCCTTATTTTCCAAAATTTGATCCAAAATTCCATAAACAAGAAATATCGAAGAAAACACGAATGAAAATTAATCGACAAATTTTCATTGAATCATTTCTTTTTTTTTTTTTTTTTTTCATTAAATTAATATCGATATATGTAAATTTAATTAAGACTCAAGACTTAATATATCTTTCAAAAAATAAAACCTGCGAGTTATCGAGCTTGTAATCAGTCGTCGCCAATTCATCACTGAGACACAGAAATGTGTTTTGCAGGTCGCTGTGCGTGTCCGAGCTCCAATCGTTGCTCTGGATACCGGAAGTGTCCAACGAAGAACTCCGTGTCCCCATCTTTCCACAATCTTCCCACGTGATGTTCAATTTGTCGTAACTGGATCTCTTGCTGATCGAGTCTGGTGTTTGCAAGCTGCACGATTTATTATAATCAGATACGTCTTCCATTTTCGTTTCATTTTCATTATTCTTCGTCCCAATATCGCCGTTATAGATCCGCTTGTTATCTTTCCAACCGTGCAAACCGATTGTCGATACAATTCCTTCCTTCGGCCTGTTCTCCGCGAAAGATTTCAGTTGCATCGCTGAAAATTCATTTGATGAGATGAAAGAAAAAAAAAAATAAATAAATAAAATTAAAGGTAATAAAATGGACAATCGAGAAAGGCGGGAAACTCGCATTGGAAAGAATAATCACAAACTGGATTCAAGGAATTGCAAAGTTCTTTTACAAGAAAAAAAAAAAAAGAATTAGACAGGGGACATTGTGGGACGAGTTTAAGAGTAGAGGCGTTGAAATGAAAGTACGTCTAACGAGCATGAAGCGAGCCGATTTCACATATTGGTAAACCGCGAAACTTTACTAGGTCAGACACAATAGCCGGGTTATATTCAAGTTAGCTGACGGTAGGCTCGCATCGGAACAAGTTTGCGATCCGTTGTTGCGCATTCTGCAAACAATTCTCTCTCTTTTTCTCTCTTATCCCTAAATACGTACCAGGTTGCTTCGAATCGATAAAACAGTTCAATTGCCGCCGGCAGCAAAACCCTTTCCCCTTTAAGTTTTCCTTTTCTTGCACGATTTTCGGCTGAGAGATGGATAAGTAGCGAGGGGATGGCGTCAATATTCGATACTCCTGAGATCTGACCAATCTTTCCGGGGTGTAACACATGCCGTGTAACGCTTCCGACTTTCGATTCGAGTCGTTCGAGTATCTTTCATCTTCAATTGGAAATGGCGTGACGTCCTACGATTTGATAGATCGATTTCTTAAAAATTGTATCGTCTTCGATCGTGGATATTTAAAGGATGGGTTGATAGAAAGTAGAAACGAAAAAAAAAAAAAAAAAAAAAATGAAACATACGAACCACTTACAGATTCTTTTTTTATCGCATCTTGTTCGATGAGATTCAGATCCAAATCTTCGTGAATCAACGATGTGAGCTCTATTTTTTCGTAATTATCCTTACATTCCTGTTTGAACTCCTGCGCGAGAAAATAATTTTCAGTATCATCGGAGTCTATGCAAGAGAACATCGATTCGGACGATCCTAAGGATAGGCGGTCCTTGCTACATGCGGATGTGGGCGATTTTAGATCATCTTCGTCGCTCAACCACCATCCGAAATCATCCTGTTTTAATATCTCTTTAAACTTCGTATCGCCGTTCGTCTCCCCTCTTAAACAGAACATCGTGGACGTATCTTTCGATGCAATTTCTCTTCCCACTTTTGAATAAACGAGAATACACCGATTCAAATCTGAAATAAAAACATTACGTATTGATATATTATAAAATTTTTTTTATCGGTATTTGCGATAATATTTATTTAACGGGGATTTCGAAATATATCAAATTGCTGAATTTTTAATTCGAAATAATAAGATCGCGTAAATATTATTCATTTGCATGCGCGTATCCTCGTATTCTTCTTCGATTACATAACAATACAATTTTATCTACAACACAATGCCATTATTATGATATTTACATTTTGTCGAGGAACAACTTTTCCCATCTTTTTGCATCATCTTTCATCATTCTTAAAATAACTCACACTCCTTACTCTTCTTGCCTCGTTTCGAAAAATCGAAACCGAACCACTTTCATCCTCTTCAGTTCAAACTTTTCGATTATTGTTTTGATTAAAAGCGTACATTCGAAAAAAAAAAAAAAGATTTCGTTCAAACGGATTAAAACGAATAATAAAAATCAAGATTGACGACATTTCCACGATACGAGTTCACTTCTTTTCAACGTGTACGGAGAGAATCCAAACATCGAGTAAGCCATACTTATACGTACTACACTTGCTCGGCTTCTCGGGCTCGACTCGAAGACACTCTGGATGTACACTCGGGGACAGTTAAACTAAACGATAAATCGAACGATCGAGGAGGAAGGTTCTCATGGATCACAATCGAACCACCACGTCTCCGGTGGCGTCCAACTATTCCTCACGCGTTTCGACTATACGTGAAGTTAGGGTCATCGCAGTCGCGAGCCTCGAACACGACTCTTGCCCGTAATCTATAACGCGTACGGTTTGACAGCCGTACGAAGCGCCGCTGCGGTTCGACTGTCTCTACGAAACACCGATTTCCTTGACCACTGGTCACCATGGGGACGCTAATTTAATAATCGGACGGGTTCGTGTCGTTTAGAGTCGATTAACGTCGCGTGTTCTCGCCTCGATCTCGATTGATTTATGGCCGATAGATTCGAGAGAGAAGGGAACTCTCTGGTGAAATGAGATTTATGCGCGCGTTATGGTTGCTTAATTGGTACGGTGTTTTTCTTTTTTCTTTTTTTTTTTTCTCTACGAGCAACGTTGCACGAGTGGACGAAAGATGGATCGACGCGAAGAGTTGCGTCGAAGGTGTCGTTTTGAACGATGATTCGTTTTAATTCATCCTTACCTTGATCTTCACGCTCATCTTCTTCTATGTAAACAAATAATCGATAACAAGTAATTAATACTATATCGTAACGAATTACTGTTCTCAAACATATCGATCTTTCACTTTTATCTCCGAATTATTATTATTGGTAATCAATTGTTGCTCTCAACCGTGTCCATTTTCAGAATCACGCGCGCACACACAAAATTTCAATATATTCGTTGAATTATCGGGAGAAAAGTACGACACGAAAACTTCACCAAGTTTTTTAAAAACTAATAAATGAAATTAAACTTATATCGTTGGAAAACATATATTTTATTACGCGCCTACTAGTATTTAATGGAATTTCTTCCTCTTCGGTGAACGATCGCGAGCAACAATGGATTCTGCAATCGGGCATGCACTGACCCATACTACGTTTTTCCTCCACGGTTATAACACGGTTCCAACCAACGTGATGTATGTCGATGTTTGTTTTCGATATGGCCTAAATAAATATTGCGATAGCGGGCAATCAATTCTTATTGATGCGGCCGGTGACGTATTTGCGGGAGTAGGTTTTCTCGCGATAACTCGATGACCCGGGATTTCGCGATATGGATTTCCTGTTGCCAATGAGTCAAACCAGTGTCAATTCGAACTTTGCCGATACGGGCGTGAACAGAAGCTATCCTTATCGCACCATTTGTATGTAAACACACGTATGAAAACTATTATATCGGGCGTTTAGTTTTTACGTATCATGTGAAATGTATAACGGGTGACAAATTTTTACAAACGTATTCGTCATATTAAAGTAGGATGATTCACTCGCATTTACGTTTACGATTCGAAATAATAAAAAGATGTAATTTTTTATTCACGATTGTTCCGAGACGATACAAATTTTTCAATTTTCAAAACAATGATCGATCGTATTTTCCTCCTATTTGTCTTATTCAATGTATAGTTAATGTTTTAAAAAATATATATATATTTTTAAACAAATATAATGTTATTAAACGTTACATAAAATGATCGATTTAATATTATGGCATTTTTTTAATACGTCCTGATGTTTTATCGATAAAACTTATCGATAATCTTCGATAAAGAAGTGACAATATCTGAATAAATTGCATCTAAATTTAAAATTGAACGAGGTGTATATTATTTTAAGCATTTAAACCAACGGCAAACGAAACTTATCGATAAGCCTTCCGTTCACGGTGTATAAATATTTTCAATCGTTTGCACCAAACATTTGCACAGATTTCGACACATTATTATTTCTATTTATCTTTTCGGATGAATATGAAATTTTTTCGTCGCGCGTGACATTTTTATTGCAAAATTATATTGTAGACAAACGATTTATGCAAAATCGTGACGCACATTGAACCAATAGAAATAATAGAATGTGAATCATTCGTCCATTTTGCCATGAATATCCCGTATAGATGTGTTATCCAGATAACGATTTATTATAATAATAAAACAATAGATTCTCGCGTTTCACGTAATTTTATCGCGACGGTAATTTTTATAATAAACAATGTGAATAACTAAAGGCAATTATGAAGCGAATACCGATCAGGTATAGAACTTTAGTCACATTGGCTCGCCGCAATGATCAAAAGATATTCTCTTTTACGTAATAATATCGAGTTTCATAAACGAAACTAATATACTTTTAGAGAAAAAATTAATAATTTATATAATATAAATATATATATATATATGTAGATTGTTTTATATATAAAAGTTTACGTATAAGCGTTGCTAATTAATATGATCGTGATTACGTAACAAGATATAAAATTGAAGATCTAAAATGAAGGAATATATAAAAAGTTAAAAATTAATCTTGAAATATTAATATTTCTATGAAATTAATTTCATATTTTTGTACGTACCATACTAGATTGTAGACCACAATTCGATTTTCACTTGATTATACTTTAATATCTCGTGCACAAATTACTCCAACGCACTAATTCGTTGTTAATTTCATTGTTAATCAAACACATATTCATCAATAATTACGATAACGTCGTCAATTTTAATTTGTCACAATATCTGTACAAATAGCGAAATTCTTTCGAAAATATTGACTCTCGCATAATATAATTTCTTTAATCAAATTCAAACATTCTTACGCTATTTAATTTCCATTTTGTATGAAAACACATATTTCTCTTTGAGATTAAAAGCACAATTATGCAAATACACCATTTCGCACCGCGTAGAAGTCGAAACTTTAGTGAAATACGCCGGACAATATGGAGTCGTATAAATCCGCCATCGCGCGAGCCACGCAAGATAACGCGTTCGAGGTAGATTGTCTTTCTGATTTAAACTGTTTTCTAATAGTCAGCTTGTGGTCTAGGGGTACGATTCACCACCGTAGATCTAACAGATATGGATACAAACGGGTATTCGAGACTACATGCTGATTTTCATTTTTTCTGAGGGATTTTTTCGGTCAAAGGTTGACCCATTTCCATAATGATGTCGTTCCGTTAAAAAGTTGAATTTTAATACTGTGTTTAGGGCGAATATTCATAAGTGTGACGTCAAAAAGCCTTGATTGACGGATAAAAAATAATTGCATGCGCGATAACGTTATCGGCACTCGATCGCTGCAATCAGATATAACGGGTGATTTACGAGATTTGATCATTGACCTCTTATAGTTCTCACCATGCACGAAGACTTACCCTATTTGAACGTAATGACTATGCTACACACAAGACAAGAAATTTCAGAATTATACTAAAGTTATAAATTAAGCGATTATCATAAGCGTGTATCATAAATAATTTAAAAGTAATACAAAAGTAAATGAAATTGGCTTGAAAATTATATTTATATTATAATAAATACTTAATCGAATACGCATCGATCAATTTTACGATTCACGAGTAATTATTAAAGTATCTATTTTTCTTATTGTTAGTCGTTATTCGATTAATTTATTTTCAAAGCCGAATTTATTATTTGGAGAACCACCCTATAGACGATTGACCTCAATAGAAAATTATATTTGACTGACCTTGAAATATCGATAATCGAAGCGATTATCTTCTAAATGATAACGATAATGAATTAAATTAATCGTGATTCATGCAGCGAAGTATAAAACTGCGTGACTGTATCTCGCGGTTTTGAATAAACAAGTTATTATTCTTTGGTGTGAAATGCAATCCGCGTAATTATTTATATATCATTTTCATCTTTTTAAAAAATAAAGATATCGATCGTAGTTAAATATTTAATATCTGAAATGGATATAAATATTAATTAGATTAATTTTCATTTTTAATTTTAATTATTAATTTAGAAATCGTTAGTTCAATGTTACATGTAATAAGATTTTAATAACGAAAAATAATAAAGTTTGAAAACAAAATCATAAATTTTCATTCAAGCATAATAATTCAGTCTTGGACATAGATATCAGAAGAATTTAATTTAATATGAACGATATTAGTTTATAGATGAAGCTATATTTTATTATATTTTATTATATTATTAAATTCCAACATAATTATATATATAAAAGAATTGTAAACATTGATATTATTTATCAATAATTCACGTCAAAAATGCAATGAAATTTTCTTATTATTATTATATAATTTTAAAAATTAATATCTTTTTTTCTTTTCCTAAAATATATTTTTAGGTTATAGAATATTTTTTTCATTATTACAGAAAATAGAATTAAATGCAAAATTGTTGCATGAATAATAAAATTGAAATTGAAAAAAAGATCGTATAATTATTTGTCTCTGTTATTTAGACTCGTAGTAAATAAATAAATAATAATAATAATCGTATTAAAAGTATCATACCTGCTTTTTTGGCACAGTATAGAAATTCATTTTCATGAAGGTTGAAATGTTTTATTTTACAATAATGAAATTGTTTATTAAAATTTGTCGCCATTCCACAATTTTAAAGATTTAAAAAATGCAAATAAAATGCATTAAAATGAATTCATCAAAACACTCAAAAAGAAATCACACGATAAATCCATTTTTAGCAATGACACGCTTTTAAAGATGCGGTCGTATAGTGAAGTCGATAGTGGGTCACGTGATGAGTACGCGATCGATACATCGAAACGACGATTGTACAAGACGCGAGATTCCAACGCGAGAGGTCAAACGTCGTAGAAGAAAATCGAAAGATCGACGAACTTTCGAACGAGTGACGAAGAAATCGCTTGGTAAGGAGCGCACTTCCGGGTCCTCAAGGCGCATGTACACAAATATGGCGGCGTCTTCGTGGAGGACGGTGGTGAGTGTACGCGACGTGGGGTTTGGCGGGGTTTGTCGGATCGATAGCGCGCATGAGAGTGCGCGAACACCTACGTCGGTGATCGTCGCAACCTGGCCGCCACCGTGAGTAGAGTATCCGGCGAGTATTCCCCGATGTCAATAGCGTACGTGCGTCCGAGTGACGAGCACCGATGCCGGTAGCTCGTCAACGAGATTCAAGTCGGTTGTGTGTGTCAATTTCGCGCGTTTCTTCGTTTAAATACCGGTCAGTTTTCTATATTTGGATCGTGCTTCGATTGAAAGCCGAACCTGTTCGCCGCGAGTGACTTTGATGTATAAGGTTATGTTCACGGTGGTTACGCGCGGAAGTTTCGCGGAAGCCGGTATGGAGTCTCGTTGAGAGAGAGTGATATGTCCGTGATGTCACGAGGCTCGCCCTGGTGCTGGGACGCACCAGGGACGAGAAAATCTATGCTTTTTCTAACCATCGCCATCCTTTTCGGCTTGTTGTCGCGAGGCGTCGTCGGCGAGAAAAATAAAAAATGTAAGTACCTGTCTATACTTTTCTCTTTCTTTCTTCTTTGCTGTTCTCACCGTCGATAATTATTAGTTTACGCTACGTACTATATGAATCGGAATAAACGGAATTACTGTTGTTTTAGAATCGAAATGTGATTTGAATGTTTCGTGTCATGCGCTTTCGGAAAATTGTTTTCCGAAGATGTTGCGATTTATTGAAAACTTCGCTCACGTTTTTGAATACGACAATAGAATTTATTCGAATTAATATTATTATTGTCGTTAATGCATTTTTTAATTTTATTTTAATTTTTTTTTTTTTATGATTAATTCGTTTTAAGTAATCGTGTTAAAAAATTTAATACAAATTGAGTTTTAATAATTGAAACCTTTTTCTCCGTTAAAAGGTATTGCGTCAGATTCAATTTGTTCAGCACCGACCACTTTGCTCTTGAGCATAACCATTCTGAAATATTACTTGGTAATTAATGCAAACAATACGCTTATCGTGGAAAGTTTAGATTAGAAAGTTGCGGATGCTTATAGACAAGAAAAAAGAAGTTAAATTACTCTCGAACTTTAATTAAAGTAGTACGACTGAAAGAATATATCGAGTTTCGTATTATTTTGAACTTATTTAGTTTTGATGACAACATATATTTTCATCGGATCTAAATTTTTTCCTGTAAAAAATTTTAATTCAATCAAATTAAAATTGATTTCAACAAATTTATTCATTTTATGCAAAATTATTTTTTTCGCTATTGCAGTTTCTAACCTATCACGAAAACCACGTGGCAAGAAACTATTCACTGTGTATGAAACTATACTATACATGTATGAACTATATACTATGTTTCTTTGCAAACTTATTATCAAATCAAAAATTATTAATATTATTAACATTATTTAACACGTAAAAAATTAATTTGTTTCCTCGATTAGAAAGATATTAAAAAACGTTTTATTTTGTTGATTCGTTATAAAATATAATGCGAGTATATAAAATCATATTATCATGAACATAATAAAAAAAAAAAGAAATTTATTTTAAAGGAATAGCGAAACAAATTTTATTACGTAGTATTTCAAAATAGGTTTTTAGTTTAAAAGAACTTTGACTTCTTCATTGAGCTGGTTGCGTGCAATGTATATCGATCAGTTGCACGTTTGTTCAGTCGTTACTACATCGCTTTACGACTGTATAACCATTATAATTGCTGAAACTCATTGTTACGTTGCTTATTGAATGTTAACAATGTGGAATTTTAATTTTTAATTTTGCATGGTTTATAATTATTTGAACGAAAGAATTATGCATACGTATATTTCTATGAATGAACACATGAACTACAGCTACGAGAGGATTGATTTATTATAAATTTCATTGTTAAAAATTTGAACGTATATATTTTCCGTAACAGTTATATTTATTAATTCTTATCTCGTATTAATATCAACAAGATTCATAATTTAAACTTATTGATAAATTTTCAATATATTTTAATCTGATTAAAAATTTCACGGGAGGAAGGTTCGAAGTTTGCAGAATCTCTTATCGAAAAGGGATTACTATCTCGTAGTACTTTGAATAAACTTAAAATAGGTAATCTTGATTTATTAATACGATTATCGATTCAAGACTGAAAAAGAAGATTGGACTAGACGCAATACGAGGAAGCAAAAAGAATGCAATTTACTGGGTGACTCTAATGCGAGTCTTGAATATTAATGTTGCATAAGCATTACCCAAAGTTGCACTTTACTTCTTTCTAGAGCATTTAACGCTTACTTTGGATGCATTTAGTCGGCGTAACCGGTGGTAAAATTTCGGTGTTAATTTTACGTTTCTCGACCATTTGCAACCATGAAACATTATGCAAAATAAATAGGGATTACTTTGAAGACATCATTGTGATGATAATCTTTTTTTTTTTTTTTCGGTATTATCAGTCATATTTCGTGTGCATTCTGTATTACATTTTACATGCATTTTATTACGTGTACCAAATATATATTGTAAAGTTTCATCGTAAATATTAAGCGTAGCAACGTGGATCGATATTTCAGTGATTTTAATATTGATTTGAACAGAATTTCAAAAGAATCTTTTTTTGCTGTTATAATTGACATTAAATTAAACACGCAATAAGACGAATTTAATAAAGTAACGGGTTATAATACAAAATTAAAATAAGCTCAGAATATTTTTCTACGTTAAATGACTATCGTTGCCGAGGCTGTTGGCGCAAATAATCTACGTTTCACGTTAAACTCGATTCCTTCCTTTCATTTCTCCCAGTTATTAACTGTTCAATCGGTCGTCGGGCATACGTATATCACTCGGTTTACTCTCCTTTGTACCAGTTATTTTGTTAATTTCAACCCTCATCTCGAGGATTCCCCCTTTTCCTGGCTTTAATAAACTTTCGTCTGTTTCCTCCGGCTTTCCTTACACATTTTACGTGTTCACATCAAAGTCTTCCCTTCCACCACCCATCGAAATCCCGCGCTAAGCTTATCATTTTCGTTCCCCGTGGCCGGGATAACAAGGGAAATAATAAAATGTTTCTTTCCGTTATTCGAAGAGTTATTCATTAACCGATCGACACGAGGCTTTTCATAAACGTAACACATCTTCGATTTTCGTTCCATCCCCTTTGCTCCCTTTTTTTTTTTGAATCGTATAACCAACGTTTCAAATTCGATTAAATTTTTCTCGCTCCACTACTCGATCGCCCCTACTTGAAATTTATTTGTCACGAGTTTTTTGAACGAGACAAATCTGTTGCGGCATTAGATTTCAATTAAAGTTTATTGGAGAACGACGACAACACGTGGATTTCGAAAGACATGTTGTATATCGCGTGCGTAAACGGAGATATTCCCTCGTCGATGTTTTTTTTATTGTTTTCACGAAAACGCAAACGTTACATCAACGATGGATTAATTATTATTATTATTATTATTTTTTCAATAAACGCTCGTCCGATTCGATATTTTCAAGGTGTGAAGAAGATTTATCGATCGAGATACATTAATTATATTGTTGCGCGACTAATGGTCGACGAAGCGTACGCAATCCCCCACGAAACCCTGTTTTCGTTGAGCGGGGGAAAAATAGTTTTGCTCGAGCAGAGAAAGGAAAAGTACATCCAGCAACCGTCGTATATTTTCGGAGACGGTGGTGTGAAATTATAGCGGGGTTGGTGCAGGCCTCGGTAAACGAGCGAGCTGTCATGCGAAAATTGCTGTAATCACGGCAAAGTTAGCGGAACAACGTTAATTGTTTGCTCCAGCGGCAGCAGGAAGATTACCGCGGCCAGTACACGACGAACGTGACACGGGCCGATAAACGAAGCTAATTACGACAGTCAAATTAGCTCGGACGAACAGCCGTACCGCGCTGATTTCGCGGTCATGCGTGATCGATCAATGTTCATATCAACGTCGATCGAGACCTATCATAATTACTCTCTTGTTATCGTTTCTTTACCTCGTACAATCGTCGTAGCTTTCGCTGCGTTGCCCTCTGATATTTCTCGCGATTTTCGTGCTTCGAGAAAAATATTGAGACGAGATTAAATAATTCGATCGAGACGTACGTTTATTTCATCGAGGATCATCGAGCTTTCGTTGCGTGAAACAGTAAATATTGTCCTTTAACACGTTCGAAAAATATTTGGAATTTTTCCCGTTTATTTATATTTCATTTAAACCGCGTCGAAATAAAATTTTTCCTTTAAAAAGGAAAAAGGATCCAGTATCTCGAACATAAATCGGAAGGGAAGGGTTTCGCTTCGCTTTAAAAGAGCTCGATCGGCTTTGATCGGTATACACGTTCAGCATAGCTTTTTTTCGCGCTTCTCCTCTCTCTTTCCGATTTTCCCTATAGATTTTCACCTTTGTAGAAAGTGTCGCGCACTCGACGAACCCACTGCTTTTCTCCTCTCGTCCCAAGCACTCTTGCTCCATATTTGCGAGCGTTCATCCTTCCGCCTTGACAACCACCTGCTCCTGTTTCGAGTAGTCTACTAAACGATCTTCCTTTTTCCCCCGTGTTAATCGTTAATACATTTATCGATTCGTAACTAGCTATTTTTATTTGACTTCGATCGATATTTTATTATTCTCCGCGATACTTTTTATTATTTTATTACAACGCTGTTTCGATCTCGAAGGATAATTATAATATAAGCAGGTGCAGAGGTATATTATTCCTTAAATTGTATCGCGTTTCCACGTGATACGGTAAGTGTCGCGTAAAGCCAAAACGGGCTTTTAAACTCTCTCTCTCTCTCTCTCCAGTTGAGATTAAACTACCTATCGCGAGGCCGCCTTTAAGCTCGGCTTAGACTTTAAGCTTTGGCAGAGTACCCCTAGGCAAATAGTTTTGATTGATAATGGACCAGGAGAAACATCGTAATAGATTGAGTACAAAGGGGGAACTAGCCAGGTTCAAGTTTCTCCTGTAATGCGAAAGTGGTATAACAGGATTATTAGATTATTATTGGCCCGATCTATATTATTCGATCGATGGAAATTAATCTAATCGGTTGGAATTTTCCAAAGTAAACAAACTATTTAAACACGTACCGTACACGTCGCTCGATCCTGACGAAAATCAACTGCTCCGCGTTGTATCGATCGAACATCTCGCTCGAACGAACGATAAAGTTTTTTTCGAGCGGAGACGATTCCTCTTTCACGCGGCCGGAACCACCGATATACACTTCTGTTTCTTACATTCTCTTACCCGCTCCCCTCCTTCTTTCCCTCCTTCCGTGGCTACCCTTGTCACTGTCTGCCGGCTTGATTTCTTGCTAAACTCTACCGGTAAGAAACTTCGCATCCGGGAACGAGTGACTCGCTCTTTCCCCATTTACTTATCCCCCGGGAGTAGTCCCGCGGTGGTCCAGACCGTGCATCACCGCCGACATCACCGCCCCCCCCCCTCCTCCTCTTCCCCTTCGACTTGGCAAAATTCCACTCAATTTCCGTGGAATTCACGTGCGCCCGACAGACCGCGAAATTCCGCCCTAAGACGATCGAGGCCGTTGAGTTATGAACGATCATCCTCGTCACTTTTCTTTTCCTTCTCTCCCCCTCGTTTCGAGAGTGCTCGACCTTGTCTGTGTCGTAACGCCACTCGTTAAACTCGTACGATGATTACGCGTCCCGAAGATTTACGCGTCTCGTTCAATTTCTTCTTCAAAACATATTAATCAAGATTACGAATTCTATTCCATTATTTTTCGTTTCTTAAATAATCCCCCGTTTCGAAAACGAATTCACGCTCGGAATTTTGGCGAATTTTAATCTCTCCATGGCTTGAGAAAAAGAAAGAAAATAATCTCCACCGTCATCCCACCGTTCCATTCCTGCTACTCCCCCTCTTAACTGCCCCTCTGATCGACGCGAGCGGCAAAGAAACGGGTTTCGCGAATGGGAAGGCGGCGAACGAAACATTTCTCTCTCTCAAAAAACACTTTCCTCGGAAACCATAAATAACGAAACGATTCTTGCGAACGATGGTGAAGAAAAGAAGGGGGCGGATGGATTCCAGGAGCGGGTATCCCGCCCAATTTCGAAATTCGAATTCACGGCGTAGGCCCGTGAACTCCCCGTCCCAAATTGAAAGCCACCAAGCTGTAACACGGAGAGTGGCAGCTTCCAATCGTTTATATCGAGAGCCGGCGCGGCCGATCGCTGGCGGCGCTGCGCGGCTACCTCGCCTGTCGCTTTCTCCATTTCCTCTCTTTGTGCGCCACCCACCTCAATTACCGAGGCTGTTCGTATCGGTAACTTGGAGACGGCCAATCTGCCTCCACGAATCAATTGAAAGCTTGCCCCGATGTTTCGATCTTTCATCGAGTTACCAGCCAATTCCTCGGCCCCTTATTATTTCACCTTATACTTTCGATCAAAGATCATCCTGCGTGTTCGATCATTTGGCAGCGTTGCTCCCTTGTTTCCAAGTTGCGAAGTTCAAAGTAAAGTCGTATTCGATCGAATTAGGTTCGATGTATATGGAATGTTTCAATATTTCTGGTATCAAAATAAAGGTATATCGTATATTTTCCTTTATTTCTGATATTCTAGCTCTTTTATTACAGAATTTCAATTTTGTTGATTCTATTGAACGTTGAACAATGTAGAATCTAGGTGAAAGATGGATAGAGAATTTGTTCGAGAAAAAATTAAATTTTCCAATGTTTTATGAAACAAGAATGGAATCACAAGATAGTTTATATGTCATATATGTATTATAAAATAATTATAAATTGAACATTTGATTGAATTTATTTAATCACTTATTGTATAAAGTGTTTTCAACCGATGGAAATGTTTTTCTATATTCTCTATTCGTTTTAATGCAACGATAAATTAATGTCAGATTTAATTTATCTTAATTTGCAGCCGGATGGAGTGTTTAAGCTTCTTTGGGAAAATGCCGCGTAAAGTTGTCGAATTCTTGTCTCGAAGAGGGAAAAGAATAATCTTTACGCATTAAATTTCTTTTTCTTCTTTGAGAGCGTCGGTGCATCGATGCATTGTAAGCTTTAATACAGTTCAATCTCTCGAGAGCAATAGATCTACTTTCCAGGGAAATATGTAATATTTCTTTCCAACTACATCCAAGTACATTTCATGCATTTTTTGCAAATATTCGCGTACAGATTTATCGCGTGGTAGATAGTATTATCATTTGTCAAAAGAAAAGAAAAAAAAAAAAAAGAATAATAATAAAATTTTTTTTTTTCCTCTCTAAAACCAAATTTTAAAAACAAAGAGCGAATTGTAGCGAGTCTTAAAGAACCAGCATACACGGTGGTACACTTTATGAAATTTTAATTTAAATACTTGAGGTTTGAAATTCCTAGCAACGTTATGTATACACACATTCCTAGCATAGATGCGTGTGGATGCTCTGGACGGGTTACGCAATTCACATCTCCCTGACCTAGTATATTGGCACACAAGCATAGCAAATATTAAAGGAATTTGTCCCCTTTTACGTAAATACATTCTTGTACTTCTCGTACGTTCTTGTCAGATGTACGTTTCCTCTTCCAGTTCTGTTTCCAGTATTTCCAAACTTCAACGAATTCCTCCATTCGAAGTTTGAGGATGAGTCGTTACGTTTTCTCAGTTCGAACGATGGAAAGGAATTTCTTTCGTTCCATGGAATTACCACCGATCTTGTCTCGACATAATTGTCTCTTTAATAAATCGCGTAACAACATTTTACGAGAGGTAAATCGGTGTTATCCACTCCAAAACTTGTGTATATATTTTGGCTGGTCGCTCTAATTAACCTTGTTTTCGAACTTTGGGCGTACCAAGCCGAGTCCAAGTGAATTAATATTCCCCGCAACAACGAGCCGAACAAATCGTAAACAAATCTTTAGAGGGGAAATTTAGATGCGCGAAACGTGTCGAACATCCCTTTCCTTCTTCCTTTTAATTCGATTTGATTCGTCGACGCAACGAATGTGCGAAACATTCGTTAAGAAAGAATCCCCGCTTCAACTCTCGAATCTACTTGCGCCCCCTCAAAATCCTTATCCTCCCGTTTCATCGAACGAAGCGAATCGAACTATTTCGCTTCGTATTTACATTCTTTCGAGACCCTTCTTTTCCGCTTATTCAAAGCGCCGTTTTATCGCACTCTCTTTACACGAGTGGATCAACGCGGATCCGTTATTAAAAGACAGTGTCGCGAATGGGCTGGCTACTGCTTGGCTGGCTACCGCGCGAACATTTTTCGAAAAGTGTATTGACGCCATTACTAAGCAAGTATTTACTTCGTTTCATTCACGTTTCATCCGGTATTCATAGAAAGCCCCCGGATTCTGGCATTCCGGCAGTGGCGCAAAGAGAGCGTTTCCCTCAACAGGCGGCAGAAAGTTAAGAGAGAGTCGAAGAGGAGGTCTCTTTGAGGGAGAGGGGAAGGGGAAGACGAGGGGCGGGGGGAGGGGAGGGGAGGGAAGGGAGGGGTTGAAAATTGAGACCGCATCTATCATCCCGAAGCTACCTCAAAGAAACCGAGACGTCTCGGTCGAAGGAGGTAGCTCGGCTAAGGTAAATGTTGTCTCACCTCGCCTGCTGGGCGTACGAGGGCAGTGCAAACAGATCCTACGGCCATATTTAATGTTTCCTCGATGCTGGCAGGACCGAGCACTCACCAGGACATCACCTGATGGAAACCTGAAAGATTTTTTCCCCCACCCTCGAATCTTGCCTATCGCCTCGAATGTTCATCGTTCTCTAAGGATGGATGACCATCTTTTCGAATTCGTTTTTTTCTTTTTTTCTCGTTCGTCTCGTCGAAATCGAAATTTTTAGATTCTCGTTATTAAAAGTGGCTCGAACGATTTCTAATTGTTTTTTCGATTCGGCTGATCATCGATATCCCCATCCCTATTTGAAATTACCTTTTCGAATTGTCCTCGAGTTTATTCTTTTTTTTTTTTTTTTTTTTTTTTTCATGGATTGTCCTCCATGAAAGATACGTTTAACTTTTGCCTGGAAAAATTGCCTCGTTCGTCTCGTGAAGTTTTAATTTGTCCACCGACCGTCCACCGTTTGGCGTAAAATATTGTGAAATAACGTTGACCATGATCCATTTATATTTTCCGCGTGAACAATTTCGACTAAATGCCATCTTAATTCTTTCTATCTCCCCCGCTCCCTGTTCGATATATGTCGCCGTATATTTCAAGTGTCTTTCTCACGAACGAAGAGACCAGCGGTTAAGTATCTTCAGAGCGGCGGAGTAGGGACAAGAAAAAGCAAGGTCCACGGACAAATGGTTCATGGACACTTGAAATGGATTTCCAATGTTCCAATGGATACCAGTCCATTTCACGTTTCAATGATAACGTAATTCCGAATCAAAGTGTAACCAATCAAGCAGTTTTCTTTCTTTCTTTGCTTCCGACTCATCGATACGGTAACAGCGATAATTAACAATTTATTTATTACAGAATGTAAATAAATTTCACTCATTGGACAGTACGAACAATTTAATCTCTATCTATTTACGTGGAATATTTACACGATTTTTCCTATTATTCGCGATACAATTCGTTAAAATTTTATATATAATTCGTTAAGATAGTTTAATCAAGGTATATTACAAACGGTGAAGTATCATTTTAAATAGGATCGATAGGAGGTAAATGGGAGGGAGAGTTCAATTGTAATTTTAAGTAATTGAATAAATTTGTAAAGCGTATTGATATCAAAATACCGCGAACTAGGGCAGCGTTCATAAAATCTCTACTTATTAAGAGAGTTAATTAATTACGAGATTTAATTCGAAATATGACCTGGATATTTTAAATACGTTACAATTTGGAGAAGTGAAAATGAATTTATCGTAGCATCAGTAACAATAATTTAATATTTTAACAATTATCCGAAAAGAGAGAATGGTATATACTTTCACCCTATTATCGCAGATGCGCATTAATGATTAATTACACGCGATAATTTGATAGAGCGTGATACCGTTAATTAATAAACCCCATACACACCGATTTTACATTTTACGTTTTACATTAAGTATCGAAATATATCGTAAAATATATTAGCTTAACCAACAATTACACTCGATACACGTTTTATTTTCTCCAACGTTTCGATCCCCCCTCCAAATTTCCACGAATCCGCGTGGCGATCGATCACCGCCTATCTTCGACCCGTCGTTCGCCCTGTCCACCAGCTCGCGTCGTTCGAAAGCCGAAAGAAGATCTAAAAATATACAAAAGCGAGTTACGGAGTTATCGATTTCTCTTTCTTCATTTGCGTGCTCCCGCCGTCTGTGCTTTTGTCTTTTTGAGCTGTTTGTCCTTTTCGAACCTTCCGGCAATTGGGGAACAGTGCGCGTCAGAAGCAGACCCTTTCATCCGTGCCGTGAGTATTATCGCGCACGCCATCTGCACCTACAACCCTTTCCCGCTCCCTCCTCTCCCTCCCTACCACGCAGTCCACCTACACACTTCCGTTTTTCCGGTGCAACCCTTCTTCCACCCTGTACGAGTGCGCTCGAAACGATGTTGCTGCCTGGGCTGCACGAGCGCCACGTTCAATAGATATCAAATGATCAATGAGACACTCGTCGAAAATGTACGAGAAAAATTGTTGTGTCCCTTCGTGCTGGCATACGTATATACGTCGATGATACGACGAGTCGTCGTACGATTAAGAAATAAAATTGAATCGTTATTCAACTGGGTGAGGAGGTTGTGAGAGGAGACGATCCGAATTTTCAATATCGTATGAATATGAACGTCTGGTTTATTACGATCGCGAGTAATTACGTATATATTTTAATTTTTATTTGTTTTAATCGTTCAATGTTACGAATAATATGATTTTTAAATCTTTTATCCTTGAGGTTAGATATTTTACGGTTATTGTATTTTTTTTTTTTTATATATCGTATCCGTTAATATTTAAAAGTGGAATGGATATTTTGATTCGTTTTTAATTTTAGAAATTTAATTTTTAAAATTCTTCCCTCCCAAAATGAGAAAATGATATATTGAACAAATGTTCTATTTTCTTTCTTCCTTTTTTCCACTTATGTAGAATATTCAGTTTGAATTTTCATGGAATTGAAATATTTTAAATATTGTGTTAATTAAATTCGTTGAAATATGAAGAGATATGAAATTACTGCAATTGCAAGATCAACGGATTATGTGACTTACCGTATAACAAGATATTAAATATTTTCATTCGACGTCGAGCCAGAGTAGAAGCAATTTCTTTTTAAATTAAACAATTTCAATAAACGACATACGCGTACGTATTTAAAATTTTTTAAATTATTTTTCTAGTTTTTTAATAATCTCATCTTTCACACAGAGAAAACTTAATTGCATTTTAAAGTACAAGAATGATACGTGAACTTGTTTCCAAAAATAATCGATATCGAATCATTTTCGTTCGAATGTTTCAATTCAATATGGAGAAACATGTAAAATTTGCAATTTCTGGGGCTAAATTTATCGATATCCGTGCCATTTTCGCCTCAATTAACTCGTGTTGAATTTAGAAAATACCCTCGAACTCGTATCCGTGCTATCAAGACGCGAAGAAACAAATCGAATAACTGTAATGCCATTTACCGGAATGGCGAGGGCGAAGGAAGAGGCAAAGAGGTCTATGGGAAAATTCATTCTCCTGGAATACGGCCCTACGATCTTGCTATATCCTGTCGAGCGATAAATTCAATATGTCTTCTCCGATACCCCTTGAGAACCAACCATTGGTATATACGTATATTGGTATACGTGAAAAATACGCCATATGCTGACATGCGTTCACTTGTGTGTAACGCGACCACGCATTTTGAGTATTGCGTATTCCATTGTTTCTTTCTTTCCACTTCTTTTTTTTTAAATAGCCAAGCGATTTTATATATATATATTTAAAAAAAAAAAAAACGTTCAAACGATCAAATTTTTTTTTTTAATTGGTTCCATGTAATGGTATTTAGCTCGAGGAGGAAAATTTTTGGTTCAAATTGGTCATTTCGAGGATTTTCTGGATTTGTCGAGGTTAATAGTCATTTTTCATGAAGATGAAATAAAAATAATTCAAAAATGTGTAATATCGATTCTCAGCGATAATATGTCACGATCGATCGATATAAATTCTTTGTGAATCGTCGATAATTTTTTAATTTCCACACAATTTTTAATCTAATTCGCATTAAATTTTATTTTATTTTTTTTAGTTACTGCCTTTTATATTAATAATATTCGAGAAATCTTATTTTAATTTTATTTCATTTCCGTTTTATAAATTAAAAATGACCATAATTTTCAAATTTAGCGATTGAAAAAATTCCACGAATGACAAATTTGGATTAAAAATTTTGCTTCAGCAAAGATTTTCTATCTTTAGTATATTTTTTTTGATGAATTATTGTTGTTAAATTATTTCAAACATACGAACAACTATGTATTTTAACGCACTAAGTTTCAACAGTGACGGTAGCCGTGCGAGCTAAGTGTTCGTACGGCTACTGGGGGTCCCTCGAGTTTCTCTCCGACAGTCGTTCGTTCGCGGGTTCGAAACCAGTCGAGTTTTTTCGAATCCACTCTCGGAGATTCTCTCTCGGTTCCCAATCTGTTATTAATTTCAACAACCAACACACACACAGTCCCAATGACTCCATGTGTTTATTCAATAACGCTATGGAGGTGCGCACTTCTTCGACTGTAAGAAAATATCCCAGACTTCACAGCTTTCCACGACTTTCGTTGGTAGTTTTCAATACCTTCAGAAATGTGGATTGCGGAGTTACAATTTCTTTTTTTTTAATTTTGAGAATTATAAATTATAATATTGATTTATATACATTATATTTATCAAAAATATTAGAAGTCTGCGATATTTTTTTTTTCATTTTTATATATTTTCTGTTTATTAATTAATTTTTAATATTATTTATATATTACTAATATTAAATTATTTTTGTATTTATTTATTCATATTATTCATATATTTATTATATTCATATATTCATTATTATTTCGTATAAAAAGTAATAAAAAATAATACTTAATCTTAATGTATACGTATACACTGAATGGATAGTTAAAAACAAGACGTGACATCTGTTTGGTTCAGTGGCAGCACCGGCTAAACGACTACCTCCAATTCCTCGGAGTCCCGGGTTCGATTCCTCGTGGCGTTTTTGACTCTTCCTTTATTTCTTTACTTTTCGTTTGGTCGAGTTTTTTATAGAGTATATTAGATTTTTATGAATGAAAACCACAGTACAGCTCCCTACATATGCTATTCAATCGTATGTAGCGGCGTTCCCTAACTGTGGAGATAAAACGAGCTGACTATATTCGCTATGTTTGCAGAATTCACATCTCCTAACTCTGGGAACACGCAAGTCAGCCACATATTTTTTCCCTCCACTTTTCTTTTCTCATTCAAATTCAAATAATAGATAATTCAAATAACAAAATATGATTTTTCTTTAATCATATCGATACATGTTTTATTAATATTTAATTTAAACGGATAAATAGAATCTTATTCAGAATAAACGGAAGAGAATAAAATATAAATTAACATAATATAATTGCGTACAAATATTAACGATTAAATAAATCGAGATAAATCAATATCGTAAGCTCGAGCGTAAATACGTATGTACATATTTTTATTAACACAGTGGCAATTCGCATTTTATTAATATATTTACCTTGCAAAACTTCATTGAAATTTATATTTAAAGTATATATATATATATAAGTATCCACGAATATGAAAGCATATTCCTTCAAATAAATGTATAATTTCTTTAATATTTCCCCAATTAAACAAACTGCACAAGCCATATGAAGCTACGGGATATCCACGAAATTATCTCGATAATTGCGTACTCGATCAAAAGCTTTAAAAAAAAAAAAAAAAGAAAAAAAAACCGACCGATTCTCCCGGCATACCGAATGCTTTCGAGCTTCGTTACTGCGGATCGCGAGCTGTACGAACATTGTTAACCTTCCGCAGAAATTGAATAAACTATTTTTCCCTGTGCCGTATAAATTACCCGTTCCATTTCATCGTTGCAACAGTTAGTCCGGCCTAGCCTCGGTATGCAGAGAAATACGGGCGGTGCGCGGAATAAGGCAATTAATGTTGAAGCAGCTTCAAGTCACTCGGAATGAAATAGGATTACCCTGCAATTGTGCCCAAGCTACAAATACGTTTCTCTCTATCTGCGCTGCAAACACACGAATGCGCGCGCACCTTCTCTTCCACAGACCTTACTTCCTCTCTCAACCTTAGAAATGTGCGTAATTAAGATACTCGAATGGTTACGTTCTCGAGAGATACTCGTGCGGTCACTGAATCTATACGCGTGCGTATACACGTATCGCGTTGGTTTTACTTTAAGAATTTATCGTTCACGCGATTAATTAGAGGGAATAATTTTTTAATTATGTACGAAAATTATTTAACAAATTTTTGTTAAGTTTTGTTTTTTTGAGAGAATATCTCGTCCGATTTCATTGTGATTTCATTGTCGAGGGAATATCGCTTTCCTTGGTTAAAATGTAGATTGTATTTAATATTGAAGCATCACAAAGAAACACGTCGGGTCTTCGTTGATGAGATTTATAACACGATTATAAGAAACGGCTATTTTTGAACAGAAACCTTTAAACTTTAGCCGAAGTGTTTTTAACGCTCAATAGAGAATAGTGATATAATAGTGACACTTTCGAATGATTGGTTATCACATGTAATGGCACCAATGGAGGAAGTATCGTTTCGAAAAATTCCAAGATGTCGCGTAGTTTTTCAAGAAAAAATTCAGGATACGTGAGAGAGTATCTTGCCTTTTTTGGCAACAATTTCATAATAATTATCGCTTTTGGAGAAACATTTCATACGAAGACGATTCGCAATAAGAAATCAAGATCATCAAGAACGGTCCAGAATTAGCGAAAATAAGTGTCTTTCAACACTGATTTCAACAATTTAAATTTATCTTTTTTATTTTTCATACATTAATTATTAAAATTTTCCACATCTCGCGTTACTTAAAAATCTCGAAAGAGCAGATTGCACAATAAGTAATAAGTAGAGATGGAATCTTTCCTCGATTTCATCTCATCTTTCGTGTTTCCTACGAACGGTTCGTCGTTGGCTTTGCGCCGAGATATTCGCAAACTTTATTTACACGTTTTATTGAAAATTGAAGTTACACAGAGAAATATAGAGTTCCGTCCGGCAAGTTGTGCGCCACGAGCGCGGGAACCGTTTTGTAATATGTGTTACATAAATTTGAGGTAAACCGTGCTACAATAGCAGAAACTCGGTAACAACATGAATGCTGAATTTACGGTTTGCTACAGTTTTCACAGGGAATTGTATTACGCTTTCGACGAACTTCACTAATATTCCCTGCTGAACCCGTAGTCCATTCCTGAGACTAATTGCTTTGGTTTCAACGACCACCGTTAATCTTGCTTAGAATCCTAACGTTAATCGTTATATTTTGTCCCCTCCTTTTTTCTTTTTTTTTTTGACTCTGTGCGTGCGTGTACACACAAGTTTGCCCGTTCCTACGCACAGTTCGAAGTGTATTTGAATTTCCAGAGAAATTCATCTAAAATTTCGAAAATTTTGATTTTGAACGAAAGCTTAGAAAGTTTGTCGTGCGCAGAGCACGATGAGTTATGAGCATCGAGCAATTTACCCGTCGAAAAGATATTTTTAAATCCAAAAAGTTTTCAACATGTTTTTTTTTTTTTTCGAATATAATTTTGCCCGAATATAATTTCCTTCACGGTAGCGCGACCAAGAATATTAAATTCTGAATATTTTGCAATTTAAAATTTTCCTCCATTGCAAAGTTACGTTTGAAAAACGTAAAAAATTAAAAATTTCGAATTGATTTTTCATATCTCGATTAAAAAAGAAGAAAAATTGCTCGCGTATATGATTCTTCCTGATCAAATTTGTCATATTTTAATACGTTAACGTTATACCGATCAATCACTTACGATTTTTACCATCCAATATAAACTTACAAATATTTTAACGATTTTTTCTTCGAAAGATTTTCGTCCCATTATTACGATCGATCGAATCGTATATCACGTTACGGGCAATTTTTTCCTCCGCCAAATTCTTCTTCCTCCTGTAATTTTTATTCCCCGGGGATTTTTATTCTCCGCGACGAAAAGATATTCGGCGGCAGCACCACGTGGCGGAAAAATTCCGTGGAATTCGTCAACTCGACAGAGGAGAATCCGCGAAAATTTCCAGAGGAGAAGCGATAAGATGTAATAATCGGTCCTTCCTCGAAGGCGAGGAAGCGAGAGAGAGAGAGAGAGAGAGAGACTTGGTCGGTTATGGAACATCTAGCCGGTGTAATAACCTTCCGTGGCCCAGATACCGGAGAAAAATCGAAGTCGACGACAGACATATTGGATGCTCGGAAGATATTTCCCTTTCGGTGTTTTTTGCCCCACTTCTTACCACCGCTACCCGACATCCAAATATCAATTCTTTCGGGACACACGTGCGCGCCGGATCGATACGATTCGAGGCTGCATAATCTTTCGCGCGACAATCCGCACCCTTTTCCCGATCAACTCCTCTCCCTTTCTTTCTCTCTCGCTGGACAAACACGGCCATCTATAAACCAAATTATATTTTTACGCGTGAACGAACGAACGAATTTCGTTTATTCGTTGGAAAAGAAAAGAGGTGTAATTGAGACGTTCGTATGATTGGAGTTCGCGTTTAATCGCGAAAATAAAAACAATTGCGTAATGAAATATTGATTATTAGTAATTGAAAGAAAATGGTAGAAATGGTAAAATCAGTCAGTTTAGAGATTTTAGGAATTTTTTCAGATTGTTTGAACAAATTTTGAATTCGTGTTTGTATTAGTACACGTTTTCTCAATTTCTGTAAGAATGTAAGAATCCACCGATCGATCAGTTCAGATTCATTCTGTAGAAACTGTATCTCATATTTTTCGATTCGATGTTGGGAATAGATTTCGATGTTCAATTATCGTTTATTTTGGGAAAGCTGCGTTTAACGAGGGACGCCCTAATTCATCTTATCGATCGTTAATTAAATTCCAAGTCCACGAATTATATTAGATTAGAACTCGGTCGAGATTGGACGAAGAAAATGAATGGGGGAGGGATCGTTATTAGCCCCAGATATTTCTCTATTCCCGACGCTTCGATATTTGCATTCCGATTTCGCCAAACCTTTTTTTCTCCTTTTTTTCTCCTTTTTTTTTTTTTTTACCATTCCATTCTATCGATCGGCACGTGTGTGTTGTATGCGTGTGTGCACGCCGTGGCTCGCCATTACACGCGGTGGAAAAGAGCAGTATCGTTTTGTTTCATCGTGCGCGATTAGTCGATACACCCCCCCTCCGAAACCCCGTTGTCTGCGACTTGCATTCATTGGGTTTATCGGATCGTAAGCCTGGTATCCGTGCCGCTTTAAATTAGCGTTACACAATAATTCAGCCGTTTCGAAAGCTCGCGCTGCTCATTCTCCTCCCCTCTCTTCTCCTCCACCTTGATTCTTTACGCATTTATTTATTTCGATCCCCAGGATTACTCGTGCCGTCCTTCCCTCTCTGTCCTCTTTCCTTTTTTTCCAAATAGAACGCGACCCAACCAAACGATTGTTCCACGATTGAATTTGCGCCGATGAATCGAAACGTGGAAATCTCACGTTACGAATAATGCTTCGCATAATGTTTCGTAAATTGCTTGATTCAAAGGGGAGGGAGTAATTGGTATAATTTCTCGCTTTTCCTCCCCGCGGATTATCGGTGAAATTCAATTCTCACTTCTGCCCTGGTTAAATAATTAGTTTAATTTTTTCCTTCCACTCGTTCCTTTCCGTGGTACACCGCGGAATTTAAACGCTATTGCCGAGCTTGCTATTTAAAACGTGGATCAGTCAGCGATTGTCGAAGCAAGGGGGAAGGGGGAAATAGAGTAATAAGGGGGATAAATGAATTAGAGGTGGAACGAATAATTTTCGTACGCGGCGTACGTGTATAGGATCTGTGCCTATAATTTATCCGCACACTTAGCTGCACGCTTCCCCTTTTATTTTCTCCAATCGTCTCCCTTTCTTTATTTTCTCCCTCCTTCCTCCTTTCCTCCTGTATCGAACTACCCCCCCTCCCCTCCTCGAACAAGTTGGCCACGGGGACCATTGTCTGAAAAGTTCCATTCAATCCCGAACTCGGTTCCCGCCACAAAGCTTTTCCTTATCGGAATTAATCGCACAAACGAAAGTTTCACGTCGAGATCAATGCCTTGTAAATATCGTGCAAGCGTTTCATCATTGGAGCGATTTTTTTTTTTTTTTTAATATTAGCAACGTCTTGATATTCTTGGCCATTTCTTTTCTTTCATAAACTTGTACTTAAAATTATAATATCTACTCGAAATTAGTCGATGGTTTTTCATTCAAGAAAGTCTGGGGTTAAAATTTTTGTTTCGTTAACTTACACTTTTGTGAATTAAAATTTTACTCGATAAAATATCGAAGTCGTTTTCTACTCGAAACACGCGACATTTCTATAAGTCGAATCTTTTCTTTTTAATAGATTTTCGCTCGACGAAGCAATTTTCCTTCGACAACGCAAAAAAAAATTAAAATGTCAGTTGAAATTAATCGAACAGTTTTTCATCAAGAAAGTCTGGAATTGAAATTTATTTTTCATTAACTTACACCTGTGAACTAAAACCTCGAATTAACGATAAGAAAACGTTTAAATAATATCTAAATGTCACGATAGTTTCCTTTTTGAAAATCGCGTGGAACGAGTTTCTAAGTCGACTCTTTCCTTTCAATAGATATCGCTCGACGTCTGCGGCGATCGAAGCAATTTTCCTTCGACGAAGGAAGCAAAAAACGGGAATCCTGGTGGAAAGTAATTCCTAGTGAATTAGACTTTTACGCGCCTTTTTCTCTCGTTTCCTTTTTGCCACGCCAAACACGTGTTTTATGGAGAGCACGTCCGTTCCATCCGTTTTGCCTCGACTCTCTTTTCCCTGCGAACACGGAGGGGCAGGGGAAGGGGACACACATACCATACGCGAATAACCGTGATTGTCTGAACGTTTAATTCTAATTAAACACCCGTCACCCGATGGTTAATGACCGAAATTGGCCTCGATTCAATTGAAATATAACACCGCGGCATCGCCATCGTCCAATTCCACTTCAAAGATCTCTCCCTCTCTCTCTCTCTCTCTCTCTCTAAAATATATTTATTCGCACTCTTTGCAAACCTTCTTTTTCACTTCGTTCTCTTTTATCCTCGAAAGAGGATAAGCCGTTTAAGTTTTTTAGATGTTTAATCGAAAATTTATATACATGTCGGGATAGAGAGATATTTGGAAATGCAAGTGCTGATTTTATTTTATCGTTCACATGGATAATAAGAATTTATCGAGTGTTAATTTTTCAATAAAAATTTGGAAAAATTGTAAATAGATCGGTTTCACGCGATTTTATCCGCGTAAAAAGAAAGAGATGCGCGCGACAAACGCTCGAATAAGTCTCATGTTGACGAATCGTGTTGAATCGGGGATGCATTAATTTCTCGATAGTTTTACGGCCCGTAAATTTCTCGGCTCGTCTCGTCCTCGAAACGAAGGCGTATCCTCCACCACTCGTACAGTTTCGTCCTCCGTTAACCAAGCATTCCCCGCCAAACTTAGGAGTAGCGTTAACGTACAGTTAGATAATTAAATCACGTTCCACGGGGAAAATTTTCAGCTATCATTGATCTGAGCTCGAATGTCTTATCTCTACCCCTTTTACCCCGCCTAATTCCACGCGAAATGCTCAACTATCGGCTTTCATGCACCCTTATTACGTATTCGCCGCATAATTCGACGTCTTTAGACTGAATTTATCTTGCGAATCTCTTCAACTCTTAACGTTTTCTCTTTCATAAATTTATTCTATTCCGAAATGCTGAATATATATATATGTACGTAGAGCGTTTCATCTTCAACAACGAATTCTTTTAAAAAAATCGGTTAACGCATCGGTTTCGAGAAGAAGATTTCGCGTTGTAAAAGGCAGGAAATAATGGATTCCTCTTTCTCTAACCCCACACGTTCCATTACGTTGCGCGGAACGTTCACTCGCATTCGATTCTTTTTCACTCTTCGCCGACCTTCACCCTTTGTCGCGAGCAGCCACTTCTCGCGCAATATCCACCCTCCTTTGTCATCTCGTTCACAACTATCCTCGAAGGTCACTCTCCTTACGGCCAACCGACTCCACTTTCAACCATCTCCACTTTCTCGTTCCTTTCGAATATATCGCTCGAATATTCTCAGAATACTCTCTCTGTTAACAATCGTCGAATTTTTCTAACGTAACCTTACCAAATTTTTTCTTCGTTACGAAGATAGTAGATGGGATAATATTTCGTTAATTCTGATAAAGCCGTCTCTCGATTCGTGGAGGAGACATCGTGGGTGTAGAATTTTCGGTTGATTTAGGATCGACTACTGCGGGAATATATCGATAGGAAGGAAGTGGTCTGTTGGGTTAACCTGATTGGTATATCGCTCCTGCGGGATATTCGCTTAGCTCAATCGATGTACCTACGCGATTGTGCCTAAAAGCACGATACTGCTCTCCTTCCTCCCTTCTCTCTCTTCTCTCTCTCTCTCTCTTCACTTTTACGTCACATTCGTTCAGATTTTCTCACGGAAAAAATCTAGTTGAAAGAAAGCGAAGAGAGAGAAAACTGTTTAAATCCTGTTTCGAGACTGGTTTGAGAAACACCTCGGTGGAAATAAAATGGCGCTTTTGAGCAGCCACGGGAGTAAGATCGATTGGGTTGGGTCGGCAATACGTGTGCCCGACATTGGTAGCGTCACGAATTGGCGGGAAAGCGGAGCGGAGAAACCGATTTATCGCGCTTCGAAACGTCGGTGCATTAAGTAATATCCTGAAGAGATTTATAGGCGCACCCGCCTCGATTCGTAAGGATACGCCTCTCTCTCTCTCTCTCTCTCTCCGGGCCAACAACTCTCCGCTTCTTACCCCAGGAAATAAAGTTCCTGTTCAGGAGATGAACCGAGGAAATCTCGGGAACTTTTCCTTATCGTCTGTCCCACGCTCTCGAAACCGGTATTCCTCGCCAACCATTCCACCCCGACACGCATATATTATTGCGAAATCAAATATCATCCTCTCCAATTTTTCTAATTTCCTCATTTTCCATTCCTATGAATTATCTATCACAACGACAATCGTGCGTGATAAATCAACGATTATTTTCGATAACCAACGATAACGACGTTGATATTCTGAATCGAAGGAAGGAAGGAAGGTTCCACATCGGTTCCTTCTAGCGAGGATCGCGATTCAAATCTTGTCACGTCACGTGGAAAAGTTGCGGAAGTGGCTAAATTTGCCGGTATCCCTTCCTTTCACGCATACGTAAGTGTATTTCCAGCTCTCGAGATCTTCTTCCCCTCGGTCTACTCGGGAGGAAAAACTCGGCGAGTTTAAAAAGTTGGGCACAGTTTAACGAGATCGGGAACACTTGCGCCAAGAGCCGGCATTAAGATAACGCGATAACTCCTGATACAGTTTTAGCTGACAATGTTGGCGAACGGGGTCTTGGCAGTCGCCGACTATCTAAACCCACTTTCTTTCGTCTATTTCGTTTTATTTTTCCTCTCTCTCTCTCTCTCTCTTTCCTTTTTTCTATCTCCTTTTGAGAGAGAGAGAGAGAGAGAGAGAGAGTGCCTCGATATTTCCAACGATGTTCGAACTTACTTTCGAGAATATAGCTCGCGATAAGTTTGCGTATCGATCAGTCGAAAGTTTGTGCAGGCTTTGCGAGAGTTGTAAGCGTATCGGAATATTTCCGTTCCCAATCTTTTCCAATTCTCAGGGAGGAAAAATATTTTCGCGCGAATCCTGGTTGTCGTTTCGACATCGAAGGAGGAGGAGGGGGAAAGAGAAAAAGGAAAAATTATCCTCGAACCGTTGTTGTGAAACCTATGGCGTGTATTTATCGGTGTAATTATTTAGATCCGACAGGTAATTAACAATTCGTCCCGAAGCAGTCTGGCGGAAAGACAATGAACTTCCTTCCCCGATGATTTAATTCGTTTAGAGGGAACTATGGGGTAATTAAGTTGCTGCCTTGGTAAAAAAAAAAAAAAAAAATCTGCCATCCCTTCTTCCACCCCTCTTTTCTTCTTACTTTTCTTTCCTCCCTTCCTTAGTGGATGGGCCCCCCCCCCCTTCGCGAAATTATGTCCTTGGCCGTTGTAAGAACGGCTATGTTTCACTTTTTTTTTTTTTTTTTTCATGGGTGGAAAAATTCACGTTCTCGACTACGTCGATCTCGACCTGTCTGCTCTCCCTTTCTTTTCACGAGCTTCGATTCGAGTGAAGTGGAAAAGAAACGAAGCTTGGCAAAGCTCTCGAGCTTTGTCGCTCCCTCGTCGAATCAATCGCTCTCTCTCTCGTGGGACTAAATACGTGTGTCCGATTTGAAAGGAAGGAGGAGAAGAAAGGAAACACAGGATCGTGGAACAATGGAACGAAGGTGAAAAGGTGGAAACGGAACGAAGTTACTTATAATAATACGGAAATATTATCTATTGTATGCACCGTAACTCCGAAATCCTATAAGCCGGGGTATAAATCTTATTATGAGCCATTTCCTCGTCAAAAACTGAGCAAGCTTTATGTTACTGCAGCTTGGCCACACCGGTCTAGAATCTAATACCTTAACGTAAATTCAGGTATCACAATGTGTATACGCGTCTTACACGCCAGTCACGTAGGATTAATTGTTACCGTGTAACGTACAACACATTATTGCAATCTACCCGGCACCGGCTTCATTGTCACACTAATAAACATCGCGTCAACACCATCCTGTCGTCTCTTCCTTCCCAACGCCCCCATTGTACAGTTTTCGCTCCAGCATTAAAAAACGAGTCAAAACCTTAGATCTTCCGATATCTTCTTCTCTGAAATCTTTCGAACGATCTCTAAATTAGAGGAACGAAATACGGTGTTATGATGCTGCGTTACTTTTTTCCTAGATGCGACACTTTACTTTCCCCGGAACAAGCAAAACTGTTCAAGATCTACTAGCCAAAAACTTTTAGTCTTTGATCGAAGAATCCTTCTCGGAGGATGTTTCTCGATTAGAAGATGTGTGACAGCCGTCGTCAACATCTTCTAGTCTTGTCTTCTTTTGCAATATTCCTGTTTTCTTGCGCACATTCTGAACGCGATCTTTTTTCGCGTTAAAATAACTTAGATCTTTTTGGATCTTTCGGAAGGGTCTCTAGTTTAGAGGATGTAACGAAATACGGTCATGTCGACACTCTTACTTTTTTCTTCGCGATATTTTCATCCTAGACGCGTATCTTCGCGTTAAAATAATCAAAACGATTTAAAATTTTGGCTAAAAATCTTAGATTTTTCAATCGAAGAATCTCTTGATTGAATGCGATGAAATACAACCGCGTCTTGCCATTTCTCGCTTCGTGATGCAACACTTCCGCGTTAAAACAAGGAAAACGATTCAAAACCTTGGCCAAAAATCTCAGACTTGGATCAAAGAATCTTTGGAAGGATCATTCGATGCGATGAAATACAGTCGCGTCGACATCTCGTCATTTCTTGCGATAACACTGTTGAGACGAGCGGAACGATTCAACGATGTTGGCCAAAACCTACACTTTCACACCTCCTCGAAGGATCTTTTGATTAGAAGACGCCCCGTATCGACATCTACGCGAAGATGACGGAGATGGCATGCCGCGAAACAACAATTTCTACCGCAGGAAGCCTGGTCGAGTCAGCGTCGAGTAAAACGGCGGTCGCCCGAGGGGTTTCGAATGAGAACGGGGGGGAGGAGAGGAGTCCTTCAGGACTTCGACAGCGCAGAGTTATGATCCCACAATATCCTCCTATGATTGGATCCTCCTCGCAACTTTCTTCTTCGCCTGCCCTTTTTTCTCTCCCTCTCCTTCTCATTCTTCTCGCGCGTAGAACACCTCTTTACCATCCACTCCACGTCCAACCTTCCACCGATGACGTTTCCTTCCTTCCTTCCTTCCTTCCTTGCTTCTGTCCTTCGTTCTTTACTCGATCCGAAAGTTGAGACCACCCACGCTTCCCCCACGTTCCTGCATAAATCTACCGTATCGCGGATCTAAACGATAACTTGTGCTCGTTTTTCGTAATCTTGTACACTGTGGAGAAGAGAGAGAGAGAGAGCATACTCTCGTTTACTATCCAGTCAGCCAGGTGGATGAAAGTTGGGCGAAGTAGATTTCGCCCGACGATTTAACGTTGGCTCCGAGAAGAGGAGAATGTTCTTCTCGTCGAGGTTTGTTGTATCGCGCCAATACTTTTCTTTTTTTTTTTTTTTCCAAGTATCGTTTGTCGATGGAACGTTCGTTTCGAGGGAATCGAGTTATTCGAATTATTCTTTCTCCGAAAGGATTCCGTAGGAATAAAAAAATTTCTCGAGTCTTAAATCTTAGGCTCTTAAAAGCATTAATTAAGGGAAAGGTTTGCGTCGATGTTATATATTAAATTGGTTAAAATTTAAGGAGGGGAAAGATTGTTTGCAATAATTGATGGAATTTCACGGGGAAGGAGGAATAATAAGCGAACGGACTGCGATCGTTTCCGATCGAGGGTAGCGTTCTCTAGCGGGTCGATATAAGGGGTCTGTTTGGCCCTTTCGAACCGAGCCAGCACATGGAGTAGAAAATTAAACAAAAAACCGTCATGATCCCTTTCAACGAGAGGCAATCACGAAGGCTTAGGCCGAAGCCTCGGTCTTTCATAACTGGTCCGGGTCTAAGGACCGGCAGCTGGTCTGCGAGCTCCTTTTCATCCAGGATTTAATATCACCTTATAGACACCGAATTCTCTTATTCCATTCCAAACTTCAATTCCTCCTTACAACTTCTACTTTGTTCTTCCTTAATAATCCATCGATCCCCTTCCTTCCTTCGTTGTGTTCCAATTATTTGTCTCAATCCAGTTTTTCCGGTACTTTCTTAATTAATTTTTGCGATTGGTGAATTTAGATTTTTCTCTTTCCACGTTTAAAGATTCGCTTCATCCGCGTCTCGTTCAAAACTGAAGCGGACGAAGTTGAGCCAAGTTCGAGTTGAGCCGCTCTCGATGCGTAAGTGAATAAACGAACAGTCGGTTCAGGTATTCAGATGCAACTTTGCCCAATCGTATTTGCTCTTGAATTTTCCCAAGATGAAAATTGAAATTATAAATGTCTTTGGAATAAAAATTACGAATCTGAAAATTATTATCAAACAATATAAATCTGCAGTGAAACCGAAATTCGCACTAATTCGATCGCTCCATTTTTCATCTTTCACATTTGCTCTCGATAAAAAAGTCCACAAACGAAGAATAAATGTAATTCGCTACCTCTTAACCTTAACCACTGTCAAGATGTCGCGAAGCGTACGACACTTTCAAAGCGGCGATTCCATCTCGAACAATTTCAATTTCGAAAAAATGTCTGCGAAGAGAAGAACAGAGATGTTCACGATTAATCCGAAGTTGAAAATTTTGGTTGCCAGCCTCTGTTTAACGATCGAGGCCTTCGATAAAATCGGAGGAATTCGTGGAAGATTTTATCGCGGAGACCATCCCCTTGCTACGTTCGAATAAAACTCGAACTTTCCTTCCCTCCTACGATCCGAGATGAAAATGGCGGACGAGGACGAGGTCGAAAGTTAACGCCCTCCGCGAAACAACGCGAATCAAACGAACTATACCTCCTCCTCCCCTCGCAACGAAACGATCGAGGAACTCGATAAACAACCGTGGAAGTTTCGCGGCTGCGTTTCCGGACCCCGAACGTCGTAATCTCGTTTCTATATCCCTCTCGACGTCAAATTGTTTCCAGGGATCGAGCTCTGCCTACTGAACTTCGAAAACCGGTTCATCTTTTATATAAGGGATGGCAATTCCCTTTAAATCGAACGGCTCGTGTCGTTGCAGCGGATAATTTAGCATTTTTTCCCTCGTTTTAACGGCATCAAAGGTGCACTGTGCTCGAGAAAAGATCGGCCTCGCTGCAATCCGAGCTGCTTTGACGGTGTTTGTTGATGAAAACAAAATATCGATGCTGCATTGTCAGTGAAAGATACTCGATGTGCAAAAGGATTGAGGAGGGACGAAGGTGAAACAACGATTGGAACGTTTTTTTTACTTAAAATCGATGGTGAGTGGAATGATGTGAAAAGAGAAAGATGGTAAAATTAGATTCGATCGTGTGTACGATAGGCGGATAAAAATGCGGAAGCAATTTCTGGTTTATCGCTAATTGCAGCTGGCATTCACCGGAAGTTGTCGAAGAAGCGAGCGCGTAAAAGCGATCGGATAGGAATGCGGCAGTTTAACGCTCGACACCAACCTTCTCCCCTCCCTCCCCTCCCCCCCTTTCGATTCGTGAACGTTTTTTTTACGAGAACGAAGGAGGCCGCGATTTTACGAGCCATCCAAGTCGCGATCGAATCGAGAACAACAACTTTGCCATCCTTAAACTCTTTGTGCACGTTTTCCTCCCCCCCTCCAATTGTTGGTCGAATGGAAATGCGCGAATTCTACGGATCGTTTAATGGAAGTAGTTGGAATGCGGAGTATTAAAAAATTAAAGTTGGAACAAAATTCCGCGTCATTCGGGATAACGTTGCTGTTGGATGAAGAGAGGGAATTTTTGTCGAAGGCGAGTAAAATCTCTGGACGAGAGTAATTCGAGCCTTTTTTCGAAGTAAAGGATCGGTTGAGTAGTAAGGAGTTTGGAAGGAAACGCGAGGAAAGTGGAGCGCCAAGGGGGAAAGAAATAACGTTGGCAAGGCGAGAGGGTGGTTCGCTGTAATATCTTAATGTCGATAAGTGTAACGTTATATTTCCACGCTACTTGTTTCCGTGCGTTGATTCCTATGAAAAAGGTTTTTTTTTTTCTCCCCCTTTCTTTTTTATTGTTGTTTATCGAAAATGGGGGGTTTCTGGAAATATTGGAATCGATTGTTTGACGCGAAAACACACTTGACTTCCCGTTTCTGATCTTTTAAAATTTCGAAAGCACTTTTTTGCTCGAACGAAAACAATCGTTCTTTTTGTTCTTCGAGCAAGCATCGGCGCTTCCTGTTTGCAATGTAAATTTGTTCTTTGACCCCGTGAAGTTGAAATTAAAATTTTTCTTCGCTTTAATTCTAAAACGCTGAAACGTTTGAATCGGTTGATCTCTCATAGATTATGAATTATATTTTTCGTGACTATTTTATTCGTTACGAACAAAATCTCGAAATTTAACTGACAAAACCGCACGAAATTGCTATCCTTGCAAAACTTGTTAACTATATAGCCTCGCAGTAGTTGCAATACACACGTATTTCATCGTTTCACGATGGAGAAAGAAGCATAAATTCCTCCACCACTTCTTTCGGTCGTTCTCGTTTGTCTTTTGATGGAACGTCACCATCACGCAACTATGATCGATCAACGTAAACACAAAGTCTACGAGCGTTTAACGATCGAATTAATCGAGGAGGAGGGAAATTTCGGTTAAAATTGTTCGGCGAAGAAGAGAATGATTCGAAAGGAGCGAGCTCGTTAATCAAAAATTGCCTGGTTATTCGCGAGCTATACGTACGACACCGGATGTAAGTGACGCGCGGAATAAGCTCTGCTTCCGGATCGAAACGAAAATTACGTTATACCCGGTTCGCTAGCCTTGTCGTCTCGCGACGATTATGCCACCTTTCCACCACCTCCTTCCCCCTTTCTCGCCCTTTCTCTCGTGGAGGGAAATCGACGCGGAAACGCGGTATGTTTCAGACAGCTCGATCCAAGTATTAATCATGTCGTGGAAAGTACGGCGTCCGTCCACGCTTAATCCCGCCTCAACTTATCGAACAGTATTTGGACTCTTTATCAGCGTGCCTCGTCTTAAGCCTCCGACCCAAGTCTCAAACTCTTTGCTCTCGATTTCTCTATCTATAGGGATTTAATAATCTTCCCCGATGAAATAAATTTTCCTTTCAGCGGCGGGATTATCGATGCTTTCATAAAATTTCGAGGGAAATAATAAGGAGAAAATTTGTGTTTCCTTTTAAATACTTCTTTCAAAGCACGATGAAGTAACAAACGTTGCTCTCTCGTTAATTAATTAATTCGAGTTTATTCCAACTCTATCCGAATCGCTCGGGAAGGAAGTCGAAGAAGAAACCTTAATCGTATCGCGCTCTTTTCCCTGTTACACGCTGAATTAAATATTACCGCGAATATATTCTCAAAGTTTCTCGACCAGTCGAACGGGTAAAAGATGAACAGCTATCTCTCTAATACCCTCTGTGGGAGGTCATACGGTTTTCAAGGCGTTGTACACGGATGTAGAGAAGGCGGGGCGCTTAGATAGAGGCTGTTATCGAATTTTTTATCAAGATGTCCCGGCTGGGGGGTGAATTCGGGAAAAACGTAGTTACATAGATCACTGTGACTGGATTTCCTCTCGCGAGGAGACGTACGTACGTATCCTTGGGCGTGGCATTCCGCTACACGACGTGCATAATGCATGGCTGATACGTGCCGGTGTTATGATATTTTTCATGACAAGAACCGGGGAAACGACGTTACTCGCACGTGCATCGAAACCCTTGACGGATCCCTTCCTCCTGTCCTCACCGGCTCCCCAGCCACGAGAATTTCGTCCTCGGTTAAACGGTTCTCCGCCAACTTTCGGCGAGGAGAACATTACGGTTGGATTGATTTTTGCGAGGGGATAATAAATTGATCCGCGATTTTCGACGATGGAAAATTTCGGCTCGTTGAAGAAGAAGGAGGAGGAGAAGGTTGGGACACGCGTTCCTTGTTCCATTCTCGAAACCATGGAGCGTCGATAGATTGCTCCGAGCCGTGATCCGATTTAATAACGGCTCCATGAATTTCAAAGCAAACGGAACTGAAATTCCGATCGGAGTTACCGCTCGACACGGCTTTGTAACTTAACCAACAGTAGTGGAGGAGGAGCATCGTTCTAAACTGGCCACTTGTACGCTCGACGTTGTACTCGATCGAATCGCGGTTAAAAATACTCGTATCCCATATTCATTCCTCCATAACACCGTTCCAAACTGCCATCAAATTTACGACGCAAACACGTGTATGTGTACACACCCAATCCGTATTTAATTATACATTCGCATATATTCCCCGCCACTTTGATCCGGCGGACAAAATGAGCAGCGTGCGAAAGGAGCGGCGTACAGAAACACGGTTTTCGCGACGACCCTGTAATCCCGCATCGATTCGGTTAAGAAGCAGATTTCGAGGCCGGTAATCCCCGAACGATCGGCCGTTCAATTCGATACGGATCAGCCGATATCGCGATCGCTCCAAGGAATTCACCGGTTTCGACTAATTATCGATTATCGACGTCGCCTCGATCCCACGTGTAATCCTCCGAGTGGCTAGTCGCCCGCCCATCGAACGATCCCGCCCAATCGAAATCACTTCCCTCTCCAAACCAAGCTTTCCGCTTCGCGCCGAGGGGTGAATCGTTTCCTCGCCAGTGTTGCGAATCGAACCGCCAACGTTTCATCCGAGAAAGAGAATTCGCGTGATCGATTATGTAGACTACAATTACAAGGGGGACGAAAGTGGATAACAGAACGTTTGCTTTCTTTCGCGTTGAATTTCCTTTTCGTTCGAACGAATAAAATTGGAGTTCGGTATCTTTTTATTTTATAATTTCGTCGCAATTTCGAGATCTTTAACCCTTTGCTTTCCGATAATGGTGAGGTTATCACTCGATTCGATTCAACACGAGAGATGATTCTCGGCCTGGATCGATGCGGCAATTATATTTATTTGCGTTTGATTTCTTTTATAAATATCGCTTCAGTAATAGATTCCTAAGCTTTTTACGCGTAATTTTATAAAGCGTTGAATAATAGACTATCGAATGCAATTAGATTTATTTATCTGAAGTTAGACCGTGATCGAATATTTTCGGCGTTTGACGATCAGTGGCGACAGAAATTATTTCTATTCGTTAAGAAATTGAAGAGAGAAGGGAAATAGCGATGAAGAATAACAGTGAATGCGAGAGCACTTATTGCAAGGCTTGCAACGACATTTTATGCCGAAAATGCATCATGGCAATTACTCTTTATTATTAAAAAACCACACGAAACAACTGTAATATATAAACTGTAATATCCGACCGAAATTTTCTTTCTTTATACGTGAAATATCGAGATACAAAAGTTTTATACGTTAATTTATCTATCTGAAATCATTTCAAGTCAGCTAAGAAATTGATCGAATAGGCGCGAGAAATCGTCTAACTCGCCATATCGTTCTCCGCTTCGCACTGAATCGATACGTTTGACGTATTTGTTACATTTAATCTAATCTAATCTAAGTATGCTGTACGTAAACGAGCGGATAATAGAATTTGGTAGAATTTTATGGAGATAACAGTAGAATCTCGATACGCACGTTACTCGAGGCCGTTTCGTTTGATCGAAAGCACGGGGAGTAATCGCATCTCCGGCATTTCTCGGCGTGCAGGAAGGGTCGAGCGTTTTAATAGTTTTTGGCCGTTTCCTAGTTTTTCGCGTGCTATCTCGTCCGATGCGACGCGGCTCCATTCTGTTAATAAATCTCGCCACGGATCAATTAACCCTTTGCACTCGTATGTCGCCACGATACGTTTCACCCGTACACGTTTTATAAATATGTATATTTGCATTAATATTCTTGTCAATGTTTTCTGCTCGTGTGCGTGTATATGTAAAATAAAATAAATAAATAAAAGATATATATATATATACATATTATATGGGTTTTCATTGATTTTCAAATTTTTTTTTACGGCAAGTTAATTTGTAATGTATTCTCATTCAAAATGTTTTCGCGTGTCGAGATCTTTCGATTCGTGTCTCCTCGGTGTTCGAGATGAAGATTATAATAAAAAAGGAATCTAAGGTTAAGGAATCTCGCATTCACGAAAGAAATTCTTTTTTCGTTTCAGGTGAGTGTCTGTCGTTTTCCAAGTATCCTTAAGTATCGAAGCGATATGATACGTAAGTATGTACGAGAATAATATCCGAATTAATTGAAATTTCTCGCGAATGAAATTATTAATCAAATTTCGATATTTTTATACTTATCATCTAGTCATGTTGATGTTATTACTTGCAACCAGAAGAAACGAATTTTCTCACGAGAGAGGATGTGGTCGCTTTTGAAAAGCGACGGTCACTTAATTTCCCTTGCGATTAAATTATTAATCAAATTTCCTTTGCTCAATTTTCCATTTTTATCTCGACAGTTTCATACTCGTGGAGACGGTGAACGAGTATATCTTAGTTGGCGGGATTAATTCGGGAAATGTTTGCACGTGAAAAGTTTTCGAGGCGTTTTAGCTTCCTCTGATCTCACGAGAGCGTTAGCGCGGTAGTTGGTTGCAAAAAGCCGCGGCAACGTGTCCACGCCTCTTCTTTTTCCTTTCGCGTTTAAGTTGCCGTTAAACAGGGTTTACACCTTCGTTAGGGCTCACACACAGCAATTGCAATTGACGCCTTTGAAAGGGTCGCGCCGCCTCGAAAGAATCATTTTTTCGGCTCTGTCCGAATTAAAGACCGGCCAAGGAGTTTCCTTTAAACTGGCTAATTATTTCCCCGAAAAATTCGCGTCTCGCTTTTGAATCCGACAGACTCTCCAGCTAGAAGCAACTAGAAATTATGGAGAAAAATGGAGAAATTAAATTCTCGTTGAGAAGAACGATTAGGATCGAACTGGGCGAAGAAAAATTATCGTATTAGGCTTGTGAATCTCTAAATTTCAACGTTTCTTCTAATGGAGAAAGAAACGAAAAATTTAGGATTTTTAGGCTTTTCGAAACGATGGAAGAACGTAAGATTTCATTAACAGACAAATCGACGACAAGGAAAAATTATCGTATTTTCAGATAAATAAACATATTTCGAGCGAATCGAAAAGGAATATTTTTTCGCACTGATCCTAATCGAAATCAAATTTCGAGATCTTGCGAAATTTCCGCGTTTCATCGCGAGATGAAGGAGAGGGATAATTTCCCCCTCTCGCACAATCACAAGGTCGGAGAAAATACCAACGCATCGGTCCGACTAACAAGTACGGAATTCTCTCGACTCCAATTACATGAAATAATTATCCGACGGGAAACTCTCGAACGATAGATAGATGCCAACTTCTGACCAGGAGAGGATGCCCACGGATGCGGCTCCGCTTTCCACACCATTTTCCTCCACCCGTTTCCAACGTTATCAAAGCGCCAACTCTATTCAGATTTCCAGAATTTTCTCACCGATTTAACACCGATCGTCCCATATATCGCCATTGTCCTGTAACCGACGTGATGTTTCTTCGAACGATATCCGATAATAAGAGGGTTTAACGATACGAAATTTATCGACTCGTTGAAAATGTATAAATCGCATTTACGTACATCGTATCTCGAGTTTTTTGAAAACCGTATTTTTCGAAAGGCGTATTTTTCGCCACGTTTAACTATAAACCATTCCGGTCCTTTCTCCTCCGCGACACAAGTTTCGTCGTTCAACCGTTGTCAATTATTAAAGTCAATTGAAGCTTGCGCGCAAAGTTTATAGCGGCTTTAAAAAAGATATTACCGCTCGTTAACGCTCCCGCTCGTAACGAACTCCTCCATTCCACCTTTGCGCATCTTCTATTATCATCTCTCTCTCTCTCTCTCTCTCTCGAACTCCTCCTCTTCCTTCATTCCCCCGCGTATTTTTAATATAACAGGCTGAAGATTAAAGGAAATTTCAATGAGAACGCGTTTAATCGCGTGTTTATTATTCGAATTCCTGGCGATGCAGATTTCCTTCTTCTCTCTCTCTTTCCCCCCCATTAATAAAGAGAAGTCTGGAAAGGTGTGCGCGCGTCCCACCCCGCGGAGGAGTCACTGGCCACGTTTCCGAGACGCGTTTACAATGGCCGCCATTAATTCTCTTCCAGCCTCGGAGAGAAGTGTGTACACGGGTTTGCGCGAGTCACGCGATTCTGCCCTCCTATGCGCGGAGAGAGGAGGAAACGTTCACGACACGCGGAAAATCAACGATACGCTCTATATCTCGGTATGTGAAGAGGTATGTGTTTTGTGTTCGCGATAAAGGCCAACTAAAGGGAGGAATACTCTTCGCCTGGATTTTCCACGAGAGAGAGAGAGAGAGAGAGAGAGAGAGAGAGAGAGATCAAGATCAGTGGCGAGGAAGAGGGGATTCGTTGAAACGTGGATGATCTAAAAAACTGACCGACGATGAATGTGTATGGCCCACGTTTGCCAGCGAGATTGTCGTTGCAAAGATCGATAAATTTTTGCCTCGAGAAAGTGTTAATATATCGTCGAGAATATTTTATATATATATATATATATACGTGTATGAGGGAGTGATCGAATTGTTAAACGCACACGAATTTTTAATGTGTTCGTGCGGAGAAGAAAATCGCGTAAGGAATAATCGGAACGTGTTTCTGTAAGTAACGATACGGGATATATAAGTCGGTATTGAAATGTACGCGTTATATATATACGTAAAGCGAGTCGTATATTTACGCGCGAATCGGGTGTCATTGGACCGCTGTTTCGATTCTGTTTTGTTTTTGTTTCGAACCGTGCGACGCGACGAGCTCAGTAGAGGAAAGGCGTCGCCACGATTCGTATCTACGTAACACGGTTTAGTATTTCCTTTATTAAATGTATTCTTTATTTTAATCGAATCAAATTTATTCTGCTTCTAACGTTCGTCGAATAATAAAATAATAATCGATGTAACGAACAACAAATATATATATATATTTAATTAACGAATATCGTAATTTTATAAAAAAAAAAAAAAATAAAAATTTAACGCCTACTAGATTTCTATTCTCAATTTGTCTTCTTACATTTTCGCTCATATTATTTTCATTAATCATAAATTTCAGATTTATTTTAAGAAGGGAAAGAATTTTCACTCGGTCGAGAAGAGTAAAAAATCATAGCACAATTTCACGCGTTGTTGCGATTTTCTTCCGTTAATCCGGGACCCGTTAATCGCAGTTTGGCCCGTTTCGATGCGCAATTTATCGGAACAACAGAAATCCCGGATGTTGTTCCCCGTCTGCCCTGTTCCCGTGCCGCCCGAAAAACGCTGAAACGCCATCGTGGCCGCGTTTTCACCTCCGTTCTTTCATATATATATATATATATATATATTTCGATGTCGCATCCGTAATGATAGCGAACGGGGACATAGACGAATCGACCGACGCGTGTCGTATCTCGCGAGAGAGAAATACTCGTTTTGCCTTTTTTAGCGGGGAAACGACGACCGCGAGAAGAAAAGCGAGAAGAACGTTAAAGTTTCCTTCTTTTTTCTTCTTTTTTACCAAGCGTGCGCGTGTGGTTTCATCGTGAAAGTAGTCTATTCCTTTTTTTCTTATTTTTTTCTCTCTTAACAACCGTTTCTCTTTCTCTCTTTTTGTATATATATATCGAGGTAAATTTATCGTTGAAACGAGTTAATAACGTTAATTCGCTAAAATAAAGAAAATTGGAATATTTCTATTCCACGTTAACGTTCTCTACGCATGGCTTAGAGTAGTTGAGTGGAAGATATAAAAATCGTAGAACGGAGAAAGGGTTAAAAAGGGAGAAAGGTATCTTTACGTAACGATACGAGATACATTTCGCGTGTTGTGTGTGTGTGTGTGTGTGTGTGTGAGCTAGAGAGGATTGCGTGTTGTGATACTTGTATGTATTTTATCGCAGTGGAAACGTTTGGATTTGACGCGCGCGTATCGAATATTGTGAATATCGAAAAAAAAAAAAAAAAAGAAGAAATATCGAAAGAGGAATACGTGTATTTTTAGGACTTTCGAATATTTTTCCCAAATATGTTTTAGGATTATAAAATCAAGAAAGATATCGCAATTTATTATAACTATTATTGTGATCATCATTATTAATATTGTTATATTGCCGTTTGTGTAGAGTTGGCCAAATATTATTTAAATTTCGCACGTTCAAAATGCGTATTAGATGCGAGCAATCACTGGAGAATGCAAATCAGAGATATAAATTGGACAACGAATCGGACCAAACAAACCGATTGTCCCACGTGAATTTACAAATATTGCCGTGACCAAACGTTAAATAGGTCAATCTTATTAATTCCACTATACTTTATTCACACAAACATATATATATGTATATATATATGCGATATTTATTTTATATCGGAAACGTACGAATATTTTTTTCGTACGTAATAATTTCATTTCGTTAAACGTTTAAAAAAATTGTAGTAAGAAAAATGATTGATCTTCGATGTAACTTGTACGAAGGGATTTTCAGTTTCAGATCCATTCAGATTCCATTTATTTCTCCTCACAAATGCGAGGATCGATCGAAAAATCCGATCTATATCGTATTTACATCGAACCCTTCCTATTCGTCCAATTTTTTTTTCAACAATTCCAAATTCATACATTAATCCTTAAAGAGTATCAATTATTTTCCCCTCCGAATCCCTTCTTAATCGATTTAAAAAAGATTCCAAAAGGATCGATTTCGAATTTCTCTCCTCCTTCATTTCGACGAATATCAAATTTTTGTATCGAACCTGTTAATATCCCCTTCCTCCGCGATAAAATTTCCAACTCTCTCTCTTCCTCTCCTCCCCCTCTTGCCAAAAAACTGGAAAATCCACTCGAGCATGAAAATACAAAAATAAATCGGCGCGGCCGCCATACTCGTATTTATGCACGGAGAGGGGGTGGCCAAGGGTGTAGTACGTATGTGGCGCACTTCCGGCCAGGAACTAGCTTCGCCATTTCCGGACGATGCATCATTGGCGGCCGATAAAGTTTCGGCGGCGAAACTCGCCCCCTGCAAACCTATCGCCCCTCCTTGGCCGAGACAAAAAGTGGAGCGTTATCTCTCTCGAACGGATGGCGAAAATTTCCCCCGCCACCGCTTCCGGCGCGCCTCGATTTATGGATAATTGAATGGCCGGTGTTGTTACATTCGAAGATGGTTCAAAGTGGTTATTTTCGTTTCGATAGTTGGCTGGATTTCTGGTCAGACTTTCAAAACTCTCTCGACGATTTTCTAAAGGATGCGTATCAATTGCCTCGGATCATTTTTTCTTTCCAATTCGATGAAATTATTTTCTTTCTTCTTTCTCGAATTGGCTTATTTTTATCGCTCGGTTTTAGAGAAATATTGGTATAATATTGAATGTATTACGTTCGTTGTAATGTAACAATGTAAAAGAGATATAAATACTTAAAAAAAATCCTCACGAGAAACGTATATATATATCTTCAAACCGAATTCGACTCTCACCTTAAATCTTTTTCTACGATCGATTCTTGATTTTTTTTCTACCGAGAGAAAATTTCCGGGCCACGCTCGAAAGAAAGTGGACAAACTGTGTGCACGTTAGACACCAATGTGTAGGACGAAAAGCGACTGGGTCCCCCACGAGGGACTGGTGTTCACGAGGGACGAGAATTCGGGAGGAAAGGAAAGGAGAGAGGAGAGGGAGAACAGCTCGTTACACGGTCCGATGGATTTTTCGCAAACAGGAACACGAGCGAATTCTTGCCGTCTCTTTAAACTTGCCGTTGGCGGGCGGGAAGAGGAGGAAGCACGTTGAAAGACGAGAACGGTGCAGTCACACCTGGCTCGGTGGTCTGATCGATAATCCCAAGTGGCCGTGGATAAAATGGAGAGAAAGAAAGGGAGAGAAAGAGACTTTCTTGACTAACGATCGTTTCTCGTGACGGGGCGCGATACAAGGGAAAGAGGTGGACTCTCGAAACCGAGAAGAAGAAGAAGAAGAAGAGGAGGAGAAGAGGGTTGGTAGACAGGGAGGAGATAAAGGGTTCCTCGAGATTGGATGAGCCTGGATAATTAGCAAAACAGCGGAACTCGGTCGTTAGTGGCTCCTTCCTTCGATGTTCCTCTGTCGTCTGCAGCCTGCCGATGATTGAGCACAATGCGTGCCTGATTTCAACCTTCCCTTTCGCCTCGTCTTTTTCTTTTCTTTCTACGTGTTCCTCCAAATATTCGAAGCTCATTTTTGTTTCTTATTCCCTCCATTCCTTCGATCTTTCTTCTGCTCTTTTCTTCTATATTCCGAGATTTGTATTTCGTTCTTCAATTTGTTTAACGAGCAATCACTTACGATTTGATTCGCGATGTACTCGAGTCGAAAGGGGATCGATGGAGGGGAAAAAATTCGATCTCTTTTGCTCGATCAAAATCAACGATAATAATAGATATTCGTGTGTAATAGATTCTTTTAAGTCACTTTCCTTGCACGTATTATTCTTTTCATAAATTTTATAATATATAGTTTAACGAAAGTTTGTACGAAGAAAAATAACGATTCAACTCAATATTTTGCTCAAAATTCATCGGATCACGAGCGATCGACATACGATAGATCTTACGTATCGAAGGCAACGAAAAAATTCTTCGGACTCTCCATCATTTTTTTCGTTGGCGCGACACGTGTTGCGGTGTTAATATAGAGAAATCGGCAAGGATTTTCCACGATTACACGATATGAGTGCAAAAGGATACCGGAAACGTCGGGGAGCAGAGTAGCGGCGTATGAATAGCCGGAGAATAATTCCGAAATGAAGCATTAAACATTAAAGAGATGGTTGAAAGCGCTGCGAATCCCTGCTCCTGGTCGGTAATATCCTCGAAACTTTAAATTCAAATTAAACTTGGCGAAACGCGGCCGTAAACGGATGTTCCCCTCCCCGACTGAAGATGGCCCACGGATAAAGCGGATTCTAATTTCGTATTCCCCGCGCAACAACCAAATTAGAATCCCTATTTTTCTTTCTTCGTCCCGTTCCAGACATCCGTCGCTATTTATACACGCGCGTTTTTCGATATATTCGCCGGGGATCGATTCGTGTCGCGACGTCGAGGAGCGTAACCTCGATTTATTCGTCCCTCCCCTCCCTCCTCCTCCTTCAGAAACGTCGTTCATCCTCCGTCCTGTTTTTAATTCCTATTCATCGTTTTCAAACGATGACCCAGTTTTCTCTCCCCCGTTCTCCTTCTCCTCTTTATCGCCGCCATTCTTTTTCAACGATTCGCGGGTAGAACTCTGTTGCATTCGAATTAATAAGGAGTTGTTTCGGACGAGTGGAGTTTTGGACGACGTAACGATCGAATTTGATCGAAGGAGGGCAACGTTTCAAGAGAGAAGAAAAATATTTTTCGAACAATTGGATTTCCTCGACGAATCGTGACTCGATGATTAAAAAAAAAGGATAATAAATTTGACAGATTTTCTTCTTCTCTTTATCGCCGCCACTCTTTCCAACGATTCGCGGGTGGAACTCTGTTGCATTCGAATTAATAAGAAATTGTTTTGTACGAGTGAAGTTTTGGATGATCGAATTTGATCGAAGGAGAGCAGCGTTTCAAGAGAGAAGAAAAATATCTTTCGGACAATTGGATTTCCTCGACGAATCGTGACTCGACGATTAAAAAAAAGGATAATAGATTTGAACAGCGAATAAATTATGATATATTCTCGATTCAAATTTGAGCGCGATTGTTTCCTTTGATAACACGTACGAATTTTTATCGAACGGAGAAATTTGTTTGTCCTGTCAGTTGGGAAAGTCGAATCGAATTTTCTCGAAGTTTCATCGAGTTTCATAAAATCGAGCCAAAAGTTTTTCCATCAAAAGAAATTCGTAAGATTCGTTCCCTCCGCCAAGTTGAGGCGATTAATTTATATTTTCATCGATCGTTTTAATGTTATTACTTAATTTGATATCGTATTTCCTCCTCTTGGTTTATCATTTAATGGATGGATAAATTAACGTTAAAGAAATAATATTGGGAATCTTTTTCTTGGGTTTCTTTTTTTATAAATACTTTCTAGAGAGAGATATAGATTTCGCTCACAAGATTTCAATGGCTCTTGGATTACCTTTGAGAAAAGAAATTTCCTCGTGTATTTTGTTCTAACTGGTAATAAAGAAGTTTAAAAAATTCATTTTCAAACTAAATTTATTTCTTCAATAATCAACAATAAATATTCTATATCTGTTCGCGCGATAAAATTTCAGGTTAATCAAAATAATAAATATCAAATAAATCGACCGTTTTATTAATAGTTTGCCGTTTCATCGGTTTCACCAGATTTATTTTAATTTATCGATCAGGGTATCCCAGTTCGAATCGGTGGGAGAATTTTAAAGTCTACGAAATCTTTCGACAAGTAGAACACGTTTAAAAAAGGAATCGAATAAAGCATCCTTTTCCCGTCGGTCGTTTAACGAACATTACATTCTGCAAGAACCGTGTAAATTTCAAGAACACGATCACATTTTCCAATATTACTCTCCTTATTTAAAATATCCTCTTAATGCTCGATTCATCTTGGCTTGCCGATTGCTGATCTTCAATCAATCGGAAGAGAAAAAGAGAAAGGAAAAGTAGGTTCGAGAAATTTCGCTTTCCCCTTTAATAGCGCGCATAAAAAAAGAAGATCGACTCAATAAAATGATATAACGCCAGTACAAACGACGATTGTTCGACTTGGAAGAGAAAAACTTAATTGTTAGAGAAGAGAAAGAGGGAGAAGGAGTAAATAATAGAATAAAATTAATATACTCGTAGAAATTAAGAGAAAAGGAAGAAGACGCAAGGTTGGTTCGATGGATCGAACATGGCTGTGGAGAGGGGGAGGAAAAAAGCAGTGTTTCCGCGCGATCTGAAAGCAGTGATCCATATATCTCGGAGGAGATGGTATGGATGCTATCTCGAATGCAAACTCGATTCGTAAGGGCTATTGCGATTCTGGATGCGGCACGACCCAACGCTTGATTCCAGGATCCGTACCGGATCGATGGTACGAGCAGGAATGGCGCGAACGAGATATTAATTTGCAGCATTCGAGCGTCCTCCCATTCTAGTGGCCCAGACTTAATTATTCTGCCAATCTGTCTGCATATTGGACCGAGCGAAGACGAGGATTCGACGATACGTAATTATCGAGGATTGTTCATGGTGGTGTGCCGCTGTAACGTTAATTGCTAACGTGCCCGCCATCCTCCCAAGATGTTGATTGAAAATTTCCGCTCCCCCGTCATTCCCCCATGTTTTTTCTCCCCGCCACTTCTACCTTCTCCTACTCTCGACATTATCAATCCTTATATTTCTATCCAATCGTTCGCAAAGATGTAATGATTTAATCGAGATTTTGATTTTCCTGTCGGAAAGGATATTTTACGTTCAATTATAGCGAGAAAAGATTTAAGATCAAGTAGTGCGTCGCTTCGAGTTAGTTTATCAAATTATCGAACGGGTATTTATTAACCGATGGTTAATATGATGGTTTCTACATCTCGATACGAGATGAAATAGATAGATCGAGATCTTTTGTTTTCTTTTTTTTTTTTAAACATCGAAACATTTTAATTTTCAATTTTGTTTGCGATAGAATTTATACATTTGAAAATTGTCGCTTCTTTCGTAAAAGTGGGTGGATGCGTTTTCTATAGCCATCGATATAATAATCAAATGTGCGCGTATTGCGTGTGCAAATATTAAAATGGAATGAAAATGAATTTAATGAATGATTTTGTAACGTTTTCGATATCGATATTGAAAAAAAAAAAAAAAAGGAATTATATACTTTTTATTCGAATTATACGAGAGCAATATTAATAACGAAGTAAATTATGAAAAAAACTTGGATTGTAAAATTATTTTCGCCGATCGTCAAGTCAAATTAATTTTAATAACTTTGCCGTGTAATTATTTCCTGTTCATCGAAATTTTACGAATATTTCTGTATAATCGATGAAATTGATAGAAACAGAAACAATAATTTTACGATAAAGCTGTACTTATCATTTATCAAAATGAATATAAACCATGGAAAAATGGATCGATCAGATTTTTCCAATTATTGCAATTATAATTTTATCGTACGAAATAATAACAAACATCTCGTTAATTCGAGATATTCGCCTAAGAGATTATATTTTGATGAAGAATTCATGGCCATCGAATTTCTATACTTTCACAAACTAACCGTTGAATTCGATATTGACCGCAAGTCAATATTTTTAATTCTTCTCTTCTTCAAGAACGAAGAGATATCTATCCCGCGTTGCGCTAAAATATTAAATTAATACATTCGTTTTTCGTTATATTTTAAAACTCGTCTCGATTTCGCATTGCTGATAATTGCACGATATTCCATCTCGTCACGATTTACGCATTGTTTAACGCTCGAAAATTTTACTATCTTTAAATTGACTTAATATTTAATCCGAGCGAATTTTATATTTTCAGATGAGAGGATAGAGGAGATTATTTTTCTGCTCCAGATAATCGAGTGAAAATGAATGTTTAATATATACCGCGAGTATCTGGAAAATAAACGGTCGCTTCATGTTTTAATTCAATTAGTTTCTACGCACATTCGTAGCAAGTTAGTGGACACTCGCTATAATTTCTGTACAATGTGAATTATATTGTACCATAACTATAACGTTAACTATAATGAACTACAATGTTAAAATTGGAAAATTAAGTTGTTACTTATCCTAATGAATATTTGAAACGATAATTGAAACGGTTAGATACGTTGAACAAGAAAGAAAAGTTGTATGATTCGTAACTTTTGTTTTTCCATACTTTGCTGCCTATTTTTCAAAATTTTACTCAAAATTGTTAACGATTGATCATCCTTAACGAACCGTTCCCTGATTAATTCGTTACCAATTTATCGTAACTTTTGTTTAAAACTTGAAAAAAAAAAAAAAGAATCCCTTTCAAAACTCGAAATTCGATCAATTAATCGCAATCGAATTCGTCGTTGTTAAAAGGCCGTGAACTCCTCCATTTAACCCGATTACCTTTCATCGCTGGTTCGAGCTTTAATCAAAATCCTAATTCATTTACTCGACAACTTTGATCGATACTTCGGATCCCGACTGTTAAACGGTTCTAATCTGTTGATCACTTGGTGTTGGTGTTTAATCAATTACCTTTCCTTGAGAGAAAGAAAAAAAAAAAAGAAAGAAAGAGAGGACAATAAAGGAAGGAACAGCACAGGATATCACATTTCTCTCGTTGCGGACGAGGCGAATAGATTTCCTCTCGTCTCGTGTCGAGAGTTTTCCGGGGATGCATCGGTTTTCGGGGGGACGTAATGCCGAAGCCGGTCGTTACTAGAAATCACCGTTTGTCGTTGGTCTGTCGCAATCCGGTTCATCGTGTAAACGTGTAACACGCTCGATTAATCCATTCCGTATTGCGCCCTGTTAACAACGTTGACGCTGCGGTCGTCACGATTTGTCGATCCTGTAATCGAATAATTCCGATCCCAAAGCTCTTTCTGCCTCCAATCTCTTTCGTTCGTTCTCTCTCTCTCTCTTTCTCTTTTTTTTTATTTTTCCTTTCTCGTTTATTTATTTCGCCACGCACGGCGAATCCCTCCTCTCTGCCAATTCGACTCGACGTGTTCCACAGTCCTCTTGGGCGGAAAATTTTTTCCTCCACCCCACTTGCGTCTTTTGCATAGATCTCGTTTAACGAAAAGTTTCGTTCGAGATGCTCGGTTTTAAGATCTCTCGAACAATTCAACTCGTATAATTTTCGAGATTTTTCGCGGAAAATTATCATCTCGATTCGCCGTTTAATTCGCGATGAAAAAAATTCCTCTCTGTCGATTACTCGATTCGGTGTAAATAAAATGGAAAGAGGAGGGGGAGGAGACGAGAAGCCAACGTCAGCAGCTAACGTTTCGTCTTTATTTGGACGGTTTGACGGCCAGATCGAAGAAAATTGAACGTCGTCAGCGACACGGACTGGTGGATTTCAAGTTTGGAGAAGCTCCTTCAGACCACTTGCCACTGGCCGTCCTTCTTCCGCCACTTCTGAAACAATTTAAGTACCGTTTCACAGAATCCGTCCGAGAGTTTCTTAACTGTCGAACCTGGAGTGCAAATAGACATCTTGAAAAGTTTTTTACCTAGCATCGAGCATCTCCCACCCGTGTAATCCGAAAATAAAATCATCTCTGACACCCTCGATTGATCCTCGATCTCGCGCCAGAATCTTCTTCGTCCTCCTTCGATTTTTATCCTATTTTTTCGATGACGGAAAAAAAAAAAAAAAAAAAAGGATTATGGATTTATCCAAAAGATGAAATTAAATTCGTGGCAGGGAATCGTAATGCATCGTTTCGATAAAAAATCGAAATGATGCAGGTTTCGGATTAGCTTTTGGATTTTCGACGTTCGCTTTCATTCGAAATACGAGTTTTACGGTAGAGGGAATTGAATGTACTGGCATTCGAATTGGATCGAGTTATTTCGAATTGTTACGAAGCAATTATTCGCCGAAATAAATATATTTATTCGGAAAAAGAATAATTTTGTAAAATAAATTTAATACCTTTAAGAATTCGATTTTTCAAACGTTGGGTGAATAATTAACATCGTAAAGATAGATCTTTTGTGAAAGTAACGTTAAAATCGCGTGCCCATTATCTTCGAAATATCTCCCAACTTTTCTAATTGAATAAAAAGATCACTCTTTTCCCTTGAGAAAGCACGACCTTACTTAAAAGCGGTGAAAATAAATTCATTAAAAAGTTACTCTCAAGGCTAAATGGATTATTTTCAAAAACATCCATGTCAGCTATTTACTTTCGCTTTAATTTATCTTCGAAGCGTACGAAATTGAATTTTCATAAAATAAAGAAAGGAAAAAAAAAGAGAGAGAGAGAGAGAGAGAGATAGTCAGAAATTTTTCAATCATAAAATTCAATTCGAAAACGAGATCCACTCTTGTCACGTAGTTGTCACGTCAATTATAAACTCTCACCTGACAAACAGATTCGCGCAATACTAACGGTGTATGTAACGCGAAGGAGGATTAAAAAAAAAAAAAAAAAAAAAAGCGCGGTAAAGCGTAATTAAAACACGGTCAACTCGTGAACAATGGAATTTCGTCGATGTTCCATCCGTGGATTTTGTTTCACCGACGAGAAACAGTTGGCTCGCGAAAAAAAAATTCATTTTTATCGTTTCGTTGAAATGTTAATGAACGACTTTCCTAACGAAATTTTACGGTTGCGCAGAGCACGATGTTTCAATGTTCAATTTTCCTTTCTTTAAATATAACTTTATAACAACGTCGCGCGAAACAAAATTTTAAATTGTAAAATGTTCGAAATTTAGTTAACTCTTTGTTATAGAGGAAAGAAAAAAAAAAAATTCTCGCGATGAAATTGCGATAAAAGTTGATAAAAAGTATCGATAATAATTTGGCAATCGATTTCCTCGAAACAGATCATATTTCTATACGTAAAAAAAGAAACTTTCTTCCTTTAAAAATAACGATGCTCAAATATACGTAAACACGTATTTTTGCCTTAATGCACAATCGTTCTCATTTTCTCATCTCGTTGATCAGTTGAAAACCGCATTGCGAAATCCACGAAACGAGCTTAACAAAACTTCTCTTTTCTCTCTCCCTCTTTTTTAAATTCTCACGAAGCCACGAACGTAGACAGGAAACGGGAGGCTGGCCGTGTAATTTGTCGCATAATCGTACCGATGTATACGTCTCTCTCTCTCTCTCTCTCTCTCTTCTCTCCCCCTCCCCCAAGCTGTATATTAATTACGCGCTCTTCCGAACACGGCCGACTCGCCTGTATTTTCGGTCAAATCGTAAAACAACGCCAGAGTGGGAACGCACAATGGCTCTGATTTATTTCAGTAATTTAACTAACCTCCCCCTCCTTCCTCTTCCACCACGGTGGGTCGACGATCCATCGAATTCGCCCTTCCCCCCCCCCCTTTTCCACTCGCCCCCTCTTTCTCCTTTTTACGCGCCTTCGCGCCAACCGAAGGGACGAATATTAAAGGCCGGCAGTCGTGAATTAAAAGTGTATTTTACGACTGGCGGCCACGAAACGCTGATATTACCACTACCCCCTCCTTCTCATTCTCTGTGTTGGAATTAATACGTTGCCGGTAAACCGTCGACCGTCTCTTGGTCGGATCATCGAAAATTAGTAGGTGGCGCTAGTTTGTTTGCCACGCCTGTGCAAATATGTATATATCGCGGGAAGATGTGGTGGGCCGAATCTGTGAACGAGATACGTACTTTCCAACCGGTTAAAACGTTTGAACCGTTCCGTCCGTACGTTATCTGAAAAGTTATCGGGTTGTTATAAAAGTCAATATTGAATGAACGTATCGGTAACCGGGGAGAGATGGACTAATAAAGGCGGCGCAAGTTGAACAGCAAATGTTTAACTTCTCAAACATCGTTGTAAGATACTTTTTGAAAATAAATCCTTCTTTAAAAACCCCGACCGATCGATTATACGGAAAGATTCGTTACAACAATTCGTTTTCGCTCGGATTTAATCGAAAAATATATATTTCTTTTTTCCACGATGTTATATTTTCCTTTTTTTTTTTTTTTTCGTTGAAACGAAACTAAATGCTATGCTCGAGGATAGATTTCATCGGCAATCTAGGGAAGCTTTTTTCCCAAGCGTTGGCAATTAGTCGTTGATATGACTGGTTAGAGGACGAAGGCACGACCCTTGAGAACGTCCTTCTCTCCGTGTTCTCCTCGAGGATCGAATTATCTGGTTAATGGCTGGTAATTGGTGCAGGGCTGCACTTACCGCAGCTACCGCTACTCTCGCTCTTGCGAGATTCGAACCTTCGAAGGGACAACCATCACCACCACCCTCCTCTGTTCGTTAGAACGAAATTTTCCAAACTTTTTTATCGCGCAATTACATCTCGCATCTTCCTCCTCCGCGTGCAACTTTTTTCTTCTATTCTATTTTTTTCTTCTATTCCGTGATAGAACGAAAGGATATCGCGTTACCAATTGTTCGAAAATTCCTCGGGATAGAATTTTTTACACTTTCAGCATTTTAATACACCTCATCGTGGGAATTTTGATCGCGAAATTTTTCGAAAAATTTACTTATCCAATATTGAATTTGACGCGTCTCTCTATTTTTCCTCGATCCGTTACTCCTTTCTCTCGTGGAAATTTCTCGTTTTCCCTTCGATTATAAATTCCCTCGGTGCGAAATGCAAAGTGTTGGAACGATTCGTTCGCTATCGAAACGGTATAGTTGGGCCAATCGTCGTGGTGTTCGTGTACGCGATCCTTGCTCCGGGTAAAGGAGAACGTCTGTGTTCGTTAATTCCACGGTAGCGAGGTTCGTTCGTTAATCTCGACCGCCTTTTCCAGGTTCGGTTCAGTGGCCCACGGCATAGGACAATAACGCGGTTGATTGTAATAGAGCCTCTCTGGTGCTGGTATTAGACGCTCATTGTTCCTCCGCCCTCCCCTTTCGCTCCTTCTTCTCCTTCAAATTATTCCAACTTCTAACGTCTCTGTATGTATATATCTTACTTTTAACTCGGTAACATAAATACCCGCAATCCCCGTATTTCAATGAAATAATCCTCAACTATTACAAGTTTAATACAAAGCAAAATACAAACTGTGCTCTCGATACACGCGTACTACCATTTAGTTCTGAAACCAAAATTATAATTTTTAATGTATCATTTCGCGAGTATACAGCGCAATTGAAGGCAAAAATTGTACGAATCTTCATCTGTTATTCACGAAATCAAAAGTATTTCCCGAATCGTTCGTTCTTCTTTCCACGCAACTTTCTTCGTCGATAATTCTTCGTCTTATTATTATAATTCTGAAACCGAAATTAATATCTTAGCGCAATTAGAGGCAAAAATTGTCACGAATCCTAATTTTCCAACTTAACTTATCGCAAATTTTCTTTGTTTCTCTTCGCGCGGAACAAGACAGTTTCTTCGATAATCGCACGAGTTCATCTATTATCATTATAATTCCGAAACCGAAATTAACATTTTATCTAGCAATTGGAAGCAAAAATTGTACGAATCTTCATCTATTATTTACGAATCCTAATCAAAATTAATTTTCTAATATGTTGTCGCAAATACAGGACAATTTCGATCGGTGAAACCGAAACTCGCGATATCTTATCGCGAGAGGCGCAAAAGCGGCCCATCGCGAGTTGGTTTTTCTTCTTCTGGGCGGAAGAAGGTCGCAGAAGCATCGTTTCTATTCACCCTTTGCCTCTTTCATCGATAATCCATTGTGGCGAGGGCTGGCGCGAGTGTTTCGCGATGAATCGCGTTTTATGCCGCGTGTATTCATATCGCCGCCGGTGCGCGGAGAGGACACTTATCGAGACAGCGTGATACACAAGGCGACCGCTGCAGCCTGTTGACCCGTATTTCCATCGCCTCTTAACTCAAATCTCCCGTTCCATCGACCCATCCTCGAACTTGATTCCACGCCCTCCTCCTTCTTCCTCCGGTATTTCGACTCCTTTCGAGCATACTTTGGATGCGTCGCGATCTTTCCCCGCAACCTTGACCTATCCTTCTCGCTCGAAGAATGGATCGAAACGGTGACGTGGAAATCTCGAAAATTGGAATTAAGGGAGATAAGGAGATTCGATCGAGAGATCGAATCACGAGGATTTTTCACGAGGTTGAAGTTGAAATTTCGCGTTGTCCACGATGTTGCGTCAAATCGTCGATAATTTTATATAATTCTGAATATTAACGAATTTGTAGGATACACGCGTCGTTGGATGAAAATAGTTGTGTAACGCTATAAATTGCCATTGAATCGGTCCTATTGTCTTCCAACTGTTCTATTGTTGCCTGTTCGAAGAATAGGCAGGTTCTTCGATAATTACCCCGTAATTCCGTGTATATTTATATGTGCTGAATTTCGTTTCACGCGCGCGGGAAATATGAAATATTGACAGATCGATATATAATCCGGCAGATTTCATCCGATATAATGTTACAAATCCCTTCATTAAATTTTATCCGACGCTCGAAAGCTGAAACGTTCCGATTCGTTCTCAATTATCCAAGTCCAATAGTTTCTCCTATTCTTTTTTCGAAACACGATTCTTGTGCACGTTGTTTGTCGCGAATTTGTTCGAAAAATAATTAGAAGGGAAGAAGGAATTTATCATTTTGAGATAAAGTTTATTCAGCGATCGTAACAATCTGATTTGCGTTTCTTTTGCGTCGTGGAGAAGGATTATTATTGCGTTTTAATAAAGTTGAACTTGATAAAGCTCGAAGCCGATCGTTTCATCCTTGGAATACCAAATACTTGGGATATTATTTCCAAGGATTTTGATTTTTCCTCCATCTTTGGCAGGAGGATCCTAAGCTATCAAACGTGCCTGAAATTCCTACACTGTGAAATTCGATCCCTTCTTCCCTTTCTTCCTATTATTATTATTATTATTATCATTATTCGATATTATTATTGCGTTCACTTATACAAAACCTTACAAAAATGTTAATTATATAATTATATAGTATAAAAAAAAAAAGTTTCCCAAAAATTCGAAGAAAAAATTCCAAAAGGATTAATTTTATAAAAAAATTAAAAAACAAGATAAAATCGAGGAAGATAAAAATTGATCGAGATCTTGTTGTGCAGATGATGGAACGGCGAAACAAATCAGGCGTATACACAAGTGGCCAACGTCGCGAACGTTGCGTTACGATCGCTTTACGATCTTACCTAACGGGGATAACAGTTTCACAAAGTGGGTTTAAGCGTTTCCATTATTCCGTATACCTGCTCGTTTCAATCCAGCCCAACAATTCTCAAAGCGCGTTTGTATCAAATAAGTGTTACTCTTGCACTTTGTGCAAACTCACCTCCCCTCCGTGCAGGAGGAATATCGGAGAGGAATCGATGGAACGTAAGGCCGCTTTCTTCCAATCAATCGTTTCTTCCCTTCGTGCGGCCGCTTTAGCTTCGTGAGGATTCAAAAGCGTTGAAGAGAACAAGCTCTGTGTGTGTGTGTGTGTGTGTGTGTGCGCGTGTAAGAGGTAAATTGGAAAGAAACGAGGGGGTTCGTTGATCGATTCTCGTCCAAGAAAAGCGATGCTTGGTCGCAGAGAGAGAGAGAGAGAGAGAGAGAGAGGGAGGCTAAAGCGAAACTCCAAAGAGGGGAAACTACGTTTGCAGTTGGCCTGCAACAGCGTGTTGACACAGTAGGATTCTTGTAAACTGTGAGGGAGAAACGTTTTGTCGATAGTTAACGCTTCACGAGTGTTACGCTAATACTTGTACGAAACCTATAACGTTACACGTGGATAATTTGTCGAAGCTCGTTATCGTTAAAAAAAAATTTAAAAAATTCTCCCAAGAGAATCAAGGATTGATTTTTAAAAGTAGAATCGATATCAACGATAGATAAATTGGCAAACGTTGACACGAAAATTAATCGAATCCATGGTCATCGTCTCGCAGAAACGTAGCTTTCTTTATTTTTCGATCGAGCCTGCATTTCTCTGCGATAGGATTCTTCGCTCTCACAACGCGTGACGGTTCAATAGCGAATGCGATAGATCCTCCTGCGACTTCGAGGAGGATTTTTTTAATCGCAGAAGTTTCCTTCGACTGAGAAGATGCCAAGAAGAAGGAAGGAAAAATCGAAGTGGACGAATCGCGAGAATTATTCAACGCGATCCTTCTCTATCGTCCAATTTCCACTGATCGAACTCGCTTGCGAAAAAAGAAAAAAACCTTCGCGCCTTCCCTAAACCCGGCCGCGTTAAAAGCAGCAGGCGAAACACGCGGAGAGAGAGAGAGAGAGAAAGAGAGAGACCCATCGAAACTTGCAAACTATCCCGCAACGCGAGGCGAAGAACGAACGAAATCCACCGAATCCAATTCGGCCGGTTAACTCGCGTGGCGGAGGCGAAAACGATCGTTCCTCCCCATCCTCCCTCTTTTCCAAAACCGGGCGAAGCTTCTCGCCTTAATCCTTTAACTTTGCTCCCAGCAGGAATCCACTCGTTCCGTCGGATTAGATCACCGAGGAGGGTGCAAGATTACACCCTCGGTGCAACTTTTCAGAATTTTCAACCTTTACCGACCGAGAGCACCGGTTTTCGCCACGTTCAAATAAACGGCTCGTGCAGAAACGCTCGGGCGTGTAAGTATACCTGTTGTGAGATACACACAGAGGGCGCGTGTCTCTCGCACGGAACTCGAGACAATCTCATCTCCTTCCTTCCTTCCTTCCTTCCTTCCTTTCGCGGAACGGCCGATCCTCGAACCTCTCCTTAATTAACGTTTCCAACAACCGTGCCACGTGCTTGCAACGTAACTGGCTCGGTTGGTAACTCGAGCGAACACTCGAGCCGAGGCTTTGGATATCGAGTGTGTGTCGTTCGCGTGTGTTGTCAGGTCGGGCGAGAAACTTGCCTTTACGAGCTTGCTTTCACGCGATCTTAGTTTCGGGCTGTCGTGTCGCAACTATTGTTTTTTTTCTCTCCTCTTCTTTGTTTGGATCGAAGTTGTCGGTTCGAGATCGGGGCGACGAGTCTTAGGATTAGACTGAGTTCTTTTACGAATTTCGGTTTTTCTTTATTCTTTATTTGCGTTCGAATCCGTGAATGTTCGTATTTTCGATCGAAATTAACAAAAAGCATCGGAGAAAGCTGCTCAATGGTAAGTCTTTATTTATGAGGAGAAAAATTCCACGCGTTCCCAACGAACGAAACGGTGTATAATAACGCATCGATTAATTATAAAAAAAACTCTTTTATAATCTAACTATTATCCGAATTTTTGATTCCACGTTTGAAAAACTCGTTCCGCTATTATTAATCGATCAATTATTGTTAAGAAGATTGGATCGGAGCGAATTGGTTCGTTGGTCGAAAAATACATTTCCGGTTTTGTAGCGGACTGTAGCGGCGGTTAAACGGGCCGTTGGAATATGTAAAATTGCCGGGCGAACAGTTACAATTTCGCATTATTCAAACGTGGCGCGTTTCACATTGTGAATTTTGCAGTGATTAAAGTCGGGCGGCGCGTGGCGTTGCTGCTCGCTTTTTCGAAATTATTAACGGGGAAAATTTGACAGGAAAAATCTTGGGCGTGAGGACGTGTGCGCGAAAAGCCTCGGCCAATAATTTAACACCGCGCCGCGTCCCATAATTCGGATAATCCGACGCGATTATTCATCCACCCCTCTCTTCCTCCAATTTCTCTTTTCTCTTCCCGATAATCTCCTCTCTCCCCCTTCCTTCCTAACTTTCTTCCTTAAATTTCTCCTCCCCGCCTCTTCTCATTTGTCCCCTCTCCTCGTTTTTAAACGTTTATCCTTCACGGAATGGATCATCATCGTCCCTTCTTTTTCAACAAATGTTTGAAAATACCGCGCAGCCAAAAATACCGGTTTGAAATACGGTAATATCGTTTTTTTTTTTTTTGAATGCTTTCGTAGAAACGAACGAGGATTCTTATTACTCGTCCATTATCGTCCCCCGTCATTTCTTAAAGAACGTTATTATTATAATTTTCGACGACGTATGCGACGAAACTTTGGCCTGCGTCTTCCTCTGCGCCTGCGACGAAACTTTCCTCTTCCATTCTCTCAGTATTTATTTAACTTATAGTTTTGTCCCAAGTATTTTTTTTTTACCTCCCTCTTCTTGTCTATTTAAATTCGTGACCAATTTCTCCCCCGCCAGGATATAACACCCGTTATAATCCCCGTTATTATTCATTTTTATTATTGCACGCTTTGTACAGTCCAGTCTCTTCTCATTTTTAATTTATTACATACAACGCGCTTAATTCGTAACGCAAATGTTTTCACGGTTGAACGCGCGTGCACGCGTTCAAGTTTTACTCATTCCCTTTTAGAATCTCATTTCTCCTGGATTCGCCTTATCTGAATAATAATCCACGCTGGCGGCGTAACGCGATATTACAAAGCATCGGGCTAACGATAAATTTTTCGTTTTGTTACTCCCGCGGCGGATCTTTTCACTTCCCCATTGCTCCCCCCTGCCACATTTTTCTTCCCTCCTGACTTTCTTAAAACTTCTTCTTTTTCTCCTTCTTCTCCTCCTTCTCTACTTCTCTACTTTTTCTTCTTCGTTTTTTTTTTTCTTTTTCGAATTCCCCCCCCGAAAGGGTATTTTCTTCGGTATTTTGTATCCCTTTTTTGTCTTCTCACTTTTATCCCTAAAGTTCTAAATCTTTCTTCTTCTTCTTCTTTGCTCTTTGTTCCAACGAGTCGTCGAGTCGTTTTCATTGTTGTTGAACGATCTTATCGCCAACGGATGGAACATTGCTTTGTCGCGCGAATATATTCGAAATTGCGTTCGATCACGGTATCGCGATCGCATTTGTGCCGGAACACAACCTATGATGCACGACGTTTGAGGCAGGCCGCGTTGGTATCTATCCAATTAGTAGCAAAGTAATTAGGTAATGGAGCGAAATGAAATTAGTTACCAATTTTCGGGATGTAAAGTTTCCATCGCTCGATTATTCATTTGCTCGATTTGAGAGTAAGAAATTCGTATCGATTATCCGAATAATCGTTCGAACGATTCCAATTTCGAGCAACTTGAACAACCAAATTCTCAGCGATCAAATTAATCGACGTTCCTAATCAAAACGAATCGTTCGAAAGAGAGAGAAAGAAAGAGAAAAGGAGACATTCCAATTCTGTTCCAGAATAACGTCCGCTCGATTTGAAAGTAAGAAATTCGATCGAACAACAAATCAATAAATCAAGTAATAATCGTTCGAACGATTCCAATTTCGAGCAACTTGAACAACCAAATTCTCAGCGATCAAATTAATCGACGTTCGTAATCAAAATATCGAAGAATCGCTCGAGAGAGAAAAAACGTCTCATCCAAAAAAAAGAGGGAGAGGGAGATACATTTTCAGAATAAGGTCCGCTCTCGAGGAGCATCTCGAAAAATGCGCAAAGCTGGGACGAGGACAAAAGTTTTTCCATGCAAGGCCTCTCTCCTTCTCGATTTTATCACGGAGAAATTCGCGTTCGAGGTAGGAATAGAGGCGCGAACGCCTGCCACACGCACCGTTACGAGCCATTTTCAAACGCTCCCCTCCCTTTCTTCGCTTCGGGGGAAAGGAATCATTCCCTCGAACCAAGGAGGCAATATCGAAATTTCTCATCGTCTCGAGTTTTCTTTTTCGCGCACGGATCGCGAATACGTTATCGTTATCGTCTATCGGCTTCATCGTTTTATTCCGAATCCGTGTCTCGCTTATTAACCCTTTCACGCTCGATCTTTACTATAAATATTATTGTTATTATAGGTGGATGCTAGGTTAGAGTTTTAAAAAGTTTCGTTTCGTTCCGTAAAAGAGAATTTTTATTTTGAAATTTGTTTGGAACAATTCGAGAAACGAATTTGTCTAATTTTTGCTGTTAAAGAAAATTGTAGAATTTGATCGATGTGAAAGATTTTTAAAACTTCCACTTGATTTCGTAAGAGGAAATTTATATTTCGATAACGTTTTAACTTTCGATCGAATGAATTTTCGAACGATCTTGTAGAAACGAATTTGTCTAATTTTCGATTTTTTGTTCAAAATTTGGAATAATTACGTTTCGAGGAGCGGATTCGTACGATTTCAATCTTCTTTTTTCTTCTTTTTTTTTTTTTTAGCGCATTCGAGTGAAAACCGAAAATTGATTGAATTTTTATTTTCTGCAAAGTTTGGGAGAAGATGCGTTTGTTCGGTTCCAATTTTAGCGTATTGGAATGGATTGAAAAAAGAAACTGTAGAATTTGATCGAATTTTTATTTTGAAAACAAAGATGATTTCTGAAAGGGTTGATTTATTCAATTTCAATTTCAACCGGTGTTCCGGCCGGTTTTTGATTGAAAAAGCGAGCGTAAAAATTTTTTTTTATTTCCGTTTCGTGTAAACTTTTTTGAAAGAAAATGATAGGATCGGAGAGTGGAAGGATAGGAGTTTGTGGGGTAATTGCGAGAAGAGGTTCAGGGTCCTCTATATATCAAAGTTAATATGCAAATTAGCTGTAACGGTGAATAGTTGTGTACGGTGATTTAATGGCACGGTAATTTAACTGATATTACGCATTATTAGTACTAATTAACCTCAAGGTGGATCTTGGAGCTATCGTTACCAAGTAATTTTCATGGAGTAAATTTTCAATTTGTTTTTACTTCGGAGAGGGAAAAAAAAAAAAAAAATTAAGTTACTTAAGTTTTTCTCGTGATCACTCGAGATAATTTTATCTTTAAAAGCTGTATATAGCTAATCAAAAAATATCGTATAGTTTTTTTTTTGTTATCGAGTATTTTGTTGCTTCTATCACGTGCATTTGCATACGGTAAATACTTGGAAAAACTCGTACGCGAGCTAATGGAGATGCACCATCACTGGATTTTCACGCAGTGGGAAAAATTTAACAAGCAAAGTGCATTCAGTGTTGTTACATTTTTCTCGATCCGACTTATCATCGAATCGAGAGAAAAGGAGAGAGTAGACCGATATAATTATTCGATTAAAATTGTGCTTCCACTTGGACGTGGAAACGAATCACGAACGATATCACGATATCGAAATCTAGAAATATTTACTCTATGATTTTTAAAGATAAATTTGTTGTAAACACACAGGATACGAAGAAATAATAAGTACGAATAAATACGATCCTTTTTCTTTCCAACTATAAAATTTCTCGAAAAATTTCTCATCTTTTGCGGAAATAAAACTCCCTCCAAGTAGTATCCCTTCGCTCTCGGAATATTAATTTTGCTTCAGAGTGCTCAATTTTCTTGCTATTAGAAAAGTTTCGTAAAGATCGTAATAAACGGCAACATATACCCGTTATATACCCGTATCTTATAAATGATACTCGAGATTGAATATCTCAGCTACCAGATCGATAATTAAAAACATCTTTCCGAACAAATCTCCTCCCCCTCCCTCCTCCCCAAGGATACTAAAATTACTCGCACCGACACAACTCGAAATCGAGATATAATCGAAGCCATGCTTAAGATCGAATCGAATTAATCGAATTCCACCCCAATCGAGGAATATCACTTCCAATTTTTAACCCTTAAAAATATTCGTATTCTACAACGGAGAGATCGGTCGAAATATCATAGGGGAGGGGAAAAAAAGTACCAACTACGATAAACGATGTTCATTAAGGAAGCCGGTGTGTGTGTGTGTGTAAAGTGATTCATTTTATTCGTATGATATACCCGTTCCTCGTTCCGGAACATTTAGGTCGGGGAAAAAACTCTTCCCCATCCCGGAATGACAGGTTCATTTTTAATACCGACGGGGGAGAATTTTTGCAAGCGGCCCTCTAAAAGCGGACACCGGATTTTCCAGCCAACTTTTTCGCCGGGGAAAAATAGTTTCGTAATCGCCTTATAGACGCTCTAACGAGTACGATAAACTTGCTACACTTCTATTAATCGACTTTGGAATAGCAAAGGGAGAAAGCGTCGAGAAGAAGTGAAAAAAGAGAGAGGAAAAAAAGAATTTATTTATTATCTATCTTCGTGCGTTTCGCGGAAAAAATTGTTTACTTTCCGAAAAATTTGGGAAGGGAAAAAAGGAAGAAGAGGGGAGCGAAAATTCTTGGTGTTCCGGCGTCGCGATGTAATTTCGGTGCCCTTGGTGGGAATAAAATAAGGGGTGGCGCAGCGGGGTGACACTTTAGAACGCGAAGAGGGTGGAAAAAGTTTCGAGTGTTCCTTGCCCGGAATATCTCCTCGGCGTCTAGCGTGATGAGAATAGGAGCAATAAGGGAGGATCGTTGAACTCGTTCCAAAAATTCGCCGCCTCTCGATTTTATTTCGCCGCTCCCGTCCACGTTAAATTTTCAATTATCAGACGGCCGCTTATTCCGCTTATTCTCTCAATTACGCGACCTGAAATCGCATTGCGTGGCCGCAACTTCTCGGCGGAAAGAATTTATTATTACCATCCGACTTTCGAGGAAACTATCCCCCTTCCTTTGCATCATCGAAAATTATTACAATAGTTATCCGAGATTTCTCTTTCCGATTTTTCTCTTTTCGTTTTCGAAAGAGAAGAGCAAAGAAACCTGGTGGTTTCGTGATGAAATTTTTCGTTGAAATTTTTTTTTCTTTTTTGTTATCACTCGGGGCAAGGAGGAACAATCGAATCTAATCGAATCGAATGAAAACGAAATGTCGAATCTAAGGGCGCACAAAGACGAAGCAAAGAATGCAACGAATGACGAGCCGGAGAGAGGGCCATCTTCATCACGGGGGAGGGAGGAAACATCACTTTGAAGTTGGCTGCTGCATCGTTCATTTCGCTTTATGCTCCCACCCCTCCGCCCCTGAAATCCAGATAAACGATAAATCTGCCTCGGCTTTTCAACCTTCATCCCCGTACTTTATCCCTTTGTCGCAATATTCTATCCTCTCTCTCTCTCTCTCTCTGTCTCTCCTCCTCTCTCTCCATTGGAAATCAACCGGAAGGATTACTTCGCCTTCTTCTATTTTCTCCTCTCGTTCGAATTTCCATCAACGAATTCCTCCACATCCTTGGAAAGGGAACGATTACGAGTATAAGGAGAAATTACAGAGTGCGTTCTTCTTCCTCTTCGAAAGGATACGATGGATATGTTTCTTTCTTTTTTTTTTTTTCTTTTTCTTCAAATTTATCGGCTCGATTTATCATAATTCATCGTATTCGTTGATCTTTGCATTTGTGCAACGGCGGTTTCTTTTTCCCCACTTTTCGATAGTCTCGTTTTCGAGGTTTGAAGAGTTTCGCCGGAAAGTTTCAGCGTGGCAATTCAAATCGTTGATTTCGCGAGTAGAACTGATTTCCGCAGCTAGAGAAAACTTTCTTTAACCTTCTTCCTCGAGTGTTTCCTGATTCTATTATTTACCGGTCTCGTGAATATTCACACGAAGGATTCGTGGAATCCAATCTTTCGCTTTTAACGTTTAAATTAAGTCTCTTCACTTATTGAGAAGTCAGAAACATCGGTTTGGATTTACATTCGATTGTTCAACTTACAATTCTGATTTCAATCATTTTTCCGATAATAAAATTCCAAATTTGATAACGAATAAAAAAAAGATAACGAATTTCTAATTTTACGCTAAATAAAAGGTTGAAACGAAAGTAGTTAGTAATTAATAAAAATAAATTTCCATCTTCTCGAAATATCTCTCGAGTAATATCCAGACTCGTGTATTTTCCCCATTTCCGAAAAAAAAAAAAAAGATTAAGAGAAGATTGAAAAATCAAATCCACGAATAAGAAAAGAAACATCCTCGAATCCGGAAAAAGTGAAAAATCGGATGTGACAAATCTGTGCGTAGTAATACTCGATCCAAAAGGGCGAAACAAACGTTGACACGACGAACGTCACCGCTGAGAAACGAGGACAAAGGCGTCGCTCTTGTCGCCTTTACATTTCCACCTTGGGCCGACCAGATTTGGCTACGTGAAAAGAATCGATCGATCGATCGATTATTCCGCCAAGGGATTGAATTTACCTTAATCTTGTCTCCTTCGGATAGATATACTGAGAATCTGAGAAATTTACGATTGATCGCTCGAACGTGAAACCTGCATCTTTATCATTTCTCATATTTTTAAGAATATATTTTGTAAGTGTAGATCTCGTTTTGTTTTTCACAATTTGATCATCGTGTTTAAGAAACGATGTATATTCAAATTAAAATTTAAACGATAAAACTATCGTTCACATTTCATCTCACCATTTTTAAAGGACAAGAGTGTAAAGCAAACGTAATAAACGATTAAATAGAAAAATAAATATATTTTCTCGATTTACGAATATATATATATAGTCTGAAGAAATATCAACGAACGAAAGTTTCAAACGAATACATCGATACACACGCGAGTATTTCACAAACGTTTGCCAATATCAATACGATTCCTTTCTTCCGAGATAACAAGTAAACAAAAATCCATAATACGAAACCCGATATATATATAATCCAATTTGAATTTCAAATTGTTCGAAAATGCTTCTGGAGAAACAGATGCTTGGCGAAGTTGGGGGTGGAATAGGCTGGCCAGTGATAAAATCAAAGGTTTGCGTGGGTCGATCCGCAACGAGGCGACGTTGCACCGTGGCGAAACGGCACGTCCCAAACGGCTGCGAGATCGCGTCGATTGCGAATTCGAGCGTCGAACACTCGTAACTAACGATCCCCCCCACGGATCGGATAAACGCCGTTAAAGCACGCGTTCCACGACTTTATTATCCGATCCCTTGGAAATCCGCCTCGGATTCTCGTATTCCTCGGCTGGATTGGGAAAGGAGGGGAAAAAAATCTGCAACGATTCCAATATTTCGGCGGATCGAAAGCGTGAACCGCGAGAAAATAAACGCCATTTCGGTTGGTTCGATGAACTAGTTTGTTTTGGGTTGCATCCGAGTCGTTGCAAAATTCTACGAAAGATTCGATAGATGTCAAAATTAAGGCAAATAATAAAGTCATGAAGCGAGAAGAAATGTTATTGTACAGATCATTACTACATGTGGCTGTAAATAAATCTAAAATAATTTCAGAAGATCCGCAAGATGATTTTTACAGACGATTCGAAGCTTGATTATTGTCTTTGTATTAGTAAGATAGTGTTTTAAGCGTTCAAGTGGCTGACGACGTCGAACAATAATCCACCCAATTCTACCCTACACAACCCCGAGACAAAGAGAAATCCGAAAGAGAATCGGTTAAACGCGTTTTACGCCGAACTTGTCCCATTCGCGTCGCGAGTACCAATTACAGATTTTCGAATAATAGACTCGAATTGTAAAGGCGAGGGGACGCAGGAGTCGACGAGCGCGCTTGAACCGCGATGAATCTCCGATCAATAATAAAGCAACGAACGAAACGAATTTTGGTTGGCAAAAATTATCGCGACGACCTCCTCCTCTTCTCCTCTTTCCATCCGTGGAACGGAAGAGTTTGCGTCGAACGATCGTTTCCCCTCGTGGCAATTTTCCAACACGTCCCGAGGGCCGATCGCGAGTTTAGACGCGCGAGTAATTAGCCCGGCCGAGCGACACGCCTCGGCTCCTCCGCGTAGGCGGAAGTGGTGGCGTCGCGAGCATCCACACTCGAGGGCTCGACACGTCGCGTCGCGTCGCGTCGGTTAGACTAACGCCGGCGGAGGCTGCTTTGTCGCGGGAACACATTCATCCGACCACTCTTAACGAGAGTGTCTCTACTCGTTCCTCCACGCGGCCCGCGCGCTGCTCCCTCGCGCCCCTGGGCGGTTACATCCGCCGACGGATTTCCGGCCGAGGCCGCTCGAGTATCGGCGGCGGCTCCGTTTCCAGATTTCGTTTCGTTGGGCCAACTACTCTTTTTGTGCGAACATTATGGGCTGTGTTTTAATTTTGAGATTTCTTATCGTAGCAGATGTCGAATTGATTCGGCTTACGATTCGATTTCGTTGGAGACAGTTGAAGAATAAAGTTATTTCGATAATTTATATTAAAAGGATCGACCGTAATAGCGACGAATAAATGTTATTCGAGCATTTTAATAAGGAATTACTTAAAGTAACTAGTTATTTTTTCAACGCTCATATCCGATTCAGAGTTTACTCGAGCGCATCTTTTTGTGCTCGCGAACGAAGCTTTTCGTATGTGTTTAATTTTGACCGGGAGTGAGATTTTTTATCGTAGTAGAATTGATTACGACTCGATTAGGAACATTGGAAGCAGTGATGGGGAAAATTTAGTAGTCGAAGAATAAAGTTATTTCGATAATTTATTGTTCGAAACATTTATATTAAAAGGATCGACCGTAATATCGACGAATAAATGTTATTCGAGCATTTAATAATAAGTAATAAGTAATTGCTTAAAGTAACTAGTTTAACCTCTTTTTGTGCGTGTTTTCGATAAACGCAGCTTCGTACGGGCTACGTTTAATTTTGAGTGAGATTTCTTTTATCATCGTAATAGATGTCGAATTAATTCGATTAGTTACTTTTTCAACGGATTAATGCCCACCTCTGACCACGATATTTAATTTCGCTTGTTGTCGATGATTGTCAGATGAGCATGACGAGATTTCGCGCGAAAAGATTAAGCGTGTTGCTAAGAGCGGCAGGTGGAAGTAGCAAAGAATTCGTTAAAAAATTCGATGATCGATCCACAGTGACATCTACAAATAAAACTGGGGATGAGAGACATAAAATATACGTAGCAACTATATATAAAAGCTAAAACATTTGATTTTATGATTCTCTCGTTGTACGAGATAAATACCGCGAGGGGAATACCGCGATACGATGATTTCATCGATTAATCGGGAAGAGATGGTGGCGTGTTTTGGCCGTCTCTGGTTGGAATTACGCGGTTGCTCGCGTTAAAGCGTTCCCGCGTTCTGACCATGTAAGGTGTATTACGTGTGAATTACTGGCATCAATTTAGGGGACGTGGCGGAGAGAAGATGAACGGTGGAGGTTGGATTACGGGGGCTACACGTAGCCTGAGAAAGTCACACTGCGTATCGTGCAATTTACATGCGCCACGCGGTCTAATCCAGCTGCTGCTGGCTTTACACTTGATTGAATCATAACCAGCCAAGTGGTTTACACCCGGGGAGCCAGGGGAGCATTTTGCTCTGCCTCCAACAAATTAGCTTCCTCCTTCGTGGCTCGTACCACGCCACGCATTTTCGTACGCCACGTGTCGAGGAAACAAATTTGAAAATCGATCCTTTAAAAGCAATCGGTATTTTTATATCGCTTCTATTTCCTTTTCTTTCTTTCTTTCTTTCTTTCTTTCTTTAAATTGTTCCAAGAAACCTACGTTCTAACGCCACACGTCGCCTCTCCACATTTTTTTCACTTACCCTATTAATCGGCTCGCGCATTGTTGTTCGATCGTTTTACGAAGCTGGCTAAAAGGAATCGAAGCACGATGCATAAATTTCGAATGGAATTTCGCAACAGGCCGCGCGTGTGTCTATTTGCCCCGGCACAATAACTCGAACAGATAACCGAGGCTATTTCCATAAAATCACGACACAGATACGCGTTTCATGGCGGTGCACGCGGCCATACCACCCCCTCCACCGCTATCTCTCCACTCGCACACCGATCGATTCGTGCGTGCGTGCGTGCGTGTGTGTGTATAATTACCGCATTCCACTTACCTTTCCCTCCTTCTTTCTGTTTTTTTTCTTCCGTTTCACGCGCAATTTTGAAATTTACGAGCTGCGTTAATCGTTGCCCTTCTTTCTACCACCGTTTCAATTATCACACCGAAATATTTTGAATTATTCAACCGTGCCCGTGTTTTCCTTTTGCATTTTACACGCGGTTCTAACACGCGTGTTTGTTCGCCTCAGAATCAGAGTAGAAATCGGAGTAATGAAATTTTTTCTCTCTCTTTTTTTTTTTTTTTACAAAAATCGTCCCCCGGTGTAATTAAAACAGAGCGATGAATATATACCAGAGATCTTGTTATTTTTATCGTGTAAAAGTGTGCGTTTTGGTTTCGGTGGCCAAAAAAAAAAAAAAAAGAAAATTGATATTTCGAATATACGTGCAATCGCATCAAGTGTAAATATATCGTATTGTTTCTGGCTATTATTTTTGAATTAAAATTTATATTTTTCCTTTCTTGTTTTTTGCATATTCTCGAGAACGATGATCGATCAGTTAATCAATTAACACTGTGATAATTGAATTACGTTGTCAAATTCGTAAGTTGTAAAATTTTTATATTTTATCCGATGTGAGGATAAAGATAAAATAAATGTGGGAACGCGAAAATATTTGTAAATTTGTAGTCCGTCGAAGATGTCGAAGGTTGGGGTGATATGATTTGAACAGGACAGAAAATTGCATGTCAAAGACGTCAGACCGATGACACGACTTTTCAGTTTTTCTATTGCGACGTACACGCATCGACACGACAGACGTCTGTCCTTTTTGATAAGAGTCGGTTCATTTGGGTTGACAGTTTCGAGTATATCAGTGAAATAGGAGCTTATAAACACACGACGAAGAATCATTGGTTGCGATATTGTTGTAGCATGCTAGTTCGAGCGATCTTTTTTTTTTTTTTTTTTTTAAATAAATCGTTCGTCGTTTCGCATAGAGAAATTTCGCATAAAGAGAAAGAGAGGAAGAGAAATTTAATACACACAGATACTTACGCGTCTGTAAAAATATTTTTACATCCTGTGGACGTCCCTCAAAGTATTTTGTTATCTTTGTCAATAGTCATTATTTTCCAAAACAAGCAAGGAATCATATCAAAGATACTGGAATCGGACGAATGTAAGTATAGAGGGGGGGTAAGAAGGATATGTTGAGAGTAAACACAATTTCCTTTCGGTTCAGTTCAGAGCCTTTTATCAATATTTATCGAGAATATTTTCTAAAGGTATGATTTTTAAATTCAACGATACGTAAAGTTTTTTTTTTTTTTTTTTTTTTTTTTTTTAGAATAAACGCGTTATTTACCAAGATTGAGCAATATAAATTACGTAAGTATAGAATAAATTTGAAACAAAGTTACTTCATCGATTACATCTATCTATTTCTCACAATTTGGATTTCCCAGAAAACGAACACTTTCGAAATAGAAAAGTCTTTTCGCGTTGCGTAATGCAAAATCCAAAAAAAAAAGAAAAAAACCTTTTATTTCTCGAATTATACACTCGATCCTATTTTCAAAATTCAAAAATACAAATTCATCGGTACGATTTTTATTCCTCTTCGCGCGCAACGCATGAAAATATTTTCACAAAACGTGTAATCAAACTGCGACAAGTCATCTACAGATCGTACGCGGCAAATTTATCGGAGTAAAAATTCGAGGAGGAGAGAAAAAAAAAAACATTCTCCCTCGCGTCGAACACCGCGCGAAAAAACCATTTCATTCTACACAGGATTCTCTAAATTTCAATTCGGCGAGCTCGTTCCTCGAAAAATCGTCAAGCAATTTTTCCATCAATTTTTCCTAACAACGAATCCGTCCTTCTTGCGCCCAGAAGGCTAGAACAAACCGATCGATCACGATCCCTTGGGCTGTTCGAAGGAGGAGACAATCCGATCCAACTATTAAAAGTCAATAGAGAGGACTCGACGAATTATGCTTTTCAACTCCGTGACTCCCTTACCGTGAGAGAGTCGATAGGGTCGAGAGAGGAATTTAACGGAAAAGTTCGTTCCTTTCGTTATTAAGGAAGAAATTTTTTTACTTTTCTTTTTTTTCGAATCGTATCAAGCAATCTGTCTAATTTTGTGAACTTTGAAAATTAACACTGTAGAAAATTTTAATCGATGATCGAATTGTAACGTCACGTTAATATTAAGAAGAGGGGTGCACTCGATTCGAGAATCGAGACAAAGCTATTTCCCTTCGAACAATCTTTTTAATTCGTCTTTAACGACTTTTTAATATTTTTCTACAATCAATTGATCGTTAAACGAGTTTTATGTAATTTTGATTTAAAATCAAATTTGGAATTAACACAAGTTAATCGAACTAAATTTTATCTTATTTAAGTTGAGTTTAAGTTAGATTAAATTAGATTAATAACTTCTTAATGAATTTTATAATAACATAACCTAACTTAACCTGAACTCGTTTTTCTCAACGATTCATACAAGTTTCGCAAATTGCATCTGCCATGGCCTCGACAAAGTCAGCAAAGAAAGTCATCGAGATCGATGATACCTTCTTGTAAATATTTACCCTGAATAATCATTAACGAAAGGTTAGATCGACGAAATCCTGTAATGTTCCATTTAAACCTCGAATTCGTTCGAAATTGGCGACAAAGTAGGTTAGACGATCGAACGGTTTGTAGCTTTGTCGCCCGAGCTTTGTATAAAGGGAGATGAAGTTACGAAACGGTGGTGATCGGGCTGGCCAGAGGATTTTTAATTAAATCGTGCAAACACGGGAAAATTATCGAGCAAACACGACGAAAATAAGCATAAAGCTCGAGAGGGAGGGAGAAAAAGAGAGGGAGAGGGGAGGAGGAGAGATGGAAGAGGGGAAGGTAGAATGGGAAAGCGATATTGCCTTCTCTCTCTCTCTCCCTCCTATCGCGTGAATGAAAGTCACGTTTTCCATTTTATACCAATTGTAAGCTCACGTTTGCAATATACATGTTTGTTTTCTGTTACACGCGAAAGAAATTCCCTTCTTTCGAAATTTCTTTCGGTATTACGTGTAAATTGCGGAGAAATATCGCGGTCGATGCGTTGTGTCCTTCTTTTTCCGGCCGAAATTAGTCGAGGGACGAGAAAAAATTGGTAGCAAGCAAGTAGTGAACCAGAGAAGAGAACCGTTTACGTCGATGAAATATTGTTAGACAACGCGTATATTTCGTGTATATTCGTGGTATTATATTTTTCTAAACCGGTATTCGACTCGAAACAATCCGAAGAATTTTAATTATTTTTCGGCGCGTAGTGTTGCGAATTTTCGTTTCCCTTCCGAATTATCTGAAAAAAAAAAAAAAAAATTTGAACCACGTTGCGGAAGAAATAACGATGTTCGATCGTTAGTTAGCTGTATTTTTTTCAGAATTTTATGTACAATCCCCATTTAGAAAATTTTACACCATCGTTTATTCGGACAGGTGTTTCCGACGTCCATGGAAAATGACCATAAAAAAGAAAGTGTAAAACTTCTCAAGCAAAATTTCACTCACGGAGAGAATTTTTATAGCTAATCGCTAATGCAATTTCTTATTTCCTCACGCAACTTCCAAAGTTTTTTCTTTTTTTTTTTTCTGGACCGATCGGTCAAGCAAAAAGCAAGCAGCATCGATCGTTCGTTCTTCTCGCATCGTTCTACGATTACATGGTGTCGTTCCAAGGGTTCGTAGTTTCAAAATTCATAATGTCGTTTCGAGTCTTCTTGTTCCAAGTCTCATGGATATCGTTCCAAGATTCACAGTCCTTCCATGGTGCCGTTCCAAAATTCATATTATAAAACTCATAGCTGTTTCAAGCCTCATCCAAGATTTCAAAACTCACGGTGTTTTTTCAAGATTCGTAATATTGTTTCAAAACTGATAGTGTCGTTTCGAAGTTTTCAAGTTTGATGGTATCATTTCGAAACTCGTGGTGTCTTTCTAAGATTCACAGTGTCGTTCCAAGCCTCATTGGTATCGTTCCAAAATTCATATTATAAAACTCATAGCTGTTTCAAGCTTCATATCGTTTCAAAATTCATAATATCGTTTCGAGGCATGCAACATTGTTCCAAGCCTCATAAATATCGTTCCAAGATTTCACGATGTCTTTTCAAGGTTCGTAGAATCGTTTCAAAATTCATAATGTCGTTTCAAGTTTCGCGATATTCAAGATTCACAGTGTTCTTCCTCACAGTGTGGTTTCAAAATTCATATTATAAAATTCATAGCTGTTTCAAGCCTCGTAGTATCGTTTCGAGGCTTGCAACGTTGTTCCAAGTCTCATAAATATCCTTCCAAGATTTCAAAACTCATGGTCTCTTTTCAAGGTTCGTAGAATCGTTTCAAAATTCATAGTGTCGTTTCAAGTTTCGCGATATCCAAGATTCACAGTGTCCTTCCAGGCCTCATAGTGTGGTTTCAAAATTCATATTATAAAACTCGTGGCATCGTTCGAGAACTCGTTGTATCGTTGCAGAGCTCATGGAACGATCATCGCAAAATGAACCGCGATCCGATGCGCGATAGAGTGAGCGCGTTCGAAGGAGGAAGCCTGACCCCTTTGTACGATGGCAGGAAGAAGAAGTTTGCGATCGAAGAACGTCAATCGACTCGAGAGGTGGAAACTTTGAGAAACTTTTACGGAGGAGAAAAGCCGCGACCACTTGATGCCCGCGCCAAAGTAGTTACACACTTTCAGCAAGCTATTATCGAGGAGGCGACGACACCGTCGACCGATTCCAACTCCCGAAACCGCGACACGTTTTCCCTTTCCACCGTCGAGCCTCCCCTCTATTCTACTTTTCTTGTAAAATTATTTTTCCATCGATCCCCTCCATTCTGGAGGGATGTCGTCTCACCTTTCCCTAATTTCGAGTTTCCCTTTGTTTGGAAACGGATAGATTAATTTCGGGGAATGAAGATCTTACGGCTAATATTAGCTTCGTCGAATTTTCACATTCGATATATGAATTTACATTTCGTAATCGAGCGGAGTGCAGTAACGAGAAATTGACGATCGATGGGAATAGAAATACTTTTGTAATAGAGAATAATTTTACGAAACGAGAGTTTAGTTTAACTTTTCGAGAGACGAGGCTGAATCGATGATGGATCGAGATAGAAATATTTTCCGTACGCGTTAAAAAGCTACGCTTTCGACACGACGATCGTATCGTATCGAGGATTATACTTTTTTCAGACATTTCTAAATATTTCGCCTCGTTACAGATTGTTTCGCATTTTTTTTTTTTTTTTTTTCTTTTTCGAAACTATGCCCCATCCATTCTTACAACGCCAAAACTTGAAAAATGTGCCCGGAACTATCGGCAATAAATCGTTTCCTCTTATACCCATAAATTCGTGCCCCCCCCCCCCTCCCCTCCTAAATCCTATCCGAATGAATTCGATATATGGAAGATGGTCGAGTTATGGCCATAATAAAATAAAAAATACCGACATAGGAACAGATGCGACGAAATGCACGAAGGGTGTATTATGAAGCGCGCGAATAATCAATGGCAGAAATTAATAAACGAATCTTCCCACGTCCTCTCCTTTTTGTTCCTCTCAAAAATTTCTCAAAAATTTTCGCCCTCGTAACCGTGACCCGTTTAGATTTTCGTCTTCGAGAAAGACGAAAGCGAGGGAGGGGAGGGGGAGGGGAGGGGGGATGACCTATCCTTAACGAGCGTAATTGGAGCAGGTGGTCGATCGTGGCTGCGGTTTCCTTGCATACGTAACTACCCAAAGGTATTCTACTCTCGAAGCGATCCGCCATCCTTGTTGCCCATTTGTCCCACTTTTCCACCCCTCTGCGATCTTTCGCGGGTCAACGAATCGAGCCGTCTCGTCTCGTCGTGAAAATAACAAGAACGGATTCGAAATTAACGGGACGAAACGAAAGAGAGTCGAAGGTAGTTTCATCGAGGCGTTTCGATAATTTTTTAGCAGTTTCTCTCTCTCTCTCTCTCTTTTTGCTCTCCCTTTTTCCCTCGATTTTTGCCGGTAAATTTCAATAACGCATCCGTGCGCGACGAGTTTGTATTATTGGAACGTTGAATCGCGCAAATCTGCGGTCGCTTTGATCACGCGAGTGAAAAGGGAAAGGGTTGTATCCACAGGGAATCGAACTTTGTTAATAAATGCGATGCAAGCTCGGTGAACAACCCCCTATTGTTTCTCATTCAATATCGCTTTTTAACCGAGTTTTTCACCGAGTTTATTAATCGACTCATCTCTCCCCCCCTCTTTAAATTATAGTTCCACGAGTATTTATCGATCGATCGATCGATCGAAAAGGATAATATCATTTCGGTTAGCCTTTGTTGTCGCGTTGAAACGTGTCAAATACGGGGCTGTATATTAACCCGAATTTATAATATGGATAAGCCAAAATATCGGTTCGTTCAGTGTACGTGTAAAGGCGGAAGCCGAAGGAAAAGCGCAGGATCGTCAAAGAGGTGAACCAACGTATTAGACTTTGGTTTACACGCAAGAGTCGGCAAGGAAAGCCATAATCACTGGAAGCCACTCGGGTTAGGAGCTCGTAACTTGCTATCGGATGATGCACTTGGAATGGCAAAGGTGTGTATACAGGATATTCGCGAGTTTAGCAATTAGATTGGACTTCAGAATGGACCGTATAAAATATGGCGGAATTGTAACTCGAGTTGGATGAAACTCGTTGAGGATAAATAAATTCCAATTCTCGATACGCAGATATTCTCATCAATGTTGAAAAATAGTTAAAAATTTTATCCAATTTTATCTCTCTTGTCCGATATAAATTAATTCATCCGATATTTAAGATGCGCATATGCAATAAATACCAAACTTTCTATTATTATTCCGTTTATATTTGCGATGATTGCTTATCTGAACTCTTACCACATGAATTATCGTGGAATCCTCTTACACGATCTCCTATTATTATTCCATTTATATGAAATTTTTCTTTTTTACCTCTTATCTAAAATTTCCGTGTGCAAAGTTAGAATGTACATACGAGTTTTATACCACCACAAATCTCCTACAAACCTATATCATAGGATCTAACATTGATCTAATATTTCGATACACACTGTGCCTCAACGTAAACTCGTGCATGAACAATATCCTAAACTCGTTCACTTGTCAAAACACAATTAAACCAATTCAAAAAAACAACTTGCTCAACAAACGTAAAAGGACGTTGAGATACGTTAAGCAAAATACAGGTTAAATAGATCTCACTCAACCTCCTGAATGGTTATCAAACCTGAATGGAAAACGACGTGGAACGACGAAGTTTCCCGCGAGGGATTGCATTCGATCCGACCGAAGAAACTATCCAGAACCGAATCCTTCGTTCGGTCAGATTTCAAGAGTTGGAAGCGACACGGTGTCAGAGTCACCTGTTTCCCCTCTCTCAGATACTCGTCCTACACCTGGTGTGTACGCGAGCGGAGTAGCGGGAACTGCTTAAACGCGGGACAAAAGCAATTAGAGTCGACTGTCCGTGGAGGAAAGCGATCCTGTCGGCTCGAACGAATTCGAAGCGTGACCCGCGCGAACCCGACGAGACGAAAGGGAGCACCCTAGACGGCGAGGCTCGATAATGTCCGGGAAAGTGAGTGGGTAATTTGATTGCGCCCCAAGATACCGGAACAGGAAGCTGATGGAGTTTCGGAGCAGTCCTTCCACTCTGTCATCCCCTCCCCCTTTCCCTTCCCTCTCCCTTTCTCGCTCGTCCTCCTCTCTGCCAGTCAACGTTAACTTTAAATCAACTGTTCCGCGCTGATAAACGCGCGCGCGTGTCTCGTAAAAATCGTTAAACCGCCGATGAAATCGCGCCAAGCGGGTTGCATAGCGGGCGGAAGTATCGTTGGATAAGGCGATGAAGGGGGTTTAGCTTTGGGATGGAATTGTTAAGTGATTGCTTAAACGCGAGCAATTTCTAATTTCTTCAACGCTCAATCGAGCGTTATCATAGCGTATGAAACGTATATTCTTCGATTTGAATAGTTGTGAATCGAAGAGATTGAGGCATTTCTTGAAGCGATCTTGTAGAAGATTTTCTCTTGGTGTATTGATAATAATTGAAGCGAGATGTTGGAATTTTTCGAAAGGATCACGATATCTTTCTCAAAGGTTCGCCGTTTACTGACGTCACTATATTTTCGGTTATTGAACTTCAAAAAAACTGGAGACAGATATTTCAAGGATTTAGAATATGGATCAGTGTAAATGAAATTTGCTCTTTTTGCTAAATTGAAATGTGGACGGATAGAAGAGGTAGATCCTAATTTTCAAAATCTCGTAAAGTATTAACATTTTCTCTAATGTAAATGCAAGTGATGAATAATTAAATCATTGCGCCGCTCGTTACTGCGTTTACCTTCATGATTATTATTCCACCGGTGTCAGGTAATCATGTCTGATTAATAATAGACTCGGGCTACTTATCGTACAAACGAACCTGTAAATAATACATGGTGTAATCTATACGGAATGTATTATTCATTATTCATAGCCCCTGGTGTTGCGTCCTGGTAAAATTACAGTACGCACAACGATCTATCATAAATAGTTTTGAATTTTAACATTTTAATCCTTTCTCTATCGCGTATACATTCAATTTTCTTCTCGATCGATAATGATTGCACACACCTTCTCCAAACAACGATATGGAAAGGATTTCGTCAAAAATTAATTCTCTTCTTTTAATTTCTCGAGCAAGAAATCTCTCAAGAAATATTTTCGCGGGTGAGAATCGTAATCGTTCTTTGCTATCGCGATAATTTTCACATTGATCTTCGATCCTTTTCCATCGGCGTGCGCGTCGACCTATTCGTCGAAATGGGAGGAGAAACGGGTGGAAATAAACGTGCGCTTTCTTCGAACGATTCTCAAGGACGAATTCTTGGCCAACGTTTAAGGGTCTCGAATCGTTTGCCCGCAACGCTCGAGCAAATTTTCTTGAATTTCGAGGCTAATACACCGAGCTCGACGTAACCCGATTGCCTCTCGATTCCTCCTCGTTTCCTCTTCCCCTGCTCCTCTTGTTTTTACAGGGAAACGACGTTCTTCCACCGTGGGTGTCTTATACACCGATCAGGTATCCATCTCGATCAGGAATCCATTTGTGGTGGTGAATCGTCGAACTTTGGATTTCATCGATCCTTTCCTTTACGTTACGCGAGAATAATTATCTTTCTTTTAAAATTCTTAGCTTTGCTCGCGTTCTTCTTATCACGTCTTTTCATCTTACGCGTTTTAATCTGCGTAGAAAGTTAATTACTCGTTCGAAAACGTAAGAAGAGAAATTTAGCTACCGTTCTAAATCTCACGGTTACGTTTCTATTGAAAAGCAGAAGAAGGGAACACAGGAATTAAGACGGAACCGAGGAGAAAAATTAATTAACGCCTGAAAGCTCGTGTTGCATTTGTTCCTTCCGCTTTTCTTCCGTTTTTCCTTTCCTGGTGGAAAGTAAGAAAAACGAGGAACGTAAAGAGAGAGAGAGAGAGAGAGAGAAGGTTGGAAAATTGTCGGAAGTTCGCAAGAAAGAGTAAATGGAAGAGAACGCGGGCCATCTGTTCGACACAACGCGAGGAAACGTTTCTCCTCCGATCTTCCTCCCTCATTTTTTTGCCAGGGTTGCATGCTTTTGACAAATACGAATGCGAATTTCTTCCTTCCCCGTTGATCGCTGATTTCGCACAATACACACACAGCCCGTAAATATTTCACCGTTAAAGAAGATCCTGTGCCGAGACGTCGACACAGCTTTTGTCTTCCTTTCATCCCCAACCTTCTTCTTCTTCGTTTCCGCTCCGCAAAATATCCCTCTAACTATCCAAATCTTTGTGCTCGCCAATTTTCTTCTTTATATTCCCCGCTCAACGCGAATCCTTCCACCACTCAATGGTCTTTTATACTTGCAAAATATGCGAAACGATAAAAGCGATATTTGAAAATACATATTTCTGGATATCGCGTGTATTTTTTCATCTCCAGACTTTTTTGTTTTGCATGGAAGCAACGGGAACTGGAGAAAATTTTAAACAAATTTTCTTTATATATATTTTTCATTTAAATTTGGACAAATGTGGATCTGTTCCGTGCAATTGTACCATTCGATCCTTTTTTTTAATTAACTATTCCTTACGAAATTTCTACGTTTCGTAATATTTCTTCGACAGGTTTTCTCATATACATTCGTACATATATAAGATCCATCCTCTCGCGCGAAGCAAAAGTGGCCAATATTACAAAAAATTATAAATATTACGAAAAATTCTCGATTTCCTTTCGCGATACTTATCGAAACGATTAGAATAATAATAGAAAGAGAGAAAGAGACAGAAATCGTGAGGAATTGTTTCGTTTGTTTCGCGTAACAGAGATTTTATGTTCAATTATTCTTACCGCTCTCGTTTCTCAGCTGGTGGAAAGACGAGGATAGTTTGCACAAGGTGTCAGGAACAAATGGCGGCCAGCGTTTTCTCGTTACAAGTTCGAGTCGGTTAATTCGTTATTTGCGCTCTGCTTCTTTCCACCGGTCCATTTATGCATGTACGCATTCACGGCTAGCCGTGAAACCCGGCTTCGATCCAGAGATTTCATTTATCCGACCAGAGATGTTGTTACGTTTATTAATGGAGATCCTCTTGTCCCGTTTACCTTTCCACGTCATAGTCGATCGCGAATCAAATTACGGTCTCCTTTTTTTCTTCTTCTTTTTTTTTAATAATCGCGATGCGTTTCGTTTCTTTTTTTCTTCTTTTCGTTCCTCGCATCGGAGAATTATTCCTTCTTTTTCCTTCATTTTTTTTCTATTCTTACGATTTTGAAACATCTAAATTTCTCATTTCTCTGTTCCCCGAATATTTTTTTTCAAACGATTTGATTCGTTTTTATCGGATTAATATTTATCGAACTTTCTCACCCAATTCTCCTCCCTGTATTAAAAACCATGAATACTTTACGACCATTCTTTTCCCTTCGTTAAACTTGCACAAACTTGCGCATGCACGATCAACAAGAGAGATAAAAATCGGGATCAATTTTTCATTCGACTCTTTTTTTTTTTTTTTTTGCGCAAATTTTCCGACTTTAGGAGGCGCGCGTCATTGATTTCCCGCGCGTTTATTAATTCGCGTATCAAAACTCGCGAATAAAGTGGTGACAAAAAAAAAAAGATATCGCGCGCGCGATAAACGGATAATTAAAAAAAAAAAAAAAAAAAGGACCGAGCACCACTTTTTTTATTTTCTATTTTCCATCAAAGTTTATAATAAATTTAATAATAACGAGATCGAGAGTTGCGCACTCGTCTCTTGTATATATATATTTTTTTTTTAATTCTTGCCAAATTAATTAAGTATATACGTGTTTAACGAGAGCCGATAAGCGTAACGAACATGGCAGGTTTAAAGCCGGTGTTTCCACGACGTGGAAAACGCGAGAGAAGAGGTTACGTTCTTTCACTTAATAAATTTCATTACAGAGAGGTTCATCGAGTCAAAGGCTTCTTTGACGGTGGAGGAGGGCGTTACTCGCAATTAACAGCTAATAAATCGAAGTTAATGAAGGCGAAATCGTAGAACGGTCTCGCGTTTTAACGTCCCTTTCTCGCATCTTAATGAATACCGAGCCGGGGAAAGTGGTGTAGGTGTAAAGGTTGGCCAATTAGGTTCAACGTAACGATAATATATCCACCGCTATACACTGGATTTACGTGTGCGCGTAATTCCTGTTTCGGCAGAGATAATCCAACATCTTCGGCTTTGGAAATAATTCGCCTGGCAACGAATGATACATTCGCGCGAATATCACTTCGAATCTACGATTTAATGATTTAACGACGAATGAACAATTACAATTTCGAATCGTATTCGAAGAAACTATCTCGTCGAGACTATCGTTATCCCCTTATTCGCGAATTATAAAACTATTTTCAACGCGAGAAAAAGAAGAAAAATGCATCTTCTTTCAAACAATTGCGTAATTTATTTTTTCCCTCTTACAGCTTTCTCCCTCCAAAATTAATTTCGAATATATGTGTAACCGTGTGTTGGATCGTCGCTGGTAATGGCGTTACACGGGCGCATAAGGATTCTGAAAAAGATTAAACCACACAATGGAGAGGCAACGACGCGAAAGTGTGACTCGTTCGCGACGCTCTTGAAACGAGATTCAAGCCCACGGACCTCACCTCCCCTCTGCGTCTCCTCCATCCACGAGACGACTTGTTAATCTCGTCACCTTCTCGCGATACTCTTTCGGTGATCCAATTTTCCGCTTAAAAGGATTCACCGTGTAAAGAGTTGGTTGCCTCGCGGCTGGCCGAAACATCTTTTAATCGATCTCTCGTTGATTTAAAGGGGGATGATTGTTTTTTCAGCAACCACGGTTATTTCAAAAGTATCGATCGAATCTCGATTTTTCCCAAATTTTCGCCCGTTTCGAAGGCGATAATCGAACAATTTTTCATTCCTACGAATACGGATTAAATTGGAGAATCGCTTACAAAAATAGTTTTTATCAACGTTTCTTCGCAACTGTTTCTTCGTACGTGTAAATCAAATTTTTAGAATTCGTGTTTCCTTATTATTTAAATTATTGAATTGTGAAAATATTATGCAACTAACTACATCCAATTTTCATCATCAAATTCTCTCTCAACTCTCTCAAATTCGCGATTCTTTGCGCACAGATGTTGGAGGAATGAACACCCCGTGAATCTTGAAAATCCGCGAATCTTCTATTTAAAGAATTCACGATCATTCGCGAACAGGGATTAATATTTACCAGTTCTCACGATTCGATCGTTGACTCTTCTGGGGTTGCTTTGCAATTTTTTCCTCGCGACGAATGACTCGAGAGTCTTCTTATCTTTCTACGCGCTCTCCTCTCGCGTGTTCCAATATTATCCTATCGCGGCGCGACTAATTTCGGACAGGAAACGTTGCAAATGGTATATTTTGGTCGGATGGATTCGAAATTATAAAGAAATTTTCGCGTGCCATTGTTCCGTAATCCAACCAACGAAGCTTGAATTGCGTGACAATTACTATTCTCGTTATTTCCATCCTTGTTAAATCGCTGTGCCATCGTTATCTCTCGTTACACACCACTCTGCTCTATATTCGTTACTTTGGAAGCTCGAGAAAATTCCCTTCATCCTTGATTTATAAGGATTTTCTAAAGATGGAACAACAGAGAACAGGTTACAGTCTCTTTTTCCACGAGCTCCTTTCTCTTCTCTCCTCGCCAATATCGAAATAGTATATCCATTAGGATAGGCAAGAATCTGATTGGCAAAAAAGTTCATCGTCAAAGGTTTAATCGGGTTTAAAAAATTTTCTTTACACGCATATATTTTTGCATTTCTTCGATGCATAACAATTTAAATTTCTCTTCTTCTTCTTCTTTTTCTACGAAAGATAGGTTCTAAGAGAGCGGACGTACGTTGGTTAATCGCAAGGTTGCTAAAGCCTTGAACGTCTTCCGCGTAGGTTGGATGACGTTCACGTCGAGGCTATTGCCTTGTGATTAATTCGCCAAGGCTTCTTCCTAGGCGAAATCGCGGTCAATGAACGGCGGCGTTGAAATTCGATTTGGCGAAACCACATCGCCGCTTTCTGTCGCGTTTGCTCGGGGCTTTCCTCGTCGATTATCGTCCCAGCTGTATGGTTTAAAGGGCGCGCGAAACACGATATGTCAGAAGAGGAAGTGTACACGTACGCGGGGGTGACGATATATTCGATTCTGAAGGTAGGAACAGGCTCAAAAGCGTTGGCATACGTTTAGATGTTTATTTGTTGACCTATAAGCGATCCGTCTTTTCTAATTTTAATTACCTGTAATCTTAATAACAGGGATCAACGGTCGAAGAATAAAGTTACTTCGATAACTAAGTAATCAAAATTATTAGATCGAACATCGAGACAGTCTCTGTCTTCTTTTAATTTTTTTTTTTTACTTACAATCTTAATAACAGGGATGGGAAAAATTAATGGTCGAAGAATAAAGTTACTTTAATAATTTGTTTCTCGAAGCATCAACTAAATAATAATCAAAATTATCGAATTAAGAAACGTAAGGAAAACGTAGATTAATTACAGCAGGAACAAATAACTTTTGTTCGAAATATTTCCAGTCCAATTAGTATTCAATTAATCGACTCTTTGAAACTGTCCCAATATACATCCTACATCACTTCTTCCGTAGAATGGATAATCGTTGTAATTACATCTTCGTAATTATCACAGTCTCTAGTAATTGTTTCTCAAATACGGCATATCCACGACGCATACATGGCTTGTTTACACGAATAACATACGTATCCACACATGTGCGCGAGCGTACACAATGCGATTAATTACGGTTTCGGAAAGAGAAATTTAACGATAGTCGATTCGAGAAAATTTCGATATCGAGGGGAGAAGAAAATACGGCATTTTATTTATTTTCGCACGAGCGAGCTCTTCGTTCGTGTCGAGGTTTCCGCGAAGGAAACAAATTAACGGCATTTTGGACACCGAAGCGGATAGAATATTCGTAGATAGAGAGCGACGAGTTGTTGATTGAAATTATTCGTCTACAAAAGGGTAGTAAAAGGGGGAGTTGGAAGGATTTAGGAACGGTAATAGCCTCGAAAGTTTTGGGCGAATTTCGTTTGAGTTGTGGACTGGAGATTACGAATTTTACTCGATTCGAGTAAGGGTTGAAATGTTGAAATTTTGATTGATTGACCGAAAGTTGGAACGCGTTCAAACGTGTTTCGAGTTTACGAGATGTAGAAACTTATATAGAGAACGTTCGTAATGGGTGATAATTACCCAACTTTCATATTTAAAATCTTACAACTTTCGTCTATTATTTTTCCACAAATTTCACGTCTTTACACATTTCGAATTGAATTTTCAGGCAAACGTTTAATCTAAGTTTAATCTAATAATCTAATAAACTAACTTTTTCTAATTTTACGTAGACTGTAATTTATCCTTTATTCTCTTTATTCCAAACACGTGTTATTTATTCGTTGATTCGTTAGAAAAGTTTTATATTTTGCCTCTTCGCATCACATTTTTCCATTACTCGTTTCGAATGATGAACGAATCGTCTTACGAAATAACAGTTAATCAATTTATTCGTTATCGAATAAAGTACAAATTCGATGTGATGATTTTTATTTTTAAAACGTTTGATTCCAATATTTTTTTTTCTTTTTCTTTTTAACTATTAACGATTGGTCGAATAACTCGTCAATGGAATTTTTCGCAAACAAATTTCCCCCTATATTTTTCCTCCTGTATAAAGTTTTTGCATATATGCAACGATTTCGATTTCAATAATTTAAAGAATTCATATCGAACGACACGAGCCAGTATAAAAGTTTTCCACGTTTTCGAAAGGAAACCGTCGAAGGAAACCGTATGGGGTCCTCCGTATTTCCGTATTTTACTTATGGAACACCCATTTTTAAAAACTGGACGTGGAGGCCACCTGAGACCACGGGATACTTACCCATCGTCGATTACGCGTTGTTACAAAAGTTACAAGTTGAACAAAATTGGCCATCACCAACCAGATGTTCATTTTCCAATTAACGCACCTCCTTCGAAGTCGATCCAACTTTTTCCAAAATGTAACCGGTTGTGACAAATTCGAACGTGATCTTTCCGCCGCCAACTTCATGAATAAAATTCCAATTTCACGTCGACGTTCTACGGCAAATCACGGAGAAGAACGAAAGCGCGAAAGAACGGAGTTGGTGAAATTTCGAGTCGAGGAAGCGCTTGGATTACTTTTTACAGGCTTGAAATATTTTTGCCAGCTCGCTTCAAACGCCTCCTTCTAGAATCCCGTGACACTCTCTCCTAATTATTTCTCCAATAATCAATGTAATTATACGAGCACATCGATCAGACTTATGACACGATCTATAACGTCGTTATTTTTAAGAAAATCCATTTATTAGTCTCAACTAATCTCTAATTTGGGAGCTCAAAGACTTCTTGCGAAACACTTCTTCAAAAATTCTTAATCTTTAGAAATTGCCCCCTTTATTCTAGATATACTTTGCGAACAGATGCAAGCGACGAAAAAGCATTAATATTTTTCTTTTCGTAAAATATCACACACACACACCAGATTTGAACAGAAACAAATAATTACTAATAATAATTAAATAATTAATGCAATTATGTCGAAAATCATCATCGAAATCGCATCACAAAAAATAAATTGTTTTTAAACTATTCCTAACCAATCATCATCCCCCAATAATAAAAGTAGAGAGGAATATTTTGAATATAATTATTACGATCAAAAAAAAATTCTCAAAATTATCCGTGCGATCGCAAGTTTAACATCGCGAGTTTAACACAAATCACGGAATGGCGAAGAATGGAAAATCATTCGTTCACGTCCAGGTGAAAATAAATTAGCCTCCGTATCGAGGAGGAAGAAGGCTTCGAAAACAAAAGTTTAAAGTTCTCGTTTCGCGATTCAGTCGGATTCATCTATCACTCTATTAACCGCGAATGTAATATACGCGGTTATTAATTAAAAAGAGGTGCGAACGGCGCCCTTCTTTTCTTTCTCCCCTTCGTTGTTAAGGTACACGTGTCCGAGGAATAAAAGGAGGAAGAATGTACGAGTAGTTGGTGCCCTCCCCTCCGCTCTCCTCTTCACTCGGTCGTTCTACATTTTTTCCTCTTTGAACTAAATTCTTTGTTAATTATACGGTCCACTGGCTCGTCGTCGTTAGATTCAAGCCTCGAATCCGCCTGCTCGAATCCTGTTACGGGGACTGACTTTTTATCCGACGAGAGAGAGAGAGAGAGAGAAATTATTTCAATCGGTTACTTCCATCGATCGAAAAATATCCTTTTCTTCGAGCTTTGCGAGAGTAATATACCCTGTTATCCTATGTGGACAGGATCAATCGAGGAAATTCAATTACTTGGTTGATAAATCGCGTCGTTTCGCGTTTTTCGAAATATTGTGATATTTCGATGAAGACAACTCGTTGCTATCTTTCATAAATATCATTTCTGCTAATGTAAATATGATTTTCAGTTTCTCGAGAATAATTCGTTCAGGATTTTTAACGAGTTTGGACGTGAATTATATTGCTACATTGTTGAAAGCTTGGGCAATTTTTTTTTTTGGAGAAAGTCTTCAACTAGGTTTTTGAAGAGATCTGGATATTCAATTTGAATGTCCCTCCATCCAAGATCAAATAAATACAATCGTTGATGAAACCTTAAAATTTTTGCTTCAAAAATTTACTTTTCGTCGAAAATACTTTGTTTTCGAGATATTTATATACCGTTTTACGTGGCTTTTAAAGAAACATTTGAATAAAAGAGGAAAAAAGAGGATTGCAAACAGACTGTATGAATAAATCAAGCGGATGAATATATTTTTAAATTTCGTTTTAAACTGCAAACACCATCACTTTGTAGAAATAGCACAATCGAGAATTAATGGAGGAGAAGAAATGATATCCGATACATTGATGTAATGGGAAGCAAAAAAAAAAAACACTTGCTGTTATTGTTGCATCGTAAATTATTTCCCCTTTAATGTTCATAAAATAAGCGTGGAGCGGAAAAGATAACTAGCCGGCAGCGGTTCGCCTTCGTTTTTTTAATAAACTTCCATCTTTCTTGCTTGCATTCAAATTTAAATTCAAATTTCCCTTCGAAGCTTATGCTTCTCGGTCACAATTTTGCGCGACGAAACTCTCTCGTTCCAGATATCCACGTTCCTAGATGTCGTGCTATCTCTTTCTTTTCTTTCCCTCTTTCTTTCCTTCTTTATTTCTTCTCGTTCGCGAATAAACTTAGGTAAAAAAGAAAAAAGAAAATATAATTTGTCGTATCGATGGCGCACCGTTGATTATCTGTATGCATGGCGCATGAGATGAAATTTCGTTCGTGACGATCTGCCACGTTTCGAGCGTGCATTTTAATAATCCGGGAAAAACAGACCGACCTCGAGTTTAATAAAAATTCATTTCTAGAGTCGGTGGCGGGAGAATTTGAATCGTATATTTCCAGGCTCTTTGCGATTTTTGGAATTCGAAAGGGGAAAATGAAAATCGATGTTTGTAAACGTTTCATTATAATAATTGCAAATAACTCCTTGTTTAAACTTGTGTATTAGCGTTATTAAAATTAACGATCGAATTAATTTCGAAACCAACGAAATCAACGATTATTGATTCTGTTAATCGTAAACAAATTAAAATTTGGCCAGATTAAAATTTTTAATCGATCCCTATCCGATAATTCATTCTTCGTTCGAATAAAATATTTCCAGATCTAACATAAATTAATCAAATTGAAAATTTGGATCGCCCGAAATAAGATGAAAAATAATAGAATATCCTTCGTCTTTGGTTGGAACGAAATATTTCCAAACCCGTTACGAACACGAACGGGGCGAATATGAACCGTAGACGCGTATGAAATACCGATGAGTCGGTGATGAGCGGAGAAATCGATATCCCGGGCACGAGGGATGATTCTTCGCGAGGCGAAACAAGTTGGTAAATTAACACGTCGAATTGGCGCACACGTGGCGGCCGAGTGGAACTTCCGATCGCCATCCTCCACGAGTTTCCGACCGCTGTTAAAGTTTCTCGCCGCGATAGCCTTCTCGAGATGCCCTCGTCGAGAAGGAGGAGGCGAGTGGAGGTGGCGCGATAATCGACGTATCGTGACGGGATTTTAACACACGACAGCTGCGTGCATCGTTAGGATTCTTCTTGGCGAAGAAGAAGATTGATAATTTCAAGAGAAACGTGCCGATCTTTTAATTTCTTTAACCGCGAAGATCTAGAAATTTCCATCACTTTTGCTCGATCACTATCTTTTGTCCCCTTTCGTCGATTTTATTTGACATATCGAAGCGTTGACTTGTTCGGTTTGAATAACTTTTCTGATTTGAATTTATACAAGTTTTATATTGAATTTCTATCGGAATATATATGCATTTTTTTTTTCGTTTCTTGTTTGATTAGTCGATAATTGGTCTACGCGCGAGATAGTTATAAATATGAGGCGAAATGTTATAAAAATAGAAATAATTCTCCAATCAATGGCGTACAAAAGGAGACAAGAGTGGAGTAATCGAATATGCATCGATCAGCGGCGAACGTCTATTCGATTTTCTTTGGGAGAATACGTTTATGAATAAAATACAAAGAATATATTTGAATCCGGAAGAATCTTTATTAGAATACATTTATATTTAAGAAGAATCGATCTTCGAGTCGATTTTCGTAGCGTGTTGTCAAGAAGAATCGTACGTTTACAGTGACCTGTATAAAATTTAAAAGTTTCTAAAACAAATCATCAGCCAAGATGATTGAGATATAATCGGAATTGAATAATCGCAACGTTCTCAACGCAACGTTACTCGAAGAAAAGGCGGAGATATTACTCTTACTTAAGTATCCAAGAGAAAGAAGTTATGGTCCTAACACTTTTCTCCGCCGAAGTGAAGTTGTGGAACTTGTGGATAAAATATGAGGGGATTATTTGGCGATCAAGGAACAGTCTGCTTAACAGATTCATAAAAGTGAGCAGCCGAAGAAAAGCGGAGGAAGAAAAAAAGAAAAGAAGGAAAGGTGGAGGAAAGAAAGTTCTGAAAACTAATTATTACCATTCCAGATTCAATAAGGAAAAAGATAGGGAAATATTGTTTAAATATCGTTCAAAGTAGCGACAATTTTTAGTGGATACACGTAAGAAGAGGACATTGAAATTCTGCGTTTGCGCGAAACACCGATTACTCGAGAACGGGAAAGGAATATAATTACGGTAAATCTCGAGACGCAGATTGGTTGTTGCTGAAATTAAAGCTATAAAGTTGTAACACATGTGTAACATCGCGTCACGCAAACATGGGATCGTGCGACTAATAGCAGACTTTCGTAGTAAGAATAGGTCTGACAAAGAACGACCCGTTTCACTGGCGCCACGCCACAATTAAAAAAAACCTTTGATATCGCGTTCGGTTGATTGAAATTTAATCTCCATCTTTTTTTCTTTCTCTTTCAAGAATGTGTATTTCTATTTTTTCTTCAACGTATCAATCGATTTCGATTTACGATTAACAGCTGATCAATTAATTTCCACTCTGATATCTCGGTGGAAATTGACTCGATCTTTGGCGAATCGATGCGAAATATCATGGCAACAGCGAGGTAACGAGAGGGATTATTTTTAGGGGAATTTATTCATGAATTTTATTTAAATTCATTTGTCAGCGGGGCACAATATAAATCGAACGGGTTAATAGAGCGCCTTCGAAGCGTCAAAGGGGGAAATTTAAATATTATCTCCGAGGTATACACACAACCGATACAACGACCTGTATTTTCGAGTGCACTCCACCAGAGTTCGTCCCTCTCTTCTTTTCGAATTCCGTGGAATACGCGGGCAACGTGCACTTTCATTCACCGGGTACCGGGTTTCGATTCACCCGAACTCGAGCGGCCAGAAAAAGATCCCATCCACGGCCATCTCGTATTCCATCCCGTTATATTTCGCCGACTCGAATCGATGCTTGCTACTTCTCCTCGAATCTTTTTTAAGATCAACCGTCATTCACACATGGAATATATTCTCGAGGGTAAAAATTGCAAATCCTTTTCTCATAACTTTTCGTTCAATGAATTGCTATTAAAAATTTCCAAATTCGTGAACAACACGAATGATATTAATAAGGTTTGCAATTTTTTTCTTATCCTCTAATTTATTCAAAAAAACAGAAAAAAATTATAACGAGCTCGTTAAAATTGTCCATAAAGAATCTCGCGAGTAATTGTAAAAATGCGGACTATTCGTTCGGTCCATCTGATTCGACACGACGAATTCCTCGCAGAAAATATTTCCAACCGAATATAAACTCGCTTCGAAACAGCGTTACAAGGAAGAACGTTGGCAACTACTCTCGAATCGACACAACAGTTCTTCGAGCCGCTTCGTGCCACTCGGTAAGCAGCGACACGAGGAAAAATTTGCAATTCCATCCTAACCTTCGTCGACCATCCCGTCGAGTGGAATTTAAAAAATCCTGGACACGTTTTTTTGGACACGAAAGTTTTCACTTTGGAAGACCAACTTTGTCCACGTTGGCCTTTTTTCCGCTTCGACCTTCGCCCATTGTACACGAGGCTGTTACCAGAGAGCTTTTACCAGATTTTCTGTGCCCTGGAAATTCGAAAGGTGAAAAGCTGCGCCCAACGGTGGCCGACAATTGTCTCGCAAATTGGCCAACCCCCCACTTAATTTGTCCACTGAATGCCAGCTGGACGACCGTTTACGTTTTAACAACGTTTAATACGGCGGATAACGAGCGTAATTCGTCCGTGTTGCGTTTCCTTGTTGCTCACGATACTGTGTGTGTGATTTAGAAATTAGAATTCCACACGTCGAGCGACGTTGTTACTTTTGGAAATAATGCTTACTTTTCTAATGTAATTTCGTTCTGTTCCATAATCGTATATGTTGCATGTTTTGAGAATAAAATTTAGATATTTGAAAAATTGATCGTGTTACGCGGCGAGTAGAGAGTTTTCGAGTAAAAAACAAGTCTGGCTGCAAATTCACTTGCCACGTGTTCTCGACATTTCAACGTCCAACCGTTGAATTCAGTCAGGAATTCGGTTCGCGTAAATCATAACGTATGCTCTCGAGAATTATTTCAACGTAACACAATAGGTTGGGATTCGCTTTATTTCGGTTACGTCTAATGTAAATCTCTATTGTACCTGCATTTTATTTCGTTGTCTATTCTCTCATTAGTAGAAAATTTTCCTAAATTGCGTATCAATTTTTTTCCTCTCTCCGCGATCATCGTAATTACTCTTTTCCTTTTTTTCAGTTCGTTATTTTCCAACGATATCGTCCCGTTTTCTTCCCTCTTACTCGGTATACGGGGTATTGTTAAAAATTAATAAAAGAAGAATCGTGGAAAAACCGCGACAAATAATAAATTTGCGTAGGAAAAAAAAATGTTTAAAACAACTTTCGTTTTATACACACTCCGTATCCGTATTTGTGCGAATATTGTATATTTTTTATCAATTCTCTTTATTCATTTGGTTATCGGCGAAATTTAGCATTTTAGAAAAGATGTTTCTTAACTTTCGCGCGTTAACTTTTCAGAAATTTCATACGATATCTGACAAGATTGTTGATATGACAATTCGAAAAAATATATTTTCATCCTAAATAAAATAATTGATCGAAAATACCCGTTATTAACATAACACTGACCCGATAAAAAGGAACAGAAATTGATCTCGGCCACGCTATAACGAATAACATTATTCTCAACTTCGATCCTTAAAAACATTCCCACGCTCTCGAAATCGTCGATATTCGCGATATAGGAAAAGAGACGAAAAAACAAAAAGGCCTCGACGAGGCGGTAAAAGGCGAAGACAATCAAGAGGAGCAGCGCGACGATTCCATTTAACCGAGCAGATACTCCGTATATATATATATATATATATATATATCCCCGGCTGTATTCGTAATATATACGAACGTGCAACGTAGAGTGCGTGGCGCGCGCTGCCTCACGGACACACCCTGTATCGCGATACGCTCGTAAAACCAGCCTGTATCTTTTCGCTCATTAACTCGGCTCAACAATGAGAGTGGGTGTCGGCGTAGTACGTCGAGTACGATCCTTTCAACCCCGTCCATCCACACCCTGCTAGTAGAGCGGCGGCGCGCATGCGCGCCACTCGGTCGCTTCGCGCGTAAAATCGCGACCAGTCAGTCGCGCGTAACACGGCGCGGGGTGCGGTTCGCTCGCGCTCGTCTCGCCACGAGGCTGCCCCTTCCATTCCTCGATCTCGCGTCTTCGTTCGTTTCTTTCATAGTCGTAATACATATATATATATATACATTCGTCCTCGTTCTGGCCGTGTCCTCTTTTTTCGTCGTTCTCGCGCTACGTCACCGCGCTACGTTGGGATCGATGACTCTCGATACTCGATGCTCGCGTATGTGCCGCGTGTGAGAAATAGGAGGAGGAATGTGGCTCGCGGGAGGCTCGTGCGCCTTCCTGCTGTTGGCGCTGACATTGTACCAGGGCCACGTCCATGCGAAGAACGATAATTGTGAGTAACTCGTTGTTGATGACGCGTTATTTTCGCGCACGTCCTTTTCTACGTGGGTATACATGGTTGTTATGGGGAGAGGAGGGGAGTTTCTAGACGGACGTTTGGTCGACAAGTGGTTGCGAGAGAGAGAGAGAGAGAGAGAGAGAGAGACAGGGGTTGTCAGGGTTGCGAAGGTGTTTGTTGTTGCAAGGGGTGTATTGGAGGGTGTATTGGACGCACGTCGAGGTGTGGTTTGTTCGGGTAAGCGGAAGAATTAAAATAGGAGAAAAATTATGAATACGTAGATATTAATTAGTAAGTGACACTAATCCTTTCGGGCGCTCGTGACGTTTACAAATAGGCTTTTGCTGGAAAATTTTTTAAGATACATTTAGTCGAGTGGATTCTCGAGTCGAAATTTACTCGAGTGATGAATATCCATTGGTTGATAAGGTGTAATTATTCTGTTAGATTCATTCGGGCAAATCTCATTATCGCAATGTATTCAATTAGATATATCTCTCGAACAAGAATTGTGAATATCGAATGTATCGTTAACTTACTAGTTTCTGCGAGTTTATTTGCATAATAAAATCTTACGGGGAAAAGGAATAAAAGGGCGATATGATAAAAGATAATAACATCAATGAAGATATTTCGAAATAATTGACAATTAAAATGCGAGGTCGTTGAGCATTTTTTTCGAGCAAACTAGAAATTACGATTCTTTTGAAACGCGATATTTCAGAGAGGAAGAAACGTTTCTAGATTTTTGTTTTCCAACGTTTCATTCGAGGATACGACGAAACTGATAAATACGGAACAAATTAGATCATTCTTGCGTCCTTTGGTAAAGTTTTTGCTTCGAGTAAATGGAAGCGCGCGTTCCAAAAAGTTTTGTCTAGTATGAAACGGGTCACGCTCTTCAACGCGACATAACTTTTAGTATCCTAAACTTGTTGTCCTGAATCTAACAAGTTCAAAACAACAAAAACACGAGAATTTATGTCCGTTTGTTCGAGAGCAGAAAACTTGTTAAAACTTTTTCCTAAGATTATCCTTCGTGTTTCTACGATATATCATTCTTTTTCTTCCTTTCGATATTTTTCTACAAATAATATATTTGAATAACTGGATGTACCATTTGCACACAATACGCTTTGTACGAAACCTCGTATTGCAAGAACGCAGATCGATGTTCATAGTGATAATTGTTCCTCCTACAATACCGCGATAACAATTCTTCGTTATTATTAAAATAGATTATATTTTTTCATATATATATGGAAATCGATATGACAATAAACCTTGCGCTTTACTTTCAACTCGACGTAACGTAACTCCTTAACAATCGAACTTTTTCCCGACACGAAACGATTCCACAAATTTGCCAAGTTGACCAACGCTTGACTGCTTTTTTCGCCCATTATCGTTTAAAAGCGGTCGATAATTCATTTGATAAATCGCGAGAAGGAGAAACAAAGGCCCACTCGTCGGGGAGGACAGATTTCCACGCTCGAAGCGGAAAATCTCGCCGCCATTATGCCGGTTGGATGGGACAAAGCACCGGTCTAAGCGATCTTCTTTCCGCGATTAAATCCACGATACCTGGCCGCGTTATCGCTTAATAATCCGGGCGAAGGCGGTTTAAACCGCGGAAACAACGGTCCGGAGATGGATTAACGGCTGACGATCCGTCCGAGGCAAATTTTCCTCGCGCCCGAGATTACGGTATTTCATCGTTGACAAAGCGTTTCGAGCGTGCGTGCGCGAGGGAGAGAGAAGGTTTGGCCCGACCAATCGCAGCCGAGATCTATTCAGCAAGATTTACGCGGAGGCCTCGGCGAGAGATATTTGCACCCGCATTTGCATGCGTGATTAGGCTCTCGATGCTGCGAGGTTTTGTCGCGCCAGTGTTTCGGATCTATTATACTCGAGAAGGTGGCTCCAACTCGATCAATCGTATTATGCGTATTATATATATATTTTTTTTCGATCCAGTGAGATAAATGGTAATTTTTGAAGAATTCAAGGAGTCTAGTGAAAATTTAACACGTACGATTTTGCGATTTTAAATTTTTTTTTCTGTAAGTTTGGAATCTTACGATTGGGAAATGAATTATGATTAAAACATAGGAAATTTTTGTCGATACATCTCTCGAATATCTAAAATTAATAAAGATACCGATTTTGATGCGAAAAGAGTTTTGCAAATTTAATTATTATGTTGTAGGATTTGAAAACTAACTTCCATTTATTGATAGTTTCTGATAAATGATAGATATCGAGCAGATGAGATATTTTAAATTGGTGTCACTCCAATAATTTCCCTTCGATTCTAATCCTCGTAATTTAAAATGACAAATTCAATCATGAAATTTAGAACATTTCGAGATATAATTTGTTTGTTACTTGGCACAATCGATCGATCGATCCAGTTTCTTCGAGTTGCGTATTTAAATTAAAATATCGTGTATAAATATCCGGGTCAGATTTGTTTCAAATAATAAAAACGATTGCACGGAAATGTTTTATCGGAATCTATCAAATTTACAAACCGTATTTCGCTCCCTCGCTACTACTATATTCCTTTATAAAATATTCAACGGGCTTAATGAGCGCGAAGCAATATTGGAAATATCTCGAGGAAACCGTTTGTCCTACATTTCGGATACCCGTAGATGCATTAATAGCCTAGAATTATAATGCGAAATATGCAGGTCGAAAATTATTTGTAAAAGGCACAATGGCCACTCTACGTTCCGCCACAACCATCGCAACCTCTCGATCGTTTTTTATCCCTCCAATAATATACATTTCTACGGAACCCTTTACCACTCTATCGATCCACCATTCCACGACAATTCGAACATTTTCCATTTCGCTCGTAACCACCATCCAATCCCCCTCCAACTCCACCCATTATCCTCCAAACGAAAAATTCTTCTGAATTCGTTTCACACCTTAACCACACCTTTCAATCCCCATCTATCCTCACAACTATCACACCCTGCTCACTATTTCTCGACACCGCGTCGAAACGAACAGACCTCTCCTTTCTCGCCGATCTCCTTCCTCTCAGTCTCGAGAGCGGCGATCGCCAAGTCTGGAAGCCAAGCATCTTCGATAACATTGTTTCCAGTAGCAGTTGCGGGCAGAGTCGCGTGCGGATCAGATAAAAATGTGGTTGGAAAAATTTCGTCGAGCAACGTCGGTGGCTCTCTCTCTCTCTCTTTCTCTCCTCCTCTCCGAAGTGCTTCTCGCGGCTTAATACGGATAGCGCTCGGTTGCCGCTCAGACGAGCCGTGGCGCGCTCCAAGAGAGAGTAATATTGATCGACGGAGTAGCGGGCTTACACCGTCCCAAGAGGGAGAGAGCGGTCGAAGGGAAGAGGGTGGCGAGCGCTCGAGGGTGGCAGAGCGAGGGAGAGAGAGGGGTGGTTGGTTGGTGGTTGCTGGAGGGTCGAAGGGCCAACGCGCACAACCGTGGCCAAAGGGTGCTGCCTCTCTCTTCCTTCCTCTTCCTTTGTCTCTCCTTGTCTCTCCTCTTCCTGGACGCGTCCCCTTTTCTCCTTTTCTCTCTCTCTCTGCGTCCCTCGCTCGGTTTGTTTTGCACGCGACTTTTCGTGGAACCCAAAGTTCTTTGTAGTTACTTCGTTCGTCTCAAAGTTCCCTTTTCAGCGACCGTTTCTTCGCGCGATTTAATTTTTCCTCCTTCTTTTTTTTCCCTCCTTATATCGTTATTTACCACTCCCTCCCCGCCCGGCTATTATTTTTTCGAGCCTTTCCCAGCGACGAGATATATATAGTTTGAGAAAGTTGTGCAAGCAGGTGACGAAGAAAGTTGACGATACGTAAAAATATTCGTAAAATATTCGAATTTCGAGACACGATCGTATATATATATATATATATATTTTTATTAGGACGAAACTTTGGTCATCTTTACACGCCTGCTGTGGAAATTTGATAGTCTCGGGGCGAGGGTTGTTTGGTGGAGGTCGGTTGTTCGGAAGGAGGAGATTCTCCTCCGGGAAATGCCGCTCTGTTTCGTTCTGCGGAAGTAGAGTTTTCTGGTCTAGGCTCTGTTTCCCTTGGCCCAAGATTTACGAGCGTCGGTTCAGGGGCGGCGAATTCACGGTTCGAACGGTGGCTGTCGATCGCACCACGACGCCCCCTTCTCGTCAATTATTCGTGATTACATTACGCGTGTCCATCCACCTTGCTCGTTTTAAAGCTACGTGACCGATAACCGATCGCTCTTTGTCGAATTTGTTCCCGCCGTGAGAATAAGTTTGATAGAATCCACGTGAACGTTTATCGAGTTGAATGCTCTTATTTATACCGAAGAACGATCGAAGAATAATTTGATCTTTTCGATAATCTGGCATGATTGGTTCGTTGAAGATAATTTTAGAACGATCTTTCTTGGAAGATTGCATTGGAAGGGGGAGGACAAAGAATAATTTTTGAAAACGAGAGGAAATTCTTTTCGTTATCCGAATATTTTGTCTTCGTTTAAATTAGAATCATCCGGTTGATTTGAATCGAGGATAATATGTTCGAGACCGATCGAATTTTCTTAGATTAAAACTCAAAAACAAAGTCAATTTCTCGATTCCATTTCAAAAATATCGAAAAATCCGTCTAAAAGAATTACGCGAAAGAAACAACTTTTTAAATTCGCTTCGTTGAAGAAAGTTCGCAAGAAAAGAAAAATTCTTGAAAAGTAATTTTATTGCACGACTCTCGATCGTTAATTTTCACTCGAAGAAACATCTCATTTACAATTCTCTACCATTACCACTACCACACTCCATTCATCTTACGCGCTAATGCAAATTTACCCTTCCGATACGTTCAAATACTTGCGCATCTAATTCTCTCCTGTACTATCTCAAACACACGTATACACGCAAATTTTATCCGCAATCTCTCTCTCTCTCTCTCTCTCTTCTCTTACAAATCCATGCATTCGAATCGACCAACGGAATCGGCCCGATCTCATCTCGCGAAAGAAACAAGCGTCCCATTTCCAATAATCGTTACGAGACATTTAACCATCTGTTGCTCTAATTCCATCGTTCACCCTCCAATCCCTCTCATTTAAACCTTCCAGATTGTCCAGGGATCCGATAATCCGTGCCAGAAATTAGCCACGTTTCCTTCTGCCAATCGATATACACATTTATACGTATGTAAAGAGAACCTCTCGTCCAGTTTTCCTCTTGAAAGCAAATAGCGCTTTAAGTGATCCTTATTTTTTTCGTATCGAGTTATCGATACTATACTCCGAAATTAGATCCATTAATCCGCGTTAAAAAGTTAATGCTTTCATTCTAGCGATCTAATTTTTCTCGAAAACAAATCGGTATTTCAATAATCAATAATCAAAAGTTTTCCGTATCAAACCATCGATGATCGAAACTGGACTCTCGAATGCTTCGAACCTATCAATTTTTCCTCGGAATAACGGATTCAGCATTTCGAACGATATCGAATTATCGATCTGAATCGGTGGAATTTCGATCGTCCATTCTCGTTCACAATACCTTGGAGATCCTTCAAAACACCCTGTCAATCCCTGCCAAGAGAGTTAACCACGTATCCTTCCATCCAACCCGTGACCAAATACGCGATACTTTTATCGAGAATCTTCTCGTACCCCCCCGAGAAATGTTCTCCCGGCCCACATTCGAGTACAAGGTTGTTGCAGCTGCAACCACCTCATGCGGAAAACTATCTCACGCCTCTGCCTCCGATGACCCCCGGGCAACACGAGCGAAAACTTTTCAATCGAGTTTCTTCGCCACCTCCCCCCTCATTCCTTGTCTTTTTCCCTCTCTCTCTCTTTTTTTTTTCTCCCCGTCTCGAAACCAACCATCCCCTCACGACTCTCAGCCGTGAAATTGTCGCGCGGGCGAGTTTTATCGAATTCGCGAATTAATTCGCTCCCCTTTGCCGCGTTACGATTCATTTGCTCCGTAAGTTGGCTTCGAGTGTAACGAAGTTTGGGAAAATGGCGCGATAGGCCGAACGAGATTCTTCTCCGAGGAGTAGGAGGAGGAGTTGGAAGTTGGAGGGAAGAAGTGGAGGAATTGGGAATAGTTTCGAAGAGGAAAAGCAAGTTTTGGATACTTTGAAATAGTCTTGTTTTTAAGGGTTTTTACAACCCTCGAATCCTTCTCTCTTTTCTTTCTTTCTTTCTTTTTCGTAGTAAATTCGAGAATCGAGCTCGTACCTCGATACTTGCTTATCCCCCTTTTTTTTTAATTACACGTTACTTTTGTTCCGTCACAATTTGAATTTTTATATACAGAGGATTACGTTCGATCTCTGTAGCTTTCCCTTCCAACTAAGATCACCAGATCGATGAATCGATCGATCCAAGGTATAAATGGCTCCTTTTTTCTTTCCTTCTTTCCTTTTCTCTTTGTTATCCTCCTATCCATAACATGGAAGGACAGTTCCCCCGCCGATTTACCACACTTTTCGACGCTCAACCGTTTCTTCTTTTTTCCTTCCCTGATTTTATCGCATCGGGCCCGGTAGACCGTATTTAATCGCAGATGCGTCGAATTCGGGCTATTATCCTGGCGATACGCGAATCAATCGGTCGTCAATCGATTGGATAATTCGTGGCGGGTTGGGGGGACAAGCGTAGGGACGTCTGCTTCGCTCGAGCGAGTTTAAAAGTCGGATCGTTTCTTATCGATGCGGTTACGAGCGAGCAAACTGATGATGAAACTTTCACAACCGATCCGTAATCTCTCTCCCTCTCTCCCTTTCTGGAACAATCGTTCCAGAGAAACGACGCGTGTTAATTTTTATCCGTGATTTTTTTCGTTCACGCCGTTTATATATTTCAGTATGTATTTCGAGAAAATATTTTCGATCGGATGAAATTTCGCTGGTCGTTCAACGACTCGAAGGATATTTTTATACGCGCGATAGGATCGATGCGCGTCTATTAATAATCCGTTCCGGAGCAAATATCGTATACACGAAGATCGATAGATGTAGCAGTGGTGAGAAGAATTTAGTTTGGAAGAAAATGTTCGAATATTTTCAATTTCCCCAACGATCTTCCCAACGTTTTAAAAACGTATTAAAAAGAGCATATAAAAATATAGAATCGATTCTGATCGAACGGATTTCTTCTTTATTCGCAGATCACATAAGCGACGTGTGCAAGAAGAATTACATGCGAGATCTGTACAGGAAGATAGACGGGGCGGTTCTGCAGTCGCAGCTCGAGAAGGACCTCGACTGCACCATCACCTTCCAAACGCACAGCATCCTTCAGCGGTTCATGCTCCGTTTCGACCATCTCCAATTGGACTGCAACGACCACCTTTACATCTACGATGGTGCGCACGCGGTCAGCAGTTACAAGGTAAATCCTGGCCCGTTTCGTTTCTCTCTCGTCGTAAACCGCCCCCACTCCCACCCAATAACGGTTAACACCGATGCTTCCTACTGCTCCTCCTCCCTGGACCGCAACTCTGATCTGCATTCAAATTGGTATATACCAAGGGATGGATGTAATATCGCCGCTTAGTCGCGAATTTGCATCCGGCGGAAACTGTTTTCGGCTTGGATCGCCCCGTTCCGTAGTTATTGTTTGTTGTTCGTTTCGGTCGAAGCGAAATCTCGCCGATTTCCAACTCGGCGATACCTTGCTGCTCTCGAGTTTACTCCACTGCTTCCTTACAAATTGATGGTGTAACGTAACCGTTTCGACCATTCGAATGATAAAGTACGTTCGTTCGAGAATTACCGGTTATATTCGAGAGAAAAATCGAAATCAATGTACGAGTATGGAAGACGGTCGAGTGAAACGAAATCGACTACAACGCTATGCGATAATCGTCGTTAAATTCATCATCGCGTCTTCCCATCTTTATCTTCGAATTAAAATAACAACATTTTCAAATATTTCCAGTGGTGTTAATTAATGGCAATTTCGAGAGAGAGAAGAGAGAGAGAGAGAGAGAGAAAGGAAATACTTTTCCCGCATTTTTCCCTCGATTCGATCTGAATTTGAAAAAAAGAAAGGAAAACGAAGAAGAATACATGGAAAACATTAGGTAGTGTAAATGGGATTTGTTCGATCGATTTTCTAATAAAGATCGAGAGAAGGATGAAACGTGGCTTTCTGCTCCCGATTAACCGTTTCCAATTGCCGTTATCGATCAAAAGATGAAGCACTAATTGCACGAGGAACGACATTATTTTTCCATGATTATCGGTCGAGGACAATGGCCCCTTCCCTCCTCCTCGATAGGGGATTCCAGTTGTGAGGGCCATTTTAATGTATTCCTCTCATTATGGATTCGGAGCATGGGCAGCGGTGAGCACAGAGACGCTGGAAACTTGCACCATTAATCAAGATTCGTCTCTGGGTAGAAGGGAGCTAGTGTGCTTCGTTCCCCTTCGTCTCTTTTGTTCACGATTTATCTTTCTCTCTCTCTCTCTCTCTCTCTCTCTCTCTCTCGATCGATCGACCGAGCTTTCGATCTCGGAATTATTCCTCGAATGCTACTCGAATTGCGGATTTGTCGGCGATACGCCTCGACTCCAGCGACCGATATCGATCTTATTTATAACAATACACGAAGAAATGAATTTATATACGAAAAATCTTTTGTTTAAAATTTATTCGTTTATTTAGATTTCTTGATTTCCTTCTTTCCCTTGCGATTGGATTGGAAACCTTGGAAAATACGAATGCGAACTTTATCGTGATATTTCGATCCAGATATTTGAAACGTCTCTCGAATGTCGTTGAAATTTAGATCGTCGTTCCAGATGCTTTCATGGATGTCTTTCATCGTAGATGCCGAAAATATTAGGTCATTCTACGTAGGTCTTTCATCTTGCAAGAAAAAAAGAAAGATGTTAAAATGGTTTGCCCGATTAGTTTGCCGAGTGATACATTACTCTTTCGAACGTTTTTATCAAACGTGTTAGTTAACGTGAAATACAAGACGTTAATGAGCCTTCAACGTGAAAAATGGACGTGGAAAAAATTCATCGAGCGGATAAATACGACGTTATGTAATAAACGTTCTGCTTCTTTTTTCTTCTCTTTTTCGTGGATTTCAAGCCTCTCTTAAATAATAAGATCTCGCGTTCGTTTCCTCATGCAATATCGCAATCCCTCAGGGATTAAAGACTTTAACGAGTAGCGCCTTTAATGTCGAGAGATCGACCCGATTATTCCAACGCTACGATTCTCATCACTTCACCAATTGGATGAAATTTATCGTTAGCCGTTTCTTAAACATCAGCATCCGTGCGCGTTTTTATTATTTAACCCCGTAGACGAGGTAAATTGTGCGTATTTATTTTCACGGCTAATAGAAGGAGAGTTTCTCATGGTTTTTCCCAACCGTGAATACCGCCTCGTCTCCTCCGGTTTATGAAAAATAAACGTTAACGATGCGCCTCGTGAAATATCTTTCCAACTTGAATTGCCGCGCTCTTCCCTCGTTCCTTTCTGTATCCTCCAAGTTAAAGCGCGTATTTACGAAATTACGCGTGTGGATAAGATGCAAAGAGTCATTATTTTTTTTTTAGCGTATTAAAGATTTCCTGTTCAAGTTGAATAATTAAAACGAGACCGTGTGTCGTAACGTATGAAAAAAGATTGAGAATCGAATTGAGATGGTTTCAAAATATTTTGGATCGTAATAAAATTAAAGCGACGCGTGGAAAGTAGAATTTAATAGATAAAGAAAGAAAGGTTTCCTCGAATCGTGAAATTCTTACTTTACAAAATATCGTACTGGATGCAATTATAACAAGTTGGGATGTTTGAGAGAACTTACAAGTGAACTTTATCCTTATGAGAAAGTTTCCAACTTCGTGACCCATTTTCCGCGAAACCGCTAAAACAATTTCAATCGAAGATTTAATACTCCGCGTATATCGCTAAATAAATCGAATAGATCTTTTAAAATTGAAAACTTATCATCCAAAATTAATTCTTTCCGTTCCTTTTTTCTTTTCTTTTTCTTTCTTTCTTTTCACTGTCGAATATTAAATTTCGAACGATCTTAGGATAACGTGCTCGTTGAGCAAGATATTACTTAAATTGGCCAGGGAAAAGTTAGTACAAGACGGCAAGAACGGATATCGAAACGGAAGAACGCCTATTACGAAAAGCGCAATTAACTTATTCCATAAAAAACTTGTTACAGCCTTACATTCTTCTCCATTTTTATTCACTCTCGTTATTTTATCTTAATGATAACACAGCTTTGTGACACCTTTCTTTCTCATTGATACACCTGTAAAAATACTAATACAAGATCCAAGCCAACGAGCGAGGAAGCTCTTAAAAAGAAAACCAATCTATACGCAAAATATATAGTCACGCTAATAAAATTGTAAATAAGCTTCTTCGTAAAGCCACGTTACGAACGTATATCCATCGATGATCGAACAATCTGACGTATTAGAATCTAATTTAAATAAGAAAAAAAGGGGGGGGGGGAAATATAATAATAATAATAATAATAATACAAACGACAAGTTCAAACTTTTGAACCGTGGCTATCGTACATTTTGGTACAATAATAACGAAACAGGAGAGAGGCCAAAGAGCAATGCAATTTTGCATAATGGCGGTTTAACTTTAATCTTTTTTATGGTCTACGTAATGGCCCGTTAAGCGTGTCCTTTATTACTATCTCTTTTTCTTTTTTGCACTTTTTTTTTAACCAGCCCCTCTCTCTCTCTCTCTCTCTCTCTCTTTTCCACGTTTCTCGGCGAGAGACGCCTTAATTTCTCGCCACGGCGATCGAAAACGCGCGGAATGTTGTGACGCGTAAACGAGAAGGAGGAGGGGTTAGCCGTGGTAATGCGGCCAATTGGATTTTCGTGGCGCGAGCTTTTATTTCCGAAAGGAAACCGGAAACTGCGGTGATTTGCAGAACGCGTGGTGGAATTCAGATCGGCTCCTGTTTCGATCGATTCGGCTGTTGTCGTGCAACGGGATTCCAGTGTTTGCTCATTTTTCGTCGATTTAAAAAAAATTGAAACGTTTTCGTCGAGCGAAAAAAAAAGTTGCGACCAATTTTATCAATCGTTAAAAATTTTGCGGAAATCGTTTTCCTTTTTTTTTTTTTTTTTTTTTTTTGGTTAATTAAAAGGTGGAATATATATCCCTTCCAACGTTTGTTTACGTTAGCCGTTGTTCAAACGTTCGCTTATCCCCTCGATATCCTAACTGGTGAACTACCCCAATTGTCTTGGAATTTCCCCTGTGGTTGACACTCGGTTTAACGCGTCGAAGAATTATTCTTCTCGTAAAACGATCGATCGTCGAAGGAATCTTTCGTTTTGTATCAAATAAAATTCCCTTTGTATCAAAAATTATCGCGAAAAACACGAATGGAAGAAGCTGTAAGAGGCTAGATAGAGAACATGAAGAATGCGCGCCCGATTAAATTAATGTTTCTCGATAAACTATGGAGGAAGAATTGGGGCAAAAATACAACGGGGATGTTTCCCTTAAGAACGCCTGCGCGATGTTCAACGACATATCGACTTTTCGTGTGTTCCATCTTTCGTGGAGGACACGATAAACGAGGAGCGAAAGTGGATCGCGCGATTGTTTTTTCGCCCCGATCGGCCACGCGCTCTACTTACGTAAATCGCGATCCTCTCCTCTTGCGAATAAAAGAGAAAAAGAAACAAAAATTAATCGACAAGTTCGTCGTTTCGAGGAATCTCTCGTGGATGTCGGAGGAGAAAAATGGAGATTAGAAGTATCGCGTGGAAAGCGCGTCACGAAGCGAAATTTCGGTTCGCGTGAACGAAATCCGCTTGCGAGGAGGGGACGTCGCCGCGGAGACAGCCGGATTTAGCAGCTATTTGGACGGCACAATGGGACATCATAGAGACGTTTCACGCGCGGTAATATCCTGGCTGTCACCATGACGACGGCAGAGCTTGCGTAATGCCTGTGTTCTTGTTACGTGGAAAAATATGCCCTGTATGATTCTCGCCTCGCCGAATTTTCTCACCATTTTTTTTTTTTTTTTTTTTGGGAGGAGAAGGAATTAGACGATCGGTTTTTCAAATCTGATTAATTACGCTCTGGGATGTAATTGTTCTCGCAACGAACGGGGATAAAATCGTTTAAATTTCTACAGTTTATAAAAATGTATAAGTCGCTCCATTGTTCTTCCAGGTCAGCTACTTGTTAAATTATGCATACGTTGTTTTAGCTTCAGTCGCGGAGGAAGGTAGTTTTGAAATACGATAAATATGTGGTTGTGTCGAGTAATATATGCAGAATATATGTAAATTATATAGATACACGGTGTGTGTGTGTGTGTGTACGGTGTGGGTTTACTTAAAGTTGGTTCGAAAATTTCTCCGCTGGAGAAACAAAATTAGGAGAATTATGCGTTTACACGGGGAACACGTATGATGAACTCGGTTTAATCTTAACGAAAAACTAGTTAATACCAAATTTTACTATCCGACCGTGCGACAACAAGTTTCTCTTTTGAGATTACATTAAACGCATCCTTTGACTTGACGCGTCTTCAGAATTCATCTTCTCGTGATTAATCTTCGGTAACTAACGTACGTAAATTTTCGTATCTCACCATAGACTCGATTATCGTCATCCAGAATCAACAAGTTTCCCTAAAATTGCGTGTATTTCAACCTAATTCTCGCGAAAAATTAATATAATACCAAATTTTGTTATGCTTGATCATAGATTTATCGTCATCCAGAAAAGACAGATCAAACAAGTTTCTCTTTTAGAATTTCATTAAACGCACGTCGAATACGAAATTTAGGTATTTGACCAGAGACCTTAATTATTATCATGCAGAAAGGACAGATGAGACAAGTTTCTCTAAAATTCCAGCACAGGACGCACGCTTTCATTCCACGCGTCCTCGGGCTCCATTTTCTCGTGATTAACCATACGTGCGCTCAGCCCACGTGTACTCGGTCTCGAAATAATGATCCAGGGGACTATTATCAACGCCACACGTGACCTAAATCTTGGCGGTATTTTGGTCGAACATAAACGATGATTATCCTTTTGACGAACCGAGATTTCGAAAGAATATATCTCGCGAGATATGATAATATCAAGCAAAATGTATTAATATTTTCGCTCTAATTTAAAGTTTCCGTTTCTTAATAAATTGTTATCGAAAGTATATTTTTATCTTTCATATTTTCAAAGTTATCGCGATGTTAGATAATATTATCACAGCTTCCGATATCACGAGACGTCGTCGTTGAATCTCGACGAGCGTTTTTATTATACTAACACGGAGAGAAGTTGCTTTTCAAGATTCGTTGGAGATCGCTTGCGAGCTCTATACTTATCGCGAAAGCTGGGAAAATTCGATGAACTCGAATGGAAGAGGTTAAGGGTCGTTGGAATTTTTTTTTTTTTTATTCTTATCGACGACAATTTGAAGGAATTTTTGTAACGTCCTCCCTTCAATCCTTCCTACTTTGGTATTTTATCGCGTTTCTAATTAGTAATTTTATTCCTCCCCTCTCGAATTGCGGAGAAACGAGGGAGGGAAGACTGAATTTACCAGTAGTATTCCAAGTAAATTAGATAGATGTTAAAAGAAACAATTAGATTCTTTCTATTCGGGCGAGAAATTGACTTTCTATTGATCCTCTTTAAAAAAGGGCACATTTAAATTATTGGATTAATTAATTTATTTTTAAGGAGATGTTCACAATGCACATATAATAATAATCGAACGAGTAGAAGGATATTGTACGAAGGAGTGAGAATCGTTTCCACGTGCCGTTACGATTCTCAGCCACGTGTAAAAATTAGAAATGAATTAACGTAAGTTATAAGGATCGAGAGAGCTACCAGCATGGAACAATTACGTGTACCAAACTTTCGCTAAACTTGGAACGAAATAGGCGAATTTAAAAGACTACGGCTACAGGCTTTGTCCTCGTCATCGAAAAAGCTACCCGCATCGTGTTATTCATGCGAGGCAATAACTTTAACAAATTCGCCCAACTTCCAACATGCAGATTGCAACAAACGAATGCAAATTATCTCGTAAAATATCAATCACGTCGAAAATACGTGCTACACAAATACGTATGTGTACATATATAATAAAGAACGAAGCATGAAAGATTTCGATTTATATAGTCGTTTAAGTCATTCGTGTATATCGAATATATTGATCTGAATTTTGCAAAACTCGAACAAATTGAATTTGAAAAATTAAATCGATGTAATAAAAATATGACAAAAAAAGGGAAGAAGAGGGGGGGAGAGAAAGAACTTCTCATTTCTGTTTCATAGCTGGTGCGTTACACGGGGATACATCGAAATCATACGTCAAAAGAAAGTTGGCGTTATCTCAGTCTCGTTTCTCTTTTCAATCGGACAAAAGGAAGGTCTTTGAAGGTTTCTTTTTCATCCCCAGGTTTCTATTCATATCTACACGACAAGATTTTCGATACCCGACCCCCGTGACTTTTCACGAGAATTACATTTATATTTGCCAAAAGTGTCCGCCAGCCTTGTCATTTGCACGATATGATGTCGATAAATGGAGCATTTCGCTAGATACCAGATCGAACCATTAGTCAGAATAATGAAATTATTCATCGAATCCTTGGCAAGTTCCATTTATACCTTGGGGCTTATAGGAGGGATATTTGTTTTTGTCAAAGACTTTGCATTGAAATATGGTGAAATTTATTACCAATAAAGGAGGAATAGATGTGATTCGGATAGAACAGGATGATAATGGAATCGTTTATCGTTGATTAATCGAAGCATTTCTAAAATTATTCTCGCTATCGTTCATCATTTACACCTTTTTAAAAATTTTCTGCTCTTTCGTACATTCTTTTCTCTGAATATATATATATATATATATATATATATATATATATATATATATATATAATTACAAAGTTACGAACGTGTTGGAAAGAAATTTTAAATCATTAAATCTTAATTGTCGTTCGTCGATGTAATGATTTTCAATTTAACCATCTCGAAGATCAACGATTCTTCGAAATTGCAGAATTTAAGAATTTCCTACCTTAATAATATAAACGACGATAAATTCATCGAGTGAAAAGATAAAGAATTTTGATAAAAAAAAAAAAACGATTATTTCATAAATAGAAAAACAAAATAAGATGAAATTATATAATGTTCGACTATTTTTCCTTTGTTTTTGAAGTCGTAAATGCTTGAATAGACGCATCGATATAATTACGATTCGTAGTATGAAGTATGCGATTAAAAGGCATAAAATTATATACACTTTATCTGAGATTAACAAAATGATAGATTTTGTAAAGACGTCATTGATTCCTTCTAGAGAATCGATCATTATTTTTTTTATTAGAAATTAAATCGTTAAAATAATACCAAATGACGTAGTTCTCCTTGAACAGCTAATCTCGAAACGAATACGTAATTTTTAATTTGATACATCTTCGTACTTTAATGGCGTTTCTTAAGTAAAATTGTTCTTTTTTTTTTTTTTTTTTTTCGAAAACTGGAAAGAAGAATAATAATTGCCAAGATGAATCGTAATTACACGCGTTGATCGTTATTGCTCGTGCACAAAGTACGCGAGATTTTTTTTTTTTTTCATAAAATATATCACCTTTAATTATTTCCTTTAATCTCGCTGCATAATAACTCGGGCGGATGTAAGATTGGATGATGGCGGATATCAAAAGAGTTGTTTCAAAGGTTAATGAATGGATGGATTCAATAGACGCATCTCACTTTCTCTAAACTCTGAAATTGATCGTATCGAATCAAGCAAGCAACGACAATCGCAATTCGAATTCGACTTAAGAAGAGAGAGAAGAATAATTAAAGTTGATTTTTACTCTCTCGTTGGAAAGCTGGGTCGCAAACTTTCATTTGGAGAGGAGATATTATCGGAAATTGCTTAAGAAACTCTTTAATAACAACTCTACCGAGTATTAACACGAATTATTTTCAACTTTTCACTCTTATTACGACTTAGCCCGAAGTCTGTTCAAAAGTCTCTTCCTCGCCATATTGGTGAGCCGTGCGATGGCCGGGGAAATTCTGTTTGATGGTAAATAAAGTGAAACAGTGAAAAAGTTGGGAAGATAACGAGGTGAGCAAATTTATCGTTCGAATATTATTATATAATCGACGTCGGAAGATTGTTTGAAAATAATGTGATCGTAGCGGAAAAACCGTTTATTAATTATCATACGAGCAAGATAATTTGTAATTGTGTGATTTTCTTACGTCTTCGTCAATGCTTATCGATGTCGTTCGGAATAGAAAAAAAACATTTCTAATGAAACGACAAATTTAAAAACATATCGAGGAAGGAAGGAAGAGAGGAAGGAAGCTTGAGGCAAAGAAGGAAGGTGTCATCAATTATCTAAAAATCTAGAGTCAATGAAAAGAAAAAAAATGTTGCGATCGTCATTTTCTCGATTACGTCCTCTGCACAAATAACACATAATAGAGATACTATTAATTCATTCTTTGGACGTCACCATTTCTCTTCCTGTCTCTGCGTCAACGATAACACTAACCTAGGAAATCCCCACTTCCACGAGTCTCGATTGTTCTCGGTATTCGTTCAGGGTCGGAAGTATAAAAGACGAGAGACGATCGTGACACGATGATACTCGTGCACAGTTCACGGTTTGGAGACGATGGCTACTCGTCTCGGTTCACGCTCGATCGTTGTCCTTCTGGTGTCCTTGTTCGCCGCTCAGGTGACGGGACGAGGTGAGGAATACGAAAAGTTGGTCGGTCGCTCGGTTTGATTTTGCAAATTTATTTACGCGATGTTTCTCGTTTCGAGAACGAAAAGTGTTGAAATTCTTAATTTTGTGTAAAATTTTCGATCGAAAGAAAGATAATTATCTACTTTTTATTTTATCCACGCTCAAATTTAAAGAGATCTTCCGCGAACGATGGATGTTTACGACAAAAGAAAATCTAAAATGTCTCGAAACGATTTTCATTTTAAATCGCAAATGATACGCAAAATCGATACGTTTCTTTTTTTTTTTTCTTCCACTTTTTCGATTCGAAATTCGATCGCTGACTTCGATCATGTTTTCTGAAAAGAAATCTGCGATAAAACGAAATGTCCCGGCATATTGAGACATTACGAGGCGCTCGGTTGTACTCCTGTGTACAAGAATCCGAACGATTGCTGCGCGGAATCGTACAACTGCACTCACCTGGACAATTTGGCACGAGATAAATGCTACGTGAACGGCCACGAATACAGCGATGGAGAGGTGTTGAGACCCGAGGACGCCAATCCTTGTGACATTGGTTGCAAGTGTATGATCATTAACGATGCGTGAGTGCGTTTTGGCATTGCCAGTTGGCTATCAACTCTTAATCGGTGTCGTCAAGTTTGAAATAGTATATTTGATTTTTTTTGTATGTCAAGTTTTATACGCGTGATAAACCATGGTGATTCAATCGCGTGTTATTTTTCTTAAAAGTTTTAAAAATTAATTTGTCACAAGTTATTAAAATTACTTTTAGCGTTTTTGGATCAGGTATGTTTGAAACGTTAGAACGCGGTTTCTGTGCAATTAATCGTGAAATTCAAAGTTGACGATTTGTTGACTTTAATTGATAGAGAATCATCATTTAAAAGTCATCGTCAATTCTATTTTTAAATTTAATTTTTGTTTTAAGATTTTTAATTTTATCGAAATAAACAAATAAACGAATTTAATTTAGAAAATATTTGTTTGTTCTTAAGCTTATAGCAAACGTCTTACGACACAGTGTTTTATTATTTTAACAGAGCTACCTTTGTATGCGCGGCCGTAGATTGCGCTTTTATTTCGGCGGGGGAAAATTGTTTCCACAGATACAGCCATAATAGTTGTTGTCCAAACTCGGTACCGACTTGTCGTGAGTAAAAAGCATTCGATAAATTGTAATTAAGAATTGTAATTAAATCGAGAAGATTTTAAACGATTACGGTTATTCAGTGAAAGAAGGAGAGAAGAGGGCGACTTGCGAGGTTGATGGCAAAGTTTATAATGACGGAGAATACTTTAACCCAAGATCTGATCCGGATTTGGATTGTTACTGCATGCCTGGATACACAGGTACAAAGAAGAATATTCTCATTCTCTTGGAAAAATAATTTACATTTCTAGGAGGAGAGAAAGAGAGAAAGTAGCTTGATCGAACTATGATTTTAAAAATTTTTTCTTCAATTTCAAGCAATTGAAAGAAAATTCAAAAAGAAGAGGTAAAAAACGATAAAAAAATGTAAAGATAAAAATTGTGACGTTTAGGTGAAAATATCGAGCCCTTCTGCAAGAAAATGAACCATCCTCATTGCTCTCCGTTGTTCAGAAACGGTGGATCTATATTCCAAAAATGTGCCCCCGTGTTTTACGACGATCATCAAAATCCGCAAACGGATTGCAGCTATGATACGAGATGTCGTGAGTTGATAACAGAAATATCTCCTAAATTAACCTTTGAAACCTTCGATAGGTAGTAACAACTTTCTGAAGAAACAAATTTATATTAAAAAATGAACTCGTTTTCGCAGAAAATTCGGACGACGTTATTATCCATAATCATGACCACACTAAATCTATTTCCGAGGAAGGTGATGTATTTATTTATATACATTTATTTATTTCAAATTCATTAAATTTTTTTATAATATATTCTTTTATTCGTGGTTGAATCAATATTAATAACAATATCGATATAATTTCATTCAACTTGAAATTACTTGGATCGATCGATACGTTCAAAATACGAACAAAATAAAATAATTATTGACGATTTTATCTCATCGATGTTTTGCAGAAGACAAAGTATGCAAATTCGGTAATATGACGATGCACATAGGCGACGAATTGGATCAAGGAACCAATTATGATTCTCGTTGCGTGAAATGTGTGTGCGAAGTACCTCCAATTCCTACGTGTCGAAGGCTTCCGGACAGCGAATGCCACAATAGTTATGCGTATCCATTCATAAAAGTTCTGTAAATAATCTGTGATTATTTATTACCAATAATACGATTTTCCAAAGATGTTATATAACTCATTGACAGTTTTAAGCGTTTTAAAAAAAATTACAACATACATGTAGAACCTCTGATACACAGTGAAAGCATTGTTTTTCTTTTAATTAAACAACTTTTTATTCTTATTCTCCTTCGGAATAATTCTCTTTCCTTTTTCTCATTCCCGTTGAAAAGAAGCTATAATTTTAATAATTTTACGACGATGATCGAGCTTGGTAATTCGATCATTCAGAAATGTATTCTCTCTTTCACAATAAGAGGTACATTTATAAATTGTTTTAAATAATAAATAATGAACACTCGAAGATGCGTAATGTCACGATATCAATCGAGACTCGAAGACATCAGTTGCTTAACCAGTTGATACAGAATATCTCATATATCACGAACGAACGCTTGTCACCTTCGTTTTTTTCTCCTCGAGAAGGAGCGGCGAGATTAAGGGAGAAAACGAAGAGAATTTCAAACAACTTGATCGCTTTTCATCTCCTCTCGATGAACGTTAACGATTTTTACCCTCTTTAAAATAGTTTGATTTCTTTTCGAATCAGATCTCAAAAGTAAAAAATTTTCACGCCATAAGAATCTTTTGTGGATTCCTTTATCTTCCCTCCGAAACTTTCGATTTAGAAGATTTACGCATCGCGAAGGAAAGAAGGAAGGAAAGTTTAGATTTAAGGGTTCGATCTATGTTGACACAGTATCGATGATATCGGTTTCGCGAAATTACGCGGCTGGAATCTCGCAAGTAGTTTGCCGGAAGCTGTGTGCGGGCAAAATGGCGGTGCAAGAAAGGGCACGGAAGTTGGTGGCCACCGTTGTCACGTTAAGTCGATCGAATTTATGTTAGGTTTGGAGGCCCGGTGTTATAAGCATCGGTTCGATTACCAACGTCGTCCGTGTATATCACCGCTAACCGTTTGGAAAGTAGCATTTCCAAGTCGGCCCATTATCCTTGCGGCTGCGCTTGTTCAGCATCGCTGTCCTCGTCCACCTCGTGAAATTTATTACACGTTTATTGCAACGTTTCGACGAGCTTTTTCCTCTTCTTACTTCCCGTTTAATACCAACTCGTGAAATAAAAATATAAAAATAAAAATTGCAGTAGAAGAGATTCTTGAAAATTAATAACATTTTTCTGAAATTTATTCTACCATTTTTTTCTTCCTTTTCCTCTTCTTCTTCTTCTTCTTCTTAATTGTTGTGCAACGTATGGAATAATATGAAAATTGCAATCGCGAAAATTAATAACGACATTTGTTGATATTGAATTCTTTCTATTATCGTTGTCCACGATAAAATTTATTATCGGGGATTGCAATGAGTTTTTCTTCTTACTTATCGGACAATTCGAAATAATATAAAAATTGAAACGAATTAATCGCAAAAATTAATAATTACACTTTTTAATATTAAATCCTTTTTACACCGTCCACGATAAAATTTATTATCGACGATTCCTTTTCTTCTTGCTTATTGGACGTAATTCGAAATAATACGGAAAATTGCAGGAAATTAATAATTTTGATATCAAATTTTTATCGTCCAGTTTTTTTTTTTTCTTTTTAATCGATATTCGAAAAAGTTTGCTTACAATATATTCGCAATTCCTTACCAGTAGGAAAAATTTTTCCAGCTTGTAGATATCAAAGGTAGGAAACAATTTTTCAAAGCGGTTCGCAAATGCGCAAAGGGTTTTCGAGGCGCGACGTCGAAAACGTTACCTTTTGTATCTTATCCCTTCATGCATATTTCAGCCTTTCCCTGCATAATGTTTCGTATTTTTCCTCTTTCCCCTTTTCACCATTTTCCTTCTCTTCCCTTTTTCTCTCTTCTTTCTCTTTTTTCTTCTTTTTCTTCTTCCTCCTCCTCCTCCTCCTCCTCCTTCTCTTCTTTTTAGAAGAAATGGCACGAAGATAGAACCGTCGAACCTTATCCGTTTCGAGCCTTTTCTTTTTTGTCCACGTTATTCGATTTGCTTATTCCTCCGTCCCTTCGTTGTTACATTTCTTCGTCTTTTTCGTATTGCATCGTTGATAAAATTCCAACCGGGACAATTCTCGACAAACACCGAAATTCTCTTCCTCGACGTTTCTTTGATTTTAGCAATCGGTTTGCTCCCCGTTCAAACAATGGAACGTGCATTCGAAATTATTACTCGTTTTGGAAAACAATTTGATAGGATTTTGGATTTACATAATTTTTGCCTCGGATTCGTCATGTCGAAATCAGGATCATTTTTCAAAATAAAGCGTATAATTAATCGAAGAATCTTGGTGATAAACATATCACGTCGATTGTGTATAATAATTTTCAATATTTCGATCAATTCGTTTAGAAACTTGGTCCAATTGGAAGGAAAAATTTTTCTTCCACGATTTCATAACGTAAAAGTATACTTTAAAAGAAAATTAGTTCAAATGTATTATCCTTTCAAGTCCTTCCACGAGATTACTTAATATTTTAATTCACCATTTGAGGATCCAGCGAAATCGATCAGGCTAATTTCCCTTGCGAGCAAAATCGAATATCACACGACACGAAATAATCCGGTGAATAACGATCATCAACGATCTTAACGACGATAAATTAACCGTCAAAAACAATGCTCGATGGCGATAAAACCATGGAGCAACGAATCGCCAACGATTACTTTCCGGATCGATGGTCAAAAAAACGTTTCGTTTACAATCGGCCGATCAAAAATGTATCGATGATCGATGGGCCCGCGGTCGCATTAGCCAATCGTGTTTCCGATTCGACGAAGCTTGTGCGCCCGTCCCAATTCGTTTTTCGTGTATAAATTAACCGCGACAATGGCTGTGTATCAGCGTTCGTTTCGAGACTCTATCGGATCCGACTTGGATCGAATCGATCGAGTGGCAACGAACTAAAAAAAACATCGATCGATTTCGACTTCTCCTTTCTTCGAGGGACTCGAGTTTACACGCGTCGCGATGAACGTTTGAATTGGAACCATGTTTCCGCCTGTTCCAGCTATGAATTAACAACGTCCACGCGGATATAAATGACGGGGGGCGGATATCCTCCCCTCCCCCCTCTTGGAAACCAATAAAACGAAAGGAGACTCCTGTGGAGAGACGGAGAGGTTTCTGCTCTCCATCATCGGTGTCATTGTTGATAGTAAAATGATCGTTTGCGAACGTGGATGCCTCGTCGAGATTACGAAATAAAATTATACTAAGTTATTCTCTTTGTATCTAGAATTCTTGAAAATGTTGAGGACGTGTAAATCCCTCATTTAGATTAATCGGTTACAATATGAATATGGTAATGAATTTATAATGTAGAAATTATGATATGATATTAAACGTGTTATATGGATTATCACGTGGAGTGAAACGTGTCGAAGAGTGGCATCGATATTTTCTTTTCATTCCTAGTTTTAGATAATTTACACTCGCGACTAATAATAGCAATGGATGCTTGTAATGTCTGTTGAATTACTTTTTCAATGGCTATTAAACGTGTAACATATGGTTTGTCACGTGGTCGACAATGCACGTTGGACGTTAATAGTAGATCGTGGCATCGATATTTTTTCTCATGGCGCGTCAAAGCATCATCGTGAGTTGGCACGTCGTACCATCGACAGAGACGAATTAATCTGTAATGCGATATAATATAAGGATCGTGTGTATTTTTAAACTCTTGCAAGCGTTTAGAAGCGTGTTATCGAGAAGTTGAAGGAGAAAAATGGAGGATTTGATCCCGACTTTGGAGGACTTGTTCGAAGGAGGAGATCACGAGATGCAATTATGATAAAGCTGAAAGCTTCTTTTAGGAGAGGTTTTCAACGGGTATCGCGGTCTCACAAAAGGGATGACTGCGTTTTAATCTATATCGCTCTCTCTATTTCCTGTTCCCTTTATTCTCTGTGTCTGACATGCGATGAGCTTTCGACTCTCGAGAACACTCGCCGCGAAAAACTCGCCCTCCTCGTTACCACCGCCAATTCCTCGCAAATCGATACGGCCGACCGATGAAAATTAATTTTAAAGTTCGACCGATCGAACTCGCCGCACCGGCTTTCCATTCGCGCCCTACATTTTTTTCACCATATTTATCTTTTAATTACAAACGATTTTTTATAACATCGGATAAATTTTCGTTATTCTATCGCGATTTCATATTGCTTCATATTTCCTCTAACCAATCGCTTTTCTTATTTAAAGCGAGAGAAAGAAACGTGTTTTTTTTTTTTTTTTTTTTTAAGATGATTCTTTTTATAAAATCACTGAATGAATTTTCGATTGTTCCTTCGATTCGTCCAATGAATCGTCTAATTATTTAAAGAAATACGTTTTTTTTTTTGAGATGATTCTTTTATAAGATCGTCGGATAAATTTTCAATTTCACGTAATTTTATCACGATTTTATATTGTTTGTGTTCGTCTAACGAATCGGTTTTGTTATTTAAAGCGAAAGGAAGAAACGCGTGTTCTTTGCTAATTCGAGTACAAGAGATATAAATACAATTCTTATGCGGATACCGCGAAGCTTATACCGGAGAAATGTGTCCCCGGATACCGATCATTTGGGGTTAAAGAATGATACTCCCCCCATACTTGAAAGGAAAATATCATTTTCTTCTGCAATCAACTTATAACCCAGCTGGGGGTATTACGTAAATGGAAATACGGGAACGGAAAAGAGTATTTTTCTTTCGAGGTAGTAACGTCTCCTACCTTTCGTTTTATACTTTCAATTCCTGGATTATTTTTAATAATATTTTTATTCCTTTTTTTTTTCAATAAATAATTTGAAAACGTCGAAAATGAAAATTAAACGAATTGATATTTTAAACTACTTTTAATAAAACGATACTGTTACTGTTTGTAAAAAAAAAAATTAATAAAATTATCGTCAACGATTAATAGATGCCAAGTTCATCCCGTTAAATTAATCAATCGTGTTTTCCAAATAAAATGGAAATATTTCTACGTTATATCGAGTTTTTCTCAAAATCGTTCATTCTATATATATATATTTTTTTTTTTCGTACAAAATAATTTTAAAAATCGATGAAAATGAAGGGAATCGAAACGACGACATTTAGTCTCGTTAATCCGTTTCTTCGGTTGGCCGACGCTGCCACGACTTGACTCTCCGCGCTAAGAATTTCCCTTTCACGGGTTATTTATTAAGGCGAAGTTGCGTTCATGCGAAATTTCATTTCGTAAATGGCCTTGATTAGTATTTCATGCGTCAAAGAATGGCGCCTATTCACAGTTAACAGTCAAGACGTGGAAAGACGCGGCGATATCAACTGTTGATATCATTAATTAGCAGTGTCGTAATCTCGCGTCGTGCCTCTTTCGCTCCGCTGGTTTTCTTCGCAACGCCGAGAACTTGGCGTTCCTTCTTCGTTGCACGTTCGTTCGTTCGGAAGAAATTAGTTGGATAAAAATTCTATTCAAACCGCCAGTCTTCTCTCTCGTTAGCCGTTTTTTTTTTTAGAATTATTTCACTTATTTTTCCAATGTTTCGAAATACATCGTTTTGCAAAGAAAATGTACGTTTTTGCGTACATTTCATTCAAATTCAGTTAAAAAAAATATATTTTATATAATTTTATTGGAGGTGACATCAACTCTTGATGTAGTAATACATGATTATCCCGTACGTGAAAGAGATGATAAAAATTTGAGAGTTTATTTATCATTCAAAGAAACGCACGCGCATTTCCGTTAAAGATTCACACACCCATTTCCCCTAAAATTCGTAACTCTCTCGTCGCGTCGAGAAAAATCGTCATCCCTTTCTACGTAACCGCGGAATTATTCCAGCCGAGTGGAATTTTCCAAGTCGGATCGATATCGTCGAAGGCATTGTTCGAGGCCTGGAAAATCGATTAAAAAACGCTATATAACGCTGCCTGCTTCCCCAAAGAAACCTCTCCCTCGCGTGACCCATATACGGAAAGAAGGATTCCGCTGTTTGCCCCTACAATACGACTCCCTCCCCTCGGCAGGGTCTCCACCCTTCTTTCCGAACCTTCGAGGGCTTAAGGCGGCATTGTCGCGGCCTCCAGCTCTTTCGCCTCTGTGAAAAGAAGGGAAGGCCCCGTTCTATTTGCCCGTCCAACCCTACGTGTGAACGCAGATTAGGCGCCTAGTCCAGTTTTGCCTCCTCTCGCCCACCCATCTAATCTCTCCAAGCCTAATCCGCGCTCTTTGCCCGCTCACGTCCATTCCTTTGTCGTCGTGGCGATCGGCCGATCCTCTCAACTTTGCTTTGTGGCAAAGTGCCACGCTTTTTTTGCAAAAGTGCGATGGGAGGAATATGTAATAGTCGAAATTACGAATCGCTTAGATAAGTTACTTCCATCATTTATTGTTCGATATACGTAATAAGTGGGTGAGGTTACGCGAAAAGTGGATTAAGTATAACATTTTAACCAGTTACCTTTTTAAAATTCTTTTAAAATTCCTGGTAATTGATGCGTGGAGTGGAAAGTGAAAGTGGAAGATGTTCGAAGAAGAAGCTTGTGCGTGGAAATAACCATTGATGGATTTCATTGTGATTGATTGTGACGAGGAGATCATTCATGAGCAAGAAACATTCGAAACAGTTTGTATAACATTTGAAATCAAAGAAGATATTACCATTGCCAAGGGATTGGATTTTACTTTTGTTTTAGTTATCAAGGAAAATAAGTTTACCAACCTTCTTCGCTGTTTCTATTTGCTCGCATTTCGAGAAGAGAAAAGCGCGCACGAAACGATTTGCGAAGCTAGCGAGACGCGTCTAACAAGATTGATGAGATGTGATATCTTTCGTTGCAAACGCTTAGCCGATGACCCGCGATGTTTGTTGTTTCGCGTTAATAGACGCGCAAACTGCATGCATACAAATTGCGATTGCTTGCCCTAACAGAGATGACTTGCACGGTGATGTATGGCTGTCGAGCCACGTGGAAGCCAACAGTCTCTCCAGATATTGCTGTCTTCCTTATACCCAAATCTTGAAATAGATTCGAGTAAAATATTCATCGTTCTCTGTTTCGTCTTGATAAGATATAACGTGCAAGTTATTATTCTATTTATAGCTTTTGTTGTAAGGAAGAAGTAATATGTTGTTTATAAAAAGAAAAGAATAATAATTCAAGGTGGTTTCGTAAAATTTCGATTACGAATGCAAATTAACTCAGTGATATTCAGAGTACCGGATCCTTTAAAATCTAATTTGAATATCCTCGTTCGCCTTGACACGAATAATAAAATCTCTCGCTTACACAACACCGATCCTTCATCCGATTAATTTCCTTACGAGTAAAGCAAACGAGGGGACCGAGGTAATTTTCCAATTTAAAAATACGTTTTACAATCGCGTGCAAATTTAAACTAATTTACTTTCGTAACCTTCCAAACGTTCACGCTTTCCAAACGTTTTTTTTCTTTTTTCTTTTTTTTCAAGGATCGCTCAAAGATTGCGAGAGGCCGCGCCATTATCCATTATCAAACCTCCTTTTTAATTAAAATTTCTCCATACTTTACGCCTTGTGCATTAAGCTTCTCCCCGAGCGAGCCGAGAGTCCATTGAAGAGGACGCGAGCGAACGTTGGAATGAAATCCGATCTGCCAAGAATTCTCTCCCCGCCCTTATAAAATTTTCAAGTTTCCCGCACCGGGAAAATTGAATGGCGGGAAAAACTTTTAAAGGAAGCGGATTCCACTCCTCGCGGCGACGTGGAAACTTTTGGAAAATCGATATTTTTTCACTCGATTCGACTGCTCGGTCATCGTAAAGAAAAAAAAAAAAAAAAAAACATAAATACAATTGAAAAAAGCATAATCGTCTCGTTAAATCATTGGAATCTAATCGATGGAAGGAACGAGATGATTCGTTGGTTGGAAAAGACGAAATAAAGGGAACGGATTATTCCTCGACGTGGAAATTTTTGGAAAATCGATATTTTTTTTCACTCGATTCTCGACTGCTCGGTCATCGATCGTTGTAAAGAAATCGAAAAAAAAGCGAACACAATCGAGGAAGGAATGATCCTCTCGTCGAATCATTGGAATCTAATCGATGGAAGGAATGAAAGGATGAACGAGATGATTCGTTGGTTGGAAAAGACGAAAAGGAACGGATTATTCCTCGACGTGGAAACTTCTGGAAAATCGATATTTTTTTTTACTGGATTCGATTGCTCATCGTTCGTCGCGAAAAAAGAAAGAAATCGAAAAAAAAAGCAAGCACAATCGAAGAAAAGAAGATCCTTTCGTTAAATCATTGGGATTTAATTAATGAAAAGGGTTGGTTGGAAGGGACGAGTTAAAGGAAGCGGATTACTCCTCACGACGACGTGAAAACTTTTGGAAAATCGATATTTTTTTCACTCGATTCGACTGCTCGGTCATCGTAAAGAAAGAAAAAAAGAAGCAAACACAATCGAAGAAAGAATGATCCTCTCGTTAAATCATTAGGATCTAATTAACGAAAAGAATGGAGTATCACTCGATTCGACTGTTCGATCATCGTTCGTTGTAAAGAAATCGAAAAAAAAAAAAAAAGCGAACACAATCGAGAAAAGAATGATCTTCTCGCCGAAATCATCGAAATGGGAAGAAACGAGATGATTCGTTAGTAGGAAGGGGTGAGAATTGTAGGTAGGGAGGACGTTAAGGGCCATCGAGGATATTGCTGGCGGGGGTAACGTTGCAATTAGACGGGATACGGAAAGGCAGGAATGGAAGAAACGGTATCGTAATTCGCGATAAAGTCGCTCGTAACGTTGAGATCGTTGTTCTGATTGTCGAGCGGACATTTTCGCTCTCCAATGGCGTCCACCGTTCGTGAGAGCGTTGCGTCGTTTCGTTCGATTGATTTTACGCCACTTGATTTCGGTTAACCAATTTCTTCCATCGAATGGAAACAATATTTTTAATTTATTTACGTAACGTGCGAGTGGATAGGTTGCCTCGAGAAGGGATATCGTTCGATCGATGATAAAATCGCACGGGATTATATTGTGGATCGAAAATGAAGATGCATGGTCGCGAACGTGACGAAAATGTAAATTGGCTCGTGTTTCTATCGTTAATTGGATCGAAATAATATTTTTCTTTATGCGTATAGATACTTTAGTTCAGGAGAATCGACGAGGAATATTATTCGACTGATTGTACGGATCGAAAGTATTCGAGTTCTTCTCAATTAATTTTGATAGTCGTGGTTTTCGAATATGGACGCCACGTTATATATGATATTTTCTTTGCATCTGAGTGATACTGAAATTCCTCCTTGTCGACGGCTATTTTATATTCGTCATCAATAATGCGTCGACAAGCAAGAGATATCCATGATTTTTTCTTGAAAGTGCATGTGGCAAATAATCACGAAAACGTATGGCGTGAAAAATGACGTTTGCGATTTCATCGTTTGAATCAGGATGGTGGTCGTTGCGAAGGGATGCGATCGTCGTATCGTTATTCAAACGGAGCAAATGGAAATTGATGGAAGAAATTATTTTAAAAAGTTAAATTGACATTCGTTTAGAAGGGACGACCAGCCTCGGGTTAATCAATTAACGTCCCGAGTAAGTATATACTTACCGAGCTTCCGTCAAATTACCGAGCAATTAAATCCAAGTTGCACAGTTTCGAGGCGCGGAAAATTATTAATCGACCGTCTTATTCTCCATCTGTTATTTATAAAACAATTTCAAATGGCTCGAGTTTTTTTTAATACTGCTTTAATTCCACACCTCACTGATAACGATCAATCGTTCAAAAATAATTAATATATCATTTTAAAATAGTCGATTATCTTCGACAAATCGATGAAAAGAAAGATCGATCCTAAAATATTATTATTATATCGTTTTAAAATAATTCCATGGAAATCGAACGATCAAAAAAAAAAAAAAAACAATCCAAAAATATCGTTTTAAAATTTTTAAAATAATCCCATGAAAAACGATGGATTACAATGGAAATCGTTCTATCTTTGGAAAATCAATTCTAAAAAAAAAAAAAAAAAATCGATCGTAAAATACCGTTATATCGTTTTAAATTAAATTCCACGAAACAATGGATTGCGATCAATTATCTTTCGATCGCGAATCGATCAATGTTTTTATTCGTCACACCGTTTTTTAAAATAATTCCACGAGGAACAACGGAGAGCGGCGACAAAAGGGTATCGTGGCCCATCTTTGCCAAATGGAAAATTGCAATTAGAAATTTGGCATTGGAAACAGTGGGCCCGGTGGCATTAATCTGGAGAATTTTCCAACCTCCCCCCTCTCCGTTATGCAATTTCCCCCGGCCTGGGAAGCTTTCAATTTGAAAAATTAATCTTAGGACGAGGTAGCTAGCTAGCTAGCTTTGGCCGAGAGAGGCGAGCCACGGGGAAGGGACGGCGAATACGGAAAATTTAATTTGCTCGCGAAATACTCGAAAGATGTTCGTACGGCAGATTAAACCACGGGGAAGTAGTCAAAGGATGCTTGAAAACGGTTAAAAGGGTTCGCGACATCCGGCTTCCTCCGTGTATATACGCGGCGTCTAATCTTTACGAAAAAAACACGGCCGGCCTCCGCCTGTTTATTTTTAATTACGAGGAAAGCTGTTTCCAGCCGAAACACTTTGTCACGAAGGAAAGGAATATGAATACCGGATTATTAAAATATTCTCGTTGTATATACATGTGTATATATATATATATATATATATATAAATGATCGACGATAATACGATCCGTGATATGTTTGGTTCAGCAATCTGTGATTTTTTCTTTTTTTTCTCTCCATTTTTTAATATTCTACGTCGCGTAAAATTAATCCATCGATTTTTCGAAATGCAGACGAAATGTTTAAAAATCGAACAACGTTTTTTTCGACGAGATCATTCGATTATTTTGAGCCTTGTAACGAGCTCCGTGTAATTCCAATTACCTAGGTCTTTGAAAACGTAATAATACGTCGTTAGTCCGGAGGAAAATGATAATACGGTTTAATCGAATCATCCCGTTTGCAACGATGACTTTGTACCGTAAGGACGAGTCGTTATTCCCTCAAATTTTACGTAAATACGTGATGAGAAAAAATATTATATAATTTGTGTCAAAATATATAATATCGTGGTGAACGACGTCCTTTAGATAAATACCTATAGAGATTTACAGAAATTTCGTTCGTTCGACTCGATGGAAAATATTCTCTGAAAATGTAGGTCTACAACTTTTATATTGTTCAAATTTTGCTATACCGTCGAAATAATTACTCGAAATAATCTCCTTAAGATTACGCGTGTAAAATTATCTTATCATCACTTGACGATCGCTGCTTTGAAAATATTTCCTTCGACGGTGATAATCTTTGAAGAGATCGATCATCGATTGAAATAATTTCAAGTAATAAATTAATAAGATTCTTTACGCGACTCGTTTCCCAGCTAAGAATAGAACTTGCGCTGATTAGAACTTCTCCGCGAACCGTAAAATTCGAACGAAGAATTGGCGCCACTTCAACTTTTTTCCTCCCCCGGAATATTCTTATCCTCCGGAAACGGCCTATATTCCGGTGTTTCGTGCACGGCATAAGTTGTCCCATCTCCACGATGAATATATCCCCGAAGTTGGCCGTTAAGCGACTGCGGCAAAGCAAGTCGAAAAATTTGCCGGAATGTCCGTGCTTGAAGGTGGGATCGATCGGTGAATCTGGAACGATCTGGAGTTCAATCGGGATATTGGAAGTCGAGTAGATTTTTACATCGTCCCACGTTTGTTTTAATCTAGTAATTCCCTCGTCGCCCATATCTTGAGTCGTCTCGCGGTGCGAGATCATCATTCCGATCTGTTAAATAGAAAAAAAAGGGAAAATAGGAAGACGAGAATCGAACGTTTGTTCCAATCCAATGGAACGATTTGATTCCGGGTTCTCTGCGACAATTGAGATTTCCCTCGCGCGTTCATATTCAACAAATTGTGTTACCAAGTAATATATTTTTTTACTTTAATGGAATATCGCTACGAAACACTAAAATTTGTGAAAAATTGATTTCACATAGTCAAAGATATTGGAAAAGATAAATACACGAGTTTTCATTAAAATCGATAATAACAATTCTCTTGTAAAACAACGTATGAAAACTTTCACGATCGACATCTCAATCTGTGCAACGAATAATTCTCTCCTAAATCAAAGCGAGCAAATATTTTATCGATAGAATTATCTTTCCTGAAGGGGGGGCGAAAAAAATTGGTCTTTCAACCCCTCGAAACGAAATCCGCTTTGGCCACAAATCCCTGAAAATTAATTCCTCGAACGCGAGGGGGGCGAATCTCTCTCTAGGGGTTCGTAAGAGTCGTGGTGATCGATGACGGTCGTCATCGGGGTTGACAGGTGGCGGGCGGGGTGACTCGCGGCCCGATTGCGGCTACATTATTAAACCGCCGCCCGTGAATGGACGTTAGGTAGGCCTAATGCACGCCGGAATGTACAGTTTGTGCCCTGCAAACAGACCGTCCGGAGGGTGGTCGCTTTGCCGCTTTGCAATAACGCGAAATTTGCAAATTGGGTCGAAATTAACCCGCGTTTAATTTCGAAGCTCGTCGAACCGCCTGCTCGCGCAGAGGATAACTTTCGTCCATTACATTTTGAGCAGGCTTTCTCTCTTTTTTTTTTTCTTTTCTTCTCTTGTCGCGAATGAAATATGATATTTGTTTGAGCGCGTGATGAGAAGATCAGAGTTAATCTTGGATTTTTCTTCCCACGTAGCTGAATTAAAAAAATTTGAATTTTTGAGTTGAGCGTAGTTTTGTGAGAGAAATTGAAAGGTGATTAAATTGGGTTTCGAAGGATTGATGAAGAAATGAAAATAATCGAGTTTTCTTGATGTCTGAATTTTAATCTTTGACTGCGATTTTGACGAAAAAGTGTTAAAGAGACTTTTTCTTTTTTTTTTCTTCGATATCTGAATTTAAATTCGAGTTTTCGAGCGTAATTTTGTGGGTTTCGAAAGATAATCGATCGATATTAGGAAAAATTATCTTTTACGATCAAAAGCTGGTCGAATAATGCCCTTAAACGGATTCATTAAATTTTTATTCAATTATTGTTGAAAGTTGAACGATGAGATGAATCCTTGCCACGGTTTGATGTATAAGTTAGCGTTAAATAATCCGACGAAATATCTGAAACTTTTTCAATATCTCCGTTTATGCTGCGAAATTAAAGTAACAAATCTTGTTGTTGCTTTAACAAAGTTTCGAAGCTTTAAAGTTAATTAAGTTCTACGTTCTTCGGGATCCGGACGGTCCAAGGGACGGACGGACGAGGGAAGGGGAGGCGTAAAAAAAGAAGAGAAAAAAAAAAAAGAAAAAGAAAAAGGAAAAAAAAAAAGGGAAGAAAAAGTTAAACGAGTTCTCGTGTAGTGATCTGCAAACAAGCGAAGCTCGCAGAAGAGCAAAAGTTGCTTAAACAGTTCAGAATCATGATGCCATTACCTTGTAACTAAAGTTACAAGCCATATGAAGTTTGTTCATAGCCCTTAAACGTAGTTGCCACCTCGTTCCCTTAGATTACTCGATGCTCTTAATGCATGCGAGCTCGTTCAATTCACTTTTATTCACCTTTCTCCTCGGTTTAATCAACTCGAGGGAATCCGAACATCTATGAATCCGGGAGGGGTGCTAATTTTTAACTCCTCTCTCCTTAAATTGCTTAAATTGCACGAGTTTATCCACTCCACTCGTCTCGATTCGATAAGTGGAGATGCGATTGTAAATTGCTAGGATAATGGATCTCATGCTGCGTGTTCGAACGAAAGGGGCCGTTAAATTAATTAAATAAATACGGGAAACGAGCATTCCTCCTCTCTATTACAGTCTCTTGTTTTCAACACTTTTGTTTTTCGTTTAGAGAAGAGAGAGAAAAGGAAGATAGACGCTTCAAAGATAATCTTTTTCTCGTAGAGATTTAAAATTACGTCGTTTGGCGCGTAAAGAGAGGGAGGATTGATAAATTAAAGATGAAGAATCGAAGATTATCTCGATACTTTTCGAGCAAATAGGTTATTAACCATTTTATTACTGTCATGTCGCGATTAAAGATACAATGCGAAACCTGGTGGATCGCGATAACAGCGATGTAAAAAATAAATGAAGGTAGGGCAGCACGTTGGTGAAACAGTGATATATGCTGATTGAACGTATAGCGACATAATTTAGTCGACGGTTATCGCGTGTGTATAGCGCGTTTTCAGACGGCGATCAAAACTCGTCGTTAGCTCAGATCGTTTTACGGATAACCCAAGTTATTAGTCGTTACGAGTCGTAAGTGCGACATTTTTTTTCAATTCTCCTCGAGAAAATAACTCGAGAGAATCCATTTTTCCTTTCGCTCGATTCGCATTTCGGAGAAATAACGAAAATAAGGAAAAGCCGAAGCGAATGGTTTCCCAGAGAATCGAGAAATCGTATTTTCGATCGAATCGGTGTTCGAAGAGAAGAAAAATTCGCGAAGGGGAAATAAAAGGTTGAGGATCGAGAGCGATAAATCGAGGCGGTTGCGCGCGGTATTTTGGTGGAAAACGGGGCGGGCAATAATTTCAAGTTTTGTCGCGCGGCCGCATTTGTTAGAGCGAACGGTACGAGCCGAGCAATTTGTAACGTCGTTGCTCTACGTGAACGTTAGGGAAGCGTCATTACGCGTTGTTCTCGCGTCGTTTCGCCGAGGATTTAATGAACGGGATGGACGATATAAACTTTCCTTCTCCACACCCGCCCCCTCAAACGATAATAACGCGGTCACAACGATGAAATTAAGCTTATCGATTTCGGCGGAATTTAATGCGAGCAATTTACAGAACCGCGCCGAAATACCGAGGAGGAAGGGTTAACGCGTCCGTTAATCGGTTGTAAACGTTCGTGTTAAGCCGAGTGTATCGCGAACTGATTTTCATCGACGGGTATCGATAAGTTAAACGCGGAGTGAGATTGTTTTTTGCACGGCTGTTGGTGACGAAAGGAAGGACGAAAGAAATATTTTTGGAACGCATTTTCCGCAAAGTGTGAAATCGAGGTGAAACGCACCTGTATATCGCTCGATAAAGATAGGATGCGCGATGTCGCACCAGCGATATTAGTGTATAAAGGTAATAACAGGTTTTAATAAATCTTTCGATGCGTTCTGTGAGGACAGAGAATTCTGTGATTCGCATTCTCCTTCGTCTGGAATTTGTCTGGATCCATTTCGATGGATCCGTCGAGCGAGAATGAGAAACGATCGAAATTAAACAGGCAAAATAGAAGATAGAATAAAAGAGGCGGTTTCCGTATGTTTGATTTTATAATAAATTCGTATAATTAAATTCGCACGGTTGACGTTTCGCGCGAATGAAATAAAATAAATATTTTTCAAGCGTGGAAGAGGCACGCAACAGGGATAGAAAATACAAAAAGCGGTATGGTACAAAAGCGAACGAATATAATATTTTTCGTCGTTTAAATACGACGATATTTATATCGCTACTTAACGCGAATCGCAAAAGTAATAAAATGCGCAATTCAATTATATCCGATATTATTAATATTTCGATAATTAATATTAATAACGATAAATTTAAATATTATAATAAGCGGGCATTCGTATACACCATTGATCCCCGTTTTATTCATTTATACAATTTTAATATTTCCTCTCCCCCCCCCCCCCCCCGATGCCAATATTTATATCTACGCGTTCGACGCGTAGACGATTAATGAATTTCGCCACCCTTATTCGTTCATATTACTTTTGCATCTTGCATCGTCCGTTTATTAATTCCACGATATTATTTTACACGCGATACAATACGCATCGTACGCGTGGTATTTCTGCTGATGAAAAAAAGGTAAAATAAAAGTAACGATAGAACTCTCTCTCGAATAACAACATATATATCCCAACGATTAAATTTATCGATCATTCGATACGCGAGAAAGGAGAGAAAAAAAAAGGGAAAGAAGAGTCGTCATCGATCGCGATAACCAACACTCGATTGGATGAAATTTTACTAGATATCGAAATCCTAGTATCCAGATTCGTTTCAAACCTCGCTATTGATAGCCGTGCTAATACTTGTACCTCTCGGCCATCCCGGAATCAGAGATAGCGAGCGTTAATTACTTTCGTAATTAGTAACCGCTCCCGGCTTATGATGATGATATTTCTTGCGAGAGAGAGCGAATAAATCTAACAATAATACGAGAAAAAAACCTTGTCCTTTCCGCGTTGACAACACCATTTTCCATCTTCTTCGATCGAGAAATTTTATTGTCGCTTGCTTTCCATGTTCTTTTTCTTTTTCTTTTTTTTTTTTTTTTTATTACGTACGTATATCTTCGTTCGTACATTCGTTGACTGGTATCTGGTATATTATTCGTGTGGATATAATCTCGAAAAAGGAAGGTCGGCGATGAACAGGGCGATGAAAGGGAATTAGAATTTTTACGAGATTTTTTCTTCTCTCTTTCTTTTTAATAAATGGAGAATAAAAGGCATTTTAATAATTCGATAACGTTAAGATTGTTGTTAAGATTTTAAGGTAAATACGGGAAGTGAGAGTGTTTTTTTTTTTTTTTTTTTTTTCTTTTTTTAAGGAAAGAGGAGAGCGTGTTAATTTGGGGACAATAGCGCGAAATATCCGAAAGTAAAATATTTTGTCAAGGGGGAGAAAATTTTGTTAAAAGAGGGATTTGAAAGTATTTTCGTTTCGTCAAGTTTCTACTGTTTCTCCTCGCTTCGAAGAAGTTGAATTCTATCTAATTTAAATTCTTCTTTGATTCTCTTAATTTAAATGTAAATTATTTCGTCAGAGGAGAAGCGTTCGCAAAGGGGAGCGCAATTTTCGAATCCTTTTCTTTTACAGGCAACGTTTCGCGCTCCTCTTTCAACCAACGTTTTTTTCTTTTTCCCCCTTCTTCGCGTCAAGAAACGCCGTGTACCGAATGATACGCTGAATTAAAAATTTTTTCAAAAACGTTATTTCGCGTCTCCTCTAATTAACAATTTATCTACTAGATTGTAAAATTATTATTTATAGAGAATTACAATTCGTTTCGATTTGCTATTTTTCACATCAAACGGAAGTTCGCATAGTTTCGGATATAAAATCGGCAAGTTATTTCTCTGTTTGTATAACATTCCTAAAATTCTCAACGCAAGCGAAATGAAACGGATAAAAAGGAGGAATTTCGAGATATTCCCTGGTGAAAATTCCACGTGGTGGAGAAGCGGTCGCTCGAGTAAACAACAATATCGTAAAAAAGAGGGGACACGAACATTCGTTGCACTCGTTTTCCTCCTTTTCCTTTCCAATTACCACTTCCGATTTATGCCTCTGCCTCTGCGTGCCCGCTTTCCAACATTGCCCGCCAAACATTTTGTTGTTCGCAAACATTTTTCATCGCGTTGAAAACGCGTGGAAAGAGAGAGAGAGAGAGAGTTAAGAAAAGGGGAGAAATAATCGATATTCGTCGAATATTTTTTACGATCGCTCGCGTTTCTCATCGGCGTCGACATTCATCCCCGTTTATCGTGGAAATAATAATTCACCATTCACCATTATATAACTTTCGTTTTCGGATTAAATTTACACCCGGCTGTCTATCCGGCTGAGAAACAGCCCGCGAAAGGTAATCGCCCCCGCGATTCAATATTAAATACCGACGTGGATGCGCGTATATCTTTAAGGGTGGTTTATATCGCCGCGTGGCGCGATATTAACCGAGGCAAAATATGACCTCGGCTGCCAACACCGATAATTCTCCGCTTTTACGGAGTAGGCTTGGGGACAGGCTTGAAAAAATGTGTCGAAAGATATCTGTGCAACGGTTTGAACGCTGATGTTTACACGAATTTTCTCTCGTGTCTGATCGATTAAAACAAAGAAAGAAAGGGAAACGAAGGGAAAAATAGGAGTACATCACGTATCGTTCGTAACAACAAGTCTCATAGAAAATTCTTCCTCCCTTGTTTGGGTTATGATAGGACTTGTGAAAGTGTCTCGACTTGCAACGAACAAAGTTTTTCGCGGTAATTTCGTGTTGGAATACTTGGGAAGAGGAGGGCAATATTTTTATTGCTTTCCACGGTGGTGAGAACGTAGCAGGCGCAACTCCATGACAGAGCGGGGTCATTGACAATGATAACAGGGTTTTTTTTATCGACGATTGACGCAATTTTCCATTTGTGCGAGCCTCGGAAAATTGGTGATCATTGACCATTGCTCTAAAACGCATGATTCTTCTCGAACCATCGTGAACCGTATATATGGCGTGGGATATGAAAAATATGTTTGCGTATGTTTCTTTCGGATGAATGGGCATTCACCGGTGATTTATTGGGCAGCTGCGATGAAAATTTTTGTAAATTGAATAAAACTGTTGAACTCTGAAGTTGAAGTCCGAAGCGGAATTTCTTTTTTTTTTTTTTTTCACGCGATGATAAATCTCTCTTCGATTGATTAATATAGTTGGAAACTCAAACTTTTTTCAAATTAAGATAACTTTCGGATCAATTTATCACTGGTAAGATCATTTCAAGCGGTATACTTCCAGAAATAAATGCTATCGTTCTTCAACTTTGTTAAACCGTATTAAAATTAGGAAAACTTTGGACCGCTGTAACTCCCAAGATATCGACTTCCGGTGAACGAGTGAACGATGATTAGAAGCGCGGAACCTCACCCTTTAAAACGCTTCTTGATTCATTTCGATACGACTTTTGGTTGCCGAGAAATCTTCTTGTAAAGAAAAGGATATTTTTGATCGTTTACTTTAAACCCGATCGGCTCTATTAAAATTAAGAAAACTTTGGACCGCTGTAACTCCCAAGATATCGACTTCCGGTGAACGAGTGAACGATGATTAGAAGCGCGGAATCTCACCCTTTAAAACGCTTTTTGATTCATTTCGATACGACTTTTGGTTGCCGAGATATCGTCGTGTAAAGGAAAAGGTAATTTTAATCGTTTATTATTTCTCTCCTCGTCCCTATTCGGATCTCTCGCTCGCGCCTCGTCTCGCCGACCTATCTCAAACTCGAGACAAGTGACGGACGCGAAAAAAACATAATAGCGATTCCTGGAAGGATGTAGTACGCGTTTCCAAAAATAAATGTAGGTCAGCGAGCCGCGGGCCCATTCATAACTTCTCTTCTGAGAACTTTGCATCCTCGTATCTCGTCGACCGATCGAGATATCGGGACGAATCGAAAAGTAATTTCAACCGCATGCTTCCGTCTATATTCCCAGTAGATTTTGACGACAAAATTTATAGTTTATCACGATCCATCATGATTTAGCATTTCCTCGTAGCCTCGATGCATCATTATTTTCCTTACATTCATTTATATTTATACTTTGAACTTTACGCTTGTTCTTTCAATCATCATTTTCTATCGATAAATACAATCTCATCTACAAATAAATCAATATCAACACACACACACACATTCCCCCTATACGTGTTTGTAATTAATAATTCTCACGAGCCGTGATAGAACAATATCAATACAACAACAATAACAATTTCATCAACCTCGTTATTGCCGAGTTTATAAGTACGAAAGCGAAAAGGGCGAAAGATCGGGGACGTGATACAAAATATTTTAAATAATAAATAAAACGTGCGCTCAATTTTTCAGGCTTGGGGGACGGCTCGAGAGAAATATTACGTAATAATATTCCCAATTAAAATCACTTTATCCGCGAAAATCTGCCCCGATTCGCACCGATACACCGCCGCGCCGCGTACATGTGCGCTCGAATTTTAATTATTTCGGTTACACGGGGGAGGAGGAGGAGGGCAGCCTGTTTATCCCCGCGTCGTCTCGAAACGATCCCGCCACCGGAGATAATTAAATGTGGATTATCTGACGCACGTTCGGCCGACCGTTCGTCCGCGCTAATTGGGCCAGAAAGAAGACAGTTATCGTTACCGCCGGACGGTAACAATATTTCGCGATAACGAAGCAGCACGAAGGAAACACCCGGCAAATTATTAGCGCGACGACCCTTAACCCTTTCAGTGCCCCGCTTTTCTAGCCATCCTATTTGTATCCGCGAGTGTTCCTCCACTGTTTAATTCGGTGAAATTTGCGAACGAATGGTTTTTCTTCAATTAATTTAATCGTTGGTATTATTGTTGTTATTATCGTTATTTTTTGAAATATAAGAATTTTTGATAGCTTAATTAATAACAATAACTCTCTGTTGAAATTCGAATGATGATTGAACCACGTACGAAACGAAGAGTTAATAGCGAAAGAAATTTTATTCTATTCTCTGTGTATGTGTGTGTGTGTGTGTATATACACACGTAAAAATCGTTCCAGATTACCGCGTACTTTGTTCCGAAATGAAAGAGATGAAGAGGGAAGTTGTGTAGGTGTGTACGAGCGCGAAATGAAAAATGGGAGCGCGAGTGAAATACAGAAGAGCGATAACAATTGAGAGGGGAATTGGTATAAATGGAAATAGAAATAATACGATCGGAGGGTCTGTGTTATTCGTTATTTATCTTAAAAATTATTTACGTATTGTAATTTTTAAAAATTAAATGTCATTAAACGATGAGCCGTATCTTTAAACGAGACAAGTTTATCTTTCCATGTGCCGAGTTCCCATCGATTTTAAAATGTACACACACTCACATGACAAATATCCCTTCACATTTTGTATATATATATATATATCTCCATGGATGGAATTTAATTCCCTCACGTGATAAAATTTATCGTGCATCGACCATAAATTTTTCCATAAATTTATAAAGAAAATGGGGGGGGGGGGGAGGGGGTCACGAAGTGTCGTAAAGATTGCAATACTTTTGTCATAAATTCTGTTTAAAAAAAATTATAATTACACCTTTCTTTGTTGTAAATACTACTCCAACTTACTTTTCGTAACGTCAAGTACACTTTTACACCAACGCTCGCTTCTTACATCCAATTATCCACGGTACAATTCTCTTATCGATCTGACTCGAACTCTGACAACAACAACGACAACAACAACAACAACAACGCAGTTTCTTTTCGCAAGAAGAAACTCTCAACCGTTCGAGGCTCAAACAACCGTTTCAATAGAGAAACTTAGCCACTAGACTTGTTCTCAGAAAGGGTTAACTATTTTCCCCGAACTAACTCTCTCTCGCTCTTTTTTTCCCTCTCCTCTTCGGTTGCGCACCGGCTGTTTCCGGGTTTCCTCGTTAAATCGTAAGACGCAACAAGTGTTGGACGGATTATGTCTTGAGGCAAACAAATGAGATCACCGTGCCAGGATAATTCTTCGTCCGGTTAATTAATTAACTCGGGGGAGGGAGGGTCGTTTCGTGCAACACCGTTTCGCGAATTCCCGTGAGGATCGCCTTTCCCCGCTGTTGGATCGAACAACCGTGATTGTTCGACGGATTAATTGCGGGTGTATCGGGAACCCGCGATATCCTTTTTCCAATCCGCTGAATTTTCAAACGCGTTCTCGATATAAATCATCCTTAACGATACGAATCGATTCAAACTCGGTCGATTGTCGAGTGAAATAAAATATTATCGAGCTATCGAAACTTGTTCGATAGATTTCCTTTTTTTTTTTTTTTTAACTTGGAATAGTTTTAATTGAAGAAAAATTAAAGACCGTATTTTTTCTCGTAATTTTTTCGATATTGAAAAATGATTGCGCACGTTGTTGAAACACCGTATATAATGATAAATAAGATTTTATTTTCTGGATAAATATACGTAATAGGTACGATATGATTGGTGATATATTTGTCGATCAAATATTGCACAAATGTTACGGGTAATCCGCGTTACGAGTACATCAACGCTCGGACGGTAGATGGCGATGAGTGTTGATTCCTTCGTCAAAAACTATCTGTATCATTACGAGTGGTAAATTTGTAACGAAGGTTGAGAAGAGTTAGCCAAACGCAAAAACTGTTCACGTTTCCTCTGCATGTATAAAACATCCACGCAATTTCAACTTGGTTTCGAACTTAAAAGTTTGCTTACACTTCGTGTTGGCCGGTAATGAACCGGAACTTGGAATCACGAAAGTCGAGTTACATTAGCCGGCCAACTACCAGCTGCTTATCCTCTTACTTATACAGCTTCGGTTTAAGATCTTTAAGAAATTCTCCGCGGACGGATTAAAGTGTACGTATCGTTTAAGAAACTACTCTACCTTTCGAGAAGATGATTTGATTAAAAATCTTCTGTTCGATAATTAAATAACGTCTGCGACAAAGATACAAATCCGTACGTACCTTCGACTCGAGCAATTACCGATCCTTTTTCACTTTTCACCACGACGACGCGTATGCACGAGAAAAACCACGTCCGGTCCAAGGAAACGAGAACAATTGCTCGCCTCGAGAGCCGCGTTAATCTCGCGATTGTCTACGTGGTTTACAGATCGCTCGAACACGACAGGTTCGAGTCGGTTTGTCACGTGGCCGTCCTCCACTTGTCCAATAGCGTTCCAACAACCGTGGAAACGAGAACGAGGCTGTTCTTCTTCCTCCGCGTGTACGTGCACGTATATATATATATATATATATATATATATATATATATATATATATATATATACGTGAAGACTGTCGCATTGAACGAGCGGCGTTTCTTTTGTTTTCCAGGCAGACCTGTCCTGCCAGAACACGAAGCAGACCGTGGGCGCGATTTATACGCGCACGAACTTCGTGACACTGAAATACGTCACCGACTCGTGGGGCACCCTCTCGAACGGCTTCCGCCTCGTTATCACCGCCGTCAAGGATCCGAGTGAGTACATTTCTCTCATGTGATAATTCCTTTCCGCTCCTTCTTTCTCTGCCAAATTCGTGCTTCCCTTGCTTTTTAAACAACAAGCAGTTGAAACGCTTCTCTTTTCTTTTTTCTTTCTTTTCCTTCCTCGAGGATCGTCGATTTTTTATCAACTTTATGAGATATTGTTGGAAACGAAATGCTTGGAAACGATTGCCGCCTGCGTGTACGCGATACGAAGGAAGGCCGCTTTCGCTAAATAGACGTTTAAATTGTTGCGCTCAACTTTGTTTCGCGTAATTGAAATTTATTGCCGGTGAATTTTTCATCGTTCTAACAATATTTGTCGAGCAAAATTGTACAAAAGGCGGGTAAAATTTTATCTCCTTTCGAAATTTCCGAAGTTTCGTTAAGTTTGCGATACTATCGTTCTCAACCGATCCCAATTTATGCGATTTACCGCTGACAAAAGAAAGGAGAGAGAGAGAGAGAGAGAGAGGAAATAATAGCGTCTTGCAAATTGAAGCTGAACCAGAGGAGGAGATGTCTGATTAAAGAATGAAATGAACCGCGAAGCTTTCGTTCCGTATGACTTTCTGAAAGGAAATTAAACGACGGTCCCTCTATCTCACTTCAATTCGTGAAAGCGAATTTTTTCTTTTCTTTTTTTTTTTCCTTTTCTTTTCGAGTATGTTCTGCTTCGGTTGGCTCGACTTAATGAAGTGCTTAATGCACCGTGATTAAGAGAACCGGCATGGACGAAGAAACACTTTATAAAATAGTCTCCACTCTTTCGATAATAACGGTATATCTTCCCGTTTTCGCGTCATCTATCAAATTATACAGAAAGAGAGAGATCTCAATGCCTTTTACCAGCAATTTCGATAACTCAATAATTCGTAACAAATATATTACAATCATGAATTTAAATCATCGATTTAAGTCGATAAAAACACAATTCCAGCAGAAAGATCAAATCATTTTTACCGCTTGTTTTATGCAATAGAAAATCGAAATCCAACGTTCTCTGTCTTATCCCAAACTTAAATTAACCGAAGCGTCGAAACATCTGCATCTGCCTCGATCGATCGATCGATCGATCGCCGAATAACCGAGCCGGATAATCCTGGCCTGGAAAAAGGGGGCCAATTACGAGGCGGCAAGGACAAACCGTGACGGATAAATAAAGCGGTAATTATAATTAAACGGAGAGGGGGAGGGGAATAAATAAAACGGTAAATTAACGACGCTTCCTATTAACGATCCCCAAATTACCGGCCCGCTCGTTATTTCGCGTCGTGGTCTCTCAATGCCCTCTCTCTCTCCCGGTAATTTTAAATTAACGCCAACCCGAAAGATAATACCGTCATCCGCTCGTGTAAAATCCCCTTTCCTGGTGGAAACGCTAAGATCGGTCGAAAATCCCGTTGGAAATTCCCGTTGCTCTGTGCCACCGCGATAAATTAAAGCCAACTTTAAGCGGAATTTATTTTCCCGTATCTCTCGCGAAAAGTTGGCGCGAAAGGGATGATGGAAGGAAAGGGAAAACGTGGACAACGCGCGTTCTTCTTGGCTTCTTCTTGGCCTCCTTCCGATCGTCGCGATACGAAGAAAATTGGGCGGGATTATTAAAATTCTAATTTCAATCTCGATATATACGAACAAAGGAGGACTCGATTCGACAATTTCAATGGTGGTTTTATATGCGTAGAAATAATGTTGTACACGTGTCACGCGCACCTGTTTGACATGAATTATTATTATAAAGGCAAATTGAACGTTTTGGTGAAATTAATGAAAACGTACGGTGTTTAAATGACGTGTGATATTCGGTGTAAATATATTTCGCTTGTATCGAGTAACGTCTCAAAGTGTATTCAGGCAGGCACGCCGTGAGAAATTTGCGCGGGGATCGGTTGAATCGAAATTACGAATGAATTTGCGAACGAGTTTTGTAAAAATTTCCTGGATCGAAGATGAGATTAGAAAAAAAAAACGAACGAGAAGGAGATGTGACACTCGTCTTCTCGCGATACAACATTTCTTCACTTGCGGGTGGAAAACGCGGAAATTCTGTTTATTTCACGAATTATTAGTTGTGAAAATATAATAGTTGTGAAAAATGTTCGGCTCGAATAACACGTGGCAATGAATCAAGAATTCGGTATACGCGTTTTAGCACATACTCTTTAAAATTCGCGTATCGGTTGAATAATTCATGACACGGCGCAATGAAAACTCCATCCTCTCTTAACGATCGGTATTTAGTTGAAATCGTTCATCCATGGAATATATATATACACATCGAGCAAGAAAACGTTTTAAACAAATATTTTCACGCGTAAAATTAATTAACAGATGGAATTTAAACACCTTATTACGAGGCGAGTACGAGTGAAATTTATTTTCAAAGAATTGTTTCTCTCTCTCTCTTTTTTTTTTTTTTTAAATTCGACACGAATTTTAATCAAACGCACAACAATTCTTCACGTTAAATCCAATCGAGAAGCTCTAATGGATTTGTTTATCTTTCGATAAACGTTACATTTGTAGATTGTTTCAAAATGTTTACATTAATCGTTGTTGAAGCAATGGACGGAGGGTATCGGCCGATGCTTTTCGTTCGGCATCAACGCGTGATGCTTTGTACGTGATGCAATTCGAGAAATTCCAAACTGTCTGGAATCACGAAACCTCCTCCTCGCCCGGACATGACGTTTCAACGCGAGCAAGGAATTGTTGTAGGCAATATTAGCGCGATCCGTTTTGCAGTTTGTACCGTGACGGTATGTTGCGTGGAGAATTATAGGATTTTCACGTGTTCACGTGCCTCGTGAAATATCGTAATTTGGAAGATCGCGAGGACATGGTTTGTTCACCATGGATGATCGATTATATCGCGTTAGAGTGGGTGCACAATTTGCGATGTTTTCTCGGGATAAAATCACACGATCTTTAAGAATAAATTAATTGACTGTTAAAAATATATTTCTTTAGTAAATACGAGTTAATATTTAACAGCTTTTTCTCCATGCATTTTATCACGATGGAATATATTTTTATCGCATCATTCTCGCGCCATCTGTTGCAGCATTGAAAATTTTAACACGCGGTTGTTAAGTTGTTATTGAGTTATTAACTCGGTGTATATCGTCGAATGAATATTAGGACGTTACATTTTTTTTTTTTTTTTTATATTTTCATCATCGAAACATTTATACAATCGATATCAAACGATTACAAGTTCGAACCTCGTTAATTAAAAAGAAAAAAAAAAAAAAAAAAACGAGCTCGACTATCGAGCGTGCTAATGAAAAAAGAGGAGGGGAAAAAAATCAAAAGAATCATTAAAAGGCGCGATGGATTTTCGGTGGAAGCCGTTTTAATTGAAAAATCAATCCAAAGAGCCCGAGCGTATCCCGGCTAAGCCGGCCTGCCATCGATTACCTATTTTTCACAGTAAAGCTTTTCATACGATGCCTATAAAACACTGCATTAACTGGAGTAATTTGTCCAAGTCGGGGCGAAAGGGAGGAGCAAGGAAGAGGACGATTTCTAACGATCTCGATTTCGCATCTGTCGACTCCCAAGGACGAAAAAGAGAAAAGTTGGCGGGAGAGTATTATTATTATTAACAAGCTCTATCTATCTATCTATCCATCTGTCTGAATTACGGGGGTGGCGCCAAAGTCCATTTTATCCCTGCGAATGATGAAGCATAGGGGCGGGAATATCGGCGAGCTTCGTTCGCGTGTTTGTTCGCGCGAGTTTTGCTTGACTTTTGGCGGTGGCGAAGCTTTTCAAATTGTTGCGCACCGCATTATTTCCCTACCACTTGCCCGTTCTTCCACTTTTGGACTCGATCCATATCCATTTTTCCCCCTTTTTTCGAATATACGCGCACATTTTTTCGGAATGATCGAGAGGCCGTTGTTCGACGGTGTTTTTAGATATTGAAATTAAGGAAATGAAAGAAGCTAAGGGAATCGATGTGGGAAGATATTAAATATATACGAATGGAAACGCGGGCAGGTAGAATTGAAATGAAAATCTTTCTCTTTGAAAAAAAATTCCAAGCGAAACCTACCTAGAATCCCGTGATTCGTTTGAAAGATTGTGATCAAATCTGAACTTACAAAAATATTCTCCGCGAATTCTCAGATAAAAACAATTGGAACTAAAATTGAAACAAACTCGTTTCTACCGTCAAATTCGAACTTATGAAAACACCTAACCTCGTTAAATTATCTTCTCGAACAATTAAAACGAAATCTCTCGAAAAATTGAAACGACTCGTTTCTACCGTTAAATTCCAACATACAAAAATACCTAACCTCGTTAAATTATCTCCACAACTTGTCGCTAAAACGTATTAGATACATATATAAATTCAAACGGATGGAATTGAAACGAAAAATCGAAACAACTTATTTCTATCATCAAACTCGAACATATAAAAATACCTAATCTCATTAAATTGTCTCCGCAACTTTTCACGTGTTACCAAAATTGTATTGGATGGAATTGAAACGAAAAATTGAAACAACTCGTTTCTACCGTCAAATTCGATCTTATGAAAGCAGCTAACCTCATTAAGCTATCTTCTCGAGCAACTTGCGATGCACTTGCATTGAAACGGAAGCCGTCGTGCTTTCCAAGTTGTCAAGATGGATCGCAGCCGGTTGAGACGGTTCCATCCTATTATTCAAAATCAGGCGGTGGATCCATCGGCGCGCATAACAGATGATCGTACAAGCGTGGAAGCGGCGCCATTAAAACGCCATCATCAATCAGAAAAGTCGCGGCAAAACGGGCCTTCCTCTGCCGCCGGCCCTCGATAAGACGCGGCGACATCTTCGACGAGTTGTCGGCATCCGCGCGGAAGACAAACGACGCGAATCGGCGCGCGCGAAAAAGAGGGGATGATTCACCGCGCCAGCTTCGATTCTCCGCCATTTTCTTCTTTCCTCCCTCCTTCTTTTCCTTCAATTCTTCGACTCGCGTTCAATCTTTCCCTCCCCCTTTCCTGTCCTGCGGATCCGCAGCTATCGACTCCCCGCCTTTCAATATCGCGGATTCTTGCATCGATTCCGCTTGCGTTCTTTCGCGGCGTGTACACAAGGGGGGGATATTTGTCGAGGTTTTGCCTCCAGAAATCGTGTAAAGGGATGTTTTTTTTTTCTTCTTCTTCTTTTGTTTTGGACACGAGAGCATTCTTTGGGATTCGATCGGGTTGAAGAAAGGGGGAAAAAGAAGTTTGATTCAATTTCATCGATGATTCGTCTTTTGCGTGCGAAAATATAAGGGGAGGCGGAATAATACGAAAGATTTGGAGAGTAATGTAAATGTGGGATTTGTCGAAAGATAAAGATCGATAATCCAGCAAACCAATTATATACCTGTGTCTCTTCTGCCCGATTCTTTTATTCCAATCAATCTCTGCGGTGTTATTGTGCGGTTATTGAATCAATCTTTACTTTCGTCGGACGAACATGGGTAAATACAACGATATTTTTTTTATTTTTTTGTTTTTATATTGGAAAAATAAAACGTCGAAGAGCAATGAAAATTTCAATCCGGTCAGTCGATAAAAAATTAATAATAATAATAATAGAGCGATGTAAATATAAATATGATGTTAATAATAATAATAATAATAATATTGTTCAAAATTAAATTGATATTTTATCGATCGCGTCCCTGCGTTGCTTGTTATTTTTTGAACGTTGTTTCACCACCACCACCATCGATACAAAAAAATCTACGGTGGATTATATATAATTGCTATGCATTCGAGAATTAATGGAGAATTTCAAGAATCTCGAATGAGTTGATGTCCTCGAGCACGGAGCATCAACAACAGCATCACGTTGATCGAGAATATGGATCGATGGTTAAATGAAAATCGAATCATCCGTGGTCGAAAATTTACGAACGAGATTGTTTGCACCATTCAATTATTCTCTCTCTTCTACGTTTTCTTCTCCGAGGGAAGAACATTATAGATTCGTGCAAATATTTAAAATTAAATCTCGGATGAATCGAATTATTTGATGAGAAAATATAAGCGAGACGATAAGATGGAGAATCAACGTGTATCGAGCAGGGTAACGTGATCGCGTAGAAATATAAAGCTGGAGTAAAATTTAATAAGAATACACAAAGTTTTGGCAGAGTAGATTTTATTATTCTCGAAGCACGTTTGTTTGGTGGAAGGGAAAAATTCTGTTGCGTGGAAATTTAAAAATGTATAAAAAAATTTCACTTTCAGAGGAGAATAGGAGAATAACGACAACGAGATAACTCGGGGAAAACTTAGTCCACGTTAGTCCCTATTTATTCCCTGCCTTATCTCTCGGCTTATGTAAATTACTTAATCAACGATTTACCAAATAATCGTCCGTTAACATCTTGGAAAATGGAAATTAACGGCGTGGCATGAAATCATTACGAAATTTTCATCGAATTCTTGGCCATTCGCGTTTCACATACACGAATAGTTAAACATTCTCGCCCTATAATTTTGCCCCCACGATAACGCGGATAACTTTCGTTTTTACAGAGCGAGACGACTTATCGTCCCCGTTCCCCATCCCCTGTAAACTCTGCAAGCTTTTCCTTGTACATGAAGAAATATGTTGCACAAGCTCGTTAATACAAAGAATGATAATATTGCGAGATAAGCAGAGTCGAGATTGCATCGATCCCGTGAGCGCACGTGAGCGCTGCAATTTAAGATCCCGATGTTTTTAATTTCCTGCACCGGACGATTTATCCTCAAATTTATCCTTAATTTTTCTTTCCCAACCAACTCGCCTCCCTCCCGCGATATTATCTCTCGAGAAAATGAATCGAGAGTCTGAGAGTTACGATTCATCCTTCGCGCCCAATCATCCTTCTTCCCAAACCACGAAATTCTCGAACGTACCGAGAATTGTTTCAAGAATTTTCCATGAAACTCGAGCAACAAGCACGTATCCTTCGATAAAAAAAAAAAAAATTTAAAGAAAGAAGAGAAGGGAAACGATCATTTAGAACCCGCCCGAGAGTATGATGCAAGAATGATGCAAGAGTATCGTTGATCCGGAGCAACGAGTTATCGAGATGAATTCTCACTGATCATAGGGGAATACAGCAATCCCTTCAACATCTCCAAGGAGGATAGTTCCACCCCCCAGTTTCGTTTTATACCTGGCATAAACTGGTGGCCGGATCGTTTGGATTCTTTCCTCTTAGATCCATTAAAGGATACGTGGCTCGTATCTCGTTCCGGAGATCAAATTACGGATATCTTGGAATGCTTCGTGATTCCTAAACGAGGAAAAAGCAAGTAAGCAAGTAGATAAACAAAGGATACATCGGTATAGTTTCGATACGGTGGCGGATCACGAGGATTGGGTGGAGGAAAGGCGCCGACACGGTGGTCCGCTTCGACTTAATTGACTCAGACTCGACGAGGATTATCCTAGCGAGTTTCGCTTTGCTGCTTGATCCTTTGGTTGGAGCCAATTCGGCCGGCCTTGTTGTTACACGTCGCGCTGAAGGGACAGCCGCGCGACTAATCTCGAACGGATGTTGCGAAAGACGCGCGAGGAATTAACCACGTTGATGGATGATGAGGGGATTAGGTATTGAAACACGCGAGAGGACCAGTTACTTGGGATCTACTCGTCTTGGAAAAATTTCTACCGAGGTAATTAATATTTTGCGAGAACAGGCGAGTTCAGTTGCTCGTTTCCCGGATATTTCAGAAACAGCGTGACCAAGCGAATTTAATTAAGCGCGCGTTCGTGTGAGATCGTTGTTTCGTTTTCAACTTTTTTAACGATTATTGTCGACGAATTTCAATTCTGCTCAACGGTTCATCAGAAATATCATTGGATCATATGTGAAATTGCTTTTTGTTTCAAAAGGAAAACATACTTTCGAAATTATTAATCTTTTGGCTTTTCTAATGATTTTTATAAAAATGGCCGACAATCTGGTGAGTATCTGGTGATTTGTATCACACGGAAGAATAGCCGTGTCTGAAACGGATTGTTTCTTAATCGATTTCTTGGTAGCAGTCGGATGCTACGGTATCTCCTTGTTTCAGAAAGGAATAATGAATTATTCTCTTTACAGACCATTGTGCAGTCATTATATGTATCCATCATTGTACGTGGACTTGCAAACTTTTCATCTTCCTTTTCCAATTTTCTTACTTTACCCAAATTGCACCCAAGTGTCTGAAAACCGTCATTGGAGACACGTCTAACTCTGCTTCCACTTCGCCTTTCGATTTATCTTTGTTTAATATCATCGATCCGAATTTTCGGAACCACCATCGAACGATCCTCTCGATCGATAGAATCTCGTTCAAAAACTGACTTGATATTCTGATACGCTTATTCTAAATTCGTTCGCTTCTCAAGAAACAGATACAAAAGAGAACTTGTCAACTTGTTGTGAAAGACAACGTGAAAATATATTAAGCAGAGTTTGATTGTCGTTTATTCTAAAATTGGCGAACACCTTCTAGCCAGTGTGCTAGACGCAGCATTAGATCGGTTTCCCTCGAAAATTCGATGCTCGTCTCTCGAATTTCTAATTATTCGTTTAACCGGTGGTTGCAGAGAAATTACGAAGCCGGGTGTAATTGAATTACAGCCGAGGAAAATCGGGGAAGATAAATTCCGTGCGGGGCTACCCTTTGAAATCGATAACGCTAATGCAATATTAATCCGTGGCGACGTTGAGGTGGCCGGATCCATTGGGAAATAATTACAATGGAATCCGGAGGTTAGCGGAGAAAAGGGACGTCGGGCTGGTACAACGGCGTAATTAATTTTATACTTGGGAATTATCTGCCTATTGTGGCCTGCAATGGAAACTGTTGACAAATGGTGTAACGCGTGCACTTGCGAGCTGGCACACGCTCGATTAATTCGACTTTGCCTGCGTGTACCTGCGTGGAAACGAAAACCAGACACCGTATAACAATCTTTCATCCTCCAAATCTTTCCTTCTAATCGTATTCTTTCACATCAGGCTCGATATCCTATTGTTTCGCTGCTCCAACACTGTTAATTGCTAATTCGTTTATTCCATGCTTTTTCTCTCTCGTTTTCACGAAGCAACAGCTTCGTTTCTTCGTTCAAAGAACAGTAACGATCCAGTCGAAATAAGGAAATATGAAAATTCCTCCGATGTATCTCGAGGAGAAATTCGTATCGGTATCTTTTCGTCGTTCAAACGGATGGAGTTTGTCTCTCTCTTCATCTCGAAGAATAGATCAAAAAGTTTATCGAAACGCAACGCGTTACTTCTCTCGAGTATTCCCGTATGCTCGTATCATTTTTCCATACGCGATTCTTTTTCACCTCAACGCCTCGTTTTCGAGATCTTGAATCGAACCGCGATAATTTCGATCCACCACCAGGCATTGTATTATAGAATGACACTTCTTTTACGTAAACGGGAATAATATTTATATTTTTTAAAATACGAGTTAAAATTGAATTTCTACGATACTAATTTTATCGAGATAATCGTAGTAGGTACCGGTTTCTGTTTGCAGTATCAAAGATCTTTGTTAATTTAGTTATGGGCCAATGATTGTATACAATTAGACGATTTACACGAGTCCGTTTGTAGTGAAATAACCGGAAATTATGCTGTGTGTTCTGGGAACAAGGATAACAATGGTGTCTCTTGATTTCGACTAATTGTAACTTCCGAATGGGTTGCGGTCTGGTTATCCCTTAAACAAGGGTAGCGCATGATGATTCGGCTTTGTCCTTTTAGGGATTAGGGAATATTTGAGTGGCACGAGCATTCAATTATTTATTTTATTTTACGGGATCTTTTAAGTTCTTTTTTTTTTTTTTTTTTGGTGATTGGATTGCTTTATATGAATGAAATTTTTACTTTAAATAATTTTCCATCGAGAGAAAATTGAATCGATTATTATTATAAAGACGGAGCGGAATGAACTCATTTTCGACGATCAATAATCTGTATTTTGTATAATTCTGTAATTCTATTTTCATCTTGTAACACCATTTAATTTCAATGTATGTATATAAATGGAATGGAATGATGAACTTATTTTATTAAGACGCGATATCAAGTTCCACGATGTCAATTGAACCTGTAATTCTATAATTATACTCCATTCACAATTTCTAATTTACGCTCTTATTCAATTGCGCGATTTCAATACACGTGTGAAGAATAAAAAGACGATAACAAAATGGACTGATTTTCGAGACGACACGTGACACCAAGTTCCAGATAAACAGACTCAATACAAATCTGTTATTCTACAATCATACTTCATTCACTATTTTAATCTGCGCTCTTATTCGATCGCGCGATTTAATTAATAATTCATTTTCGAGACGACACACGACACCAAGCTCCAGATAAACAGACTCAATACAAATCTGTTATTCTACAATCATACTTCATTCACTATTTTAATCTGCGCTCTTGTTCGATCGCGCGATTTAATTAATAACTCATTTCCCTTAATTTCGATATATGCTTGTAAAAAATAAAAAGAGGAAGCAAAGTGGACTCGTTTTCGAGACGATACACGACACCAAGTTCCAAATTTTAATGCGTTCTTATTCAATTTAATACCAATTTAATCTCGATATGCTCTAAAAGAGGAAGCAAAACTCATTTTCGAGTTCCAGGTAAACGGGGGCGGTTGTAGTTTAACACAGAGGGCACGATGGGTGGAGAAGGTCGAAGAAGGACGTGGAAACAGCGGTGATTCAGGGTTAAGCAGAAAGCCGGGTAGAACAAGGCACGATGATTCGATTACCACGTCGTCGATCCGAAACGCGCTTTTGCACGCAACGTTTGCCTTAAATCGGGCGGCGATGCACCCTTCGCGTTCGATAAGCGCGACCCCTGTGTTCCATCGTGGCCGCTCCCGTCAACCGCGCCGTGGCTAATGGCCACGACCGAGGGAAGGAACGAGTGTTTCCAACGTGTTTACGACCTTCTTCCTTGAAAAATGTTACGTGGAAACGTGAAAGCCTGATTTCCACCGCAAATGAGACGTGTCTCTCATTTATCAGCTCGCTTTTTTCCCTCCTTTTTTTTTTTGTAGCTGCGCTACACCTTTTTTTCGCAACTGAAAATCGTACGTGGAAGATATGAAAGAAATATGTGGACTTTTTTTTTCACGTTTATATTTTAATGTAATTTCCCCTACCGTAATGTAAACGCGAATCAATCGTTTCTTGTCGAGGATAATTTTGAACACGCGAATTTGATGGAAAGCAAGTAGATCAAGAATGAAATTATCCTTCTATCTCTCGGATGTAAACAGGTTAATACTTCTAAAGAATATCGAGGTTCCATTTTTAAAAGAAAAATTCGACTCTGTCTGAGAAACTTTTTTCTAAAAAAGTCAAAGCATAACGAATCGTTCTATATTCGATTTTGCAACAACATATGGCGTTGGTTAAAAGAGAAGCGAACTCTCTCTCTCTCTCTCTCTCTCTCTCAAAGAAGAAGAAAAAAAAAGATAGAAAGATTAAGTGGAAGTAAGACACTTGGCCCACCCATTACGATCATCCATCGAGCTACGTTCTGACATTTACACGAATCAGAAGGCGCAGACACCCGTGTCAACCACTGGCCCGTGCGTTGGCCAAATGCATAAACACATTAGAGGAATTCTGTGACGCGAGCAGCCTGCGCCGGAAACCGTGCATCGAGGCACAAAGGTTGCGCCGGAGTGGCGGCTTGATGGATACGTATGGAAGCCATCCCTATGGAAATCATCCCTCTCCAGCCTAATTCCGCGTCTAGGCCGGTGCATCACCGCCTTGCGAACGCCGTGCCACGCAAAAGGGATGTTGAAAAGCGGAGCCGAGAAATTATTGCGAAAAATGTGATTTTTCGTGGCCAGGGATTTTCCTCGTGTGATCTTTGAAAAGTGAAATGATCGGGCCATCAAACGCATCCTGACGACAAATTTATTCATTGCGCAAACGTACAGGATTTTGTTTCGCACGTTTGTGATGATAAATTTATCATTATCATTCATCAACGATAACGCAGAGATGTTGGAGAGAAATGTAATTTTGGCTAGAATTCGATCGAGAATTTTTTCTTCGTATCTAGGGATCTTTTGAAAGTGAAATAATCAGATCCCGATGACAAATTTATTTATTGCGCAAACGTATGAGAGATTGAAGAAATGTGATCTTAGAGATAATTAATGACGAGGGAAAATTTTGTTGAGAATTTTGTTCCTTATTTAGATCCTTGGAAAGTGAAATTGATTATTAAACGCATCGTGATGATTTTATTAATTTATTTATTGCGCAAACGTATAGGATTCGTACGTTTGTAATGATAAATGTATCATAACGATAACGCAGAGGATTGGATGTTGGAGAGAAACAAGAAAAATGTGATTTTGGATTTACAATTCTGGTTGATCGAGGATTTTGTTATTTAGATAGGTATCTTTTGAAAGTGAAACGATCGGATTATTAAATGCACGGTACTCGTGATAACAAATTCGTTATTTATCGTGCGGTAATTCGTATAATTTGTTTCGACTCGATTATGTGGTAATTAATTTTTACTCGACAAATAAATCCTGTGAAATTTATTAATCCTCTGTAATAATTAATCGATAATCGATAATCGAAGCATTTCCATTCGCTTTACTCGAACACGCGTATATTATCCCGATCAACTCGCGTAAACTCTCGTTATTAATCAATAAGGTTAACAAAGAAGTTTTTTTTTTTAACCAAGATTTATATCGTTATACGCGAGAAGTCGTTACCCATAATTTGAGGAGAAAAATTTTACAAAGAGATCGATCGGCACGCCCCAGTTTTGTCCGCAAACACATCCGTGCCTGCTCTCGTCCATCAGAGTTCCTCCAACTATTGGTCCGGTGTTCCAGATAGAACTTACTCTATTATCTCTCGTGATCGAACAAATAACAGTAGCGTCGTGATTCCCATTTATACTCTCGAATTTTCAAAAATTATTTCGATTCGTATTCGTATGTAAGAACAATTCATCTTCGTATAAAATCGAAATCATTCAATCGCATAACTTTCATTCCCTCGTTCGACTCGATCAATCGGAACGAAACTTGGCCAACATCGACGATCGGTATCGGTCCTTTCTGCTTTCAACGTGATTCTTCGTGAATCGCGCGTCGACCAATTCACGCGAGCATTAACAGCGTTGACAGCGTTCATTGTTAGTCTAATGTTTCGAGGCCGATGCTCAACATCAATTTTGATGCGCTGAAATGCCTTGTACGCGTTGTTCGTGAAACTTAAGTATGTTGTAACTATTTTTATTTTTTTTTACGTTTCTTTATTGCCGGTGAAACAAGCGGACGGAAAAGTTTTTTCGACCGAGACGAGGGAATCGCGTTTGTTAAAATCTTTGCAACGTAATTTCTCTCGAAATTCGGGCCAACTAGATTCCAGGAATATATTTTTCTATTTCGGAAACGCGTTTATGGGGGAAACTATTTCTCGAGACGAAACGGTTACCGCACGAATTCTGCCCGCAAGTTATGAATGGCGGTCGATGGACGAAAGAGAAGTGGGATTTCGGTCGAAAAGAACAGTGCGGAAGGAACAGAGGGGGAGGGGGGCATAGTTGGGATACCTTGGAAAATGCGAATTGTTGAATTCGCACGACAACAAGCTGTTGTGTTCCTAAATAATGCGAAGAATTCGTGGAATCCACAAGGGTTGGAACACTTTCTTCCTGAAAGTGAAAAACACTTTTTTTTTTTTTGCGCTTCCATAAAGTATTCGTTAAGCGATTGGATTTCGTTTTCTCTCCCAAATCGTCGTACAGTCACTCTTGTCTATAATTTTACCGATGATTTTTTCGTTCAATCGATCGAATCTTTGTTTGTTCGTGGAAAAAAGAGCGAGGCGTAATTCGAATTTTAGATGAAATTCGAATTTCGGGCGTACGTGTGAAGTGGATGTTAGGTGGGGGGGGGGGGGGGGAGGACACACGCGTGACACGATGAGAGTCGTCGTGGGAACGAAGAGGGAGTTTAGTCGAGTTTAGCATGCGGTAGTTCGCTCAGAGTCACGGAAAATCTGAGAGTTGATTAAACGTTAAATATAAAATCAAGTTGTTTTGAAATTTAATCAAAATGAAACTTGATTATTCCTGCTTATTAATCGCATTGGGCGTGATGTTTTCAAGTTTTGTTGAATTTCGACTACAATTACAAATGAAACGAATTTGGCTCCACTACGAATTATATTTCTGATCGATGAAAACTCTCGAGATATAATTTTTCGCCGCGAATCATAATCGAGTCGATTATTTTCACGGTTATTAGCCGAGATAAACTCGAAATTCCAAAAGCTACGATACAAACTTTCCTGCAAAACAGGGAAATTGGACCGATTATCCAAGTTTCGAAAATTCCAAAAAACGTATCTTTCTGAAAAGAGGGAGACTAATCAAATATCGTCCATATCGTTAATTGCTGGAGGACTCGAAATTTCAAAAATTTCAAAAACTAGAATACAAGCTACTTTTGCCGCGAAACAGGAAAATTGGATCAATTATTCAAGTTCAAACCGTTACTCGAAAAAACGGTTATCTTTCTGAAAAGTAGAAGACTAATCAAATATCGTCGATTAATTGCTGGTAAACTCGAAATTTCAAAAATTCCAAAGAGCTCGCAACCTGCCTCGAAAAAGGAAAAAAAAAAAAAAAGGAGAGACGAGAAACCAGGTCAATTACGATATTTCGTTACCATCCTGGTGAGATTATCATAACCAGCCCTTTATTATATTCATTGACACGCGAGCGCCCGATCTCTCCTCTTTCGCGAATGTAGGACAGCGAGTGGAAAAGGAAATTCTTTGTCGCCTCGGCGAAGAAGAAATCTTGTGGCGACCCGTGGTGGCCCTCGATTCCCTCTACTTTAATTCTACTTGAATATGCCCGAGCAAGGGATGCGGCAAGCATCCTCGATGGAAGCCTCTCTCTCTCTCTCTCTCTCTCTCTCTCTCGTCGAGGAAACAAGGCTGCGTTCTTTCATTACGCCGCGTTGTTCTTTTGTCGGGGACAATCGGAGCCAGCCGAGGGATTCTGACGGCTCGTTGTCCGGGAAACTTGCGAGTACGAATCTGTGAAGCGGGAAATTGGGACACGTTGCAGGGACTGGTAAGCTTGCAGATTACGCGTCGTACGCTACGTAGAGACTAGAGACGAAACTCTAGTTTCCAAGCTTTTCCTTGTTTCTTGTTTTTTCTTTCTCTCTCTCTCTCTCTCTCTCTCTCTCTTTTTTTTTTTTTTTCGTTTCGAAGAATCGACGGCGGTCGAAACGTCGGCCAACCGACGGTGTCACGTTTCACGGGTAGCAGATCTGTTGACAGATCGAAGCGAAAGGAAGGAACGCGATTGATGCAAAACGGAGGAGGAGGAGGATGTTATTTGTCGAAACTTTTTTGGTGGAATATCGATCGAAAAATTCGGTCGAAGGGGGAATGGAATCGCTTTAAAATGGCCGTGTGTTTTACAACGATGTCGATGACGATGTCGATTACGCTCTCGATCCGTGGAACAGATACGCGCGTGTATCCCTTAAACGGTGTTGCTGTATAAACCGTGGCAGGAAACGCGTCGCCCAATCCCAGTCGTGTAAAATTCATTGGTTACGATATAACGAAACGTAGGAAAATCACGTTTGCAGCCACGTTTGTGCGAACAATGTTTCGTTATATGAGTTTCATTGATCCACAGGGATCGTTTCGAATCAGCGGCCTCCGTTCTACGGTTATTGAATATGAAAATAGCAGGTTGCGTTAAAACAATGATTGTCATTAATACGACAGTAGAAATGACGTCAACTATTAACGTTTCAATTGGGGAGGAGGGGGACGGGGAGGCAACTAAACGATCGTTGTTATTGTTTCCAGTAATATTTTTACTCCGATGGGACACGATTTTTACGATTTTCGATAAATCCTTCTTTTCAATAATTTAAAGAAAATTTTTAAATCTAATTATCGATGTGTCAAAAATATTCGACATTATTTTGATATCAAAGTAAAAATAAAAGGTGAAAAGAAGAATAATAGGAAGAGAACTAATTTATTTTTCGGTTAGTAGCAAAATTAAAATATTCATAAGCTATTTAATCATTCATAGAAGCTGAAATTCTCAAATATTCATCACGATACCAAAATTACGTAACATCTGTCTATTTATTATTCAAATGGTTCGTATATTTCATTTAGTCGTTATAATTCGAGAGAGAATATAATTGGACGTGAAAAGATCGCTTCTTCATTAAGAATTAATCGATTCGATTATTTTAAGCGTAGTAGTGAGATAGTAAGAAAACCTTTTGTACCTAAAAATACATAAAAATAATTTCACAGATCTCTCATACATCTCTCTTAATCATCATCGTGACACGTTGTCATTAAATCATTTCCTTCGAAGGAAATTAAAATGTTATTATTCGTATCGATTTTCGCGTGATTATTATCATTAACTTTTCCTCGATTAAAATTTACCCCTGTATAAATAAATTAAAAAAAAAAAAAAATCACAAATATAATTCGATCGCAATCTCTGTGTCGTTGATTTTTTTTTCTTTTCTTTTTTTGATTCGTTTCTATGTCTGAATCGAAATTGCCGAGATACGAGGAATCAAAGTTTCCATAGCGTTTAACACAATAGCTGAAATAACGAATGGTTCCACGATTTACTGACCTACATTTCTTCTTCGAAATACTGTATCCTTCCAAGAATTGTTTTCCCAGAAATTTGTGATAGGCCGGCGGGACAAAGTGCGAGTGAGCGAGAGATCCGAATAAAGGAGAACAAGAAGGAAACGATTAAAAATTACTCTTTCCTTTCCACGACGATATCTCGGCAACCAAAAGTCGTATCGGAATAAATCGAAAACTGTTTTAAAGGGGAACTGTTCCTCGCCTTTAAACGATCGTTTATTCGAATTAAACGTAACAGATATGAATTTCTTTCTGGAAGAATATTACTTAAAAACAATGTTATTGGTATGTCTACAAACATTCTCCATAGAATGATTTTTAATTTATCGATCGCGAAAAAGTGGTGGGAGTTACTTTTCCCTTAAAAAAAAAAAAAAAAGAAAAGAAAAGAAAATCGTATCGCTTCGATTAGTTATTTTAGATAGTATTCCATTGTTCATTAATTTATTTTGATATTGCTCGAGCAAGAGGTTTAACCGCAATTCAGATAGATCACATCCAATAGGATTGTAATTAAATCCAGCAATCGGATTTGCGGACGATATATCAATAAACGCGGTATGTCGGTAGTAAGTCAGTGTTATTATACACCGCTAATACCAGAAACGTTCGAAACATTTTGTAGCATTCGTAATAATCGTCGTGAATGTACGCGATAATATCGGGATAACTCTCCTCATAAATTTTATTATTCTCATTTCGCGATGCATAATCTTATCGATCGAGTCCAACGATCGAGAACTTACTTAAATCCCTCGTTCGATAATACCATCATCGTCCAACTTTTCGAATTAATCATTAACTTGGCATGATTAACTTCAATGCAATTAATTCAACTAATCTCGCGGTAAAACCGACTCTTTCCATCCATCCGCGTTATTATCCCGCTTCGAGATACAAATCCATCCCCGCCGCCTCTTACTTTCTCCGCGTCTCACTTTTCAAAGCGATCCATTCGACCCGTTCACCCCGGAAAGGAAAGGACTCGTGTGTACGCACGAAAAGCGTTAATCGATCGTGGAATTCGATTGTTAACGTCAAACCAGCTCGCAAACAATACGCACGCCACGTGAAACACAATCGCCACGACTAAGTCTCTTGCTCCTCGTCATTACTGAACCGGGAATAGAGAGAGAGAGAGAGAGAGAGAGAAGGTTAGTAGCCGCGGCGGTTTGCTCAAACTGCGACTACTGTTAATTTCATCGAGTGTGTCGAGCAAATTGCATCGGATTCGCCGGTTGCCCACTCCGTTAAATTATTAGGCAATCGGGAAAGTTAAACAGCGCCGTTTCGAGCACTTCTCTCTCTCTCTCTCTCGTTTCGCCTTGTTTTCATCGATTAGCATCGCGATACCAGACTTCTCTCCCGACAAAGCATCCCTTCGCGCCCTTCCAAACCTATTACCACGGCCAAATGGGAGGAATACGGTTATAATCCAACGGCCGATTGATCGTCGAGTAATATCTTATGTTTTATTCATTTCCTCCTACCTCTCTCTCCACGCAATCTCGTCGCATCGATCGTCACACTGTATTTGCAAGAGTCGATCCGACGATCCTTCCTCGCGATGGTTAATTTAACGAAAGGACGTCGCGCGTGATCGGTCGATTTATCGAGACGAGATATACGTATATTTTTCGTACAAATATTCCCAGGAACGAAAGGGGCGTATATATTCCGCGGGAATGATAACTCCTTTGTTGATGGGAACGGGGATATCGACATCGAAGATGAATCGCTCTATTTTCTCCGTTCGCCACAAAGATATCGTCTTTTCAGCTTTAACCCGGGGATGCACTTTATATTTCGACTTTTCTCCACTGCTTGGATCACAGAAGAGCGTCGTACGTCGTTTTGCCCATTAAAATGACAGCCCCCCTTCAAAAATTGGGCACAAAAGAATACGATTATTTTTCTAAGTTTTGCGATCTAAATTTATTTACACAATTTATACACGGGACTAGGAGTTGGGGTGGAGTTTTGAGTGGGCTAGTTCCGGACTCCGTGATGCTCCTGATAGAAAGTCAACGAGCGAGTGTTCGAATTGCGATCGCGGTGATATATGGAGGCGCTGAAAACTCCATTCACGTCCAAGTTCGAGAGTTTTGCCCGATGAAAAATATATATACGTCGGATTTTTCTCGATTGAAATTGCCAGATATATATATATATATATATATACATCATCGTGTTAACCGCTCCGTTAAAAATAACCTGCCCCCTTTGTTCTCGTTCCACGTCTCTTCGAACGAAATTACCCGCGTTATCGTTACACGAGCGCCACGTTTGCCGAGACGAGACGAGTAATTAAGAATCGAAGAGGCGTGAGATAAAGATGCGCGATTCTCGTGGAAGAAATTCGCCGTTATCGAGTTTTCTGGCGTTCGTTGTTGTGTAAAAAAAACTGTTGGGCAGAGTCGGGCAGAGTCGGATCGATCGCCCGCACGAATAATTGACGCGGCAAGTTAAACAGAGGGGTGGTTTTAGAAACGCCGAAACTACGATTGCCAGCACGCGAGCATTCGTTTCGTGACCAACCTATTTAATTATTATCCCTCGATGGAAACCGGCGCGATATTAACGAAACATGAATGCAAAATGGAAGCGTTGAAAATTGACTCGTCCCGAAAACCTTGTATTTTTGGAATTTGAACGGGGTTTAGCGATTAATCCGATCTCCTAATTGTTACTTCAAGATGTTAAACAATTGTTATTATTATTATTATTAACGTTTGAATCGAACGTTTGATCGATTTTTAAAAAGTTTTATTTTTCGAGCATGAAGTGAAATCGAAAACTTAAAATTAATAATCCAATCTTTCCCATCTCGGTGTCTGAAACCGAATCCGAATAAAATGCAAAATGTGAAAAATGAGCGAATGAGAAGCAGCAGCTATGTGAGTTTGAATCAAGGATCCTTCGATAATTCACGGGAAATATAAGGTTATATATCACGCAAGATTCGTAGACGTTCTTTTCTTAATCTCGATGAAGCATACCTTCCAACCTTGCGAAACGATTCGAGTCTGGAAGGATAAAGGCGAAAAGAATTTCAACTATTAAATTATAGAAAATTACGCTGCCTAAAAGGTCGCGATCGTCGGCTGGACCCCGCTTTTTCCTTCGATTCTTCGACCCTCTTCCGTTCCTCCTTTTATCGCCTTCGATCCAAACCCCTCTCACGAGTTATAATTGCGAGCCGGAGAGCATCGATGTTACCCCTCTTCGCAACTTCCCTCTCTTCCTTCTCTCTATCTCTCGTTTCGTCCACTTTGTTTATATAGCTCGCACTTGTCGACAAGTTTCCCTCGATCGAGAATAAATTGGCTCACGTGAATTAATATATTCGAATAACTGTGAATAGATTCGAATCACGGAATAATTGTCATGATCGTATGAAAGATAAAAATTCGACTACTATTGGATTATCGAATGAATGTTGCGATTTGTTCAACTTGGGCGTCTTTCATTATTCAGCACATTCTGGAAGGAGAATAGACGCTTCTTCCAGTGATTATCGCGAAAGAAACGTTTCGAAACATTCGAAGAGATTTTTTTCGTTGTAACTCTAAAGAAACTATAATGCGCATACATGGCGGAAACGCTCCTTTTCGTTATGAGTAAATCTCGTAAAGATTATTTTTTTTTCACAAAAGTTTACGAGCCTCGACGCGTTACCAAAGTCATCATCGTCGCATAACTCGATATCGTGACACAGTCTTAAAATACTCCAAGCCGAAGGATCATCGAATTTCCATAATCCAAATCTAACTACAACCGATATCTGCTTATTAAAACGATCCGGGTATATAGAGGCAATTATTCAAATCCAGTCTGATGTTGATATCTACGCTCGATCCCTCCCCTAATATTCTCGTTAATATTAACGCATCGGGCTAATTATAACGGGTCACGTCGCCGCGATCAATTCATTTGTCCCTAATCGAGTTAGATCGGGAGAAACACGATACGAAACGAGACGGAAGCGGGACGAGAGCGGCAAAGACAGGCGTTGAATATCAAAACGCAAGTCCGCGTAATTAATCGATCCGGTCAGCCAGCCTAGACGTTTCGCTCGAATTTCTTCTTTATTGTGCCCGATCGCGCGCGAGACTAATGATTCGTTGTAATCTCGCTAATTAGCTCGAATTTGCGGCCTGTGCGGTGCGGACGGTTTCGATTTACGCGCGATCGTATCGCGCGCTTCGATGCACGATGACGGAACCCTCGATTCCGAGTTACGAGTCATTCGTAACAGTTATTCGTCCCGATAATCGTGTCTCGCCATTGTACCGAGCAAATTTCGATTAATCGATTCTTCCTATCGAGTTGATAAATCGTCCGAATTGTAAATTGATTTTTATTGAATTTAAATAAAGATCTATCGATCTTGGCCACAATTCAATCGCAAGATGGAAGATTATTGCATTCGAGCGAATTTGCGGTATTTGTGACAAAAATTGACGAGTCGTTGTAAACTTTTGACGAATTCAAATAAAAATCTATCGATCTTGGCCACAATTCAATCGCAAGATGGAAGATTATTGCATTCGAGCGAATTTGCGGTATTTGTGACAAAAATTGACGAGTCGTTGTAAACTTTTGACGAATTCAAATAAAAATCTATCGATCTTGGCCACAATTCAAGATGGAAAAATTATTGCATTCGATCGCTAATTAGTTGGAATTTGCGACCTGCGCAGATAGGACGGTTTCGATTTGTGCATAATCGTAATTCGCGCAATTGGATGGACGATGATGGAAGCGTCGATTCCGAGTCATTCGTAACTATTACAAATAACTATTTGTCACGATAATCGTATCTCGCCTTTGTATCAAGCAAATTTTCATCAATCGATCCCCCCTTATCGAATCGAATTGATAAATCGTTCGAATTGTAAATTGGCATTGATTTTTATTGAATTCAAATAAAAATCTTTCGATCGAAAGTTATTGCATGCGACCGTTAATTAGTTCGAATTCGTGTAAAATTGATTCGAATTATTGGCGGCCGATGAAAGGATTTTTTTTTTTATTTTCTATAATTTTGACGAATAAAAATTGGATTTCGATCCTGGCGATGGATAATTCAATCGCAGGATGGAAAAGTTTTTTTCTTTTTAACGGTGAATATTTGTTTGTCGGTTCGCAGAGCACACTTGCAAGGACTTCCGGTGCACCCAGAACGAATTTTGCATCGAGAGGGACCTCCTTTGTGACGGCGTGAATCACTGCGGCGACGAGTCCGACGAGGCTACCTCCACCCTCTGTGCCAGTAAGTTCTAATTACCACCGATTCATTTTCCACACCCTTTTCCCTCGAGGAGAGGGCTCTTTTCTCGGATTTCAAATGAAATACGCTGCGGGGCCAAATTGATTTGTAATCGAACCAGGATTATCGGGTCGCCGAATTTCTACTCCAGATACTGCTGCTTAAACCTCGATTCCTAATTTTTCAAACCGATTTCATAATCATACATATATATATATATATTTAATTCGAATAAAATTTTGGATCGATTAATTGGTGTATTTTTTAGAGACGAGCAATGAAACGATCGAGACAAAGATTTATGGAAATATAAAATTACCGGGAAATTGATATCGCTTTGAAACGTTTATTAATTTTGATCGAATTTTTATTCCGATTAATTGTTTCGATAATATCCGCAATAAAGTAATAATCTGTTGCGGCCCCTGTACAAAGGGAATTTCAAAGAAAAACAAAATATAGGAAAACGATAAAACAGCGGAGGTCAGCGTTTCCCGTTTCACGAGAAGCGTTTTAATCAATTTCTGTTCCCGTCGATCGACGGCATTTCATCCCTTTCCCGCCATGTTAAAATCTATTTTAACATCAGACGTATCGATCATGGTTCACGTTTCCAAATCGGGGAACAACTTCAATGTATCTGTGCCTGCGTTTTATTTAAACGCAAAAATTAATCGTTTCCTTATCCGATTTAGTTCGAATAGCGAATCGCGACAAATACGCGAACTCGTTGAGAGAGGACTGGTTGGTTGCCAGCGGATAATAACGCAGCCAGGGTACGTTCGTTACGCGTTAGTCATAAATGTTGCGGATCATCATCAATCATCCGCAAAATTCATAATTAGTACGTAGTTAATGCTTTCATTTGAATAATTGTTGCATATCTTCGCTATTGCGTCGCTTGTCAAAGCCCGACCAACCGTATCGTCGTAAATTCGTCGTAAATTCGATATCCGTAAACGTTTTACCACGCTGATCGAGTTAAAAAAGGATTTGCATTTCCTACATTTGCGAGGAATACTTTGAGAGAAATATGTGGAAGATGGAAAAATAAGATGGAATAATCGATCGAAAATTCTTTTCATCCCTCGAGAAGATAATCCAACCACGTTCAAAGCGGCGACGAGTACAACCTCCAAGTACAAAGTCACCGACTTTACGCGAAATTTCTTTTTCTCTCCTTTCTCGTCGTCGCTTTCGCTACGGTAATGGCGTGTCGTACGACCCCTAATGATAAAAAAAAAAAAAGAGGGGGGAGGAAAAAAAGGTAATACACACGGAAGCGGGTATCGATCTCTCGATTCGACGAAACTGCGTGCACGTTTCGTTGGCGGAGGGCGGTTTCTCCGTTGGCCGCTCTCTGGAACGCATTGTACAACGGCCGGGGGGAATTAATTCTCCTCCGTTGTCAGTTGACCCGACACTTGGCAGCAAGATGAACTGCCGTTGCTATTTTAATCGGGGGAAGGAAGGTGAGGCGAGTCGCGTAAGTGACGCCACTTCGATGGGAATAGGCTCAAGAATTAGAAGAATAATGTAAAGGCGAGAGCGTTCGAGGGAGTGAAAATAAATTCTTTCCCTCCGTGTTTCGTAAATATTGTTATCCCGATGCGTTTTACGATATTTGCAATGTTTACACGCTAGTATGTTTAGAGATAGTTGAACGTCGTTTACGATGCTACGAATTATTCATAACGAAAATACGATACGTGTTGCACACGCGGCAACCAGCCTATATTTATTAATTTCACGTGATTGATGGTTTTGCTGGCGCGATGTCGTATAATATTTATCCAACTATCCCAAAATTAATAGCTCGAAGAGTTATTGACGTCTCTATACCAGTTAACGCGCTAAATAACCACACGTACTCGTTTATAATAATCGTGTAACCCTTCCGTGAATAATGGACAGTCATTAAAGGTATAACGATTTAACGTATAACCGAGTTCTGTTAAATCATTCTACGAATAAACTTTGCTCGTCTCCTCCCCTATCATTTCCCATGTTTCGTTTCGATGAATTTATGAAAAAAAAAAAAAAAAAAAGAAAGAAAAATTAGATGAATCCAATCACGATCTATCTGCTCAGACGTTTAGAGATTAAAATATCGTCGATAAAAAAAGAACTTATTATCCACTTGTATCAGAAATCATTAATCTCGATATTTCGAAGTTTAAAATCTATTATACCTGATTACTATTCGTATTCAGATAAATTTTACAAACTTGGAGTTAAAAGTATCTTCTGAACTAACGACCCTTTGACATAAGTAGATCAACTGTTCAGGAACAGCATTATAAAGCATCTTTATTAAAAGAATTCTCCTCTCAACTCGGTATATAATTAAACTTTTTAAAGAAAAAACAATCAGCTAGCAAAACGTAATATAATCTCATTTAAAAGAAACATTAGCACCCATTCGCGCTTCTTCTGTTGAAGAAAACTTGAAGCTTAACGCATTATCAAGCATATGAAAAAGGCGGAATGATTTGATTCTCACACTTTTTCACAGACTCGGAGGCATCGACGATCCTGGGCATGCAGACGATCTGGTTCGTGATCGGGCTGGTGTTTCTGATCCTGAGCGTGGCAGGCCTGGTCACGGCGGCGGTCCTCTGCTTCTGCAGGCAGCGTGCAGCAACCCCTAGGCACCCCCACAACGCGCACAACGCCCAGACACATCCTCCGGTCAGCTTCCCATGTGAGTTTCGCAAAAACCGCCTGTCTCCTTCTCTGCATTCCCTCGTCCATTCTCTCTTTCTTCCCTAACCAACGAACGATGAAATTTTCCGCCCCGTTTCACGTCTTCCACGCCAAATCTCGAACCGATCCTCCAATCGCTTTCTCCTGTATTCTCGCTTTTGTTTTTTTTTTCTTTCCGTTTCTTTTTTCGTTCGTCGGATGGGTTCGGGGATTTGGACGAGACAGTTTTGTACGATGAATGTACGTTCATAATAAGGAAAGTCTTTTCCAATTGGATTATGTATATCGTGTGAATAATACTGTGCAAGAATCGTCACTTATAAATATAAGCTTTCTTTGTTCGATAAATGCATTTTCTTCGAAAAGGGGAAAGAACGTTTGTCATCTCTATTTTTTACACGATGAATAATCATGAAAAATTAAAAAATTAGTCGGTCGTATACGGGAGAAACGTGGAAGAAAGATAAGAGAATGGAGCCACGTGGTTATTAATTTGATGTCTGAAATTTAACGTTTAATTAGAAGCCTTAAGATTCGCATCGGGTCGAGCCGATGAACGAAGGATGCGCGACCGGCCCCGTTAATTGCGTATAATTCGACGCGCGGAAACAGCGCGCACGATTTTAATAGTACGCCCGTCTAAATTAATTCATCAAAGCGTCTAACTAATTAGTTTGACGCGAGATTAATTTAACGTCGGGGAGCAGGGGGTGGAGGAATTAAACTCGACGAAAGCTCTCGCGCACGCAACATCTCTCCTCTTCTTTTCGATGAAACGATTAAAACGATTAAGCGTTCGTATTTACGTTTCTCTATTTACCTAATTCGGTCGATTTCGAAGCTGTATTCCAAATTGAAATTGAAATTATTCTTGTTACAGAGTATAAAGTTCATTTTATTCATAACTTTTATTATCGAGTGTTGCTAGCAGTCACTATTTCATAGTTGGTATCTTTTGTTTGTCTTCGATACGCAATCTTCAGATGTTTCGTAACAGACACGCGCATTCACGTGTAATTCAAGTATATTCATTCAGCTAAATCATATTTCATTTATAACCAGTCAACGATTCTGATGAATGAGACGGACGAGCAACGTGTGTACTCCCTCTTCCCTAAATGCGATTCGAGCAACGCATTCTTCCAATTTGGAAGAACGATCCGGTCTTAAACCGTCGTCTAATCGCGAAAGTTGATCAATTCGAGCTTGCGAGAATTACGCGATCCCCTGTGAGTTTGGCTGCCAGTTTCAGTTTCTCCTCGTCTCTCCTGATTGTTCATTACCACGCCTCTCGACTCGTGGTTTACACTTTGGAATTTAACGCAACAGAGAGTTGGTAATGCGGCGCGAAAATTGGCGCACCTGAGGCTACCGCTATACGCGGTATTTAATAATAAGTCTCTCCTTGGGTCGGGAATCGTCGTTCGGCTTCGCGTTGGATCAAATTTGTTCCACGAGTTGTGCGACTTGCCATATTCGAGCGATATTCGAGTGGGGCAAGATTGGATACGATTTTTTTCACAAACTAAATTGGGAAAAATTCGTGAGATGGGAGCAACGGTCGAGATTAGAAATTAGAAAATAATCGAGAAGATGGAGCGATCGAAACGAAAGGATTGGATAATGATCCGCGAAATAAATCTTTTCTCCGCGAAAGCGGATAATTCAAGCTGGATATTCGATTTCTTTCGTAAACTAAATCTAAATTGAAAGGAAATTCGTGAGATGGGAACAACGGTCGAGGTTAAAAATTAGAAAATTCGTCGTAATCGAGGAGATGAAGCGATCGAAACGAAGGGATTAGATAATGATCCGGGAAATAAATCTTTTCTCCGCGAAAGTGGATAATTCAAGGTGGAGAGTTTGAATTCTACCCGTTTACTTTGACCAGGGAATCGAGGAGAGGGTGTATTTCATTCGGTTGCACCGCACGGGTGGTTAACGCGAGCCGCCGTCCTTTCTTGAAAATTTATCCTCGGCCTCGCGTGCGAATACGAGGCAAACGAATACGTTTCACCGGTAAATACGTTTACGACCGATCATAAATTTCAACATTCGCTCTCGTTCACCTCCTTCCATTTTCCATCTCTTTTTCTTTTACACCCTTATTCATCGTTATTATTGTTATTTTTATTATTTCCTCTCTCTCTCGAATTTTCACCGCCCCGATCGAATCTACGGTAATCTCTGTTGCATTAACCTGGTCAGCCTGGTTCGGCGAAAATTTATTATTTTCCATTGGACTTTGGAGCGGGGCGGAAATTGCAGGGACGAGGAAAGCAAGGGGTGCAACGAGTAATATATTACGGGGACACGTTTTATGTTGGCTCGTGTAAAATGGCCGGCGATAGGTGTCTAATACATTCCCCGCGCGACAAAGCGTTCTTTATTTTCGCCAGCACGAGGCAACGGGGAATAAGAGGAGCGGAATCGCGTGAAAATTGATGCGGCACTCGGTGTGTATTATTCGTGGTGATACAATTCGTGGAATAAAAAAAAGGAGGAGAGAAGATAAATTAATAGCGGAGAGATAAGAATAGCGGAGGAATACAAAAGTCGCGAAGGATTCTTCGTTATTCTCGTTATTGTTAAGGGGCCATTATCGGGACACAAATTTTTACGTCGTCGTTTTTTTTTTTTTTTTTTTTACTTGGAAAATGCGAGATCGGTCGAGGGAACAAATACGCGAGGAGAGGAGAAGTTTAAGGTTCCGTGTCGCGTCGGTGTGCGCCAGTTCCTCTGAAAACTTCTATATATTGTTACGGAAAAGATAAAGAAAGTTTGAAAGATGTTTGCCTCTGGCTTTATGTATCCAACGTGTACGGGTTATAAATATACCTTTGTATGGAAACGTCGTTGCGCAGACGTCTCGTACGATATTTAAATAATTACGATTCAATTTTTTAGGTGTGAAGAAAAGAGTGGTTGAACGATTTTCTAAAATTCGAACGGATCGCGCTACTTTTATACGTCGTTTCGCTCACTTTTTATAGAGTGATACGAAATTTTTCATCGGAATTTAACCGCATCGTATCGCTGTAAATCCGCGGATTTTTAAAGATTTTTTAGGGCCCAACTTAAACTCTTATGGAACGATTATCATAATAATACCGGCGAGAAAACGATACGAGGCGAGCCGGTTACGCGAGGAGCAATATCATCGTGATTTCATCGCGCTGTATAATTTTCCACATCTGGATCAGATGCGTTTTATAGAATATCGAAGGGGAACGAATACGTGGTCCGCTTATAACGTTCCGTTTCACCGGGATTGTTCGACTGCAGAAATCACCGCTTTCCAATCTCATCGTTGCAACGATCGCGCAGATACGCAATTTTAAGATGATCGCCAGCATTTGCTTTTGTACTCAGCTGTTACGTTTTGTATCAAGCCGAGTTTCGGCAGAGATATATATATATATAAAAACCGATGTCCACGAATTTTCTTCTTGCACGGTGATATTAGTGAAATGGGTCACCGGTTCCTCCTCTTTCTCATTTTCTTTTTTCCCCTATCCTTCTTTCCCTACCCATTGCCTCGTACGCGTGACAAATTTCTTTCGTTCGAAAATAAACTTTTCCTAATCGAAACGAAATTCGCGAATCGTTTGATGCAATGTTATTCGATTATACCTACATAATTGCACCTAATCTTGCGATCACAATTGAGATCACATATTATGCATTACCATAATCGCATTACGATCGTTGCGCATGAAATCGTAGTTACGCTGGACTCTGGTTGATTAAAAATATACCTTCCCCCGTCGAGCTTCCGCTAATTTTATTTCCAAATCGACGTTATTGATAATACCAAACGTTACATTTAGAGAATATTAACGAATAATAGCGGCACAATTATCGGCTCCCAATTGGTCAACTGCTAACGCAATTACTCGTTAACGCATATTGCCACGTTCATTTGCCTGTGTTATAACAAGCATCTTTCCATACCACGTGCATATATCGTCAATACACACGAATGTACAAAATTTTACAATTTTCCACGACAAAACCGTACAAAAGTTTCAATGTCCTTCCTTTTTATTTATCGCTTCTTTTTTTTAAATCACGATTAAAATTGTATACACACATACACACACACACACACACACAGCAGGTGTCAGAGTTTCACGGAGTAAATAACTGTGTGGCGGTTATTACACTGGGGCATCTATCGGTCGGACAAAACCGGCCCGGTGAATTTTAAGTCCGTGGCAATTAATAACGCATTGTCGTGTATTGTAATGCATATTGCGCGGAATTAAACGTAACGTATGATCGACCGCAAATTCATTTTTCACCGTGATATCGCGATCGCTTTGGAAACACACATCGAGTATATCGTGACGGCAAATATTAACCGGCGATACGTATCGGCATTAATTCGAAGATCGGGGGAAGGGAAGAGAGGAGGGAATTGTGTGGGATACGCGCGTCCAATATTTGCACTTGCTTTGCCCTCACCATTCCCGTATTGCAGTTGTTAATCGACCGCCAATTAAGATTTCGAGAAGAAGGAGAAGAATTCCGAAAAAGATCGCCCGAAGAAAGTAAATAAACGTTTGTCAGAATTTTGGTTTTTGTTGCTATTAAGTCCACGTGAAATTTATCGTTTTTATTGACGGGAGGAAACCGTGAATCTTTTCTCAACGAGATTTCGACATGTTTCATTTTTATAAAACTTTGGACGCTGCGATTGCAGCTTCTCGAGCGTCGAATATTTTATTTCTTATGAAATGGAGAAAGGATCTGTGATGATCTGGTTGGGGAAATATCTGGATTTCTTGGATGCTGTTACGGTATCTCCTCGTTTCAGAAAAGAATAACGGATTATTCCCTTTACAGACCACTGTGCATATGTATTCATATCTCATCGCGGGTTATAATTCTATTCAAAATGGACTTTTCATTTTCCTTTTCCTATTTTTTCATTTTACTCAAACTGTACCCAAGTGTCTGAAAACCGTCAGTGGAGACACAATAACTCTGCTTTCACTTTGCCTTTCCATTTATTTTTCGAAACCATCTATCCTCTCATCGATAGAATCTCGTTCAAAAGCTGACCTAATATTTCCATACATTTCTTCTAAATTTGCTTTTCAAGAAACGATTAAACCGATACGAAAGGTAATGTAAGAGAACAAGATGAAAATACATATTAAATAGTTTGCGGTTGGCTGTCGTTTATATTCTAAAATTGCCAAGTTGATATCTTCAAATTTAATCGAAACCAGTGAAATTCGACGCTACTGTCTTCCATCAACAGCGGATAATAATTCACGTCGATCTATCAGCAGGTTCCTTCATATATCAGAAACGCGCAGTTATTCGGGGAAGCTTTTTCGTGCAATGGAATTAAAGAAGGACGGGATAAAGTTGTGGTGGAAGTAAAATATACAGCGGCGTTTTTCATTAAAGTATCGATCGCAGTATTCGGTTTATGGTATCGTTAACAAGCGTACTTTTACTTCGAACCTTTTCGTTTGAACCTGGTCGTTCGCGGTATTGGAACGCTCGTTTGTCCGTGCAAACGAACCGAATATATTTCTTGATAACCTCGAGCGAAAAGTCGCTCGATTTTTCGCTCGAGTTTGTTGTTGTTGTTGCTCGTCGATTTTTAATCCGACGATCGCAATTCGGGGAAAGGTAAAGTCTTTGTGCGTTATTATCGCGATTATTAACGACGACGAAATTCTCGGCTTCCTTATCAATCGTTCGAACGATATTCATGCATTAAGAGAAGAAAGTTTAACGAGAGGGGCAGGAGGGAGTTTTACATCTTCGTTCGTTTGAGAAAGTTGAAGTGCTCGCGATGGAAGTTGCGAACTTTTTCATTCTGCCGTGGAAATATTAAAAAGGGAGAGGAGAAGGATGGAAAATCAACGTTTCGTTTCTTTGTCATTGTTTTAGTTCGCGATCGTTCGCGTTCGGTTTCAGGAAAAACTTCTTCGAAAATAGATGGAACTTGTTAAAAGTTCTTTTCTTTTGTAGGATCGCGAAGCAGCACGGAAATGGTAGGGATAGCGCAAGAAAACTGGATAAATATAATTAAACTTCGTAATAACCAAGAGACAACTGGTTGACAACAGTCGATACTTGGTTAATTTAATTCGTTCGCTCTTTGAAAAAGATGTTTCCTTCGAAGCAAGTAGACGAATAACAATCTCAACGATTTTTTCCTAAAATACTCTAAGTATCAAAAATATTCCTCCTTCATTCCTACCCTCCCACTATTTTCTTCCTCTATTGCTTTCCTACTTTCGAAAAAATTCATAACGCGTTATAGATAATAGAATTTTGTTATAACGTGAGATAAGAATTGAGAAAGAATTAAGAAAGTTTCATTTTTGAACTGTACACGTATGTAGAAATGATGGTGAGAGTCTGTGAATATGGTGATTGAACGCACGTGGAGAAATTAAAAAGATAAGACGAGAGGATTTTCTCTACGTGTCTTCCCAATAGAAGAAGAGACAAGTCAGCGCGTGATGCGTGGCGAAGAGCGTCCGATACGCGACCACGTTTTACATTTCCCACATTATTCAATCCATTAGTATTAAATTCTAATATTTCGTGCAAAAGAACGTCTCAATCCTACATGCACATCAGGTGTTCAAATAAGTTCCTTTCCCTTTTCCTCTACGACAACTGCTGACCGAATTGCTTCGCCGTTCGTGGCGCCAAACAGCGTTCTTTCATTTTTAAGAAAAGTCGCGACGAGCGCTCTAAAAGTTTCCAATCCTATGCAACAATTTCGAACGATATGCTGTCGGAGAAGCGTCATTCGCTGTTTACTTTTTCAGGGAATCAGCTACTGAAACGATTTGTGGGAGAGAACGCCGTATGTTTGCAGAACGTGCGAAAAATGGTGCCAAAAATTTTGAATTTTAACTTGACAATGCACCGAGAACAATTAGGTAATCTTGTAATCCTGATTCATATGATAAAATCTTGAATTTTGAAAAAAAAAGGGGGGGGGAGAAAGAACTTGTTTGGACACCTTAATGCATCGGTGATCGAAGAAAAGAGGGACGCGCGAAACGAAGGAATGGTTTTGGCGAAGATTAAAGGTCTCTTCTCTTAATTTCCGTCCGGCGAATGATTCAACCTCTCCCGATTGTTCACGTGGCCGTGTTGTAGGTGGGACGTTATTCGGATCGCGAGACGTTAATAAATCTTGCGATACCCCCTCCCCTCCCTTTTTCCCACGTTATCAAGTCGCCGCGCTCCATTAAATCGGGACGTTGCACCCTTTTCCAACCCTCCCGCCTTCTCCTTCGCGTATTTCCTCTCTTCTTCTTTCTCGTCGAGTCGCTTCGATCCTCCTCGATCGCAGCATAGGAATAAGCGAATAATCGAACTTGGAAATGAGATGTAAATGGAAGTAATCGTATAAACGAAAGATCGATGGATCATTTTCTCGCGACGTCCCTTGAACGGCTGTTGCAACGAAGCGAGAGAGAGAGAGGATTCGATTGGATAGGGAAGTATTTAGAAGAAGTTGGAAGAATGGAAGAAGGATCGATTTTCGAAGAGGTGAAATTTCGAAAAAAAAGGTTGAAAAACGAATTGGAGAAGGAGAATCGGGAATGGTCGATCGATTCCATTTCTATTGTGCGGTGCAGCTCTTTTTGCAGTTGGAGTAAATGGAGGCGATGGTAATGGGGCGGGTTACCGGGTCGCGTTCTTGTTTGTTTATCAGCCGTTTGTTCGAAATCTCCGAGCACGGTTGGAATTCGCAGCGAGCCGTTTTCAGCTTGACCTACATTTTTCGTCGCCGTTATACGAAATACCCACTGCTATCAATGATAGCAGCCTCTGAAACGGAACCAACAATTAAACGTTTCGCTCGGAAAGGATTAACCTTAATATCGCCTTTCTTTTTTTTCTTTTTTTTTTCACGAAACCTGTTAACGTTTCCTCCAAAAATTTATACGGTCGAACGTTTCGCGTAAGTAAAATGATATATCTAACTTTGCACGAAAAATAAAAATTCCAGGATCGTGTTCTCGATCGATTATTCCACGATCCCCAAATGGAATTGTGCGTTCGCGCTGCTCTTCGTGCAAAACGATCCAAAAAACACTCCTTTCTCGTCGATTATCTCAAAATATATTCAACTTTGCGCGATCGACGAAACAACGTTTAAAATGCCATCAACGCCGTAACAACAATCGTCAACAAAGCTTTCTCGAAAAGCACCTTTCTCGATTCAGAAGAGGAAACGAACTTGTGCGTTTTCATCGTTTTTACGCTGATATCCATTCAATCGTCTTGCGTGCGATTACCGTTCGTCGATAATTCCGTCGCCTTATCGCAAGAAAGAGAGAGAAGAAGAAAAAAGAGAGTTCTGTCGCAATTTGTTTGCGGTCGTTTCGCGCAACGAGGTTTGATTTATAACGGACGAACGGTTGCGTACGAGGGCAACGAGACAAGCCAGGATTTTTCGCTTTCGGCCGGCGAGCGACAATTGTTTCCGCCCAACGATCGCTCTCCTCTCGCGTGCGGTCGCGTTCTAGCGTGTCGCTCAACCGCGTTTTATTCGACGGGGATCGCGCGCGCTTTCCTCCCATTTCGTGCCATTTCCACGAATCTCCACCGCCTCGTTTATTTTCAACGTTCGTGGTCAACGTTTAGTAAAAATTTCGCACGAGGGACGTGGCTCGGTCCGATGGAGACGATGAGTAATAGGGTGGATAGATGGTTGCTAGAGAGATTGTTGAAGTTAATGGAAGAAGAGGAGACGTCGAGCAAATAGGAGGATTGTGACGTTTTGGAGAGGAAAGGGAAGGAAATTTTTCATTTTTCTTCGTTCTTTGATTTTTTTTATGATAACGAAGGAGACGTTGGAAATAGGAAAATTTGGAAGGATTTGGAAGGAAAGGAAACGAAATTTTTTACTGAATTGGAGAAATCGTTGTTGACAAGATAATGAAGAAGAATCTTTGAAGTCTTTGAAAATAGAATTGTAAGATTTGGTGAGGAAAGGAAACGAAACTTTTTAGTTTCCTTTGTTCTTTGGTTTTTTGAATCGAATCGAGGAAATCGTCGTTGACAAGGATAATAGAGGAAGAAGAATGAATCTTTGAAAATAGAAAAATTGTAATATTTCGTAAACATAATTCTGTAAGTTTCGACTATCCTTTAGACTTTCTGGATCTTGCGTAGATAATAATTTGCCATACCATTTCGTAATTGGAGAGTGAATGCAATGCGATTTAAAATTTTCGAGTTACATTACGAGGGTTAAATCGAAACGATAAATTTATTAAGCGAAATTATTAAGCGTAGAGAGTACTTTAACCGTGCGACAAATGAAATTCTACTTGGTGTATGACAACTGGCTTTCCATCCGTCCAACTGGATCGTAAGTTAGATTGCGATTACAAAGTTGTGAGATTGTTCGATACGCGACAGTGAGTTTCTCACTCGAATTCTCTCTCCCTATCTATTTATAATTATTATCCGTTGTACGGATAATAAAAACGAGAAATGGAAAGAATATTTATCAAATGTTGACTCGAAACGTGTCAACAATCGATGAAATGATTTCCCTGTTATTAGATCGACGATTGTGCATCGACTTCTCGTTTCACGCTCGATTCAATCAACGGTCGGGCCGGTATTGTTGTTCGTGGAAGAGCGCCAGTAGCGAGATGTATCGCGCTATTTGCTCGATGAATAACGTTATTGGCGAGATTCGATCCGTATTTAATTTTATCGTCATACCCAATAACGCGTTATTTGATTACCTTTCCTGTTTGACGCGGCCCGCTTCCTCGCGTCTGATCAACGCGTCTGATTCCACTTGGCGTAGTCCTGCGATTCGATTTACCACACCAGACCCTATCCACCATTCAAATACGCGTGTACAGAACGAATTTGATCTCGGTTGAAATTTCGTTACTGCTGAAAATTTGAAATAATTATCGAAAAGAAAAAAACATGTGTTTACTTTAAACTTTTATTAGAAGAATTTCGCGCCACTGTTTCCTCTTCGTCCGAGTGGAATTGGTGGAAAAGGTCACTTCTCTCGCTCTCGTCATTTCGCGGCGTGAAATTATACGCAATTAATATGCAGCGCACGTAATTCCCGGTAAAGTTAGAAAATCTGATTATGTACGGCTTTTAAACAAGAGTGCGTATACGAGTCGATGAATATACGTAAATAAACAGGAAAGTAAGAGTAAAGCCAATTCCAATGATTAACGTTAAAGTAAAATTTTTTTAATATCTCTCCTAATTTTATGTCAACGAAAAACAACGACATAAGTTCGATCGATCCTATTAACCATCCGTCATCGATTTCTCGATATAAAAGAAATATATACAGAAGTTCGAACAGGTAGAATTTCACTGTGCATCCGAGAAAAGTTGTTAAAGAAATTGTTGGCAAAACAGGAAACAAGTCGGGAAGGAAAAACTGTCGATTTAAGTCAAAAGTAAATTCAACTTGTCTCGAAACTTCTCCGAAGAGGGAAGTTCGAGCGACTAGCAACAACCACGTTGCCTAAGGTTGTTGCAGCGTGGCTGGAAAAATAGGGGGAAGGCTTGACTAACAGGCAAGGGAGGAGGAAGTTCTTTCTCGAAAAAGAAGAGAAAGCGATGTTGGACTCTGCCCCTTGTTCCAACACAGCTGATGGATCATAGATCATAGATTATTATTATTATTATTATTATTGTCATTCCTTCATACGATTTGATTTATCAAAGTACAAAGTTAGAATTAAAAAAAAAAAAAAGTTGAAAAGTATAAAATTATAACGAAACTTGAAAATTAAAATTCAATTACCAACGTTTAGCTTGCGAATGGAATAATAATGTGGAAAATTTATTCGAAAATCCTTTCATCCATTCGATCGCATTATCGAAAATAATGAAGTGGTAGAGGTTGGCCAGGGTTAATTACCTATTTAATATTTTATTTATTTAAAACCACGTATCCGGGCGGAATTTTCAACGGAAAGCACATCGATCCTGGTGCAGTAATTACGCCAGTGTTGCGCCAGAACGATTTCCGAGAAGAGAGAATTCCAAAATAGCACGTTACTTCGTATATCTGGGAATATCTGAATTTGTGATTGTGCCGAAGAAAACGAGATTACGTTTTCCTTTGCCATTGTGTGCAACGTCCGAGGATAGAAGAAGAACGAAAATAAAATGGAATAAAATTTCCTCCCGCGTCGCGTAAAAATATATACAAAACAAATTTGGAATTTCATCAGTTTTACTTTTGCATTTTCGTTCAATTTTTTTTCCCCCCTCCTCCATTTATTTTTCAACAATTGATTATTTTTTCAGATATGATAACAAGTTTATTTTTCCAGTACGATATATATATATCTCTCTCTCTCTCTCCCCGTATTTTTAACAAGCTAATTCTTTTTGAGGTCACTGTTTTAATATCGGAAAAAGCATTATACCCGTTGCATAACGCATTCACGTTGCATAAACGGTCTCGTTCTCCTCTGCGAGATTCGAGCAACCGATTCTCAAAGGTGCATTCGTTACTCCTCTTTTTTCAATGGATTTAGAACGCAGATACCGATCCATGAATTTCAATCAAACGTCTATATTCGTATATATATCCATTTATTTTTTTTTTTTTTAATCTTCACAAAATCGCAAAACATTTCGTCGTACACTTTCACAGATTCGAAAACGTGCTCTCATCGCTCCTCGTCCTCCCTTTTGTCGCAAAAATTGATCCCATTCCGTTATTTCTCGATTTCTTTTTCTCTCTCTCTCTCTCTTTCTCTCTCTTTCCCCAACCTCGGTTTCAGTCCATCGAGAATCGAGGGTATCGAATTGGGTCTTCTTGATCGATAATCGATAATCGGGTACGCGTAATTGGGACAGCTGTAGGCGATTCGTTCTCTCGAAACGAATGTAAAAGTGTTTTTGGCCAAGTGATTCGAATTCACGGCGGTGCGCTCCTCTCGAAAGTACGCCTACGAGGAGAATACTAAGCGAAAGTTTCACCTTCTGGCGGCGGAAACGCGCGTCCACTTTCACGGCCACTTCCGAAACAAATATTCCACCGTCGTCCATTTCCCAGCCGAGAACTTTCGTGTCGGTTTCGATACCCGTTTATTATTCCTTTATTAATCGCTTAAATCGTTTAGCTGTACTTTGCTTTCGACGATTTCGTTCGACGGAAATAGCGAGCTCGTAGATTTTGAAACGAACGTGTCGGACGATTTCTGAAATAATGCGTTGCATAAGTGTTTTTTTTTTCTTTCTCTCTTTCTTTTTTTTTTTTTAACTTCGCTGCTCGATATTCATGGAAATATTACAATAGATTTAACATACAATTTAAATTTCTCGCAAACTCGGTAAATAAATCTTTGCTAATGCTCGTAAGCCACGCTAATAAATATTAAATTTCATAAAGAAAGGCGTTAAAGTTTAACACGAGCTTTGAACGAAACTGGGAATTATCATAAATCGAATCAATGTCAAAGGCAACTTTGCTCGATCGACGATAATGAATGACAATGAACGACAACGAAGTTTGAATCGTGACGATATCCGAGCCGATGTCCTTGATTTCATATTGGAACATACGTTCGCGTGAGTAACCTCAATGACGTTAAAAATTGCCTCGAACGGCGTGCTAACTTCCTCTTAGCCTCGACCATAATTAACCACTATTTCGCTATCAAATAGAAATACGTGTTTTCAACGAAGCAATTAGCGCGATTCTAACAATCATATATTTCTTTCGTACTCGCTTAATAAAAACGTACGATTTATCTTCGCGGACGAACGGTGATACAATTTTCTTATATCTTAATAATAATGAAACGTTGTGTAAAAGATATACCTTTTTGCTCCTCTTATATCCCTCTCGCGTCGATCTTCGAATCAAGAAAGAAAGGAAAGGAAAGAAAAATAAAGACGGAAGGAAGGGAAGAATTGAAATTGAACAAAATTGATCGTGGTTATCTAATCTCGGCGAATCGTCACGAATGACAACCACGATATCTCATCCGCGAAAATCACGCGCGAGCGTGTCATCATCGATTTCCGCGCCCCGCTTTCCCACCCGTCGAACGCGTGCGCGAGCAACGCCGGTTATCGACACACTCTCGCGATCTACCCACCTCCAATCCTCCTCTCCCTTCCGTTCGCAGAGACAATGCCTCCTTTATCGTCTTTTTTCCCGCCATTCGTCGCGAATCGACCGACCAAAAAAAAGAGGGGGGGGAGGGGGGGGAGGAAGCAAAAGGAAGGAAGGAAGGAAGAAAAAATACTCGAAAAATACTGGAACACAGTGTCATACAGCGTTAATGGTAGGAGTTGGATTGGCTCGAGGTTTGCCGAGGCGCAGTAGTGGCGCGTGGCGAGGCCCCTCTTTCTTTGGAGGCTTTCGGTGGAGAAGTGCGGCGTGGATCGAGTTTCCCTCGTGGCGGGCGACGCGCGACGCTTAGTTTCGCGGCGGCAGTCAACCGCCTCTCGTCCCTCTCGGAGGGTAGGATCGCGGAGCGATGGCGCAACGCTGCGCGCGCGGGAAACGCTCGCTCGCCTGTTTCGCGCTTTTCCTCGCCACCTCGTGCTCCGCCTCGATCCAACCCCGGCCGTTGGCGATCGGCAACACGTTGGAGCAGGGCAAGGACTACTTCATAGGCCCGTGCCTGGTCAACACGAATCAGACGTGCCCCGACAAGGAGGTGACCTTCTTCCTGTACACGAGCAGGAACCCGAGAACGTGGCAGCAGATATTCGTGGACGGGAGCGGGTCGAACTTGAAACGGACCAACTTCGACGCGTCGAACCCGACCAAGATCGTGGTGCACGGCTACGACTCGGACATGGAGCTTTCCTATCTGGTGGACGTGAGGAACGAGTACTTGAAGAGGGGCGATTACAACGTGATCGCGGTGGACTGGCGTCGGTTGGCCAAGGCCCCGTGCTACCCGATCGCCGTGCAGAACGTGCCCCACGTGGGCGATTGCTTGGCCCAGTTGGTGGAGAGGCTGAGGGACGAGGGCGCGGTGGACGTGCACGTGATCGGGTTCAGCCTGGGTGCGCACGTGCCCGCGTTCGCCGCCAACGCCCTCAGCCCTTACAAGGTGTCGAGGATCACGGGCCTGGACCCGGCCATGCCGTTGTTCGTCACCGTGGACAAACGGGAGAAGCTGGACGCGTCCGACGCCCATTTCGTCGACGTGTTCCACACGAACGCGTTCATCCAGGGCAAGGTGGAGATGAGCGGCCACGTGGACTTCTACATGAACGGGGGCGTGAATCAGCCGGGGTGTTGGGAGGGGTGGAGGCCGTTCGAGTGCGACCACCACAGATCCGTCATGTACTTCGCCGAGTCGATAAACACGGAGCTCGGTTTCTGGGGCTGGCAGTGCGGTGGTTTCACTTTCTACCTGCTCGGCCTCTGCCCCCCGAGATATCCGGCCGTTCTCGCGGGCGACAAGGTGGACAGGAGCAGAAGGGGCTTCCACCTCGTCAGGACGAACGCGCACAGCCCTTACGCGATGGGCAATTTCACCGTGAACCGATTGGACGTGTACACTGTGCAGTAAAGGAGAAGAAAAGAAAGGAGTGAATTGGTGGTGAAACGCGTTCCATTCGACGCGGTTCGTTCGTACGAATTTTTCGCGGAAACAGGGGCGAGAGAGGCGGCGCGTGGCCTCTCGTTATTCCCGGAAACTACGTGTTATTCCTCCGGCCAGCGTGAGAGTCGGTTGAAAAAAAGCATTCCGTGTCAAGGTCAGGGGGGGGGGATCCCCGCCACCTGCTGTTAATCGATAGCGTGTTCCGCTGGTGGGAGGGAGAGGGGAGGAGTGTAGTGAGGCTGCATTGCTCGCGTTTAGAACTTGTTTCCTTATCGATTTTTCACGTGCGAACGAGAGAACTCGAAATTTCGAATAAAATTCCGATTTTTTTTTTTCTTCTTTGTTTCGTTTCGTTTTGAAAGGGTTCGATTTTCGTCTTTTTTTTTTTTTTTCCTCTTTCTTGGAGATATTACGTTAAGTTTTTCTTTTTTTTTTTTTTTTTTCTTAGATTAGAATTACGTTTGAAAACGTAAAATAACGAACGAACGTTAAAGACGATTACTCGGTTGATTTATCGTGCTGTATTTCTCGATAGTAAATGACCGATAGCTCGTTACGTTGATTTTGCAATCGTAAATAACAAAGAATAAATTTGAGATAAAAGAGAATTCGTAATAACAAACAATCTCGACGCGTTTTGCTGTTCGATGACTGTAAAAAAAAAATTATAATTTAATTTAAAAAAAAAAATAATCGTCTTAAATTTTTATATATCGTTCTTTATTTAACGTTATACCATCTCTGTAAAAATAGCATAGTTGTATCAATTTTAAAGAGAAGAGAATTCGAGTGACGATCAACGTTACGTAATCTCCTTACGTAACGATTCGTTTCGAATAAATTTCTGTCTTATTGTTAAAATTAACGTATCGATAAAGCGAAAAAAATTTTAAGACTGTATAAGAACAAAAAAAATTTATTCCATGATATGTTCCATTCCATTTTATCTATATTCGTTATCGATAGATTATTTATATTTATAAATATTTTATGTTTAAATTTTGATGCAACGAAAATAAGAGGGATTATTTGTCCTTTGAATCGTTCTTTTATTCGAATTTTTGTCGCTTTGAATTTTTATTTGTTTTCCTTTCGTCGTCACACGCTTTTTTTATTATCTTTAATTTATAAAAAAATTGCAATTAATTATTGTAAGATAATGTCTCTGGTAAATAATATCTATATTTACTAATACATATTCGTGTACGTATATAATTCTAACTTGATAATTTAATTGCGTTATCATCGGAAATAAATATCATTTTCGATAACAAAAAATTCTCAAAATCGTTGCATTTGCAATTAAATTGGAAAAGTGTGTCATCATCGTTGCTTACAGGGGAAAATTTTCACCTTTTGACTAATCTCGAACGTAACAATTTTATGATACCAGTATTATTTATTTATTTACCTATCTATTTATCTATCTATCTATCTCTAAAACATTTTTATACGTTAAATAACATTTTCAACCGTTAAACTATTCAAAGCAATACGTGACGATACTACCTTGTTAGTGAAATCATTTCTACATTAAAATAAATAAAATACAAACTTTATAAAATTAACGCGTACGTTCAATCGAAGTATTATTCCATTCCGATTTCACAACGATTAAGTGCAATGTTTATCTACTTTGAAGAAAAATTGATAAAAGATAAAATAATCCGATAAATACTTGCACGATAAAAAATGAATTTCTTCATATATATTTGAATTTCTTTCCTTCGACATTTAAAATAATATTGAATCAATTATCTATGCACATATTTATACTTCAATTACGCTTCTTCGCTCGTAAATATATTTTTTTACTTTAAAAACCCATTTGATTATCTTATTGAGAAATATGCAAATCCATGAAAGATAAGGAGAAGGAAGTGTGGTGGACGCTTCACTGATATTTGAAGAAACTTCGATTTCTCGCCATTTCACGAAGTCTGGTATCTTTTTCTTTTACGACGTAAAAAACAATGGACAATTGGTGTCGCAATTGTATGTACCATCTGTTCACCGCACTGCGCAAAATATTTTACATAACTGTCGTCGTTCTTCGTTCAACGATTAAAAAGAAGAGGAAGAAGAAGAGGAAGAAAAAACTCGATCAACGATAAATCGATGAGGAAGCATTCATGAGTCTAAGAAGAATTTATCACTTGAACGGGACACGGTGCAAAGACCTTTAGGTGATCCAAAGATCTAGAAGCCTTAGTGCACGATCCTGTTAGCGTCTTTAAAGCCGATTTTAAACACAAAAAGGTACATCGTGCTACGCGCATAAGTCCAGTGTTTCACGAGTCAAAGGCTCTGCGAAAGAGGAGGCTTCGATTAATTTTATCGTTTATTCCCTGGCGTCGAATTTCCACGATAATAGGAATCTGCGTTGCGTTTATTATTATATTATTATCGCATACAATTCGCATTGTAAATCGAGAATTTTTAATATTTTTGTGTACATAAATCGTTTCGATTCATCCAATTTTTGTTTCTCGCTCCTCGCTGCGGCGCAAATAATTCACTTCTGTGCTAGTTAGATTCATTTAAATTGAATCATCACCAACTCGAATATTAAACAAATGGAAAGCACGTTTTGCAAGTTTGGATTGTGCCCAAACAATTCGTTAGTAACTAACGAGGCTCTCGTTAGCTGGCACGTGATGCCAAACGCTATAGATCCCCATGAAAAAAAGATTCACCGACTAATTCGTTAAAAAATATCCAATTGTTACAGGTAGGGATTACGCGACACGATTTAACATATAAACAACCCGCGCGTAAATTTATTCAAATTAATTCTTACTTTCATATATATAAAAGGAATTCGAAATTTCCAATAATTATATTTGTAATAATTTCTTATAATTACGCAACGCCTCATAAAATATAATTTTTAACGTAAAATTTTCTGTGGCGAAGAACACATTTTGTATCATTAATGCAACATTTTGGGATCTTTTTGTCTTTTGTTGGGGAGCGAAATAAGCGTGCTTCCAGTCCATTTAAACGAATGAGAAATTAGGAGGTCGAGGCACGTGACGCAACGGGGTGCACATTGTGTGTCGCGGTGTAAGCTTTGAATTTAATTTTTTAAAAAGGGGGCGCGATTTCGCCGAGAATATTTAAAAACGCGTCTGTTGGATCCCCTTGTTGGATTAAATTATACATATACAGGGAAAAAGTTATTCGTTCGGAATAATAATAAATTCGATTAGATCGCGCCACGGATTTCTATCGATTTTATCGTAAATAACATTCTCTTCCATTGACATGCCTCTGACACATCGTTGTCCTTCCTTCTTCCTTTTTTTTTTTTTTTCTTTAATCAAATTTCCGCGTTATTATAAATTTTAAAAAATAGGGAGGCACAATTTGACAGAGATATGAGAAATCTCGGGCATAGAACGTGGCGCCGCAATCTTCGGTAAATTATGGAACGATTTATGAAACGCATAGTTGGCCGACATCTACCGGGATACTCGAAATTCCGCGAATTTTCTTCGATCGATACCACCCTACCTCTACCTCTACCTCGCCTGTGCGACGAGTTATAACGCGTATTAAAAGTTGGGTAAATTATTTATGAAGTGGTATCTTTTATCTACGATTTAAAACTTGGCCCGAATGCGCGATACGCGCGATGAGAAATTCGAACAACTTTTTGAAATACGGATTCGAGGATGCAAAGCCGGGAAATGTATCTTTTAAACGATGAACGATAAAATGGAACTGGAATAGCGTGAATAGCGCGAATGTTTATCACGAAAAAAAAGTATATATATAGTTGTAAAAGATGAAAATATTAGAGGTAGTAATATGAAATTCAATTAACAATTTGATAATTATATATTCTTTCGTTTAACGTATGTTTCGAAAGAAATTCAGTTTATTTCATTGAACAAAAAAGTTAAATCGTTTCGATATATTAAAGAAAATTTGAAGCATGTATTTTTAATTATAACGATAAGAGAAATAAATTGGCTGACCTATCGTGTTAATGATTATGAACTGAATCCTGATTCAGAAAATACAATTTTCTTAATCAATTTATTAAACACTATCCCATCATATCGTATATTGATAAAAAATTGTAAAAATTTTCCACTAATACTTCAACAAATTTTCACAACTTGTTCCCCACAAAACACTCGCGTTACTACCCGATTTCGATCCCGATCCCCCAAACATTTATACGGCATATTTCAATTCCTTTCAACTTTTTCCCTCGACACTTCTCTTCATCCCCTGCATCGAGGAATAAAAACCGGTCCGTATTCCATATATTCCTACACCCTTCCCCTCCCTCCCCTTCTCTTCGACACGAAGATAAATTCGAAAACTTGGAAACTCTTTATCGATCGCAAGATCATCGTTAGATCGATTAATTTCCACCCGATCGCGACGGTTATTTTCTGGCCGATCGCGTTTTCGAGAACGTAATCCGCGGATAGTTATGAAAATTTAATGGAGTAACGAGGAGCAAGTGTAAAGCGTATGATAGATATCGGGCAGTCGGATAATGAGCGCGCCTCGCTTCGTTAATGAGCTTACTCGTAATTGCGCGTCAGCCACCGTTTCGAATAATTGTTATTCGGTGTTCGTACACACGCGTGGACAATAACGATAATCGATCGCGCCCCACTGCCTTCGTCGATTGTTTCGCGTGAAATTTATTTATCGGGCAAACCGCTGTCCACGGTTAATTAACGCGGCCTAAGGGGGAGGGCGTGCTCGTGAAATTACCGTGGTCACAGCGGCATGTCTGACGCCAGATTTTTTTTCGACATTTCAATTTCCATCGAGTTGTTGTTGTTGTATCGTTGTTACAACAAAAAAAAATGTAATTTCCACATTCTCCTTTTTTCTTTTCGTTTCGTATTCACTCGTGTCACGCGTGCGTTTGTCGGCTTATTAATTAATTCGATGCCCGATGTTAATATTTATATGAATATGTTCCATATTCGGCGAGGATAGAGTCACTTTTGGCCTTCTTGATGATAACAATAATAATAATAATAATAATAATATGGAGGCGAATCACGAGAGATTGAGAAAGTAAACATGATCCGCTTTAAAACGAAAATAATCGTTCGAACGGAATGATTATATATACGACGTCGTATTGCTCTTTCTGAAATATCAATTTCCCCCGATGTTAATATTATAACGATCCAATATATTTAATACATATTTGATAATAATTATTATCGTATCGATAATCGAATTATTTCGACACCATGCATATTAATATTAATTAACGAAGTATCGATATAAACGAGATATTGCCGAATAATAAAATATTTAAGAGGATGATTAATAATAACAAGTAAGGATTACATATCCTCGTTTGGTTTCCTCCATCACGGAGGAAACGGTTTTCTTATCTTCGCGCTGAATGACACGAGTATTTTTTATCCCTCGAGTTGCCGAATTCTAAAGGGAAATTAAACGAACAGCACGCGCGTCGTTCGCAAACTTGGAATGAAGGCGGACTTGGCGGCCGTTGTATTTCACGTCTCGTCTCGGACAGTTTATCCCGACTAATAATCTCCAGGCCGCAAACCGTGCTGCTTTCCTTTCAGCCCCACCCTCTAGTTAACTACTAGGTGGCATTTTTAATTTACGCTACCAGCAGCAGCTGCACAAAGCCGCTTTGAACCTCGAAATCGCGTGATAATGGGCAACGAGTAAATATATGTATATATATATATATATACATATAGATATGCACACGTGTACGTACTGGAGCATAACGAAACATTGGAGAATTTTCCCTTTATTACACGGCCCGTCTTTCGTAATCGAGATCTTTGTCTATGAGAATAGCACACGCGGTTTTGATTTTTCCGTGAAAGAGCGTGATCGATTCGTTTTGTATTCGAAATGGTTTAATGATTTGTAATACGATAATCTTGGAATGTTTTCATGCGAAACATTGCAGAATTTTCTCTTTGTTACACGGCCTGTCGATGATCTTCGTTCATAAAAACGCGATTTTGATTTTTCCGTGGAAGAACGTGATCGATGTTTTGTATTCGAATCTTCGCCAATGTTTGGAAGCAAGTGAAAAATAAGACTTGATCTTTTTCTGATCCTTCTTTAATAAATTCGTCTCTCGAAAGAAGCGTATCCCCGCGGAACAAAATCGAAAAGAAGTCTCGCTAAGATCGATCCTCTTCACACGTTTTGTTGACACCACATGTAATGATAGAAGAGTTATAATTTGAGTATTCAAAAATATTGAAAATTGTCCTCGTTTAATCATGAAATCAATCCAAGACTGGAAGCTGAAATATTTTCGAAACTATCTATAATATGTCTAGCTTATTCGTATACGTAATTTATCATCCTAATTATTATCGAATTACATTTATAAGTTAAACTATCGTTATTAAATCGAAATTAATCTACGCATATTACGAGAAATAAAAAATACGTTAGAATACTCTGGATTCCAATGCAGCGAGGTTAGAGGTTACTCGTGAAATGAAAATAAGCAAAAAGTCTCAAATAAATTATTTCTCGTTCAAAGCGTAAATTCGAAAAAGAGAAAAAAGAAAGAGCAGATACACGCAGATAACCCTAAAACAAGGCCGCTGTACATTCGGAAGAAAAAAACATGCGGGGCAAATAAGCCATAACAGGACTCGCCAACGTTTTTCACGTCAAATCGGTTTTCATTTTCCGAACATGCTTTCCCAGTCAAAAACAGGAAAAAAAGAGAGAGAGAGAAAAGGGTGGTGGAGGAGGAGGAGGAGGAGGAGGAGGAGTAGGACAAAATAGGAGGAAAAAATGTACTCTACTCGCGAAAAAAGGGATGGAATGGAACGGTCGTCGATCATCGGGGCTCGATGGCGTATTCATACGAGGCTCTGAACGGTTACAACGGGGCCAGGCCCATCGAAATAAAAATCGAGGGGCCGAGTGGAAAGTAATTAGTTCTCCGTGTCACCGCGCCCCTGCGAATCGATACTCGGGTGTTTCGAGGACGGCGCTAAATTTACTCGGTCAACTCGCAACCCCCACTCCTTTTTCCCCTTATTTTTATCTCCTTTTTTTTCTTCTTCTTCTTCTTCTTCCCTGCTCCTTTTTTATCTTTTGTTCTTTTTTTTTTTTTCTAGAATCGACTCGACAATTTTTGAAGTCGATTATTTGGGAAACAGTGGATCTCTGCAGTAGTTGCGAGATTTTTCGATCCTCTCGTGTACGTAGCGAGCCGATCGATTTTATGCTGGGGAGAAAATGTAATGTTGGGTCGAGCTGTTTGTTTATTTGTTCGATTTTTAATACGATGATAATGTAACACTTGGGAAAGGAAATTTTTAAAATTCTTCTTTACCGCCCGTTAAATTGTCGTTCACATTCTGGAGAAAATGAGAACGTTTTTTCTGTAAATGAAGTTTATCTGGTTCAACCCGATTACGATCCACAACGCGTTTCCTCGCGTGGTGTAGTCGAATTTTTTAATAGTTTCCTTCCGCTAAACGAGCACGTGCACTTAGTTTGTCGATAACACTCCACTTCGAATTTCGGCCTCACCCGTGTCAATAGCAACCTCACGCTGTATAATCTATGGATAAATCCAAAATAGTTTCGCGTTTATCGAGTTACCCGGTGTCTTTATTTTCGAGGATAAAGTAAAAAGCAAACGGAAGAGTATTATTTTTATCGCAATCTTCAAAGAAGATTATTTATAAATAACGGAAGGAAAGATTGCGATAATGTTAAATATTTGAAAATGTATTCTTCGTTATTTCCTGCGCGTTTTTCTTTCGAAAATAATCTTTTTACAGATATATCCGTATAACGAGAATAATCTTTCGCTTTATCGTGAAATTCTCGTTATCCCGCGTATCTTTCTTGTTTTTGCAATGCGACGATTGCAAGGCGACGTAATTCAATATTCCATGCGAGTTTTCGTAATATTAAACTCCAAGTCTAAAAGTAAAGAGGAAAATCGCTAAATCACGTCAATAAGCTACACTAGAGAGGGAAAAAAACGTCGAGTTGATAGCCTATTTGTTTCGCGTGGACAGCTCGATCGATCTCGAAGATGCAAAGGAAAAGCTCGATGTTCGTACGTAACAATAATAAGGAAGGGTGAATGACAATTCACGAACGAAATTTCCCTAAACTCCGTGACGATGAATTAATTAAAAATACAATTGATAAGTTTTGAAGTAAATCGTTCTTTTATTCGAGACAAGCTAGCTAGCAAAGGATAAAATAATACTTTTGTTATAATCTCTACAATGGAATTTAAATACAGATGTACCGTCACATTTCTATTATAATTTCGAAAATAAATTTTTATGCACTTCCTCCCGCTTTATTAATCATTACACGTTCATTTTTTTCTTTTCGTTAAAAGGAAAGGAATTTTAAATTTTAAATTAATAATAAAATAAACTAAAGAACTTGAGCCCTTTTGTTTCGAAAATAAAAATAGACACGTGATGCAATTAACGTAAATTTACTTTTACAATTATTACGCAACAAAAAGGAATCGCATCGCGATCTCGAAAATTCCACTTCGGATGTTTCAGAAAGAACAACTACCTTCGAGAATTAATTTTTGAATTAATATTTATATTTTTTCTTTTCGCGAGAGGAACAAGTTTAGCAAAAGCAAAAACCTCTCCTCCTCCTCCTCCTCCTCTTCCTTTGCCAAAGCCTCCGCAATTCGATTTCACGAGAATTATGATGCGGAGGTCGTCTGTGCCTCGAATCACGTAGCCTTGAAACGGCGCGTTTGCACGACCCATAAAAATGGCAGATGCGTCGACAACAAACAAAAGCAATGAACGCCGGAAACATGACGAATACGCGTCTGAAACTTGTATGGACTCCGCGCAAGTTAACCTCTCCCCTCGTCACGTCCGCCGCGTATATCCGCACCGACCAGCGTTTTCTTCAAAACTTAACGTCCCACGTTAAACGCATTCCCCTCGAAAGGCTTTTTCCTCCTCCAAGAATCACACCGGTAATTCCAGGCTTCGCGGTTGCGAATCACGTTGCGTTTATCGGGAAACGCGTCGATTTCCACTTACTTGAAAAGGTGGAGAACAGTTGTCGAGAATAAAGTTTATTATATACGCTTGATCGTTCTTCTTCGAGTGGCAGAAAAAGAGACGATCTTGACTTGTTCTAATTCTACGTGATTAATGTTTACTTGCAACAGAGTAAAAAGCGTTGCAAATCATACGTTTATTGGAAAACGTGTCGATTTACATTTATAAAGATTGCTATTGAGAAGATAGCTGTAATTATCAAGAGTTCGAATAATGTTTGTATAATAAGCTTGACGGTTCTCTCGAGAAAAAGACGATCTTGACTTATTCCACTCAGTTTAATCCCATAATGTTTATTATTCGAAAACGATTTGCATTTATACGTTGAAAAGAATTCGAACTTTATCAAAAGCAAAGTTTATATACGCTCTTTCGAGTGGCAAAAAGGAGACGATCTTGACTTGTTCTAATTTTACGATAAACCCAGCAAATCATACGTTTATTGGAAAACGCGTCGATTCGCGTTTATACGTTGAAAACACACCTAAAGTTTATCAAAAATAACTCGATGACTCTTTCGATAAAAATCGAACGGCGAGAGAGATAACAAACGTGATCTACTTTCCTCGGTTAAAAAGAGAAAAAAGAGAAAAAGAAAGAAAGGGTGAGATGCGGGTGCTATGGCGGGACTGATGCGTTTTACGGAATTGCAGTGCAACAGATGTACGGATCGAACGGGGCAAGCGCAGGGCTGCCGATGGGCATGACCACGTTGAAGTCGGGGGGCGCGCTGGGATCACTGGGGACCTACGGCTCGGCCCTCGGATCGGGGGTAACCGGTGCCACGACCCTGCCGCGGCCGGGAAACTGGCTGCGCCCTGCGGGCCTCAGGCACGGGCACAGCGCGGCCCGGGTCCGCCTCTACTGCCAGGCAAAGTGAGGAGCCACGGTTCCGACAGGTAAATACCGCCATCTATATTATCTCTTTCGTCCATATCTTTCGCCATCATTTTCACGGGAAATGACGTACGAATGAGACTCGTGTTTCGATTTAACGTTTCACCGATGATTTTATTCGCCGTGTTAGAGGTAAGTAAGCGAGGTCGTTAAAAGAGTCGAAAAATAAAATTGCTCAATCGAAAAACATTATCGAATAACATTTATTCGTAGCTATTTTACAGTTGATACGGTTGCTCGTATAAATTATTAAGATAACTTTATTCTCAACTTGAAAATTATATCAACTCTAATGTCCTAAGGTTTAAAAAACGTTTAAAAACATTTATACTTATGTATATGAAAACATTTAAAAAATACATCATGATTTTTATTTACCATCGAACAATTTTATTGACGAATATTGTCGAAATCATAGTGCAAGAGGTTGAGAATCGAGTTAATTGAATTTAGTTGTTTAGTTGCTCGTTTGTCTCTGTTTTCTCGTCTCCTTCGATGCCTAATACTTTTAGCTTTTATCTTTTAGCTTAAAAGCACGCGAATATATATTTAATGCGACTTGGACGTCTCTTGGTAATACCGTCTCTTTGTCTTAAACCTTTATCCCTCGTCTCTTCCACGTCAACAAATCTTAACTAACAAAAATCTGCATATATAGTGGTTTGATGGATCAACGTTAGAAGAATATAGTAGATGTAATATCTCTAACGTGATCTTCTCTAGTCTTTAGTCTCGTGGGAATATTCTGCTCGTACCTTAGAGCCTTAAAGCGTAAGATATACGATACTGAACAAAAGTAAAGTTTCTGGGAGGGGTTGAGATAAAATAAGAGTCGAAGATAAGGATATTTTCGGCTATCGATCGTGAAACGACACAACTTGTGCTTATCGGAAGGATAAGAAATAACTGCTCCAACTCTCGAAAGAAATGCTGTGCGGAACAATAGTGATAACAGATCGATACTTGGACACATTGAAAGTTTTACTTTTCCTCCATCATATTTGTCCGATATTTTACAAGACTATTTTCTTTCTTTCTTTCTTTCTTTCTTTCTATCTTATTGCGTTAATAAATCTGTTTTTCTTTTCTTTCCTCCTTCCTTTCTTTTTTTCTTCTTTTTTTATAATTAGAACGAGTTTCCATTCATAGTTTGATGAACGAATTAAAATTCAAAGTAATATAACTTATATATGGAGATCACGTTAGAATTAATGCATTTTGAAATGAGATTTCGAAAACTCTATTCGGGATGCGGGATTACGTTAAAATTACTTCAGCTTTCCAAGTTGGTCATATTTTTGGGACGAATGTTTGCATCAATTTCGGTTATACTTCACTGTCCCGTGATTGTTTGATTAAATTTTTAAGTTTAATTTCGTTTCGTATCGCGAAAACGATGCGAAAACAGTTTCGAACGTAATAGGATGAAAGATTATTCGTTAAAAATACACTTATCGCTTTTGAAAATTATTTTTACCCTCGACTACAGCAAAAGAACTTTAATCCTAATACTAATAAAAATGTTTTTTGCAGCGACATCTCCTCCAGCCAAAAAGACGAATGGTTTGTGTAGGTGAGTTACCAAGCGAATTACCATAAACTCATTATCGAATCTCTCCACTTTATTTTCTATCCCCTCCTCACCCCCGTCTCAACATCTCCATTCCATTTCATCTTCCCAATACGGAAGATGGAAGGAACGAAACCATCGTACGTATAGAAATCACCACCTTTATCGCGAAACGATAAAGAAAAAAGCGGGGCAAACAACTTCTCTCTCTCTCTCTCTCTCTCTTCCCTTCCCAATCATTGATCCACCTCGCACAATCCCGCCATACGAATCCACTTATTCACCCACTCTGCTTCCAATCCTGCTCGCAAAAAAAGAAAGACAGACTTCCCCCCTCCCCCTTGCTCGCTTGTCCTCCGCAACCGCATCCACAACGCCGCGCAATCACGATCAGCTTGATTACACCGAGCGAAAAACACCGAACCGTGTTAGCAGATTTCACGAGAAATGTTCGGTTGAACGGAAGGTTTTTATATCTCTCTCCGTTAAAGATATCTTAACGATCTACAACAAAAGTGTAGTGAACGTGTATGGTGTGTGTGTGTGTATATATATATATATATATATATATATATATATATATATATATATATGTATATATATGTATATACTGATGAAAAGTTTCAAAGGAATAATTTTCGAATCTAATCCAACGTTGACTATTGTCGATCGAAAGATTAAAGAGTCCGCTATTGGATCGAAGATTGAGAGATCGGTACATAGATTCTTCGTACAAGGATATTCTAACAATGTCGATTATTGTTAATCGGATTTCGTTAAATCGAACGAAAGATTTTCACATTTATCATAGACGAGTATGTCGTATACAATTTTCAAAGCCAAAATTTTCTTCGTATCGGTTATTGTTGATCGAGAAAGAAAATCAGAACGACAAATACCAATCGAATATACTCACCACGATATAAAACTTTTCGTTCAAACCGAACTTTCCGGATCTTTCCCTTCAAAAATTTCAACTCGATTCCCCTCACCTGACCGAGTACTACACGCGTTATGATGGTGGATTGTTGATGGAAACAGAGGCAGGCCTGGACCAGAGCCCGCAGGGTGAACCGGTGCGGTGGTGCCCTCACCGCCCCCTCCCGCCCCACGGGGACGTGGACCCCGTTCCTATCCACATCGGTCGCGTGTTACCGGCCAACATCATCACCTGGCCAACGTGTTGGCGTGCCACGCAACTCACCAACCGCGGATCGGCCAAGTTTCGACCGGCGCTGCTGCGTGTCCAACCCGGCCGACGACGAGGCGCGTGTGCCTCCCTCGCCTGGATCGTACAGCTCCGTCAACAGGAAAATACGTGCGTGCGTGTATGCGTGTGTGCGAGTGTTCGTGTGCGTGTGCGTGGAGCTAGACAGAGTCGTCGCTCGTCTCTGATCTTCGCGTTTCGCGAAGGCGTGGACGACACGTGATCCGACGGACAGATTGGACAAAATTTCGTTGCAGCGCGAATATACGTCGTTGTGTATGCGTGCACTTGTTAGAGAGAGAGAGAGAGAGAGAGAATTCGAATGGAGAATGGAAATCATCGAGAAGCAGGCAGCGGAACGAGCGAGCAGAAGATTCGTTCTCGTTGCGCAAGATGATTTGTCCCACCCCACCCCACCTTCTTTTTCTTTTCATTCGTCGAATTTCGCGTAATCTAGTCGCGCGAACGTCTCCATCGCGGTAACCGATTTTCGATGGAAACCAGTTTTTCCTGTGGAATCGCGCGACGTGGATTTCGAGGATTAGGATAATAGTAGGGAGGAAATTCTATCCGTAATTAAAAAATAATTCTCGTTAAATAGTACTTTTGGGATGAAATTGAGAATAATCCACGAGGTGTATGCGCTTTTTCGACGCACGTCACGAAACCGGCCTTTTTCCCGTCAACTCGGGATCGAAAAACGTTTCGTATCGGGAAAATCGTTACCCTGGGACGCGTGTGCGTGATGAGCGCGGGTGCAGTACGTGTTAAATGAGCGCGCGCTCGAGTGGGCGAGAAATCGCGAACCGCAGGAGGGGCAAGGATTGGTAAGAAGAATGATTCGTTGTGCAACGCTGGCGTTTCACTTCGTCCACCCGAAACATTGAAGAGAAAAAGAGAGGGAAAATGGAAGGAAGACTTCGTTCGTTTCATTTGTACACCACGTAGATATGCGAAGATCGATTCGTTTCTTTGGCTCGTGGACGATATGGTAAAAGAAAGAGGAGGAGGCGCGCCCTACGAAATCGATCAACGTGCGCGCAAGATATTTGCTACGCGAAATACCCAACAATTGACGTTGTCCACTTTGGAGCGGATGAGAACCGAGACAGTTCGAAAAATCGACAATCGCTGTAGCGTGTATTTTTAGCAGAGGTATTATCGAAAATATTAAAGTAACAAAGAAATAATATTCATATATATGTTTTTTCGATACGTTCGGAATAGACGAATCGCGCCATAGAGGAGTAATCGACGAAAAACCATCCGTCAATATCGACTGAACCCCCTATTTTATACGAATTTTTTTCCAATACCTTACGTTACCTGCACAAATGTAAATTAATCGCACAAAATTTTTATATCCAACGATCGAGTAAAAATGAAGAAAAAAAGTAAAAAAAAAAAAAAAAAAAAAAAAAAGATAGTCATCGAGATTTGGATAAAAAAAAACATATTCCCTGGTTCGAATACTATTAATTTATAGGTACGTATGATTTGAATTCCGGTAACATGTTGCATCATTTTTACACCGAATCGAAACGGAAATCCTTTCACTGCCTTTAAAAAAAAAAAAAAAAAAACGGGGACAATAAAATAAAAAATTCGACGCGAGTTGTCGAATTGTCGCGGACAAGAAAAAAAGAGAGGGCGCCTTCTCCATCGTCCGAGCCGTGTTTAATTCGACACGAACACAATTCGAAGCGAGCACGAAGTGAAACGCGAAGCGGTCAGAGATCGTACCCCGTGTAACATATTTGTATCTACTACTAGCCGTTCAGCTTTGTGCCGTCTCCATAGATTACAGAAATAAAGAAAAGAAAAAAAAAGCATATATAGTTATAGAGGTTATATATATATAGCTGAGAGGGAGAAATGTTAAAAAAACGAGGATGGATGCGGTAGAAATGTGATGTGAGCGGATATATAAATAATAACGAGAGAGTTTTTTTTTTTTTTTTTCTTTTCAACTATCGAATTAGAGCACGAGATCCATATCACGAGAGAGTAAATCACACGATCGACGAGAAAGCGGATTTGCACTACGAAAGAGCGAGATAGACGCACGTTTGATGCGAAGATCGAATAATTAGGATTATGTCGAATCGATGCGTCTTTCGATTACCGATATCGCGATTAAATGTAGCGAAAAGAATTCCATCGTTCGTTTCTTAATTTATGCTTGCTGTGCAACGTAATAATCTCTCCTAATTTACGCGTTTCCTTGCGTGTTCGATGTTAAAAGTCGATCCTCTGACTAACGTTTCAAAAGAGCTACGATAAGAATATTCGTTTCGGCATAATTCTGACGAGGAGAAGAGAAGTGTGAATCCATTATTTCTCGTAGCCAGACTGATCCTTTCGGCTCTAATCTTAGCTACTTTCTCACTCGGCTACGCTACTGTAAAATGAGATGCGCCGATGGTTCACGAGACGATATCGATTGTCAGGAAACGAGAATGAGAGAGAGAGAGAAAGAGAGAGAGAGAGTGAGGATCGAAGAATCGAAGAGAGCGAGGGATTGAAAATTGGCAGAGAATGAGGAGAGCGCGTGGAACAAAGGATGTGAGAGAATGTGGTGAATGTCGGAGAAGAGTGTGGGGGCGTGAGTGGATATGCATTCGCAGTCCTTTGCGGCTGATCGCCGCGATTAGGCTAAGCGAGTAGGTAAGAAGTTCCGATTAGTTGGATTCGGACACACGGAAGCTAGCTAAAACTGCCATGACGGAAGAATGATGTAGAGAAATGGACGTATAAGTGAAATTTATAGCGAAAAAAAAAAAAAAAATCCACCACTGCCTTGACATGCCGCTTTCTTCCCCAAAATTTGGGCATTTTTTTTTTTTTTTTCGATTGAATTTTTCCTTTGAATCAAATCTTTAAATTGGACGGACTAGTCGTGAGAAGAGATTTATTTCAATAATAAGTATGATTCTTAAAATGAGATATGGTCGAAAGATTCAATTAGTAGAATTTTATAATTTTATTATTATTAATTAAGAAAATTTTTCTACGAATTTTAAGAAAGAAGATTCTATTATAATCGACGTGAAATACCTTATTTTTTTTCTTTTAGTAAGTACGTTTAATTACGCCCCATTGTTCGAAAATGTGTCAGGGAAGTGGTTTAGTTACATGTATAAAAGGGGGGTCATTTTGAGTCCGTGCTTTAAACAAAAGAGTGATTCGAAACCTTTTCTTGGCTCCTTCTCTCGAGGAAAAGAGCTGGATTAACGCGTTAATTGCGTTCTTTGTCGTTTTATCAATTCGATAAGCGAGAAATTTTAGCGCAGGAATCGATGAAAAGAAAATGAATAATGTTTGAATCGAGAAATCTTCGCTCTCTAATTAAATTTCGCATTGCGAGGAATATTTTCAGTGAAAATTCCCGAAATATTCGAATTCGCGACAAATCTTTCATCCGCTCTTTCTCTTTTGCTAATCTTTGCTAATATCGTCATCGATATCGTACGTATTTTAAGTCTTCGCAAGCTATAATTCGAAAAATAATTTCTCGATTCGTTATCACTTTGGCGATCGTGGCTTCCAACAACGTTATTTCCTCTTTATCTTCGACGATCGCGTGGCCAGCGTACAATTCGAGAGCAAACAATCGCGAGGACATTTACCACGTGTTATACCGGAGGAAATAAAGGGTTATTAACGCACCAGAGCCCCTTTTATGCGTACGTTTCGAAGCGATATCATCTGAAACATGAACGCTCGCCATAAATATTATTCAACTTGGAATAAACCAAGTGGAGTGGATGATACTTGGCTGGCCAGCGAAATACGCGATCACGTAGTCATTTCTTTTGAATTTTGAATTTTTAAATTTTTAAGCCATTTTAACCATTGTTTTTGCTGTAATCGAGCCTATGTGGAATATATCGATTTTTTTTTTTTTTTTGTTAAAATCGTATTGCCGTGTCGAATCCGAGTTTCGAGAATTTTTCCAACGAATCTATTCGAATGTGAATCTTCGATTTTAAATTTAGATCAATTTTCTCGCGTATTCCGCGCTTGCTTTCTACTCGCTATGCGATTGCTTTGATTCCGAGTACACGTATCTGGGATCGAATTAGGCGAATGTACGTAGATATTATATATCATATTGAAAATTTAATAATTTTTCGTGTAATGACTTCGATCATGATTTTCGATAATGTTTCACTGTACCGAATCGAATAAATTCTATCGTAGAATTAATAATGTTCGAAACGCGCCAAGAAATAATGAAAATGGGCATTTGAACGTTTGCGAAATTGGCGCGTTGTTCATTCGCCTGACGACACCCAGATAAATTCGTAGAAAAGACTGTGTACGTCTGTAATAAAATAATCGATATTAGTGAAATTTCTTAATTATCAAACGCGTAAAAGAAAAAAAAAAATCTAAAAATCACTAGGATAAATTGGTTGCTACGAATCTAGATGACTTGTTATCGTATGGTAATTTAACTTGTCGTAGGATATTCAAAAAAAAAAAAAAAGAAGGTAATCGTAAAAATGTGGAGCAGCATCGATTTGTAAAATCTGTCGATGGCTCTTTATATAGCCATAGAATCGTTTATCGGTGATTGCTGCGAGCGCAATCTTAGTGAAAATGCAACAATACACGATTTTTATTTTTAAAAAACTACAGAAAAATGTAGTCGTAGGTTTTAAATAATGAAATTTTAAACCGAGAAAGAACGCGACATTAATACCGTTTTGTTTTATCGAATATCAATCTTATTTAGATAATATTAGATGAATTTAAATGTTTTCCAAAATGGAACAATATTAAAAATTCGAGGTAAGAAAACGTTTTAAGAAATTTGAAAACAGCGCTAGAAAGAAGAAGTTATCGACAGGACCAAATGTCACGTTAATTCGAATTCGAATTTTCTTGTCATCAATCTCAGTATGCAAATATTTGTGAATATTTATTCGCATACTTAAAATTTTTTAGTCAATTAAACGAAGAAAAGAATATAGATTATTTCGATCGATTGGAATTGAGTGGATGGTGTCCGAAGTTGGTCGGTAAAGGTGGTTTCTATAAATTTCGCTTTGTAAATTAGTCAGAAATCTATTTAACGATCGTTGGTTAGGAAGAAATCTCTAGGATCTCTATATTTCATTTCGTATTTGTTCAAAGTGTTGCATGCTTTTAAATCGTCGCTTGTCCTCAAAGGGAATAAAAATGCTTAATGATGAGGTGCTGCACCCGACTATCGATAAATAACGTTCAAATTAGTGTTTAACATTAACGATAAATGTTTCGAATTCGTAAATTAAATTAAGAATGCATCTTTGGGATGCGCATTGAAAATGAGCATTGAAGAAATATTTTCCAACCGTTTAATCCTTAAGTCGCACAATAAGATGTTTGCAAAATTTTTGATAGATGTAATTTTACGAAAAAAATATCGAGACAGCCAAAAGTGTTATTCCAACGTATCGAGTATCGATCGGTATTAAGAATACAATTGAATATCCTTTCGTCACAATTGTTCGTATTCCCATGTACCGTGATCTCTCACAAAAACGAAAGAATGATTCATCGCCATAAAAAGAAAAATATTATTCATCGAATTGTGGAATATCGATTAACTTTAATGAGAGTCGTGTATGAGAGTCATGTATGATTAAACAAATGATGCTATTAGTCAGAGAGTGAATTAAAAGAAGTATTTTCACGTGTTGGGGGTAACGTCTAATATTTATTTCTTTAAGAGAAAGCGGACAATAATATACCATCATTTACGAACGATTATACTTATGCAGAAATCAACATCATCCACTACTTTACAAACATTTCATTCAAGGCATCGAAAACGTATTAAAACGATTGTCGTGTCCAATAATATTTACGATATTTTATTTCGACGAAATCTATTTCGTAAGAAAAGAAAATTAGAGAATTGATCAATTGTACACCTTCTTGGATGAATACGTTTTACAACGTTTTACCACTTAAAATTTCCTCGATATTTCCACCAGATAGAGATATAATCGAAAAAAGAAGAAAACCTATTTCGTCTTTGAACATTTTACTCTTCTATTGTAAAATCGACGTATATACACAGATTTCCATCTTATATTCGGATATCGATCATTTCTCAAGAACTCTATGGAAAACGCTATGGAATTCTGTATTTATAAAGTAACAACGTCATTCGCGAATCATTATACTTACCTAGTCGTATAGCATTGTCATACCGTCACCACGAGAAAGCATCGACCATCACCAATCTCGTTATTACGCGCAATACGATATTTTGAACGATATTTGTATTTATACGATTGTTCCATGTTCGAAGCTGACGAAGAACGCGATATTTTGAGATTATAATATAAGAATGATTAAAAGAAACTTATGTAATATGCCCATCTAAAATTAATCATCGGACGAACAAACACCATACGCTGTTACGACTTAACGAGAAGAAATTATTTCTTGCAACAGAGCCGAGAGTTTTTCAACGGGTTCAATATTTTCTACTCTTTCTTTCTTTTTTTTTTTTTTCGAATCTAACGACCTAAATCGTGATTTCACCTGAAAAAACTCAAAAGTCGAAAATTCTTGGAAATATATACTCTCGACTCTTCCCAACTATTTTCTCAACTCCGTTATGTTATTTGTTCGTCGTGGAAGAATTCAAAACGAGGATATTCGCGTTCCCAGTGCGGCTGTTTTTTGGAGCATGACCTAATAATAATAATAATAAGTAATGGGAAACAATACAATAATTTTTCATACCGTTTTTACTTTTTACTACTATGATTACTTACGACTGTATAATGTTACACTTATCACGTATATATATTTATATATCGAACATCGTGTACGTGTCGGATACGATACATTTCTAATCATCCGCGCGCGCACACACGTACACCGACGTGCATATTACGCTCTCTAACGTAAAAATAAATAATTTGTATCTATAGCCGTTGCAAAGAGATTCGCTCCATTACGATATAATAATTATATATATATATATACGCGAGAGGTAGAGAAATTTCGTGCGTGTTCGTATATAGGTGTGTGTAAGCGTGCATGCGCGTGTGCTGCGTGTCTGCTGCATCTGCGTGTTAAATGTTGTTAAAACAGGGAGGGGTAAAGAGGTAGAGAAGTCACGTAAAAAAGAAAAAAAAGAAAAGAAAAGAAAAAAAAAAAAGACGAACAACCAATTTCTCGTGGTAACCTGTGCGCGAATGAGTGTATTCATCACGATTCGCTCGACTCGTACGTGGAACGAGCGAGGGAAGGCGATAAAAAGGCGTATTATTGAAGAGAGAAACGGCGATAATCACAGATTGCAGACAGATTTCCTTCTTCCTCGCCCACCTGGCCGATTTGGAATAAAAAAGAAAACGAAAGAAAAATCGGTATATGGATTTTAGAAGGAGAAACGAATGCATCGTTTTTTTCTCGGTGCAGTGTTCTTTGTTAGATGAAAGATCGTTAACGGTTAGGAATCTCGAATGTTTCTATTCTGCTAGCCGGGAATAAAAGGATACGTATCGCTGTGGAAACAAGAGGTCGCCACCCTGTAATAACGTGCTTTCGGTGTAAATCGTTTTCAAATCGATTCTCGACAGGAAGGAAGAGAAACGAAAGGACGGATCGATCCTCCGTTGTTGCGTAATTTCTGCACATTTCGAAAGCTCTAAAGTTGCACGAGCGACTTGAGAAGAGAACTCGTAGCGAATTCGGCCGATTCGAAATTTTTCGAAATTGATCCACACATCGATTTAGAGACACATATCTCTCCTTTGCTCCGCGCACATATCAAAACATATATTTCGATCGCGTTCGTACAAATTAGAAATAACATCGTGTGAACGTGTGAAAGTAATAGATTAACACTTGGGAATAATGTATTCTGTCAATGTACAGGGAGAGGAGAAATCTCTGTAGGAAAACTGCCAACCTGCTGACGCGACAGTTTTAAATCTATCGAAGACACTTCCATACGACATCGTAGACACGGTAGATGTCACTGCCGAACGAAAGCGCCTACTAGAGAAAGAAAATAATTTACGTCGAGAAATGTCGAGCAGAGGATAAATATAAAAAAAATATGCGATCCGATATATATATAAAGGAGGCGCGCACGATCATCGGATGTTGTACCGTTCTAGTTTCTAAGTACGTGCGTGTTGCAACGATATCTAAACGCCATATCAATATCTGTCTGCGCGTATCATCTGCGTGTAACGATAAATTAAAAAAAAAAAACGGTGTAGATGACCGAACTACGATGAAGAGTGATGCGACACTCGCATTTTCATATATTATTTTGTCAATCCATCCCCTCGATCGAGAATGAAACCTATCCCCTCTTTGCTCGTTGGAGGAGGAAAGGGTTCGTTCGTCGCTTTCTCGAAACGTGTGAATTTTTGGTGTGACGTAACGTTAACGTAATAAGAGGATATGGAAATCGGAGTGGGCGCATCGTACGTTAAAATTTAAAATGCGAAGCAATAGAGATGGCTGCTCGATACGCGTGATATACGCGATCGGGATTTTTGGTCGAGGCGAGTCGATAGTTCATAGCAATTATTGTATAACGATAGTAGTACTATACGTGTCGGATCGAGCATCACGCGATCGAGCAGCCGGAACACCGATTTGAAGAGCGAAACTTGGGAAACTTTGAGCCGCTTGGTAAATTTCAGTGCTAAAAAAAAAAAAAAGAGAGAAAAAAAATGAAAAAAAAAAAAATACAAGAAAGAAAACACTAATTATATCCATAACTATCCTATATACCTAAAACCAAAAAAAACAAAAACAAAAAAAAACAAAAAAAAAAAAAAGATAACCAAAGCATTGTAACCTTCTAGAGGCAAAGAAGAAATAGAGAAGTACCTAATCTTGTATGGTTTAGTTCGACCACTGATTTGTCCGTGTGTGTTCGTTATTGAAATATGTTTCTTTAGTAAAAAAATGCTTAAAAATCTAAAACCTGACTATTTACTATTTTCCCTTTGTATCCAATTGTTGGTCAGTTAATCCTTTGAGGTAGGGGCAATAACAAGCAAGAGAGATATGGGTGCGAGTCAATAGAGTAAGTACTTCAAAGAAATGTTTCAAGAGGTTTGTTCCATTTTAGTTACGACCGATTTGATGTTCACTAAACTCGAATTATTCTTAAAATCGTGTTTCTAAGGAAATGAGTCAAAATATATATTATTAATGATAATTAAGAAGGAAAAAATTTTCAATATTTTGCAATAATTCATTTGCTGAAATTCATATTCCTGATTGTTCGATATTCAATATATTCCGTGCATAAAATTCGTTTTCCATTGGACTATTATTTATGTTCTCGATGAGAATTATATCCGTATAATATTTCAAAGTGAGAGGAAAAATTTGTAATTACAAAACTATCGTGAATCTGGGCATTATTGGTACATATAAGCATGGAAAGGTAAGGAAACGCGTATTGATCGTAGATAACGATGTATAAATTCCAAGTCCCTTTTAGAAATCACGAATTATAAGGGCAATGCCTGCAGGCGATAGCCGGTAAGATACCTATATCGGATAAAAGTAAATCTGATATCTTATACATTGGAACTGGATATTTGCCACTGCAAATAACTTTTAACGGTATTTTAACACTATATTTGGTGAAATCGATACCTCGAATAAAGTAAAATTATGGAGAAACGTAATATTATTATTATCATCAGCGTGAATCTTATTTTTACTTTAATAATATATTCGTAACACAAATTTACGTGTATAAATATTATACAATATTGATAATACAAAAGATTTAAAAAAATCCATAATAATTATAATAGAATTTTACTTACCATTCGAATAAAAAAAAGATAAAAAATGGAAAAATTACTTTTCGTTGTTAAATATAATTTTGTAATTAAAAATATTCGTTCCAAAAATAATTTTTCATATAATTTTTTTATATTTTTTTAATAAAACTATAACACGTAATTATGGTTTTAAAATTAAATTTACTTATTGACCAATAAATTCTCAAAATAACGTTACTATATAATTTTCGCATAATTATCAGTAAGCGAAGAAAAAAAAATTATATTCGTAAAATCATACAAAAAAAAAATAATCCGTAAAAGGAATATAGAAATCGTTTTAAAATTCTAATAAATATTACAAGTTACCTGATCCGAGGAGCGAAGAAAATTCGACGAAATTATAATCCATCATAATCCTTCGATCAAAATATTAGGGTAGCGTAACCGATAGAAGCCACGAAGGTGAAGGGTGGGGGGATGCTCAAAGACTTGTCTCGGTGGTAGCTCAACACTTCGGTTCAGTTCGCTCGCGGCGCTCGCACGGTTCGTGTTTCTTGTCGTTACGTCCTGCTTTCCTTTTCAAACGATTTCGTGGTCACAACCGTCACTCGAAAGGGACCCGTTTCGTATATACGTGCGCGTGTGCATGCACATCGAACTATTTACCACACAGAAAATAAATACGAAAAGATTCACACAAGAATCAACACACGGAATACCATCTTTACGTACGAGTGAAAAGTATAGTTTCGAAAATGGCGGGAGAGAGAGATAAAGAAGTACCTTAACCTGTCACGGTGCAACAAGTGAACGCCGTCACGTGGAAAAACGAATTCTTCGGTGTATCGACGATTGTTGAAAGTTTCGCGAATGGTGTGTCACTTCGATAAAGGTTGAACGTATCTGTGTTTTTCGATTCCATCACGTTAATATTCCTTCGTGTTACGACGCGCGAAACGACTTCGTTACCACTACTTCGAGCGCCCGGCGTATTTCGATAATCGAATCTATCGATCGATCATTCTCGGTGTCTGGCGTCGCGAAACTTCTCTTCGCGGTGTGTGATCGCGTTCGAATATCTCGATTACGTGTTAAACGCGAAAAATGAACGTCGATTCGAACGATTCGAGCTCGCGAGTGATCGACCCGTGCGAACGGAAATGATATCCGCGTGTCGATGGAAACAAGACACGAGGATAAAAGTGCGAATGATCCGCGGCGATTGTAACGAATGTCGAGTGTCGTTGTGATCGGTGTGACCCACGATTCAATTCCAACGGCGAAGACTAGTTAAGAATTTCGTTGCTTTCTCTTTGATTTATGACTCGCGTGTGCGTGAATGGTTGTCTTTGTTCGTCGATATCGCGAATTGCGAATATTCTCGTGAATCATGGCTGTTCGAATGCATCGCTCTTCTTTAATGTTACGAAGCTTCTTCTTTCTCTTGTTGCTCCTGTGGAATCTGAATGTCGCGCATGCTGCTCGTGGATTTAGACACAACACGAGGCACGGTGAGTCTTTTCGCTTGTGTTATATTTTTATTTTTATTTTTTCTGTTTTCCTGGAATCGAGTAAACATCAATCTGGCTAGCGTTTAGCATTTAGGATATATTGAATTGTTCGTAATTATATTGCGAACGTTATAGTGTGATAATAATATGCCAATAAATTATTATTTATTTATTTATCAGAATATTATATATATGTAATATCATATAGATAAATTTCTATTTAAACCTCATCTTTTTAGCAAAATTTGCAAAAGTATTTGCAATCTATATAATTATATATTATACATTCTCATAATTATATATCATTTTATTCGATATCAACAACAATTCGAAATTCCATCGTAAATTACCGCTTTTATCGAATATCGCAATATATTTCTGCAATTCTTTGTGCAATACACAAATTACGATACAAAAATTATTCTTTTTATCTTTTTATTTATAACGTGTTACTTGCAATAACATTGATATCGTTCTCATTCTCGCCGAATTTAATTTTCAGAACGAAGTAGCTTTAAATTGGTATCATTAATTTCGCACGATAACGATAAATTACAACCTTTTATTAGTTTGAGAAATTTTCACATACGTGAAATAATCGCGCTAGGTGGTCCACCTTGTTGTTGTAAATCTTGATATTCATGTATATCTATGCAAAAGTTAAACATTACGCGTTATTTATTTATGATTTTCACTCTGTTCAAATATACCTGAGCAAATTGAAATTTACTAGCTACTTGAGATTCTGGTAATATCTCGTTTAGCATATTTGCCTACTGCAAATATCCATAAATAACCATTTCTGGTAAAAATGTTCAAAGTGCATATACCGGCAAAAGGTGAACGAACTTATCACTCAATCCAATACGTTTTCGGCAGATTGCTATATAGACCAACGACGTGACTCGAAGTTATTTGCATAACAGAGATTTGCATAACACGTAAGGCACATAATGCACATGAACGGATTGCCGTTTATTCGTAATGTCTCAGATGTTATGCAGATTCCAAGAGTGCAACGCCACTCGAACAGATCAAGATAGAAGGTTTTTATTGGTGCCGGGCAAAATCGCTCCTTCGAAACGTATTTGCGCTCGTTCCTTTCAACTCGTGCGTGCGTCTCGTTACGCGAAAGTGTAATTTTTTATAGCCGACGCGACAGTTTTACGTGCTATTTCCCGAAGCGCACATGCGTGTAGGCTTTTATTCGATTCCTGCTGTTATTCCTACGAGAATACATTTTAAAACTTACTCTTTATTTATCCATCTAAATTTATACACGCTTGACGAAGCACCTTTCTAAATCTTGGCATTTTTTTCCCAATCCAAAATTCAATCTCGACTCTACGCGTAATACAACGTTTTTTAGAATGTTTAATTTTTCCCCTTTCGGTTGATAATAATTTTAATTTTTCCCTTTGCCCTCCCTATTGTAGAGGTAATCAATTCCACGAAATCTTGAACCCTTGATCTTCTAAACATCCACCGAATCGTTTCTGTCGTAATATCCGTAATAACTTCCGCAGCTTCCCCCTTTAATTGAAGCCTTCAACGACTCCTCTCCCGACCAACATCTGCCTCGTTCGGACGAAGCTGCTGCCTCGTAGTCCCTTTTTTTAGGATCCAGATTTCAAGGTATATCGGTACACCGAATCTCTCGACCGAATTAGGCTAAAAACGTGGAAGGCGGTCTTTTTTTCCACACAAGATGGATTAGAATTTTTTAAAATTTTACTCTTCTTATAAATTTTTAACGTCTTATCTTTCGCGATAACCAATTTTGTATATATACAATAGCTAATATCGCCTCGAGTATTTCTAATTCTAGAAATCGGGCGTTGAAGTTGGCCGAAGAATGCTCGCGGTGTGGTCTTTTTAAAATATGAGTGAAAATTTAGACGAATCAGAACGACCTCGTAAAACACGCGTCTGCTCCAAAAATATTAAGTGTCAGGATATTCCGCCACCTCCCAGCACTTCGCTTTATATTTAGCGGCAACCGCATCGAATCGGATGCTTACATCCGACGCTTAAAGTGATCGAAGACGAAGTTTATCGATCGTTTTCCGCTCGGCGACGATACAAGAATAATCGAATAAGAAACATTGGACGCCAATGAGAACCTCGTGGACGTTGGTTAGAAAAAAAAAAAATTAGACAAACGTCGAATGCCGCGATAAAATTCTTCTATTTCCAAGAATCACTTTCTTTCTTTCTCACTTTTGCGCAGAGAACTTGATCGAGAATTGCATGTAATTAATGTTACTTCATAAACACGAGAAACGCGTAGTAATAACCGATGCTCGATATTCATAAAGTTTACACGCAATTCTAATCAAATTACGATCCTGTTATGTCCAATGAATTCGTGAAATACGATCCGAATCTTAAATATCTTATTCGTCAGACTTGTGCTCTTCTCGTGCTATTTTCCTATCCTATCCTTAAATTTACGTAACGTTTCCTCTAGTCTTCTGATATACTGTTACAAATCGTGAAATGAAACGTGTAATCAATTATAGCTTAATAACGAACGAAATTAGAAAATTCGAAATAATATATAACAATGGAATCGATTAAATTCGAATCATTCGTTACTTCTCCATTTCTTTTTCTCAAAATCTCGAAAAGCAGCAGGCTTGAATAGGCGAGATACAACCGCGTAACAATCGATAAATAAGAATAACGCTCGATAATTAACATTGAGCGAGGAGTCGAGATCGATCGATCGCATACGCAACGACCGAGAGATCGGATCTTCGAGATATCGAGAGATCGAGCCGACACTCGTCGGCCCGCCCATGTATTGCTTCCTGTTTCTCTAATCGGGCCGATCGTTTCTCTTTACACCCGACATTAATGCCTAACCAGCGGCCCATGCATAATTGCGTATCTTTCGTCGTGTTATTATTATTATTATTATTATTATTATTATTATTATTGTTATTATTATTATTATTATTATTATTACCATTATTATTCACGCGGCAGACGATTGGCGGAGGTGCGAGGTAACGAGACTCTTCCTCGTGGAGAGTAAAAAAAAGTGATTGAGAGACGTGGCGATCGGTTTAATGGAATAAAGATGATCTTCGACTTTTCTCTTCCCCTACCCCTTCCTCGTTTATCAATCAATTGATTGGAATGAAATTGGTAAATTTTGGTAAAGCTAAACGGATCGATTAAATCGAATAATATCGGGAAACGGGATTACTTAATAATATTCCAGAATTAGATTCACAAGTGATTCCATCACTGCCCAATTAATATTCTATTAGTAACATTTGTAACAAGCGAGGTTATCGAGAAACGTTATTCTTATCGACGAAAATGATACTATTAGCCTTATAACCTTGCGTCATCTCGCTCTCTAATTTGTTTTTCCCCGCAAATTATTAATCACGCGATACGATAATTTTTCTTTGACGAAAATTTTGCTTTTGTTTTTTTAATCGAAAAGAAAGAAAGAAACTCTTAATTACGGACAAAATAAACGTATTAACGCAACTTGGAAGTAGGTTAATGGCACTGCATCGTACATCATCGCGGCTCTCTTCGTTTTATTACTCTCGTATTGTTCAACGTGTTGTCATTACGATATCCACAAGATGGCTCGTAATTTTCTTCTGTTTACGATCGAAGTCTGATTATAATTGATTTAAAGAAAAAAAATTTCGAATCTTCGTCGAGCAAATCGGTCGATTGAAAAGTTAATCGAATTGAAAGAAAGAAAGAAAAATCGGTTTGGAGCGTGCGAAACGAATTTCAAACTTGAGTTCAAAATCATCGATCCTCTTCGACTCTTGGTAGATAACAGTTTTACGACAAAGATACAACAAGCCTCTCTCGATAGAAAACGCCGCAATCTCGGGAACAAACGAGCGTTTACGTCGATTCGCCGGAGCGAACGATTAAATTTCATCATTTCGTCGAAATTAATTAAATTAACGATCCCTCTCTCAGAGAAACGTCGTTTAGATAGCGTTCTCGATATCTCGATCTTCGACCAAAACACATAGGCCGCGAATTTTTCATTCTATCCGTTCTACAAAACGCCAATCTTGTATATATATATGTATATATATCGGCGTTAGTTAATTGTTATTCTTTGCATTTATTCCTCGATACTTTACCCAATATAATGCGCGTACATTCGTTGAAAAGTGGCGCGGTACGATAAATACATTGAAATATTGCTTACGATGCGGGTAAACGAGCTGATAGGAGGATAAAAGTTGAATGGGAGCTTGTTGTCTTTCGCGTTTTTTCACGATGTATACTCGACGTAAAATATTATCGAATCGATCGTTCGGAAAGGGGAGGAGAAGGATGTAGAAACGGAAAGGAATCAGAAAATTCGACGAACGTAATTTCGTAATTGGTCGCGTGAAACGAAGAGAATCAATTTTCAAGACAAGAGATTTCGATTCCAAGAAACGAAATTTATTCAAACTCGGCTCGTTTCCCATCATTCATCGTGGCAGAACGATTTCTATTCGCGAAAATAAGACGAAATCCTGCTATGAAAGACTCTGCTTCGGTTAAACGATCGGCTTAGAAGATCATATTTCAGAAGATTATCGACCTCTGATCGCTCTCATTCTCCATCTTCTAGAAACAGAGCATGGAATTACGTTTAACCGCGATCAAAATAAAAGCGCCGAATCCTCTGGTAATCCTCCGTTTCCTTCCAAGCGTGGCGTTGAACTGTGCCTCGAAATAATTTCATTCTCTCACAGTCGTCCTGCGTATCGTCCTCGTTTTCTTCTTGTTTAAATGCCGTCGCGGCGGCCATGCAAAGTAACACTGCTGGCGTGTACGTACGTGGCCGGAGTGGTCGAGGGTTCAGGGAGAGACTCGTGCCCTTTCCCCGTGTATTTAAGGGAATACCGAGCGTGGCTCGGCCGTGACAAGGGCGATCGCCTTGAACCTTTGCCCTTAGACCCTCCAACATCCCGCTCGAATCCAATCCACCTTCCAAGCGTTATTTGTCCAAATATGCTATTCGCCATTCTATTAAGAGGACGATTTTTTCCCCTTTTCGTTTCTCGATAATTTATTTAGGATCGTAACTCGAGGTCCCTTTTCTCGAGATGGGAGGAAGATTCTTAGTTAAATCCCCGTTTACGTGGAGTTGCTCAAAAGGGCGTTGCGTCATTCTTTTTCCTCCTCGAACGGTTATTCATAATTGACACGTATGAAATTGATTTGGACAAGTTTGTCGGACGACCTTTCCACGGTCTTCGATTTCTCCATCGTTCGTTTCTCTCTCTTTTTTCTTTCTCAAAGTCTTTAGCCAAGCTCCTTCGAGATTATATTTCTTCGAACAATTTGACCTCCTTTAGAAACTTTGAGGTGAAGTTTCGTCCTTTATTTTTCAGCTTTAGCTCCTTACTATTAATTATCGCTCGATCGCACAAATCGCGAGACAAGAACACCGACCACAACTGGTTTCGTAACTATTCGTCCCTTCTCAGAGACAAATTCTACCCGATTCTACATTTCTATATCTCATTCGCGCGAGAATTTTAAGTGGATGGGAAATTTTTCAAGTGGATTGTATTTGTTTAACGTTATCCTTGGATATAAAATATACGCGTTAACACGAGATTAAACACTGCGCCAAAGTCGTAACGCGATCCTCTGGTCGCACGAGACTGCAGATTTTCTGTACTTTCGTACTTAATATTTGCGCAAACTGCCATATCCAGCGGCAGTTGCTGCCGTTTATACGGAAGCAACTTTGCCACCGGTTTGCCACGCAACTCTTCTTTTCGTCATTATTTGCACGCGCTCGCTACTGCACAGCGTTAATACCATCCTTGCTTTCTTTACGCAGAACGAATTGAAATATTTCATAGAACACCGCGAGGCAAGAATTTCTCGAAAGAAACGTCTCTCGAAACGCTTCTCAGAAATGTCATCGCGGTTAATCGTCCTTGCTTCTTCTTCTTTTTCAAATTGGCGAGTTTAAATTTTTTTGCCCGTCCAAAGGGACGGACGAGGTTAAACTCGGGCCAGGTTTCGAACAAGGAAAGGAAAATGCAACTCGAAAACGGCCGAGTTGGGAATTGTAAATTTACCGAGCGTTGTCACTGTGTGAGTCACTGAGTGAACATCCAGCTCCCTGTTGAGATGTAAACTTCCTTTTTGGAGAAAGCGTGTAGCCGGCTTCCAAAAATTCCGATCTTGCAAGGTCGTTTTTAAAAGTATACGTTTTCACCTTGATTTATTCAATTTACAATTTCGAGAGTCTCTCTCTCTCTCTCTCTCTCTCTCTCTCTTTTTGTCGGGAATCTTCTCGATTAATCAAACATTCATATCGAAACATATAATATAATATAATATAAGAGAGAAACTCGATGTTGTAACTTGTGCTGTTCCTTTATACGACACACGATTTGTCGATGAAAAGAACAAGTTTCAATGTTCGACGAGATTGCTTCTCGACGCAATCGACCACGGAATCATCGTGTTTGTTGTAAACACGCTTGCGAAGACACGCCCACGCTTGCAATAAAATTGCACCTTCTTCCAAAACTTCTTTTTCATTCGATTTAAGCAGTTGGCGTAAATCGAATTTTCGATCGAGTAATTACAGCACTTTTCTCGAAGAATTAAAATTGCTTCTTGCGCTGCGAATGAGAAGATTCGAAGGAGAAGCGGGCGGAGGGAAACGTTGAGTGTCACTTTTCGAGCGAATCGTGAAACCTAGAAAGCCAACGGTGATTGTCTCGATTATTTTGCTTCCTTTTGTTCTCGTTTAGCTTTTGTTAGCTTAAGGGCGTGAAACTGGAGAAAATTTACCTGAATGTTGGTAAATCTACACTTCTCGGATCTCTTGGATAATAGTTTTAAAAAAAAAGAGGAATTGTAATTTATCATTTGTCGAGAAATGATTCGTTTCGACGAACGGAATACGTTTAATTCAATTTTCTCAATTTCAATAAAAATGATTGTTCCGAGAATAATCTCTGCTTTGAACGCTTTTCTTCTCGGATGTCAAAGGTGAAATATATTGTGCAATTTTAAATTCAATTATAGGATTGGAATTAACTCGGTATTTTGAAACTCGGTTTTTATAATGCAAAAGTTGCGATAAGATAGCGATTTTGTTTTATTCATACACGAATTTAATTTATTTATTTAGTTCAATCTCATAGTTAATTAAGTTTTTCTTCTTATCAAGAAGATAAGAAGTTGAACGGTCTGACAGAAGACACAAACCAGGAGGAGTCGCGAAAAATCCAAGTAACGACAAGTGTAATTTGCGCGCGATTTATTCCGTGATGTTGTTTTTTAATTTCGCGTTTTATTAAAATCGAAACACGGTAAAAAAACAATGAATAGGAAGTGTCGAAAAATATTATGCATAAAAATATGATAATAATTTGAAACAAAATGTTACAATAATATATCGACGCCGTAAACGTGTCGTTTTAATTAAATATATCTTATTCATAGATTAATGAATGAACCGTGGTTCTCGTGATCGAGAAAAATTGTTGAAAGTTCGTATGATTCGTATAAACGAAAACTTATCGAAGCAGAGATATTTGATAATATTTAAATCGCAGGATCGATCGAACAAATTACTTGTTTAGAAATTTTTTTCTTTTTAATCTTTTTAATCTTTTGATGCGTATGTTTCTATCGAATCGTCGTGAAATGAGTTTGACCCACGGCATTTCGTTACGTCCGATGCTCGTATGATTTATGAGATTCGCCACCCTACGGCTCGTGGCACTGTAATCCCTTTTTACGGTTGCGACGTCTTCATTTTTCTCGATTCAACAACTCGATTAATGGAATTCCGTCTCGCGATTCGATCGTTTTCGTACAAGGATAAACCGCGCGTAAAATTTCACTCTCAGATCCTTCTTAGAACCGCGAATAAACGAATTAATTATTATTAGAAGAAAAAAAAAAATTCACAGAAATTTCTGTAATTTCAATTAAATCAAATTTCATTTCAATTAAATCTTTCGACAATAACGCCTAGCATAAAACAATACATAAAATATCCAATTATTATCGTACACGTCGCTCATTCCAACAATTCCAAGATTTCTTCGAATTCGCCACACTCTCGCCACTTAAAAAAACTTTCTATTCCTTCATTTTTATGAAATGCCAAATTTCGAGATTTCCCCGATTCGTCACACTCTCGACTCGAAACACTCTCTAACTCGCGATTATAAAATCAATCCTCTTCCAAACTTTGAAACGATCTACCAACGATCGCACAATTCCAACAGAGTAAATAGTGACGATGCGTCGGATCAATCGGAACATTCCTCCTTTCGTTCTTCGCTTTATTTGTTACACGTGATTTTTCATTATCAGCATCATCCTGCGAAAAAAAGAAACGAAGAAGGAAGGAGGAATCGATTCGATTTCTCGACTCTTTCATTCGTCCTCCTCCGCTTTTCCATGCGAAACGTCGGATACTATTCGAATCGCGATACCTACGCTGATCGTATCGATAGACGCTCGTTTCACGTATCCAGGGGCTGTTAATCGATCCCTTATGAACAATACAAATTGGACATCTCGCTCGCTCGTCGACGAGGATAATAACGTTGCGTCGGTGTAATCACACATTTTAAGTCGATCGGATAGCGGTTCATTGTTCTACGTCACGTTTAAGATTTATCTTTGCCGGACGACGTCCATTCCACACCTTGCCACCCTGATCGCGGCCGAGATATCATTAAAGTGTCGTTTGTAAACGTCAGATTTGTGCTGGATCGCCGCTCTCGAGCGTGCCGTTTTCAAATTGAGATTAATTTTCACGCCGACGTCTCTCCCCATCCTTTCCATCGTGTTTTGTCGCGGAAAGGGAAAAGCCAATTACCCTATACTTTTGTCCAATCTTTGCCTCGCGATATTGATATTTAATGACAGGATTGTCCGTTTGCGGACACTGTTATTATCGGTGGGAAAAAATATTTTTTCTAGAGATTTGGAGTCGAATGTATTCTATTATTAATTTTTTTCATAGTTTGAGGACATGTGAAGATGATTAACGTTTCTTTAATGGGATTAATTTTTGTTTTTGCCGCACGTGTCCGCGATTCTATCTAGAAAGAAATTAATAACGTTAAAATATCGTTTTGAAATTGCACTGTGTGCATTTACGGTAAAGTATTAATTGGAAAACAAATCCTTTTAAAGTAATCGAATGAAACGGCTAAATAATACAAAACAACTTTCAAATATAAGTATTTAATAAAGGATAAAGAAATACGTACTATTTCAAAACACATTATGGAATAATCGACCGTTTAAACGTTAAAAATCTTGCAACAATCGTCATTCTGCTTTAATTACTTGAATTAATTTGGAAAATCCTTTTGGATTTAATCGACGAGAATGAAAAGTGACGGAGAAACAAGTAGATGTTAAACAACTTTCAAATACGTATTTGACAAAAAAAAAAAAAATAAACGAATAAAAATTTTCAAATACGTTCCACGTTTAAAAGCTCAAATAATAAGCTGAAATAATCGTTTCAAACGTTCAAAATCTTGGAATAACCGGCATTCCGGTTCAATCATTTCCTCTCCAGAAACACATTTGCTCCGCGCTAAAATTATCCACTCGAAACGTTCAATCCCCAATCTAAATTCCAAATTTATCCCCTCCGTGATCTTTCCCTCGCCGAAACCAATTTCCTCCCACGGATAGAAACGGGTTGAAAAAGCGAGCAATTTCCTCGAGTCCCGCAATACCTCTCCCTCCTCTCCTCGAAAAAAGCAGGAGGAGATCGGCCCGAGAGTTCGTGGAAAATTAGAAACGGTTAGTTTCTCGGTAGGGTGGCCGTGATCGAGACGTCTCGGTGGTGGTGGTAACCACGAGGCTCTCTCCTCTTTATTATTTATGGTTTAAAGTATAGGAATAGTAATGGCCGTGATTCATGGCGGTTGAAGTGGACAGCTTCGTCCGGCGACTGTCACCGATCGCGATGTCGCATTAAGCCGGCAAAATCCGGGCCCGTAAGTAGAAGCTATTTATACCGATCCACGAGATGAGAGAGATCCCAGTGCCGTGCATATGCGTTTATCTCTTGCCTCACCTTCCCTTCCTACCTTATCCGTCTTCCTCTCCAGACCGCGAACGTGCTCCTCGCGCCTCCGTTTCATCCGTTTTATCCCTGCCTTCGAAAGAATCCTGTGGTAAACGGATACCACGAGAGGATTTTAAGCGCTCCTTGCCTTTCCGTTTCTCTTAACACGCGCGTGACGAACAACGCGAAAGTTTTTCTGGATGGGAGAAGAAGGATATTTGGTAATATTTCTCTGAACCGAGTTTTGTGTAACGCGCAAAGAATCTTATGTGTGTTCGTAGAGATCGTATCTGTATCTGTATCGTGGATCGACGGGAAGCTTGGTTCGAGAATGATGAATCTGTGATAAAAAATTCTTTTCTTTTCTTTTTTTTTTCTCGAGCTCTCGAACACGAGAAATATTATTTGTGAAAGTTTCCTCCCAATTCCGTTATTTTTAATTTTATGATTTGAGGGTTTTTAATTTCAGAAATTTTAATGTTTTTCGAGCCGAGGCAAGTTTTAAGTTTAAACGCGCGTGGAATTATTATGTTGGGAAGATTGTGCGTTAGATTGACAGGAAACCAGCTTTGGGGATAATGAATTTGTTTGATACTGCGATGAAACCGATAGCTGGAAATAAGATTTTAAGCGCTCCGCAGAAATGCGTCTCGTGGATTTTTCTCTCTCTCTCTCTCTCTTTCTCTCTCTTTTTTCGGCTCTTAACGCGTTGCCGTAGAGAAATATTATTTGTGAAAGTTTCTTCCTTTCCGTTATTTTTAATTTTACGGGGGACTAGTAACGGAGAGGAGGATTTTTTTTAATTTGAGAAACGTTTTTGTCGTGGCAAGCAAGTTTTACAATACGCATCGGGCCTATTGCGTGCGAGAGATTGGCAGGAAGTTAAAAATACGCGTCGATCTTGGAGTGAAATCACGTAGCCGGTTGGAATTAATGTTTGATAGAGGGGATGAAGAAATATGGTTGGGAATTGCTGCATTATTTGCTTCGGCCAATGCGTTACTTACGTTCAGTTAGTTGCATCAGTTTTGATCGCGGTAAAGTGCTTCCATTTCCGGCTCGAGTGAAAGGTGATAACGCGTTCGAGGGAGAAGTCTTTCTTAATATATCATTTTATCCCTCGCGTTTGAAACGATTTGTAAACGTGCGTTGCAATTAAACAAAGTAAGAGTCTATTGAAAATAATCGATTAAACTTCCGATAAAGAATCCATAAAGGAATAAAAAGATCGTGTTGAGAAAGGAGAGAGAAATAAATCAACGAGTTCGTTCATTAAGTATCCATTTCGATCACGTCTCGAGAGACGTCAAGAAACGTCAATCTCGTTGATTTTTCTGGTCGAATTTCCTTTATCCAAGGCGAATAGGTCGGTTGAAACGATGGGCACGGGATTAGAACCCGGAAGTGAAACACGTTTCTGACAACTACCCGCGAGTGTCATCAAGGTGTACCACGAGAGTACTGTGCAATTAACACGAGATACGACGCCTCGAACGTGTACGCCTCGTGTCGAGCAATGTTGTATGAAGGTCGCTAGCTTACATCTCCAAAGCATCCCATTTTCTCGATACATCGTTATTAAATAATTCCGCTATGGTGAAAAATTATTAGGAAATTGTTTGAAATTGGTTTATCCAGCTTTTTCATTTAGATCGTAGATCGATATAGGAAACTTAAGATATTTTTCGTGCGAGAAACTCGAGGATGTTAATCATAGCGACATTAATTTCGTTAATTCTGAATACTCGGGCAATTGAGGAAATCTTGTTGAAGAAACATCAAAATTTAGCAATGCATCCGTTTGAAGTGATCGTATCAAAGTGCAATACTTGATACAATACTTAAATCTAAAATGAAAAGTAAAATGATAGAATCAGCTTCCCTCTATATATTTCTCTCGAACGATCCCATTTTGTTCCAATTCTGCGCGAAAATCCAGTCAAAGTTTCAATTCAACTTTAGAGAAAAGAAAAAAAATAATCACTCCTTTTCTCTGGTCTGAACAGAGATAGAGGGGCCGTTCGTTCGAGATGAAATCACGCGTGCCCGCTTTATTCGAATCTAGCGGAAGTGGAAGGTGGGCGAGCAACGAAGGGGGATCGCGTAAAACTCTGGTAGAGGAGCGCTTCGTAAATAGGCTGCGACAGGAAGTCTTGCCAGATGTTGATGGTCATGCGCGATCCCGTTACAGCCAACGTTTCACGGTCCAAAGAACGATAGAAACGAAAACGAGAGGAAATACCGTAGTGCACAGAGCGTCTTGCGCGTGAAATTTTTTCGCTCTCCTTTTTCCTTATTTAAATTAATTTTCTTATTATTATTTCGACACAATCTTTCCGACCGCTACGATTATTTTCACCATTTTAACAAAAAGAAGAAGAAGAAATCTCCATACGTCCGTAAAGCATCGCTTTGTTCTCGAAATAATGCAACAAGAAATCCGGACACATCTGATACGAAGTGACGAGTAGCCGAATTGTCGGGTAATCCCTGTCTGAATTTATGCGAGAGACGCGTGCGGTCTCGTTCCCGCGAGTCCACTCCTCCTCTCCTTTTTTCAGGGGGATATCGTTCGCGCGATCCTCGTCCAAGATTATCTCGAGCCAGCCCTGTTGCCCGCGTGTTGCCGATCGTTATCGGTCTCCGCCGGAATCCCGCCATGCGTCCCTGGCACAATTTCTACCTTCCGACAAAAGATGGACGCCGTTTTGTCCGCGATAACATCTACCAACCGTGCAACCTCCACTCTCTCTGTCTCTCTCTTAGTAAATTGTTTAGAATTTGAAATGTGGCGTAAGTCCTCCCTCGAGGATACGTGCCTTCCTTTCCTCTTCGAGGAAAAACGTGGGGGGAAGAAGAGTATATCGATCTTTTACGGGCTGCGCTAAGTCTGATTCTCGACAGATCCAGAGAGGGATATTTTCTGTCGAGATTAAAGATAAAATACATGTCGCGTCTGTGAAAATTGTATTACTTAGGGAATTGAAAATCGAATGTATAGCTGGTGCTTCAAGTACGAATTAATTTGTTTCGATCGTTCTATTTTTGAGGAGTCGAGTAATGGAACGTGAGTTTCTATGCGTAGAGAACTCGAGTACAGTGTTGTTTAGCTTCGATGGTGGCTCTACGTTACGTGTCTGCGTTCCGTTTATTTGCAATCAACGCAAAGCAGAAATACTGGTTGTAGCGAATGCAGTTACCTCGATGTGATTTATTAATTTATTAAGAGAGAGAGAAAAGAGGGACAATAACTGGAATGTTACTGTCGCTTAAAGATAAATAATTTATTTAGCAATCCCTGTAACTAAACAAAGGTTCTATAAAGGAAAAAACTTTACGTCACATAAATTTTTCCGATACACTAGAATGAATGGGGTATAGGTTTCAAATGAGAAAAGGAACACGTAGGAAGGCTGTATTACGAAGAAAACATTTTTATTTCCCATTTTTATCCCTATGCTCTCTAAGCTTTATTTACTTTTATTGCGAATTCCTATGCGACTGGTTTTCGCTCTTACATTGTTTTTCCATCGCTTCTTCGCTGCGCCTCGAAAAGAATAAAAATAAATTTGATAAAATTCAAATAAAATTGTAAAAAAAAAAAAGCGAAAATATCCACACAACCCGTTCGCTCGAATGAATTTAGGCAAGAATCTCTGTTATTTTTTTTTTAAAATCTGTCCGACGCAAATATTCAAGAAAATTCATTTTGCGTACAACCGAACACTTCGAACAAAATTTTGCCGACGTTTTACTAAAGTGAAACTCCGGTAAATTGCCACGTACGAGGACTATAACACGATTAAATGCATCGATGATGCAAACTGTATTTACCGTACTGTAATCACAGTACAATTAACGGTATACGTAAAAGTATAGCTTTATATTGAGAACTTGATTCCAACGTCTCCTTTCCCTGAACGAACCCCCATTCGAGAAACCATACGAATCATTATACTTATCGGTTAATATTTAAATTAAAAGAACGATCGTTCATCGTCACTACTATTTTCTCGTGAACGCGAAATAAAAGAAGAGAAACGTCCATCTTCGAGCGAATGAACGAATTTCTCGCAGCAAGAAACCTGCTTCTTCTACCTGAAAATGCCTAATCACGCACGAAAATCACGCGAGTCTCTCTCACAAGGATAAGCAAGGCAACATCGTTACATCATTCGTAAAACGAATACGTGTATACTCACGTGTGATATCGCGTAAATCCGCTTTAACATTCATCATTCACGATCGACACACGATCGACAGGGTATCGACGCGTGGTGGTTCAATGCCGCGAGTTCCACTTACTCGACGACGCAAACGTGTGATGCTGCTTAACGAACGCTTATCCTTCGTTTTTCTCGCCTCGATTCAAACGACACGGATTGAAGGATGCTCTCGATATAACTCGCGTATATTTGCCCCTCCAAATTTCCAATTTTCTCACGGAAGGTCGTTATATTTCTTTCTCGATATGAGAATATATATATAGTGTACATTGAGAGAGAATCTGGTATTCGAATTGTAATTGTAAGCAGTAAAAATGCGCTGTATAATTTGACATGCATCTGACGCACGTTATAAAATATATGACTTACGTATTAACCCTTTCGTTATTATAGACGATTATAAAATATTGCTAAAAAATCCATAAAATGCTGCGTTCTACATATGACGAGTGATTATTGCACATCGAGTATCTTTCTCTGGAAATGTAGCATGTTTTATTTTTATCATTCGTTTCTCACGAGATTCCTCGATAATAAAAATCATCCAAAGGTTTAAATGATCGGTATTGATCAATATGTTGGTTCGAAAAGGTGATGGAGAACGGAGGAGCAGCGTTTTACCGTTCGAGGAAAATTGGAAACAAAGATCCAGACGTTAAAAAAAAAAAAGAGTCACGAAGCAAGGGGGAAGCGTTCGAGGGCTGTGATTCCGGAATGTGACACATTCTCGCGCGAAGGCATCGCGGTATAAGGATAAAAATGGATCCATTCGACGTTGGATCGCTCGGTCGTTCAACCTCTCCCGTTTCTATTCTTTTTCGTCGGCCTCGCAACCGCCCACTCGCCCCAAATTGCACCTTTTCGAGATCATTCGAGGCCGCCTACTCTCCTCTCCTTCCCTCCGCCTCTCTCGTCGTTTCTTCTCTTCGAGTTTCCTCGAGGCGCCACTCCAAGGAGAGAAGCGGAAACGGATAACCGCTCCTAATTTTACGGCACACGGTTGAAATCTTCGAGGTCTGTTCCATGCACCGTTATTAGTTCTCTTGCCGCTGACGATTTTCCTTTCTCTTGCCTCGTAAATAATGCGTGCCACGCGAGGAGGAGGAAAGAAAAAAAGAAAGAGAGAAAGAAAGGAAGAAGAAATCTTTGCGACCAGACGTGACATTGGCGCACAGGTGTTTCCTCGATTTGCATTGGAATCGAAACGCGAGAGAGAATTTCTTCGTTCAAAGGAGAGAATTTTCGCGAGATCGTTAAAAATATCTGACAAACTTTCCAATTACAGATGTAATGTAATATAATTAAATCTCCATCCACCCTTCGTCCAACGAGCATTCTTTCGAAAGCGTCTTCTCACGCAACGCAGTTCGTCTTGCAGTTGTACATTTCATCTCAACTCTCGTACCTCTTCAATTTATACTCGCAGCGATTCCATGAGATCGCCTAATAACACGGACGAGAGATTTTCGTTTGAAAGTTTCGACCGAATATCGAGCAACCGGATTCAAAAGGAGCAGATTTTTGCTTTTACGAGATATATAGCGGATTTTCAAGAAATCTAATTTACAATAGGAAAAAGTGACTAAGAGGAAAGATAAAAGCACGATGATTCAACAGTTAAAGAAACAAAAACAGCACGTATCAGGATTAGTCATTGGCTAAGATTATTGCATTGTTTCTTCTCCTCATCTAACGTAATTAACGCCACTATCGTTTCGTTTGTCGATCGCGATAAAAACAAAAGAGAAGGAAACGAAAGAAAAACGATGCGATCAGTTTTCGCGTGATCGCAGAAATCAGAAGGGATCTATCGATCCATCTATCGATAGCGCGCAGGCCAAGACCGTTTAAGGCAACGACACCTCCCTTGCCACATGCCAACTACGCTCGGCTTAGCCACCGTATTCCCTTTTATTCTTGGTCGACAAAAAATAGCTCTCCTTTTTCTTCCCCATAGCGGAACCGGGCCTTGCCAATTATTAATACGCGCGCGCCGAACGAACGCTAATTCATCGTTGCTCAATCCCTCCCTCCTCTGCTCGATTTAATGAAAATGTTGGGAACGATTGATGATGGACGCCCGGTTTCTCGATCGCGTCGCGCGCGGATCTTGTCACCGCGATCACTCTCCCGTTTCGATGAATTATTAGCTTTGACCCGAGATTTCAACGTGTAATTGATCTTGTTGTTTCTTCGTCCGAGAAGCTTGAGAACACGGAAGGGACAGAGATTTGTGTTTGTTCGTTAATGGAGATTGAACGTTGTTGATGATGATTGGAAAAGTAAGCTAGTTGAACATTTCGAGTAAAGTATAGATAACCCTTTCGCTACTACGGACGATTGTATCGCTGTGTATAAGATGCATTATCGTATCGACGAGTGTCAAGTATCGAATTGTGAGACGTAAATTAAAAAAATTATCGAAATAATTTCAATTGTGAAAATTTTGCCGACCCCTGTTCGGCAAAGGATCGATCCTCCAGCGGATGGAAATCCAAATGTTGGAACGTCGATTAAAAATTATTTATCAAGTTAGCAACGAATGAACTCTATGACGAGACGAACGTATATATACACATCGTCGTCGCACTCTATTTCCATTCTAATTTCCGCTTCATCTAACGCGAGCTTAAATTGCTCGTGAGTTAATAAATAATCTTCGACCGATATCTTTGAGTAATTTTTTTCGTTATCCGTGGGATCGATCTTCGAATTATAATACGCCGCGTGCATATAAAATTGCGCGTTGCATTAAAGTTGAAGAAACGCGGTAAATGATAAGATGCTATTAGATTATAATAATAATATTCTTCCAATCTGATTAACCTCCTCTTCGTTCTCGAGAATTGGTTAAACGTTTCAATTTCGAGGATTCGATAAATCGAGAAATTGTAGAAGATATGGATGCTCGACTCGTTCGAAAATCCGTTTCGAAAGGGCGAGGTTGTTCCTCTAAGCGAAAAATGGGCGATCGCAATTTCCTGGCCGCGGTGTTAATTAATAGAGTCCGGCCGTGTCAGCCGGAATGTAAATAAGATCGAAGCGATCGGCACGATAAGATCTCGGCTACCAGCGCGCACCTTACTTGCAAGCGTAAAAAAAAGAAGAGATCGACACGTGTTTAATCCGTTATTGAGTCATTGTGAGCGCGTGTAAAATCTCGATGTAATTTGCTCGATGTGAGAAAATCAAAAGGTTGCTGATTTCTTAAACGATATTTTTTTTCGCTACGTTTCTCTCTCTTAAATTCTTCATCAGTAGCGAGAAGTATCACTTCCTGCGCGCGAGACACTTCAAAATAATCTAAAATTTGTTCTTTACGTGGTGCGATCCGGTAACGATTTTTACATTTTGTACAACACACGCGATAAATAAACGAGATGCGAACGAATTATGATTTCTGATCTGTATAACGTGCCGGTAAAATTCATCTTTGGATTCCTTTACGATCGATCGTGAAGTGAACTCGAGAACTTGTAAATCTGGTTTCACCGAGCACTTTCACGGAGAAGTTCGATGAGCTACACAATCATTTCGCATTCCCGCTACTTTACAGCAAATCTGGAACGTGCTGTTATTTTATTTCTGGAAAACGTTCGAGCGGAGTTAATAACTATCGTCACTTTTTCTTCTTCTTTCTTTCTTTTCTCTAACTCCGTACTTGACATGGAAAGGAGAAGATGAATGGAAAAAAAAAAAAAAAAGAAATGCTCCAGCGTGTATCTCAAGAAGCTTAGGAAACTTTAATTAGCCGTTACGTTTCTATTTCGATTATTTTTCATCGGTTCGTAATTTTGTTGTAATTTTTCTTTTTCTTTTTTTCGTTCAGACAGTTCTCGTTTCTACTTCGTTTATTGAAATTATGGCATCCTCAAACTGTAATAACGGAAACAGGAAAAATTTAATTCTTCAAATTGTCAGGAAAATGAGATCTAAATTATACTTTCTTCGTTACCGGTTCGTCACAGTGTTGGTCAAACTTGATCGATCATTCCAATCCAATCCAATTGGATCATCATTTTTACTTGACACATTTGCTATTGATTCCAACGTTGCAATTACATTAACAGAGTAGTCTCACGAATTTTAATTTTTTTTTTTCATTTCAAACTCTCGTCGAAAGATCTTCGATTCCAATTGGATCATTTTTTTACTTGCCACTATCGATTTAGGATCCATTGGTTACGATAACCAACGAGATTCGTCGAAATGAAAAATCGATCTCATCGACGATGGCTTTGGGAGTCAAACTTTTTTGATGAGGAAGTGCACGAAATTCGACCGCGATCACGAACAGTTTCGAGGAGCATGGATCTCATTTGCTTCGTTGCACTCTTCCCCTCGATAACATCGACACGCATCGAAACGAATCGTTCTTTCGCGAAAGAATTCCTCTTGGTTGACGGTAAAATATATTCGTCGATAAATAAACATCTCCGGGTAAACGGCACGAGGAAATAACAATGTTCCGTTCAGAGCTTTATCATCATCGTGACATTACGAGTTTCCAAAATATTGCTCCCACGTGGCCGAATCTCAAAAGTGTAGTTTTTACATTTCTATCTCCTAGAAACTTAAAACCCGAGATGCAACTTGGAAACGGCCCATAAACGCGATAAGCCATGCGTTTTCAACCTGAATTATGTCCCCGAGATAAGTATTTCGACCGTTTACAATTCCCATATTTCCGATCGAACCAAGTAGAGATATACTCTAAGCAACTCTCTTAAAAAAGAAAAATACGAAAATGTGAAATTTGAAGAAAAAAATTTTAAAAATTCACCCATAACGCGTGGAGGATATTTCGAAAACTTCTTCTCCTTCTTCTTCTTCTTCTTAATATATCGTTTAATTAAACATCGATCTTGGAGGTTAATTTATTCGCGGGGCGTTAATTTCGCGGACGCTTTTCAATTCTCCCCGACTGCAACCGGCGACAAGGAGGTTCGCGTGCAAAAGGCAAGCGCGCGAGTTTCAAACCGGCGCGGACATTTGAAATATTAATGTACCCCTGCGCATAATTAATTACTCGGCTCGGCTCGGTGAGCCGCGCCTCTTAAAAATAATAAATACCAGTTAAAAATTATCGGCCGTGTCCCGCATAAATATCATCGGTCGGGATAATTCTTTGATTCGTCGAATGGGGGGACCGTTTTAAACGGTCGATGTCGATGCGGTAATTAAGAGCGAACGAACTTCTGGCAAGCGCGCAATTAAGACCGTTAATTGACGTTGCCATTGAACTCGTCAAACGGAGAAACGCCTCTTTTTGCCGGTTTTCTTCTACTCGAAGAAACGCGCAACTCGGTTGATTCGGTTAAATTGTAAGCTGAAATGTAATTCGTTTAATAAACTCGTGTAACGGAATTTTCATCCGTTCAACATTGGAAGAAAAGTTGAAACTGGCGTCAAAATTCACCAATTTTCGAAACGATATTCCCTCCATTTCTTGTTTCCTTTCAAGAAGAAAATATGTGACGTTCTCCATTGTCTCTGATACGTTGGACACAGTCACGTGGCGGCGTTCTAAGAGAATTTGATGTTCCAACAATTCGTCCGACGAATCGTAGACGAATAATAATAAAAAAGCTTGCACTTCTTCTTGCCATTAATAATATCTGGCGAAGCGCGTTGGGAAGAAAGAGGAGAGAAAAGAAAAATCTTAATTCTCTCTTATAATTTCGCATTTCCACGGAACGAATGGCATAATTGAAAATATTTATTCATGCTTATAGCCAATTACGTTCCATTGTGAACACGTGAATGCTCTCCACCCGGAAACACAACTAGCTGAAAAACAACGAAATGACGGGACGAGGCGGTTAAACTGACGATTTACAGCGTGTCTTCTCCCCTGTGCTCGTTGTACACGCATCGTGGCAAAGGCATCGGATGATGGTTTGATACGTGTGCCACGGTTGAAAAGAAGCGGCGATTCACGGCCCAAGGATCACGATTTCTTTTGTCGGTTCCATCCGGATGAAAGAAGTCCGGACGAGGCTCGATCATCGTCCTTCTCGATCCCCTCCGCCATCGTCGCTTTCAAACAATCGGAAGCCCACTCTCTTTCCCCTCGATCCACCGTTATTTCCTATCCAAAGTTCGTCAATTTATTAATATCGATCATTAAGAGTGTAGATAATGATCGATCCCTCCTCTCGTTACTCGGCGATAAATCGATAAAAATCCATCTTCCCTCGATTGACATGCGTATGCAAAGTTCAAACTTGTTTCCAAATATTTTTTCTTTTTTTTTTTTTTTTTGACTCCTTCTATTTACAGAAAATAAAACGCGATCACTCAATCGTGAAATGACAATCGTACGCCGTAATTGAAATTATTAACGAATGGGCGTACGAATTGAATGGAAACAGTTGTCGAAGAAAGGGACGCGATGATTAATAATCGGGGCACGAGCGATCGTGTTACCTCGTCGCTCGGGAAAAAATTTAATTTCTGTCGTTGGCTACAATTGACCGCATTGTGCAGTGCTACACGTTCGAGACATTTTCGTAAGAAAAAAATCGCGTTTCGAAATATTTATGGGAGGTAAGATAAAGCAGTTCGTTCGATCTTATTTGACGGATAATTAACACTGTTTCTGAGATACGATACTGCTATGAAAGATACAACAAATTTTACCAATTACTCGATTAGTTAGAAAGCTGTTTTAAAGATGATTAGAAGTGTGTGGATATCGGTGTATGGTCGAGTTAGCATGGATTCTCGAGAAGTTCCATGAAAACTAAAAATTGAATCCACGAAAAATTTAATTGGAAAATTTCACGTATCTCGCATGCTCGATACGGAATTACCATGGATTTGCATTTAACTTCTCAAAGTTGATGATCAATTTTTTTTTTTTTTATGCAATATCCTGCCAAGCGGTAAAGTTAACGGTGCCATTTTCAATATTTCATCGAATTAGTCTCGAGCGACGGTAATTTTAATATTTGAAGAAAAATCTCAAGCAGGTGGATTGCGAATTTTATGTCCAAATAAATATACCGTTTCCGGTGGTTCACGCTCGTATTTTATCCCAGTGAGTTACGTTGGCGAGACCCTTTATACGAATTAATGGTAAGCACGGTGACATATAAAGATTTATTTAGCATTTAGGCGGTTTAATAGTGTGTGTAGGCCGCTTGATCTCTTCCTGTCGACAATAAATTTATTTGCTAATGGGATTCACGAGGCGAGTTAAACACGTAAGAATATTACCCTTTCGCTCCACCCTGCGAGAGATTTACTTCCACGGATTTTTCGAATTCAGAAATTACCTCCTTCTTCAGGCGTCGACAGTACCGTTCCTGGGTCGTTGACCGTCCGGCTGCAAAAATAATATCGCCGTTTTGCGCAATGTTCGCGACGAAATGAAACGCTACTCGTACACGAATTCGATAAATATTCTAATCGAATTATAATAATCGCGTATCCTACCGTGCGTAAAGATACGATTAATTATGTATACAAACAAACGTTATAAAACGTTAATTCGATTCACATTTCGAATTCATTAAAAAAAAAGAGCTGGCGGAAAGAAAAATATCGGCGAATCGAGCATTCTCGAGGAGAACAGAAAGAGATCCTCTGTCAAAGCTGGCCTAATCCATCCGCGCGTTGTTCGAGTATCTGACTCGTGAATTCTAGTGAACGGCCCCTGTAAGAAAACCATTAATATCGCGCCTCGTTAATCTTGCGGCGAGCGGTGGCTGATTAATCGAACGAGCGGCTCGCCGACCGGCCGGCATTAATTATAACCCATGGACAGCTTTTCATTTTCGGCCCGATATTCGCCGCGGGACGCCACTTATACCGAGTTCCCGGCCACGATAATCGATTTCTCGCCGCCCAGGGACGCACCTGTGTCGTTTCCAAAACGCGTATACGTAAATAAATAACGGTGCGTTTCGCGACAACATCGTGAATGATCCCCCGCTAAACCTACGCTCGCACTTTAACGATTTGATTAGACGAAATTCAGGGATGGAATGAAAAAGATCCACGTGGAGGATAAACCGAGCAACTTCGTTTCTTGATATATTTCTAAAAAGTTGATCATCTTCGAAATGGTAACGGCGTATTGTGTAACGAAAACTGTGAAGATGGCGCGCGTATGACAAATTAATAAACACTGGGCCACGTTAACGCGATACACCGCGTACAAAAGCGGTTTCAAGCAGGCCGATGACAGTGTGCAGCACACGGCCACTTTGAATGCAGGAAATTGACTTTGTCGGCCTTCGAGTGGTCGCGACCGCTTCTTTTCACTGTCAATAGAGCACTGTCTGTAAAAACGAGGCAGAGTACGGAGGCAGCGCGCCACGATGCCTGCTGGAATCACCGCTGCGAGAAAAACTACGAATTGCGAGATTTCTCCTCGAGATTGGAAGAGACTAACGCGTTAACCCTTTCGCTACTACGGGCGACTATAATCGCGCAAGATGCCGCGTCATATCGAGCGATTCGAGTTATTGCATCTCTTCATCAATTTTTCGTTCAATAAATATCGTGAAAACAATTCGAATTGTGAGGCGGTGACGATCTTTTCTCGAGCACCGTGCGCATTTTTGATGAAGTCGCCCATAGCGAAAGGGGAAATTAATTTTACACGAGATTCGTTTTACGTCCACCGTCGAGTATTTTTCAAGATCGATCGGGTGGATAGGCAGGGACGCGTTGATCGACTGCAAGAGGATGACCGGTTAGGGGGCGCCATTGTTCGATAATTAACGTCGCAGACGTTGCTGTGGGCAGCCGTTTCGCATCGGTGCGGATCGCGAGCTTACGCCTCGTTTGGAATTTACGGACACTCGCGTTTACGAGAGATTGCGTTTTCATTGACGCCGCTCATTCACCGGTCCACACCGCCTCGGTCAATGAAACGTTTTCGCAACCAGGCGCTAGACAAACCGCGGGAAATTATTTATGTATTTCGGCCGGGAAGGAGCGGAGGCGGTGCACGTAGGCACCGACGTGGAAGAGAATAGATCGTTGTTAATGGTGCTTTTTAATGGGCGCGTTTCGGTTTATGATAGCGGAGGATGAATGGCGCACGAGAGGAAACGAAAATCGTGGATGATGTCTCTGTCTGTGGGCAGGATAATTGTGCGAAGCTTTAAGGATTTAAATTATCGCTCGAGCCAGTGCCTCTCAATCCAATCCTACTCAACGTGACTAGATTCTGAAAGTTTTCCTCGGAGAAAGAATGGAGAGGAGGGTCGAAAGTTTCTATAATTTATCAACCGTTTGACGACTTTCGAGGGAATTTTCTTTACTCGAAATTAACTTGAAATGATTTTCACGTACAAAAGAGATCGAACAAGTTTAAACTAAGGTAAAGAGATTCTCGAGCATTTAAGTTATTTTTTATCATAGAAATTTCAGATTTCATTCTGAATATCTCTGGAGCAAAGGACGAAATGAGTTACTGGTCGTTTCACGACTCTCGTACGAATGCACGTGTGCGGCGATAATCGATGGCTGGGTGGAGTGGGTTTTACGGTAGCCAGAGATGACGCGTGGTATAAACGAAACGATGAAGCATCGCGCGTATTTATACATTCCTTTGCCTTTGCGAGCGATACCTATGATTTATCGAATCGATCACGAGATCGATTCCTATCGATTCATTCCTCCTGATCGAAAGTTCTATCTAATCTTTTCCTTTTCGCGTCTTTCTATCCTATCTTCGCTCGTCCTTGCCCGGTGAAATTTAAGAAATCGTTCGAAAACATCAATAACAACGATTCAAATAGGTTCGACCATACAAAAAACTATCCAATCATTTACTACGCATTATTACTTGCCCATTGTATCCATCTATCCATTCTCCAACGTTCAACGACGTTATGCAGATGAGTAGAAAGTTGCGCGACACTGTGCCACTATCTGTCAAAAAAATATATATATACCAAAAGTAAGTCTCTCCCTCTCTCTCTCCGATAGCTTCTCTATCGCTGAGAGGCAAAAGAAGAAGAAAAAAAAGAGGCTGTAAAGCAGCAGAAAACTCGATAACACTCGTGCATTCGTCATTCGTCCCCGTACAGAGTTAGTTGGACATGGTCGAAACGCGCGCGGTGACGTGATAACGTGGCATCGTAGCCACGATAACTTAATGGACAAACATCGAGTTTCCCGCCAACTCTCGCTCTCTCTTTGGTGGGACGAGCCCCAAAGTTTGGCCCGGCCTAGAGATTATGTCAGGGAGACGAGGTTGGAAGGAGCTGTGTGTCGGTCACCGCCTCGCACGGATCTTATTTTCTTTTTCGTTTGTCTACGGGTTCGTTTCGAGAGAGAAAGAGAGACAAAGAACGGTAGAACACCACCGTGGAATGGAACAAGCCACGGGCACCGGGGCTATTAGTCATAAGGACCACCGTGCGAGGGACCATTCGTGGGCCATCGGCATGTGGCCCATGCCTCCGCTGGATATTTTGTAAACACGTTATCGTGAACACGAAAACGTGCCTCCTCTCTCTTCCTCTCTCTTCCCAAGAGAAGCTCCTCGAGGAGCTTTTTTTCGAGGATCGAAGCGCCTGAGAGTGCGTGGGCGGCGAAGTTTTTGGAAAAAGTTTTCGTCCTCTCAGCTTTGCTCGTTTAACGGGCCATAAATCGCGTGGCGAGGCCACCGACAGCCGGAGAGTAGCTCTTGAGAGACGAGTTAGACACCTCCTCCGTTTATATTTTTAACCAACTTGCTGCCATCTTCTATCGTCTTCTATCTTTCTCCGACTTCGATCACGTTTTTTCTTCTCTTTAATTTTTCTAGAGAAAGGGGAAATTTTATGTTTCCTATTTTTTTTTTTTTTTTTTTTTTTTAATAATCTTTACAGAAATATTCGAGAGAGAGTGAAAACGATGGAAGGGAACACTCGTGTTCGAATCTTTTCTTCGTTTCGTCGGCTGTGCCCGATCGACGCGATCGTGAATAGAACAATTTAGCGTAGGACAATGAGCTCGTAACCAGTTAAACGAACCGTAAACGTGACTCATAGTATCCTCGATCTCCTCTACTCTAACGCTATACGGTACGCGAGGTATATTTTAGTGCCATTAGTATTTTTGATGATTCAGTGTTCCACCGTGTTCCGCGGTAATTCATGGCGCGGGAATCGGGATGTCGTCGCGGCGCTGTGAAAAAAGTAGATTTTATCTTCGTTCATTTATATACTCCTCCACGTAGGAATAATTTACCTACCTATTGGAATCATTCACGACACAACACAAAGATGTCTGTGCAAATAATTGCTTTATTTTATTATGCGAGGAGAAAGAATTTTGTTTCCTTTTAATCGTTTCGTTCACGTTTTTAAAATTTATATTGGCCGTAATGCGACAGTGTACAGCCTCTTAGCAACCTGTTGAACGAGTTTAATACCGCTCGTCGTGCTGTTCACAATGTTGCAAGGGTATACCGGTGAAATCATTTTTCTCGTGGAGAATCTTAATCTCGATTCCGAAATATCATTATTCCGATGATTTAGTCGATGGTGTCACGAACGCGCGTGTTCTACAGGATTCCTCGCCAGGTACGAGTGCAACACGCTCTCTCACGCTACATCGACGTCAATCTCTATTATGAATTGCATCCTCGCCGAACAAATCCGATTACACCTTTCCTTTTATGCATAATTGCATAATGAATCGAAATGCAATACACTTGAATACGCTTTATAATTCCCTCGTACGAGATATACAATTACTTATGAAAGGGATCGCTCGTTTTTATGCCAATCAAGCTGTATATTGTATCTGTGATTAGGCGCAGAATAAGATCCATTAGTTTTGTTGTCTACAGTTGCATGTATCTGCAACCTCGATGTCAAAATAATTTTTGGAACGAGTGGTCCTGAATATTTACAGGAATGAAAAAAAGAAAGATTTATGAACTTGCGAAGAACTACTAACCAATAAGAATCAAGATATAAAATAGCCTCGAGGCTTAATTTTTGCTCAGAAATTTAATTTTCATCGAAAATCTGTGGAAATTGCCGAATACAAAGCTTTCAATTCCTCTTCGTTCAACTGAATCTCTAAAAACCTTCCACCAACTACAATCAATTACCCCATTGATCCTTTTTCAAAATCATCAAGTTTCCATTTATTATTAACGCGATCCTTGAACCTGGAATATTTCTCGTATTTCGATGCGTCCATCCGGCGCTCGAAGGCAAATCGCGCGATCTGCACGCTGCTCGTTTCCCTTCTGTTTCCGGCACACCGTGTTGGCGTAGGTTTGCCCACGAACGTGGACACGTGCGCCGGCGGAAAGATGGAACAGGGTTATTTCTGTCGTCATCAGTCACTGGCGGCGGGCTCTCGAGGCGCGCCACGGGAGAAAGGGAGGGAAACAGGCCGGTTTCTGGCGGCGAGACAAAACACAACGCCGCTACCACCAGGATCTCTTCCTTTTCCGCCGCGATCCGCGGTTTTTAACCATTCGGAATAAAAGATCCTGGAATCTTCGTTTTTACGATTAAATTGTCGATACCTCGTCGTTGAAGGTTTTTTTCCTTCCGCATTCGTCGTTTCTATTGCCGATCCTTTATTTCTAATAAAAGTAAAAAGGGATAGATCCCGATATTTATCCTTCATTTCACTCGCAACTTTTATAAAATCTTGGTAAGTCTTTATTGCCATTGCGAAGTTTCGAGCGATAGAAAAGAAGATTCTGACGATCCTCTCTCTACTCCGCCGTCAAATTGATCGGTTGACACGAAACTGAGAAGATAGATTCGAGCGCGTTGGATAAATGACACGTCGGAAGCGATCTCGCTAGGCGAAAGATACGCCTAGAAACTAGCGAGAATCGCGAGGATCGAGGATGATGGAATCGAGCGTGATCTCGGAGGCGTTCATCGATTATCGTGGATCGCGGTTGCGTTCTCGAGCTACGATTTCATCTCGATGGAGAGGGACCACACCGTTTCTTTGTGGTGAACGAAGGCGGCCGGAGAATTCCACGAGGCTCTCTGCTTTTCAGATAAGATCGAACGAAGAAAGTGGGAGGGGGGAAGGGACCGTAGGCGATGTAGGCGTGACTCCCGTTCGCGCCGGGAAAAGAGGCAGCCGAGGGGCCAGGAAATCGAGCGTCGATCGTCGTTGGATCGCGTGAATCAGCGTCGTTACGCGTGCTTGTTAGAGAGAAAAAGCGTTTGTCCGGAGATGATTGGGAAATTTAATGGATCGAGATACCAATTGAGTCATACGCGAGACCTCTTTCGAGGAATGGAATCTGCAAAACGTTTTTACTTAGTTAGTTAGTTGGGTTCACTCGCTTGCGATTTAATCTTTCGTGTTTTCACATACTTTTCTTGATGTAGGTTTATTTCTTTGCCAAGAATTTTAAACTTTAAGAAACATTTTGTAAAACTCGAGTGATCCAATGTTTCGATTTTTTCAATGCTTAAACGTTTTGGAAATTTCAGAAAAATTTGTGAGATCCAAATAAATAGGATCTTGTAAGAAACTTGCGCGAATAGTAAATATTTTTCCGAATTCCAATAAAACGAAGCGCCGAGATTCGTGCATTCTTCTTTGGGTGAACTCGTGAATCAGGGCATTTGCATTTCAAAGCGACTCGATCCATTCTCCGACTCTTCCTGCCAATACACGGTTCGCGCGATGGTCATTGCATAATTTACACTCGGCACAATCATTAGCCAGACATCTGAAAAATCTTCCCTCTTTCATCCAATATCATAGAATGCTCAGAATGCAGGAAATCTATAATTTGTGCCTCTCTTAGGAGTTTGCTTTAAATTAAACGAGGGTAACAGAGATTGATTTCCATTAAAAAAAAATACGGAAATTAAACAGTTGATATAATAAATGAGATTCTAAGAAGTTGGAATACATAATAATTTAATTAGCAAAAAATATAGACATTAAACGAACAATAATTGCCAAAATCTAAAATCTTAAGATGACGATTTTGATGGAATTTTAAAAGAATTGTCGAGAGGCTCTTTTTTTCTTTTTTCCTATCATACAACTTTACAACTTTGCAACTTTGTTATTCACACGCGTATCTTCTCCCACGCCAAGAATTTTCGAACAGAGCCAAGAGAGTTCGAGGAGGAGAATCGGTTTCGCCCGATGATTGGCGGCGACACGATCGGTCGTCACGTTCCTTAAACGCGGCACAGACTCTCGCGTGTCGATTACGCACGTTTAACCTGCCCCAGGTGTGCACGATCGGTGAACCTGTTCGCCGATCCACGTTCGTCGCTCGTTCGTGTGCGACTGGTTCCGTGCTGCGAGCTCTGTCAAAACCTGTCCACGTGTGAGTACTCAACTTATCCCGAGGAAACAACCGAACCATGAATCGACCGCTCCTCAACCTTAGTTTTCTCCCTCGTCATTTGTATATTGTGTTTTTTTTTCCCCTCTCTTCTTGGAATTTTACGTTCCACGATGATCGTGTTGCTTATTAAGCCTAGGTAGAAGAATTCGACTGTAAAACTAATACTTTATATTTCTTTTTCTTTTTTTTTAAATCTGTCTTGTCTGTCACCATTCGAAGCGAGTATCGAAAGTGGAACAAAATTGCTGGCAAGAATTTTACGTTCGACGATGATTGTACGATACTGAGTCTGGGTAAGAGGATTAAACTAATGTTTTATGTTTTTTTTTCTTCGTTGCCTGTTTCCATTCGAAGTAAGTAAGGATCGAAAGTGGAACAAACTAGCAACTAGAACATTTTTAACTTTGAAATTGAAAGTTCGAAATGTTGGATGATCAATTATTCAATGACCATCGAAATGTTATCAAATTTTTACGCACGCTTTAATCTGATTTATCCCTAATTTGCAGGCCACTCCGCAGTATACGGGATGAACAGAAGTCTGAAAAGTGGGGGGATATTCCCGTCGACGTTCAACGTGGCCGCGAAGGCGGATATTTTCGTGAACGCGACCTGCGGCGAGGAAGGGCCGGAAACCTTCTGCAAACCTTCCGAATCGTCGAGGTGCGGGGTGTGCGACGCGAGGAGCCCGGATCCCGGCAAGAGGCACAACATCACCAACATACTCGACTCGAGCCCTGGAAAGTGGTGGCAGAGCCCCACCCTGGCCAGGGGGGATCGCTACGAGTACGTCACTATAGTTCTCGACCTGAAACAGGTACGTGGAAAAGAGTTGAAAAGAGCAATCGCTCTCTCTCTCTCTCTCTCTCTCTCTCTCGAATTAAAACTCGATCTCCTTCGATCCTCACCCCAAAAAAGAAACCCGTTCGAAAGAGAAGATGAGACAATGGAGTCGAGCGAAGAACGTCTTCGCCGCGTGAGAAAAGCGCGTTTTATTCAAACAGGCCGGTGATACATTTATCCCAACGATTCATCCTCTCTCTCTCTCTCTCTCTCTTTCTTCGAAACTCGAGCGGCCTTTCACGTCACGTGGCCATTAAAGGATCGCCGTGTAGAGGCGTGTTGGCAACAGGTCCCTTCCGAAAAATCGTAAAGTCGCTTTTTCCCCGCTCGTTAGAGGCCTCTCGTTTCATTGTGCCTCCTCCTCCCGATTCCTCTCTTTATTCACGAATTTATGCCCTCGGAATGGGGGCGAGGGAAGAAAGGAGATAGGGGGGCTAGAGAGGGAGGACTAGAGAGAGAGGTGGGTACTTTCTGGCCCCTTTCTCGGAATTTCGCGTGCAGCGCCGAGCAAAGCCGGGGTATATATACCTGGGGGACCCCGAGAGCAAATTGGCGGGCGAAAAACGTTTTAACGAGCGGCGCAAACCTTCTCCTCCTCTGTTTGGTAATAAGGACGACGGTGGAGGGGCGTCGAGGAGAGAGTGAGAATTAAAGGAATGTTCCTCCTTCTTGAGCGAAAAGGGAGGACTTTTTTCTTTCTTTTTTTTTTTTTTTATTCGAGACAAAGGTTGAAATTCGTTGTTAATGAGGAGGTTATGTTACGTAACTGCACGTTTACGTTGAATTTTCCAAGAAGTTTGGAACAACGTATGGAACGTTTCGGGGAATAGAATTTATAGCGCGGCTACTCGAGAGATACAATGTTAACGAAACGAAAGATATTCTTGAAGTCGTTAAGCAAGTTGGCATCGAGTTCGAGTCTAGATTTTGCGACGATGCATCCGCTTCCGTGATAATGGTCGGATTCTGATGCAAATTAGATTAGCCGAATGTACGATTTCTTTGATCAACAATCGTTGAACGATCGAATTAATGAACAATTATCGAACAACTATCGTTACATTACAAATACGGAGGATAAGAATTGAGCGGAATAATGGACACATCAAGGTAGACGAAATCTTGGCGTGTAATTAGGGGTTCGGCCTTTAATTGGATACCGATTGCCAAGCTAATCCCTCCATGGAGGAGAGGTATCTTTGTCGAAATGTGAAATCTCGGTACAATAATTAATCAACATGGTTCGTTAACGAGTGCTTTTAATACTCGATATATTTGGTAAAATCGTATTAATATAGTTGCAAGAAATACTGGATTAATGAATAATAAGTTTAAGACTCGTTTTCAACGATGCTTCGATCGATGTTTCTTTTTTAATTAACCGCGAAAATTGTAATGAAAAAATGGGCATGATAGATAAGATTGATAAAAATTTGTATTATTTATTGGAGATACAAGTAACGATATGGATATTGTTAATTCTAATCCGTCCGTGTTAATATTCATCAGTCGTAAACGGTGTTCCATTATTAATTCACCAAATTCGTAAAACATTTTTGATAACGATCGAAAAATTTCAATCCAAAACCCGGTTAAATAAATTGGCTATTTCAACGCTACGACGAGTATTAAATATTAAAAAATAGGGAGGGCGAGTTGCCATATATCATCCAACCATCGAACTTTGGAGCTATGGACTCTGTCAGGTCCTTTGTAAAACGGTCCGTGTACACCGAGATATTTTTAAATTACGGTCCACGGGTATCGGGAGTGATTATGCTAATCGGCGGATAAGCAGGCCGCGGCGGCCATATTTATGGTCCTCGTTAACGTTGATTGCGCTTATTAATTTTACGAGCGGTCGTCGCATGTGTTCCCGATGTGTTTTCTTTCGTCTGGTCACGAGCCAACATCGAATCGACATCGTATCATCGTGTCTCCTCGTTCGATTATTATCGAACTTATTTTTTCCACCATCGGATATAATATTTCAACGATTCCAATTATACTTTGATTGAAAAGAAACGAGAAAACTTACGAGGCTTTATTGCTCGAGACGTTGGGATTCGTAGTAATTAAACGTCAATTTTTAATGTTGATTTTACTTGACTTAAAAGTTATTCATTAGCAAAAATATTTTTTCGAAACAGTTAGATTAAATTAAGATTGGCTAAGTTGGGCCAATAAATAAGAGCAAACTTAATCAAAGAAATTAACAATGTAAGATATACAATAAATTTTTGTTTAGTATCAATTGATTTACGATAATTCTTAAGTTCTAATCTTTTTGTAAATAATCGTCTTTTACTTCTCCAATTCTAACCCATTTCTTCTAATCTTTATTTTGCCAAATATAATACAAAGGTATTTCCATTACCTTTTCATGATTTCCTTCACATCAATCCGCCAATCAATTCTATTCAATTTTCTATTCTATTCAATTTTTTTCACGATATACGAGCGATTAACCTGTTTCGCGCAATTAGTATCCCCCCTCGGGATACCGAATAATCCCGACAACGTGACACCATTTTCTTTCGTAAAAGCGGCGACAAACAACGCTTAATATATTCGCGGGGCGCCTGGCATTCCGCGCATTTCACTCGAGTCGCTGGCTCATTTTAAATTTAACTTCTGTTTGCGCTTCTGATTGGCACGAGGGTACACAACGAGAGATCGACGCCCACGCGGGCACGGTCGGCGAAATAAATTAATTTGTTCCTACCTAAAATGGCCGTGTTGATGGACTGCCTATTATACTCGAACAACCCGGCTGGCAGGAACGCGTTATTAGACAAATCATGGTCGAAAAATCGGCGAAGAGAAAAAGGCTTGATTTATCGTAGAATTTATACACCATAGAATTAATTATATCCAAATACTTCGTTAAATATTTCGTATATACTTTAACGCTATACTAAAAACAATGATGTTTCGTTTGATATGAAAACAAAACGTAGAATCGAAACGTAAAAGTATACGTACATTCGCATATATTACTCTATATACAACGACGTAATCAAAGAACGTTAATTTTCGATCGTAATTTTCGAAGGATCATAGATCATAGAGAAGGACGAGAAGATTATGAGAAGAGGGAGTCGATCGAAAAATCTCTCATTGTTGGTGGTTTAACGAGTGGAGTCGCGGTGGCCGTAAGATGGCTGGTGTGTTCTTTCTCGAGGCCCTGACCGGTCGCTCTTCCAACCACTGAATGAATCATCTCTCGTTCGATCGAGGAGAAGAATGGAGGAAGACGAGGTCGCGTAAATAATACCCTCGAGGGCAGAGAAGATCGGTTCTCGAGTAAGTTAGGTTTGTTCCTTTTCTCGAGGCGGATGATGCGGCCTGTAACACGAGGAACCCTCCTTTATCGGCGATCGCGGGCGAATCGCGCTGCTGAGCGTGATACTCGAACTGCGTTTCGGAGGGATTCGAGTCCATCCTCGCCGTCTTATGAATTTTTAACGGCGTTTATTCCCTATGTATTCTTCTTCGAATTCGTTATTCGAGATTTTTTTCTATCTTTTCGGTTAAACTTTTCGACACGGCATTGTATTTTTTATGCCTGTTAATCTTTTACTTTTCGATGATTATTATTGGTTGTAAAATGGAACGTGTACTTTTCACAGTTTGGATAACGTATGCATTCTAGAAATTAGTTTTGAATTCGTATAATGAAGAAGAAAATCGTACGTTTCGCTTATATAAGCGATGGCTGTAACGATGGAGGATGCGGAAAGTATCGTTCGCGTGACTTCGTAAGTCAGTTTTCGCAATATTTTTATTTTTAAAACGATTGAGAAGACGTGATCGTGGAATAAATACATCGAATCACAGCGTTGAAAGGATTCGAGGCGAGTCTAGTTCTGATCGTTTAGCGATTTACCGAGCCAAATAAATCATATTATTTCTTAATTTTTCAATTATATCCCCTCGCGTTTCAAATAAATCATCGCGCGAACCTCCATCCGTTCGGTCGGTTAATAAGAAGAAAGTAAGAAGAAAGGTTGGAAAGCGATCAAAGTGTGTCGGGGGAAGGGAGTTTTTACAGGTGGAAACGATTTAAGAGAATCGTGAGGCGGACTCTTTGATTTCGCCATGGCGGACACGCCGCGCTACGTTACGAATTTACCTCGTAATTCAATTCCCACGGCCAGTGGCGATAATTACAGACCGCGGCGCTGAACCTTGGCGCATCACCGCGCCGTGCCGGCCATCTTTTTTGCTCTCTTTCACCGCACAGGTGATTCTCTCTCCGTGTTCCTTCTCCACCAACCACCTTTTCTTCCCGCTTTCTTTCTCCCCATCTCCACCACTCCTTTCATTCCTCCGTCTTTCTTTTCCTCCTCCTTTCCCCTTCCCTTCTTTTATCCTCACTTTGTACCTCTTACCTGCTTTTTTCAGCCCTCATTCGCGCCTTTACCTCCATTCTCTCTCTCTCTCTCTCTCCTTTTCTTCTTTTTTTTTTCTACCGTTTACTTCGCTCTTTAATATCTTGGTTTACAATGTTTTTTTTTTCCCTTGCTCCAATCCTTGCATTTAATTCTCTCTCTCTCTCTCTCTCTCTCTCTAGCTCTCTCTCTTGTTCCATTCGATCTTGTATTTATAATCTAACGGATCTTTTCTTTCAGAGATTCCAAGAGATGGATTAAATAAGACAATAAGAAAAAGCGGTCGAATCAAGGGGGAGGGGGGATTGATATTAAAGGAAGAATTGTTCGAGATGCGATTTCTTCCGCCTCGTTACATTCCACGCGCATTTTTTCCACCGTCCTTCTTTTCCATATTCTCCCATCCACTCTTTATTTCCGTTTCTTTCTCGCCCATTTTCTCGCCGGCCATATTCCCCTTGTCATTCTCTCGGCCACCTCTCGTTCCTCTCCCCTCTTGGCCCTTTCTTCGTCCGCGGCGCGCGCGGCACCGGTGTGAATTATTATGTGGAGCCGCGGTCGAACCACGGAACTCGTTATTAAGATATTTCGGAGCCCGTGATATTATCCCGTGGCCTCGCCTCGTTCCTTACGCCGATCGTGGAAAGGAAGGGAAAGGAAGGAAGAACACGGAAGAAAGTGGAATTCCTGGAAATCGATTTTTGAATATCCTTCGAAAGATATATCACGATTAATCACGATTTTCGCTCCCATAAATGTACTCGCCAAACTTTTCCCAACTCGCACTTTGTTACTCTATCGTCCACTAGAATATTTTCTGGATATATATAATTTTATCATTTTATCCTAGTTTTTTCGAGTTCGAAAATCATGATCATTTTCTAAAAAATCACGATCCTTTGAATTGGAAACTTTTACAAATATTGTGATCAACGACGATGAGCCAACTCCTGACCTTTTTCTTCGCCTCCACGTGTAATTGAAAATTACAAAAAAAAAAAAAAAAGAAAAAGAAAACAGAGAGAACAATAAAATATCAACAATCCGAAGTCCACTTTCGACAAGGCGAAACAGGTCGAAACAACAGTTTCACGTTCGATTAACCCCACGAGGCTCGAGGTCCAGAAAAATTTGTCGGTCACCCGGCCAGTTGTAAAAGTTCAAAGCGCTGGCTGCTCACCACCGTAACAGCTGTCCAATTAGCGCGTTCGAGGCCGTCGTAAATTCCTGTTCGATGACCGCGCTGCTTGTAATAATCCGCCATTTTCCGGCCAACCACCACCCACACTTTTTTTAACACAGTGGTTTACAAAGGTGGGGAAAGTTGAGGAAAAAGTAGAATCGAGAAGTTGGCTCGTGATAAATCCCCCCCTGGTTCGAAAAGGAGGTACACGGCCGGAGCGCAATAAAGGGAGAAGTTTTCTTCTGGCCGAGCCGTGCATCGGGCTGATTTATAACGGATATTAGGATTGTTTATGTGGACGAGGTCGCGCGTGAAAATGCGAGGATCGTGACCGGTTGAAAAGTTGTCCAGGTGAAAACGGGCCGACGATGATGAATCGGCCGGAACTCTGATACTCGAGATACTCTTGACGATGGGAAACGCGATGTTTCGAGATATATTACACGTAGAGACGTGTTTCGGAAGTAAAGATTAGGGCGGCTCGCATCTTCGTCTCGTCCATTCTTTTCGAATCGCGGCCATCGTGAGTAGCTGGGAAAAAAGATACACGATATACGCAATAATACGTATAGCGGATCATTACGACGGAAGAAACATGGACGAAATTTCGAAAGTACAGTTACGTAAGCGGGGATTGATCGACGAAAAACCGCAAATACTAACTTATAAAAAAAGAGGAAGAAAAATCGTGATCCACATATCCAAATATTCATAAACTTTCTAAATTTGATAAATTGGTGAAGAACACTAAGAAAAAAACGAATCATGGAGTATCCTCTTCCCATATTCATCATCGTGATAAGTGAAAAATAGCCCGCCACGTAGCTCGACGGTTCGTTCACGCGTGTTTGAGGGGCGTTAAAACGCGACTCGCGCCGCAATTTTCCATCGTTCCCTGCGTTTAACGTGATCTGTCCCTGCTACGTGGCGCATGTACACACGATCGGGGCGGCTTCACGGCAATTAAGCCCGTCCCGCTCGGCTTCTGGTTATTTTTAAACCGTGCGTATGAGGTGCACGGGTGAGATGCACGTGCGCGCAGCCTAGACGTTGCATTAAATAATTGCATTGGGGCAGGTGAGGGGAGGAAGGTGAGGGCGCGACGTCACGAGCCGATTATTTCACCTGACGTTTCAGCTTGCTTGCCCTTTAATCGGTCGAGACCGATCGAGCCGTTTCGTGCACGTGTTGCGCTTTCCAACGATGCTCCCGTCCTCTTGTGATCCGTACATGCGTCTGGACTAAGGGATTGCGAACTATTAAGGACTATTTCGTTTTTAAAGGCTGGAAAAGTCGCGATACGGTATTTTATTGAAGAATCTTGGTTTAATGAAAAATCGTGTGCAATTTATTTCTCTCTTCGAGTAAATCAAATTTTTCGTATTGGTATTATTTTGGTATTTTTTACAACGATAAGGATAAAGAAGCATTAATTGTTCTCTTGTTTAGAATTTCGTTCGATCTCATTACGAAGTTATATCGGGATATTTGTGCAAAATCAATTTTTTACAAATATGGTTATTAAAGAAATATTGGCGAATATATACTATAATTTTACAATCACAATATATTTATATATATTTCAAATTGTTGAAAAAAATCACTTCCTCTCGTTATCATACGTTTAATCATCGCTTTTACCATAAAACTTATCTATTCTTTCCAACATTATACTTTAATTATTTTCTCGTTTTCTTTCCATCTCACGTGTATTCTATAAACATTTTTTCTATATTCAAATTCTCCATTCTAATAACTATAATATTTCCACGTTACGTCCATTTTAAACATTCTCCTTCCCCCCCCCCCCCAAGATTACGAAATAAACGACGAATAATAAAAAAGAAAAAAAAAAAAAAGGATGCACTCGTGGTTAACCGTGGCATATCGGCAGCCGTTATCCAAGGCAAGTTGTTCGTTTACCTCTCGATTCGAGGCGTGATCGTTGGCGGCAAGGATGCTGGAACAGGCGGAAAAAGAACGAATGCAATAGCGAGCCGTTTATGGAGGAGGGCTTATGTCGCGCCGCAGGTATATACTGGAGCAGGTATTTTACCCGCGCAGGTTGTACACGGTACCTGCATACTTTCGGCTCCTCGGGCGCACGTAGCCGATCCTACGTACAAGTATACGCGTCGTGGTCCCTCGAGAGAGAGAGAGAGAGAGAGAGAGAGAGAGAGAGAGAGAGAGAGAGAGAGAAAGAGACGAGGAGAAAAAAAGGTGAACGGTTCCATGGGAGAGAGATCCCCCACGGATGCTTCTCGCTCTCGAGATGCTGATTTCGGCGCGAAAAGATCGTTTTTTTTTTTTTTTTTCCACCAGAAAGAATCGTGGTGATTGTCGATGCTTAATTTAAAATCTCGAGAAAGGTGGATTATAAGATTTCCAAATCTCGAATCGAACGTGTCTGTTCTATTCCTTCCGTCAGAATTCTCGTGAAAGCGAATCGAGTCGAGTGAAATGGACGATCGAGGACCACCCAAAATCAACGATGATACGTTTCCTCGAACGTTTTTCGGCCGGTAAGGACGATTTGGTCGGTAACAAAGCAAAGCCCCGTGAAATGGCTGGGAAGAGCGTGCATCCTCTTCGAGGATCGCGCACAATACGCACGATGTAAATTGGGCAACGTCACGATTCGTAATTAGCAATGTAAACGATCCTTTCAAATTTTTACGCCCGGCCTGCCTCGTATACTCGATAACGGCCAATGATTTTCGCCATCGTTTGGCAAAAGTATTTGGTATTTATAACCAAGATTAGCGCGCGTACAATAAATGGTATTATTAAACGTATTGAATTTTAACGAGCTGATAATGAACAATATATATATATATGAAAAGATTGTAACGCTTGCCACAGATGAAATTCGAAAGTGTAATTTATTACACGATGGAGAACGCGAGTCCGTAAGGAGGAAATTTAAATTATAAATTTATTTTTCGACGAATGGACGTATATAAGAGAGAGCGAATGAAACGAGCGATAAAAATGATTTTGAAACGAAGAGCGGGCCGGAAGCGGGTAGAACGTAATGTTGTACACAATTGGGCACAGTGCACGCGCTCAAAGGTGCACGGCAAAAGATTAATGATCTGTAAGTACGGGTCCGCCATTTGTTCCCCCATTCGGCGGAAGTTTATATCGGATTCGAGCTCACTTCCTCGTGTCCCAGACTACTAATTTCGCCAACAGCCGCTTGTACACGCTGTCGCGTATATATCCGCGTGGATTTCCAGTTAACGCTGCAGGCCAACCTTTTCACGGTTCACGCGAATTACTTTTGGCAATGGTGGCATCGCGAAACGGGGTCCAAGCCAAGATCACGTTTGGCAAGGGACCAGCAGGGAATCTCCGCGGCAGCAGACCGCGCGGAGTCCGCTTCTCGATTTTCAACGCTCGAGCTTTTCGAGGTAGACTGTCTCTCTGAAACACACTTTGTGCGCAAGTGCTTGGAACATGTTTCGCAAATTTTGAGGACAATGAACATCTTGGCGCGCAAACACGCGCGTTCGCGACGAGAATATTTTTGGATTTTTAAAATTACGAAAGAAATGTAACGAGAGTGGTATACGTGGACAATTTTTTTTCTCCTTGGAAAAGTTCATAGAATGGAGTAGAAAATTCTCTTCGACGAGGTAGAGATGTGTAATTTCGATTTAAACCCGCGAGAAGTTTGTTAGAAGGTCATTAGAAATCCTTAATGAGTTTCTAATTATAATGGAAGTGAAAACGGTGGTTGTTCGACCACTCTTCGCGTATTATGTTTACCTGTTGTACACCTTATTTTGATAGGGTGTCATATCGCGGCTACCACCTTTCGATTCTCCTAAGCCCGTACACCCAGCGCATACGTGCGCGTGAAACAAGCAGACTTAGATCGTGGTATCGTGTTACCAAATGGAAGGTGGACGTATTAATTGCAGATGGATTTAAGGTAACGCGAGACGACATAATCCGATTATGAGACTCGTGTCGGCTAGACGTCAGTTTCGACGACGAGGATTTCTGGTTGAATATAGGGTTACGGGATCTTGTGGTTCGTCATCCCATCGTCATCCCTTCCCTCCCTCTCTCTCTCTCTCTCTCTCTCCCTTTTTCTTTTCGCATCGTAATCGCATCGAATTTTTACGAAACTGTTGTTATTACGAAAACACCGGTATAACTTTCAAATCCACACCTCTTGAAATTAAATCTAATTTGACTTAAATGTCTAAGATGAATTTCCAATTTCGTACACCATCGCTCGGGAGCTGAACGCTAACTCTGAAGCCCGTTCCGCGAACGACGTGGAAGAGGAGAAAGAGAAGAAGAAGAAGAAGAAGAAGGCAGAAGGCCTAGTGGAGGTTGTATCGTAAACAGATCTCGCGTCGCGTTGTTATCCGCGATAGGATCTCGAGAAGCGACACCTCTGTACGCGACTTTATACGCGTGTCTCCACGCGAGCTTTTCGCACGTGTCGCCGACAATAAGCCATTGTGTATGCCATCGTTTACCACCGCTACTATTTGCATCGCGATCTGACCAGTCAAACGGTTCGAGATCCTAATCTTTTCATTTCGACCACCGTTCTCGGAGAACGAAAGTGAAAAACAATTCCGCTAATTTTTAATCGTACTATTTATCGCGAAGTAAATAAGTGAAAATTTATAAAATATCGTTCTATTCCAAATATATATATATACACATATATCAATTAAAATGCTCTGACAAATGATCCAAAAATACTTCAATCTCGTTGTAGGAATTCATTTTTGAAAATTATAATAGCTACGAAAACAAGTAATATATTGTTGACATCAAAAAATGTGTTCGATAATTGTTCTATCTTATCACCTTTACGACAAATTTAGGAAAAAGGCCGATTAAAATAATCTATCGATCGATAACCGAACGTAAACGCCGATACAAATTATCGGTCAATAAACTCGGCCGGTATAAAGTTTGTTAATCGGCTGCCGGTAAGTAACGCACGCATTGGGATTCAGGCGTAAAAGGCGAAAAACGAAACGAGAGAGAAAAATCTCCTCTCGAGGAATATTTCTTTCTCAAGTGTGCAAAAAAGCAGCAGATTTTTCGAAAGTCGGAACAAATGGAGCGTGGTAAAGTATGTGGTATCGTTGCCAATGTTTCTCACGAGTCACGGTGTCGGGCATCCCTTTATGGGCGAGACGCGAGACCCCCGCTGAAGCGAGGCTAAGGGGCACCACTAATAAATTGGCATTGTGCGCTATCTTGCAAGCTCCGTAAATGGGGTGCGCCGAGGTACGAGCGGCAAGAAAGTTTACCGGAGCTGAGACGGTTCCTGGAGCCGGTAAGGCTTGAAGTGCTCCTCTTTGCGTGGCCGAGACTCGTTCCTCAGGGTCGGAGAGGTTTTCATCGAAGAAAGGGCGACGTTTGTCGTTATTAGAATTCTTGGACGAGCCGGGTTCCGAGGAATCCGTTGTGGCAACATGTGAGAAAAAGCCTTTTTCAGATGCTGCGCTTTCATAATAAATCGAATTTCTACCCGACCATACTCGATGCCTGTTTATGTTTCAAGCCTTGGTTTTAATCCGCTACGAATAAATAAAGAGACAAATATTTCTGAAGGGAAAACAAGCAGAGAAAAACAATTGACGATTTTTTACTCGAATCGTAAATAATCAAACAAAAGTGTGTTATTGTTAATTTTCAAACTCAGACTTGGATTTAGATTAAAAAAAGAAAAAGAAAAAAAGATGAATAAATATCTCCAAGATAAATAGAAAACGCGAAAATCTTGTTTATGAATTATACGTACACGAATATAAGTTATAATAGTTGGCGCGAAAGTCTCTCGTGTGAAAATTGCCAGTCCATTATCGCCACAGGACTTTTTACTCGTTCCTGTGTATATAACGCTCGCGCGGTCAGAAAATAGCGATTGCCCGTGTATTCAGAATATCTGCCCTACACCGAGAATAGAGCGCGCAATTTACTTTGGCGTTATATCATCCGACGCGTGAAAACAAAAGTACTATAGAGGGAAGGTAGGAAGTGGGGATGAATAGTAGCAGCGGAATGATGCGGAATGATTCGAGCTCTTTCTCCGAGCTACCGATAAAATTGCAAAGCGGTCGTTCAAAGCGCCGGAGCAATAATCGATTACACAACCGACAAACACGTTGAAAAAATTATTTATTGTAAAATCGAAAAATTTCTTCGTGCGAGCAAATGTAACGAGATAAATTAAACGGAGGATTAAATAAAAAAAAAAACTGTTTCGACAAAACGACACAGCTACTATACTTGTACAAACGGAGGATAAAATCTGTTCCATTACAACCGCAATCTGGCTCGATCTACACGCATTCTTGGCTAAGGGATCGGCGACCCGACGTCCCATCCGATCATTATTGACTTTCTTCGTCCGCCGAGCTTCCACTATAAAGCCATTTCTGTCATTCGATGCTAATACCGGCCGCATCCTTACAAGGCTGCGTGGATGTGCTCTCGAACCGAGGCGACTAGTCGCCGACTCGATCGTGGGAGCCTTCCCCCTGGACGCGCTTCTTCTCGGCCCACTCTCGCGCTCTGTCCCACCTTGCAAAAAAATCGTGTTTCTCGGCTGTTTGGAGCGAGATCGAGCGTGACGGTTGCGGTCGTGCTCACTTTTCATTTTCTTCGAACCGACTCGCAACCTTCCTTCTCCCCCCACCATCTTTTTTCACCACGGCCACGTTCAAGATTTAAGATTAGATCGCGACTATGAGATGTGTATAAATCGAATTTAATTCACTCGCAATTTGTAAAATTTTTAAGTTTAACGTAGATCGTTATTTGCGCGTTTGTTCAATTTTCAAAGAAATTTGAAGAAAATGATAGAAGATTGGGCTTGGATACTTATCTGGATGCGAACAAGTGAGAACAAGCAATTTCTACGAAGCATGAGTGTAGTCGAAGTTTTCACGATACTTTACCGTGTTGGAAAGATCGCGTTGGATCAGGTGCGTCAAGTACACTGCTCTTGACGTGTTTTCTTGCAGGGTCATCCAATCGAGTCTACTATTTACTCCGAGGTATAAACGCTTCTGGCCCTTGAACCGAGAAGACCGGTTCCAAACACTTTTTTCACACGATCCGTTAAAAATTAACGCCATTGCTCGATGACTTCATATTCCTCGATTCTCCACAAATTCTTTTTGCTTTTCCCAAAGAAATTAACAAGTATTTTTCATCTTTCTTCTTTCCTTTTATTTTTTAAAATGGTAAATATAATCATCATATTTCACTTTCGAGAATCGCTCAATCTTGATTCACTGGCTTCAACTCGCTCTTTCTAAATTTAAATCGTTATTTGTTCAATTTTGAAAAAAATGATAAAAGATTACTTGACACTATTCGTCAACGCGTCTTTTTTTTTTTTTATGGTTATAAAATTTTCTTATACTCTTACGTAATACAGTCGTCTACTCGCAATAATAAATTGTTTATCGTTCAATCCTTTTGTTATTTATCTACTCGTCGAACGATTTAGATACCTGTCTATCAAAAGTTTCTTAAGAGTCCATTATTCGCATCACTTGAACGCGCGTTAAAAATAATCATGAACACGAAATCAAGCATCAAACAATGTTCCATTCTCGTCGAAACATAACACGGCGTAGAAAACCATGCTTGTTTACCTTTCGTTCATCGATGTCCATCATGCTGCGAAGAGAATCCAATATACGCGCTTGCAACGAAGAAGGGATCAACCTTGAACTCGGAATACACGACCTATCCCATGACGAGACACGCGATATGCAGAGAGTTGAAGAAGGAGACGAACACGTGCACCCAGTGTAAATATTTAGCCTTTGAAACGTTTGCACGCTGCGTGTGGTTGCTGCGCTAACTTTCTTCCTCCTCTACTTTTGTCCTCCGTCTTCTCCTCGAGGCTCGATTGGGCACACGACAATCTCGACGAGTAAATATCGAGCACGAGTCTGGATCGTAAATGGATTAAAAAGCAACGATTTTCGAAGACGTGACAGGCCTTTGATTGATACGTCTCGTCGCTTTATTAAATGGCCAACTGTTATTTCACCTCGATGACCGTGATACTTGTGATCACTTTTTGCCCGATACGTGCCCAGCTTTCCAACACGAATCAGACGCTTATTTCCATTTTTCTTTTTATATCGCTACTTTCGGCACGTGAAAATCCGTGAATCGTTGTAATTATTTTACGTACATGGATGTTTTTATATACGAGTTCCAAACGATTGGGTCGTAAGAGAGTGAAGAATCAATTTTGAAAACGAAACTTCATGTTTGTCAATATAAATACGGATTAAGATTCGAAATATATTTATATAAAATAACAGGGATCTCTATCTTTTATTAACCAAAAAATCTCTCGAAAGGAAGACACTTCGATAGCACCAAGAGCAATATATTTATCAACGAAGTACTGTTCATTGGTGGAAAAAAGTCTCGCGAAAGGATCTGATTGGTTAATTTAGAAAGAAATGCCTATTTTTACACGTATTTTTCTAATATAATATTTATCGTATATATATATAGTAATCTAAATTTCGACGCATTAGCATAGGCATAGAATCCAGAATATTCTAACATTCGTACGCATAAGACACATATAGATAACATTATATCAAAATAATTAATAGTTTGAGAAAATATTTTAGTTTCCAATCTTAGATAATTATCCTAACTTCATGATATAACTCACTAGCTCTTCTGTTGTGTGTAGCGTGCGGTGTCAGGCGTTTGTCAACAAAGCGTTCGACAAAGAATATCACGTTTCAATGTCGTCGCTTCGTACATGAAAAAAAACAATAACAAAACATTAAGAGTGGAAAAAGAAAGTGAGCAGAATGGTTGGATTCGAAAACAGATGTATTCATCCTTGATATTAACGAGGCAGATTTCCACGATTCGACTAGTTGATTGCGGGGCATCTACATGCGCGGAGCTCGAGGCAGCAAGAGGATCGGATAATTGAGCGTCCGTTTCCTGCGGATTCGAGCGTTTCAGAGCGAAGTCCTTAGAAGGAAGCGGAGGCCGGCGGTATCGCGGGCATGCGATCTGTCTTTATGGACCGAAAGTGGGCGTCGGTCTGGGCCTCACAATGGCCGCGTAACGACGACACACAACGGGGACAACGACAAAGACGGGCCCGGCCGGAGAGAATGAGGGACTCCTCCTGTCTTGTTAACTCGACGAAACAGGGCGACGCGTGTCTCTCCTGTGACGCGGCCACGTCCGACCGACGCCACGTTCGGGATGCGAATGATAGTCCTCGTGAGTTACTGTGACCACCTTTCGACAAATTATTAAAAGAACCAGAAAAGTCGAATGGTCGCGTTTATTTTTCTGCACGGACGAGATGGTGGTCTTGCTTCAAATGCGATAAACAGTGAATTTTTATATTTCCATTTTGATTCTTTCTTTTTTATTCTCCGGATCGAGAAAGATGTTTTTTTTTTTTCAACGAGAAGTGAATTAAATTTATAAAAAGAAAAATTGTTGCAGCGGCGATATTTCGTTGGCTCGATATCGCTCGATTGTTCTGTTTAACCGTTGAGAAATGAATTTCATTCGATCGCGCGAGAAGCACAGTTTTTTAACGAGAAATACCGAGATACGTAAATCTCGAGCGTATTAACGGACGTATCTTGGATTATTTGTTGGCGCGGCGGGAAACGTGGTAAAAGTCGGATGGATTGTGTGCAATCCGCTCGGTGAATTATTCCATACGATTTCTGCGTGGTTGGAATTAATTATCCGGTAGAAAATTCAACGTACACCGCGGGGGATTCTGGCAAACTGCAGGGTATCTATGAATCTCTCTGTCCTCTATCTCGCTTTCCACTATTGCACTCACGGGATAAAATGGCTCCAAGTATCGTAGGCGTCTTGCACACCATTGGCGATCCTTTTATAAGGCTAGACATCGCGTTGGACGATCGGAATATTTCTCCTTCTCGCGAAGATGAACGAATCGACCCCCCTACACCTTGAAAATTACTCGCGTATTCAAATATCCTTCTTTACTAATTGTTACTTCCTGGAAAGCCAGACTTGAAAACGAATTTATGATACCCGTAATCTGTGGACGAGATTAATCATTACAATTTTATTTAATGCGATGCGTTCTCTGTCTCCGTAGGTGTATCAAATAGAATACGTGATAGTGAAGGCGGCGAATTCACCGAGGCCGGCCGCCTGGATTTTGGAGAGATCTGTCGACGGTGAAAATTTCCAGCCGTGGCAGTATTACGCGCCCAGCGACGAAGAATGTTGGACGCGTTACTCCGTCCCTCCTGTCACGGGAAAACCGATTTTCATCGGTGACGACGATGTGATATGCACCAGCGTCTATTCCAGACAGACTCCTATGGAAAACGGAGAGGTGAGGCTAATTTCATTCGATTCCTAAAAGAAAACTTGCTTGAGTCCTCGCGTTTAAGATTGTTTGAAGAGAAGTTTGAAGAATATCGAGCCACTTCTTTCTTACCCGATGCGTTTCGTTCCTGATTACTCCTAGTCCAGGACTAGGTCATTAATTATCGTTTGTCTCGAGCAATCGTCGGTGTAATTATACGATTAGTCGGCCGACGCTTTGCCAAGAACTTGCGGATAACTCGCGAGGCGGAAACGTCTCCTCCAAGGTATTTCCTCTGCAACCCAACTTTTTCTCCCCGTATCCACTCGAGCTCGAGTTATAGAGTGATTTCAACGCGATTGAAACGAATCTCTGTATATAGAAAAATTAACGATCGTTAACGGATCGTTGTGACAATTTGTCTCCCATGCATAATTTAATAAACAGGTATAAATCTTCGCAATTCCTATAATTTCCAATTTCCAATTTAACCGTTCTCTAAATTGCAAATCTCCATTCGTCGTCTGTGCATAATAACGGGATTCCCTTCCTCCCCTTGCAACAAATCTCATTGTCGCCGAGACTGAAAATTTATATAACGGAGCGAAAACGCGAGTGGCATCTAGCCAGGGAGGGGGGAATTCTCGGAAGAGCGGAGAGGATAATTAGAGCTTATGGCCGTGCACGAGGGCAGGCGCGCACGAGATCGGTTTTGTGTAAACTGGACGAGAAGTGGAGGAGGGGGACGGATCGATGGCGGGAAGAGAGGAGGTGGAAAAGGAGAAGGAATCGGTGATACAAAAACGGCGATCCCTACATTCCGGCCATGTATGGCGTAGGCACACCTTATATGGGGCTATCACGTACGCACTCCTATCGTGGCAGCGGGGGGAGGGGGGAGGGGGCAGCTTTACGCTTCTGTACAGCGCGCCACGGATCGGGCGGGAAAAAATGGGAAGACGAGGAGAAGGGAAGGCGGTGTGTACACGTTCCCTGGGTGATATGATTTTTCAGTTTGGACAAAAAATGAAGAGGACGAGTGTTTCTTTCTTCACCGAAACAATAATAAATAGAGATGTTATGGAAATCATTTGGCTACCGAAATATTTGCCTTTAATTCTGTGAAACTGGTAAACGCGGTTTCTTGGGAAAAGATGTTGATTCTTTTCAAGAATCTTATTCGTCATTGCTTTTAATTCTGAATCGTAACTGGTTTTAAGAATTACTTGTAAAATTAATGCGGCATTGGTGGCGGAAAGACATGTGTTTCCCATATCGAAGAATGAAGAATTTCCAGCGGGGCAACAATTTTCGACGCGAAAGAAGAGAGACATCTTATTCGTCCCGAATCGAAGCGACACTCGGATCGATAATATAAGAAAAGGTTCGTGTCCGCGATGGCATTAAACGGGAGAATCGAGGGAGTAAATCATTGGCGAATGAATGGTGCCGCGCGTTAAGTAGAAAACGCGGCCCCCGTAAATGGCAGTCCGCGGCTCCTAATACGGAACAATTACACGGAGATTTCAGGGAATAGACGCGCCTACACTTTCCCATGTCTCCTTCATTTCCAAAGATTTTTTTCACCTTATTCCACCCGACGATTTACCACCCGCTCGAAACGATTCGCTCTTACCACACGTATCGTAACGATAATGAATACCCGTGAAATTTTGCAATTCCCTCCGACAATAACGAGCAACGGTTTCTTCAGATCCATACCCATCTGGTGAACGGTAGACCTGGTGCCCTGAATCACAGCACGAGCCTGCAGGAATTCACGCAGGCGAGATACGTACGGCTTCGTCTTCAGGGTGTTCGACGTAACGGAGAGACGATCGCTGACAAAAGGCGCGCTTTCTACTCGATAAAGGAGATTAACGTCGGCGGAAGATGCCTGTGTTCCGGCCACGCTGGCAGATGTCGCTACAGCGTCCAACACGGGGTGAGTCCTTTGGAGAATGTTTTCCTTTTACAAATTTCAAATTCTCTCGTGATCGAGGGTGGGTTAGTCGTTAACCCTCATCCGTCCATCCATTTTCTCGACTTGAAACGAAAAGATGAAATGAAAAGATGATTAATTTTATTAATCGCTTTGTTGAAAATAAATATATTCACGCGATAGATTACTCGGGTATTTTCCAAACGTATCGAATTTTGATTCGCATAGATTGTGTGATGTATAATTGTACGCAACGCGGGGGGGATCTAATAATACGTAATGCATTAGATTGACGTGTTTTCTGTAACAAATGTTACATATTTTATCCTTTAGCGTTTATTAAACGTGTACATTTCGTATTAAGAAAACGAAAAGTCGCGAAGCCTCGGATTAATTTTTCTACAAAATAACTAGGAATAACAATCTGTCAAATTGACACGAAGTACGGATGAGAGTTAATAATAATACCGTGTGATTTTCATAACTAACCGTGTATTTTATTTACTTTATTATAAGTTAAATGTCAATAATATGTAATTTTTGCTACACGCACTTGTGCTTTGTAATTTGTCAACGCGCGTATTCCGTTTGTCAATCGTGTATACACGCGAGAGTATACGCGATAATTACGTTACATTAAATGTATTTGAAACTCGTACGAATTTTATGCCTTACGCGTTATCTCGAGGCGAGAGTTACGAGCCCTATAATTCACGCGTTTGACTCGTTTTAAATTAAAAGTCGTAAAATTCACATATTGACTCGGGATGAACGTTGCAAGTTCTGCAATTAACACGAGCGTGGTAGCGTTGCGAGATTTCCCGTCGAGGAATCACAACCGGATTCGTTCTTCCTCCTCTCTCGCCAACGTTGAAAACGTTTCTCGCTGGAAATTCAATAAAGCTTTTAATTAGAAAATTTTTTAACTAGAGACGACATTAATTTCGAATATCAAAATATTCTTTCGTTATTTATTCTTCTTCGCCTCTTCTTCTTCAAACAATATCACTATTCTCCTTTGCTAAAATAAATATATCCAACTGGTTTTGCGCCAACAGTAGACTCGTTTCGATACCTCTCTCTAATTTTATTCCAAACTAAAGAAGAGAATAAGTAATGTAAAGAGTGAAATCTGAAATCTTAATCGAACGATTCGTCGTTTAACGAAAAACGAAAAATTTAGAGAGAGCTTTAATAATCGCGAAAGAAGCGAACTTTTTACGAACAAGAGAAATTGAGCATTAATAACCCGTTGAAAAAGTTAAAACTTGTTAAAAATTTCGAGTTAAAATTTACCTCGAATAATTATTTATTATAGAAATAACATTCATCATTGTTACGTTTCGAACGATAAATCAACGGAGCAAGTTCAATTTTGTTGTTAAATTTTGCCCATCGGTGGCTTCCTGAGAGAGCGAATGATCGTCGCGCGTTTCCACTTCCTTTCGGACAATTTCCTCTCTAAAGTTAGACCGGGAATAATCTGCGATTCGAAGGAGCGGCCACCGAGGTCCAGGAAATAAATCTGTCGGAAATGCCATAAACTTGTCAGACCTTTGTCTACCGTCGCTACTAATGGCAGGATCGCCTTCGTTTCCAGTTCGTTCCCCCGTTAGAGATTGGCCACCGACTATCCCAGTTTCTTGCATCGTGGAACGAGTCGAACCAAATTTTTCGGACGTCGTTTTAACTTTTTCTTTTTTCTTTTTCCCCTATTCTGTCTCGCTAATGAGAGGTAAACGTTACAAGGAAGGAAGAAGGATTTAGGTCCTTCCTTCAGGATTTACGATCATTCTTGCGATTTCTCTTCCTGTCCGCGCGTAATTTTCCTCGAAAGGGGAAAGAACTTGCGTAATAATTGTCCCCGAAGATTAATTATTTTTGTGGGAAACTCATACAAAATCGATAATAAGAATCTCGTATATGTTATTAGTATCCAACAATAGCCACTAGTCTCGAGCTCGTTTCGATCCTCGCCGACTATTGTTGTTAATCGTATTGTATTGCGAAATATCGTTACGATGATGCACGTTGATCATTTTCTCGTTATTCGAAAAATTGGAAAAATCGTTTCTCAAAGTCACTCTCACTGTTCTTCACGTTGTCATCGAACGCGAGTTTCTTTAAATCGTGTAACTCGAAAATTATTTATTCGTATACGTGAAAAAATAATGGACGATCGATGAACAACAAAATCGGACGGATGGTTGATCAAAATCGATTCACGATCGAAGCTCCCTCACCTTCGAATTCGATTAGAATCGAGTTTTGGCGTTGCTCACCGTAAATTGAATTAATGTTTTTTCGAACAGGCACGCGGGCCACGCCATATCGCGAATACGCATCGCTGAATACGAGGCGGGTTGCCCTTCAAGTATCCCAGATATTCTCCGCGTTTTACGTCTCAATTAAATTATCATCGTTCGTCGTGCAACCCTTCACTCCTCCCCCCTCGATATTTCTCGATGCTTTGATCGATCGACTTTGGTGGTATCGATCGAAAAAAAAGAAAACATCGATCGCATAAAGTGTGGACACGCTGGATCGGTGGCAGTTTATTAGAATTAAAAAAAAAAAGAAAAAGAAAAAGAATCGTGGAATCATTCTCGTATTATTGCGGGGCGCGCAACTGACGTTAATTAAAGACTGGGTGCATCGATCTCACTAAATCATTCGATAACGTTTCATTGAAGTAGCCAGTCGTTAACCGTTTTCCTCCCAGAGGGGGAGATGGATACGTCGTCTATTCTGTGTCGTGAATGGTCATTAATGGAAACACAATGAGGCCTGTGATGCGTGGTAAAAAAAGAAAAAAAAAAAAAAAAAAGAAAGAAAAGAGAAAAGCGTGAGTTTCTGATTCACCAGCTCTCCCATCTGGTGCTGAGAATATCTCCCGAGTTACCGTATAATAAACACGTCTCGTAAAGCGTTATCGCTTTATGGGTTTGTAATATCGCTCGTAGTGTACGATGGATCTTCCTCACAATGGATCTTTAATAATTTATTAAGATCCGCGCGCTGTATGAATCGCGCGTATTCTTGGAATGGAAATTCATCTTCCATTCAATTTGCAATTTATTCGTTTATTTGTTTTCTTTTTCTTTTGCTACATAGTCTGGCAATATTGTTATCCAGATATGGGAAAAGATTGGAAAAATTTCTTGTTATATTCGATGCAAAAAAAAAAAAAGGAATCCTATGTACTCTTTTTTCTCGAGACGAAGAAGCGCGGTCGATAAATTTAAACAGAGAAAACAGAGGGTTAAACTCCGGCTACGCTTCCTTCGATTATTTTATAATCCAAATTCGAACCAATATTTATTCATCCTATCGAAGATAAAAACGAAATATTCGAAATTACGTCACGATAATTTAAAAATTTCATTCTATCGCTGCACGGTTCGTCGGTCGAATAATCGAAAAGGAGAGAAGCGAGATCCGCTCGTGGAGATCGATCCCGTGGACAGCTCGATCACGAATAAAATAAAAATGGAATCCGCGTGCGAATTAATGCGGCCGATAACGGGGAATCGGTTATCTTGACGCTGGTAAATAAATTTCGAAACGTCGGAAAAAGGAGATTGCGAAGGGGCGTGCGCAATACCGGATATCTGTATCGCGGGATACACGCAATAAAGAAGCATCTTGGCCGTGTCGCGATTTATAAAGCACGCCCGCCGATATCCATTACGTCTTCCGTGTTAATTGATTCGATGCTCGATGAGAGAAGCTCCGCTGGAAAGCGGAAGCGCGGTATCACCGGTTCACCCATCACTTTCTTTCCTTTTTCGCCATACGTTTATCGCGAAGGTTTTATCGTTCGTTCCTTGGAAATGATGCGATTAACGCGTAATTATTTTCTGCGAGGATTGTTATCGTTGTATGCGGGATCTATCTTTTTTTTTTTCTTCTTTCTTTCTAGAAACATCGTTATTGGATTAATTGTATCCATTGTGCGTAGAATAATCGTCCAGAATATTATTATATATCAACGTTGATTTTCTTTTCACGTCGAATATCTGTGAATATTTTTTAATATTTAATAATTACGGATGAATATATAACGCGTTAATGTAAAAGACGATTCTCTTCTATGTAGAATTTTTCTCGATCGTGAAAAGTAACGTTTTAAAATTTAAAACGATAATTTGATAAACATATGGAAGTATCTTTAACGCAAGTAATGAGTAAGTCTCGAAAAAAAAAAAATTGAAGCACAACATGCGTCGCATATGCGTGACGCTTGGTAGCTAATAAAGGGTTAAACTTTTCTACCGATTCATCGCGAAGACGAATATAATTTCGTAATAATTTCTATCCTTTCTCCAATATTCCAACGAGTACATCATTCGTTCTGTTCCATTGTTATTTTATATTCCCAAAAAAAAAGAAAGAAAAAGTGTAGTAAAACGACATAGTTTACCCAAGATTCGATGGAGAATCATCGAGTCGTTATTCCCAACAAGAGATAAAAGAATCGAGTATTTCACATATTCATTTCGAAGAAGATTAATAAGGTCGCATTATAAGAGGTGGTATTGTATATTTCGTAGCATCAAGAATGCGAATGCGAGCGCCACACGTGCGGCGAAAGATGCGAAAAATGCTGTCCCATGTACAATCAAATTCCGTGGAAACCTGGCACAGCTGCGAAGGGCTTTCACTGTGAGAAATGCAACTGCAATGGACATGCAACCTCGTGCAGATATGATCAGGATGTGGCCGATGGAAGAATGTCCATGGACATTCGTGGGAAATTTCGTGGCGGTGGCGTCTGCATTAATTGCACAGTAAGCCCGAATTTCTCGAGTCTCGTATTACGTGAAATTTTCGTTCGGGGGAGGGGATTGTTCGAGGAAAATAAAACGCGGGAATTCTGAATTTTTCGAATAGTCGTACGATTAATCGTGTGAACGTGGATTGCAACAAATTTTGCATCTTTTGTTATTATTTTTGTATTCTTGTCTCTTTTTGAACTAAATTCCTTCCATTCCTGTATAAATTCTGTGCTGTAGAATTGGCATCTACACTGTGCTTCCTTAGTTACAAATGGAATCTTTGTATTCGTCAAATCCAATCCAAAACTTTCTACTCAAAATTTCGTTTTTCTTAATCAATTCTTCTTCTATTAACTCTTCTATTGGAAAAAATTCATTCTACTCTAACAACTAATATACAGATTCCATTGTATATATATATATATATATATATATATGTCTAAAATAATTTTAAAATTTCAGATTTATTAACATTCGTCGGGTAAAATGATGTGTTCCAGGAGCACACGGATGGAATCAATTGCGAGAAGTGTCGAGTTGGTTATTACAGGCCAAACGGGGTTACCCCTGATGCACCTGAACCGTGCTTGCCCTGCGACTGCAACGAGCACGGTAGCACGGGTTACTGCACCCCGGATGATTCCTATACGCACATGGGAAAGGTATGCACGTGAAATTATACCGTCTCAAGAAAGATCTCAAAATTTTTTATTTTTTAATAAAACGTTTAATTAAAATCGAAATTACAACATATTTTAACTCGACCAACTTTTACTCTTCGAAAGATATAGAGGAAAAGTTGAAGAAAAATAAAACACTCAACTAGATTCCACATTTTTTTTTTTTTTTATAAATTCCAACGTTGTAACTTCAAAATTGAAATTACAATGTATATTTTGTAACTAAATATTGGCCAACGAACTTTTATTCTTCTAACAATATAGAAAGTAGTTTTTTTTTTTTTTACATTCAACAACGAAACTAAATGTATAAATATTAATTTTTGTACCATTCGCGAGTTTAAACACCGATCGTGTTCCAGGTAGCAGGCGCTTGTGATTGCAAACCGGGTTACTCGGGGTACAAGTGCGACCAGTGCGCTGCCGGTTACCGCCAGTTCCCCGATTGCATGCCCTGCCCATGCGATTCCCGCGGGATCCTCCCATCCCACGATTGCGAAGGCGATTGTCTTTGCAAGGCGAACGTCGCCGGCGAGTTGTGCGACCAGTGCAAACCGGGACATTTCGCGCTCACCAAGGAGAATCTCGATGGATGCCTTCCCTGTTACTGTTTCGGGATCACCGATCGCTGTTCCATCGCTAGATTGTCCTATTCTGCGGTAGGTTTGTTTGAAAGATCGTTCGACAATGTATACCTGGAATCGGAAGAAGGCGACACCAATTACTTTTTATCGAGAGTGTAACGAAATATCAATTACACCGTCGGTAACGTGGATCGAAAGTGATCAACCTGGCTTGGTGTTGTATAGCATTGAAATTTATACGTAGGTTCGTTCAAGCGATCAAAGAAATGAAAAGGTCGTGGCTTCGCGAGAAACGTATGGAAGGAGAATGGAAAGTAACGGGGTTATCGAAGTATCGAAGAAAAATCCGTATTTCGAGAACACGCTTAACGAGAAACTTACGACTGACAAGCGTAGAATGATCGTTAACCGTAGAAGGAACTAACGAGCATTTAAGAAAAGTATTCGAATAAGAAATACGCAATATGTGTAATATGTATTTCATTCACGTTGCATTGGTGAAAGTAATTAAAATTACAACATCCGATCCACTTGGGTTTGAACACCCAAGTCTTGCCACGGACCCGCCGCTCAGGCAGGTTTCAACGTGAGATGGATATCTGCATTTATCTACTCACGAGTAAACGACGACGAGTGGGCAATTATTTTATCGCATGACAACTTTCCCGTGTTGCATGTTGTACATCGAGTACTATTATCAATATAATAGCACGTTGTTATCGTTTTAACGCGAAAGAGGGAAAATTGAATAGGGGAAATTAAATCCCTAGTAAATTGTATTTCGAAACGAAATGTTAATTTATTTTCTTTCAATTTACGATTTATTATTATTATTTTTTAATATTTCAAAAAATTATTCACCTTTAAAAACGTTTCATTCGGATGATCCATTCTCGTCAATTATTTTCAGATATCCTCGATGGAGAATTGGCTGGTGACCGACATGAACGCAACCCGCGCGATTGTTCCTATTTTGGACACGGATAACGGGTGGCTCACGATCGCAGCGTTCGACGTCGAATACGATAGTCCGTTCTGGTTAGCTCCGCGAATTTATTGCGGTAATCGAATCTCGGCTTACGGCAGCAATCTTACTTATTCCGTAAGCTGGGTCGTTATGCGCGGTGACACCAGTGGAAAACCTACCACGGGACCCAACGTTATTCTTGTCGTAAATATATATTCTTAATATCGAATGATAATTGAAATTAGACGCTTGAATATATGAAAAGTGTATTTGACTATTTGACTATCTTTTTTATTCTTCTCGTATCCTTTTAGGTCTTCAATTTGCCCTGACAGGATTAGATCACGTTATTTTTATTTCTTCTTTTCTTTTCGTTTCTTTTCTCCTTTCTTATTAATCTTCCCTTCGTCTCGTTTCCTTACAGGGTAATAATGGGATGCGAATAGCTTACGGCGAGGAACAATATAATGGGCAGGAAGCGGAGATCATGGTGCCTCTACGCGAAAATGGCTGGTATCACGTACGCGGCGAGATTCAAGATATACCTACTAGGTTGAGAAGAACCGAATTTCGCGGAGATTCCGTTAGCAGAGTACAAATGATGAACGTTCTCACGGATTTGAAGTATCTTTTGATAAGAGCGCAATATCATTCCGAGCAGATCGAGGGAAGGTATGTAAAAACGTTGTTGAGTGGATATAAATAAGGATATAGAAGTAAAACTCGCGCTGTTCCCATTATACGTAAACAAGTTTTTGTGTACACAGAGGAGAAATTCTTCTGCGAATATGATCTGAAATTCAAGGTTAAATATGTTTATATGTTTATATATATATACACACACACACACACACACACACGTTTCAGTTTACAGTCAGCAGTCCTATCGACCGGAGAGGTTTCGTCCGATGGCGAGAATAACAATTTGGTCGAGAGTTGCGAATGTCCTCAAGGATATACCGGCTTGTCTTGTGAAAATTGTGCTTGGGGTTACGTAAAATTAATCAAAAACGGATCTGATTATCAAGATCATCACGTGTGCGTAAAATGCGATTGTAATGGGCACGCGAGTACCTGTGATCTTGTTCTCGGAGAATGCACGGTGAGTACTTTTATATTTATTCTTCAAATTATTAAATTAGATATTTTTTTCAACGAAAACGTGTTTTATTTTGTAATAAAATAATTGCTCGATATCGCGAAGAAAAACGCGGAATCGTCGAAAAATGTCTTTTCGAAAGAAAATTGTATTTCGTTCGTGGCCATGTGCTAGGACACGCGTATAGACAAGGAGAGAAAGTAGTGAGAAAAGGATAGAGATAGGGTAAAAATATTGAAGTCAGCGCCATCTTCAGTGTGCCGCAAATGAAACTCGGTGGGCAAGGACAGAAAATGGAAGGAAAAGGATAGAGATAGGGTAGGAATTGGCCACCAGCGCCATCTCTCGAGCGTTAGAGATATCTTTTCGACCGTAAATCTTTCGAAAGTACTCGAAAGATGGCGCCACTGTTCGATTCTTACTCTACCTTATCTTGCTTCCCTAAAGAGATGTCTGCGATACTCGAGAGATGGCGCCAACGATCGATTCCTGTCCCTATCTCTATCCTTTTCTTTCTATTTTCTATCCTTGCCTACCGAGTTTCATTTGCGGCACACTGAAGATGGCGCTGATTTCAATATTTTTACCCTATCTCCGTCCTTCTCTAACTAATAGTTATCCTTGTCTCTACACTCGCTTTAATTTCACAACGCTAAAATTTATACGTTCAAGAGAATTCCGACAATTTATCAATTTTATCGTTTTTTTTCCTCTGCCTAACTTTTCGATTAAACATCGTAACACACTCCATCCTCGAAATTTCTCTTTTAATCGGCCGACAAAGTATTTCGAACTTCAAATCAATTTTATTTTTATTCGATAGATCTGCGAACATAACACCGTGGGCCCGAAATGCGATCGCTGCGCGCCCGGTTTTTACGGCATTGCTCTGAAAGGCACACCGAACGATTGCAAAAGATGCGCCTGCCCACTTTTGATCGAGAGCAACAATTTCAGTCCAAACTGTCAACTCGATGATCCTACAGACGTAGATAGCGGATACGTGTGCACTCAATGTCCAAACGGTTACACCGGCGATCATTGCGAAAGGTAAATAAACTCTCACGTAACGGAATGGATAAATGCAATTATATTTTCGTATTGCACGGTCAAATCAATCATCCGATCCGTTGTGAAAATACGAGAATCCCTCGAGAACATAATTTGAAAAATTTTAACGATATCGACCGAAACTTGAATTGAATTTTATCTCGAAAGCTGCGACGTAGGATTCTTTGGAAATCCTTTGATACCCGGTGGCACGTGCGAACCCTGTTTCTGCGGCGGCGGCCCTTGCGATCAGGAAACCGGACGCTGCTTGGAGTGTCGTGGTAACACGGAAGGCTGGAAATGCGACAAATGTAAACCAGCTCATTACGGAAATCCCTTGGAACAGAGCTGTTTGCGTGAGTATCGTCGATTACTTCTGGTTCGTTATTTCATCGACACCAGCACGCGATATCGTGGATATCGAGGCGATTCTTGAACATTTCGATCTCTCTAAATCTGCAATATTTCATGCAAATTACACCATCCGTATATATTTAATAAAGAGGGAGTTGTGTGGTTTAAACAATCTTTTCCCGATTAGAACGAAAAAAGAGAACGAATCCTTAGAGTCGGCGATAAGCTAATGACGAACCAAGATACAGAAACATAAGAGTTTCCAATTTCAAAATACATATTTCATCATTAACAGTACGTGTACACCGGCGCAAAATTTTACACGCGTATCTCGTATACACACGCGTCAAACGTTAAATTATCCGGATCATTCCTACGTATATTTTGCATATATTTCAAGATATATACGTTACGCTTGCAAACGTCTTGATTATCGTTTCGATTAAAAAAAAAAAAAAAAAAAAAACAAGAAAAACTCGACGATCTTAAAGATGAACATCAACAACAAGTTCACCTTTCTCTTAACAAATAAAACTAATCGATCTTTCTTCGATTTAAAATACGCAATAATTATAAAATCATTCACATTTCAAAGAATCTCCCCCCTCTTTTCATCGATCCAATAATCTAAACGCTTCTCGCAGCGTGCAACTGCGATCCTGGGGGCAGCGATTCCCTCGAGTGCGACGAGAAGAGCGGCCAGTGTCCCTGCAAGCCTTTGTTCGAGGGTCGCGACTGTTCCTCCTGCGTCGAAGGTTACGGGAACGTGACCGCGGGTTGCCGGGAATGCGACTGCGACGTGGGTGCCCTCGACGAGGTCTGCGATCCCGTCACAGGCGAGTGCAGGTGCGCGGACGGCGTCCTTGGCTTCCGCTGCGACCGTTGCCACCCCGATCATTACGGATTATCCGCGGATGGCTGCAAAGGTAAGTACCCTCTTCTCTCCATATTTTCCCCCCTTTTTTTCGATTTCCTATTCTTTGAAAAGAAAAATCGCGCAATACGAACAAGGCGTCGTCTTGTTTCAACCAGGCCGCGTTTATCTCGAGTACGGCCACTTATCCGATGGACGGACAGCGGTCGAGGACATGTTGCTCGAGATTTACAAGAGCACAGCTATCCTTGCGGTTTACCGTTTCGATCCACGACCAACCAATATCTTTTCCCGAGGAAAATATTTTCGTTAATCAAATTTGCGCTTGAACGGTGATGATCGATATTTATTTACGTTCGACTTTCTTAAAATCGAGCCTCACCAAGATAGATTCTTCTTTACGTGTAATCTCGGAAAGAGTATACCATCGAATGAAATTAAATGATCGAACTACATTTTCGATGTTTGACGTTGGTCAATGGTGGTAGAAATATTATTTTCAATGTTGAGTTTAAGTTTTGTATTGTATGGTAATGAAATTAGTTCGGGCGAGTTTGATTTTTCCTTATTAAATAACGAAATTATTTCTATTCGTTAAGTAACTGACGATAGATAAAATAAGAAAGATGAGAGACATTTTATCGCGATATTGTCGCGATGCATCTTGGCAATTTATCATTAAAATATCGCACGAAACAACAATATAAATTTTTCTTCTTTGTACGTGAAGATACATAAAATATCGAGATACAAATGTTCAATACGTTAATTTGTGCGTGAAATCATTTCAAGTTAGAAATTCACCGAATCATGTGGAGTTCGAAAAAGGTTCTGGAGGGCAAAGGGTTAATTTATCTCTTAATTTTATCGATTCGTATGATCGAAACAACGCGTGTTCCGTTGTGATCGCAGCCTTAAATCGGTTGGTAGCTCGGAGGATTGGGCCGGTGGATCAGCTAGGATCCCATAAATCGTAATCATTCGGCGAACGATCGCGCTTTGCTCGTGATCCAACCGTGGATCGTAATCCAGTTGCGTAATCCACTCGCTGGATCCCGTTACTCGAAAGATCGATCGATCCACCCATCGCGACCGCGAGATCGATGCAGTCGGTCGTCTCATTTTTCCCCTTCTCTCTCTCTCTCTCTCTCCCCCTCGTTTCGTTTTAAAACGAACGGACAAATCGCTGGACAATCGAGATATCATCGTTGTTTTACATTTAGAAATATCAAATTTTAACTTCGATGTGTATATATATTCTCTCAATGAAGCGCCTATGCAAAAAAAAAAAAAAAAAAAAGAGGAATTTATCGTTTTCGCGATCTTATCCTCGGCCGGTGAAATCGAATCCTTATTTACGATTAATCGAGGCGCACCGTATCTCTCAACAGGACACAGCGGGGACAGATATCGTATAAGATACACGAGCCATTCCAGTCTCTCTACTTGCCCGCCAGATGTTAATTATCTTCCTACCATACCCGATACGACAACAACAAACCAAACGTTCCTCTTTCCTACGCGTGAATCACCCTTTATATTTCCATATACACGTGTATATATACTTTGGACAGGAGGATTACATTTCTCCATTCCCGGAAATGATGAAAACTCGGCCGGTGGCCGCATTGTGCGCTATCCAACGCTTCGAGTTTATACCCGGCACGAAGGCATAGATATTCGACCGCGCGTCCTTTACCGTAACGTAAACGCGCTGGTCAAACACGAGTATAGCAGTGGTGGGGAGAGAATCGTTTCCACAAAGTATCGAGGCTTGTTTCGCGTCCCGACTCGAGTCGAAGTTTACAAGTGGACCCGAGTTCGCATTTCAAGCGAAACGACACCACGGCGGTTGGGGGGGAATGGCGGGGCGAGCTCTCGTATTCGCGATATAACTTGCTATTGGCGGCTTTTTCGAGAGAGAGGAATGAAACGTACGTCGCGCGAGCGAATTTTTCATTCGTTTTCAGAGTTGAGGAATATGTTGGAATGCGAATTCTAATTCTGAAAATTCCTCCCGCGATAGACACGTGACTTTTTTTTCTCTACAATTAATGGTAAGGAATGGAAGAAAAAGGAAAATTGTAAACAAGATTTAACGATAAAATTTTGTATATTTTGAAATTTTACGAGAACGATAGAAACTAGTGATAAAATGATATAACGAAAATTCGAATCATTCTGATAATTTTTTTTCTGCAATTAACGATAAAGAACGGAAGAAAGTATGGCAATATACACGTGCAAAGGAAAACACTTTGAACCTCGAAGTGCAGAAAGGATTTCACGACAAAATTCCGTGATATTGTAATTTTGCACTTTGCTATAATAAAATGATACGATCTCGCGAAGGTAGATAAAGCGTTTTCAAAACGAATCGTTCGTATTCCAATGATAACTTTATCCGCATAGTAGAAACGAATGGAATAATAAAAATTCCGTCGCGAACGTATTCCGTATTCTAGAAAGCTTTTTCCACAAAGCTCGCAACAACGCTCGAGCCATCGGAATTCGTGGCTCGACAAAACGTACAATTTAAATCACGTGGAGCGGCCACTCGTTAAAATCCACTCGGTCCTCGATTAAACCGTCGAAAAAATGAAGACACGGGCGCGACATACCATTGTAACGTATCTAATATCTCCACCCAGTTTTCGAGGGGCCACTCCCTACGCACGAATCTCGCTCGGTGGCTCGCCGCGAAACGGACGTCCAACGACAATCGCGCTCTATAAACGCTCTCGAGGGGGTCGACGATTATCACTCCTTGCAGCCTTGGCCACGCCGTTTTCGCGGTTCTCGAGTTTCCATCGCGCCGATCTCTCTCTCTCTCCACCCACGCCCCATTCCGATCTAAGCACAGCACGGAACAACAAAGTGTGTTTTGCACGTTTCCAAAAAACGAAAACCGAGAGATACGGTTTCGAACGTTTTATTATAAAGACCATCTCGAATTAACGATCGAAGGAAGAGGAAATTTTTTTCCTCGATTCCTGTAGATAGAGAGGCTGAGTGGTATAAAATTTTGGAATAGGAAGGGAATAGATCTAGCCTACTTTCTACAAATTCTACGTTTTATTTCCACGTCGTCCTTTTCGCGTTCACAGCGTGCGCACGCCATTATCGTGGTGGACGAGATAAAAGCTTCGTGTTCCGACTGTTTTCCAATTCCTTCGCGATCTGGTTCTCATCACGCGGCGTGGGCACCTATCATCAACCGATCCACGCCTTATCTTATCGTGCTCGCGGAAGGATCGAAACAGTTATTAGGGAAGGGTGCAACGAACACGGAATTAGCCGACTTATGCAGCTGGGAACCGGACGAACGAGAGGATAAATAATCAAACGGGGTTGAAAGGATCGATAAGTAATCGTTTATAATAAGTCACGTTTATATCCGTGCCGAGTAACGTGGCAAGAAAAATATATATCGAACGAAACCTCTTTTCGATTATAACGTGAGATTAGAAATATTAACCCTTAGCGTTTCTCGAGTACTGCCTACCAGCAATTCCGGCACATTTTTGGAGCGGAGGGGAAAGGAAGTCTTTCTGCGTAATTGTTGGTTTCTTTTATAATTTCATTTACCAATTCGTCCGTGAAAAATAATTTAAAATATTGTATCGGCTGTTCAATATTTGTAGGAACTTGTTGTCCAATGACTTGTGGCAATACATTAAAAGATATTCTGTCTGGAATATGTAATTCTTCCGTAACATCGCGCCATTCATCTAAGTCTTGTAACGAATCTTCGCTTTCACTTTCAATTCAATTCACATTCTTCGTCTCTTTGGTAGTATAATTTCGCTATTACTACTCGAAGTGTCAGAATCATAACCAACATTGTCTTCCAGACAATAATGTCTTTTAACTCTTCAAAATCGAACACGTATCTTCTAATAAATTCAGCTCTAAATTCTCATCATATAATTATTTTTCTTCGTGTTGCTAACCATAGAAAAGATCAAAAAATGGTTTAATCGTAATGGTACAGACTTAGCACGTTTTTAACTACACAGACAACAATTGCTAACGCCGACGATAACGCGTGCTAAAAAACATTTGGCAGCGGAGCCTTCGAAGTTACGGAACAAATGACAAATGTCTTCGTAGCGGAGCTACGTTAAGAGTTAATAAAATAAATACAATAATTTTATTGTTCGCGGGTGAGTACAAGAGTATCTATATCTATTACTATAAAACGTAATATTTGTAACCGTGCGCGTGTTTTCGGTAGAAGCGCCGCTTAAAGTCGCCGCCACTAAGTCATTTCTTCTCCGCTGTGGCGGAGGGGGCGGAGAGAAGAAAAGACGGACTTCCCTCCATTCTCGAGCCCGGCTTATCGATCGAGCCGCACGATAAAACGTCATTCCCTTTTTAAATCGGCACCGATACACAATACGAAGTGGCGGCGATCCACCGCCCCGATAACGGCCTTCTGTATAAGGACCCCTCGCGGACAGTGACACGGAGGCGACATTTCGTGCTCCCCCCCGTCTCTCCCTTCTTGCTTCTTCTTCCCTCCCCTTCTCGCTCGCGCGCTTTCCCCTTTCCCTCTCGATCCACGCCGCAAAAACTCGACGAAACCGCGGAATGCCGTCCACGAGCGCTCCTCCTCTCCCCCCCCCTTCGTCCTCCTCTTGTATCCTCGCGGATTGTTACACTTTCCTTTCATTCACGATTTTAATCACGACCTCTTCTCTCTCAAATTGCAAAAATTGCTCGGCGGAGGAATATCGAGCGACGAAAGCAACAACGATCACGATTGTTATCGTAAGATCGAAAGCTTCTCTCTCTCTCTCTCTCTCTCTCTGTGGGAGGAGAGTGATTCGCGCTGAACATCGGAGGGAAATCCGTAGGATTTAATTGGCGATCCCCTCCGCGTCGCGTTCTGCGCGAGTGGCGCGCGAGTTTCTCTAGCGAGCACGTACCCTCGCTAATGATGCAATCGGCCCATCAGATAGCCCTCGACCGGCTGCTCCTTATTTCCTCGCTCCTTGTGTGTATACCTTATATATATACCCACCTGATCATCCCGTGCTGGTCCCGCGTGGGTTGCCCGTGTAACGGGTGCTCACTTTTAATTAGATATCGCTCTTTTCGAGAAAAACCTCGTCTCATTGTTTTCTTCCTCGTTTCGCGTAATGGTATATGGTGTATTCGCTGATATTGTATAATAATCGTCGGGTTCTTGATTCGTTTGGTTATTTTTTTTTGTCGTTAGAAAAGAAGAGTAGGAAAAAGGGGAATCGAATCGGTTTTCCCAAGGGAGCAATTGGTAAAATTGATATGAAAGGGGACACGAATTAAGTAAAGTTAATAATATATGTTCTTTGTCTGAAAATTAGTATCCGACGAAACATCACACGCATCGAACATTTTTATCCCCAGCAGTTTTGACATAACTTTGTTCCATTTTTCGAATATTGAAAATGAAAGTTTATCCGATATGTGATATTTAAAAAATTGATTATCCTTGATTAGGTTGTTTACTCGTTATCGTAATGGAAACTTTTGAATAATAAGTGCTCAAAGGACCTTTTGCACACGATCAAAAGATCTTTGAAGAAGCTAACGAAAAGCTTGTAACTATGATTTTATCGCGCGTTATAAATTTGTTCGCTTCAACTTTATCTAATTGCAACATTATTTACCCCACCTTCAAACCGCTCTTACCACGTACGAAACACGCGCCAATTCATTCAACTCCATCCTCGCGACCTTTTGACTCGTTCCATTTATCCGTTGATAAAATCTCGAGTGTTATTATCCGATTGAATTGACAGTTGCGCGATTACGCAATCGCGTTCGTTTTGAAACACCCGTTAGAGGCTCGACACCTGGCCGTGCAACGTGATTCAGGATTGCTGGGATAAGAGAGGCAGGCAGGCAGGCGAGCAAGCAAGCCGCGTAACGTCGAATAACGTTAATCCGTCGGGCTGTTTCATTCATGAAATCTCGCGGAAAATCGTGTGGTAAATGGAGGAAAGGAGGAGCGAGCCACACGATGGAAAGAAAATACGAGATGGAGATTTTATTCGATTCGTTAAACCGATTTCTGCTCGGTTTTCTGATTCGGTTAATTACGAATAGATCGAGAAATTAGATCGCCATATCTTTGGAAAACGCGAGTTTCCTTCGCGTTCAACGCGTATTTCTAAGATGAAATCGTGCGTGAAATTGGCTCGATCCCTTTGTTTGCACACCTCGCGTGTGCGAGAGATGTCGATTAAATCGCTTGGATCGAGGATTTCATCGACCGAGGGTAGCGAAACGCTATCGACGTTCAGAAAATATCGTGAGCAATTATACAATAAAACGTGTAATAAAACGTTTGAATTCTTGCAATTTTTCATCTCGAGATATTGTTATTAGTTAGGAAAGGGTGCACGATGATTAATTGAATCTAATTATCGAGGAAATTTTTGTTACACGTGTTTGATTATTTTTCCCTTCGATAAATATGTAAATACTTATGAGTCACGAAGTCGCGGAACATGTCAACTGAGACTTCAAAAATTATTCGCTCGGCCGGGCAAAAAACGCATTATCATAACTGGTACAAATTCATTGGGTGGAACGTCTTTTTTCTTTTCTTTTTCTTTCTTTCTTTCTTTTTTTCTTTCTTCTTTTTTTTCTTTTTTTTTTTTTTTTTGAACCTGCCAGAAACAAACTGACCACGAGTTTGTTTTTAAATTCGCGTCAGAGGAGAGAGAGAGAGAGAGAGAGAGAGAGAGAGAGAGAGAGAGAGAGAGAGAGAGAGAGAGAGAGAGAGAGAGAGAGAGAGAGAGAGAAGTGGATAAGCGTGGATTTAAAATTAAAATTATTTTTTTCCCATCCGTTCATCGAATAAATCTTCGATAATTGAATAATTGAATATTGGAAAAAGTATTGGATGTATAAAGAGATTTTCGAACGGGAGAGAAACTTCTCTTAAATTATATTTATTCGAACGGGAGAGGAAGAAATGGTAAATCTAATTTTTGCAATTCCTCTTCGTTCAACTTGATTCGTGAATGAAAAGGTTTATCTCGTTTCCTACGTAAAACATAAAGTCTATTAACATCCTTCCAGTTTCACTACTCTCTAGAGTCTATAATAATTAAACGATCGGTCCGAGATGAGAAAGAAATCGCGCGACGATGAGATTTTACGATAATTACAGTCCCGTCCATATTAGCCTTTCGATTATAGGCAAATATTGCATGTTAAAATCCACCTCGCTCTTCTGCAAACGTTCCTACTTCAATTTGTTAATTGAAACATCGTTAGCATAGCGTTGCTCGTCGCCAATTAAAGTTCGAGTTAAATTAAAACCACGTTCACGCGTGTGTACATTCGTTTATAAATCGAATGTCTCGCCAATTCAACAATCGTCTCTCTTTTTTACACTTTGTCCGTCTCTTGCTCGTTGCCAATTTTAGAGTTTAATTCGAATCGAAACCTCACTCATATATTATTTATAAATCGTTTCTAATTTCTTTTTATATATTATATTGCATTATTGCACAATTCATTGGATATTTAAAAATTCCATCTATCCGCAATAAAATTACTCTCGTCCTTTACTCTTTTTTCCGAAAGACATCATCGAATCCACTCCCCATCTACCTTCTTCGAATCGAAACTTTTTACATTTTCCATTTGACTCGACCGTAACTCTTAAATCTCGTGAATACATCGAATCGTAGAAACTCTCAGAGGCAAACGGTATCCTCGACCGTGTTGGAGAGATCAAAGGATTGCCACGATCGTCGTCCACGATCGGCCACGTTTCTACTAGCCTTCTCCTCCTCCTCCTCCTCCTCCTCCCTGGGAAAATAGACGAACACGGCCGCGGTTTCATGTGTGTGACCGCGTCTAAAAGTCATTCTAGCACCTGCGGGTGGTCCCCCCGCATACCGCCAACTTGTAGCCAATCAATTTCCGTACATCCAGCCAATTTCCATAAACTGGCCGTTGATCTCGAGTAAAGGCGATGCTCGAGGTCGTTTTTCTCCTGGTTTGGAGAAGCGGGTTCGAGCGCGGTGTCGCGCGCGTGCAACACGCGCTCCTGTTGGCCGCCGAGAGAGGGAAAGAGGCATCCGCTTCGTTCTATCTCGTCGCGTGTTCCATTCATCGCGTAGCCTCAACTCAGCCTCGGTGTCCACGATCCTTTCGAGGAACGAAGGGATTCCGATCGAAAGGAATCGAAAGATTGGAGAAAGATGCGACGCGATGCGATGAGAAATATCGTTTGACGAGAATTGGTCTCTCGATGGGATTGGAATTACGCACGAAGATGTGTGAATGATTTCTAGAAGGATATCGATCGATCTGTATTTTACAGTCAGTTTTGAGTTTTCGTTATTTATCGAGTGACAGAGTTATTAACAGTTTCGAACGTGGTTTGATGATGACTCGGTTTCAAAAGATTCAAGGAGGGTACAGGGGGATTAGGTTATTATGAATTTGTTTTGTAGGTTTCTTTGATCTAGTCTTACACGAATTTTGAACAATTCCATATTTTTGAAAGAGTATAATGGTTGGCGATTCGTAGTGATATTTTTCCTTTTCTATCTCTATTTCTATCTTGATATTTCTAGCACGAAAAAAAAAATATATTGTTTATATTATTAATAGGTTTGGTAATGTATTTAAAATTATGAGGTATATAATGCAAAATTACAACTACAACAATAAACTAACAAAAAAAAAACTAAAATTAATTATAACAATTGTCGATTTGATGATTACATAACAAATTTTTATGCCGTATTAATCACGCGCTTCATGTAAACGTTTTCAAACGTTGTATCAATATTTTTTTCACAATACGTTGTGCAATTAAAAACTTGTGTTTTCAGAAAAGTAAAATTGAAATCTCTTTTTCTTTCTTAGATTTTTTGCTCTAGTCTCTAAATATTGCGATCTTTTTTCTTAAAATTATTCTTTTTGAATTTTGTAATAAAAAAAAAAAACGAATATTCGTCAAGTATTTGTTTTAAATAAATATCGCGTGAACGTGAAAATGTTCAAGATTCTTATTTTTTTTTTTTTTTTTGAAACTCGCATTTTCAGAAAAAGAAAACCCCGAACAACGCAGCAGAAAAACTAGATCAGACAACTCTGAATGTGCTATTCGATGCAAATGACCGAAGAAATTCCCTTTTTTTTTTCTAAAGGTATTTTTGAAAGTAAGAGTGGAATCGTACGACGATTCAAGTGTACTAACCTCCAAAGAGGTCACTTTTTTAATTTTATTCGTTGCACTTGTTTATTACTCCTCTGCGAAGCGACAGGATATAGTTTGAAAGAGAGAGAGAGAGAGAGAGAGAGAGAGAGAAGAAAATATACCATAAAAGACTACTTTAATATACAGATTGGTTACATATCATATTCGACTCACAATTATTAACTTCTAAGCCACCGTAAAATAGTTTCTTTCATTAGAAATGTTTATAGTCCCACGTAAAAACTTCATTAACATCCAATCGCCTTTTTTTCCCTTTTGTCTTCGTAACTCGCCTCGACCGATATCTCATTACGAATTCATTACCGATTCGACACACTGTGAGAAAAAAAGAAACGGGGGAAGAAAAAGGAAAAAAAAAAAAAAGAGAGAGAAAGGAAAAAGAAACGCGAAATGAAATTTCTTCTCGCGCGAAACGTTACGATCGGTATCGTCGATCTTTCCACGGGCCGCTGAACAAGTCGTCATCGACGTGGTCGTCGTCGTCGTCGTCGTCGTCGTCGTCGTCGATCGATAGTTTACGATCAAGAGCAATTGACACGGCACCGGTTGAATTATTAACTCGAACAGCGTAGAGCCGGTCCGCTATTACGTTATCAAAGTTATCTCTCATTAACCACAGCAGTTCCACCAGTTAGGGAGCGATATCGAGCGGATCAAGATCGTTCGTTGCGAGTGTTTTGCGAGGTCGGTTGGGAATATCGATCTGCGGTGTAATTCGATTTGTTATCGCGATGCGCCTAACTGGGATTACCGGTAATGGGCCAGATTCAACAAATACCTCGAGAGACGCTCAATCACACGGATAAAGTAATGAACTAATTTAAGCAAGCTTGCTAACTTAACCAATTTAGATTAGGAAGGGATCAAGGGATTCTGATACAGGTTTTGATACAGATCGTGTTCATTTCTTTCTTTTTTCTCTTTTTTCGCTTCAAATCAAATTGTTTCTTGTTCGTGAGCGAAATAACGCAATGTCGTTTTGTTGACAAGGGGTCATTTTATTATTTCTATCGTCACGTTCTCAATGATGAGGAGGAGTCGAGGAAGTTTATTGATAAATTATGATCGAGGATTTTTTCTTCTTGTGAAATGTATATTAATTATTCCGTTGTATTCCATTGCTCTTGCACGATTATCGTAATTATTATACGAATGCGTGAGAGATGAAAATTCGTTCATACTATTTTTTTGAAATAAAATTTTCTGAAAGAAAATAAATATATATATATATATGTAATTTAAAAATAAATTACGAGTCAATAGACGTACAGGATGTTGTTCAAATTATAATAAAGAAATGTACAATTCGATAATAATATCTATAAATTTTATGCAACTTCCGTATTTCTTTCCTTTAATTGCATTCTTACTCACCTCGGAAATAATTTCTTTAAACGACATCATCGAGATAAATATTCGATGGCAGTGAACACACTGATTTCGTACATCAATCAATGGAAAAAGCGTAGAGGAATAGTATAAATCACGGATGGATTACGAGACAATCTTCCCCATTGTAGTACTCTCTGCGGACATTTGACGATAAATATTTTCTCTCGCATTTCGTGTACGAGGAAAGATTAATTTTAATCGATTCTTCATTTCAAAAATTTCGGGATAAAGTTATTGACGAAACTTGTTAAAATTATAAAATTAAATTATTGAAATTGATAAAAATTGAAAAGTATCTTTTAATCGAATTCAAATAATTAATATTTGAACGAAAGAAGAAAATTATTTGAAAATTATTTAAAAATTCGGGTACAGTAGTTATATTTGGAAAAAGTGTAGCCCGTGATAAATCATAAATTTTTTCACGTATTGTCAATTACAGGTAACAAGTTGGTGACCTTTAATCAAAAAAAAAAAAAAAAAGAAAAAACAGAAATCATAACTCACAACTCGTTTTTCCTTTCCAGCAGAAACGACAGTTAATCTGTCGAAAAAGCTGTGCAATAAGGCACGTGCAGCAATAGAGCCATAAAACACCATAGGCCTTAGCTTCCACTTAAATATGAAAATGACTACGCACTGTCCGAAATGCATATTCTAATCCCTCATAACGGAAACCGTGACCCACAGACACTACGATTTTACGACTGTATTGTCTACGTTACTCGCCAACGGGTAATAAACAATTTTGTTCATTCCTGAATTTTTACGATCGTTGCCTCTCCAACCTGCTTGCTTTCTTACTCGAGTCGTGACGTGTACTTTTCTTCAAATCCTGAGATCGCTGAATTTTTGAAAATTCGGCCAACCTGTGTGAACGACAGTAACGACACGGATCGATGCAAAATTAAACACGTACGTTGCAAAAAAGATAAATAATATCGGTATTGCGATGTATTATTTAATGAATTTTCTTTCTACGCGGAATGGATCTCGCGTTGTAATCCGTTTCCAATTTTGGAATCGAGGATCGTTGTTCGCAATTCCCATCGTCGTGAAAAGGTTTATATTTTCCCTGGGCGTGGAATGCGCAGGGAGAACGACTCGAGTTGCAGGTTTATAAATTCTCGCGAGCCAGGTACACGAGCCGTGTCGAGAGAGGTCGAATCGTCAATGTCAGGTAGGGCACGATTCTTTCGAAGAAACCGATATCTGTTCATAAATGTGCGGTATTGTAAATCATTGCCTTTTCTCAACTTCCTAGAAAATGATCGAGGCAAAAAGTATTGTATTAAAATTTGGACAGTTAGCTTTCTTCGTTTCTTCCAAGTCGCTCGATTATCTATCTCGCGTATCTGCAAGTGGAAATCATATCTCGCTCATAACTCGTTACCCCTTTAAACGGATCTTTGCCAACAACCGGCCAACACAATAGGAGTGAGAAAAATACGAAGATCAAATTCGCAAGTTCGTCTATAATTTGCCCGATCTTATGAAACGGTTATCGATCGTTCCATTGTCCGCCGTTTCACCCGCCACTTTGACAGGATTCTCATTACATCGGGATTGGCAGAATTTCGAAAGAGGCCTGCCAATTTCGTACTCGCCGCTTTCCAACCCGGCGATTTATAAGCCGACTTATAAAGCGCCCACGATTTATGCTCCCATGCCACGCTTCCACTCCTCGGCCACCCTTTCGTCGTCGTTTCGATCCTCGAGCTCGATCCCGTTCCGGTAATTTCCCGTCAGATATTTTCCTCCGGTGCATTGTTTTAGAACGATAGCTCGATGATAATCGACGATGTCTCGCGGCACAAAATCGTATCTGAACTCGTATCTCGTTTTACCTTTGCGACAGAACGATGGATAATTACGATTATCGGATATTTCGTCGAAAAATTTGTTCCTCGATTCACAAGAGAAGATTCACAACTCTTTACGACCTTATCGATATCGAACAATTTTAAAATGAGCAACGTTCAACGACATCACACCCGTCGTGCGACTCGTATTTCGTTTCGACTCGAAAATATTCTTCGAGTTTCGTTACTCTGTGGTTTTTCGAAACTCGTCGCAATTTAACTTTATTGCAAAGATTCAGAAACCAGATCGGTCAACCAAGATTTAAAAGTGAGAAGCGGCGGCAACAGAGGGCTCGAATTTGTAACAGGAGAGCGTGCGATTTAGCTGGATTTACCGGCTCGCGGTGTAATAATACGATCAGCGACACCCACGCGTCGATGGTTAATTTACGGGGTGGTAACGTGGTTACCAGAAAATAATCCTGCCCACGCGGACGCCACGACGACTCGCGGGAGGGTGGTGGCGTTACAGTAGTGGCTTTGGAATCTGGTTCTTTTTTTTTTTTTTTTTTTTATTTTTTTTATAATCACCAGCAGTGTATAATAATTTTTCTTTTTTCCTCTTCTTTTCTTTTCTTTTCTCTCTTCTTTCGTCTTTGATACACTTTGCGTTCTTCCAACCGAAGAAGAAACGAGGCTTTCTTTCTTCTTCGATAAGGAGAAATTTCCAATTTTCTCTTCTCCATTTAAATATTTACTCTGAGACGAACCGATATACTTTTCGTGAGATCATCGGATGATTCATAGTTGTATAGTAGATTTAGCTTCTCTAAATAGAAATTAGTTTTCTATACGTTTGGAATAGGTTGGTAGAGTTGGGTTAATTAACCCAAGTTGAGAAAAGTAACTAGTTAAAAATTTCGAACGAAATTACTTTTATTAAAATGCTACGAATAATAACATTTATTCGTAATTATTATAGCCGATTCGATTTACAATACATTCTCAATCATGGTTTGATACTACAATTGCGATTATTATCACGTTTTGAACGATAAATTGTAGAGAAATAACTTGTTCGTAACTTCTACTATTATTCTACTATTATTAAATTATTAAATTTTCACTGGTTTGTATAAACTGGAACTTATATAATTTGGGTACGATTAAATGGAAATGTAAAATTGATATTCGCGTGTAATGAAACATCAAATTCATGGATAAGTTTCGTATCTTTTCTTACACTTTATTTTGACAATGGAAGAAAATGTCCTTCTAATGTCCCTCCCATATTTTTCTACCTGCCGTTTCAATATGGCCACTAACTTTTAACGAGACGCGTCATAAACCAACTTTTACAACCCAGATTCTTAGAAATATTTATTTACATACTTGCATATGGTTGCACATTTAAATAGATTATTTTCAGGTAGAAGCTTCTTGCTTTATGACAGGTTTTTCTCATAATCCTATTTTATTGCTAAACGGTACCAGGATTATATTTAGATGATTCACAAAACTAGAAGAATTGTCTGTGAACATACAAAAACTTCACTTTACAAAATATATTTTATTATACTCATTGTTCTAAACATTTCATTTAAGAAATATGGAAAATTCCACGTGTCAGAATATTTAGAGAATACTTTTAAATAATAATCTATTCAAATTTCAATCCAAATCCTCTTCCATTATTTAATATAAATTGCATTTGATTCCTCCAGTTTGTTCATTTCTTTCAAATATTTTAAGCAATATTCAAACTACTTATTATATAATAAAAACACTTTTAAATAAAAACCTCTGCGAATTCTCCCTCAATATTTCTTAAGTTACATTTGAATCTTTCAATTGTATTTTATTTTATTTATTTTATTTAATCAGCATTCACAATACCATAAAAATACCATACTTTTAAATAAAAATCTATGCAAATTTCAACTCCTCTCAACCGTGAAAATTTCGCGGCAACTCCGGCCACGTGCAAATTCTATTTTAAAGTAGCAGATTCAAACACCATCCTTGTAAATCACATCCGCTTGCGGCTCGTTCAAGAGCGCCATTATCATTTGACAGTTGTTTACGCGAGATCTTTTAGTATACTTATAAATCTTGGTTCTTTGGGGGAAACATTCGGCGGTGCCGACCATTGCCGATGAAAAGTCCCTTCGAATCAGTCATTATGACCGCAGAATTTTCAGTTTTCAGCCTGACGACAAGAAGCAATTTTACGACCTTGTTTTTCACATCTTTTACGATCGATGTAATCGTAAAATTCCAGGCAGATACACGCGCGGATATGCATCCTTGAAATAATTATGCACAAATATAGATTGTCGACAGATATAGGACGGAGGAATTTTATTCAGAGAATTATTTCACCCTATAAAAAGAATATTCCAAGTTGGAGAAGATTTTGAACAGTATTTAAGATTTTCGAGATGCAGGGTCAATCACGGAAGTTGTATTGTTCAAATCAATTTCCTGAAATTTTTCTAAAATATATCCTCTTCTGTAATAGACAGGATAATTTTAAAATTATTAAATTGTAAAATGTTCAAGTTTTAATGCTCTATCGTGCTGACATGAAAAAATTGATTCTACGTTCTATTAAAATTACACTTTCCATACTGGGGATGAATTTTCTTAGGGGAAGACTTGCAAAGAAACTTTTATCTTACTGTACGTACCGATCTCTCTGTTTGTGACACTGAAAACCAAGGTTGTGCAAGGTTAAATGCGCTAGTTTTGAGAAATATCGATATCTAACTATACATGTGCAACTGTTCGGAAATACCATTTCCTCGACGAGACTTGATAAAAATTATAGTCCACCCGCTAATAACACCGCGATTAATTAAAGTAAAGAAAGGAGTGTGAATAACAAAAAAATCATATTTCGATCCACCTTTCAATCGGGAATCGATGATGTTGAATTTTCCCCACAGCTACTACTCGTCGATCGTAATCGATGAAAATTCTTCCCCGCCCCCCTTTTAATTAACCGTTTTCGTGCACGAGACGAATGATGTAATTAAAGAAAGAACAATCAGGAATCAATATTATCGAAGGAATATCGGCTTCCCTTCCGGCAGCTCTACAGGCCTGCCGACTTGCAATGATTTACTCCGATCGATAATCTGATATGCAAATTATATTGGTAGAGATCGGTTACCTGCAACTTTAAGCGGCCTCCACAGCGTGGATACACGGTTTTAAAATGTTGGTTTTAATCCGATGAACGGGTTCAACGAAACAAGTATTTGCACGATGGATGCAATACTTTTCTCGAAACTTCTCGAAACTCGAGAAATCAAGAAAGCGCGGATGACATTTCGCTTGCACGTTTCGATTTTAAAACGATACGGGTGTGTTATCGGGGGGAGGGAAAGGTCGATACAATGTCGTAAACGAGATTTCGACATCGCGTGAACTTTGATCCCTCATGAATGAGAGAACTTCGATCACCATGTTTTTCACACCGAGAGAAAGTCTCTCTAGCAAGAAAAATATCGAATAAATTGCTAACTATTTAGATGTTACGAATTATAATTAATTCCTCTTGCGAGGACCAATAATGATAATTTTACCTGCTTATTCATCGTATCTTTGTACAAGATCATCCTTTAGAATTTTATCGTTGGAAAATTATTCTAAATCCTAAGAAATAAAAAGAACATGGAAAACAAATGTTACAGTGCAGATATGAGAGAAGGTTCAACGGGGTTGGAAAACGGGGTTTCGATCGTGCATCATCCTTAATTATCATCCTCGACGCGATAACGCGCTTCTTTCCCATAAATCATTTCTCACGAGCGACGCTTCCTCGATCGAGGAATGCACATCGAGGGCAGAAATCGTGGCCTTGGAACGAAAGGAAACACGACACAAGAAGCGCATTAAACGAAGAGGAGGCCGCGCTCCTCGATGATCCATTCCATCCGCGCGCACTGTTTGCCGACCCGCTCCTTCTCGTAATTGCGCCTGCCTTCGTCCACCGTTCGCAATATCATCGTCCAACGATTCGATCCACCCACGCGAAACTCGGCGTTGATGACGCGAGGTCTCTCTAGCCGACCTCGAGACGATCGTATTTTAAGCCGTGGATCGACCCGGCTACGTGGGTAGCTGATCTCCATCAAATCAATAATTATCGATACGTGGCAATAATTGTATATCACTGATTAATACCTGCGCATACCGTCCCGCAGGTAATAACATTCCTGCTTACAAATCGACCGTTCATCGGTTGAATTTTTATCCGTTGTACGTCTCAGTGATTCTCAAATCTCGTCTCGTCCTTTCGCTCGTCTGCCATCCATTTCTTCTTTCTTCCAGTCGCGTTAATCGATTAATTCGAGATCGAAGTGCGATCGGTATCGATTTAAAGTTATTCGTCGTTATTATTGTTAAAAAAAAAAAAAAAAATTGGGAAATTTAAATTTTCCTGTTCGCGGAATATATGGTCTGGAGACATTCGAGACACCATGTATACTCGACGATTTTATACGATCACGATGCTTGAAATTCGGCTGCGTCATTCTTGGAGAATATCCTCGTTAATCACTCTCGCGTTAGGGCTTGTTGATAAAACACATGATCGGTGGAAGAGGGAGAAAGAAGAAGGGTTGATTGCTCGGTCTTTTTGCCCTTCTCTCTTTTTTTTTTTTTTTTTTTTCCACCAGTCGATCGTTTCAGCTCCTTGGCGCAAATCTGTCAACACCGTAATAGGATGCGCCATTTAAAATATCGTCAGATATATGGGCATAATATGCAGATATGCGCGTAAAAACGCGAACCTCGTTTAATTCTTTTCTTCTTCTTTTTCTGGACTCTCTTCTATTTATTTTGCAACGTGATTCTTGTACCTTTGATGATTTTTTGGAATTAATAACGTTATAACCGAACTTCAATTCTCTTCGAACAGTTTGTGAACCTATTTACTTTTGATCGAGAAATATTTCTGAAAGTACAAAAGACAAGTTTTCTTTCTACGCTTTCAATTTATTTTAGGGGGAAAGCCGAATATCAAATTTCAATATCGATTTTATATCCAATCTTTGTCCAATTTTACTTTTGGATTAAAATTTTGGAAAAAAATTCGTAAAATACGATTACTCCCCGCTTGATACGTGGCGTATCATTGACGTATCGAGTAATAGAAACTCTTGTGGATAATGGAGAGGATTGCGAATCGCGCAAAGAAATGACCGCGAATCGCGTTCGACGATAAGAAGGCCGGGCAATATAATGCCGTTCTCTATGTTTTATGTATGAGAACAAGATTACTCGGCCACCACCCACTTGCTCTAGGCTCTACCACCGCGACCTATTTCTGCTCCAACTTGATACCGCACGTTGCCTCGATAAAAGACAATACCGATTGAACTTGCGCCGATTCGATCCAACCGATTGAGATTTAAGGGCGAAAAAACGCGGTGAAACGACTCGGTGAAGGAATTAAAAGCACATGCGCGCCTCGTCTTGAGGCTGATATCAATTAATTCGGCTGAATTCAAAATGGATGACATTTTTTGCAAAATGTGGATATACTTCGAGGCGAGATACGAATAAATAATTGAATGGAAAAAAGTAAAATTTAAGGGAAAATAGAAGGGTAGAACGATAATTGTATATGATCGAATATCTTTGTTATTTTCAAAGATAATATAATAAAACGGTGTGGAAGAAGTTATTAATCATTTTTTTTCCAAGCAGAGGGTTTCAAATCGCTCGCTGTACTTTTTGTCACTTTTTGTATTTTCAAGATTCTGTTCTAGTAAATTTAAATAAGAAAAATCTTATCTTATATAGATAGATGTTATGATCGCCATGCATCGATGCAATGTTAGCAAAGCTAACTACTTCTTATCATTTCCGCATAGATTAACACGTGTAGTTCTGTTTTATATCTTGTAGTATATATACATATACTCGATTATCGAAGATATTATTGAATCAAACGTGATTATTGAGAAGAACGATTCATATTTTCAGATGCGATTGTCAGAAAGGAAAAGAAAATTTATTCCATTTTCGATATATTTTTTTTTTTTTTTTTTTTTTCATACTCGGATTAACTTTTCAACTGCTTTCTCACACGCATCCTATACAATTGTAATTAATTAATACGCATTGTATTTGTATTTATATTTATACAATATGCATTTTTGCACACGTTACCAATATTAATTTGTAACTTCTAATATGAATTAGCATATAAAAATTTACAAATGTACAGAACGAAAAGAATTTTCCGGAAGAAAATGTCCAACCAATCAGGTAAACAAATTTATACAAATGGCCAATAGTTTTCGGGGTTTCCCTTTCCCCGAAAACGGAATACCCAATCGGAAGTCATTTTTCGAGTTCGTCAGGTATAATGAGATATCCCTACCACCGAAATTAGGGATGGTCAAGATGGTCGGTCGTATAAATAGTCGACTTTGTCAAAATTTGTCATTCAAGTGTTACTAGTCGTAGAAGAAAGTGACATCATGTTACTTGATACTTTCAATATTACTTCGCCTCCCGCAACCAAAATGGAAGAGTAAGGGCGCCATGAAAGACAACATTGGAGACATCGATCTCGAGGTATTTATTAAATTATTTTATATTATTGATTAAAATTTCAACAATTGTTAATTATTGGAGTTAGAGTTATATTTAGTAATATTCCAAATTGTCATTTGTATGTAACATATAATATTTTATTACAGCTCTTGGCAGTGTTCGACGATGTCCCAATGCTGTCACAATTAGAGAACATGATCTTAGACTCTAGTTATTTTGACATCAATCTCTTTGATCATATCTCTAATGAGACACTTGGGACAAACAGTCAACACGATCAAGCCAGCAGCTCGCAAACTACTTACATACGTCAATCGGGGACCGAGGACAGGGCAGGGGGAACAGGACATCACACGCAGCTTCCAGACAACGGGCACAATTTCCTAGTACCGAAAATATTCAAATGCATGTATTGTGATAAACAGTTTTACAACAAACCAGCATGGCGCAAACATCATGTGAAGCATGTGAAGCAATTACTGCGATGCCAGTGTTGTGGAAGGCGATGTTTCAATGTTAGCGATCTTCGTAGGCATTACAAGTATTATCATTATTACGATCCACGTGAGGTTATAATGGATCATCGTTGAAAATTATTCGCCATAGTTTAACAGTTCAAAAGGAATTTCAATTTTTAGAATTTTCGTTGAAAAAAATAGTTGAAATAGTGAAAAATTAGTGCCGGTTTACAGTGATTAGTGATCTTTGGTAATATAATTTTTTTTTTTATCATTTATTTTAATTTTTTTTTTTTTTTTTTGATTTAATAGAATTATCTAGTGTATATAATTTTTTTATTTTTTTTTATTTTTTTTTTTATTTGAAAATTTTAATTTTACAAATTTTTTTTTTTTTTTTTTTATTTAATCGGAATAGAATTAGATTTATCTAGTGTATATAATTTTTTTTTATTTTATTTATTTTTTTTTATTTTTTTTTCTATTTATTTGAAAATTTCGATTTTACAAAATTTTTTTTTTTTTTTATTTAATCGGAATAGAATTAGATTTATCTAATGTATATAATTTTTTCTATTTTTTTAATTTTTTTTTATTTTTTTTCTATTTATTTGAAAATTTTAATTTTACAAAAAAATTTTTTTTTTTATTTAATTAGAATAGAATTAAATTTATCTAATGTTGTGTATATAATTTTTTTTATTTTTTTTTTTTTATTTTTTTTTTTCCTACTTATTTGACAATTTTAATAGTACAAAATTTCTTTTCTCTTGATTTAATAGATTGAATAGAATTAGATAATGTTGTGTATATAATTTTTTTTTTTTATTTTTTTTCTATTTTTTTTTATTTTTATTTTTTTATTATTTATTTGACAATTTTAATTGTGCAATATTTCTTTCCTTTGATTTAATCGAAATAGAATTAGATTTATTTAGTGGTTTTTAGTATTCAGTATTTTCTTTTAATATTTTGTATTGACGTATCTGAGAAGATAATTCTCAGGGTTAATATTATCAATAGTATTATAGATATTTAGAGATATTTATTATTGTATATATATATATATATATTTTTTTTTAATATCAAAGAATTTTTAAAAGTATGTATATTGTAGAAAGATTTGCAATTGCTCAGGAAATTTTTTATTAGCTTTAAATAGAACAAAAATTCAGTAAAGACTGTTATAGAAGACTGTTTAGGATAAAATGAAAAGAAATTTTATATCTTTTTATAAATCATATAATGTATAATAATTAATAACAAGTTGTATGATGAAGTAACATTCCTTTTGAAACGTTAATAACTTTTTACATTTGAATTTACATTTTAAAATTTGAAATTCGTTACAATTTGTCAATTACTGATCGACTAGTAGCACCTGAATTATATCAAATTATAAATTGTATAAATATTATATTGTATATTATTGTAAATTATTGTATATTATATTGTATTTTTTTATGTATTTAATTTTATATATATATATATATATATTCTTATATTTAATTGTATATATAATTTTAAAATTGTAAAATATTATAGTAATATTATTTTGAAAGATATATTTTCTAACAAATTTTGTGATATGTAGTAAACAAGAAATTTTGTAATATGTAGCAAACAAGAAATTTTGTGATATGTAACAAATAAGAAATTTTGTGATACGTAATAAATAAGAAACTTTGTGATATAATAATAATATTTATCAAAAAAATCGGTAATAGCTTCTTTTTATAATATCTAATCTTTTTTTATGTACATATATAAATTAATGAATAAACTTATGTATAATATTAATACTTTTATACTATTAAATTTTCTCAATTGAATAAAAATTTTCTTGTTAATTAAAACCTAAAAATTTGTGTTATTATTAAAACCTTTACAGATGAAAGAAAAAAAGATATAACGTGAATTTGAAAAAAGAAAGCATGCAACATTCACGTGAATCACGTTGAGTCATTTGGGACGAAAAGTAAACGACAACTGATAGAATTCAAGATTGAGATATTTCCTCTAAAGAGAATACTGATAAATGCTGACAAAGGCAAAGTTAAAGACAAACGATTAGGTCAATTTCTTTTCTCTTATTAGATGTTATTATTTTTAATATTTCATTCTTCCTGAAATTTCTTAGCATTTAAACAAATCTGAAAGACTCGATATAAATATTTCGTCGAATTCTTCGTAACGAAACTTTATAATTAATTTTTTATAAAAAGTTCGTACGAACAAAGTAAGAAATAAAATAAGAAAATATATATTGTTCACTTTTTACGAACTAAAGACGTTTTATTTATAAAATTATATATTAAATTGATTATATTGATACACGTGTATCAAATTGTTAATATATTAATTTCTACAAAAATTGCATAAAAATTTTTTACTCCTACGAAATTATATTCAAAGCTATTTTTTATGATAATTTTTATTTTTAGTCGATAAATGACAGAATAAGATCGTTACCTCAAGATATGACAATAGAGGCAAATACAGATTAATAAAAATAAACGATATGATTTATTATTCTTGCTCTCTGAGTGATTTGCTGAAATATTTGAAGATCACTTTCAGACCTAGTTGAAATACAATTTGAAATACTAATAAGTAATGTAGCACAAAACTCGTAAAGAAATAAAACGCTACAGAAGACGAATTCATTTGCTACCAGTTTATTAAAAATTTCTTTTATAAATTCCAATTGTTGCCATTGTCGATAAATCTTAGAACGATCAAAATTTAGAAATTAATCGCAGAGATGAAAAAACAGATTTATATAATTTCCCTTTCGTTACTTTTCATGAAAATATTAATCGAAATGAAAATGAAAAAAAAAAAAAAAAGAGAAAAAGAAAAGGAGAGAAAAAGAAGAAAATATTAAAACAAGGAGAGAAAGAGAAAAAAATAAAAGAGGAGGAAGATAAAACATCAAAAAGAACAAAAAAAAAAGAATACATTATAACTGCATATATATTTATTCAATATAATAATGACTTTTCAAAATCAAACTTTTCACTTGTCAAAACAGGAAGAAATAGCTGTACGGTCAATAAATCAAGATTTTGTCAGTAAGGAAGAAAAACAGGATATACCTGTATTTATACCTGTATTTAGTGAATAAACATTTTGTCATAATTACATCCTTATCGATGGACTTTGAATTGACACACGCATAATACACCTGCAAACTAACACCGATTTACCGTTACGGTCAAAACCCATAATATACCTGCAAACTAATACCTGCGAAAAAACTTAATCTAACTGTAAAACTAAAAATCAATCATCACTTTGTGTATCACTACATATTTGCAAATTCAAGATTTTTCTAGTCCTTCTTCTTCGTTCAACGAAGTTTTTTCTCATAAATAATAAAAAAAATATAATATTTTATTCTTTTTATTTTTACTTTGTTTATAAGTTAACAATATTTAAGAATATTTTCTATTGAAATGAAATAACAAAATAATCGAAATTATCGTAATATCGTTATTTGAACGTGAAACTTCAGATATGAAATTCTGAAGGATCAAGACGAAAACGAATATTCTTGATATAAGTCGAAATAATTTTAATATAATTTATTACGATCGGAAATATGATCGTTGGAACATTAGAGAATATCGCAATACTTCGCAATATTCTCATTTTTAACAAGTGTTAAACGTGTTAAATACAATCCTTCATTCTTTTCTAAACAAAAACGCATAAACAATCTTCTTGTTTTCCTCTTTTGGTTTTAACATTCTAATTCTGTCGATCTTATTTCCTATGTTTTTCTTTTTTTTTTTTTTATTTTCTTTATTTTCAATTATCAATATGTGCGAATTTTAAGTAAGAATCGAATCTTCTTCTCGTTAATTCTGTTTGCTTCTTCTTAGCATCCGATAACAACTTTAGAGTGTTTTTATAAATGTTTACTAGTAGATGGCTGTAATCTCTCTTTATCTATCCTTTTAGAAAGGTACTTAAGATATTATTATAAATATTTCTTGTTGATCCATTATTTCTCCCAACGAAATGAACTGAATAATTAAAAATAGCTAAGAATTTCGATGGATATTAAACTTTAAAAATATCTTGACGATCTCGAATATTAATGTAAACCACGCATAAAATTGAAATTTGTACTATAATATGGGGCACAACTTTTTCTCTGAAATCGGGGGGACAAATGTTAAAAATATTTTTTTATGAAAACTGATATACGCAAAACAACAAAAGGATATAATAGCATGTAATTCGTATGTCTTTTGTCTAAAATTGATAGTAATTTTATATGATATATGGGCTTCTCGGCAAGCGTAATTAATCATGCAAGTGCGAAAGAAAATCAATATTTGTTTTATCTTCTTTATAATATACACAAATAAGAACATTGGTAACGTATCAATCGTCAAAGATGCTGTTTAACGTTAGAAGACCTTATCTAATTATTTACGTTTGCATCGCATTAAGTATATTTTTAAGTTTATTTTTTTTTCATTTAGCTATTCGAGATTATTGATATAAGAAATTTTATTTTTTAATTGGATATCAATGTTGCGTTAACTTGCTAATATTTTAACATGTAATAAATTTTTAAAATTCCTGTATCAAATATTATCAGGATTATTCGTTTATAGAAAATGATTTATTCGTTCAAAATTCTATATCCAAAATTTTAAAAGAATGATCATTTTTTTAAATAATATTTTTTTTCCATCTTTCTATTAGGAGAAAAGATATTTATACACGTTATTTATATTATTATTAAATTTTATAATATATTTAAAAATGACGAGATGCAGAATAAAGAAAAAAATCAAAACTGACAAAAAACCAAATAAAAATAAGATAATTGATAATAATTATCGATTTGACATTAAGAGATATTTGATGACTATAACAATATAAATGTCTTAACCACTTGATGTAAACGTACATTTCTTCATGTTCTTTCAAACATTGTTCATCACAATATGTGCAATTATAAATTTGTGATTTCAGAAAAATAAAACTGAACGAATTCTTTATTCTTTGTTAAATTTTTTGCAATATGATTCTAATTCTACATATCGCAATTTGTCAAGCGATTCTTCTTCATTTTTCTCATAAGAATATTTCTACTCTTCTTGTTGCTCTTGAATCATCGGATGGCAAAAATTCTTCGCTTGAGATTTCGCCTTTTCCAATTAAACTGGAATTCTGCAACAAGAAAGAATATTAAGATAATTAATAAATCTGTATCAAAAATCGTGAAATTGAAATCTGAAAAATATTCTTATTTTTGAAACGTTTAGAATTTAATAACTTACTTGGCTTTCAACGTTTTGTCAAAACAACTCGTTTTCAATTTCATTTTTCCACTTGTCAAAACGTTGACTTTTTCACACTTTGTGAAATTCACACACTTCAAGATCAGAAAATTCATAGAAATTATTCGTCTCAAATATCCATGAAGATCACTGCGAAGAGAAATGCAAGAATAGATACTTTTTTGAAGTGTTTGTAGAATTGATTTTTCCCCACTCCCTTTCCCGTTTGTCAACAAATTAACAATTCAGAAGTTTGTGTCAAGCCCCTGTTCAACGCTAAACTAATCACTAAACAGATTACCGATAACTAAAATACGATAATAAAATAATAACTAAAACACAAACTAAACAGATCGCTAATTCCTAATTTTATTGATTACAACGCCAAAGTAGAGAGGTAGCTTGAACAACACTTTGTCGAGCGAAATAAATCAATATTTCCAATTATTTAAAATACTTTACAAATACTTATTGTCGCAATCATAAGATAATACATTTTATTTCATAATTACACTTTAAAATATATATATATTCTAATAAACGTTTATAATTTTTTCATCGAAAAAAATTCCAAGCCTTGATGATTAATAATCTTTAAAAGATAATCCTCAAATTCTGTTCTCAAATAAAAACGCGTTTTCATCAAATTTGGATCAAGATGTTACTTACCATGATGGAGGATAGGCCACTACGAATAAATTATTTATGCCGGAGAATACGAGACGATTAATCGATTTGGAAAGAGGGAAACGAGATGCTAATAGTCGTGCGAATCGTTAAAACTCGACGAGCCACGCCGATAAAGAATCCCTCTCGCGTTAATGAAGAAGTCCACGCAGATACCACGCGTCCAACACACGTGGACACATAACGATTAGATTCGTATTCACTTGATTGCGCGTGCACTTGGCCCGAGTGCTTCGAGCGGTGACGTGAATTTTTTTTTCTTCTTTGTCTTCGCGGGAATGAATGTTAATTGCACTTTGTCGCGTAGAATTATTCATTTAGTTTCGACAAAATGTTTTACGTCGCAACTTTTATCCATCGCGTGAAAAATAATCGAGATATGAAAAATAAGGAGTCGTCCCCCACTTTCAAGTCTGATCGATCGACAAATTCGAATAAAATAATGAATTCGTTCTTTCGAATAACACATAGAAAAATATTATAAATTGATATGTTCGTATGAGAAATAATGAAAAACTAAATTAATAAGTTAATAAATTCGAATGAAAGATTAATTCCATCCTCGTCGAAATCTCGTAAAAAATCGCGTAAAATTATTCGTGGTTTGGTTAAAATGTTTCGGCTCGCAACTTTTGTTTCGTCGCCTGAAAAATAAAAAAAAATATATATATAGAGATACTTTCTCGCATCCCGTTTTCGTCTAATAAATTAATAAATTCGAATTAAAAAAAAAAAAAGAAAAAAGAAAAACTGGTTCTTATCGGGAAGAACACACGCACAGCGTCCATCCTGATGATGATCGAAATCGCGTGTGGCGGTTGCAGCTTCCGGGCAACGAGCGCGTCGCATGAAAAATATGCCTGTTAATTGACCCCATGGCCAACGACAACTCGAGGAACGGGTCATTAAATCAGTGTAACGTCCTCCGCGCCCCAACCCTGTCTTTATTACGATCCGATACCTATCATTATCGCAACTCTAGTACCGGTAACGAGTGATCGAGGAGAAAAAGAACGAGAACGACGAGCGGATATATTAAATGTTGAATCAACAAATTTTGTCAACAGAAATTTACATACATACATCTCCAATCTCTTACAATAATCTCTCTCAAATGCTCGACGAACGCTTCGAATATTCTCTTCGAGTAGTTCTATTTCCAAAATTCAAATTTTCTCTTCTCTCTCTCTTTCTCTCAAATAAAGCACGCAATTTCAATTTGTATCGGGAGATCATCGAGATATTTCGTCCCTCTTCTCATCGATCTCATCGATCGATTGATTTAGAGCGTCGTTAAGACGTCGCCTAACTTTCTAAACTTATGGATCGATCGGATCTCGAGGTATGCAAAAATACACGGTCCGTAAAACGATCCGCTTAGATTTTACGGCGCGTCGTTGAAAAGTTGAAAAATGTCGCGTGGAATTTTCCTGTCGGCGATACTACCACGCTTTCTTTAAGTTGTTTAGGAATTGATAATGGTAATTGGTTCGCGAAAATCGTGGATGGTTGAATGTTAATAATACACGGCGCGTATTCACAGTACGTCGAATAATCGACGTTCAATTTACGCATAGATATTCAAACAAAATATTTTTCGAATATAATTTAAACTCCGGCACAATCGTTCTCGTTTCTTTCACAATGAGGCACATGGATTACACAACGAACGAATGATAAAGTTTATGGTGAATTGTTGGAAAATTTTTACTTACGCTGCACTTTCTCCGGGCAATAAAATGGGCATTATATTCAACGTCAAAGTGACGATAAATTAGACATAAAATTGAATAGAATGTACGCATGATCGTTGCTTCGTTCGTTACTACTATTCGCGTCTCCAACATAACGTCCTTTTATTCGGATAATTGAATATCGCTTGCTAAAACGAACGATCAATAATACGTTTTAATAAGTTCGGTGAATTTTAGATAAAAAAATAACGTGGAAACGTATATAACAAATATCAATTGCAAATTCTTTCACGTTTTTCATACGAATATAATAGTACGTATTTCCTCGTGCCAACGTATATAAATAGAAATTAGAATACGGAATGATATTCGTGCACTGTATATATATATATATGTATTTATGAAACATCTTTGGAGAGTCAATTATAGAGACGAAAACAAACACAAAAGGTGGTACAGAAAAATATTTCAGGTTTATTTATTAAGTTGTAAGCATTTTAGATGAAGCGAGACGGGAAACGGCTGTGTAACAGAGCAACCTCGTTCTATTTGCGTTTCGCTTCGCTTAACGCAAACTTCAATTGCTTGTAATTACACCGCATTATATACATTAATAATTCCACGAGCATAATTAGAAAAGTGGAATTAAAATAGAATCTGTTTATCTATTAAATATCGTAATATATATCTTTCGATATAACTACATTCCGGATATTTATATAAATTAATATTTCCAAGAACATAATTAGAAAAGTTGAGTTGAAATAAAGATCTATTCATCCTTTAAATGACATAATATATCGTATTTAAACGTATTTATATATTTAGCGTATCGTAAAATATTCTGTGAAAAAATTTTTTCCACATTTTCCATAATTGCATAAACTTCCGCAATTCATTTCTAACTTAACGCATCGCGAACCAATAGTTTTATTGCTTTACGATTAGATATGTCTCCGTGCGAATACCGTTTACCGACAACAATGAAAATCCAAGAATTCTCGTGATCGTCCAGCGCGCAGAAAATACATCCTCCGTGTATTCATACAAATAAAACCGATTTATTTAAGTTTACAAACTTTGCCCTCTAGAATCTTCTCAAACACGTGCGTCACGAGCGTACATATACAACAAACAGAAGTGTATATATATATATAACACATGAATTTTTCCATCGAAACTAATCCTTGGAGAAGAGCCGGTAGATGGCAGCGACGAAGCGTTGCGAAAAAACTGCGGCTTTGCGGTGTGGTCGAGATCGGTGTCAGCTGATGAGGAGGCGAGGAACGGCCTTGGTATCGGATTTCTCATCTGTATCGAATCGAAATTTGCATTTCATTCGCGCCGCCGATAGCCGATCTTTCCGCGGAAGGAATTTACATTTCATTTGGCGAAAGCGATTCGGGGAGGAGGCGGCGGCTCGACTTATCTGATCCTCCTCGATCTAATTACAATGTTGATACATTTTAAAAACAAATATCGCGATCGATACGTTCGAGTAGATGCTAACAAAAGATGCTACGTATCGATATAAAGACATTGTAGATCTCGTTTGCGAGGCAAATTTCCTCGACCCGATCCTCGTCCAAATATAGAGACCTGTCGATGCTAATGCAGGTAACGAGTTTTGTTATTTCAGCTTCGAAGTATTCGAACAATCGTCTATTTTTATAATCTATAAGGATTTTAGGCATACCTTAATTCATAGCACCACTTTATCAAGTGTAATTGAAACTGTAATTACAGAGTACCGTCATAAATTACGAGTTTCGAGTCGAAACCATTTCTGAAGCGAATCTTCTTACATGTAACAGGTAATAAATTTTATTTACGAAAAGGGGAGAAAACCAACGATCTATAAACATCCATCCCATCATTAACGATACTACGTCATAAAAGATCTATCTCCAATCTATCTCCCTCCCTCCGTGCTAATGTGAAACGACGAATAATTACGAAACATGATCTAAATTCCAAAAAGGAGCGAATCGACAAACGAACAAAAGAACGAAAAAGAAAAGAAAAGGAAAAGAAAAAGCAAGAAGAAGAAGAAGAAGAAGAAGAACAAGAAGAGGAAGAGGAAGAAGAAGAAGAAGAAGAAAATATCGACGAGACACGAACGAGTCTGGATGCCTGGGAGGCAAGATCCAGGCCCGGCCAAAGAGTTTTCCGTCTGGCTTAGAGGAGGATCTAGGAATGCGGGGCACTATTAAAGCAGCGTGGAAGGCAGAGCAGCGCACGGATAGATCCTCTCCACGGCAATCACCTGCTGGGTGGTCCGGCCGATCGCCAGGGGCCATCTCTCCTCCCCAACTCCCCTCGTGTGCTCGTATTAAGTCATTTTCCCGCGTGCTTCGTTCCGTCAATAAGCCCCCGGAAGGTGGATCGAATTCGAACGAGATCGAATTCTTCGCCCAGGGAAACTGATCCGTCGTCGCGTGGCTCGACTCGTGTTCCACGTGCAAACACGTGTCGTCCGGATGATCGATGACGGATCGTTTCTCACGGAGAAGGAGGAGAGGAGATGATTTTTCATCGTGTCTCGATCGATATTTCTCACGAATTTCTTTTTTATTTTAACATTTTATTTTATTATCGATGTCGTTATATATATATATATCAGATTAGCGAGATGGATTTTATATTTTTCTCTTCCATTGGCAAGGACGCGTCGATCGGGTAAAAAGAAATGGCGTGATGGCTCACTGGGAGTGCCAGACGTCTCGTAATGGGTCGAAATTCGTGTTTTTAGTGGCGGATGATGAGAAAGCAGGGCGAAGTTAATATAGGTGGACGCGTCTCGAGGGATCGTCGACGGCTCGTTAACGAGAGGGAGGATCGACGCGGTGTTTAGAGAAACCGGGCATCGATCCTCTCGATAGTTTCATCGCCACGAGCGCCATCCTAACGGATCCTACTCTGATTTTACCAAATGCTTCTCGCGATTCCGACACGGTCATTACTGATTTATTACTCGATCCACCAATTTTGCCTGCCTTCCAGACTGCCTTCTTTCGAAAATCTTCTTTCGAGGAATAAAACCACTCTCTGCTTAAGTTTTTCTTTCCGCGATATTTATTATTTCACGTGAACTCAGCCTCCACGAAAAACCATATAGAAATCTTATCGAAAGATAACGAAGTTAAATCTTCTTTGAAGGAGCAGAAAAATTCTCGCTTAATTCCCTCTCCATGAAATTTATTTATTCCACGAAAATCAACTTTACAATCGCGTCTTCTTTCGCTTCTTCTTCTGTGTGTATCACTATCGAAGATGAAGGAAACTCATCCCTCGGCGAAAAACCATAGAAATCTTATCGAAAGTTAAATCTTCTTTCGTGGAAAATTCTCTTTCCATAAAATTCATGAACTCGTTTCGCTTCGTCCATGGAATTATCAATCAACCGACCGGTAAAACTCCAGCTTCCACGAAAAGTCACGCGCATCGGTCGGAGAAAAAGAATCGGTTGTTGCAGAAACGCAACTGATAAAGGATCCATTTCGAAAAGGATCGGAATTTATGCAAACGTACATGTTAATAAACGCACGAGGCGAATGAGCGGGCGTAATTACTCGCATTATCAGCCGGTCTCGGATACCGATACTGACGACGAGTGGGGAGAGGAAAAGAAGGAGGGGAGAGGCAGTCTGACGTATTTATCGATAAATTTATTAATGACGCTAGCGGCACAGGATTCCCGATTGGACGTGAGGCTATATAATTACTCGGATGAACTGTAATTACACGAATCAACGCTAATTTCTCGATCCCTTCTCGAGACGTGGCGTGTCGCGAGGCGTGGGCTTCATCTTTGGCGAGATTTAATCGAGCCCGGACCGATCATCTCTGCTAGAACTAATTTCAAATTCAGGGATTCGTTTCTTTTTCTTTTTTTGTATCCGCCGTGAATTTGTCGCGAGATGATGATAATAATAATAAAGAGAGGAAATTTTTTAAATCCATCGAACAATCCGTCCCCCTTTAATCCTCTTATAAATTTATACAATTAATTAACACAGTTTCGAAATATTTTTCGTTTCTATTATTTATTCCTCGTCACGATTGATTACGCGATAATTTAACATTGTCGCGTGTTAACAGATAATAATCAATGCTTCGAATAATAATAAGTGAAGGGAAACAATTTCAAACGCGAAAAGTAATTTATACATCCCGGTTTATACAACTTTGTACCGGAAGATCGAACACGGAAACCGTGTTCCCCCTCCGGCACCGCCTCCCCATTAATGAAATCGCGAGGGATCCAACTTTGTTACGATCGTTATTCGTATACGATATAAAAATTAATTCCATCTTGTTAAACGACCAACCAACCGTATATACTCGAAGCGTTTCTGTCTCCTCTGATATCGATGCACCTGCGCTTCGCTCGTCCCTTCTCGTACCATATACCATGTACCTACACCGTATCGTACGAGATAGAAAGTTTCCAAGTTTCATAAATCTCTCTCGAAACCTTGTTCCGATATTGTAACCGCGATATCTTTGATCGTGCAATTTTACGAATTACAACGGGATCAATTCCAACCTCTTTTCCAATCGATCGATGATTTTAGTTAAACTTACAATCGTTTTTTTCTTTAACCCTTTCGACTTCACCAAAAATGTGCACGCTGCTCGAGAAAAGAAGATTACCAATCAACGAGAGTTCCTAGAATAGAGTTATATTATACATATATTTACGTTAGTATAATAATAAAACGTGGGAAGGCGACAGTGCAAAGGGTTAAAATTCTTCCCCTCTTTCTCGATCTTTCACTTTAACCCTTTCGCTATAGGCCACTTCTCCGCCGTATCAAAAATGTGCACCGTGAGTTGCTCCGTTTATTGAAAAGAAAAATTGATACAAACAAAATATCGACGCTACGTTTCCAGAGAAAGATATCGTACGGAAGGGTTAATATCGAATATTTCCATGCTTTTCCTCCCTTCTTTCCCTACTTATTCTCTTCCAATTCCATCGGCGATTGGAGACAACGACGTAAATTCCTTCCGTGGATAGACTCCTTTTCGTCCGGATCTTCTCCAATGGGCCATCAAAGTCGTATATCACGGGTTGGGCGACCGACGTCGAATTGGCACGGTTGAAGGAGAGGGCGGGTGATCTCATCGCGGAAGTACACCGCGAGAATTTTGTATTCCGGACGTGTGGGCTCTATAAAACTAACCGTGCCCACGCGGCCTGTCCATTATGCGCGCCGTCAGATACTCATCGTCACGTAGCCAGGCCAGCCACCTGTGCCACCATGAATATATCCCATAAAATCGCGTTTTGCTTTTCTTTCCAATCTACCGCCCGGCAGAGCGTGCGCCGCAGTTTCTCATTCTTGGCTCGCGCGTCTCTCGCGCGAACAAATGCCGCCTTCAATTTTAATGATACATCTTATTGGGAAATTTTTGGGATTGGCCACGTGCTTTCTTCGAATCGAACGGTAATTCGCTCGGTTTTAAGAGTTGGTTTCGAGCAACGAGGTTTTCAACCTCCAACGTCGTTTCGTAAGGATCAACGATAGAACAGAAGGAAGGAAGATCTTTGATTCTTGCCTTCTTCTCGAGAAACGAAAGCCAGAATTTGAGATTGGTCACTTTCCTCGAATCGATCGTAAATATAATCGATTTTGAAAAAGAGATGTCGTTTGTTCAAGAAAGAGATCGAAACCTCAGCGTCGTTTGTAACGATCGTTTGTAACGATAGACAGAGAGCATAGATTTTGGGAAAGAGGATATCGATCTTCGCAGTTTTTGATTCTTATCAAGTGTATTTTAGAAATTTTCAGATCGGTCGTTTTCCTTCGAAAATGAAACTATCTTTTATTGATTAAATTTTGGTCACGTGCTTTCTTCGAATAGATCGAAACAGGTTCGTTCGTAATGATAGACAGATTTCGGGAAAGAGAATCTCGATCTTCGCAGTTTTTGATTCTTACCTCGTCTTTTAGAGAAACGAAAGCCAATTTTGGAATACTCCAGTCCGTGTCACACGATGTATTCTACTGAGAAATTATTCGCTCGTTTTCTTCGTTCTTAAATTTTAATCAAGATATATTTCATCGAGAAATTTTGAGATCGTATCTTCGGTTTCTTCTTGAGCGTTCGTTCGCAGTGAGAAGGAGAGAAATTCGAAAACGGGGTTGGTTCCTAACCACGAGGTTTAACGAGGTCATTCGTAACGGAGAAAGTGGGGAGCTTACTTGGGAGAGGAACGAACAGGTTCCGGAAAAATCTGTTCGATTTATGCTCATTGACGGCGACTGCCGCTCGGTGAAACAGAATAGACTGAGAGGCGTGGTCGTGGGACTCGCGATGTTTACCAGTTGATATTTATCAGGTAGCTGGGATCGACTCTGTACTACTACTCCTTTCATCGCTACTTCGATCGGTGCCTTGAAGAGGAGATGGAATATTTCAGAAAAAAAGATATATCACAAATTGTAAAAATTGCTGGAATAAAGATATTCTATTTTCCGTTATTATTATCTCTCTCGACCTAACCTCGTTGACTCGTTCGATCGCCCAAAAATATATTCGATCGATTAATTTCTATTCTTTCCCGCCGAAATCGAAGTTTATCCCGTAGAATAAGGGGAAGGATAATCGCCATGGCCGATTATGGGCTCGTGTAATTCCAAGTTAACGCTTTCACTCGGGTGCTAATTAATGCCGTGGCTGACCTTTGATCCCTAATGCAAAGAGAGAGGGAAAACTTGAATCCCGTACGGCTTTATATAAAAGTGAAACTATCGCTACGTGTTCGCTTGCTCTTTGCCGGCCAACGTTTCATTCAGTAGTAAATTCGTGAAATTTACGCTGCTTACGTCTCTCTTAGTTTATCGATCCGGTTTCGGAAGATGTGGGTGTGCGGGACATTTTCGCCCGACACGTTGTGCAACTCGTGCTATAATTCGACTCGTGTAACGTGGCTCAAAAAAATTCGAATCTAATTAAGAATTCTCTTTTTCGATTAAATTATTTCACGATAAGCGTTTCGATAGATTTGATTTTTAGATAAAGCTGGAACTAGATGGTAAGGGAGAACGGCGTGGTTATCGATTGAGCCGTGAATTTGATCTTTTATACGAATTAATCTGGGAGTAGATATATTCGTCTCTGCTCGATGGTTCCGGGTATAGAGAGACTTCAGCAGACGCCATTCGACCTCTGAGGAAGCTAGCTGCACTGCTGGCAAAACGTGGTAGGTATTAAATTCCTAGTAAAGGAGATATGCACCCGGAAGCTAGAAAACGAGTCAGCAGCGACAACAACGAAACTGTAACTGTTTTCTTAACGCTTCGGTTATCGGCATTTGTTGAAAACCATTCCGATAATAAATAAAGAAACGTTTCATTGTTGGTATCTCGTTCTTTTTTGGTTAATTTCCTACTTTATATTTTTTTTTATTTATCAATTGCGATAAAAAAATTACGGTCAAAAAGTTTCGTTAGGAAAAAAAATAAATCGAAATCGATCGATTTAAGAATAGGATGTTTTCTTTCTTCGTAAGAAGAAAACGAAAAAAAGCGTGTAATCGATTCGCCATGCGCGAAAGGTAAAGACGAAACAAAAACAACTTCTTCCAAGCATTAATGGATCTCAATGAATCATCGAGCCGTTAAATCCATCGAACATAGAGGTGTGCGGCACAATATGAACGTGGATATTTTCTCTCTCTTATTTTTTTCCTTTATTGCATTATTATAACAAGTGTTTGCTCACGTAACGTGCGAGGGCTTTAACCTATATGAATAGACGTAGGCACGTAGGCAGATGAAAGATGCGGTTCACGATTCGAACGTCGTCTAGGTGACGATTCGACGAACGAAACTCGGGATAAATCGTTCGCATGGGAGTAACATGTGGGCACATAAACGCCACTCTAAATCGTTGCAAAAGTGGTATCGTCGCAATGGTGTTTATATCGTAAGAGAGGGCGCGAGGTGAGAAGAAAAGGGTAATTACGTTAGGGCGCAGCTGCCCAATTATTGGTTAATCGTTACGTTAAACCTTCAATCTTTTTTTTAAGAGAATGGGTTGAGAATCGACGTTTCTGGTTTCAATAATTCAAGTAGCCAGAGAATAAATTTTTCTGCAAATGAATTTAAATGGATTCATTAAGCAGCGAAATTTTTAACTTTAAAGAGAAATATTCTTTTTCTTTTTTTTTTTTTTTTTTTCCTTAAAATTTAACGAGGAAGATTCTAAATTTCGCCAAGTTTCGAGAAATTCTGTCGACGAAAAATCAACTTGGAACGTAGAAAAGCTTGTTTATCGTGGGCAAACTAAAGACAGGTAGAATGGAAAAAAAAAAAAAAAAAGAAAAAGGTCGACGTGAAAGCGAAATAATAATTATTATTAGTGCTATTATCGTTATTACGATTATTTTAGGATAATTAAAATTTGAATTGGCGCGATTACAAATTCGATTGTAAATATAAAATTCGCGGTGATAAGGTTGGATAAAACGTTTATGGGCGCGCGTAATAATTTTTAAATGGGCCATGAAGAGAGGCAAAGTTCAACGATGCCTGATATCCGATATCATATCCGGCAGCGGAAAACGAGATCGTAACACGGAGTTGAAATTTCGATTTAAGAGAGAAAGTGGACTATCGAAAAGGATCGTTTCAACGCTTTCGTTAAAAATGGCGCGTGTAAAACGCGCGTAAAAGCGTGACATAAAATTTCGTTAGATTTCACAAACGGCTCGTAAACATTCGCGATGAAGAACCGTGCGCGTTGCGTAAAATACAATTATAAAATTATAGATATTTATCGAAATCCGAACGATGTTGATATAACGTTTCTTTCGCGCGGTTAAATTTTTAAAACCCTTTGTTCGAGAGCTAAGACTAAGGATAATTCGATTTTCCATCCGATACTGCGAAACCTTTCGGCTAAAGGCTAATGGAGGAATATCGCGTGTCGAGAAAAATATCGATTCTCCAGACGATTTGTGAATAGCACTGCGTGGAAATAGTAAGACCACCTGTTGGATACGCGCACGTGGCCGAACAGTCGCCATCCCGCGAGTGATGCGAAGCAACGGGGATCCTGTCGATCGAACGCGTTTGGACGTTTCATTGTGATGGATTTTACCAAGTTAAGTCGCAGCCGGTGGTCTCGAGGTGAAAGAGAACTCGATTATTCGATAATTAATGAACCTCGCTTGTTTATCAACTCTTATTAGTGCATCGTTGACGAGCTAAATAGGTATTAAAAAAAGGAATCTTTCTTTTGCATTCCTCGTTCCGAACAAACTTCTCCACGTTTCTCGCCAACAGAATTTTCGAACCGATTTTCTTCTTCCTTTCCCTTCCCCGTGGAAATTCAAAATTCGATTCCATCATTCCATGAATGGTGGAAAGTGAATCAAATAAACGAAACGTTTTCTAGAATCGTCGTAGACGATGCGCAGTTTCGAAGTGAGACTTGATACGATCCACGACGCGTATATATAATAATGGTCGGGAGCGGGAACTGAAAGAGGGTGAGATCCATTGTCGGTCGAAACGGAATAAATCGGCCGATTTGAATACGATAGGGAACGGAGGGGGGTGGGTCGTAAGTTACAGTGAATTAAACCATTCTTCATATCGTGGCATATTTTATATCCTGCCATCACAACAACCGTCTGTTAATCATTGCTCGCCCGGGTATAATTTATCGTTACCATGGCGAAAAATCGCGAACACCGTAACGGTACACGTAGTGTCACCTTTCTTTTCCCCTCCTCTTCTCCTTCCTCCCTTTTTTTTTTTTTTTTCCTCTTCCAAGAACACGATACACCGCCTAACTATGCTAATTTCAAATCGTAACTCACGCGCGCTTTACAATTACGTACAAATGTATTCATTCATAAAATTGATTCCACGTTAACAATATGTTACGTTACGAATACGCGGTGATATACGCGTTCTCGCTTTCTTTGCCTCCTACCTTCGCTTTTGTCTTTCTTTTTTTTTTTTTTTTAATGTAACTCGCCTCGTGGTAAGCCGATTCCGTGTTTTCCTCGTGACAAATATATATATATATATAAGATATATTTATTGTCACACGCGCGTAGAGCGTAAATTATTTTACATAGGCGGAAGAGAGTTGGTTTATTTTGTCAAGTAAGTAGGTAAGCGAGTGAGTGCTGTTCACACGTGGAAAGAACGTTAATTTCGGAAGGAAATATTTTCACGAGTATTTTCGTACGATATATTTAAAAAATGTATTAAAAAATTTCTCATAATACGCGTAAGCCAATTAAGCGATTTCTAACGATGGTTTAATTTGTAAATTGTAATTTTATGCGAATAAATTAAGATTATCCTTACTTCATAAATGAAATGAAAAGTAATTTTTACGATTTTGAACAATTCGAATTATAGATTCTCTTGTATAATGCGTGATGCTAGGATTTTTTCAACAAAACGTGCGAAGTGAGTTGGCTATTGGAAAAAAGTAACTAGTTAAAAATTTCGCCTTTTCGAACAATGAACCATCGAACTAACTTCTACACTTCTTTCCACCAGTGAAGAGTAGGCGCTGGTTACGAGCGAAAGAAAGAATTTCCAATAAGAGAGCAGGAAGGGATTTTTTGGAAAAAATTGCCGATACTTTATCTCGTCCTTTCCGTATACTCTCAAGGTTCAAGGAGGAACTCCCGTTAATTGCGCGCTCGCGAGCATACCGCTCGGATTACGCTTCCGGCATCTAGACAGCCGAGAATTTCAGACGAGGAACCGGGTGGAATGCGACACGGCTCGCAACGGATCCTCGCCGCTTAGACGATAGACGAAAAAGAAAAAATGAAAAATAAACGCATTCGATAAATCCTTATCGAGGCTTAATTGCGCGTCATACCCTCCCCCTCTTTCTCTTTCGTACGTGAAAAGAAGAACGTTTCGATCTGAAATTCATTTTGGAAAATTTCGCTAATTGTAAAACGGGGGTGAGATTGGAATTCGGTCGAAAAAATGGATAATCGAAGATGGGCCACTCTCGATGGAAAGTAAAGCGGGAGAGCGAGGTGACCTCTGTGGTCGGCCATTACACGGGATCGAAGGCAGGAACACAGAAAAGAAGAAGAAGAAGAAGAAGCCTTACGAAACGAGATCCCGCATTCGTAATGGACGACGATTCGAGGCGCTTTATAAATATGCAACACACATGTGTTGTGTGTACCCGGGGCGAGAAGAAAAAAAGGCCGATTAATATTTATACGATACGATCGTTGAGTTGATTTTACCGGATTCTTTTGACGATGCGATCGGGGGAGAAAAGAGATGACGATTCTCTCCAGCGATTGTATAACGTAAACAGAGAAGAGGAGGGGGGAGAGGGGGGAAAGTGATGATTCTTGACCCGTTGAATCCGTTTCACGTCATTGCAAACATTAGAGAACGGATTTATCTTTGCGCGCGCGAAACACATCATCTTATCTAACAACTAAACAATCGATAACGAGGCACGAGGCGGTGTCGAGTTTGACCCACTTCAACATGGGCAGCAGCGAAGGTTTTAAAGCTCGTTTACTCGGTGTAAAAGAAGCGCGTAATTTTTAAATCCCTTAGAATTTGGATCGGACATTTTCGCTTAATCGATCGAGATAAGAAAAGTGCGCGCGTAAATAAAATTTCGCGAGGGAAGATTCGAAGAAGATCGAAACGGGACGTGATGTTACAAAGATTTGTAAAAAGAGAAAAGAAATGAATCATCGTTGCGAATTACTAGAGATTTCGTAAAACACATTGATCGTCCGTCAAGTGTCATTCGGAAAGATAAAAAAGATAAACTATCATAGGTTTAGGATTTGTCGTCGTTTGTCTGGAAATAGATAGACGATATAACGAAAGATATTGTTCTCGATGAATTCATGATCAATGATTTTATAAATAAATATGAAGAAAATTGCTTCCAATTAAATCCATTCGTCCTCTTTTAATTTCAAAGTTGTCGCACTGGTTCATCCATGATTCCGTAAAAAAGAAACGAAAAAGGAAAAATACTTTTTCCTCGATCTCAAAAAGTTTCACAAGATACTCGGATCAAAAGTTCGACGGATTCATTCGCCGATTCCACGAAAAATTCTCCTTTTCCTTTTCAATTTCAACCAATTCCGCGACGCGTGGATGAAAAAACTTTTGCGCGAAATATCTTTTCTCGTTCCACTCCAAAAAAGAAAAAAAAGAAAAATCAATGCGATTGTTTACGCGAGGTGACGTAACTCGAGCGAGAAATCGGAGAGAAAAAAGAGGGAGGAAGGGCGAGAAGAAGCGAGAAGTGGAAAGCAGGAAGGAGTCGGAAGGTGGGAAAAAAGACGGGATCTCGCGACAGATCCATCTCGGATGGATCGAGGGAGAGGTCGGCGATCGGTTGTACACCCACGTGCGCCTGCCACGAAGCCACGGAGAGAAGGATTCGGGTTTCCCCGAGGAAGGAGGAGGAGGAGGAGGAGGAGGAGGAACGCGAGCCGCGAACGAGGAAGAAGAGGACGACGAGAGGAGAGGGCAAACGCGGCTAATGGTAATGGTAGCAAGCCAGTGTCTCTCGGGCCGCCGTCCAAGCCGGTACATATCCACGTCGTGGTCCACGTGTGCTCGCTCGCTCTCTCTCTTTCTCTCTCTTTCTCTTTCTTCTATTTCTGTCTCTCTCTCTTTCTCTCTCTCTCGTACCCGCGCTTTTTCATCCTCGAGGATTTGGAGGCAGGGATCCCTGCGTGCGTGTCCCTGCTGGAACCGTTCACCTTCGAGGAGGAGTCGATCGAGAGCGGAGACGACGGGTTCTTCGATTCTCTTTTTCTCTTCCGGTCACCGAGCTCCCCCTCTCGATATCCTTCTCTCTCTCTCTCTCTCTCTCTCTTTCTCTCTCTCTCTCGAGATCCGACCTTTGCCGCTCCGTCTCCAAATCCGTCTCGCGAATCCATCCAACGTTTTCCTCCTCCTCTTCGGCGATCGTCCATCTTTTCCCTCTTTCCTTCGTCGAGAGAGTCTCCTCGAGGGTGTTCGTTCGGGAAGAGAAGGAAACGTGAGAAAAAAGGAGAGAAAAGAAAGAAAGAAAGAAAGAAAGAGGAGAAAGGAGGATGACTCGATCGAGTTCGATCTAATTCGATTTTTCGATCGATCCCGTCTCGAACGGTTGCGTTTAGGCGAAAGAAGGATCGGTCGAAAGGTGGTGAAAAATCGTGGAAGGGATGGATCGTCGATCGGTGCCATCCTTCTTTTCGTTGGTCGCCGACGAGGCAGGAGGGAGACGGTAGGAAGAGCGAAGAGTTGATTGATGGTGATAAATTGGTGGATCGTAAAGATAAGGCGAAACCGTCGTACGACGATACTCGTGAAAGACTCGTATTCACTTCGTTTAATGGAATTCATCCGTTCTTCCGGCGACGAAATCGGCGAACGGTTGGGAGACGAAGGACGAGATTATTTCGAAGAAATAAACGTGCCCGAGTGGATGGCTAAGTGACCTCGAGATTATATTTATCTCGAAATCGTGTCCGCGTTAAATATAAAATACGCTTCTAATAAAACTTTTTTTATCGAACAGTGCGCGAATGCAAACAGTGATTAAGATGATAAATGTTTGCCCTTTAAACGTCATCGCCCGCGCGGGTAAGTGTAATTAAAAAGCGAGGTTGACCGATCGTCTCCAATTAAAACGTTATCGAAGACACATGTCCGGACACCAGCCAGTGCTTTTTTTTTTCTCTCTTCTTTTATCTCCCTCCCTCTCTATCTCTCTCGCGACGGATCAATGGACGAAATTGAAACTGGCGCGCGCCTTATATACATTTTATACACGATCGATAAATCATCTTTGTAAATTGTGCGGCGTAAATTTAATTCCGATTTTTCAATCCCTCCCCAACCCGTCAAGAGCGAGCATTCGCGAGTGACTCATCGTCGAACGGTGTTCCGTTCGATTCGAACGAAACATTCCCTCACAATAGAACGATTCGTGAAATTGAATATTCGACCGGTGAACAAATTCCAGCACTGCCTTTCGAAATTTCCAATCCAAAAAAGAAAAAAAAACTCAATTCAACTCAACGTCGAAGACGGATACTCGATCGAACGATACGTTTCTTCTCGTCGAAAGAAGAATGGAAGAAGAAATTCGTTGAGAGAAGGAAGAATCGAGAAGAACTCGGAAGTGGATCGTCCTCTCTCGAATCGCTCCCTTTTCCCTCCAATCTTCTCGAAAGATCAACGACGCGAGGTGGAAGCAGCGACGACCAATCCTCTTGGAAAGGCTCGAGGATGAGAGCGGGGCGGTGACGTGGTTGCCGCGAGCATGGGGTAGAAATGCGGGGCGGAAGGTCAGCGTGGACCCTGGCCGTCCTGGCCCTCGGAGTAGGGGCCTTGTTCCTGGTCGGATGGCGGATCGACGCGTTGTCCACGCCGACCGACCCCGACCAGGCCGGTGGTTATTTCGTCGCCACGTCCAGTCGCCGCGAAAAACGAGAGGAGGGATGGGGAGAAGGAGAGGAAATCGAGAGGGAGGATCGAGGAGGAGCGGGTTATTTACCGCTCGGTCGTTCGAGGGAAAGTTCGTTTCTCGGGGACGAGGACGGAGATGAGGACGGATCGAGAAATTTGGGAAACGAGGAGGAGGAAGGGAGGACGATTTCGGATGGATCGAGGAGCGTAGCTATAGGTTGGGGGAAAAATAACGTCGCGGTGTATCGCTCGTTATCGAACGATCTTGGAAAAAGGGAAGGCAATCACGGATCGGTAGGCGACTTGACAAAAATCTCGTTTCCGTGGAATCAGGAGAGGGGGTCGAGCGATCGAGAAACGGCGAGTTCGTCTCCATTGGGGGATTATGTCGTAGAAAGGAAGGTGGGAAAAAAAGATGGAATAAAGATGGAGGATCCCGTGGAAAAGTCGCTCGAGACGAAAAACGAACAACGTATCGAGGATGAGAAGAATCGTAGAGATTCGTCTCGATCGTTGATTAATTTCGAGGGAAAATCGATCGATGGCTCGTCGAAGAGCGATTACGGGTCGAAGGAAGACGAGGGGATCGCGAGGAAAAAGGAGAGTTTTTGGGAGGAAAATCCGTGGAGACGAGAGGAGGAGGATCGAATTCCAGAGGGGATCGATCTGGAACGGAGTGGAGGAGGAGGAAGGGAAGAGGATGGAAGTGGGTTTTGGACGGACGACGACGTCGAACGCAGGACGAGGAGGACGGGCGCGTTGAATGGGTCGAGTGAAAGGAGCGACGTGGAAGAGAATTGGTGGCGCGAGGTGAATGGGCGATCGATGAATGAAGCGGAGAAGAAGAAGAGTTCGGGGCAAAGTTACTACTACTACTACTACTACTACTACCATCACCTCGCCGACGGCATCTCGTCAACGCGGCGCGGGCAGCTCGATGCAAACGACGAAACCGACGAGGCGAGGGAAGTGGAAAGTATCGGCGCGCGATCGAGCCGCGAAACTTCGGAGAGGAGTGGTGGGCGGAGGACGATCCCGTGGAACAGAAACGAACGGGACGAGCGATCGATCGAGAAGTTGAACGAGATCTCGGCCGATTTCCATAATTTCGAGCGGGCAGAAGACGCGGAACGAGGGTATAAACGAGGCGGGGAATCGACCTCGTCCCCTCCAGCAACGTCGCGGCGTGTTCCTTTCCACCGGGATTCCACTCGATCTTCCGCAAACGCGTTCGACTCGCCGTTCGGCGTGAGCCGCGAAGGGAGGAATATCGTGGAGGAGGCGAGATCTCCCCGAGAGAAGCGGTGGAGAGACGACGAGGCAACGACGAGGCTTCCTCCGGCCTCGGCGGAGGAAACGAAGGAGGAGGAGGATTTCGGAGGCGAATCGAGAAGGAAAGAAGACGGTAGTGAAGAGGAAGAATCGAAGGAGGAGCGGAAAGAGGAGTTGTTTCGAAAGATCGGTGAGAAAGGACGAGTCGGTGGGATTCGTGGGAAGAGATACGCGAATTATTATTCGCAACAATCCGCCACCCCCATGGCGTACGTGCACATCCAACCGGTGTATCCGGTAGCGCAGGCCCCATCGGCCAGCCGCAAGTGCGTACAATGCATGGTTGTTTACAAACCTTGCCCGTCCACGCCTAGACAACCACAACCTTTTCCAACCTATAAGTATCAGGAGCTGGCTTCCAAGTGGTTCGGGCTTAAATATGGTAAGTGAACGGGGAACGAATGGTCCTCGTGTCTCTGGGATATCGCGATTATTACGCGCGATATTTATTTAATCGAACGAGCGAGGAACGGATCAAGCGGTGGAAAAATGTTTCTAATCGTAATGGAATTAAAGCGTCGTTACAAATGGAATCGTGTTATTAGTTCTAATTATAGTCGCAGCCGAGCGATTATGATCATCCGTCCGTGCCGTTACACGCGGTGATGTTCATTACCTATGATACGTGATGTATCGTGTTTCTCCCTCTCTGTCCCTCTCATCCATTTCTTTCGAGAGAGAAAAGAAAAAAATACCGCGCGATGATATGATATCACGCGGAACGGATCGGGAATTTCCTCTTAAAGAAAAAGCGAAAGGAAATCGTCGTGATTCAAAGCCGGCGTTAATTACGCTTTTTCGCCACGTTCGCGAAATTCGCTGAAACACGTCCATATCCCGGGACGTTGATTGCGATTTATCGCCGCGGCGTGGTTTCATTGGTAGAAAAACCGCGCGCGGACGAAACAACGGTTAATGAGGCTCGCGTTCGAGGGCTGCTTCAAGTTCGCGAAGGGGGTCGAAGGTCGAATCTCTCGATCGAGCTGACACGACCGCTCCACTCGACTTCCGTTTTCTCGTCTGTCGTTGAACGACCTCCGACGACCTAAGATTCGTTTCGTTGAGCTTTTCAAATATCTTTTTCTCTTTACTCGATTTATATCGTCTATATCGTTACACAGTTTCAACAATGCGGCGCTATTACTTAATTTCCTTTTTTCAAACAATTTTCATTCGTCGAGGTAAAGAAACGCGATGATTAATGATACGGATGGATAATAGGATATATAAGTAGATAATAAAGTAATATTCCGTTATCTAAGTGTGTCATCCACGCAATAATGTTAAGCAATAATGCTTGTTTATTGATTTCGATTTTCGAGGAAGTATCGATCACATTGGCTGGGTAAAAGGAATGATAGGATGAATAAGGCGAATGGAAAGGAAAGTTGTATAGGCACGTAGCATTGAGGAACATTGATGGAGAAACTAAAAATATCGGCATATCAACGTGGCGGCGGCAGATGTACGCGTGTAGATTCGCACGTAGAAAAGTGCGTGATGTCTGGGCGAAAGTGTGCGGGAGTAGCGATGGGATCGAGAGACTCGCGAGCGTTGTTGAAACAACGACAGACCGCGACAAGTTTACGAGTTTTCCAAAGATAATTCCGTAAAAACTCTTTTTTTTTACCTTTATCTATCTGGATCGTTCCTTGTCCCGATCGATTGCCACGAATAAACTCCGATCGCCGGATACACGAAGGCCGCTTGATGAAACCTTGATTTCGTTAAAAATTTAGAAAATTCTTATCTAATCTAGAACGTGCACAGACACTTTTAATGATAATATCCATGATAATATTTATACAAATGTAATTGATAAACTATCGATGTTTATGCAAAACGAGATTTGTACAAAGATTAAAGTTGGAAAAATAGAGGCTTTCCTTGTTGCCCTCTTCCAATATATTCCGTAGATTTTCGTATATTTAAATTTTGCAATTGTTTAAATTAAGAAAAACCTATATAACGATGTATAAAATAAATTATTTTTTTCAGTCACTTTACAAATTTCAAACATTTGTACGATAACTTAAATATTTGTCTTGTACGAATAGGAAAAAAATTATAAATTCACCGAGTCGTATAAACGCGTTGAACTTGAGTCCATCGCTGTGGAGCGATGAATCGATCGTCTCAACACGTTCGCTTTATCCAGGAAACGAGCGTTTCTGAACGATACGAATCAGAGTTTACCTTCTCCTCGATGAAACGGAATAATCGGAAACGGAAAAGGTGTTTACGGAATAAACGATTAATTTACGTAATTGTTACATATTCATCGTGCCTTAGGATCGATCCTGCCTCAAATCCATCTTACCACAATATTGTTTGCAAATCGATATTATCTCGAGATTAATATTCAATTTGCAAATTACACTTGCTTAATTAATTAAATCGGCAATGATCGAGTTCGGAAATATATATTTTTCTTTACACCACTTAATTTACGAAACGTGCGGTATTTACGAGATTAATTAATTTTTATGATAAATCCCTGAAATTCCAACCGCTAACTTTTCGAGCAATTTCGTTTAACATATTTTCACGCCGCTTCGCCAATTTTTTACTCCTCGTCGTTTCACGGATTCCCATTAATTACGTCACGAATGCGGTTAATGGCCGGTATCAATCACAAGAACGTTACGACGTAATCGAATTGAATCCCGATTCTCCACGACGCCGGAGCGTGGAAATGCCCGTTTCTTCGCCGGCCTCGGCCAACATTCTGTTCCTGCTTTTTTAATTAACGCCATCAACCGATATTAATTACATTTTTTTCACATCTCGCCAGACCACACCGCACATTTTCATTATTATCGAATTAATTTTCTCTCTCTCTCTCTCTCTCTCTGTTTCTCTCGCCCAACTTGTTCCCCTCTTCCTCTTGGATCTTATTCGCTGATTCGTTCGGTGTTTAACCTTTAGAAACAGGCGATAAAGGAAAAAGCCACTTTTGTTTTTTCTAAAAATTTATCTTAATATAATTGATACCTCCATTAGAGCGTCGATAATAAAATACTTTGAACACCTTTTACCCGACTCGAAACCTACGATTCGATGCAATATATTCCTCCGTGTGCAATACAACTCGATGCAATATCTTTTGACGAATTATTATCATCTCGCGACAACGATCGAATACTATTTACTTGGAATGAATTTTGGATTATTATTATTTGAAAATTGGAATTATTGAAGTTGACAATTGTTACTTGAACGATGTGATATGATGTGATAATTAAACTCGGTGGTGGTCCTCGATTAAAATTCGAAGTATTAACGTGCACTTTCGAAGAATTATCGCCAATTAGTGGCCGATAACAACGCATCATCGACGATGGCATCGAACGGTTATTAGAAAAAAAAAAAAATCTTTGTTTCGATTAATTAGTGACGATGTTGCTATCACCTCTGTTGTTATTATTCGATACGGGATATTTTTTTTAATCGACCAGAAAAGAGATCAAGTTTGATAAAAGCGACGAGGAGCCAATTATCAATTAAATTCGTTTCGAATTACAGAGTACATAGAATTATTGTGTGTGTATCTGAAAAAAACATAATTTTAATCACAGAGATTAAATTTTCGAGAAAGAGACGCGAGACGCGACGGAGAATCATTCGTTTTCACCGGCCTTGCGAGAAGAATCTCGTAACACGGTTCTTTATTAGCGCACCGCTTGCACACCTTTATTAACATTCCGTACGGCGACGATGCAACTTGTCGATACGGAGGATGCGCCGATGATCGTACAGAATTTTATGCCTCTTGGTTATTAATGGCAGCGAGATACGAATCGAGCATTGCTGGGTTCCGTGTTCAACAATTTGCGATCACGGTCGCTTTCGTTCCTCTGTTCTTGAGTTTTATTTCAAAGAGAGAGAGTTTTCGAACAAACTTTTACAAACACTCGAATTCTCAATTCCTAAGTTAAATCGCGCAATTTCCAGCCTGTAATTTTTCTTAATCGCGTCGAAGAAATTCGCAATTTCGTTGATTGTACGTCGGTAAGAAAGGAAATCGTTAAATTATCACGGCGTAACAGGTCTGAGGTAATATAAATTTAAGAATAATGCGACTGCGTGTATATATATATACACGTGTCGTTTTGAACGACAAGTATGAAAAATGAATAAAGAAGGAAAAAAGCAATTTGTAGATAAATTTCACGATTCGACAATAACCGCAAAATGTCAGCTACGTTTTCCTTTTATCGAAGGAGCTCACCTTCTTGAGGAGAGATTCGCTTTTGGACAAGATTTGTAATTTTTTTTTTTTTTGGTTTTTTCTCGTCGACAAGATCGTCGACCTTTATTGCGAGCAAAGTAGCCCGGTTTATAACAGGTTTATGACAAAGGGCACTTAATATTTCGGCACGGTATATCCAATGCATATTTATATTAAACATGAACCTGTCGTTTCGGTAGTTAAACGGCGGCCGCTTTAAAAATGGTTGCCGCTGACCCCTGTTGTGATGTATAAATTGCATAACGAATGAATGTATAAATTATCTTTTGATCACCGCCATTTGAAAATTCTCGTGAAATACCACGATTAATCCCGCGATTAATAATATCGTTGCAAACGAGTCGAAGCAGATTTTTACCTCGTCATTAAACATAATCGAGCTATCTGAAATTGTTGAGACGGTAAAGGTGTATATTTATCTATGTACACGGGTTTGCTTACAATCGTTTCAATTATTTTTCTCATTACTTATCATTAAACACAATAAAAATAATGTTAATTCTGATCGACTTAACTTCTCGTATAATTACTTGTAATTATTGAGAGGGAAAAAAAATATCTAGATCGAGTATTTCCTTTTTATACTTTCCATTAACGTTTTAACCTTCCTCTAATTTTCGAGTTTACTTCATACATTCACCATTTTTTTACAAAGAAGTATAAATGAAAAACGAATAGTTTTGCGTTTACATCGGCAGATTTTCGTTAAATTGCGTCACAACACATAGGAATAATATATATATATATATACCTTTCTTTCTTCAGAAAAGAATCGAATAGAAAATAAAGTATCCAAATATCCGTCGTAGAACCGCAGCATCCCACGAAAATCGGCAAATCGTCGGGTTGTTCGAGCGCATTTTTAGCGAGGCTGGATCATCTCGTCTCGTTTCATGTTACCAGAGGAAATAAAAAAAAAAAAAAAAAAAAAAAAGGTTGCACCTATGATCTCGCGCGGGTATGCACGTGTTTGAGCAAACGAGGGATGAGTTATGACGTGAAATAAGAGTAAACAGCAGCAAGCTAGCGGTTGGATAAAGAGTTGGATGTTGTAACATCATCGTGTAGATTACGCTTATCACGATGATGATTCAACGGCGATGTTTCTCTTTCGTTTCCCAACCTCTCCTCCTACGGTAAAATAAATTCGATCGGAGAACCCAAACAAATCTAACTCTCTCCCCCGATGCACCAAGCGAATTCTGTCGATCGGCGGACGAGGCGAAAATAGGTTGGTCGGGCTATTTATGCAACAAGCCGTCAAAACAACGAGCACGAACGGGCCGAGGCGGGAACGAAAGTCACTCGGGTAGACGACGGATTAGGAAAAAAAAAAAAAAAAAAAAAAATAGGAGGATTGGACGGTTCGAAAGTTCAGGGGTTAGAGGAAGGAGCTTGCACGAAGGCCGGCCTTGTTTCCTTCTCTAAGGAGGATGCTAGGTGTTGCAACGCGCTCGAGCCGGTTCCATGCGACTCGTGGTCGCTTTTCAACCAATCCTGCGGTCTACCTTACATACGCTACACTTTGCCCTGCGGTGGCATCTCGATTCCTATGAATATTTGTAGCAACTCCAACGGGAATACAAATTTTATTCTTCCGATTCTTAGATTAACCGTTCGTTTATGAATATATTTGGCCCATCTCGAGCCGAATATCGGTCAAACTACGCGATTGATCAAATTACGAGAGTTTATATCGAGCGTGTAATTTATATCTACCGTAGTTAAAAAAAACTCTCTCGTTTCATTTATTTTTTTTTTTTTTTTTTTCAAACTCGCTCATTACCAGAAATACATCCCTCTTCTCTTGTTATTACACTCTCGTAACGTGCAATTTACACTCGCTTCCTTAAAACGTTTAACAGCGGCATTAAAAAAAAAAAAAAGAAAAAAAAAAGAAAAACTTTCAAACCATTCTCACCGCATCAGGCGACCGTCGTAAACTCGCAATCGCTCGCTCGGACATATCATTACAACCCTTGTTCGCGAGATCCTTGTTTCACCACCATATTTTACCTATTTAATCTCAGTGATCTCCCTTCAAAAAGCGCATTTGCCAAACTACATGAAAATGCTACGTGATAATAGAACGGGGAGGGGAGGGAAAGTAAAATTTCATTTTCCTCGATAATTTAACAAACAATTTAACGTCACACTCGATCTTTACACGAGATTTATTCTTAGAATCGTACTTATATCGTCATTTATAATTATGCAAATCAGTTTCGATTAAATTAAAGGAGGGAGTCCCTTTATTCTCCTTTTCTTTTCTCTCCCCTCCCCTTTGCCACAATGTCTGTCGTTTCGAAAAAGAGGGAAAAAAAGAAAAAAAAGAAAAAAAAAAACGAACGAAGGCACGCGCGTTATTTCTGGGAACCAAGAAACGTAAATTTCTGCCGTTAACTGAAATTCTCCATGGCGACCGACCGAGCAACACGCGTCTCTCTCTCTCTCTCTCTCTCTCCTCCCTCCTCCCCACCCTGCGTATCTTAATCGGCTTGTTTATTCTCGGTTGAGTATCCGGTACAATGGCAACGCGACAATGGTCGTGATCGAAGAGACAGAGAGAGAGACAGAGAGAGAGAGAGAGAGAGCGAAGACTAGAAGTAGAAGTAGATAACGGTACCCGCGTGCCTCGCGAATCTTGCCTTCCTTTCCGACATTGCCAAGGGCTTCGTGTATATCCAACGTATATCGATATCCCTGGCTACTCGCCTGTGTCTCGTCGAATCCATCGTTTCGACTTTACGATTTATCCGCCCTCGATATCCCCTCGATAAATTCGACTATGTTTGAAGACGTTTGAAAAAGGGGGGGAAAAAAAAAAAAGAAATGTTTCATCGAACACGCGGAAGCACGAGTCGTTGTTCGCGCGTGAAAAATTCGTGAAATTTGTCGAGCAAGGAGAGGGAGGGGAGAATACAGAAGATATAAACCGTCGAATCACCGTTTCGATTTTACGATTTATCCGCCCTCGATATCCCCTCGATAAATTCGATCACGTTTGACCGTGTTTGAAGATGTTTGAAGAGGAGGAGGGGGGGGGGAAGAATGTAGAAACGCGCTTTATCGAAGCGCGAGTTCACACGTGAAAAATTCGTGAAAATTCTCGAGAAAGAAAAAGGAGGGGAGGATACACAAGGTATAAATCACCGTTTCAACTTTTATTCGCCCTCGATATCCCCTCGAGAAATTCGATTACGTTTGAAGATGTTTGAAGAAGGAAAAAAAAAAAAAAAAAAAAAAAAAGAAATGTCTCGTCGAACACACGGAAACGCGTGTTCGTTTTCGTGAAAAATTTGTGAAAATTCTCGAGGAAAAAGGGAGGGGGTGAGGGACACGTTCGCAAGGACACCCAGTATAATACGTACACCATATAACACAAGGTATAAACGGCGAGTACGCTCACGTATGCGGATAATACCCGAGGTTGGTATCCGGTGGTGCATCCACTACGTTTTGTTTGCCTCGCACGCACATGGATTAGAGGCCCATAGCGCTGGCTTGCATTACACCTGTTATTGAATAATAACACGTGTGCAGCGACGGAGGAGAGAGAGAGAGAGAGAAAGAGAGATGCGAACGTGTTCGAGGCCGTGCGATCGGTCGTTGTTGCGATCGGGATGGCAGGAAATACGAAATGTATTCGGCGTGAAAAGAAGGGAACGGATTTCCAGACAACTCTGTTTCGAGATGGAAATTTTGCACGCCGTTTAATTCCACGATTCGAGTCGACGCTTGTTGGATCAACTATGTAAACGGGCAGCGGTATAGCACTGTTTGCGGTTCGATGGAAATCCGAACGTGGTATCGGTTTCGTGCGGTTTCAGGTAAAGAATTATGGTGTAACGGAATAATTTAAAATTCTCCCTCTCTTTCTCTTTCTCTTTGTCTTTCTCTGTCGGTGGATTTTAAGGAACTCGAGGGAGAGAAGGAGCTTGTAACTTAGCTGGAACTTATATACCTTGTGTATTTGCGCGCATAAACTGGAGGACACGTACGAGGCATGATTCCAGTCGCGAAATCATTCGCAAATTTTTCTTTCTCTCTCTCTCTCTCTCTTTTTAATTTAAAATATAGACTTTGTTTTCCTTCTCTTTCAAATTATTGAGGGATGAAAAAAAAAAAAGAGGATTTTGAGTTTTCGCAAAATATTTTCACAATATTTAATCCGCGTGACGTAAATTGCGAGCAAGGTTGGTCCAAAGAGAAGAGAAGAAATTTACAAGGAAAGAAGAAGAAGAAGAGGGAGAGAGAGACGATGTGGTCGCAAAGTAATTGAGAAAATTGCAAACACTGTGTGCGTGCGCAGCCACAGTGAATTCTACGGTGTTATGCAAATATAATGCCCTTGCAGGAGAAAATCTGGAAGGATAATTAGAAAATATGAAAATATAGTGCGAGTCACGTTTACATCTGGTTTAAATAATGGTGGCAAAATACATATGTCGAATCCTTATTTCCATAAACATTTATAAATTTCCACGCTTTTATCCCTCTCTTAATATCCCCCCCCCCCCCGAAATATCAAACCCTTTTTATATATTCCCCCCCGCTTTTCTTTGAATTTCGCGTTCCGATACTCGAGCAGTGTATAATTTTTAACGAAACATCTTTACAACAACAGCCTTTAACGTCTTTTACATTTTATCCTCTCGTATCGTACACTCCACTCGTCGCAAACTTCATCACGCGATATTCCGCCACGCCACGTTCCTCCACGTTCCGTCAACATCGTTCTTCCAGCTTCTCCTCCCATATCGAAGGGACGAAGTAGAAGGAAAAGCAGGATACGAGTCGCGTATAAATAATTGCACGTGCGCGCCGATATCGAAAATCGCGATATTCTCGTCCGTTGGGGGAGCAGCCTCTCCAATTAAGTATCGGCGATTAAGCGGTGGCGAAGATCCATCCTTCCTTCTCTCCGTCTCGTTTCTCCGCTTCTTAATCGCGTTATCAACGATGCCTCGAAACGAAAGATTACACGCAATTTAAACAGGGTTGGCCAAAGCGCTTCTCGTTTATCGAAATATCGTTTTTATCGTTTCCCAATCAGAATCGAAGTCGGTGAGGTGGAAATATTACACGAATTTTTTTAACGATATTTTTAATCCGCGAGTTGTTCATTGATCAGGCGCAACATCTCGACCGAATACCGTACGGCATTTAATCGCAGAGAATCTTGACCCTCGACAATGCAAAGGTGAACGAGGAAGTCCGATCGCGAAGCGAGAGAAAATACCAGTTTCTCCTCGAAGAAATCCAGGGGCAAACTGTTACAGGCAACGAAAAAACGATTTTAACGTTTGTTCCACCGGTGTTTGTATCCGGTGATGTAATTTTCTTATCACCCCGTTCCCTGAATTATGAGATAATTATAGCTCGCGGCTATCTCCAAGGTATAGATACGCGAATGTATTTTGTGCGTTTGGTTGGTGACGACGATCGTCAGAATAGTTGGGAGCGATCGAGGGATACGGCCGTATCGATCGCTCGAGTCGACCGATTCGAGGCCGATTATTAGAATTTATGTTACGGCCGATTTAACCATATCGAATAAGACGAAGAGTAATTGTTTTTATCGTTCGATGTTCGAAGGGGGAATAATTATTCCCGGGGTATAATATCGATATTTCTCGATATTTCTTGGGGACGGGAGTGCGGCGACAAGGGCGGTGTAATTGATGATTCAACGATTCGAGGTAAGAAATATCGCGTTAAAAGGGTGAGATTAAGATTGACACAATTGCAAAATTTGCTCAATTGGTTTGGAAAGTTAAAGGAACGTTCTCGCTTGTCATTCTTCTATTCCCGTCGTGAATACTTAATAATCGTATTCACAAATTAATGGCGCGTTGCGCGCCAGCAGCCTCTAAAGTAACGTGTTAAAATTCTCGTAAATATTCTCATTAGTTTCATAATCGTTCGACGTGGCACACGTCATAAAGGTTTAGAGGAGGCGATATATTTCGTAATAACTTCGATATGTCGTCACCTTTCATTTCGATTTTTTGCAAAATATCCTCTTCACAATTTTAACAAACAACCACTCGATTTTATAAACAGTGATTCGTCTCGCGATATTCTTTTCTCTCTCTCTCTCTCTCTATATATATATATATCTTCTGCAATATATCGTGTATCAATTTTTAAATTAACAAGTTTATCTTACCTTTCACCCGAATCACACGTTCATCGTAAATCAAGGAAGTGAAAGACCGCGCGTGAACTTTGAAACACGAAACGACTCGACCCAACTGGAATAAATAAATCCAGTTAAAAAAAAAAAAAAAGAATGTAATGTAATTGAGAAATGATTCAATGGATGCATATTTTACTAAGATTCCTGTAGGAGATCCCGTAGAAGATACTTATTCTTCTTCTGGGTGACTGGGAGTGTTACCACCTACGAGCCACTCCTGGTACCAAAGCGACTGATAAGCGAGAAACACGTACCTAACGCGATAACGCGAACCACCAACTTCCTACGTGTAATTGCTTTTGTGTTTAGTACAATTGTTTTCCAACGCATTTCTAAAATCCGTTCTTCGTCTGCGAGAAGGAAGGAAAGCAGAAGTCGGTTTTTATTCCGACATTCGTGGAAAGATCTAAAAAAATGTGACAAATGGAAGGTGAGAAATGGTCGATCGTCGAAGATATCGATTTGATATAAGTTTTTCCTGGAAATCGAGTCATGATATTTGAATAATTTTTATTGTTCAAAGAATGTTAGACGAAGAATGGGGATTAACTATAGTAACTGGGAATAAATTCTGTTCGAGAATTTTAAACGAGATAAAAAATTGTAACTAATTAATTTCATTATTCAAATTAAGTCCCGTTAGCTTTGCAAACAATGCCGACAAACAATTTGGAACGTTGAAAATGCGTGGAGGAAAAGAAAAATTCGACAAACTCGTTGTATTTTTCATCGTTAAAAAATAAAATAAAAGATACATATTTTCGCGTAACATTTAAAGTTGTTGCTGGAAATCGAACTGTAGAGTTCGAGTAATTTATTGTTCGAAGAGTGGGTTAATTATAGCAATTACGAATAAATTCGTACATTCGAACATTTTAAATTAACTAAAAAATTAATCAATTTCATTATTCAAATTAATTAATCTCTTAACGAGTTCTACGCAATCCTCTCTCCTCTTGCTATTTCATTTCCTCGATCTTCTTACCTCTATTTCTCGTCATTAAACGAAATGGAATAAATACACGCATATTTTAACATTTATTCGTGCATCGAATACGTCGTAACGATCGAAACTCGAAGAAACTGAAAGTTGACGCCATCCGCGTAAAAGTACACGATAAATGTTACAAATTACGCAGCTACGCTTCTTTCTTAAACAAAAAAAAAAAAAAAAGAAAAGAAACAGAGAAAAAATCGCGGAAAGTCGAAGCACGCGCTAATCTCGCGCTATCAAATTTTCGTCTCTCGGCGATTCTTAATCAAAATCGTCTCGCGTTTCGCGAGATTGGCCCGATATGCAAGCCCGCGCATACTTCGTTTCCTATTTTTTTTTCCTTACGAGGATTCCAATTCCCGTAATCCGAAATTACGATGGCGATGCACGCACGAATTACGTGCATGCATAATGCCCAGTGTCGATACCCAGCCTATCTCCTGTACAAATACGCTTTCGAACGCTTATTAGCCTCGTCGAGGCTTTGAAACATGGAAAAAGAAGAAGAAGAAGAAAAAGAGGAAAAAAAGAAATGGAACGAGAGAATGCGTGGAAGATGGTTGAAAGAAGAAAAAGTTAAAAGTTGGCGCGTTTTTTCACTTGTTCTCGTGAGTGAATTAAAACGTCGAACGGGATAAATGGATAATGATAGGAGAGGGAACGGTCGTTAAGGGTGGAACACTTTTGACAGAGGGAACGGTATATATTGGTTAATGTAATTGAGGAATCGATGTAGGTAAACCGTTTAGGTAAGTCGCGTGTGCCGTTCAAAGGGATGGAACGGATGCTGATGTAAAACGTAACAAAAGATGTAACCTGTATCCCCACCCTTTCTTTCTTTCACTTTCGATCGAGTCGTTCGATCTAGGATTACTCTGTGGAATTGGTTTGGAAGAGGAATTCGAGACTACGTTTCTCGAGATGTTTTCTCGTGCCGAAGAAGAATTCGAGTATTTCGCCCGATTTCTTGAGAAATATCTTCAAATTCCGTAGTGGTCTAACTATCAAAATCCAGCTCAACCGTATCCTAATTTCGACGAATAAATGATTAGAAAGAGAGAAGAACCGGATTCTTTCCTTTGCGCAAATAGATCGAGTTGTAACGCGATGATTTCCAGAAAATATTCACGTTACAACGTCGAATTAAAGTCGAAGCATCGATCGATTCTTTGACTCTGGTAGGAGCCGCTTCGAGGAAAAAAGGGAAATAACGAGGAGGAGGGGAGGAAGGGGGCAATTTGCCGAGTAAATAAATAAAGCAGGGATGCGTATACGATAAAATTCATTCGCGTTTCAGCGCATAAAATCTTTTCAATCGTGTAAGGGGACAGGAAACAAGGATTACGTATCCAACCTTAAATATAGATCACCTTGGTCCGATCGTTCGATACGGGATCTTACGTCTACGATCTTACGTCTATTCGCATTATTTGCATAATCGATGAAAAATGAAATTAAACTGATTTGCATTAAAGAGGGGTGGAGGGGGAGGAGGGGGAACCCGTAATGATAATAATAATAAAATTTACTTCACTTTTTCGCTCGGTGAATTATCATCATTTATATTATAATTTAACAAGGTGGAGCAATTTGTTTGTTGTTGAGAATCTGCATATTTATACACGCGGAGCATTATGGCCTGGCAACAAAATAATCGGCGGCAAGTGTTAAGCGCGGTTGGAAAAAGATTTGGTTGTGAAAAAAGGATCCGATCGATCGGTGTAAAACGTGTGCAACGTTCAATAAAGAGAGCGTCAATTTAAACGAGGCACTTAGGTTATTTAGATAGAGGCCGCCTGTGTATACACGCGACACAATTTAAATTACAATGTCTCGCGAATTGATAGCGTAGCAAGAGGAAGAAATTAAGTTATCTATTACCGGGGGTCGTAAACTATTCGCGGCTATCTCAATTCAGCCGGCCTTTATCGATCGATTTAACAATTTAATGCGGCCATTATTCGAGCAATAATAAATGGAGTATGGAAAAGAAGAGGTACAAGTGATGCCTTAAATATACAATTCACCGATAAATAGCGTGCAATTTGGATAGCTGTTGTATTATTCCAAGATACAATCCGATTCTCTCGTTCCGTTTTTATTTGAAAAAGATATATTCGTGCAGGGTGCACGTCTCGCGAAATTACAGAACAGATTCTAATTTTAATTCTAAACATCCGTGTGATTCTTTTGTCCCATTTGGAAAAGAATAATTTCAAACGCGTGATAATTCGCGTCACGAAATTTCGAAGAGAGTGATTTCCGAACATCCGCGTGTGATTCTCCTGTTTCTCTTCTCTCCGTTTGGAAAAAATATTCGTTCAAACAGGATCGTCTCGTCTCGAGTTTTTCTTTCGAAAAATTGTTTGATCAACCTAGAAAAGAACTATTTCCTTGTCTCCGGATCCTATCTCTCTCCTCGTACGTATATACCACAAACATGTTTCATTTTATGCTGACATAAGTCAAGCTTATCAAGGAAATGCACACAACTATTCTAACACTGACGTGGCGCCATTCCACGTTAAATGTTAATCTAAAATACGGTTGCCAACAATCTAGAAGACGAATATGTAATTCGTACGAGTATAATAGATGCAAGAGCGTGAGTCATTGAGGGGGATTGGGAGGGGGGTCAATCGGGAGGGCCTTCCTCATCGAATCCTCGTGCAATTGGGTGGAATAACGCTATCAATTACGCCATCAACGTGGAACAATCAATTTAATTTGAATGATGATTAATGTATCTTCGTATATTCGTTGGGGTGCACGATTAAAATCAAATGGATCACAATTGTATTTATCGTTCGTGAAAATATACATTTTTATTTTATTCGATGTAAAAAAGAAAAAAGTAAGAAATTCGTTTGAGAAATTCTCGATTTCCACGATTTAAATTATTTCCAAAACGAGCGAAACCATCGTATCGTTTCTTAAATTATCGTTGAAAAGAAGGCGAACAAGCCGATTCATCGTTTTTTCATTACGTAGTGACGTAATACGCGCGAGGTCATACTTCTTAAGTCGGCTAATAGGCAACTGAAATTAATTAAGATCGAAGTCGAAGATAAAAATGCGCGACGGCAAAACTACTTTCAACGTGCACAGAAAGAAACTGAAAGCAAACTGAACGAATGTTCAGTATCGAACATAATGATCGTCTTTGTGTATTCTCTTTCTATATAAAATCCAACATTTCGCAGACCTTTATTTAACGCCGATTGACGAAACAATTTTCTTCGTCAAGAGATATCATTTCAACGAAATCAATCCAACAAAGCCTCCAAATTTTTTCCCTTCCTTTCTCGAATATATATATATATATATATATATATATATATATATATATATATATATATATATATATATATATATATATATATATATACCGATATAATTAGACACCTTCGAACCTTTTCGTTTCCTCGATCAAAATTTCGCAACGTTCGTATATTCGTTTCCTCGGTCTCTGGAAAATCAACATCTTCCACGAACCGTGTATTGAACCGTGTAACATCGTAATATCGCGAGACAGAGCAAAGCGCAAGATGTGAGAGGGATTAACGATAGTAAAAGGAGTCGTAGGGAAAAAAGAAGAGAGAGAGAGAGAGAAGGAGCGAAGTTGGATCGGCGAGCTCGACAGGTGGTCGTCATTATTACGGTCTCGTGTTCCGGCCACTCGCGCAACACCCCCACACGCAAACTGCTTGTGTGTGGGTCGGCTGACAAGCTGGCCAGGGAATGACCAGTCGTGTAAACGCGTAATACGACACGCGAAATCGTTTCCAGGTATCGAATTACCAGGAATTGGATGGAAAGAAGCCGCAAGGTGCACCGCGAACGGTGCGGTGGACCGGTCTCTCTCTCGTAGCGTTGCCGCTCGTTCGCCGCGAACAATTGCCAGGCAGAAGAGATGCTGAATTTTCGAACACGTTGAAACCGGTATGAGAACGGTTTACGGGCTCGGTCGGTATGGCAGGGGGTGTCTCGAGGGGGTGTGTCGTTGCACGACGATGGCGTGTTGTTGCGGTCGCGTTGGTGGCAAATGTGTTTTGTTTTCGCCGAGAGGACGATGTTTTTCGAAGTTGAGGTTTGACACGGTTTATCGAATAAAAGTAAAAGTTACGTAAGGGCAAACTTGATTAGGCACGACACGGGTATTTATTAATTTCTTAATTGACGTAATTTAGTAGAAGTAAGTTGACATAGAAAATTATCGAGAGCGTGGAAATGGTATGTAATGAAGTAGAGTGGAAGAAAAGAAGCCGAGGGGGCACATTAATCTGGCCGCGAAAGCGTTCTCGAAAGCGTTCGTACGTTGATTTGACCGATGCGTCGATCGTTTTGATATCGTTAATGACGCGGTTGAAAAATGATGCGTGAAATTATCGAAGCGAAACTGTGCGTTGGCGTGAATACGGCCGTTATTAGAGTATTAAGTTTCTACATCTACGTTTAATTTAATGATCTTGGCTCTTTTAAAAGGAAGATTGATTCAACCGATCGTGGACTCGAGGGTCCAGTGTACGCGTCCGATTAAATTATTTTCAATCCACGGGCATGATCTTAATTAAGAGTAAGCGACAGTAATAAATATACTTGGCGCCGTTTCGAAAAATTCAAACTCGATACACGCGTTATCTCAGATTATTAAGTACGCCATTTTCGAGCTCTATGAGGTCTTTAAAGTATATAAGTAGCACTTTTTTCTACTGGGAGAAAAATTTCAATCTTTATTTTCATTTGGGACAATGTTGAGAGAAAAATAGTAGTTGATTCTGAAAGAAGTGATAGAATTATTAAATCGTGATCTTTTAATCTTTTCCATCGAACGGGTATTGATCGAGATTTGATTGAAATGTCTTAGGTTTAAAAGGGAGAAAGGGAAAAAGGATAGGATTGGAGCGTTGCATCGTGGCGAATAGCCATTAGCCACTTGTCACATTGACATATCAATTAAAATTGCTCGTATATAGGGGGGCTTTATTAATATTATCTCACCTGTGTGACACCTTCCAGCGTCAAGGATACATGATGTATTATCTAAATGGTTACTAAACGGGCGTGTCTGGTCGTGGAGATCGTTTTTTCGTAAAATGGTCATTGGTTAATGTAATTTGTTGGAAATTTCTCTTTTTTCTTTTTTTCTTCTTCGACAGAAGTATCGCCACAGATTTTATCCTCCTCGGATAGAAAAAATATGAAAATACGAAATCGTTTGATACAAAATGACACGTATGGAACGTAAATTAGAAATTCAAATTTAGATAATTTAGAATTAATTTTTGCGGCGAATGGCAAATGTTTCCATAAATACACAATGTAAAATGCATGATATGCATGATATGGAAAAGTGTCGTATTACGAACGTCACGTCTTTTTCTACCGATGCAACGGTACAAATTAGCACTATTTACATCGGTACGTGAGATATCTCGTATTTTTTTTTCACGGCAATAAACAGTTACCAATACGGTTCTCGGAATTCTGAGACCAGCCTCGTTAAATGAAATGACTAGCGGAGATAAATCACGCGCTAGTTTCCAATAGCGGTGATACCTGTGAATAATTAATAAATACGCGATAATAATATATTCGAAACTTTATATAAATGTCATAATACGCTACCTTGTCGAATTATCTAATATCCATTACGTATCGTAAAAATACTTTATATAATAACTTGGAAAACTAACATAGATCAAATTACGTCTCGATTACGTGCTCGTATCCACGAACAAATTTCTCAATATTACAACAATTGAACAAATTTCACGGTGTGTGTATCACTTTTGTTTTCCACAATGTGCCAACAAAATTATTCGATAACGTAATTTATCTGATTTGAATATCAATATCAACTTACACCGTTTATAGCTGATATAGTTGATAGATTGTTTGATCGGCTCGAACAAAATGGCGCAAAATCAATAAACCACTTTGTCTTGGACGGAAACGATTTCGATCGAGGAGGAATTCCTCGAGGGCGAACGTTTAATCCGTTTTGAATTTCAAATGAAACCACGGCTGAGTCACCGCGTTTCTCTCGTCCGTCGTCGTCGTCGTCGGCAAATTGACACGCGATTAATCAACGATCGTCGTCGTCGTCGTCGTCGTCGTCATCCCTTGGACAGAACGTATATTTTTAAGCGTTTAATGAGCGCGTTTGGCGCGTCGTTGGATCCAACGCCGCTCAAAGCGAAGTCCAGTCTCCGCAAAGGAGAGCTTCCCTCGCACCTTCCTCCTCCCTCCTCCCTTTCTAACGACACCTAACGAGCGCCTAGTACCTAGCAATGAAATATCACCTCTATTACGAAGGATGGCAAATTATTTCTCCGTTTTTAGTCTCTCTACCTAGGTGAATCCAAGTTTTCGACTTTTAGTCAATCTTGGTAATTTTTCTTTTTCTGGGGAAATTAAGTAAGTTGAAATTTAAGAGAGGATACAACGAATTAAGTAAGAAATTAAGTAAGAATCGTGTAAATAATCCTCCGTGGAAGAAAACCGTTTGGCTGGGATTTTAGAAATCTTAGCTCGAAGTTTAAAATAACGGATTTTGCGAATAAAGGATCGTTGGATGGTAAAAGCAATCTCGAACGCGAGCTCGAGTTCGAGGCACCGGTGGTTCCGGCAAACTCAAATTACGAGCGTATAATTTCTCGACGCCGCGCTGGCTTGCGTTCATGTACCCTTTACGAGTTATTATCCCGCTTGCAGTATGGCGGGCCAGATACGCGTGGCAAAGGGAACAAAAGGAAATAGGAGGGGGGCTTGTGTGTCGATCGAAAAAATTGCCACGCTTTTTCTTCCATCCTTCCGTTCTATCTCGCGTTTTAACACGTCGGCAACCACTCGAGGTGTGATAATATTCACCTTTAAACTCTAATTTCGCTCTATATACAATGTGTGGACAATTTCTTCCAAAATATCGATCGATCTTTGCTTTTTATTCGGTATCGTAAATTTGAGAAAGATCACGCAATTTCTCTTGGTAAGAAAATTTTTATTAATCGTTTCAATCAAAACGGAATCTCCCGTAATGATATTTTACGACATTAGGGGAAAAATTGATTAAAATATAATTACTTCCGTTGAAACGAGTTCCCGTAACACACACGTCGCTATCAACATCGATCGATCGATCGATCGTCCGTTCGTAACTTAATCGAGACGCGATCCAGCCCACCTAGAGACACTGTCCTTGCTTAGATAGGGATCGACGATGGCTGATGATCGGCCCTAATCGTTTCATCTTAATCGATACAAATTTTCCCCACCGATCATAATAATTTCGTAAAGAAATTATTATACACGCTCGATTGCCTCGATTTCCCTATTCTTTAAAAATATAATAGGGATTATGCGTCCTGCCTAATTCTACGTCTATCCACGCACATTACGCGAAAGTCACGCTATTGGTTCCCAAACACTTCGTATCGCTTTGGTCGAATGATTTCGATCCTCCCTCGAATCTTATTGTAGCTTTGGAATTGTAAGCTTTGTAATTTTATCGTGATACTTGCCCTGACAAACATCATATTAGTAATTACAAAACAACAAAAGAATATATATACTTTAAAATTTTCTTTCCTTATACGTAAAGATACATAAAATATTGAAATATAAAAGTTTTCTACGTTATATTTATGCGTGAAATCATTTTAAGTTAGAAATTCATCGAACGGAAATCGTGTGGAGTTTCGTCCGAAAAAATATTTGGAATGCATTACATTTCCCGTCCCCATTTCACATCCATCCATCCATCCATCCATCTTTTCATATTCGAATGATCGAATACACGTGGAAAATAATTGAACGAGCGATCGAAATAACACTTTCCCTCCTCCTTCTCCTCCTTCTGGCGGAACTGAAAAGGTTCGTTTCCCTGAAATAGCCCATATCGAACTACCCACGTGAAAGCAAACGAGCCGGGATGCGGCTAACACGCCTTCTACAACTCGCCTTATTGTTCCCTGTCAACCGTTCAACACCTCAATGGTAGCTGCGTTTAATCGACATCTTTCTCCTTTCGCGTGATCCCATCCGACCTTTGCGAAATCGTTGTATTCTAACTCTTTGCCGATTTTCTTTTTTTTTTTTTTTTCTTTTACGAGTTGATAATACAACGATTGGAATTATCACATCGAGTATCTTTCTCTGGAAACATATAGCATATTTTGTTTTTATCGTCAATTTTTTTTTTTTTCAATAAACACCGTCAAAGCAACGATCTTTCTCCAACACATTTTTGATACGGCTGCGAAAAATCGTCTGCAAGAGTTAAAAATCCTTCTCTGGAAACGTAGCATATTTTGTTTTTATTTCAATTTTTTTTTTTTCAATAAACACCGTCAAAGCAACGATCTTTCTCCAACACATTTTTGATACGGCTGCGAAAAATCGTCTGCAAGAGTTAAAAATCCTTCTCTGGAAACGTAGCATATTTTGTTTTTATTTCAATTTTTCTTTTTTTTTCAATAAACACCGTCAAAGCAACGATCTTTCTCCAACACATTTTTGATACGGCTGCGAAAAATCGTCTGCAAGAGTTAAAAATCCTTCTCTGGAAACGTAGCATATTTTGTTTTTATTTCAATTTTTTTTTTTTTTCAATAAACACCGTCAAAGCAACGATCTTTCTCCAACACATTTTTGATACGGCTGCGAAAAATCGTCTGCAAGAGTTAAAAATCCTTCTCTGGAAACGTAGCATATTTTGTTTTTATTTCAATTTTTTTTTTTTTCAATAAACACCGTCAAAGCAACGATCTTTCTCCAACACATTTTTGATACGGCTGCGAAAAATCGTCTGCAAGAGTTAAAAATCCCTATACCTCTCGTACAGATCTTATTCCCTCCCGTTATCTAGATAAAATGGAGAGGGGGAGAGGGGAGAAAAATCGATCTACATATACGATCCAACTTCCGTCTGCTGGCACGAGAGCAAAAAGGGAAATCGAGAGATATATTCAGGTTTCTTGGGCAAGCGGGGGAGAGAGACCACCTGCGCGTTTCTGCCATTCGAGGATGAATGAAAAACGAGCATCGCACACGTGTGCAAACTGCTCGTACGCGCGGTAATAAAGGGACAGCGAGCGAAACGGGTGTATTCGAGTCGAACGAAGTTTGCCACTTGTGTATACGGCGCGAGTACGTGGAGGAGAAGGGAGGGAAGACGAGTTTTTCTCTCGAGTTTGCAACTTTTGATTTCGAAGGGGATACGTTATTTATTTATTTTTTTAAAGTGCCCACCGATACTGCACTCCACTCTGACCAGGTAACCCAACCGCACTGGTCGACTTCTCTTATTTGATATTCGCATGTAAACGCGGGTAGAGAATTACGTGAGCGGAAAAGGAAGTATCGATAACAGTTGGAGAGAAATTTACGCATCGCATGCGAAAATGCCTTGGAGCGGAAGATTCGTATCGAGAGATCAATCGAATAATAAATCAATTGAGGCGCATCCTGAGTTCGAGGGATAAGGGTACGAACACGTGGAGAGGAATTTATAATACGTTTGCTCGTAAACGCGTTATAATTTCTGTACGACTTATTTATAGGACAAAAAGAAAAAAGAAAAGAAAAAAGTACAATAGAGAGAATATACAGACGTTCTATTATCCTAATATTATCGTATTTTCCGTTATCCGTTTTGTAGCGACATTTACATGCAACGTACTCAGATTACAATGTAAATACAACGTATTTTAGATGCAACAAACACTTTCCTGCGTTCGACCGGTTAAACGTATCGATTCGGTATGAAGCGGAGAACGATATATAACGAGTAAAGGAAAATTAGTATAATTTCAACTATTGAAGAGAAATACAAGGATAATTAAAGATCTCGAGAATGATGCGACGAAATTCTTAATTTATGATGAAAGAAATTTTGTTCGTTTCTATTCAAATAAACGAAGTTTAACGCGAAAGAAAGCAATCGTTTTATTATCCGGCCACTTTTGTCTCCCTGTTAGTTCGGGATTTAGTGTTTACTGTACAATCAGAAGAGCAAGACTCGTCTGCATGAATTTCGTAATTGCCTTCCTCTTTCTCTCTCTCTCTCTCTTTCTCGAGGCCTGTCTATCGTTATCGGGTAACGAGCTGTCAGCAGAGATAAATTCGCGGGGCATAGAAACAGTCGGTTTGATACCTGGCGCACCTTGAACACGCACGCATCTATTTATACGTGGCTGGTGCACAGGCCTGGTGATGCAGAAATGGCGCACTTTTAACCCAACTCTCGATAAAATTCCATACCTTTTTCCTCGAGCGGCTGGGAGCAGCTGGTGCGCTGGTTTGCCTGGCGGCCCTCCTCATCTTTTTCATCCTCTCTGTTCGATCGAAGAAAAATCGAAGAGTATCGAGGATGGGAACACGTTCGACAGACTTCCTCCTCCGATTCGAAAATTGAGATTCGATTACTAAAAGAAAAAATCCAACGTCTTGCAATTTTGCGACCGAGACGGAATGCTATATCACGAATCTTCCACGAAATTGCGAACTGCACGAGTTTTCAACTTTCTGCCCGATAATATTCGAAAATAATCTCGCTTGGAAAAAAGATTCTCTTTGGATTCTCTTTTTTTTTTTTTTTTAAAAGAGAGATGGAGCGGAGGATATGGAATAAGGATCGTTGATGTCGAGACAATTAATTCTTCTCGTTCGTACGAAACGAACAGATGTCTCCGACGCGCGTACGCATAAATTAAGCCGAGTCGTGTTTTCCTGGTCGATCGATCGACGAGCACGTATAAGAAACCGAAAAGGCATTCGAAAAAAACGTTTTCACCCGCGATTTAAAGCTGGCTGTCGCCGACGAATCGGTCAAAGGAGAGGAACACAGGAAACGGGGGCTCGGCAGATTTACGCTTTTACCTCGCCGTACCTCGTTTCTGCCTCGGCTCCGACTCGGATGTTTGAGAATGTCGTGAGGAACGAGCGAAATCTCGGGCTCCGTGTAATCTGGAAAAACACGCGCACCTCGTGGGAACAGGGCTATTAAGAGACGCGAGATCTTGCAGGCTTGCCTCGTTTCGATCGACAAGTTGGAGAAGAAATTTTCGTCGATTACGAAAATTTACGAATCGTTTGGTGGCGCGATGGACGAAATTGTACGAATAAACTTGCCAACTCCATCGAATTTATCGTTCGAAACGTAATAATAATCGCAAGTAATTGTAGCTGCCGAGATTGGTACGAAGAATGGATCAATTTAAGTAATTACTCAAAGTAACATTATTCGAAATTTCTCGATTCTTATATCAACGATTGGACGTCGTATTCTTCGATGGAAGAAAAAGAAAGGAGAATTCCCTTTCTCCCTCTTGAAATCAATTAGCTCAAACGCGGCGAACAAAACGAGTTAACGGCACGAAAGACAGACTAATTAATATTACACGTATCTCGAGGCACACGAGTTTCGATTCCTTCCTTCGATCTACGAGCGGTTTATCAACGCAGTTATCGCATTCCGATTAGAATCCCCGTGGCGTGTGCATAGCTATACAAACACGCGTGTAGGCGAGACAGAAATCTCTCCCTCTCTCTTGTGACTTCGCGATTTTTCTTCCCCTCGTAACTCACCCTTAGCTCTCGACGTCTTCTCGAGGGAAGAGAGGGTTGAAACGAGAGCTTTCTTTCTTTCTTCTTCGACGATCTCTGTGACGAGATACGCGCGAGTGGACGGTTTGGCGTATGGGCGTGCAAAAGGAAATCTCTCCAGAGATCCTCGATCTTCGCGAGATAAAGATATTCCCGCGTGTGTCGAGCAAGGAAGAATTTTAAAAAAAAAAAAAACGGGGACTTGGTTGACGAGTTATCTCGAACAGAACGCGCGACAGAAGGCGAAGTCACGAACACCGAGTCGAGAGGATAAAGAGGAAGAAGAGAGAAAAAGACGCGCGGAAAGAAAGAAAATAATCGTTCGATCCCGGAAATCATTCAACCGAGGAAATTCGAATCGAAAGGATTTCGAGGATGCATGGATCCGATTAGAGGCAACGCACCTTCCGTTTCCGAGCAACGTTGAAGTAATGGATCGGAGGCTCGTTCGCCGATGTCCATGCATCACGTTAATGCCGTCGTTACGGTGGCTCGTAGATCATGTCGATCCCCCTACGCCGCGATCGATTCGATAAGGGATCGAAACCGTGCTTTCTGCGCTCACTGGGAAATTCTAAACATCGTTCCATCCATCGGATCGGATTTCTTTTCTTCTCTATCTCTCTTTCGACAATTTGATTTGACCGAGAATTTTCGACGATGATTAAAGAGGAAACGTTTGCAACTACGAAGTTTCGATGCGCCACGTGTCGACACCGTTTATCTTAATGTTTTAATGCTTGGAACGTTATTGGCATTACGGTTTATTTGATCTCCGCTTCCATCGGTGGATCTGTTTTTCTTTAATCCGAGACAGGTTTAGGTTTAACTTGATTTAGATTCTTAGACCTATCTTCCAAATGATCGCTGAAAACAAATTTTTAACCGTGGAGAGAGAGAGAGAGAGAGAGAGAGAGAGATTGAAGGCGTCTGGCGTCCGACTCGAAATAGACGATTTCACTGTTGTCTGTGTTTCTTCTTTTTTTTCCACGGCCGGTCTAAGTAGAAATAGAAGAGATAAGATCGAACGTGCCGATACATTGCGGACGTTAATTTTTTTTTTCTTTTTCTTTCTTTCACCGGCACTGGCAAAAATTGATGCTCGTAAATGTATTAAAACAAATTTTTCGAGTGGTTACGAGTACCCTCTTGGCATCTGGCGTTTCGCTTCGAACAAAACTTGTACTGTTTGAATTCGACGTATGCGATAATACACGTAAAGCACGAGTTGCGCGGCCTATCATTATCGGCGAAACGTTTCAAAACGTTGTTCGATCCGATGTAATTCGAGAAATATTTATCCGCGACGAGGCCTGTATGCACGTACGCGAAATTTACTTCAAATCGAATCGATTAACGAAAATTGCGCGAAGGGGGAAAAATATTTCGTATATATTTTATTCCCAATATTTCCCAATATTTATCACACCCATGTCTCGGCCTAGATACGTTCCTAGAAAAGTTGGCCGTAAACCGGATAACGAATCGATTATTTTTATACAAATCCAATTGGATCTGTTCCAATTTTTTCATAAAATAATATAACGAAATTTGATACAAACCCCTATACAAATTGGATCTGTTCCAATTTTTCCATAAAATAACGAAATTTGATACAAACCCCTATACAAATTGGATCTGTTCCAATTTTTCCATAAAATAACGAAATTTGATACAAACTCCCATACAAATTGGATCTGTTCCAATTTTTCCATAAAATAATATAACGAAATTTGATACACATACAAATTGGATCTGTTCTAATTTTTCCATAAAATAATATAGTTTTTAGTTCATTTTTTTTAACGAAATTTGATACAAATTCCCATATATAAAATAATATAATTTTTAGTTCGCAAAGCATTTCTTTTCGGCCGTGTAACGAAGCATTGTATGATTCCGTGAATCGAAAAAATTGGCATAATTAAAAAAGGGCGGATGTACTCGTTACACGCTGGTTTGTCTTCACCCAACAAGATGTCGATCGATTGAGTTCGAAAGAGTTCCCGCGGAATTTGCATATTTTCCGATTGCGATCGAAAGGTCGAGGAGAGCACGAGACGAGGACGATGATGCGGAGAAAGCGGCCTCGTGGATACGATCGAGGCAAGAGCGATTGATTGGCGGAGAGGAATGGGAGTACACACAGTTAAAATTGCCGTGGAATTATTTTCCAGTTAACCGTGGCCACGTTTCACGACTCGATACATCCAAAGAGGCCGCGGCTCGTTATCAACCGTGTTTCTCGCGTTTCAGGCCATTCTGCACGCCTACTTTTTCCCGCCACTTTACAACTGGCACGTCTGTTCTTCCGTGAAGAAACAATTATTCCAGGATACGTGTATCGTGCCGGCTCTCTTGCCTCTTACGGAATCGTAAAGCGGCATCGAGATTGGTTATTGGAGACATTGTGAAGAGGGCTTTAAAAGGGTTTAAGCGGAGGAGGGAGGGGGGGAAAGGAGATTGGGCTCGATTGGCAAGCGACTCGTTCGAAGCTTGACATTGTTAATGTTTAATCGATGAAAATTTTTTTTCATCGAGAAGTTTGGAAAACGTTTTCGTATCTAGAAAGTATCAAAGAGAGGAAATACTTGAAATTTGGATTGATAAATAAACACGGTTAAATAAGCTTTGGAAGTTTTTGAGAGGTGTATATATAGGATGAAGTTTGTTTAAAGATCTTATCGATCGATTAATTTCGACTGAATTAATTTAAGAAAGAGAGAGAGAGAAAAGACGATAATACAGAAAAGTATGAGACGATATCTCGGAAACTGTTCGTTAAATATAAGGTTAGGAATAAAAGTAAAAATAACGATGAATGTATCGGTAAAAAAAAAACACGGATTGCGTTCGTTCGCCGTGTCCAGAATAATCGATAGCCTTTTTCGTTTCGAAATATATAAGATTCACGCTTTTTACGTAGTTTCGTTGCATCGATTGCTTTAATAGCCGATTTAATAGCAATTTCATCAACCGTGCCGATGATTATACGCGTTTCTCGCGCGAATTGCTTTCATCTGCGAGCTGTATCCACACGAACCAACGATAATAAATTCTCGATCGAGATTACAGATATCACGTATTTTTACAATACGAAAATTTGCCGCTTCGCGTTGCGTGAAAAAAAAAAAAAAAATTAAAAATCGATTTCCAAAGAGTATCCTTTACGATTAAAATAATCAATTCAAAAATAAATTTCAATCTCATTTTTCTCGAACAATTTTCTCGAACAAATAACCGCGCACAAAAATATCCAAATACGCGAGAATTAATTTTAATTTCAAGCCAAATTTAATTAGTCAATGGTAAAGATTTCAAAAGATTAAGGACTCGATCGAAATTGATTTAAAGAACGTTCAAATTGTCTATATTACGCGCGACTTTAAGTATCCATTGCGCAAAGAGTTTTACTATCTTCGGCGTCGATTAATTTTTACCATCCCGATCTCGAGGATATATTGCGACATCGGTACGTGATTCGCCTCGGTTCATAACTCGCCGCATTCTCGCGTCCATTAAAAGCGAAATTCTTTCCGATCGATCGATCATGGATCAAATCTGTGTCCATTTTTATCGTTACGCGAACATTTATATCTCCGCAGGAGACGGGATCAGTGTTGATCGTTACGCGATCTTCTCAAACAAGACATTAATCCCGTGTTCTTAATTTCTTCTAGATACTAAGAAGATCTGTCAAATAATTTCGTATATTTTCCGTATATTTTTTTCTTTCGATCGTTATGATAATCTTTATCATTTCTAGATCGACATTGACAAAAATCGATCAAACCGTTTCGAATGAAGCCGTTCCAATCGCCAATCCTGTCCTCTCGAATCGAACGAGAGCCGAGAAACCTTCGTCTAATTACCCCTTAATTACTACTCCGATTCTCAATTACCAACGCGATTAAACGTCGGCTAAAAATCGAATAACACCTCGATAGATGTAAATTCCCGTACGCTTATCTTTATTACAAAGTATAATACCATCGATTTCCGCCCTGTTAATGCGAGGAATTCGAAACTGAAAATGGCGCCAAGGCCTGTTCGCGCCTGTCTCGACACTTCTTCGATTCCTTTAATGACGTTCGCCATGGATCGATGCAATAACGAGCGGCAATTTATCGACTAATAAATCGACGACTAATCGTCGTCCTTTTCTATCTTCCTCCCTACGTTTCCTCATCGAAATCCTCCATTTAACCGTGGAATTTTCTCGTTTGCTCAACAATCGTGGGTACCAGCGGTCCAAGAATTTTAATTGTCCACGAAGCGGTCGTCGAATTTTAAATCGATAGATGGATTGGAAATCGTCATCTTTTTCCACCTTCCTTCGCATTGACATCGAAATCCTCGATTTCATCGCGCAATTCCCTGTTAACTTAACAATGGTTCAAGAATTTTAATTATTTACGAAATCGTATTTTAAATCGATAGATTTGAAAGTCAATGTCAATTGAGTGACGAAAATATTTCTTTCATCATCCGTACGAACCAGCGATCCAAGAATTTTAATTATTTATTACGAAGCTATCGAATTTTAGATCGATAAGTTGCCTCTCTCATTTTCTGTATATTTTCAAAGAAATTGATCACCAAGCGATCCAAGAATTTTAATTATTCATCGAGCTATCGAGTTTTAGACTAATGAATGAGATTCAGATGGATCTATCTTAAAGCCAGAGCTCAGGTATCGAAGATATATATATTTTTTTTAAAAGTCCTAGAAGAATATAGCAACATAGAATCCTAAATTCTTAGACTCGCCGATTCATCGAATAAATACTCGGTCGATAAATCAGACTTCACCCGAAAGCCTCGAAATTGATCACGGTTGATCGATGAACTTATCGATCGACCAACACCGCCTGTTGATTCAAGATTGCGGACGATTCCAACGCACGTTTCCACGCATCCTTCGCCAATTCAAATCAAAATCGCAATTCCGGCCGACGATTCGTCGAACGTATCGAATGAAATGTGAACCGATACGACTTTCGCCTCCACGCGTATCATCCCCTTCCCCATCTCTCCCCATCTATCCATCCATCCATCCATCCATCCATCGTCAATGGGCTTCGTTAAAGGAGTGGACGCGCAAAGTGATTCCCGATTGAACCGTTCACCCGATATAAAGGGAGCCAGACAGTTTGCTTATCGGCTTTTAAAGGATGATCGATATTTAAGCCGCGATTTAAGACGGCGTCGCATCGACCTCCGCTCGATCTTTCAGCTTTGTAACGAGAACGATTATTTATTTATCCGCGACAAGCGCATTGGCTGAATGAACGGGATTAGAGGGGATCGTTATTTATGCTTTAGCCACGGTCCGGAGCCAAGCACGTTCTGGCTGCTTGAATTAATCACTCGTCGGCTAGATGCTCAACCTAGCAACCAATCCTTCCTTTTTTCCTAATTTCTTTTTTTTCTTGGATTTGAAATTGATCGATCGGCAAATGTGAGAATGGAATCGTTACTCGTAATCGGTCGAGGGGCACGATATATGTATTACGATGGCTTAGGATAATAATTACGCGATGTTTAAAATATACGATCCTCTAATTCGTGTTCACAGTGGAGTTGATCATTCCAAATCGTGCTTATAACGCTCGAACGATAAATAAAACTTTCTAATCGAGAAGTTATTCAAATTGAATTGCCTCGTAAGGGAAGATGGTAGCTAATAATTTAACTACAGCCGATAGAATAGAACGCGATGCGATTACTTATAATTAATCTCTCTCGTCTTACGTAGATAAGATCCGTTTAACCTCCAACAACGAGTAAGATTCGTAAAAAATTTGGCGCGAAAATTGTAAGCGCGAAAAGTAGGAACAGTTGATCATTGCAAATCTGTGCTTAACTTATAACGCTCGAATGATAAATAAAACTTTCTTACTCGAGAAGTTATTCAAATTGAATTGCCTCGTAATAATTTAACTACAGTCGATAGAATAGAACGCGATTACCTATAATTAACCCCTTCCCGTACAAATTAGCTCGACGAAATCCAGGCTCAAGCGGCACTTTGCAACGTGAATTATAAGAATCGTGATTTTCTCGTGGCGTAAGAATTAAATCTCGATTGAAAAAATTCAATTACACTCGTGTTTGGACCGAAATCTTCATCACGAGTCAGACTTGTGATAATACGGGGTTAATCTACTCATCGTATGTAGACAAGATCCGTTTAACCTACTTGTTCTCCAACAACTGAGTGAGACTATTATTAGTTTAGATGAAACGTAAACGACACGAGCCTGGCCCGACCGAACTTCTCTGTTTATTGCGGCCCGAGAAATCGGGAGGGCAAAATCGGTTAAGGAAATTTTTGCGTTATTTTTAAATTATTTTTAAACGTAGACAAGAGCAGGAAATTACCGAACGATTTATTCCATCACAATTACACGTATTATTCGAACACCGGTTGGCCAAATTGAATTCAAATGTAGCGAGAGTACTGTTCACGATTTACTGCCGTGTCGTAAAAAATTCGAGCGATCTTTCCTTCCTTCTCTTTCGTCTTGCTGTGAAAGCGAGCAAGCCTTTGTTCGAATACAATACGATATTCGCATGGACGGGATCGCTAATTGCGAAATGCGATCGATCGCGCATCGGCAAACGCCTAGTCATGCATGAACAGGATTCCAGTTGCTGATAGATGCCGATCACGATACACCCAGGATAGATTTATACATTCCAACGACAAACGAACGGGGAGGAGGAGAGATATTTGCCCGGCGTGATCTCATCGGCCGAGAATGAAAATACGCGGAACATTATCATCGACGCGTTCGTTTTCGATATTGCCATATTTTCGAGCCACGTTCCCCCTTACAGAGACACGAATGACTGGGTTTCTATGTATAAACGAATTAATATTTTCAGGATGCCGATGTAATCCCGTTGGCTCGATAAGTTCTACCTGCGACATCGTGACGGGGCAATGCCAGTGCAAGCCTCACGTGGCTGGCAGGCAATGCGATCAATGCACGGTGAGTGGATCTCGCATTTTACGTTCAGTGTCATCACCTTTTGCACTCGTATTTATATTTAATCCTTCGGCTGCATCAAAAATGTGCACGGTGCTCGAGAAAAGATCGTCGCGTTTACGCCTCACGATTCGAGTTGCTTCGACGATGTTTATTGAAAAGAAAACATCGAGGAAAAGATACTCGATGCACGGTAACTCCAATCTTATGCAGAGCGACTATAGTAGCGAAAGGGTTAAGAAGATTACCAATCAAGAATGTAATTGTATTATACATATAGAATGTAAAACGTAGGATGATGGAAAATTCTTCCCCTCTTTCTCGATCTCTCATTTTAACCCTTTCGCTACGGGCCACTTTTCCACCGCACCAAAGCTCGAGAAAAGATCGTCACCGGCCGCTCACAATAAATCGATGATAAAAAGAAAATGTCGATGCTACGTTTCCAGAAAAAGATACTCAAATCTTATTCAGAGACTATAATCGCCCGTAGTAGCGAAAGAGTTAAAGAAGATTTCCAATCAAGTAACAAGAGCCCCTAGAATGTAATTCTATTATATACATATAAAATGTAAAACATAGGATGGCGATATACGAGTGCAAGGGGGTTAAAATTCTTCCCTTCTTTCTCGATCTCTCATTTTAACCCTTTCGCTACGAGCCGCTTCTCCGCCGCATCAAAGCTCGAGAAAAGTTCGTCACCGGCCGATCACAATTCGACGGTGTTTATTGAAAAAAAAAATCGACGATAAAAAGAAAATATCGATGCTACGTTTCCAGAGAAAGATACGCGATAACTCAAATCTTATTCAGAGACTATAATCGCCTGTAGTAGCGAAAGAGTTAAAGAAGATTAGCAATCAAGTAACAAGAGCCCCTAGAATTCTATTATACATATAGAATGTAAAATAATATAGATATACGAGTGCAAAGGGTTAAAATTCTTCCCCCTCTTTCTCTCACTTTAAATCTGGTTCCGTCTGTTGGAAAAGGTCGGGTTCTGGGGCTTGCCAACGGGAGCGGGATGCGCCCCTTGCGGATGCGATCCCATCGGAGCGCACAACTCTTCCTGTCACGACTCTCTGGGCCAATGTTACTGCAAGCAAGGTGTAGGAGGGACGCGTTGCGACACGTGTCTACCCGGATATTACGGATTTTCCTCGAACGGGTGTCAAGGTGAATGATCGCGATGAAAACAAGAAGAAGAAGAAGAACTGCATTGATCCGTCTAATTATTTTCCAGTGTGCGATCCGTGCGTACGGCCGGGCCACATCTGCGACCCCGACACAGGTCGGTGCGTGTGCCCAACCCTGACCTTCGGCGAGCACTGCGACAGATGCAGACCCGGCTCCTGGGATTTGGTGGCGGGGGTTGGGTGCAGGCCGTGCGCGTGCACCCTCGGCTCGACGAAACCCCACTGCGACCACCGGGGACAATGCCCCTGCAGGATAGGCTACGCCGGGCTTAGGTGCGAGAGATGCGCCAAAGGTTACTACGGTTATCCCAGGTGTCGGCCCTGCGGTTGCAACGTGGCCGGCACCACGCGCTGCGATCACGAAACTTGCGATTGCGACGACGAGGGACAGTGCCCTTGCAAGGTACATCCATTTTGAAACAAAGAGATGATCGATTGATTGAGAGGCGTGTGATTGGAGGAGTTGATAAAATTTTTTCTTCTTCTTCTTCTTCTTCTTGGTTAGGAATACGCGGTTGGAAGGCAGTGCGATCGGTGCAAGGAAGGCACGTTCGGTTTGGCGTTCGACAATCCGAAAGGTTGCACCGAGTGCTTCTGTTTCGGGAGAACAACTTCTTGCCAGCAAGCCGGCCTTAGTTGGGGGCAGAGGAGATTGGCGCGTCCGCGAACCCTCTACGTCAATGATACCATCAACGAAATAGCGGTAAGAATTCTTCGAACGGAACGAATCGTTGAAAAAAAGTGAGAAATCTTAAGAATCGGTTTTTGAAAATACGTCAAAAGGAAGGGATTAAATGAGGGGGGGGGTCGTTGCAGGTGAGCAAATTTAGGTCGCAAGTTTTTTTATCTCCCGTTAACGGCGGTTTGAACATGACCAACGGACTTTCGACGATTCCCGACACCGAGGGTGATGTCACGATACCGGCACACTTGTATTACAATTATCCCCTCTACTGGATGCTGCCCGAGTCTTTTCTCGGCGATAAGGTTTCCTTCCTTTTCTTTCTTCTTTTTCCACGAGAAATGTAACGAAAAAATGAAATTTCATTCGCGGTTTCGTAATTCGAAGGTGGTTTCTTACGGAGGATTTTTAAGATTCACTAGTTCGACGGAGGGTGGAATACCTTTGAGATCGACTTTTCAATATCCAATAGTGCAACTGCAAGGAAACGATAAAATTGTCCTGGAATATTATTTACCCGTGCCTGCCAACGATAATCATTACGAAGTCAGGTAATTATTAAAATCCGACTCAAATATATATATATAATATATAAGCTCATTTTTTTTTTTTTTTTTTTTTAGATTTCACGAGTCGTTGTGGCAGTTGCAAAACAGGCCCGACTACAAAGTGACGAGGGAGGTTTTGATGGTTGCGTTGCAAAATTTACAATACATTCTGGTAAAAGCTTCCGACAATGCTGAATTTACGAAAGCAACGTGCGTCAACTTTCCATTCCCCGCTCTCTCCCCATAAAATATACGCGTTTCGCGTTCTAACCTCGTTGCCGCGTTCCGTTTCAGTCTACTCGAAGCTTCCATGGACGCCGCAGTTTTAACACCTACCCACACCCCACAACTCGCGACCGGTGTCGAGATTTGCAAGTGTCCCCCAGAATACAACAGCACATCCTGTCAGGATCCGAGTATCGGTTATTATCGATGGTATAAAAATACGACGGTTACATCGACCATCGTGATCGATCTCGTTGGAGAAGCGAAAGCATGCCAGTGTAACGGAAGATCTAATATTTGCAACATAGAAACGGGATATTGCTCGGTAAAGCAACTTTCAACTCTATTCTTCTCAAACATAACCAACTAACGCGTAGATATCAGCATACGAATCGTTATAAATTGTTGTCCAAGATGGAACAACTGTGTGTTATCGTGATTTAACCTTTCTTTTTTTCAATTTAATGTTGAATCGAAAACAAAAAAAAATGTGCGTATATACAAACCTGTGGAATAAGAAAAGGAAACACACGTTTGTCTAGAATCGTTCAGAAAATAACTAACTAACACGTAGTCGTATAAATCGTTATAAATTGTTATCCAAGATAGAACAACTGTGTATTATAATGATTTAAGCGAACAAAGGAAATAAACCGTGTATGGTTAGACGTTAATTTATTTTTCCAAACGATTTCGAATTGAAAGCAAAAAAGAATGTGCGTATATGAAACCTTTGAAATAAAAAAAAAAAACACGTTTCCAGAATTGTCGAGGAAATACCGCGGGACCAAGATGCGATATTTGCGCGGACAGTTTCTACGGGCATGCCGACTTTGGTTGTAAACCGTGTCCCTGCCCTCAAGTAGACAAGAGATTTTCAAGCACTTGCACCATTCTCGCCAACACGGAACCGATCTGCATTTGCAAACCTGGTTCGTAATCTTTCGCCTTCTAACCTAACCGATAAATATATCCATTTAGATGACTTTTTTGTACTTTTTTATTATTTATCCTTCTTTGCAAGGTTATACCGGTAGGAAATGCGAACGATGCTCTCCCGGATATTACGGATTCCCTCATCTTCCCGCTGGAAAATGTACGCCGTGCGAATGCAACCCCGCTGGAAGTTTGAACGATGAATGCGACACGGAAACGGGGCAATGCAGGTGCAGAGCTGGCTCTACGGGCCGCGACTGCTCCGAATGTACAGCGTTTCGCCACGTTTTTATAAATAACGTTTGCACGTGTAAGAAAGAATTTTTATCACTACATATCTTTGAATTATTCCCAAAATCAAGCTTTTCTTCTTCTCTCTTTTTCATTCATTTAATTAATTTGATTATTTTTTTTTCTTTTTGGCCCAGCGTGCAACGATAATTGCACCGGTATACTGCTCGACAATTTGGCTGCGCTTTCGCAAGAATTAGCGGAAGGTACCGTGCACATAGCAGACGGATACGTTCCTCCTCCGTGGCAGGAATTATCGTATATCGATTCGAACACGACCGAGTATTTGGAGGAGATGAATCGGCAGAATAAATTGAGGCAAAGGGTGAAAAATATTCCGTGGAACAAGTACAGAGAGTTGTTGAAAGAAGTCGAAGTGTTGCTCAGAGCTGTGCGTGTTGCGATATTGGGTTTTTACTACTTATAAAGAAAATGTTAAAAAAATATTTCATTTTTCAGGCTAATGAACAAGTCAAACGTTCGGATATTGCAAATTCAAAAAGCAACGATCTAAAGAACAACATATTTAGCGCAAACATCGAAATGGACAATTTGAAGAAATACATAGAAGGTGATCGTCTTGGAAAGAATAAGACGCGTTTTATATTTTATATTTCTGTGATGTTAATTTTTTTTATTTCTTAATTTTCTTTAATTCTTCTAGATACAATTTTACTGTTGAATCAATACAGCAACGAAAACAAAAGGATAGAATTGAAGAAGGCGTTAAAAACGGCGAAAATGATTTTGAACGGTATAAAGGAAGCGAACTTGACGAGGAAACGGATGGAAATAGAAGGTTTTCTCGAGTTAGTAGAGATTCGTATTAATCACTTCACGAATTAACATTGTTCATCGTATCAATCGTTATCTATCTATCATTTGTCGATAATCGTTTTCCATATATTTCGTTTTGGAAATTAACAGCGATGCCCAAGAGAACATCGATTGGTTAAATTCCCTGTACGATGCAACGGAACCGCTCGCAATCGCTCAAGACGACGTCGAGGAATACTCGATCAAGTTAAACGACATGAGAAGCATCATAGAAGAGACGATGGAAACGTTGTTCACGTACGATGGATTGTACAACGATATTAATCAAACGTTTTTAGAGGCTAAGAATTATTGCGACGAGATCACAGTGTTGCACAACAATATCAACGCGTCCATCATCGAGGGGGAAAAGTTGACGAACGAGACGCGTGGTTTCATCCTCGATTTCCAAAATAACGTTCAAGTACGTGTCGATGGAACGGAATTTGAATCGATATCGACTATTTTTGCCTATCGTTTCTCCTTTTCCCTTTCTATCCATCATTTATCCGCTCGTTATATAAAATTTTTATTCAATTTCGCACACCTCATAGATACGTAAAAAAGAAACAGAAAAAGAAAACGCGTTATCTCGATTATTAATATTAATTACAAGTAAAAATAATTATATCGCCTGGCTGTCGAGGAATACCTGAAAGAAGAAATGTATTAAATTACAGGATCTTCCAGAACTACGAAACAAATTAGCATACTGGTTTGATAAATTGGGTATGAAGGAGGAACTGCTGTACAGATTAAATTACGAATATAACGACACATACGTGATACCCGCGATTGCACACGTGAAGAATTTATCAAGCTACGTTGATCAGTACGTCAGGTAAGGGGATATTATTTATTATTTTTATCTTTCGTACTTTTACCTCCTACCTACTTTATCGCAATATTAATTAATATTTAGATAGTCAAGCGACCGCTACCTATCGTTGTCATCGAGAAAAAAAATGTATTAATAAATATAATAATTCTTTTTCTAATCGTGAAAAAGTATCGCACGTTCTTGCTGAGATTTGCTTGACCGTTTAAAAGTGATGTTAAAATATATATATATATATATATCTTTCGCAAAATGGTCCTGTAATTTTCAACGCAGTTCCAGTTGCGAATTAACCTCTTGTTCTACAACAATGAGGGTGACTCGTGGGTATTTCGTTCAGATCAAATGTAAACGACACGAGCCTGGCCCGAATTTTTCTGTTTATTCTGGAAATCGAGAGTCAGTGGGTAGGACAAGAGGTTAACAATCGTTATTTAGTATGTACGCTATTAATTTACGTAATTGACGATCGATAACTTGATAAAGTGCAACTTGGCGTTTCTGCCGAGCAGTCTGTTTTCCGAGACAAGAAACATCGCAGCTAGCCCGCTCAAGGCCAGCCAAGCGTACAAGAATATCGTCGATAACATAAGAACTGCGAATATCACAGCGATGGAAGGTAAAGAGATTGCGAACGATGCGTACAACAAGGTAAGGAATTAAACAATTATCGATTTCATTCTTCGAACAACTGTCGATTCGATCATCTCATCTTTTATACGATTTCAGACGTTTCCCAACGGGCCGAATTCAAAGTCGTTGTTGGACGTTGCTAAAGAGGTGTCGCGAGCATCGTCCAAGCAATTGGATCGCGCGAAACAGCACGGGGAATTGGTGAAAAAGGCGAGTGTTGAATTGGAATTGCAAAAGGAAGCTGTGACCCTTTTGAAAAATACTTTGAACAACACCGGAATCAGAGACAATCAGGTTAATCTAAAATTGCAAAAGTTGAAAGATGATAGTAAGAAATGTGAGTGTCCGCGTTTGTCCGAGAAAAATTTTCATTCTACATTTTCTAACAATTCTCTCTTCTTAAATTTCCGAGTTTTTAATTAAAAATTTCCTGTGTTTTATTCAGTACGAGAAGACATAGAGAATACATTAAGAGACAACGAAGTAGTACTAGAAAACGTGGAAACATCGCGAAAACTTATCGAGGATTACGAGGAAGGAATTGCCGATAGATTGAAACCAAAACTGAACGAATTGAAAAGGGAAGGTGATTCTAAGATTAGTTTAGCTAGCGAAAAACGTAAGAATCGTCATTACGTTACATTATGTATATTTCTTTATTCTTAATCGATGTACTTTAAAAAAGAAAAAAAATTATTTCAGTGACGGAAGCGCTTAGTAACACGAAAAAAGCAGACGCGAGATTAATAAGCTTTTCGAATGCTGCCGCGAAAAGGAAGAATGTATTCGACAAATGGAACGATACATTGGCCACGAAATTGCAGAATCTCAAGGATAAAATTGCCGAAGCTAGAAATACCGCTGACGGAGTAATTAACATTATCTTATTTCTTAAATATTAATCAAGTAAAATATATATATATATATATATATATAGAATAAATATTCGAATAAAAAATATTCCTTAGATTATATATATATATAGAATAAATATTCGAATAAAAAATATTCCTTAGATTCGCGTTTCTTTGAAATCAGCCGAAGGAAAAGAATGTAGCCGTTCCTACAGGCCATCTACATTGCAGCCAACATCCACGAATACAATCGTGATGACGTTCGCGCTTCCGAAAGGGAAAAAAGAAGGCTCTCTGTTTTATTTGCCAAGCAGCATAAATGTAAGCATTTCGAAATTGAATTGATATTTCAAAACGACAAAATATTTTGATATATTTGTGTTAATGTGACTTACAGGATGACTTCATTGCTCTCGAGCTGGTTGACAGAAAGGTGAGATTCGTATGGAACGTTGGAGGAGGTACGGGGATTCTTACGCATCCTGAGACGATACACAGCAGTGATATCGAGGACGACAGGTTCTGGTACCGCATCGAGGCTGAAAGGTAAAGTAATGTGCATGTAAATAATAAATTGTATTGCGTGTAATAACAAATTTCTTTTAAATTGATATGATTTTCAGGGTACGACACATAGGTAAATTATATGTACGAAAGCAAGCATCCCCAGCTAGAGGACATCCTGTGGTAAAGAATTCCACGAACTCTGAGTACGGTCGTTTCGAAATTACCACGTCGGATCGTGTCTGGATAGGAAAAATTCCCAGACCAGAGCGAAGAAGGACCGAGCTTATCGCGTCTAGTGGACTTCCAGGATGTATACATCAAGTGATTTTAGACGGGAAACCTATAGGTCTTTGGAACTTTGTTACAACCGCGCCAGATATGGCTTGCGAGGCGTGTGTGGAAGGGTAAATTGAGAAAACATTGCAAATTTTCTATCATTGGGGATCATGTGACTTTATTCCCTTTATTTTCTACTTCAATGTTGTAGAGTGGAAGATGTGAGCGACGACACAGTTTACAGTTTTAATGGAGAAGGATATGCGGTCAGAAACAGAGTTTCTTCAGGACCGTACAATCCATACCGGTTTGTAATATCGATAAACTTCAGGACTTACGACGAGAATGCCTTGCTATTTCTGGCTATCAATCCGGATAACGTATGTAACATTCAAATAATTTCTTCTAAAAAGATTCTTATCTATATATTCTATCTATAATTAGATCTTATTTTTTATTCGATATTATAGAATCAACATGTCATGATATTCCTGCGAGAAGGGAAAGTAATTCTGCAGATTGGTTACGGTGGTAACGTCAGCATGGAAATGTCCTCAAACTTTAAATACAATACTGGAAACTGGACAAAGGTGGATGCGTCCAGATACTATCAATTGCATAAAAACATTGAAAAGTGTAGCTTAAGCGTAGGAGAAAACGATAAGAGAATCGGGGCACCCACACCTCAGCCCAAAAAGGAAGATATCCCCAATTTTCTTCAAGCTAAATATTACATCGGTGGTGTCCCACCGAGTTTTCGCGCGGATAAATTAATGTTACCCTCCCAAGTTTCTTTCCTTGGCTGTATGTCTAATATCATAATCGAGGTCGGCTATGATCCAATGGCGGAACAGTATTATGGCGTTGAGCCTATTTGCACGAATAAGGTAAGCATAAGTTTTATTTTGGAGTTTTATTTTGAAAAAAAGAAAAAAAAATCGAAGAAGAAACGATGTTAATAAATTTTACAGCCATTAAGGTTAATAGGATTTTACGGAGATGGTTATTTGCAACATACAGCATACACGTTACGTAAAATAAATTCTACGGTGAGTTTCTCGTTCAGAACGATGCAAGAGAAGGCCGTGCTCCTTCTTTCCACGTTTGAAGGACAAGAAGAACGTATGCCTCTTATACGGCACATGAACGACGAATCAAACGTAAGATGAATCAAACAAATCTGAAAATTTGTCGGACGAGCAAATCCAATTTATGTTTTAATTTCAGAAAAAGAGTTATTATTCCGTGTGCATAATCAATGGACAAGTTCAAGTGCGCTTGAACGCTGGAAAAGGAGAGCTCGTTTTAAAATCGAATGACACTTTCAACGATGGAAGATATCACTCGGTAACAATAATTAAAAGGCGGAAAGATGTTGAGTTGCGAATAGATGATGCTTATCAAACAGCGGGTAAACTACCAACTAGTGCCGCTATTAAAGCTCCTGAAGAGAGTGGAGGATTATTCTTCGGAGGTTTACCTGTCCTTATCAACAATACCGAGATGATTTCCACCACCACTCCATTGTATGGTGCTATTAAAGACGCGATATTTAACGACGAGTAAGTTAAATATACAATTCAAGTTTCATGATGGTAGTTTATGATTTTAAAAGAAGAAAGAAAGAATAAGAATATGAATAATTCTTTTTCTTTATAGTATTATTCGATTCGATGAAGTTATCAGTTTCGAGCATGCATTGATCGGTCGTTCTGGACCAAGTATGGGAAAAGATCCTCCTACTTACACACCTTCGGCTTCGTTATCAAGAGGAATGTCGACACAACCGGAAGGATGTCAGAAAGTACCGTATTATTCTCTGGAAGCTGGTGCTTTAAAGTTTGGCGACAAACCAAACAGCCATACTCAAATTTATTTAAACTTTAAAAAATTTTGGGAGAAGAAATACGCCATAGAATTTGATTTCAGAACATATTATCCAAATGGTCTTCTGTTCATTACTCCAGTACGTAAAACTTCTTTAAAATATTGATTAAAATTTCGAAAATGAAAAACGAGATTCCGATATCTCTATTTGATATGATATATAATATTTCAGATTAAAATTGATATTTCAGAATAAATTATTTCATTTTTCAGGGTCTTAGACCAAAGCACTATCTCATGGTCGTGATACGGGATGGACAACTTTTACTTTTAGTGAAGAGCAAACAAAAGAAAGAGATATTGTTTAAAATGCCGTTTAATGATGGTAACTGGCATCACGTAGTGATCAGTCACGATGAAAGAAAATTGACGTTGCTCGTGGATTCTCTAACACCGCACACTATTAAAGTACCAAGAAAGATTGGACTGGCTTCTATGATGTATATCGGAGGTCTACCTGAAAGTGGCACACCGATTCCTGAACAAGTTGTGGTTAAACTTGAAACCCTAAAAGGCTGCATCAGAGGATTGAGGATCAATAGAAACGTGTTTGATATGGTTGGTTCCACGAGTAGGGCTTATCAAGTTGGACAATGCTTCCCAAATGTGGAAAGTGGAGCTTATTTCCAAGATGAAGCATATGCCATATACAGTAAGATATAATTCGGACTTTGATTATAAATATTATCAAAAAATAATTATAACAGAAAAAATGAAATCGAAAAGCTTAATTAAATTGAATTCCTTCTTTTTTTTTTACAGAGAGAAACTTTGAATTAGGTGCAGTGCTTGAACTTCAATTGGAATTTAGAACATCGGAATTGTCAGGGGTTTTGCTTTCCATAACGGCACCCGGCAATTCGCCTTCATTGTCATTGGAACTAAATAATGGCAAAGTAATCATGTCGGGTGATTTGGGAGATAACAATCCATTATATGCCGAGCAACGTTTTACTAGTCCATACACGATCTGTGACAATCGATGGCACAGAATACAAGCGGTTTATAATGATGAGGAATTGGCATTAAAGGTTGACGAGATGGATCAGAAGTATGGTCTTCCACCTAACGTCAATTATCATATGATGGATTCTACAATCTCTGGACCTCTCTACATTGGTGGTTTGCCAGGTAAAATTTTATTCATCTTATCAATTCATAATTTACTATCAAAAATTGTGATATATATATCAATTCAATTAATGCTAAATATATAATTTACTTATTATTATAAAACAATTTTTATTACAATTTTTTATAATAAATTATGAATTGATAAGACGAATTAGATGAATAAGATGAATATTATAAAGATTTTATATATACTAAAATATGAAAAAACATATACTATCTTTATAAATTGAATGATAATTTTACAGCCTCTGCACCAAAAGGAACATTAATGACAAGAGATCATTTCAATGGATGTATAAGAAATGTGATGATAGGAGGAGAAAGACGGGATTGGACAGACATGGATGAATTGCATAACATTCACTTGAGCTCCTGCCCAGTACAATGATAATCAGTACAATGTGTGAACTCCTCTGAGTCATTCAATTTAGTTCCAAAGACTGTTCAAAGGATGCACAATGAAATGAAAGGTTTCTATGAACGGTGTTCAAATGCGATTTCACACCAGGATCAAGTGCCATATCATGATGGGAAATTCTCTAATTGTTAAGACATAAGATTAAACGAAGCCAAAAGATGCTAACATGCAAATGCATGAAGTTTGTATCAATGTTTCTCAAACTTGTTTTTATTGTTATAAAGTTCTATGATAACAAATTCTTACAAAATGTTAATGAAAATTCTTTGTATTTTTATATGTATCTGATAACAAATTATATTTATATTAAAAATAAGTTGAGAAAAGATAAAGATACAATGAACATCATGTAAAAAAAAAAATAAGTTAATATTTGCAATTTGTACATAGAAAATCTTACATTAACCTATTTTAATTAAATTTTTTTGAAATAAATTTTTACTAAAAAAGAAAAGAATGAACAATTTTCTTAGTATGTATTAAGAAAATTCATCTAACATTACAACACTTAAAAAGTTAATGTTAAAACACTGATTAATTGCTTAAACATTTATCTTAAAATTAATTAACAAAAAGTCATATAATTTATTATTTTACTAAAACAAATCGATCAAAAATAATAGATCTTTTATCTATTCATTAATATATAAAATTTAAAGAAATTTATTATCAATTACCTCAAAACAATGATGTGTGAAGTAAAAATAATGTATTGCACTCGTATTGTCATTCCAATAGATATTTTAATAATAATATTCACAAACAATTTATTAAAATACAACGAATAAAAAATATTATCTTCCCGCGCACTTACACGAATCTTTGAACACTGACAACTTCATGAACAAGCACAACGTTCATCAAAATTCAACTTCGAAAATAAAAAGATATATAAAAAATTAACTTTATAAGAGAATCATAATTTACAAAATAAATTAAAATAATTTAAAATTAATTTAAATTCATTATAAAAATAAAAATTTTTATATAAATCTATAATTTATTATAATATCAAGATGTCAACGTATCACGTAGTAAAAATTTAAATTGTTATCTACTATTGGAATGTTTTTTATAACTACTCTAGTATTTTATAGAAATATTATAAAACACAGTTTGAGAAACGTTTCTTAAAGCATTAACAAATTATGGCACAAATTTAAATTGTATTATAGATTCAATATATAAAACAAACGCCACGATATACGTGTAAGTAGCAAAATCACTGCCATATAGTTTAATTGTAATTCATTTATAAGTCATGAAAGAATTGTACATCAGTATTTAAAGCTATTTATTATCATTAATGTAAGTGTAATCAACGATTTCGATTAAGAGCATAATAAAAAATATGAAATTGTACTCAATCGAAATCGTATATTTTTTAGAAAAAAAAAAATAAACGAAATAAAATTATTTTGTACTATTTTAATGATAGTAAATAACATATTTTAATATTTAAGATAATTAATAGCGAAAGAAAAGTCATATATTGCGCCCTGTAATAAAGTGCCCTTAACAAATTAAATGTAGTATATATATATAGGGAGAAATGTTCTTTACAAGAATATTTTAATATTTATGTCTAGTATTTTTCTTATTCGTTGAATTGTAATATATTATACATATGCAGAAAAATTAACAATGACGCCTTCGCTATTGTGTATAAAATATATAACAATGAGAAAGTATGGTCATCTAATTCACCCTCTTCTGTACTCCAAAAGTTATATATACATTTACATTATACAACCAATTAAGATAAAGAAGACACACTTATATATATATATATGTATATATATATATAGTTCTATTTATATATATATATTATAATATATATCATTTATTAAAGAATAAAAGTCTATTGCAAAGTGGGTTATTAAATTTTATTGATGACATTCGCTGTAAGATGTTAACAGTAAAATATGACCCAAATTTTTACTTGACGTACTCAATAAATATATATCATTGAGTAATAATTTCATTTATGCATATATAAAAACATAATATTTACAGACATGGATAAATCGAACAAGTATGATTTGACAAAGTTTTCAGTTTTCATTTCTTTCATTTGTGACAATAAAAATGAAGGATTATTACATAAAGGTAATCATTTATTATTAGTAAGCGCGATTTTATATTATATTCCATTTTTTCGTATCTCTGTGTTCATTGTTTATCACGCCGGTTACCAACAGCTCACTAATAACATTTCTCTGCTTTGAAAAATATAAATATCAAGCATAAGCAATCTCCCTTCTTTACTACAGTTATACATCCTTTTTTCGTTCTCTTACTGTTTTTTTTTTTTTGTAGCTTTTTCCCCATTATATTTTCAATCCCTTCTCCACAAGCCGATATTCTTTCATCGATTCTTAAAATTAGTGACTATTATATTGTTAATCATAAATCTTCATTCACTGTTCGTTCACATTGTTATCGTAGACTTTTTATCATGACTTAAACCTTCAAATCTTATAATTCATTTTATGGCATTTACTAATTTTCGCATTCAATATTGTCAAGTCGGACTATTTTCGGAGTCTGAAGCTCGCAAAAATTTCTCTATTTATCATTTTTTTACGATGATACACGCAATAGATTTACAATAGACGAGAATAGAATATAATGAACTCCTTGGATACTACAATCGACGGATTTTTTTCTTTTTTAAAATTTTTTTTTGCATGTCCCTTACGTGAGACATATGCCTCGCATACAAGATTAAATAAAACAATATAGGGACGATTGAACCAAGTATCGTATCGTTGCGAATTAAAAATATATTTTTCGCGATCATTAATCGTGAAGAACATGAAATTCGATATGTTGCATAATTACTTAAGAATAATCAATACGATCATGTTGTGTTATGCCATTACAGATATAAGGGGGTCTATTATTCCTGTAAACCAATTTTTGTTTTTTTTTCTGGTTTTTCTTTCTTATAAATTTTTTCATTTCCATGCACATGGCCATTAAGCTAAAAAATACATTATAGAAATATCGAACAAACAATAAATCGATAAATGCTATAATATACATTAAATATTGAACATAATTTAAACAAAGAACACAAGAACAAATTCTATAATTTATAGACCCTCCATATTTCTGTACAAAAATTGTATTTTACCTCTATCTAATTTCTATCCATTCGTCCTATCGGCGTATTACGAAAATCGAATTATATATATGTTAAAAAAATTGAATCGTCAAGATGGAAGGTCAGTGCCAGTCCCACACGAACAGCGGACAATTTATAATTTATGGCACAATAAATAATTCTTTCGTTATTACATTATTATGCTAATTATCCATCATGTACAATGTGAAAACCGCATATTTAGTTTCGCTTAAAATTGGACTGACACGTTCCATTAGGAAATGAGAATAATATACTAGAAAATAAATGAAAAACAAAAAAAAAAAAAAAACGATTATTATCCAAAGAAAAAGAATCTATATACTGTTGACAAAACTCGTAAGGAGAATCATCAAACTTATGAACGGGTTAAACAATTAGTCCGTTTCATTAAAATTTGTAATAATACGCTAAGACGTTTATAAATAAATAATTAACACTCTTTCCAGAATCTCTTGTCTCGATCATGAGGAACGCAGACAGTGGATGATCAAATTTCAATTATAAATATTTAGGCCTAGAATGTTCAAATAAGTTATTTAATCAAAGCAAAAACTTTGAATATAGATGAAAATTTTTGTTTTTTTCGTACTTCTACATTCCATCTTCTGCTTTCCTCTTACAACCTTCAAAACAATTACAAAATCTCAAACTATTTGATACATTATAAGAATAAGTATGTGATTGCGCGCAGGAAAGAAAAAGAGCAATTCAATCAAAAATTTTACGCAATTCGCAGCTCTTTATATGTTCAGATATTTCCTACCAGTTACCAAAATTATTACTGTTCTTTCAAGAAATGAACTTTTACTTTTGGTACTTTTACTTTCTCTACAATTTCATTCTCTTCTCTCTCAAATCCTTACAAGTTTATTTATAATCTTATACCAATACACACTTCACAAAAACTTGTTTCAAGATATTCATATCAACGAGGCATTATATAAATTATAATGGTAGCTACACTGTAAAGAAAAAACATCCTCGCACAACATCAATTACATCCAGATCGATCTTAAGGCTGATTTGGTATTTTTTTTTTTTTTTTTCACTAATCAGAATATATTTACAAATCCACATTATTTATTTATTTTTTTTTCATTTGTCCGTAAGTTGGTTTTTTCCAACATTTTTCAACGAATGAATTACATTATCTACGTATGTTGCTGCAACTGTCAACAGTTGCAAAAATCTGATGGTTAATGAGGAATCATTAATTTGGATTCGACGATGATATACACAATGAAAAGAAAGTTTTAAGACAGTTACAGTGGATCATACGAAACAATGTTAAACTTCGATTCATTTGATAAAAGTGGAAGAACTTACAGTTTTATGAATGAAATAGATTTTCATGCAAGACAAGCCTTTCACTTTATTTACTTTCTTCCTTACATCTTTAAATAAATTCTGTTAAATAGAAATTAATCATATACAAAAATCACATTGAAAAATTCGAATCCTTTTATAGACTCTGTCAAAAGTACATTTAAATTAATGATCCTCTATTTGTATTCAATAAAAGACATATAATAATAATAATAATAATAATTATAATAATAATAATAATAATAATAATAATAATTATAATAATAATAATAATAATAGTAATAATTATAATAATTATAATAATAATAATTAAGAGCAGTTTTAATTTACGCGTATAACGAGGAAATATGTGCGAATTACTTTATGTAATATAAAGACAAAACGTTCGTTATGTAACATTTATGAAAGCCCTGCCTCTCTCTCTTAACGAACAAAGAAGAAACGATTATAAAAAAAATCAATATCTTTTACAATCAGTCATAACTTTCATTTACAACACAGCAGCTTACACGATTACAAGGCGGTTACATGTCGAGTTAGTCCGCAAAGATATTAGATATTGACAACAAACCATTCCTATTAATTAGATATTGGTAAATTTACGACACAATAATTGATGCCAACGTTAACTTAAAAACAAAGAAAATAAAATAGAAAAGAAATATAAGAAGAAGTTAGTTATAGAAAAAATTATAAAAAAAAAAAAGAAGAAAGAAACGTATACTTGGTAACATTACGCCGTTTCAATTTGGTATGCAATCGTAAAAAATCGCTGAAAATGATTGCATCCCGTATCTATCGAGTCAGCATCAATCATTTGTCCTTATAAAATTGACTAAGAACGCAACGTTTGCATTAATTTAATATGGGCCTGTATTAAAATAGTAACTATGAACAACAGAGGGCATAAAATGTGACACTTGTGTAAAACTATATGACGAGAGGCATGTCTTTCTTGTTCGGTAAATTCACCTTTTTACCTTGCCAAAGGCTGTTGTGTATCGTAAAGGCATCTATGGTCACAGTCAGATGCTTTGTATGTACTTGCGAGAAACATTTTGCTCCTGAATTATATCTAGAAAAAAACAAAAAGTTATATATATAAAACGAATTATATTTAATCAAAATGTATGTACAATGTAATTGCAAGTACACACACACATATATTTTTTTATCAAAATTTAATAATATCATTATAACTATCATATTTGTAATGATTAATAATAACTATCATATTTGTAATGAATATCCATCATATGACTTTTAATTATATTAAAAAACATACAAAAATAGATTTAACCATTTTTATAGTGACACTCCATATAAAATATTAATATTACTAATTATTAATTATTACACCGATTAATCATATTCTAAATTTGATTTTCTATTTGCAATATATAAGCACCTAATAAATATAACAAAAAAGTATCATAAGCTGCACATTGAAATTATTTAAAAAAATATAAAAACTAAGTTTCTAAATTCTATTCTATCACTTGAGATTATCTATTTATATTTAATAATTAATAATATAACTTACGTTTTAGAGAAAAGATATGTTGTTATGTATGTTTTTCACATATTCTTGTGTAATAAAATGATATTGCAGTATATGATAAAATCATAGAAATATATTTGTAATAAAATTTAATCTAACTTGGTGGTGAACTTACTTGAAAAATTTATCGAACATTTTATCAATGACTTGTTTAGGTCCGGTACCGTACAACTTCGAAACTTCTTCTCTATCTGGGCAGTATGAATAGAGAGCCCGGAATTGGCAACCAGCATCTCGAAATAAAATAAGAAAATGTTTGCTTTCTGATTTTGCAATTTCATCCAGAACTCTTCTTTTCGCTTCTTTATTCACCGTACCCGGAAACACACAATATTCCACAGCGTTTAACATAATACCACGATTTGACTTAGTCGTCGGTTGCTTATACAATCTTGGACCTGTTAAGAGAAAAAATAATAAAGTTTATAAAATTTCATAAAATTTATAGAATATATATTTTATTAAAATATAATTATTTAATTAAATACTAACTAATTTAATTTCAAAATATAATTATCCATTCCTGTTAAACGATTAAAATTTTGTTTAAAATTAAATTTCCTCACCATTGTAGTCCATCATTGAACTTGGCGTGCTACTGATGTCGCTGCTACCATCATCGAATACTCGTCTCTTGGTCATCAAACCGGGAGGTAAGGAACCAGGCCCAGATGGCGACGGAAGATGCCTCATGCTACCCATTCCTGGACTCGGTGCTCTCCTTGGAGGTGTGGCTCTGCCTAGTCCGCTGTCCGTATCTGTGTATCGACACATCATACCGTCTTGATCACTACTCGAACCTGCGAACGCAAGCTCGATATATGAAGATAGAAGATAAAAAAAAAAAGAGAAACTCGAACGTACGTGTCCGTCCACGATAAATAAAGGACAAAGAGATACGATTTTTTCAACGATAAGTCCAACGTATAAAACGTTTATACCCATCCAAGCAAAAGGATTTTGAACTGAGTCAATTTTATTAATTACTAATCGGTTAGTCCCTGATATAGACTGTGAGATATTAGTCACTTGTTAGACTTACGAAGGACCTTCAAGAATATCCATCTTCATAGCTTGCGTCCAATTAAAAACTTATTAAAAAAAGTATTCATACATCATATGACAACAACAATTAAGGATTAAAATGTATTTTTGTTTCTATATCGTCTAATTTGTTCAAATAAAACGATGGAAGCTTTTCGTAATTCTAAAACGATCTAAGGAACTATTTATCAGGAATTTTGAAAATTGTTAATAATTTTGATTTTTTTTTGACTCGGGTTTTATTACTATTTTATCTAATATATTGTAACACGTAAAACAGTGGACAGATTCATTTGTATTAAAATATATGATTACTAATGATAATTTTGCGATCTTAGGCGGACAAAGCATAACAAATTCATCTAACGATAGTATAATTCGTTAATAAATGCGTTAATAAATGTATTAACTCGTGCAGCGCTTATGAGTTCTATTGAAAAGTATAATGCTCATCGCCGAGATGAATTTACTATGCTGTATTACCATAATACCTGGAAATAAAAATAGAGAGGAGAACAAATACATATTGAACATAAATGATGGGATAATCATATGATACAGGACCTAAATGTGAGTCAGAGTGAAAGGTTATTAAACGGAAACTGGAACCACCAACAATAATCTGAAAAACATTGAAAATATCGGTACCCATAACCAGTGCTGTACAACAATAAGCCCAACCAAGCTTCAACTTAATTTCATCTACTGCGGCAAATGAGTTATCCTGTGAATGAAAATCGAAATTCCATTTCCTACTGGAAAAAATACAATTTAAAGAACAATTTAAAATCAAAATAAAAGAAAAAAAAAAAAAAGCATTTTGCGTATTGCTTATGATTAAAGAAACAAAATATAAACGTAGCAGATAGAATTTCGAATACATATAAACAATGTGCTGTTGGTGTATGCGTGTAAATATATCACTGCCACCTGTGCTCCAATCTGCCACCATGCGACTACGTGCTATATAGCCTACAAAAAATTGGAACAGTGTACGGGACACGTAAAATATACTGTTGCACGATAGAAGGGGGATTAAACGTATTCCAAGTCACTGGTGCTTCTTACCACACAAATTCATCAAGGAATTAGACTTTCTCCCCTTAAAGTTTTCGTAACTCGGGTATTTAGGCCTGCCTCTAACCTGTTGCTGAGGCTCCTGCACATCTGCAATAATGCAATGTTTACCTTGTTACATTCCAAACGCTATGTACGATCAAAGATTAATAGTAGGGGATGCTTCAATCGTACGTCATTGCATCAGGGGCAGAGTCTAACTACGAGCCATGTCCATTAGGAACATCAAAAATTCAAGATAGCTGGTGCAGGTTGGTGCAGAACAATGTTGCGTTCCAACTGAAAGATTTCTACTATAAGGCGCTACTTAAAAATAAAGAATCATACCCTTAAGTAACCTTATTTAGGTAATTTGAAGAATAATTAAATGCTAATGAAATATTCAACATTGTAAGATTCATAGGTAGCTGCCCATACCAGTGATACATCCTGCAACGAGTCTACTTTCATCAAGCCAAACGTTTAAGGAATATGATTTAAGGCATTCTTTCTATGAATAATGATCAACCCACCTCTAGATGTTTTGTAGGAACCACGTCGGCCAAGTTGATTCATACTTCGACAAGGCGAGGAACCTCTACCATCGTCGGGTGAATCTACGGAAGATACTAAAATAGGGTACCTCTATTACAATCAGTTAGTTCCTCTCCAGGACGAGATACTAAACACTACATATATTTTTAAAAAATATGCTACCACATTACACTAATAAACGGATAGTAAATAAATTTGAAGCATGCAAAGTCGTAAACAAAGAAAAGTGCTATAATATAGATCATTCACACGTTAAAAATTAATAATTTTGAAGAAAATATCGAATAAAATATATCATTCAACGTTTTTAAAAAATCATACTTATATTTTAACATATTTGATACATTGTGCGCGCATATTTTTTATATTAAATATAATATCATAAATATTTTCTTTTAAATTTTAAATCATTTTAAATATTAGAAATTAGCATATAGTTATAACCACTCCAATCAGCATGTTAATGACCAAAAGGAAAACATTTAATAATTTAATATTTGTTTAACTTTTTATAATGCTTCTTCTTATGCAAAGCTAACAAATATATATGTATATATACATTATATATACATACATACATACATATATATATATGTGATGTTTTAAATATTTATGCGAGTCAGAGAGTGTGTGTTGTGCATACCCCTGAGACTGCCGCCCCGATAAAGAGGGCCGGAACGTCGTTCATCGAAATGAGCAGCAGTGAGACTGTCCTGCGAGCCTCGGTAGTAGTCTCGCCTCATCGTCGGGGAAGTCAGCGACGCTACAGTAAGTGTGTTAGTGCAAAACAATCAGCTCGAATTTTCTTAACCAATCTAGTTTATTCAAATGGGAGTCTAGGAAATGTATGAGATTTTATTAATTTATAATATATGTACATTTCCGTCTTGAAGCGACGAAATAAACTAGTATAGGCGAGAAAATTTTGAGCTTGTAGAATTGTGACTGGGTGAGATCTCGTAAAACAAAAGAAAACCACAATGAAAAAATTAATTTAATAAAAAAAATGGCGTTACTAAAAAAAAAAAAAATTAAGTTTTTCCGATTTGAATTTTTGCCATGCAAAAACTGAATGCAATTACATTACAACACTGAGAAATTATTACTATTAGAAGATTATAATAAAGGAATACATTTGATACGATAGCAGTGGTAACTGTTATCTTGGAGATACTTTATATGCGGTATATTAAAATATAGGAATTGTTTTTACTATATATTCTATCTTTTCAACTTTTTTATGTGATAATAATTAATCTTCTCCAAGAAACACTAATCATTGCAATGAATAATTGTGTCACTATCGAATCATGTTAAATCTGTCATCATACCTGTGCTTAAATTAGAAGAAGAACCCTTTTTCCCACGACTTGGCGTAAGGGCTCCAGAATCCAACTCTGTACCAGCATCCACATGAATTGTTTTGGGTCGTGGTCGAGTCGCAGTCTTGTTACGCAATTTTGTTGGCTTTATTGCATTGAGAAGCTCTTTATCGATAACCTTACCCTAAATGATAGTAATGTTTACTAGTGATTAATTCAATTAAAATATTATAATTAACAAATTATAAAAAAAAAAACTCACTTCTCTTTCTGCCTCTTCTATTGCTTTCTTTACTTTATGTTGTTCTAAAATAGCTGCTCTTCGTTGCCTTTCTTCTTCTTTTTTACGAGCTCTTTCTTCTGCTTTTAATTTCTCTTGTTCTCGTCGAGCTTGAGCTTCTGCTTCCTTTCTCTCTTTCAGTTCTTCTTGCTGCTGTCTTCTTTGCAATGACAATAGCATTATACGTTCTTTTTTCCGTTCCATTTCATCCAGAGAATTCTATAAAAATATATCAGTTAGAAAATACGGAGAGAAATTATGAAATTAATAACATTTGTCACATAATCTTACAGGATCAGGATTTGCTAATTGATTTCCAATTATTAAACCGACTCCAGATTGTCGACTTTCTCCAGTGATCTCATGTCGTTCTCTTTGTTTTTCTCTTTCTCCTTCTCTCTGAATTTCTTTATCTCTAATTTCTTGTCGTTGGAAATCTCTTTCATCTATCTGATGTTTTTCTCGATCTAAATCTCGTTGAGCTTCCAGTTGCTTTTGTCTATCAATAGCAATAGCAGAAGGCGAATCAGGACGCATCGTAAAATCTTCATTTTCAACGTACGATGATACACTTCTTTCCTAAAAAAAAAAAAATCGATGTTTTTTTTTTCCTAATTCGTATAATTCTAAAAATCTAAAAAAAAATATTATATATTTACCTTTTTCGGAGATGTTCTTTTCACTCTAAGAGTCGGTTTTGGTTTTTTGGGTGCATCATTGTCGAAACAAATATAAAATCCTTTCTCACCAGCATCTGTTGGATCTAGAGGTGTTACTTCTGGTGTACCTGATGGAGATGGTGTGGCTTCTCTTAATGATGGATGAGGTTGAAATGAATTACGTGATATTGAAGGTCTAGTTGGTGATGGAATTCTATATGTACGGCTGCCAGACGTGATGTTTAAACCTCTTATACCTTGTGTAAGCTCATCATCATTTCCTTTAAAATATATGTATGAATGAAGAAAAAGAGGATGAGAACAAAACTATAAATGTAATGAATTCCTTGAAAATATTTACATATGATATGTTTTTAAATGAAGAAAAGAATTCTTATAGGAAGAAAAAGAATTCTTACCAATAAATGATATATTCTGAGGCTTCATGTCATCGACAGGCGGAGCTGGAACCGGTGCATGTAACGCAGTAATTTGTCGTTTTTCGGTAGGGCTTTCACATTTAATTGGTATATGATGTACAGTTGGCCTTTTTGGTTCGGGACTTTCACTCATTAACTGACTTATTCGATGAACCTTTAAAAATTAAAAAATAAAATAAATATATAACATTAAAATAATATAATGGCATTAATAATATATATATATTATAACGATATATATGTATTATAACGATTATACAATAAATAAATAAATAAATATACAAAATACACAAACCTCATAATGATAATTACACGAATTAATAAAATTCGACGAATAAAAAAACTGCATTTTTAAAATATATCTGTGTAATTTAACAAAAAATGCAAATAATTAAGAGACAAAAGAAAGACGTCGAAACTTCAAGTAGCGTCTGCTATACTGAGTATGAAAAGAGTATCTATAAATGTGCATTACATCACTAACTGGTTCCATGACAGTTGCTTGCATATATACATCAAGCAATTCATTTACTACCTAATTGACCAAAAAAAAAAAAAAAAAAAAAAAAAAAAAAAAATAAACGATATACAATCCTAATATTTAAACGTGATTTCTTTTTTTATTTAAATTTATATTATCAAAATATATATACGTTTCTTTTTATTCTTATTCTTTTTTATGTTCAATGAATGTATAAACAAATATAAATAAATGAATCATATTTTTACATTATTTTTATAAATAAAATTAGGATTTAAATAGTAATTAAAGAAAATAAATTTTTCTTTTTTGCTTCCTATGACCAAATAAAATAGATAAAGATTATTATACTCACAGCATTACGATGTTGTGGACTAGCAGAAGATGGTGGTGTTTGATTGAAGATAGATGCAGATGATGGATATGTAGAACCAGAATGGCTCATTTGATTATTACAAAGACTATGATCTCCACCATTGAGATACCTTGGTTCTTGATTATCATGCAAAACAAATCCTTTCTGTTGAGGTGGAAGTGTTCCCCAATTCCGTGTATCTTGATATAAACGCAAATCTTGTTGGTAAGCTAAAGAAAATTTTAAAACACTTATATCAAAATATATTATATATAATGATTGTATATGAATTTACTAATGATTATTAATCATCAAATCAACAATGATTAAAAAGAAACAAAAATTAATTTATTAAAATACACATACCTGTTGGTTGAGTACCATATCGTGGATCTATTGGTTGTTGATAACCCACAGCAGCCATTTCATTTGCTAAACTTTGTGTTGGAGGTGGTTGACCCCACATTCGTCTTTGTAATTGAGGTTGATCGTGTAAATAGAATTGGGATTGTTGAGTATCTTGTAATTTCGATGTTAATGGATTTATAGGTGCCATTCCGAAATTCTAAACAATAAAGGAAAAGAAAAAAATAAATGTTACATTACAATAAAATAAATCAATATAAGAAATTCAAAAAATAATACATACTTGCATATGTTGCTGACTAAGACTTTGTAATTGCTGAAGTTGTTGTTGCATTTGTTGTTGATGTTGGGTCATTAAATGCTGTTGTTGTATTTGATTTTGTTGATTTGCTAAACGTTGTATGTCAGCTTGAATTTCACTAAGACTGTTATTCATTCTGTAGAAAAATTAAAGTCCATTCAATAAACTTTGAAAAATCAAATTTTTATATATGATAAAATATAAATGGATACTGACTGTGATATGGATTGATGATACTGTTCAATATCCATGTTCTCAATATCCGGAGTACGTCTTGTTTCAATAAATGGCGCATTTCCGTCATGTTCCAACCATTTATGCTCAACGTCTCGAACATCTTCACTAATTTCCTACAGTCATCGGTATAAATATTGAATGATCGTACAGAATTATCAAGAGAATGTTCACCGATAATTTTAATCTAATGTACACCTACAGGTTGAATTATTTCTCATTTCTCTTTACTTTTTAATATTACAATTTTAATAATTAATGATAAATTTATATTACAGTGTACATATTAAATATTTCTGTTATAAATACGTAATCTACTTGTAGATGTACAGATAAATAGGAGATCAATGCATATAAATAACAAATAGCATATTATTTTTTCTTTTTTGACGATTATTTAAATTACAAATCCATGATGTTGACCTAAAGTTTAGAATCAAATATACGAATCTTATTTTTTTATAATTATGCTAAACTTGTCGTTAAATACGATTTTCCTTTGAAATAATTTAGATTAAATTACAATAAACACAGACCAATGTCTACATTTAGCTACTCAGATAAAGATATACATATATAACAATAGATCAATCCAATTCAAAATATATTCTCATACATACAGATTACATATGTATTACAGTATAAGTTTTGTTGTTAATGTTCTTGTGTTAAAATATGTTTAGAACACAAGTGTAAAGAACCGCCACCACAAATAATAATTTTAAATAAAATCCCAAACATATCTCTATATAGATTTTTGTCCAAGGAGTGTTTAGTACTGTACCATGCGTTCCGAGAGCGATATTTGTACAAGATTGCATTAAAATATGGGAACACAGTAGCAAATTTGATCAAAGACCACAGAATGCATCGGGACTGTTTCGTTTTCCTCTATGACTAAACGTAAGCAACAAGAAGCATAAGAATCATTCATTGTTAAAAAAAAAAAAAAAAAAAAAAAAAAAAAAGAAAAAAAAAAGAAGTAAAGATTCAATTGAAATCATTTTCTGATCGAAAGAAAAGAAAGCACATTTTCTATCTTACTTGCAATACATTAAGGCATTTATTATTATTATTGCTCTTTTACGTATTTCGTATATTAAGAATAAGTAAAAATAAGTAACCATAAACTTCAACAATATTCGTAGAAGCAAAGGTAAAAAAAAGAAGTTAACAAATGTCTAGAAGCCATACATAAGCTATGTATGTAAATTGCTAGACAAATCAACAAATATTTCAAATGTTTCAAATGTTCATCTACAGGAACATTGTTGTATAATATCGTACCTTGAGCGAGAAGGGTCTCTGTGGTTTTTCTTGAGAGGGTTGTTGGGTTACAGGGGTCGTCTCGGAAACACTTGTCGGGGTCTCCCCCGAAGATCCGGAGGTTACAGAAGTGGGGGGACCAATTTCAGCCGGACTGTCCCCCCCAGACGTTGATGAAGAGGGAGATTTAACCTTACCCTGCAACCAGCCCAAGCACCGTGCCTTGTTAAGTACTTGGAGTCCGCATATACCGAGTCCAATATGTCATCAACCACCACACCATGGTCGGACTTCTTCACGGCCAAGTATACGTTACATTCAAGCACTAAATGCCAAAGCCAATTCAAATACTTGCAAATACTTCATTGCCAATATGACTTTCTTCACTATTTATACGAGTTAGTAATTCTTTAAAAAAAAAAAAAAAATATAATAGAACTTTCGCAATAACTAATATCTTTTTCAACTAAAATAAATACTTCTCTTCTATCCGATTATTTGAAAAATTTGGAAAGGGAATATATCATTTTTCATCATCATTTTTCGAGTTCATACTTTTACTACCCAAGAACTACAATCGTTACAATTTTATTTCTTCTAAAATTCTTTCACTTTTAAACTAAACTTGTTATTACCGATAGATCAAAGAATAAATCAATTCGATTTACTCGGTTACTAATTGCTAATATAAAGCATGCATACCGTCACCAGATTAATTTAAACAGTTATTTATAATATTCACAGTTATTGTTTAGAGATCTTTCTTTATTAACACAGAGTAAAGCGGAAAACGAGAATGGCATCCAAGGAATCGATAGTCTATAATATTATACAAAGTGTGTAGTCTACGTTCAATTCTGTATTTCTGTAACGATAAAAATTGATCATGTCAGCATGCACTTACCACCAAGTACAGCTGAAAGATGAGAAAGAAAAACAATTACAAATTATAATAATATAACTGGCAATAAAGATTATCTGCATTAACCGTAATAGGCATCAAGATTATATCACATTTGCAAACTACACACAAAGATTCATTATTTTAGAAGCTAATGATATATATATATAGAAATATATATGTATATATATATATATATATATATATATATATATATATATAATTACGTTATGAAAGAAAAAGATGAACAAATATGGAAAAAATATGCGGCATTTACCTGAAATAAAAACATTATTTTTGCAAGCTCACTTGCACGCTACTTTAAAATAATCGAATATAGTAAATACAGCCAGATATGAAAAAAAATATAGGCAATAATAAATAAACAATAAAATATCGAATTGCTCGTGAATGTAAAAAAAAAAAAACTTCTTTGCAGAAGAAAAAGAAACTGTTGTTCAATTTTCTGACACAATTATTAAATATTAATTATGCATTGCTCTATACTAAACACCCGTGGCTAAATACCTCATGGCTATATTCAATGTTCTGTTTCCTTCCTTTGAAAGATTTATTCTTTAAAACCTTTTATTCATCCTATTATCACTCCGCCGACAATAGTGAAACAAATCATTAAAGAGGCCATGAAAATGATCTGGCTGAATCTGGATCGTGAGATGGTTCAAAAATGGAAAATATGACGCGATGTGATCGCGATCGTTTATTTTGGAGCAGTAATCACGAATTTTACCTTCGTGACAGCTTGCAGGAACGCAGCCTTGCCAACTTTTTGACGCTGTTTCGACATCACAACCTCCATCCTCCTCTTTTCGTTCTCTATGTGCCGACGTTTCTCCTCTAGCTTCAATCTAATGTTATTCAGTTGCGAGGCCATAATGGTGTTACCACCGTTTTCATCTGCCGGCATGATCATACATCATTTGTACATCGTTTCATCGATATATATATAGAAACGATCACAACGTAAACAACATACCAACAGAATGTTGTTCCACCTGTTGGGATTGCTGACTGCTCTGCTGCTGCCACGTGGTCGTATTCGGCAAAGTGGCGAACGTAGTCTTCTTCTCACCGTTCCCATTCCCATTCGCCTGGCCAAACTTCTTGCCGGCCAGACTCGACTTGCCCTCATCCCGTTCCTGCTCCGTGTACGTCAAGTTGATCCCTTTCTCCGAGCTCTGCCTGCTCAAATTCGCGAAGCTGGCTAATTTGGACGTGTCGCCCTCCGAATTAACTGTCTCGCTGGAATGTAAAATTTGCTTGAGCGCCACGTTGTCCAGGCTCGAGTTGGAGGTTTGCCTTCTCAATCTTGGCGGCTCTTCCTTGTCGTAACCGTTGTCCGACAGAATGTGCTGCACCCCGCTACCGTACACGTCCTGAACGCTCGATCTCGCCGGCAACGTCGGCTCCGTCGTACTCCTTTTGCCGATTGCGTGCGCCCCAACCTCCTTGTCCGGATTTCTACCGAAGTTGTGTAAATTATCCTACGAACAAACACCGATATCATCCTTCCTTTTCGTCTCTCCCTTTCGCCTCCCTCGGTTTCCCACTCTCACCTGAGATCCACCAAAATTCTCTATGGTCAACTGAGAGTCGTCCGAGACGCTGTTGCGCCTGGATCGCCGGCCGGCGTACGAGCTTCTCCTCTGCTCTTCCCAGTTGCTCGGCCGACCAGCGGCGTCCGCTCTTGCTACGGATTTCTCGTCCGCCACGGAGCTTAACGTAGGAATGCCTTTGCCGCGATGGACCACGAAACTCTCTTCGCTCCCCGCTCGCCTGTGGGAAACGGTCGTGAGTCAGACGTGTGGGTGAATAATGAGAGTACGAAGAATGAGAAGCGTAATGGGAGTAAGATTAACTCGTGTGAAATATATTGTTGCTTGATTGTACGGTTCGGGATTGACCCATATCCTGCTACAATAGCGAGGTAAAAAAAAAAAGTCTTGGTTTTCATTAAGCCTTGTATTTACATTGATTTTTTTTCGATCGTTGTGGAATCGTTACAAACGATGTAACTTATCCTCGATGAGAGAAAAAAAAGAATTGTCAAGGAGAATGAATCGGTTTATTCAATTCTATTCTCCTCGTTCCAAATGCGAAATTATTATTATTATTATTGTTATATAATATATTGATATAAACTAAACGATTATCTTATTTTGATTATATTATCTTTCAGTTAAATTTAAACATGATTTGAGTGAATGAGCGCATTAGAAAGTGTTGTTGGAGATTCTTGTTTCTTTTCAACGTCTTATTTCTTTACCGTCGATTAATTATCAAGGATTATCGTGTAGTTCTTCGAAAGGAAATATATATAGAAGAAAGAGAAACACGAGAAAAACACATACCTGTCGTCGTGAGAATAATTTTCGGCAGTTTGTTGTAATGATTGAGACTTCTTGACGACGGAGGAAGATGACGACGATGCTTTTGCAACTAGAAAATAATTCAATGCTGTAGCGATCGTTTACCTATGTATTTAGAAAAATAGTATCAATATCTATATAATCGATAATCACTGTTGACGCGAATAATAGAATAATAAATAAATTCACAAGGATCGGTTTAATAATCGGTGTGAAAACATTAATTCAAAAAAGTTGCATTACGTCACACCGAGTAAAATTCATGTGAGAAATTTCTAAATTTCCGCTATGATGAACGAGGACCGTTTCCGGTCCTAAAGTTACAAAAATTCTATTTCTATACATCGAGAACATTATCGAAACAAGTTAATCATTAAACGCGATCATTAATAATTATCGTTAGAAATTTCAAGACACACGAATTTCGTGAAAAGAAGAGAGAGAAAAAAAAAAAAAAAAAAGAAGAAAAAAACCAATATATATATATATATATATATATATATATATATATATTATCTATGGAATAAAAGCTAAATGTTATCATACACTGGAAAAATATACACTCGTCAAATGGGTAAAACTCGTTAATTGGATCTATAACAAAACTAATCTCTAACCGTTTTTCTAACTCGTCGTGGTGATGTGTCACGGCAAGAGTAAAACAAAAGGGAAGGCAGAAGAAAAAAAAAAAAAAAAAAAACCAATTCGACAATCCATTCGTAAACGAATAAAGAAAATAAAAGAGGATAAAGAAGAGTGATAAGAGGAAAGAAACGGGGGGGGTGGGGAGGGGGAAGAAGAAGAAAAAAAAAAGGTCTTCCGAACCGAAAGAAACAGACACATAAATAACAGACGCAATAAACGTAGACAATGTACGTTTGCAAAACAAATATACTAACTCAATATGGAGTATGGATATATTAATGAATCGTCGAGAATCTTTCTTCCTGAATCGATCGATACGTGACAATATGAGAAAGAGGAGGCGACATGCAGAACGAAAAGTACGGAAAGCTAACGGTATCAATGCAAAGCGGCAACGGAAAATGAAAAAATAAGTATGTCTTTTATCTTTTATTATCGCGAAAATGCGCAAACACACATCTTGCATGCATTTGAACAAGGTTAAAGGATCGTTATGTCATACGGCATTATATGTTATACGCAAAGTAACATGGTTAGTAAAGAAGCAGTGCGCCTAATAGTATTTTGAGCTTTGTTACACAGCTAAATCTAAACATCTGGCCACGTTTTAAATGCAGAACGCATTTTATTTTTGTTATTATTAATATTATTATTATTATTTTTTTTTTAATATTTTTCTATTTTTCTATTTCGTTTTTTTTTTTTTTTTTTTTAATTTTATCTCCCCGATATTATTCTTTTGCGGATGATAAAAGAATGGATACTTTTTTCCTTTTTTCGTTCGATTGTTCCTGAATCGAAACGTTACGTTTGTTTCGCGTAGAATAATATCCTGCTCTTTTTTACATATAGAATATAAATTCAAAAAAAAAAAAAAAAAAAAATGCAAATATCGCGATGGTGGAATAAAAATACGTAGAACAAAAATCGATACGCGAGATTTTCGAAAAAAGATTATACGCAAAAAAAAAAAAAAAAAAAAAAAAGAGGATATCGTTTAGTTGCTTTCCAAATCAATTTGGGAAAATCAATCAAACGAAATGCGGGGAAATGCGTCGCATTTAAAATGTAGTAAAATTTAAAGATCAAAGAACAGAAAAAACAGGAATCAAATCGAGATGATTAAAAAAAAAAAAAAAGAGAGAGAGAGAGAGAGAGAGAGAAAGAGAGAAAAGAAACGAAAAAACCATCAAGGAACAAACGACAAACGACTTGGCAAACTGTTGATTCCTCAACAGACCTCTAAAGACACTTTTCGTATATTTTATTATCATCACAATGGCATTCGATGATCTTTCTCGTGATTTTGAATCGTTTGAATTCGAGGAAAAAAACGCGAAATTTCACAGAAGAGAAGACCACCTAGTTTCATGATTTTTTTTTTTTTTTGGTTTGTTTTGTAACGTGTGGGTACCTGTGAAGCCTGGCGCGGATACGGAGAGGTTGCTTCTCAGATCAGGTATCGGAGCTATAGACTGTGGCAGACTTCTTTTATGAGCTACGCCATGACTATTGCGCGGGCAGGCTGCACCCGTCACCGCACCGTATTCGTTCATTGGCAACCGGAAGTTGACGAAAGAAGAAGGCGAGGATAGCGTTGTTGTCAAGCATCAAGAAGGTTACGCCATAGAAATATATAGAAATATTACAGTTTTAACATTAAGTGATACAATTACTGTGTAGAGGATCGTCGTTGTTGTTTTGTTATTTCTTTTTTCTTCATTTTTCTTTTTTTTTTTTTTTTTTCTTTTTTTCTTTGGAATCGATCGTCGTTTATTATATATCCGTATAAGAAAGATGCGTTTATTAGTCGCTGCTAAGGACCTGGGTCTCGAGACTGGGAACGAGTGTGTGTACTGACACTGATAAAAAGCGTGACCACCGTTCCAACCGCGAGCAATACTCTTCTATCTCGTTTGTTTCTCGTGAAAATGGCGAGAGAGAAGAAAGATCTTCCACAGTCTATAAAAAAATTCTCTCGCAAAAAATTGTGTCCAAATTGTGTTGCAAAAAAAAAAAAAAAATGCGTAGATTGCTCGCAACAGAAACGGGATTCCATGGAAAAAAAGTATAATAAAATAAATTATAGAACGGGTAAGTCCAATACAGAATGTACGCAGCCTTCACCAATCACATTTAATCCGATACCATCAAAAATTCATCAGCCCTTCCTCTCAAATCAAAGGAAGTTTGCGTTCATATATATATAGGTGTCGAAACAAATCTCTCCGATGCTTTTTAACCGGGAATCGCCATTCAGCCGTTCTAATACCTTACGTACCATCTAAGAACTGCATCGCCCTCTCCTCGCCCGGATAACGTACACACTTCGCAGGATGGATCTCCAACACGTTGTACATGTCCGCCAGGAAAACCACTAAATTTTGCTTCATAGACCTGGCACAGAGATATGGATTTTAAATTTTACAACGCAACGAAATTAAATTGAACGCAAGAAGGATGCTCTCTATAGCCTCTTTCATTTACTTATGAATTCTTATTCCTATTCGTTACGTCATCCATAAAAGACCCTTCTTTCGTTCGAGAATCGACAGTTTCCTTCGATTGGGAGATAAATAAAGAATTGATCGAGTTGGAGAGAAAAGAGAAAACTCTTACCCCCTCATGTACGTGACGTCCTCGGGTTGCATGTGAAAAATGGAATAGGGTAAGCATCTGTTGCAAAAGGCGTGGACCAGCGACAAATTGTGCAGCGCGTCCGCGACCGAGGGTCTCTTCGACACCCTGATGTCCATCCAGTTGAGCTCGCCCGGGCAGTAGAAGGCGACGACCGCGGCCAGGCCCACCCCGTCGCACAACGACTGGAAATCCTTGGCAGCAGGCAGCTCTGGCAGTCGCGTTTTATCACCGCCACCCTCCTCCGCCTGGATCTTGGCGATGAGCGCGTGCGACGCGTGACTGATCCAGAGGAGGAGGCCCTTCTCGTGGTCCCCTGGGACCTCCACTTCCGCCTGGGGATCGAAACGGCGGATCGCGGAGACCACTCGATCCCCGGTCACCACTTCCTTCGCGTACAAGACCATCAGGCCCTCTATCACAGCCATATGCGCAGACTGAAACGCAGACGTTGGATTCCATCGAAACGGGGTGACTTTTTTTTTTTTTTTTTTTTTTTCGTTGCAATCTTTCCTTACCATCTTGAGTGGCGAATTTTGAATGAGGATCGTTTCGGTGAGTTGGGTGTTGTTCGGCTCCGCGAGGTAAACACCTTTTCTGGCCAGGGCTTGGAGGATGCCGCAATGATTCTGATTGTGATAATTTGGATCCGAGTAGATGTTCGCCAGCGCCAAACAGTACAACTCTGCGTTGGAGAGTGCGTGGACGATCTGCGGCTTCAGGTGTTCTTGATTCTTAAACAGACAAATATAAAAATGGATTTTTCCTTTTTTATAGAAAACTCCTTGATGCTTCCTTGATCGAGTAATGCGTTTAATTCTCTCGTTATTACGGGAAAAAGATCGACACCGACGAGAGAATGCGTTTGTTTTATCATAACGTTCGTGTAAACGTAAATTTTCAAGAAACCGTACAAAGTTCCCAACTATCGGTTCTGGTATTACCCTGGCTGCAATTCCATCGTATCAACGTAATAATAGCCAACCACGATGCAGACAGTCTCGTGTAAAATATAACGTTAAAACGAAATTATTTTTAATATAAAGGAACCACCACTACGCCTTCGAAACGCAGTTGAATACATAATTGTTTCAAATTGAATAAAACTCGCTAATTAAAAAAAAGAAAGAGAGAGAGAGAGAGAGATAAAAATAGTTGCCCCAAAGAAATCAGATGTGTGTCAAAAGAGCGTAGCGACCGTTTGAAACACAATATCCTGGCGCATAGGTTGGCCGCAACCGCATAAGAATATCCGGCCGACGCGGGCAGCAAATATTAGTATTCTGTAATTTCCGGCGTGGCGCGCGGAAACGCGACGAACTCGAGACGATGCACCGTGGTAACGGAAATACACTGGTCGGCCATTGTCGCCGACCGATCGCCGCAGAGATATCGAAGAAAGCTTCGGTGGAACGAACTTGTATTCATCTACATCGAGCGTTTCCTCCAATTAGAATCTCGATAATCCGTTTAGTAGTAGAAACTGATCGATTATTTGTGACTTTTTTCTGAATTTCACACCTTTTCGCAGTACAGTGAGATAGGATCTTCGTCGAGATCATTTTATTTCTTCTTGTAATGTTATCGATCTGTTTTGAGATTTCAAATAAAAATTCATTCATCTTTTTGGTCTATAATGTAATCACATGATTGTTGTCGAATGAATCGATTGTGAACGTTAAGCAAATTTAAAAAAAAGAATTATGGAAACTTTCGTCCACAGTGTGATGCTGAATTTACTACTCGGGATTTTTTATCCTAAAGGAGTTAGTCGTGAAACGCTATTATTCGTTGGGTCTGAGTCATAGGGCGATCTCAGATAACAATATCGATGACTGTGTATTGACAATTTTCGACAATAATAATCTTTTCTTGTTGCACGATACATCGTGACGCATAAAACCACGTCGAGCTAATAATTAACGAACTATATACTATTGATTAAGATGTTGGAAATGTTAGATCTTAAACGCGTATTGTCTGAGAACGCGATCTAAGGCGAAAAAAAAAAAAAAAATGTCGAGAGAAACTCGTCGTCTCGAAAGAAATTGGGACCAAGTTGATGTTTCGTCGTTCATTGGAGTTATCGAGTTAACTTTACGACAGGAACGTGACGTTCTTCCAATTTGCTCGAACCTCCATATTCGGATATATAGAATACGGAAAAGTTAATTCGTATCGACTTATATTATTAGTTTTGCGTTTTCGGACCACTTCTCTCGTTTAAATTAAAATTCGAGAAATCTTAAATAAGTATTTAGTTTTTGGAAGGAAAGAGCTAACAATAATTTCTATTTCGCACGTTGTTGTTCACAAGGGAAAAAAACGATGTAATGTAATTTAACAGAAAGGTAATCGTGGCCATTGATTTACGATGCGTGGTCATATTTAAATAGTCGAAGCCCTGTGTTAATAAAACGAAGAAGAATTGTCCACGGTTAAAAAAAAAAAAATTGTTGAAAAGAGGAAGTGATAAAATATAGAAAGTATCGAGCGCGAGAGATGTTATTATATTACACATTTGCCAATTGTTCCAACTTATGCAATCACTTTGAGCATTCTTATGTAAACAATTTCACATCCAACAACAATTATTGTTATATCCATTCATAAGAATTTGAATGAATTTGTACGATACGATAAACCACGTTTTCCACGGATTAACGATAAAGTGGAAAATAAACAAAGTCTTTGTAGCGTTAAAAAAGTTAAGAAAATATTCAGAAATTTCCAAGGGAAAAAATGTTTGCTTGTTCGTTTATACTCTCGCATTCCACTCTATTATATCCAATTAACCTTCACCACCGATTGCGACTCGAAATCACATTCGATTTCTCGAACAAAGAGACTCTCTATGGCGAATGAAAACGAAGAAGAAACGAATTATAAATATTGTACGAGAACACGTTAAATTTCCATCCAATTACAGTCACAGAGGAAGAGTAAACATCTCGTTTAAGAATAATAAACGAAGAAAATATTTCTGAACATTGTATCAATGTTAATATATAATACAAGATATTTCAAGCAAAGAAAGGGACGTAAATTACGTAAATTCACCATTCCATCCGATTTTTCTCACAAGTTGAAGGCGAATCGTTCGAAACAGTTAACCCGATTAACAAAATTATATAACGAAGAAACATCTTATTATTATTATTATTATAAATAACTTTCAAAAAATTATTTATCGTTCATTCTTTTTAATTCCAAGATTCTGATTAATTAGATATAATTAATTTCCATTTCTTTTTTTTTTTTTTCCCTCTCTCCAGTTTCCTACCTATCGCAACGATTCGAGTTTCTTTGGAGTTAATATTAATTTGGGTAAAGAGCACAAGTATCAAGGCTTTCAGTTTTTAAACGAGACCGAACACATTCGATACCCTTTGTTCCAGAAGAATAATAAATCCACCGACAATAGATATATTCTCGGTGTGAAAAGCCACGATGATCTCGGCTGATTGAACCGGCAACAAATCCTCTTCCTCGTAAACCGTCTCCTTCTCCTCCTCCTCCTCCTGAATAGTCCTTTTCACACTTGAACTTTCCTTCGTGTATAATCTCAGTGGCCGAGTCGAGACTTTCCCCTCAGCAAAGTCAAAGGTGTAAAAGCCTAAGGATGATTACGACTCTCGGCGAAGAAAACAATGGCTCGTCGTCTCGAGCCAGCCTCCATTATTACTCGTCTCGTGGGCTTTCTTCACCTGTGCTTCGCCAGGGCTTCACCTATTCCGATAATCGATCCTCCCTTCCCCATTCTTTCCCTTCCTTATCAATTTTTTTCTTCCGTCCCAACCTCTTTTGTTTCGCGATCAGACCGACCAACAACCACTCGTGCAATTCATCTTGAAGGATTCCATTAATTCTCGAATGTATATCGATTAACTTTAGTGTAAAAAGTGTAAAGCTGGCAAAAAAGTTCTTCTAGCAAAGTTTTCTAGAAAGAGGAACGGGTGGATGGGCTGCTCACCTGGCGGCATCGGTGGTGCGCCTTGAACCCCTTCTTGGCCGTGAATTTGGACCGCGTCGAAAGGAGGAATCGGCGACGCCTGGTGGCGGAGGAGCGGTTCCGCCTCGCGAAGGGAGGAGGATGATGGTCCTCGATTAAATGCATCCCTGGCGGCGAGGAAGGAAGGAATGAAAGTAAAGGGAACGTTCGTCACGGCAGTTCCATGATTTACTGAGCGGCGAGAAAGAGGTCGTACGCGAACCATCGTAAAGTAATTCGATTGGCTTAACTGGATCAACCACACAACCACACGACCACCACCATCAGCAGAGGCTTTCACGCATTTCAGCCTGCACGTTCGAACGTAGGATGCGGTTGCGAGCTAATGGTGCAATAATCGATACGAGTTTCTTCTTTTCTTCTCTTTCTCCCTTATTTTTACACGGGTGTTCTTTTTTTTTTTTTTTTTCTAAAATTGGAAGGATATTGTTACGGGGATGAATTATTTAAAAAGAAATTGGACGACGATTGGACAATTTTAAAAATTGCTACGACGATAAGAAAAGTAACAAAGTAGGAAATCAACAACCCGAGATATATCGTCTTCTGTTTAATTGGGATAAAAGTGGAGCAATCACTTTTTCTTCCCTTCGATCGATTAATTGAAAGCAAGGATCGATGACAAACGACTTCGAGCACGAAGAAATTATTGTATCAAAAGGTTTTTTCGATTAAAGATGGCAGCAAGAATCGTCTCGCAGAGACGAGATTTCCACTCTAATCTCCTCGTCGTGGCGAAAAGATGAACGATCTTTCGTCTCGACGAAAGATATCCGTGCCATTCCCGAGAAAGTTTCTCGTTATTTCGGCGAGAGAATTCTTTTCAAGGAACTTTATTAACCTCTACCGAGAAAACGGCCGAGCAAACTTTGTCTACCTTTCGCTATGCGGCCGCTTTTCACCGTCGCCAATGGCGAGAGAGGAAAAAAAAAAAAACAACAACGATGCGTGCCGCGGCAAAAGGCAGTAGGACAACGAGAAAAATGGAGGGAGGACCCTCTCTCTCTCTCTCGTCATCGAAGAATCCTCGTTAAAGAGGATTTTCGATAACTTCAAGAAAATACAAATGACAAATGATTTGGTGAAATTAGATTTTAGGCGGAACGAGTTCGTTTTTTTTTTTTTTTTTTTTTTTTGAACGATTGTTATCGCGTAACGATAATATCTCGTGTCACGGTGAAATCGTCAGGATTTACGTACCTCATTATCGACATAATACGGCTCACGAAGGTTTTCTGGCACTCGGTTGTTGTACGCCTTCGACAAGAGCCATTTTACGGAGGCACGTTGTTTGGCCTGCAACAATAAATAGAAGAGAAAATCAATAATCAGTACTTCGAGTATTTGAAAATTTAAATTATTTTAAAATTGAAAAATATTTCTCCTCCAACTATTTATTAAGAGGGATGGGCGTATAGAAATTATTTCGAGCCGGAATAAGATAAAGGAGGAATTAAGGAAGAGTTGTCTCTGCCGCCGAGACAAATTTTTAATATTGAACACGGGTTGTTGTTGAACGAGTGCGCTTTCATCGTATCGGGTACACCTTTCTCCTAACAATAAGATAAGCCACTTTACCACCCACTCGAGACGCTTCTTCGCGCTTCTTATTGTATACTAAAATATTCAAGCATCCCCACACCCTTCCCTCCCCCCCCAAAAAATCGCCCTTCAACGCATCGCAAAACGTTTTCAACACACTGATATTTTCAATCCTGCTCCTGAAACGAAACACACGCGAGGAATATTCACGTCGCGTAATCCGACGACGATTTATCTCGATACACGTATACATCATCCAACCGTGGCGCTGCTTATTGGGTTTGCAAATTTTCTGATACCGAGGATGATAAATTCTTCCACTGTTTATTCGCCCATCCAAGATTCGATAATCATTCGAATCGACACTGGCCATCCAAATTTGAAAAAGAACCGAACAGATCAGTAAAATTAATCGCAAATTCTTCCACGGATATCTTTCCCTGTTTACCCGTTTCTCAAAATTTCATCGGACGTAAGTTTTGCAAAATCGAAGGTATTGACATTATTATTAAAATGTCGCACAAAACAACTATGAATACAGACAAATTTATATCCGACAAATTTTCTTTCTTTATACGTAAAATATTAACACTAAACCTACCTAAGACATTTCATGTATTCCTGCCATGAGCGGTCGAAAATGACCGCTGCAAAAAAACATTTGTATCTTAACATAGAAAGATTTTAGCTAATTGGATATTAAAATATTTTTCTGGTGCTACAATAATGTGTGATCGGTTATATCTACACCGAATTTTGTGCTACTGTAAAGTCATATGGCGATACAGTAACATTGTACGCAAGAAATTCTAAAGGAAATTTCAAAAACGGTCATTTGACCGCGCGTTGGTAGGTTTAGATATAAAAGTTTTAAGTTATATCGTGTGTAAAAAGTGTCCCGAGTGGAGAGGGTTTAACACGGGAAATTTGGGGACTCGCGTCAAAGGGAGGAGTGGCTACCGAATTAATTAACCGAAACGCTCATTGTCCGCGCATTTAATCACGATAAGAGGTTGACGATTACGTGGTTGAACTTGGTGGTGGATATTTTTGGGCGAAGGAGAGAAGGCTCGATTCGCTTAAAGTTGGGCGAGGCTCGGGAACGCGAAGGGGGTCAACGAAGTCCGGCCAATAATCATCGTTATCGACCAGCATTGCACAGTGGTCATCCTTCGCAACGTAGGCCGACCCTGAAACGCCGCCTTACGCCCCATTTCGCGTACGAACGTTGAAATTCCATTCGCTCGTGAAAATCGTGAATCCCAGAAAATTGTTCCTTCCATTTAAGAGAATTTTTTCTCTAAATTCTTTGCCGCTTTGCATCGAACGAAGGTGAACAAAAACGAGTCGTCGAATAAATTGGATCTCGGTTTGATAAAATGTGGAAGCTGGTAGAAAGGAAAAGAGATATACTTTTTTTTTTTTTTTTTGTTTCTCTGGGAAAGTGCACGAAGAAGCGGCGGGAAAAAGGGGGTCGGTGTAATCGAGTCGGTGCATAAACGCTTTTAAAGACGGTTGAAAGGACCATCTTTCGTGTTTTCAAAGAATTTCGCAATATTCGATACTTGGCCGTCCCTCGGGAGAAGCTGCTCGCCTCGTGAAACGGTATCGTTGAGAAGAAAGATGTGATTGAAATATACGTGGTTCCGTAGATAATTTCACGCCAACCTTTTCCATAGACTACGTTTTCCAGTAAGCTGATAACAGTAAGCTTTTCGAGCTATAATAGTTAAAATTCGTAAAATTACAATTTTAAAATCAATATAGAATTGAACTAATCGATAATTTCCAAGTTTTCTGTGTATCTATTTCGAAATTATCAATTTCAAAGCACGCGCGAAAATTGATTAATCACGCGAAGCATCCTTTTTATTCCGTTTGATATTCGTGTTATCGTAGCGCGTAAACAGCACCTTTTTTCTTTTTTTTTTTTTTTTTTTTTTACAACTTTATTTTATATTCTTTATACTCTACACACGAATTCGCGAAGTAATCAATTAACGAGTATTCTCTGGTGATTAACGAGAAGAGGATATCAATCGAGCTGCCTTCGAAGGAAAAAAGAATTCCATTATCCATAATTGAAACTCGATTGAAACTTTTATCGAACCTTTCGACAACGTTTCCCGATCTTTATTTATACAAAAATAAAAATAATTCGAGTAAAACGATATCATTGCTCTCATAGATGTGTTTCCAACAGCATTGAGTGGAGAGGACAGGATTTACCAAGAAATTATTATCAGCCCCGTCCGAAAAACGAGATATCAACTAAATAAACCGTGAAAGTGTTATATCACGTGCTACGAAATTCCACGTAAATTCGGGGAAGAAGATATCATCGTATGAAGTTTAAATTTCATAACTGAAATTCGACAGGGAACGAAATCGTAAAATCGTGGAGAAAATCGATGGTCTCTTTTTTTTCTTCAATTTTACGCAAATCTTCCTTCTTATCGAGAAATAAATTGCCATCCCTTCTTTCATTACATAAACGAAAGTTCTTCGCGATGAATAAATTTGCTAATTTCAAACTGTTATTTACACATCTCGACAGCAGAAGATCCCGATCGATCCCGATGAGCGACGATGACCCGTGACTCGAATATTTATCCGTGTGTGGATCGTGTATTCCGCTCGAACGGGCATCATACGGGCGTGCAGGTAACAACGCGATTGTGTAACAAAACCAAAGCCATACGAAGCGTTGGCCAACATCACGCTCAAGGATTCTTTTTTATCGCGCTCGATGCGTGTCCTCCTCTCGCCTATTATTCGTCCTTTTTTTCTCTCTCCTTGCATTTCTCATCGTGAAATTATTCTCTCTTTCTCTCTCGATTCGAAATTGATTTTTTCACCGATATTTCGTATCGAGGATTCTCATTCGTGATGGGGGAAAAAAAAAGAAAAGAAAAGATTTACACCTGATATCATTATCGAGGTTTTATCATTAATGGAATTGTATAAAGATTGATTGATCTTGATTGATTGTTACCGATTTTTTTTTCGAAGAATCGAAATTTTCACGAAGGACGTGAGAATGAAGGAATACAGTGTCGAACGTAGTAGTTGGAGAGAGGAGGAGAAACGTTTCCGGTATTAATTTTATCTAAAAAAAAAACGAGGATGAAACGTGCAATTAGAATTTCTAAGTAAAAAAACTAATCTCGTGCAAAGCATTGAGCTGTTTCCTCAACGGGGGCGCGTCGTAATTAATTGCGATGAAGCATGAAGGCATTGTATATTTTCGCGAGAGAGAATAAAAAATTCGAGCATCCAAATTCCATTCCGCGTTTCCTTCGATTTTCATCTCTTACAACACTCGTTAATCCATTGCATCCGCCGCTTGACCCACATCTATAAATCTGTAATCGTTCACGATCACTTCCTGTTCCAATTAATGGTTTCGAGCAAACCGATCTTCCATTTAATAGAAGACCAATCCAATCTCTGTGATACGATAAACAATTTGAAACGGTAAATAAACAGTTTCAGGAACAATTGGAAACATCTGGAGAGGATAATCTAGAAATTTAATCAACCACGAAGCGGTATAAAATTATAAATCAAGTTGCAAAATCTGGGAGAAATCGTGTTGAAAAATAAAAAAAATATATATATATATATATGTAAAACCTCGATGTAACGTTTTCGAAATAATATCCTATTAATCCCCCCTCTTCCTAGGTCGCAAAATTAATTTCCACTCTTTTCTTTTCTTTCCTACATCAACGATAACGTAACAATATATTAGAAGAAAAATCTAAAAGAAAATGGTAAACAATTTTCAAAGAAATTCCCACCGACTGACTTTCCCAACCGAATTCCACGGAAAATTCATTGAAAAAAAAGAGAAATAGAGAGAGATAGAGAGAAGTAGGAAGAACTGCTCTCTCTCTCTCTCTCTCTCTTCGAGCAATGCACGCCAGATAGCCCAGATACACGCGCGCGTCGAAGCGATGGAAAAATATGTTGGCCCGAGGCGAAGCGGTTGCAGACGACGGTTGCGAAGTGCACGTGCGTCGCACAGAAGCGCGAGGAGAAAACGTGCGACGTTTACGTTTGCTATAAAAAGAAGCCGTGTCATCGCTAACAGCTAGTCGTACGACATCGAGCGCTGCGTTATGCAGAGAACCAACAAAGAGAGGAGGAGACTCGATCGATCGATTCCATTGGAGACATCGGTTTCGGTTCGACGATCCTCGGCGACGAACAGTCGATGGCGTCACAGGGTTGTCGCGTCGTCGAGCTTCGTTGAACTGGATCGGGCGAACTTGAACGATTCCGCACGAGAAACATTGTATTCAATTCGAATCGAATTGTATCGTAACAATAAAATTAGGATAATCCGCAATTTTCGATATTTTGTTTCAGTGTTGTTTTTTGGTATGATTTAAGAAAGAGTTAAGAAGAAGTTTCATCTCTTCTCTTTTGGCTTAATTTTCAATTGGATAATTAAAATGTTCTGACATAAACGTTTATCGTTCGCGCATAACATCACGAAAGGTTAATCTGTACGGATGAATAAAAATTTTATCAAAAAAAAAAAAAAAAGAGAGAGAAAAAAAACATGTTCTCTTCCCTATTTTCCTACTTTCCCTCGAATCTTTTCGATTTCTCTTCTTTCCTTTCTTTTCCAAATATATGATGAAGCCTCGACAAAGTAAAAAAATCGGAACGATTAAAGGAATCGGAAGTGAAAGAGCCGCCACTGCGACGAGTATTTCGAGTAGAAATGGATGTCCCCCTTTAGTCATTTTTTAAAGAACTCTGTTCTAAAAAATGCGGCTGACTCTTTCGTATTAGAATTCGTGTCAAGAAGCACTCACGACCGTTCACCGAAGTGACGCATCTAGACGACGCACATCGAAGAGGGTCGTGTATCAACAACATCCATTTCCGATAATTTTCCAAACCGACGATTCGAAAGTGTGGCTTAATCCCCGCGAAAATCGTAAATTCTTGCCTCTGGTCACCTTTCCATCGACGAAATCCATCCATTCCACGATGGATATCTTTAATAAAAACGGACGAGATATCGCGCGTTTTTTACTGAACGTTGAACGTACGTAGAGAGAATCGGGGAACGCAGTATGCGATGACAAAAAAGGATTAACCCTCTGCACCCGTGTTTATATTTAAGAAGAATTATGTAATTATATTATATACATATAATTATATCGATGAAAATAAAAAATGTAGAATGACGAAATGCAATACGACGAGTGCGAAGGGTTAAAAGTAGGATAGGGATTCGCAAGATACTTTTCCAAGGGTACAATTGCCAACGAAATAGCATTTCGATGCCGACGAGATGTCAGAAATTGTCTTTTGAAACATTCTCCAAAGGCTTGGACAATAATCTAAGAGCTCGCTTCTTCTTCCCCTCCTTCACGAGAAACCTTAAGAATGTCGCAAAGAGTAGACTGGCTTTCATAGAGAAAGAGAGAGAGAGAGGGGGGGGAGGGGGGGAAATAAAAGTAACTGAAAGAAAGAAATCCAGCAGTCATGCCACGAGTCAGCATACTGTAACTGGAACCTTAACTTTATGAGCCGTGGCGAAGTGTTCCACAGAAGTGTTCCCTCCGCGCATTAAAATGATAGGCGTAATAGCGTTGGATAGAAGTAATTAAAATTCCAAGGCGATTATTAATTCTTTCGTTGAAAGAGTCGCGACGAAAAAAAATTCGAGATGCGAAAATTTATAAATCGGAACACTGGAGAAATAATTAAGAAACACTGCGTTATTATTTTTTTCTTTTTTATCAGATACAATGGCACAATGGCAGGCCTGCGAGCGACGAGCCATGCCCATCGTCGAATAAGTGTGTTTTCCCCAAACGAGATCGCTCAATTTTCAGCGAATAATTCTCTTGGCGAGAATTAAACGATGAGATCGATACGAAATTAAAAAAAGAAAAAGAAAGAAGGAAACGTTTTAGTTAGTTTCCTCTCTGGAATATAATCTTTCATAACTTTGCGTTTTTCTATTTATTCGATGTGAAACTGGGGAGAGGGGGGGGGGGGGAATATAGAAAACTTCGTTGTTTGTACGAATCTTCCCGTTGGTTCGAAAAGAAAAAAAAAAAAAAAAAAGGCAGGAATGAAAAGGGTTGACAGAGCGGAGAGCTTTTTTGCCGGGGTGTTATCGTTCAATCAAACAAACGTCCGACTTCCCGTCGTCGTCCTCGTCGTCCAGAAATTTCGCATACATCCGTTGAGAAAAAGTAGGGGGATCGTTTCAAACATAACATCCGTCTCAAGAGAGCACCATTTCCGTTTTGTTTCCTCGAGCGAATGGTTCGATAAGGAGAAAAGAAAAATAAAATAAAAAGAAGAGTTAGTCTCGAAATATTATTTTCCGAACGTGAGACGAGATAATTATATTTTTGGAAAGTCTCGTGTCGTTGAAATTTATGCGAAACGCCTGAACAAGTAACGGGAGAAACATACCGACTGGATGCTGGATTTGTAATAAGAAAGTTTTTCCTTTTAAGAGAATAAGAAGAGATCTCTCGTGACTCGAGAGATCTGATATTTTCATCGTCTGACCTTATACGTATCTCTAAGAAACTCATTCCAAGAGCAAGGAACGAATGAAATATCGTGGTCGAAAGGAAAGGAACGAGAATAAAAATCGTAGAAAAGAAAAAGGATAATTTTCCAAATTTATTCCAATTCCTCTCCGCACTACGATTATTACATGGTTCGAAATAAAATTGATTTCTTCCGGATGGAAAGCGTCTCCGACAAACATAAACCTCGTTAATCGCGTGAAAATTGAAAGGACGTCATTTCATTGAAAAAAACAGTAGGAGTCGGCCACCGATTCGTTCTTGACATTTTGCATCATAATTTATCTCTCGTTTTCGAAACGATACGAATAATGCATTGGATACAAATGTGAAAGAAAACAGTGGGTGGTTTTCGATGAAAAAAAAAGAATAATTTTACTCGCAAAATAATTCGAAAGAGATACGAATGTTAGCTACGATATATACGAAACATTTTTATAATATTTTGGCAATAATAATTACGTTGAACGCCGCAACGCGTGAAAGCGAAAATAAATATGACACGTTCATTTACGTAGAGCGTTTCGTAACGCGCGAGAGTCTCACGTTCAAGAAATAATGATTAAAAATTGGTTCAAGCGCTAATACGAAACGTATATATTAGCATCATAGATGAAGTTTCGTTCTCTCGTTTCTCAAATCCACTGTCTGAATCTTTTGAAGATTTTACAAAATTAATTGCACGATTATCGCGCGATCGGAATAGATTTTCACTCGCGTTTCAATCGCGGGCCTTATTTATTTATCTAACTGTTAAAACAAAAATGGCGGGTGAAAGCGAACGAAAGAGTGGGGATTTTTAGAGCGGGAAATTTGAAAATTCTCCGTTTCCTTCATCGTTCAACAGGTTCGTTGCCAAGTTCGATGAAATTGTACATCGCGATCGTTTTGCAAAGCTTCTGTTGTCGGCGTGGGCGAGCTACGGCCAAGATCGGCGTAGGCAGCAGCAGCAGCAAGTCCGAGGATCGCCAACGCCAGTTTTGCTACGCTAGGTTTCCAAGGCTTCGAGGGAAAAAAGAAGAAGAGAGGCGATCAAAATTTTACGGCATTGCAAACGCGAGGAGAATCGCATCTAAATAGTTGTTACTCGAACAACTACGATGCTCCAAGATTTTATTTTATCTTATTAAGGGAGGAGGAAACTGGACATTGGATGGAGCGGATTATAGCGAATTCGTGTGTACTGGCAACATTCAGAGGCGGTAAATATATAACGCGTAACGTCAGTTCTGCGTAAATATAGCGTATTATGCGATTGAGAGAAGAAGCAGGCCAAGTTCCTCTCTGGGGAGGGACAGTCTATTAAATGAAAAGTGAATCGAATAAATTGCTCGAGAAAATTTAATTTTCTCGTTTCTGTATATTTTAGGTAGATATAGAAAAAAAAAAAAAAAGAAAGAAAAGAAAAAGATAATTAATTCGTAGTAAATTAATTAAACGCGAATTAAATTAATGCCCCGATTTAAATGCAACTTCTAACTTTTAAAAAGAATTCAATTTAGAAATTGAATTTTAAATTAATGATTAAACTTGCCCAACTTTTGAACTTTATCTCTCTATATGGATATTTATGAGTGGAGAAAAACTTGATTATAAATTTACGAGCAAAAAGATATTCTCGATTATTATAAATCCTTGGAATTAAAATTGTTGCTGGACGGACGAGCATCGATTAAGATACGATTAAACATTATTGGACAAACAAATAAGAAAATGACAAACTCGTACGAGTGTCGCGTGCATATATGGTCGTAAAATCTTATCCATTATTGATTTAAACGACGATTCAAGTTGAGAATCGAGCGTAACAGGTTACACTAACTGTTAATTCCAACTCAGATTGATCTCTTTTCGTAGAAAATAAAGATAACAGATTCTTAAAACGCTTGTTGCCATGATTACCGATAACGGTAATCAGATATTGAAATTTTTTGCGAGAAAATTGTACTCGCTTTTATTATGGAAGAGAAGATACGAAATGATAAATTACGATAAATGGTAAATTACGTTTTACCTTTTTACAAATTTTAAAATTAAAAGTTAATCAAAAAAAAAAAAATAAATTGTCAAATTAAAAATTCAATCTCTATTTTTCTCTTCAATCGTCATCCAATCATTTTTCATCATATCTTTTTGTATTCTATTTCCAATTCTTTCATATTTATATACATTGCACAAAAGAACACAATTGCACAATCATTGTATCGTGTACCCACATAAATGTATAAATATGAAACACATTTTGATAGTGTATTCAGTTTGACGCAATATGGCGCTCCTCTGCCCCATATTTATCGCCGATAAACAATGGAATATACACTTAGCAGGCATTAAGCATCGTAGAAAGTGGTACCCAGTTTCTCGATGCAAAAGATAGGGTAAACCTCGAGGGAGAAATTACAAAGGCAGGGCCAAGTTCGAGAATTGCGTGTAATCTTTTGCAAATTTGCATTCGATAAACAATCTAATCACTGTAATCTTTGATTGTAAAGCTATACGCGTTTCCTATTCACGATTACGTTCCTTTTCAGTTAAAACTTAGTGTCGACCAAACCTTATCTTCATGGTGCACGATGATCAAATGATAAAACAAAGCAGTGACCAAACATCGATGACGAAAGAATCGAATGAACGAAAATTAAAAATACAGGAAGACCAAAAATACCTCGGAAGAATTGAATTATCATGAATAGAGGGGGAAAAAAAATATTGGAAAAAAAAAAAAAACTCAAGAAATATATCGCATACTATAATACACGTTCTTACGTTTGAACAGCAAGAGCAGAGTAACCAAAGCATGCAGCAGCATTCCTATCAAATTACGACCTCTATACATCGTAACTGTTGCTCGGGTACCCCTCGTAATAACCAATTATGCAACATCAACTTGCATCGTGGACGTAATCATCCAAATAAACTCTCTCGAATCTTTCGTTTCACCGAACCCAATTCCGATTATATAACACAGAGATCAGAAAGATCTCTGTGAACTGTTGAAACCGATAACGCGTTTTTAACCATTAATCAATCCAAAAACACGATCAAATTATCGTATCTCGGATTATCCGGTGATAAAACTGCAAGTACTCGACATCCGTTAAAACTTTCGAAATTTTGAATTTTCATCTAGCAATTATAAATATCCAGAATCCATAGTTAAAGTAAGTTAAAAATAAAATTACTTCGAGTAATTACTTATTGAATTATTCCATGAATTTTTATGACGAGAAAAAATATATATATATGACTGTTAATCTCTATTTAAAAACGAATGTAGCCGTGAAATAAATAATAAAATTTTATTAAAAAATGTTATTTATTGCATTTTCTAATCACTGTATGAGAATTTTATACATGTACAAGATCAATCAAATAAAAAAAAAAAAACAAAAAAATCTTTATCACATATAATAACCTTACTTTGCACGAAAATCACAAAAACAATTTGTTCCCACTTGGAATCTTAATTGTCTACTTAACCATTTCGCTAACTCTCGTTCAACGAATCGCCGCATCAAAAATGTGCACAGTGCTCGAGAAAAGATCGTTTACACCTCGCTGCAACCCGAGTTGCTTTCACGGTGTTTATTGATAAAAACAAAATATCGATGCTACATTTCCAGAGAAAGATACTCGATACGTCATAACTTCAGTGCTATCATACGATACGCAGCATCTTGTGCAGAGCAATTATAGTCGTCCATAGTACTTCATCTTATGCAGAGCAATTATAGTCGTCCATAGTACTTAATCTTATGCAGAGCGATTATAGTCGCCCGTAGTACTTCAGTGACACCTTATACAAAACAATTATAGTCGTCCATAGTACCTCACTTTATGCAGAATGACTGTAGTCATCCGCAATATTTCGTCTTATGAGCGACTATAATTGCCCTAGTATCTCAGTAGCATCGTATGCAGAGCAATTATAATCGTCCATAGTCGCTCTTATCTTATGCAGAGCGACTATAGTCGCTCTAGTATCTCAGTGGCATTTTATGCAGAGTGACTATAATCATCCGCAATACTTCATCTTATGAGCGACTATAATCGTCCTAGTATCTCAGTAGCATCTTATACAAAACAATTATAGTCGTCCATAGTACCTCACTTTATGCAGAATGACTGTAGTCATCCGCAATACTTCGTCTTATGAGCGACTATAATTGCCCTAGTATCTCAGTAGCATCGTATGCAGAGCAATTATAATCGTCCATAGTCGCTCTTATCTTATGCAGAGCGACTATAGTCGCTCTAGTATCTCAGTGGCATTTTATGCAGAGTGACTATAATCATCCGCAATACTTCATCTTATGAGCGACTATAATCGTCCTAGTATCTCAGTAGCATCTTATACAGAACAATTATAGTCGTTTATAGTACCTCATTTTATGCAGAATGACTGTAGTCATCCGCAATACTTCGTCTTATGAGCGACTATAATCGTCCTAGTATCTCAGTAGCATCTTATACAGAACAATTATAGTCGTCCATAGTACTTCATTTTATGCAGAATGACTGTAGTCATCCGCAATACTTCATCTTATGAGCGACTATAATCGTATGCAGAGCAATTATAATCGTCCATAGTCGTTCTTATCTTATACAGAGCGACTATAGTCGCCCTAGTATCTCAGTAGCATCTTATACAGAACAATTATAGTCGTTCATAGTACCTCATTTTATGCAGAATGACTGTAATCATCCGCAATACTTCATCTTATGAGCGACTATAGTCGCCCTAGTATCTCGGTAGTATCGTATGCAAAGTGACTGTAGTCATCCGCAATACTTCATCTTATGAGCGACTATAATCGTCCTAGTATCTCAGTGACATCTTGTGCAGAGCGACTATAGTCCTAGTACCTCATTTTATGCAGAATGATTATAGTAGTATCTGAATGGCATCTTATGCAGAGCGACTATAATCGGCCGTGGTAGCGAAAGGATTAATTTACTACAGAATAGAACATTTGAAATTTAAATCCTGAATTGGAAACGGAATGGAACGGAGAGGGTTAAAATGCTTGGCATTAACATTTATTCGTAACTTTCCATGTTCAACTTTTCTCGCCCGCTCGACATTACGATTATTACAAAACAAATTATCGAAGTAACTTCATCCGATTCAAAATTTCCCCCGTCGCCGTTTCGAATATATCACGACATCACTTTGTATCGTGTCGTCTCCAATTTCTTCTACACCCACGACGAGTGCACACAACAAACTTTCGCGATTCACAAACTTCCCAAACCACCTTTCATCATCGCCTTTCCCCTCCTAGCCGATCGTTCTTCCCCTAACTGAGAAGGAACTAACACGATTCCTCGAGGAACGAGGAATCGTTGTCGACGGTGAGGGGAAGGGAAGAAAGTTGGCCGCGAAGAAGCAAATCGGTCCACGAAACCGAGATTCCCTGGCTGGCCACGATCCCGAGTACGTTGACCGTCGAGGTGAGAAGCGGGAGAGACGCGGGTTTCATGGCTGGCCGTGGGTCAGTTACCCGTTTCTCCTTCTTCGACTTAATTCACGCGGGCAGCGGATTAAAATTAAGCGGCGGATGGAGAAAGCATTTCCATCCGACGGCCAGAGAGGTCGATTCTTGGTCTACTCGCGACAATAGCGAGCGACCAAGTTCAAAAATAGACCGAGCCTTTACGCAACAACATCTTCAGCATTTGGAATATATACGGAGAGCCGGGGGAGAATTGTATGGAATCGTTGAACCTTCGAAAATCGTGGGACGGAAATTGTGTTTGGAGCTAAGAGGAGATTTTTGAAACAAATTCGTTTTGTTTGCGAAGAATGAAATTCCTTGGGTTTTCAATCATTTTAATAACCCTTTCTCGGTCACGAATTATTTATTTAATCCTGGAGAAAAAAGAATCATGGCTTTCTTTGAATTCAATTATGATTTTTTAGTTGTATAAAATATCGAGGATAAAGCCTCCAGGGAAGGAGAGTGTGTAACGCGTCCCCAAACGAGAATATTACGTTCAAATGGTATAAATTGAAAATTCAAAACATTCAGAAGAAAAGATTTTATTTCATCAAAATACATATATTATAAAAGTTTAGTGATTGACTATATATGAAGCAAGTTATTCAACTTTCCAAGACGTATGATAATCAAAAGAACAATTTTTGTTTCTGACGTAAATGAACGTTGAACATTTTGCACAAAAAAATTTGGAATCTGTCAAACGATCCCCAAAATCTATCGAATTTAGATACGCCATGCATTTATTTAGTACGTCCTTATATATATATGGATGTCGTGATGATCGAAAAGTAATATTTCAAGCGTAATTTCAATATCTATTCGAAACAACATTGTTATGGAATTAAGCGAGATCGTCTTTTTAAGGACGACGATTTCCACGATTTCCTCGTTAAATAAAACTCAACGGGAAATTCCGTGAATCCGTGAAGGGAAAAAGCGACGTGGCAGTGGGAATGCAGTTGAGAATCCTAGCAAAACCAGAAGAATTCAGCGGCATTGGCTCTCGCGAGCTGGTAATCGGTTGGTGGTTAACGGTAACGAGCAGTCCTTTCCCAGCCGCGGTAATTACATCCCCGCGTGCGTTTCCCCAGATTCGACAAAAATCGATGGATCGAGACGACGATTAGTCGTAAGACGATACAACCCCGTTTTATTTACGGCTCGATAAATAGAGCCCAATCCGTCCATGATTTAGAACGATTTCTCATCGCGCGTTGCTCCACGCCGATAAAATCTCAATCGCCAGTTGAACGATCCGTAAATAGAAGTCGATCGAACTGGAGGAGAGAGAGAAGGATTAATCGAGCTTAATTGAGTTATAAAGAATCGATGGAATTATAAGAGAGTATCGATACTTCGACGAGAATATATATTCTTCGAAATGGAAAAAGAAAAAAGAATAAACTCCAATACTTCAAAAATCCAATACTCGACTCGTTAAAAATTTCTTTCCATTTGGATTCACGTTTTTGCGCCATCAAGAAACTTTTCTAAATGGGAATAATAAAATTTGTTCGTTCGATTAATTAAGAAAAAATTGATTCCGCTTTTCATTTCTCGGGAATAAATCATAATTGTAGTTAACATCCAATTTCTTTTAATGAATTTTATTGGAAAGAAGGTAGGAAAAAAAAATGGACGCGTAAAATAAACGCCAGTTTGCAATTTGCATATCTGTCGCGTTGCCAAAATCGATGGGCGAGCCGAGCAACGAAACCAAAGGACACGAAAGTCGTCCCTCCTGCCGTTGCCACGCATCGCTCCTTTTACGTATCGTGCGCAATGTTATCCGGAGGAGAGAGGAAGGAGAGAGGAAGGAGAGAGAGAGAGAGAGAGAGAGAGAGAGAGAGAAAAGAGAAAAAAAAAAGACAACGGCGTGGGCAGCTAGACAGGCGCTGCATATTAAACAATTTCATTGGAACGAGGCGTTATTATCGCCAAGTTGACACCGTTCGAGAAGAAGAAAGAAAATCCTTACTCCTCGCGATAATAATGCAATTATAATTTTTATTCGCGCCTATATTTCCTATATTTTTAATTTTTCGAATGAAAAGAATAGTCGGAATGATGAGCAAAAATTCCTGAATTTTGTTCCACGCCGGCCACCGTTCGAAAGATAAACCGTGTAATATAGAAAAGAAACGGTTCGTGGAGCACTTGTCACGCGACGTCTGCATTCACCCAACCACGAAACGTAGTTCGCTCCAATTCTATCATTCATTTTATATATCTCGGAACGATACTAGATATTAAATTTTTATCCTGTTAAGCAGGAAAATAGGGATAAACAATAATTGGAATAACTCGAAGAGAAGGAGAATACAAAATATTCTAACTTCAACTACGAGACAACAAAAATGTTAAAATCGTCGTCCTTTTGTTGGACGTAATACGAATAGAAAAGGGAATATTAAAAAAATTACAAATGTATATACACGAAACGGTGGAACGTTCTGATAAATTTTTTTTTGCGAAACAGTAAATTCCTTGCCTGTTAAGTAACAAGGCAAAAGATATCAAATCTCTGCGAAGTTTAATTGGGCCTCCCCCTCCCCCCAAAAAAAAGATACAAAACTACGCTCAAGAGCGGAAAAAGTGGAACGCTATATTCCTCTATGCAAAGTAACGATTAACCATCTGGGCGCAACTCGTCTCTTACAAATCATCGCGCACGATAATGATAATCATCTCGTTCATATTTTTGGAAAATTCAGAAATTTAAAAATTCGCACGAATAATAAAAGATCACTCTTCCTCGCCGATACTCTTCCACTCTTCTCCGCTCGAACGCGTTTAACCAGCGCAAGTTTCCTTTATCAAAACATTTCGTTAAAAGCACTAATACTCTAGAAAACTGAAATTCCGTCAAATATCAAGACAAACTATTATCTCTTCAAAATTAATTTAACGAAAGACTCGTCCTCGCTGATCAAAAGTTTCAACCCTTTGCGATCCTTCGCGTGGAAATCGAACTCGATATTTTACCTCGTTCAATTGTTCGTTAATATAATCCAATCCGATCGTTCGAAACGTATAATTAACAATTAGAAGGTATGCTCTCGGAAGTAGCATAAAACATCGAGTTCGATAATGGATCGAACCGCCAACAATTACCTTCCTTAAAACCGCAATTGCGCCAGAAACTTGCTTCTTCGCCCGATTCTTCGCCCCTTTCCAGAACGAGCAAATCGGAGAATCAGATCGAGCACGCGATACGCGACTCGACGTGAAAACGCTCCAACCCATTCCACAACCTCCATATCCCTTGGGCGAATTGCACACGCGAGTGGTATTCTCCTACCAAAAAAAAAAAAAAAAGAAAAAAAAATCCGGAATCGATCACTGAATTATCCCGGACAGGGCTGATGGCGTTCGATCGAACGGCGAGGAGCGAGAGGAAGGGAGAAGAGAAGCGAACGAGACGTGGAGAGAAACGAACGGTAATAAGAAAAAAAAAAAAAAGGGACAAAAATGATAAAAGGAAGGAGGACGAGAAAAAAAAAAAAAAAAAACTTGAAACCGCGCGATTGCGCAACCGGCCGATTTCTGAAACCGAATAACGCGATTTCCCGAACTGATGTGTATATATACATATAACTTTCCCCCGTGGTTCAACGTCCTTACCAAAACGAGCCTGAGTATCCAAATCATCCAGGCGGAAAGCTCGTTGCGCGCAAAAGTCTCCGCTTCTCTCTCGTTACTTTTCCGGAAACGCGGCCATCTTTCTCCCCGGGCGAACGACGCGATTTATCGATCGACGACAATAATAACAACAACAACAACAACAACAACAATAATAATAATTCGACGAGAAGCGAGGACGGTGAACGAGGAGAGAGAGGAGAGGAGAGGAGAGTAGAGAGGGGGGGGGAGGAGGGGAGGAGAACAAGGGGTAAAGAGCGAGAGACAAGACAGCGGAGGAGAGGTTGACACGAGAGGCCGACTGCTGACCGGAGGAAAGACCGGAGAAAGACTGGCCCGAGTTCCACGAACGAAAGAACTTCGCACTGTTTCGTATGTGGATCGCGATCCACGCGCCGATGACCACGTTAACTATTTAACGCAGTTAGTCGTTAAGCGCATTGCACAACGGAGAAGAAGATGGAGAGCGAGCGATCTCCAATGTTTCCATGGGCGAGGGATACCAGGCTTGATGCGTGGTTGAAGCGTGCGAGAGGCGAAAAATAATTTGACTATATTTATTAATCTGGCGATTTTCGACTCGATTTATATTCCAAGTTAAAAAGTTGTGTCGGAAGGACGAAGAGGTGATCGTTCGAGAGAAAAATAATTCGATGTATCTTGATCAAAGATATTGAATATTTATAATCCTTTAGAACAATTCCATTGTTAAACTCTTTTATTCTTACAGACGATTTACTGTTAACTTTAAGTCATAATTATTTAATTAATAATAATCTAAAATTAAGAAAATTGTTGCAATTATTACATTAGGAATTTATTTTACTATTTTACAACCAATTGAATATTCATATTTTTGCTCTAACGATAGAATTTATCAGGTTCAATTCCTTTTACAGCGACTGGATTCCGTGGTTTATCCACGTATTTCGTTCGATTCGAATTAATAGCTATCTTTGACGGTACGAAAAAAAATGCGAGTGTTTTTCTATGCGTTTAAAGGATTTATATTCCAAGTTAAAAAATTGTCGCGCTGTGTCGTAAGCAATCGAAAGGACGAGGCGAAGAGGTGATCGCCCGGTTGAAGAAAAATGATTCGACGATATTTCGTTCGGTTCGGTTTACCCATCGATCTTCGGCTCGATTGACGATACGATAAACTTGTTTTTCTACGCGTTTATAGGATTTATATTCCAAGTTAAAAATTGTGTCGTAAATAGTCGCGATCCGGCGCAGCGTGTTGGAGCGTAACACGTGCATGAAAATTGGATAGCATTGTTCGTCGCGAAAGGCGCATCGACCGACTGTGGTCAAGGCCGTCCCGACTTTCTTAACGAGATTAAGGATACGCTTCGCTCGAATTTTCATTCGGATAAATCGTGATTAACATGTTAAACCTTCTCGTTCCATTGAATTTGCCATTCTTTCGCTCTTGGGAAATTGGGATTCGTCTAGACAGAATCGTCTAGACACAAATTTACGATGAGTCTCCGATTACTTGTTTCTCGGTATCCAAAATGCGATGTATCGATAATGCGAGGTAATTTTAAAAAGGTGTCATAAATTAAGGATTCTTATAATTAATAAAAAAAAAGTATCTAACACGAGATTAATTAACTTCATTCTATCCAGTTTTGTTTCAAAATTGCATGATATTAAAGCGTTCCACTTTGCGCATCTGTAATCGCATCGAGTCGCGTGCATTTTTCGTTTCGGCTAGGCAAACTTCGTGTTTTAACGTAAAAAAAAAAAAAAGAAAAAAAAAAAAATCTGAAAATTTAAATCTCAAAGCATTTTTAGCACGATAAACCCGTAAGAAACCAAGTATAAGTTCCTTCAAATTTGTAACCTCGAGCTCGGCCGAGTCGCGTAAATATTAAGAATTGTGTCCTCGTCAGAGCTTTGAAATTCCATCTCATCACCGTCTTAGAGCGCTTAAACCAGCGGACAGTGATAACGGTAAACTAATCTGTACACTGCTGAAGTTTCGAGATAAACTCCTTACAAGTGGAGAAAAACCATTAAACGAAGAGCACGATAAGACGAGTAGCGGATTAACGTAACGAAATGCAACAAGAATGTCGCAGAAATTTCTTATTCAATTTCTTCGTCTATCCTGCTTTGATTCTCTGAAATTTAAAAAAACGTTAAAGGATAAAGAGTGCTTTAAAAGCACTTGAACGTGTCTCAAATATCGAGGAAGATACTCGATAAATCAATAATATCACGTGCAAACTAATCTATTTTAAAATAAAATACTCTTTCGCTAAAGCCTGCTTAATCCGAGAAATATTTGAAGAATCCTCTTCACATAATATCGATACAAATCGATTCGAAATACTTAAACGGCTGCTATTTCAAAATAAAATATCCTTTATTAATGCCGAACAAATTTAACAAATATTATTCCTCTTCGTATAAAACTCGATCAAAAAATCAACTGTACAAATCGACTCAAAACATTCAAATACCTGTTCATACAATTACATACCAACGCTAAACAAATCAATTATCTACTTGATCTTTACCTTAATTCATTTCCAAGACAAACGAAGAATCGTCAAAGTTAAAAATATCTCACACGATTCGAAAACTCGATAAAAATATTCAAATATCTATATTAAAACGTTTGATTAATCTCGATTCCTTTCTATATTAAAATCGACGATATCGAGCATGGCAAAATCGATCGAAAAATCCGTCGATCGGAATGGCATACCGTTATCCCTTACAACACGAAACGAACGAGAGGCGCACGAGACGAACGAAGAACGCGTATAAGAATGGTACGCAAAGCGCATAACTTGCAACGCGAGCCACGGCGTATCGGAGGAGAGAATCGCGCGTGCGCGTTGCGATTAAAACGCGTAGACTCGGCGGCATCTGTCCACCACTTTCTACTTTCCGTTCGAGATTTCGAGGAACCGGTCCTGCCGAAATCAACAACAAATGAAAATTCGATATTTTTGTGGACGATTCGCTTTTCATATTCACGTTCGAGGAAGCGATTTATGGACGAATGAAAAATACACAGGATGTTAATATATAATATAAGTAAATGCGTTGGATGAAGCGAGACGATTCTCTTTCCGATCTCACTTCGTCTAACGCAAACTTGGATAAACTTAATAATTCAGAGATTTTTGTACATCAACTTTCTGCGTTCCTTTCGACCTTCGAAGGTATTCCACACGAATATATTAACGATATCTTAATAAGGATACGTTCTAAACTGTTTAAGATAGATTAATTGTTCGTGAATTTCAGAAGAAAAGTAAAAAAAAAAGTAAGGATAATCAAAAACAAATGGCCGGAAATTCTAACTGATTATCTATGATTCTCGTTCTTCTTCTTCTTCGTTCGATGCAACGATCGCTTCGAGTCAGGACCGTCTGACCATGGCTAGTTCTTCGTTAATTACAGGAGGTTAACGACCGGCGACTTGGTACTCCACAGCGAATAAGTATGTCTTCTGAATGTCTTAACACGTCACAGTTATTCTTGTTGCCTTATTAACTACAGTATGATAATCGTTTTTATTTGTTTATGTATCACACACCGTATATAATACTTTTGATGTTTTATTTTAATTATTATGATAAAGACAACGTTTGCTAAGCATTCGAGAAATAAATGGTAAAAAACGAGCAATCGATAAAACGTTTATTAATTAAATATCAATCTGTCGCGATTCCTTCCAACTGAAGTAAACGCGCGAGCACACAATACAAATCTTCAACTCGAAATTCAATTTCCTCTATTCACAATATTTTCTATCAATTTTTTTAAATCACTTTTCACGTTACATCGAACGTAAAAATATATTTCCTGTGAGCGCGAGAGAAAAGATCGTATCGTACAATTTTTTTTTGAAAACGTCCATTTTCAACATTTATTCACGGTAATATAAATTATCGTATAAATTGTTATACGTAGCCTCCACGATGTACATATATGTATATAAAGATCGTAAAATCGGTCATGCATCGAGACTCGCACGTTCGAGCAAATTGACACGAACTTGAAAAAATAAGAACCGAAATTTCACACAGAAACCGTCACCAAACAAATAATGTAGTTACCCGAATTAATGAGATTGTAAAATCGATCGCGCATCGATCGAGGTTTACGTGTACGTCGAAACGAGAGAATAAGAACTTATGACACGTGTATCGATAAGATTCTTAATGCTCGAAAAAATCGAGAGAGAATTGAGAATTTTAATTTTAATTCAGCCAATTAAAAGTCCATTGGAAACACAAAGTTATCAAATTTGTCAACAACATCGCGTTCAACAAAATCTATCATCAAAGTCCATCGACCTTTTCACTATCTTCTGAGCAGTTGCTACGGGAAGCAGCCGCTCGTTTGCCGCGAACGTGCAACCGGCAGATTTCTCAAATCTGGCGTTCGTAATAAAATCAGCATCACGCACCTTCCAACCAACCGATTTTTCTCCATTTTTCTCCCATATATTCTTGTCGATGAGTCAATGACCTGAATTGCATCACTGCAAAATGCAACTGCACACGGCGCGTGTGCAACCGCACTTACGATTAAACCGGCCAACGTGAACACGCTCGTCGCCACCTCTCGCGTACACGCTCGCGCGATCCTGCACGCGACACGCATCGTAATATGCATATCGCGTACATTTATACCTATGTACAGGGTGGTGTTAATCCTTTTCTGCAAGATATTTTTCCAATCCAATTTTTATATCGTTCCAATTTTGCTAAAAATATCTAGCAAGACAATTGCTTGCAACCTCGAAAAGGCCATCACCCATATCCGAAGATAACCCAGTTGTATTAAATACCTTATATAAATTAAGTATAAATTAAACAAGCAATGAAACAGAGCTCTCTTCCCGTCTCTTCCAATTGCTTGTAACTTGAGCCTCGAATCAAACGTATCGTTCACCATTCATCATTATGTATATCGCGTATTTATACCTATATACAAAGTGTTATTCATAGAGGCTGGACACGTCATCGTATAAAAATTGAGGTACAAAAATATCGAGGTTTATTCATTATACTACGGATTTTTCTGCGATATATTTTTCCAATATTTTTGTACATACGTGACAGATATAATTGTTTAAATCAAAATAACCAGATACCCATATCCACAGGTTGTAAATACTAAATATATACAACAACGTTAATAAACAAGCATAAATCTCGAATCAAAAGTATCGTCCATCATCCTTCTTAATACTAAATTTAATACCGAACAACAGATTAATAGTTCGATCGATTTCGCTTCGTGGCAACATTTCTTCGTTTTTCGCGCCCTCGAATATACGACAACACCCTGTACACCAGGGATCGGTCACGCTGGGATGGTACAACTTCCTTTGTTGCGTAGTAGACGCGCATAGATTAACCGTGTTCCTCGCTGAGGGGGAGGCGAGTGACGATTAACGGGGTGAAGAAACCGACGCCGATCTGGCTGTCATAATTAATGAAAATGGTGAATCTAGCGTGAAGATCGAAAGCCGAGATAGGGGGAGGGATGCCACACCGAGGCTATCCCTCGCGATTATCTTCTATGTTGGACGGATCGAAGGGGAGCAGCCCATTCACTAGCTGCCCGCCTAGAAACTCGCCGATTCCAAAGGTGTATTTACACCTCGACTTACGACCGAATCGACACCTGTGCCCAATGTTTTCGCTCACCACGATAATAAACGGGTAGAGATTGTGAATGTTGTTGGTCGAATGTTGAACAAGAAGTTAGAGTTTGGAGCAGCGGATTTTTAAAGTATCGTGTCGGCCTCGATTGGTGATGAAACGTGATAGAAATTGTGAATGTTGTTGGTCGAATGTTGAACAAGAAGTTAGAGTTTGGAGCAGCGGATTTTTAAAGTATCGTGTCGGCCTCGATTGGTGATGAAACGTGATAGAATTTACGATTGAATCTCGAACAACAAGGAAGGGAGAGTCGAGAATTTTTTAAAACACTGAATTTGCGGACAGCTGAACGTTGGTTAAGAAAGAGGTTGGTGTAGTTTTTCCTTTTGACGATAACAAAAGGGTAGAAATTGTGAATGTAATCGAATGTTGAAATTAGAGTTTGGAGTAGTGATTTTTAAAATATCGTTTGATTGGTGATAGAATTTACGATTGAATCTCGAACAACAAGGAAGGGAGAGTCGAGAATTTTTTAAAACACTGAATTTGCGGACAGCTGAACGTTGGTTAAGAAAGAGGTTGGTGTAGTTTTTCCTTTTGACGATAACAAAAGGGTAGAAATTGTGAATGTAATCGAATGTTGAAATTAGAGTTTGGAGTAGTGATTTTTAAAATATCGTTTGATTGGTGATAGAATTTACGATTGAATCTCGAACAACAAGGAAGGGAGAGTCGAGAATTTTTTAAAACACTGAATTTGCGGACAGCTGAACGTTGGTTAAGAAAGAGGTTGGTGTAGTTTTTCCTTTTGGCGATAACAAAAGGATAGAAATTGTGAATGTAATCGAATGTTGAAATTAGAGTTTGGAGTAGTGATTTTTAAAATATCGTTTGATTGATGATAGAATTTACGATTGAATCTCGAACAACAAGGAAGGGAGAGTCGAGAATTTGTTAAAACATTGAATTTGCGGATAGTTGAACATTGGTTAAGAAAGAGGTTGGTGTAGTTTTTGCTTTTGGCGATAATAAAGGAGTAGAAATTGCGGATGGATGTAGTCGAATGTTGAATAAGAAATTAGAGATTTTTATAATACCGTGTGATAGAATTTACGATTGAATCTCGAATAACAAGAAAGGGAGGACTAGCATAATTTTCAACTTTTTTAAAACATTGAATTTGTGGATAAAGATATAGTTGAATGCTGCTGGTTAAAAAGATTTTTATGATAATACCTTGTTAAATGGAAATTTTATTTTAATTTTAGTAAGAATAAAAAACGTAATAGATGAATTGTGCGTTCCATATCTATGGCTAAATCTACAGGGGCAAGAGATAGCCAACTCTCGTTCAGGAACTTCGAAGAACGTATTCTATATCGTCAGAACGACGACACGTACGAATACAAAATTCTTCATTTTACTCTACCATGAATGTAACGCTATTATATTATTATTATTTATATTTAAAATATAACTGCTGACTCGATTCATGGTCATAAATTGATATTACGAATGAATGAAGGAGAAGGATAATATTTGTCCCAAAGAATATATGACGAGTGGATATAACGTTCATCGAAATAATTAAGTGTGATTAATGATATTGCCAACAAACTAGTGATAAATTTTTATGGCTTTGTCAAACTAAAAATTGCAAATGGAAAATCCTCTCATTACAACGAAACACACAAAAGACTCCGCTTAACGAGGATATATTCTCGCATAAACGGAGGCTTCTTCTAACAATAAAACCTTCTAACAATAAATAATTCTTTGAAATTATATTTTAGAAAATATTTCAAAATAGAATGCAACACGAGTTTCTTTACGTATTACACGATATGCACGTGTACTCGAGCTACTGTATTCCCTTTAAAAGGGAACCATTAAAACAACGCAAACCAATTTTCTCTGTAAAAAAAAAAAATCTCTCTATGCGATGAAATGAAAATTCCTTTGTCCTTGAAAAGAAGTACGAAGAGATTGACTATAAAAATAATAATCAATCATTTAAATAGCCAAGTATCGAAACATTTGTTTATGAAACCGGATTGTTAATAATGCTAATGTAAATACCTAAATAAAAGGTACAATTATAAGGAATAAAAGAGTTGATCTCAATAATAAACTTGGCTTGAATGGTACTCTCATTCGTTCAACGCGATGAATGCATCATAAAATCCTTTCACAAAAAATCGACAAGAGTTGTTTCCTTTTATTCCTTTCGACTTAAAAAAAAAAAAAAAAAAAAAGAAAAGAAAGGCCACAGAGCGAAAAAAAAAACGTTTTTTCACCCCGTTGATTATATTCATGATTTTTGAAATTTCACATTTTTCACTATTGCTTTAATATATAACACCAAGCATTGATTAAAATTCCGGATTATCTAGAATTAATTTTCTCGGATAATTATTAATCGTGAAAATAAATCGGATGAAATTTATTTTTTATCTCTCCCTCTATTGTCTTTAAATCGATCGATTTAAAATCACGAATTTAAGATTCTCGAAACGAAGATTATTCGTCACGAATACAATCGTTTCTCTCTCGAAAATAAAGAGGCGCTTAGCACCTGTACCGTCGTCGTTACGTTTTCCTTCCTTTCGGCTAAAAGGGTTTGGCTCCGTTTTGCCTTCGTTCTTCCGCGAATAGAAACCGAGAGTTCTCTTCTCCCCTTGTGACCGCGTCGAGTACTGTCTGGAAAGTCAGCTGGCACGCACAACGGCGTACTTACACGCGCAAAAACTGGTGCGTGAGCAGGATGAGTCACCAGCAGCAGCACGGAGCTTGCGCCGCGGTGGAGAGAAGGCGAACGAGCACGATTTTTCGAGGGACTCGAACGAGACGTGTTCTCGAACCGAAAGCTCTGAAACGTTTTAATTCGCGGAAACAAGGGGAAGGGGAGAAAGTCGAATTTCTCCGTACGATCGTTCGTTTGTGAAACGCTTTACGTTCTACCGTAAACAGGATGAAAGGGTAGGATGAAAACTTGGCGCAGAGGGATATCGAGTTATTTTTGCACTCCTCTTTGCTTCATTAACTTTCTTCCCTTTCAATACAAGTATTATTATTATTATTATTATTATTATTATTATTATTATTATTATTATTATTATTATTTGTGTTTCGTTATCGCGAATTATCTCTCTCTCTCTCTCTCTCTCGTTGTTTTCGATTATTTTTAATTTCAATTAATTTGAACCTGTTATTCCGTGTTAAAAATATCCGAACGATTATTCGAAGGATTTGCAAGTCTCGAACAACGAGGCGTTCCTACTTCAGTATTTGCATATTTGCCACAGCTAGAACGATAACGATAAGCTCACGCAAATGCCGCCCTCTTATTTCGTTTCTTGATAACGCTCTCTCCGAGAAGATAAGATAAGACGACACCGTTCGAGAAACATTGTCCGCGCATTCGGTAAAAATATCGTGTTCCTTCGATAAGAAGAAAGATCGTTTTATTCCACGCATATCTTCCAAAAAAATTCCAAAATTTAATACAATTCCTTCCCGCTCTTATCTATCAAATAAATCGTAATCAAATAGAGATACGTGCAAAAAAAGAAAAAAGATGCGAGGGAAACGAGTGTCGAGGAATTGATGTCGAGCAAGAAGAAGAAACGTCGATACTCGCGCGTGATTTAACGAGGAAATTAATCTACCAAATAGCGGAAACACGATCACGTAACGGAAAGGAACACGGTTTCGAATGTATGGTGATCAATCGGTGTACGCGATATCGAGGGAGAAGTTGGTTTTATTGTCCGAGGATGTATAAATATAATAACGGCATTCGTACAACGCCTACGCGTGCCCACGCCGCCCATTTGCACAAGATACCGTGTAATTTCGAAAGTTGAAGGTGATCGTGTGCAGCGTTTACATTGTGGAATCGATCGAACGTGATTCGTTGTTCGGGAGTGATGTTCGAGGGAAGGGCAAGTGTTGATCTTCGAAATCTTCACGTAAAAGAAAGGAAATTCGTTTACGATCCATTCTTTTATAATCGATCTACGTTCGTAAGATACGTGAATTTCTTTTTGGAAAAAGATTATATTATTCTTTTAGAATTGAATCTTCCAAGCTGGAAAGATACATCGTTTATAATCGACACTCGTTCGATTTCTTCTCGTGAAAAAATATTTTTTTACACAATTGATCTTATAATATTTTACAAGAAATATTGTTTTCTGTAAAATCAGAAGAATTTTCTTTTTCACAAAAGATATAATTCTTTTCGATCCAACTTCAAAAATTGCACGATTCTTTTTACAAAAAAAAAAAAAAAAAAAATAATTTGATTTTTGCAATCGATTTAAACTCGATTACTTCTTCAAAGTACTCTGTCTCCGATTACGACCGATTAAAAATTACACGTATATCCTTTTTTAAAAGAAATCTCGGAGAAATACTCGTGCACCCAATTTGTTTTCACCGATCTTATAAGCCAGATGCGTGTTACGAGGCGATGACGGGGTGACGATTCGAAGAGAACTCGAGAAACTTCGAGTGGCGTTTCACGAGCTGGTGCTGTTAGAAAGAGCACCGAAGGCTCTAAAGCCGAAAAGGAAAAAAAAAAGAAAAAAACTCTTCAGCGTGATACGAAGTTTTTCAGAATTTATTTCCAAGTGGCCACTTTGATATTTCACCGAGATCGTTAAAGCGGCCGTCTCGAGCACGAATCGTTACACGGTCAAAGATAGCGAAGAGCCAATTCGAAATTCCAAAATCGTGAAGGTACTTTGTTTTTCGCTTTTCGAATTGCCCTGCTCGAGTATTCGCTTCGTTGCTCGTCATCTAATATCGATTGAATCCAACGGTGTAATGAAATAAAAATAAACGTTTCAATTGGCCACGATACTGGATATACTTTTTCTACTGCCATCTAATTACCACCTATTTTATAACGCGTGGAAAAAATTTTGATCAATCCTGGCATATTGGACTGATGGTTCTACGAAGATTTTATAGTGATAGATTGAAAGATTAATCAAACGTAACTGAAGCGGAAAAAAAAAAAAAAAATTAGAAAACTCAGGAAATCGACGTTAAATCCAAATTTCCCAGATCTCCAATTTTAACGAGATTACCCTGTTTTCAACAAAACAGTTTCCCTCGAAATTAAAAAACGATAGAAAATTCCGCGGTGTAAATTGTGCGTAAAGAGACGAGGTATGCTCGCGTTGTCACGGATGAATAAAAAAAAATACTGGAAAGCGTTGATCGACGTTACCAAACAAGGAAGCGGTTGGTTCTCACATTTCGATCCGCCTACAAGGATCGCAAAGGTCTCACGGTGAGAGCAAACGAGAAAGAATAATACCGTGATCGTTTAATACCTTTAATCTCACGATGATTTCTTTGTCGATGCATAGAAAAAAAAAAAAAATAAAGGGAAAAAAAGAAGGAACGCATCTAACAACCGACTCCCCTCGAGATTTATCCGGTTGATCGACCAGTTGATTTTTTAGGTCACGCGCATACGAGGAAAAATCGAGTAGATCGACGCGTGGTTTATTTTCGACGAAATTGAACTACCGTTCGGATAACGGAGTCGATATCGTGTGTCGATTGCAGCATAAACGTTGCATTATAAGGAGATACGAGGTGGAATTCGCAAACACGTTTAACTGATACCGCTCTTTCCGAACCACGGAAGAAATTCGTGATCCTTCGAACATTTTCAACACGCGCTTTATTCGATGATGCGTCAACTTGATTCAAACTCGGAAAAAAAAAAAAAAATGATGGAGGAATTTCGGAGAGACGAAGATGGTGCGAAAGGGGGTAAGAACGAAAGCGCAAGTTGAACGAACAATAGGATAAAGGAGACACGAAAGATGAGAGAGGTTGGTGTGTATAATTCTAGGAGGAGGAGGATGATCTTGAGATTTTATAACAATGAAGAAAAGCCCGGTAATGGGAATGCCCACGTGTAATTAAGAAAGGGTTAAAATCCATTAAGAGTAAAAAGAGTTGGAATAATAAGAGTGAATTAAGAACGCATCCTATCATCATTTATCTTTGCATCCGTCGTTTCAATATTCTAATTGGCCTTAGAAAAACACGCTCGTTTAAATTCCTTGCAATTATTGTAAATATAATCCTGCTCGCCGTAATATTATATATTATCATAACCGCTTCCAGGAAATTTTCCCTGAAAAATATTCCTCGTCGAAAGGTTTATTACACGTTGCATTAACTGTAGCAACTTATGACAAATCATCTCTGAAAAACAAAACTGCTTTTTGCAAAAGAATGCAATATTTTCTTCGTACATTAAAATTATCGAGCTTCACTTGAGACTTTTGTTAAAATTGGAAGGGAATGGTAACGGATCTTACGATTGTAATTTTTAGAAAAATTATAATAATTATTTTCCAAGGAATATTCAATTACCGAGCACTCTAGATTAATCTAAATTTAAAAAATTTCGTTTCACAAAAAAAAAAAAAACATCTAATCCAAAGAATAAAAATTCAATCTAATCCATCCATACTCCGCACAATTTCACGAGAAGCACAATCAACGAGCCGTCAATCCCATCAAAAATATCCGAAAGAAGGAGAAATTCAACCTGCCTCGAAGAAAAATTCGAACGAAAAATTCGTTAATACAAATTATCGCGTCAATCGATCACCACCCACGCGTTATTTAAACCGCGTGCATTGTTGTAACAAGAGGCGAAAGTGTCCACGTTTATCGTTTGACAGCAGCTGGCGGCTAGACAGCGTTTACGCCCAAACGGATTTTTATTTATCAAACCCGTACAATTTCTCGCAACATAGTGGGAAAAAGGAAAAGAAAAAAATGGACAGAAAGCAACTAGCCAACTAGAAGTAGGCAGCCGAACGTCATTCCAAACCTACGCCACGCCAATCGCAACGCAACACCGAAAGGAAGTACGGGATCCACACGCACACGCGCTACGTAAAACGAGTACACATACGTCGAATACCCCGTTAATTAGTTGTGCAACGAGTCGACAACACCCAGAGCATCGAAACTCTGTCGAACCGTATCGAAAAAATATTTTCAACCGTGACTTTGCTCCGCTTTTCATTTCTTCGAGAGATGGAAACAAACCCGAGAGATAATTTTATCGAAATGATTCGAAGAAGACATCTTCGCTATATTAATCCTTGCAATACGCGATTTAGAGAAAATAGAGAAAAAAATATAATGGAAAGAAATGTATCTAATTGCTAATACTTCCACGCGAAATTAAAAGTCTTGGTCTTCGATACACTGTTCACGGTATTCGATATCCGTTTTTACCGATTAAAGTAATGCATCACACACATATATATATATATATTTCTTTATCAAATATTTTCTAGAATTGATAAATAGCTACGAGAGATATATATATTAAAAGAATTAGATATCGTTCCTGAACGGTTAAATTTAAACGAACAAGTTACATTTGCGAATTGGAAAAAAATATTTACTCACTGTTCCACCTTCCTAATTTTTTCCCTAAACTCGAAAAGATCAAAGGAATTTTGGAGTATGAATCAGGGGGAGGAAAAAAACTTTATGGCCCGCGTCCAACTAAATACGTTTTCCCTTTAAATTCCTTTATCCTTTTCAAATACAGTTTACGATATTTTTTTTTTTTTTTTCTCAATAACACAGTAGTTCGAAACAAAGTTTCAAATGAAATTTGAACCAAGCGTACATTTTCTTTTTTTTTTTAAATTTCTCATAAATCGAACACCCTCGTAAATACTAAATAAACGATCCTTGTTTCTCTGCAGCTTCCGATAATTTGCGAACCATCGTCAAAGTAAAGACTATAAATTATACTTCTTCCTCCCTCCAAGAGAACATCTTCCCTCCTTGGAAAATATCCTTTGTTCGAGCATCGACCGAAACCAATTCTCGGGAAAAGAAAGAAGAAGAAAAAAAAAAGTGTCGTTTATCGCAACGCTCGTAGCGGAATAAAAACAGCCAATGCTAAAAATGACACCATCCACGATCATTACCGCTCAGACACCGTGACCATTTCATGGTTTGAGAGTGAAATCTTGTCCTTGACACTACTATTGTCCTTCGTACTGCGAGCAAGCAGTGACCGGTAATAACCGGCGACAACAACGAAATGTTTAAAATGCATTTAATGGCTCGAAACGATGTTACCATGACACTATAAGACGTATCGTAAAACTGACTACGACGAAATGTAATCACGAAGAAGAGTACGTCGAATTTAATTCGTGTATTCTCCATTCATTTTATTTATTTATTATCACTATTTAAATTTGACAATCTTAACACGATCGGATCAGTTTTAATCCGAATGGATAATTCGATTCCTTCCTCCTCGAAGGAATTTCGTTAATTTTCATTTTTTTTCGTTGAAAAAAATTTTTTTCGCACACAATTTTTCTCTATGGAAAAAAATTCACGTTTCATGAATGAATGTTCACAACAGATCTAGTACTACTTCTCGGTTATACAATATTCTCAAGCAATTTCACGATGATGAATCGTGTTAATAAGAATTAATTCTTCTGCGCAACAATCGATTATACACAACACAGTTTCTCATATTGTTTTTTTTATTCCCATTCAACTCGCGATTCCACGAAAAACACGTATCTATCTCGGCTATTTGATCCGTAACTTTTTTAAAATAAGATTTCTATCGCTTTAAACTCCAACGAAATCCAAAACGAAAATCGAGGAAACACGAAACGTGCGCGATATCTTTCGATTCTTTTTACCGGAGATAAAATACCGCGGTTGTCGATCTTTGGCAATAAATCGCGCTGTGTACTTTTTTTCCATCGATTAACGATAAACGTTACCTGATTTACCCGATCAAACTCGACACGCTTGCTCGAGATATCCACCAAACTGTGTTATCACTGTCATTATTAATTTTCCCAGTTTTCTCTCCGCATTTGAAAACGCGCATGAATTAATTATCAGACAGGTTAACAACAAAATCTCGTAAACGGATAATCAATTATGGACTTCCTAAAGTAAGATGGTTTAATTTTTATTGTAAACCCGATTTTCGATATTCTTCTTTTTTGTTTTATCTCCAGCAGCGAGATATCGTGTTCACAAGATAAAACGTTTACTCCGCAAATATATCGGATAGAAAATCGAAAGAAAGATCTTTCAAAAGTATACAAAACAATGGATACGACATTCTTTTCACTCTCCACTCTTTTAATTAATTGCTCTCCACCTTCTAATTAACGAGTGCCAATAAAAAAAAATCGCACTGCTTATCGAATATACATTAATAATTTACGTGCGTATACATAACTTTGATACATTGTACAACTTCTGTATATTATTACTCTTCGCGTTGTACATTGGAAATCGGAATTTCGATAAGAAAAAAAAAAAGAAGCATCGAGAAAGAGCGATAAGTGCAGATAAGCAGATTGGTGAATATCGTATGGTTCGAGATAAGAAACGAAACGAGTTGGCGAGCAAAGGATTAATAATCTCTTCCGAATCTCGTGAATCGCCCGTGATATTAGATATGGCGCTATAACAGAGATCCCCGATGACTTACGTAAACGGTGGTGACGGTCGCGTTTCTAACCATATCTCTGACGTCGTCTATCTCCCGTCTCGTTCCAGGCGCCGTGGCGGGCGCCAGCATCACTTCGCTGGCCATGCTGCGAATTCTCCTCGTCCACCGGCAGGAATCGTCACCGGTTCGGATTCAACATCGACACGTTTTTCGAGAAAACGCAAGACGATCTTCCTTCCGAAACAAAATTCTCCGCCACTTTCCCCACCAACGATCCGAGGTGAAATTCGTTTGGAACTCGTCTTTTCCCTCGCTAATATTCTAGGTTCGTCGATAATAAAGGAGAAAGAGAAATTAAGAAAAATGACTAGAATTGGCGATGGTGTTTAAATTCGTTCACTATTTAGCTACTTATTTATCGTGAAAAAAAAAAAGAAATGGACGGAGCATGGCAGCGGTATATAACAGAGGCAAGGTATCGATCCAAGTCGGGATTCCTCATAATCTCCAAGAGTGCAGTCGGATGCATTGCCGATTCCACTTGGACGTAATCCTCGGTGCGAATCAAATTTCACAATGGCAAGGAGCCAGATTCGAACGGAGCAGTCGTTGCAAAAGTGATCGGTGGCGTCGGACAAAGCAACTCTCGTCTCGTCATTTACATTTGTCATCCGCGTTGCGAACCAAATCGATCGAGCACGGCCGCGAATATAAAGTCACTCTCGATCCGTGAACACCTTCTTCTTTCTTCCAATTTCACCGTGGAAAATCGAGGGGGGGAACTCTTCGAGATCCTCCGAACGAAACAGAGATGGAACGCGAAAAACGTTTTTCGCTGCACAATTTCGTTACGAAAGCAGATCCACATTTGACAAAATCCTCCTCGTAATCCACGCAACAAACACGAACTTGAAACACTCCCCTCCAACTCGTCTCCTCATCCAACTCGGGACCCGCCTCGATAATCCACACCTTGGCTCCCTGGATCCGTTCTGGTCATCCTCTCCATCGGAAAATGATCGACGAAGAAAATGGGCGAGCCGTCGATCGGCGTGGCACGCGAAGCCACCGGGGAACGGAACTGGCCGCGAATGCCACAAGTGTTCCGAGTTTCGAACGAGACTAGAGAGGCGAGACGCGGTTTCATTTCTCTCCGTCTCTCCACGCAAGCTGCAACAAGAGGGTCGAGAAAGAGACGCGTAGAAACGCGAGGAGGAGAGGAGAGCACGCGGTGAGTCAGCTGGCGTCGTGTGTGCGAAGTCGGATCGTTAGGTCTGCGTTTGGAGGTGGAATAAGGAGGGGGAACGATTGTGATTCACGTGGCCGGGGATGGGCTGCGGAAACGTGGCTTTTCACGAAGGGAGACGTGACTCGGCGACGAGAAAACCTCCCCCCCTCCATCCAGTGGCGATGTAAGTACAGCGCGAGACACGATGTAGTGAAATTGTACGACGATCGGTTCATCGTCGAGTAACCGTGTGCCGTGTGGAGAATTAACCCTTTAGCGTTCGAACCGACGTTCAATTTTCTTAAAACATCGCTTCACCAATAGATTCTTCTAAGCTCTTTACGTGTTTAATCTTGTAACGAGTGGAAAAGTATACCGTCGAACGATTAGATTTTTATCTGAAATTAGATCGTGATCGCGGATCGAGCTATATATTTCTAGCATTTGACGGTCGGTGGCGATAGAAATATTATTTTCAAAGTTTCCGAGTTTTGTAGGTATGGAATGAGCTTGATTTTTCCTTGCTAAATAACGAAATTATTTCTATTCGTTGAGAAATTGACGAGAGTGAATGTGAGAGCACTTGGGATTTGCAATATTTAACGATACTTGTCCCGACAAGGGACAATACTTTATTAATAAAATATCACGAAATTTTCTTTCTTTACGCGTAAAGATACGTAAAAAAAATATTAATATAGAAAAGTTTTATACGTTAATTTGAAATCATTTCAAGTTAAAAATTCATGCCTGGAGCGCAAAGGGTTAACGTTTCGAAAGGCATTGCGAGAGGAAACAAGGGTATACAGAAAAATCGAGAGGATAGAGAATGGAGCGTTGCTTATTCTTTTAATTAACGATGGAAGATCGATCACTGGTAACATCTGGCGGAGGATCATCTACAAAGGAGGTGGAAATTCGTTCCATCATCGGGGACATTTCTTCGTTCGACGCGAAACGAAGCCTCTTTAATAGCACGTGATACAAACGAGCACCGGGTCTCGGTTAATAGAAATACATCTGTTATTCGGCCCGCAGTTCCTTAAATAGTCGATAGAAATATACTAGCCAGCGGGAGTCAAAGGTGGCATAAAATAAGCGTTGCTCGATGCAATTAGTCATACCTTTTAGCCTACCACGATTCTCTGTGTGCACTGCAATTAGTTATTCCGTTGCCCGAGAAACAGATCCGACCGATCAAGTTTGTTATTTGCTGTAAAAACGAGGAGGAGTCGAAATTAATTCCAACAGCGAGAGATACTTTGTATCGTAAACATCTTGTGAAATTCTTTTTTTCCTCTCCTTTCTTTTTTCCCCCCGCTCAAAATATCTTGTTCACGTTTGTTCACGCGGATGATGGACGAATGAAATGAAATGAAAAACCGTTAGAACGGTTGTTCGAAAAAATTCGACTACGCGCGATGATATTACGATGGTGTTGCGTGCATCGGCTCTCCCTCGAGTGGAGGCGCGAAAGAAAGACTTATCTAATCCCATCACGGTTTCTCTCGCGATACCATGGGAGCTCGTTCCGATGATTTACTACCATGAAACGAGAACTTTGAACGTGATATAATATATATCGCAATCTCGTGATTAACAGAGTTACACCAATTTCCATATAATTGGATAATACTTCCCAAAGGAAATCGATTGTAATATAATAACATAATAGCACGATAATTCGATTTTTAGCCAAGCGTCGGTTACGGTTATTCCCGAGCAATTCTTGTCTCATCATCGTCTCGCCGATCCTTAAAGAGGATTCGAAGATGGCGGAATTCAAAGTGTATCGCGCGTATAAATGGTTTAAACGAGATAATTGACAAGCAAAACGCGATCGAGAATTAAAATTTCATCCGTCACGGGGATACGAACGGAATGGAATTTCAACCCGCTACCGATATATGCTACCGCATCGTTCATATTTAATCCTTGCTGCGTAACCGCTGTATAAAATTTATAATAATTTAATAAAACGTATCTTCATATATGTTTAACACGTTCGTCGTGATTCAATTGTGTTTCTCGCGGGATCGTTAAATGTTAGAATAAAATTTAGTTGGGATATACTTATATATATATCAGTTTTTAGTTTTCATTTGTAACATCGATTCTGAGTCAGTTGTTGCCAAATAGAATCTAGATAGAGATCTATTCGATTCTTGGTATTATAAATTTTATCTAAGTAAGATAAAATTTTCCAAATCGCTCTACCGAATCATCGTCGTTTCGTCGAAATAATGGAAATAAATCGACGATTTGCACGATTCGAATTGATTTCGTATTGAAATATCGCAAGAAGATTTTGTCCGCTCTCGAAAGGGGAACGCGTGTGTTGAACTAGACAATCGTCGAATCAACTCGGTTTACCACGAAGATGAAGGAAACGTAGCGCAGTTACGAGTTATGAGTAAGGAAACCTAACCGGCAATAAACTTCGCGATACCGCGTCTGTTGTTCCACCATTGGCAGAGAATATAGAGACGGTTACGCTCGCACAGCTACGAGTAACGTTCTATCGTAACACGAGTAATCTCATTATCGTAAAATAAACTGGTAAATTGAGTAAATCGCGTGGAAAATTAATTTCCAATATCGATGAATTGTAATATTATTATTTTTTTTTTATCACAATTCTATTTTCGAAAAGTTATCTTGAAATTAACTTCCAATATTTATTACAGTTTTCGCGATATCAAATAATTTCGATTCGATACATTGTGAATTTGAGATGCACAATTAACGCGTTTAAGCGTCACCAAATGCTAAGGATTCAATACAATATATACTAATAATATTATGGCTCCGGTATTAGATATATCCCGTAATAAAATCGGTTGTTATAATCCTCGCGTAAATAGGAAAACCAATTATAATTTCTAGAGATTGTTTTATTTTCACATTCTTACGAAGAATATTCTATATATATCGAGAGCATTATCATCATCTCTTACTCGACGAGTCCAGCTGCTAAACGATTGCATCAAACGAACAATTTATTAAATCGTCCGATTCGTCGATATCTTTATCTATCTATCTACTAATAAATATTCCAAGTTGAAAGAAATTTTAGACTCGGAAAAAAAAACTAATTAGAAAGGGAAAAACTAACTAAAGTCTTATCGCAGATAGAATTAATTGAAAAGAATTGCGAGCCGATTAAAATTAAAAATTCGTTCGATCGAAGGAAACGATCGCAGCGCGAAATGAAACACCACCGTTTTCCTCCTTCGTTAGTTCCTCCAGACATCGTTTATCATCGCGAAGATAAATCCGGATTCGTAATTGAGAGGAATGCACGAGAGAGTTTTCTCTTCTGTTCGAATCTGACGATTTATCTTCAGCCCCCGAACCCGTCCATGTCGTCCGGCATGGAGGAACCGGTGTAAATGGCGCGCGTACAACGCAACAACAACAACCGCGCAGCAAAACCATTTACGATCTACTCCACCACGCTGAGCTCTCGCTTTCGCCTCTGCTACCCACGCTATTACCTTCCACGTGTTTTTATCCGTCACGGTTTACCGGATTTCGAAATTGAAAAGAATGGCGGAACGGCCTCGCGGGCCGTCATTTTAATCAAAAACCCGGTTTTTCACAGCTTTGTTTCCTTTTTCTCTCGAGTTATCCGTGGAAAAACCGAATTAATGACGCGAGAGGTGAAAGTTGTCTTGCATGCGTTTTTATCATAGGAATCTTATTGTCGATGATAAAAATGTATTTATCCATGGAATTTAACTTTTTTTGGAAAAATTTGCAAAGTTACAATTTTGAGTGGAAAATTGCTCGAAATCGAAGTCGAGTCGACGAGAAAGCGAAGCGAAAGAACGTAAGAGAAAAAATTGCCCACGCATTACGCCTACGCGTGTCTATTGAAAGAAAAAAGACCGATCCAACGTTATCTTATATAACACACGCGTACGTTCGATCGTCTCGCGAGGATGAAACCACGCGACTTAAAACGCAGCATCGTGTAACGCAGTGGTTCTTAAACTCTACATTTTCGATGAACCCTTTCGTTTATTGAAACGAAAGAGATTAAAGTAAAATCCTTCGGTGACTCAACCTTTCCACCTGGTATCCACACTGATGAAAAGTAATTCTGAGAGACAATTTTTTCGAAATTACTACTTAACTTAACGAAAAATTACAACGCAGGATAATTTATTAAATCGTCGTCGAAGCATCGTTAACAATTTTCAGCGCAAAGTGTGAACAATAACTTTAGTTTAAACCCATCGCTCGATGATATCAACGCGACGACCTTTTTCAACATTTCTTACGATCGAGGATGAAGAAAAAAAGATCAAGAACCACTGATGCAACGCGAACGAGAAACGAGTCGGAGGCATACATCATGAACGTTTCGATTACCGTACAAGGCATGGCGAAGGTGTGCCGCGGCGATTTTCCTGTTGGAAAGATATCGGCGCGTCGGTGACGGAGGCCGTGAAGGAGCCGATCTCGGTGCAAAACGTCCCGGAAAAACCTCGATCTCGAGCAGTTCTAGTATTCGTAGAGAGAGAGAGAGAGAGAGAGAGGACCGGTCGTGACCAAACGCGATCGATCTGTCAAGATCATTGGAACAAGCACAGCTTTATTTAGACCAGGCCAGTACGATGACACCCGGCCGCTCGCGATTAGCTACACATCAGGAGCAGGAGTTTCTTCAGTTTCACGGTGTTAATAATAACGAATATGCGCGAATAAAAATAAAATTTCTTTCTCAAACAAAAAATGTTCCGCTCTCGATGAAGAAAACTCTTGTAGAGAACAATTGTTGGAGGATTATTTTTCAGATGTATTTATAAAGCAACTATATGTAAGCAAAGCGGTATTTAAATTAATATTTTCAAATAAATTTTTCCCAAAATTTTTCTTACATGAAAGAAAAAAATATGTGAAATATATGGTAGCAAAGAATGTATTAATATTAATGAAAGGACATTCGATTAATTCTTTTCCAAGTCATATTGATGTAATAAAATTATTAACAAAAAATCAATAATAAATTTTATCAAACAAATTAAATTTATTATTTATTAATTTATTATCGGTAAAGATAACGAAAGAAAAATATATATAATTAAAATTGATATTACTAATTCCACCGAATCTTTTAATCTTCACTTTTTAATCTGCAACTTTAATTTTATTCCATGCTCGAAGCATGTTTCGTTCGAATTCGGTGTGTGTCTGCCTTTTTAGCTTCTAGCAAACTAGCTGCACGAATCTATATCTATTTTGGCGGCAAGTTTGAAGCGATACGCTTTGATGGAAGATCAACGGAGAAATCGGAGCGTCGAACTATTCCATTAATCTCGTCTCATTCCAGAGCGTACCTCGGATCGTGCACGATGAGCTAAATGCGCGAACCAACTGTTTCGATGCAAACATCAGAGCGCGCGCGCGCGCGCGCGCCATTCAGTTATTTATCCGCCATCAAAGAGAGAGAGAGAGAGAGAGAGAGAGAGAGAGTGAAAAAAAATGTTCAGAAAGTAAATGGCGAATGCTATTTATAGAAGAAGAAGGAGATGAATGCGTTCCAACCTCTCAACGAAGTTGTTCGACCGTGTGAAACGACGCCCGATTTTCGGACACTCGTTTTTCCTTCTCCCCGTGTTTCCTCGGGGAAATTACCATCGAGGAATCATCGATAATTAAAACAGTCTCTAAACGATCTTCCTTAGAAACGATTCTTTCTTGATAATTCGGGAGAGAAACTTGTTTGTCCAATTTAAGGAATTAAGAAATCGCGAGTTACAGAAGAAGAGGTTATTACTCGATTCCACGAGAAGGAGAAATTGATTACGAAAAATCGATTTTTCTGGAAGAAAACTTTTTACCACGTTTCGTTAAGGGACGAACAAAGGGATTGGAATATGGTGGGCTTCGAAACATCTTTCGGAAAAGTGAAATTCTTCAAACTGACGTTTATGGCGTTTTAAATTCGACAGTTTACACACGTGCGCGCAAATCCGTTTTTTTTTTCTCGGAACACCGTTTCGAAAAATGGGGGAGAAAGGAATCTTTGCAGCAGAATCTTCGAGCTGAGGATCGATCTCGATCGAGACAGGAATAAGCTTTGTTTTCACGATAAACTCGCGATAATCGTCGAAAATTCAAGGAAGGCGATAGAGATCGTAGAACGCGTAACAGCCGCGCCGATTTTTGCAAACTGTCAAGCATCACTTTCACTTTGAAATGTACGCGTTTCCTAGTTTCGCGAAAGCTGCGCACAACAGATCCCTACGATGACCCAGATTACACCGCGGCTACTCGCTGAACCGAGAGTTCGTTCGCGAGATATTGAAATCCAAAGTATCCACCGACTAACCGAACTTCGTACCCGAACTTTTCTCCTCTTCGATCAACCGTAATTCTCGTCGTTGTACTCGTTTTCGCCTATACTTTTTATATCCATTTGTTCGGTTCGTTGCTCTCCATTTTTGCAGATTATAAGAATTTTTTTCTTTTTTCTTTCTTATACGTCGAGTTTAACGTCGACTAGTAGATCGATCAATTACGATTCTTTAAAATAACCTTGTTACCAATCTCGGAATATTATAGAGCCGGGAGAAAGTTATTCGAGTTATATACTTCGTCTTTTGGTTTTGGAATTTCTTGCATGCAAATAGAAAGTGATGGTACTGTTGTTGCTTGATTGCAGAAGATTTCTTTTTGCCAAGTTCATTTCTAGATTCTAGATACCATTTGTACTGTGGGATTAGATACGTGTTGATTGAAATTTTGTTTCTTTATTTTTCAACATCGCTAAGATAAAAATGAATCTACATCTTCTTCTTTTGCTTTAGGATCGTGAATTGAGAATTTTTAAAAAAACGGCGAGATAAAACAGCGTTACTTGGATATCAATGGGTACAACGATGTAAATTGTTGCTGAAGAAGCACACGTATACAAGACGCATCGTGATTGAATACATTTTGCAAACAGCATTCGCTCGAATTAACACGATTCTCTGAGTCACTGTTGCACGACTATTTCTGGAATGTATAATAATACTCCCAGTGACCAATTTGTGGATTGTACAGTCTGTGGAAGGAATATAACGAGGAGGTATGCACAGTCGGTCAAAGTTTGCGTATGAAGTTGAGAGAAATTGGAGAGAAGGCGGGAGACCAAAGCTGCGCGAGGTAGCTAGATTTCTTAGACAATCGACAAAACTTCTCGTTTCTTTTGAAATGTAAATATTAGTGTAAATTGAAGCGTGAAGAAAGTGTAAATTAAAAAAAAAAGTGAACAAATATAAAAATATAGATTCCAGAATTTTGTTATATTAAAATTTTCAATTTTATCGATTTTATTAATCTTTTTATCTTAAGTTGTCACGCTTCGTGACAATGCTACAATATTTTCTTCAACGCAACGCATGGAATTAAACGACACACCTTAGATTAGGTAGTTCGTTTCCGCAACATTAATTTCAGCGGAAACAATTTAAAGAGGCTTAAAGATTCTCCTAAAGATAACATCGTTCATAACGTCTTATATATTTCTATACGCAACTTTGTACTATTAGCTAAGATACTGAAGTATTAGGCAAAAATATTAGAATAATTTTTACGAGTAAAAATGTAAAAATTATATATTTTTAACTTATTACCAAAAGCGGTTCAGATATTTAATATAATTTCGACTTTATTCAATTTCCAATCTTTTATTCAGATACGAAATTTCGCTCAAATTCAATAATTCACGTGGTTCTCCTCTAAATAATAACTCGTTATATTGGCCAATCTCTATATTCGGAACAAGCGTTGTGAAAATCGCTTTCTTCCACCAATTTCACTTTATTTAGATTGAAGTGCACGCGTGTCAAGCCACGGTCGATCATTTTTTTTTTTTTTCTTTCCACAATGTTCTTTCACAATTTTCACTTCGAGATAATTGAACGAAAAATAACACAAAAATAATTTCACGCGCTAATGAATAATTCTCACAGAAACGAACGAAAATAAGATCGTATTTCGAACGCCAGTTTCTCGATATCGCACAGCTGTATATGAGGGAACAGTTACAGCTGTTAGTCAATGAATGACGAATCTATCCTTTAAATACGAGCTCTGCCATGTGCAATAACATCCTTATCATCGATCGGTAATATTACCGAATTAATCGAGCCATACCTAATACCTTGGATTTCAATTTTGATCCATTTATTGCTCGATCTGTACATAAGTTTAAATCGATGCGACAAAGATATCGTCAGATGGAAAATCAATGGAAATGAGATTTACGGAGATAATCATTGGAATGCAACAATCGAAAAGAAAAGAAAATAGAATATATTCCATGATATAAATGAATAATATTTATATACTCGAAAGAAAAATAATAATTGCAAAATTATTATATTAGTCTGGATTAAACTTTGGAAGAAAACATATTTTTCATTGCTATCAACAATATATATAGATAATAAAAGTTGAACAATTATATTCTCCTTCCTTTCTTTTAACTTATCGAATTAAACTTTAGTTCCTTAATTTTTCTTTTGAAGTGTCGTTAAGCCACTACTACATTATGTTAAAAAAAAATAAATAAATAAAAATTAAAAAACTTGCCAACAAACACATAGAATACTTTTTTCTAGAGATATCCAACTCTTTTCACAAAAGGCTATCGATAATCCTGTGTTTCAAATGCCAATGTACACTTTCAAAAATTGGCGTCACTAAAATCGAATTAATCGACATTAAAATGTGATTCGTTCCGCGTTAAAGAAAAGAAGGATCAGTTGGCAAACGACAATCGCCACTTTCTTATATCGGCCAGCTAGATTTCTGACACCTTTTTTTTAAAAGGAACCGAAAGACACGACCGGTTCGTTTGGGTAGAGGCCAAGCTTGACCATCGATAACGAGGTCACTATGATGCTTACATATTGATTGTTTATTGCTACGGGTTTGCGCAAGCTGCCATGTGCCAAGATTAACGGTGCAAACCAAACTACGAACCGTACAGGACAATGGCAAGTTCAACTTTCGAGTTGGATGGACAATTGAATAGTTGGGCAGAATGTTGTTCGCGAAGAAAAGTATCCAGTATTGAGTTTTGAATATTTATCAAGTGTATTTATGCGTTAAAAATAATACAATTGTGAACATTTAATCTATTAGATAATAATAATAAATTTATTCGTATTTCTTTGGAAGAGTAAGGATAGTTCAGGTTTTAATAAAAATTTTAACATTCATAAATATATCGAAAAAAATTTAAATGAAAATTTAATAACCGCCAAATTGTAGCATAAATAAAATAAATAAATAAATAAATAAATAAACGTAAAGTAAAATAATTTGTGAAATTAGTTTTTAACTTTTGTCTTGAATTAAAATTAATTAATTTTACTGCAATTTTCTAAAAGTAATCAGAAATTTAATGATAAAATAGAATGTGTCAGTTTATATACAATTCCATCGTTATTTTGATTAAAAAGTAATCAAGAATAAAACAAATCTGACAAATTTTATTTATATTTAGAACTACTTTTTTGTCTGCGATAATCGATAAAGAGCAAAGGAGGGAGGGACGACAAAGATTTATCTTTAAAATTACATTTAAACTTTAAATAGAAAACGATCTATCCAACCGAAAGAAAAGAACAGAGAAAATAGAAAGAACATCGAACCTCCATCTATTTTAAATTCTTTATTTTTTGCAACGCGTGAATTTATACTTCGAGGTTATCTCACCTTCTCGCGTTAAAATTTACCAATTTCTCTTTAACTATCACGCATATCACCGTGAAATACTATTCTAATCGTTCGACGCGTCTGCGTAACCCAGTAACCCAGTATTCTCAAATGCATGTACAGTCGTATAAAAGGTGTTACGATAAATAAATCGTGGGGTGTATGCAAATGTCGTGATGAAAGGAAAACGAGGAGAGATTATGGAAATGGAATAATGAAATTATTCGAAATATTTATATCACAGTTACTTCGTCTTTTGAAAATGGAGAATTTCAATTCGTGACAATACGGATTATTTTTAACCACAGAAATCTGGTTTTTAATTTTTTAATTACTATTATTCTCCATCATATTTTCGAAATATTTTCTCCAGAAAAGTGGCGAAAAATTAACCGACACTCGAATATTTCAAATTCTACAAAGAGAAAAATCATTTTTCACGGTGACATGGAATAAAAGGGTCAAGTTTCCAGGAAGAGAATGTTTCCATAGTCCCCAAGGACGAGTCGCTTCATTCCAAGTCACCGGTAGTGGCGTAATTAAACGGATAATTACGATCGCGCGACGCGATTCCCGGAGATCCAGCCTCGTTTTACCGTGCAATAAATAAGCTTGCGTACAGGAAACGACGCCATATTCGTCATAGCGTCGCAGCTCGGGAATAGCTTTCGTATATAATGTCGTCTGCACGGCTATCCGTGCACGTGAACCGTGTAAATACCATGTACAAGAATTTTCAGTGAACAAACTGAAGATTCATGTCTTGTTTACGGAAGAGTGATTTTGATACAGATTATGATAAGTATTTTTTGATAAAAAATCGATTATATGTTAATTATGATCTCTCGTTTGTTATTATTAGAATACCAAGTTACTAATTAACAAAGGAATTGAGAATCTGTTTTTTTTTTTTTTTTTTTTTAGTTAAAAATATTATGACACATTATCGAAAATATTTTTATTTTTGAAAAATGGGATTGAATGATCATATAACAAAATTTGTATCATTATAAATATAATGCAAATCATAATCGTGAAATAATCGTCAAAGAATGCTATGTTAAAATATATAGTATTCCTTCGTTTTTTTTTTTTTGAATTTTGTTAAAGATATTCTAGAGAGAAGAAGAAAATTATTATGCAACGTAAAACAGTGAAATAGATTCTTCGTCAAATGCGTAATAATTACACATTTTCCAAACGTATCACGATTTTTCACAGTACGTATATGAATAATGAAAATAACTAAGCTTCGACATAGGTTACTGATGACCAACGTGTTAAAGAATGCGGTGAATAGATTTAATTATCTCAAACTTTTTCGTAAATTATTTTTACGAATAGTACTTTATTTTTGTATTTTTTTAGATATTTTTATAATAATAATTTAAATAATTATATAGCGTAATAAATTTGAACGATTTAAAAGGAGAAAATTAAAGAAACGATTAATGCAAGGAGATAAATCTAATAAAAAGTTATTTTGATTAGTTGAGACAGGTATATTCACATTTCAAAATCATTTCTTATGAAAATATTTATTCTATCAAGTTTATTATAATAAGAAAATGAATTCTTCATTGCTAAGTGCAACTTTTTTAATTTTTTATGAAATATTGCTGTGAGCATTAAAGATTAATTAGTCACAGTTATTAATTTAAAATAGCGAATTTCATGCTTTGATTCACAAAACGATATAACGAGAAATTTGAAGATAACAAAAGACAGTTGAGAAGCACTTTTTTATATCAAATCAGTAATAAATATATCAGTTATAATAAATAAATTGATAAATAGTATTTTGCAAAATTTTAAATAAAAATGAATAACGTACTGAAATATTTTAATAAAAATGTATGATATTTTAATAAAAATGTTCTTGAAACAAATTAGTCTTTGTAATTGAATTAAAAATATTAACTATCTATCTATATATTTTCTCGTATTAAATAATATTTCATATGTACATTTATTTTACATATACCGAGTAATGTAATTATTTATGTTCTGAAGTATTATTATTCTATTATTATATTTATACTATTTATTCTATTTACTTTACTATTTACTCTACTCGCTTACTCTATTATATTTATTAATATTCTTCTAGCGTTGTAAAAAACTTTTAATAATGATCAAAATAATGAATAATCCCTTTTATATAAAAATATTCTTTGAGAAAAATTGCATGTACGAATGTAGAATGAAAAGTTTTATGTAATTAGAAAAAAATATGACAGAATGAAAAATTAAATATAAAATTCAAGCTTATTTAGCTTTCTAGTATATACCTGTATAATATATTTTCAAAATATATATGCAAATTTAAATAATAAGTTAATAGTAAGTACATTAATCTATTTTTTTAGAAAATATGATGTGATTCATACAAGATCTATCAAAACATAAATAGCATTAACTAAAATACCTTTAAAATATGCTTCTCCAACGATAAAATCTAAATAAAATCTGAATAATGTCTGAATAAAACTTGTGACAGTTCTAAACATTAATGGCATAAGATCTATCAAAAAATCCAACAGTAATATTTTTAATAAATAAATAGTATATATATATATATAACATATTTTATATATATATATATACATTATAATTGTATATATATATTTGATATATACATATAAAAAAAACAATATTAATCAATAATATAATAATTATATATACTTCTTTATCAAAGAGAATCTAACCTCAAATCAATTCAACTTAACAACTTTGAAAATATTGGTTTCGAAGCTCAAAACTTGAATCGATATTGTTGTGTTAAGTAATTACATTATGTTAAATAAATACTTTATATTATTATATAATATATATTATATAATATACTATGAATATACTCTTTCTATTTACTACTAACTACCATAAAGTAGCATTTACTTTATCTATAACTCAGCAATATCATATTCATTATTTTTATCAAATTCCTAATCTATCAAATAAATATTTTCATAAATATTAAGTAAAATAATAAAATTAAAATGTAAAAGTGATATCTATATACAAGTACATACCTGACGGGAATCATAGGCGTCGGAAAAGTGTTCAAATTCGGCTCCGCCGTGATGTTGCTCGCCGGCAGGGCCCTTACGTCGATCATCACCCGCGTTACGATCCATTGCGTCGAAAACATGGACAACCGTATCGGGCACACCGTCACACGTATGATTTTCCGTGCTCAGGGCAGATTCCTCTGTTTTGCCCTTAACGAAGAGGCGCGAGATCGCACTCCACATTCAATGAAATCACAGCATTCGCGACGGTTGCAGCAACGATCCGTTCAAACGGGTCCTTGTTCTCGTCATAGCCGGCGAGATACTGCGTTCAAAGTATTTCGCGTTATTCGATACACATACACGATTATTTCTTCTATCACGGGATCATGAGGCACGTTTACGAGTTTACCTCGAACAATTCGAACATTCCGTTTAAAGAACGCGAAGGTTAGGTAGCACGAACACCGCTCAACTTCATTCGAAATAAGGTTAGAGTGTGCGCTTGGACAATCGTAATATCACTTACGAATAGATTGCTCACATTAGAACGATATCACCTTCGATTTCCAGTCTATTCGATAGATGCAAATCATCGATTCGGAATATTTACAATAAGATCGGTAACGAAAAAATTTAAATAATCACAGGCTAACTTTATGGCTCGTGCCGGAACACACACAAGGCTACAATAGACACGATATTTTGAAACTTCGAGCAGCGTTCCCTCGACAAGCAGCGCTGTACGCAGTGTACTTAAAAATTGCACTTAAAATAATGCCGGATTACAACAAAATGATGCAAAGGACGATAATAGCAAATCTAAGGACACTCTTCTACTGTCTATCGAGGACTTTGCTATTTTTGTCAGCAATTCTCCTCGCGCGTTCTGCACTCCACGGGCAATGTGCGAGCTTCTTTATCGATTTTGCGCGAAACAGTGGAAAAACCAAGAACAGGCATTAAATTCAAAATTGCAGAAACATATCACACTAGAAATTTTGGGTACGTCTTCAAATTTAATTTCATCGAGAAATATTCCTGTTAGTTAATTCTTTCGATTAATATTGCAAAAATGTTATTGGCACCTGTAAAAGGGGCGTACCTTGCGCGATTCTATTTCGTTAAAATAAATAATATATTTTTTTGTTCTTTAAACTTAAATTCACGGCGTGCTTCTTATTCGTTTCATAAAATTTTTTTTTATAATTTATCTAAAGTCCAAATAATCAGATTCTCGTTGACAGCGATACGAAAGCACACGAGAAGACTACTGTCGTACACAGCACACACTTCGTATTAGCACCATTAACGATTCGTTGGTTTTATACAATCGTTATTATCTACTTTCCGCACGAAACTCTCAAAAATCACGATTGCATATATCGATGCACATTAATTCTCAAATACGAAACATGGTCAGCACGAAAAATCGTCATTTCGCACGAACATCCAGTCCACGGCACGTTCGCCGTCCATCGTGAAAACGACCATCGATTTGAAACGAGAATATCGTTCAGCGATACATCGAAACAGATTCGAGAGCAGTAGCCATATTCTTTCCAGTTAAATCAATTCAGGGCAACGATATTTTAAGAGAACTATAATTAGTCTTTTTTTTTAAATTCTAAACGTATGAAAGATACTTTTATACATATTCAATAGTGTGAAGATATTGTAATAAAATTTAAAAAATTTTCAAATAATGAATAATTAAAAACTAAGATTGAATTAATTTTAAATATATTGTACCAAGCATGATTAAATCTTATTGGCTGAAATACAGTTTAAAAAATCACGTGCCTATCTAAATCGTCGAATGAGAAATTTCTTTTAGATTCATTCCAAAAACTTGTTTTGTTATAAAAATTTCATAATGCAACGATAAAATCAATTTTTACAATAATTAATTTGCATTTTTTTTATTTAATTACCGTAATATAATTGTATATATATAATTAAATATTTATATATTGAAGTTATATATTATTATAATATAATTGAAAATTTACAAAATTATATATAAAATAATTTATATATTATATGATTCTTATAATATTCAAAATTGATTTTTTTTTAATAACATATAACATTGAATTTAAAATTTCAGTTAAAATTATGCTTTCATGTATACATATAGTGCCATCTACATTCAGAAAATTGACATAAAATTTATAAATTGAATTAACAATTTTTATCATGTAAAAATATTCTTGAGTAATAATTAATTTTAATAAAAATTAAAAATTGTGAAGTGAATTGAATTCTAAAATTTATAAATTTAATATTCTTTAAAAATCTGTAAGCTACTTGCACTGCTATCGGTACAACAGTTAGCTCTTGTCTGTTGAGCTATGGTTACCAAGTGGAAAAAGATCATATACGTCAGATACATATACGAGATACACAGGATTGATGATATTTTATAAATTTCATTCTATGTTTTGAAATACCGACTTCGAAAAATATAGCTTTCTTATTTCTTAATAATATATCTTTACAAAAAAATTTTAAAAAATCCATTCTATCCCTAATCCTATTTATGCAAAAATTTATTTATAAAATCAATGATAAATCTTTCTTTTGATAGTTGCAAAACGTTCGATTTTTAATCTAACCTAATATATGTCTATATATAAAATTTAAATATTTTATATCTAATATTACTACTCACAAATATGAATACCCGTTGTTACTGTACTCGTACAAAAATCTATGTATAAAACCAGTCATCGATTCCGATTTTTCATCTTACAATACGATTGAAAAACCAGAGGAACATAAATGTATGTACTCACCAATACATGCGAAGAATCTGTATTGACATCAATGCTGCTGTAATCCATAGAATATCCATCACGAAATATTCATCAAATAATATCAAGAAGTAAAAACTGTAACAAAATATAGAAAACATTTTAAACGTAATGTACTAATTATTTGAATGAGATGAAACAGAAAATATATAAAAATAAGTACATTTTCGCTTTATTTCTATTAGATTTTATCCTGACACTTATTCTATATTCTTGTATAGAAAACGAATATTTAAAAAAAAAAAAAAAATAAATTATTGACGCGTTTAATTTACAATTAACGAGCAAACACTGATTCTAATTTCGCGACTATAACAAATTTAATCAGAAATAAAATAAATTTTAAAATATTAAAAACTTATTACGGAGCAAACACTGAATCTACCAACCGTATTATATAAAAATCCTCTGAAAATAAAACTGTATTAGTAAGAAAGAAGGTAAAAGAAAGAAATGACTAAAAATTTCAAATATAAAAAGATAGAATATATATTTTTAAATTGTATTATATATTATTTAAACAGAAAAATATCAATATTTGTAATGAATATAAAGTATGAATATGAATATAGTAATCATTGTAAAATTATAAATATATTCTGAAATAATAAAATAAAAACAATTGAAAAGAACAATAAATATATACAAAAAAAATAATCGAATTTCTCTTTGGAAAAGTACAATGGCCTCCATATTGAAATTTTTCTCGTCTTTAAAATTATTATCAATAATCAAATAATAATCTGAATGAAAGAAAATAAACTTTAAAATAATCGTATAAAATGTATAAAATTAATCGATGACATTAAAATAATAATCAATATAAACTTTATTTTAGAAAATCATAACAGCTAAATAAATCAGTAAAGAACGCAAATTCCTAATTTCTTGGATAAAGATTATATTATAAAAAAAAAAAAAATCATCAACTTTAAGCATATTTGACGAAAAATAAAGAAAAATATAAAAAAATATATTTAGAAACGTAATATATATTATATATATAATCTAATTTGACAAATTTACGATTTTATATATTTGTTTCAATATATGGTTAAAAAGACTCGAACGACAATTTGTCCAAAATAATATAAAAATAGTAAAATAAGTGTATAAGAAAATCATACTTAGATGAAAAAAGTGAATTTATATTTCGACGAAACACAAATTATCGGTAACCTCAACAGTTAAATAAATAAAATTCTGAGATCAAAACACGAATAAAGAAACTCAAAACAACTCTTTAATTATTTTTATCATTACAATAATAAATAAATTATTAAATAAAGTAATAATAATTTATAAATTCGATAGAAGAATATGAATAGAATTATTTATATTGCGTACTCGAAAATGATTATTATCACGACTTTCCACAGGAGACTGACGCCACGCGCCATTCGAATAACAATTTTCTGATTGGTTAGCGTCGTAGCTAATTCTACAATCAAAATCACGTAAAAATTTTGCATAATATATTGTATTTAATTATCCTAATTAAATTAAAAAAATTAAATAAAATTAATAATTTATTATTACATTATTAGTTTAATAATTTAATAATGATTTATATATTTTTTTATTACTTTATTTATTAATTTTTTTATTGATTATTAATTTATCGATTATTTATTCATTTGTTTAATGACTTATTTGTAAATAATAGTGACTTTTTTATAGATTTTTTTGCTTTTAAATATGTATCAATTTATATTATATATTTTTATATATTTATTTATTCATTTATATATATGTGTGTGTGTGTGTATGTGTATGTGTTCACAAATTTTTCTAGTAATTTATTTATTATTATTACATTGACTATTTAATATAATAATAAAATTACTATTTTAATTATTATCATTTTTTAAATTTTTATATTAAATTGATTTCAATAATTTACTCTTAATATATATTCAATATTTCGAATAATTGAAATATAGTTATATATATATCACTTCAATTTTGATTGTACTTTTATGAACATATATATATACAATTACATAAATAGATAAATAAATAAATAATGAGGCTATTAGATAAGTGGATAAATAAATAATTCATAAAATAAATATCTAAGTGCTATGTGATAAATGAATGAATGAATAAATAAATCACTAAGTAAATGAAGGAATAAATAAATAAATAAATTGATACATATATAAATGAGCAAAACAAAGAAATCTATAAAAAAGTTTACAAATAAATCATTGACGAATAAATAGGTAAATAATCGATAAATTGATAATCGATAAAAAAACAAGAAATAAATAAATTAATTAATTAAAAAATATATAAATATGTAAATCAAATAAATAATTATTAAATTAATAAATTAATAATTTGCTTTTAATATATATTTAATTAGAGTATATTTAATATATCATGCAATACTTTAATTTCATGAACGATTTTACGAATAATTAAAATTGTTTTAACCAATCAGAAAGCGACTTCGATTATTATAACGTACAGTGTTAGTTTCCTATGGAAAGTAATTGTGGTGAGTGATAATAACCGATAATTCGATATACAGTAAGCAATTTTATTCGTATTCCGTTATTAAATTTATAAATTACTACTAGTTTCGTTTATTTAATAATCTATTTATTATTATAATGATAAAAATAATTAATGTTTTTGAATTGCTTTATGCATTTTCTAACAATCATTATTGTTGAGGTTATCGATAATTCGTGTTAAGTTAAGAATTCATTTTTTGCTTCAATTAAACAAATAATAAAAATTTAAAAATTACTGATTATTATAAATCTTATATAAATCATTATAAATCATTATAAATCATTATAAAATCATATAAAATGATTTAAAATATTTTAACACATCTATAAATCAAAAATTAATATTACAAAACAATAAATCTAATTTTAGTTTATAAAATGTATATTAATTATTATATTTATAATCATAATAAATTATTAGAAATATAAATTAACAATTTAATGATCAAAATTACTAAATAATTGATTAATATATTCAAAAAGTATATTCGACAAGGAACGTATAGCTTCGACGAACTTCGGTTGTCACCGCAACCTATAAATACGAGTTAAGTCGGGAGACCGAATATTTCTTAACGAACTTTTCTGGGAGAAGGATCGATATTATAACATTTTAACTTCTTATAATAGAATAATTTTATCATTTATTTTTATATTTATAATTATTATTTTTATAATATTTATTCGAAATTAATATTTAATACTGCTGTTCTATATTATTTATTATTTATTCATCTAACTTTTTAAATAATATTTTTTTATCCCATCATTTATTTAATCATTTATAAATTTATTTATTTCTATATATTTATTTCTTGATTTATTTTTTAATTTATAATTTATACATTTAATTATTTTTAAATTTATGTATTCATTTTAATGTGGGTTTCGATATAGTTAGTGAGTTGCGATATTATTCCATCGCGATCATATCAATTATTTTTCATATTAAAGTTGTGTTAAAAATGATGGCGTTTTGAAAATAGTGTTGTATATATAAAGTGAAATTTTTTCAGTTTATTATGGAAATTGATCCAATTTCTGGATTCAAAAAAACTGAAAGAAATAAATTAAAAGAATATATAAATTTATAAAAAAAATGGAAAATAATAAAATAATTAAAAAATAAGTAAAAAGAATGAAAAATTGAGAATCAGAGCCATCTCCTGGTTTTAAAATTCAAACTATTTTTATCAAGATTGTAAAATAAATCAAGAGATGGCGCGAATAGTTTATTCTTATCATAACTCTATCCTTCTCTCGCTTTTTTCTACGTTTTATTTGCGGCACTCTGCAGATGGCGCTGATTTCAATATTTTTATTCTATATCTATCCTTTTTACACTATTTGTTTTCCTTGTCTATATTTATTTCATATATTCATAGACTGGTAAGATGGTGTCAATTTCTAATTAACTTTATTACATCGTTATACAACGATATCGATTAACAAAACGTTTTAACAGATATTCTATAATAGATATTATATTCTTTTCAGATAGATCTCGATACGTAATCTTTATAAATCAAGATATCAAGCAAAAAATTACACAAATTTATCCAGTCTAAATCTATATTATTAATGGATCATTATTATTAGATTGGCATACAGGTATCAGGAAACAATGTACAATATTCTTCTCAATATTTTTTCAATTATTTCTCATTTTTTATTTTCTTTCTCAATTTCTTTATCGAAGACATCAATTTTTCTATAGTGCATCTATTACTGTTTTCTTCTTTCGCTTTAAATCATAAATTATGTTTTAGAATTAATATGTATACATCTTAGTTTTAAATATATTGTAAAAAATATAACGACGCATTTCGTTACAAAGATAGACCTCTAATTTGAAGCGAAAAATAAATTGTCTTGTATTTTTCACTGCATGTGCAATTTCACTCTCATTTCAATCAAGTTCTTCTTTCTTGTCTCGAATGTTTTATCTTATAATTATTTGAACGATTTTCCATTTTTTCTTCTTCATTTTATATTTCTAATTTATTTGAAATGTTCTTTAATTCTTGAGTGATTCTTGAATACTATCATGCAATAGTAGCAGGAATCGTCGGATTAGTGTTTTACTTCCGGTGGTTAGTCGAGGGTCCGAGTCGATCGATATCTTTAAGTACTCGGCCAGAATTAAGAATTGTATGCCTGCCATTGACTTCGTAATACTTTAAAAAAGTAAAACATCGAGCTTAAAATTGCGAAATATCTTCAGTTTGGATTATACGAAATTTCTTTTTAATATTATATTTTATATATTATCTACGAATGAAGTAAACTACTACAAATAAAACTGAATTACAGATTCTATCTATAATGCATTTGCATTTTAAGATCATGAGATCAACGTTACCGTATAAATGATTTGATCTATGGTAAAAAGAAATTGACATAAATACATTGTACATATTATATATATATATATAGTATGTATTATAGAACGTATTTACAACGATATATTTACATTGTCATTACAAAAATTGTGTTAATGATACCACAGACTATTATATTCATCGATTGATTTGTGATCGCATTCACAAAGGCATTCACACATCCCACGAGCTAAAATGAACTATGCTTCTTCATTCCCATTCACACGGTTAATCGCTTTTTAAACAACGCTGACACATATTTCTCGAGCAGCGGCGGCAGCACAATCGAGTTTCGCGTCGGAATAATTTAAAACTTTTAATCTCACGCGTGTGTCGATTAAGTATGACTACAATTCTCCTATGTTTCTTACGAGCTTGTAAAAAATGGAAATTTATACAATAAAAAAAAAGAAAAAGAAAAACATAAGAGTGGGCGGAAAAAAACTATTCGTTCGATTTAACACGTTCACTGCGCTTATTTATAAATTTTAATCGGGATTTTAGATTATTTTTAAGACGATTTTACGATGTGCATACGCGTGTATTAACAAATAGGAAATTTTTCAAAATATTTCGACAATACATGTATATTGGCACACAGGTAAAGAAAAAAATTCGTTCGGCAGTGGACACGTTAATTAATAAATTCTCATTGCACGTGATATTTCGCTCCTGTTGAAGAATATGTATTTGCGATATTTTTATTCAAAAATTTGATTGCCTTTCGCACGTTAGATAAGTTCGCGACATTACAAAATTAAAGAATCTTCCACTTTCTATATACGTATATATAAATACATTTACACTCTACATACATGTACATAGAAAGTTGAGTTACATGGGTGTGCAAGTATATACAGGGTGGTTCGGTAACTGTCGCCATCTTAATCCTCTATAACGTTATCATTCACTTGGATTCTTGTTCAATATTATTTTATTTGCTTATATCGTGCGTTACGTTATTATTATATACCATTACACGTTTATATATCGAAATATTTTTTTTTTCTTTTCAATAATTATTATTTTTATTTTTACTTTAAAGTAAAAAAAAAAAAAAAAAATATTTGACCACGATCGATGAATCTTTCCTTTCATAAGCAAATAAAATTTTGGTTACAGAGAATTATTAACGTTCCCCGAGGAAAGAACGAGGAAAGAAGCTAGAGAAAAAGTTATTTTTACAATAATTATACAATGGAAAAGATTCGATCGTATAATCGATATTAAATTAATTTAATTGACTGAGAACTTGATTGTCTGCAATTATCGTTATTATTTTTATCACAACAGTTTTGATTAGATTTGAATTCGATTACCTTTAATCCCATTAGCCATTCAATTTTACAACACGTATTTTATATCTTACGTGATAAATACTACAATTTATCACATACAGGATAGGAAATATTAAAAGGAAATATACGAAATATAAAATCGACTCGTTACTTTAAAACTTAATATTATAAACTGTTGTGGGTTTATCGGTTAATCAACGCGTTAAAATATTTTACGACGATTAATAAAATGTTCTAACATCTCTTTTTAAAAAAAAAAAAAAAAATCTTTTCTCTCTTCCTAATAAATAACGAGTAAAAACTAGATATATCATACCATAATACTTGGTACCATACAGTTTTGTACCACGCAGTATTCGCTATATAAATTCTTCTCCATCCTTCGTAGCTTAAAAAGAAAAAAAAAAAAAAATACCAAGGTGACAATTACCCGACTACTCTGTAGACTACGTTTCGTACGATGGAATTCGATTTCCCCTAAGTAAATCGAGAATCGATTCGATTCTTTCTTCTTTTTTTTTTTTTTTTTTTTTTTTTTTTTGCAAAGAATCTCTTCTCTCACTTGGTGGATTCGTGCCATCTTGTGAAACAGTACAACTACGTACACGTACGACTATTAAACACGGATGTTCTTATTCGCTCGATCAGACGCATTACTTACAAACATAAATAAGTCTAATTACAAGAAAAAGTGATAACTTTTTTGCTCTTTATGTTGGTTTATGTTGGTGCACAAATACTTTCGAAAACGCGGATACAAGTGCATTTTATGTGTTTTTTTTTTTTTTTTTTCTTTTTTTCTTCTTTCTTCGAGTCACCGTTCGAGTCATTAAATTAATATCATATTACACGATTATATTAATCCGACCGAACGTTGGATGAGATATTTAAAAAAAAAAAAAAAAAAAAAAAAGAAGAAGAAGAAGAAGAAAGGAAGAAATGATTCGGAGTGAATCGAAGAAAAATGACCCCGATTGTTACGTACGTATATTACAATTACGATATCCACTAAAACCGGATAAAGATTGTGGTGTCGGAATTGCACGTATTCGCATCGATCGATCGTTTCCCCAAATATTCGGATATTCACCTTTGCCAGCGACGAGATTATTATTATTGTTATTATTATGATTATGATTATTATTATTATTATTAATATTATTAATATTATTATTAATATTAATATTATTATTATCATGATCATCATCATCATCATCATCATCATCATCATCATTATTATTATCATTATTATTATTATTTTTATTATTATTATTATCATTATCATTATTATTATTATTTTTATTATTATTAACGATCGTTAGTACGGAAGCACTCGTTTCGAGAAAAATTACACTATCTACTAGTCGAGAATTTGGCACCAGACGACCGATGATTTTTCTTGCGGCGCTCGTTAACCACCGGCCATCGATCGGCGTTCGTCGTTCGCGAATGGAACAAACCGACACTCGACGGACGATATTACTCTCCCTTTCGATCGAACCGAAAATCGAGCCGATCCCGAAGCGGCGGCGATCCACCACTTTCGTTTCGATTCCCGCTACCGATCCGATATCATATCCCATTACCATTGATTTATTATTAAATTTCCACTTTTTTTTTTTTTTTTTTTTTTTTTTTTTTTTTTTTTTCCATATCTTATCGCTCCGAATGAACGAGATTGCGAACTCGATCGAAATGAAAGAAAGGAAAAGAGGCAGGAAATGAAAAGCGAATTGGATTGCACCGATTCAAGATTTCAAGGTGTCGATTCGCAGTTCAGTTCTGGGATATTCGTGGACACTCGTGGTGTCGGTAATCCCGGCCGATCAATGGCAACCGCAGCTCTTGACGACCATGTTTTTGTACTTCTTCAGTATAACGTTGCTTTCGTCGAGGAAATACAGCACTGAGATCGGCGAGAGCTTGGTGGGGGCGCAGCAAGGCTTTGGTACCTTACCAGGGCTGACCAGGTGCACCAGCGTTTGGACGATCGCGTGATTGGTCGCGTTCATATGGGCGTTCAAAGGGAAATTGCACTCGCCGCTGCAATAATATGCGTCGTATCCGTCCGGTGCTATGATCCAGTCCTGGAAAAAATAAATAATTCATCGGTCGCCGATCAACCGAGCCACCGATTCAATTCAACCACCGTCTTACCTGCCACTTCAGATCCCTGAAGCTGACGTACAACGTTTGGATTTTGCAGGTCCTCGAGTTGTACTGTGTACCGGGATCTGGACAACAATTGCAACATGACGATGATAATCCTCTCTTTTAATCGCTTCGAACGGGTACGTGTTTTTCTTTTTTTTTTTTTTTTTCTTTTTTCTTTTAGAAACGATTCGAAGTATACACACGCTCTTTAACCCCTTAACGCACCAATTAAAAATTCAAAAGCGCTCGTTTTCCCATCAATTTTTTTATTCACTGTCTTCTTAAAATGCAAAAGAGCATTAATAAATTTCGAAAAAAAAAAAAAAACACGCAAAAGAAATATCGTTTTCCGTCAAAAAAGACAATCGTACCTTAACTTCGTTTAACCGAATTAATTCGAAAGAAGGATCAAAAAAAATACCACAGATCTCACGAGTTAATTAACTCGGACAAGTGCGCCAAGAGGTTAAAAATATATTATATTTTAGAGAAGTTGCGGGAGAAGTTCGCACAAAGCGCGTCCAATCGTTTATCTATGATCGTTCAATTTGGAATGATGGAAACAAAAATCAGATGAGGGCAAAACAATCGGTTAAAATTGTTAATCCTATTATAAGCACGCGTCTTATCCTGCATATATTCCCTCCTTTCTCTTCGCGATTAAACACGGGTCGAGAGAATCGAATCTCCCTCGAACGAATAAATTCACTCGATCGATCACGGCCGTTACCTCTTTCGCACTTACCGGTGTACGGATTATTCCGATAATCCAGGCTCGATGACTCGCTCTTCTTTCTTCTCCTGGCATCCCGCTTCTGTCGCACCTTCGACTCCCTGATGCCGGAACTCTTGAAGTAGCCAACCATGAAGGGTTGCTTGTCGGGATCGCCTCTGAACGCCAGGATCCCGATGTCCTCCGGTCTCATCTCGTGCACTGAAAAAAGTTGTTCACGACGATCAATTCTCTCCAATCTTGTTTTTCGAGACGATTCCTCGGGTAAAGCAAGATGAATTATTTCGTCCCGTATCGGGGATATTTCTGATCGAGATAGAGATTCGTGGAATATCGGAGAAGAATCGGGCGAATATTACCCCATTTACCCCATTCGATTCGACAAGTGTGGCACGATTGCGTGTTTACTTAGCAGGGCTGCCACTTGGTATTATTAATAGGCAACCTTCAGGAATATTAACTATTTAAGAATCTCGAGCTGTGTCGGTTGGTTCTCTCTCTCGGATCGAGGGGAGAGCAGCCGTTCACTTGGCCGATATACGCACAGGCGACAGTTCACTTCGATTTCCCAACACCGTTGGCCCTGCAATTAAGTTGCAACGTTTCTCCCTGCACGTCGATCGATCGTTCTTATTAATTAAAGGAAAGATCAGATCTCTTCTCTCCGAGATATTTCACCCGGGATGGTTGAAACGTTAAAAGGCGCGTGGTTGTTATTTATATATATATATATTCTGGATCGTTGGTGGACACGACGCGTAACGTTTCATTTCGTAACGTAATCGGAACTTGGAAGAAGTTATGACACTTGTTTATCATAATTATCGGGAATTTAATTATTCATGCGGTAATAATTACACTTCTCCCTTTAACAGTGGCGCGGTGCGTGACAAAAATAGAGGCGTTTTACATGCATTAGCATGAACTGTCGCAATACCGTGGCTCAGCCGCGTATTGGTCATATTAATGTCAAGAATATTATTTCCATGGAGCGCGATAGGCGATATCCAGGCATTGGAACGGGGAGGCCAACGTGAAAGTATGGGATCGTATTTTCAAACCGGGAAATTTGCACCTTGAACGGCGAATAACACCGCGCCGTTATTATATCGGTATTTAATTTAGGCCCGTTAATTTAGAATCGTGTAAATTCCCGCTCTTATCCGCTCGCATTTTTTTTCCATAGGAAAACGAAAAATCTGGAGATTCTTTTTTTTTTTTTTTTTAGCGAACGAAAATTTTTGAACGATACGCGATACAATATTTAAAGAAATTTTATTTTAGAACAGGTGTACATTATTGCATCGAATTATTGTTAAATTTGGTTTTTTTTTTAGTGAGAATTTTTGAACGATACGATCGACATTTAAAGAAATTTTATTGAAAGTGTACATTATTGTATCGAATTATTGTTGAATTTATTACGAGGAATTATTTTCTTCTGGTTTTTTTTTTTAGCGAACGAAAATTTTCGAACGATACGCGATACGACATTTAAAGAAATTTTATTTTAGAACAAGTGTACGCTATTGCATCGAATTATTGTTAAATTTGGTTTTTTTTTTTAGTGAGAATTTTCGAACGATACGATCGACATTTAAAGAAATTTTATTGAAAGTGTACATTATTGTATCGAATTATTGTTGAATTTATTACGAGGAATTATATTCTTCTGGTTTACGTGGGAATAAGCATCCGCGATGCGAGACAATGCGATAATAAAACAACAATGATTAATAAACTGGTCAGGCGGCAATTCTCATCGGATGGATAAACATCTATGCGTTTTTCTTTTCTTTTTTTTTTTTTTTTTTCTTCTTTACGAAGCAATTCATCAGACTGTTATTAGACAAGTTTACGTTACAAACGAGGCATCATTCCGGCCAATGATTTATTTAACGTTTGTATTGGTTGAAACAGAGAAACAGTTGCGATCGTAGATACCTATAAATAGTACGGTGTGTACTCGATACCTGTGGCTCGTATTTTTCATCCTCCGCTACACACTTCTGAATTGAGACATTCGCGTGACGGATCGCGATCGATGTTACTGTAAGAAAAATCGTAGAAAACACGGTTTCCAGTTGCGCAGTCGAGGCTGGATATCAAGTAGAAATTAAGCGACTCGAGATTTTTCTCGAGAAAATTTCGCCTCGATCCCTTCTCTTTTCGCAAAACGAACTTTTGAGAGAAAAGATTATAAATCGTGTCGAAATTCATTATTCGAGAGAAATTTATTATCGGTTAATTTTCGAACGGAACGATCGAGAGAACAATTGTGCGTCAAATGTAAATGCTGGCGATCTAATTAAGGAACGAGTTATAATATAATTTTGTTACAACTTGTTCGAAAAGAAATTTCCACGAACGTGTGTCATAATTCACGACAATTTGCATTCAATGCGAACTCTTCGCGTTACTTGCTTTTCCGTATCGCATTATTGGCTCGGTTGAGTAGGCTATCGCATTATCATAGTTCACACGCCTTGTACAAATTACCTGTTTGACCTTCATTTAAATAGAAATAGCTGAATAGCAAAAAGCGTCGCTGCTGCACTCGATTAAAAGTTACCGCACGAGTGTCGTATCATCGATTATAAAGCAAAAAAAAAAAAAAAAAAAAAAGAAACGAAGATACAATTTTACTTTACCGAACATCGTAATTAATTCCGTCACGATTATTCGATCTCGATTTTTAATCCTTTCGAAAGAAAAGGAAAAACTCGAGTATCATCCATTCTCCATCCCAGCAAAACGCTTCGATCGTCGAAAAGTTAAACGAAGCTTCAACAAGACTTTCAACTTTTCTTTACTTAATCGTCTCGAACCACACGAAATAATATCTTCCGTCTCTACTTATTCCCGAGATTCGTTTTCGAAGAATGGAATCTTTTCCGATCGTCTCGCGGTCCGCACGCGCGGCATAGATAAAGCGGGAAGCGCATTCTCGACGGTTGGGAACGAGGAGGCGCGAGAAGAAGAAGGGGAGGGTTGGGTGGAAGAGAGAAGAAAAGAAGAAGAAGAAGAAGAAGAAGAGAGAAAAGAGGAGAGAGGTCGAGGATTTTTCACGCGGTGGATTCGCATGCTGGTCGCGCGTTTTTCGCGCGATATCGAAATTCGAAGGAAAGGACGTAGCGGTGGTACGTGAGAGCGATCCAAACGGTCTCATTGTGGCCGCCGCCGGCTCGTCTCCGCGGGGCAGCATTGCCGCAGTATGCAAATGATCCCTGTTACGAGCACGACCGAGTGGCGAGTTCGAGAAAGCTAGTAAATTGGCTCGCAGGAATGCGCATTTGCCGTGATTGCAGCGGCGGACACCTGCTGCACTTTGCGCGCCGTTACAGAATCGACCAGTTTGTCCACCGACCTGCACGTGGCCAATTCCGTCCAATTATTCCCATCCCCTTCCCTTCGAACAAAAGTTTGGAAAATATCGCGATTGTATTTGGGATCGTTTTTTTCGGAAAAAACGGAGAAATTTTTTTCGAGAGAGAAGCGTTTTGGAAATATGTATATCCAATATTTGTCGAAATTTAATTCCTAGTGATCGCGCGAGCAAAGATAAAAACAATTCCAAGAAATGGTTTCCATCTGCTTATCATAATGTCACGGACACGCGCGCGCGCGGGAAAGAAATATTCCGCGTTGCCAAGAAAAGCACTATCGAAATCGCGTATTTTATACGTGCAATCTCGTGAGAATAAACACGTGAGGTTACCACTGTTCAAACAAACGATCGATATTGTCCGAGAACGGTTACGGGCAAAAATAAGATCCGTTCGAGGTGCGAACATGTACGAGATCCGCTTTTCGATCCGTTTATTCGTTATCCACTGATCCGGAGTAAGTAAGAAACATATTACACGGGACAGAATTTTCCCAGAACCGTGAGAACACGAATTTCGATTCGCGCGCATTTCTCGATTGAAAGCGCGCATTATGCAAAAATTTCTCTTACTTCTTGGAACGATTTTTTTTCTCGTTGGAAACAATCTCGATTGAAAATTACGTGAATTCACGTAAGTAGCGCGAATACTTGGAAAGTGGTATCTCTCCGAAGCGTATAAAATTGTAACAATTTGTCGGAACGGAGTAATAATACGAGGAAACGGCGCGAAACTACGTTAGTAGTTTGAATTCCAAAGATGCATCCGTCTACGCGCTTTCCTTTCGATCTAGTTAGTCGTCTTATACGCGCGCGCGTGTGCGTATACATATATATATATATATATATATAAGACGAGAGTAATAAAAGGGTAATAATTCGTTGGCGTGTCCCGTTGGTGGCGGAGGTTCAAGGATAAAACGATTTCCTATCCGAAAGGGTCCTAGATGAGCCGGCTACGCTTTCGCAATACTTCGAAAAGTCAAGGACGTGGAACCGGTAACAATCTCGCGAGTCATTTTGAAAAAAAAAAAAAAAAAAAAAAGAAAAGATTATCAATATTTCTCGAGGACGATTCACGTGCTCTGAAAACAACGTGTCCACTGGTATTATTGACACGGTAAACGGAAGCGAGGTATGTGTATTCGTTTACACGCGTCGTTTACTTCGGTTATTTTTCTTTCCCGCGATAAAATTGTAGACTCGCCGCGCAAATATTCGAACGAAACGCAAAAAGATCCAATTCTTTCGGTCGATTTAATAATTACAATTGTAGTAATAATAATAATAATAATAATAATAATAATAATAATAACAATAATAATAATAGTAACAATAATAACAATAATAACGATAATATTTGGTTTCGTTTCATCGAATGGTTGGCACGTGTGTTTGAAAACAGGTGCTCGTGGGTAAATAAACGGACGGAGGGAACGGTAGTATTTGTCTGGGAATGGATAAGTCGAGGCTGCGGTTAGCGAAGATTCAAGAATATATACCATGCTCGGCTTCTCTCTTCTTCCGCTCATCCTTCTCCCCGAGTGCACCGAGAGAGCAGATTTTATCGCGCCGTTTGAGAGAAATGTCCACGATTTTTATTGGACAATTTAGATATCGAAGGAAGGGAAGGACATGACTTTAGAGAAATTCGCGTTCGAGGAGGATCGTCGCGATAATAAAACCGTTTAATACCCGTGTCTTTTGCTTGTTGCGACCCTGATTCCAATGGTAATGGAGTCCACCATTAGGACACGCCGATGGGTAGGCCGGTGTATCTCGACTCGTGGAAAATCGCTTTGATCGATATACGAAGGTCTGTGGAATTTCTCGGGGAAAAATGGAAAATCGTGGGAAGGACGGAAGGGGGAGGGAGGGTAGGGAAGAGAAGAAATCCGCGAAGGCATCCGCGACAAAGGCTCGTGCTCGTTGGCGGTGATAGCGAGGTGTCGCAAGTCTCGCTCGCGAGAGAGCAACGAGCACGCAGTTAGACGCGCACGCGTGGGCGTATCACGCGGAGGTGTGTGTAGCCGGTCTTTAGAGGCTACGGAGAGATAGCCGCGGCTGTACTTTCGAAAGCATCTGGTTTTCTGCAACCGAGGAGGAAACTTCCTCTGGCAGGGGGCGGAGGATTCTCCGCGCGCGAACCGAGTGCAAACAAACCGAAGACCTTCGTCGTCGTCGTCGTCGTCGTCGTCGTCGTCGTCGTCTTGACCGACACGATGGAAGAACGAGCGGAAGAAGGAAACGGCGAGAAGAGGAGGAGGAAGAAGAAGAAGGCGCGAAAGGGAAGAAGAGGATTGCAGGGGTGGAGGGATAGAACGGGCGAAAAGAGAATGGGGAGGAGAGAAGAGAAGAGAACGAAGCGAGTAGAGGGCAGGATGGAACGAGAAGGAGAGAGAGAGAAACGGAATATATATATATATATATATATAGGTGCGCGGTGGCTTCACCTGTGTGCGCGTGAACGCGCGCAGAGGTGTGCGCGCCTCCGATCTTGTGTTTTATATTGAATGATCAAAGGTAAACCGGTTGCTCGTTCGCGAACGAGAGGAGCAGAGAAGTGGAGAGAAGCGAGAAAGAGAGAAAACATAGAGGTGCGAGAGGTGGGGAGAGGGGAGGATCGATGGGGGGAGTGAGAGAAACTGGCGGGGTGGGGGAGGAGGTGAGAGAGGCAAGCAACAAAATGATCTAGGCGCGGCAAACAACAAACTGTACGCACGCACACCGGGGCATTTCAAGCGTTCTCGCGTGTATGTACGCGTGCGTGGACCCAATGCCTCGTTTCGTATCTACGATGTCGTTATATGCCAGACTTCTCAGGTGTTACCGTGAGCGTGTATCGCGGCGAGGATACAAGGATTACAAGCTAGACACGCGCCGTTCCTCGACCAACGATCACCGAACAACGCTAGGTATCCATCAAACGCTCGTTTCTCAGTCCTCGTTCGATCGAGTCGAGTTGCTTCGATATCCGTATATAGGTAACTCGACTTCGAGTTTGTTTTCGTACGTAATCGAGTCGAGTTAATCGAGTGAATCGATGTTGTTCGAGTTTAGATGTTCGATTGCGATATGATTTTCTTTTCTTTTCTTTTTTTTTTTTTTGTTTTTTTGTTTCGAGAGAGATTCTACTACGTTCTCGCGAACGACGAAAATAAAAATTTGGAAAAAATTTTTAAAGTTCGATTCTCTCGATCGAAGGGGATACAAATCAAGACATTTCGAACTGAAATGACGGTCGGTTTGGACTTGGTTCGTCTGATTGGCTCGTTAGTAGTTGCTGCCATCGTTCGACTTTTATTCCCTCTTCCTTTTTTCTTTTCCTTTCTTTCTTTCTTCTCTCTCTCTCTCTCTCTCTCTCTCTCTCTCTCTCTCTCTCTCTCTCTCTCTCTCTCTCTCTCTCTCTCGTTCGAGCTTCCCTTCGTAGGGAAGAGACGATCTTCGAATCACGACGGGGACGGGATGAATTGCGGTTTTTAAGTAGTGCTCGAGAAAAGATGTTCAGATGTGAAGTATTTAACGCTCGTGTTTGTTCTTTTCAACATCGTACAATACGCGAAGTAGATTTAGGCGTCAAGTGTTCGACGCTTGTACCTTTTTTGTATGCGTAATATCTCGGCATCAAGGATCGAGTCGAGAGGAAGAAGATATACTAGTTCTGCCGGTATGTCAAACTAGTTTAACCATGGGAAATTAAATAATTCGATGGTATTCGTTAGAAGGAAGTTAGAAGACGGTTGGAATTTCACAAGAAGTAACGTGACTCGTCGCTTACGTTTTCGATGAGAAAGAAATTTAACTTTCTTTTTTTGCGGCCGTAAAGGAAAAGGATAAGAGATTAATCGACGTTAATCGATAAAAATCGAACGGGTTTTCCGACGAAACTCGAGATCAGATTTCCCGACTTTTATCTCTCTCTGCATCGTTCCGAGCGTGGAAAAACGATAATTTAATAATTTGACGGCGCAACGAGTGTTCCCGCTCGTGAATCGGCGCGCAACTCGTGCAAGGAAATTAGGTGGGACGTGATGTAAAGCATTCTACTATTATCCAATTATTCAACGATCGTGATCCAATTTGCTGGCTCGTTAATGAGAGCCGCCCTAACTCGATCGTTTCTCATTCTTCGGAATATCGAACGCGATCGATTTTCGATCCATTCGTTCTACACCGTTCTGGTCACTTACGCGGAGCAAAGTGGATATACGTAGTACGCGGACTCGGGATAAAATTCGTGATTTCGACTCGACGAGAAATCTCGATAAATTAGACGGGGCTGTGATCGGTGAAGAAATAATTGGAGAAAATTCGTTATTCGATTTTTCGCCCCCGTTCGGTATCGTTAAAAAGCGATCAAAGAACGATTTTTAAAGAAGAGGTACGAAACGGCTCTCGAAAAACCTGTTCATCTCGCGCAGCAACAACTCCTTAAGAGTCGAAGACCGATATAAAGATCATCGATGGATCTTGCCACTTTTTCTGCCGGTCGGATACACCGAGAGAAAACACGTGTTCACCGAGAATATTAGCCCGAGATGTTCGTGGCCGGGTTGTTTTTCGTGCGTTATCCCGAGATGAGATTTAATCGGGCAAGGCTACCACATTCTCACAGACGAGCGAACGAGAAGAGGAAGAAGAAGAAGAAGAGAAGAAGGAGAAGAAGGAGAAGAAGGTTGGTGGAAGGGAAGGAAAAATCATCAATGATCTAAAGCCGATCGGTTCGTGGGGCCAGGCAACAGGTGTACCTTATCCGAAGGATCGAATCGAGGTAATCTTGCCTCGCGACGATTCTCATCTGAGATTCGGTGGCAGAATTGGATTCAGGGGCGTCCTTATCTCACCATCTGGGTCTTCCACTCTCCCGTTCATGCCTCTCTCTCTCTCTCTCTTTCTCTCTCGTTCCTCGAACGTGGTCCCGCCGTCCCGCTTCTCGTCCGTTCCTCGGGCTGAATATCCCACGCAAGCGCATCTCGCCAGTATAGGAAGACAAGACGACGCCACGGCTTGGCCTCTCTCGTCTCTCCGATGATGTATTCGTGGTGGTTGCCTCGAGTAGGAAGGACCTCGAGTGACGCACGAAAACTCGCGAGGACCGAGCAACATCTCGATCCGCCAACGATTCTTCTTTTCCTCTCCTTTTGTTTAATTTTTTTTTTTCCTTCCCACTACCCAAAAATCTACGTTTCTCTATTTCGAGTGGGGAAAAAAAAAATTCTCTTCTCGAATAATCTTCGACACCGTACGATTCTTTTGGAAATTTGTTTCTTCTTCGAAAGTTTCAAAGTTGAATTTCGCGAAATTTCGAAAAGTTCTATATTCGCACGAATCGTTTCTATAATTGGGGTAGAACGTAGAAACGCGGTTGGGAAAATCGGTGGGACGGGCGAGGCGTGGAAATGGAAAAATGATGGCGGATTGGAACGGGTTGGACGCGTGCACGAGCGAGATCGGAGAGGAAGATGGAAATGGAGCGGAAAGGTGGAAAGGCAGGCCTGGTACGAAGCCATCGCTAGCGGATCGGTGTTACATAGGGGGCGAGACACGGTGTGTACGAGAGCGAGGAACGCTTTTCAGCGTCGGTGAGTGAGAGCGTGGAACAGGTGCACGCTCGAGAAAGCATATATCCCGTACACATCCTTCTCCTCGGGTGCCAGGTGTACGAGAAACGATCGGAATTCACCGCGTCGAACTTGTGACCCCGAAGTAAGTTTATTAGCCACGATCTATCGCTCGATACGAAGCGTGTGCCGCCTCTTGTGTGTGTGTGTGTGTGTGTGTGTGTGTTGTTCGAACATACATACGCGCGCGCGCGCGCGTTCTTTCTCTCTCTCCCTCTCTCGTGTGTAAAATGATCCTCGAACGTTCTTTTCGATTTATCTTTCCGATTTTCGAAAGTATCTTTATTTTTTTTTAAATTTTTCAAAATTAATAACGAATAGAATTCCATCGTTTGTTCATCGAAAATTCGTATGATTAAAGTTTGCGGAATAAAAGTTCATTCATCGTTAGAGAACTTTTTGAAATTTCGTCGAAATTTGACGAATGAAATTCCATTTATACGAATCCATCGAGAGATAATTTGGAATTTATGAAATAAAACGTTCGTTGATTCTTCGGGATGTTTGAAACTTTTTGAAAAAATTGATGGGGGCAAAATTGACAAAGTTGGTAAAATTCTTTGAACGCAAAATTCTTAAACGACGAGTCTCTCGTGAAATATAAACGGAAACATGTATCGTGTTGATCGCATTGAAGTTGGTAAGCGTACAGGATGTACCACCGTTCCTCCTCGATGTTTCACAGACTTATCGAGAGATAAATCACAGACATTTTAAAATTAGCCCTCCACGTTGTATCGAATACGAATGTTTCTTCTCTTTAATTTTAGAAAAAAAAAAAAAAAAAAAAAAAAGATCGTAAAAACGAGAGAGTATGAAAATAAACGAAAAATGAGAATAGACTTTTTTTTTTTTCTTTTACTCACCAGAACGATCCGCGGGATGTACCGATAGATATAATCCCTTGTTTCCGTCAGGATTATTCACCCAATGGGAGAGGGATTCGCTAATATTTAAAGTCAACCACCCTTCCTTTCCTGTCGTCGTGTTCACTGCGTCTACGTATTGCAACTCCCTTGTTCTGCAACAAATTGTTAAAAATTTCATAATCGTATATTATTTCCCATCTTTTCTTCGAGAAGAAGATCGAAAAGTTAGAAATCTTTTTTGTTGAAAAGAAAAGAAAGAAAGAAAAATAATCAAATTCATTCGCGTTTACAACGGTTGGAAAATAAGCGAAGCAAAATGGGTGTATATTAGGCTTTCAAAACAATGTGTCAAACATCCTCTATTCTAGCTCTAATGTTACCTCCTGACTAACAATAAGCATTGCAACGCGCATTACCCGCTAAATGCTCGGTGTCACTAATATCTATGCAATTTTCCTTGCATATATCAAGGAAAAACTCGCGTCACTCATTACGTTAACACGCAGTATGTGTGGACGGCGAGCGGAAAACACACGTCACATGGGAATTATCTCGCTGATCAAAACAAACATCTCCTTCACCGATGCCTCTTCCCTCTACTTCGACGAAACTTCAAATATTTTTCTTACTCGGCGTACGTCCATCCGAAAATTACCGAATTCTCGCGAAGGAATAAGCGATCGAGTTACCAGAGATGGAGATAACGAAACGAAATACGAAGAGGGGGGGGAGGCGGGGAATTGCACGAATATTCGAGTGGACGCGTTCCCTTCCGTAAAACGTGAAACGATTTCCGCGAACGTTTCGTATCCTCCGAAGAAATTTGGAAAGAGAAGAAAAGTCGTATCGTATCGTATTACTTTTGAGCCCAAGTGTACACGGGGATCTGGGAATCGGCGATAAGGACGAAGAGTGTTAATTGGCAAAGAGCAGGAAGCAGCGACGTTAGAGACGGTCAAAGGCGTATATTGTTTCTCTAATAGGAATGGTTTCGATGAGGAGCGCGCGACTCATCGATAAAATCGATCAATAGGAAATCGAATCCTTACGTAACGAGGAAGGAACTCGATGCTGAACCGAGATAGTGCGCGAGACGGTGCACCTCGACTCGGACTCTATTCTCCTCCGTGATTCCTCCACGGATCGTGACTCGACGATTCGCGCAAAATCCATCCATTGCGCGTGCCTCGTGTCAATATATATGGGATTTCAGTGAAACACACTAATCATTGTTCATTGAGGGAACGGGACTCACCTCTGATCCCCGCGGACTATAACACACATTCCTTAAACGACGCATTTATCTTTTTCCCGGGACCGATTATCGTTCCCGTAATTGAATAATTGGGAACGCTAAAAATGTATACGGATGAATCCTCCGCGTTCCTGCATAAATTTTTTTCATTCGTCCATTGTGCGCATTATCTTCCAACACAAACATCCGCGCCATTATTTTTCATCTCCTTCTCGTCTTTTTTTTTTTTTTTTTTTTTTAATAACGATCCGTATTTTTACACCGTTTCGAAGAATTTTTTATATTATTATTGTTATTTATTAAATTCTCTTGTTCTTTCTTTCTTTTTTTTTTTGTAAAGTAAAGTTAATATTAATAATATTCGTTATTCCTAAAATTCGTCGATTTTTGCGAAGAATGATTTAAACGATATATATGTATACGTATATGTTGTTAAGAAAAATTTGTTTGTTTAGCGAAACGAATTCTTCCGAGATGTACAGAGATGCGATTGCCTAGATTGTTTTGCATGCTCGAATGAATCGTTGAATTCCAAAGTGTAAAGGATTGAATAGATTTTAGCCACGCAGCTGTGCATCGAGGAACGCGAGAATCGATGATGAAGAAATCACGCGGTTATCAATCAACTTTTAGCTTTCCTGTTCGTGTTATGTATATATTTGAATTTCAAAGCGCAGCCGTTACATCGTAATACACAGAGAACAGAGAACATTATTTCCGCGGCAAATTGAATACCATTAATCTATGACGAATAACTAATTGAATCTTAACAATTTGTGTTGAATTGCGAGGTGTCTGAATTGGAAAAAAAAAAAAAAAAAACAATCGCGAACGCGTCAACTGTAATTTTTTCATCATCCAGACATTATAAATTCGAAAATAATAAAACGTATTCGATCGATTCGATCTTGTAAATATAAAATCCGATAATTATCCGTGACAGTAACGAACGCGCTAATGATCGTCCTAACCTATATATATATATATATATACACTTTATTTCCATTCCATTATTGCCCCATTATTAACGACATATATAACAACGACGAGTTTCTACCAATTTTGAAAAATTGATTCGTCAATTTCGAAAAATTATTTCTACAAACTGTTAAATCAATTTTAACGTTTATATATTTATTCACAAATTATACAAATATCAATCGTTATACGTTAAACGGAACGATCGGTCGGCGCGGACGAACGAAACGAGGCGAAAGAAGAGATCCGTGGCCCCTCTCTTGAGAAAAATTGACGAAATCCCTAATTGAGTCTAAAAGCAACGAGACCCTGAGCCTCGTTACGAGGCAAGTGTCACCGTCTGACTTTCGTCGGATTCCTCTTATCGCGGTCCATAGACAGCTGACGCGCTCTGGCGTGGCGGTATCCCTACCCCAGGACGAGGGGCGGGGGGGGTGGGGGGAAGGGGACTCTTATGGAAACCTGGCTGGCGCGCACACGTAAGAAACCAGAGTCGCCAGCTTGTCTCGGCTGGACCGAAGAAGGTGGAGGAGGATAAAGAGGTGGAGGAGGATGCGTCACGCATCGAGTTTGACGGAAGAAGGCGAAGAAGAAAAGTAGAAGAGGAGGAAGAGGAGGAGGGGAGGAGGATGGAGGAGGAGGTGGTGGAGAGAGGGATGTGCGTGCGTGTAACTGCGTAGGCACGGCCAAGTAACTCGTGGAGCTGTTAACTCTCCGGAGCTCGGAGCCCGTCTCCACGGCTAATTTACCTCAATTTACGGAATAGCGTTTCCTGTCGGGGGCCTGTATATCGGTCAGGTCGCAGTACCAAAGTCTAGCGAGGTATCGGGCACAGGGATGGCTCTAGACTAGCTGTCGCCATACGCCGGCCTTCCACCTCTTCCAAACGGACGCGTGCACGTTTGAAACGAGGGACGATCGCTTTCCGTCCGATCCCGCATTTTTTTCTACCTACGATTACGACGATCGATTATTAACCGGATCGTGCAAAAAGTGAAATCGCGTAAGGTAATCGCGTAAGGCGAAAGTTGAGGTTCGATTTGGATGGAACGAAAAAGGGAAGGAAGAGAGAGAGAGAGAGAGAGAGAAATGATATAGATGGAAAGAGTTGATAGTTCTGGAAAGGAAAGAATGATCGGTGGACGGCCCTGGATATGAATGAGAAAGAATAAAGAATCGAGGAGAGATTCGGGTGGGCTGGTCCTCGAAACTCTCACAGGTAGAACAAATACCTGAGATTTTTTCGGCGACTTAAGGACGGCCTAATTAGAGGCACGATGACGATGTCAAAAACCACGGACTCCGGCCGAAGGCGAACACGAAATTGGTCTAGCTGGATAGCTGGCTAGCTAGCCGGCCGGCCGGCCAGCCACCCACCCTGCCACTCTCCTGCTGACAACCTCGTGAAGAAGGAAGAAGAGAGAGCGAAGGAGTACCGTTTTTCCACCACCGACCTTCCTCCCTCTTCCTCGCTAAGCGGTTCAAAGATCAAACTCGAAACTATCGTTCCTCGGTCTCTGGGAACACCAGTCAACCAGAGTTTGAGTGCAGGTAGGACCCGATACCTGGATACACTTTTCCGGGAACCGAAACCTTCTAATTGCCGACACGACAATTACATTAAGGGAAGAGAGGAATTTCATTGCAAACTTGCTCCACGAAAAGAAAAAAAGAAAGAAAAAAAAAAGAAGAAACACGATTCGCCATATTTTTCAACCATACTTCCTTATATACATATATATAGTTGTCCATATTGTAAATTTCATTGAATTTGTGAAAAATGGGAAACAAGACAAGACTCACCCGTCTTCGGTTCTCAACACCCGGTAGGCCGTGATCATGTACGATCCACGATTCCTCCGATTCTTCACGTCCATGCTGCGATAGAGTCTGAGCTCTGCACCGATTATGTGTTCCCCGGGTGGTACCTCGGATACGTCGAACCACAGCCTTTTGCCGCGCTCGTGCCTCACTCCGGCAACGTGGTGATCTGCGGATCGAGAAAAAGCGTCTCATTAACCGGGCCAGCAACTGGGATCGTTCCTTCGAAAATGTGAATATAGATTTACGACTGAGGAGGGATTGTCGAGTGGCAAATAGTTCTTCTACTCTTTATCCTTCGGCTGGATCGGACTCTTTCGCTCAAATTCCTTTCTTCCTTCCTTGCTCGTAAATGATGGATGGATTTTTATCTCGTAGATAGATAAGCGTAATGCGATTGTAATGGGATTGTAAGAGAGAATGGTAAAAGGGAAGTAAACGAAACGGATCATTATCGTTCGATGTATTTACGTCGAAGTTTGGGTGAATTATAGACGCGTTCGACTGCTGCTCGACGCAGTCATTAATTACTCGGTATCGCGATCTTCGAGTAAACTTTATACTCGAAGAGGGTAGAAGAAAGAGTAGGCTCGATTTCGTCTCGTTTTTCCGGTATTATTATTCTCGGTAACAAAAGTAATTATTCCTTTCCCTTCGACGTTCGGTAAATCGCCTTAGAGACGTTATCTCTGTTCGACGAGGAGGAAAAATGGAAGTTTGGGGAAAAGGTCGAAAATCTCGATAATGCTCGGTGAACCGAGCAAAACCTGTTCACTTACGATAAATTTTGAACCCCGTCGTCGTCCCTAATTGTCGTCCAGATATTGCCTTGGCATTCCTTCCATTCCATCCCAAAAATATCCGCTCCCCAAGTGCACTCTTTAAATTAATATTAATATACCGTTTCTAACGCGAGCGTGTTACACCGAATTTTCGCGTGTCGTCCCCGTAAAAATTGATTTTCCCCGTAATAAACGTAATCGAACGGGACGATCTTGGAAGAATTTTCGAAATTTCCATTTTCGATCGTTAACTCGAACAACGTAACACGCGCAAATCGTTACGTGTTACTCGCGATCAGATTACGAAACCCCTTAATTAATTACACGGCCGAAAAGAAAGGGAATGGGGAGGAAGGGAAGGAAAAGAGAGACGAGAGGCAAGAGAGAGAACGGAAAGAAAGGGGAAGAGAGAGAGAGAAAAAAAAGAAGAAGCGCATATACCACCACGACTCGAGGTGGTTCGCAACGAGGTGGCCCTGGACGAACCACCTCTGGCCAGGAAAAAAAAAGAAAAAGACGTATCGTTCCGAAGTAGCGATCCGACTTTCGACAAACATCGATCAACAACCGTGTTCCACGCGGGGCTCCTCCCCCGCCAACAACCATCCACGGTAATTCCACGCTCGTTCACGGCTTCGAATCAATTTTCCCCGAAACGACGCCTCGCGCAAAAATCCCTTCCCATCGATCGATCGATCGAACGAAGATTCGGATGGCTGTATACCCGACACCGATAACCGGCTATCCTCTCCCGTTCCGGCACGAGATCGATAAGGGAATCGTTACCCTCGTAAATGAGAGGGGTCCAGAAACGAGCCGTGGACAATTCGCAGCGTGAAATGGTCCTTTTTTCTACCGCCAAAGCGAGCGCCTTCCCCCCCCGCTCTCTCTCTGAGGGGGGTGGGGAGCGGAAAGGGAAGGAAGGAGGGAGCAGTAGGTACCCTTGTTCCTCCACGTTGTGGTGGCATGGCATAGGAGGAGCCGTGGGACCCCCTTAAGTAATGCCTAATGTTTCTCCCGAGGAGGCCGACTCACGGCGAGGGGAAGAGCTAGAGAAGAAGGGGGGAGAGAGAGAGAGAGAGAGGGAGGGAGGGAGGGAGAGGGGCAAAAGCGAAGGAGAAAGCCGAAAGGAAGGGAGATGGGAGGACGAGGGCATAAAAATTTGTTTTGTTTTTCTCTCCGGACGGTCGCATTCCAACGGCACCTGATTGCCGCGAGCCGAGCTGGACCCCTCGGCTCTCGGGGTGGTCCCGAATAGCTTGGGACCATCCTGGACCGCTCCACGACCGACTGGACTTTTGTTTTTTACCCCACCACCGACATCCTACTCTTTCTCTCGGCCCTCTCCTCCTCCTCCTCCTCCTCTTCTCTTTAACTCTCCGATCATCCTCTCCGAGATAGAGAGAGGGAGAGAACAGAGGTCCCGATCTTCTCCCGAATCTCGGTCTCTCGTTCCTCGTTCGTAGCGTAGTAACATGCACGCGCGAGAACTCGGAAAGAGAAAGAGAGGATAGAGAGGAGATCGAAGCAACTCTTCGACCGTGCCACCTCTCTCTCTTTCTCTCTCTCTCTCTCTTTCTCTCTCTCTCTCTCTCTCTCTCTCTCTCTCTCTCTCTCTCTCTCTCTCTCTCTCTCTCTCCTTTTCGTAGGAACGCTCCTCACGGTTCTTGCGATATTTTCCTGGAAATATCCGTGAACCGTTTCTAGGAGGAGATGCAACGATTTCGCGGGTCGACGAATCGACGATGAATCGATCCCACCACCACGATTCGACGACTTTCGATTTAGGTTGGATTATTATTGGAGTTGGAGAGACGATCGTTCGAACGCGCGCGGCATCAAGCGTGGGAATATATCGTCTCTTTCTCCGTAAAGATCGCCCCGCCGCGTTTACAGGCTTTTACGTGTATATTTTGCATAATTGCGCCCTCGATCGATCGAGCGAGCGAGCGAGCGTCCTTGGCCGAGGTTTATCCCAAATTGTCAATTGTTTTTCAATCGATTTCCAAGTGAAATTTACGTAGAAATGCACATATTTCGATCGCGATCGTTCCGATTGGGGAATCGTTCCGATTAACTTATTCCTCCTCGAATAATTTCCACTCGTATCTCTCGTATCGAATTTCTCGAAATCATCGATCGAAGGAAAGAATCGAAAGAAAGAGAGAAAGAAAGGGAGAGTCGTAAATCGTAGATAAACTCGGAACGAAAAACTGGCGGCGAGGAGAATTGTCCGTGGTGAAAGGAGTTAAAGAGGAGCGGAAGAGCCGTGGACGAGGAAACCGAAACTCGACAGACGTCGCACACGTCGGGCCTGATCATTAGTCTAACTACGGGCAGAGTGGTCGCGGCATTCGCCACTTTTAAACACCGCGCAGAAACAAGGAACGGTCCATCCATCTCGTTCCGCTACGTTTCCCCTCTCGTTCCTCCTCCTCTCCCCCTCCCCCCCTCCCCCTCTCCTCGTGAAGGAGGCAGCCGCCCTCGGCGGAAGATAGATAGATAGGGGAGAGAAGGAGGGAGAGAGGTTGGCGGGAAGAAAGGGAGCAAAAGGAGCGGGCAGGACGAGGCAGGGCACCCAAGTTGAGACATTTTTACCTGCCCGCGGCTTCACGTGGGGAGAGATATTGACTCGTCTTCCCCGTACGGGTATCCACGCGATTTGCCGGGACGGAGAGGGAACGATGGGAGAAACTTTGTATAATATATGGGCCGCGCCGCGACTCCGCACGTACGTGTGACTCCACACGCCCGCAAAATTCGTCCAGATGCACGTATCCCCGACGACGAAAGGGGATCCGACCGGCCCATAAATCGGCCCGTACTTTTTAGGGGAGGAGTAATCGCGAATCCCCTCCCTCTTTCTCCGTGACAAATGGAAAGATCACCGGGACTAATTACGCCACCGATTAATATCGTATACTCGGCTTGCTGTCGATTTTTATCTCTTTCTCTTTCTCTCTCTCTCCCTCTCATTTTTCCAACGAGATTTCCTTCGAAACGGGAAATGCTCGGATAAGATCGATCGAGATGAAATTTGTGAAATTGTTCGCGTTCCTTTCGCAACAGGGCTTCTTTCTTCATCGGTTCGGCCGGTTCGAGCGACGATGGTTTCTAGTTTTTGGCCGTTGAATCAGCATTCGAAATTTCGCGAGGAGAACGTTTCTTTGACGCGAGGCGGGGGCCAACGGGGAAAATGTCAAAGCGACAAAACCTTCTCTAAATATCGATGACTTTGCGATCGCCGCGGAAATCACAGATTTATTCGCGAAGGACGTAGTCGGAAATTTAAATGAAGAAAAAGATCCAATATCCTTTCCTCTTTATTCTTATTACTTGACCAACAATTTTTTCCAATATTTCCAACTTTTCGTTTCCAACGAAACTTTTTCTTCCGAAAAGACTTTTCGAGAAGAAACGATCGCAAAAAAACAGCCAACCCCCATCGATCAAACGTCGCGAAAGAATCTCGAATAACGATTCTCCTCCTCCTCCTCCTCCTCCTCCTCCTCTTCTCTCGTCCCGAAACCAAACCTCCTTATACCAAGAGAGAGAGAGAGAGAGTACAAATGCCCACGGTAGCAAATTACATTCGAATCGATTTTTTCCCCTTACTCGGACTTACTTAAATATAGCGGAACGATCGTAACCGGCCACGAAACGAGCACGAAATTGACGTGCTCGTTGGAGAGAGAGAGAGAGAGAGAGAGAGAGAGAGAGAGAGAGAGAGAGAGAGAGAGAAGGGGACGAGAAGAGATTGGACAAAAGGGGGTGAAGAAGGGAGCGCGAGCAATGGCAATCAATTAAGACTCGCCGGGCGTCGTATAACGTAATAACGCGTTTTAATTTATGCCGGTTTTTATCGGACGCCCGGAGTTCCCAGTACTGGGTTGGGTACATATGTCGAATAAGTTATGGTTATGGGTATCAATTTATATGCATGCCGCATATCGCGTCGAAGAGCCTAGAACGTTTCTCACCGCGAGCCACGGCATGAGACGTCGTCCGAGATAAAGGAGGAGGGACAGATAAGCGCGGACGAGGGACAGGGATCGACTATACTTTCCGAGAACCGTTCGACCCGCGCTTCTTCTGCCACCCTCGCGAACAACGCGTACTCCTCTCTCTTTCTCTCCGATTCCGGATCGATCTCGGATCCGATCTCTCGCGTTTTTCCCCTCCGTTTTCCACCCGATATATCGGATCACGAATCGGATATTTATATTCGTACATCTTTATATCTTTGTCGTTCGAACACGGAGAAAGAAATTTCTCTCCTACGATTCGAAATTAAAATTGATAATTGATTTTTCTTTAAAATTCCAAGTTTTTAGAAATCTTTTTCTTCTTCTTTTTTTTTTTTTCTTTTTTTTTTAAGTATTCGTTTTGTTTACTCATTTATACCGTCGAAGCGGATCGAATGGAAGAATAATTCAAAGACCTTGAAAGAGTTCTTATTCCCCCGTGCACTTCGGTGTTCTCGGGAATTCATTTATTCGCGGTGAATGGACTTTTCGCTGTTCACTTCCTGAGACACGTTAGAATTATGGATTATCTTCGCGTCTCGGCCAAGCAACGTTTTTCTTTCCCCTCCTTCAATTTATTCTATCACCGCGATTTGACGAATTGCACTTGCCGAGAATTCTAATTTACCCGACAAACCTCTTCTTCTTCGCGCTGTTCCGGATGCCCGATAGAATTTTATATTTTTCCCTTCCCTCCCCTTTTTCTTTTTCTCTCTTCCTTCGCATTATCTCGATATCGCGATTCCACGAATCTCCTTGAGCTCAACGCTCAAACTTCCGAGTTCGCGGATCCTTCTCGAATTCTCGAATTCGTTTCGAATTACTTTTTTCTCCCTCTCTCTTCCTCTCTCTCTCTCTCTCTCTCTCTCTCTCTCTTAAAATATACGACGAAATGAAAACTTTTCCGTTGAAAAAGTATCCTCCTGGATAAAAATGTTATCGTATATAAAAATTGGATCGACGATAATAATTGTGAAATTCAATTATAAATCGACCGGTTCTCCTTCCCTTCCACAAATAGGACAAATAGATAACGAGTCGAATAACTGCCTCAACACCACTCTACTTTCTACCTATTCTGATCGAACAAGTTGCACCAAAGAGACTTCCTATTCTACTTATCGCCTCCATCTTAACGCTTTAATCTCCTCTCTCGATCGCGACCAATTGACCGCGAACACGTATGTTACGATCTATATATATAAAACGCTTCTAAGATCGATCGAGTTTCAAGAAAAAAAAAAAAAACGACGTGTCATAACAATCGCTCTCCTATTGGAATTTTCGTGCAAATACCAGCAACCAGAAACTATTATATATATATATATATATATATATATATATATATATATATATATATATATATATATATATAAAATTTCCCAGCCTTCCGCGTTTATCTCGTTTATTCATACGACCTCGAACTCGAGCGAACGCTCGCATGTAAACTCGTTCGCATTTGCATCTCGATTTGTACCGATAGAGGCGGTAAGGGGGGCGGAGAGGGTAACGAATCGACCATCATCATTGTTTCGTCACTTTCGCGCGTTTTCATTCCGCGAACAAAGTGGATTTAAAAAAAAAAAAAAAGGAAAAGATGAAAAAAGTCTTGCTGTCGAACTCTCGAGCTCGCCTCCGGGAACTCAGGCACCCCTCCGTGCATAAATTTGCACGATCGGGAAACTCGCGAGTGGCCGCGTGTTGTCAATTAGCACGACACGCTCGTCGATCGTCTAATGAGCGCGAATCGAAGAAATAACACGCTCGCGTTTGCCAATCGATCGTGGCGTGTAACGGATCGAGCGCGTCGTTTTTTCCCATTTTTTCTCCCCCCTTTTTTCTACAATCACTCGCTTCGAGCAGCGCGGATATTTGTTTCTCTCTTTCGGTGTTGGGTTATGTTCGTTTTGGATAATTGGAGATAAAGATTTTATCGGTTTCGCGGAATAATCGATTTCGCGATACGTGAAGCGTTAAGAGTTATTCATCAGGGAGGGGGAGAAGGAATTATTTAATATTATCGAATTCCTATTCGATTCGTCTAGCTATTTTTCTTTCTTTTCTTTTCTCCAACGAGTTAAAGGAATTCACGTTGGATCGAAAATTTAATTTTTCGTTTCGGTCGGAAGGAGATCGGGAGGGGGCCTTAAATTCAATTATGAAAGCGAATAAATAACGGAAACCAATTGCGATAACCGAGCCGATAATCTCCATATTTCTTTCTTATTACGAACAGCGGCGCTTCCATTGATGTTCTCGGTTAACAGTTTCGGTGGATTATATACGCCAGGTAAAAATCTTATCTCTCCGAAGATCTTCTCCGCGACAGGCGATGAAACATCGCCTTTCCCGACCCTGCGTATCCCTTAACCATCCCCCTCGAGGATGGAGGGAAACGTGAAACTTCTCTTTGCTTTTCAAAATGTTCGAGAACGAAATGCGAAAATGCGAGCCATTAAAGCCCCCGTAAAGAGGATGAATATGCGCCTCGATAAATCGTGTATCCTCTCTATGCGTACGCCCTTTGACGGGATCGATAATGATTTTTCTCGAGAAAATAACGGTTAAATTGCGGTTACGTATATGTAAATAGATACGTACGGATATTCATGCGAATGTATCCGCCATATTTTCATAGTTCAATTGACAATGATGTAAGATTTCGAGATGTAGAAATTCATCTTGCCTTTAATTTCTCGTGACGATTTCGAAAGTATAACCGCGATTAAGTATAATAAACAGATATTTATACAAATTCGTCTATCGTATTTTCACAATTAATTAATAATGAAAATTGGATAAAAGTTCGTTTTGCCTTCAATCTTCGATTTATTTATTACTAATTATTTCTTCCTTTTTTTTATCGTGCTGAAAATGTGCGAACAAATCGTATATTTTTGCCATCCTTCTTTTCTTTATCAATATATATCTGCGCGATATAAACTTCGTTAATCGAGTCGATCGGATGAAAGCTCGATAATTGTTCTCGCGCGAGTTTTCCGTCGAGGAAACTCGTCCCTAAATTTCAATCTCAATAAGAAAAGAGAGCACGCGTTCTCGGGAGGAGGAACGAATTCCGAGAAAATACTTGTCCTTCGTTCGTTCGTTCGTTCGTTCGTTCGTCACAAATTACCATTCCTCGACTCGCGTCACGATCGCGGAACAATTTACGATGCCGCTGTTCCTCCATCTTTCGAGAAAGGAGGCTCTCCTCCTCCTCGGCCGAGGGGGATTCCCGAGGTTCGTTGAACCGAATATGTCGGACCGCGAGATTTATCCCGTACGAATTTGAAATTTCTTGTCCTCTTTTTCCGCGGGGGAGAGGGAATGATTACGATCGATATCGAGCCAATCGATAGGATTGAAGAAATATTCGAGTCCGTTGGTCGACAATCTGCCACTTTGGCGATTCCCTTTCCCTTTTATTCGATTTTTCGCCGTTTTTCCTTCTTATAAAACGATTATCGATCATTTCAAGATTGTTATTGATCTTTCGAGATTTGATTTATCAAAGAATCACAGAACGGTACATCTGTAAGCACATAGAGAGAATAAACATCACGTTACGTCATATTAGAAAGATTTAGAAGAGTCATCGAGATGTAAATATATAAATCTCTCTGTTATTACTTGTTCCCGGATTCAAATTCTGAGGGAGTGGAACAAAATTCGTGTCAAAAAAACAAAAAGGAATTATTAAAATTCGGTTGATCGTGGATCGAATCGAATCGAATCGAATCGTAGATATACACACACACACACACTAGGGAATAAGAAAAGGAAGGAACGACGTTGGAAGATGGAACGATCCGAACGATCCAGCACGGTTGGAACGTTTAAATCGAGCGCAGGATGCCCCCTGGTCCCCTAATAAAAGCGGACCAGAAACGTGGCAATTTCACGCGTTAGCCTCGATTGACTCGGATCGTTTTCGTGATCACGAATCCGCTATAACCGGCCTGACACGTCTCCCCGTCTGATTTCACACATCGGGAACGTGGCTCGTCGTGTCCTTGTAATTTATCTTCCTCGAACTTTCTAGAAGAATTCACTGGTACTAGTTCGTAACAGTGTAGAAGCAAGGAGAGAAGAGAAGGAGGGGTGAAAAAGAAAGAAAGAAAGAAAGAAAGAAAGAAAGAAAGGAAGGAAGAAACGATAAAACGAGAGAGGCGACGAAAAGAGATTCCGTTCGAGTAGAAAGTTTGCCAGGATGGGGAGGGCAAGTTATTTGCATAAGTGGACGGCAACGAAAGTGGAAACCGCCTTCCACGCGCGCGATAGTAGGAGCGCGATACAACCGATTTTCAAGAATATCCGCACCGATCTCGATCCGCAGCCGGAGCGAGCGTGACATAATCGAAGAGTTATGTCCGGGGCTCCGTGGAAGAATTCACGATGGGCGGTCCGCGTCAGCTGGTTGAACCTTGCGGGAAATATATCTGGTATGGAATAGAAAGTTTCCACGGAAGGGGCCCGTTCCGGCTTTCCGTAATCGTCCAAATCTCAAAGATTCTCCTGCGCGGAGGAATCTCCTCGATTTCGTCGATTCGACCATTTCGATATCGAAAAATTAATTTCTCCTCCATTTATCGTTTCGAAGAAATTTTGGAGAAAGCGTCGGCCAAACATCGATCGCGAACCATCTTTCTTCCTTTCGTCATAGATCGAGCGAGTGAATCCGAGAGTAAGTGTGTCGGTTGCCGTTTGTTCGAAAGAATTCGAAAGAGTAAGCCTCTCTTTAAGTAAGCGTTCTCTTCATTCGAAATTGTACGGTTTTTCGCGTAAGAAATCGACACGGCTTCAAATTTTGTTACGCTCTCCGATGAATATGCATGCGGAAGCACAGCGGATTTGCGAGGAACAGGTTCGCGTTTCTGAAATCCGAACGCAAACTGAGAATGGAAATTCGTTTCTTCTTCTTCTTCTTCTTCTTCCTTCGTTTCTTTCGATTTAACCGATAAGTTATGCTGCGTTTAAAAACGATCCAACAATTTTTTTTTTCATATCCCTCATTTTTGTATATAATAAGAGCAATCAAGTTATTCATGGTAAAAAAAAAAAAAAAAAAAAGGGTATTATTGTTGCGATTTTTTCACGAATCGATTTGTGTATCGATTTACTGTTCCTCCGTTGATATTACGGGGACAAGCAATCCGCGGAATAATCACGGAAATCGATGTTCTACTTTTAAACTACTTGTGAAAGATGTAGTTACGATCAATCGTAATATCGCGAGATGCCGCTACAATAATCATCTCTCTCTCGTTTTCTCTTCTCTTCCGTACATGCTCTCCTGTTAATTGCCAATCTCCCGAAATTTCGTAATCGTAGAAAGAACGTGGGAAGAAAGTTCGGTTTCGATTCTGTTAAATTCGAACGAAAAGAAGATTTCGAATGTTGTTCGAGTGTTCGTCGACAGCGGTGATCGGGTTTGTTTGGTGGAACGATATTCGAGAATCAGCAGAGGATCTGCCAAAGTCACCGAAGAAACGCTAGACGAGCATTCCTTGCCGCAGAATGCTCACACCCACGAGAACTGCTTCTAAACCGGTAGAATCCAGTTGGTAAAGCGATTTATAATCCCGAAGTAAACTCATACAAGTGTGTTAATTATATCGATCGGTGCTGAAAACATTTTCAAAGTATCTCTGAATTCAAATCCGACGATTAAGAAACCAGTTCTCGCACCAATTCCACCATTTCTCTCTCTCTCTCTCTCTCTCTCTCTTTTTCTCTCTCTTTTTCAACCAAAGATTCTTCCTTTTTTTTTATACCTTTTCGCCCGGACAAGACAGCTCTCTGTCGTTTTAACTTTTTCGTTCCGCGACGTTCCACGTTCCACCGAATTTATGATATTATCGATAAAACGCAATCCATTTGTCACTCGAACGTATTTTCCCCCGCGCGACGTTTAGAATTACGCGCACGACAACACGGCAAAACATCGACGGCAAATACAAATGTCTCTTTAAAATCGGGATAAAGTAGATTATTTACTTGTCCACCAAATATCTCTGGCGTATCGCTTGAAAAAGTGAAACGAGTTAATTAATCCCCAGTATCTTTAAATGCACGAACCTAACGTGAAACTCGAACGTTAACAATCGAATCAGAAACGATTACCACTTTCGCTAATTAAAACGAACGTTGGTAATTTTTTCAACTTTTCCGTGATCGTTGATTGCTTTCGAGTTATAAAAAAAAAAAAAAAATCCCCAACGAAAAAATACGAAACCGATCGATTCGCCGCGAAACACGATTAGAAACGTATCGGTCCAAGAACAAGAATCGCGCCTGTGTGGAGGCTGCGTGAAATGAAAATCGACGGATCCCTTGGACGGCAGCCCGCGCGGCGCGCAAACTAGACGCATGCCATCGGGAAACGCGTTCGCGGAACCTGTTAACCTCCGAGCCAGAGAGAGAGAGAGAGGAGGAGAAGGAGAAGGAGGAAAGAGATAGAGATAGAGAGAGAAAGAGAATTCGTTGTGGCCGATTCCGATGGATTCCGGACGGTGTAGTCGGAAACGGAGACGTCATCCGGCCGATATCTCGAGCATTGGAACGACGACGTCGTCGCTGACGACAAACGTCACGTCTCCCCTCCTTCTCCGCTCGCGGATTCTTCTTCTCTCGCACAGTGCGCGTATTGTACGTTACGCAGATGCATGCACAAGAGTAAACTTACGTACGTACGTACGAACGTACGCGACGAGCAACGGTGATAATGACGATCGAGACGCGTGAACGCGATGCGACACGAAGGAACGAGCGCGCAAATATCGCGTATTGGGATGGATTATTCATCGTCACGAGTCAAAGCGCGCACGTACGATTTAACCAGAGCCACCACAGTTTTTCTTCATTTTGCCGGACCGGAAAAAAAAGAGCGTACGATTTATCTCATCTCCGGATCATTTCGGGACCATCTCGATCCCCGGATTCCGCAATTCTGCTCGGTCCGAACCATGCTTTAAACCATCCTCGAAACGTGTTGTCGAGTAAGTAAGTCCGAATATATATATATATATATATATATGTACACCGGTGTTATGTATATATATATATACGTGGTATACACGTATACGGAGAAAGAGAAAGAGAGGGAATAAAGAAACGGAATAATGACTTACTGTGCGCGGCAAAGGTCATGATGACGTCGCTCTGGTCGATGGCCCTGAGATCCTGACCGGTGAGGTCGAACTCGCCGGCCCTACGTTGCTGCTCGCCGATCGGCTTCTCGTCCTCGTCCTCGCCAAGAGCGTTCTTGTATATGTCCAAGAGAAACTTGGGCGCCGACCTCTTGACCTGCGGCGGCCTACCGGCCGTGTTCCTCGGCCGATCCGGCAATCCAAGAAGATTCAGTATCTCGTGCTCGACCTCCCGTTTCTCGCGCTGGCTGACCACCCTGTGCACGATGGTCTGGTCGAAACCGTTGTCGACGTAGAGGCCGCTCATCCTGTCCGCCGCGGCGGTGCTCGTCAGCCCGGCGAGGATCGTGCCGAGGATCAGCAGGGGCGCGAGACGGCGCGGCGACATCTCGCCGCGTCTTCTTTCCGCTCGAGATCGGCCGGAAGCCACCATTCCCCCGCTTCCACCACCACCTCCACCAGCACCACCTTCCCCTCCTCCTCCTCCTACGTCGGCGTTCGCACGACGACGACGTGGTCGTCGTCGTCGTCGTCGTTCCTATCCAGCCACCACCAACGACGTGGACACCGACCAACCACCGACCCGATCGATCGATCGATCGCCCTCCGCGCACTCTATTATTGTTATACCGTACGACCGTTACACACACCGCGCCACTTGTTTCTTCCTCCCGAATGCCACCGATTATTGTCCCTTGCTTCTCTCCCTCGCCTTACGCGCACCTCGTCCTCCACCTTCTTCTCCTCCTCCTCCTTCTTCTTTGACTCCTTTTCGCCCCGATTTTTCTCTCTTCTCTCTTCCCACGATCTCTACCAACTCCTCCTCCTCCTTCGAGATACGAGACGAAAACCGTTGATCCGACGAACACACCCGATCGATAACTTTTCCTTCCCGTCTTTTATCCCGCCAATGATGAATTTATCCGCGCACAGAATAAGTACAGAGTGGTAACTAATCTCGAGGTCGATCGAACCCGATTCCACGCACTCTCTCTCTCTCCCCCTCTCTCTCTCTCTCTCTCTCTCACTCTCTTTCTCTATCTCTCTCTCTCTCGGGTTGGTTGGTCGGTTACCGCGATCGAGGATCGATTCCGTAGCACATAATAAACCGAGCGCGCACTTTGCCCGTTTCCGCGATTCAAAGGATAGACACGGGGCGCATGTTGGCGAAACGCGGGCCGATTCTCGAGAGAGAGACCGTCTCGGTGACCAGCGGTGACCACTGCCGCTGACTCCCGCGATGCCAGTGCCAGTCTGTTTGTCTGGCCCGTGCCGTGCACCTCCTCGTCGTCGCTGCTCCTCCGCGAGGCCTCACCACCGCCTCCCAGGGCCGTACCGCTCCTCCGCCAGAGCCACGCCTCGCTCTTCGCCTTCCTCTCTGCGTTTGCCTCTTTGGATCGGCTCGCTCGCGCCTCGCCTCGTTTCGCCTCCACTCGCCTCGCTTCGCCTCGCCTCGCCTCGCTTCGCTTCCACTTACCTCGCCACGGCTTTTGCCTTGCCACGCCGCTAACCACGCGTACATACTCCGATCCTTTTCCTCTTTTTCCGCGCCCTCCTCTTCGTTTCTTCTTCTTCTTTTTTTTTTCTTTTTCCTTTTTTCTTTCTTTCTTTCTTTCTTTTTAATTCCCTCGCGAAATAAGAAGTACGTGTCGAGTCACGTTACTTTCGATCGCATTTTTACATATCTCCTCTCTTCTCGAGTTTCTTTTCTCTTGTCTCCTGTTCTTTAAATTTCCCTTCGCGTCCTACACTTTGCGCGCTCTTCGTCCTTTCTCTCTCTCTCTCTCTCTCTCTTTCCTTCGTGCCATTCCCTCCATACCATTTTTCCTCGCTTCTTTATTCGTCGTCGAGTGTCACCGAATGCGTTTAACGAAGTTATCCTCCGACGACGGGTTTTTTCGGGATTGAAGAAGAAACGCTCGAATTATCGCTACCATCTCCCCCTTCTTAAAGTATCCAAAGTTTCGATCGAATTTGGATCCAACTTTTTGGAACATTTGGGACGAAAGGTACTCGATCGAGGAAGCGGTTAACAAGCGACAGATGTCATTGCACCTAACATTGTCACCACTCGTTCGCTATTGAGTAACGGAAGGAAGGTTCGAACAGTCACGTGTGCGACGACTTGAACGACGAGAAAAGGGGAAAGTGCGCTCGCTCGATCGATCGATCGATTTTGAAACGAGCGCGTGTGCGATATCCGAAGGAGCGTGCGAGAGAAGAAGATGGTCGTGATAAGGTGAGCCGCGAAAATGAAGGATAGCCGGTGAAAATGTTTCGCTCGGATTGGTGTGGACAACACCTTGTCGCACGCTCTCGACGCGACATTCCTCGAATGTTGCATGTAACACCAGATGTTTGCAAGGTTCCGAACAGATTCGCGGACGCGTGTTACAATGTAACTCATTACGTAATGCAAGGCTGGTGTGTCGTCCGTCCACGTAGAACGTGGATGAGGCACGGGAATTCAATCTACATACATACATATGCACAAATTTTTGCAACCAAGTCGCCTCGCCGCGGCCACCGGAGAGGCATGAGACGATTGCAAATTTGAAAAATTTACTTTCACTGGGGATCGTTCGCGACCTTTTTACGCGTGCCTCGACTGTTAAAAATAAGAAAGAAGGGAGAATCGTATACGATGGAACGTAAAATAGATACGGTGAGAAAGAAATCGTTCATTTCGATTCCTCGTCTCGGATTTTCCATTCGATTTTCCTTCGAAACTTTGATCCGGATTTTATTCTTCCAGATTAAAGAAAAGAAGCGTAGAGTCTATATTATCGTGTTTCTTTTTTTAAATTTATAATTTTTTTCTTTTTGAAGAACGTGATTCCGTCATTTCTTCTACGAGGTAAATGAAATAACGTTTAAATACGAACAAATGGAATACGATGAACGAGATGAAAATTGAAAAATGTAAAATGTTGAACGAGACGCGTCTCGACACATCGTTTAACTCGCCAAAAAGGACGAATCTGTTGCTTTCACCGGGCGAAATAAATTTCTTCGCTTCTCCACGTCCATACTCGCAACTTTCGGAAGTGTAACGGCTACCGTTAAAAAAAAAAAAAAAAAAAAAATAAAAATCTTTCGTTCGATTCCGTTCGAACGGAGAAAGAGAAGAGCGGCGACTTGGTGTCTTTGCTCGACGACGAATTATACCTACTTTTCCTCGGTTCGCTTTTACGATCGCCATACGAGCGTAAAAAACGGACGAAGAAAACTTTCCAACCTCGTACCCGTGTGGAAAAAGGAGAAAGAAAAAAATAAAGAACAACAGGAGTGAAGGGGGAAGAAAATAAAAGGATGTTGGTCCTGTAAAATAATTTCCCATCCGACCGATCCCACTGAATTTTCGAAGACATTTGCACGTCCCTGGGTCATAGAGATAGGACCGCCCCTGCCGAAGAAGTAGGCGGCGTTCACCAGCCCTGATCGTTGGTATTACTCGGCACTCTAACGTGGTGCCGGAGATCAGGGTTAGTGAAGACACGGCGTGCGATGGCGGCCGACCGAACTCCAACATTCTTCCACTTTTTCAACCCCTTCGATCTTTATCGGATCGCCATTCGGACCAGTTTGCGCGCTTATTTCCGCCCGATAACCGGACCGATTACCACCGCTTACTACCGTGGCCAATGTTTTCAATCCGAGAAAACCCATCCTCCGTTTCCGGCCCGTGGAATGCGGCCTAGCATTGGAAAATCCCACGTGTACACGTGTAACGTGAAACGCTCGAAAAATGTAACTCGCCTCGGATAATGGACGGATATGGCAAAGAATTTGTTTACAGGCTGTTACAGGTAACAGCGGCGGGATGGTATGCAGCGGTTGACACGAAAGTTGGCCGTACGAGAAATTCCATTCGAAGACGCGCGCCTCGATGGCACGCAACCTTTACAGACACATTTATTTTTGGAAACGTGTTCCTCCTGTATCGATTTAGATAGCGTGAAAACAGAATTTGACGACAAGTGATTTATTCATTTTTACGAAACTCCAAAGTAGCTTCCTGGATTTTTCGTGTCTTGTAAATCGGAATCGAAGCTTTGGCATCACCTTTTTTTCTCTCTCGAAAAATTGCCTTACGTATTTGTTACGTATATTTGTTGTTTTCGGTGATTTTAAAAATTGAGCAGGTTAAGATCGAATCGAATTTTACCACGCGAGAAAGATACGTGAATATTTGATACGAACGTGAAACTCGACATTTTTAATTATGTAAATAAGTGACAAGTAAATGAACAATCTGTTTGTCGTTATATATGATGTATTTCTATCTATAAAATATACGATATATCTCGTTATAACAAAATATATCACGTCAGATTATACGATTATCATAAATCGTTACGAAAGGATTTCAATGATACGTAGCTCGTAGCTATAACCGTTAAACGGTATCGACAATTTCACCAAAGTTACAACTCGTAGATATATAAAAAAATAAGAAGACATTTGCATAAATTAAAAAAAAACTGGAAAAAACTTTTTTCTTCTGGATATACTTTTATTTATGTACAAATTAACAAACGTATGCGTACGTTTTTTTTTTTTTTTTTTTTTTCAAATAAATTCAAACGATCGGAAAATCAATGTCGCGAATATCACGTTTTCACAAGGAATTTTTTTAATAGAACTAAACGAAAGAAAAAATAAGTCGCGTGTCATATTTATACGACCAATCGACCATAAACGTAGAAGGGATCGGGGTGGGCGGATGACGGTGAAAGCGAATCTGAGTCGATAGTATCATTAATCTGCCAATAAAGTCAACGTAAGTCTTACAATATCCAGTTTGTTGAAAAGAAATATTTGTTTACGCGACACAATTTCTTCTCTCTGATACGTATATTCGCGAACCGATGAAGCGAAATTAAAAAAAGAAAGTCCGATTTACCTTCTCTACATCTAAAAAAATGCCATTCGATTATATATATATATAACATTTTCATATTATGTTTCTAATTAGATGGTTTCGGTGATGAATAATGCGCGAATAAATAGAAATCCAGATATTTTTAAACGTGAGAAATTAAGAAATTATACTTTTTTTTGTGTATTTCGAAACTATGAACATTTGCATACGCACCTTTTGCATTTTTCGAAAGATCATGATATGATCGATACGGCCAAACGAATGATATTTTGATATTTCTTCGATTATTTATTGAAAATATATAGTAAGTAAATATGATTATATTATTCGGATCGAATTAAGAACCGAATATAATACGACATAATAATTCTATCTTAACAGCGACGACACTAAAATTCTACTTGGTCGCGCAAACAACTCGGCCGGTTGCATGTGACAAGCATTAAGCACATACCAATGTTCTTCTTACAGGTGTCGGACACACGCATACCATCCGCTTATTCCGCAATGTTCGGATCTCAATTCCACGGAGATAATCCTGAAAGCATGTTTGAAGAGGAGGATGGGGATTCCATTATCGATGCATGTCGGCTCACCCAATAAAATGTTAGTAGCTTACAGCCCTGGCTCGTCATTCTGCACGTCCATGGATGGAACTCTTGGAGAAAAGCAAGAGATGCTGCAGTTTACTCTCTCTCTCTCTCTCTCTCGCGCCATGCTTCTCTCTTTTTCTATCTCTCTCTCGCTCTCTTTCGTCCAACACTCTTTCTCGACTGACCAACAGCAACGGAATAAATAAAGTAAATAGAGGAATATAGGAGGTAAATAAAAAATGTGGCAGCAGAGGAGAGAGAGAGGAGTGTACAAGAGGAAGGGAGGGAGGTAAGAAGAAAAAGAGAGTTAAAGGGAAAGAGGGAGAGGAAAGGAGTGAAAGGGAGAGGGAGAGGAAGGGAGAGTGCCTTCAGGGCGAATTCCCGTCGAGCATCGGCCGCTGCAGAATCCAGAGGTGCGTTCACCGGGGAAATCCCTCCCTCGGAGATTATCCTCTTAAAAGAAAACTCGACAACTCTGCATTTTTAGCGCACCGTGTTCGACCGTGTGTCTACCAATTTACCATTGCATTTCCTCGAGCGTGTATATATATATCTCTTTCCTTTCGTTCCATTTTTAGAAAACGTGGATTTGCATCAAGAAAATTTAACGATAATTTGAATTTTTCGCATCGCGAAAAATAAATGAGATCAGATTTTGATTTAAACTTTTGATTTAAACTTCGTTAATCGATTGAATCGATTAAAATATGAGAAATAATTGTTTTCGGATTTGAAAAATTTGAATGTTATCGTTATTACAATTGGTTAAAGCGAATAATGATTGTTATAATTTCATTCAATTATTTATTTTATCGATCAGTTTTATCGATCAAGTTATAAAAGTAGTCATCATACATTAATTTTATTTGTTTTAAAGAATTCAAGAAAGACGTAACGGTCTATAATCTAATTATCGTGTAAATAAATCTTCTCAAATCTTTTTCCTTTATATTATTACACGTACACGACTTGGATGAAACATCTCGAATAAAATATCAATTACAGTCACATCAATGCAATGAAAATTGTAAATACAAAAGAAGGATCGCGATTAGTCAAATCCGTAAAATGGTATTTTTAAGCGGTCACCTATCCTAATTTGAAGGTTCGAGAAGAAGCCGAAGAGGATGAAATTGGCGATGACGAATTCAACCGCACAGAGAACCGATCGGTCGTACCGTAACGTACGACATATCTCTTCCCAGAAATCATCTTGAAGCGATCTACCAGTGAACGGTCGTCTCTCTTTCTCTGTCCCTCTACCGGTCGAGTCGAGCCGGTCCCTCGTGTGTCCCTGTTGCGTTAGTTGGCCAGGTCGGTGCCAGGGAGTCTACCGGCGATAACCAGCTGCGCGTCGTACCGGTAGACTGCCTGCTGCCTCCGGCTGCTCCGGGGACCCTGGGACCGGTTATACTTGACCCAGCGGTTTACACGCGCTTGCTGCCGTCAGCACCACCACCGCCGAGGCCGGATCGCACCGCTACCGAAACACGTACCTACATTGCCTGGACAAACTTCCAGTATACTCGGCTAGCTTGTTCTTTTTCTCTCCTTCTATTCTACCTCTTTCTTTCTCTTTCTTTCTTTTTCCCCTCTCACACAATCAACGATCTCCGTCAGACCAATACATTCTACCTTGATTCACCTTACCCCACTCTTAGCAGCTCACCCTGCTCACCTCTCTCTCTCTCTCTCTGCTCTCTCACTCCAATTATTTATATACGCTTATTTTTACATATGAAGAATTTAACGATTTCTTTGCGAAGTTGTTAGAGTGGACCGCCTCGAGATATATCGAATATATAAACAAAAGAAAAATTGCGGGCAATGAAATTTCCTGGATCTTGTTGAATGGAATAGAATATCGCAAATCTTGATGACGCCTTCTATTTTTAGATTCAAACCGTACGGTGGCTATTAATTGTTCGTATTTTAATTCGAAGTAAATTTTGTGATATAAATTTGTGATGTCGTGTTAATGAACACACATATACGCACATATATACGTGTGTACACAGAATTGGATATATGTAATTTAATAATATGTTTATGAAACTAGCCATCCGTAATTCATTTTTAAATTTTTAAGAATAATTTCTTATATTATTTGTAAGCATGACATAAATTACTTACAAATATTAACAAATATACGATAATATTAACTTAAAACTATATACAAACGAATAATATGTTTTTTTATATAGTTCGTTCACTTAACATATTTTTCCATAAATTTACGATGAAATTCACTTCTTAATGAATCGTTAATGAATACATCGTGTTTCTTTTTCGGTTCGGAACGAGCACAATTTTTGAATACAACGTCATCGTCCCATCGTCGTCTGACTTTCATATCTGTTCTTCCACTCTGAGAAGAATAACTTAGTAAAGGATTTCCAGAAAGAATATTTTCCATTCTTATTCTTTCCTCTTCCTGTCGTTTCTCCATTTCCTGTAAAATAAAAGATATGAAATGAAATATTAATTATGTACATGAAAGAATAAAATTGAATTTATAGAAATATAAAATATACAAACATAAACCTTTTTACCTTTTTAGCTTGTTCCGCAGCTCTTTCTTTTTTAATACGTTGTAATTCTGCTAATAAAGCAGCAGTATCATCTTCATCGCTTTCCGACTCTGAATCATCATCATCAAGAGGATCATCTGCATCTAAACTTGCTGTAGGTACTTGATCAATTTTTTGTCTTTTAGCACTTGTTGTAGAAGTTTCTCGAGGTGGTTCTATCATACGACGGTTAGAACCTTTCTCCTTTTCTCTTTCACGTTCACGTTCTTCTAATTCTTTACGAAAATCTCGATTTCGCAATTCTTCTATTGTTCCTTGTCCATGTTCTCTGTAAATGAAATTCATTAATGTCGCAAATGTATGAGGTTAGGTTTGATTATTCATTTCAAAAGTTACAAAAAATTGTTCAAAATAAAAATAAAAATAAATACATATCACTCAAAAATAAAAAAAATAACATAATACCGATATTTCAATTTCGTGTGTGATGGTAAATCTCTGCTGCTGTATTGTTTTGATATTGCACTTAAATCTTTTTCACCGCGTCCTTGTCCGCCTCTAGCAGGTTCGAACGTAGGTCTTGCAGCCGTTGTCATTTTATTTATAAAATATTGAATATCTATCAATATAAAACTCGATTAAGTTTTCTTCTTAATACTTGTTGTTCGTTTCCAAAACAGCTGATCGTTCAACAAACTTCTAAACTTATCGAGTATTATCGACTATTTCTATTTCGCGTATGATATCGTAAATTGTATATTCTCACTAGAGGTCGTCGATGTAAACCATCAATCGATATGTCATTCGATTTTAGAAATCGCATATAAAATTTAAAACTAGTTTCAAATAAGTAACTACCACGAATATTCTGCATCTAATATTACTAATGATACGAATTATTATATAATTATTTTTATAAATTGTATATTTTACAATCTATATTATAATTTATTAATATAATTCATCAATTTTAACTTATTTTAATAATAAAAAAACAATCCTATTATTTTATTATTTTTATTATTTATTATTTTTAATCACAATGAATCAATAAATGGTATGGTATTTTTATAACGATGATACACTAATAATTATATTATTAATCCACAATAAATAATATTTTGTCAGAATAATTTAAATATAAAATAAGCTAATATATGTAAATATACTGTAAACTTATTGTCATATTAATTTATTTAATTTAATAAACAAATCATTTTGTTTTCGCAATAATTAAAATTTAATAAAACATTCAAATTATTTGATATGATTTTTAATGCAATTATTAGTTGATATTACATGTCTTTATAAATTCATTATATATGTTAACAGATAAAAACAAAATTTAAAAAGCAATTTTCTATACTATTAGTGCTCAATTTAATTTTTTATCTGTTAAACTTACAATTATACTGTATTATTATATAATTGCAACATTTATTTCATGCGCCATATTCACTTTTATTATTGAATATTATGAAATCTTTTTTTTCTTATATGTTTACATGTTTTTTTCCTTTTTATAAAAATTCATATCATTAATCACGTATTTTGTGCAATGTATTATAAACTATGGTCAGACTTATATTTAAGTTGTTATCAAAATCATCCTTTTTAACATATTGGACAGCATTCTGACTTTCATTTATTCAAATTTTTGCAACTAAAGAGGCACTATATCTCAAAACATATTTTCAAAATTCATACAATAAATTTGAAACAATTCTCATTATCCTATTTATGTAATGATCAAAAACCAAAATTTTATATATATATATATATATATATATATATATATATACATGTATATAATGTATAAAATGAAGCAATATAACTAAGTTTTCACAATTCAATTTTAAAAAATATTTATAGTATAATTTAGGGATTTCTAATACATGTGTTATCATAATTAATATATTTAATCTTCTAATTACTATAATTATAATTTGAACATATATATATACTTGATTAAAATTTTAATGAATTTTATAATATTATTGCTTCATTTATTTATATAAAGAATTTTTTAAAACTTGTACTTGAAAAAAGAATGAATCGTTTTGAAATTTAATCAAACTTAAATTTCTACTATAAAAAATCAATATGTTATCATATATATGAAATATAATTATTTTTTAAACATAGTTTAACAACTTATAGTTTAATAAGTATAATTATTTCTATTTCTAGTAGTATTATCTACTATATTAGTTGAGACAAATAACAACATGTATTTCCAAATATTCAGACATCTGTGCAATGCTAATTTATACTATAACTAATCACTAAATGCAGTCTGAATAAAAGAAATAGAATGCCATGGCACACAAGTTTTACAACAGGCGAATATTTCATAGTTTCATAATTTTTTTTTATAACCAAATTTTATAAGCCTAGTATTTCATAATTTACATATTATAATATATAATTTCTCACTTAGCCTTTTTTTTATAATATGAGAACTGTACATCCATTTTGCAAATTCTTAAATTAATAATAAAATGTATAATAAAATTGTAATTTTGATAATAAAATATTAATGTTAAAAATCTCATAATTAAATATTCAATAATGAATAAAATATAAAAATTATTAATACATTATTATATAATTAAAATTTAATGCAAATATATATTATATAATTGCATTAAATATTAAAATGAATCATATTTTGTAATTGTATATTTGTGCGTTTATTACATATTTTATTTTTTATTTGCAATATTATATAAACAGTTTTGTACTACCAAAATTGCAAATGTGTAAAGCATATAAAAAATATGTATTCAATAAAAGAATTTTCGCACATGAGATAAATTCTAAAACATAATATTTTAATATTTTTTAAACATAATATTTTTTATATATAGTAATTACAATTGCATATACAATATAAATCGATTACATACAATAATACAATAAATTTTGTAAAAAATTTTTCGAATGATAACACAATTAACATCGGCATTGCTTTATATATAATATTCAGCGAAATTTCATTAAATAAAAAATAAAATCTGTATAAAACAAAATTTTTTCTATTAACATAATATTTTGTATATAATAAAAATAATAAGCTATTTTTCGAAATGTTAAATATTTAATTCTATATTTTATATATGTTGTAAAAATTCAAATATTCATATTCTTATTTACATTTAAAAAAAAACCATATCAAGTTAATATGTAAATATGATAAAATATTATTCCCTGTTAGAAATTTATCACAAGAAAATTATATAAAGAAGATATGCATACAATATAAAACAAAAATTTGTTTAATTGTTGCTTAAAATACTTTCTTGTTAAGTACACAGTCCATAAAATTTTATTAATTAAAATGAGGAGAAATAAATATTTCACATGCATATAAATAATATATTATATAAAACCTTGTTTTTTCATTTTTAATTTAATTTTTTGAGACAAAATTTATAAAAAAAATTATACAAAAATTTAAATATTAAAATTTGTTTAAAATATTGTGATACGTGCATATGCGTATGTATAATAGATTATATTATAACCTCCTCCTTCAATTAATAATTGAATAGATGTAAAATTGCTAGCTCCATCTTCTTTACATAATACACAAACACATACACACACACACAACATATATATATATATATATAGAATAAATTATATAAATATATACAAATTAAGCTCTACACATTTAACATATTTTAATATACAAATCATTGAATTCTTACGAAATATGTACATATACAGAATGCTATTAAATACTCAAATATCTTTGAAAAATCGATTCTGGATATCAGAACAAATATAAAACTTGATTTTTAAAAATATTGATTGAAGTTTATTTTTCAAGTGATTTATAAATGATTTAATTTTGATTAATTGAATCATATCGGATCATCATATTAAATTTTTATGTATCAATTTTTGTATTTTTTTAGTTTTTAGAATTTATTCTCCCATATATTCAATAACACTCTGTATATATATATATATATATATATATATACATATATATATATACACATATATATATATATATATATATATATATACACATATATATATATATATATATATATATATACACATATATATATATATATATATATATATATATATATACACATATATATATATATATATATATAAATGCCCCTTTAGGTGCTTGACACCAAAATATACTACATTTAACTAGATTTGAATGTATAATAATAAATATATATATATATATATATTCTTAATTATATATTAATATAGATTATTATAAATCTTGCAACTAGGAAAATTTTAGTATGTATATCTTTCATAGAAATAAAATATCTAAATAGTATTTTTTTGCATCTTATCGTTTTTGTCTATATATAAAATTTCAATTGACACAATTATCTAAAACATACAGAATATGTATTAAATATAATATACGAAAATGGCAGTGAATTAATTCTAAGAAATAGGCCTCAAGTAATATTTTTACACTAATTAAAGAGAGCAATGTATGTCATTTTAAAATATTTTTTAAATTAAATATTTTTAATAATATTTTAGATTGATATTTTTATATTTTTTTGTTCTATTAAAAAAAATAGAAAAATCTAATTATTTTTTATTTTTAATTTGAAAAAAAATAAAATTAATAATATATAATATATTAGCAAAAAACTTGATTATAAAAAATTAAAAAATTTATGTAAATATATAATAATAATCTTACTTACGATTGTAATTATATTCATTTATTCATTATTTATAATGAAATTGCTTTAGTGTATGCAAATTAATCATGGGTTAATGTAACCCAATTTGTACCATTCACTTATACAAAAAAAAATGCATAAAAAATAAAGCTAATTTAATTGCAGATAACTTCATTTTAATAATTCTTTATTTTAAGCTGTATTTGTATGATTATTAGCACCACTGATAGCACTAAATAAAGCAGCGCTATTACGTTTAAAATTTCCAATCTGTTCATCAGGCCAAATAGGTTCTCCAAGTAATGAAGATAAATTTTGACAAAGTTTCTGATAATTTTCACGTAATACTTCTTGATATTCCTGTTGATCAGATGTAATTAGTTTGCTATTTATTTGAAGAGCTGTGTAACATATTTTAACAAATTCTCTGAAAAAATCGCATAATATGAAATTACAATTTAATAATCAAAAATCAATTTAAAGAAATAATTTCATATATATATTTCATAAAATGTACTTTTTAAAAAATATACCTGAAGATATCTTTTAACTCTTCAACTTTATCATCTGGATATTGTGGAGATAGAGCAGGATCTAAAAATGCAGAAGCATATGCAAGTGGTCCAGCATTCACAGTAACACATATACTTCCTTGTAATCTTAATTGCAATTTTTTTACATCTGTTGGACCTATAAGAGCTACATCTTCTAATTCTTGGACACGTTGTCGCATTTCATCTAAAGCAACTTCAATTGGACTGAGTTCCATTATTCGTTTTTCAACTACTAAAATACGTTTTTTAATATATGGGAAAGAATATTGTGCTAAAATCATATAATATAAATTAAAATGTAAATTTATAAATAAAACGATAAATAAAATTGAGATAAACCTACTTGTAAGAATTGTTCTACGTTTCCATTGCTCTTCTGGACTACCTCTTGGTTTTCCTTCTTTAGTAAATGGAGTTTCAAACATAAAACATAATACATTATGATTCTGCTCAAATTCTGTTTGCCGTATTTCTAATTCATATTTTTCAAAATAAGATGTGACATGCGTCACTTGAATATACGCTATTTTTGGATCTAATTCAGTTATATCAATAGGTATAGAATCCATTATTATTTTAACATTTTCTGAGCCAAACTTTTCAGAATATAAATGATGAAGACGTTCTGAAATTTCTGATAAAGATGTAACTTTAGGTTCTTTATAAATATATTCTTGTCCATTTTCATCCTCAAAATATGCCTGAAAAATGTAATTATTACAAATTATAAATAAATATAATAAAAAGAATATTATCAGATATTAATACTTACTGAACCAAAAAATGCAACTCTATAAAATCTTCCAAGAAGTCTTTTTCCGGATTTTGTAACTTCAACAATTTTATTACATGCTTGTGCCAAATGAGAATAACAATTTGCTAACGCTCCGTAATTTCGTTTCTCTTCATACATAGGAACTATTAATCTATATAAGTGTCCAAGAAGTTCAAAACGTTCTGCTTTTTCCAACATCTCAGCACAAATTTCCAATTGTTCAAGAAGTATACATTCATTGTAATGAATATCTTGTACACCTAAAATAATTCCATTATATATATTTATGAAATTTTATTTTCAAAAGATATAATTTTTATTTCCAAGTAATTTTATAACATTTATATATATTTAAGAGAAATCTAAAAATTCTATCTAATTAATTTTCTATTAATTTTCTAATTAATAAATATATACATTAAAAATACAAAAATAAAAAAGGGAATTAAAAATAATAAAAACATAAAATACAATATAAATACATGTAAAACATACAAATCTCACCAGCATCAAGTTTAAGACTGCATTCATCTCTAGAAATATTTTTGGAAATCTTATCAAAAGCTTCTGCTCCCCATGTATGAACTTTTCTTAATTTTAAATATTCAGCTATTAGTGCAGCAATATGTAATTGACAAAAAGCAGCCTAAGAAAATAATGGGAATATATCATAAATATTTTTTTGTTTAAAAATTATATTTAATAAAATTTTAAAATATATTAAAAATAATATATATAATTATAAATAAAAAATATACTATAATTAAAAATATATACCTCTGAAAAATTTCCATCTCTTGCATGATTTCTAGCCATAGTTTCTAACCATGTATGTCTCAATTCAGGTGTACTAGCATAAGAATTAGCCAAACTATGTTGTAAATCTACTAACATTTCAGGATCATTGTTATGTTCTCTCATTTGAGCTGTGGCCATTAAAACCGTTCTAATTCTTTTATTAAGATCTTTAACTTCAACTGGAAAACCAGTACCTTTCATCACTTTATCAGATGAAGCATAACTATTTATTAATGATAATGATTCTTGAAATCTTGAATTATTTAATCCAATAACATTTCCAAGCATTTGAGAAACAGATATTATTACCTTTTTATAAATATAATGTATTAATATTTAAAATATAATTACAATTAATCCAATGTAAAAAGAAAAATCGTCTTTTTGATCTTTTCTTACTTGCAAATGAACTCTAGTTAATCCTTTTCTACTAGTGAATTCGAAATTGCTTCTCATAAGAAGATAAAGTAAAGCACAGGATTCCTGCCTGATAGAACTTAACTTACTATTACAACAACGCAATAGTTCATAACATAAACGACCACATAAAATTGCATTGCCTATAAAAATAATAAAATAATAATCATTCAATTAAAATTATTTTATATAATATTAACTATTTTTTATCTCAAAAAAATTCCGTATAATTATTAAATCTTATACCTTGAAACAAAATTATAGAATAATTATTCAAAAAAGCTCTGAAACTAGCAAAAACATGACGTAATAAAGTTTCAGATTGTCCAACTTGCAAAAATGATAAATATATGTTAAATACTTTTTGCATAATGGGATTGTCACCATCTGTTGCTAAAAGTACATCCTATAAAAAAAATATAAAAAAATATTAAATATAAAAATATAAAATACATTTAAAATATAAAAAAACATGATGTACATCTCAGTCATAACATATCAAATCTAAATTTTTTACAATCATTTTATTACCTTAAAATGAATACAGAATAATCCTAAACAATCCAATGCAATGAGACCAACTTCTGTTGCCATATTTGCTTCTAATAAAACTTGATGCATTTTTCCACTATCATTTTCAACAAGATTTTCTCTTACAGTAGTATTATGTGGTTGCAAAGTACTAGTAGTAGGTCCTTCATTAGAAAAATCAGGAGGTGCCATTCTAGCTGGTAATGTCATTGCTTTTACTGTTCGAGGCTTTCCAGAATTATTTACCATATTTGTAGCTATTTGTCTTTTACCAATATATTTAAAATGATGAAGACTCATTCTAAAATCAAAAATTAATATATAATAATATATAAGATATTTATATCAAAAATAATTTTTATATTTAATTTAATATTAACTTACTCTATTATTGTAAAAAAACTTAAAATTTCACAATCACTGCATTGTTGCCACCAAGCAATAACTTGATGATCACCCAAATATTTTATCACAAATAAAAAACAAAGTAAAATATCTTTAACTTCTGATGACTGTAATTTATCGCATCTAGGTGATGATTGAGTAACACTTAAAGAACGAGAATGTCTTTTTTTTTCACCAGTACCATTTTCAATTGGCTCGCGAATAATAGTAGTTTCTTGAGATATATTAGATTGAGAAGCACCAGATATTGTTGATGTATCTGATTCTATACTAGTACAAGAATATCCATTAACTAAACCTTGACCCGCTATGGCTGCGAAGTATGTAGAATCTCGTAGATGCATAGATGCTCTTACTGGAGATTGAGTTTCCAAATGTAACGTAAGCCTATATATATTTTTTTATATAAATTTAATTTTTTTCATTTGTATATTTTTCAAATAAAATAACATTATCAAATTCATTTTGAGTATACCTATGAATTGATTTTGGAGTTCCAATGGTTGTAATATTACTTGCAGTATCTTTATTTGCCAAAAATGAACTACTAGTTGATATTCTATTAGCACCATTTTGTTTAATTTCTGTTTTACTGTTGTCATGTATAGATTGTAATCGATGTAAATTTTCTAGTACAATACCTAACCATGGTATATAAATAGATGCTATTCTACTTAATTGACCCTATAATAATAAAATTATATTACTTTCAAATTTAAATAATATTTGTATTTAAAAAATATTAATCATATTAAAATATTTATAAAAAAATAAAAAAATAAATAAAAATAGTTTACCTTATTTTGATATCTATCATCAAGTTCATGCTTTGCCATTAAATCTCTTAATGTAGCTATTGCTACTTTACGAATTTGCATAATTTCATTTAAAGATGTTCTAACTTCTTGCATTAAAAGTCCAACTAAGAAATGATGTTTGCAAAAATCTTCAGATAAACAATATTCACTTATTAAATCTGTAAGAAATATTTAAAATTAACTTATTTGATATATTGTAATCTTAAATAGTATGAGAATAGAAAAATATGCACATACAAGGGCCACCTAATCATATTGAAGATAATAGATAAAATTAAAATAACTTAAATGAAAATTTTTTCTTTAATTTATTATAAATTATTAATTATTTTATAGACACTCATTATTTAAATGAAAAAAAATATATTTTATTTAAAATTATTGATCATTTAATAATATTAATATTTCATTAATTATTTAATTGAACTAAATTGCAATTTTATTTGCAAATTCATGCATTTCTTTTGCATTAAAATGTTTTTAAGTAATAAATATTAAGATAAAAATATAAAATTTTACATAAAAAAATATGATAATTATCTAATAATCAATATAAAATAAATTCATATAAAATCTATCTTATTGTATTATATATTGCAAAATTATACAATATTTCATAAATTCTATTTCACAATTTTCAGTGCATTTTAATATAATGAAACAGCCTTGCATAGCAATAAATAAGAATGAAATTATTTTCTAAACATCTACTGATTCATAGTGATTAATAACGAGATAATTCTGTGCAACTCCCATTCACTAGCTACAATAACAATAAACACGGGAGTGTATGACTTAACATACCATCACATTCTGGATCACTCTCTGTATCTTCTAAATAAAGCATAAAATGATTATATTATATAATTTTAAATATCAAATATAATATAACATTAATTAATTTTACCTCTGGAAGTAATTCGTGATTGCATCATTGGTAAATTAAATGATATATAATGTTCATGTGAGCAGATTATTTGTAAAAATGTAAATTTAAAATCATGTAATGTACGTTGATCACCAGGAGAAAAATTATCCATATATAAATTTATTAAATAAAAAACAAATCCACGATCCATAAATGTTAGACATCTCTATTGTAAACAAATGTATAAATATATATTATCATAAAACAAAAAAATATTATTGTATATCTTTTTAAATATAATTTAAAAAAATAAGATAATATAATATTTAGATTAATAATTATTCATTTTACTATTTTTTACTTATTTACTTTTATTACATTTACTTGCCTTTAAGAATTGTGCAAGACTTTTATTTAATTCATGAGTTTCAACTGGCATTTCTTTATATTTATTCATAAGATAAGGCATAATAACTTCCACTAAACTTCGAATTTTTTCATGATATTCTTTAGAAAATCTTTCGTTTCTATGCATCTACAATATAATTAAATTATTAATTAAATCAAATTTCATTCGAAATTATATTTTACATATATTGTAAAACTTTATTATTACTTTTATTCTTCCTGTTGATAACAAATGCTGTGCCATACTTTTAATCATTATCTCAAAAAAGAAACTAGAATGATGCATAAATTTATTTACTACTAAAAAATCAGTATTGCTTAATTGTAATAATGTAGGAAGATGTTTTCCTAATTGTTCATGAACTGTTAAAATGCAATTTCCTTGAGAAGGTGGTACAAAAACAAACTGTAAAATATATTAATATAAAATAATATAATTAATATAAAATAATTAAAATAACTTTTTAATCAAATGAATTTTATTATATTATATAATAATGTTTACCTTGATATAAGCTTGAAGTGTTTCTTTTCTACCAGCTTCATGTACCATATTTATAAAATGTATTAAAACTCTTATAATATATAAACCAACTTCTTCATTTGTTGTAGAAATTAATAAAGTAAATAATTGATTTAAAATAGTAGGAAGAAATGTAATAACAGTAACTAACTGTACAGCATGAGCAGCTTTTAATATTTTGCAGGTTTCTGAATCTGCTGGTACTGCTCCTAGTTTTGTATCTAGGATACGTTCCATGTGAGCAAATAAATTATGCAAATGTACATCACGAGTAAATACTGTTGAAATCAATTGAAATGCTACTGTAAATACTGGCCGTTGGGAATCAACCCATATAATTTCCGGTCCCGCATTCTAGAATAAAAATTACATTTTTAAAATTTTAAAAATAATAATTGCAAATAATTATTATTTTTTCACATTGATAAAAGAAGAATTTTTACCCCTTTGCCTAACCCAAGAGGTTGTATTGAAAGATAACCTGGTGGCAGATGTGTCGCTACAGGTAGTGTTTGTACATTCATATCCATATCTACATTTAATCTATGTAAAATATATATATGATTATTATATACTGAATATATGAAATATATATGAAATCATTTGATACATGAATATCATTTAATCAAAATAGTTTTTTTTTTAAATATTACATTCATACATTATAAAAATTAGATTTATGTTTTACTAATAATATATAAATCATAATTAGCATACCTTCCTTTATGTAACAAAGGAGACCAAGCATAACCAACACAATTTTCAACACCATTTTCTTTTTTCTTATTCATATCACAACTTATATGATAAAAAGAGAAAAGTAAATGATGCTTAGCATGAAGTTTTGGTGGTAATCGTATCTTAATTTCTTCATACCAAGAAGGAATTGCATTATGATGTAAAACTGCACAAGACGCTCGTAAGCATAAAAGTGAAGTACCAGGTCTTCCATATATACACTATTACAAAAAGATGAAATTAATATTTATTTATTAATATCGCTATTATTTATAAAGCAATATTTCATATACTCTTAAAGGTGTAGTATTTTCACTATCATCATCTCGTAATTCAATAATGCAAGCAATGTTTCTAGCTCTTGTGAATATTTTTTGAGTATCAAAACAAAGAGTTTGTGGATATACATAAAGATGATTAATATAAGTTGTATATGGATGAACATCTTTTTCTGAAATACTTTCAAATTCTGCAATTTCAAAAGTTGGTTCAGATATTGGTGGTAATGGAAATGGTTTTAAAGGTGCTAAAGATGTAGATAATGTATCTATAAAAAAAGAATAAAAATAAATTAAAATGTATTATAAATTATTAATAAATGTATTAATAAATTATAATATATATAATATATTATATATATATTATATTATATATTGTATATATCTATTAGAAAAATATTAATCCTTCAAATACATACTATCAGATAAATCTGTAATTGACTCAATTTTTATTTTTAACCAACCAGGTATCACAGTCAATTTACTAAGTTTCTCAGGCCTATAATAAAGAATATCAAAATATATTTGAATAACTTATTATATATATTTATAATACATACTTTCTATATTCTGAAAGAAGTTTGAGTAATTCTTCATCTTTTATTTTATTCCCTTCTTGCCTGTATATTGCAGGAAAATCTGATGACGTATCTAATTCATTACTATATAATCTAAATAATGGTCTAGCAGCCCAAGCAAATGGCATTCTATAATTTCCCAATCTGTTTTTAATTATAATTATTACACAAAACATATTACACAGACAAATATACAATTTTTAAATATAATTATATATAAGATTACCTTTGGCAACATGCTCTAACTTGTTTATGTACCTTTAAACCTAATCGTGGATCTTTTGTAGCCCTTAAATATGGTTCAGAAGTTTGACATATATTTCCTTGTAATATTTTATCTATTCGTACAACCAAAAATATATCAGGATGAGGATTACTAATACTAAATATGGCCTAAGAAAATATAGATAACTATTGATATAGAATAATATTAATAATATTATAATAAAAATTCAATAATAAAAAAAAACAAACCTGTTTTGGATACTTAATCCAATCTAATGGTATATTTTTCAAGTCATTTGGTAATTTAACATTTTCTGTAGATTCTGTCATAATACCTACAGGACTCAATTCTTTTACCATTTCTTGAATAACTTCATGATTAATATCAAAATGAAAATTTTCAGTTAGTTTTCTACCATTTCTTGCATCATAAAGGCTTAATGTAGTTTGATAAGGTTCCACTTGACATAATGATTCTTTTTCATCTATTGGTGCTTGTAATCTGAATTTAAGACTCTCACATTTTACAAAAATTCTTTGTCCAAATTGTTCTTTGTATGGATCAATATTTTGTTCATTACAATTTCCCGGCTGTTGTTTAATATGTGGTATATGAGGATAAATATTAAATAATTGTTTACGATTTTCTCGTCTCGCTAATGCTATACTGGTATCTGTTTCCCTAGAATATTTTATCAATTGTGGATTCATACTTTGCTCCAAACCTTTGAGTGTTCCATAAACCTACAAATAATAAAACCAAATTAAATTATATATATAATATATATAAAATAGTCCATTTAAAATATTAAAAATTTAAATAATGTTTATTTATATTTCTAATACCTGCATAGGTTGTGGAGAAGGAGGAGGTGTATTACATGCTCTTTCTAATGAAGCAGCACGTTTTTCTTCTTGTTGTTTATAATGTTGTAATACTGAGCTCAATTTTAATAACCAATCCTGCATATCTGTTTCATTATCTGCTGCTAAAGTATATGATTTATGAGTCCCGCTCATTCTTAATTCAAAACAATATCTTCCACGTTTTGAATTCCTAACAACTTCAGTACAAAAATCCATTACTATTGTCAATTTAGCTTCACCCTTTTTTTCATCTTTAAAAAGTTCAAGAATGTATGTGCCATCAACTTCTTGTCGAAGATGACAAAACCTTCTTTTGAATGATTTTGAACCAATATTTGCAAACATACGATCACTGCTACCAATTTCTGGTCCTTTCATTAAATAACCTTCTTTTGTTATTCCATTATTCTTTGTTAATTCCTAATAAAATTAAATAAACTATTTAATACCTTTCTTTAAATAAATTTATCACTTTATAATAAAACACAATATGAATGGACTAAATAATATAGAATTTAGCTTATTATTAGCTTAGCATTTTTATTAAATGTTATTTAATGTTATAAAAACAAACAAACATTTAATTAATTTTATCTGAAATTGTTTTTATATAAAAAAAGAAAAAAAAATAAAAATTTTTTTTTTTAATTTTTTCAAAATATATAAATAACATAAAAAAATTGATATATTTAACATATTTAATATTTAATCCATTAACAACATAAATTTTTTTAATATTTTTCATATAATTATATGTATTAAAAAATTATAATAGTAATTATTAATTTTAATTTAACATTTTTAAAATTTATATTAGTAGCAAAATATTTTACCTCATCAACCTGATCTACTTCTGTATCAATTTCATATACTTCATCTTTCAGATCTTCTATTTTTGCTATTCTAAAAAATAAGAAAATATAAAAAAATTAATACAATATATTTTATTATATATTTGTTATTAACAAAAAAATATTGGAATTAGTAATATTAAAATACAAAATTATTTCATTAATTAAATTATTTTATGATTAAAACATTTAAAAATATTTGTCAACATATTAATATATACATTATATATACATATATTACTAGAAACATAAGGGCATACTTAGGTAATTCAAGATAAGTTCCACTATATGCTGAATATTTGTAATGTATGAGATTCCAATTAGATGTGTAACTTCGTAAACATTCTTTTGTAAGAAGATTTTCTCCTCCTTCCTCATTATCTGAAGTTTGTGATACAATTGGTACAAGAGTACGGTATCTTCTAGGTAATACCACTTGCTATATTAAAAAAAGATATAATGAAAACAATAAAAATAATTAAAATTAAATGAACATTCTTTTATAATATTTTTTATAATTTTCTATATCTTTTCTCTTTTTTACTAAAATTAAATATATATATTATTATATTTTCATAAATTATTTATATATATAATAATTAGATATTAAGTATGTATTATTTATTATATATATTTTAAATATTTTAAATATATCTATATATTATAATAATAATATAAATATAATAATTAAAAATTAAAAATTAAACATAACATTTTAAAAAAAAAAATTTAAAAAAAAATCCTATATTATAATTTAAAAAAAATAGATTTAAAAGTAGCATAATATTATTAATATCTTGTATATGAACCTATATGATGATTTATCTATTCACGCAACGGATGTAAATTTTTCTAAATAGATAAGAAATCTATTCTGAAACTACTCACTGAAACATCATCTTGAGGATATAGTAGAAGCTCTCTCTGAGGATCATTTTGTAATAAAGTTTTATTCTTTAATACAAAACTTTCAAAATCTATAGGTTCTACTAAATGTGGTTTATTCTGAAATTAAAATATTTTTATAAGATAAATGATAAAAAAATAAAGAGAATATTATAATAATAATTAAAAATTCTAAAACTACATATTTTTAATTAAAAGCTATATAATAATTATATTATATACAAGTATATAATTTATACATATGTATATTTTTAACATAAAATAATATAACAAAATTTTTAAGATAATATTTAAGAATAAATATTAATTCATAGATAAATTTGTATAAAAATATAATTTTGTCTAAAAATAAGAAATTATTTGTTTTTTAACTAAAAGAAATAATTAACAAACAATAAATCAAGTTATTACCATAAATGGACATGTTTCAATGTGAATAACATTATTTTTAAAAAGAATCTCAAACTTACTATATAACAAATTAAAATAATGGATGACATTTAAAAAATGCAAATAAAAAATTGATATTCATTATCATGCTTATCTCTTCTTTAGCTTGAAATATTTATAGTTATTCCCGGGTTAATTAGATAGTAATTATTATGAATAATGAATTAACGATATTATAAAAATCCTGATAAATAATTTAAAGGAAAATGTATTTTCATTAGTATTAATTATTACATATTTTTTTTTCGAAAGATAATAAAAAAATCTGTATAGAATTTAGCGGCAAATGTATCAAATAGAGAAATTTACCTGTACCGTACTTTCCCGTACTACCTGAGAAACAGTCTCTCGTAATTGAGCGGCCATTCCCGGTTTACCCAGGCCGCGGGTAAACTTCCTTTCGCTCATCTTAATTGATGACACATTGATCTCATCACCGTTCGCCAACTAAAGCAACCATGAACATCACGCATACTCATTACATCGAATAATATTAACCACTCACTATTACCGCAGCCATATTTACGCGGCTTCTAAACTCACGTCGTAACAACGCATGACAGTTCTCCCTATGCAGTTTATAGCATAATACATCGCTGCAAATATATATACGTATATATATATATATGTATATCCGGTATATACATTTATATAAAATACTATTTAATCACGCTGCAACCTATATAATATTGTCCTTAGAAATTATATATACTATAAGTATACATAAGTATACATAAGGGATAATACATATATATTGTAGATATATGTTATGCGATAATTACTTATTCATCAAATAAAGTTAAATAGTTAAATATTCTATTTCTTATATTTTTACATTCTTAAGTTTTAATTTAATTCATATTGTAAATGTTTGTAAAGTATTGTAAAGTTTTGATTAATGCTTATAATGATTTTTTTTTTATTATTATTATAATCCTATATTATTGAAATTCTTAGTCTTTTAATAATATAAAATTAATATAAAATTATAAAAAATCATAATAGATTATAATTTTTAGTTTTATAACCAAATAAAGTTTTCATTATAATGGAATAATCAAAATCATATTTATATTCGTTTTAATAATATTAAACGCTTTATTTATTTTTATATATTGTGTTGCAAAAATATTTTCAAAAATTGTAATAATATAAAAATAAATAAATACAAAAATTATGATTAAAAATATCTATATCGCATTATGATTATAAAATATATATATCATTAAAAGTATAATATATTATATCTTTCTATATTTTAACAAATTTTATTTTATTTTTTTTATTATTTTAATCTATATCTATATTATTTCTGAAAGAAACAAATGTTTTAAATTTAATGTTAAAAAAATATTATATATAATTAAAAATATTTAAATATAAATAAAATAATTCTAATTAATTATGAATAATATGGAATATTGTAATGCCGCTTAATAATGTTTAAAATTGCGGCGTGAGGTCAAACATCTATCTACAGCAACGTTTGTAATTTGGCATCGTCTGCTGTAGATACTAAATAGTGTACAGATTTTTTCCTGAAACTCTTAAAGGTTTTTTGAAACGAACGATTATACGAATTTTCGATAATTTTTTAATTTTTTATAATTTTCATGCATATTTGGTGCTCTATAATATTTATTTGTTCACAAATAATTATCAGCATAATTGACATACAAATTTATAAAAAAACTGGCTTAATTCAAGATATTTTTTGTATTAGATTATGGATGACGAACTAGAAGACAAGATTTTATATCAGGTAATAAATAAAAATAACCAAGTATGTTTGTTTTTTTTAGAAAAATATTTTTTGTAAGAACATTTATTCGATCTATAATTTCGCGTGATTTGTATTCAAAAATAGATTGATTGCTCTCAAATTTTTGTATAAGACAGTCTAAGTTCATCTCCCATTTTTTTATTAATCAATAGTAGATAATAATATTTATTTATCTGAATATGTTTGAACATTTGAAATTCAGTTATAAAATTTTCTTTATAAATATCAAACACTATCATTAATTTTATATTTATGGGATTGTGTAACAGACATATGTATCATACATGAAGCTAGTATCAAAGTTTGCAGTGGGTATTCCCACAGGATTAAATGCTGGAATAAATACTCCTTTGGGTTATTTTTGGAGGATCATGAGAGTGTATGCATTTAAACCAGAAGTGTTAATTTGTGGTGCAGTTTTGGCAATAATTTTATTTTATATACAAGCTGTTGATGTATGGAGCCGATCATTGTTAGGTAGAATTCAATATACGCTTGGTCGTACAACATCAAAAGTATGTAAATTAAAAAATAAATTATATATAATTTGTAATTAAATAGATAACATTAGTTATATAATTGAATTTTATAAATATTTATTTAAAAAATTGTTTATTATTTAATATTTTATCTTTTTTAGGTATCAAAACTACAATTTTTAGTTAATGATTCTGTAAATAATGGAGTGAAACTTAGTTGGGAATTAAAACAAGGACATATTGCTGCATATGCAGTTCAAGGTCATAGAGCTCGTATGGAAGATCGTTTTGTTGTAAATGAAGATATGAACAATACAGGTGTATCTTTATTTGCAATATTTGATGGACATGGTGGAGAAGTAAGTTAAAAAATATTCAAGAAATTTATTTAAAAATTATAAAAATTTAATCAATTGTAACATTAATAGCATATTTTTAAAAGTTTATTTATTGAAAATAATATTTTTAAAAGGTTCATTTATTGAAATTTTATATAATATTTTAAATTCTTATTGTAATTTTTTTATAATATTACTGATATGATGTGATGATAGTCTTTCAAAATTGCAGATTAGAGGCACAAAAATAAGGTAAAAATTTCTTGCAATGGTAAATTTATTCAGACATAATAATAGAAAATTAAATTAAAAAATATAAAATCAAAATATAGATTTCAACAATATATAAATACTTATATTATAAGTAAACATATGTATATCAATTATTTAGAATTTACATCATTATAGATTAATTTCAAATGTTATTACATTTTTGTTATTATTTATATAATTACTTAAATAAAAAAATTTAAATATTATAATAGTATGCATGCAAAAATAAATTAACAGAAACATTATGTTCTTCATATATTAATATTTTTAGTAAAAAATACAATGTATATTGATAGTTAAATTATATAGTTAATGTAATTGTAGTTTATTATTTGTCACTATTTTTAAATATAGCAAAAGATATTATTAAAATATATAGTATATTGATATGCTAATATTCTAAATCTTTTTAATATTTATAAATACAAAATAAAGATATATATTTTTTTTTAATAGTTTGCAGCAAATTATGCTCGTGATAAACTTATTCCAAATATTAATAAAAAAGTGATTGAATTGAAAAATATGATAGCTGGTAAAACATCATATGTATCAGAAAATATACAGAAAAATGAAGAAATAGCAAAAAAGGAAGAAAAAAGTGATGTAGGATATCTTGAACGTAAAAAATCTTTTCGTAAAACTGTGAGCACATCATTGACAGATGATTGTAAAAAAAATGTTGATGTAACTGATCCAGAATTGCTTGATAAATTGGATAGTTTACAAAGACCAATAACAAGAGAAGTATGATTAATTATTATTTTTTAAACATAAGTTACAAAAAAATATTTATTTTTTTTGTTTTAATTGTAAGATAAGACCATGCAGAACAACAGAAAAGCCTCAAAAAATAGATATTGCAAATTATCTTGATGGAAATAAAATAAACTATGGTAGATTATTAACTGATGAAGTATTAGCAGTGGATAGATTATTAGTTGAAGCTGCTAAGAAAAACATGGATATAGCTGGTAATCATATATATATTTTTATAATTTTTATTAAATTTCTTTAAATTTAAAAATAATTTTTTAAAATTTTTATAAGGCACAACTGCTTTGATTGCTCTTCTAGAAGACAATAAATTAATTGTAGCAAATGTTGGAGATTCAAGAGGTGTGATGTGTGATGGAAGAGGAAATGCTATACCCTTATCTTTTGATCATAAACCACAACAAGTACAATTTTATTTAAATAAATCGTATTTATTACTAAAATATATTTCATTTTTAAAAATAATTTCTAGGAAAGAGAAAGAAAAAGAATAAATAAAGCTGGTGGTTTAGTGACATTCAATGGTGTGTGGAGAGTTGCTGGTATATTAGCAACTTCTCGAGCTTTAGGAGATTATCCATTAAAGGATAAAAAATTAGTTATTGCTGATCCTGATATTTTAACTTTTGATCTTAGTGATCATAATCCAATGTTTATTGTCTTGGCGTCAGATGGGTTATGGGATACATTTACAAATGAAGAGGCTGTTGCGTTTATTAAAGAACGCATAAATGAACCACATTTTGGTGCAAAAAGTATTACATTACAAAGTTATTACAGGTAATAATATATAATTTAAATTTACAATTTTCTTTAATCAATTTAGTTGTTTTATACATTATACATTTGTTTTTTTTATATATAGGGGTTCTGCTGACAATATCACTGTAGTTGTAATTAATTTAAAAGATCGTAAATATAGCATATCAGAGGCCAAAAAAAATCAATAATGTAATATATAATGAATTTGTTTTTTTCCAAAGATATTCTAGTCATTAATTATACATTAACGACTAAGTGTAAATCTGGAAAAAAATAAAAATATACTTTTGTTTGTGTAATATAAAAATATAATTTCATTCTTTATAATCACGTTAATTTATATTATATATTGTATTATATAATATTTCGTTTAAATTTAATTATGATTGTTAAATAATATTGTTGTAATGTAAAAACATAGAATATTTATTGAAAATTTGATAATTACAGCATAATGTAATTTATTATAAATTATTATATAAATATTTTTATATAGAAGATTCCGTTTATTTGAGCCACCAATTAATCAGGCAGTCATTTATTTGAGATTAAGCTTAAAGAATAAAAATTAATCATTTGTAGTTTTCCTCTTAATTGGGACAGCATATTGTAATAGATGATTCTAATAGTATAGAGAAGATAACAAGGGACAATACAAGGAATATTTTCCTCCCTCATTCCATCCATAGTTATCATATTATATAATTTTATTTAATCAAAACATATGCTTATCTATATAATTGTATGGATCTAATTAAAAATAACCAATCATTCCCTTGTCTTGTCATCTTTTCTAAGTCGCACTATTTATATTTTGCATTCTTTTTTTTTTGTTTTTGTTCATTATAATTTTATTTTTCTAGGAATTTTTTTAACTAATGTTAATTGTGCATATATTTCAGAATCAAATAGAATATGTTGAATATTGTAATTTTTAAAAATTGTTTTTTTTTTTTAATTTTTCAAGTTAGAATGTAATAATATGTAACACAATAAAATGCTATATAATAATTTATAATTGAAAAAATTATTATATATTGGACAAAATAAAAGATTACCTGCCCTATACAAATATTTAATGTATATTTCTCATAAATAGATTAATTAATCAGGTCAAGAGATTCAATGTCCCAAATAATCGGAATCCACTGTATTATTAAAAAGTATTACAAAATTTGTAAAATCATTTTTTAATTATAATACGCACATGTTTTATATTATCAAAATCTTGTTTATTATTACTAAAAATATAGCAACAATTTTAAACTGTATATTTTATTTTATTATATAAAATTTAAAATACAGAAAATTTTATGCTATTCAAATAAATACATTTAGTTGTTTATAAAGAGCAGCCAAAATTTATCTTATATGTAGATTATACTACAAAATTCTTTTATTAAAAATTATTAAAAATTCCATGTTTGTATATGTGTAACTATATATTATTTATATATCACATGATTATTAATTTTTACTTTTTAATAAAATGATAATGTAACAAGTATTAAGAAAACCACTATTAATAATAATAGTTTATGATAATAATAGTAATTCTTTTTTTATAAATTTTTATAAAAAAGTAGATATATTTTTATTAAATTGCAATAAATTTCATTATAATTTGAATGCAAATTTAACTATTAGATATAATAACATAATATTAAAATAGTTTTAAGAATAAATATATAGAAATAATAATATTTTTGTTGATTTATAAAATTTTTAATGATAAAACTTTGAATTATAAAATATTAATAAATATTTTTAATCAAATTTTAGCTAATAATTCTATGCATCTTATGTAAATTTGAAATTGTAAAGATTTGTATTATTAATTATTTCTATAAAATTAAAAATCTATTAATGCAAATAATATATAATATTAATCAATATGAAAATCAATTTATTTTTGTATATATATATATATATAGAAGATAGAATAAATATATATATATATTCTATATTTAAACTTTAGCATTATAAATTATTAGCATATATTTGAAATAAATAATGTAAAAAGTTTTATTTTTAAGAATTCAATTTGATTTTCTTAATATTTTAAAACTTATGAAATATATTTATATATCACCATTAAAATCATCACATGCATTATTTGTTAAAGAAGGCAAAAATTTTAAGGACATGAGTATTTTTATGTTTAATTTTTGTATTAAATCTAATTCATTATATAATTACTATTTTAGAAAATTTTGATACTTTAAGATATTTTTAAAATTAATACAAAATTTAATTATAATTGGAAGAGAGACAAATGAATATTATACATATTTTATATTTAAATATTTTTATATAAAAGATTCTGCTAAAATAAATTTATTTTAAACATAACATATTTTCATCTTTAGATTTTTAAATACATAATTATTAATAATAATTTAATCATTTACAACACAATATATATTAATATTATATATATATTTTTATAATTGATATAAAAAGTAAGTACATTCTATATTTTTTGTGAAATTAAATATAATTTATATTTTAGAAATATCTTTTTTTATAGAAAATTTTGCTTATATCAAAATTATTTTATATTAACAATGCTATTATTAACAATATAAATAAATTACTCATGTCCAAAAAACTTATAAATATAAGTAATATATACAATATTTAAATTATTTGGTATAAATTATTTTATTATTCAATTTTCAGTACTGAAATAGTACTAGTTAAGTATTGAATGAATGGTTGTATTTTATGTATGAATGGACCATTTCACTCTTTGATGTTATATATACATTATTTATATCGTAGATTTTGTTAATAATGAAATATCAACCAAGTAATTCAAAATCTTCATCAGATGTATCACATTGTGGATCTACATGTTCAAAATCTACAACTATAAAAAAAATTTTTAAAATCTATATATAAAACTATAATAAATTTAATTGTAACATTTAACATCTAAGATTTATTTATACTTTATATATATATTATATAAAATATAATATATATGAAATATAAAACTTCGAATTATTTATATTCTTATAAATATATAAAATTTTAATTTTTTTATTAATATTGTACAAATTTAAAAATACTTACAACTTGAAGCTGCTATTGCTTCTGAAGCAACATCTTCAACTGACCATTGTGCTAATCTCTCTGCACATAATTCAAGTAAAGGTTGCTTTTCTGGTGTTATTAATTCTTCTTGAATAAATTTGCATAAAGATTTAAAGTCTTTTTCAGTTGCACAAAAAAAACACTAAAATGATTGATGATATTATTTTCTTATTTCTTAAAAATATATTGTTATTAATTATTTAATTTTCTGATTAGTTTTTAAATAATAGAATTAATTATTTACTAACAAGTGCTACAGAAGGATCTATCTCTATAATAGGAATACGACCAGAAAATTTACAATGATAGGTAGCATCCATTTCAATTTCTTCTTCTTCTAGTTTTTTGGCAACACTACCTGATTTTTGTGTTGTATGAGGATCTAAATAAATCACTTCATTTCCTACAAATAACATTGAAATTAACCAAATTTAATTATCAATTTATTACAAAATAAATATAATAAAAAAAATAAATAAATCAATTTTCGTAAATAATCTCTCTAATTAAATAATTCATTTAATATAATTTAATTTAATATTTAATTTTTATTTTTAAATGCATTCATACCGACACATCCTATAAAATATAATGCATGAGTGGGTTTTCCTCCAATTACTCCTAGAGATTGTGGAATTTTGAACGATGTCTGAAAAATTATAGGTATGAATAGATTATCCTTAACTTCATCCATATTTCACTCCAATTTTAGCCATTCATGCAAGAATTTATTTCTTTATTACTTTAAGACCATTTATGTAGATAGGATTAATCTCGCTTAACCCAAGGCGAAGGGGTATTAAAAGTAATAAAGGTTTCCATTGGCTAGGTGCTTTTAATGGAGCATCACCATCAGCTTCCACTGTTGTACCTCCTTCTACTCTACATTGTTTTACTATAAATATTTAATTATATTTTAAAGTAAAAAAAGAAAAAAAATACGAACAGATTAAAATAAAAAGTTTAATCACTTACAAATATCATTAACTATTAATGTATTGTCAAGAGCAACATGTATAGTGATTGAACTCCATTCATCAAACACAACTAATTTTCTAAAAATTACAATTTGATAAAATATCAAACCTTATATATATAAATATTTAAAATATAATAAATATATACTTTAATACTTGTGCTACTGTATTAGGACCAAACCATTGACCAACTTCTTTTCCTTCTGATGCTCCCATTAATGCAATTTGATGAATAGAAAAAGGAGCATTTCTTTTGTCTTCAAAGCGTTCTAGAATTTTCAGATACGTACTATTTCTAGTTTCCAGATTCCATTGCCAATCTCTACCTATTTTATATATATTTAGAGATTATTATAGATATTTATATAATAGTTATTTAATTATTTAATATTTAAAAATTAAATTTTTATAATTTTAATTTATAGTCATTTTTGAATTATAATTTATAAAATAATTTAATCAAATTTATTAATCAAATTTTATTAATACATTCAAGAATAAAAAGTATATTTAAAATAATAGTAAAAATATTAAATGATATAATAAAATTAATAAATTTAAATAAAAATAAAATTTACCTAAATGTAATATAATTAAAGCTTGACCAAGAACCATTTGACCACATCTTAACATACAACCCCAACCTTTATCAGATGTAAATGTAGAATTGTAACCACCAATAGGTACAAAATTTTTTCGATAAGTAAACCATAATTTGGATCTTATATCCCTACGAATTGCGTCGAGTTCTGAAATTTAAGATCTTACATATCTAATTTATTAAAGATCTCTTTAATGTAACTGTCTATTAGACCTCTTATGGCATTATATTTTTTTCCTAGAACCCAAACTGGTTCATCTGTTTGTGGTATATCCTCTGGTTCGTCTGAAATATTTTGTGTGAAAAGACTGTCCATTTTCACAATATATATAAATACTATCTACGTGATTTAAAATCCTTCAATCTATTGTAAAGATGAAATGCTTTGTTACTCTACAATTATACATAAAGGAGAATACAGTTTTTTTCTACAAAAAAAGGAGCAATTGAAATAGGTTAAGTATTTATCAAAATGATATTCTACATAATACAACCACCTTCAACTTGGCAAAATGAGCATTGGTCATTGCTCATTGAGCGTAGATTTCATTGTTTTGGTAAATAACTAATATGATGATGTTATTTAACTTTAAAAAAATGTCAATAATGCCATATCAACAATCCAGTTGATTAATAAAGATTTAAGAATATAATCGAAAACAGTTTTAATTCATGTAAATTATGATATCGTGTAATAAGATAACATGAAACATGTGTTATTTTAATTCAAAATATTTCGTTTTAAAAATAATGAAGTGAGAAATATCTTTTTTGTATTCAAATAAGCACATATTAATTCCATATATCTGACTTTTTATTTCACTTTGCTAAATATGTATTTTAAATACTTCTTCTTTACACTAGATGGCATACATTTTCACATACTATATATATACATATATGAGCAGATATTATAAACTTTTTTATGCATACATATTCATTTGTTTATTGTTTTCATTAAATAATTATCAAGATTAAATTTTTTTGTCAATTTTTTTCAATAAATTATATATGATAAAAAAGAATACATGATCTTCATAATTTTTTAAAATGTTCTATTTTTATGTTTTCAATATTTGTTGATATTAACAATATAAATAATTTGCATATATATCGAAATAAAAATTTATTTTTTTCTGTTTTTAATTCTATTCTGAATTAAATGGTTTTTTAAATCAAATAATAATATATAAAATAGAAAGATAATAACAATTATTAATATAATTATAATTAATTTTTAATATATTATAAAAATAAAAAATGTAAAAAAATATAAAAAATTATACATTTTTAATAATTTAAATTTTATAAATATGTAGAAATATTTTTTCTCAAATTATCAATTATTTAAAAAAAAATGAAATATTTGTATAGAATATTTTACTTAAAATAATTCAAAAAGCTAGTAGTAAGTCAAATGCTAATAGCGGGATTACCGGAAAAAAAAGAAATATTTACGAATTATTGCATACTAAAGATATTGCATAATATTCGAACTGTTACAAATGTAATACGATATTGTGATTGGTGTCTCACAGAGAACAATTTCCAGCCTTCTATATGTTCAACTTTACCTGTACAGTTCACTACTTACCTACTTAACATTTCCGTTTATTTCAAACAGTTGCTTATGGCCATTTAACGCATACTATTGCGGAATTTCTTACTAGTTCTTGAGTAATGTTACAAACATATTTTGTAATTTTTTACTAATATTATAATTATATAATAATATGATTTTTACTTTTTTCATATTGTAAATTTGTAAATAAGTGATAAATAAAATTTTTGTGACGTTTATGGATTTGTTTAAAAAAATTAATAACAGTAAGTAAATAATTATAATTCAAATATGAAAATAAATTTAATTTGCATATAATGAAAAGAAAGTATTATTTTTTTTTTAAATTAAATGATTATTGATTTGATATTAATTTTTTAAAATTGAAATAGATAAAATTATTTAAAAATTCAATGTAACATTTTATAATATTTAAAATATTTAAATAAGATATTATATATAATTATATATAAGAAAAAAATTATTATAATTATATTTTGAAAAAGTTATTAACAAAAATATTAGAAAAGTTTATTTATATTTATAAAGTTATATTAGACTAAGATTAATATTAGCGATATCACGATAAGTAAATTTTTAAATAAAACTAATAAATTAAAATTTGGGAAAAATATTCAATTAACTTTTACATATCCGGTTTTAGATTATCTTTAATCAAATGCCATTTCGATTTTTTTATTAATTAAATGTCCCGTTGTACTGTTCTCTTTCATGAACTGGATTTCCTTGAGACTTTCTATAGATATTGTAATGATATTTTATATATATATATATATATAATATGATTATATCATTATATATGTATATATAAATTTTTGCATAAGGATATCGATTTAATGAATTATTTTTAATGAAAATTTTTATATGAAAAAAAATTATTATATATTTTATATTTAAATAACGAAAAGTATTACTATATTAAAATATTACTATATTAAATTTTAATGCTATGAATATCTATATTTATATTTAAATTATATCTAAAATAAAAATCATTTTTATGAATTACTATACTACAGTGCATAATTCATTAACTACGATATTATAACTTGACATGTAGATATGCAATATGATTCATTTTAGTTTATAATTCATGAAATTTCTTTTGCTTCTCGTGATGTTGAAATTCGCTAAGTTACTCCGAAAACATATGATTAAATAATATGCAAATGTATTTGTAATAAAATGTTAATTATAACAATTGATTTAATGAATTCTAATTTATAATACAATCATATTATAATTTAATTCTTCTATTAAATTTTTTTATGAAGTTTTAAAATTTCAAATATTCTAAAAAAATTATTTTTCTTCATTATTTATCATTTAGTAATATCACTTTATTTAATATTAAATTTAATTTCTTTATAATTTGTGAAATATTCTAATTTCTGAGAGAAGAAGATCTCTGTATGAGAGAAATTCTAAATTCTAAATTTATGATCTATAATTAATTCTAGTAATCTAATTGAACTCCGGTAATACATTAAATTAATTTTATTTAACGTAATAAAATCATTCATCAATCAATATTTTGATCGAGCAAAATACCTTTTCTAAAAGATAAAAATAAAGTCTTATGTGCTATACAATGAAGAACAATTTTTTTATTGACATTTGTTTATATTTATATCATATGAGATTTCATATTAATTACTTATAATATATATATATATATATATATATATATATATATATATAATCTAAATAAAGATTAAATGCATGAATATTTAATTATTTTTTGTTATCGATAAATTTTATGTAAACGCATATCCAATAATCTTTTATAAAGTTTTGAAATAGAGTATAGGAAATGAAAGTGAATGTAGGAATGAAGTACGATCAATAATCTACAGATGCAAATATAATCCTATCGTTCATGATCATGATTAGATACAATCATGAATACTTTTCATTGACATTTTTAAATTTTCAATTTATCATTTATGAATAATTTGTGTATAAAATTTAATGAATATGTTAAAACATAATCTATCATGTGTGGATAACTATTATATCAAATATAGTAAGTATTTAAAATAAAATTAATAAATAAATAAATTTAAATCAAAGTAAAATTAAATAAAATTACAATAATATTAATATATATTATTATCGATTTTAAATCTATATAAATAAAAAAACCGTGAATTAAATCAATTATTTTTAAATCAGTAAATTAAAAAATAATTAAAATAATTGTTATAAATTTTATTTGTACAAATATACAAAATAATTTTCGTCTTTTTGTCTAATAATAGAACAGTAACTTTAATTTGAATTATGAATACGCGCTTTTATAATTTAGTATCCGATATTATTTAAAAAAAAAAGAAAAATAACAGATATATTTTTGAATTCTTTAAATCTATAATTTATATAATCTATAATTATAATAATATGTGCAGGTGTGTAATATAATATATATATAATACGCTTTAAGTATATATTTACCTCAAATATGATAAAATGAAAAATTACTTAACTGTTAAATTTGACTGTTGGTGGAAATACACATATGTTATCATAACTGTTGCTTTGCGTAACAGGTTGTAATATTTACTGTGTAAAAGCTTTGTGAATATATCAATAGAATGTCTACAGATATCAGTGTACTTGAAAAATTAATTTTCTATTCAAATAAGATATCGTAAAGTATAAAAACATAACAATTATTTGAATTATAATTGTTAAAATAATTTGAATTTATTACGATATTTTCATTAATATGCACGATATTGCAATATGGTTTCTATTGTCTCTTGTACGAATGAAAAGAATTTGAAATTACAAATGATAAAATGATTGTTGATTAATTTTCTAATAATAACTCGTTTTTAGTTTTGAACAAAAATATTATTTATTATGATTCTTGTTATTCTATTTAAAATTTAAATATTTGTTTCTTTTTTTTTATTTTTTTTTTATTACATTTCTAGTGAAACAACATGAATTGATTTGCATCGTTTTCTTTGTATATTGTCTGCTTAGTGTGGAACTTTCTACTTTCGAAGTATACTATTTGTAAGTACATATGTAATACAAATATGTATATAGGTCATTGTAATCTTTTCTTCGATTTTAATAGCTATAATTTATATTCATATAATTATATGCATTACTTTAATTTTAGTCTATTATTTATTATAAAATAAATTTATATTAATAAATTGAAAAATTAAAAATTAAATATTATATTCATAATAAATTTTTTTAATATGAACAATATAATTAAAAAAATCTTATCTTAAGTTATTAGCTTTCGTAATATTTAATTGGAAACACATTATTACATACTTTTTAAGATTTTATCTGGTTTGTAAGCATGTAAATAGAGATACGTATCATAATTCTTTTATAACTTTGTCATAATTTATTAGATTTCTCTGAATTTCATCTAAAATTAGTAATCTTTCAGGAAACGATGGAGAGAAAAAAATCTTCGATTGAGTCTTGCAAAGATACTGACTATGGAACGTAAGTATTACAACTAATTATCCCATTGCAATGAAATTGATAAATTGTTTTTGTTTATCTTTGTTTATCTCAACAAATAACTCAAATGTATAAATACATTAATACATAATGTTTCATATTTAAATAATAATAATAATTAATTTAAAAAATATTTTTTTATTTAAGAAAATTTTTTATTGTTTAAAAAATTAGAAATTATATTTATTTAATGCGAGATATTAATATTTATAATATTGATAATCTTTAAGTGTCAAATACGAAGATGAACTTGTATCTTCCTGGAAATTTTGGAAAAAAAGAAGATATGTAGTCGCAGTATTAACATTTCTCGGATGTTTTACATCTTATATTCTTCGAGTCAATTTAAGTGTAGCCATCGTTGCGATGACTGCGGAGGTTCGCAAAATTGATGAAAATGGAATTGAATATTTCGTAAGTCTGAATTAAATTTTAATTAGTTTAAGATCAAATTTTTATTATTATTTCGTACAAATTTTTTTTTTGTTTTTATTATAATTATAAGATATATATAATTTACTATAATTATTTTATTGTTTTATTGCTCCAATATAAAAATTTTAAATTAAATTCTATCAAAATTATGTATTACATATTTACATATATCTCTCATCATATTGGAAATATTATAAGATAAATAAATTAAAATTTGATTACAGATTTTAACATTTATCATCATAAATTCATAATGTATTAATGGTAATATATTAATGCAAAGAAATTTATTTGCAATTAAAATGAAAAATTTCTCTTATCTCTTATCTTTTAATGCTGTGTTATCGTATTTTCTATATGCTATACTCAATAAATTATTTATTTATGATTTTTCAATGATTACGATTCATCATAAATTTTTGGAAGCTTAAAAAAAAAAAAATATACTGTAATAGATAATAAATTTTAACTATAAAATACGTGTTATTTACAGGAAAAAGAATTCGACTGGGATTCAAAAACACAAGGACTAGTTTTAAGTTCCTTTTTTTATGGATATATAAGTACTCAATTACTTGGAGGATTGCTTAGCACACGTATTGGCGGAAAAAAAGTTTTCGGTTTTGGAATCGCAATTACTGCTTTTCTTACAATTATCACACCACCTTTAGTTAAAGTGAGCGTTTACATTTTGCTCGCTTTGCGAATCATAGAAGGAATTTGTGAGGTAGATGATATTTAATTTTTAATTATTTAAATTATTTTATTTAATAAATAAATCCATAATTATTATGTTAAAGAATTGGAATAATTATAGAATTATTTCTTTTAAAGATATGTATATATAATATGTTATAAAATAGGTACAATATATCATAGAAGGTAATAATTTGAATTCAGGGTGTAACATATCCTTGTATACATGCAATATGGGCACAATGGGCACCGCCATTAGAAAGGTCAAAATTAGCAACCATTACATTCTCCGGAAGTTTCTTTGGAACTGTATTTGCCATGCCAGTTGCCGGATTGATGACTGAATATCTTGGTTGGCCTTCTGTTTTTTATGGTTTTGGAGGAGCTGGTCTTATTTGGTTTTTTTATTGGTGGATAGTCATTAAGGATAGACCAGAGGATGATAAATCTATTTCAAAAGCTGAACTTGAATATATTAAAAATAGCCTTGGAAATTTGAAAGAAGAAGTAAATGTTAAAAAAAATTAATTACAATATTATTAATTTTTATTTTTATTATCAATTTTACTTTTAAAACTTAAATAATTTTTTTTTTCAAAAATTATACGTATACTATTTTTTAGTTTTTCGCTTTTATAAATTATTGCCAATAATTTTTATAATTTTTATAATTCTCCTATAGAAAATTAAACATCCATGGAAAGCTATGCTTACATCTCCACCAGTTTGGGCAATTATCGTAGCTCATTTTAGCGAAAATTGGGGTTTTTATACTATGCTTACTCAGTTACCAACATTTATGAATGGTTAGTTGATATTTAATAAAATGGCCAGTTAAATAAACATATTCAACAATATAAATTATATTTAAATAATTTATCTTTAGATGTACTTGATTTCAAATTGGACAAAACTGGATTTTTATCTGCATTACCATATTTAGCTATGACTTTCGTTGTTCAATTTTCTGGGCATCTAGCAGATTATTTAAGAGTGAAAAAAATTTTAACGACTACGCAGGTCGGTTATTAAATATTTAAAATTTTTAAATTTTAATTTTCTTTTTATCTTGTTAATATTAAAAATATTTTAAAATGACAACATTAATTTATTGTTTTCAAATTTTTCAATTTTATTTTTTATACGAAGAAAATATGAAAGAAAATATTATACTTATTATGTTTTAGGTGCGTAAATTATTCAATTGCGGGGCTTTTTTATTTCAAACTATATTTATGACCTGTACAGGTTTCATTTCAACAACAGCAGGAGTTGTTATTTCTATCACTATAGCTGTTGGTCTTGGTGGCTTTGCATGGTCAGGTTTTGGGTAATTTTTTATAAATTTTATATATAAAAATATAAATATAGAAGAAAAATAAATAAGAGATAAGAAAAAATACTTATAAAAATACTATAAAATACTATTTATTATATAAAATATAAATATTATTATATTTTTATTATATAAATATTATTAAAAAAGAAAAAAAAATTTTTTTATACATATTTCATATTCTATAATTTTTTTTTATTACAGAGTAAATCATTTAGATATTGCTCCTAAGCACGCAAGTGTGCTTATGGGAATAGGAAATACTTTTGCCACATTACCTGGAGTTGTAAGTCCTATTATTACTGGATATATTGTTCAAAACAAAGTGAGTTTTAATTATAAAATATTTATCTTCAATTAAACTTTAATAATAAAGAAATGTTTATACAGAGTTCTGAAGAATGGAGAATAGTTTTTATCATTGCTGGTGCAATTTATTTAATAGGAGCTATAATATATGGTTTATATGCATCTGGTGAAAAACAAAAATGGGCACAAGAAAATGAAAAGGAAAATATAGAATCAAAGAGATCTTATGATAATCCAGCAATGGAAATAGATAATTTATAGGATAAAAAAATTCTATTGGTAATTACATCAGTATTTATGATATATATATATATATAGAATCATTGAATATTTGACTATTTTTATTGTATATATATGTTACAAATTATTTTTTTACCTAAATTTTTAAATCTTAAATTTTTATGCATAAAAAAATTGAACATAAAACATTTTATCAAATATATATGTATATATATAAAATATTATAAAATAAATTATTTTAATGAACATTTTGACATTCTATTGTGTTCTTGCAGAAATATTTGTTATATATTTATTATTTATATATATTTTGAAAATAAAACATGAATATATAATATAATATATAATATATAATATATAAAAATATAATTTTTTTTTTAAATTTAATTACTAGCACCTTATATTTTTATAATATATTAAATATTATAATTATTTATAAATATTATAAATATTCATGAATATTATGAGTTGTATTATGAGTTATGGTTCATATTAAAATATTCACGTTATATATATGGAAATATTTTAAAAAATTATCATACATTTGAAGTTAAGAATACAAAATCTATATTTTTTAGAAAATAAAGACACAATGTAAATTTGAAAAAAAAATAAAAATATATTTAATAAACTTCATAGTCCACCAAGAATAAAAATAGACAAGGAAAGCAAATAGCGTAAAGAAGACAAAGAATAAAAATATAAAAATCATTATCATAAATAATGAAAAATATAGAAAAAAAGACAGAAAACAGTGAAAGAGAAAGAAATTAAGAATTGAATAACAGCGACATCTCTTGAATGTTACAGATTTTTTTCTTTAAAAATAAGATAAAATAGAACAAGAATTGAGAATCAGTACTATACTTTTGAGATTTATTTTATTTTATTCTAGAAAAAAGATATCTTTGGCACATCAAAAGATTGTCAGTTAATATCCTATTTTTATCCTTCTTTTACAATTTTCTATCCTTTTTTTCTGTGTTTCATTTACGATACTATGAAGATGGCGCTGATTTCAATATTTTTATTCTATATCTATCTTTATTCATTTGTTTTTCTTGTTTATATTTATTCTACAAATTCATGTATTCGAAAAATGATATCAATTTCTTATTCTTTTCGTTTTCTTTAATTATTTAAAATGACTATTTTTTTATACATCAGAATTTAAAAATATAAAAAAAATTTCTAGAAATCCAAATTAATTAATTAAATTGTTTATCTTTTTTCACGTTATACATTTTGTATAATATCACCACCAGATGGTGCTAAGAATGAAATTTGGTATTATGTTACTATAAAACCGTTATTACTTTGTGTAAATCTGGATAGTTGAGTACTGGTTGATTACGTATTTAACTACGAATGAATGAAAATATTAATGCATTATGTTTTATTTTTCACATTAACTAATTATTTTATAAAAAATAATTTATAATGGGTGCATAAATATCTTATATCAAAATAAAAATCATTCAGTCAGAATGAAAGTAACCGCCGTTAACGAAACGGTAACGAGCGTGTATATAATAATTCAAAGATGTCAGAACGTGTTTAAATTATCTTTATTATGGAATTAACAATGGAAGATTTTAACGATGGTGTGGATGGTAAATTGGCTTTCAGAATGCGAAAAGTCAATCCAGAACAATTTCACACTCTCGTCAAAATGCATCTATCTTTTGAATTAGACCTTAATACCGAAGAGTAAGATGACTTATTTAAATTATTTAAATTTGAATTTAAATGTTGATTTTATAAGATATTTATATTGTTATATTGTTTGCAAAATAAAATATATTTTATAAATTGTAAAATTAATTATTATATTATAGCAGTGACTGCATCAATGAAAAGACGAAATTAAAAAAATGGGGTCTCTTGAGTTTTTCAAAAAAACCTAAATCGACAATTAATTTACAAAAAGGAATTGAAGGTGCTACTTTATCTGAAGATGGAATAAATCAAGTAAAACAATTAATAGAATATTTATCTAAAGAACAAAGTAAGTAAAAATTTATTTACTATAAAAATTTATATCATAAAATATTTAAATAATTTTTTTTTTCATATCTAAATGAAATTTAAAGATATTATTCAAGAAGGTATATTTCGACGTACTGGTAAATTGACAAGACAACAAGATTTAAAAATTGCATTATATCAAAGTAGTCCGTTGAATCTTAGTGATGGTCGATATAGTGTACATGATTGTGCATCAGTATTAAAAGGATTTTTGGCTGATTTATCAGAACCATTGTTATCAGATTTACATTATCCGGCACATTGTCAAATTGCTGGTAAGGAATTAACTAAATTAATTTTGATATAATTTTAATTATGTTATTTTAAAATTTATTATTCTTAATTTTAGAATTATGTAACTCTGATATAAGTGGAAATGATGCTAGATTATTAAGATCTTTGCAATTACTTTTATTGCTTCTACCATCTATAAATAGAGTTTTACTTAAATATATTTTGAATCTTCTTAATAAAACAGCTAGTTTTGAATCTAATAATAAAATGAATTGTGATACTCTTGCTACTCTTTTTACACCACATTTAATGTGTCCAAGAAAATTATCACCAGAAGCTTTACATATTAATTCTCAAAATTTATCATGTTTAGTTGCTTTTATGATTAGAAAAGAAAATGAATTATTTGAAATTCCACCAAAACTAGCTACAGATATTAGAGCATATTGGGTAGAACAAGAAAGAAAATTACTTAGTCCTAAAAATACAGATGTAAGTTTTTTTATCTAAATCTTTAATATAATTTATAAATAACTATAATTTATTAACTATGTAATTTAAATAATTAAGGATAAATAAGGATAATTGTTATATAATTTAAATAATTATTATTACAGTTAAATGAATCTACACAGGATACAACAGGTACAGCACACACAGTTTTCAGTTTTGTGGATCATAAATTAACAGCAAAAGCAAATTCTACACAAGATACTCAGGCAGCATTAGCACAACTTTATGCTCACATACAAGCTATGCCAGAATCAGCTAAAAAACGTAGACTTGTAAAACAATTTAATAAGGAAAATGGTCAAGGAACACCAAGACAAGTTAAGCATTTTCGAACTAAAAGTCTTGGAGATTCAATTAAAAAACATATATTTCAGAAAAAGATTTTGGGACATAAAAAGTTTGATATTAATATAGGTTGCAATATTACTAGATCTAATAGTGAAGAAAATATATTATCATCGGTAAGATATATACAACATATTATTTTCTATGATCAATATTTGTTTATTTCATAACAGCATATTAATTTTATAATGCATGATAGATATTTATAACAATAATATATAATTAATGTATTTTATATGCATGTTTGTTATTATACAGAATTTAGAAAAGTCATTACTTCAAACAAAAGTTTTATTTAGTAAATCAGATGATGAACTTAGTATGGAAAACTATGATACAAATAATGACAATTTTCTTCATACTAAACATATTAGTAATAGCACTGGTAGTCTTAATACTTCTACATTAAGAAGTTACAAAGACAAAAGAAAGGCTGTACTAATGAAATTTATAAATATAAAGGAGGAAAAAATGAATTATCAATATCATAACTGGCCTATACATAAATCAAATAAAGGATCTTATGTTGATGAATCTATAAATTCAAAACCAAGTAATATAAATATATCTTTACAAGATTTTAATAGCAAGGAATTAGAAGATAATAATACTGCAATTAATACTATTAGAATATCTAGACAACTTAGTGAACCACCAGATATGTATTCTTCCCAAAGTACTTTGTATGAAACTAGTAAAAGTGAATTATTTAGACAGAATTCAGAACCTATAATTACAGCACAAAAAGCAACTTATGGAAACATGGCATCCATTACTAATTATATTGAAGATAATAAGAAAATAGTCGAACATTCAAAATTGGAATCTCAAATTGATAGTGCATGTGTACATTTATCTCCTGTTGTAAAGAACAGACTTTGGAATGTATATGTTGCGCATACATCAACACCATCAAATTTATTACGTAAAAGCTTAGTTACTAACGATTATATATTAACTCCTATTACTAATAATGATAAGAGCATGAGTCCAATTACACAAAGTGCTACTAAAATGACAAAAGCTATGCAGGTATGAATTTGTAATATTATTTCTTCTATTATTACATCTATTTTATTACTATTTAATATATTTATTTATAATTTATAATGTATAATTATAAATTTGAATTAGTAATTTTTTATATTGATTACAGGAAACAATGATGACACCACGATCAAGAAAACCAGTAATGATGATTTCTGGATCAAATCTATGTAATCTTGCTTCTGTTAATAATAGTTGGAATCAATATAGTGTGTCTAATAACATACACAGATCAAATATTGATATTATTAGTTCAATGAATTATACTTCAATTCTAGAAGAATCTCAAAAACTCAATAACACAAACAGCGAAATTATATACAGTGGAATTATTGACTTGGAAAATAAAGAAAACTTAGACAAAAATACAACAGAAAAACAAAAATTTGTTACATCGATTACTGATGATTGTTATGCAATCAAACAACAAAGTACTATGTCTATAACAAGCACATTTAGAGAATATTTATTGTCTAGAAGTGTATTAACTGCTAGTCCTGTTGATCTCAGTTTTTCATCGCGTACAGGAGACTTCGAACAATCAGAATCTGATTTAAACATTTTAAATGAAGATGGTCTTTCTGAAAGCTTATTATGTTGTTTAAATGGAAATCAACCAGAATCTGATACTTCTGGTATCGTATCTGGAAGTACGAATAGTGCAAACAATTCGTTAGAAAAAAATGATGAAATAGCAAGCTCACCAAGAAAACGAGCAACTAGTTTACAACGTAATGACTCTAAAAGATCAATAATGGAATTTAAAACATCAAAAAATATACGAGAACAAGGTTTTAGGCATAAACAATTAAGTGAATCAACATTAAATTTGGTAAAAATAAAAGACACATTTCAAGAAACTTCATTTTGATTATGAAATAATCACAATATATGCCAAAAATTAATATAATATTTAAACATAAAAGTTTTAATATGTTTACCTCTATATCTTTATATACATTTATTTTAATAATTTTTATTTTAGACAAGCAAATGAACATAAAAACCTATAACATTGATAGGTTTACTCGTGTTTTTAGAACAAAATTTTAAAGTATATTTTCATTGATTTTTGGGGATTTCCATTACTTTTGTGCTTTTATAATAAAAATAGATTGATACATAAATATGTAATATACTTGAATTCATAATATTTATATAGTAAATAATTTGTACTAAGATGTAATATTTAATACTCTAAAAAGTTTATACATTACATATATTTTGTTAATTTATAATTATTCATTATATGAATAAACTTTTTTGCATAAAAAACAAAAATATTGTAATTATATTTAAAATTAATTAATAAATTCATATATTAAAAAAATAAATTAATGAGTTCATATTAAATGCAATGATTATAAATATATTCATTTCATTTTATATTTAAATGTATTATTTTAACAATATGGAATCAAATTAAAATATATTTTATATAATATTTTTATGTGGTTTTTTTGTAGATCCATAATATAAAGAACATTTATTTTTTAATATAAATAAATATATTATTAATGATATACGATTATATATAATATGAATATATAAATGAATATATATATTCATTTTTTATGATTTTTGTGAATAATATTTTAATTTTATAAAGTCTTAATAGATATATATCTATAATAGACTTAATAAAAAGGAAGATACAATAACTTAAAAATCGTACATTTTATTAATACATTTAAATATATAACATATCTTTATATTTGATATGTAAAAACAAAATACAATATAATATTGTAAAAAATCTAAATAAGTTCAATATCATTCAAACAATATTATATTTAATATTATATAAACAAGAAGACAAAAAATTATAACTGCCAAAGAATGATAATAAATTATTTATCATAAATATATATTATTGAATTAAATCTTACATAATATATTAGATTTTCTAAATAAAATATTTTAAGTTATGAAATGATCTTATATATTTTTAACAAAATATATTTTATACATTTATTAAATATTTAATACATAAGTAACATTTACACATGATATCTTTTATGTTCAATCAAATTTGTAATCAAATTATTCATCTTTATTTTTAATTCGAAGTACAAGGAAATTATTCAAACAAGAATTCTTTATATAAAACAAAGCATTTAAAACTGATCATAGAAAAATATATGATTATTAGTGAAATACATAATCTTTGAATATAATCAATATATTTACTTATGTATTTAATATAGTCAATAAAGACTATATATCAATTATAATAAGTTTTCATTTAAATATAATATTTATATATAGCAGAAATTTAAAGATCTTTAAAAGTATGATACAATTATAGTCCATACATTTTCTACATTATAAATACAGAATTAATATAATAAAAGTAAACTATATAAATTTTCATATTATTGATAGTTTAAGTCAAACTTCAATTGTACTAATATAGTTTCATAGAAAGAAATTGTTGGGCATAATTAATAATTATTTTTATCTTCACAATTATGTAATAGTTACATTTTACAAATTATCACCACTAGATATTATCAGAAAAATAGTGATGTATAACATGAATCACACATTTCGGAATTATGTGAAGATGTGGATGACAAAGTATTAGTAGTTAATGATGTGGATATGGGTCAGAACATATCATCATGACCCATATCTGGAATATATGATAAACCTCGTTCTTTCAAAGTTTTATTTATTAATCTCTTTTGATCTTGTTTTAATTCTTGTTCTCGTCTTTGTGCATCTAAGATATCATCAACAGATACTTCAGTTAATGGTAAATCCCTTTCTTTATCTCTGTCCTATAATAATAATCATAATGTTTTATTAAAAAAAAATTTTTTTTAAATGATATAATTTATATAAGATATTACTATTTCCCCCAAAAGAACAACATTTTCTCCTCTAACAATAAAAATGCCTCTTGGGATATCTCCATATTCTTTGCCAACATGAATTCTTTCAATTGTACGATGGAGTACAATATTAGCAAATTGATCAACACTTCTAAGATATCCAATTAATGTTCTGCCATCTCTTAATAAAACCATAAGTTTTTCTAAACAAGAATTATATATAATATCTCAATGAAAATAATTTTTATCAAATATTAAAAATATTATATATATTATATATATATATACCGAATATTAAAAATATTACAAATATTAAAATAAACAAAGTGTTGTTTTATTGAAAATTTAGAAATTTATGAAAAATTTAAAAAAATATATGAATATAATTTTGATTAAAACAATTTAAATAATATAGTTTTATGAAGTTAATGATCATTTATATTATATTAATAATTTTTTCTTATATAAAATACAGTTATTTTATTAAAAACTGCACTTAATAAGATTAAATGTAAAAATATAATATACCGGTATAACCTAATAAATGAAATATTATTAACGTTATTTATATAATATAAATACGTACTGTCAAGTTCTTCAAGAAGAGATGCCGTTCCTGGCAAAATGTTCATTTTGAAATTTCTTATATTTCTGGCAGAAATATTTTTCAAATTAAAATTAAAACCTTATACGTCAGCTTAACCTGTAGTAAAATTTAAAACTAAAATCATTTTTTTTTTTTTACAGTCCATAATAATTTGAATTATTTTAACTTTTATTACCAAATGAATAATATGAATAAATTTATTTAACTATATAAAGTGAAGATAATAAAATTATAATCATTATTATTTTCACATTTCTCACTTAAAAGATCCATATAAATCGATATATTTCGCTAACTTTTTATTGGTCAAATAAAATCAATTTGAATCACCGAAAAACTAAACAAAAAATATAATTATCATAACTAAAAATATTATTATATTATTATTAACTTTTTATTACAATTAAATTGTATAAATAAATTATTAGATTAGTATAAAAAAATCAAAACATATATATAAAAATAAAAAAAATATGAACATGAAGTAAATGTATATTTTAATTAATATATTTATATATACTTCTTAAATATAATAATATCATTACTTCAAAATATGATAATCATAATATATATTTATTAATTTAACAAATAATTATAAATAATGTATATAAAAAAAATACGTATAAATTTATGTAAACAAGCAAACATTTATATTTTAGATCATTAAATTTATACGAATATTATTTATAATATAACAATAATATTAATAAGAAATGATAATATGATTCAATTAAAATTACAATTATAATATACAATTTTAATATATTCGAAATTGTAATGTATCATTCGTAGTTCATAATTCAAATTTTATAACAGCATATACATAACCTATGATGAAACGATTTCATGAGACAAAATTATTTCGGCAGTTTTTACCATTTATGATACTTGTTATAGGAGGTTCATTTTTCATTCAAGAATTTACAAAATTAAAGTATGTATTTTAATATTTAATAATATAATATTTTAAAAATATATTTTATTTATTTTAATTTTTCTAGGTACAAATATCCAAAAGTTACATCACAGGATTTCAAAATGGAAATGAAACAAAAAGGTATTGAAATGAAAAAATCTTGTACTCTTGAAGAAGAATATGAAAAAATAAAAGTAAGTAAGATTTTAATTAAAAAATTTATCAAATGTATATATTAAATTATATTAAAATAAATATTGAGTATTCAAAAATATAGTTTATTTTTTTAAAGAGGAAATAATTATTTTAAATATTATTAGCAAAAAATTAATAATAAAGATATTGAAATATGAATGAAAATGCGTAATAATAATAGTAACAATGAGAGAGGAAAATAAGATAACAAGATAAAAATTTATTAATACATACTATGTATTATGATGAATGAAAATGCATGATAATACATCTTATTCTTTCATTTATAAAAATAATATTATTATTGTTATTGAACAAAATATTGAAATTATATCAATATATTAAATAATTATATAATGTAATAATGTTTAATTTAATATTTATAGACTTTGGACATTGATAATTGGGAAAATGTTCGTATACCACGACCATGGGAGGAACCAAATAGTCCAAACAATTAAGATTGTAAAAAAAAATTTTTATTTTAGGAAAAAAAATATATATAATATATATATATATAACATACATAATATTATATTTAATATATTTAATATTTAAAAAAAAATATTATGTTATTATTATTATTATAAAAATAAAAATTTTTCAAATTTTTCTTGTATATATACTTCTTTTTTATAATATTATTACTATAAAAAATTGTACTCTCAATTTATTTAGTAAGTTTTCTATGTTGCAAAATGTGATTTTATAAAAATAAAGATTATATTCATCAATATCTTCATAAGTAGCAATCTTCTATTTTTATATGGAATAAATGTTTCATATTAAATTTATTTATTTTCTTGCATTATTAATTCTAAAATATAAATATTTGAATATAATTACTTTTAAAAAAATTTTGTGAATTTTATAATAATTTATAAATGATAAATAATAATTTTTAAATAAAAACTTAATTCAATAATAATTATTATTATATTTGAATAAATATTTTATTATTATTATTATTAATATATTATATTAATAATAAATAATATAAATAGTAAGAATTAATTTATAAAAACATATGTGTATTTTTTTTGTTATAAAATCACTAAATTTAAAATATACTGCCATCTAGCGTTTGTTATTGTGATTTAATAAATTTAAATTCTATATTTTTTTCAATCGTAAATGAGAGGAAATTTTAAATTTTCTGTAAAACTCAAAAAAAAAAAAATAAATATTATGATATTGAAAGTAGAACGATATAAATATTAAATATATTTTGAATATTTACATAGTCATAATATATATATATATATATATATATATGTACGCGCTCATATAATTCATAAATTTTCTATGAAACTCAAAAAAAAATATAAATAGTACAGTTGAAAATAGAACTATATAAATATAAAATATATTTTGATGTGATTATTTACATTATAGTATATACATATACGCTCGCGCACATAAAATTTATATATAAATATATATATATGTATATATATATATATACATTTAGTTATATATATATGCATACACATATAGATAAATAGACAGAATATGTTTGCGTGATTTGTGAAACGAACTTATAATTTAGTGGTAGGTTATAATCATTTTATAATTTAAATGTTTAGTTTTTCATATAATAAAAAATCGTAACAACAAAGTTCATTGTTTTGAAATTGTTATTTCTTTATTGTTGATTAGAATAACTTTTTTAAAATTTATATATACCGTTATCTGCAAATAATTTACTTTGAAACATATTTATTACGCAATCTAAAAATAATATTAAATTTAATATTATACATATTTCTTAATTATTAATATGATTTATAAATTATTAATATATTACTTATAATATATTAATTTGTTATATATTAGAAATAAATAATTTCAAACATATTTTTTAGGTTAACATATTCTATATAATATTTGATTAAATATATTTTAATTGTTTAAAATATTTTTTTATTTTCCTAATATAAAAAAGACTTCACTGAATCCAAATGAACAAAATTGATTAATTTAATAACTAAAGTAATATGAATAATTTTGTTTATTGTGATTATTGTAATATTAATTATTTCTTTTTAATTATTAACAATATATATAATGTTATATGTTCATATAAAAAATAAATGATTAAATAATCATTTTAGTAAAAAAATTTAAAGCAAAATATTTTTGAAAATATTTATATTAATAAATTTAATAAATATATATTATATAAGTTTTATATATATATATTTTACATAACATAAATTATTGAATTATTTTTAAAAAGAAATTTTTTATTAATATAAAAAAAATTATAAAAAATTGAATTAAAAATTAAAAATTTGAAAATATTAAAAATAATAAAAATAAACAAATATAATTTTATATATTAATTTTATATAATAATAAAATTTTGTTTTAGAAATTAAAAATTAATATCTAATAATTTTAAAGATTATTAATAAAGAAATATACTTTAATTTATTTTATTTTAATTTCTAAAATTCGTATAGAATTTGAATTATAAATATTAATATTATTTCTTTCCTAAGATCTAACAATTTAATTTAATAGTTTTGTGTAATTTTATTAATATTATAGATCTACTTTATTTTATATCATATCAAAAAACAGTGAAAGGATGCCATGGATGAACAGAATAATGATCCTTATGAACAACAGCTTTATGCTGTGTTTCAAAGTTGTTTAACAAAAGGAGAAACTGAATTACGAGAAGATAATTGGCTCAGTTTATGTCACAAATTACATTTGGCAGAACAAAGTGAAGAATTAAAATCATGCATCCAACAACATGAACAAGAAAAACAATCTATATCATTCCAAGAGTTTAGAACTGCTTTATTAACTTTATTAGGAAAAACACAAAATCCAATTACACAAACAGAGAAAGATAATATAACAGAATCACAAAATGATATAAATTCACATATTATAGATAATAAAAAATGTAATTCATTAGCATCTAATAATTCTAATTCTAATGTAGATTTTTTAAATGGAAAAACAGGTAATTATGTTTAGATAATCCATTATCTTTTTGTATTTGTAATTTATTTTTATTTATATAAAAATATATATTATTAATTTTTAGGTGTAACAATAAATGAAAATAGACTGAAATGTTTATGGGAAAAGATAAATATTTATTTAAAAGAAAATGTAGATTCTGCAACAATCTTTTTTATATCTAACTGTTTAGGAATCCCAGCTCTTCCAAAACAGGTAATTATTTATATATATATTATTTTTACATATAATAATAATTTTATTATATTATTATTTTTATATAATATTATTATATATAAATATTATATATAAATATTAATATATATTATATATATATTAATATTTATTATATAATTTATATATTAATTAATAATATAATTTAAAATTTATTATATTTATTATGTTAATTTTTTTATAAATTAAATGAATTTAAAATTATATCATAAAATATTATTTTACAGATTTCACAGTGCATTTTTGAGAAACTTGATCAAAATTGTGATGGATTGATTAGTTTAGATGAATTTCTTGTTATATTTCAAAATAAAGCAATAGAAGATCAATTAACTTTAGATAAAAATAATGATTCCACAAAAGAATTAACTAAATTGGATTTTAGAAAACGAAATTTTGATATACATACTTCTCGCAAAACTAGGTACTGCATTATTTTTTAATATAAATAGTTAATAATTTAATTTATATATAATATTATAATTTCACAAAATTTTTATTTAATTTCTCATTCTTATTTTAAACAATAGTTTTACGAGGAATAATACTATTCTGGATACATGGAAACTTTCTAATATTACAAATACATCTTTATTAACGGATGGAGGTCTTAAAATATCTGAAATTTCTTTAACAGATTTAACATCTACCTTATGTGATGAATTAAAAAATTTTAATGATTCATTAGATCATTCTGCAATTCGATCTCATATAATGTTATTGCGAGATGTTCTCATACTGTATCAGGAAGAATTACATAATTTAAAGTAAGTATTACAATTTATATAATTTATATAAAAATATAGTTTACTAATGGAAATGTTTTTATATTTTTAGTCTTGTGATAGAAAATATAAATAGTGAAAAAGAGAAACTTCGTATTGATGCTATAGAAGCTAATGAACGAGCAAATACTCTTGCTCAAGAAATTGATGAACAACATGTTCGACAAGAAGAGATTGTTCAAAATTTACGAAAACAAATTGAACAACGTCATTCTGAAACTATACAAGATTTATCAAACCAACTTAGTTCTGAACGAGAAATGAGTACTAGCATTCTGAAATCAAAAGATGATCAAATACAAATATTACAAAAAGAAAATCATGAGATTAGAAATAAATTTGTAAGTACGTTACAAGAAAATCAAGTTTTAGAAAATGAAAATGAGAATCTTCGTAATCAAATTGAAAAATTTAAACAATCAAACAATGAATTAATAACTCAAATAAAAATGTTAGCGGCAGAGCATGATGAGGTATTTAAATAATTTTATTATAAATAAAAAAAAATGAATCTAAATCTTATATTTATCTTCATTGTAATTGATAATTTTATTTAGTCGCAAAATGTAGAGGTGAAACATCAACAGGAAGTTATATATTTGGTAGATCGTATTAAACAATTACAATTAGAAGCAGTTCTTTTACAAGATCAAAATGATGAATTAACAGCAGAAATAGAAAGTTTAAAATTGCATGATCGTCATATTAAAGATATAAGGTAATATTTAAAATAAAGGATAAATTAAACATATATAAGAATATATATTAAAAATAATAATATATATTAATTTTACATTATTATATTGCAGACCGAATAATTTTTCTGGTACTCATATAGTAACTCATACAAGAAATACACAGTCAAATGAAAATGAAAGTAAGAAAAAAAATTAATATATCTTTCATTTAACTTTATATTCTATCTATTATTATATTAATATTTAACATATTTTTAGATAAAGAAACATTTGTAGTTGAGGAAGATGATTTAGATGTAGTTTTAAAACATTCCACATCTGTAAGTAATAATTAATAATTTATATTTAATTTAAAAAGCAAATATTAATATATATATTTACCTTATTATTATATAGCTGTCTAGTAATTCCAATGAAGAAGATGAAAATTGTGAAGTGATAGATTCAAAACAATTTAAAGATACAGTTATAAAGCAATTAAAAAATATATATTTAATTAATAATAACAAATGTACTTTAGACAATTGTGCATTTAAAGATGAAATATTAGATATGATTACGAGATTACAATCCTATTCAAATATACAAGTTTTTAAAGAAACTGAATTTGTCAAAAGTATTGCATCTGAAATAGAAATAGAATGTGAAGAACGAACGAGTGAATCTTTAAGAGATTTTGTTGTTCCTAAACATAAAAATTCTGTTTGTATGAAACGAATAATAACATCCAATAGTAATGATAATTATGATATCGATAATTTCAATCAAGATGTAAAAAGTTCGTTACAAAATAAAGTGTTAAGTCTTAGAGATTATCCTCCTCGTAAAGAAGAACATATGAATGCAGATAATTCAAAATTAAATAAAGAAAAAGACATTTCAATTATTAATTACAATAATATAAAAACTAATAATGAAATTAATACAAGAGCTAATTCAAATTTAATAAAAAATGAATCATCTGAAAATATTCTTTTAAACTCAAAGCTCAAAGAACTTGAAGCAGCTCATGCTGCTGAAAAAAAACAATTGATTGAACAATGTGCAGAATTAGAAAGAAGTTTGGATATGCTTAAAATAGAATATGAAGAATGCGAAGATTATTGGACTGCTAAATTAGAAGAAGAAAGACAACTTTTTGAACAAGAACAAAAAATTAGTGACGAAAAATTTTCAGAACTTATAGCTAAAATGGCAGAATATGAAGAATTAATTACTCCAGTTGATAAAGTAAAAAATGGTGGACGCTTGTCTCCAATTGAAGAGAAATTTAATTTAGAACAACAAGTAAGATATATTTTTATTTATTTTTACTATACATTGTATTCTATTATTATATAGTTTGTATTCTATTAATTATTATAGTTTTTCTTTCAATATTATATTCAGAAAATTATATATATTCAAAAATTATATTGATATTCATTAAATTATAATTGAACTGCATATTATTTATTATGTTCACTATATATTATTTTATTTATACAGTATGTAGATTTAGAAGAAGAATTTGAAAAATGGAAATTACAAATGGAAGAAGAAATTTCTCAAAAAGATAAAGAAATCAAAGATTTACATGAAAAAATAAAGTGTTTAGAACGACCGATAATGACTGATGTGTCTATACAAGTTACAGATGAATTTATTTTTCCATTTTTATTAACACGATCAAATTATGTTTCTAATGATTCATTCAATGTTAAACCGTCCAGTGAATCAGTTTCAAAATTAACTCAATGTAGTGATAATATTCGCAATCTATCTGAAGAATTTAAATATAATGGGATCCTAGAATCTTCAACTCTATCAAATGATTTTATTCCACGATTAAAAAAAGATGACATAGATAGTGGCAATTGTGATTTACAAATGCATACTCAGTATTCTATGAAAGTTAATGATGTCTTTAAAGTTGAAACGCCAGAATTACAATGGAAAATAGTAGATAATAATGGAAAAATCTTAAAAGAAGAAAATGTTCACAATGCAGAGTATGATTTCGTACAGAATGCATTAAAGTTAAAAGCATCAAATTGTCAATGCATGCGAAGTGATTCACAAGTAGATTGTATAAATATTAATATATTACAGAATTTAAACATGAAACTTCAGACACAAGAACGTAAAAGGCATCAATTGCAAGAATGTTTTAAACAACAACAATATCACATTGAGCATATATTACAACGTGAGTTATTTTATAATTTCATTAAAATAATTATAATAATTAAAAAACTTTTCTATCTTTATTAATTCTTAGAATTTTTTTGATTTTTTAGTTTTTTTTTCTTTTATTTTGATTTTATTTATTTTTTTATTTATTGAATATTTAAATTACATATATATATAATAATAGTGTATATTAAAATATTAAGATATTAAATTGTTATTATTTCAGATATTATATCTCAACATCAAATAGAAATATCAGAATTGCAATGTCTTCTTCGTAGTACTCAAGAAAGACTTCAAATAGAATTTCAAACAAATGCAGAACAGGTATGTAATTTTTTTTTAAATTTGCATTAATTTATATATAATTAATATATAATTATAATATATAATTAATACTATTATATACTTATTTATAATTTATAATAAATAGTATAATTTCATTTATATAGAAATATTTTATAATTAAATAAATTTTAATTTTTCTTATTATTTTTTATAGGCTGAACGATTGGCACAAACTGATATATTAGTAAAAGATTTATATATAGAAAATGCCTGTTTAACAGCTAATTTAAAACGTTTACAACAACACTATAACATGATAACAGGATTAAATACTGAATCAACTTCAATATGATATTGCAATCAGTTATTAATAATATATAATAGAAAAAGCTTTATTAATAAAATATTAGTAATAACGTTACTAATATTTTAACAAATGAGTGAGTCAGAGATAAATAATTTATCTCAAATGTTAATTGTGATACATACATTTTTTTTTAATTACAGTATCAAAAGAATAAACAAAATTCATATTTTTTTTATTATAATGTTGATGTTAAATTGTAGAATAGTTTGAACATCTAAAAATAAGTAGTTAAAATTTTTCAAATTGATATACGTATTTTTATTTAGTATTTTAACATGTATACATATAATGTTAAAATAATTATAAATATATATCTTAGATTTCATTTTGTGTATACATGTACAGAGATTAATTACATCAACATAAAAGTTAATACAATTCATTGTGTAATATTATATATAATGAACGAAAATATATAATAAATTTTTTTTTTTTTAAGAAAAATGTAGCATAACAAAACAAATGAAATTGCCAATGATTAAAAGGATTGAAATAATTAAAAATAATTATATTTATATTTAAAGCAAACAGTATTTAATATTCAAATTTTTTTAATATGAAATGAAATTGAATTAATATATCATTGAATTATTATAGTTAATAATGAAAATATATAATATGTTTTATAATTGATTAATTATAAACGAATTTAATTATAAGATTCAATTTTCAGGAATTTATAATTATAATTTATATTAAAAAAAAAAAACAAAAAGAAACATATAACTCGATCATAAATTATAATAAAAAAAATAATCAAATTAATTAGTATAAAAAAAATTATATTATCTTTTTTCCATATGTTATTCATTAAATTGTCATATAAACAAAACAATTTCAAAACTGTTTGCTTAGATTTTTTAACCTATATACCAAAGATAGGAGTTTAACAAATAAATCATTATTATTATGTATACTCATTATTTGTTACGTATAAGCAATTACTTTCTTAGTAAGAAAGAGATATTTTATTTTATAGTAATTATGATTAAATTACAATAAAATTATTTTAATAATGTTACTTACACATAAAATAAAGCTTATACGAAATAAATATATTATGTACACAGTAGTATCATCATATATAATGATAGTAAAATAATTAAAAAAAAAGACTCAAATTGTAATACTGATTTTTTAAATTAAAATAGAATACAATTGGTTTTTATTTGTTTCTTAAATAATGAGATTTTATTTAACATGAAATTGGTTGTAATATAAATTCTATATAAATGTTTATTGAATTTATTGATATTATTGTTAAAAAAAATTATTATTTATATTTTCAAAATTTTCAATGTTTAATGGATTTTATTCAGTATTAGAGATTTTGAGCTTTATATGATCAAGATTAATGTTATTAAAATTAATATTTTGCACTTTTCACTTATATCACACAGTTTTCAATAATAACATGAAAATTACTGTGTATTAAATATTCAACCAAATATATGCAAGATATTGTATAATATATGATCATAGCTTTATTGAATATTATAACAATAATAATAGATACTGTATATATTATACATACATAACTTACTCCTTTTGTATATTCTAATTCAGATTCATCTTATTTCAATCATATCGCTGCCATATAAAGCATTTTGTATATGATATTTATATAAATGTTTATATATTACCATGTTGCAGCGAATTGTTTTTTCATATTTGCCTTATTATCTTTAAAAATCTTACGTGATCTTTAATACTATTTTTTTATATATATTATATTTCTTTATTATCACTGTTAAATTATATCTTTGAGTTTTTCATAATGAAATTGTTAAACGGCAATAATAATGGTTATGCTAAGTGCAAATTATACAATTTTAATGCAATAATTAAAAATTTAAAAAGTATAATTTGTTGTATTATTAAACAGATGTTACATATCCTACTTTGTATACATTGCATATGTCGAAATGTACAGTGTATCAAAAGAGCATAAAGAAGAAAAAAACTACAAATCAAAATTTGTTTTTTATTTACACTATATAACTTATAACTTTTGTTTGTTTATGTTTCTTTTAAAAATGAAATCATAATATTATATTTTTTTCATAATTTGAAATGAAATAATTTAATTTTAAATTTCATAATTTTAATCATAAGTTCATAAAATATAAATAATGCATAAAAAAAATTTAAAAAGAATAATTCAATTTAGAAAAATAAATTATAAATTATTTTTACATATTATTTAAATTCATATATTTCAAAATATTTTAAATTAATTACAAATAAGAAATATTTATAATATAATATATATGAAGTAATATTTATTACATACCTTTTTGTTGCCATTATTTATTTCGAAGAAAAATAAGAGGATTGCGGAGATACGTGAACACGAAAGATATTATTTATTTATAATTTATGAGGACAAACAAGTAAATTTACATAGGAAGGACACTTTGAGTAAAACACATTTGCTAAGTCATTATCATGCTTAACATAAAAAAGGAAACTAATCGAAGTCTAATCACCAGCCTTGCTGATATAGTCTTTCACCGAACGGCCATAAAACGGCGCCATAAAACAATCTAATTAGAATTATGAAACATTTTCGAAGCGAAAGCACGATAATTATATGCATTTTTCGTTACTAATCATACTAACACTAATCTTTCGTCGATTTGTAGCGAAAAATAAAGGACTTATAACGTGATCTTCAAATGGACACTAAACATCCCTATTTCTTTATCTCTCGTCCTTTCGCTCGCTCGCTCGCTCGTTTTCTCTCGCGCTCTCTTTTGTTCTCATTTTATTTATTCAATCGCTTTTTTTCTTTCACTTTCAATTCCACTATACGTAATCTATAATAGCGTCATAGTAAACTAGTAAGGTACAAACAGGAGTTTTATACATGGTTTTTACGAGAGAATACATTAAGCTCAGGTCTTATTTCTACTTTTACGAAAACATGGTCCTGTATGTGTCCAACTTTGCGCGAGAAATATTTCATTTGAAATTCTCCGATGAATCCTTTCTATCATTTCATGAAAGAGTGAATAGAAATCGACGGAAATCGGCGCGAGTTTAATAATATAATTTTAGACACGCACGCAAGACAAACTTCATAAAGTTTGTTCGAAGATGCTGATACAAAATATGCAAAATAAAAGCCGAAAAACATCTTAATACATAATATTATAGAAACTTTGACGATAGATGTCGATCGGACAACTACAATTTATCTAATTATAATGATAACGAGAATACGAAAATCCATTGCTCGTTTCGAAATTAAATATATTACATTAATCTGTATGTTGTCCATTCGATTTGTTTAGTGAAAATGGTTGACGTTGTTTTACTTTGGGAATTTAACTTAAAATTAATATCGATATATAATTTTTGACATCGAAATTAATATTTTATTTATTGAGCAAGGGTCTAAAACATTCTTTCTTCTTCTCAACTAGCGAAACTAAGGCTATGACATTCATATAAACGATTATTTGTGCACGCTGCTTCGAAGATTTGCATATCTTTGCGATGAAAAATTACTTAACTGAAAGAGAGCTGGCATTTTTCGTAAAATCGAAAAAAAGAAGAAAAATAAAAAAAAAATCAAATTTTTAAAACTAAAAAAAAAAAAACCAATTATGAAAATAATTAATAATAATATTCGAATTTAATCAGAATAAAATTAGTACCCAATTTCTTAAAACGAGATTACAAATATTTTTCATTTTAGTCGAAAGTATTTTTTCTAATATTTTTTATCAAAATCTTATTAAGTATATTTTATACAATCAATGCTAGTATTTTCTAAAATATAATATTACTATTTAATTATTCTTTCAGAAAAATAACATCGCAAAGAAAAACTTTTAAATATCAAAATCAATTCATTTTACATTATATATTGCAATATTATAGTTAACAATTTCTTTTAAAAATAGCATTTATTCCTTGAATTTAATTTAATATAAAAAAGTATAAAGAAACAATACAAGGAAGAGAGGAAAAGGGAGATTCGTAAAACAATCGGCATCGCAGATATTATTTTAGTCCATACAAAAATTACTAATCTGCATACGTATTAGAGAATTTGAGTCTTTTTTCTTCGAAGCAGGTACATCACAGTTATACAGTTTTTTTAGCGACTGGGTTCTCTATCTAATCGTAGTTACGCCTTACAGCCTTACAGCCTAATATCATAATTTACCCGTGTCGGGTACAATAGGTACAGTATTATTGACAATCATTAAGACGGATCCTACTATTTAAGTATAATTAGGTACATTTTGTGCAAGGTAATCGTTGTGTGACAGAATATAGGACAAGTGGCTATGCACTCAAACGACTGAAGCGTCTTTATAAAATGATGCCATTTCTCTCTCTCTCTCTCTCTCTCTCTCTCTCTCTCTCTCTCTCTCTCTCTCTCTCTCTTTCCTTCTTTCATGTGTACATATACATTTTGCCTTTTTTCTTTTCTTAAATCTTACTATTCATTTCATTTTTTGGGTATTCCTTCTTTCATGTTCCTTCATTATAAGCAGTAATTGTTCATTTCTCCCGAAAGACAAAAGAAACAAGAGGATCCGACTCGTCCGGTGTATAAAGTATATAAAGGTTTCTACCACAGCCCATTTAACGATATATCATTCATATATATATAATATATATATGTATATAATATATATTATTGTTATATTATCATATATACGTATCATTAATACGATTCGTAGTGTACATTGAAACGTAACATATATAATATATATATAAAAAACACTAAGAACGACAGTTAATTTTCTTTCCTTCTCTTATACGTCCAAACTTACACATCTACCATGTTATTTGTTTCATCTTTTCTTTTTCTTTTCTTTCGCATCATTATCATCATCATCATCATCATCATCATCATCTCTCTCTCTCTCTCTCTCTCTCTCTCTCTCTCTCTCTCTCTCTCTCTCTCTCTCTGCCCTCTTTCGTGACTACACATATACATTATGTTTATCCGAAAAAATTGTACGATTCACGTAATCACGGTAAACATCTATTCACTGGCGCTTAAGTTAAAGGATGCCGAAGAATTCTCTTGTCTAAATGTCGAAGAAAGGGCTAATAAGAAAACGTTTTTTTTTAAAGTCCTTAAAAGTTCTCTCTGGTTTGGATTGTCGATTCATTCAGTTTCACTTGAGAATAATTAGTGCGGTTTTGGGTTATCAACGTTGTAAAATCACAGCCCAAAAACATCGAAGAAGTTGAACAAACGAACAAGCTAGAGAATCGATTAGACACGATTCGACCCGCCAATTTAATTATTGCCGTTACCTTAGCTTCGATTCGAACAACCCTTTTTTTTCATTTTGTCACGAGCAAATGAATATATAATACGAAAGAAATATAATTCCAAATATAAGCGGAAAAAAAAAAAAAAAAAAATAACGATGCGAGAGCAAAAAGCGAATGCGTTGGTTTTAAAGATTGGTCGAATTTCTTTTTCTTTTTTTTCTTTCTTTTTAATATTTATGAGCTATTTCAAAATTGTAGCGTTGAAGGTTTCAATGGTATAATTTTAGGTTTTAAACTTTATTGAATATATGCAAAAAAGAAAGAAAAAAGAAAAGAAAAAAGAAATACATAAGTGGAAATGACAAATTTTATAAAATTTGCTGAAAAATTATTTCTTTATATAATATGAAAATATTCGGATTTACTTTATTAAATAATACTAAAAAAATACCACATTAACTAAAAACATTTTTCATTTGAAATTTAATTAAATATCTGAGAAATTCTGAGGAATTCAAATAAGAAATTTATAATGGAATTTTAATAAAAATTACTTTTATTGTACCATTGTTCCATTTTCGTCCCATACAACGCTTGCACTTCAAGCGGCGAGCGCTAATCGAGAATCATCGTTTGGTCTAAAACACGATGACGAATCTCGGTTAATGATTTTTTTATTATCTTTTTTTTTCCGGCAGTATATATTTTATCGCGATTAATCTCTTGACAGGAGTTTTTCTTTTATTTAAAAAACAGTCGAAGAGTAACGCAATGTTAATACGAGTTAAGCGTAACGAATATAAAAATTCATTCGAGTATAGGCAAACGTATACGATCGCTTGCGAAAAAACGACGACAAAAGTGATTTTTTTTCTTTTTTCAATTCATATCTTGCAATTCGGTGGCACTGTCATAAATAACGCATTTACACGAATTATAATGTTATTTGTAAAAAATTATTTTGTGCAATTTACAGAAGGTGCAAGCTACCGTCGTTTCTTTTCAAGAATTTCTACAGTCTTGTGTGAGTGTGTGTGTGTATGTTGTGTGTGTATGTGTGTGTGTGAATGTATAACGTTCTGCACGCATAATGCGTTAAAATGATGCACATCGAGACGCATAGTCACTTATGATTTGAGCACTATTTTTTTTTTTCATTAATTGTTTTTTTGTTTTACCATCTTTGTTCAATCATTCCTATATTATTCACCGTTATGTAACTCTCTTTCTAGTTTAATTTCATCCGCGATATTATCTTATACACCATGATATTTTGTTTGCTTAAAATTTGATACACATGGACGCAATGTTAATGTTCAGTCAAATTTTAAGCACCACGCGAAATAGGAGGATTATTTAAGTAATAATGCCCTGAAAACGTCAACCTAATCGTCCAGGGCATATACATAGATACATTACAAAGCATACATCTCTGTTTTGCGATCGAACGTCATGGCAAAATATGTCCCAAAGGGTTCATTCGTCCTTATCTCTCTGCGCATGATCGGCGAGAATCGCGCGGGAAGTTTAAAATTCGATGACGATTATTCGAGATCGAATAATAAATCATCTCCCCGCGTATATGTATGTATACAAACGCGTGAGCAAACAATTAGATCGGAAATATACTGCACTTGTTACATACTTATTTCTTTCATGGCAAGTGGTGTATGATTAATACTACGCGAGCAGAGTGTAATCTTGATAGCACGCGAATTCCGAAGATTTTGCGATATGTTTGAAATATGATAAAATTGGCAACCGAGTTTTGAATTTCGGTTAATTCCATTAATAAGCAATGATAGACTAGTAATCGAGTGAAGTTTTACACATTTCAAAAAGATCATTTAGATTATTATGCGAAAGATCATTCTTTCTTTATAGAAATAACGTGCAAAAGTTTTCGAGCAGACAGATTTACATGAATTTTCTCAGATTTGAAGATTAACAAAATTTTTTACTTACTATTTTAAATATAATAATTGCGAAAGTTCTCAAAATAGATGGACGTAATTTTTTTTTAATCAGAACGAAAAGAAATAAAAAGTTTCTTAAAAAAGCATTTAAATCAATATGTTTATGAATAAATAAAATAATCTATTCAGCTTGAAAACTTTTTTACACTATTGTACGTTGCCGAATCGACGTTTAAAACTAAAATAGCTAATTTTTTTTCTTTACAAAAGTCGATATCGGACTTAAAATTCTGCCAAAGCATTTAAAAATATAAAGAGTATATAAGTAGAAATGAAAAGCGCGAGTTTTTCGCTTCGATTCAAATGAGGGAAAATAAGAGAACCAAAAATTGAATTGAAATTGTTGATCATGAAACTTTTACATCGTACATCATCGAAGAATTTTCTCTGTTAAAATCTCGAAACTGTACATCTGTAAAAGTATTCAAAACTTACGCGACAAGTTTTCTAAGACCGAACTCGCATTCTCTCTTTATTTCTCTCCCTATCTCTCTCGTTTCTACCTTGATCATTATTTATTGAACAATTATGTTTCAGTAAGAAAAACTAATCGAACTTCGAAATACTACTAAAGAAACGCACACGAATTATAGCTGGTTCTTTACAAATTACGTCCTCAATCAAATTTACTAACCGACAACCGCAAAAACGGCAAAGAAATCCCCAATTTGGATTTCGATCACGCTTTCTCGTCGAGCTTTCATTCGGATGCAAAATCACTGCATCCACCATTGCATTTCTACATCCCAGTGTTCCAACCTATGTTAAATAATTATTGTAACGCGATCGTTGTATAGTATTTGGTATTTAATGGTCCGCAAACCAAGCAGTATTCCCCTCGCAACGTCGATGTTTACTTAGATTTTTTATTTTATTTATTTATTTATTATTTTTTTTTGTTTAATTTCTCGATAATAGTCGGCCATTGTTGACTCGTTACCCTGAAGTTTGCAAAGCTATTTTTGTTTCTTTTTTTTTTTGTTTCTTTTTTTTTTTTTTTTTTTCCCTCTTTACTTTCTGCGGTAAAACGATTGTCTTCTTATGAACAAATAAATTTATGCGTATAAGTAAGTATATGACGGCCATGAGATCACACTTCTTTATCGTTCAATGAGGCGATCTCGAAGGATCTCGGCAATTCTTTCCGATCAATGAATATCGTATCTCGTAATCATTCTTCTAACTTTCTTTTACATAATTATTAAAAAATATTGCAAAATACGTATTTCACGTAAGCTATTCAAAAGATAAAAAAAAATAGCAGTGACAAAGAGTAAAGCGATTATATAATTGAGAGTATTAGATTATCAAGAATATATCGATTCTTCCTTCTGGAACGTTTAATTTTCATTCCGTTACTACGAAGTAGTAAAAAAAAAAAAAAAAACCAGGAATACGAAGAACATCCCAAGAATTGTTTTTAAACCGTTCATGATTCAACGTGCATGGAATAATTTTCTTTTTCAAACGAACGAGATACAATTTATCGGTCGCTTTATTATCGCCCGCATTTTCATCGATTCGATCTCCTCGAGATTGTCAAGATCCTCTGTCTGGCACCACGAAAAAATATTGATCAGGGCAAGCAATTCTGCATTCACGATTATATCCTCTCTTTCGGTTGCATTTCCCTGAGAACTTTCAGCCTGCGACCTCGATTATTCGCTGGACACTTCTAAACATCGGCGAACAACACGTTGCTTTTATTTTTTTTTCTATTTTTTTCCCGTTTTTTTTTTCATTTTTTCATATATGTATATGTATATATATATATATATTTTTTTTTTATCATTTTTTTTAGACACCAAAGCGTATATACCGATCGTTTGCGACATTCGATCGCTGAATTTGATTGAGGATCCACAGCGATCCATAATTTACTAGCGGCGAAAGCGAACAATCCTGCACGTTCTAACCGATATACATATAATTTTATATCATTTATGCGATTATGGATACGATTGTGTCCATTATTTTTTTTTTTTTTTTTTTTTTGTTTTCTATTTGTCCATCATATATTATATATACATGTATATTATGCAGAGATAGTATTTCGCAATAGTAGCTTGAAAAGCTTTGAGAAAACGTGAAATCGAAAAATTCGTTTCTTTTTGATAATAATACGTTGGAACGTGTCGGGATGAAATATTATTTATTTACGTGAAAAGCATCGCTAAACTAGAGAACATTCTAGAAGATTACTATGCAAACGAAATATCCCTCGTCAACGCGTTCAAAAAGAAGAAAGAAACGAATTTTCTGAATCGTTCTCCGTTCACCATTTAGCCCCGACCCCATAGACAAGGAGATATAATTATTCGTTTCCATTAAATCTATTAATAGTTGTGATATCTTTCTTAACGATACGAACGATTTTTAACGATTGCATTTTAATAATTTTTTTTTTTTAATTTTTCTTCTAAACGTGAAACAAGCGGAATAATGTTGATCATAAACCTACTGGCAAGATATCGCTGATAGTTATCGTTAATCATCGATATGTGACCATGTGTTACGGTATATAAACAACGTTAAACTAATTGTCGTCTAATGATCGGAAGAAAAATAAATAATAATATTTCGACTATATAATTATATCTAATAAATTAGGTAAAAAACAATCAATAGGAAAAAAAAAAAAAAACAGGAATTAGAACAGGAAGTTTTCAATCTCAAAAAAATTGAAAAACTCTCTTCCCTTTTATGTTCACTGTCCTTCAATCAACGAGAACGAATATTATTTCATTTTAACGCATTTCTTTGATGGTTGCAAAAAAGAAAAAAAATTAATTACAAACCGATCAAAAACATATAATATAGTATAATAATATACTATTGAGTGTAATTCACGGCATTAATGCAAATATTAAATTCTTAAGCTAAATTCACTAAAGAGGAATAAACAAAATAAAAAGGGAGAAGGAAAAAAAATTCATAGACAAGAAAATCAAAAAGAATGAAAATGAAACCAAGAGAAATCACTGGCGATACGCGTAAATATAATTATACCGCGTAATTTCATTTTTCTTTTAAAACTTTCTCGCTGGAAGGAGCGTCAATCGAAAATCACTAGAAGTATTTACAATTAAAAGCATCGCTCTCCATCGACACGTATCATTGGAATAACGTTGCACTATACGTATCTAGGATTAGCTGAAAATTATTTGCTAAAAATTTGAACTAGGCAATTGTTTTTCTAGTCGTCACCTATAAAGTCTCAAATAATGAGAGGTGCATCAACGAGTAAATAATTATCGTCGTATCAGCGAAAAAATAATGAATCTCGCCAGAGGTTTAACATCGAATATTAAATAATATCTAAAATTTGTATTCCTATCAAATTTCTCTAAAGTGCCATCACCGGCAATTTCGAATTTCACAAATCTTCCTTTCCTTGTACACGCATACAAATAATCTATATTTATCTAAATGTATCTAATCGTCTTCTTTCGACATTTTACTACGAATAATTCACGTAAATGTTTACATATATGTATATGTACGTGTAATATGTATTTATTTACTATCATCTTTCGATTACTTCGTTCGCGACATCACTCGCTTATTCTTTTCTTCTTTGTCGAATCTTTGCAACACTAACCTATATTTAACACCGATGTGACTAAACTTTTTACTACACTTTGTTTCTAATCAGGAATTACAGATGTCTCTGCATCTCTTTGACTACAAACTTTCCTACGATCCTTGGCTTCTTTTCGTATCAGAAATATTTTAGCGTATAGCTTCTCGATAATTGTTCTCTCTCGACTCTGTTTTGCGAATCGATACTGATATTCGATGTTAATGTTTCACGAGCATTTCCGCGACCATAGATTCGTCGTCCAAGAATTAATAAGAGCTCGTCGATGTCTTTCGATAAATGGTATAACATCGTTATTTCAAGAAGTGAACGAACAATGAAATATAAGCGTTGAAATATTTCCATCGTCGCGGATTGAGCAGTTTTCGAGTCCATTTTTTTTCTCATCGTAAGATCTCACGTAAGACAAAGCTTCCTATATACAATCCAATTATTAGCTATACTTTAATAGTTATTAGTAGGAATCGATAAATGTCTTGTGCGACAACGTGTATTTCGGGTCTCAAGAGTCTGATACGATCGGGTGCAAGTTTCGAATGGAATCGATCGTATAATCGTTTAATAGAAACGTTTACGATTCGCTAAATAACGGCTTAATGTTATTATTTACTAAATTATTGACTGAAGATAGGAAGAGAGTGGCAAAAGCACGAACACTCGAATCCAGATTGCGAATTATAAGTACAGATTTGATTCATAGATATTTCTTAAGTGAATAAGTTTTCAGTTGATAGGCTAAAAATTTACTGTATCAGAAAAATATAAAAATATAAGAAAAAATAAAATTTGATTTGAAATAAAAAAACGAATAATTTTTCGTTGAAATTTGAATAATTTTGAAACATATTCCATTTCAACAGAGGCGAAAAAAAAAAGAGATTGTAAATAGTAGATAGAAATAAATATATATATAAATAATACAACTAAATTGAAGACAAATATTTTTTACTCACTTTCCATCGCGATTTCTCTCTATATCTTTATATTTTTATTTTGTATCAATTAGCAAATCAAATTTGTACCAATAATTCTGAAACAACCTGTTAATAACGCATAGGCCACTATATTTAACTAAATGTAATACTAAGACTAAATAAAAATTGCGAAGAAAGGAACAAATTTGTCCTCTCAGTCCCCCAAGCAATGGTATTGAGAAAACACGAAGGAACGAAAACGCGTGCGTGAATAATGCATATTTTAGAACAGACTTTCGATGAATTTTACGCGAATACGCAACTAGACCGCTAGAATCTTCTATTTTCACGTAAAATTAATTGATTCAACAATCTTTTAAAAAATCGTTAAATGGAACGTCGTTAAGTATTGAACATTATATCGTTACGAAGCGATTCTCGATCTTAAGAAGACTGATCGATCGAAAGAAACGATATTAAGATGACACAAATATATATCTCGATGAATGTAATACACCATGCGTATATCATAAAAACATTTTTTTTCTTAAACAGATTATTTTTTTTTTTTTTTTTTTTTTAATCTTAAATTTAATAGATCTTGAAGATCTTCAAGTGATCATCAATTTAATTCTCTTATATGGAAAATAATATTTTATGTGCTGGTACCATAATATGTTTTGGTAATCTTAAAGATTTTTTTAAGACATTCCAGCGTCTCAAGATCTTCGAATCTATTCAATTCAAAAGTTTTCGAAAAGTATTCGAAAGTTTCGATACTTCGAGCCGAATATTTGAAAAGCTTTTAGAAGAAAGCGAATTAATTATCTAACTCTTAGTTTATCCTAATATCTATAATCTTCTATATCTTGTTGTAACATTCTTTTTTTTTTTTTTTTTTTTTTTACCAAATATCAAAGAAAGTTATACCGGTATATTAATACAGAAACTTCGATAAAGCTAGTCATTTTAACACTAACATTACGTTCTCGAATACTATATTATCTACTTACAACTTTTTTTTTCTTTCTCTATATCGATATTTTTTTCTTTCAATATTTATTGCATATTTTTATTACATTTGTCCTCGTCTCAACGCAAAAATCGTAAGAATAAAAAAAAAAAAAAAATAAATAAATTTAGAAATTTCAAATAACTTTTCAATTTATTTTAATAATTCATAAATATTGAAAAAATTTCAACAAATGAACAATTCTATGTTTATGCAAAAATTATATATATAAAAATTTAAAATCAAATAGATTCCGCGATATGCACCATTACTCGATATAGAGAAAGAGAATTCACACTACGATTAAGTTATATTGTGCACGATCATTAAAGCGTATTACACGGTCAATTATTACACGGAGAAATAAAATTGTGGCCGTGGTAGCTGTTCCAAAACAACAATTCTTCGCACCATTTTTTTTTAAAAATTCCTTTGAAGCTGTACTGGCGTTCGAAGGTACGCGATAAAAATTGTTAAACTATCATACAATACTATCATACTGTTCCGTGTATACGATCAATCACGATCGTTTTCCGAGAAAAATATTGCATTTCGGTTGGACAAATTTCCCATAATATTTAAGCACGAAGTTGCGCGAATACGTGTATCTTAGACATACAGGTGTTCGTTTAACGAGAAACCTCTGTGGATACAACGGTTTCTTCATAGGTAATTTTGAACGTATATAGCGCTTCGTTAGTACCGCACATTTAATCATTTCTCATGGCGAAATTGTTCTATTGGTCAATCTATTAATTATTAATCGACGGTGCTAATTGATCGGAAGATTAAACTGTAAACATCTTTATTGACTGCTGTGTATCCATCTTTTCTATTCGACATCCCGATTATTGTATTTTTTTTTTTTTTTTTTAATCGTATTTACTCAAACTCAATTTCACGTGGAACTAAATATCCTTTAAATACATCCATGTAATAAACTTTAAACGCGAGTTAACGAGTGGCGAATATTCGTGCAATGTCGAATGATCGAGCGAATCGAGAACGAAAAATCTAGAAGAACTAACAAGTGCAAAGTAATTGACACTTGTCGATTGGAATGATCTAGACCAACTGACTATTGACTCTGTGGAATTAAGATCTACACGCTTGAAAAAGAAGAGAAAGAGAAAAAAAAAAAAAAAAAATAGAGATATCAAGATTTAAGACAGTATTTAATATCGTTTATAATACTTATTAAATGTAATATATTTATTTATTTATTTATTATTTTTTAAATAGAAAGCTAGAAATTCTTATAAAATTATCTAATAGATATTTGAACACTTGAGTGTTATTTTATAATACAAATAATGGCAAAGAAATAGGCACGAAAAATGCATGGTAAATGTCAATTCAGCAAGTAGTTTGTTATTTATATAGGAAGTATAAAATCGAAAACAGGTAAATGTCAATTTGATAAGCGGAAAATTTGTTTTCATTACCACGAAACATTGCCCTGACACGTACAATTTTGTTATTGATCCTTTTGATATACAACATTTTGTGCCATGGTCACGAAACAGCACGTGTCAGATTTAAGAAAACGATAGGCAATCTGAAATAATGTTTTTCGAGGTTAATACAATTCGTATCTGATAACGGAAATCTATTTACAATTTAAAAAAAGAAAGAATAATTCTGAACCGAGAAAAAGGCATGAAATTGCAATTATTTTTAATCTTAGATTTTTATCAAAAAAATTGAAATAACTTTGGATCGAAAAAGTGCATTTTTCTTTTTTAAAAATATCTTATCTATTTTAAAAATAAATTATTATAATTATATCGCACAAAATTGAAATAAAATCTACGCCAAACAGTCCTTGATCCAGAGCTTCACAGAGTATTTTTCTTTTCGGATAAACAATGATCACAGAAAAATTAAAGCAACTTTGGCAGTGAAAAATTTGAAATTTGAAGAAAAACATGGCTGTGATTTCTCGAATGTTACTTTTAAAATTAAAGTTTTATCATTCGGTATTATCATTAAAGTAGGCATGAAAAAAAGAAGGAAATCAATTCCTTAAATTTTCCACAAAAAATAATTATATTTTACATCTAAAAATTTTACTTCATATTTTTATAGAAGTAGAAAAACGTAGGAAAAATACAAAAGAAATTTTAAAGTATCTCTATAATAAATTTAACAATCGAAGATAAATTACGTACAATTTATTGTACGTATTAAATTGAAAAAAAAAAAAAAAAAAAAATAGAGCAGAAAAATCTACAAAAATCGATATTCATCTCAATATGAATTGATAAGTAAATAGGATATTGAAGGAATTCTAACTTTCGTCAAGTAAAATGTAATAAACGAAATTAAACACTGTCTAGTTTCGTATGCGTATCAGTTCGTATAGTTCAAAATTATTCGGACCCTGTACTGATCCTAGTTGCCATTCGGAATTTTCACGAATGTTATCTAATATATAAAGCGAAAAATGTTTTCGCTATTAACGGCCGACGGATTGATCGGCAAAGAAATCATTGAGCCTTACAATTACACGCTATGACGAGACGTCTTGAGAGTTTCGTGAGTTAAAACATTGGTCGGTTCTTTTTTGTGTATTTTTCTTTCGTTATTACTTTGCTTTATATTATTACATCTGTGTATGGACGCTTATTAGATTTTTCTCTTATGCAGCTTCACCGCGTAACTCAAAGAATTAGTTGTATATTCATGTATACGTTTCACACACGAGCATGTAGACGCGTGAATACGCATGTACAGAATATTTCACTGATTATTATTATGTCACTTAAAACGTAACTTTAATTTTCAATTAATTCATCGATTAATTAATATTAATCGTAAACAAGATACAGGCGTGTATATTTAAAAAATTACGAAATATAACAATAGTTTTATTCAGCTATAAGAGAGAAGAAGATAAGATCTAATAAGTAAATTACATACTTAGAAGAAGAGTAGGCAAGAGTAGGCTGCAAGGAGAAACAGGTCGATATATATTGTCAAACTTTACTATGAATATAACTAATAAGAAGATGAGATGATTTTCCATGCGATTTTTCATTTACTAATTGATGATTAATTTTCTTTTTTTTTTTTTTTTTTTTATAAGAATCATATGAGAAAAGATTTAAATACATAAAACAATTATTGAAATCGAAGATAATTTCGATCGATAAACATTAATTTTTTCTTCTTCTTTTGTACTAGGTAAGTGAAACTTAAGAAGAAATTATTTCAATAAGAAATAATTAAAATCAAAATTAAAACTTTATCTTTGTTCGCAATAATAGTAAATATTTTTCACGCTCTAAAAATTTAATAAGAGCAAAAATTAAACATTGTTAATATATGCTATCAGTGAAACAATTTGTACAAACGCGTATATCCGCTTAGATATATATATATTTAGCTATTCGGTAATATATAATATCACATGCAATTTAAATAGGATTGTCAAACACGTATCCGTGCAGATAGTGTTCCTATTCCTAACGATGCTGCGTACAATAAATATGATACGAGGTAATCACTGAATACGTGCCACATGCACATATGTATAATAATAACTTCACGCGAGAAAGCATTATTCATGTCCTTTTTCTTTTTTTCGAACACAGGAAGAAGGGGGGGATTGTGCACTCAATTGGGAAACAAACGCAAGTGACGTTACTCTTTGCTACCTAATCTCTTTTAATCCCTCATTTTTTCAAGATTCGGGAAATCCGCAACTCGCAAGAAATAATTTTCCACGATTCCGGTAAAAGTTTTATACTCTTCCATCCAATTTCTAATCGATAAAGAGATTCCTAAGTTTTTATTTCGATCAATATCTATATTGAGAACCTTGGTCAAAAGTCTATTTTTTTCAATTTTACTTTAAAAAGAAAAAAAAAAAAAAAAAAACTAAGAAATGTCAATAAAATGCAGAGCGAGGATGAACATTCGAAACGAAAATTATTACACGATGTTTTGAGATCGAAAGGGGCGACAAAATTTTTTTTTTTTTTTCCCCATCAAAACTACAAGAGGCTACTTTAAAAATATCGAATGTAATAGCGTAGATATTTCAGATGCATGATATTGACAATTGTTCGTGCTAAGTACTATCTGTTAAGTGAAACGCTTATTAAGAAACGATTCGTTTATATCGCGGGGTATACACATCGATGCTTCCTGAATTTTTCCGAAGAGAATGTTTTTTTAATCGAAACTAGAATCGAACGCGTATATATTTATCTATTGGTATCACATTCCAAGTGTTATAAGAACAAAGGAGCGGCAAAAGCGATTGATTGAAGCGGGAATGAGAATAGAAATAAAATATTGACATAGAGAAGAAAAGAAAAGAAAATTAACGAGTAGACCGCGTTCACCGTATCGTTGCCGCGACAGTAAGTTTTTCAGCGTTAAGTTATGTACAAATTGGCATTACATATATCACAGTTATAATATAAACACGTTGACAAATGCGGAAGGAAATTGTGTAAAGCACTGCTTTGCTTTCTTCTTCAGCCTGAAATATCACGCGCGCCTCGAATACTCGCTATTTCTAAATGTTCGCTATTTTCTAAATTTTACGCATAAGCGACGATTAATCTTCTTTTCATTCCGTAAGAATTCTTCTTAACGAGCGATTCGATAATTCTATTCTATCCTAACAGACACGTATTTTTTGTATTTTTTTTTTCTCTTTTTCTTTTTTACATTTTTCATTAAAGTTTCATTAAGCCTATACTTTCGTCATTTCCGGACGCATATTTATTAATCATTTGTCTCGTTTGATATTTTTGAAATGGAAGGAGAGAAAAAAAAAGGAAGAGGATTAAACATCATAATGAACACCACACGCGTTTCTCTTCCGATTCTATTCAACTTTGCCTTCGTCGTACTTTGAGAAGGGAAGAAAAGATAAGGGGACAAAGAGGAACGCAAACGAAAAGATATTAACGTAAGAGGAAAGAAGTTAAAATTATACAAACGCACACCTCTGAGATTAGATAAAAATAAAAGGAAAAGGAAAGAAAAAAAAAAAGAAAGGAAGAAAGAAAGAGAGAAAGAAAAATAAAGAAGAAATTGTGAAGAAATGCAAGTGTTCCTTCGTGTTAATGAAAAATGAGTTTTTAAGATATGCTGATATATACGCGGAGACAATGCTCGACATGGTCCCCAATGATTATGTAAGCGCTATGTAAAAGCAGTCTGTATGTATATCTTGCGTCTTTTACAAGATTGGAGTACCGGACCATTCTTCGAGAGTGGATTGTCTTTGCGGCCGAGCAATTTCGTCTAGATATTTCAAGTTCGAAGACAAGAAAATCAAGAAGATATCTTCGTAATTAACAATCTAATTTTTGTCTGCTAAAAGTGTCTAAGCATTAACAAACTTCCTTATCTTTTCGATATTACGAAAATGTGTTACGATTAAAACGATTAAAATACTCGATTCAAAGTTATTAGATATTTTTTTGAATTAACAATTCTTTTAATAAAATTTAAATTTGGTCTTTTAACTTATAAAAATAAACGGATTTTATTCGATGAAATGATCGATTGGTCATTTTGAATACAATTTTGAGTAACCGATATAAAACTTTTTAAAGTTTTAACAATTTTGCAAAACGTATAATAAATATATATATAAAAAAAAAATTCGTCTGTTGTCAAAAACTTAAAATATTTCTTCATTAATGATGATCGGCAACAAAGACAGCCAGAAAATTCTATTCGTTAGAAGTATTACTATTACTAAATTAAATACTTCGCTAATAATATTTCTCATCTAAGATTGATATAGAAATACCGAGGAATTAAACCGAAACACCATTCTTCCTCGTTTTATCATTGGGAATCACTACGTAGATCATACAATTCAGACGGAAATTGACGGATATATACAGAGATGATTATATTAATATTTCATCATTTGTTAACCGATAATCGATTTTACGAGCATTTTTAATGATAATACAGGCCGACCGATTCAATTAAATATTTATGAAAATTAGACCTCGAGACAGCAAAAATGTTGCATCAAAATTTTTGTTTGCCTCGTCATCCACGCGTCTACGCGTTGGATATTATATAAATTTACATTTCTTTTTTCCTTTTTTTTTTTTTTCTTAACTTTTTCTAACACAAAGTATCTCTTGTTTATCGTTGTGCGAATATATGTTTTTATAATTTCATAGGAATACGGAAATAATCACCGTTGAAGTCTCGTCAAAAACGTAGAACGAAACGACGTTTGATACTTCCGTGGAACTCGAACTTGCACGCAATTATATCGCGATTTTTAAATTATAATAAAACGCAAATTCGTACGAACATTCGTACATACGCACATTGGAACGTTAAAATATATTGAGCCTAGGAATAATTATCAGGTGTGAAAGAACTTACTTAATATTGAGTAGAGGAAATGTTGAACTTTGCAAGTCGGCTGTTATAGAGCTAATCAATTTGTCTAGAACGTATAATACGTAATAATGTAGGTTATGTAGGAATAGTTTTGTGTTTTGCGTATGCACGTTAAAAATTCTCTATATACCTTATACATGTTATACGTACTTGCACATAAATCTATATACGTACACGCACACACATAGACATGTATACGTATATGTACGTATATATATGTATAATGTTTCACATATTATGTGTAATTATATACACGAATATTTTATATTTTATTTTGCAATTAAATGTAATGCGACTATGTACTGTGCGTAAATGTTACGCCAGAGCACAATTTTGTGTATGCGTGTAACAAGTATGCTTTAGAAAAGTCCCTCTCTTTTAACAAAGATTTACGTGTAGTATATATAGTGGACATTATTTGCGTTATCACAATATATATATATATATATATATATATATATATATATATATATATATATATATGTATATATATATTATATATATATTATATATATTATACATATATATATATATATTATATATATATGTATATCTATATATTGAGTCAGATCAAAGGCTACACATATTTTCACAGATTGAAAAAGCTCACCCGATCTGCGATTTAAGTTACCGCATCGTGTTTTGAGTTTTTCGAAATATTCGAAGTTTTCGAGATGTACTTTGACTACCTGATACATCTTGGGTTACACACTTAAGGAAGGCCACATTGAACTAGTCTAAGAAATTACTGCCTAGCACTCTGAACAAATATATTGATAAAATTTAGCCTATATTATCTAGCCTATGACACATACGCAAACGAATAATAGTCAGAGATTCTTGCGAACGTTCTTTTTTTTTTTTTTCATTTTTTGTTTCTTCTAGTATGTCTGAGCAATCTTGTTCTTCGTTTTTTTCTTTCTACGAGTATCGGATCCTCAATAAATTTGAAATAATTATCTTTGGCATTGTGAAATATACACAACACATCCAAAGATAAAAGTGTTGACGTTCGTAAGTTTCTTTTTCGTTAGTCTGTTAGCGAAGAACAAGCAAAATCACTTGAAAGTGCAATAGACAATTGAATCACAAGTATTGGATTCCAAGAACTGACACTCCCAAGACTGTACTATATAGTAGGGATAAAAATATGTACAGTAGAAAACTATGGAGTTACTATTAACTTGTAAAAAGTAGATACGCATATGATTTTCCTATTTCGGCGGGAGTACGTATACTTCTCCATATGATGCTTTGAAAATTTCGCAATTAGTGGGCGGCATTGTTTTGTCTCAGCGATAAAATTATGATAAACGCCAGCAAAAGCTTTTCATTAACGTAACGCGGAATACGTAAGTAAAAAACTGCTGGACTCGATCTATGTTTTTTCACACAAAATGGAAAAGCGGTTTTCAAAATCTTGCTAGGTACTGTTTGAATAATCACCAGCATCATGTGTTACCTGACTTTCATTACGTTTCATCACAAGAACTGGATCTTTAGAAGTTTCAACAACTTTCTTTTCTATTTCCAAGTCATACAATAATGTAGCTTGTAATGCGTTATACATACCAGTTCTTGCGTATCGAGATGCCTTCGTCAATTCATATACACTGGCTGCCAATGTTAATATATCTATAAATAAAAATATTTAAAAGTAATTTTTTCTTATTATTTTAATAGTACTTAAATAAATAAAATACTTAAAAAAATAAAAAAATAATAACTTATAACTTTTTCTAATTAATATAAAATAAATTAAAAAAAAATTATATTTTTTAAAAAATTGAATAAGCTATGAACATACCATTATCATTGTATACAAGAATGCATGGTGGATTTTCTTTTTGGCGTTTAGTAGCATTTGCAACTTCACGTTTACGACATTCTTGGACAAACTTTATTGCTTCCAACCAATATTCCATAGCTTTATGTACACGTTGATTCATCGTGGTCCCTCGTAAACGTTCCATCTTTTTAAAAAAAAATATTACTTTGTTATTTAATGCAATTATGCTTTTTTATCAATGAAAAAACAAAAAAATTTATAATAATATATTACTTTTGCAATCAAAGTTATAACACGTGCATGCTCTCTCAAATAATCAATGACTAAACGATCAACGCGTGATGGATTTCCTTGAAGGCGAGGAATAGGTATATTGTTTGCACTCGTCACTCTTTTACCAGGAAAATGAGCAGCTAATCCCGCTTCGCATTTTTTTCGTTCCTTTTCTAATTGTTTAAATTGTTCATAAGTTTGTTCCAATCTGAAGTGTAATATACTTGAAGGTGCTGTACGTCTAGAAGTTCCACTTCCATTTCTAAGGCTCAAACCTCCACCATATAATACGGAAAATAGTCGTGGAACTGGAAGTGGTACAGGAACTGGCATTACTGGTGGGAATACTCCAGATCTTACTGTACCTGGATTTGGTACTATTCCTGAATTAAAAAGGACATCAGCAGATGGAATACCAGGACTATTTTGTATTCTTGGCATATGATGTCGTTGTTTCATAAGATAATTAAAAGTATCTTTGTTCATTGAAGACCCTGCTATTTGATTAGTCAAATGACTTACAGAAGGAAAAGCTATTTCTTTGGTAAGATCAAATCCTTCCACCTTATATGTATTAGTATTATTAGGCTGCTTCAAATCCTGATAAGATGTGGAACTTTGTGGTAACATTTTTAAAGTCTCGCCGTTATTGGCAGTGTAATGTTGATAATTATGATATCCATATTTTGCAATTGACTGGTGAGTATTACGCGAACTTAGATTTTTTGGAAATCCAATTGGTGAATATGTCTTAGTTTCAATAGTCTTTGATTTCGGACTGATAATTTTCAGTAAATTATTATCAATTTTATAATCATTATTTGTAAGACAATTTTCATTTGTGTCTAAACTATTGATCGATGATGTGGTGAAATCGCTTACACCTGGATAATAGTCAATTAATTGTTTGTATTCTTGGTCCACAGCTTGATTTAATTTGTAGCTACGAGCTTGTTGATGCAAAAATTGTAGTTGTTCATTTGGTATGGAGATATTTGTCATGCTTAATCTATTTGAATCATGTAAATCTTTATAATCATTAGCATTACTCCGCTGTATATTATTTCCAAAACAATTATGCAAATTTGTATCAGCTGGAGAAAAATGTTGTAATGGAGAATTTGAAAGAAAGCCAGAATCAATACTCAAATCAGTCATTGCTGAACTTGGTCTATAAGTTTGATTATTGGCAGTCATGCTGTATAATTCATGCATAGAAGGTGTTGGATTATTATATGTATTAGTTCCATTCTGTCCAATATTATTATGATACTCTAATTCATTTAGAGTTATTGGATCAGGAGAATCTAAAGCCAATGTTAGAGCCATATTAAAGTTAAGATCTGGATTTGTACAATTTTGTATTCGTTGGTAATTTCCAAATAAGTCTGATGTACATCCTGATGTTGATAAATTTTCTGTCCAATTAGCAGACTGCTTACCTACATTTGTCTCATTTGTAGTTGTTAATAAATCGTTGCATATAGGCATAGTATTTCCACTAATACAACAATTTTCATTACTTGGACGTAGTACATAAGATTGTGAATCAGATGGATACGTATTTGAATATGCACCAATCCCATTGTTATATAAATTTCCTTGATCTGATACTTGTCCTACACATGTATTGAGACTCAATGTTTTGAGCTCTCCACAGAGAGTGTTATAATTACATTCAAGTTTAGCATTATTAGAAATATTATTTTGTAATTTATTAAATGTCGAATGCATATTGAAGCGATCCATAGTAAAATTAGGATCAGTATTACTTTCCATTTTATTTTCCATAATACAGGATTGAGTATCTGAATAATATTGAATATTGCCATTATAACTATTATTGTGAGCGTTGTCACCAACTATTGAATCATCATCAAGAATTTTTGACACTAAATCATTGACCATAGGATTATTTAAATCCTGACTATCTTCATCTTCTACATTCATCTATATGAATAAGTGAATAAAAAAGATTAAATTAGTATCATAATATAATGTTTTTTTCTTTTTTCAACAAATTTTCAAATAATATTTTAACTATAATATGTTTAGTTATAAATTATATTAAAATTAATAACCTAATATATCATATATATAACATCTTATTTTATTAAATTTAAATTTTTTCTTTTTATATATATAAAATATATAGATTTGTGTAAATAAACACATATTTCACAGATTATGTAAGATTAATTCTTATATTTAAGTGAAATAGAGTGAAATGAAATTTCTTACATGTATATAGCTTATTCAGTAAAATGTCATATTTAACAAATGAAAATATTATATAGAAAATAAGCAGGTCTTTAATATTGAAAAAAAAAATAATTATCTTTATTGCAGAAAATTAAAAATAAATATATAATAATAGTTCAATATTTAAATTATATTATATATATATATTATTATAAAATTTTTAATATAATATAAGTTATTTATAATAATATATTTAATTTTATTTAATTTGCTATGCATAAAGATAGTTTTTAATAAAATAATGTAAAGTACAACAAAACAAAAATTAATTTTATTATTAATCATATGAAAATTAAGGATAATTTTTAAGTTTCTTACATTTTTTTGTGTATTGCATTCCATTAAGTCATAGTTCCAATAATTATATTCTGTATTACATCTATCAGCTGGATAATTGTTTCGTGGTTCCAACATGTTGATGTTGCGTTCAACCACGTTATTCTATAAAAAAAAAGTAGAACATTTTGCATTTGAATCAAATCTGTTTAAATTTCTAATTATATTACAATAATATTAGCAATTACATAAATATTTGCTCTTTTATTATAATTATTTCTATTATGCATTAATTATTATAATATAAATGTGTTAAAATTTTTATATGAAATAATATGTACTATAAAAATATTATTAAAATATATTAACATAATGATTAAAATAATTATTATAATATTAATTTTAAATTTATTAAAATAAATATAATTTTTGACTCCATTTCAAGAATAACAATTTCAAATTTAAATCTATTATGAGTAAGTACAGTTACGTATCGTATACATCAGCAACAAACTAAAATCGAATAGTTTCTATCAATTAAATTATTAAGTAATTATTATTTAAATTATGATCTTTATATCATACGTTAAACATATCTTTCTCTTATTAGATAAATAATATCTTTTATACAATAAAATTACGCCTTTTTGCACGTTATGATGGAATTATCGCATTATACTTTGCAGTAAAGGAAAATGAACGTCACTTTTTCGGCAATGAAATCAGAGACGCGGATGCTTACCTTGCTAACAGTAAAACCATTGTTACCGATAATTGCAGCCAAATTGTGCACCTCGGACAGAGCCATTTGTTAAAGATCACTGAAAATCACCTCCACTCCTTGCCATTACCCTTTCACTTGTGCGGCTGTCTTCCAGCAGTATGCACACCCACACCAACCTACACTTTCTTTAAACGTATCTGGCTAACACCTCACAACACGACGTACATTAACGATGCTACTATAAGAGAGTAGAATATAGATAGAACTATGGTTACTATACCATATATATAAATATATGGTATATTATGCGATCATATAGCTAAATGCGTTAAATGTGAATATTAAATATTAAATGTATAATATTTTTGATTTAAATTTATTTAGCTTTTACATTATATATTTTTTATCAACTAATTTATATATATGTAAACGTGAGTTTCCAAATTCTTTAAATATAGAAAACGAGACATCTTTTCCCTAGAAAAACAAACCTGTTATTACTAAAGTTTTTAAGCGCGTGCGCAAATGCGGGAGTATTCGAATAACATTATGAATTATAGAATATATATTTACATATATTCTTAATGTAAATATATTAAATGTATAAAATGAAACAATGCTTAAAATTACATTTTTTAAAATTCATTAAAAAAATTTGTATATATAAATCATATTTTACATGTGTATTTTATTGTATATAAGTAATACATTTTTTTTCTAACATTATTTATGTTATAAAATATGAAATAAATAATATGAAATTTATATAAGAGAAATATAAATTACAAATTTCTTTTAATATACTATTGGATCTGTTTGTACAGTTTTACTCTCTACATCAGTTTCCTTGTTTAAGGAGCAATATTTATTTGCAATATTAACTATTTCTCGTAATGTAGTATTTTCTACTTTTAAACTACTATATATTTCTTTTTCTCTCATTTCATTTTCCTCATCTAAAGCTACTGCAGTTTTCATTACTGCTGCCATTTCATTTATTTTTTCTGCTTGATTGGTTATTATCTGTAATATATAAATCACTTTTAATAATAATAATAATAATAATAATAATAATAATAATAATAACAATAATAATAATAATAATAATAATAATAATATTGTAAAGTAAAATTGCAAGTAAATAGTTCATTCAAATAAATAATATCAATTATAACTCAAATGTTGTTTCTAATTCATATTAAAATAATAAAAAATCTAAATTAGAATAAAATATAAGTTATTTAAAATAATAATATAATAAATAATGATAAAATTGAATTATAAATCATTACAAATATGTTAAAAATATTATTTTTAATTAATTTATACTTACATTAGCATATTTTGCATTATGTAATGACGAAAGATCTGTTTTACAGAGACGTAATAAAGATGCTGTTTGTTGCCTATATTTAGACATAATTAATTCAAGAGCATGATGATGATCTTCTAATGCTTTCTTTAATTCTTTATTTTCAGCTTGTAGTTCTTGTAAATGTTTGACCTCTCTTTGTATTCCTGAGATTAATTGTATATGTGGTCTTTGTTTTGCTTCAGTGTTCAAAATTTCTACTTCTTCCTGATACTATAAATATATAATAAAAAATGGATTTAAATTTTAATTAGTTTCATAATAAAGAATTTTAGTAATATTTTATTTTTATATTTTTTAATTAAATTATTGTAAATAAATTTACCTGTTTCATGTTAGCAATTTGGCTACAAACTGATTCTATTTCACTTATCAAATTATCAGCTGTATTTTCATGATCTGATATTTTAATAACTAACTTTTTAGCATCCAATATAATTTGTTGAAAAGTTAATGACATCTATAAATATAAGATTTTAATAAATTAATTATTCAAAAATTGAATTATTTTATCAAATATGAATACACATTTATAAAATATTTTTTATTCTATATCTGAAATTTAACATCTATCTATAATGATAATATTTATTTTATATATTTTATTATTATATATTCATTATATATTAAATAAGATTAATTATTTTACATACAATATAAAGATTAATTATTTTATATACAATATTTCATTATATTATAAATTAATTAATAAAATTAATAAAAAATAATTTAAAAAAAATTTATAATTTTTTAATGTTTTACAATAAATTATTTTACAAATAACAATTATATCATATTGAAATAATGAGAAAGAAGAGAGAAAATTGAAGGAGAATTCAATAATTTTATATTAAAATAAAAGAAGTTACATAGTACATATAAATGTATATAATTTAAAAATTAATATATAGTACATATAACCTTTACATATAATATTATAGTGATTAATTTGCATAATTTTATTTGTTATTATTTATATTGTATTGTATAATATATTGTTCCTAATTATAAAAATAATTTATAGGTATATTTATAAAGATTTTTAGTTTAGAAATTATTAAAAAATTGACGATGCATCAAGTAGGTTATACATATATCTAAATTGTCAAACATATTTTATGAAAATCTTAAAGAAAATATTTATTCACTTACCTCTTTTCAATAAAAAACTTTTATAATACAACTTTCACAAAGTGAAATTTTATTTGCTAATTCATTCAATTTTAATTGAACAACGAATGAATAAGATCATGAGTTATATGAAAATATCTTCTTTAGTTATATGATAGGTTTGTTTATTTTCAATCACTTCCGTAAGATCATTGGTCTACCAATCGCAAATCGACTGTACAAATTGATATATATATTTTATATTATAGATCAATTATACAAATTATTATATTTTTTATATCTATAATAATTTAATTTTTTGTTAAACAGTTGAATCGATTATAATGATGTTTTTAATGAGTTAAACTTTAATTTTGGATTTTTTTTTACAATTTTAGATTTTTTTTATAACTTTTCATAGATTTTGATAAAAAATATTCTTTAAAATTTTATTTATTCTTGAAAATTATAATTTTAAGAATCGAAATTTCTTAATTTGAAAGTTATATACATATATTTTAATCTCATATTTTTAGGGTTTTTCACGAGTTACATGATGCCATCTTGGATTTTTAACCAATCCGTTTAGATCATAGAAACAGTATATATTAAATTCAAATTATTATTTGTCAAAATTTATAAAAAGATATTAAAAAAATTTTCCGAAATTTGCAATATCTGAAGTTAAAATTAATTCAATCAACAATTTAATTAGATTCCATTAGATAAACCTTATTTTTATATGAATAATGATATAATAATATGAATAATATAAAAATCATTTAATATTATATAATAAAAATATTTTTATCATTTTTGTACAAATTTTGGTATTTCTAAAAATATTAAAAAAATTTTTATAATTATAAATATTAGAATCATATAAAACAAATATAAGGATAACAAATGATATGTATTGTTATATAAAAAATATAAGGATAACAAATGACATTTCATTTTTCATTAATCTTTTATAATATTTTTGTATTTGTATCAAATCATAATATTATTGTATTAAAATAATTTCTATTTATGAATTATTTGAAAAATAGTTATTAAATTATTATTATTATTAAATAGTTTAATATAACAAAAATTTACAATTTTGAATACTTTTTATATTACTATCTTATAACACAGGATTATAAAAATATTAAAATTAACAGAAATAATAAAATTATAACATATAATCTTCATTTACAAAAAAAAATAGATGCTTCTAAAAAAATTCTGAAAATGATTTAATTTAAATTTAAAAAATAATTTAAATTTAAAAATATTAATGTCAAAAAATATCAATTTCAAACATCTATGTTATAATTTAATTATATTCTGAATATTATTTATATTATTAATCAGTTATTTTTAGTTTTTACAATTAATTGGCAATAGTTCAAATAAATGTTATATTTAAATAAGACGTAGAGCATACCAGAATACAGAGAATAACAATCCTATTTTAAATAATCGAATACAATTAGATATTATACAATTTGTAGTTCGTAATTAATCAATGTGTACATAAACATTAATTGTATTTGCCAAGGTAAAAAATACATTTTGTAATTTACTACATCGAATAGAAATTAATTCTTTTCAATTGTTTAAACCAATCAGGATTTTCTTTGGTTATGAATCGGTACATAATATTATGGAAAAATAATAAATATGTTATGTGGAAAGACTTGCGATAACGAAAACTAAGGTTGGCACACGTAAAACACCTGTGACGATTAGCTCAATGGAACGTGGAAGGGATAACATGGCCACCGCCTGGTGACGTTCGTTCGCCGTCGCCGTCGCGATATCAAATGCTCCTGAAAACAGCTGGTGAACATTTATCGGTATAAGTTCCGTAATTTTCAACGCGGAAAATACGTATTATATTCACTGAAGAGTATAAAGCACGATGATGAACATGTGGAAAGTGCGAGAGTTAATGGACAAGGCGTAAGTACAATTAAGTTAGTTACATGCAATCTAACCTTGCTTTTACTTTTTTCGACGCATTCCACTCTACTTGTTTCGATACGCTACACAAGTTCTCGTTTACCTTTAACTACCTTTTTGCATTGATTGATAGTCACTTTGTCTACATTGTTTAACTCATTATTCATGTATATGAATGTATATTTCATTTAAATTTCATTTTTTTTCTCATTAATCTAAAGTATTCACAGAAAATAAATAAAATATTCTTTACACTTATTTTTAAATAAATTTTTCTTATGATCCTTTATGATAGAAAGACATATTTTTTTTACAGATTGTAAAAAAATAATTATTTAATTAAATATAAAATTTTATATAATATAACATCGAAGAAAATAACATGACTATAAAAGGATAAAATAAATGCTCTTTTTAAATTATATGATCTATTAATAATGAAAATAATTTAATAATATTCGTTTATCTGATATTTTTTTTTGTATTATTATTATTATATATTGTAGTATTATTAATATATTATCAATGTAATATTTTTTTATGAAATTTATTTAAATATATGTAACATATTGTTTATATAAATAGCAATATAGTCTTAAATACAAAAACGTAAACTTTGAAAATTATTAGAATAAATTGTATTGCTGGAAATATAACGCTAATTATATAACATGTTTACTTTTGTATTATAATTATTTTTATATTTATAAATTATTTCTCTAATTACATTTTTTTTCTTATTTTTATTTTATTTTTTTTTATATTTTTATATTTCAAATCGTATTATTAGTTAATTTTCAATGTTATTTGTAATTTTTTTTTCCTTTTAATAAAAACATATAAAAACGAAAGTATTTTATAAAAGAAACTAGAATTAACTGATAAGCTATTCTTAACAATACCCTATCTCACAAAGTTATTCTCCGTAATAAATAAATTTACTCGTTGAGTAAGTGTTTGCATATTAAAAAAGAAAATAAATTATATATAATTGATAATATATTGAAAATATTAATTTTTTATTGTATGTAAAAATAAGAATTTATTTATTATTAATAGCACATATATTAATTGTTATATGCAATTGTATTAAAATGCGTAAAAAATTATTGAGTATTGATAAAAAAGTATTTTGTAACAAAATCATAGCAAGATAATATTTAGTTTATATTATTTATTATTTACTGTTTATATTTGTTCCTGCTTAGAAGAATATCAAATTCTTGTATATAATTCTCACACTTGTTCGCTTTTATATATATATATATATATACCGTTATACTAACGTAAAATATTTTTGAAAATTGAAAATATATACTATATTCATAAATACTATATTTCTTACTTATTTTTTCTTCTTTTGTATTTACGAAACCACGAAATCTAAGTATCATTATACATCGGTTCTTATACATCCTATATAATGTATGCATATAAGGTTATTGTTGAATTGAATAGGGGTTCTCAAACATTAGTATTATCTGTATATTTTTATTTCATACTATTTTTTAATTTTTTATTTTACTTTTGTTGCATTTAATATACACATAATATACATTATTATGTTCACAATACATTATTATCGTTCATATTTATTATTTATTTAAAATAATAATTACTAGCTAGTTTATATCATCATGAAAAACGTGAGATACTTTAGCATCTGTAAAAAAAGAAACGGAAGAACACTATTATCTTTAACAACTCTTTCTGAATACAAATGCATATCGTAACCATATATGTGGAGATTTTTTATTCCAAATATAAATGTTATTTAAATAACATATTTAATAACTTTATAAGTTCAATTAATTTTATAAGTTCGATTATTTAAAAAAAAAAAAAATATATATATATAAAATTTTGTATATAGAGAATTTTTCATTATAATAAAAAATATATTAAAAAATATATTAATTATTCTGTTAATTTTTTTCTAAATTATTACATTAAATATTTTTTTAAATATTTATTAATAATAAACAAATATATTATCAAATATAAATCATCGCTATTTAAAAAATAAAATATTTTAAATTTCATTCTATAAAAACATAAAAAAAAGTAATCTTTTTATTTTATTACTTTCTATACTATATTTAAAAATATGATAAAATTATTTTTATGTGTAATAAAATTGTAGATTTTAAAATAAACGCTATTTTATTATTTCTTATCAGATAAATATCCGAAAGAAGATACAAATATATAGAGTATTTAACAGCATATTTATACAATAATCAAGGTATTGAAATAAATTTATACTGCATAAAAAATTATTGATAAAGAATGCAATTTAATTGGATCAATTTCTTTTTTTTATCAATTTCATTTATAATAATGAATTAAATTTTGTGAAAATATGTTTTTTTGATATAAATATATATATACAATTATATAAAATATTACAGTTATATAATAAAATATATGATAAATATATGATAAAATATAATTATTGAAAAATAGAAATAAAAGTATTATGTATAAGCAAAGACATAAAAATATTGCGCAATTAATAGGTATCCATACGATCCATATAAATGTAGTGAAAGTATTTTTATTTTAAAATTATTAATATCATCATATATACTATTTTATTTAATCTATTTGAAATTGTCATATATTATAAAATATATATATAAATGATAATTTTTATATTAACGAAAATAAAATTTTAATATTATAGGACCAATGTAGTTATGAACTACACGGAAACAGAGGCCAAAGTTCGGGAAGCAACAAATGACGATGCTTGGGGTCCAACCGGTATTTTTAAATAAATTTAATTAAATTAATTTTTTATATTTTAATTTTTTATCTATATTGAGAAATATATATTTAAATTTTATTTCTTTTTTTTTTTAATATAATAATTATTTGTAATTGTATTATAAAATTTATTTATAAAAATAGAAAACTTTGAGATAAAAATATGTAAAATTATTTATAATATTGTATTGATATATAAAAAAATATTATTATATAAAATAAAATTAATAATGTAATTTGAAAATTGTTAAAATTTTAAGAATTAAACTAAATTATAAAATTATGATTATCATTATAATAAATTTTATGAAGATAAATTAACATTTAATGATCCGATTTTATTTATTGATATTGATTTTTATATATATAAAGAATTCTTTAAAATTCATATATAAACATAAATCGGTATTTTTATTTATTTTTATATCAATAATTTAATAAATAATGAAATAATAAAAATTTTTTGAATGATAATTTTTTTTAATAAATAAGTATTTTTTGTTTTTTAAATATATTATAATTATTTACTGATTGATACTTTTTGTAATTTTATCCTTCTCTGAAATTCGACATATGGCAAAATTAATTATACTGCATGTATTACTTCAGGAGCAATGATGCAAGAACTGGCTCAGGCTACATTCACATACGAGCAATTTCCTGAGGTAATGTCTATGTTGTGGAAAAGGATGTTGCAAGAAAATAAACGGAATTGGCGTCGAACGTACAAGGTAAGTTCGTTTTTACTATATATTATATATATATATATATATATATATATATATATATATATATATATATATGTGTGTGTCAATTTTTCAAATATTTAAAAAAATTCAAATTATATATAACATTTTATAGAATTATAAATAAACAAAAATAAAATATATAAAGATTAATAATACAATCATATTTATGATATATTTATGATATATTTATGATATATTTATGATATTTATATATATTTCTTATTTTTTATAATTTTTGATATATTTATTTCAATAATTATTTATAATTTACTATTTTCAGTCTCTTTTACTATTGAATTATTTAGTTCGTAATGGATCAGAACGAGTAGTCACATCATCTAGAGAACACATCTATGATCTCAGATCTCTAGAAAATTATACTTGGATTGATGAATTTGGAAAAGATCAAGGAATAAATATTAGACACAAAGTTAGAGAATTAATTGATTTTATTCAAGATGATGATAAATTAAGAGAAGAAAGAAAAAAAGCTAAGAAAAATAAAGATAAATATGTGGGTTTATCAAGTGAAGCAATGGGTATAAGATTTGGAAGTGTGGATAGATGGTCTGATAGATTAAAATGGGATAAAACTAATACAGATACTTATAATGATTGGGATCGAGATAGTAGAGGAAAAGGTTTTGAGGATACAAATAATAGGTAAATATTAATTTTTATATTTATATTATATATAATAGTTGAATATCTTTATTGCATATTTTTATGCAATAGTGATGATGGCGAAAGAGAAGATTCTGATAATGATGTTCATCCCAGTCCAAAAAGAAGTGGAAGGGAATATAGAGATACAATGGATAGTATAGATCGTGTTAGCAAAACAATTACATCTACAACTTCAACTAATGCCTCACCAGCAAGAATGACAAGAATTATTAAAAAAGTAGACTTAGGAGCCGCTGCAAATTATGGAAGAGAACAATCTAATGTAAGTAAAAAAAATTAAATAAATAATTAAATAAAGAAGTTGTAAATTTCGTAATAATTTATAATATATATTGAAAATTAAAAATTATATTTACAGAATAGTATATCTGGATCACAAAATAACTCTTCATCTGGTAAACAAAAAAATAAAAATGACATTTTAAATGATATTTTTGATTCTCAAAATGAGAATAATATCAAATCAATTGATGATGATGATGATGATTTTAATCCAAGAGCAAATATTCAGACTACTGTACAAACTCAGAATTCAAATGCAGAATTTGGAGATTTTACTAGTGCATTTGGTAATACTACAGTAAAAACGAAAGATGTTAATGATGAATTTGCAGATTTCACATCAGCTTTTAACTCTTCTGTTACAATATCTAATCCCTCAATACAGCCACAAGTAAATTTAATGGGCGCAACAATACCAAATATTAATAGTTCAATAACAGATAATGTAAATAATTCAATGTTTATTAATGCCCAATCATTAAACACTCCCTCTTATACTACGAATACACTTCCTCAAAATCCTAATATGAGTAACAATCTGTTTGATACCATACAACCACAAGTACTCAATAATCAGCAATTATTGAACAACAATACAGGTATTATAAAAAAAAATTGTGATGATATTGAATTATTATTTATTAATATATTTATTTATTAACATTTATTTATTTTAATACAAAATGGTTCTCTTACAGCATCTTCAAATACAGATCTTTTATCAGAATTAGATAGCTTAAATTCTTTAACTACTAGTTCTATGGATAGACGAGTAAATAACTCCAATAACTCTAATTCTAATCTTTTCATAAATATGAGTTCAACATCTGCTGCAATTAATCATGGAGGTAAAAATATATTATTTATTAAAATAATTCATATTAAATTCAAATATGGTTTTATGATTTAGTAATATAAACCATTATTTTCTAATCTAACAATATGAAATTCGAAATTAAAAATATTTAAATATATTTTAAGTTTTAATAAGTGAACATCTTAGTATTACCTGATCATAAAATCAAAATTTTTAAATAATATTACATTTATTTGGAAAATAAAATATTAATATTTCTTTTATTGCTTATTTTTAATAATTATATATATATTTTATTAAAAAATCAAATTTTTATTAAAAATTTTTTTGCATGTTTTAACATTGAGAATATGTTTGGAGATAATGTAATGCCCCCAAGAAAGATTTTCCTTACAGCAACCAAGATGGAAAAAAACATCGCTTCAGCTGAAAATCTTTCAAAACATGCTGCAAATCGACTTTTAGAAGAATTATGTTCTATGGGTCCTATTAAAAGTCATAATAATTTGGAAAAGCTGAAATCGTATATTTCTGAATATATTAAATTTTTACCAGGACCACTTACTCCACAAAAGTACTGTAACCTTGATTTTAATCCAGAAATTGATTCTATATTGTACGGAAAAATTTTAGAAGAGATTATTGAAAAATTTGATCATAATTGGCCAGTACAAGAAAATACTTTAGATCCAATATTTAAACAATTGTTAATTGTTAATGGTGCTACATTATTAATATTAACTGAATCTCTAAATGCTTTAATTTTGGCTTTGAAAAAAACAGAGAATGAGAGAAAAATTTTTGTAATTTCAATTATTTTAGAACAATTATTGAAAAGTGATTCTTTGTTTTCTGCCATAGTAAGTTCATGTAAATATAGAGTGCAGAATGTAATACAAGAAGAAGAATTTGATGAAACATGGCGGAACTTAGTACAAATTTTAGTTTCATTACCTAATCGTGTAGCTAATAAATTAAAAAATAAAATATTTGATAGTTTTCTTCCAGAAAAATATCTTAAAATTATATGTTTTCATATTGCTCATGCAATATCTTTTATAAACATTGGACTACATTATGATATTAAAGTAGAACTAAAATTACTCTCATTTTTAATTAGTAAATTAATAATTATTACAAATTCAGAAAATTTATTGCCGTTTACTAATATTTTAACAGAATGGTGTTTTGAAAATAAAAATAATGAACGAGATATAATTCAAAATATATTAAAAGCGTTAGATACGTCTAGCATAGAACCAATAGCTGTATTATTCTTAAAATATTGCGATATCAATCTTGGAATACATCAAATTTTTGGCGATATATTATTAAATTCAAATTGGAAATACATATTAACAACAAAAATTCCTTTAATGTGTTACTATAAAGATGATAATTTAGTAATAAATTTGATCTCGTATTTAGCGCAATTTTTAAATAACAATCGTATTCTAATTGAATTATTAATAAAACTTCTAAATATATGGGGTGATAAAAGTGCTTTAAATCATACTTCTGTAGAACAACATAAATATATTACAAAATTAATAATTATGTGTGTAAGAAAATGTAAACATCATTTAAATAGAAATGAAAAAGATAATATTCAAAGATTGTTATTCTCTGGTATATCTGTTCATCTTGAATCTACAGATATTATTTTAAGGGCAATGGGGATGTCTGTTGGTGAAATTTTTACTAATGAATTATCCGAATCTGATGATGCACCAAAACTTTTATTTGAATATAACAATATGCCTGATGAAATAATAGATTTAGTACAATCTTTAAAAAATTTAGCTGTAGAAATCAAAGTCTCAAAAGAAAAAAAACAAATTAAAAGAAATGACTTAATTACTGAAAATATTGAATTTAATACATTGGGTGATAAAAAATTGTATGAATTGGGTATTGAATGTAATCTTTTACCTAAAAAGAATATAGAAGAAAAATATAATAAAAACAATCAAATTTCAATTAACAATTCGAAAGAATCGATTATATTGAATAAACAAAATTTGAAAGATAATATAATTAACAAAAGTAATATTGAAAGTGATTCAGAATTAGATAGTGATGATGATTTAATACCATATGATATGTCTCACGATACAAAAGTTAGTAAAAAATTACGACCAGCATATCTGCGAGATCTACGTGATAATTTAGTAAATGAAAAAAATTCTAATAATCCAGATATTTTTTCAGAATCTTTAGAAGTCTGTGAGGAATTGATATTGTCACAATTACCGAATGATGATGTATCTTTTGCAATTGAATTATTAGAACTTTTCATCACGCTTAAAGAATCTTGTTATGTAGAAAATTTTGAAATATTAACATTTAAAGCTTGTGTAGCTATAGTAACTGTTTATCCTAAAGATTGTGCTGAATTTTTATGCCGACAGTTTTATTTGGAAATAGATAAATATTCTGTAAGTCAAAGATTATTTTTTCTTGATATATTGGCAGATTCGGCTAGAAAATTATCAGCTATTCCACTTCATGAAAATAAAAAAGACATAATTAATGAAGCTAAAATAAAACAAAAAACAAAAGAAATTTCAAACAAAGTTTCACTTTTCATTAATACTGAGAAAAGTCAACAATACAAAATACTATATAGTGATGATTTTGATGAATTCGAGAAATCTTTAGACGTAAAAGAAAATTGGCGGGAAATTGTTGATAAAAGAATTGAATCAAATACAAAAAGATATGCACATAGTATAAAAATTTCTAAAACATTTGAAAATAAATTCGGAAATATTGCGTCCTCATTTTTTTATCCATTACTTTATGGTTTTGGCAAAGAAAATACTTGTTTGAATAGTGGATTACAAATTTTCACAGATCAAGAAAATATTTTATTAATTCGATTTTTAAAAACTTTATCTACTATAATGATAGCAGCACAGAATTGTTTATTAGCTTCTAAAATGGGAAAAGAAATATTGGAATTATCGTGGATTTTGAGATATCACGAACAAGCAAAAGTTAGACTAGCAGTAATAGAAAATGTTGCAGCCGTAATTATTGCAATACCGAAAGATACGATTGTAAATGAATTGTTTGAAATTTTTATGGAAATAAGACTATGGCTTTTAGATTTATCACAAAATGTGATTAGCGGCGATCATGATAAAGATTGTAGAAATTTAGGTGTCAGAGTAGTATCTTTGATTGATTCTATCATAGATTCAACATTCGATATATAATTATTAATGAGATATAAATATTATTTACGAAATATTTTTTTTTTAAATATTTACAAAATAATTCCTAAAATTAATTTTAAAATTTTGCATGTTTTTTTCTTTATATATTATAAGAATAATTGCGAACATTGTATAAGAAATACATTTATGTTATATTAAATACTTTATATAATTTTTATAATTCATTTCTTCAAAAAATTGTAATAATTTAATATTATAAATAAATAAAATAAGGGACAATTTATGTGTTATTAACATATAAGATTTAAATTTTTTTTATAATCTAATAAAATTTTGTACATATATAAATATAAGAATAGAACAAAATATTAAAAGAAAGTATTATTAAAATTAAAAGAGCTTTTATATTTAGGAACAATTGGATTATCATCAGTTACAAATCTTCTTACTCCTACATCTACTAATTCTAAAAATCAAATATCAAATAATACATCCACACAAATTGGATCTACATGGGCTGGTTCAGGATTAAATATAGATCTCGATAATATAATGGGAAGTAAAGCAAAACAAACAGGACCTGCACCAACAATGAATCAATTGGCAAGCAATAGTCCACAACATCAAATTAAACTTATGAGTGAGTTATATATGAAATTTTTATTTGGTTTAATTTTGTTTAATAAATTATAATGAAAATTAGTATTGAATACATATAATTAAAGCACTCAATATAAAATAAAAATAATAAAATATAAAATTTTTTTTTTAAGAAGAATTTATTGTATTATTCAAATTTAAATATACTGTATGTATATTGTATAATTCTATTATATTTATATATTTTTTTTATATATTTATGTTAAATATTTTAATTTTATAATGTTCTTTTGAAACTATAAACAATATATATATAATTTTATACTATATGTATAGTATTTTAATATTATTTATATATTTATTTGTTAATTATAGAAAACTCAATTTTATACATTTTATTATTAAAAATATAATTATTTTAGCATCACCAACAATTGGATATACATCACCAATGATTCAACCTCAACAGCAGAAACAGCAGCATATAAATCCAGCATTTTTTCCTGCATTTCAATGAAAGCTTTTTTAATAAATAAAAAAGGTGATAATAGTAAAAACAAAAGGCATAAGTGAAATAACTTGGAATTAAAACAAATAGGGCTTGTTATGAACAATCTATTTATTTAATAAAAATGGAGATAAATTTTCTATTTTCTGGGCAAAGCAATCTCATTATACAGGGTGCAACTGTAAAAAATTGCATTGTAAATGTCAGAGCAAAATGGTCAATGAAATATATATTGCATAATTTATGTGTTCACAAATAGTTAAAAAGAGAGCTATCATTCATTTCTATATTTTATGTTTTGAATTAAAAGTTTGTTCAATTGTTTGTCTAATATATGACTATATCATATGAATTTGGTTACTATTTGACTTAATAAGAAAAGAGTAGAAATTTATTGAAAATTATGATAAATATAATTGTGAATACTGCATAAAATATATGATTAATTTAAGAGCAGCTCTGTACATTAAGTTTTAATACATATTTGTTGAAATAAGAATTTTAGATATATGTTCCCAATAACATTCTATAATACGAATGTTGTACTTTTTTAATGAATCATGTTTTAATGAATTATGTTACTTCAAATCATGTGGGAACAAATCAGGCAGACTTGTCTTAAATCTTTTATACATAATGTAAAGTGAATAAATCAAGATTATGCCTTACATATATAATGTATTATAAGTAATGTATGCATGAAAGTGAGTTATAGATATTTGAGAAAATGTAGTATATTACTTTTATTTACTATTGGATATAAGGCATTCTGTTAAATGTTATTCAATGTCTTAAAAGAAAAGAAAATGCTTTTACAGGGGTTGAATGTAGAAAATAGAATTATTGCAGACTTTAGAAAGCTGCATTTACACATTGACAATTTAAATTATAAGGATAATTTCATTTTTCTATATAAATATAATTATTTGACAATTGATGATATTCGTCTATAAAAAAAAACAAAAAGGCGCAATAACATTACTTAATGATATAAGTGCTTCCCTACTATAGTTAGTTTTGCACGAAGAAAATAATATAAAATTAGTAGTTATTAAAAAAAAAAATACATATGAAAGCATAATGCAGGATACAAGAACTTATCTTAAAAAGAAGCACAGAAGCACAAATCAGCGGGATTTATTGCGTTTCAAAAGCGCTCCACTCAGAATGGTGATTTAATATTATGTTTATTGTCCATTGTAAATTATTTAAGGATTTTGTGTAATTATATAGTGATAAAAAATTTAATCATTTATGTGATTGAATAATGATATTCTACAATTTTTGTAAAATAGGAGAAAGTAAAAATTAAATAGCATTTCCTTAATTCTTTGTTACTAATAATAATGAAATGCATATCTTTTAAGATAATTATTCATGGGATTAGTAAAAAAAAAAAGATAATTATTAATAGTTAGATATTAATTAATAGATTAAGATCCAATTCATTTTATGTATTGTTTATTATCAGTGATTTGATATATCTTTGCTGCATGATACTGAAATACATTTTAGAGAATAATTTATAGAATGTTTAGATATTAAAATATTTATTCATCAGAGAATATTAAAAAAATTGCATGCTCTATTTCTTGTTTTTACTATAGTATATATATGACATATATTACATATATAATTGATATAAAATTTTTATTTCATAATTATATTTTAGCATGGTAGATATTGTACTTGTCTGTTATTTATCAAATAATTGAAATTCAATTTATAAAATATTTCAGAATTTGCAGCAAAGTTGAAATTCATATTTATATATATATGTTTTTGAACAAATAATTTAGATAATCTGTTGCTTATATAGTACTCTATATAAATATCTATAGAACAGGTGCCCGAAAACTTATTTTATGTGATTGAAAATATTTCATTTTTTATGAATTGATAATAATAGAAATTTTATTGTTATGTTATTAAATTTTGTTTAAATCATTTCATAAAGTTGATGTGAAATTAACTTACAGGCTTCTATGCGAGTATCAGAGACTGAATCTTGTATATATAAGGGAAAAATAATTCTTTACATTTTCCATTATTTGAGTATTTTATATAAAGTGTACTATTTGATGTATGATGGGAATATATTTTTAAAGTATTAAAGTATACATACATATATATGTATTTCCATACATATATATGTATGTATTATTGTACAAATATAAAAAAATATAGTCAATAAGTGCGGTATCATTGTCAGTTGATCCGTATAAATATTAATATAAAGAAGCACGATTACAGTCTAGAATTACAGAGGCCTTTATAAAGTCAAACTGGATGAAAATTAAGATCATGAAAGTTAAATGAACTTTTTTTTGTTAGCAAATAAGTTTTATAAATTTTTATATAACGATATTGGAAAATTAACATTATTAATTAACATTATAATTAATATATTCAAAAAATTTTATTGATTCTGAATTTAAAAAAAATAGAAAGCAAAAATATTATTTTATTGAAATACATTTAAATATGTATTTTTATGCTACTTGCGCGCGTTGATATTGTTCATTGTACGTTTTGAATATAACTCAACAATTTTCTTAGTATTCATTCGTTACAAATAAAATCATATAAAATTTGTAATCTTTTATTATTTATATATTAATTAAATTACAATTATTTATTAATTTAACATATATTCATACATACATACATTTGTAACATTGCATTTATCAAAGAAAACTTAAGTAAGAAATATTCAACTATTAAGCAATACGTACATATTCTGGTACATATCAATATTAATCGCGCGTTTAAAATATATGGCTATTTACATATGCCTTACAATTTTATGTAAAAATATTACACAAAATGAAAATTATTGTTCCTCTGGTGAAATTCAGGACAGTTATTATGTCGCTTATAGTATTATATACGTGCGAATGATAACTAATAGCTCACTTGTCGACTGAATATTGTTTACATTAGTCGCGATAATTGTAATTATTAATTCTGGTATTTATACTTACATCACAGTTTTATCGTTATTAAATGCTCATTGGTGCTGGTGTTAATACAAATTGTCAACTGTTTTATTTTCATTTTTAACATAAAGTATCATCTATTCCTTATATATGGAATATCTAATTTTACATCCTACCAATTTCCTTCAAATTATAATTTAGTCTTAGATATAAAACAGATAAAATGTTATAAAATTTAAAATTTAAGAAAATTTATCTTATATTAATAATTTTTTATCAAATTTTAGAATTTAATTATTTTTTATGATTAATCAATGGATATATTTTGTTTTTTAGAAAAACATTTTATAATATAATTTAAAGATTATTTAAGAAGAAAAAGGAATATAATGTTAACAAATTTAAATTAAAAAATAATATAAATTAAATAATAAGTGTTATAAAATAAAGATTTTATATAGATATTAATACTAAAATATATAAAAAAAATTAAATTTAATATTATATTAATTATATTAATTATTTAATTAATAAGATTAAGATTAATAAGATTAGAAACCAAATAAAAAAAAAATAGGAAATCAAATTATATTGGAAAAATAATATATACTATGTATGTACACATACACAATAATTATAAAGAATTATATTTTACAATTGTTTCTTATATAAAATTAATATACATCTTTTAGAAGAAAATTTAAGGGTCAATATATGCAATATATGAAAATATGTTTTTAAATTATAAATCTAATTGTCAATCCTATTTTAACATAATTTTACAATGAAAATATATGATTAAAACTAAACTATTTTATGAATTAAAAAGTTATTAGAGTTACAATTGAAACTATATTAAAAGATGAAATATTCAACATATAATGTTCATTGTTATGAATAAGAAAAATTGATACAATTATTATAGTATAATAATTATATAAAGATAATATATAAATTCTCATTCATTTTCATTTAAACTTTTTGATTTCTTCTTTTTTTTCTTTTTCTTTACTGGTTCTTCAGTTTCTTCTTCTACTCCATTTTCGACATACCCATTTTCTTTTCCATTTTCTAAAACTTCACTTTTCCTTTTTTTATCCTTTTTCTTTTTCTTTTTTGCTGATTTTTGTTCCATACTCGCTATTACTTGTGCAGCTTCTTCTAATGCTTCTTTCATTACATCTATGTTTTTCTTAGGTATTTCTCCAGTTTCATAAAATTTCAATCTATCTTCTACTTGTTGTCGCAATTTTTCACCAAATACATTAGTTGGTATATCAGTAAAACAATCAATTCTTGATGCAAGAGAACATTTATTGGCAAGATACCTTGAAATTCTACCTTTATTTTTTGTACCTGCACGACCAATAAAACTTGAATGAAATAATAGTCCATATTTTGGAGTGTTACCTCTAGTTTTCAAGGCTCTAAATAAAGCCTTTTCTGCCCCTAATATTTGTACAGTAGAGGCAGGATATTTAGCTAAATTTGTAAGAGATCCAGCATGTGCTATTAATCTTGCTCCCACTTGGTCACCTATTAATGTAGCTAAATTTGGTGCTACGCCTGTCATTTTAGATTTTAAATATTCTGCTAATTGTTTTCTGTAGTCAGCCAAAGCAATAACACGTACTGCAAACATTTCAATGTTAAGAAGATCAACAGGGCTGATATCCATTCCCATAGATGATTTAGAGGCATCAATAATTGCTTGAGCTTTGGCACTGTCCATAACAATTTCTTCCAAAGCTTCTAATTTTTCATTTGTAAGTTCTTTTCTATTTTTTATTAATTTTGCAACTTTGGCATACATATAATTCTCAGGAACTATTTTTACAAGTTCTGGAAAATGATAACTATACCATTCCCTAAAACATATAATTATAAATAAAGTAAATAATAAATATATAAATAATAAACTAAAAATATTGAATTATTTTATCTAAATTTTTATATAAATATAAAAAAATTGATAATATTTAATATTTTTTAAAATAATTACCTTATACGCATACTAAACGTATTAATATCTTTATCTAATTGATCTAATAGAGCTATGCTTTGTATGATCATATTATCCACACGATTAACATTGAATTTAACTTTAGCTCTAGAATAACTATGACCAAGTCCAAGTTGTGCAATTCCAGAACTTTTAGCAGTAAAACCTTTTACTAAATTATGAAAATGAAATCTTATTCCTCTAATAATTTCTGGAATGGCACCAGTGTGATCACATTTTATATTTAATACTTCAGTAATGTTAGCTCCAAGTTTTGGATCTGCTACTCCAAGTACAACTTCATCTTTTTTTCCAGATTTTGGTATACATGAGTCTAAAAATAACTGTAAATCTTCTGGAGCAATTCCTTCAGAAATATTATTTATACTTTCTAAAGCAGTTAGAGCAGTTTTAAAAGGTGAAAATCCAATTAGTTTCACAACTGAGTTAAAACGAGATAAATCTGTTACAGATGCTTCAACTTGAGGCAATAACATTCCTACTTCTTCAAATTCTCTGACAGAAAATATGGCATAGCCAGCAGCATGCTCGAATAAAACAAAAAGCTTTGACTGAAAAATATAATATTACATTAAAATTATAACATATTAAATTTATAAACAAAAATTTACAATTAATTATAAAAAATATAAAATATATAAAATTTTAATAAAAATTTTATTTAATAAGTGTTTAAAAATTTCATTTAAAATATTAATATTTAACATAATAATCTATTATAATATTAAGGTAATATAATATATCTTAACAGAAATGATATGTTTATCAAAAAAAAAAAAAATGTTAAAATGTAAAAACATACACTTATTTAAAAAATTTCAAACATTTTTATAATTATTTTTATTGTCATTGAATAAAATTTTTTTATCATACTTATTATTAATTATCTATAGATATACATTATATTTTTTTAATAATCCAATAAAAATTTCCAATATTAATAGATAAAAATTTATTTTAATTTTAATTTATAAAAAAATATTTTACAATTGTTATATTTTTATTAAAATTTTATCAAAATTAATATATTGTTTTGAAAGGTATACATGAAAATAATTTTAAAGGAAGTTATATTTATAATTAATTTAAAAATATAATCAAAATGTTGAGCTTACCATGATTTTTTTATCTTATATTCCATTCAATATTTCTAAATAATCACTACCCAAAACTAAAACGTACTATTGAGGTTAGAAAATAACCATGTGTTCCGGATATAATACGAATAAAAATATGGAGTTTTTGATACTTCCTGAGATTCAAATGTTTACTGAAGTTTCATACAAAATTGTATATTTCAAAATTGTTAAATGAAATTGGATAATAAAACTGCTTTCATGTAATATATTTTTGAATAGCACGATAATGAAATAAGATTGTATTTCCTAATTTCTCTTGTATTCATTTGTATCATAATTAAGTTCGATATACATTTCCCTTTATATTGTGTACGGAATATTGTGGATATCTCTATTTTCTTTTTCGAAATTTACTTTCACTTAAATCATTTTTTATCTAGAATTTTATTTAAATAATATATATAATATAATAAATATTAGAATTTATATTGATAGAGCGAAGAAACATATTATAAGTCTATTATTAAAAATAGTCATAATCTTAAAATGTATGTGAATGTTTTATTATTTATAGGTTATGTTTATTTGTATTATTTAATATATACATTTTTTTTCTTATTAATTCTTTTAGCTTTTGTTTTCTTCTTGAAAAATGGAATCTCGGACAGAATTCAAAATAAAATCTCCTCCAACTGATGCGATTTCGGCAGTAGAATTTGGGCGGAATTCAACACAATTTCTTCTTGTTTCTTCATGGGATAGTACAGTGCGCTTATATGATATTCATACAAATACTATGAGATTAAAATATAATCATGATTTACCAGTTTTAGATGTTGCATTTCAGGTAAATGAAATTTTTATATCACATTATGTATTATGTATTTATAAGAGATAAACAAGTTTTAAAATATTATAATAATATATAAAATATTTAATATTATATTATTATATTTGTATTTTTAAGTAAAAAAAGAAAAATAAGAACTAAAATATTATATATTTAAAAAAATAAAATATAAATTTTAAATGTTAAATATAATTATATATATTTTTCCTTTATCTTTATCTTTATATTATTAGTTGTTTTGAAAATTTTTTAATATCAATAGAATAAAAAAGTTTTTTTTAACAGGATGCTGTACATGCTTATAGTGGCGGTTTAGGAAATACATTAAAGATGTATGACATCAATAGTAATACTGGTATTGATATTTCTCTATTTTTATCTTTATTTATATTTATTCCAATATATAAAAATCATAAAAAGGAATTATTTTATAGAATCAGTTATGGGAACACATGATAAACCAATTAGGAAAATTGAATATTCTGCTGCAGTGAATGCAATATTAACTGGAGGATGGGATGCAGCAGTAAAACTTTGGGATCCTAGAACACCTACTTGTGTAGGTAGTTATTTACAACCTGATGTTGTTCTTGCTTTGTCTGTATGTGGAGATAAGTTTGTAGTAGGTACAGCTAAACGCAAAGTTTGTATTTGGGATTTGAGAAACATGGCTGGTATGTTTCAAAGACGTGAAAGCAGTTTAAAATATCAAACACGTTGTATTAAAGGTTTTCCTAATGAGCAGGTAGGTTTAATATTTTGATAATTAAATAAATGAAATAATTTAAATTTTGATTTCATTTAATATTGATATTAAATTTTTTATTTTTAATTTTTAATAACTTTTAGGGATATGTTCTTAGTAGTATAGAGGGTCGTGTTGCTGTTGAATATCTTGATACAACACCAGAAGCACAAAAAAAGAAATATGCTTTTAAATGTCATAGGATAAAGGAAAATAATGTGGAACATATATATCCAGTGAATGCTATTAGTTTTCATTCAACTTATAATACATTTGCAACTGGTGGTTCAGATGGTTATGTAAATATTTGGGATGGTTTTAACAAAAAACGTTTATGTCAATTTCATAGATATAATGCTGGTGTTGCTGCTCTTAGTTTCAGTCATGATGGTTCTGTACTTGCTATAGGAGTATCATATTTGAATGAAGCTGAAATCCCACCAGGTGGAAATGATGAAAGAGAAATTTATATAAGATATGTGAATGATCAAGAAACTAAACCTAAATAATATTGTACAAAGTTTTTTATATAAAAAAAAAAAAAGAGTAAAAATTTTTTAACTACACTTTGCTATATCAAAGTAGTAAAAACTGAATGCTAGAATTTTTTCACAAAAATTAATAACCATTTATAATATATATAATAACAATGTTTTCTGTCTATTTTACATTTTTATATCTTAAATAATTGATAACTATACAAATTCTAGAAGTGAAATAATTTCTGTTAAAAATTATTAGACTAGTCAATTTTAATAAATTAACTTTTTGTAAAGAATATTTTTATTTAAGATAATAGACTTATTCAACAGTATATTATATTAAATATTTATAAATTTTATTGTCTATTTCATCATCAGTTATATTATTATTACTTGTATTATTAGTTGTATTTTATCATTTATTTTTAAGTATAAAAGTATGTATATATATTTAATATTTAAAAAACTTACGTAAAATTTACGTAAAAAATTAGATATTTGAGAAAATATTTTATTCTAATTAAAATATATTTGAATAAAAATTTACAGTATATGAAATATTAATTCAAATGTATACAATATTAAAATAATTTGGACCATTATAAACTTATAAAATAATTATAGATCATTTATAAAAAAAAATTAGATATGAATAATTTTTATAATAATTTGTTTCAGTATAAATAATTGTGCTGATTGTTAATATTGCACATTTATATTTATAAAATTATTGTCAGAACTTAATTATTATTGTTAAAATAATGCTGTTATTCTATACAAAATTTAATGACTATTTAGTCAATAATATAAAACAACTACTATTCTGTTACTATCACATTAATAATTGTAGATATTATATCTGTATATCTGTAATTTAATGTGAGAAAATGTATATGTAGTTTTTTAAAATTGTTTTTATGATTATTGAAATTCATGAAAAAAATATTTCTATATTTTGTTTATCAATGATTAAAAAACAATTTGTGAGGGCAGTTGCATTGTTATGCATAATATCCACATTACAAATAAACTAAATGTTAATATTTGCGCAATATAGTTTTGCTTTTTAGTGATTTATATACTTATATGACATGCATTTTTTAGTAATTTAACAATTTTTATAACATTTTGATTAACAATATGTACATCAACAATTTGTACTATTTTCTATTCTTTTAAAAATATGTCCTTTGAAAACTATAATATTTATTAAATCATTACTACATTACATGAATCTATTAATTATGATCATAAATTTTATATATATTGATGTCTGAGTATTTGATAGATTTTTGTACAAATTTTGCTAATATATAACTATTATTAGTAGCAGAACAATGATAAAGTTTGTATGCAATTTTTATCAAACATTCTATATTTCAAAGGACTTTTTAGCAGATGAAAATATATTTACTGCTTTTTTAATTAGATGCCTTATGTTAATAGATAATTAGACGTTTCTTATTAGTTTTTCTAATTGCATATATCATTTTTATGTTTTTAATGAAGTATTTTGGCAAATAATAATTTTTCTTAATGTATCGCGGATCGTATCATGTGTTGCAAAACTAATTCCTACAGCAATTGGACCTTTTATCCAGTTCATACTTAGTCCTTTATAAAAGGCCATTATACCTTCTTCTCTGAAAATAATAAAATATTATATGAAACATTTTTATTTTATATATTGAAATTGTAATAAAAAAAACTTAAGTCATTCAAAAATTATTTTTTTTATTTTGTATATTTAAATATTATATTTTAAAATTTAAATGCAATGAAAGAATATAATTATATTTTAATAGTTGTATTAGAATTATTAACAATTTTTATTCAAATTATTATTAAATGAAAAACTTAAATGAAAAACTCACTTGTAAATTTTTGTGATAGTTGATCTGATCGTGTGATAGTGTTGACCATGCATCGCCGAAGTCTGCATCCTTCTCCGAATAATGTCCAAAGGGTAGCTGCTAGTCTGAGCAACCATTCCGGCAATGGCGCCGCAAATCAGTGATGTCGAGAAGCCAGGAATAGCCACCGTGTACACTGTTCATCGACACGTAGCCATCATCGAACATGAAGCACGTACTTGAAAAACACAGCCATCGGACTTGTCTCGACAAGCGTCGCTATTAAAGTAAGTATTGTCCCAATATCGGGAAACAGCCCCGATGTGCCCCACGGGTACCCTGCTTTATATACGAGCCACTCTCGTTCGTATAAATCACGACTTTTTTCTGCGTACAAGCACTGTCACGGCGTAGAATAAGTTTGTAAAAGAAATGACTTACCAGTCAATAAATTCCTGAGTAGATCATAGGTGAAGAAACTGCAACCAGCATAAGGAATGACACCAAGTAGCGTTGCAGTAAATCCACGATAATAAGCCGCTATTCCTTCTTCCATGTAAATGCGTACAAATATTTGTCGTAAGGTTTTGTATTTAGTCTTTTGTGTCACAGCCATTCTTGCTCTCATCAAGTCCAGGGGATAAGTTGTACCTTGCGATGTTATACCCGCTAAAGAACCGGCAAGAAAATTCAATCCTGGTTTTTCTCTATCAAAGAGGATAAATAATTTTTTATAAATAATTAAATAAATATTATATAATCGTACAAATACAAATATTACAAATATATTAGAAACAGATTTAGATTTATAAATTAGTTTAAAATATTAATTTGATACAATATGTGAAAAAACATTTTTTATATTGAAAAATATAATATTAAATACCATATGATTATTATAATGTAAAAAATTTAATAAATATTTCATATATTGTATTAATTTATAATTTTATATAATTTATATAATATAATATATAAGTATAATTTTGCTAAATTTTACCTTTCTGATCCATTTACTCCTAAGATTCTTTTCCATTGCTCGTGGGCTGTGAATTGAACAGCAGAATATGGAACTATTCTAACCATAGTAGCACTGTTTCCACGCCACAAACTTAGTAAACCTTCTGTTCTAAGAGTTTTTATTAAAAATTTAATTGCTGCTTTTGCCGAAAATGGTTTGTTTGAAATTTGAAAGTTTATCTTTGTGCGATCTAAAGGTGCTATTGTCGTTTTTGCCAATGCTCCTGCAATAGCACCTGATAACAAACTTGTCCATACTCTTTGTGCATTAGATATACCATTGCTCCCAATATTTTTTTCTTGCTTCTTCTGAAATACACAATTTAATGTTGTGTATGATATAGTTGAATATTAGATTTTCCATTGACTGAAATCAAATATGTAATGAATTTCAAATTTGTAAAATAAAATTTAACAGATCCATTTTATTTGAAAATTTAATTGTAATATATGAATAAATTAATTTTAAAATTTCTAATAATTAAATATGATAAAGCAGATAAAAATTCAAACAAATATTTTATTTTAAATATAATAGAAAATGTTATGATTTATATATAAGTATTCAACAAAGTACCTTATTACACATTGTAGTATTACCATCTTGTATTTCCATTGAAAGAGATGATGTATTTTGTAATACTTGTTTTGTTGAATTTGATAATACAGACATTTGTATTCTTTTGATATTACTTGATTATTAATAGGATAAATTTCTTTAATACATTTCCTTATAGTGTAAATAATTCTTTCATTTCATCAGACTTCTTTACATAGAATATTTATAAAATTTTCTGTAAAAAAAAAAAAAAATTATTTATATTTTTATATATGAATGTTAAAAATAGAGAATTAAATGTTATCAAATATAATATATATATATATATTGATTATTGTTAATTATTAAAAGAAACTTAATTGGATCAATTAATTTAATATTGTAATCATATATTATCTACTATGATAATTATGTTTGTAAATATATATATTTGAATATATTTTTTTTTATTTAATGATGGCTTAATGACCTTGTATATGTAAATATAGAATGTATATATGTATTAATATAGAAATAACTATATACATATTTAAATAGAGATAATTTTGTATCTCTCAAATTAAATGCCATTAAAAATAGATTAAAAAAAAAATGTAAATAGTTTACTTTTTAAATTATTTTGTAAATATATTTATTATATTAGGACATATTTATATGCATACATATATGTGTAAAATTTTTAATATCATATTTATTAATAATAATAATAATAATAATAATAATAATAATAATAATAATAATAATAAATCAGATAATAAAAATATTTTATTATTTTTATTTATAAATCAATTTTTAATTATCATGAAACAATTCTTTCAATATTATTATAAACAATAAAGTATATTAAAAAATTAAAATTAAAGTATAATAAAACATTAATATAATATTATTTTAATACTTAATATTAAATCTAATATGTAATATTAATTAAATATTATATTTTTGTTATAATTTTTAGAATAACTATATATTATATTATCTCTTCATGATAAATGATATAACTATTTCGTATTAAAAATTATTATTATTTCTTCCAACTATGTCAATATACTATTTTTTAATTTTTTTTTTAACATTAATACGAAAACAATATGTGAAAAAATCTATAAACTTACATAATACATATATTATTACTATATTACTAAGTGAATTAATTAAATACTGCTATCATTTGCAAAAGTGAATATTTTTAATAATTAATAAAACGTAATACATTGTGTATATATATATATATATATATATATATATATATAATAAAACAAAACATTATATATTTTAAATTTTATACATAAATTAATATAAAAAAAAATATTTATATTATTTATAGAATTTATTTAAATTTATAACAAAAGATATTTTTTTAAACGATTATGCGAATAATGGGCGTAGTAAATGCTATTTTTAAGTTCTGCACTTAATATAAATTTAAATTCCATTTAAATTGCATTAATACTCATAATCAGTATTATTTTTTTATACAAAATATGGAATAAAACGTTTCAAAAATTATTTTAGAAATATGTATATATATATACAAAAATCAAAAAACAAAATAAGTAAGAAAAATCTTGTACCTGTATAGTAAGATAGTTGATCAATCCGTGAAGAAAATTCTGATTCTTGAAAAAGTAAAGAATGTATTTAGAACATTCAATACTAATAAAAATACTTTATATTATTTTATAGATAAGTAATACAAAAGTCTAATAATGTTACACGAGACGTTACTTCGATGATGTTATATACGTAACTGATACCAAAACTGTAGCTACATCACAATATCACTTTTACTAAATATATATGTAATGTACACTAACATTACGAACTCATATATGTAAGTTTATCGATTTCGTCAATTAAGAATGGAACAATATTCTTACGTCTGACCTTCCGATACATTCGGTTATACCTTCTAGATGGCGATGCCAACGTTTATTCAGAGATTTAAATTTCTATCATTTAAAATATTTTTCAATTGAATATTGAACAGCAAAATATATAATTATTCATAGTATTATTTTTTTATTTTTTTGGAATATTAATTTTACAAAGTTGTTAATATAATAAATTATTGAATTTACGCTAAAGTAATTTAAAAAAAATTCATATAAAAAATTCGTAAATTTATTAAATCATTATTTGATGTGATTGCATCCAATAAAAATATATACATTTATTCGTTAATATTTAATAATTATATATTAAAAATATTAATTATTTCAAATTTTTCTTTTAAAGATTTATTAATTATTAAACTAATTTTAATGTTGTATATATACTACAGTTAAAGATAAATGTAATAAAATTTTTGTAATATTTATTTTATAAAGAAATTGGTTTTAAATGAAATAGCATCTAAATTTTTTAATTTAGATTTTCACTTTCATTCAAAAATGTAAATTTTAATTTTAAAAAATTGATTATGAAGATACAGAAAGAAAATTACGTTGTTTAAGTAGAAATCTACATAAGCTTTCTTTATATATATACATTAGCGACATCTGGGCAGCTTTTTATGAAGATGTAATATCTGCATTATCGATATGTGTCTAATATTACTGACTGAAATGATAATAATAATATCTATTTTTAACTTTTAATATATATATTAATATTAATAAAAATCAAATTTTGTTTTTTAATCATTTTTGTACTAATATCTTAAATTTAAATTTAGAATTTTTAAAAACTATGATAGAAATATTAACTTCATTTTGATTTATGTTGTTTAACTGTCACTGTACTAGTGCCATATTATATAAAATTTCAGCGGGAGTTCATCTGTTAAAATGAATAATCGTTTATTTGTTTTTCCGTAAAAAAATGAAACTATTAATCAACGCTTCGATTATTTGTTCAACGATACACGGACGATGAGTTATTTTTAAGTATCCAATATATTTCGTTTTGCATAAACATTTAGGCTAGTTATGCTAATGCTTATTTTTAGTATTACTTAGTATTACTATACATGTTATTTTTTATACATATATATATATATATATATATATATAATGTTATTTTTTCCTGTTAGAAATTATTGATCAATTGTAAAAAGTTTGCAATTAATTACAAAGAATAAATTAAACAAAATTAATCATTTTTTAATATAAAAATATTAATTTAAATATTATATGAATCTTTCGAATATATGTATTTAGATATAATCAACATAATTAATTATATAAAGTGTATATTATCTACTTAATAGATTAATTGAAAATTACAAATGATATCTTGAAATAATCAAAACAGAAAAGAGAATAGATTTTGAATTTCTTATCGTATCGAAAATTTTATTTGTTTTTCTTATTGATACCAATAATTCAGAGGAGCGATTTAAAAAAATATGGATAAGGATGGAGAAAAATAATACGGTAGACGTTACGTCGTTGACGAGCTCCGTGGATCCGGTCCGTTATCATTGGAATTTTAAAAGGCCGCCTCCTCGTCAACTTGGATTTATTCGAATTAAAACCCTGCAGGGCCGCACGCCGTTTGTCCATTTGATAAGATTCTTCCTGGGAACGGGATATTTCACATTGTCTTTTCGAAACCAGGTCTTTTTAAAAGATTTAAATATTAAGAATAAAATGAAAAAAAAAAAAAAAAGAATTATCGAAATCAACGAATTATTAAATTATTTTTCAATAGGGAAAATTGCGTTGAATTTTTAATTCTCTCTAAATCGCTTTAATTATAAAATAATATCGATACATGGAATATATCTATTTTACAATAGATAAAAATTTTTATATAAAAAAGTTATATGAATGAATAAAATTATAATTACACGTATAGATCTGACTGTAAAAGGAAGATCGATATCAAAGATGTTTCTACGTTTTCATATTCGATAATAAATATCTTTAGCTATCGTGATTGTAAAACGTTAGATACGTTATCAATTAGTGGATTTACCGGAGATACGCGTTTATAGTGTTCTGTAATCGACTACCGACATTGAAATTGCATTATAGAAGTTGGATCAGGTATTTAGATTCGAACAAACCCGTAGCAACAGCACGGTTGACGATGAATTTTCAATGCATGAGAGCATGCATGCATCTAGAAGAAAACGGGACATAAGACATAAATAATTAAATCATAATCAGATTAATTCGAACGAGAGAAAAGTTTTAAAAAAAGTGAAACTGACTTCTAAGAAATATCATTTATCATCATTTATTTAAAACATAAATATATTCTAATAAAATAATCGATTCATCGATTTTTTTTTCTTTCCACGTGAGATCAAGATCGTTACAAAATTTCGCAATTTCGTGTTCGTTCCAAATTTGTGTTTGCCAAGTATACATACCTGTATTCTTTTTCAAAGAAAAGAAGAGACGAAATCTAGAACAGTCTCGTACCTATATCTCTAACGCTACCTTCCTCGCATTACCTTTCTCTCACGCGTTTAATTATTATTATTTATCTCCGTTCCAAACTTCGTTCTAAGTTCGACAGATTGCGTTCAAATCGCGTAGAAGGAAAGAGGATCGGTATTTTCCTAGGAAAAAAAGGATTTTCCTCTCGGTCGGCGAGAGGACGGCGAGGGCACCTTTTCGAGCGTGTCCTTACCTGGTGGTTGGCCGGTGTCTACGCCCGACTTTGCTTTATGCGGACACTTTATGCCCCCGATTGCGAACGACACCGGAACGCTCTCAACTCCTCGAGCGCCGATCGGGATCCTTTACCGATCGCAAAACAACGAGAGCGGTTTTAATTTAAAGTTCCAAGAAGGCCGGGAACTGTGAGGTTTCCTTCGTTGGGGTCTACGAGCTGGCGGCACGGCACGTTTTAATAATCGTGTTCTAGACGACGAGCATTCTCGTAAACCAGATTCGTTTTTATGCATGAATCTTATCGGTGCTTCCAGCCTCGTTTCTCTCGCGTGAGAAAGACCGAGAGGGAGGGAGAGGGAGTGAGAGAGAGAGAGAGAGAGAGAGAGAGAGAGAGAGAAATCCTCTTCTCGTGTGCATCAAGGAATGTTCAAGGCTGATTGAAAATTTAAATCGAATACCAGACAAGTATCGATCGTTCATCGTACCGAAAATCTAAACGTACCTCCGCTCCTTCCTTAGACGAGAAATCTTAGGATCGAAGATCGCGATTTTGAAACGTGTATTAAAATACATTCGTGTAAAAATTCGTGTTTTTTTAAGCTTTCAATCGCGGAAAATGGGTGATTGAACTCGAAGCTTGATTTAGTGTCGTGTGGGAGATATATATTTTTTTTTTTTTTCTAAAAATTCCACTCGTTTTTATTTAAATATTTCGAAGTTGAGGAAACATTATTCGAGATAAAACGTATCATTCGGTTCGGAATTGTTGAAATTTATCAATGTTTTGAATGTAGCAACAGTGACGTTTAAGATTATTTTGAATTATTACATAAACCACTTGACGTATTATTATTTGCAATAGATGAGAAACGTAGTTGTATCGGATAAAAATGATGATAAATATTTCAAAAGCAGAGATGATTTATTTTGTTATTATTACGTACACTTTTTTCAAGATATGATTTTTATACTCTTATTTTCTTTGATCAACGACAAAAAAAATTTAATAATAACTGTGAATATAAATATTTTTATAAAGTTTTTCTTTTTTTTTTTCTTTTTTTTTTTAATTAATTTCAAAAGTCATTGAAAATTCATTCGAAGAATTTATGCTTTATCTTTAATTAATTATATAATTAATCAATTTCGAAACACGATGAATTATTTTATTATTCAGTTTTATCAGTTTGTATGGAGATAGATATGAGATTTAATAAATAAAAAAATTTAATCATAATTTATATATATATATATATGATAAATAAAAAAAAAACAGTGATAAATATATAATTTTATAACCTTATCGTTGATCCTGTTGATAAACTTTTATAATCAAAGATAACAAGACACGTAATATGTTTATAATATTTTTAGATTTTTATCATACATGTTTGTAATTGAATTAACAATTAATTTTTTCAACGTGATTTTTTTTTTTTTTAGATATACAGCTGTAGAGTTTGCCATACTTTACACAAATTTCGACGGAGAAAAAAAGGAAAAGGAAACATAGTAGCGTATCATTCGAATAATCATTTTACAAAAAAGAAAAAAAAAAAATAGCCATTTCGTGTTACACGGTTATACGTATGGTCGAAGGGGTCAAGAGTCAAGACTCGAAGCAAGATGGGGGTCGAAAATAATTTAATGACTACGAATGGTGGTCTTGGGAAAATTGGCAGTGCAACGTGGACGTTGGTGAAACGACGAGCATCGAGGAGAGACAAATACAATACGGTGAGAGTTATCGGGAATCGGCCCGGGTCCCATTTTCGTCTTTAAACGTTCCATAAAAAGAGCTGGACACGATTTACGTTTGATTATAGTCCCAGACTCGGGTCAAAAGTCGGTACGAAATGACTATCGATACGGGGGATGATGGGAGCGACCAACTGCAGATTACAGGTAATGACTAATAATGATATACCGCCAATCTCTGCCGTGGAATCGGCTGTCCCTCTTCAAAAAGGGCGGCGAAATACACGATAAGATTTCCTCCCGACCGGTATATAAAATTTAACAGTTAATAATTCAGAGGTGATAAGTGTTCTCGTGTGATCGATACTCCCCGCGCTCGACTTTTCTGCAATTTTGCTTTTATAGAAATTGAAGTCTGACCTAGTTGAAATTCCGATATTACGGGTACGATTACAACATACCAACAATTTCTAATTGTATATTTAAATATCTATGTAAATGTCAATTTTGTATTAAGATCAAAAGACTAGTAGACACTTTATTTTAAATATCTTTAAATGTTCGCGTTATTTTTGAACGATTACAGCAGAAACAATTTTTGTTCTTGAACTATGTATCGCAATATAGTGCACGAATCTTTTTTCGAGCTATCTAATAGAGAGTGAAATCAAGAGTGGTTAGGTATAGACACCGCTAATTCAATCGTTCACTCGTATATTTCCATCGATATCGATGTCAATCGGCTTTGCATAAAATACCGATTTATATTCAATTCGTTACTCGCTAATCGAACCGAGCCGATCAGGCTTAAGTAATTGATGTCTGCCATTTTCATTATTCCTTTCCTAGTTTCTCCATTTACTCCGTGTAAAAACGTTAATAAAGTTCTTTATTAATTTTATATAAATCGCACTACGGAGGATATATCATTTTTTCAAAGATTTCAAGTGCGGGATATTATAGAAATTATAATTACTTTTGTTGGAATTTATAATTAACGAGATCGATAATTATATCGGTATTAGATATTGATTGACGTCATAACTCAGCCTTGAAACTTGTACAGGCCAAATTCTTTCGAGTATATTTAAGACATCGTGTCCTTTTAACAGAAGTTTCCAGAGATTTTTTTTAACACTACCGCGCACAATTATTTATCTTTATTTGAGTTCTGAGAATAAGTACTGATACAGTATCGGTGTTTGCTTACGCTAATTGATACTTTTCGATGTAAATTCCTCTTTAAAAAAAGGAACTAATAGTTCGTAGCAACTATCTCAATCCTCATACTTTTTTCGAACGTACATTTCCTGTTGATGTTAATTGACCGAAAAATTGACAAGACTTGTTATTTTCGACACGAATATTATAATTCGCAAATCGAGAACAATTTCACCGATAATTGAAGAATCGGTTAAGAGTTCTCTCGAAAGGTGCGAACGCGTCAAGTTTTTCCGGGTGTCGGACGATTGATCCTCGTTGATCGGATCGATTCATCCGGAACGGGGCAGAACGGGGCATGAGCCCGTTCTTCTTCTTCGTCCTCCGCTTCTTTCTCTCTTTCGATATACCATATTCCAAGATGGCCGCCGGTTTGTGCGCGCGAGCGAGCAGAGGCTGCGCTGCAAAAAAGGACGAGCGTAATAACGTAGTATCGTTAATGGCCGGGCAATTTCACCGTGTACGAGTGACCCCTCTTCCTCTCTCTCTCCCTCTATCCTCCGCCGCCTATCCTCCTCCTTTTTCCGCCTCTTCTTTCTTTTTTCCTCCCTCTTTTTTTCTCCTCTTTTCTTTTTCTCCCTTTTGCCCCCCCCCCCACCTGCCTTCACCAAAGGCGCGGCAACAACCACCTCCGCGGCGCACCCCTCCTTCCGTGCCATCGCACCGTTTCGACCATGGAAACACCGGCGATCACCGAAAAAACGGATCTCCGTTTCCGAGAGTTTAACAGTCAAACTCACCCTTTACCCTCTTTTTCTCTTCTCCTTTTTTTCTCACGCTTCTTCTTCTCCTCCTTCTTTCGCGCCATCGTTCCCCGTTCCGCGGGACGGAAATCACCGATCCTGAAGAGTTTAAAGTCGACTTTACCATTTTTTTTCTACCTAGTTTTCTCTTTTCCGTTTCCATCTTTCGCGCCACCGAAAATGATTACCGACAGTTTAACAAGTCAAAGTCACCCTTATCCCTCATCCTCGTCCCTGATTCGCTTTTATTAACCTGCCTCTTTGCGCCGACTCTTTGTCGTTTCTAGCTATTGACAGATGTTGGCGCTCGCCTTTTTTCGATCGTTAGAGATTGTTAACGTTAGGTTCTCTTTTTTCGCGTCATTCGTCGCAGGATGGATTAACGTCCTCGCAAAAGGTGGAATTTAATGGTACATAGACATGCATTTTAGGATTTTTTTTTTTTTTTTTTTTTTTTTTACGTAAAAGGGTAATTGATTAAATTACGAATAATTTCTTCTTTTACAATTACAAAGGATATTTCGTGGATGAACAGTCTGATTAAACGTTGGTAGTAACTTACCAACGTTATTATCCTGATTCCGCAATGCATGATTCATTTACCGTGAAGGTCGTTTAAGCAATATTCTCGTAATTATAATAGAATGAGATTCTTGTAATTATTTCTTCTTTTATTCTTTTCTTGGCGAGTCTTGGTTATATTATCAAGAAATATTTCAATTTCACAATAATTTTAACAGGGAATAACGCTCACGTAATTCGTGTCTTTTGAAACGATTATTAACTCGATTGAATCGATCGTCAACATTAATCGATCGAAAGAATTTGTTCTTTTTTTTTTTTTTTCAAGCATAATGCAATAATTCGAGGAATAATTCGTCTCTTTAGACGACTTTTAAAATAAAAAAAAGAAAAAGAAAAAAGAAAGTACAATTCGAATGTTAGTCCAACGAATGTTATATCCATTCCCGAAAATTTAAAACCATTGATTGTTGTTAATTATTCAAGTAATCCGCTGGATATCGGCAGGCAAGTGAGTAATGGTCGAATTTTTCTTCTTGTCAGTTCGTTTGTTTCACTCGGTGACTTTCGAAAAACGAGGAATGGCACTCGGATTGTTACGCACGAGGCAGACGTACGTTGTTCACTCTGACGAATATTTTACACGCGAAAGCTTTAAATGCAATTAGCGTCTCGTTTTTCAGGGGGGAAGCGTTTCGACCTTTTTTTTTTTTGTTTTTCCTTTCTTTCTTTCTTTTTTTTTTTTCATCTTCCACCCCGCGGGAACATGTTTTCCGATTTTTGCGTTCTCGTTTCGTTCTGTTATTCGAACATTGTTATAGGCGACTGGGAATGATGAACGAATACGAGAACGAAACCAGTTTACGCGAAAAACAACAATGTTTTATTATTCCCTCGTTCCAACCCTTTGAATTTTTTACCGTTTGTTGATTCTTCTCGTTTCGCTATTCGTTCGTATATTTAAAGTAAATTTTTGAGAGTTGATGAATTTACTGGAACGAGAAATGCGACACAGAGAGAGAGAGAGAGAGAGAGAGAGAGAGAATTTACTTGAACTCACGATTAATCAATATCGATTAACGTTATGGACGTTCGAGAAATTCCGATGACTAATTTGACCCGGTGGTAAAGTTATTCCCTTTATTTTACGACGGTTATTACGCTAGGGAGTAGATGTAAAAGTCCTCTGGAACAGTAAAAAAGAAAGAAAAAAAAAAAGAAAAAAAAAAGAAAAAGAAAAAAACTTGAAAAAACCTAATTTCTTTTATGCTTCACGATGGAATATTTAAACGCGTTATTAACTATCGTTTAAATGTCGTGCAAGTTTTTTTTCTTTCCTCCCGGAAGTCAAACGCCTCCCGAAAACTTTTATAGGGTGCTTTATCGTTATACAAATGAGAAAAGTTGCGAAAAATTTTTTAAACAAACTTTCTTACCTCGCTCTCTGTCTTTTACGAGACGAACAAGTTTATGCAAGTTTATCTACCGTTGCGTTATCTTTCGATCGAAGTTTTAATCGATTTTTAATTCATTCCATTCGCGAATTTGTGTTTAATTTTTGCGTTGCAATCGCATCTCGTTCCCGATCTCGTTAATTTTTAAACGATTCGATTTTCTCTTCCGGTTATAATTTATTTATTTTGAAGAAAAGAAAGAAAGAAAAGAATACCCTCCTTCTAATCCCGAGTAGCCGTATAATCAAAGATTAACGCATTTCGCATTTAACATTTATTCTTTTATGATTGTGCGGCCCGCTTTTATCGATTTCGAAATGATGAGTCTGAAACTGCAATACCAACGATAGAAACGATACCAATGATACAATAAAGCCGCAACAGGTCATTAGGTTCGATCGACGTGTGTAATCCCATTGCGCAGAATACAACCGAGAACCCTCCGAAATTGCACGGTGTTTGGGGGTCTTTGCAGGCGCATAGGGAACTAATCGAAAACATATTTGCCGATTAAGCCGGCCAGTACCCGGAGCCTTTTCATGATCAGATTGAATCACGAGAGATATACGATTATTCGGCCTGTAATGGGTGGCCTCCACTTATTGCGAACGACGTGGAAAATAATTCGCGTTTTCTATCCCTTTCGTAATTCGATCGAACAGATTTTAACGAAATACGGCGTATAAAAACGTTGCAAATCAATTCTCCCGATTAACCGTTCCAAAATCGTAAATCGCGAGTTTACAGTTGGCGCGAAATATACGAATAATTAAACCGCGAATAATCGCTCTTTCATCTTCGATCTTTACTTTTACTTTATCCGAAAAATCCGAAATCTGGAAAATTTCCATTCGGATCCGAGATGGATGACTAGATCTAATCGTCTTTTCAAGATTTCTTTTCAAGTTTCTTCTTTTCTCGATATATGCATATATATATATCGCTTCGCGATCGCTTTCGCGTATAACAATCTCGAATAAATTAGATGTGATCGTGTAATAATCGACGATCCGAAAGAGAGGGGGGGAGAGGGGGGGGGGGAGGAAAGAAGAAAAAGAAACGGAAGCAAAACGAAGAGCATCAAAGGTTCCCTCTAACGATCCTCGGCTATTGGAAAGGGACTCGGTCCCTTGGACTCGTACGACGCCCGTCTGCAAATGAGCCGTACCGCGCGCCACCCCTTCGAACCCTCCCCTCACCCCCGCGCGCGGATCCACTCACACCGATTCAACGGTCGTAATAACACAACCGGCCGTCAGAGTGTAGGCAATAGGGCTACGGGTATACTTGGACGCGATGCCGAGATTAACCGTGCAGGCGCGATTACGATACGCCAGTATCCGATTGGTCGGCGGTTCGTCGAACAGCATGGGCGGAGCGAACCCGTAATGAGTTTCTAGCTTAGTACTCTCCAGCTTCGTTCCTCTTCCTCCCCTCTCGCTCACTCTCTCCATCTCGTTCATCCCTTCCCTCTATCCGTTTCCGTCTAACCTTCGCTCAACCGTTCGCCTCCGTCTCGTTCCAGCTACGCGCCGTCCTTATGCACGCACGCGTGCATGTATACACGGGCTCGCGCACACCCGGCCATTTCGACACGTGAATGCACGCGATTACGCGTCGTCTTTCTCCGTCCCCCCTTTGTCTCCGCCCCGAAACGCTCGTCCTCGCCTGATCCCATACCGGGATCCCTCCCCGCGTCTTCTTGCGTCTCTCCTTCGAATATAATTTTTCGAATTACGAGTGGGAGTTTTAAGAGAGCGTTCGAGAGAGCGTTTCGCGGGATATTCGCACCGTTCGTGGGATCGTGAACGGTGTTCATTAGGGAGGCGAGATAATAGCTCGATAAGTTTCCTCGCCCGAGGGTGGAGGTTGTAGTTACATCTCGTGATGATCGATGGCGCTTCCTCGCTGATCTGTTTAATAACCTATGAGGCGACGTTAAAAATTATCGATGGAAGATGGAACGTGGTAATTTATCGATGGATGAATTATCGATCGTGAATCACGTGTTACTTTTAAAGTGAAAATCGAACGAGCCGGGCCAGATGTTAATCGGGCGATCGAAGGAAAGGAAAGAAGAGAGAGAGAGAAAAAAAAAAAGGGAAAAATTCAATTGCATTACCGAACACGATAACGTTTTATTTCACCGGTCTGGAACCCGCGTTGCGGAACATATATATATATATATATATATATATATATATATCGTTGATTTAAAATCGATGCTGAATAATGGAAAAACGGGCGAAAAGCAATCTGCCCAGGGCAATCGGTTTTTCGGTTAAATTTCATTCCGCTGGAACTTTATGTCAGCGCCGCTTATTGCAACCTGTGAATATTTAAACGTCCCTCCGCCACGATCACCGTTTCTCATCGCTTTTGCACGGTTCTTCGGCCCTTGCCGAATTATTTCCCCGCGAGCTTAATTATTCCAACTTGTGATCAGGCGAAATCACTTCGTCCCGTGGCCACCGGTCCTCTCTCCGGATCCAGCTTTATATCCGTTCGCTGGTAATTTCGTACTTTTCGACGCGAGTCCTCGTATTCTTAAAAAAGAATATATATATATACAAATCTTTTTCTTTATATTTCTCGCGCATCGCGGTTGGAATTTTTCAATCGATAAGCGTAGATCTGGGATTAAAATTGCTCATAATAGCCGAGCGCATAATCGGATACAAGCGTTTGGTCGCCCGTTCCTATTAAACCCGTCTGCGTTCCGTTTGCTCTTTCATTCGACCGCTATTTCACCTTCTCTTGAAGAGGATAGGATTCGAGACGCGGAGGCGTGCCTGCATCAAGATGGCACACACAGGAAATTGAAACGGAGAAATAAAGAAAGAAAGAAAAGAAGGGAGGAAGAAAGGAAGGAAGGAAGGAAGAGATGATTCTAGGATTTCGAGTGAAACGCGGATTAACGTGTTCCATCCTTTGTCGGTTGTTTCGCGCACATCCTTCCTTCTTTCTTAATTTCCGTCCCGGGTGTTTTACACGCGTTCTCGCGTTTCATGCTCGTTGCTCTCTTTTACGACTTCTGAAAATCGATGTCGACACAAGGAATTCGTGAATTATTTAAGAATGCTCGTTGCCGCGCGGCCCCGTTGTTGGCCTAATACGAATGAGCCGGTATCCTTGTCGACTCTGCATTCTTCATGAGAATCGCATTGCGCGCTCCGCCTAAAACGGACGTGAGAAACGCTCGATGCTTTCTCTTCCTTCCTCCTTCTTTTTTCCCCCTCGCCTTCTTTTTCCTCCTCTCCCTCCTCCTCCTTCTCATTCTCGCGGTAGTCATTCCTTCGCTTTTGCGGCCGTCGAGTAAACGAGACGAACGTTCGTCGATCTTTCTTGCGGCCAGACTCCTCGCGCTAATGGAAAAATAATATCGTTGTTTGCTCGGAAATCGCTTCGCTCGTTTTTTCCCCGGACCAACAACGAAAATTTATCGTTACACGTAATTCTGAATTCTTTTCGAACGAAAGAAATTTTTTGAGGGTGGAAGGAGGGGATCGTCTCGAATTCTTAATATCGATCTGGTCGCGTTCTCGAGCCGTCTCGAGACGAAAAAAAAAAAAAAAAAAAAATCAACTCGTGTTTCACAACGGTGATCGTGGAATCTTTTGGAAAATTCGTTCAACCCCGATGGCATCGTATCCAATCTTATCGTTGGAGAAGCGTAACCATGCTAAAGCTTGCCCTGGCCGAGAGAAAGAAAGAAAGGCTGGGGGGCCGCCTAATCGCGTTAGATGGTCGGCTCGCCATCTTGCTTTCTGGTCACGTATCACCGTAAAACAAAGGAACATTGAGCGCGCGCGCGGCCAGAATACAATTCTTAATATTTAATCCCTCATTATCGGGACTGGGTCCGAGCTTTTGAGACAATTGGCAGTTTCACTGCCCAATAAGAATTCTTCTGGAACGCGTGTAAGTGGTGGTGCAAGCGTTGCGAAGAAAAGATCCATGGCGGAGAGCGTAGTCGCTCGTCAGGGAACGAATCGATTGAAATTGAAATTGTTTACAAAGATTTCGAAACATTATTTTTTTATGTATAATATATATATATAAACAAGCAAGTTGGAATAGGAAGAAGAGAAGAAGAAAAAGCGCGTTCGATCGAGAAATTGAGGAGAGGGAGAGACGATGTTGAAATCGAGTAAGAAATTCCAATATCTCTAGAAACGATTGACAGTTTCGGTGTTCAATAACGTTCCTTGATGCGAATGCCGGCAGAGATGCTGGGAACACGTGCGCCAATCACGCAGATAAGCGATCATTTATACGCGAAGATTGACACGCGTATTTCTTCCATTCCATCTTCTTCCTCAATTACGAACTACAGAAATATTTTTACTTTTTCTTCTCTCTCTCTCTCTCTCTCTCTCTCTTCCCCTCCCTCCACTTATTATCGTTATAATTTAATTCCACCACCAACGTTTCGATTTCATCTGGAATTACAACAAGTGAGCAAGATCGGAGAGATGATTCGAAGGATAAGTAATTACGCGTCCAATCTTAATTCAAATCAAATTTTCTACCGTATCTGTTTTAAACATCTGGATGAATAGGACGGTTGAAAAATCATCATGCTCGATGGCGGAAAGCGAGCGTGGTTGTGTAATATTGTGCGCGTAACACAACACCCATAATGCTACGCCACTGTCCCTGACCCGAGAGACCCGCAATAATGAAATTAGAGTTCTCGTTGACTGGGGCGAGGTTGAACGTGGAACGTGCACACCCGTTGAAATATCACTGCTTTTGCAAAAGGTGGAACAACCGTGTAGCTGGAACAACCGCTCGAGAAAAGGACGAATGAAACGAAGATAGAGAGAGAAATGGAAGGCGGTGTGATCGAGTACCGGACATTGCGCGGTATAATGAAAACATGGCCGCCACCTGGAAATCCTCGATGGCACTGCTTTGAACAGAGGTCGAGCGAAATACTTGTAGAATGCTCTTCGAGAGGGGAGGGAGGGGGAGGAGGAGGAGGAGGGAAATTTTCGTGATCATCATCGTTTAAACGATATCGATAAACGCGAATAATTGATTTCCATTTAATATCTTGACTTGCATATTTTTTCGGGATCGATATTTCGATTTTATTTTTTTCTTATTTTTTTTTTTTTCTTTGTTTTTACAATGTCGTTTTAAAAATTTATTTTTGCGATTCACGATAAAAGGAAAATATTTTCGAGAACGTAATATCACGGACAATACAAAGGACTGGGGTGGATTCGAGCATTAAATATACAATATCGTTTCCATCCCTGGCAATAAAAGAAGCGATTTTTTAAAGACGAAATCACATCCCCACACTTGTCGTTCATCGATTATTTAATCGACCGTAGCCATTTTTACGTCCACTAAAAACCGCTCGTCCCTCTTTCCGCAGCCGTGAGTCCCTGGACGATCACTGTCCCACGAGCGTCGATCCAAATAAGAAGGCAATAATTTTATTTTTCAATCTGTGCAGGAAAGGAGGAGAAATATTTCCAAAGGTTATCCTTATCGTATCTCCTTTCAACCATCAAAATGGCATCGCTCGATTGCAATTATCGAGGCTCGTGTCATTTCGATCGATGATTAACATCGTCGAACGTTATCGTAGAAGAATAGTTTCGAGGGGAAGATCCGCGAAAATGGTGAACGTGAATGCAACAATAACACAGCGGTGTATAATAGCAATTCTCGCGAACTAAAGTCGAACCGGTCGTTAATCCGATTTCCTATAAAAGAGAAGTACGCCGGCACAAGTCCTCGAGCGAATTTCATGGAGCTCGAAATTAAATAGAATTTAATCTCGGGACTGTGGCTGTATTCCAGCCTCGGCAGAAGTCTGGTTTACGTCACCCGTAACCACTTAGCGTATTGGAATTTGATTTATTTTCCGAGGCAAACTGCCGCCTGGGGAGGGTGGGCCACCCTCTCAATGGGCTCTATTGTATTTCTATTAAGTCTTGGGCTCGTTCTTTCACCCTCCCCCGCACGTTTGTTCGGCATCGCCGCACCATATTTTCCCGATATTCTTCCGGCCGTTCACCTATTCAGGATAACCCGAAACGAAAATCATTTCTCTTACGTATTTCTCAGCGTTTTAGATCAAGTTTTTCTTTCTCTCGATCAACGACAGAGAGAATTTTATTGGAAATGTTTTCTTTTTTTTTTTTTTTTTTTAAACAATCTTGGAAAAGAATCGAGTTCGGAATTATCGTTCAACGAATCCGTTCTTAGCCTCGGAGTTCAGAATTTTAATTAATTACGAAAATACAATTTGACGAACGGGCAACCGAATAAGATTTTCCGTCCGGTGATTTAGGAGAACGAAGCGAGAAAGGGGTGCCGTGTTATAAATCCACCATAACGGATTAATTCCATCGTATCTTGGGAACACCAACAGTATTTATACTAATACACGAGCGGATGCCCGATCCTTGAAATTTATTTCAAACACTCTTTGTACATCCATCTACCGATTTATTTTACAATTAAAAAAATTATCTCTCCCTCCTTCGTTCGTATCGTAATAAAAAATTCGTTGTAACGGCTTTTTTTTTTAAAAAAAGAAGAACGTAAGTTTCTCCTACAGGTAGGTAGATAGAAATTTTTAATTAAAGAACGGAGAGAAATTAAATTTGATCGAGAAACGATGCAATTATCTCGCTCGAATAAACGACCATGGTATAATGATTAAGATGGAGGGGAATAAGTCGTTCTTACACGGACAGCTTGCCGGCGGGAATTAAGCATTCTTTTATCTTCTTACAGCGTCTTTTACGCGTCTCAGCTTGAACTTGCTTTTAATCAATCAAAAAAATCATGGGGGTATAAATCAAAAAGCGACGCGCGGAAACATCTCTTTATCTGCATCGCTGATCTCGTGAAGAAAAATCTTTTGTAAAAAAAAAGAAAAAAAAAAGAAAAAAAAAGAAAAATGAAACTTTTCTCTGCACTTTGCATTTTTAACTTTTTCCTTTTTTTCTTTTTTTTCCCATTCCAATTCAATTTCAATTCGAAGAGACTGTTGTTATCGAGAATATCTCATCTCGTTCGTTGAATACAATATAAAATTTACACGATGCGCGAGAAAGAAAAAAACAAACGCACGCTCATATTCCGCGATAGCTAAGATATTTTTTCATTTAATTATCTTGGCGCTAATTACCGTAAATTACACATACGGTAGCCCGCGTACCGAGACCCGCTAATGCGATAATTATTACACCGACTGCTAATATTGTTTCGCGCTGATAGCTCGCTGATTGCGCTGATTTTTTTTTTTTCTCCTTCTCTCCTTCTTTCTCTCCACCCGGCTAATTTACCGAGCAAAGGATTATTTTTAATTCTTAACGAATCGGCTCCGCCAATTCTTTTGTATCCGCTCGCTAACAATGCAATTTCGTATCTGCGAATTCGAGGCAACGATCGAATTACCGATTTATTTCCACGAGAAACTTTCCAACAATTTCAATAATCCTCCCTCCCCTCCCTTCGTATTTAAATTTCGATTCTTCACACGCGTTCATCCCGCGTGTTATACTTTCTTTCTGCCCGCGGTCGAGGAAGCTCGAAAGTGTTTTCGCAAAATGAAGGAGGGAATTAAAGCGCTATCTCGGCTCGGAGGAGCGGATAAATCGCGGGAAAGAAATGGACGCGGGGCATGCGAGGAAACCGTCCCGGAACGGTAGATCGCGGACGATAACAAGGGCGGTTTGGGGGGAGGGAAAGCGGTCGGTGATAAACTCCTCGGTAGACGGAATACAGATCGAAAGTCTGCCGAGCTAACCGAGTTATCCTCCTCCCTCTTCCTTGCCCCCGCTCTCCCTCCATTTGGAAAATCCCTCGGCGCTAAATAAATGTTTCACCCTGGCCGGCCTGCCCTCGCTATATTTGTATGCGGTGTTGCGCCATCGTATGTTGCACCTATCTATATATATGTATATATATATATATATATATATATATATATACTTTTCCACCTTGCCAGTTTTCGCGTAGAACAATGTCGGAATATAGGTGTTCGCAAGAAGTACGGGGTTATCGGTTTCCGGAGGGGTTTCTCGCTCGGAGGGTAGATTATCTCGTCCGCAACGAAGATTAATCCGTTAAGATTATTCCGTGCATCGGTTATGGCGGAGATGGTAACGCGGCTTCTCTCTGATTTTTATTATTAGTTGGAATTTATTTGTTTGCGATTGATGGGGAAGAATGGTGAAACGAATCGAAAGATATTTCGATGAATTAAGATAGAAAATTTTCGAACGATATTGAAAATCATAATTGGAAGGTTAATAATCGCGATGGCAAGTTAAAAGTTATCTTGAGAAATTTAGTAAAGATAATTTTTCCTAATTCGTTTTTTTCAAATTGGATTTCGACGAAAACTGTAACCGCTAATTTATTACCTCTACGTACGTGTATAAATAATATAACAAAATAACAAACTCGAAAGTACATACCAATTTGGAATCGATCCACGTACCTAAAGAGACATTTAAATTTTCGCACTTACGCGAACGAAATCAAACGTATCGATACAAGTTGTTCGACGTGGAAATTCATATTCATCTTTCTTGAAAAAGAGAGAAAAAAAAGAAAAAAGGGAAAGACCTAATACGATCGTTTGATCGTTGGATCGTAAAACGGTAACCGCAACCGCGATATCTCTTCCCTCTACACGAGACCACCCCCTCCCCCCTCGCGCCTCTTCTCGACGTAAAACTTTTTCTTTCAATGTTTCACGAAGATATTCGTGAAGCCCGGGCCGTCACAAACTCGAAGGACCTTATAGGATTCCCCTCAGGGCGATCCTCCGTGGAGGAAGGGGGAAGTTTAAAGTTGCGGGAAACAGCTCCGGGAAATCTGGATCCGCGGGGAGAAAAGAAAACTTGCTTCCATTCGTCGTACAGTCTGCGCAGGATAATTCAGAGATACGTCGATTTTCCATTCGACCGGCGTACGTATCTGTTATCGAATGAATCTTTCAACGGATATAAAAACAACGCGAGAAGAGAGCTTTTTCCAGAGAGAGCCTCTCCTCCTCTTATCGATGCCCCAGAGTTAAAATTAACTTTCTTCCGAGTTGCCGCGTGATAAGATCGAAGTCGTGTTCACCGATTCATTCCGCGTATTTATTCATAAAAGTTCAAAGTTTGTCTCGCCTTTACGCTATATATCGGATTACGCAGAGATTACACACGGTTAAATATTTTTTTGTTTTTGACGACAAGAGAGCGATACGATTTGAAAAAAATTAAAATCTCCTTCCTCGGACAGCGTACACTGCTAGTTAGTTGTTACGAAGGTATTCGCGCATGACTCACGCCACGATTCCTTAAAGCGGTATATAAAATTTCACGTAATGGCGATACGAATGCCGTTTCGAATAATCCGCGCGCTCTTTTCATCCGGCTCCACCACCGCTTTCCACAAAGCGCGCTAGATCCCCGACAACGATTTAAAAGATCGTGGATTGCGAAAATTGTCCGAGCCGAATTACTTCGTACTTTGCTAAATTGCTTATTGCCTAAGAGAACGATTTCTCGAAGGGTCCCTATCGCGATTATTGCCGGTCGTTATTGCGGGCCGGCACACAGCCCCGAGAGAGCCCATTTCGAAAAATAATAACCCGTAAATCAAAAGTGCCTGTTAAAACTGAAAATTCCGCATCCTTAAACGTCTGTAATTACGCAACCCATTCCCCCTCTCCCCCCTCTTTTCTTTTCCTTTTTTTTTTCTTTTTAAACGGTAGCGATAAAAAACGTACTTTAACTAGTAAGCGTAACGATTAGAGTAGACGATCGAACAGACTGATTTCCCCTTTTTTTTTCGAAAGGGGATTCGAACAATTTCTTAGAATCGATGCGTCTAAAAATCCTTCGAATTATTATTATATTGTTATTATCATTTCGTTCGATTCGCACACGATTCGTTGATCCTACCCTTGCTTCCTTTCGTCCCCTCCCCGCGAATTAATCATCTCCTCCTCGACGTTCTCATCCCGAAATCATCTGGTCGCAACGACACAACGGTCGCAACCTGTAACCGAGACCCGTGGCAACCAAGGATTTTCACGAAGAGAGTGCGGCCCGGTAACACTTGCACAACAACCCCCTTGGACGATACCCAATTTCACAACAAACCGATCGTTGGACGCCCCTCGTCGACCGCTCTCCACCCAGCCTTTGCCCAGACACAGGAGAACAAAGCTTCTCCCCTTCTCGATTCTCTGGAGATTCTCGGCGAGCGGGGATCATAACATTTTCGCGTAGGACGCGTAGTTGGCAGTAGGTGTGACGTCGGTGCAGTCACGGTTTCTCACAGTCACGGGTGTAAGAACGAAATTGATGTCTCTGTTTCGTATCACGTTCCACGGGGTGCGACTCGATCCTGCTCGACCAAAGGGGGGCTTTGCCACCCTCGATACGATCGGATGGCGTCCTTGGAGGGAAGGAGACGGGCTTTTGATTAGCATCGAGGCGAATTGGAAATGCTTGGCCTTGAACCTGCTCCTCTGCGTGGTGTTCCAGATTCGTTTAATTCGCAACACGAGTGTTTTGTTACGAGTGTTGGTGCGTAAGTTGGTAAGTGGAAATACGTAAGATATGGAAGTTTTAATTATAATAGATTTTTACAAGGATCGTTGTCGTCATTTGTTTAGATTCGATCGAGACAATTCGAGTCTCTCGTCGATGCACCGGTCGCTTTCGACCCTTCTGCCTGTCGTTGAACAGTTCCCATTGATGGGAGCGCAACGCGCCACCCTCCTCCGATCCAATCAATTATTTACTACTTGCCAGTGTTTCGTTACGGGATAAATATTCTCGCCGCGTGATGCGAGGTTGAATGAAACGGGGAGAAGTGCACGAAGTGGCCGATTACAGTAACGCGTAACGAGTGTCTCCGAGGCACAGGGGACCGATACAGGGGGAATTGGAAAGATTTTCTTACTCGATTAACTTTCTTCCTCCGTGAAACCATCGCCCAATTTACACTGCAACAAATCGTCCTAACTTGAATTAAAATTTTCAATTTCTCTACCGTTTAGATGGAAAACAAGATTTTAAAAAATCGCCATAAGTTCAAAGTCATCCGATCCGATTAAAAATTAGAATTTTCACTTTCCGTCTCCACCGTCTCACTTTATCATCGAACTTGGATTGTTTCCAAAACATTTTCTCTTTTTCAAACCGTAGCCAATTTCCAATACGAGATCAGCGCGGCGAGTTGAATTTCGAAAAACCATTGTTCGTCACCGAACGTATTCGAGGAGAATATAACGGGCCGATTATTCGAATCACTGCCGCCGTTTTCCAGAGCTTAAAACTCTGGATGTTTTGAATAATGAAGAACAATCCTTTCCAGGGGAGGAGGGGGGGAGGAGGGCGGGCGTGCACGCGTGCAGCTACAGTTTTCCACGTCGTCGCGTCTTTCATCCTGCAACAGGGCAGCCCGGTCAAACCCCTTCGTTTCCCTCTTTGCCCCATCCCATCCCTTCCCTCCTCCGGCTAACCTTTTCGCCGCCCCCTGGTTTCCCTCTGTCGCGACGCTATCGCGGGATTTGTAAGCGTTTCTAAAAGGGTGGGATGAATTATTCGGGCCTCGGTGAAAACGCCTAAGTGACACGCGGACGTCTGACATCCCGAATTGATCCTCGATCGAGGCGAAGCTGGGGGAGGGTGGAGTGGGCGAAACCTAGCCTTCCTTGCATAATTCGCCCAACGGAATCCCATTAATCCGTGAAACGCACAACGAATCAATGTAAATCGACTTGCTTGTTTGTCCATAATTTTCTACCCTCTCTCGCAAGCTGATAAAACGCTCGACCAAGTTGAATTATCGAATGCATTCTCTGCCAGCGAGAATGTATTCTCAATCGAGAATTGGCAATTTTCGTTAAGCAGTTTTTTCGATAGCAATTTTTACACACCGCGGACGTGTTGAAAGTTTCAATTTCAGGTTTATTGGCGAGGAATATCCGCGTTTTCTTTCTTTCTTTTTTTTTTTTTTTTTTTAAATATTTTACGCACTTTTTATCTCGTGGAATTTAACAAGTTAATTCTTTAAATTCATCGAGTACATTAGTAAAATTAAATTGTTAAATCGATCGACGAACTTGTAATTGCGCTTCTTCTTCTCTCTCTCTCTCTCTCTTTTTTCTTCACGTTACTTTGAAACGTTTTTAGTAGGTCGCGGTTGAGCTATCACCATTCCGGACGATTTTTAACGCGACTGCGATATCCATTCCTCGCGAAGGATAAAGTAACCAATCGATTCTTAGTATCGTTGAAATTGAATATTTATTCCCCCCTCCTTCCCGCCCCCCGCCCTCCTCCCCGTATTTCATTTTTCACCCGTCGAAACGGAATAAAATGTCGTTTTGAATAAACAGCCAATAGTAAGTTTTACCGGGAGAGTAATTATTTGAAATCCATTTCGAAATAATTGATCGTTGATTCGTTACGAAATACAATTTCGTTTATCGAATTCGATGATCGATGATGGATGGATGATAATTCGCTTTGAAAAATTTTTACCCGCAAAAAGTGTAACCTGTCCAAAAGGTTTTTTCAGTTCGCGCGTAATGCGATACGATTCGTTTCGAATCCATCCGCGCGATCGACACGCGTATTTCTAACGACGCAGAAATATTTTGAATCGTGCGCACAACAACAACAATAATAATAATGGCGAGCCATTAGCGAACGGCAGAGAGGCAACGGTGAGGAAAAGGTGAGAAGGTAAGGCTTTCGAGTCGATGTTTCGCCACGCTACGTGTGCGGCAAATTATTTTGTTGCCATTATCGTCGGTTACCGCAACGCGTTCGTTGCGCAACGGCACGCTGGACATGGATCACTCTCAAATGAATTGCCGATCGAAATATTTCTTGCGCAATCGAGTTTCTTCGCCTTCGCGTGGTTGCAGTTTGTTGTCGTAAACGCGTTGTAAACTTTCAGCAACATTTATCTTTCTTTAAATTGTTGTTTTAATTGTAAACGACGCTTCTTTTACTCGTCTCGGATTTCTACTCTTTCGAGAAATCGTAGCTTAAATTTTCAAAGTGGTGAAATGAACGTGATGCAATTACAAATTTTTCACGAGAAAAACAGGGAATAAGAAACGTTTATTTTTGCTCGTTTATTCGGTGGAACGCGTCGTGTCGTGTTGCTCGTTTCGCTTTTAATTTTCCTCCTCGTTTATAGGGGACACGATCGGAGATACGATTTAATAAGCCACGCTCCAGTTTGGGCATAGCGATAAAATCGGTCGATAAGACGAGGAGGAAAATGGCGGGCGAGTTCGTGGACGGTCACCATTTTTAAATTGGCTCGTATATAAGGAGGCGGGTGGAGGCTACGAGAGGAGACACCGATACTTTGATCAGGTCGTGGAAACGCTCGATCGATCAATAGCGAGCCAACGCTTTCTTCGCCACTCGGAACTCGTGATCGAGCAATCTAATTCTCTCGAAATCGAGAGAAGAATCAATGCGTTTTCTCATCCACGAATTATACTTTTCGATCGTGGAAAATTTTCCATCGATCAGTTGAAAAGTTGAACGATTCGGACGGACGACTCCGATCTCCCAGTTGACTTTCATCGGAAACGCGTGCAAACGGTTCACTACTCAGGACGATGCACGGAGAAGAAAAGGAAGAAGAAGAAGAAGAAGAAGAAGAAGACACGCGAAAGTGCATTCGTTTCGAGTCTTACTCGCAACACGGCATCGGTTTCTCGTTTGCTTCACGGTGTTGGAAACTCGAAGGGGGGACGAATTGGCGTGGCGTGGCGTGGCGTGGCTGGCTGGCCTTTTGCTCGATGCTTCGGGCTGCATTCTGCGGGCTGCGCATACCTAGCTGCACAACACGGGGCAAAACTCCATTGCAACATCGCGATAAAAGCCGCGGCGCGAGGAGGCGGAGGCAGGGGAAGGGTGGAAGAGCACGAGGAGCGAAGAAGACGAAGGGAGAAGGGAGCCCGATCGAAAGAAAAAAAGAGGAGAGGAAAAAAGAAAAAGAAGCGCGGAGGAAGAGGGAAGGAGGAGAAGGTGGGAGGAGAGGGGAAAATATGGAGGGGGCCAAAAGGATATTCGTCGTAATTAAGTCCCTCCGCTTCTCGAACGCGGCACACTGTTTCTGCAGCGAGAGAGACGAAAAGACAACGAGAAGGGTCGAGGAAGAAGAATACGAAGACGAAGAAGGAGGCGAAGAGGAAGAGGAAGAAGAGGAAGAAGAAGAAGAAGAAGAAGAAGAAGAAGAAGAACAAGGAGAAGGAGGAGGAGGAGGAGGAGGAGGAACGTGGCCCGTTGCTCGGCTCGAGGGTGGGAGGAAGAAGCGAGGAAATAGAGTAGGAGAGAAAAAAGGAGGCACGACGATCGGGCAATAAATAATACAGGAGAAAAAGGCGATCGCCTGCAACATTCTGCTCAAATGTTAAATAGGTATCAATTTAACGGCGGCCAATAGGGGAGCGGGTGGGCGGGGCCAGGTTGAACGGGATTGGAGCGTGGCCCCGGTGGTAGGCGATGCCGCGGGTCGGGACGTCGCCTCGTGGCTCGAGTCGCCGCGCAACCGTGGTAGGGATGAAGCATCTGGTCTCTCCGCTTCCCTCACAACGTCCCGTCTCTCTCGTCGCGGCCGACCTGGATTCGCGTCCCGACTCACCACGGATCCGGAGTTCCCCGTGCGCGGAAAACACAGCCCTTTCGATCACCACGTGAGCACCACCTCCTCCCGAGTCTTTTCCTCGTCCGATCCGAGTATCCTCCTCGACTTTTCCCCCCCGTTTTTCTTTTTCTTTTCTTTTCTTTTTTTTCCCCTCCCTCGCGCGGCGTAAATCTGCCGATCGATCGATCCATCCCTTCTTCCCTCCCTTCTTTTCCGCCCGACGACGTTTCCACGGACGGAAAAGGTATCGAGAGGATCGAGGATGAGAGCACTCGCGGCTCGATCGTCGTGATTTTTTCCCCGATCGTCGTCACGGATGTTACGATTTATCGTTTCGATCCCGAAGCAAAGTGAGAACGAACGGAAAAGTGGTTCAGTCTTTCCCCGACCGTCGATGTGATCTTGTGCTGCTTGATGGTTGAACGAAACTGTTCGTGGATGGAAACAGGTTGAACACAGTGCCCCCAGTCCCCCAGAGTGACGTTTAAGAGAGTTAATAATCGACGATATCGAAAGTTTCTCGTTTCGAGGAATCGAATTCGAAACGTTGTTGACGGACAAGATGGCCGTCAGGCGGAACGGATCGCACGACAGATCGAACGCCGGATGAAAGACGCGCGTCAAAGATCAAACAATCGTACGAGCGAAAACTCGACACTCGCTTCGTTCCTCCTTCCAATAATCCTATCCCGTGTAAAAGCGCGACGATCGATCGATACCGCAGCAAACGGATACTTCGACTTGACGAGCCTAACGTAGCGACGAGGGTAGCGAGACAGGATGAGCATCCGAAGCAATTTCCGGTGAACGCAGGATCGGGAACGGTGAACGATTGAACGCTCCGAGCATCGGTACTGACCGATTGGATTCGCGACGAACCGATCATGTCGGTTCACGGCGACAGCGACGTGGACGCGACGGAAGAGATCAACGTGGACGACTCCGATACGGGAAGTTGCAGCCCCCGCAATTACTCCAACGAGAATCGCCGCTTGGACCATTCCGAGTGCTCCGATTCCCCGCCCCCGAGTCAAACCAACTCGAGAACGTTGCAAAACTCCGAGTCGCCCCGGAGCCACCCGTTCAGCATAAGCCGATTGCTGGGCGAGAATCGGCCCCGCGACCCCAAGAGTCCCTCGTCCGAGGATCTGGACAGCGACAAGGAGAGGAAGTGGTCGTGGGAGGAGGGGAGCAACAACAACAACAACAACAACGGTGGCTCGTCCGCGACGACGTTGGACGATGGAAGAAGGTCGTGGGGGCACGAGATCGAGGAGAAGTTGTCGGAGAGGGACGACGACGACACCGGAAGCACGGCCGAGACCCAGACCAACTCGACCAACTCGTCGGTCCACTGCGCGTCGGATCTGTTGGCGCCGTTCAGACTTTTCCCGACCGGGTCAGGCCTGATATACACAGGCGGAGGCGTGATAAGGGTCCCTGCCCATCGGCCACCCGGCGCTAATGGAGCGGCGACCGGTGCACTGCCCGCACAGGCGTTGATACCGCCCTGGAGTTTACAAGCCCTTCAACACAGCCAACAACAGGCGGCGGCGGCTGGTCTTCACAGGGCGAGCTTGTTGGCCAACTTGGCCGCGCATCCGCTCCAGGGACACCCGCACCTCAAGGACAGGCTGGCAGGTAAGCATTTTTCGAATCCCCGCGGATGGGACAAGTTTTCGCTTTAGCCAGTGTCGCTTCTCCCGATTTTCTCCCGGAAAGAAAGAAAGAAAGAAAGAAAGAAAGAAAGTAATTAGAGTCTCTTAACGTCTGCCTCGAATTTTAATAGTCAGTAATACCGTTATACGCGCTTCTCGAAATCTTCGGTTAATTTCGCTTTCTTCCTTTCGATCTTAACGCGCGTTAAGATGCGCGTTATTCGTGTCAGTTTGCTTCGTTTTAATGCGAATCGGTGCCAACAACCGGTCTTTCGTCGCGATCGAGACGAGACGAGGCAGGAGAAACGTTGACAATCCGATAAAAACAATAGCAATATCGATGTCGATGCGTTCTATGTATTAAACTTTTAACCAATAATGGTTAAATGGATCGAAAGGTGATCGAAAGGTTCGAATCGATTCTTCGCACTTTAATAATACTATATCTATTTCACGCCGGTTAATGATATTTTCGACAAAACGATCTAAAAATGGGAAACACTCGGCCGTTCTTCCGAATCTCAAATCTCGTCTCATTTTATTAATAACGTCGTGCTAAATCCAAAAAATATTTTCTCGTCGAAAATACTTTTATCCCATTATCTTCCATCGATCCTTTTCCTCTTTATCCTCCAATTGATTCAATTTCTGTCTATTCGTAATATGAATATAAGGTAACGATACGGAGTTTGGCAAAATTTCGTAATTAACACGACGACAGGCAAGGGGGTGGTGATGATGATTCATTAGATTCGAATCGCACAAACGACGAGCCGTGTCGAGTTGCCCGTCTCTTTCGCCCTTCCTCTCCCCTCTCCGTGGACCTTGATTCTTCCTCGTCGGCCGGCGATTGTACAACGATTGTCGCCGTTATTATTATTCTCCACTCGCTGTTACTCGCTCGAGAGACGCCACCATCTCGGGAGACGCGAGATAACAGAGAAAAATCGACCTGATTCGGGACGGATTGCGGTTTCGCGATAATATGCCCCCTCGATAATATCGTAGACGTACGATATAATGGAGATGTCAATGCGTGCAATGACGATTCCCCCCGCGTCATCGAGGGGAAAAGGAGGGGCGGGGGGGAGGGGGGGAAAGAGGCGCATATGGATCGATTCAACGCTAATTCCACAGATTGCGCATTCACGATCCGAGAATTCATAACTATTTGCGGTTTCGTGTCGAGGTTAAGCTCCGCGTTCTATTTCTTTCGATATCTTTTTTCTCCTTTTTCTTTTTCTATTTTTTTCCTCCCTCCCCTCCTCCTCCTCCTCCTCCTCCTCTCCGCTTTTCAACGTACAAAGCGATATTTTAATTTGCGAATACAAACTCGGGCAAATGCCGATGTTTACAACAGGTAAGTTTCCAACAGGTAATCTCGAGCGAGTTTTTGTTTTTTTTCTTTCTTTTTTTTTGTCCCTCTCTCTCTCTCTCTCTCTCTCTCTCTCTCTCTCTCTCTCTCTCTCTCTCTCTCTCTCTTGCATTATCGAATAATTTTCATTTTGATGAAACGATCGATTTTCAATCGTTGCGTCGTTTAATTCAGATGCGTTTAAATTCGCGCGATGTTTCTTTATAAATAGAGATAGGCATAGGTAATCCTATTACGCGATTAAATTCTATTTCTTATTTTATTTGTTTATTTGTTTCTTTCTTTTTGTTCCTCGATTTATCGATCATTTCTCCTAGACGATTTATATCTCGCGGCTACACTATCCTACATATCCTATATACCCACGAATCTATTTAAAATCTGTTCAAAACCGGCGTAACGATGCGAAAAATTTTATCCGATGAGTAAAAAATAAATAGAAAAATTCCCTCATTACATATCTACTAATTAGTTAAAAATAAGCAAAACAGCTGCTATCCGACGAGTTATCTCGTCGCTACCTTCGCCTCCCGTCTCCCTCCTCGCGAAACGAACTACTTGCTCGCGCGAATTACACGCCTCACCGATCCCCCGGTAAATAAAATATTTCTCGAAATTCGTATTCCTCCCGGTACACGTTTATTTCGAACATTCTAAAAAATCTATTTCCGCCTATCGAAGCGCAAAAATTTCAAAATTCCAAATAAAAGTTCAAAATTCCAAAAAAAAAAAAAAAAATAAAAAATAAAAAAAGGAAAAAAAACAAAGATTTCCCCACCAAGCTTATTATCCTGCCAATAATTTTAATCCCGAGCTACGTTTGTCAACGCACGAATATACGGAATATTTAGCACGGATTTAGGAAAATCATTATTAACGGGATCGTTATTAATTCGCGATGGATTCAAGGAGGAAACGGGGTCGAAATGAGGCAAGCGAAGAGAAGAGACGTTTTATATATATATATATATATGTTCGAGGAATCGGTAGCACCGATCGGAATATGAATTTTCTCTAATTGGATTCGTGTATATCTTTAGACCAGCACCCGTTCCACCGACGACGAGTAGCGACCGACGTCGTTCGGGATGATGGCTCGCCACGAGGATGGCTAAACCGCGTGTAGTCGCGTATCAATTATTAAACGCCAAGTGGAAATTATTCAATCTGCCCGTCGTCGCGATCAACCCGTACCCGGGTCGTTGAAAAGGCATATGTAATACATATCCGGTATATTCGGACTTGCGGAGAGACGTATGCGGGAATGTGAGCCCCTACAGGATGATTCATAACTGCGTCACACCCGAAAACTGCTCAAGAATGAAAGAGTGTCACGCGAACGTGTATCCTCGCGCACGATTTCAAAGCGAAAGATCACGTTTAAACTTTCGATCCAATTTTTCATCTCGTTCAAACAAGGGTGCAAGTTTCTTTGAATTGTTCGAACACCCCATCGTCCCTTTCATTCCTGCCTCATTGAATCGCTCGATCGCTGTGTTTAACACGCATAATTTTTCCTACTATTTACGTTTGATCGTTCAGATTATTAAAGCGAATAATACGACATCATGTTAAATACCGTATCAGTGGGGATGCGAGCATGATAGTTTTGAAAAAATCATACAAAATCGACCAGTAAAGATAAAATTCCAAAATTTTGCATGCATAATGCAAAGAGATTGAAAAAAATACATTTCGACATCATGGTCTCTGAATAGATTTAAGAGGCTATTAGCTAGAAATCGAACTTTCATATGCGTTCATATAATGCAGCGCGCATTTGCTCATTTAAATGTCAACTTTATGCGACTCGTCATTTGACGCGATTGGGTTAACTGTTCGATATCCGAATTGTTTAACTGGGAAAAAAACAAAGATGGAAGCAAAACGTAACGATTTCCGTCCAAAACTATAAGATACACGTTACATTCGTTTACTCTATATCCGATTCGTTCGACGATGCGAACTGGATATTGACATTTGTGAATCACCTTGTACAGATCCACGTCACACGGCGCACGGTGGGGATATCACGTGTAAGTGTAGGCTCGGTCGCGGCTATGACATTTTAATGGCGTGCAGACAAGTTGAAGCCTTCGCGTTCCTCCGAACTCGCTCGATAAACCCTCGCGACTTCCTTTTTCTTTTTTTCTTTTTTTTTTTTTTCCCCCTCTCGTTTTCTCCCGCGGAGAGCCGACCGGCATCCCCGTGACTTTGCTGAAAGGTGACGCGCCACGGAAACCAGTCTCCGACCAACCGTTCCCTTTTATCTAACCACCGTTTCCGCTAACGAGACGCGTTAGTTAATACGAACGATAGCGCGATACACGCGTATTCAATTCGATCGATTCCCCGATAACCGAGTGCTGCTTTTCTCTCCCCGCTTTTACCTATGTTTTCGAATTGAATCCTAGCTTTATTCTTTTGTTTGTTATATTGTACGTTGGAATTAATTTATCGGGAGAGAGAAATGATTTAAAATATCGAATCGGATTAAATTTTGTTTAACGTTCAACATTTTGCAGCCATTGCCTTTTATATGACAACTATTTCTCTTAACGCGTTTGTTAATTCGAATAGCGTGGTATATTCGAGGGCAGCTTCTCTCTGCCCACTTTTACCTATGTTTTCGAATTGAATCCTAGCTTTATTCTTTTGTTTGTTATATTGTACGTTTTACATTGGAATTAATTTTTTTGGGAGAGAGAAATGATTTAAAATATCGAATCGGATTAAATTTTGTTTAACGTTCAGCATTTTGCAGTTTTATATGACGGCCATTTCTCTTCTCTCTGCTCTACTTTTATCTATGTTTTCGAATTGGATGATAGCTTTATTGTTTCGTTTATTGTATCACGTTGTACTTTGGAATTAATTTATTGGACAAAAATGATTTATTAAAATTGTTTAACGTTTAACAATCGTTGTATTTTATACGACGGTGGTACATTCGATCAATTCTTCGAGTACAGCTTCTCTCTGCCCACTTTTGGCTGTGTTTTCAAATTGGTTTTATTTATTGTATCGCGTTAGAATTAATTTATTGAGAGAGGGAAATGATTTATATATTTATCGGATTAAAATTGTAAAACTTTTTGCATTTTGCAACCGTTATATACGACAGTATGATACATTCGATGAATTCTTCTCTGATAACGAGTGTTGCTTTTCTTTGCTTTAAGTATGTTCGAAATGAGAATAGATTATTATTTTACGATCACGTTGTATTTCAAATTTAATCGATCGAAATTGTTATTGAACGAAGCTTTTATATGGCGGCCATTTAACGCGTTAGTTAATTCGAACGATAGCGTGATACGTTCGATGAATTGTTGAAGCAGTTAATGCTGCTTCTCTTTGCTCACCTTTACCTGTTTCAAATGAAGATTCGATGCTCGAATCATTATTTTATTGCCGGTTGAAATTGTTGGTTGGCTATTGAACGAAGTAATTGTATTTCCTTATCTTTTTACTTTTACAATCGTGTTATCGGCAAATTGCACCGAAAAGACATTAAATTTCCCTGAAATTTCTCAACCACCCAAACAAACGTTTCTCTTTTCAACCCGATATTCCACTTATCTCGTCCCGTATTAACCGTCTTTAATAACATTCGAAACAAGCAAAAGGAGAAATTTATTACAATCACAACTGGCTCCAATTCCTCCAGTATTCCCTCGACAAACGAAATATTTGCCGAATTGTTATAACCTTTAATTTCGGGATGGAAAATGAGAGCGAACGTGGTTTCGCGTTCACACTCGCGAAACGAATGTTCGAAGGAAAAAAGAAAAAAAGAAAAAGGAACGAGGAGAACGATATTTTCGTCGTATTTTTGACAGGTTCGGTTCTCCGGTTAATCGGAGAAGAAAAAAAAGGAGTATAACGCTTATATTATTTGCCGGGCGATAATTGTGCGCCAAAAAAATATATAGGATAAACGCGGAGATGGAGAAGGTACGTGTGCAAAATACGTAATTAACGTGTATACACGTTACCAATTTTTCGAATGCTGACTTTTTCGTGCGCGTAATTAGAAACCTGCCGTTACTCTTCGTGACGTAAGAACACGCGTGTAGGTAAACGTACGAGAAGGATTTCTCTTCTCCACCATTTCGTTCCTCCGTTTCGCTCGAATTCGAAGAAAAATTACTTATTTCGAGGAGAGCCAGGAATTTTATTCGAATTTTCAATGAAAAAAAAAAAAGAAAAAAGAAGAAAGAGAAAAAAAATTCGTTCGATAATAATAATAATAATAACAACAACAACAATAATAAATTTCACTCGGAATCGGACGCGTGGCTGGAAACGCAGAGAGAACGGAACGGTGTAATCTCAGCGATCGTGGGTATCGAACGGTGTCGATCCACGATTTTTTTTTCTCGAAACGTGGGAAAGAAATTATTCCCTCGGTCGGTCGAGATCGCGAGTTGCGAGTCGTCACAATCTAACGGAACGACGTAACACGGTTGCACGGTTAATATTCCATTTGCAAAAGTTGCAAGGGGTTATTCGGAGCGAAGAAGCGAAAGACCGGTTTAATTTATGCCGATTCGAATTGGGATCGAAGTTGTTTCGAAATAAATATGCTCAACAATCACGACTGTCTTTTAAACGTTTACATCGAACGCTCGTTCGAAACGCTCGCTTCTTCGAATCCGTGGAGCAACGTTATTATTCCGGGGAGAGTTAGAGTTGGCCCTGTTTCTCACGTTACGGAAGAATTTATCACCGTGAAACTTATAAGCAGAAGAACAAATGCATCGTTCCGTTCTAACTCCTTCTAATTCTTGAACGAGTTTCGAGCCTTAATTCCACATTAGGTTCACGGTTACGGAAAATTTCAGGCGTCCAAAATGTTCTCGACGCCAATTATCGTAAAAGTTGTTCTATAAAATTTCGCCTGGATTATACGGGGGCAGGCGAGCTGTTCGGTGGTTAGCGGCCGCACAAGGCAATTCACGTTCAGAGAAACAATCTTGCCGATTTGACAGGATCGTTTCTCTAATTGTAAGCTAAAAACTGTTCGACCCTGCGGCCTCCTCCTCCTCCTCCTCCTCCCTGCGGAGAGTGTAAAACGAGTTCACCGGTGTAGGAACAGGACCGCCACTTGTGTAACGAAATTTCCCTTTATCTCGTCGTCCTCCTCCTTCCCCGCCGAGTCTCGGTTCCCTTTTTTCCCCCTCTTCCCTTCACTTGGAATTTTATTACCTTTTCTATCGAAAAGAAGAGAAAGGAGGGGAAAAAATTAACAAACAGCGCTCGAGAAGCGGGTATTAAGCGAGGGGTATTAAGTAAGTGAGCGAATTGCGAATTAAAGTGATAAAAATAAATTATTATTATATCAGTTTCGCCAAAAAGAGAGTAATCGTAAAATAAAAAAAAAAATATATAAAACGTTTCGATCGGTTGTTCTTGAACGTTCGTAAAATAAAATTTTTAATCGAATAAAAGATTTTAAATTAATTCCGAAATGGGATTCGTATGTACGTTGTGAATATCTTAAACGCCCGATGAAATTAAAGTATTAATCGAGGCGAGATTAAGAATAGATTCTTCTCACGTTACGTTGATATTTTATTGAAAAATTTTCCCTCCAAACTTAAATTTCCAACCGTCGAAATATCTTCTAATTTATTCCTATTACATTTTCCTTCGACTTTCGTTTATTAATGATAGGAAAGAATCGTTTCTATCAGTCTCGTTGATCGTTATCAACATCGTTATTGCTCGCTATTTCGATTTACGTGCTTGTTTGAATCACGTGAAAAATTACGTATCGTTCGTGAGAAACCACGTACACTTAGCGTAATACGCAGTAATGGTCAAAACGACGATATCTATCTGTCACGTACAAAAAAAATTGCCATTTCGTTGGAAACTCGTGATTCGATTCTCGAATTAATCCACTTCGATTCGTGTGAACGTTCGAGAAATGTTGCGATCGCAAAGTAAAATTTTTAACGAAACATGGCTTACTTTCAAAAACGCGTGAAAGACGAAACTTTCGTTTACTTTCGATCCGATTCGCGATCCGAGATCGACTCGGCGCACAAGACACGCGATACGCGTGTAGTACATCGCTGAGTTACTCGGAATAAGATAAATCGCATGTTGCTGGCGAGTTTTCAAAGAGGATGCTTTCAAGAGCGACGTCAGGTGTGACTGCACCTTCGACATCGGCCGTAAAAGCTGCAACAATTTGCTTGTCGCAGGCAAAAAATATCGAGTTTGGCCCACAATGGCCACGCAGGATGAAATCCTTGCCGCCACCTGCATGGATCGAACTGATGTATTTGTTTTTCTTCTCTCTTTTTTTTTTTTTTGCATCATTTTCGGAGATTTTCTTCTTCTTTTTCTTCTCTATTTTTTTATTTTAACTTTTTATTTTAAGTTCTTCGATCATCTCGAAGGAAAATTGTTGCTCAGAATTCCCCTTTTTGGATTAAAGGGGAATATGAAAACTCGATCCCACAAATTCTATATTGGTGCAATTTATCGATACACGCGCGTGACGAAGAGCGGATAAAAAGCAGATCAAGCGGATGAATAAAAATAATAAAGTGTCGCGCAACCAGTTTACACTTGTATCGAGCCTGTGCATCATCGCGATGCCGCGTTTCGCGATTTCCTTTCCTAAAAACACGCGCAAAATTTGCTTGAATGGTCAAATTAATATAATTATGATATAACATTTTATATACGCGTGACGTTGGTCAAAGAAGAGAAAAGGAAAGGAAGAAACAAATAGCTCAATCTCTTCTCTCGTTTTTTAAGGAGGTCAATCCTCCAATTTTTGCCGCTAACGACGAAACGCAGGTGAACCGTTTCATTTGGCCGACGCGAGCCCCAATTTCCCGTCCCCCAATTATTAAAGCCCGATTGTCACTCCGTTTCAATCGTGACAATACGACCGCGTATTGCCTCTCTATAATTTTCTTGTTTCACGCGTCCTTCGTGGAATCACCGGCATAATCAACGATCACCATTAGAGGCCCCAGCTTTCCATCCGGGCGTAGATTTCCCAGAACCGATTCGACCACCGATTCGAGGTGAAACGCGGGCTAATTTACACGATTCATTAAAATTTATCTTATCGAGAAAAATTCGCGTCTCTAAATATTACTTTTTAAGCATTTAATTATAATCGTTTCTCTAATAAGTGTGCATTACGATTGTTTCAATAATAACGCATTCCAAGATTTAAAAAAAAGACCTTTCTTATCAATCTTATCGTGCCTTCCATCAAATCGAACAATTGTTTCGAAAACTTTTTTAAAAAAAAAAGAAAAAGAAGAATAACAATGTTCCTTGCTATAGCTATCAACGCTCGAGTCCTCGATCGAACGAAAAAGAAGAGAGAGAGAGAGAGAGAGAGAGAGAGAAAGGAAATAATTCGACCTTCGATCTCCTCTCGATCCTCACTGTGGGAGTTCCAATTCGGTAGCCGAATATCTGTCCGCCCGGCTACCGGTAGAGTTCGGTAGAAAATTAAAAACGACACAGCACGTATACGACCCGTATACGTACACGAGACAAGATGGAATCCGAATATACAAGCGTGTCTCGGCTTCGATTTCATCGAAGAGGTATGGGAGGTTCGTGGCCGGCTACAACACCATCGGGATTCTGGTTTTCAGGTTTCGGTCACGCGATGCCTTTTTTCTCTGTTCCCGGTACCCGGTTATCTTCTGCCTCGGGCGATCCTCCCCCTCCCCTCCCCTCCGCTCCTCCATTTCACTCCCCTTTACCTCGGTGTCCTTCCTTCCTTCCTTCCTTCCTTCCTTCCTTCCTTCCTTACCTTTGCGCGATCTTCCATCGTGGAACGCCGTTTTCTCTTCGTGTTTTCCAACAGTCCCGCTTCTCCGATATGCTTGATCATATTTTTTTTTGGGTCTTTAAGATTTTTTACGGATGTACATGTTGTACCGTTAAGCTTCGAGGAATTGTAAAATTTCTAACGTTGGTTCGCAAAAAAGGGATAAATTTTTACAAATGTTCTTTCTCGCAAGGGAGTGAAAGAAGAGAAGAATAGACTCGATAGTAAACGGAAGTGGTGTTTTTCCTCGACACGAGGCACAAGAGGTACGCGGTAGTAGTCGGAGGATTCGAAGTTTCTTGCCGCCTCTGGAAACAACATTCTTCGCAACATTGGCCATGGGCCGGAAAAATGTTTCCGAGTATTCGCGTAATTTCTGGCCGAGCGACTCGCTTAGTCGCCGGTGTTATTAGACGAGCATTTCATTTCTCGAATCTCGTTTGAGGCGAAAGGCTACTGACCTGTTCCACGCTGTTGTTGCGATAACCGAAGAATTATCCTGCGAATATATACAATTCGGAATTTTTTACGTGATTGGGAAAAAAAAAAAAGACGAGTAACGGAACTTTAATCGGTTCGCTTTTTACAATTGCAATTCGTCTCTCGGTTCTAGCAATTTTATCGTCACTTATTAAGGATTCTCGCGCGCTCCACTCGAAATCGTTCAACGTTGCTAATAGCAATCGTTTGCATTTATATCGTTTTGAAGAAACAATATATCCACTTTCTCGCTGGAAATTCATCTCGATTCTAACAATTCGTTACCACTTAGAAGTGAAACGAACTAGATTCCCGCGCTCTTCGCTCGAAAACGTTGCTTCAACGCGGTTAATTGTTAATGAATAGTTGAAAAGGAAGAAAGTTCCCTACACGTTGTTCTTCCGATCCAAGAATTTACATTTGTATTATTTAAAGAAAAAAAAAAAAAAAAGAAAGGAATGCATTCGTTCCCGCAATTAGAAGGATACACGATAAGGTGGGGCAGCAAGAGGGGGGAAAAAGGGTAATTTTAAGGCGTGTAATTTTTGCGAGCGGCGCTAATAAGATTCGTTGCCCGACGAAACATGGGAAAGAATCCGCGGAACCGCGAGAAGCGAGCAAGGAATGGGATAAGGACGGGCGGATAGAGAGGCGCGGCCACGGAGAGAGCGGGGTCTGGGTTGCCCTAGAAACGATAATTATTCAAACCGGTATTACGTAGTAATTAATCTGGAGGCAGATTAGTGCCGGGCAACGCCACGGTGGGCGTTGACTGATCGAGTTAGCGTTGAGTTAGGGATTTCGCTGCTCGAGGTTGGCAGCCCCCGGAAGGTCGGCTCCGCTCGTCCATCATCACCCCGTTTTCCACTCCGGGAACCAGTCGTATACGTAGCCAGCCTCCGGAGAGACCGGCCCGTTACATAATTAACGCGACTTCGGTTTAATTTTGCTCCGGACAATTAGCGAGCCGAGCCATTCACCTTGGCTAAAGTCTAAAGAGACCATCTCCAGCCTTGGATCGTGTTTAAAACACGCGATCGCTTCGACATTGCTCGCGTCTTCGAGGTACCAAGATTTTTCTCTCGCCCTTTCGATCCTTTTCCACGCTGACTTTTTCCTTACCCGCGAGGAGCAAGTCAATTGGAGACAATTTAACAAAAAGGTTATAGCGAAATTGACTAACGTTGTTCGAGCATTTTAATTACTCAAAGTAAAATTTTCTTCGAAATTTTCAACCTTAAGTTACTCTTTCAACGAGCCAACTCTGACGGATCTATCTCGGTTATAATCGCTTTCTAGTAGAGTAACGAATAGCGCCATTGTCCCGCTACGATTCGATCGCCGTATTCGAAAATTGGTCGAGAGGTAAGCTCGACCACCTATGGTCGCTTGGGAACGAGCCCTCGATATCCCGTATGAAATATGCGAGAAATCAGGTGAAATCCTTAACCGATGCTTGGACCGGGGCATCCCAAGAGTCGCCTCCCCCTCCCCTTAGAAAAAAGCCAGAAGAAGAAAATACGGCAGCATCACCATCCATGCATATATATATATATATATATATCCTCGAAGCTCGTGAAAAAAATAGCAGCCCCAACGGTGACGATACTTTTGCCGATTGGGCGGGAACGGGCGCGGTTTCCGGCATATCATTCGCGATTTTTCGCCGTTCCCTGGAGAAATCGCGGGATTTGCCAACGTCGGGCTAAATTTCCCCCGATCGCGCCACCCTTCCTAACGGATATATAGATTATTCGCGCACACGCCGCGCACCGATCGATCCATGATACGCGCGGATCCGATTCCTTCTCGCGCCCTTAACAATCCCCCTAGGAGCTGTTCGTCCTTTCTGCCTCTCTCTCTCTTTCTCTCTTCTTCTTCTTGTTTTTCTTCTTTCTTTTTCGACACAGGTGCACAGGTCGTGATCAATCTCGTCTGCCGAAATTCGTGTAATAATCGTGGAGGGATATATTATTAGGGTTTTCTTTCTTTCGAGATTTTTGTTTGATTCTTTCTTTCTATCTATCAGAGTTTTCATTAATTTTCCATTTTTAAAGGAAGGAAGGAATGTTCGATGCGCGTGAATATTAGATACTCTGGAGATATTATTGCGTAAGGTAGCATCACGAAGGGGTGATATAAATTTGCATTCGGATGGTCGGCCAATATTGAACGGGGAAAATGCACGAAAAACTCGTTCTCGCGTATAGATAAACGCGAGATAGAACATAGAAGCGGCACGGTTACGATATACGTTTAGGATATGTATACGGCGGAGCATCTTTGGGAAGGGGGGAGGGGGAATATGGTTTGAATAATACAACAGTTTCGCTTTATATTTAAAGTGAAATGAACACGAGACAGGCACACGTACGAGGTAAACCCGGCCCAATGAAGCTCGCCGCTTTATTTAATCGTCTTCGAAATTTATTGCAAAATTATTGCAAATATTATTCCAATTTATCCAAACTTATTCATCGAGAGAATTAAGATTTCCTTCTCTCTTCCAAAAAAAAAATTAACGAAGAGAAACGAAGAAAGTTGAAAGAAAAAGAAAGAAAGAAAGAAAGAAAGAAAGAAAAAGTTCGGAATACGGCTCGATCGGAGGAGGACGAAGAAAAGGATAGGTTCGATGCGGCGATCATTTCTCAAACTCCTATAACTTGATATAAACCATCCCTCGACCTACGTGTAGGGGGATGGAAGCGAGAGGTGAAGCAGCAGCGCCTTGCATTATCGATATTACGAGGCGTCGATAAAAAATCGCATAAAATTAAGCAAGCCCCCACGTGCTCGCGATAAAACGTAACACGAGTTTCCGCGTTACGAGGCCTTCCTCCCCACCCCCCTCCTCTGCCAATTTTCATCGAATAAACGACCTTTTAATCCGGAAGTGGTAGCTCTCGCTCGACGCAACTCGTAACAACACGCGACGGATATTATTATCGAAGCATCGAAGCATAACAGGTTTTTGGAGGTTGTTCGAAAAAAATAATATGTTCGAATAGAATGGGATAACATCTTCTGAATTAAATGTCCGTTCTATACGAAAGAGAGAAGCCTTCTCTTCCTCTCGAAGAGTTTTTTCGCCGATGAAAATTTCAATTTCCGCGCGAAACGATTTTCGAAGATAACGATATCCTCCCCGCGGGCTGGCTTTCTTCCGTGTTTGCATAACACGGACAGAAGCGTTTTCGAAGAAGCGACAATGTTTCTAGGGATATTTCGTTTTCTCCCGAAACGCGTTCCCTTAACGTTCCCCGAAGCGTGTGGAAATAAATCCTAAAGACCCCAGTTACAACCGCCCTTCGGCAATTTTCTCGATTGGAATTGCATCGGCTTTCTCGTTCTTGGAAACGTTTAGTTTTCCCTGGTTAAGCGCTAACAAACCACCACCACCACCACCATCACCGCTTCCATTACCGTAACTATACTTGCGTATAGTTATCCCTAGAGTTTGCAGCTTACTCCCAGAGGCGCGCACGCTTCGCGACCACCACGATTCCTCGAAACGGAATTTAATTAGAATTCGAACGTATCTTGGAATGGTGGAAAAAAAGAAGGAGGAGGAGGAGAGCGTTCAAAGAAAAGAAAAAAAAAGGAGGGGAAAAATAAGCGCGAAAGAAAAAAAAAAGGGAGGAGGGGAGAAAAGGATAGGAGGGATTACGTATTTCATGGAGGAGGGGGAAATTTTTACGCGGTGGGGTGTACGAGTTCCAAGAAGAAGTTCCGTTTAAAGGTGTTTAGCTGTCTGTTACGTCGGTTCAATTGCCGCCTCTCCTTCCCCATTACTCGTTATACTCGCACCGACCGTATTTTCTAAATACACGGGATATCGAGAATACGATAACCCTTTATAACGCACGCCGCGTCGTAAAGACGCGTCACAGCGTGGATCGCGTTTGCAATTGCGCGTCCAAAATGGATTTCCAACGCGTGCACGCTCGAATTACGTACGGCACGAAGCCATTGTTCCGCCGCGGCTTTCTTGCGTATTTCCGCCCGTGCGAACCGATACGAATCGAATTCGACGGATTCGTTTCAATTTTCTTCCCTGACAGAGATTGGGATTCGATAGGAATATGCCGTTGCTTCGATCCATCCTCCCCCTTCCCTTTTCCCTTTTTTCTCTCTCTCTTTCCTTTTTTCGAAAATGAATTCTTTTTCTCTCTCTCTCTCTCTCGATCGTTTTTTCTTGAGCATTGGATTTGCTTTGCAGCGGCGGTTCCCGTTTATTCGTTACTATAAAGAATTCTCGCGGCGCGCAGAAAACAATTTACTTTGAAGGCCGCAAACTCTATTACCGAGCGGAACGTGCTTGGCAAAATAATGACTTTCTCTAGCCCGGTGTCACAGCTCGTAGTTGCATCACCAAATGGCTTGAGTCATTCTTCTCGGGCTGGTGGTGCACGGGCAAAGGTTGTCTCAAGCTCAGTGGGTCATCGAGGAAACGAAACCGCGCTCCTTTTCCCCAATTCCCTCCGCATTCTTCCCCTCGTAAATAAACGATATCCAATAATTCTTTTCTCAATTATATATCTTCTTACAAACTTTAATTTCGAAACGTTTTTTTTTTTTCTTTCTTTTATCATCCACGCATTTTTCGGGAAACGAGAAATTTTTCGAAACGAAGTGAAATACGGCAGGGAATGGACGATGTTTGGAAGTAGGAGGAAGACGGTGTGGGTACATCTGTTACGCGAGCAAAACTCGGAGGGGAGTATGGCGCGCGCGCGCGCACACACGATACCGCTTTTTATTTATGCCGGCCATTTTGCGGCACGACGGAACGCCATCTTGTTTTTATGGCCACCCCTCAGCCCACGCCGTCCAACCCTCGTTTCCCATCCGCATGCAGATAGCTCCCCCCCGCCGAGTTTTATCTTCCGAACTTTTCGTGTCTTTGTCGTTCGCGGAGAACATCAGGCGTCCACGAAACTCGCGTTACATCGCCAGCGATCGTGGACGAAAACGAACGTTTCCCTTTCTTTTGTTCACCTTCGATCTGCCCCGATTTTACATCTTAAACGCACTCCTTCCCTACCAATCTTCCTCCGTCCACTTACTCTTAACTCTCCATTCGCGCTTCCACCGCTTTTTCACGAATTTACCCTTTTAAAGGGTGTATGGCGGAGAAATTGGAAAACTATTTCGTTTAAAACGCGAGATTTTAACACGGAAGAATTTTTTTTGATTGAGAAAGAGTTCCGTTTCGGTCGGAGATAAAATTATCTTTTTAGAATATTTATATTATTCATCGGCGATGATTCATCGAGCGTTTCGAAATGGAAAATACGCGTCGAAGACACGATTCCCAAAATATTCCCATTCTCGACGATACCTTATTTGGGAAGCGTGATATTAATAAAAAAACGGGATGTTTGATTTAAAATAAATTCAATCAGAGGGGCGGATATAAAATTCTATATAAAAGTTTTTATTAATAGCGGTCATCGGATATTAACATCGGAGTTGAGTGTCCGTCCAAGTTTTCCGCGAGGAGTCCAATTTCTTCGAAGGACGCTTTTTTAAAATTCAAAACGATAACGGGCGGAAATTGAAATTTTTATCAAGCGGCGTTTGTACAGCGTTTGTACGTAAATATCGCGAGTGCGATGCGCGTGAACGAGCACACCGCGTCGCGTGCGCAACGAGAATTACGCCGTTTTATATTCATGTACCTATTAAACTTCGAAATTGAGATGTTATCGCGAGTATTATATTCGTAGCGAGTATAATCTAAACACGAGTTACGAACACGTGTCCAATTGACAATTCGTGTCGGGTAATGGTTCGAGGAATACAGAATATTACGTTCCCATTAATAGAACGCCTCCTTCCGATTATTCCCAACATTCTCGCGTCGAATACGTGGGATACGATATCGATTATATTTCCAACTTTACATAGTTGGAAGAAAGGAAGAAAGAAAGGAAATTATCATCGCGATCTCTAATCTCTTCCTCTTAATTTCAACGAATTATTCCACCTCACCTCACCCCTTTCCCATATATGCAGATTTCAAATCGCTCGTTGGCTCCACCACGCCTATTCCTTGTTCGTCCCTCGTGTTCGTGCGAAGAAAATCGGGAACGATAATCGAAGCGAAGGTGTAAAGAATTCATCGTAGGGCCGACAATTAACTCTAATTCAACACCCTCCCCCTCCGTCGCGAAGGTCGTCGTGTTTTACGAACGTTTCACGCGCCTCCATAAACCGTCGACTTTACGATTAAACCTCCCCCCCCTGCTTCTTTCCATATTTTTATTCCCGCCTCGAATTTTCCTTTCCCCTTCTCCTTTCTTTCTTTTTTCTTCTCCCTTTCCTGGATAATCCTTCGCGTTATTTCGCCCCGGTAATGGGCGAGCCTCGCTTCTAAAACCGTTCCTTTTTAGAGGCATTGAACGACGCGTTACCACGTCACGGCGGCGACGGCGGTGGCGGCGGCTCTGTCGTAAGGTTACATCGTCAGGGTAAATACTTCGACCGCAAACACTCGTCGCCGTGGTATTTTAACCAAAATTGCGCGGTAACAGGCTTCCCAAGGCGAAGTCAGCTACTACGGACGGCTATTGGACAAGTTTTAGCGGCCAGACTGTCGTTAGACACGCTAACGACGGGACGTGATATTCTCGAGGAGAAACGACGCGAACCGGATATCGTCGCTACGCACGACAACCATCCTTTCCTTTCTTTCTTTCTCTCCGCCTATCTCGTTTCCCTCCTTCTCCCTTTTATATATATACATCTCTCTCTCTCTCTCTCTCTTTCGATTCTTCCTCGATTCGATTTCGAAACGAAAAAGCGAAAAGGGTAGTCGAACGAGTCGTTCCTCTCGTTTTCCTCCCCCTCCCTCTTTTTATTAATAATCGACAACAACAAAAATCCATGCCTGGACCCCGATAATTTGCGAGCGTCTCATTAGTGCTGCCCGATTTATCGTAACGAGACCTCGGTTTCCAATTCGTAAATTCGAGACTCGTCCGTATCGAAGGTGAGGAAGGGATGGATGGATGGATGGATGATGGCGTGCGTGCGTCCACCTATTCTACGAAAGTAATTACGAATGAATTACGAGAGAGACGGGAAACCGTGCCACCGGTACACACCGTGATAATGTAACGGAGACGTATAATGACCGGTACGCGATTATCGTCCTAATAAGCGACACGGTGACGCAACCACCACCAACTCTCTCTCTCTCTCTCTCTGTCTTCTCTTTATCCGTTCTCTTTTTCGCTCGTTGAAACGAAAGGCGAGGAGGAGTAGTCGGACGAAGCAGTTTTTTCTCGAAAAATACCTGGACGAGAATATACCGATGCCCGATCAAGCTGTGGAATTAGGTTTCGAAGGAGACCTTTGTCATTATCCGTCAATTGTCCGTCTATTGCGCGTTGCGATCTCGATCAGAAGCGAAGGGTTTTCTTTTCCATTTCTTCGATCGATGGGACGAATATCGAAATCGCAATTGTGCCGGCTATATGTAGATTATTTCTAATAATTTTCGTGAAAAAAATAAAACGAAGATTCAACGATCGAATTCTATCCCAATTGTCGTATTGTTTTATCGCATCGAACCATTTGGTGTCTCAATTAAAGCTGTGTTCGCGGTGTATATTTATATTTTAATTGAGCAGGCATTATCGACGAGATTATTTCGTGTCTCGTGTTCGCAAAATTCTACGGAAGATGGTATTTTTGGATAAGGGTGGAGGGGAGGATGTAGATGGCGGAGCAAGAGGGATGGATAATGGAATAATATCCACCTGATGGCCGTTTACCCTTTAACGATGATCCCTCGGTTTCGAGAGAGAAACAGAGAGCAGTTACGCGTCAAATTGAATTTCACGGGAAATTTTCCGCCATTTTCTGCCTCTCCTCTTCCGTAGAAACGCCATCCGGATCATTATCGTACTAATCGTTAATTTCGATGCTCAATGGCCGCCCCATCGTGATTAAATTTTGTTTTCCGCCTATCATTCTTATTATATTATCCGTCTAGGAATAAATTCGCTTCTTAGATCGAGATATTAAAGAAAAAGAAAAAAACCTGCGTTCAATTATCGTGCATTCGTTTCGTTTCGAAACATTGTGAAATCGAAAAAAAAAAAAAAAAGAAAAGAAAAGAAAAGAAAAAACTTGATGCAAATTATGTCAAATTATCTTGCTTACGCGCTCCTCTTTACAGTTTATCTTATTTACTCGCGCTACAAAATTGAAAACGCAAAGAGCGAAGTGCCGAGAGAAACGGCGTCTTTTCGCAATTTCTCGTCTTCGATTATTATATTAATTCGTTTTTATTACACGCGAAGCGAACAACTTAATCGGCCCCCTTTAATCGGCCGCTATCTTTATTGGGTATCCGTGACAGAGACCCGTAGTCGTGAAGAGTGCTTTTCGCGGGAATGCGTAATCTTTTCCATATTTCAGCGACATCTGGGCCACGCTCTCCTCCAAAGTAGTTTCCACTCTCTTGGCGATAAAATGCACGGGGTGGTTTAAAATTACAGATCGATCCAGCGAATAAATTCTCTCGTCCTTTTCTTTTTCTTTTTTTTTTCCAAAGATTTTTCTCTTTTTTTTTTTTTTTTCCTTCGAAATTTCCGTCCATAATTCTCCACAGACGGAAAGTAAGAAATGAGGGGGAGGGGAGAAGGAAAAATGCGCTCGTTTAAAAATACGATAAAAATATCGTATCGAGATGGGAGGAAAATACGAGGGGAGAAGTAATTCGTCAGTTGTTTCGCGTGATCGACTCGCACTTTTCATACATCCTGTGTAAAGTCGCGATACGATATCTCATCTGTATTTGCCAGTTTATCGCCGCTTTTAATAATCGCGTATTTCGCCTTTGCACCTTTTGCAGGAGGGAAATGAGACCGGGCGGTGATCGTTCGTGTTGCGTTAAAACGCAACGACGATTCCGCGTTGTTTAGACGTTTGCACGCGATTCTTTCATCGAATCGATGAAATTACTCGTTTTAATCACACGTGGAATAACCTCGATGGGGAAAGCCTTTACTTTTCTTTTCTTTTTTCTTTCTTTCCTTCACGAACAGGCGAGAGATTTGACGCGATTGTTTCTTTTTTTCTTCTTTTTTTTTTTTTTTCACGATCCAGCAATTACGAAGAATGATCATGATGGAGAAATAATTGGAGCTCGTTTCTGCTTACTTTATACGTAGAAACGAAGATTTGATATGGAAATGTATCGTTGATCGCATGTCAGAGAGAGAGAGAGAGAGAGATGTAATTCGATTTGGCGCGAGACGCGCGGGGTCAGGTGTGCAGTTTCGTGTGGAACAAATTGTATTTCGTTTTATCGTGGGAAAAATAAAGAAAGAGCCCGTACGAGTCGAATTCGTATCGATCGGTGATCGAGTTTTATTAATATCGCTACATAAAAATTCGAAGATGAAAATTGGTCGTCGCGTATCGCTTGATTAAATAACCAAACGATACTCGAGTTAATAATTATTACAAACGTATCGATATCGCAACTACGTGTAGGTATAATTTTTATCGTACTGTGATAATCTCCAATTTACAAATGAAAAAAAAAAAAAAAAGAAAGAAAGAAAGAAACAATAAAACAAGCGACGACGATTTCGTCTTGGAATGTATTTATCTTCGTTCTCATTATTACATACCGCGTATCATGTTTCGAAGCATTAAATCTACCGGTATGCATATCGCATTAAATGCACTTTCTGTTATTCATGCGCTATTACTACGACAGATAAATGCTTAATGACGTCGATAGTCACGCTTCAAAGAGGACGAATTACGGAAAACGATACGATACGATGTTCCGGTATTCGAATTATTTCGCTAACGAGAGTAAATTATGAAACGGAGAGAGGAGGAGGAGGAGAAGAAGAAGAAGAAAAAAAGGAAATAAGCGATGTACGACGCGAACAACGTTACGACGAGATAGATGTCGAATAATAGCGTCGAAATACTTTCGAAATCATATTTTCGACTGTTATTCGTTTCTTGCTCTTCCTTGTCATTTTCTGAGAAAACGCGCGAGGAAAGGGTTCTTGTCACGTTCGAGCGATTCAGGTGCGCGGTGAACCGGCTCTAATGCCCATTCGCTCTAAATTATTATTGAATCCAACTCGATCGAGCTACTTTGTACCGATCGACCAACGATATATAATAATTCGATTAATCGTTCAGGAATTTATCTCGCTCGTTTCCAATCCTTAAAAATCGTTTCCCTTCAAATCTCCTTCCTAACGAAGGTGCATTTTCGAATCGTCCCGTTCGAAATTAACCAAAGGTCGATCGACCAATAACAAATACACGCAGAGAGAAACGGAGTCAACTGGCTTTATTATACTTTATCGTTTCCAATTCTCTCGTACTCGGCCTACATTCCGATAATCGGGTGTCGTCCCGATATCGAAAGCTTGCCCGCCCTTTTATTAAATCGGCCCTCCTATTTCCCCTCCTCCTCCCCTTGATATTTCCAGGTATCGTCGAATAATTAGCGGAGGATGAACGGCCGGTACCGATAAGGCTGGAATCTCGTGCGCGAGTTTCGACTCCTTCTCCCCCCATTCTCCCTCGATTTACGCAGCTAGTTTACGCGTAAGTGGATGATAAAGCTTGGTTTTGAGTTGGCGCGCCGTTTGTTGGAGGTTTCGTCGGTGAGAAGTGGCGCGATCCTATCGCGGCTAACGGTAATTTTATTAATACCCGAATCGCGAGATGCACCTGCGCCGGCCACGATCGGCGTTACGATTTGCGGCAAATCGTTCCGTGTAAAACTCGTAAGCCTCGTTTCTTTACGATTTTATAATCGTCCCTGAAACAGCTTGAGCGCTATCGTGTGTGCACAAGTAATTCCTCGCGCCCGTGGAATTTTAACGCTTGTTTGCCGCGCCTCGTCCATCTTCGCGTTGTTTCGCGCCAACGATTCCTTCCATTCCTCGCGTTTCTCTTCTCTCGCGATCTATTCGCTTTTCTTTCGAATTCGAGTACGCGGCGCCGTCATTCACCATCCCTCGTTTCGCGCGAGGTTTCGTCGATCGTTCGTGACGTACGAAACGGAGCAAAATTAATTTACAATTTTATTTTGGTGATCTTTTTTTTCACTCTTCTCCATTATTAATTTTTTTCCTTCAAATTTCAAGCGATCGTTACTTTCGCAACAATTTATCCAAGATGAACGAGAATATATTATTATGCGTTACGAGTAAGTAAGGTGGATTAAATTTTATTATAGAGTTGTAAATTGGATTTTTTTTTTTTGTCAACAGTGGCCGGAGCGTTTCCAAGGAGGATCGGGCATCCTTATCAGAACAGGACGCCACCGAAGAGGAAGAAGCCGAGGACAAGCTTCACCAGGTTGCAGATCGCCGAGCTGGAGAAACGTTTTCACAAACAAAAGTATCTGGCATCGGCTGAACGGGCGGCGTTGGCTAAAACCTTGAAGATGACCGACGCCCAAGTCAAGACATGGTTTCAAAACAGACGAACAAAGTGGAGGTAAGTATTTTCCAGATATTTTCCATCCTTTAATCCTTTCCCCTTCGAATTATTCTAAATCTCGCGCTAGGTGGAGGCAAACGTAACTTTCCATTCTCTCGTTCAAAGGGCAAAATACAAGAAACGAATATTTAATAGTCTCGATAAACGTAATTTCCATGCCAATTCATCGATGGATGATCCTTCTTCCATTCCATTCGACAGAGGACAATAATTAATAGAACCATTTCCATTTTCTCGTGATTCATCGAATCTGGAGAGGAATCGAAAGGAAAATAGAGGCGAATGTAACTTTCCATTCTCTCGTTCATCAAAGAGCAAAATAGAAGAAACGAATATTTAATAGCTTCGATGTCGATAAACGTAATTTCTTTGTGTCATTGTCGACGGATGGATCCTTCTTCCATTCGACAGAGAACAATAATTAATAGAACCTTTCCATTTTCTCGTGATTCATCCGAGGAGAGGAGTCGAAAGGGAAAACGCGAGGTGGAAACCGCGGTTGGAATGTTAATAGCGGGTCGCGACAACGTCCCGTATCGGTGAGGAGGCATCGAAAGTCTCCGGTATTGGAGTCTCTTCAAGATAACGGAGGACGAAAACACGTCATTTAGATAAAACGGGGCCCGTTCGTGGCGCGGGTCCCCCGATATCAGGGGCGTCTACGCGGCGAGACGAGCCCACAAGCTATTTGTCCAGGGGTTGCGACCCATCCCCCCCCTTCCTTTCCTCTTCTCTCCCTTCAGTCCCTTCTTTTTTCCAAAACCATCTCTAAAACCGTCCCGCTCCCACCTTTCGAAAAGAGGAATCAAGCTTCCTCTCCATGCTTCGTTCCACGGTGTATTTTTCCTTCCAAGTAGCCAAGATCGTGGTCCTGGCTTTTTAGTAGGTATCTGATACTTTGGTCTAGAGAGGTGTTCGACGAGATAGAAAAGGGCCGCTTTTCTTTTTTTTTTTTTTTTTTTTGTCGAAGCGTGTAGACCAGGTCGTTTAAAATTCTTGGAACGGTTTCTTTCGGTACTCGCTTTCTGCAACGATACTTTTTTCAAGAATTTGTTCAACATTGGGACGAAACGGCAAAGTGAGATATCGTTTTGTGCGAATATTGGTAATTTTGATAGATATTTTACGGAAGAATTGTGTATATACAAGATCGTTTTAAAAAAATAGAGGAAATAAGCAACTTTTTCCTTTCCATTTCGATTAAGAATTAAGAAAAAAAATGTTGATCGATCGCAGAGCTCAAATCGTAGTTTTGAACCGAGATTTCCTCTAAAATTTCGGAATAATTAGAGTAAATATTCCGTTTTATAGCATTCTCTCTCTCTCTCTCTCTCTCTCCCTTTATTTCAGTTTCGTCAAACTCAATAAAATTATTTTATCATCGAAAAGTATCGAGCGCAACGATCTAAATTTCCCGCGAGAGTTTCATTCGCCTTTTTTATGGACAACAGTGGACGAAGTTTAGCAGCAGAGCCAGCGTGCCGTTACCAGCTCTCCTGCATTGTTCCAGCAGCAATAAAGGGGCAAATAGGTAAAAACGTGGAATGTAAAACGCGGCCAATAAAAACCGGAAGAGAACGCCTTTAGAAGGTTCGTGTAACGACCTAATAAGAGATCGATAACAGGACTGGTTGCAAAAACGGGTTCGATGCCGTTGCATCGGGATCTCTTGTCTTTCTTGTCGCTTAAACTGCGATATTGCATTTGTCGTAAAGCGCGCAGAAATGAAAATTACGCTTCTTACTTGGAAACCGGCCGATGGTAATTTTCTTTTCTCCCCGAGTCGATCGTAAGATCACGAACGCAATATTGTATCTTCTTAGCTCTATCCGAGCTAGTTAAGAGAAAAAAAGAGAGAGAGAGAGAGAAAAGGTAGAAGAATTGTGCAAGAATCGAAATCGAACGAGCAACAATCGATGGATGAATTTAAATTCGTTTAAAAAAAAAAAAACATAGGAAAAAAGTTATCGAGATACGTCGTTGCGCTTATAACGATGAAATTTTTATTATTGTTATTGTTATTTGCGAGAATTTTATCGAATAAATTTTAAAACACGCAGATATGGCCCGTTTCGACTCTTCGTTAATCTTCGATCTTGCGATCGTTTTTTTGAGTCTAGTTTGAGAAGATACACGCGAGTGTATTTTTATTACGTAATAGACACGGTGGCCTCGAGAAGCGAGCGTGAAATTCGATTTGTACGGCGACGACACGTGTTATCCGTCTCAATGCGTTCGGAAAAGGAAATGCGGCGACAGGTGGACACGCTCGTCTAGATGTCTCATTGTCGGATTAAATTTTCCATCTAAACGGGAAACGTGGAATCGTAATTGACGAACGCGAAATCGAACAACTTTGAGAAACTTAAATCGGATTATACGATTTTTGCAAATCGATTTATCGTATCAGCACGGTAAAAACTTTTCGACGGATAAGAATTCGATCGAAGCGAAATTCATGAAATACATAGCCAAAACTTTAATCTATCGCGAAATAAAATGAACGATCCTCCGTCCCGAGTCGAATATCAAGGAGGATCGGTTTTTCGCGTGTTTCCAAAATTAGAGAACAAAATAACTTTCTTCCTGATGCGATTAAAGCAACGAAACATCTCTCGTTTCTCTCGACTCGTGTGAATTCGGGTCGAAAACCTTCTATTCTCGTTATAAAACGAATACATCTACACGACGTTTGAAAACTTGGTAAAAATCTCGAGACGAGAGATAAAAATATGCAATTGGATGTATATTTTCCGTGATGGAACGTGAATTAAGAGAAGAGAGAGAGAGAGAGAGAGAGAGAGAATACACGTGATAAATAGAAAAGAGGAAGAAAGAAAAATACGCTTCCTTCCCTCGGATCTGTACATCCGCGGTCCAGCGAGCAGCTGCGTTTAAAGTAACGAGATGACTGTAGGCAGAGATGAGATAACTTGGTCTCAATAATTCAGATACCTAACAGCTTAGCCCTGTCCCGTACATAATGCAGTCTATCCACCCCATCGTGCACCCTCGTCCGCCCCTGCTTTGACTGCCAACTCTTCTCTCTCTCTCTCTCTCTCTCTCTCTCTCTCTCTCTCTCTCTCTCTCTCTCTTCTCCTCCCTTCGCGATGGTGGTGGTGGATCGCACCCCTTCGTCGTCTCGCGCGAGAACCAGTCCAGTCACAGACTCCTTCCTCTCCTCCGGCCTTCTTGCCGCCGCTTTTAAAGTGTCAAACCCTCTCGAATCCGCGAGTCCGGATCGTTTCGATCTACCGCCGTTCGCCTCGTTAAACATTCATCGTTTCCCCGTGTTGGATCACGGCTCTAACCGGTCCAACACCGCCGCCATGCAAAATCAATCGTTCTTTCTCCTTTTTCTTTTCTTTTCTCGGGCTTGGAAATCCCTCTCGCGAAAAGGGAACCGCTCCCTTTCCCCGATGAAATTTCTTTTATCGGTCTTTTGTCGATTCTTAACGAACCTTCTCTAACGCGTTTTGTGAGCAAGAAACGATTGACAGATGACTCGAATCGAAACTTGTATAAGAAAAAAAATTCTCCGAGAAGAGAATTGCACGATTTATTCAGAAGGATAATTTTAAATCGCGTATGACGAGGAGATTGCGACGCAGATAAACTCTTTTAAAAAACGATATATATATATATATATAACGACTTATCACATTATTGCCATATTCCATCGTTTGAACGGAAATTTAAAACTTCGAAACGAATTCGTAATAGCCTCCTTTTTCTCTAAAATTATTTTCTCTAAACGCTTTGTCTCTTTTAAATTAACATTCCTGCAAAGGGGTAAAAATGAAATACTCGTTAAAAGGGAGGGTAAATCGGGATGCGCGAGTGTGTGGAGGAAATCAAGTTTAGAAGAAGCGGCGAGCGTTGGCCGAAAGTTATAGTCGACGATAGGGGGATAACGATAAGAGTAATGGGCGGCGGGTTGGCAGAGAATACGGTTATGTCGCGGGGCTGCAAAATGTAATCGGCACGGCGCCCTCAATTATTAATCGGTAACCGCGTTAATTACTTGCACGGGTGTATAGGCGCGCCGTGTCGCTCTTCGCAACGGCGTTTTCCGCGCCGAATAATCGTAAATCGGCCGATAAAACGGCGAAATTCAATCTTATCGTCGAAGGAAGGACGCGTAATTCGGCGTTATTTCGACGTTTTTGTTGCCTTCTTTTTCCCTTTCTTTTCGACGACCGAATTTTTAAAAATGAAAGAATAATCGAGAGGGGGCTGGCTACCGGTCTTTGATTCCTGCTGTCGATCGTTGCGCAAGGGAACCAGTTTCGTGAAATTTACGATCAAAGTGTACCTAGTTTGAAGGATACGAGTAATCGCTCTATAATTTTGTATTTAAATTAATATCTAATAACGTGTATCGTAACTCGGTGAATAATTAATAGGATTTGGATAACGCGGCGATAAAGATTGAAAGAGCGAAATTTAGTAGGGGAAGAAAGTTTGTTTAAAATCTGGAACGCTATTAAGATATATTATAGCGTTGAGCTCGAATTTGGAGCAATTGATACGGGGGATAAAACGGGATACTCGATGGTCCTGTTTTTCTTTTGTCTTTTCTTTCCTTTTTATTCTTAATCGCAGTTTTTATCGATGGCGCGCGACGCGTGATCGGGAACATGCACGATTTTGCAACAGGAGAAGAAAGTGATTCATGCGATGATAATATACTCACGACCGATAAGGAAATTTAAATAATTATAAAATATTATATCTGTACACGTAAAAATTTACGAAATACTGTTAAATGGCACGCTCCGGCCATTAATTTTCATCGTTATTAAACGAAGCTGAAACTGTGCCCAACAAGTTTTTCCACTTACACTATCGGTTATAGCTTCGAGATTACTTATTACGATTTAAAACACGACCACCTCGATCGCAATTAACCGTAACCAATCGCCATTCGTTTCCTCCTAGAACGATAATTCAACCGACAATCTTAAAGGAAATCTCGTGCACACGTTTCTCGATTAGAAAATCGTAGAACTCCAATTTTAAACGTTGATAAGATGTATAAATATGACGCACGCACACACACACACGACGAAATATCGGAAAATCCAAGTTATAAAAAAATAACGAAACGCGATCAAAATCGTACACGTTCGTTTTGTTCCCTTTCAAATTCGATACAATCGATCTCGACTCATAAGAGTTTTCCTCCATCCGTCGAGCGCAAAATCGTAAATCCTCCTTTTAATTTTTCTTCGATGTCGCAACAATTCAAGGGCGAAATCGTAAATCGGAGCGAGCCGCGGAAAGATAAGAGGCGCAGTCGTGCGCCGCCCTTGGACGCGATCTCTTCCTATACGCACAATTATCGCGACTCGGTAGTAGTAACGAGGATAAAATGAACGAACCCGATCGAATGTTGATTGCGGGCTGAAGGAGGGGATCGACCGTTATCTGAAATCTCTCTGCTCGACATCGTCGGCTGTTCTAGTCGTTAATCGTCCGACAACCGATCGAGTTGTGTCCCGATTCAATCCCGCCTCGTTCCTTGATACATCTCAGGGCTACCGAGGAGGAGGAGGAGGAGGAGGAGGAGGAGGAGGATCAGCGCTGAGCCTCCCCCCCCTCCCTCCCTCCTCCCTCGTTCCTCAACGGCGAACGGGAGGGGGGGGAGGGAGAGAGAGAGAGAGGAAGGAGCTGAAACCCCGCTGCACGCCGAGAGATAAACAAAGGTACAACGAAACCGTTTAATTACCGAGGACCGGAGATTAACTCTAATGGAACGACGGTGTTTCGTGGCCCGTATGGAAAGCGCGGCTCGCTGATTGGCCGCGTTATCCGGTCTGGCGCCTTTCAGACTGAGCAACTTTTCGGCTCCCCCCCTCCTTACGGGACGAGGTCTGTAGAGATTTCAGAAGTCTATTTAACGCCGATCCAATCGATATCGGCCGTTGTTTGAAATTCGTAAGAGGCGTCGAGATGGGTCGAAGATCGGTCGAGATCGGATGTTACGGGTGAAGGATCCCTTTCGAATGGACGAAACTCGTTCTTTCGGTGAGAAAAGTTTAAGATAATTCTGAGAAAGAAGAAAAAGGAGAGAATCGTAAGAAAATAAAAGGTTGCTTCCTGTTTAAGAAAAGCGAATTTTCAAAAGTCTCTTTAACGCCGATTCGATGAAATCGTTCTTTCGTAATCCTGAAGAAGAAAAGAAAAAAGAGAACCGCAAAGTATTTTGTACACGTACGAGGGTGTACAAAAGCTTCCATACAGGACAAAAGCGGATCTATCGAGGTTCCGGCAACGGGTCGGCCATTTTGTGGTTCTCTAATAGACTTGGCGCTAGAAAACAGGCAGTCTCCCCCTCAGCGAGCTAGCGCACCGCCAGGTTCGGGCGAATCGAATTAACTTTATTACGTTTGTCTTCTGTTTTCCGCCCCAACAACCACCGCTCTCTTTCCACCCCCCAGTTTCTCCCTCCTGTTTCGCCCTCCACCACGCCACTCGATCGAACGAATCTCGCGACTTTTACATTTGTAAAAAATAACTTTGATTTCGCGATCCTTCTTTTTCTTCTTTTTCAATCCCTCGTCCCATTCGAATCGTTGTGATATAACATTTACAAATTACTCGAACAATCCTTTCGTTTCGACGAAACGAAGAGCATGGATGTCGTTCATGTTGGATCGTTCTGTTTCCAGGAGGCAAACGGCCGAGGAGAGAGAGGCTGAGAGGCAGGCGGCGAATCGGTTGATGCTGTCTCTTCAAGCGGAGGCGCTGGGCAAAGTGGCGTACCCGACGACAGTGGCCAGCCATCCAGCGGGAACCACGGTTCCCAGCCTAGACAGGCAGCAACCACCCACTGCCCTCGCCCATCCCGTGGGTCAATGGGCATCACCGTACGGACCGCCGCAACCTCTCGCCGAACCGATTTGTTGAACCTCGACAAAAATTAATGATCAAGACTCTGAATTGCCGAGTGATACCTGCCTCGACCTGTTATAACTGCGTTTCCAACTGGGAAATCGTTTGTCGTCTCGAAACACCGGTGTTTCGCGCTCGATAAGAGAATCGAAGTGAAATCTAATTAATCGGAATCAAATTGAATTGGGATTTTTGTTTTGTTTGTTTCTTTTTTTTTTTTTTTTTTTTTTTTGGAAAACTTGTAGCGAGATTCGATCGAATCGAGCGAAGAATACACGCGAAATTCACGCGTTACGAACAATCGTTGGATCATTGCTTGCCTTTTCTCTCGTGTTCAATCTCTCGAGTTTCTTTTCTCTTTGTTTAACTGGTTAATTTATATATCGATATAATCGGTAAAAAAGAAAGAGAGAAAGAAAGAAGGAAGGAAGGAAGGAATTTCAGAGGGAAAAGTTTCTCGAATAGAATCTCGAACCGCGTAATTAAATATTATCGCCGATAATTTCCATCGATCTCGAGTCTAACTTCTCCCTTTATTATTGTTAAATAAATCGGATGAGACGGACAGATTATACGCGTTATAAACGTTGCTACGCGAAGGCGCCTCGTTGTTTAGAAAATTTGCCGAAACGACGAAGCTAATTGCCGAACCGTAATTTGACGTGACGCTATTGACAGCGAAAAAATAAGCGGAGATGGGAGGAAAATGGAGGAAGGAGACGGGAGACGGATCCGTCTTAATTGCGCTATTTCTAGATAATATCAACGTCTTACCATTGGCATGACGGCCAATTTTATCGACATGTTTAATTAACGAACCGAGAGGGGGGCCGATGGAAAGCTAAAAAAAAAACTTAAATAATTACGGATCGCTCTCGTTTCTCGCCACCGCCGTGAAAAAACTCCGCTCGAGGAGGAGGAGGAGGAGGAGGAGGAGGAATTTACCCTCGTCAAGCAGACGCGGGATACGCAGGGAAGAAAATGGAGATACGGGAGAGGGTGGGGGAAGAAGGAAAGGCGAGGACAGAGGAGTGAAATCGAACGGACGAAGGATTTCGAAGTTTGCGAAATTCTTCGATTCACGATCGAAATTGACGACCCTTTCGACGACGGATGGCCCAACATCTCTGTACCAACTCGTGCTCTCCCCTTTCTCCGTGCAAATTGATTGATTTCGCAAATTTATTTCGTTTCACGAACGCGAACGCGATCGAATATATAATAACTATATTGAGAAAAGACAAGCGCCAAAAATTACGAAACCAAATAATTAATGTTAACGTTTCTTTTCTTTTCTTTTCTTTTTTTTTTTTTTCGAAAGAGAGAGAAATTTATATATATATTTTTTTTTTTTTACGTTGATTCGCGTAAAAAAGAGAAAAGGAGAGAAGGAAAATGAAAAGAGGCTCGTCGTTTAAAAAAGAAGAAAGTTTGTGTTGTGTTGCATAGCCGAAGAATTTCGTCCCGATATCGATTATTTATTTCACTGCTACACACAGCAATAATTGAAATGGCGGATACTTGTTCGATCAAATTCGAAACGAAATCCTCCTCGATACGATTCCTCGAACGGTGCGCGACCTAATCGATACGACATATCTGTGTATATATTAGCGCGATAGTTTGTAATATATATAAGGACGTACGACGTTGATCCGTTTATTCTGTCGATCGACTCGGCGGTGAAACATCGTTTTCGTTTCGAACATTTCGACACACGCTCCACACGTTACGAATTAGGTAAAACGATCTTACGAAAATCGCGAGAGTGGAAAAAGGACGATTCTTTTACCGTAAATTTATATATCGATGATCATTTTATCGATCTCGCTAACGAATTCCGATTAATTTTTACAGTTTTTCTCGCGATCTTCGTGATACGTGATATACCTATATATACATATATATATATAAAGACACACGCACACGCGTACACCATTTTGTACATATTATTTTCTTAGGCATACAAAGGATCATAATTAAGGGTATATATTAACGCGAGAAAAGATAAGATTGAATAAGTTATAAATATTATATAGGTGTATCGTTAAGATTCGTCGTCGTCATCATCGAAATAGAGCGTGTAAATCTGTCTCGATTAGGCACTTATTTAATTTAAGAGCAACCGTAGAGTTTATCGATCCTAGAAAGAACGATGTGATGTTATGTAAGTACGTGTAACGTTGTATATATTAATTGACAGATGGAAAAAAAATAATGCATATAGTATATATATATATATATACATAAAATGATTTAACCGGTACTTGTATACGTTGATTGTACGAAACTTCACCAACTCATTATAGGCGAACACACGATAGAATATCGCGAAATCTTTGGCTTATTACTATTTATTTTTCGTTGAATGATTTTCATCACTTTTGTCGATATTATCGCGTAATTTTCATTCTCTTTGTTTCAAATCGTCCAACGTTGGTATACTAATATTTAGCCAACGTTCTTTCGATGTGAAATAAAAAAGAGAGAGAGAAAAGAAAAATAAGAATTGGCGAAACAACAATCTGGAATAAATCGTTCTTTTCGCAAGAAATTTCTTTCCTCGGTTGAACAAATTTTTTCGATCCTGATACATTTTTATAAGGCACACTGTATATATTTTTTCAATTGTATCGCACAGAATAAATTTATATATGGCCCAACATGAACAAAAAAAGAAAAAAATAGTTCTATTTTTCATGATTATTATTGGTTACATTATACTCCCGAGGAAGAAGACGGTGTGTTGAATTTCGACGATCGAGAGTGCATGTTCGCATGCATCGCGGATTGCTCTTATGTCGTAACATCTCTCGCTCCTTCGACGTTGCAATTTCGCGTTGAAAGAAAAGAGACGGAGAATAGAGAGTGACAAAGTCGAAACGAATGAGCCACAAAAATCCCAATTGTACCGAGAAAGATTTCTTTTTCTTTTTTTATAGATATCCCCTAAATTTCATTGTTTTATCTTGAAAATTGATCGAGTTGCAACACGTCTTCTAACACTTTCCTAAAGATATATAAAGAAACTGATTGATCGCTGAGCCTCTTCTCGAACAATCGTGCAATCGTCTTCCGCTTCTTTCTTAATAGGAATGAACGGAATAGAAGAACAACGAAAAAAAAAAAAAAAGAAAGAAAGAAAGAAAGAAAGAAATACAAGAACACGCGTGTAGAACAATGTCTCTCTTAAAGTCTCGAATCCCTCCACTTTCTTTTTCTTCTTTCTTCTTCGATTTTCGTTAACTAAACACATCCGGAGTGAGACAAGGGGCAGAGTCGTCTCTTCTCATCCCCTTCGATCGTCCTAATCGTTGTCTTTCCGCAGCGAATTATCCCACTTGAGCTAGGAGAGCTGCTTGTGCCGGATGTGGCCACGTTTACTGCCTATAATTGCAGAGGAGACGCGGCGCTCCGTTCCGCCCAATTATTTGGGGACAAATGCCCGCCGAAAACGAAGCCTTCCTAAGGACACCCCTCTTCCCACCCCCACCTCCCCGCAATCGTCAAAATTATTCGTAACGCGAAAGGTAAGCGAGTTTCGCTTTTTCTTCCATTCTCTTTCCATTTCTCTTTCTTCCTCGGGACGTATATATGCAATGTTAATTAGAAACGATAGCTTTTTTTATTTTAACGTAAGAAATCGATCGATTAGTTTTCTTCAAATAAATCACGATATTATGCGAATTTTTCTAGATACGATACTTTTCATTTTATACAGGAGAAACCGTTCCTATTTTCGATCGATCGATCAAATTGAAAAGTGAAAAGTTTACGCGCAACTGTTAGAAACTGATACTTTTTTTTATCGTACAAGAAGCTATTCTCATTTTCGCCCGATCGAATTTAATCATATTTCCTCGTTTTAAAAAATAATAAATAATCACGTCCTCGTCTTGACAGAGGAAATTGAAAGTGAACCCGTTTCCGGCCGGTTCATTCAGTCCTCCGAAACTCTGATGATCGTCCGTCAACCGCCCTGTAATCACGTCGACCACCATATTTCTGTGGTTTTTCTAGTTTCCAACGTAGTTGCCGGTGTCCAATTACCAGACCGCTCTGCCACCACCACCACCACAGTCTCTTTCGAAAAGTTTCGGCATTGCTAAACTTGAATTGTTACCGATAATATCGTGGGAAAGAAAAAAAAAAAAAAAAAAAAAAAAAGAAAAAGGAAGAAAACGACAACTTAACCGAGAGAAAAACTGCGAATATAAAATATCGCAAGGGATAAACTTCTTAACGCGATAATAAATATTAGCTCGATCGTTGTGAATAATATTCGCATAACCCTCCTCCTTTGCGGCCAACCGTATGTGTGTACGTGCGCATAGGCGGTGGTTGGAGGGGATGCTTTTCCATCCGTGCGTGGAAACACGTTGTGTGTGGGGGGGGAGGGGGTTTAGGAATAATTGTTGAGCATCGCATCGCCTCGCCAGACCGAAGCTAATATTGGATTAGTTTTTAATTCGAGACAACCCTCCAATTTCGTTCGTGAAACACACGCAAACCGTAATATATATATATACACGTGTTCGTATATAGTATACGTGTAAATATGCGTAATAATTCTATACTTTCAATTTTTGCCAAGGGATCAACAATTTGGGGAGGGACGATGGATATTTCTTTCTTTTTTCTTCTTCTTCTTCTTCGAAGAAGAAGAAGAAGTTAATAAAATAAATCTTCTTTTACTTGGTACGAGCGCGAGGCGTACCAATGGAGCGATAAATAGGAACGATGTAATAATAATCTGGCAAAAATCTGTCACATCTTGCGCATCGAAGTGAAATCCTTTGGGGCGGGTTTGAAATTTTCATCGCGCATCATCCAATCTCGTCTTTTTCCTTTTTTTTTTTCCCCCTCCCACCTCCATTTTTTTCATAGCGGAGACCATGACGCATAGATCATAACACGGGCACGCACGTATGTATACCTGGCGAAACCTGGACGGTGCACGTTTATAAAATCATGAGGAGCACGGTGTACCCTGGATATTTACGAAACCGGCATAAATTTATCGCGATTGCCCCTTCGGTTCCTGGAATCGGAAAACGTCGCTTTTCTTTTTTTTTCTTTTTTTCCTGATCGTCGAGGGAAATCGAAAATCGACGGTGCCTCGATGAAAATTCATGACTTTTCATGATGAAAAATAAATTCGAATCGGCTCGATGCGCGCAATCGTATTCTTCGTTTCTTTAAATTTTCCGTTTACTTGTATTTATTATATTTATTAGTGCGAATACAATTTTTCATATTTCGCGTACGACGAAAGAAGGGTTGTCATTTGTCCTCGTTGCAAGAGGGCTAACAGGGTGGAGTAGTTGGATACCATCGGTTTCGATCAATTTTCGTAGTCATTAAACGTTCTACGCGTTTCCTAAAACGCTGTGCCTAAACGGCGCCCGTTTCCTGCCTGTGTAATATCCGACCTGTTCTCCGCCTGTATTTATATTTTTATTTCTGATCGTTTGCGGTCGACGTCGTAGACCGAGCGAGTAGAGAGAATCGAAAACACGTCTTCTTTTTTTCCATCTCCGCTCTCTCTCTCTCTCTCTCTCTGGACAACGATTCTTTTCGTTTCGTTCAAACTTTGTCCTTTCTTTATATATTCTTGATCGATAAGACACGATCGATTTTGAGGAAAGAGAGAGGAAATCTTGGAGATTATGAAACGAGAGGCATCGAAGAAAGGAAGAGTAAGTAGAAGGAGGAAAATTCGAAATTAGCGTAATCGTAAGTGATTATGAGTTGAGTTGGAACGTATGGAAAGTTGACGTAAATTTTTTAAATAATAAAATTTCGAGATTTGCCCGCTACTTTTTCACGAGTTATAAAATTGAAATTTTTGTGAGAATTTTTTTTTACCCGAATTTCAATAACGGGAAAAGTATAATTGAAAAGGAAATGGCAATTTTTGAAAAGTTTCTTTCGAGATGAACAAGAATTTTGTTTATCGATATGTGAAAAATCTTTTAAAATTTGATGTAAATAAATTGTCTCGTCGATATTTATCTTTTATACTAGCATATTATATCTTTCTGTGCTGCGATATAATTCTATATTCCCAGAAACTAGACATTTTTTTTTTATCATTATTAAATAAATCAAGTTATAAAATTTACCTGTTTGATATTTATTTTTAAACTGCAATACGAAAAAGATATGTATAAAATATATGTACGGCGAATAAAAATATACGCGTATATACGATGTAATAGTAATGGTCAAAATATTTCCATTTTATCTGTTCGGAAATCAACGCCATCTCGCGTTTGGATCCGCGAAGCTTCGACTTGTTATTAGTATAACAGAATGTGCAAGGAGGTATTCGTGACGTCACATAGTAGACAAGGAGAACAACATTGCGCGAGAAGGATAAAGAAGACGTGCCACTATTTTTGGTTATGCAGCTCCTAATACCTCCCACCATTTCAAAAGCATCGGATTGAAAATTAAACAATTATTAATTTTCTATTGAAAATTTCTATACCTGTAAACTCGTATCTTAAAGTTAGAACTTTAGACAAGTTTCTTATACTTTAGACAAGTGTGAATTTTAACGCGAAACTCTTTTCAATTAATTATATAATAATGATTAATTAAGTCGCGTCGAACCGACGCCATTGATACGCAATAAATTTTTCGTTAATTTCTCATTAACGCGAGATTTATTTCTAAACGTAAATGTATATATCTGAAACGTTGTTTCTTCCTTTACTTTCCCGTCTAATTTATATTCATAATTTTATTGTTGTTTAAACGAATAAATAGATTGTTTATTAATCGATTACGAAACGAGAGTTCGCGATTGCGACTTCTCTGTAATAATCGTATTAATAAATAATTAATTTGAAAGAAATTCATAGTAAAATTTACACGAGAAAGTTGTTCGAAGTTTTAATTTCAAGATGCAAGCTTAAAAGTATAAAAATTTCTAGTAAAAAATTAGTAATTAATTAATTTTCAATATAATATTACAAATTATTAGAAAGTATTAGGAACTGCATAACCAAAAATAGTGGCACATTTTTCTATCCTTTTCCCATAATGTTGTTCTCCTTGTCTACTATGTGACGTCACGAATACCTCCTTCTATATTCTGCTATACTAGTAACGAGTCGGAGCTTCGTGGATCCAAACGCGAGATGGCGTTGATCAAATTTTTTTTCAATTCTTATGTATCATATAAGCAAAATGTACTAAATCTACTTTATTGACAGTTCATACAGAACTGTTAAGGAAGAAACGTTGCAACAATTTCACGATGTTTAGAAATAATTATTTCAAAAGTATTATAAAGGAAACAGTGACATACATTTTTTTTTTAAAACGCAATATTGGGAGAAAGCAATATCGGGAAAAAGATAAAAAATAAAAGGTAAAAATATATATAAAATATATTTCGACGTATAAAAAACATATATAAAAATATATTTCATAATAGAAGTAAGTGCATACACGTGTACATTTACAATTAGATTCTTAATAAAATAAAAATCTTTAATATATGTACGTCGAAAGAAATTCTTTTTCATTAGCAATAATAATACGAAGATCTTCCATAATACGATCGAAACGAATCGTCCGAAAAGAATTTACTCGAACTAGAACCGATATGATGAAATAGTTTCAAGGATCAAGAGAAACAATTCATCCATCCGTGAAAGTAATAAAGACAACGAACAAATATGATGTCGGAGACGGAATTATGCTCGTCAAACGGTTTGTTTCGCACTTTTTCGTGCTTGGTACCGCACGAAGGCTCCCTTGTCGCGCGACAAACGACAGCCGACAGACGACAGGTCGAAAAAGACGACGTTCCTCGCGCTAGGAGGCTCCCCCATTTAGGATGATTGCCCGATTTTATGTATTTATACCGATGTTATGTTGCAATCTCCTTCTGTGATATTCGTTTTCGTGTCGCGAGCTAAGCGTGAATTTAAAACTCGTAATGCGATGCGATATCTCGGTGAAATATTACCTCGGATTTTCTAGTTGCCATCCGCGAAAAAAATCTATCTGAAATATGCACGCGGCACGAGGCCGGAAATCTGGACGCAAGTGCTATCAGAGGACTCTTTTATGTTTACGCTACGTTTAGAAAGAAAATATAATCGGTCCTTTTTTCCGATTGAAAATCATTATGCGATTTGTGAGCTAGAGTTTGAGAGTAAGTTGCGTACATCTATTTATCGATATTTTTGAAACAAATATAATATTTCATAAAAATTTCGATCGAAATTTACGTTAACAGGGGAAAAAAGGAAAGGAAAGAAATGTATTTAAAAAGGAAGAAAGAGAAAGTGTGATGATACACGCATACGCAAGCGTATAAAAGAGCCGTATTATCAGCAAATGCAGTGTTCGTGCATGCGTATTGCAGGCACCACCCTATAAAGGACATTGGCGTAGGGTTGTTCGGTTATTCCCGGGGGTATTAAGGCACAGAAGCGTTTTCGTACGGGCACGTGGCGATGTGTGGTTGCTCCATGACTGGATGGAGGAAGAGGGTCACCTATGGTTGTTGGTACACCCAGTCCCATGGCACGGTGACGATGCTTTAATATTTAATGCGATTAAACTCATTTCGTCCCGCCTCCCGTAATTGGTTTCTGATTAACAGCCAAGTTTTAAGTGCATTGCCCGTGCATGATAGTTATACGCGTCCTGACACTATCGACTAATAACCGTGAGTGCTTCTCTTCTCTGTAACGTGAAACACGCTCGCACGTGAACCGCCATTATTCTTGCATTTATAATTAGCATCGCATTTTATCAATTGCATCGGTGGCCTCCCATTCCCATCCTGGAAAATTAGCTGCGAATTCTCGATCAACGATCTATCTCATGATCGGGCAAAAACGAATCATATTACCCCACAATATTGGGGATATATAACAAAATAAACAACTAATATTATCTCAAATATATTTATTGATAGAAAAATATTTTCTACGTTCGGCAGAAAAGAATTCGAGGGATTATATATAAACTTGGCTTTTACTTAACTTCCCCTTTCAAAAATCGTAGAAAATATTTTTTACCCCTTAATCTTTTCCATCGCCGCGAACATAAAAATCATCCCCCGATGACGGTTGATTATCAAGCATACAGCCGAAATAGAAAGTCTTCGAATTTCAGGGGGCGAATTGCAGTTGGAGATAAGTTGTCCTAAGGGATAATCCATGGACTCAGCAGGTGTCTCTATTCGCCAGGGTTTCACTCCATCTTCCGTTGACAGACAAAATCCCCTACGGCGTGCAGTACCAGCCCGCCGCGATCTATCCTATTGACCGTCTGTCCAATTAGGACAGCGAAAACTTAATTAACCGTTCGGATGGACCCGATGAAAACTGGATGGGCCGCGGATACCCGCGAGGAGAACTCGATAATTAATACAAATCCAGATATGCTGGCGATTCCGATAAAAACAATTTGCCCGTTAACCATGATTGATGAACGATTACGCTTTAAATCGAACCTGTATTATATATACTGGTGGAGGTGAACTATACACGGGATTGAATAATTGATCACGATCGACGATAGGAACGTGGCCTGTAATTGAGCCGACGAAAATAGAAACGAATATGGGGAAATCAAGCGAAGACAAGTTGTATCGGAAACGAAGAAGAGGCTAAAGAAAAAGCGTCACAGAAAAGTTCAGTGACACTCGATGCTACTATCGTTTTTCTCCAACCTCCAAGATGGATCGAATTAAATTTAAATTTCACTCGAAGATAAAATGCGTTATTATATTTTTTTTCTTTTTATTCTTTTTTCTTATTTTTTTCTTTCTCGTTTTTCGCGTAGCTTAAAGAACTTTGGTATTTAATGAAATTTTTATATCTTTATTGAAACTATCGATATATATATATATATATACACATATTGTATGTATATAGGTTTGAATTTTCTGGCTGTAATGTTTTAAACTTAATACGAATTAAAATATTAAGGATAAGTAAACGAGATGGTAAAATTTTTTTTTGAAGATACTCTTTATTTGATGATAAATAACGCGTAATCGATTAAGCTTTTGTGACCAAAAATTATAATAATGATATTATTAATAATTGTTATTGGTAGGAGCAGGTCTATGATCGTTGATCATATTTTCGGAGAAGCTTCTTTTTGGAAAGTTAAGCAGCTCACAAGGCATTTGAAACAGCTGTGAAAAATAGAAAGTTTTTAATTACAATGCGAAAGAAGAAAATATTTTCCCCCCATTTTTTTTTTTTTTTTTCATTTACTTACTTGATTATTGATATTTCCTTGAAGCAACAATCTCAATTTCTGTAACTCGCAGTTAGCAAAAACATTATCCGATTGAATTGCATTCCTGTTCACAAGTTCTTCCAACATAGATGATGTGGATCTTTTTCCATTTGTCCAGCCATGACTGTACGTAAACGTTTGACACATAACTATTGTTATTGTCAATGATAAGATGAACAAAATTAGAATTTGGGAGTTAACCATCTGCAATATTAAAAGAAATATGTTTATTTTAAAATGATATGTTATCCGTTTAAAAAAGAAAAAATATATAGAAATTAATTCTTCTTTTCTTTCTGTATTGAAAAAAAAAATCATTACATTTCTGTTCTTGATATGATGTTTCATCGATTATAATTTTTCAATAAAATTTAAAAGAATTTAAATAATATCTTTATAAAGAATTTTAAACATTTTAAAAAGTATAGAATGAATGCTAAAAGTTCTTTGTTGATTCCAAATAAACAATCGATACTTTTTCAAAATTATGTAGAAATCATTATGAATTTAATTTTTCTTGTCATGGAAATTGATATTGTGCAATACTTATCAAGTACTGTTATGTTATAAATCAAAAAGAAAAACATATTGCGAATTTCAATCAGGCTTACTTTTCACCAGTTGGTTTGAATTCATATCTTTTTCTGTGATCGAACGAACGAAAAAGACAGTTTTAACTCGTGATGCGCAACGAGGGTTAATGTAAAACAATGGATTGTTCAAGTGTCACGGTTGACTTGTTGGATCAATGATCCGTTCCATATCCGACAATTTAAGATCTCATAAGCAAGATTGTTCGATTCCTCGGTCACCTGTTTTACTTTTGTTTAACAATGTAATTTATTTTAACAATGTAACAAGTGCAATCTAACTTGTAATTCTGAAAAATGTTAGTTTCTAGCTAAAAATGTGATATTTATTTTTTTTTTTTTTTTTTATAATAATAGAAAAAAAAGATTTCACGAAAAAGAAATCATCAAATATTCAACTGTAAGAAATCCAAGAAAACCATAATTTTAAATTATTTTGTGATTTTCTAATTCACGTTCAAAATCTCGTTCACTATTCTCTGTTCGATAATAATATCTCTTTGCGAAAAGAATAAATTGTTTGTTTGCATTCTTATCCAAAAAAGATGGCTTGCAAATTAAAATGATTTCACGAATGTTAAAATGCATTTATTTAAAATTCACGCGGCCCAATCTAAACCGCTTTAACACCGCTTTAGTTTGAATGATGTCTTAATGGCTATCCTTTTTATTTTCATGAACGTTCTAAAATCATAGCTCATGAATAAAAAAAAAAAAACAAAGAAAAACTAAATATTTATCTCTGCGTTCATTGACACACAGTGCCACGTAAGATTTTTTCGAAAAATTTTAGAGAAACCCTCATACGTTTCCACGTGCTAATTTTAAAAGAACCATTAACTCTACACGCGTCTCTGGTCATTAAGATAAAAGTAAGTGCTACTAAGTGTCTTATGGATAAGAAACGTGACCAGCATCTTTGTCGCATAGAAACGAGATGTTTTCAAACTTGTTGTTGAAAAGTTGCAAAACACTTCTTCATTATTTTGCACTTTCCATCTTGAACAATAATGAAAATCGCAATCTTCTAATAATGAAATTAATAAAATGAAAAAAAATTGAGACTTATAGTTATTAAACAATAGTTTAGTTTTATAATTTAAAAAAAAAAGAAAATCGCAAAAAAAAATGTAATTTTATATACATATACACAACCATATATAAATATTACCTTAAAAATATACATAAACATACGTAATATTACCTTAATAATTTTATGCAACAATACTTAGAGCACTAAAAAATTCAATGTTGCGAATTCAAGATACTGTTAGTCAGTGATCTTTTGACATAGCTTTATATAAGGAAATCCTCTCATACCCTTTATTCGTAAAACTCATTAAAAGTTCTCTTCTCTCAGTCCTTTATACTCTTATACAATATCAAAATTTTCAACTTATCAATAATAACTAGTAATTAACAAAAATCGACAAAAGCATCAATAATTGTTAGACAAAATTTTAATAAGTTCAGTAGACCATGAGAAATTATGTAATAAATTTTCATTGAACTACTAAAAGTTTCTAGGGGATTATTAAACGTTCAAAATGATAATCTATACAATAGAAAGATGTCTCTATATATTTGTAATATTTATAATTATATTTATATTATTATATTTGTAATTATTGGACAATTGATAAAAAAAATTTAATTATGTCGTTAAAAAAAAATAATTAAAATACGATTTTCTTACCTTAGAATTTTAGTTTTTATATTTTTAAAAAATTATTTAGATTTTTGAAAAAAATAAAATTTAAAATATTTTTACATATATACATTTAATATTCAATTATAATATACTAATATACATTTAATCCAAAATTTATTAGTAATTCTATTTCAAAAGTATTGTTAAATATTTCTTCATAATTAATTACAATTAAATTGCAATTAATATTTTTTTATTTCATTAAAATATTATATTAATATTTATTAAGATAAACTATTGTTTTTTAAATAATGCAAAATCAATTTTAATAATAAATTTAATATTATATATAAAAATTAAAAATATATATAAAAATTAATATAAAATATACAAAATATTCTATTAATATCTATTATTATTTTTCAATTTTTATAGTAATATATAATATATAATATATAATATATATTGTTTTTTTTATTAGAATAAATATAATAAAATAATTAAAAGAACATCATTATTATATTAATTATATAATATATATTTTGCTTATTGAAAATAATTATTATGATGTTTTTAATATTTAATGTTTTTACAAATAAGGTATAGAAAAAAGTATTTATTATTTATTGTTTAACAATAACATTTATTTTTTAATCATTGGTAAAAGCTTCATGTATAAAACAGATCTTTCATACAATATTTTTAAAGTACACTCAGTCTCTGCTACAATATCCTTTCCAATTGAGATTTCTTGCATGCATTCATATGAGAAAATACTCAAAAACATGAACTTTATATTATTTTTATAAAGAATATTAAGATTTTGAATGATAACTTGAATCAATCAAAAATTATTATAATCCTCATACAATTATTATAATTCTTAAATTCTTTATAAAAGCAATTGAAAGTTTATATATAGTAATAATTGAATAAACTTAAAATTTATCACAAAGTATGTGATATCAAGATCTTAATATTAAAGAACAAAGTTCGTGATCTTCATTATGCGTGCACATACTATTGAATATTCATTTTTTTACAGTTATGAAGGTATATTTTAATAAAATAATCACTATTATTAATTATTATATTAACTAGCCTGTGCTAATAATTTTATATATTGAGAATATTCATATAGCTTTCTATGGCACAATATAAAATATGAAATTATTAAATGATTTTTTAATATCACAATAATCTTGTCTAAGAAATTAGATAAAATTTAAATGAACTTAAATGACATAACTTTGTTACACAATGTCTAACATCTTAAATTAAAATTAAAATCTATTTTTTTTTATTATAATAAAGCAAAAATGAGGTTCTTTCTTAAAAAATAAATCTAAATAATATTGAATTGCAAACTGTACATATATAGCAGAAAATTTTATAATTTATCATTAATTTTTCTACAAAATTAAAATATATAACTATTTATTATATATATTTCCACAATTTATATGAAATTAATCTATAATAAATAATTTTAAAAAAAAATTATGCTTCATGAAAAAATGTTTAAATATTTCTATTTACAGAATATACATTGAATAATTTTTCATTACTAAATAATTTTCTCTATTAAAATTATTATTTATGCAATAATTATTTTAATTATTAAAGAAAATATTAATATTATAGAATGACATAAATATGCATTGTTTTTGATTTTTTCAAAAAATTACAAAATTATTATTAAAGCAAATTAAATAAATTTTTGATACAACTACATTTTATATTTTATAAAACAAAAAAATTCTAAAATAATATTTGCAATTATGTAAATTTAAAGATTTAGACAGAATGGTTTCATTGTTTTTCATATAAACAACAAATTCTAAAATAAATCATAAAACAACAAATTCTAGATTTTATGCTAAGTTCAAACACAATTTACTTATGTTTGGTTTTACTGTATAATTATTTAAATTTGTAAAAAAATATAAATTTTTAATGTATAAAATATGATATACATACATTTTATTAATTTTTTTTCCACAATTTTAATAATATACTATATATATTATATATTTATTGAAAGAAAAAATAGTTATATTTTATGAAAATTTAAAAATATCAATTTTTTTTTACATCAGTTTACAATCCAATATTTTTATCAATGTCAATATAGAATATATTATCTTTGGTTACATATATATATATATATATATATATATATATATATATATATATATATATATATATATATATATACGTATGTATATATAATAATTTTTAAAAAAAAGATATTAATTTTTAAAAATTAATTTGATATAAAATGCCAATAATCATAAGTTCAGAAATGTTTGACAGATTCATTTTGTTATTTATATAATCCTACTGCATATTAAATATTGCAACCAAACTGATTAAATCAAACTTATTATCTTATAATTAATATCATTCACAATGTTCCATGATACCTTCATTTCACACATTGATAAACATTCAATTTACTTTCACACATCACTTGAGAAAGAGTCATTCAATGTCAAATTAGCTGAAGAGTTTCTACTATCAGTTGAATTCATTGCAATGTAACGTCTTCTAAGTATTTCTTGCAAATCATTACATGGACTGTTGTCTCGTTTTATACGAAGAGGTCGTCCTCCAGGTGATCTAAAAAAAATATATATAAATGCAATTGTAAATCAATGTTCAGGAGATAATCGTAACTAGGGTAGATGATGATGGATGACTCAACCACAAAGAATTAAGAAAAAGAAAAAGTTTTTATATTTTTGATAATATAACTATATTAATAAAATAATTTACCTAGCAATTGGTTTTAATTTAATACTATCAATATCTTTCAATACATCTGTCATAGAAATTTGAGAAGCAAATGGACCTCTTTTGCGATCTTCAACTTTATGATCTTGTAAACTTGCTCTTCTTGCAATATGAGGAGTCGGTGGTGGTAATGGTGGTGGTGGTGGTGGTGGAGGAGCTTGTTGTTGTGATTGTATTATGTTTTCACTATCCATCCCATTTGTTAAAGAAGCAACAGATGTATCTAAATATAACTTAAGTTAAAATAAATTTGAAACATAAAGAATAAAACAAACAAATATCTCAAATATACATACACCTAGATTGTTTATTACTTTTAACTATTGCTGAAACTTGTTCCCTAAGTTCTTGAAGCTCTTGTTCTAAAGCAAGTAAACGAATTTCAGATCCAAAACTAATAGGCTCCAATAAATCTGGTCTGACATTAGATAATCTATCAGTAAAATACATTATTAAATTATTAAATATAAATTAATAAATGTATTGAATTAATGAAAAAAAACTTTAATATATGTATATACATATTAAAATTTTTTTTCATACATATATAATATGTATAAACCTTGCAGATCCATATCCATTTGTATCAATATAATCACCACTAGTTTCTTCATTAATCATAGAGCTTGTCATTGAATGCAAGGGTGTAACACTAACATATATTTTTGGTGGTGGTTTCAAAGGCAACATTGAACCAATTCTACGAACAATGCTTCTTCTTTTTCCATAATATTTTAGAGGTTCATTCATCTACAACAAATATTAAATTTGTTTACATTTAAAAAAAAATTAATAAAATTATAAACAAATAAAAAAATGTAAGTAAGATTTTTTTTTAATTTAAAATAATTTATTAATTCAAAATAAGAATATATTTTTATATAAATTTCTTTATAAATATTAGTGATTTGAATGGTTAGTAACACATGGTAATCATATATTACTTTCTTTGCATACAAGTAAAAACAATTTCTTACCTTTGACATTATTTTTCGTTTTTTTTATAAATTCTTTTCTTGTTCACTTGTTAAAATGAGATACATATATCGTATACTTAATAGAGTATATTAAGGTCATCCAAAATTCGAAATTAAAATAGCTTCCCATTGACGCAAGACCAACATCTGACGACAGGTTGTCGTAACACGAAAGCGCAAACTCCAATGAAAAGCGGCTTTAAATAAAACAAGTACAGCTTTAATAACAAGAATCACTAAAATTTTTTATTTCTTTTTACTTTTTATTGCAATTATAAAACTTACTTTGTATATATTAATATAAATTATAAATTAATTTTTAAAAAATATTACATTGTTCATAAAATATTTGTTGGTACTGTGTATTATTTATTTCTGTTATTTTTCGATACTAGTATTTACTCATATATAATATAGATAAAAAAATTATTCTATAATTTAGAGATAACATCAAATAAATAATTATTATTTGCATTTGTTAATTAAATAAAATAATTTATAAAATAATTATGATCATTCATATATTATGATTGTAATAAATAATTTATACATTTTTGAAAGAGATAATTTTTGTATAAAATCTTATACAATAATATCTCTATAATAATCATATCTGTTTTCTTTTTCATCAAAATTATAATTCATTAATACTAAGAAAAATTTCATATTTTATTTGAAATTCTAAAATTTTTATGGGAAAAATTAAAAGAAAATATTACGAACTTAAATATTGATACGAAAGAAATTAATAATTTAATTTAAAAAATATTTACATGAATATGCATTTTCAATACTTAATTGTTCAAAAAATTTCTTCATTTCAACAGTTTATTCACATTTTTAAATGTCACGTTCTATTTATGTACCAAAAACTTTTAACAGATTTGTATCATATACATATGTTCGTTCTTCTTTTTCATTTTAATATAATAAACAACAAATTATGTATGTGTATATATATATATATATACACACACACACATACATATACATACTAATTCTATGCAAAATAGTAATTACTTTAATTATAATGAATTTTGCAATGTCCATTTTGGCATTATACAAAGTTTTATGGTAATTGCAGAACACATACTCAATATACACTTATTTATATAATATTTACATTCATAATCAAAGTCACATTCTACAAAGTTGATTTAATAAATTTAAGATATATGTATATGATATATATTTTATCCCATATATCCTAAATTGATTTGATTTAAAACATATGTATTTCTTGTGCATTTTATATGGCACATAGTAAACCTAAATTCTTATATGGTAAATTTGAAATTATTTTACAGAATATGTAATATAATTTATAAATATGTTACAAGCAAAAAAGAATATATAGTGTAACTTATAGGAAACCAAAATATTATGAATTTTTACATAAATCTTATTTGATATATTGCCACTTTCATTGTTATTATCTTTCTTATATATCACATAAATATATATGTACATTGTTGTTTGTACAATTTTATATACATATGTAAGGCATAGATTAATAAACAGATTTACATAAATAGAAATTGCAATTATTTCACTTAATATTCAATTTAAAATATATTGTATCTTTGTATCATTAAAATTATCAAAATAATTATATTATAATTATTATAATAAAATTATTATAAAGAAAAAAAAAATTTTTTAAATTGTATCAATAATTTGTTTCTTTCTTTAATAAAATATAACATATATTTTAATAAAGTTAATATACTACTATTGTATTTAAAGAACATTAGTTTTATACAATTATTTATAGTTTGAAACTATTTTAATCATAATAATTATCATTTATATTTTTTAAAATAAAAGTTAAAATTATACTGTAAATGAATAGCATAATATTCATTGAAATATTAATTTATATTGTCGATTATGGCACATATTTGAAGCACAGAAACATAAAGAAATAAAATTCTAAATATATATAATAATAATTAAAAATTCTTTATCTGAAGAAATATGCTGTCACATTATATTGTAATGTGCACAAGAAATATATGTTTAAATTGTACATATAAAATTTACATTCATTAGAATCTTAACAGAATATTCTGTCACAACCTCATTAGGATAAATGTTTTGTGCAAACTGTTTATATATATTATACGGTTTTTTTATAATTTTATTAATTTATTTAAATAAAAAATAAAATTGGATTCTTTTATAAGCACCAGTTTTATAGACTTAAAATATTGTTCTGGTCATTCATATTATTTTTTTTATTTGATAATTAATATTTTTGTAAATTAAATTTCATGTGTAAAAAATATTAAAGTTCACTGCATATATATTTAAATTTAATGCAAAAATATTAGATGCAGTGTGATTAGAATTGCCAAATTTGTTGTATTTAGAAATTTGCACTTAACTCTTTATTTTAAAACTTAAAAGCTTTTATTATAACTCATCATCGATATGTTTGCTTTTGTGTTTCTGTACATTAACTTTCTTACTTGTAAATTCATTTATATGTTTTTCATTATGTTGTAGTTTATTTTTATCTATAGAATTGTAATTTATATTAATAGTTTCTTTTGGAATATTAATAAAGTTTTTATCTTCTTCTTTAGAAGTCGATATATGATTTTTATATTCTTTAGGCAGTTTAGAGGACATAATTTTATAATTATTTGTATTTAAATGAATAGAATTATCAACAGAATTTGGATTATTTTGATGATTATATTGTAAATTAACTGTTTCTTTTTCAATCTTTTGTAATACATTATTTTTATCTTTATCTATTGTTCTACTGTTTGTATTTATTTGTGCATCTTTTCCTTGAAAATCATTGTCAGACAGTAAGGATTCTTTATGTATTTGTTCATCAGCACTGTTATTATTAGTAATTGTTTCTTGAAATTCGATATTATTTGATTGTACATTTTCTAGAGAGTTTGTAATTTTGGTAAAATCTGCCAAAGAATCTATATTTTTTGTAAGATCTTTAATTTTATTTTTTATAAATTCAATTTGATATTTTATTCTATTTTTTAATGTATCAGTTTTACTTTGATTTTGGGAAGAAACATTTAAAACTATTTTATTTGAATTAGCAGCTTCTTTACTTATATTATCTACTACATCTCTTGAAATTTCAATATGTTCTTTATATTTTTGAATATTATCTTGTTCCGAATTTTTCATAGCTTTTTCTATTTCTGTTAATATAAAATATTCAAAATCTTCAAATTTTCCTACTTTAACATCATCGTTTTTCTTAGATATTTTAGAAATGTCTTTAGATCTTATTTCTGTTTTACTACTTTCATTATCTATCATAAAATCTGTAATTGTAGAATCTTGACTTTTAATTTTCCTTAATACTTCCAATTTTTCAAAATTTTTCAAATCATTCTGCCAATTATCAATTATCATATCATAATAAAAATTTTTATCTATTATTGATTTTTCTAAATTTTCTTCTGCTCCATCAGTTAATATTTCACGATATTTTTTATGAACACGATCTAATAGAGCAAGATGTTCACTAATAATTTCATCTTCCATGTCAAAAATACCTGGTAATAATTGTTTCAAAAACTTATAATTACCAGTTTGTGCAATATTAAATTCGAAAATTTTGAACAATTGTTCAGTATTTGAATTCTCAGATCGTATTGTTTTTAGCATTGTTGTAACTGTTTTCATATTTAAAACCATAATATCCATTTTTGTTAATAAATATTGTTTTAATAATTTTTGCTTATTAATATCCATTAATTGGTCCATTTTCATAATGGACGGATTTGGTACGACTACAGCTAATTCTTCTAAAAACCACGCAACTTTATCTCGTAAAGATATTTTTAATATGTTACTATCTCCATTTCGTGACTTTACTATCCAATTGTAATAACTTTCTAATATAAAACTTCTAATTTGTAAACTTGTCTTTTGTTTAACATCCAAATATATATGATTAACAAAAAATTCTTTCATCTGTCGCCATTGTTTTTCTATTAATGTGTTGTCCTCTGATTCTTTCGTGAGTGGAACAGATATGTAAGACGACGTAATTCTTACTTCCCCGCCAAGTGGATCTTTGATAATTTCAGCGCGTAGATTGTAAAAAAAGATTATGTCCTTTTCATCTTCTTCATGCCTAATCACAGGAACCATGTCCAAATTTGTCCCACTGCTTGGAGATGTCTGTTATAAAAAAAATATCTCTCGATGTTTAGTTTTATTTTATAATTTGTATAAAAAGAATTATAAAAATTTGATTTTAGAAAATTATTTATCTAATGACCTGAAATAAGTTGTTACAAATATATACTAAATTAATACGTAAAATAAAAAAGGAAAAATAAAAATATAATAAAAATATAATATATATAATATATATATAATATATATAATATATATATAATATATATAACAAAATCAATAATTTAATTTCTTAGAAAATATAAAAACTCAAATAACAATTTATATTACATAATATTCAGTATGAATAAAAAATATATCTTTATATTATTTTACTATAAATATCATAAATATTAAGGAATATCTATGTTTTTATGATTGATTTTGAAATAATATTTGACATCTTATATCATGTAACATATTCGTAATAAGAATAAAAAATTTTATCCATGATAAATTATAACAAAATAACTTAATATCGCTTCATATGAATTAAAATCCAAAGGAGAATATATTCAATAAAAATTACTGCAAAACACCAAGGAATACAGACCTGTGGTGTCATTTGTCGCGTAAGAAAAGATTTTAATGATCCCTTCAATCGTTCAAACATTGATAAATCAGTAGGTGCTTTCAATTGAGCATCTTCTTTTGAAAAAAAATTTCCTAAAAAAAAAAATAATAAAATAGATTAAATATTTGAAATAATAAAATATATATAAAATATTTTTGTAATATCTTATTAATGTGATCTTACTAATATCTTACCAAGAGTAACTGTAAGATCACCATTTGCCATGGCAATTGCTTTTAATAATTCGGAAGCCTCTATACTAAACAAAAATACAACTGGAATAGTTACATCATCTACTTCTTTTCCATCCCCTGACATTGCAAATATAGGCGAAGTAGCAGCGCTGGAACCATCTATATTATCTAATACTATTCCAGCAACAGCACCCGCTTGTTGAATGCGTCTCGCCTATCATATTTAAATAATTAAATAAAAATTCTTTTATAATATATTTTTCATAATATAATATAAATAGAATATTATATTTACCTTTTCAATAAACATACAACTACCTCGACCCATTATTGCTATTTTGCCTGTCAGTTTATCTGCATTATGGAGATCAGTACATGCAGTTGATGGAAATGTAAAAACAACTTTTCCAGTTACTTTGTTCAATCCTTGTAATTCTAATCCAAATTGTGCTGGTCCAGCTAACAATGTAATTATTTGAGGTGGATTTGTGTTTGGTTTTACAAATGTAACAGCTTGTGGTTTAGTATCAGATTGTTGAGATTGCATTTTACTTATTTCAACCATTTCTTGCATAAATAATAATCCTTCTTCTGAATCTTGTGGTGTTTTTGCCTATAATAAATTAAAAATTATATAATTTATAGTTTTTAAAATTATAATAAATAAAATATTTAAATAGGTTAATAAATACAAAAAGATTTTATTTTACATTAGAGAATGTATGCAATAATTGAACACGTCCATCTGCCAAAGTTAAAGTTGTTATTCCCATATCACTCAATAATTTTAAATGTTCCAAATTATTTGCCTATAATAAAAAATAATAACTTTTAATATATATTTAATTTAAATTTAAATTGTATATAAATTGTATATATAGAAATTTAATTAAAATTCGAAAATGTTTGATTGAATTGAGAATTTTTTTTTTTTTTTAGAATCGGGTCAAATTTCCGAAAGTATTTCGTCACTCGAAAATATATTCATTTAAATTAGATTTTGGAATTAATTTTAAAGCGCATATTTAATAACATTTTTTATATTAATATATCATTTTTGGATTTTTTTTATAATTTCAAACTTTTTTCATAACGTATAATTTTTCTTAATTTTAAATTAATAATTTCAAAATTAAAATAACATTAAAATAACACTTTTTCAAATTTTTTTTTATTGCTAGTATTATTGTAACGATAGATAGAATAGAATTTGATAAGTAATATTGAACAATAATAAATTTTTATAAATTTTTACATATGAATTTAAAATAAATCTATTTATAATTTTATGCATTATTTTTATATTTTTATCTTTCATTATTTTATTATTTTACGTTGTTGATTTAAAAATAAAAAATATCTAACAGATAGTAAATTCAAAATTATGATTGTGCCTGATTTAACTAATTCTGAAATAAAATTCGAGTTTTCGAAATTCTCGGAAATTCAGACATTCTAAAATGCTAGTATATTATTCAATTCCATACTTTTAGATTCACTAAATATATATTGAAATTCTAACATTTTTGGATTCTTTTATATGTACATATGTACAATAATATTCCTTCACCTGAAATTGTGCAGCACTCAATCTTCTTTTTATTGTACGTCTGGGATATATATCTTCTACCATGTTTCTTAAAGGTTGTCTTACTGATGCAGGAAATAAATGTAGACTGTTAGGACAAGTACGATCCATTTCGTCCACATGTACAATATCTCGTTCAAAATCTTGCTTTATTTTATAAATTATAAATATTAAAAAATATCTGAATCATATTAATCTTATTATATGATATTTTAGAAATTGATAATTTATATATCTTAATACAGATTTAATTAAATTTATTTATTATATTTACCGAAGAAATATTAGTTCTTATAGAAGCAAGTGTTAATGGTAATAGATGTCCTTCAGTTGTAAAAATAAATTCATCCAAATCTAAAAGTAGTTCGCCTGGCTCCGCGAATAACAGAAATAAGTATTTGAAAGTTTCTGATAATACGAAGCTATCCATTGTATCATCATGCTTATTAGTTCTAACATCTGATACAGCTGCATAACCACATGGTACTCTGGCATAGGTTTGTAGACTTTTGAGTACTTTACGCCCAACTCCTAAATAATAATGATCACCAGTAGCACGATATAAGAAATATGTTGATTCTAGAAATTCTGGTCTTAATGGATGATGTCCCCAATGTACCTAATTATATAAATAAAAACATGCATATATTAATATTCAATTAAGATTTATTTATTCGTCTTAAAAAATTTAAAATATTACAAATTTTAAAAACCTGAAAATCAGTAGTAAATGCTTCTGGTATAAAATTATGTCTCTGCATAACTTGATATAACATTTCGTGAGTTTCTACAGCTGGTTTTATATCGCCTTTTAATACCTAAAAAATAAAAATAAAAGAATGAAATAAATATAAAAAAAATCAAATAAATTAATATTCACCTGCAAACCAGGCCAAAAGGCTAATAAAGCATCCATAAAATTTTTTGAATTTGTATTTGGTCTATGCATATGTACATCCAATAACATTGGTCCTTGACTTACATATTTCATTACAGCTTGATAATGTTTATTAAAACGACCAAGATATTTTTCATCACCTATATTATGATCAAAAATTTTTATTATTTTAATTTAATTGTATCTTATTATATCATTAAAAATTTTATAATAAAATTATAAAATTATAAATTTTAATGTTAAATAATAAATTATAATTACCTAATAAAATATATGCTTTAAGACAATATTCATAGTAGGAGTCTATACCTGCTCCTACACCAGAATCTCTTCTTACCCAATCACCGGAATGTACATTTAACACAGATCCCATTAAATCAGTACCACGATGACGCATTCTCCATAAAACATCCATTGCTTTTTGTGCTTTTTCCTATTTAATATATAATTATTATTATATTATTTTTATATTATATTAATATTGAAATTCATTTTTATAAAATATTATCACAAAATATTATACTTCAAAAATTGGTTCTCCTGTTAATCTTGATAATGCTGCCATTTCTAAAATCATACTACCTGCACAGGCAGTACATGTTTCTCGTGATACTTCCAAAGGTACATCTTTCATACCATATTTTAAATTTATCTAAAAAAATTATATTGATAAATATATTTTGAAGAATATACATATTTCATTATCAAAATAAATTAAAATATTATTACTCTGCCATAGGGTATTCCTGTAGTTGTATTAAATGCAGGTAAAAATCTATATCCCAAATCTTTAGCTAAATTTAAAAGTTCACCTCTATACCATGGCATTATATCAGCTCTTTGCTGTAAATATTCTGCTAATATATGACCACTTAAAAGACCCCTATCAAATAAATTATTTTAAATATTATTAATAGTATTAATATAATAATATTGAAAAATTAATTATATAAACTATAATAATATAATAAAATTTAACAATTATGAAGCATCTTACCCAAGCATTCTAATATTAGTTTCAAATAGAGAAACAATAACATCAGTGTCAAAGCGAACATCTCTGACAACAAGTTTAACTGCATGTTCAAATTCTTCCAAATCTCCCAATACCTAAACATTAAATACATAAAAATAAATATAAATTACATTTTGTTATATATATTATATAATATATACATAAGAAATTTATTGATATAATTTCAATATCCTTACCACAAGTGTATCTAAGGTATCGACCAATGTAAGAGAAAAACTGAAAATATATATATATATATATATATATATATCTATATGTATTTCTTTATTACAATTCTTTAAATAATTAATAATAAATAATAATTAAATAAATAATAATCATTTAAATATTATAAATATATGCTGTTTAAATAAAATTTATAAAAACAATTGATTTATTAAATTAGAATTTTACTTAATATATAAAATATATAATAAATATATAATAAATTTTTTTCCTTACTTTCCCAATGTAGAATCTATGTCACCTCTATTTGGTTCTGATCCTCTATACCTTCCTTTACAACTTAATGGCATTAATTCATCAGCAGGATATGCATTATCCTAAATATAAATTTATTTATTATTTACTCGAATTAAAATGATTTTAATCAAAAAATTATAAAACTAATATTATATATTTTAATATCTTATAAAAATTAAATAATTATATCTGATTCATAATATATTTTATTACTTTATATTTATAAAATATATTTATATTTTTATTCAATTTTTTTAAACATTTAGTTTATATTTATTTATATTATTTGAAAAATAAAATTTTTTGTACAAACTTTACCATATAAGCATTATATGCATGACAAAACATATCTCTAGCTTCTTCCCTGCAAGTAAAAAAATATATACAAAAAATACATATAAAAATGTTATTATATTATTTAATATGTTATTATATTTTATATTTAATATAAAATTAAGAAATAATACAAACTTTAATGCTTTTCGTTCTTCTTTGCTCATATATTCCAATGGATCATCTTCAGATGCAACTAGCAAAGCTTGTATGCTGCATCCAAACATTAGTAATCCCCAAATAAATAAATCATAAGCCATTTTCTTTATATTTGAAAATATATTCCTTTTGATGTCAAGATCTTGTATTTGTAATAGCACACATGTTTTTTCTATATATTTTATAATTTATTTTGTCAAAATATCATTATTGCATAATAACAAAATATATATTAAAGTGCAAATCTTATATGCACTAATTTAATATGTTTCCTACTGATATCTATTTTTCTGTATCTTCTGTAGCATTTTTTGATAATTATCACACAAGTATCATAAATTTATTAAAAATATATATTTTTAGCAATAAAAAAAAATTTACAATATTTAATTATTAATATTTATTAAATATATTTTTAAATGCTTGTAGAAGAATTAGGAATTGAAAAATGAAAATATACTACTTGTTCTAGGTTATACAAGTTTTTAATTATTTTTTGAGTAAATTGGTGATGTGTCAAAATATGACTGGCAGATAATAGTAGAAATATATTTAAATATAATACAAAAAGAGATAAACGGGCAAGAATAACAGCTGATTGCGTATTTTCATCAAGGCCAGATGATGTGGCTAGTGTCAGTTTGCTGTTAAACTATTTTCCACTTCGGACTATGATATATACGTGTCGGTTATACCATATGTTTTATAATTTATCATAATTTTATATCGAATAAAATTTTTTTTAGAATTAATTCGATATAATTATTTTAGAAACATTTTGAGAAAACCTAATAAAATATAATAGATTATTCCCAAATAATATAATAATAGTTTTCCTAACAAACTAACCTCCCAAAGAAAAGTGCAATTGAATAGAAGAAATCACGTGATCTTGTCAGATAATTTATCACAATAAATATCAAATTTAAATTCTTATAATTAATTTTTTCTATTTAAAAATTTAATCGAATAATTTTTATTTTATTCTAATTTTTTTTATTTTAGATATAACACAATTAAAATATTAAAAGTTATGAAAGTATCATTTTCATAATAAAATATTAGTTACATTGAATTGCGTCTTGAAATTGGAACGTGCATAAGCGAGGAAAAGCCGGCATTAAGAGTATCGTGTAATGAATTTATAATATAAAAGTTTAATAAACGAAATCATAATTTTTTCGAATTATTTCAATTAACAAAATAATTAAATAATATAACAAAAAAAATGAAACTTTTAACGCATAATATGTTAACTTCAAAATGCTTAAAAGGTGTAACTGTTGGATATCCCCTTGGAATTGTTGTAAGTTTTATATATATATATATATATATATATATGGTGTGTGTATATTGTATATGTATATATTGTGTATATATTGTGTATATATATATATAATTTTGAGGTTATAATTTAAATTAAAATTGAATAAAATATTTTGTAAAAAAAATAAAATATTTTAATATGTTTATGTTAAAAATCGTATGTAATATACTATTTATGATACATTTTGTTTAATATGAAGAGAATATTCAATTTAATTTAGATGTTCTTTAATAAAAAAATCATTATATTTCTTATATAAAATTGTAGGCAAAAGATATTAAAGTCTCAGAAGTAGATTTCAATTCAGAATTTATTGCAAGAATAATTCCAAAACTTGATTGGGCTACACTTTGGAAAGCTGCAGAAAGTGTAAGTTTTTGTATTTATTTGTATAAATGAAAGAATATTATTAAAATCTTTAACGTTATAAATATATAAAAATATGTAAAATAGTTTAAAAATTATGAAATTTTAAATATCATTTAAGATAAAATATTTTTATCTATAGTCTTTATTATATTATGTTTTTTAATAAATATTAAATATATGAAAATTTGTTTATGAGTATGAAATAATTTTTCTATAATTATTTAGTATTATATGAAATGATTATGACTTAGATTTAAAACAATTCATTTTTTTTTCTTTTTTAATATAAAAATATGAAACTATTATAATTATATACCATATTTATATCTTTTTTTAAATATATATTTAAATATAAACAATAATATTAAAAATCTGAGTCACATATATCAATGAATAATAATATATTATATATCAATGCAGATAGGACACGTTGGAGAATTACCGCAGACTTTGATTCAAGATTTTGAAACAAATGAGGAATTTTTAAAAAAAGTTCATCATGTATTACTTGAAGTTGAAATCATTAATGGAGATCTATTATGCCCAGAATCTGGTAGGAAATTTCCAATCAATGATGGTATACCAAATATGCTTTTAAACGAAGATGAAGTTTAATAATTAATATTTCAATACATAAATTAGACACTATCTTCATATTTTTTTTTTTTTTGCCAGTGATAAATATTTATATGTTGTACATAAAATGTTTTCTTTCTTTTTTAAAATATACATAGTTTAATTTTTTATATCTTTGTTACTGTAATTAGTACAAAATAATGTAACATAAAAACAATAATTTAAAAACAATTATATAAAAAAATAAATAAATATACATTAAATTAAAATTATATTGCATTTTTTTAATATTTTTAGACCATTTAGTAATTATATTATATCACTTAATATTTGGAAATAAATATGGAATAAAATAATAATCACATAAATTTTATTATGTATTATTATATATGTATTATTATTATATATATAATAAATTATTGTATATGTATATATAAAAAAATTATAAATAAATTATTACACAAAATTGGTTATGGATATTTTTATTGTACAGATATGTGTAAATACAATGTAATATAATTTGCATTATTGCAATATTTAGTATATAATATTTGTATATATGTAATATTTATATTTTTAATTATGAATTATTTTAATTCATTTTAAAATGTATTAATTGTTTAGTTTAAATTATCTAGGATAAAATTCTTAAAGCTAAATATGATTTTAATATAATTATAGTGAACTATATTAAACACAAAATAATTCTGAAAATACCTAAATATATAGTTTTTTCATGTGTTCACATTGCATAAAGTCTATTAAAAATAGTTTTGTTTCTGCAAATAAAATAACATATATATGAGAAAAATTGCATGGAACTTGAAATCTTAATTGTGAAATAGAGTAACTTCATTAATATATAACGTTATTTTTTATATTATATTTGCATATGTAGCAAATATCTTATGCATTAATACAACAAAATCCATACCAGATTAACAAATCTCATATAATAAAATACATTTATTATTTTAAGGATAGATTTTACTAACATTTATTGCACACAACCTTCTATTTAATTCATTTCTATGTAATTTAAAAAAATGAAAGATATTTTACTTTTCATTTTCTATTTCATATTAATATTTTGTAATATGAATTTATTGGATGGAAGAATTCAAAGAAATAAATTTGGCATTTTATATTATTGACTAATAGTTATTTCACAATACATCCCATACATAAGTTTGAATATATAGAAATCTACCTAATTGCATTTGAGAGAATGTCTTTCATATTGAAATATCAAATTACAATAATTATCTAATTGAAGAATTAATTTATCTTATTTTTCTGCATATGTATCAATACTCAAAATATAGTTAAAATAGATTATTTTATCCCTCCTAATTTCTCCAAGTCAAAAAGCTATAAAAATAGCCCTAATGTTTCAACCACAGCCCATCTCTTATTAATTTTTATTAAATTTTCTCAAAGGCAGGATTATTTTAAATTAAGCTATGAAAATATTTTTGTACAATTTATTTAATTATAGCATATATAAAGTTTTATTTTTTGTTTTTTTATTATATATTTTTGTTAATTTATCATTAAAAATCCTATTTTGGTTATGGCCTATCATATGTAATAATTACCTTGGAATTGCATTTTAGATATGCAATTTATATTTTATATCTATTATATGTTGTAAAATGACTTAGAACATATAAAACTAATAATTTTTCAAATATATGTCACATAATTAAATTTTTTATATTTTAAATTACCTCAAATATCTTATAATACTGAATAGTGAATATTAGTTGTAATGCTAAGAACTAGATCCTTTGGCAATTTATGATTTTTATAAAGAATTTAGAATTTAACTATTAGAATGGTAAAAATTTTATGATCTTAAGAATTTTATATTATAATATAATATAGATTATAAAGACTTCTAAATTATTTTTTATATTTGTTTGTTAAAATTTGAATTTAATATCCTTTTATTTCTTATATATTATTTTAACAATATAATATAATATAATATAAAATAATATAATGTAATATAAATGAAATATAATATAAATTTTATTAATAAATAATAAAAATTTTTTTCTATTCTTATAAATTGAGAATTTAGAAGTTAATTTTTTAATTTTTAGTTAGATTAATTAAGTTAATCTATTATTGCAATTATTGCAAAAAAGAATATATGAATTATAATTAGCAATATATAAATTATATTATATTAAAAATTATATTATATTAAAAATTATATTATATTAAAAATTATATTAAAATATATTTTTTTAATTTATATTTAATTCTTTAAAAGTTCAATACTTAATTTTTTAAAAATAAAATATTTATTTAATGAAATCAATCAATGTAATATATTATAAAAATTTTTAAATAAAATTAATATTATAATAAATATTTATATTTATAATAAAAATTTATAATATTATATTAAAATAATATTATAAAATATTTTATTTATGGAATTAATTACTATTATTACAAATATTAAATAAATTTATTATATTTGAATTGAAATTATTAGAAATTTTATTCATATTTTCAAAGAAGTTGATTTATAATTTTGTATTTAAATATAATCAAATAATTTAATATTAAAAATTTTTTTAAATTATCTTTTGAATATTTCGAAATTTGGTCATATTTGGAAATTTTGATTTATACATATATTAAAATGCACAAGATATGTCAAAAATGGAAGCATTATGATTTTTCCAAATTGATAATATATAATACTAGAATGATAATTATATACTTTTTTAAATTATTAAAAACATATATATCTAAATAAATTTTTGAACACTCTTTTATATATTCTTTTATCTTATTTTCTATCTTGTAGATAATTTGCTATTTATTCTTGGTATATAATGAATATAATGAACATAAAACAATTATTAAAATGTAACAAAATAAAACAAAATTAACAAAATAAATATTTATGCAATTATGTAAAAAATATATATAATAATGAATGAATTTAATGAATGAATTTGAATCTAATTATAATATGAAATTAACAATAATTGTTTATCAATTAATATTATTATTAGAAATTTTAAAAAATTAAAAAATAAATATTTTGATTAAATAATTTTAAACTATAAATTATTTATAACTATAAATCTGTATAATTTATATGAAAATATTAAATAAAAAAAATAACTTATACAAAACTGAAATATACTTAAATTAACAAACATAAAAATTGACAAAAAAACAGTTACACATATTTCATTTACCACGACTTTCTGTGTTCGAAACATTTCTTTGAGAATAAATAGATCCTTGAGTTAATTCCCTCAATGGGCCTTTTCTCAATTCTGGATTAGATCCTTTGGCAACATAACGATTTCCAAAAAGCAAACTTGCATCATGTCCATTAGCTACTGTTTTATTATATATTTCTTTACTTAATAAATTCGGATCTGGTCCTGACCACGGTGCATAATCAGGTCTAAAAAATTTAAAATAATTTTATTTGTTATTTATTTAAATCATATAATAATTATAATCATATAAAAAATATAAATTTATAAATTAATAAATTATAATTTATTAATTATTAATATTAAAAAAAAATATTTAACTTACAAAAGTAAATCATTATTAGCTCCTTTTGGTAAATCAGGATTTGGTCCAACCGATTTTGTCAAATATGGAGATTTATATTCATTGTCTTCTGTTGTACTGGTTCCTCGAGAAACTCTAAAAATATTATTGAACATTATACTTTTATAATGAATATTAAATATAATTATTTTGAAAAAAAGAATTATAAATATGACAAAATATAATAGAATTTCGCCTTACTTTGGTATTTCTATTTTATTTTTAGATCGTTTAGATTTTTCCGAATCTGCATCCTTAACTATTTTTTTAATTGGTGATACAGTTAATTTTACAGCTTCAGTTATTGGTGGACTGTCTTTTCTTTCATCACTTTTACTACTGTAATATTATATATTTTTATTTAAATAAAAAATTTACATGAAGCATAAAACAATTGAAATATTGTTTAATTAAAAAAAGTTTAAATCTCCATTATATAAATAAAAAATATGAATTTTTTTACTTAAATATGTATCACCTTTGACTACTTGATGTACATAAAGGTCTTGTAGCTTCTTCTGTAACCATGATGTCTAATATGTGTATTGCTCTTTCTTCATCATAATCAACGCTATCCATAGCAAGCATTATCACTCTTTCTGGTACTGATTTATACTTTTCCACTAATCGCATTTTCACTAATAAATCATAATTTAGAAAAATTAAAATATTGATATTAGTAGTTTAATTCTTTGTGATCCGAATCATACTTGATGTTTTATCCTAGATTTATATTTGTAATATTTGTAATTACTTTCAAAATTTAATTCATAATTTAATTATATTCTCATGTTTTATATCCAATAACTTATCAATATTGATATATTTCTATAAAAGTAAATTATGTATATAAAAAAAATATTAACAATAAAATAAGATTTTCACATGGAACTACAAAGAATTAAAATATTGATATTATTAATATTATTAAAATATTAAATATATCTACTTTTATTTTTTTCTTCTAAACTTTTCATACGTGGTGGTGGGGTAGGTGCAGTTTGTTGTTCCTTTTTTATCTATAATATTATAAAATATTTATAAAATATAAATATATAATTATACATTTAAAAAAAATATATAATATACAATTATAAAAAAATATTTATTTTTGATATAATGTACAATATTAAATACATAAAAAGATTTAATACATTACTTGTTCTTCTTCTTTTTTTCGTAATGATTTAGGAGCTATAGGATTTCGTTTTTCATAACCCAAATCAATTAATTTTTCAGATGCTTTTTGAACATTGTTATCACTTTGTTCCAAAATATCAAGCAACATAGTTTCTTCTACTTTTGGAAATACATTTTTCAGGTACCTGCAATGTAGTATTTTAGTATATAATATTTATTAAAACTATTTTGTAATACATATAATATAATATAAATATAATGTAATAAATATAAACACAGTCTACAATATAGAATGAATATTGTGAAAATTTACTTATAAATTAAAAAATAATAATAAAAATGATTATTAAAGAAAAATATACACATTAAAATAATATCCATTTAGTGATTAATAATTAAAAATTGCATAAATTATAACAATTGTATGCACATGTAATTGACAATTTGATAATTTAAATAAAAATATTATTTCAAATTTATTAAAATTAATATGAGTAAATTGATTCTAAAAAATAAAATTATATATTTTAACTACAATCTCAAATATAATATTTCAAATTATAATGTAACGTGCACATATTATCATGCTTTAAACCACATTTTTGTTGAATAAATGAAATTTATAATACTATATCAATATTTTTTTTCATTTTGTTTGGTAATATTTGAATATTTAAATAATTGAAATTTATATATTTTTCTTAATTTACATATATATTGAATATTTTTAAGAAACTCATTTATTATTATGAAATTTTTATTATAACAAACAAATAACATAAAAAAAAATGAATTTTTATTATAATTATTAAAAAGTAAACAAAAAATGCATTGATGATATGAAACCAACCTATCTATGATTTGTGTAAATTTTACACTATCCAACATGTGGTGTATTGTAAACCAGGAAGAAACTGAAATGAAAAATGAATTCGAAATAACACTATATATAAAAAAATTAAATATAAAAATAAATTAAATATAAATTATAATAAAAAAAAATAGAACATACAAATGATTCAATAATTAAAAAAAAAATTACTAAAAAATTATTGGTTTTTTAAATTCTTTCATTCTTTAAGAAACTACTCAAAATACAGATTTGTCTACTACATAGGATGTAAATTTTTGCAACATATTACTATCATTACTTAGTCAAACATTTTGCATTCTCACATTGATTAATTGCAATATTATCAGTTATAAAATTATACTTAATAAATTTTAACACATTGCAGATAAATAAATTTATAATTTCTAATTCTAATTTTTACTTATTAATAAATTATGTGATATAGGATAAAAATTGAATTTGATTATAAGTAAGAAATATTTGATTGTATAAATAGTCTGCAATATGTACTAACACATGCTATCACTACACAGCACCGTATATAGTTATGTACAGAAAATGTACAGAAAATACATCAGATATTCAAAATAAACTAATATAATATTAATGTATAATGTTTTATTTTGCTATCTGATATATTTCTTTGCAACTATCACAAGATACAATATCAACATCTAGCATCCATATCTGATGAAATTTAAATTATTAATATAGGAAAAACCTAAGTTTCATTTTTGGGGAGTTAGGGGCTGGCCGAGCCCCACGAGGTGGACTCAATGTTAAAGCTGCATGTATAGCATGTGGTGGTAATCGCCATCTTGGTATTGCATAGTTAGAATGCACTCCCACAGGTGTGCAAGGTCCTGGCGCACAAAGAGGATTCTTTTCCACTTGTAAAGCGCTGACAACCAAAGCTGCTCTGTTATGGTATCTGAAAGATATCAGCTACCATCTTAGCACTCTAATTGTTATAGTGCTAATGAAACTCAATGAAAAAAACTAATATCAATACATATCAGAAATATAACTAAATATACCAAACCACATATACCAAAAATGTGTATATTAATATAATTTAAAGGATATAAAATTTAAGGATATAAAAATTTATATTAATGGAAGTAAAAGAAGTTAACCAAAATTTTTGTTAACAATGATATATGATAATATAAATATTTAAATGTATTTATACATATATATATTTATATATTTACTTACTTTTTTAAAAGAAGTCGGATATGAGTATCAGAAACTGTTGGAAACATTGCATTGATTTTAGCAACTTGCAATTCAGAATCTGAATTCTGTGTTAAACATGTTTCCATATTTTTTATTGGTGTTGAAGATCCCAATGTCATATCTCCAAGTCTATTTGTCATTGCACTAACCGATTTTAGAGATAATGGAGTTTTCAGATCCTACATAAATTATTTTCTTTAAATATTGTTAAATATTTCATATTCAATATTAAAATATATAAAATAATGTATTTAATAAATAGATAATAATAAAGTTTAACATAAAAGTTTCATATAAAATAATATTGTTCATATCATTAATTACTTATTTTTATATTGATAATTTATAATATAAGAATAATTAATTGATCAAAATTTAAATTGATTTAATTATTATCAAAATATCAAAATATTAAATAATATATAATAATGCATATAAATTACAAGTTACCTACCTGCAAATTAGGGGGTAAAAATGCAAGTTGTGGATTATGATAAGGAGACGGTGTAGGATAGATTTGCGGAGCTCTATGAGCTCCTGCATAACCTAAATGTCCACCTCCGTTTCCTCCAGTCTATTTTGTTGTACATATTATATTTTATCCAAATGCAGCATGTGCATATGATAAGAATACATATATTGGCAGTGCAATTAAAATTTTAACACATGCATGAGTGTAATTTTAAAATACTCATATTTTTTCACATATAAAAACATATATGTTCATTATATGATGATTTAACAAATCTGACATTTAATATATAATAGAAATTATCTACTAACCTGCATAGGTATATCTTGGGAAGTAATAGTTGTAGCAGAACTCAGTGCCATTGAATTTTGAGATTGTATATACTGAGAATACTGCCAATATCTTACTCTTGGATCTTCCCATGTTGTTGTACGATTAAAATGATTTATAAAATATCTGTAAATATTTTATATGTATTTATATATTAATATTATATATTAACTAATAATTAAATAATTATGTTATTATATTATTTATCATATAATTTTCATCAATTCAATCATATAATTATTATATTATCATAATTGTTTTGTAATTATTAATATATTATTATATCGTAATAAAGCAAAAAATATTAATGAAGAATAATTATATAATAACATTCTTTTTATTAATTTATTATTATTTAACAAACAATTAAATAACGAAACAGATCATGATAATTGCGTAATATTAGATATTTAATAAATAAATAATTTCATTAACATTTGTTTTTTCTAACATCAAGTAATAAAATAATATAAATTTTTATAATAAATGTACGTACGGACGACCACTTCGAATATCATATCTGCATTCCCAACCAGGTGGTAATTGACTTCTGTCACTTTCTTCAGCCATCTTTACGTATTTTGATAACTTGAAGTGAATTCTTCCGCACCTAATATTGCGTGTTCATTATAGTTAGAATTGATTTTAATAATATAAGAATACAAACAAATCAATCAAAATTGATTATTATATATAATATTATATTATACAATATTATAACATACTCTACCAAACATTAAACATAAAAATTTGATATATTATTAATTCTAAATATATTTATATGTTAAAAATATATTATTTGATTAATATTGAATAATATTGTTAAATATTTCATACTCAATATTAAAATATATAAAATAACATATTCAATAAATAGATAATAGTAAAGTTTAACATAAAAGTTTCATATAAAATAATATTGTTTATATCATTAATTACTTATAAAATTTATTCTATATTATATATTTAGGTAATATTTAATAATATTTTAATATAAAATAATATAATATAATATACAATTAAATGCTTTTAATTCAATAAGATTAATTTAAATAATTTTCACTCTTTAAACATATATATATATAATAACATTCATTTTATATATAAAATATGAAATATTAATTTAAACAAATAGAGTTATTTTATAAAATACATAATTTAAATTAAATTATAATTTTTTATATTGATTTATTTTATTAGATTTTATTAATTCTAATACATCATTTACATTTTATTTAAAGAACAATAAATTATACAACAAAATATTCCTTTAATAGAAATATTTTAAAAAATATCAAATTATTATTTCATATAATTACATAACATTTTTTTACATTGAATATAATAAAAATTACACAGATTGTTTAAGTTTGATATTTATTACATGTTTTTTGGATATTTTAATAAATAATAAATATATATTGCAATTTGTTCTTTAAAAATAATTAAATTTCTAATATTAAATGTCTATTTGTTTTTAATATCACATAATGAATATCATTCCTTTTTTTTCTTCTGTATAAAATCATTATACATGCTATATATCATTCCTAGACCTATAATACTAAGTGCTGTAGCCTGAGCTGCAACTCTTAGCTGTACTAAATATATAGAAGGATTTACTGTTTTTGTTTTCCATTTATATATACCTATTCCACATACAACAGATAAACCTGTTAAACCTATAAAAAAAATCTTATTTATTTTCATAAAATAATATTAAAATTGAAAAATTTATTTAGATTATTTATATTTTAATTATATTATAGTGAAAAATAAAATAATTATTATTAAAAAATATTGATATTTGTTATTTTTAATATATATTTTTTTTATATTCTTAATTTATTAATGGTATAAATAAATATACAACAACGAAATAGTAATTAAAAACATACCAGCTACAGCAAATGGAGATCGTTTTACTAGTGCATATAATTTTTCTGTTATAGATTTTTCATTCTCTAGTGTTTGTCTAAGAGCTTCTTCTGGAATTTCTACTGATTTTGTATGTTTCCAAATATTTTCATCCATTGTTCACCTATATAATATTATTTATAAATTTAATAAAAAAGGTATAATGCATATATATATATATATATTGTGTTATTATATATGTATAAATATATATAATGTTTTTATAAAATGATATTAGTAAAATGATTTTGAGAATAAGATTTTTAAAACATATATTTACATGTTTATTTACATGTACATATAATATTATTAAATAGTTATTAATTAATATAAATTTATATAATAACTTATAATATAAATATATATACACAATAAGATATATATAGTATATATAATATAATAAAAAATAAAACATAATAAATTAATAAAAAATAATAGTACATATAATATGTTTAATAAAAAAATAAAAAATTATTAAAAATTATTTATATTACATATTTATATTCATTCAATTAAATATTTTATTTCAAATTTAAAAAATTTTTTTTAAAAACATTAATAATGTATAGTTATAATAATTCTTTTAATGATAATTTTGCATTTTGTCATTTAATATTGCATCATGTTTTATATATAAATTTTATATTGAATATAATTTTTTAAATTTCTATTACAAAACGTTCTATTATTATAAAATATACATATTCATTCGCCTATACGTATACATACATTTATATGAAATGGAATAGACGAAGATGATAATAGATAGAGCAGTTTATCTTTATCGGTTTATATTTATAGATATATATATATATCTATATCTTTTTCAATTGTTTTTAATTTAATAAATAAATTTTGATGAATTTTTGAACTATTTTTGAGCAATTTTTGTTTTAGTCACTAATTCTTTGAATATATAATGAATATATTAACATCCTGTACATTCATATATATATATATTATATATAATTTTTTTTCCATTAATATTTAATATAGCACATATAAACCAAATACTATGATGATATTTAATATGATTCATAATAAGAATTTTATTTCATAATAATTTTAAATTAATATTTACTTTGTACTGATAATACAATCCATATTGATATTTGAAGATATATAATTATAAAATGATTTATATTATATATATATATATATATATATATATATATATATATATATATATATATATATATCAATTATTCAATTTTTAAAGAATGAGAAACAATTTTAATATAAAATCATTTTGATAGATATATCATTATATTTTACATAAAAATTAAATTCATTTAGTTATAATAAGTTATGATTATTATATTTTATAGTTTTTATAAAAAATAATATTTATCAAATATATAAATTTCATCTTAAATTTATTACTTATTTATACATGAAATAAAGATTTTACCTTTATTATTTAAAAATACATTCACAAATAATTTATAAGATATATAAATTTCCTCACCGTTCTATGTCTTATGACTGTCATGACGCAACTACACTTATTTCATGTATGAATACTCACCGGACTGTGAATTTCTCTATTTCTTTTATATGTGTTAAACATATTACACATATTAAACACAGAACTTTGTTTAATGGATTTTATAAATTTTTTAAAATATTATAAAATTTAATATACAAACATTACATATAATGCGCTATCTTAAATAAAGTATTTACATAGATACATTATAAATATATTATAAGATCACTAATAAAATTTTGATTGACAATAATTATATAATGATTAATTTTTATTATATTAATATTTATAATTTTTTTAATTTTTTTGGTAATTATTTATTTTGATAATTTATTTAATAAAATATTTTTTAATTAAAAAATAATTTTTTAATTAAAAGCGAATTTGTATTTTACAAATTAATTTAATGTTTAAAGAGATTTTTACACGAGATTTTACATATCTTTATAATTTTCATGATTTTATATATTATTATATATTTATATATTAGATAATTAATTATAAAGTTTTAAAATTATTTGTAATTTTTGTAAAAATTGTTTTATTAAAAACTTAAGTTCAATGATGTAAAATATAACAATATTATATGCATTAATATTATATATATATACAAATTCAAATTTATATATAATAATCCTAATATATTTATAAATTTGTCTTTATTTTTCGTTTAATCATTTTATACTTATGTTATATTAAAATTATTATATATTTTTTATTAATTAACAATAAAATAAAGATCACATGTTAAAATTTCTTTATATATATAGATTTATATAAGTATATATTCATATAAGTTACTCATATAGCTATATAATACTTATATAGTAAAACAAGAATTCGTCAAACAGATTTTATTTTACAGGATTTTAACAAGTTAAATAAACTGTGATTAATGTTATGATTTGAAATAAAATTATATTTTCCTATAAATTTATGATAACTTATAAAATTAAGAATTATGTATCTAAAATTAAAGTATACTAACCTGTTAACTATCATATTATGAAAGTATTTAAAAAATATTAAAATTATAATTTTACAAAATTGTTCATAATTTATTATTAAGATTTAGTTTAAAATTAGTAAATTTACATATATTGTTATTATTTTAAAGTAACATCTTTTATATTCTATACAGAACATAAAATTTTAATTATAATTATGGCTGCAATAAGACATACATTACAAAGAGAAGTATTCACACCTAGCGATGAAAAATTATTAAGTATATGTTATGTAAGCAAAGCATATAAAAAAAAAAAGATGAGTTTTTTGTGTTTAACTACAACTACAGATTCACCAACATCTTTAGTTTTATATCAAGTAAAAAAAAATGATAAAAATGTATTCAAGAAAAAACAATCTTGGTCTTTAAGCGATATTCAAATTGTGGATGGTGTAAAAAATGATTCTATGGATATAGAATTACATATTGATAAAGTATATAAATGGTCAGTGACAACAGCACAAGAACGAAGAACATTTATAAGCAATTTATATACTTATTCATGTAATTTAGCTCAAAGACCACAATTTAGAAATATTCCCAAAGAATGGCTCATAGATCCTAGTTCATTAAAAGAAAGTGATAGTATCACTTTCACACCAGGTAAAAATAATATTTTTCTTCTTTAATATTATAAATATTATTTTATATATAATTGTAAAAAATGAAAATTTGTGTTTGTAACACAAATAAATAATAAATTGATTACAAAATATGTATGTATTATATATATAATAATTTTAATTAATTTAAAATTATAATTTTTAGAATTATTAACATCCCCTATTTCATCTGATTATCAACCTATTACTGAAAAAGAAGCTGCTGATTTAGAACAAATGATGGAAGATTGTGAATATGCAGTCTCTAATGCTGAACTTTTTATGGAAACTCTTTCTAAAGATCTTTCAATTCTTGATGGGGTAAAATTATAGTTTTAATAATCCATTATATAAAATTTTTATTCAAAATATTTTTTATTAATGAATATAGGAAAATGTACAATCAGTTTTGGCATCAGAAGCTTGTGTAACTCAATTAATGAATAGTATAGAAATAGCAATAACTGAAGCTTCTGTTGTTGAAGCTCGTCTGGCTGCTTATGATGAAGCACTTGGTAGGATTAGAGAAGTTATGGCACGTGTAGGTCAAAAAAATCAAGCTATTCATACAGCTAATAGTAATGCACGACTTTTATTAGATCAATTGAACACAGTCATTGTAAGTAATTTTCATAAAATATATAATTTAATTATTTTATTCTAAAAAATTAATTAATATATAATAGTTATATTAATTTTACATTAAAAAATACAATTTACTATATATATATAATATATATGATATATATATACAATCGTCATTTTACATATATATTAAAATAATGTATATTTTTTATAATAACATATTTTATTATATATATATATAGTAAATATATTTTTTAATTTTATATGTATTCTAAAATTCTAATTTTATAATAATTTTAATTCTAATTTTTTTATAAAATAATTTTATAAGTCACAATTAGATATTTCATCAACTCATCAACATATTTTGAGTGAAGCTGAGCTTCCAGGAGAAAAAGACGTACTTAGCCAAGCAGGTGCTGCTCTTTTAAAAGCAATAACAGCTCCTCTACCACCAGGACTTGATAAATTAAGTGCAGTAACAGAACAAAAGAGACGACTTGACAAACTTAGAATAAAATTTTCTGTGATTGTAGCTAGACATCTAAATAATCTTTTTATACATTTGGTATATATATATATTTATATGATAATAAAAATTCAATTATTATATATGAATAATAGATTAAAATATCAATATATAATAAAATATCAATAATAGTAGATTAAGATATCAATAATATTAAATTAGTGTCTTTATAGGGCAATGATATTGGAGATATGTCAACATCAATGACTGATTTAATTCTTCCAACACATCAAGCAGTTCATTATGAACTTGAACCATATACAGAATTAATGCAATTATTAAGAGCATTAGATTATAAAGCTTTTGTACAATTAACTAAAGTTTATACAGATACAATGAGTAAACTATATAAAAGGGATTTGAAAAGATTTTTTGAGGAAGCAAGAAATAAACTTATTTGTAAACGTTTTCAAAGTATATATTATATTTTTCTCTCTTCTATTATTATTATTATTCTATTATTATTTTATATTTTTATATTATAATATTATAAATACTAATTTTTAAAATACTTTTTTAAGCAAATACATCAAAATCTAGTGGTCAAAAAGTAGAAGATTTATTGAATCCTGCACCTATTTGTTTATTAAGTGGCGAAATATGGGCACCTGTAGGAGAAGGAAATCTTTTAGATTCAGTTCTTGATTGTATGCTTTCTCAAATGCAACCAGTTTGTCTTGCAGAACAAGCTTTTTGCATTTCTTTTCTACAATTAGATTCTGTTCTTTCCCCATCAAAAGTATGTAAATTATTTTACTAAAAACTTATATAAATTAATTATATCTTAAAATTAATTATCTACTTGTGTTTTTTTATCTAAATATGTTAGAGTAGTGAAATGGAAGAAACAGATAATGTTAGCAATGGAGCTGCAAGTCCAGGATCAGTGACTTCTACAGCAAGTAAAAAATTAGAAAGACAAGTAAATGAAGAAGTACGTGCAACAATGGCAGCTATATTTCCATCACTGGAAAGTGAATTAAATAATTTTATTGCCTTTTTGGATAAAATAGATAGTTTGTAAGTTTTTACAAATTTTGATTTTAAAATTTTTTTTAAATTTATTCAAAGAAAATAACTAATGAAAAAAATTTCAGTTGGTGTATGTATGTCTTAGTACGTTTATCACAACATGTTATGTCAGCACAAGATATTGGTTCATTTTTATCTATGACATTTGCTTCTGCTTTAATTCAAGTTAAAAGAGCTTTTGATAAATTCATGCAAACACAATTACAATCAATTCTTTGTGATACTAAAGTTAATCGTAGAAATAAATGTGGTATATTACCATATGTAGAAAATTTTGAATCATTTGCACGAACAGCAGAAAAAATTTTTAAAAATTCAGATAGAAAAGTTGATCTTGAGAAATGGTATACTAAATTAGTAAGTACAATGTTTGATGCTATTGTTATCCATAGCAGAGAACATCATAAAACTCCACAAGAAGTTATTAAAATGGGTGAGGTTAAATATATATTAATTTTATTTTTTAATTATTCAGTAATTAAATATTGTATTGTATTATTTTCAGAAAATTTTCATCATTTATACGATCTTTTATCACAATTAAAAATATCTGTTCTTGATCACGAACGAAAGGAAGCTAAACAAAAATATCAGGATGCTTTACGAGCATATGTTACACAATATTTTGGAAGACCTTTAGAAAAACTTAATGTCTCTAATTTACATTTTTTTAATTTATTTTACATTTTTACATTTATAATTTCTTTTTATCATTATAATGTATAACATGTATTTACAGTTATTTTTTGAAGGCGTGCAAGCAAAAGTTGGTGCTGGAGTTAAAGAATCTGAAGTTAGTTATCAAATGGCCTTTAGTAAACAAGAACTTAGACGTGTTGTAAAAGAATATCCTGCCCGAGAAGTTAAAAAAGGTTTAGAAAATTTATATAGAAAAGTTGAAAAACATTTGTGTGAAGAAGAAAATTTATTACAAGTAATTTTAAAATATATATCTGTTATTAATATTTTTCTTTTTCTGTATTTAATTATTTATTATATATTTATTTATTTAGGTCGTTTGGCGTGAAATGCAAGGTGAATTTATTGCACAATATATTTACATAGAAGAATTAATTCAAAGATGCTATCCAGATAGTATGGTAACTCTTGAATTTACCATACAAGATATTTTAGAATTTTTTTCAGAAATAGCCCGATCTCACTAAAAAATTTGATAATTTAAAAATTGTGAAATAAACAATTATATTTATATATTAGATTTAAATAATATATTAACAGAATAATAATTTTGTCTATAAATAAAAATGTAAATATTTAATTTTTATATTTTAACTTTGTTAAGTTTGAATCTTTTTGATAAATAAGGACATAATGAATTTATTTATTTAATGAAATTTAATTCAAATATTTTATGTATTTTATTTCTTAATAATTTTTCAATATTTTTCAAAATGCATTAAAACAATTTTAAATCATATAATTTTAAATACAAAAATGTAAACAAAATAAAATATATATTTTAAATCACAGAAAATATTTCCTTTTTTCTTTATATATATATAATACAAAAATTAAATATACTATAAATAGAAATATTTTATTATTTTTTACAATAAAATAATTATACAATAATTATATTTGCTATATGTACTATAATACTATATTTGAATTCATTTTATTCAGAATCTTTATTTTTTGGAGTTGGTGGAAGAAAGTTAAGCCAAAGTACTCCACTTATTCTACCCTAAAAATTAAAATATGAATATTTTAAATATTTTAAAAATAAAATATATAAACAAATATATTAATCAAATTTAAAAAATTTGTATTAATACATACATATGCTATAGTTGCAACAAGTATAACAACACCAGCTACAAATTGTATATTATATTTAGTTCGAGTTTTAGCATTTGCTTCTTTCCATGAGCCACATGGTACAAGTACTTCATCCATAGATGGTGGTTTAACATTATCAGGAACTTGATTACCATGATAAGATCGCATACCTTTAATATTAAAAAATTATTTTATTTTATTTTAAAATAACTTATATAAGTAAAAATGTTTTTTGTAAAATTATAATTTTAATTGAAAATATTAATAAATTGAATCAAATAATAAAAAAAAAATAAAATAAATATAAATTAAACTTTATAATTATTGTTGTACTATATATTATTTATTTATTATCAAACAATATCAAATGAAAGAAACTAATATATATTATATATTTCAAATTATTTAAAATATTATAAATACTATATGTTATATAATAATATTATTAACTTACTACTTCTTGCGTTTCGAGTAATTGATTGGAAAAGATGTCGTAACATTTTTATTCTTTATTATTTAACTTTTAATATTTAATACGTAGATCTTCGGACAGTATCAAAGAAAAAGTTGATAAAATAGAACGTTCAATACTTATAATCGTGCATGCGATTGTTATTAATATATATAATAGCTAGATAGAAAAATCACTTGATAATTCTGTTTCATAGAATCATAAACAAAGAACAAAATAGATGTAACATTTAATGCATTTTTTTGTCCCTTATTTCGATAAAATATTAGGATTCCTTTTCAATTTTATATTGGACGATTTGATTCAAATTGCAATATTGATAATAATTAGAATTGAAAATAAATTTCAATATAAAATTACAAATAAGAAATAAAAAATATTTTATTATATGATTATATTTACATAAATTAATTATATTATAATTATTATATTATAATACATTATAATGAGATTTTAATGTCTTTATTTTTTACATTAAAAATTAATATATATTATTATTTAAAAAGAAAACAAAAATATATTTAATGACATCCTATATTATACATTAAGAACTTCAAAGACAGGATAAGGTAAACTAAGAATTGAAAATCATTCAGCATCATTCTTAAAATTTTTAATCCTCAAAAGATGATGTTGATGGTGATCAATTCTTATTTTATCTTTATTCTTCTCTTACTATCTTTATTTTATAATTTCATTTATGATATTTTAGACGTTTTAAATATATAGCATTTTTTTACTCATTTCTTGTCTATTTGGTCTCCTTATCTATATTTTTGCAGAATCCTCAAGAAACACTTACGATATATTATTATATAATATAGTAATAGAAAATTGACAAAAAAAAAAATAAAAATACTTACGATTCCCATATATTTTTATTTTTTATCAAATATTCAATTTAATTTTTGCTTTATTATATAATAACATTTATAATTACATATTAAAAATTGTTTATAATGAAAATGTTTCTTTCATATATATTTCAACAAATATAAATGTTTTAAATATCAATTACATAAATTTAAGTCAATAAGTATTTTATTTTTAATATTAAAAAATTGTATTTAAAATATTAAATGTTATACTTATTCGAAATATAAATAAACATAGACAATTTTCAATTTTCTTTTTGTTAAATAGTGATTATAAAAATAAATAATGAAAATACTTATAATCAGGTATTTTTTTAAATAGATGATATTTATAATATTTTTGATTTATATGACAAAAAAAGACAATTGTTTTACATATTCTATTTTATATTTTTGATATTTTTACACTTAATTTGTTTTTGGACGTATATTAATACAATGCCAATTTTGTTATTTGGTTTTATACATTTACATTATATTATAATGTATGCTTTTAGCAATATAGTTCAAGAAATAATGCAATTTGATTTTTCTTGTACATTTCCATCTGCTTTTTCAATTTCAATTAATAGTGTATGAAAAATATCTGCAACAGACTGAAACAATATTAAAAAATTAAATTAGACTTTTTTTAAATAATTGAGAAAAGAAAAAAGAAGAAACAAATAAAAGCTTACCTCGTTTTGTTTTGCACTTGTTTCTAAGAAAGCTGCATGCCAAGAATCTGCCAATCGTTTGCCTTGTTCTGTTGTTATCATTCGGTCAACATATAAATCTGTTTTATTTCCTACTAATACAATTGGAACACTAAAAATTATATATAAAGAATATTTTTAAAATATTTATTATTATTAATTTTTTTATATATTAATAACATAAATAATAATATATATAACATACTGGACTTTTCCTGTTATATCCAATAACTTGTCATAAATAATTTGTACAACTTCAAAACTCTTAGCACTGGTTATGCTATATACTAAGACATAACCATGAATGTCCATAGAATACTGTGTTGGAAATATACTATATTCATCTTGACCTGCTGTGTCTACCAATTTAACTTCATAATCTTGACTATTTACTCGAGTACTTTTTGTAAATGCTGGAATATATATTCAAATTATTTATATAAGAAAATAAATTAAAATAAAACAGTAGAACCCACATCTTTCAAATCTTTATATCAAATTTTTAATTAAAATTGAGTTAATCTTTGATTAACAAAAAGCTTATATTTTTCTTTTATTAGTTTAATTTGAAGAAAAATTTAATGATAAGATGTAAGGTGCTACTATATTATACATATACATATATACAATTATAAATAAATCTTGTATAATTTTTAAATCTCATATGGAATAAAAAACTAATAACTCAAGAATTCATGCATATTGCTAATAATGTATCATGCTGTAACGACATTAATTTTGTAGTGTTAATAGTACTTCCTAAATTACATACAAATCGCACATAATGTAAATTAATTCAATTAATAAAATATTTTCTGTACTTGAACATTACTTGTATATAAAGTACAATAAAATAAAATTGAGTAGTATTTCATGAAAACCAAACAAATTCATGAAAGTATTCAAATTCCTATATTACATAATTAAAATTTTTAATTTATTTGTTTGTAATTATGAAATTATTAAATAATATATCAGTTAAGTTATTAAATGAACAAAATATACGTTATATATTTAAATTATATAAGTAACATATTTATATATATTTTTCATTTAAATTATACTTATTTTTTAAATGAATATTAAATCTGCATCATCTGTATATATTTTATTTAACTTATTTTGCAACAGTAAAAGTGCATTTGAAATTATAATGCAAAAAATATGTATTACTCAATATTTACAATCAATATTAATAATAATATTTTAGAGAACAAACAAGAATTTTATATATAATATTATACATAAAAAAAATTTAATTGTTGCGAAAAATAATAATAATTTTAACTAGTTTCCTTAAATATAAAAATTTTCAATAATTAAATAAGTAGAAATTCCATTAATAATTTATAAGATAAAAATGAAATATATAAATAAACACTTTTTAAAATAATTTTTTAACTAACTTTCAATTTTAATTATTAATTTAAAATAATAATATTATAATAAAAAAAAATAACTAATTATTTTATATATAAAATAATAATCTTATTAAAAGCAAAATTTTAAAATACAACATAAACATTAAGTCATGAATGTTATGTATAATATTAAATTATTACCTTAATTATTGTAAACAAGATACTAAAATATATAAATTGATATGTTCATATATCATAATTAAAAAATATTATCTATGAGTACAGTTATATTATATATTATATATATATATATATATATATATATATATATATATATAACCAAATTTAAAAAAACTTTATTATTTTAAACTTTATAAAAAAAATTATAAAAATAAAAAAAATTATATAAGAAAATTTTTTGCAAGAAATTAACAGTTAAAATTAATATATTTAAAAAATAAATTAATTTTTAGAGAGAGAAAAAGAGAGAGAATTTTTTAAAAATTTTTATTCAGTTTTAAAACTGAAATTTTAACTGAAATATATCTTTGAAATATAGGAAAGCAAACTTTAAATCTTGCATAATTTTCTTATTTTTAAGTAAAATTTCTATTGAATAAAAATAAAATGGATTTAATATATTTATCATAAATTATCAACTTTTTATAGATTCTTCATATTATAGATAATTCAAATTAAAAAGAAATATTAATTTAAAAAGTTGATAATCAATTTTAATATAAATATATTAAAGATTTTTATTTTTTATATTTTTTTTACTCATTAAATTTAGTACATTCAATAAAATATTTACTCATTTAATAATAAGTTTTCATGAATCTATTGCTTGTTTACAGCATGAATTACTAACAAAATGTGCAGAAAATACTACTAACAGTGTCATTAGAAATCTTTGAAGTAGCGTGTAAGACGATACAGGTACTTCTTACTATTTTCTATAGTAGGATCATATGAATCCACGAACTGTCCCTCGACGAATTGTATACTCAGTGATGACTTGCCTATTAAGATTAATAAAAAAATTATTATTCAAAATATATATTTTCAGACATCATGTTGTATATATAAATTTATGTATTTATAAATTGTATATATAAATATAAATATATATATATATACAACATGATAATATATATGAATTAATACATATTTTTTAAAATTGAAATTTATATAACTTATATAACTTTTATTTTTATAATATATTAAAATTTCATTTTTTATTTAATTTTTAAAGATATATACAAATTTAATTATTAATATAATTATTTATCAAATAGATTAGCTTTATTTACATTAAATTATTTTAATTATAATAATTTTATATAATATACAATAAATTTATATTACCTACGGATCTATAACCCATAATAGCTATTTTTCTTTGTTTTGGTGGCATTTTTCAACATTTATAAATACAAATGCTACGATTGTAATCCATAAAGTCTGGTACATGCTCCAATTAAAATCTATATATAAAATAAGAATAAGAAATGTCAAAATAATATAATTTTAATATAAATATATATAACATAACAATGTAATGTAATATTTTTTTGTTAATGAATAAATGAAAGTAAAGAATCCATTTTTATAAATTATTTTAAAAATTGTCAGATTATAGCATTATGATAAAAAATTCTCCTAACAAATCTATTTTCTAAATATCATACATAGTTTTTTTAATATTAACTTTATATTAAAATAATATATATTATAAATATTTTATTTATTATTAAGTAAAATTTTATTTCATAAAAATAATTAATTATAATTTTAATTTTAATGACAAATAAAACAAAGAAATCGTAGACATTACAAATATGTATATATTTAGAAATCATATTTGACATATGAAAATAGTTGATTACTTTTTTAATAAATATTTTTCAAAAAATTACTAAATAGTAAAAAAAATGTGCGTAAAAATGCATATAATCTATATAAATGTATGCATATAGATCAATGTATATATTCTCCCATTATGAAGATATAATGAATAATAGACTTATTAATTATATATTTTGTAATTATTTAAAATTATTGCAAAATTACATACTTTTATTTTGTAACGGAAGAATTACACTCATAATAAATATATTTTTTATCGAATTACGTATTATTTATTATGCAAATACACATGCACTACTCACCAAAAGAGAAGAAATACATTAGATGCGTTTCATATTAATCAACATATCGACTTCTATTATATATACATCAAATAATTAACCAAATAAAAAAGTTGATATTTATATGATGTTTTAAATACTACTGGAAAAATATATATATATATTTATATTATTATTTTCGTATATATTACGATAGTTTTAAATTAGTATCTTACATAGAAATGTAATTTTTGTGAGAGGAAGTTAGAAGCAAACGATGAACTACGCACTTTGAATATTACGAAGAACTTCACACTTTGTTTAACATTAATTATCATTACATATTTAAAAATATTATAATTACTAATCTTTTAAATATTTAAGAAAAATATGCTTATAACGTTCTCTCATTTATCAAATTATATTTGTTAAAAAATATATAATAATAGACATAAGACTTCATGAATGCATACTAGCGGATATTTCAAACAAACACGCCATCTATTCGAATAATATAGATATTAATAAATTTAAACGTTTTTGTACTTCTTTTATAATTATTTTGTTATCTAGTTTTTATAATATATTATTTATTAATGAATATTGTGTAATGTAAATAAATTAAAGTTGTAAATTACAAATTTATTAAAATGAAATTTTTTAATATCTACAATTATTAGAATTTTTTATTCAATATAAATTAAAAAAATTATTAATTAATTATATTTATTTATTATATAATTTTATATACTTATTAAATCAATCAGTAATATGCATTGCAAATCATATAATGCGTATTTTAAGAATTGATAAAATGTATAAAATGTATTTATATATATTATAAAAAATTAAAATAAAACCGGTTCGGTAATAACAAGCCAATATCAATGAAACTTTCTCTAAATTGAAGAATTTAAAAAAATAAGATAAAATAATTAGATCTTGAAGAATCACAATTATAAAATATAGCAATTTAAAAATAAAATTAAAAATATTATAATTTTCTTTCTTTTCTTTTTCATTATATATAAATTATTTTTATATTAAATATGTATTTATTATTATTATTATATATTTCCTTCTTATTCTTTTTTAAAATGAACACATATTTTTATTTTATATATATATTATTTTATATATATATATATATATATATATATATATATATATATATATTATATATATATATATATATTATTTTATATATATATATATATATATTTATTTTATATATATATTATTTTATATATATATATATATATTTATTTTATATATATATATATATAAATAAATTGTATACAGTTAGATGGAAATGTTGCTTTTATAATTAATTTATTTTTTTATTTGAATATACTTTTTTGTTAATAAATATATTTATAAATTAACAGAAAATTATAAAGTATATCATTTAAAATAATGAAGAATAAAGAAATAAAGAAAGAAATAAATAAGAAGAAAAATAAATAAAAAAGAAATGAAAAAAATTAGAAAAAAGTATATAATTCAACATAATATCATCTGTATTTTATAGATTGGACATTCCGAATAATTTGAAATATCTTTTATTTAATACAATATAAATAACTAAAAATATAAAATCATTTCATTTAAAATTATATATTTGTTTTTATGAATTTTTATATAAATTATGATTTTTATCTTTTAAAAAATAAAAAAAATATAAAGCTATATTTCAGTCTTATAGATTAGAGACAAAAATTTGAATTATAAAAATTATAATATTGAATTAAATAAATGAATATTTATTAATTATAATTAATTATTTAATTAATACTTTGTAATTATTATTATATCAATTATTCTATCATTATAATTTTAAGATAAAAGATTATTATTTCATTACAGCTTTATAAATTGTTGTTGCTAACAATTTTAAATAAATCACAATCAAGTAAAATATTAATTTTTTTTTTTAAGATAGATACATTCCAATTCGAAAGTAGAAATCGTTAAATAATTATACTTCTACATGTTTATACTTTCCTTTATAATAACAAGAAATCTAGTAAGAATATCTATGAACAAAAGAAATGAAAAGTATCCTGAGATTCGAAGAAAAAGAGAGTAGGTAAGCGGATAGATATAAGGACAACTTGCTTTATTGGAATTATTAGTTTGTTCTATGATCCACATCAGAGACCACTATTAGAATCTACAAATTAACGTTTCATCATGAAAATAAAATTATTGTCACAAGTAAATCATAAATATTTTAATCATGTGATTATTTTACATTTTAATCATCGATATATTTTAAAAAATTCATATTGTGATAATTTTTTTTTTTATAGATATCTCGTGCATAATTTAAAAGTTATTTTTTAAAAAGCATAATTTTTGTTTTTAAAATTGTAGTGATAATTTTATTAACGTGTAAAATATATGTTTTTAATTCAAAATTTAACAAACATAAAAATATTTAAATTTTAATAAATTTTATAAATTGTATAATTTTTTAAATAATTTTTAGCTTACTTTAATTTTAACGGCATTGCTGGTTACTATATCTCAAGGATTTCTCTTTGGATTGTAAGTGAAGTTAAATTTTAATCTTGAAAAGTTATTTTTCAATGAAATTTATTGATGTATTTAATATTATATCAAATTAATTATTATTTATCAAATATATTTCATTTATTTCATTACTTCTTTTAGATTTATGTCGAATTATATTAAATTTAATATTTTAGATTACTTTGAATTAGCTTAACTATTTATATTACAGATATTTAGTAAAGAAAATATATTATTGACAATTTGTATTTTAGTCCTAGGAATATATTAAAAGATTTTTTGCAATTATTAAAGGAAAGAAAAGAAGTAAAGGAAAATCTTCATATAGATCATTACCATATGTATTATTATCCAATAGAATATTCAATATTTGAATCACGATTAAAAGCACCTAAAAAATACGAATTAGAAGAAATACATAAGTAAATTTGAATTTTTCGCATTTTTAATTATATTTAATAAACAAATGAACATTATTAATTTTAAGTAATTATTAATAATTTTTTAATGAAAAATATCTTTAATTTTTAGCAATCATTTGGCAACACTTGGATGGTCTAATCATGAATATAAATATGTTCCTGAACCCAAAATTAAAATTTCTTCTAGTTTGATATAATTCGTGGAAACAATCTGTGTTCTGCAATCATGAAATTTTTGATTGATATGTATATTTTTATGTATATTGATATGTTTATTATTTTTTTCATTATATAATAATATGATCTAAATAAAATTTTATGTAATAAAAAAATAAAAATAAAAATATATCAGCATAATTAATATTTCTAATATTTATTATATAGCATATTATATTTAATTGTATCACATTATATTACACAAATATTAACCATAATTACAATTGTTTTTTATTCATATAGTTTTAATTTATCATATCCAGATTCTTGCAGCTTTTCAAAAAGTGTTTTATAAGAAATTTCTAATAATCGAGACATCATCGATGGCGGTGGCAGCTTTCTCTTCTCGATACGAATATTTTGTTGTTTTATATGATCTTCGAAAAGCTTAGCCATAAGAAGTATCATATATTTACGATCAGTTAATCGTACGATATGACTTCCCATCACTTTCTCTAATCGAAATTTAACTGGTGGATAATTTATTCTATAACAAATGTATTAATAAATAAGATTAAAAAAAAATAGTAATATTTTATTATTATAAAATGAGACGATGTACAAATTAAGCACATATTTATACATACATACAAGGGTTTAGAATCTATAATTGCATTTAATATTATACAAATAATTTGATAATATTATTTAATTTTTTTTGTTTTTAATATTTTATTTTTTATTAAGTAACTTTTATTTACATAATTATTAAAATTATCAAAAAGTATGTCTTGATTTATATATAAATTTTTAATGTAAATATAAGAAATTGAAATATATAATATGTATAAAAAATTAATATATGCAATAAAAATTATAACTTACGCATATCTTATATGTTCGGTTTCCCACCATTGTAAAGGAGTATCATAAGGATCAATGGCGGAGGTAAATACTGTTATATCTTCAGCTGGTTTTTTAAATTTTTTTTGTGTTTCTTTTTTTTCATCATCTTTTTTATCTTCCTCTTCTTTATTTTCTCTTTTAATCTTATTCACTTTATCTTTATATTTCTTTTTTTCCTTATGATTATTTTTTTTCTTATTATATTTATTTTGCTTTTTTTTTATTGTTAACGTTTGCATAGTAAAATGTTTATTTTTATGCTTATTTTTGTCATTTGAAGAGAAAATTAATTAAAATCAATATTTACAGAAAATATATTAATTTTTTAAATTGTTAAATAATATTATTATTAAATTGATATTGATATAGTTAAACTTAAATTTTGTAAATAAATATAGTAAATAAAAAACAAATGCATTCGAAATTACAATCTAAGAAATTTAAAAAGATTTATGATTTTTTATAACTTTAAAAATTTAAAATAATGATATTTATAATAAATTAAAATAAATTAATTTTAGATAAAATAGATAATAAATAATAAATATTAAATAAATATTAATATTAAATATTATAATAAATAGTAAAATAAAATTTATTTTATTTAAAATTTTTTAAATAAATTATGTATTAAAGTACTTGTATTGTAATATAGAAACATAAAAATAAAATGTTATTTATTAATGTTTGATATATATAAAAATTATTTAAATTAGTATCTTAAAAATAGATTTATAATTAAATCTAACTATTTATATATTTCTTCAAGCTATTTCTTAATATCACGAAATATATATAATAAAGCTTTAAAATTTTATAAGAAATATTTATTTATAATTTTCTCTTTTTTAAATACAATATATATATTTTTGAAATATAAAATTAGATAAAAATACAATAAACTATTTTAATTTATAATTTGATAATTTTACATTATATAATATTATATTTTCATAAGATTGATTATATATTTAAATTATATATTAAAATAAAAAAACATTATTATTATTATATAAAAGAGAATGACATAACATGCAAAGTTCTCATTAAACTTAAAGTAAAACATCTATAAAATTTTTATAGTTAAAGTCACATGTTCATGAATATATATATATATAGTGAATGTATATCTTTAGAAACAAATATGGCGAAGTATTTAGGAGTGGATAAAATTTATAATCTATGGAATATAATAAAAGCAAATGGTGGTATTTTAAATTCTGTTTATACTTTGTTCAGGTTATTGTAATATTATTTATTTAAATAGTATTTATATCAATTTTTATAATTGTTGTCTTATTAAAAAATTCTTTATTGGTAAATCTAATTTTGTAGATATTTATAAATATAAAATTATTGATTTTTATTAAGTATTACAAATTATTTCTTATATAAATATATAAAAATAGTTTAATATGAATAATCATGTTATATTTCAAATATTTTCAGAACGGATGCCTTAAAAGCAGGTATGTTAGTTGGTGAAGACAAATATGGAAACAAATATTATGAAAATAATTCATTATTTTATGGTAAGTTGATGAGTAAATGATATAGATTATATGATGATATAGATTCATTTATCATATATTCTATTTGAAGAATATATCAATAACTTATTAAAATATTGCATTAACTTGTCTTTGTATTATTTGTTTATTTATGAAATTCGAGTTTTTATTTAAATATTTCATTATATTAATTAATTTATGATTTTAATTATTATTATTTATTTCTTTATATTATGTAAAAATCGTTTTGTTAAAAATAATATTTTTTATCCATTTGTACTATGAATCTTCAAACAAAAATATATTAAAAAATTTATATATATTGTAATATTGTATATACTAAATTATTATTATATCATATTTTCTTATTTCAATTAAATAATTATCATTATAATATATTTTTTTTTATAACAAGATTTAGTTTAAAAAAAGGACATTAAATATTAATATATAAATTTATTGAAAAATTATTTATAATCAAAGTTTTTATTATTGTTATAATAGGTAGGAATCGATGGGTAATATATTCTGAAGCAGTTTATTTGGATTATGATGGATCTCAAGTCCCAGCAGAATGGTTTGGATGGTTACATTATAAAACAGATTTAATTCCTTCTAAAGATTTAAGTCGACCAAATTATAAATGGATGGCAGATCATAAACCAAATTTAAGTGGTACCAACGAAGCTTACATGCCTTATACTACTACAAAACCAAAAATTATACCATGGAAACCATCATAATAATATAGTATAATTTATTATATAGAGTTACTTAAAATAATTATAATGAAAAGATAATATGTAATTAAATGTAGATAAATTACTTGTATAAAAAATATTATAGTAAAACTTAATGTTTATAGCCATTTAATATGTTCTTATTCATTATTGATTAATTAATTGTTATTAAAATCTTATCTATTAATAAAATTTTGTTATATATTTTCTTATATATATATTTTATATTGAACATATAACTTCAAATTATTTATTTTTTCATTAAAATTTAAATTCTTGTTAAATAATTAATTTTTAAAAATAAAAAGTATTTTATTCAAAATTTCTTTATAAATTTTAACTATATTAAAATTATTATTGTATATGAATAGTTTTTTAATAATGAATTAAAAACTTGTTTTAATTTAAAATTTTTAAATTTATAAAGTAAAACAAGCAATATTTATTTAATGTCTAAAATTTATTTTAATGTTTAATAATTATATTCTTATCTTCTTTTAATGAAATTAGAAATTTAAAGAATTAATATTAATTATTATTTAGTTTTATAAAAATTAAAAATATTAAAAATATTATATATTATATCGAAATATAAACTATAATTTCATTAAAATTATTGTAATTTATAATATAAAGTATAATACAAAAATAACGAAGACAATAATCGCGTTTCATTTGTTGATAAAACGTCATAAAATAATAGTCATCTTTATTCTCTACTTTTGCTACTTTATTTTGCTACTTTCATATTGATTAATCCTGATTAGTAAGAGTAGGGAGACGTATAAAAAGTATAGACGGAAAAGTTTGGAACGTAAATTAAGGTTTATATCATCTGATAAGAATTTTCTTATGAATATCAAAAAAATAAAAAATATGGAAATTTGTTTTATGTAAGTAGAATTATAAAAATCAGTTGTTTAGAAAAGTTGTTTTTTAGCATGAAGATTATTATTTAAGGATAAGTTAAGAATGAATGATATATCAAATATCAATTTCTTAAAATATTTTTATAAATGTATTTTTGTATTAAAATATGTTTTGATATTTTGAACATTCAGTAATTATTTTTTTTTATCTAAGTGCTTCATTCAATAATGCATATTAGATATAATTTTAAAGATGTTGAATTTTTATGATTAATTATACATTAATTACATATATAAATGTTCAACAAATATATTATAGGTTTTAAATCAGTATGGTAAATCATGGCAAAGTAAAATCGCAAGTAAAACATTTTATTTCAATAGAAAAAAAATTATTTGTAGACGAAGCGATGGTCCATATAAAAAATGGCAATTATAATAAGGCTATGTATCTGTATAATAAAGTAAGTTTTTTAATTGTTAAAGCATCTTTACTGCATATTTACAATTATAAAAAAATATAAAAGTACTTCTTTTCAATAAATACATTGAAAATATAAATAAAAAAAAATATATATATAAAAATATTATATTTAAAAATAATTAAAGAATTAGAACTAAAAATAATTAATTAAATTATAATAAGAAAAATATATAAAATATAATAAATAAGTAAATAATAAAAATAGAAATACAATACATAAAATACTAAATTATATAAAACAAAAATGTGTAATATAAATATTTGAAATATTATACGATTTATAATTATTTAAAAATATGAGTAAAACATATATTAATTATCAAATTTAATATTAATTATATTTAATATTAATCATATTAATTATAAAATTGATTATTTTTATAAGAATTTTAAATATATATATTTATAAGAATTATATAATTTATATATTATATAATATATTTATATATTATTATATATTATTTAAAACAAATTTAAAATATTTAAAACAAATATACTTTAATTGTATATTATTAATATTGTATATTATAATACTTTTATATACTGTATATTATAATATAATATTATAATTATAATATAATAAACTGAGAAATATATATATTAATTATCAATTTTTAAAATTATCAATTATTTTTTCAATATACTATTTGAATCATTTTTTCAATATACTATAGATATATTATTATTTTATATATTTCTATATATTCTATTATATTTTATATATATAAATTATAATAATGAATTAATATTATAATAATGAAGAAATAAATATTAATTTATTATTATTTATTTATAATTAATTTATTAGTATTATTGATATATTAATATTAGTTTATTATTGATTTTCTTAAATTCTTATTCTTATAATATTAAATAACGTAATCGTATTGTATGTTTCATTGCAAATACCAGCAAAACACATTCATAATAATTTATTTTTTAGATTTCACTATAATTCCATTAAAATAAACAGCTCTTGTTCTTTTTACTAATAAAACATTAAAACGAAACAATCATTAAAAAATTAATCTATATATAATTTATTCTATTTATCTATATAATCTATATATTCTATTTATTCTATAATAAGATAATAAGATATTTAAGCATAATAAAATAAAACACTAAATATGTCATGATCGAATTTATTTTTTTATTTTTTGATTATTAATTTTTTGATATCTATCTATTATATTTATCTTTTATAATATAATATTATAAATTATAACATAATATATACAATCTTTTATAATATAATAATTTCTTGTATAAATAAATAATAAAATATGTTTTAATATAATTAAAACAAATGAATATTTTTTATATGTATTGTATGAGAAAGCGAAAAATAAATAAAAATTTTTTAAATATCTTTAAGATTTCATACCATAAATTAAGAATCAATCTTTATCGAAGAAATTTTCGAATGTCGACAGTTAAACTAAATGGTTTCTGACAAATACTAAGATTTCCTGAAATTCTTTTATACATATATGATCATATTTTCGTCGAATTGTTCGTATTGTTGATTGTTTCTAAGGAAACAAAACGTTTTCGCAAAGGTGTCGATAACCACACGTCTATTCCACACCCAATACACGAAACTAGTATCTTATTTTACTTTATCGCGAATAAAACGCACCAAGTATATTCGTTCTGTCAATTACAATTTATATATAAAAGACCAAACCAGTGATATTTTTAAATATTTTCTAAATAATAATTTATATATAATATATATATATATATATATATATATATATAAATAATAGTTAAATACTTTTTAATAATAAAAAATTTTTTGAAAAAAGAGGATAAATAAATTAAAAAAATATATACAAAGTATATTAAAAATATAAATTCTTTTTATATTTTTTCATTCAGCATTAATTTTTTTTTATATTTTATTTTATATATTTACTAAAAAATTAAAAAAAAAAACTTAAAAAGAAATTTAACTTCATTATACTATCAAAAACTAAAAAAAAGAAATAAAAAATAAAAGAAAAATTCAAAATTAGTTATAAAAATATAAAATCAAACGATGAGTGATATAATTATATCAGAATTTACGAACACCCACAACGCCATCGATTCGAAAATTATGGGTTTCTTAAATCCAATTATGCATCATCATGATTTATTACAAAGTTATGTGCGAGCGCTCGCGGAAAACATTTCAAATTCAAAACAGTCAGAGGAATCGGATTTGAATTTCAGTAAAATCTCATCTTCTTTAGAACTTTATCCCAATACTGAGTCTATCGATAATAAACAGAACTATATTAATAATGACAAAAAAAAGAAGAAAAAAGATAAGAAACAACAAAAGGGAAATAAATCTAATAAATTGTCAATCGAATCAGAAATGAATATTCAAAAAAAAAAGAAATGATATCGACAGAATAATGATGCTCGACGTCAAGAAGAAATATATACTGATAAAGATCGTGCCGCTGCAGTAAATATGGGAACTAAAGATATTAAACAATCATTGAAAATAAAGCAAAAACAAGATCGCGATTTACAATTGCCAGAAGATACTGAGCCGACAGCTATATTAGCTTTAGGATTGCGTGAGATGCGAATTGGTGATGTTAAAATAGCAATGAATTGTATTAATAAGGTTCTTGATTCTTTTCTCTTTTTAATAGAATATTTTTATTTTTTCGATACAGTTGTTTACAATTCCGATACAATTGTGTTACAATTTCGATATAATTGTTTATCAACATGTAATTGTATTTAAAATTTATTTTTAAATATTCAGTTATTTGTTACATTATATGTTATTTAAAATAGTTTATTTAATTTAATAAATAACTTTATTTTAATAAAATAAAAAAAGATCACTATCAAATAAAATCCTATTTTAGGAAACTAATCAAGATAATTTAATCAAAAATTAATTGTAATTGAGAAATTTCAACTGAAATTCTTTTTCTTTTATTATATAAAATTTTAGCAAAATATAAAATTCTACTTTTTTTAATAAACAGATATATTTACATTAGCCATTTATATCTACATTTGTATGTGCATAATTTTTAAAAAAAATTTTAAATATTATATATATATAATTTATATATATATATATATATATATATGTATGTATGTATTAATTAATATACATATGTGCATATATTTTATATTAACTTATTATATTTACTATAACTATACATAAAATATTAAAACAAATCATTTGTAAGATTATTTCTATAAAACAATTAAAATTAATATTGTAAACATAATTTATTTAATTATATAATATAATTATATAATATAATTATAATTAATATATATTATTATTTTTACTAGGCATTGGATCTTGAGCCAAATGATAATAATGCGTTAATAGCACGAAGTAAATGTCATCTTTTATTAGGAGAACCACAAAAAGCATTGCAAGATGCAGAAAATGCATTACAATATAAAATGAAAAATGCAAATATGGCTAATGCAATATATTGTAAAGCAGAAGCTTTATATTATCTTGGTGATTTTGAAATGAGTCTTGTATATTATTACCGTGGCATGAGAATCCGTCCAGAATATGGACAATTTCGTCTTGGTGTTCAAAAAGCAAAAAATGCAATAAAAAATATATTGCATAAAAATTAAATAGTTGTTTTATAAAAATATGATTATATAAAATTTTTTTAATTGAAAATTAAATTGAAAATTTTAACAAAATTATTAATAAACTATAATAAATATTTTTAAATATATTTATATTTATATAGAAATTTATTATCTTAAAAACATATTAATCTTAAAAAATTATATCTTATAAAATATAGTGTAAAAATTTAAAAAATTTGATATGTATACATACACACATAATTTATTAACGTACGTAATGAATGAAAATATTGTTTTTATCCGTAATATAATCAATATGTAATAATTCATATTTATAAACACACAAAAAGAATTTATTCTAAGATTTATATTCTATAAATAAATTAATTTTAGTTAATAATTAAATATTTTTAAATATTTCAAGTTTTAGAATTAAAAATAATATAACATTAATGTTAGAATTAGAATAATATATAATATATACTTAAGTATAACTGTAGGTTAGATAACCTCAATTATATATTTGTAATAACATTGTTAAAACTATTTATTACAGTTGCACAGTTGTACTTGTTTCTCAAATGCAAATATAAGATTAAAATTAGTTTAAATACTTAGAAGTTAAATATTTTATAATGGCAGAAGTTATTTTAAGTTCTGGTGAAAAAACTTTTATTCTTCATGGAATAGATGTAAGTTCATAGATATAAAAATAAATTTGTACAATTTATATAATTTATTCTTATAGCAAAAATTACTTTATAATTACTTATAATTATATAATTCTTCAATTTTTAATTATAAAGGCAGACTTTAGAAATGATGGTAGGCGACAATGTGAATATCGATCAATGGAAATTGAAACTAAATTAATGCCACAAACTCATGGATCAGCAAGATTACGTATAGGAAATACAGATATACTTGTTGGCATCAAAGTAGAACTTGATATACCTCATGCTGATAAGCCAAATGAAGGAAAATTGGAATTTTTTGTTGATTGGTAAATAACATCTCTTTTACAATTGAATATTTTGAATATATTTAATAATATTTTGAATATATTTAATAGTAATATTTCTTGTTAATTTTTAAATAATTATTTTATTATAATTATAATAATAAATAATAATAAATTATAATAAAATATAAATAAAAATATTTATAATAATTATTTTTTAATTAAGATTTTAAATTTAATTATTTAATTTTGAATAATCACATATTTTTCTTAACTAAATAATTTTATATTAGTTAAAATAATAAATTTATTTTATTAATTATTTTAATACTATATTTTAGTTCTGCTACTGCAACTCCAGCATTTGAAGGAAAAGGTGGTGATGATTTAGCAACTGAAATAAGTAATATTTTAACAGCTGCTTATCAAACACGCAATGCTTTTGATTTAAGAACATTATGTATTTTACCTCATAAAAAATGTTGGAAAATATATGTTGATGTCTTGGTAAATAAATTTAAATATTAACATTTTTTAACATTTAAGTAATTTATAAATAAGAATAATTTTAAAAATAAATTATATATAGATTCTTCAGTGTGGTGGTAATCTTTTTGATGCAGTAGGAATTACAGTCAAAGCTGCATTAAATAGTACAGAAATACCAAAAATTACAGCTGCAACTCTTGATGGTGGAGAACCAGATATTGAATTATCAGATGATCCTTATGATTGCATTCAATTAGATACGAGTAATTATCCAATTATCGTAACACTATGTAAAGTATGTTTTTTATTTATATTTTATATTATGAATAATTTGAAAAAAATTCTTTTTTTAATAATTATCTCCATTTTAAATTATTTAAATTTTATTATAGATTGGTGATAATTATATTATAGATCCAACTTTAGAAGAAGAAGTATGTAGTGCAAGTAGCATAATCATGTCAGTATTACCAAGTGGTAAAATTTCATCAGTAATTAAATTAGGTTATGGAAGTATTCAACCTAGCACTTTCAAAAAAATGTTACAAGTAATAATATTGCTCTATATTAATTTAATTAAAATTTTACAATATATTAATAATATAATAATAATAATAATATATTACATGTATAACAAAATTATGTTTCCAGATGGGTGAAAATATAGGATTAAATTTAAATGAAAGTCTTATGAAAGCACTGAAAGAAGAAAATCAACTTGGGCAAAGACAAGTAATAGGATTTCTTAGATAAATATATATGTATAACAGATATAATTAAATGTTTAATTTCAAATATAACTTAATTTTAAATGTAAATTTAATTTTCAATTTTTATCATTTATGATGTTTCTATATGTTATATATAAAATAAATGTTTTTTCTTTATGTCTATTTTAAATTTATTAATTTAATATATAAAAAAATAATTTTATAATGAAAAAAATTCTTTAAGAAAAAAAAACGTAAATATATAGAAAAATATAATTTGATTTGATTTTCATAATTTTATATTTTAACTAAAATTATAAATATATTCACAATATTGTTGAATTATTACTTTATTGTAAATAAAGTATTCGAAATACTACTTAACAATAATTACAATAATTTTTATATGGAAGAATTTTCAAAACTATTTGTAGCAAATGCTTTTGGTTTTTCTAAACCTTTATAATTTTTTGTTCCTGGAATTGCTGCATCACGTGTATTTATTATTCTCCAACCAGATTGTTTCATCCAAGTCTATAAAAAAAATATTTTAACATTATGTTCAAAATCTCAATAAATCTATATTAATAAATTTCTTATTAATATATGTATTAAAAAGTTTTTATGACATACACATGTATTATATTTTAAATAATACCATCCACAATAAACTCCAACAATAGTTATCATAAATTTGGATGTTGTATTACGTATAACAGTTGCAGATGTTTTACCCTATAATTAAATAAAATATTCAATAAAAATAAAAATAAAATTAATATTTTTTTTTTTACTAATATTATATAATATAATAAGAAAATGATTTTATCTACTTACTATAAGAGGACTTAATAGTGCTTCAAATTTGTTAAATGGTATTTTATAAAGTCTTCGAAATGGATTATACAATTGCTTATAATATTCCTTTGTCATTAATGGCTCTTCCGGTGCAAGATTCTGACTTTTAAGGAATCGTGCTCTCCATTCACGTTCTTCTTCTAACATCCCAATCAAACGTTCTCTTTCTCTGGTTACACGACCACCAATTGACATTATTTTTACATCACCAGATTTAGAAGAAGGTGCCATTGTGATTAACTAAAACTATAAATTATAATAATGTAATTCATATTAAATAATTATTAATAATTATAATTATAATATACTGATATTATAACTTATGTTTATAAAGTATAAAACATATATTTTAAAAAAATAATAAAATGATATTAAAATTTTATAATTTTTACAATATAATTTTATAATTTTTATATATATATATACATATATATATATAAAATATATATAATTATTCATAAATTTGATACTTGCAATATAACGATATAAAATACACAAAAGAATTATATAAATGTTAAAACAATTTATATTTTATCAAAGTTAGCCATAAATATTACGTCACAGAATATATATTTGATTATAACCTATAATTTATTTAACCATGCGCATTACGTATTATACTAGTCACGAATATAAATTCACGAAAAAAGATTTTCAGAAAGAAATAAAATTTTACATAATATTAATAATAAAATTATGATATTAAATTTTTTACTTCAAAATTTTTTTATTTAAAAATATATAATTATTACAATTAATAAGATTTGTACAATAATATATTGTTTTAGCGCTTTGATTTAAATTTTATTAAATATGAAATTTATTGAGATTTGAATTTTATTTGTATGTGTTTTATTATTTTATTTTTCAGAATTTTATAAATTATTCTTGTATTTACATTAATATTTAATTTCTGCATAAATATTTTATAATTTTTTAATTAATTTCTTATAAGTAATAAAAATTTCTTATAACAAACTTATAAATATTTAAATTAATTATATATATATATATAATTAAATTCATAATATTATTTCATTTTGATTAAGCTAAATAATTCAATTAAAAAATATATTAAAAAAATTATTTTTTTATAAAAGTAAATATAAATTGGTTTTAATAAATTTATTTTTTTAATTATGCTTTTTTAATCTCTAAACTGAATAAGTTTAATTTAAGAAATAAAAATTTTTTTCTTATTTTATGTTTTTCAATATTTATTAATTTTATTAATTTAATATTTATTTGCTTTATTTTGTATCATGTATTAAATAAAAAAATAACTTATAAATAAATAATCTTTATTAAATATTGAATATTAAATTTCTAATAATTTCTAATATTTTTTCAAAAATTTTATAACACATATGATAAATTAAATAAATTTTATAATAAAAAAAAATTATTTTAAATATAATAATTAATAAATATTATTTATTATCCTGGTATTATGAAATTATTATTTTTATGAAATTATATTTATAATTTCATATTATCTTGTAATATATAAGAATTAAATAAGTTATTTTTATAATATTGTAATTCCTTTATACTTTCTTTTACATCAGATAGTGCTCTATGATTATGATCTTTTTTTAAAATAGTTATATTTATATTCCATCTCCTGAAATTAATAATCCATTGAATATATAAAATATTATGCATCAACAAATATATATAAAATATACATACTTAATTAATTCTTTAATAGTAGAAGTATCAATAATTCTATAATGTAAATAGTTATTAACTAATGGCATATATTTATGTAGAAACATACGATCTATATAGACTGAACTTCCTGCTAATGGACATGTTGCTTCTTTTACATATGTTTTTAAATATTTCAATAGAATTTGCTCAGCATCCTGTATAGTAATTTTACTTAAACGTGATTCATAAATTAATCCTGTCTACAAATATAAATATAGATTTATATATTATATTGAAATTATATATTTCTATTATTTCTCATTTATATCATAGAAATTACTTTTTGATGAGTTGCTAAACACCAATCATTCATATTATTTAATATTTTATCTGAGTGATGTATGATAATATTTAAATCTTTGCTTACAGTTTTTAAATTTTTGTCAGTAATTACACAAGCTACTTCTAAAATTTGAGATGTATTTATATCAAGTCCACTCATCTGAAATATACATAATAAACTAAAATGTATTTTATTATGCAAAAGATATTTAATAATGAACATACTTCCATGTCTAACCAAACAATATAATTATTTTTTTCCACATTTGTGCTCATATGTAATATAGGTGACTTAGCTGTTTAAATAAATTTTTCAATTAAATTATTCAATTTAATATATATGCAGAGAAATTTAATTTAATTTAAGTAATAAATAATATTTTTTAGATAGATTTAAATTTATTGTTTTTTGTTATAAAATTCTAAACGATTCTTTTTGTTACTAATAATAAAAATATAATTATAAAAATAATTTAAAAAATGTAATTAAAAATTAAGATTTATATCTTACAAGCATGTATATCATATTTTAAAATAAAAACTTTAACAATTGTAAATATATATTTATATATACTTAGTATTATTAAAATAATTTATTTTATTATATATTTTAAATATTCATTATAAATAATAAATATTTAATTTTTGTCGTATATTAAACAATGTTTTATTTAATAAATTATTTTTATTTTATTTTTATATTATAATACAACAAATATATTAAAAAAAATATAAAAGATTTTTAATAAAAATTATTACTTAAATAATATGGAATAATTAGTTGAAAATAATTTTTCGACCACTTTAAAAAAGATATAGAAATCATTTTTGTTTGTAATAAATTTAATTTTTTTTTGGAAAAATTTAATAGTTATAGAAATTATAACTTATACGCAAAACTCAAAAGATGGGATGCAAAAACTACATCTATAATGTAAATTATACCAGTGTCAAAAATTTAATGATAATAAAATTCACTATAAAAAAAATGATAAAATACTATAAGTTTACTATAAGTTTATATATATTGTTATTATAAGTTTATATTATTAATAATATATTATTAATGCAAATTTTTGAATTAAAATTTAAATTTCTTTTTATTATATATAAAAATTTATATTAATAACCGAAAATTGACCTATAGAAATCACTAAACAAAATGTAGAGAATACATAATGATGGTGGTGGCAATAACGGAATTGTGAAAAAAACTATCGTTAAGATTGCATAGAAAAAAAGATCTTCTTCGAAGGTAGTATATGATTATAGTTTCATTCGATAATTATTTATTGAAAAAAATCGTAATTTTTGAGAAAAAAAATATGGAAGCAGAACCTTTAGAACTTGAAGACGGTGAAGTTATAGATAATGAGGTAAAGGAATATTGTATAATTTTATATTTAATATGAATCTAACCTATTTTAATCATAAAGATCATCATATTCTAATGTTAAACTTTGTAGTTAATTTAGAATTATTTTAATTGAATATATTATTTGATTAAAGTATTCTTTTATATGTTATTTTAATTATATTGCAAAATTTTTTTATCTTATAAAATCAAATTAATTTTTTATAATTTTTTGTAAGTTATATTCATTAATTGTAATATACTTTTATTTAGACAAGCGATATTGAAACATATAATGTTTTAAAAAGACCTCATGCAGTTTCAAATAAAGAAGAAAATATAAAAATGGGTTATAGTGATGAATCTGATGATTCTGCAGATTCTGAAAGTGATTCTGATTCAGATTCTGAACATATTAAAAGTAAAAGACCTAAATTAAAACTAAGACGTTCTAGAAGTACGACAAAAAATTGGTCAGACAAAAATGATAAATATAAAATATGGTGTACTCAATTACAAGAAGAATCTTTAACAGAAGATTTAATATTATGTGGTGTAACAAAAAAGCGAAACCAAGAACGTAATGTTGAGAGTTATAACATTCCACATCATTATTCTTACAATGGTACATGGAATATGGAGCATCGCAATAATAACAGCTCAGAAGATGAAAAAGATGGAGAAAAGAGACTGACAAATAAAAGAACAAATTCAGATAGAAGTAATATTAAATTGAGATTAGGAAAAAAACGTAATTCAATGGATATAGATAATCAAAAAGGAATTGCACGTAAAATTGCAGATTTAAGTACAACAGTTGAATCAACTGATGCAGATGTTGCTACTGATATAACATCAAAACTTAGTGAGAAAAAAGATCTCCTTATAAGTAAGAAATTTTTTGCTATTTTAAATTAATATATGTATATATATATATATATTATATATATTATATATTATATATATATATATATTATTTAAATCTCTATTTTAGGAAGAATTGTAGATATAATTGGTAAAGAAAAAGCTATTGATTTTTTTCAAAAAACTAAAAAGATTGAAGAAGGAGGTGGTATGTTAATAATGAATGGATCTAGAAGAAGAACTGCAGGAGGTGTATATTTATGGTTAGTGAAAAATGATGAACACATCCCACGAGAAAAAATAAGAGAGATATTTTATTATGATAAAAAAGAACATGCTGAACAAAGAAAAGCTGATGCTGCTGCAAGAAGACAAAAAGCACAAGAATTAATAAAATGTCTAGAAAGTAAGTTATTTTATTATATCATAGTAGAAAGAAGAATAAGAATTTTTTAAAATATAAATATAATAAAAATATGTTTAATGTTTATAGATGGTTCAGAAAAAGATCTTCCTGCTTTACTAACAAAAGCAGAACTTTCTACAAGAGAAATAGCAGAAGAAGCAAGATTGAGGCGTGGAGAAGGCATGGATAGAATGCCAGTGGATTCTGACCGAACAATGACTAATCCGCCACCAAGTCCTGTTACAGATGATCCAGATCATTCAGAGCATCCACTTGTACAAAGGCATGTTCAAAACTATGGAGATGATTTCCTTGATATTGGAATAGACATAGACAGTATGGAAGTACTTTAAAATATTACTTTGGAATATGTATTGCGCAGATAATTTGTACAAAATGAAGTTCTTTACAAAATATCTTTACACATACATTATGTGAATACATTTTACATAATTTGTACGTTTGCCTATAATATATACAGATAAAAATCATGGATATGATCAAATATTGATCAATCCAAAATCTATTGCAACGACGTTCCATATTGTGATAAAATAATTTATCAAGTGTACATATTATGGTAATATACTTTATTATTTTCTCAAATTTTGAAAAACAAAAAATATTTGTATACTCCTTTTTTTATGTTTCATTTAACAGGTTTCTATTTATTATTAAGATAAATGTAAAAAGATGTAAGAGACGTAACAAGTATGAAATTTTGTAGAAATTATAACATAATATATACTTACATATTATATATTGTGTTGTTATTTTTATGAAATTTTCATCGTTGAAAATTGTTTATGTATATAAAAGTCACTATGAAAATAAATATTAGACTATTTGTACTTTGTATAATATATTAAACAAATTGTCTCATATATATAAAATTTTACTTCATATATTATATGCGTAACAATTTATTTTTTCAGTTGATGAATATATACAATATATAAATTTGAAAAATTTAGTTAAATCAAAAAAACATTTTGTAGTTTTGTTAAAGTTCTTTTATACAATAATTGCGTATTTAAAATAATTATTTTATCATTAGGATAAATTAAATTTATTTAAGTAATTTTTCACGTATATTAGAAAAATCCAGTAAAATAAGACTGAATTATTTCAAATTTTTATGTATTTGGGTGTCTAAAATTTTAAATCTATATTAAATTTATAAATTTAATAAAAAAATTAATAAAATTTAATCAATGAAAAAAACAACCATATAATTTTAAATATATTAATAATTTTATTTTTTGACAATTTTATGCATTAACAATGGAATTTCACATATTTGTTTTATATTTATTATTAAATTATACAATATAAAGGGAACAAAAATTTATATATTTAAATAAATTTTGAGAAATCAATAAAAGAATTTATTTTTCAAAATTATTTTTTGAATAAAATAAAAAAGATTATTAATATTATTTAATATACATTTTATATTTATTTTTTTTATATAGATATATTCTTTGTGTGCATGTGTATGTATGTGCGCGCGCGCGCGCGTGTATGCATATATATAATACAAGGAGAAATAATTTTGTAATTAATTCAACAATTTTTTAATTGTAAATTATTATGAAATAATATAAATACAATTAAATAAATTTATAATGTAAACCTTTTTGTAAATGAATTTTGTATATATGTATATGTTGTATAAATATAGATATGTAATTTGTAAAATGCAATAGCAATTGTTTTATATATTATACTAGTAAAAAATAATCAATTTATAAATATTACTCTTTTTATCGTATTGATATTATACATTAATATTATATTGTTATGTAATTTCAATATTTCATAACATTAAATTTAAATACAAACCTATGAAATATATTTTTGTATGTAATAATAGCAATTAATCTCATATAGAGTCAATTATTTTTCTTTCTTCTGTAAAAATTAAAATAAAGAAATGAAAGAAAATGTTTAAATAAAATTTAAAATTTAAATAATACTATAAATAATATTATGCATTATTATTTTCTAATAAACATTTTTTTAAATATATTTTTATATTTTGCCAATGTTTATAAGATATTTTGTAATAAAAAATATAGTTAATAAAAATAAATAATAAAAAATAATTACAGATTATACAAATATTACAAATTATAGTTAATAAAAATTTATTACAGAAATAAAAATAAATAATTTATACTGTAAAAGAAATATTGTAATATTTTCATTATAATTAAAATATTTAAATATTTCATAAATATTTAAAAATTTATACATATTATACATTATATATATACTTACTCAGTAAAAATTTAATATAAAATTTAATATTGGATACATGTATACCGTAAAAATGAATTGGTTAGCAAGATCACAGAATGAGAATATTTTCCATCTAATACTTCTCTATTGCTCATTATATACAGTATTGTATGATTTTATCTGAAGATTTCCGGTCAATATATATATTTTTATGAATGAATCTATTTAGATCTATCGAAATTAATCAATTAGATCATGTTCTTTTCGATTTATTCAATTTATCAATAATAACTACAATAAGTATATACATTTAAATACTTATATGCAGAGTTGATAACTTAAGATCATATAATATTGTAGCAAAAGAGAAGAGTATTTTCTTTGTTCTCTATATTGTTCTAATTGCCACCTTATCAACTTATCAACAATAAACAACTATATATATATATATATATATATATATATATATATATATATATTTCTTTTTTTCTAATACAATTACATCATTTTTTCTAATAAAGAAAGAAGAGTTTCACATCTTTCTTTAACCTATAGAAAAATATACATTTTTTTAAAGATATTTTATTTATATCTTATATCTTATATATTAAAAATAATTAAAAAATTATAAATTATACAATATATAATTATACTCACTTGTTCAATTGTGCGATTCCCTAATATTTTACTAACCATGGCAAGTGAATTTTCAGAATATTCTTTTTTAATAGCTTGTAACAGAATCATATCTTCTTGTCGTGTCCATGATTTAGTATTTACATTTGTATTTATATTAATAACATTTTTTATTTCACGAGATGAATCAATTTTTCTTATATTATCATTCGACATTTCAATTTCTATATCTGATGTGTCTTTTACTAATGTTTTTTTATCAGAATTTTTATAATCAATAGATAAATATTTATTTGATTTTATATGATTAATATTTGAATCTATATATTCTAATTTTGCTTCTTGTTTATCAACTTTGTTTTTTTTTTTATTTTTACATTGGGATATGCGTATTTTTTTTGTATTTCTATTCATGTGATTTATTTCATTTCCAGATCTTTTTAAATTTTTTTTCTGATCTGTTGATTTTGATGAGGATTTTATAGTTTTTTTAGATTTTAAAATTAATTTTTCTCCATCTTCATTTTCTTTAATAGGTAAATTTTTTGATAAACAAGATTGTTCATCACTATGAAATTCATTTTTCGAAGATTTTCTTCGTTGTTTAGAAGATGAAATAGATGAAGTAAATTTATCAGTAATTTTTAAAGATACACGAGCAATATTTTCCAATTTTTCTTCATCAGCTCCAGGAAAAATAATTTTTGCAGGTCTTAGACCTTCAGATGTTTGAAGATAAATTTTTCCATTTAGAAACTGTCCATTTTTTAAATATATATTTAAAATTTTTATGATGAAAATTTATTAAATAATTTTAAATAATGTATATAAAAAATGATATATAAATATATAAATGATTTTTATATTTATTAAAAAATTAAAATAAGAAAAAATAAAGCATACCCTTGTACCACAAGAAATACAATGTTCAGAGATATTTTTACAAGTGGTTTCATCACCATTATGACAATTGCACTTGCAATTTTCTCCACCATAAGGATCTTCTTGAAGTGATAACACTGGTAATTCTATATTTTCATATAATTCAGGTGCATCTTCAGTATAAATTTTACTTTTATCATGTGGTCCTACTGGACATGTTAAATTTTCAAACATATGTGATGCAAATAAACTACAGAATAATTAAATGTACAATTAAATATTTATAAATTTATTAAATTTATATATATGCAATTAATAATAACATTGTGTTACCTATCTGGTGGTTTAGCAGTAGGTAATATTTGTAAAAATAAATCCATAACTAAAGGATGTCCCTTAAGTATAGGGCCCATAGTCGCATGAATATGTTCTAATGTTATCTGTGTATCAGATGAAAGCTGTGTAATAGCTTGCATCATTTTTGCTATTCGAGAAGGTTGTTTAGCAAAATATATTTGAGCTACATTAACAAATTCGTTCATCTTTTGAAGCATTATATATTCCACTGATTTATCTATCATTGCAGCTTGATGTGGTTTTAAAAACAATAAAAAATCCGTACAAAGTTCAGGATATTCTCGTAATTTTTCACATACATCTCGATACAAATTGATAGTTATTGTATCTTTATCTTTCACAGTTTTTTCCATAATTTGTTCATTTTGAGAACATCTTGATCGATTAGAAAATGATAATTCATTCTCCATTTGATTAATATTATCTAATCTTTCATAATAATCTAAATATAATTTTATAATAGATCGTAATGTTGCTGGATTATTAGATTCTAATGTTAAATGTAATTTTTGAAGATATGATGCTGCAAATTCTATATAAGATAATATGAGTTTTAATTTAAAATTAATTTGAATGTATATTGTTAAATTATTACATAGTGAGAAAAAGATATGTACTTGAACCTCTTTCTTCTTCATTTAGCGGATTTTCAGATTCTAAAAGTCTTTTAATATTTTCTAATTCTCTAGCTTCTTTTGCTTTCTTTCTACTAATAGAATCTTTCTTAATTGTTGTACTAGCTAACATTAATTCTGCTATTTCATCTTCATTATCCTGTAATAAAATTTAATAAATTACAAATGTTATTTATTTTATTTTATTGGAAAGTTATAATTTTACTTACTATTTTAGGTAAAGTTGATATTTTTTCTAAATTTGTATCCATTTCATTTTTTTCTCTAGATTTTAAAGTATTATTATTAGATGATAAAGCTTTTGGTCCTAAAACTTGAGCCATTAATTTCATGTTTTGAGCACTTCTCGTTTTTGCTAATCTGGGTGTAGTCTTTCGTAATTGTGGTAATTCTTGTACTATTTCAGAAGATTTTTTACGAAACTTCGAGTGTGATGATATATGATTGGTATCATTTTGTATTTTTTTAAATTCATTTCCATCTATTTTTTTTTCTTTTTTTTCTTGCGATGTCATGATTTTTAAAGAATTGTTGCGCTCTTTATTTAATGTATGTATATTATGTAATTCAATATTAGTTCCATTATTTGAAATATTTTTTAAAATTTTAGAATTATTATTTTCATTTAAACACAAATTGTCTTTTGATATATTTTTACTTATTATCTTCTGATTTGCAGGTAATATTTTTGGTAACATGTTAATAGATGAATTGTACAAGAGAACAGTATTAGAAATATGATTTTTATTTCCATTTGTAAAACAATCTTTTTTCATAACATCATTATGTGAATTAAGTATATATTTTCGTTTTAATACATCAACTTTCTGCTCTGTGTGTGTCTATATAAACAAATGAAATGTTATTATATATATTATATATATTATAATATATATATTAAAAACAAATATATTAAATATTTACATTACTAAGATAAGTCTGCCATACTAAAGGTAATAAATTTATAGATTGATCTTTGGGAGCTTTGAGATCACATTCCAATGTAATATAATGTATTGTTCTTGGAGCAGAACCTTTTTCGAAGTAATGCTGTAGAAATATTTATTTAATCAAATTTTCTTATAATGAATATATCTTTTTATAAATATATTATTTATGGATATATTTATATTTATAGATATATTATTTACTTTTATTGGATTTGCATGTTTTGCGCATCGACGTTTTCGAATATGATATATTAATCCATGAGGTTCTCTACATGGTATTAAATATTGAATAATTAATTGTACTGCATCAATTAATTGAAGTTTCTTACTCTTAAATTTTCTTGGTTTAGATGCAACGAAAGGAAGAAATTGTTCCAAACCTAATGCAATTAAACTGAAAAAATAAATATTCAAAAAAATATATCACATTTTTTTGTAATATACATATATTATTTATTTTTACTTACTTTTCTTCAGATTTTAAGTATGGAAGTCGTACAAATTTAATTGATTCAGGTCTAAATGGTATTTCAGGTAAAAGTTGTGGATACATTAAAGCTTTACTTTCCATAAATAGCTTTTTTAATTCTGGATGAAAAATAGATACATTTTTATGTTTTTGCACAAGATATATTTTCTTTATTGGATCTTCATCTGTAAGAACTTTTTTAAAATCTTCAGAAAATTCATTATCCAAAAATTTTTTTTCCCAATCAGATATTAGTTTTAAAGCATCTGGTAAATTTACCACATTAAATGCAGAATTAGGTCCATTACTTAAATATCTAATACGAATAATATAAATTTAATATTTATTTAATACATTCATAATTTATGAATTTATGAATTTGTTGTTTATTAAACTTACTTTATACTGTTTAAATTTTGTTTACATGTTTGTGCTTGAGAATGTAAATCTGGATGCATGTATGTCATAGCAAAATGTTGCACCATTAATTGAACATGTTGACGAAATTGAACTGCTAATAATTCTTTTTGATTTGGATTTATTAAATTGGAATGGTCAGTTTCTTTGTAAGTAGGTAGTATATCTGTTACAGATTCATTCTAAATTCCATAATTAAAAATGTATTAAAATGCTAATTAAAAATTATTTTGCTAATTAAAATTATATTTATTTATAATATAAAAATTATATTTTTATCTTACCACAACATCATTTCCAATTGGGAAATTTGTATTTTCTAAAGATTTTTTCTTTTTTGAACTTTCTTGTTCTTGTTTAGAATATGTATCTGTAAACTCAAATAATTCTGCAATCAAATCATTTAATTCCTTGCGTGAAACTTTTACAGCTTTATCAGCTCGTAACTCTTCTTTATCCACTGTAAATATTTTTAAATTATTTTAATAATTTGTACATAAAATAAAAAATTATATATATCTATATTTATAAGTTTGTTAAAAGTAAATTTTAACTGAAGTATAAGGCAAAAAGTAAAAGACAAAAAGATTTATAAAATATTTTCAAATGTTAATTGAATAATTATATGAGATTTCTATGACTATAATTGCTTAATGAGAAGAAATAAAAGAAAAATGTTAAATTAAAAATACATATAATTATATCTAAATAATCTAAAATTATATCTATATAATATAAAAATATAATATAAAAAGTGTTTTAATTAAAAATATATAACAATAGAATTAATAAACTGTTATATATCTGTATGATCATGAATGTTAAAAGTTACATTTTGTTTTTTGTTAAATAACATATATATATACATAAATATATATATATGTATGTAAACATACAAAATTCTGTTTCTTCATCATCTGAAATATTATATTCTGGATCTGCTTCTGGATCATCTTCTACTATAGGTTCTTGAGTTAGTGGTTGAGTGAATTCTTTTAAAAAATTCACCCAATCTTCATCTACTTCACAATCCCAATCACACATATTAATAGTTATATCATATCCCTACTAAAATCACGTTGCACAAATTATATTAAATATTAATCGATATCCTTAGATTATATAAATATTAAAATTATTCCACAAGAAATTTTTATTAAAATACTGCATTATATTATGCATTATTATTTTTATACTGCGATTGAGTTTTCAATGATAGCAGCCATATTTATTGTATTTTAAGCCATAGCTTCAACTTATATATTAATTAATACTAATCGATTTTCAATATTGCATTTTGTATATTAATCGAATCTTTTTTTATTTTCAAAATTACATGGTATTTAAAAATTTTTAAGTTTGAAATAGTATTTAATTTAAAAGATACAAAAAAAAATAGCAACAAAAATTTACATAAATATTTCATAAGAAATAGTTTTTTTATAAATAAAAATGCAAAAATAATTCTTATTATCTCATATTGTTTATTAGCTATACATTATTCGATCTAATCATCGGAAATAAATTAAATCACATGAAGATATTACGAGTTCAACTATTGGCTGAATCGAAATCGATTTCAGAATCGATATTATTGTGTAAAATGTGTTCATCGATACAATTTCTTTATATTTATATAATAAAGTAATTTCATGAATAAATTAATATAAAACAAAAATAAAACTTTATTTTATATCTATTGTAAATCAACTTTGATTCTTTTATTTTGATCAATTAATGATGAATTTATTGAATGATATAAGTATTACTTAGTATTTATTAATAGGGGTCGAAAATACGAGATTACCGATTCAAATCGAATAGTAAAAATCGGATAAACATGAACCGATATTTAACTATTTATGTTTACCTAAAGAAAATAGTTCAGTAATTTGATATTTTAAAATTGAGTCCGATATTATTATATTTTAATTTTATTATTATTAAAATATTTTCAATTCAAGTAAAATTTAATAATTTGTAATAAAATATATGTATAATATGTAATAACAATAATTTAATAAATATAAAATTTAAGCTAATAATTTTTATAAATTTACATATTAATTTTTTTAAATTTATTTTTAAATTTATATATTTAAATTATAAAATTTTTAATGCTTTTAAGTATTCATAAATTTAAGATTTACTTATACTATGGAAACATGATATCTCTATTAATTAAAATTAAATTAATATATTTAGAATATAAATAATATTAATTTTTGATCTTGATATAAAGATTTAAAATTCTCTTATCTAATCTTAGATCTTTAACATAAATTATTAGTTATTTTTAGAAAAGTGAAAATCGGTTTCTTGATGAAAAATTTTCCGTTATCAAATAAAAATAATTATATATATAATATTATATTATTTTCTATATATATATATATGTAGCTATATATAATTGCTATATAATTACTATATAATTGACATATAATTATTATATAATTGCTATCTAATGTTTTGAAAGTTATTTTCCATAAACGATTTAAAATTTGAAATTTACAGAATCATTGTTTACTTTATTATTACCCTCAACCATATACCATATAAGGACGAGTTTTGACATTTAAAATAATCAGTATTACTTACATTGCCGTTTAGTATACATAAGAGTTAGAACGTAGAATCAAATTATTTCTTTCTTCTTCAATTTAAATCAAAAATAAAAATTGAAAATCAAAAATGAAAATAAAAATTCTTCTTTTTTTTACTATTCTCGCATTAATAAACGTTAAAGCGCAAGATGATATTTCAAAGTTTTTAATGGATAGACCATATGTACAAAAACAGCTTCATTGTATTTTGGATCGAGGACATTGTGATGTAATTGGAAAGAAAATTAAAGGTAAGATTTAAAATAAATTATTTATTAAATTTTTAGTTTTTTTTTATCTATATTTTTTTTTTTTCTCTTCTTTTTAACTTAAATGTAAAATGTATTCAAAACATGTATTTGTCATAAAAATTTTGTGAAAATAACTGATTTAAATCATTTTGCTTATAATATCATGACAAATTTTATTTAGTATTTTTAATTTTTTAAATTTTTAAATAAATCAATCAAGCTATCAATAAATCAATAAATAAATCAAGCTAAAAGTTATTTATTATGTACATATTAAATAAATAAATATTATATGCAAATTAAATAAATAATATATATTCAAATTATTATTCAAGTTAATTATATAATTAAATAAATATAATAAATAAAATGATTACTCCATCTTTGTTTTATTTGTTTCTATATTGTATACATTCATCAAATCAAATAAATTTAATATAACATTTGTTAAATCTGTTTATAATAAATTTTCAATATTAAAGTAAAAAAAAAAAAGATAAAATTTTTTCTTATATTTCATCATTATGTAAATACAATCACTAGTTTTGAATAATAAATTTAAAAATAACGAAGTTATATTATTGAAAAATAGATGTGCTAATTTGTTAGTAAATATATTTCTTACACATAATTGATTAATAAAGAATAAAATATTGAATAATATTTTGCTAATAATAAATAATCTTATATTAAAAACCTACTAAAATAATAACAAACCTATTAAACCTACTAAACAAATAAAAACAAATGAAACAAAAATAAAATGATTTTACCGAAATTCACTTTCAAACATTTTGTTTTATTGTTTTATCAATAACAGTTACGTATTATTAATAAATAAATTTTGTTATGATTTATCGACAATATTTGCTAAACAATATATATATTAAGCAAAATCAACAATTTTTTTTCTTAACATGCAAATTTAGGTCATAAACAGATTTAATAATTCGTTTATATTACATATAAATACTGTTATGATTCTTGCAGAATTGTTGCCAGAAGTGTTGAACAATCATTGCAATCGATGCACGTCACGTCAAGTTGGAATTGCAAATACATTAATACCTTTTATGCAACAAAATTATCCCTATGAATGGCAGTTGATTCTACGACGTTATAAAATAATGAAATATTATTAATATCGAAGATATTAGTATGAAAATTAAAAAACTCAAAATAATAACAATTGACAATGGAACAATTCATTGATAATATCATAACATGTTCTTGAAATTTTGAAACGTTAAATAAATTTTTCATAATATTAATAATTTTAATATTAAAAATTTTAAATATTGCTAATATTTATAATATTACTTATAAGTTTGTAAGAATTATTGAATATCATTTATGGATAAAATGTAAAATAAAATCATTGTGACTATTAATATTGTGTATATTTTTAACATTTTATATTTTAATATTGTTTAATATTTTTTATGCATATTAAATGATGATAGTGAAATATAATTGTTTATTCAATTTAAACGTATAATTGCGTAAAATAAAGTTAAAGAATAAGATAGAATAAAGAAAGCTTATATACATATAGATTCAAAGCAAGTTGAAATTATAATATGATTTGCAATTTAATTCGTATGATGATTTTAATGTTGAAATGAATATAGATATATTTTAACGATATATTTTAGATTAATTTTAAAGTTTAATAATAAAAATTTCCTATTTAAACGAATAAATTACTTCTTTTCTTAAGAAATTTATTTTTTAAAATTTTTAAAATATAAGATATAAAATTAATTGATTAATAAAATTAAATAATTTTTATTACTAATGTATAGTTTTTATTATTCAATAATAATTACATAAATATTTGATATTTTTAAAAATGATTCTATTGAAAAAATTTATTTACTTTTTATTTATCGAATATATATTAATATAAATTATAAAATTACTAAATATAATAACAACATATTGTTATTGATAACAATCCTTGATAAAATATATAACATAAATATATGACGGTCATCACGGTAAAGAATAATGTCTTCATTATTCTTGATAGCATGTTGTATTGGTTGCATATAACACGCTATCAACTATTTTTATCATATTACATATAGTTTCTATTCCTTCATATAAAAAGCATTTTAGACAATTTGAAACAAATTATTGATAATTGTTAAAATAAAAATAATTTTTTTACAAAAAAAATTAATAAAATTAATAAATTTAGATAATAGATAAAATAAATTGTAAATTCAATTTATTAAGTTATAATTTATATTTACGAAATTTCAAAACAAATTTGAAATATTTATAAATTATATAATTATTTTAATTTGTACTTTTATATAAATATTATGTTTAATTTTTCAAATGAGAAAAAAATTTTATCAATTAAAATTTTTCAATGAGAATCAATCAATTAAGAAAAATCTATAATCATTTATATAAAAACATTTAAATAAATAATAAGATTTATGATATTTAAAACAACAAAAAATTAATAATAAAATTAATAAAATCTCTTTATTTATTTTAAATTATTTTTAACATTTCATTTTTTATTATATTTTAATATATTAATATTCATATTTAATGACTGCTATTCAATTGTATGTATGTTTCATAAAGGTGCGTGTAAAATACTCAACTAACGCGTTTATCCACTCCCTCCAATGTCCTCTGTATTCGACTATATAATTCGTCAGCTTGTTTCAACAGTTACAAAGAACGTTTTACTTTCTACTGCAGAGGGTAGCTTTGAAATAAGATTTCATTTTACACTATATTACGATAATTTTTATAAGTTTCAAGTTTTTTAATAACTTTAAACGTCATAAACATTTATTTTTTAAGATTAAAAATAAAGGAACAAGTTTCAATTACAATATGAAGATTTATCTTTTACTATTTATCTTGGTCACAATTACTTGTGTAATAGCAGAAGATTATACTACCAAATATGATGATATGGACATTGATAGAATTTTGCAGAATGGTCGTATCCTCACTAATTATATTAAATGCATGTTGGACGAAGGACCATGTACTAACGAAGGTAGAGAATTAAAAAGTGAGTATCAATATAATTTTTATTTGTTTAAATTGTTAACTAATTGTTTGAATAAAATTTTTCATTTCTCATTTTTTCAATAATTTTCACTTTTCATTTTTGTAATGATAATATTATATTTTGATTAATTATTTCATACAGTATAACTTTATTAAAATATCTGAATTTGAATTTTATTTTTTTTGTTTGAATTTAATTTTTAAAATAAATAAATTACATATTATATACATATAAATTATAATATAATAATAATCAAGTTTTTTATTTAAAAAATAAAAATAAAAAAAATAAAAGTATTATTATTTATATTAAAATATGATTTTATTGCAAATAAAATAAATAAAATAAAAGATATAAATTTATTTTTGTATTCAAATGTATATATGTATCTTTTACGAATCTTATCAAAAAGTATATAGTATGTAATATTAATTTATATATATATATATATATATATTATGTATTATTGTAAATATATCGAAAAGACAAGCGAAGAAATATATCATTTTCAAACATTTTTTTCCATTTATAATTGTTTTGAATATTTTAATCTTTTAAATATTTAAAAAATAGATAAAATAAATAAATTATAAAAAAAGAAGAAAGAAAAAAATAAAAAAATTATATAAAAAAAAAATATTTATCTTATAAAAATTGATTTAAAATATTTTAGAGATATTTTTGTTTTTAAAAATATTTTTTTTTATAATTAATCATTTTTAAAAATCAAATAGAAAAAGAAATAAAATATTGAAATTGTATTTATATATAATAAATTTTCTTATTAAATTAACGATGTAGTTTTATTCAAGTACATCAAAAGTTACGCTGATTTCTTTCATAAATTTCTACGTACATTTGCTGCAATGATTACGACAGAGTTTCACTCTCCCTCTTTGTATTACATAAGTTGCTTTAAACTTTCTCGTTTGTATTACATCGAACTCTCTTAAGTAACGTCTAATGTATTATATATATATACATGTGATATATTTAAAGAAATATATCACGTTAGAAAAAACGAAACACAAAAGAAAAACAATTTAAATATTCTATTAAATTTTTAAAAAATATTATTGCATTATAACAACATTATTGTAATTATATTAATTTAAAAAAAAATAATTTATTTTTTATTTATTTTAATCGAATAGAAATTAAATTAAAAACTAAAAATAATAAAATTGTTTAATTGTTATTTATATAAAGAAATTTTGAAAAAAAATTGAAATATATCTAATAATAAATTTATATATATATATATATATATATATATATATATATATAATATTATATATATTATATTTAATCATATATGATTTAATTATTTAAAATTATGCAGTTATGTTATTTTGTGATAAAAATCTCGTAAAATAATTATAGATTTTTATAATATAATTATTTAAATATTAATTAATTTGTGTATTATTTTAGAAATACTACCTGATGCTCTATCTACAGGTTGCAATAAGTGCAATGAAAAACAGAAACATACAGCAAATAAAGTTGTAAATTATTTAAAAAGCAAGAGACCAAAAGATTGGGAACGACTTTCCGCAAAATATGATTCTACTGGTGAATATAAAAAGCGTTATGAACATGTATTGCAATTTGCAAAAAATAATTAAATCTATAAAAATCTAAAGAATAAATTTATGAGGAAATTTGTGTAATGAAAATATAATATATAAAGCAATCTAATTTACACTTGATAATATAGACACTTGATAATAATTTTGTTATTTTAAATTGATAATTATAATATTCGTTAAAAACTTCATATTATTGCATTTATATGTTTGATTAAATAGTTTCGTTATATTATATATGTTATTAAGTAAATATATGCATCTATATGTTTATAAAGTAAATATATATACATTTTTTTACAAATACATATATTTTTTAACTATATATTTTAAATATTCGTTTATAAAATTCATTTATTTATTAATCTATTTGTGAATGAATTCATACATTGTGAATGAACGGTATACATCGCAATGAAATATTTATAAGTAAAAGACATTGAATTTTGGATTGCATTTAAATCATAAATAAAAAATTTTTAATTCATTCAACTCGCCTTTTCTTGACAAGTGAACCAAGCTGAAAAACATATTAATTTCAGTTTGATATCATTTTAATAATATCAACCAAAATATAAAGAACTTACAAGATCTGAAATTGCAGGTAAATTATTAGTTTGATCTGTAACTGTTGTTTCTGGTTCTCTAGTTTCCTTTGGTGGAGCAGCTTTTTTCATATTTCTATGTTGTGGAAAAGTAGGCATCAGTTTGGGATCACATGCTATAAAGAAAATTAAAATATAATAATATTAAAAATATTATATATATATATATATTTATTATATATATATATATACATATATATATTGTACTTACGCAAAGGAGCTTCCTTAAAATAACTACTTTGTAAACATTCTTCTGCAGTTGCTCTTTTTTTTGGATCATACATGAATAAAAAATTTAATAATCTCAAACCAGCAGCACTTAACCATGGAAACCTTTGTTTTAAATTATTATATGGTTGTTGTTTTAATGTAAAGTTTTGTAATGCTGGAAGTGTATTAAATTCTGGCCAAATTGCTTCACTTGGTGTTCCTAATAAATCAACAATTAGTTCTAACTGTGCAATTTCTGATCTTCCAGGCAATAAAGGCCGATGTCCAAGTAATTCTCCTAATAAAACATAAAATGGAAGTTAAATTATTGAATTATAATTTTATATGTATTTATGTAATTTAATATGTAATTAATTTTATATGTATAAAAATAAAAAAATGTTTATACCTAGAATGCAACCTGCAGCCCACATATCAACAGAAGTTGTTTGAGTTTTTGCTTGTAATAACAATTCTGGTGCTCTATACCATAATGTTACTACTCTAGGTGTCATTGGCTTTAAAGGCAAACCAAACCACCTAGCTAATCCAAAATCAGCAATTTTTACACATCCTTTATCTGTCATTAGAAGATTTGAGACTTTCAAATCTCTGTGTACAATAAAATTATGATGCAAATAACGTAAACCCTTTAGTACTTGTAAAACAATACATTTTACTTGACTTTCTGAAAATGGAGCTTGCATATTGTCTAACAAACTTGCTAAGTCTTGTTCACAATATTCCATAGCAAGAAATATGCTTTCTAAACTTCTTCCTACTACTACTTCTCTTAAATGTACAATATTTTCATGACGACAAGATAAAAGAACAGATATTTCTCTTAAACCACTGACTGGAAGACCATCTTTCTCATGTTCCATTCGAACTTTTTTTAATGCTACAACTTTGTCATTTTTAGTATCTCTTGCTCTATAAACAATTCCATAAGTACCTTCTCCTATACGATTTAATTTTTCAAATTCAGATACAAATCTGCATTTACCTAGCTATAAAAAAAAATAATATAATATTACTTATCATTTTATAATAAAAATATTTAGAATTATATAAAAAGTTATAAATTAAATTTTTACAATATCTTGTTCTGGTATTTCCATTGGTTTGCCAGTCAAAAATGATGTTAATACTCCTCTCCTAGTTATTGGTGCTGATGGATCAGGGCCAGATTCAGATGCAGTTTTTTTATCAGTGTCATTATTTTCTACTGATTTTTTTTCTAGTGTTTCGTCTGAAAGATTATTAAAATTTAATATTAATTATTTATTAGTCATTTTGATTATTATTTGAAATTATTATAATTATTTAAATTAATTTTTTAAAAAATTATTATTTTTGAAATTATTTTTATTAATATTAATTTTATTCTATTTACTATCATTATTATTTAAGAAATAAATTAAAAAATGAAAATATTTAAGGATTTCAAAAATTAGTTATATCAATTATATAAAATTTTTAATTAAAAAAAAATATTTTTTGCAAAATATATAATATCATTAATAAACATTTAAATTATGTATTATATTTCATTATTTTTTAATTTTTACACATTTTTTCCATAAATTTTAAATCTAAATAATTATCAATTTTGAGAAAAAACTAAAAATATTGGCAATAAATTTAAATTTAAGATTCTCTGTCAAATAAATTTTTAAAAATCGCCAAAAAAAATAGAATTATTTTAATATAAAAATAATATATAAATGATGATATGTTTAAAATTTAATTACTTAACCTAACAATAATATTTATATCATAATTATAATAAAATAAAAGTATACCTTTTGTCATGGTGCAATTTTTTTAAAAAAATATTTTCGAAATTATATTTATTTTTCTTTTTTACATTCGTGTCTTAGAAAACGTAGATGAAAATACTATCGACTACCAATAATTACTTGGTCGGGTACAATAGTTTTCAATAATTTTCTATAATTCGTTTGCACCATTGAAAATATAATATATAGATTTGATAACGATTTCAATGACAATAGGTGTTATTGAAAGATGCGCTATCTTACGTTATTTTTAAAAATAAAATGAATGAAAAATTAATATTTATATTATTATAAATATATATATATATATATACATGAATAAAAATAATAAAAATTAAATTTAATTTTATTAATTAGAATATTAATAATTGTTTTGTATTTTTAATTTTATGATAAATTTGCATATCTCTTTAAAAAAATATTTTATATATTAATAAAATAATTATAGAATTTATTTATAAATATTATTATTTAATAAAGCATTAATAATATCGAGTTTTTATTTTTTATTACTTATATGCATATTATATTACTATATTTTAATAATAATATATTTTTTTCTAACTTTATTATGCATATATCTTTTATATATATTTGTCTAACTTTAGTACTTGTAAGTTTATGATATTTATGTTATGATCGATGTATAGTGAAAAATAGTACAACATTCATAACATAAAATAATGTATTTCTAAGAGGAAATGTGGTTTTGTTTTTCTGTCATAGTAATTTCCTTAAGATTTTTTTTAAGTTTATGTAAATTTGCTCATATAAAAATTATTAAATTCGTAATTTGAATACGAAATTATAGTATATTTCAAGCATGTAAACTAAAAATTAGAAATTGATCATTAAAAGTTAACCTTATTTTTATTACCAACGGTTTTTTGTAAAATTGATATATTTTTGTTTTTTAAGTAATATGAATAAATATATAACAACAGAAAAATCAAATGTATTGAAGTATTATGTTATCAATGGTGCTTGATGGAGTATTGATTGATTGATGGAATATTTATCAGATAGAACAAATTTTTAGATAAAAAGACAATTTTCGTGAAAAGAAATTGCAATTTTATATGTAAAATTTAAAAAATGAGTTCTCATCATGAATTGAACATATCAATTGAACATCCAATTTCTGGTGATATAAATCATATTAAGACACTTTCTGAAGATATTGGTGCTCTTTATCTTTCAGATGATTATTCAGATGTGACTTTAATTGTTGGTGGACAAAGATTCAATAGTCACAAAATTATTTTAGCTGCACGTAGCCAATATTTTAGAGCTCTTTTATTTGGTGGTTTAAAAGAATCTACACAACATGAAATTGAGTTAAAAGATGCTAATTTAACTGGATTTAAAGGTTTACTTGAATACATATATACAGGACGAATGTCTCTTACAGACCGACGTGAAGAGGTATTAATTCATAATTATTAATTTTTATTAATTTTTATTTTTAATTATTATTATTCACTCAATTATATATATTTTTAGGTTGTATTGGATATTCTTGGATTAGCACATCTTTATGGATTTTCAGAATTAGAAACGTCCATATCAGATTATCTTAAAGAAATATTAAATATAAAAAATGTCTGCCTCATATTTGGTGCAGCACTTCTTTATCGATTAGAATTTCTTACTAAGGTATTAATATGATGTTTAATAAAAAAAAAAAACTAATTGATAATGATACTAGATAAAATTTATGTAATCTAGGTTTGTCATGAATACATGGATGAACATGCATGTGAAGTAATTCAGCATGAGAGTTTTTTACAATTAAGTGCCGATGCTTTGAATGAACTAGTATCAAGAGATTCTTTTTATGCACCAGAAATTGATATTTTTTTAGCTGTAAGGGCATGGGTGAATGCAAATCCTGATGCTGATGGCAAAAATGTTTTAGGTGAATACAAAAGTATTAAAAATAAGAATTTTATTAAAAATATATTTTAAAAATATCATTTATAATAATACTATTCAATTGATTAGACAAATTTTGTAGATAAGGTACGATTAAACTTAGTTTCAATCACGGATCTTTTAAATGTTGTTCGGCCAACTGGATTAATTTCTCCAGAAGCAATCTTAGATGCAATAGCTGCAAGAACACAAACACGTGATTCAGATCTTAATTATCGTGGTCGGTTACTTATCGATGTGAATGTTGCTCATCCTATGCATGGTGCTCAAGTTCTACAGGGTGAAATGCGAAGCTATCTTTTAGATGGAGATACAAATAATTATGATATGGAACGCGGGTAAATTATTAACTCACTTTTATTCAATTATTCACTTAAATAATGTTATTTTTTTATCAGATATACCAGACATACCATTACTGAATCACGAGAACATGGTATTTTAGTTAAATTAGGAACTCAATGCATCATCAACCATATTAAAATGTTACTTTGGGATAAAGACATGCGTTCATATTCTTACTATGTAGAAGTGAGTTAAATAAAAAAATTGAATATGAATTAAAATATAATTTTTATATTTAATTTTTTATATCATAATTTTTTCTATAGGTTTCTATGGATCAAAAAAATTGGGTTCGAGTTATTGATTATACAGAATATTTTTGTCGCAGTTGGCAATATTTATACTTTGAACCAAGAATAGTTCTTTATATTCGTATTGTTGGAACAAATAATACTGTAAACAAAGTAAAGTCGTTATTAAAAATGTATTTAATTTTTTTTTTTACATCTATATTTTACAACTTTTATTTTTAAAGGTTTTTCACCTTGTAAGTTTTGAAGCATATTATACAAATCATACAGAAAAACTTCATAATGGTTTTGTTATTCCAACACGAAATGTTGCTACTATGGATCAAAGTGCAACTGTTACAGAAGGTGTTTGTAGGTATGTTTGTACATATAAATATATAAATTTATAAAATAATATATAAAAATATAATTTTTTTATCATAAATTTTTAATTTTAGATCTCGAAATGCATTATTAAATGGTGATACATCCAATTATGATTGGGATAGTGGATACACATGTCATCAAGTTGGATCTGGTTCTATTTTAGTACAACTTGGACAACCATATATTATAGATTCTATACGGTATATATTATTTTTTTTTTTTTATATAATAACTCAGAAAATATGAAATTTCATGGTATTTATATATATAAATATAGATTATTACTGTGGGATTGCGATGATCGTTCATATTCTTATTACATAGAGGTATCTGGTAATTCTTGGAGTTGGGTTCTAGTTGCTGATAAAACTAGAGAAGCTTGTCGTTCATGGCAAACAATACATTTTGAACCTGCTCGTCCTGTTGTTTTTATACGTATTGTTGGGACACACAATACGGCAAATGAGGTAAAAACATATTTATTATATGTTTAATACATATAATAATGTTACCAAATAAATCAAAATTTGTTTATAATTTAACATATTAGGTTTTTCACTGTGTTCATTTTGAATGTCCTGCTCAAGTAAATGATAAAATTGTAAATAAATCTATGGTAAACAAAGGAAAGCAATCAAAAAATCATGATTCTGTGCTTTGGTCATATGTATCACAACCTCCAGAAACGGCTACAGAAGCAGTGAATATTGATCATGAAGAAACAAATTCAACAGATGTTTTTTGGGACAATTAATTAATTGAGAATAAATCATTGTGAAAAATTTTGTTGATATTTTAAAGACTATAACATTAAATTTTTGTTTGTTCATTTCTGTAAACTTTCTGTATTAAAATGTTTGTATAGTAGTAGTAATGATTGTATAAATAATTGTAAAATAAATTTTTAATTTAATGAAGCAAATTTCAATTTAATTTCATATGAAAAGAAAGTAAAAAACTATGTGATACTTAAATGTATATAAATTTATCTAAAGCATTTGATAATTACTAGTAGAAGTTTATTGATTAAAAATAGACTTGGAATAATGTAGTAATATTTTAACAATTATTAATTTATAATAATATAATAATATATGTAGAGTTTAAAAAAATGATATAATTTAAAATAGAAAATTGATAGATAAATAGATAAAATAATTTCAATACTTAAATTATATTTTATTTAATTATTTTATTTTATATATATTGTATAATATTTATTGTATATAATATTTATATATAATTGAATATATACGTTCAATTAGTATTAAAAATGTCCCTAGCAATTTTATTTATATTGCTTGACAGTATAATTTATATGGTAATACATAAATTGTAATAAATTTAATGTAAAAATATAGTTACTCTTGTAATGTTAAAGTTTTTAGCTTTGATTTATATATAATGACTATAATATTTTCATAAACAGGAATTATAATCTTATTTACAAATCACATACACATATATATTAGAATATATAGACGACACTAGTTCACAAATAAATACTGTTTTAATGTGGTGGTATTAATGCAATATATATTTATATATCTTAATATAAGTAATATTAAAATAAAATAAAATTTAATACATTAATTTTGAGAACATATACTTTTTAATAGTGTATTATAAAAAAGATACTAAAAGATAAAAATAATGAGGTGACTAACCTACTTTGATTACAAGTACGACCACCTAGTACAAATACAAATAATACAGACAATTAAAAACAGCGGTAAAAAGTAACAACATCGGTAAAAACAACGATAATATTAAACATAATTTAGAAGTTTTTTATAAATATATGAATCTCTTCGTCTTTATCTTTTGAAAAATATAAAAATATCGATGTTTGAATGTAAATTACAAAAATATTTAATGAAATATAAAAATCATTCATTAATTTTATTAAATATTAAACATACAATTTTAAATAGTGAACTTTTGTTCATGAATAACTTCCATATAATGGAAGTTTTGATATGATTATTCAATATAGTATGCTATATTTTGGAAATGGAATACAAGAAAATTATTATTATATTAAGAGGGATTCGATTAGATAAAGAAAAGAATTATTGCTATTTTGGCAATTATTTTCTTAACAAAGATAAATGGCCATGGCTGAAAATTCAGAAAATGAAAAATATCCTTTACACAAATGCATATTTCAAGGCGATGTTAAAACTTTAAGTTCTTTAATTAGAACTTGTAATATCGCTGAAAAAGACAGACAAGGTTAATAATTATTATAGATTTATTAATTTTGTACAAAATATGCGAATAATCATTTGTAATTAATTATAATTTATAAAATAATTTAATTTTTTTTATAGGAAATACTCCTTTACATTTAGCTGTCATGTTAGGAAGAAAAGGTAAAAATATTTAAATATTTTTAATATATATATATATATATTTTAAATAAAATTTCAGAATCAATCCAATTATTACTTGCACATAGTGCACCAGTAAAAGTGAAAAATTTAGCTGGATGGAGCCCACTTGCAGAAGCAATCAGTTATGGAGATAGACAAACCAGTTAATATAAATAATCTTTATTATCATAAAGAAATTATTACTAATAATATATTTATTAATCTTGTTAATTGCATAATTTATAGTATCATCATTACTAAGAAAATTAAAACAACAAGCTAGAGAGCAAATGGAAGAAAGAAGACCAAATTTAGTTGCAACATTACATGAAATGGGAGACTTCTATATGGAATTAAAATGGGATTTTCAAAGTTGGGGTACATAATATTATATTTGAATTTTGATTTTAATCATAATTGTAATTATAATTGTATTAACTTATAAATATGTTAAACTTTATAGTGCCATTAGTTTCTCGTGTTCTTCCTTCTGATGTTTGTAAGATACATAAAAGTGGAGCATCCATTAGAATGGATACTACTTTAGTAGATTTTAATGATATGAGATGGGAAAGAGGTGATATCTCATTTATTTTTAATGGTGACCAAAAGCCAAGCAAATCATTGGCAATACTTGATAATAAAACTAAACGTTATCAAAGAGTAGGATGTGAGGTTAAATTATTTTCTTATTAATCAACATTTATAATTAAATATCTCTTACTATCAATTGTGACAATGAATTTGTTAATTAATTAATTTTTTTAGGAAACGGAATTAGAAATAGAAGATGAAGTTGATATTCTTATGTCAACTGATATTATGGCAGCACAAATGTCAACAAAAGGTATTACACTTTCAAGAGCTCAAACAGGCTGGATATTTCGTGAAGACAAAAGGGTAAGGCCAGCATTGTTGGTTTTGCCTATGATTCTTCTCCTCCTTCTCCTGCTCTTTTCTTAAAATTTTTTTGAGATATATCTCAAATATTTAATAAAGGAGATGGTAGGGCCTTTCCACGCGGACTTTTACCAAATCAACGGATTGGTTTTGGAAAGTAGAAAACGAAGAGAACATTTAAGCGAAGAAGACCTACAAAAAAATAAGGCTATTATGGAATCACTAATAAAAGGAAGTTCACAAGGATTTGCCAATGGAAAGGTAAAAAAAATAATAGAATCTTTTTATTTTATTAGTTAATTTATTAATTTTTAGTCTCAAGTTAGAAGAGCTTCTTTAAATCCACCACCAGACTCAAATATTACTTGGGAAGAATATATTATGGCTTCACCTGGTCAATGTCCACTTCTTGGAAGAAATCTTGTTTATAAAGAAAGCAGTAAATCATTTAAAGCAACAGTTGCCATGAGTCCAGATTTTCCATTAACTGTTGATATGTTACTCAATGTTTTGGAAGTAATAGCACCATTCAAACATTTTAGCAAATTACGAGAATTTGTTCTAATGAAATTACCACCTGGTTTTCCTGTCAAAATTGATATTCCTATTTTACCTACGGTAACAGCAAAAATTACTTTTCAAGAATTTGCCTTTAGAAACGATATAGATCCTAAATTATTTCAAATACCACCAGATTATCTTGAAGATCCTACAAGGTAATTTAAAAAATTTTTTAAAAATCATTATTGTTTTCTCTTAAAATTTTCATGATTAAATATTGTTCAATTATGAACAATTATGTTGTTTTTTAAATATTTATTAATAAATTCTATTTTTTTTTTAGATTTCCAGACTTATGACAAATTTATGACATATCTTCCATATGTTGAAGAAAAATAATAATTCAAGTTAATTATCACAATAAAAAGAAAATTGGTTTTTTGGGAAAACTATTTATTTTAGAATTATTTGATTTCTAAATTTTTTTAAACATATTGCTGCCAGAAAGGCCTCCAAAAAATACTCTTTAAAAAAAAATTGTTCTTTTGAATACAAAATATAACATGTATTCTTGTTGATAAAACTACACAATAAGTTTAAGAAATCATATACTCTATTTACAAATACTATTTGTATGCTAAATCTCTTAAAGAAAAAAACATCTCAATAAATTTAATGCACATTATGACATATGTTCTACATTATGAAATGCATAAAATGTAATTATTATGCATTTTATTTTCTTCAGTTTTAAATTTTTCTTTTTTTTTATAGCAATTTAAAAAAATATTTGACATAGAAATAGAAATGGTCATAATATTTATTTATAGGAAAATTTTTTTTTTTAAATATTTTTAGTTAGTAACAAATATAAATATAAAAGCATATACAAATAAATTTTTTTTTAATAATGATCAAGTAGTGCTAATTTTACTTCATCATATTGTTTTTAAAGTTCTTACAACAAAGCGATTAAATGAAATTTAAATGCATCATTTTATATATATATCTAGTATTTCGTTAGTTAATTTAAAATTATAATATGTAATACATATATATGTTAGTTTAAAATTTTATAAATAAAAATTATAACAGATCGTAATATTTTGTTTTTATTTTGAATTATATTCAATAAAAATATTTGTTTCAAATCTAATTCATAATACGTCACTAATTAATACAGATCTAGATTAAAAGAAAAATAATATTTTTATCACTAGATTTTAATTTATTTTATTTATTATTATAAAATATTGAATAAATTGTAAAAATCATACGAATATTTATTATAAATTATTAAATAAATTAATTTATTTATAAAACATTTAAAGTATTAAAAATTATTTTATTTTCATTTCTTGAAATCTAAAGTTATTTTAAAATATATTTATATACATAAAAAAATTTTAATAGAATAAATGAATAAATATTTTTGATTTTCTTATAAGATTTGGAAAAAAAACAAATTGTATATAATAATATATAAATTAATTTTATTATATAATACTACTTTAATTCATGAGTCTAATAAAATTGTATGGTTATTTATATTTTACTAGATTCAGTTTGACTTGATTTGATTCGAACTGCATTGCTTATTTGCTTAGCAGCAAATAGTGACTAATCAGTCTAAACTATAGGCAGGTGTAAAAGATTATTAGTCGGCGTTTTTTAGAGAATAAAAATATAACAGTTCTGATTAAAATTTAAACTGATAAAATTTCAATGACTTAAAAAAATGCTGCGTCGTATGAAATTAATTTTGTGTTTTTGCATCATTCTGTGTGCAATAGGCAATAAAGCTGACGATAATCAAGTTTCATTAACCAAACTTGGTACAAAAACAGGGCCGACTTTAAAATTCTTCTATTGGTAAATTTTACAAATTTAATTACAAAATTTTATTATTCGATTTTAATTTATTCAATATTTTAATATATATTATAATATATATAATTTAATATATATAATACGTATATATATATGTATATATATATATATATATATACATTATTTATATACTTATAATTTCATCTAATTTTTGTTTAACAATTTTCATCTTTTTATTTTTCAGTTACTCTTGTGGATATAGAAAAGTTTTTGAAGAATATGTCAATATTCTTAAACAAAAATATCCAGAATTACAAATTAATGGAGAAAATTATATTCCTTCTCATACTAAGATGCTCATTGCTAAATTATTAGTAATTATTATTAATTTCTTTTTAGAATCTATAACATTATAATTATTAATATAACATGTTTTCTTTTTTTATATTTAGAGTTTTGTAAAAATTTCACTGATAGTTTTAATAGTAAGTGGACTTGATTTAGGACAACCACCAGCATCATTGTGGCAATGGTGTTTAGATAACCGATTCTATTCTTGTATAATGATATTTTTTATTTTTAATGCCATAGAAGGACATTTCATATCATCAGGAGCTTTTGAAATACATTTTAATGGTAAACAATATTTTTGTAATTACAATAAATATATTTATTCAAAATTTTTAGATGTATATTTATGTTATTATATTTTAGATGTTCCTGTGTGGTCCAAATTGGAAACTGGAAGAATACCACAACCATTTGAACTATTTCAAATAATAGATACTCATTTAAGTATGCAGTATGCAGATGTAGATATAGGATAGATTAATAATTTTAATAAGAGATCAAATGGCATTTATTTGTACCAAATGTTAAATCACTGTGGTTATGGAGCTTTCATTATTGCAACTCTGTAATTGTTAAAAAACGATTACTATCATTTCTATGTCTTATATATGTATTTTATTATGAATCTTGCTATCTTCTCAGTTTAGTTGAGATAATACATTTAAAACAGAGTTTGCATAAAGAAAGCAGAAATAAAACCTTTTAATATTGCTCAAAACTATTTTTCATTTTCCATCTTGATTTAGGAATTGGGGAAAAGATAATTAGTATCAATTAAAGTTTATAGATACAGAAATAAGTTTTTAGAATCCATGTGATACATTTTAATTAAAATAAATATTTTTATTTGAAAATATAAAGATTTAATTATTGTTATTATTTCATTTTTGATAATGATTATTGTTTTCAATATTGACTTTAATAAAATTTAAACATAAAAAAATAATTTTTCTATAAATAATATCAATGTATTATTTTAATAAGTAACATAAATTTTCTATTTATATCATAAAACATATCTTTGAAAAAAAATTTATATTTCTATCATATGTTAATAATATAAATTTGAAATATAATTATAAAATATAAAATATAATTATTATTATTATTTTGTTAATGGAAACTTATATTACATTTAATATATAATACATATATATTAAATATTAATTTTTATTATTTCATTCTCTATAATATTAAAAATATATAATTTTAATTAAAAAATATAAATTTATTTTCTTCGATATATTTTTTGAAATCTATTTTTAACTCAATATTTACTCAGATAAAATTTAATTAATTAAAAAAATAAATAAGACGGTTTTATAATTGTACAATTAAATATACAACTATTTATATATATGTACATAAATGTTGTGAAATAAAAAATATATATTAATATATATATATATTTATCATTAAAAAATAATATCCGTAAAAAGAATTTTTAATTCTTTACTTTATATTTCTTATAAAAATATTATTTTTTATATTTTTATAAATTGATAGATATCTTACATAATTTGAAATAATAATGAACATCTATTTACTATAAATGTATAATGTTTTAAAAGTATTGAATTAATATGATATTTAAATATATATTATATCATATTATATTTAATATTAAAATAAATATGTATTATATTATATTTAAATATAAATTTTTAATATTTCTCTTTCTTTTTTATTCTTTCTCTTTCTGTATTGAAAATGCGTCCGTTAAACAACCCTTTTGTTTCATGTATAAATTCGTAATTAAGGAAATATTAAGAAAATTTTAAATTCGATTTTACATATAATTATTACTCAATTTTAAAAATATATAAATATATTATTATATTCAAATTATTCCATTTTTATTTATAATAAAATTTAAGATAATTTAATGTATAAATATTATTTAAAATACTTAAATGTTGCATCTTTTGAAAAAAAAAAAAAAGAGAAATTATAATTTTAGAATCATTAAAAATAATATAATTTTCTTTCTTTATAATAATTTATATAGTAATTAATTTTACAATTCAATCATACAAATCTCAGACTTATAGATTTTATGAAGGTCCAAGGCTACCAACAAATTCAGTGTGTTTCTTAATCACGAAAGATTTTTTCTAAGGAAGCAAAAGGATCATAGCTAAGTCTGACATACGCATGTTTCATGATAAGAAACGATAGGTGTTTGACCGTCAAGCGAAGAAATTATAATTTAATTGTAGTTAGTGATATCGTTGAAGAATTAGGGGTTATGAAATTAAATCAAATTATAATCTGTAACCCGTTTTCTGTATAGTGATTCAAGTAGAAATTGAAAATCAGGAATATCCGAATTCATTTCTGTACTTTACAATTTTATTCTCTTACTATGTATACTTTCAATTTAATGAAACTTATATTTTAATAAGTTTTTTATTTTATTATTTTATTTTACAAAGTACAATTATAAATATTTCGCGCTAACAGCGCATCAAATCGTGAAACAAAAATCGGAGCGGCAGAGTTTAAATGAGAGTTCAAATGCGGCATCTTTTTAGTTCTCGTGCTAGAAATCAAAATTTACTATTATTGAATTATCGAACAGTAGAAAAAGATATACTATAAATTTATTTTGTATCAAAAATTTATTGTTGATTTATTTAGTCAACCAATGTTGTACATTTCCAATGTATTCTGAGTCCTTAAAAAGTATCTCCAGACAAATGTATCAAAAAATAGTCAGTCTGGATGATCATGGACGTTGACTACACAGTAGTCAGTTTAAAACGATCTAATAGTGCACCCATGATCAATAAGATCACTGCAACAATGTCTGTAACATCACCTTCTGCTTCGGCACCAAGGTATCTTTTATTAAATTTGAAATCAATATAATCTAAATATTAAATTTAATTATTTTTTCAGGAATGTTCCTTCAAATTTTAACATATTTTCAAATTCACCTCGCATACGACGCTTTAGCACTAGTGTAAGAACAAATCTTTTTTGTTAATGTCTATTATATATTATTTTAAAATTATAAGAGAATAATTGTTTAAAATTGAATATAAGTAATAATTATATAATAATTAACTTTATTGATAATAAAATAATCATTTCTGATGTCTAATTTTATAATATTCATTGATTGCATTTTTTTAATTAAGAAATAACTTTTATTTTAGAATTCTGGAACTGTTCCTAGATTAACACCACGTGTAAGTCAATTGAGACAAGAAGAATGTATTGATGTTGCTGGCCGTGAAGCAGCACATGAAAAAGAAATACATAGTGCCATGCAGATCTCTCAATCATGGGAAGATCTTACTATAGAAGCTGAAGGATTGTCTTTTAAAGATTCAGAATCAGCTTCATTGCAATTTAAAATAGAATCACGACCAATTACTAAACGAATTCTTGATCCATTGAGCATCAATTTATCTGTAAGTGGTTCAACTATGTATTCTTCACCATCACCAACAAGAACTGGTTTTGGTCAAAGACAATGCTATTCACCTGGTGTTCATGCAGCTACATGGAAGAATAATTTATCACCTAGTCCCACTAGAAAAGCTTTTGCTACAAGGTATATTTATTTCTTTATAATAAAATCTAGTTTGTTAATATGACTTTTTTTAATTGATAAATTTTATATTTAGACGAAGTCTAAGTCCTATTGCAATACGACCAAGTTGTTTGGCATCAGTTAAGAGAAAATTTGAATTAGATGATTCTGGAATGGATCAATTACAGCCTCCTGCAAAACGTATCTCTGGTTTGTTAACTTCTGCTGCATCTAGGTAAATTTATTATTTAAAATAGAAAATTTTTTTAAATTGATAATATAAATTAGTTCTTAATATTTATATTAAAATTTATGATATTTTATTTTTTAATATAGATTGGATGTGGCAATATCTAGTCTACATCCAGGAACTATTAGTTCAGCTGGAACTCCAGAATCTTGTTCCAGTCTCGATTCCCTTGGTTTTTCTTTCCGACCTGTGCATAGTCCGTCACCCGGTCCAGGTGTTTCTTCAATTGTTAATGATGATCCATCTTCCTCATCATCTTCGTCTTCCTCATCTTCTTCCATTATCTCTTCTTGCACTACTATTTCATCAGAGGGATCAAACATACAAGCCAAAACTTTTAAGGATATACAAGATAAACTGACTTCACAAGAAAATAATGAATAAAAGAGTATCCAAAATAGATTACTCTAAAAGAAGAACATGTATCATTATGACGATAAACTTATTCTTGTAATACAAATAATAGTAAAAATAATCATTAGAACGACTAAATTTACATATTAAATTTATCGATAGGTCGTTTTTTCACATTTAATATCTATTTTTCATTCGGGTCATTTCTATTTATTAATTTTGCATTGTATAAATTGTTAAAATATGAATTAGTTGCATAAGTGATGCTTTCATTTTTGTTAAAGTATTTTTAATATTTATATCGTCAAATTAAATTGAAATGATAAAATACATATATAGATACATACATATGTGTAATATAAACGCAGTTCTAAGACCAAAGCGAATTATTTAGGAAAATATGCGTGCTTCCTACCTTTAAGACTGAATTCTGCGTTTTCTAAATACATCGAATCCAAAAGCTTTTTTTGCTTAAAAAGGATACATATATATAATATTAGTTATTATTTTTATGACACTTAAGCATATATCATTACAATTGAGACTTTCTTGTCAATGAACAACTTCGTTAATGTATCCTTTATGCGATTCTTTTTTTTCAAAATAAGTAGATAAATAAGCATAAGTATAGTGTACATCAATAATTCGTGCATTAATAGTATTATTGATTCTATGAATCTCCAATCCTGTATAGTGTGTAAATAAACTACCCATAGCATGTACTTTTATTCTATGTATACAATATTTCTGAGAATGAGTAATGTACAAGATGAAAAAGTACTTTTTGGGCGAAATAAATATGAAAAATCAAATAAAATACTTTTGTACTTATTTTGAAATATATACAATGTAATTAACTTAAATTTAAAAATATTAAACTAATAAATAAATATAGCCAATATTTTGTTAAAATTATTATAATAATTTATATTTCCAAAAGATAGTAATAAATTTATTATTAAATAGAAAAATTTAAATTTAAATATTTTGCAGTACTTTAAAACAAATATAATATTTATTATTCATTTAATTTTTTTAGCAAAGCATCAATAGAGAATTTTAAATAAAATATACAGTCAATATTTAATAAACAAAAGTTTGTTATTTAAGGGGACATAAGAATTTGTATAAAAAAAAATATAAATTTTTGAAAAAATTTATCTAAACTATAGTTACAAATTGTTTTATTTGCATATAATATTTATATAATATATAAATTAATATCAAATGAATATTTTCATATATCGTTTATCATATTCATATATTTATAAATATTTTATTTGATTCTATTAATTAATATTACTATTGCCAATACTATTGATTATGCATCTGATTTATAAAAATGATATATAATATACGATACATAAAATAATAAAAAAGAAATTCCTTTTTATAATTTATATTTGTAATTTTTGGATTATGGAACCAAATTGAAATATTTATATTGTGTTGTATTGTGAATGACAAATGAAACTAAATATTTAAAAAATTTTCTAATAATTATTATATATATAATTATATAATTCGATACAATAATTTTTTTAATATTATATTCAATATTATTAATTTTATTAACTTGTTGTTTTTATTTATACATTAAACTTTTTATGCAAATTTATATTAAATTTTTTATTTCTAATTTATTTTATAAATTAAGCAATCATTTTAATTTTTGCTTAATTTTAATTTTTCTTATCTTTTTGAGTATCTTATAATTTACATTTTTCATTTTACATTGTCTTTAACATGATTAAAGTATAATAAACTTTTATAATTTTTAAAATAATAATTCATTATTATTGAAATAATTAATTTTTTAAATTTTAAGAATTCAAATACATACATATTTCATATAAGTTTCATTCAGATATTTATATCTATCTATATTTAAATCTGTGTATATATTTTATAATTTATTATTACTAATTCTATTAATGTTAGAATGGATCATAAACAATTTTATATATCATTTGCATTAGTGGCTTATAACTAATATATTAAATGTATTTTAATACAATTATAATTAAAAAAATTTTGATATAATTATTTGTGCGTTATTTTTAATACTTTTTAGAACTTTCTGAAAAAATTTACTTGATTTTTGCCTTATATCCCCTTAAAATATTATTTGTTAACATAATAAATTTTTATGAAATATATATTATTGTATACACAAATAAAAAATAATGATAAAATTGTAATAAACGAATTAATACTATGTTTTTAATACAAAATTTTTTTCATATGAATGATAAGTATTTATATAGATATTAGTTATAAAAACACTAGTAATCAATGGAGACGAAATTTTGGATATTTTTTATATATAAAATTCTTATAATGAAAATAATATTTTTTCATATTTCTAATTATTGAAAAGATATCAGATTTCAAAAATTCGGACATTTACAGATAAATAAAAGAAACAAAACTTCAATATACACAAAAAAAACTAATTGCAGTTCTTAATTATATTGAACTTATTTAATATAATAATAATTTTTTTTTGTTATTGACTATTTGCTTCAAGATCCATATCTGACCACACAGCTTCAGTTTCACTTTCATCAGGTGCTTCATCATTATCAGTATCTGGCAAACCATCACCAACATCATAGGTTGTATCTGTTTGTTCTTCTCCCACAGTCATATAATAAGTTGAATCTAGTTTATTCGAAGAGTTATCTAATCTGTGCATGCCTTCCAATGCTCTTCTATTGCTTGGATCTAGACTAATTTGAGATGTTATATCGATTTATATAATTTTCAAACAGAAATATATACTAAATTTTATATTATAAAATTTTTCTGATAAATTTAAATATTTATATATATATATATAAATATATAAAAATGTTACAAAAAATCTTACTTTAAAGCAATTGCATAATGATCCAAAGCTTTTTCTTCATTATGAACTCTTGCCCATAGATCTCCAAGCATCTGATGCAATTTACATGCTGTTTGTATTTCTACTTGTCTTTCAAGTAATGCAATTGCAGCTTCTAAGTTCATTTCTTGTTCATATATTTCAGCTAATAAATATACAGCAGGTAAATAAATTTCATCTTGAAGCAATGCTTTTTCCAAAAGATTTTTTGCTTTTCCAACAGAAACTGGATCTTTCATGAGTACAGATGCATAAAGCTATATAAAATTATTTTCAATTTATAATTAATCATCTTTCAAAATTATATGTTTAATTATATAGTATATAAACTATAGTATATAAACAATTTATAACAATATAAAATTTAATTTATATAATTACCGTGAGAACTCTTGCAGTATGCCCAAGTTGTTTACAAGATCCACTGGCAATATTGAGAGCTTCTCGCAATCTATGCATTCCTACAAGACAATCTACCAAACCCTTATGTGGTTCATAACGATATGGTTTTAATTGAACAGCATGCCTAAAGAAGAACAATGCACCTTGATATTTTTTCTGTTCTATCAGAATGTTTCCTCGAAGAATTGTTGCTTCTATATCATTTGGATTTAAATTTAAAGCTTGTGCTGTCAATGTGTTTGCTCTACCAAGCTTTCTAGAAGCATAAAGAGAATATGCCATGGCAACATATATTTCTCCAGTACATTCATTGCTTGCTGTTATTATTGGAATCAGTCTTTCAAGTTCCTTAATACTGTGTGTTTTATACAATACTGCAGCATAAACATCAACCCTATTATATATATAAAAAAAATATATTTTATATATTATATATATATATATATATAAAAAGATTTGAAAAATATAATTAGAAAAAAAAATTTTAGAGCTATCTTAATTTTCTACATTTTCTACATTTTCTACATTATAAATTACAACTATAATGCATCATATATTTTTAAATATCTTACCCTTTCATAACATCTGGTTCTATAATTCTGGCTCTTCGTAAGCATAATAAAGCATTTTTATCATCTCCAGCATAATAATAGCACTCTCCCATTGTAGTTAATAAATTAAAATTATCTCTTAAAAGATTAACATTATCCAGAGATCTTAATGTTGATACTGCATGTGTATATTCTCTATTATGTATATGTGCATGAGCTTTAATCCATGTATTCAACCAATCTAAATTTGATAGATTGGATGCACAACCTACTATTAATGAGTTTACTTCGATTCCTTTTACTCCAAGAGATAAAAGACCTTCAGCAGCTTCTAAGGCTAATGGACATTCTCTTAAAACTTCCTTATAAGTAGTAATTGCAGAACGTTCCATTCCTTGTTCTTGGAACATTTTTGCAAGAGCCATATTTACCTTAAAAATTAAATTTCATTAACAAATAATGTCAATATTTTATTAATATTAAGATTAAAATACATTTTCATAAATTACCTTTGGAGTTCTTTGTTTACCAGGAATACTTTGTAGTACTTGAAGTGCTTCTTGAGAATTTTTTAATTTTATTAAGCATAAATGAATTTGAAATTTTATATCAACATCAGTTGGTAAATCTTTTTGACCTTCTAAAGGTTTTGTAGCACCTTTAGATTTTAATAAACATTTACGAAATTGCAAAGCTTTTTTATAAAGTGCTTCTGCTTTTTTATATTTTCCTAAGTAAAAGTGAGCATCTGCATAATAAACATAAATATGGAATTTACCATATATTGGCAATAAATCTGAATTATGTTCACTTAATGATAATATTAAATTTGCCTAAAATATAAGATAATCATTTATTAAATTTTATTATTTTTTCAATTATATAAATCAGATATTAATATAAATTATAAAATATTCATTAATTATTATTTCTTACAAATACTACAAGTATTACAATAAAACTCCATCTATGATCTTAATGAAAAACAAGCAATTTTTAAGAATTCATATAACAGTAATTCAATAATTTTCTTTATAATATTTAACTTTTCTTTTAAATAACTAGAAAATAAAACTTTTATAACAAATATTTTTTTAATTAAAATGATAATCATTACTAATTCAAATAAAAAAAACTTGATTTCAGTTCATTAATTAAGCATTGATGAAAATTTTGTTCTGATAAATGGAGATCTACTGTATTTGAAAAATTTTTATTCCATTGCAAGAAAAAAAATATTTTAAATCATTTAATTTATTCACTTACAAGTGAAATAACATTTGAATATAAAGATTGTTCATAAAGTAGTTTTATCTGATCATACAAAGTCGACATTTTTTTTAAAATATTCTTTTAAATTACAAGATAGAAATTTTACCAAAAATTCTTCTTAACCTAGAAAAAATGAAATTGTAAAAAATAATATAATCAATAACATTAAATATAACATCAATCTAAACCTGAAATGAATTTAAAAATTAAAAATTATAAAATATGTAAAAAAGATCTTTAAAAATATTTTTACTTACAAATATCCAACTTGTTAAATGACATTTAAATACAAAATGTACAAGTACCGCCATTTTAAAATCGAACTAAAACAACGAACTCTAACGTAAAAATTTTAAACTATTTATTATGCAATTATATATTTATATATTAATTATTATTATTATATATTAATTAATATTGTTATATAACAAAAGGAAAATTTAATGATAGAATCACTTGTTTTTCATGTAATTAATAACATAAGTGGAATAGATTATTTTATATCATATATAAAAAATATATATATAAAAAAAATATAGTTATTTTTGAAACATTTTTGCTAAAACTTCATTCCATAGTTTTCTAATTCTAACAAATTAATATTACAAATAATTTTAATTTGTTAAATATCTTTTATTAAAACAATTATTTTATTCAAATAAATTTTACTGTATTATGAATACTATGTAAATAATGCAAATAATGAAAAATTAATATACAAAAATAAAAAAAAATATAATGGGGAACTTTATTTCCTAAATTTGTTATATTAACATTTTTTATTATTACATTAATTTATATTAATAATTATTAAATAGTAACTTCTTAATGGTAGATTTAACAACATATTAGAGCAATTAAACATCACATAATACCATAGATCATATCATAAGTTCAAAAAATAAAAAATGATTTTAATGAAATTCAAATTTATTTCGAAATTTAATTCTTTTTATTTTTCCTTAATATGTATAATATTTTATATATTATTTTATAAAATAATTATAATTTTATTTTGAAAAATAATTTAAAATTATTTTATACATATATTATTTATATATTTTAATATTAATATTATTTATTAATATTATTTTAATATTAATATTATTAATATTAATAATTTAAAATAATTTTTAACTTTTAATATCAAAAAGAAATTATTTTTTATAATAACAAAAAATAAAGATTTGAAATGTAGTACATAAAATCAGTCAAATTTGATTTTATATTTAAATATTTTATATATATATAATTTTTTGAACTGAAATATACTTATTATTATACTTATTATATACTTATTATATACTTCACACAATTCTTTTAATACTATTAGTTATTATGAGCTTATAAACTAAAATCACGTTCATCCTTAAAGTATGATGAAAGTTCACAAAATTCTTAACCAGAAGCATTTAGCATAAAATTTTGTGTATAATCATATTCAATTGTAGGAATTACAGATTGCACAAATTTAAGAAATATTATAAGATACATATGTACTCCAAGTTCACGACCACCTTCCATTACAGTTTCAATAATTTTCTTCATTACTTCAGCATGTCTACAATTTTATTTCATAAAAGTTTTAAGAATTTTACATTAATTTATTATTTAACATTAATTATACAAAAATATGAGTTTATTTTGATTAATTTCAGTTAAAATACCTGCATGGATGAACTGAAGCCATTAATGGTCCAGGTATATGAGGATGTATCTCCATTGTAACAGTCTTTTTAGCATGATCTTGACTAACATCCTCATACATTTCTTCTACTGTCAAAGGCTTACGATTCTTATAAAAAATTTATATTAGGAATAAATATTTTCTTTCATATTTTATAAATAATATTTTTAGCAAACTTATTATTAATAGAAATTATAAAATAGTTAATAAAAATAATAGAATACAAAAATAATAGAAAAAATAGAATACAAACCTCATCATATCCTGAAAGCCATAATCGAGGTGTCTGATAATATTTATCATATGTAATATATAAATCATATGTACGTGTGTGAATAATTTCTCCTTCAGAAAATGATTCCCATTTATCTTTTATTGGTTTTTTTGTAATTTTTGCTGCATACTATTTCATTAAAAATTTTAAGTTTATATATAAAATTAAAATATTTTTAAAATTTAATATCAAAATCAAAACAACAATGCATCTATATTAATATTGAATAATTATAATATATTTATTGAAAACTAAAATACCTTATCTTCTTCATCTAGCATTCCACTGACTTCAAAAGCTTCCATATCTGCTGCATCTTCATCATCATCATCATCATCATCATCATTATCATCATCATCATTTTCCTCTCCATTATTTTCCTCTGTACCAATTGACTGAGAAAGTTGTGTTTCGTCTAATGTCATTTCAGTTACTCTTTCTTCAATTCCACTAAGACTTGTGTCATAATGATGTGTGTCAACCCAACCACCTTCTGGATCATCTGCTTCTATAATGCATTCTTGTTCTTTGCTATATTCAATCTAAAATTCAATCTGACATTAGAAATTGATATTATCATATAACATTATAATTATTAATCTTATAATAAATTATAAATCTTTATATATATATATATATATTTTTTAAAATAGTCAAATACAATAATCAAATAATATTTCTATGTATTATAGTGAATATTTATAATTGTTACTTTTTTTAAAATTTTTTAAATTACATATTACATATTAAATAATATTTAAGACCAAAATTTGATAAAACAAATTATTTTATTTATACTTTTAGAATAAAAAACTTTAATTATATAATAATTGATTGGAATTAATAATACCTGTTTGCATCTGCGAGTACAAGGAACATTACGTGTTAACAAAAATTGTTTTTTTTTAGGAAGATATGATTTTACTCTATCTTCATCACCAGTAGCCCACTGCCATGTTGGACAATGATGTACTAAATGATCACCTGCTGCCACAAACTCTTCTGGTGTTAATACTCCAGTTTCCCGAAATTTACTTTCCTTTAATATTATAAATAATTTGATATGAAAAAAAATTTTATATTACCTTTAAAAAATTTTATTTAAAAATATAAAGATTAAATTTTAATAATATTTAATAATATAAAGATTAAATTTTAATAATATTTAATAATATAAAGATTAAATTTATTTTATAAATAATATAAAAAAATTTTAATTTTAAAAAATAATGTAACAATATATATAACAAAAAAAAATAAAAAAATTTAAATTGAAAAGTAAAAAAAAAAAGTTGGAAAAAAATTGATTTTACACATTAAAAAAACTTTTAAAAAATATAACATAATAAATAAACAGAGAAAAAAATATAAAAATATATATTAAAATTTATATATGGATTTATCCTAAGAATACTGTAGAATAAAAAGCTATATACAATAAGGAAGGACATTTTTTAAAAATCAATTTTATTTTGATTTATCAATTTTTTTATTAGAGAATTTGTAAATTATGAAATATAATTTTATAATCATGGTAACAATATCACAAGTAATCATTAATTTTATATTATTTTTATATATATTTTTATGTGACAATTATAAAATTTTTATATGTATAATTATAAAAAAAATATATTGGATAATTAAAATTATTATTTTCAAGTTTGATTATAAAAATCATATAACATATATAAATTTATTACAATATCATAAACATATAACATAATATAAACAAATGATTAAATAGCATATGATGGCGGTATGTTCATTATATAAAATTATATATGATTTGTAATATATTTTATTTACTTATTATTTTTTTGAAAAATATTTATTTTTTTTAAAAAAATATCATAGATTTATATGATCAAGCATACCTTTAGTACAGGGGTTAAGTATTCGGCAACACCAAGCGCAGTACCTTTTACAGAATTAATAACACTCTGCATCGCTTTTTTGCAGAACAGAAAATTTAAATTTATTAAAAGTGAAAAAGATCAGAGAAAATAATTGTTTATAGCAAACATTCATATGATATCAACAGTTTCTAACGTATTATCGATTTGGGCGAACATAGAGGAGTCATATATGTGATACCAAAAAAATTCCCCTTTCCATTAAATTCCCCTACCATCTTTTACTATTTCCCCACTTTTTCAAATATTTAATGAGCATGCGTATAAAAATTGACAATAATTTGTTAAAACCATACTAAATTTGTAATCAACATATATATAATTCCATAAACACATAAAAAACAAATATTTTAAATTTATTTATATAAATATATTATTGTATAATATAGTATTATAAATATATTTTTGACAAAACTTAAAATCTGTATAATTTGTATAATTCTTTACTCAAATTAAATTTCAATAATTTTAATTCGTTAATTCTAAAAACACGTATTAATTTATATTAAGAAAGATAATAAATTTTGTTATATAATTTAGAAATTATATTATCTTTTAAAAAATATATCTATAAAGAAAACAATATAAAAGAATATTTTCTTTAAGTTGTTTTATAAATATTATTATCTCCATAGAAACCTGAATATGAATCAATTCAAACACTCCTTTTAAGAAACAAATAAGGCTAATGACTTACCCAATAAACATTAAACCTTTAAAGCCCAAACAAGAGACGATTATTTTGCAGCTAGTGATTTACAATAAAAAAATACAGTAAAAAATAAATATAAAAATTTAAGTAATTTAGTTACTTTTTTTAAGGTATCAATATTTTTATTTAATAAAGAAATAAAAATAATTAAAATATATAGAAAAAATTTATTGTAGAATATTAGTTTCTATACTATAATTATATACTATAATTATTTATATAGTTTTTATTTAATTTATTATATGCAGATGGTTGATCATAATAAAACTTTAAATGCAAATTTAAATGATATTACAAAAACATTAGAAGATATGGAGAGTTTAGATATGGAATTATTTAATGATTCATTTAAAAAATTAAAAACTACAAATGCTCTTAAAGATTCTAATATACAATCTGATGGAGAAATAAAAAAAAAAGTTATATTTAAAGGTGCTTTATACACTTAACATACAAACAACATAAACTGGTGATTTATTTTTAATTATGATTTGTTATTAAAGAATTTAAAAAATTTAGATTTAAAATTTTTTGTATTTAATTTTTTATAATTTTACAAAAAATATATTTTTATATAGATATAATTAAATAATTATAATAATAGATTAAGTAATTACATTTTAGATAATTATTTGAGAATTTTCTTAATATATAGATTCTAATGAAGATGATTTATTAACTGGTTTATTATCTGATGAAGAAACTTCTGCAAAAGAAAGTAAGAGTTTATTTGCATCTAGTAGCAAAAGCAGTTTAATGGAAGATATTTTCAAGATCAAAAATCCAATTACATCTACAACGAGTATTAAATCAAATGGATTAGAATTGCATTTAGAGCAAGAAGAAACCAATCAATTATTTTCACAGAAATTAAATAGTTATTCACCTTCCAAAAGTAATTTTATTATATCACAAAATGAATCATTTAAGGAAAAAAATATACAGAAATTGAAAACTATATCTAAAAATGAAGATATTTTAATGAATTTAAATGATAAATCTGATATAATAGATAAAGCAAAGAGATTATCTTTAAGAGAGCATTCATTTGAAAATCAATCCCATTCACCAAATGTTGTGGATTCCATTATTCCTAAAAGTAATAAAAAAACAGAATTAGAACAATCTATAAATATACAAGAATCAAAATTAGATGCTACTGATTTATCAACTAAATTCTTTGCAAAAGAATCTCGTAGAGGTAGAAGAAATACAAAAATTATAAATGACCCTCTTGGTTTGTTATCTGTTGATTTATTATCAAATCAAAATCTTGAATTGGTAATTATATTTCATTTATAATATAAATAATTAAATATATCAGAAAAATTAAATATTTTATATTTGTGTAAAATTTAGTATAAAATATAATTTAGATAATAGTATTAAGATTTAGATAAGATATAATTAGATAATTAATTAAGTAAATATTAAAAATAAAAATTAAGGTAATAAAATAAAATTTATTTTTATTTAAAATTTATTATATATTATTTTATTATTAATTTATTTATATTATATTATATTATATTATTATATATTATATTATATTATATTATTTATATTATAATATTAATAATGATAATTATTATGTTTATAATTGTAACGTTAATTAAGGAAAAACGAATATTTCCAATTTTAAATATATTTTTTTAATTTTTAAGATGACAAATGGGAATGTTTCAACCAAAAATTCTGTTATACAAAATATGAAAACAGAAAAAGATTTACCAGAATGGTTAGGTGGCCCAAAAAAATTAGCAACAAATGAAAAAATAACTAAAATTGATAAAACAATTACTTCTAAACAAAACATTGAAATTCAAAATACAAACAGTGCAGTAGATTCAAAAAAATCTGGTGCAAGTGATTTAGAAGGTGCATCTATTTTTCCAGTCTTGTTTGGTACACAATTACATCAAGAAAATGCATTTATAAATATGCAACAACAAGAACATGAATTAAGAACAGCAACAATATTTTCTTTACAAAATGAACAATTAAATAAAATAACAAATGCACAACATTCTGCATTACATAATCAGGAGAAGCAATTTAATGCACTTTTAAAATTACAATTTGAAAGACAAACTTTATTGGAGAAACAAATAAAAATTCAACAAGAACGAATTAATCAATATATTAATGTAAAATTTTTCAAATATAATATATTTATATAGAAGTATGTAATAAAAAAATAAATAAAATTTTGTTTATTTTTTAAGGTATTAATGACACAGTCTGTATCAATACCAAATACTACAATTTATAAATTGGATTTAGACGAAGAAGAAAAGAAATTTATAAATGAAATTAGAGAAATGAAAGATAGAATAAAAAAATTAGAAGAAGAAAAATCAAAATTGGAAAATAAATTATCCTATATAAATAAAAAATATGATAGCGAATTGTCATTTCAAGCAGAATTTTATGAGTATATTTTTTACATATTATTACAATATTTTTATTAAACTATTTTTAAAGTAGAATAAAATAAAATAATTTAATTTTTAGAAGACAAATTTCATTTTTAAGAGAAGTAATAACAAAATTAGAAGGAAGAATTAAAAAAGAAATAGAATATTTAGAAGCAGATTATATAACAAAATTCGAAAAATTAAAAGATGAAAAATTACAAATAGAAAATGAATACAAAGAAAAAATTCACAATTTAAAGGTTAAATATTTTGTGTTATGTAGATATATTTTGTAATAATATATATATAAATTATTATTATATTTATTTATCTGTAAATGTAGATATATAAAAAATATACATAATAATAATTTTATTTTAATTTTTTGAATAGTTTTACTATTTTAAATAATAAATTTCTTATTTTGTGATTTTGTTAGTAATTTTTAAAGTGCTTTGTTATTTACTCTATAAAATTTAATCTATAATTAATAATTATAAATACATTTATATTTTTAACATAAATTTTTATAAATAAAAAAGATTTTATAATTATAATATATTTTAATTAGAATGAACATGCTCAACATATAGAAGATCTTTGCAAACTACATTCTGAAAACATAAAACTTTTACAAAAACAATATAATAATGTAATAGAAAACATATCTAAAGCTAAGCAGATAGAAGATCAAATGATACAAGCTATGACGACTCGAACAACTGATATAGAAAATATATTACAAAAGGCTAATATTATTATTCAGGATATAATAGAGAATAAAAAAAAATTAGAAATTAAACATAAAGAAATAATGGAATCTCATGAAAATACTTTAAAACTACAGGAAGACGACATAAAAGGTATATTTAAATAATAATATATAATATTACTAAAAAAGAATATAACAAATAATTTTTTAATTATTTTATAAATATCTATTTATATTTTATAGTCTATAAATTATAAATTAAAGAATTATTTTTATTGGTTAATATTTATAGCACAGAGGCTTGAATTAAAACATCAAAATAATGTCTTAGAAGAACATCGTAATAAATTTATAGAAACAACGGAGAAACTCGACATTCGTCTTACAAGTCTTATAACTGAACTTCAAAAACAAAGTACATTATGTATTCAGGCAGAAGAAACACTTGAGAAAAAAACAACAAATCTTTTAAGAGAAAGAGAATTATTTGAAGAAAAAATGAAATGGGAACGTGATTATATGCAGGTATAGTTAAATTATATTTTGAATTAAAATTAAAATTGTTATATAATTTAAAATTATATAATATGGAAATATTGCATAATAAATATTTATATTTATTTGATTAGACATTGAAGGAATCTTGGATGAAAGAACAAGAGAGACAATTAAAATTACTTGCAGAAGAAAAAGAAATAATAACAATTGAAAAAGCAGAATTACAAATTTCAAATAAATTACAAAACAATAGTGAAATTGGTAAAATAGAGGTATAAACAATTATATATACAGAATTATATATACAAGTATTCTAAAAAGAAATGATACATAATTATTTAGAAAATATACAAAACTTATATTTTAATCATTATATAGTTGGAAACTGCTGTTAAAACTGCACAAGAAGCAACTATATCTGCTAATCGAGATAAATTAAAATGGCAAGAAAAAATTAATGAACTCAATATTCATAAGCAAATTTTACAAGATAAGGAGAATTTACTTATTTTACGTGCCAAAGAACTTGAATATCTTACACAAGTAATATTTTAAAATAATTATTGTATTATTAATTCTTTCAATTCCTAAATCAATTATTATTTAAATATTTTATAGTCTGCTTTAATTAAAAAAGAAGAAGGAATGAAAGCTTTAAAAAATGCAAAACACTTAGAAAATCAAAATAAACAAAAATTTAATCAATTACAATTACAAATTCAAGCATTAATGGAAAAAGAAAAAAAAATTGCAACTGAAAAATACAACGTTACAAAGTAAATATTATAATATAATTATTTATTTATATAATATTTATATATATTATTTATATTATTTATATATTATATATTTATATATACTAACAATAGTTTTTCAAAAGTATACAATACTTTAATTTGTTCTTATTTAAATTTTTTATTATTATTATACATATCTATTTTAAAGGGATAGAATTAAAGAAGTTTCATCAATTTATGAAACTGAAAAACCAGAAAGAGATCTGAATATTTCACATAATTTTCAAAATGATATACCATTTTCTGAATCAAAATCTGAAATCACTACAGAATTAATGGTAAGAAAATAATTTATTTACAAAAATATTTTTACATGTATAATATTATTCATTTAAAATATTTTTTTGTTGCAGAATATTGTAGATCCAAACTTAATTATGTTAAAATTAAATCTTAATGATGAGTTTAATGCTACTGATAAATATATAAACTTCTAAATAAACATTTAAAAGATATTTTGAAAATAATTCACAAAAGATTTTAATGATTGCTGAAAATATTTCTTAAATCTAGCATTAATATTTAAAAATAAAATTAGATAAAAATGATTACCTTATCAATAAATAATAATAAAATATAATTTTCTTATTTAAAATAGGACAATGTTTGTTTAGATTTTAATATCTTCATCTATAAATAAATAATGTTATTGCAGTTAAATTATTCTTAAATTTAAAATTCTTTCTCATATAATATATCTTATATAATGTAATAATTTAAATATTTGTAAAATAATTATTAAATAATGTCTTATGTTGAACAAACTTACCATCATTAATTAAACAATATTCTTGCAATATTTCTGTATTTTTTTGCAATGTTTTTATATCTGAAATTAAGGACTTTACTTTACAAAGTTCATTTCCTATGCTTTTTGTACAAAATGTCTGAAAAAAAAATATATATATATATATAATAAAATAAATTTAAATAATTTTTATTTTGTTTTAATAATATGAACTTACAATATCATGAAGCATATTCATAGAATTAATATTATTTTTATCAATATTGTCAAAATTTTTAAATATATCTTGTAATTTATTTATAAAATTAATTCCTTCAGATAAAAACATTATTGCTTGCCTAAAAAAATTAAACTATTTTAATAAACAGTTTAAAAAATACTTTTTAATATTATTATTAATATTAATATTAATATTATTAATATTAATATTATTTTAATATTATTATTAATATTAATATTATTTTAATATTATTATTAATATTAATATTATTTTAATATTATTATTAATATTAATATTATTTTAATATTATTATTAATAATATTAAAAAATATTTTTAAATTATTAATACCGATGATAATCATGAGAAACTGGTAATCCTGATATATTCTCTGCATTACAAATTAATTTATATATTGAATGTTTATGCATTGTTAAACTTTGAAGATTTTTAATAATACTTTCTTTATAATTATTCCGTTCATCTGTATAATAAATATATGATTAAATTTTAATTTTATGAAATTAATAATAATTTTTTTTAATGCAAAAATAAAAACCTTTTATAGTTTGTAATGTATTTATCAAATTACTGTATTCAGTAATTTGCTTCTTTTCTTCAATTGCGAATTGTTCTTCACGAATAGTTCTCCTTTCGTGTAAAAGATTGATAACTTTTTCAATACTATCCATTTTAAATTATTTTAAAAGATAAAAACAAGATATAAACAAAAGTATACAATACGTAACTTTAAAAAATATTTCTATGCTTATTACCAACTTGATAAATGAATCATCACATGTTAAATGTAATCAATGATCAGATCTTGTATCTAAATTCTTAAAGTAGGCTAAACTTATATAGTATATATACTTGAAGTAGATTATAGTAGTATTTATTATAAAAAAAATGGCAGATATTTCATTTTCTAGTCGTGCATATTGTAAGATTATTTTACATGCAGCTAAGTATCCACACTGTGCAATAAATGGTTTATTATTAGCCAAACAAAGTAATAAAAATGATGGTAAATTCATTGAATTACATATTGAAGATGTAATTCCACTTTTTCATATTTGTCTTCATGTTTCGCCTATGGCAGAAATTGCTTTAACCATGGTAAATATTTGATATGTAATGAATTCAGAAACTTAATAAATTTTGTAAAATTTTATTAATATCATTTTTTATAGTAATAAGTCATACAAATATAATTTATAAGTTATATTTTACATATTAAATAATATGATTTTATTACAGAAAGTATTTAAAACTCTTTCCTTTTTTATTTGTAATTTTTAACCTATAAAAATATACTAAATATATGAATTTATAAAAACATTTTTATTTATACCAATCTATAACATCATTTTCTTACGTAATTGTAAGAAATTATTGAATTATTGGAAATTTTAATTATGAAATTATATAGTTATTTAAATTTTCTAATATAAACATATTTAAATAATTAAAAATATTTTCAGGTTGATCAATATGCTATTAGTAAAGGTTTAGTACTAGCAGGTTATTATCTAGCAAATGAAAACATAAATGATTTAAGGTATTTTATTCTTTATTTAGAATTTTTGACAATTTTTTATTATTGATCTTAATTATAAAAATTTAAAAATGTAGTACAGATAAACCTGCTCATAAAATAGCGGATAAAATAGCAGAGAATTATGGTAATACTTTACTTGTTGTGGTAAGTGTTTTAATAAATTAAATCAAAATATCAGATCAAAATTTTTATATTATTTTCACATTATTAGGTGGATAATAAAGAAATTACACTTGCTATGAATTCAAATCCTTTGAGAGTGTCACAATTTATAGATGGCAAATGGAAACTTAAAGATATAACAGAGTAATTAATTTAATATATCATTTATTTTTTTAAATGCTTATTGCTCATTTTTTAATATGCTTATTGTTCATATTGACAAATTGCATTGATTTTTGCAGTATATTATATGATAAAGGAGTTACACATACAGATGTATTATATTCCTTACTTAAAGCAGAAGAATATAGAAATCTTATAGATTTTGATAATCATCTTGATGATATTTCTCTTAATTGGCAAAATCAAAAACTTAATAAAATCATAGAAGAAGTTATGGAAAAATATAAATAAAAATATTGAATTTATAAAAATAATTTATGAATATTTTCAAATGCATTTAGGAATATTTAATGTAAATAAATTAATAAATAAGAATATGCATTTTAATTTATTAATGTAAAATGATTTAGAATAGTAAATTGAAATTAAATAAATAATAAAAATAAGATAAGAATAAAAAATTATATTCAATATAACCATCAATATTATTACAAAAATAATACTTTCCAACTGCATTTTCAGATTTAAATTATAAAATAATTATTTAATTTTTTATAAGTATTTGTTAAAGTAATAAATAAATAAAAATAATTAAAAATATTTTCCATTGTTATATCTTATGAAAAGATTTTAATTTTGAAACTTGTTAAAATTATATTTTTTAATCTTCCATATCTAAAAAAATTAATTAAACAATAATGAATATTGAATATTCATATGTATAATTATATTATAAAAAAAAAATAACTAATTTCTTTACTGTTCATTTTTTTTTTGAATCATTACTAACTATTATAATTATATAATATATACAAAATATTATAGTAATAAAATTTTAAGAAGAAATTTACCTGAAAATACATTTTCAAAATGTTTATAACTAGAATTAAAATATATATTTGGATGCTTAAAGGTATTATCTATAATACAATTGTGTATAATTTCATAATAAGTTTTGCATGCTTCAAGATAAGATTTTTTTTTTACATGTTGAATTATTGATTCTATATCTAAAAGAAATTTAATTTTTTAAAAATAAATAAAATATATTAATAAATTATTTTCTATAACTTGAAAGAATTGATTTCATCTTTTTGATGCATATATTAAAATTCTATTATACAAATTTATAAAAATTATAATATTAGAATTAATTACATTTAATAATAATTTGTTAAATACATGATACATTAATTCAATATGAAAGAATTGAATATATTATATTTATAATAATAATAATATTATATTTAATAAATATATTATTATTAAATATTTAATTCTAAATTTTAAAATCATTTTTTCATATTTCTATAAGTTTTACTTTTTAATATAATATAATATATTATTATTTACCTAAATGAATTAATCCATAATTTGAAAGTGTTTGTTTCAGTAGATCAAATGTCATACATTTAAATGGACAACCATGATTATCTCGTAAACCAACATTAGAATTAAATATCTTAAAACAATGAAACGGTTCATAATCTGCACGTTTTCCTTCCTGTCCATATAAAAATCGTATGCCATATTTATATTGTTTTTCAAAAGTTCTTTCATCAATTTTTTTTGTAAATTCATCTTTCCAAAATTGTATTGCATCATGTAATTTAAGACCTATTCCTTTAAGAAACAAGCCATATTGAACTCTACCACCATTTGTAAGATGATGATTTTTTTGTAATGCTTCATGAAGTAATCTCATGCATAATGGAAATGATTTTTGTGATAGCTTAAAAAAAATATTAAAATAAAATTGATATATGATAAAATGATTAATTAATAAAATCATTTTCTTATTTTTTATTAATTTTATTTTAATAATAAACTTAAGTTGTTAATATTTTAAAATAGAATAACTATAAATATTTTAAAAATAATATTTATAATTAAACATACCTCATCTAACTCATCAATAGATATATATTTATATCTGTTATGTTCAAGATATGGTTTATTAATATAATTTTGAAGTATATTAAATATTTTTGTTATTCTTTCATCACCATAAATATTTGATACTGTTGTCCTTGAATACTAAAAAAAAAAAAAAATATATAATATCTCAAAAAATAATATATATTTTTTAAGTATATTTAAATATAAATTCTTATATATTTACAGCAAAACCTTCATTTAATCTTTTTTTAAATTCAGAAAAAATTATCCAATAAACTTTTGTTTCTGGTACGTAAGCAATTCCATTTTTCAAAAATACTTGTCGTTTTGCAACCAGATTTGTTACATTAGTAAAATATACTTTATAAAAATTTATAATATTAATATTTTCATTGACAAAACAAAACATTTCTAAGTCTTTTTTAATTTTTTGTTTTTCCTGTTCAGAAACCTAAATAAATATATTAGCAATTGTAAATAAAAAATATATTCTAATTATAATAAAAATTATAATAGAATATTATATAATCAATTACATATAATTATTATATTTTATACTAACAGAAGGAAATTGAATTCCATTAATATAATTAAAGAGTTTTATATCTTTTTTATTCAAAAAAGAAAGTCTCCATTTAAATAATTTTACTTCTTGTTTAAAAAACCATTGCCTTTTCTTATGTTCTAAAGAAAATGCTGATCTCAAAATAAAATGTGATATAGAATCATTTTTTCTTAGAAGCTGTTTTTTACTTTGTGAAATTTCATAATTAGACATATTTATAAGTTTTGCAAACTTAATTAAATCATTTTTTTCCAATTCTTTAATTAAAGCAATACGACATTGCCTCACTTCATAATATTGTTTTGATATTTTGTTTACTAATTCTAAAACTACAAAACAAAATTTGATTTTATTTCTAAATATAAATATTAATTATTTATTAAAAAGTATTATTACAATAATTACCCTTTAATCTATCAATACACCATTGATATAATTCTTCTAATTTAATATATCCAGATGGAGGTATAATATACATTTGCAAATCATGCAAATATATATAATTAGGAATTTGTTTAATTTTCATACTAGGTTGAAATGTAATGCATTCCATACCTGTGAAAAATTATAATGATAAAATAATAATTATATATCATGAAATAATTTAATAACCAACTTTACATTATTTAATTTTTTATATAAAACATCATTTATTCCATTAGTATGAAATTAATAATGTGAAAAAAAAATTAATTTGTATTCATATAAGTATTCATATTTTATTTATATTATATATACATATTTTATCATTTTATTTCATAATCAATATTCATCAATTTATTTATGATATCTCAGTTCATCTTTAATAAATTGTAAAAATTCAATATCAAAATTCATTATCAAAATATTATTGAAATAAACAATTTTATATAAAATTATTATAATATAAATAAAAGAATTAATTAATTTTCAGCACAAATATTTAAAAAACATCTTTATAAATATTAAAAACATTACTACTATTTAAAATAGTTTTTAAGATATTTATTTTATACAATTAAATTATTATGTATTATTATTAATTACTTAATAATATTAATTAGTTAATTAATTAACTTTTAATCTATCTATAATTTTATTGTATAATATTTAATATAAAGAAATATTATTGAAAATTTAAGAAAATAATTTTTATTGCACGACGATAACATAACGATACGTAACAATGTGATTAGTATAATTTTAATACGAGGTTAAATTATATGTCAAACATTTTTTGTCTTATTATGACTTCTTTATTACAACAATATAAATTTGAATGTCGGTAAGTTATTTAAAATATTATTTAAAATAAATATAAATATATATAATTTGCATTACAATTATGGAAATATAATTTTTTTATGAAATTCTAGTAGTAAAAATTAAGCTTCGATACTTATAAGATATAATTAACAACAATTGAACATTTAATATTGAAAATATTATTAAATATATATAATTATTTAATAATATAATATATATAAATATTTATATAAATAATTATATTATTTAATTATTAAAAATAAAATTGATATATTTATAGTATTTGAAATATTTTAAAATTACATAAGAATGATTAAGAATTAATATTATTTATTATATTATTTAATATTAATATTATTTATATATCTATATATTATTTTATGTAATAGTATTTATATTATTTAATGTAATTATTTAGTTTATATGTGTTTATTATGTGTTTAGAGTTAGTTCAGTTTTAAATAAAAATAATCAATCTTATGGGAAAAATTATATGTTTGATAATTGTCCTGAAACATGTTGGAATTCCAATTCGGTAAGAAAATCTTTTTTTTATTTTTGACACATAATATTAATTAATAAAAATATATTTATTATTATTACGTATACATATATATTACAGGGAACTCCACAGTGGATAATTATTCATTTTGAACAAGAATGTGAAGTAAGTTCATTTGAAATTGAATTTCAAGGTGGATTTGTTGGCAAAGATTGTCATTTAGAAGTTGGTGATAAAGAAACTAAATTTTATGAATCATTTTATCCAGAGGATAAAAATACAATTCAAATGTTTAATTTGAAAAATTCAATCAAAGCAAAAACATTTAAATTTATATTTAATGAAAGTACAGATTTTTTTGGCAGAATAATCATATATAAACTATCTTTATATTCATAACATATTTATAATATGTAAATTTTATTATGTTTTAAATAAAATATAATTAAATATTATTTATTTATATTCTAATAAGAAAATAATAATAATAAAAATATATAATAATATAAGCAGAACAAATAAACAAAATAAAAAATAAGGAAACATGAAATAGAAAAAAAATTTATTTCATTTATTTTTTTAAAATTATATAATATATATAAATTATATATATTATATAATTTATATTTTATATTTAAAAACAGTTTATATATTTAATTAATAAATATTAAAAAAATTAAATTGTATAATTTTTAAGTTATAATGGATTTAAAATATTAAGTTTAAAGTTCAGTGCCATTATAATGTTTTTATCTTCAAATTTTCAAAATGTTATTAACTATAAAAGATTACATTATAAAAAAATATATAAAAGAATACATTATAAAAAAATTTTTTTAGCTATTTCATAGAAAAAAATCAATATACAATCTTAAAATAATAAAAAAATTGAAGATTTTTATTTTGAAATATATTAAAAATATAATTTATAAATTTCAATACCATTATGTTAGACATATAAATATGTAGTAATGATAAATGAATTAAATAAGATATGATTATATAAATTATGTTAAGTAACATATTAAAACAAATTATTTTCAATCACAATTATTAATAAAAAGATATAAAATATATTATTAATAAAAAAAAATTAAATTAATGTCCATTCAATTTAAGTTCTTAAAATTTCTCTTTATCTGATATGCTGTATAATATGTATTATATATGTATTATGATCGCAAATAACGAAAAATTTTGTGGGATGAATAGGAATAAGAAGATTACTTCTTTTTTTTATTCAACAATATACAATGCTATATGACTTTATTTATAGATATTTATAAATAATATTTTCGATTAATATGCCTATTTTTAACACGTATTAAAATTCATTAAAATCAACTAATTACATTTGCATTTTTGTAGAAGATTTTTTGTTAACCATCTTATTTGTTTTAATGAAATAATAAGAAAATGAAATCATGTTAAATCTGCAATTTCTTTTTAAATTTTTATTGCTTATATGGAATAAAACAAATTCAGATAAAAAAGTATTTTTATTTAATATATCAATTAGCAGAAATAGCTGATCCGAGTTGTCTCATTAATTTATAACATTCTTGAAGTCTTTTTCTATCACCTACTCTTTCCAAAGTTTTTGCAGCTTCTGCAAGCATACCTGCACGTTCTCCAGGAGTGGCTAGTAATAGTGAAGGTAAATGTCGACATGCTAAACATAAAGCTACTGCGTGTTCTTTTTCTCCAGTATATTGATCTTGTGAACGATCTTTACCACAAATAATTGAAGAACGTGAATTTCTATGATGCAAGCTACGATCTAATAATATTTGAGTTTTTACTGGTGTTGCTCCTGCCATTATACGTACTGTAGCTTCATAAAGAAATACTCTTGCTAAGGTAGACTAAAAAATAAACAACATTGATTAAAGATGATGAATATTTTTAATAAAAAGAAAAAAAAAAAACTTACTGGAATATGTTGACATAATTGTCTTAAACAAGCTAAATCCCGTTGAAAACCTCTAAGAGATATATTTGTAGTTAATTTTTCTAAATCACTATCTAATTCTTGCCAAAGTGTAGTTCTCATTTCAAGTAACCAGTCACAAATCCACAATTGAGTAAGCTAAAAAAATCAAAACCAATAAAAAAATTATTAACGTTAACTTAAAAAAAATATATAAATTTTATTTACTATCATATATTTATTACTATATGGTGTTGAAATCTGCCACAAGAGTTGCACTGTAGAAGTATTGCATAGTTATATTTCATGCAATGCAACTACAATGCACAGTTGTAACAGGTAAGTAATTAAATAAATATTACATACAAACTATTATTACTAAATATTTTAATAATGATATTAGATAATTTTATATGAATTAGTGTACTTCATATCAATTGTTGATTTATATGATTTATTATTTATTTATTAAAAATATTTTTTATTTTTTATAAAAATGAAATATTTATTTTAAAAAAAATATAATTATAAAAACTAACTTAAAGAATAAAATTATAAACTTAAAATTAAATATTTTTACTTTTATATTCAAATTATGTTAATTCATAATTTTTAATTTTTTAATTATTATATTTAATTGTATTTAATAAGAGTTGAATAGTGATATTGAATATTGATATTATATCTAATGGATATAATATCTAAATATCTTACCAAAACATTTTGTGAAGACTGTTGTTTGCAATTGTAATAAACCAAGCATTGTTCAAGTAATATTCCTGCTTGATCAATAAAATGCATAGAAGTTGATTTAATAGTAGCTTTTGCAGCTTGCAAAGTATTGAAAACAATATATGGTAGTGGACTAACACTATTATTATTATTGCAAAGTTGATAATTTTTTTCATAAGGAAATTTGCTTTCAACGATGCTCCATGCTTGAGAATCATCTTCCTTTAATCTCCAACATGCTGCTACATACATAACTGCCCCCCACCATAATCCAATTTCATCTTCACAATCTAAAATATTAATTGACAAAATTGTTCGTTCATTAAAAAAAAAAAAAAATATATATATAGATTTAATTATATATATTCAATATAAACTCATTAAAAAAAATTTTATTATATTTAATTTTACTAATTCTTACGTGTAATTGTAACTTTGTCAGTACACAAAAATCCAGTATATACTCCAGCAGAAGCCATAATAGTTTGTCCATATTCTAATATTGAAGATAAATGAGTATCTCCAACAGTGCCAGTTAAAATACGTAAACATTGTCCAATTAAATAATTTCTATATGCACGTGAAGCATATGATAGAGGATCAGCTTTACTAGTTTGAGATGTAAATTCATTATCTGGTTGTTCTCCATATTGCCATTTTTGAAATGCTAAAAATTTTGCACCTTCATCGCTCATTATCCATTTTAATTTTGATGGAACTGTACACGATGATAATAATGTACGTGCTTTGCCTAAATAATATTTATGAATAAATGGAAAAAGTGATTGTTTGAAACATAATGCAACATTAGTATATATTTCTGCCAATAATGATTTTGGAATAGTTTCACCAATTGTTTCTGCATAATTCACTGCAGAAAGAGCGAGATATAAAGTTCCATTTTTTGATCCTTCTGATAAATGTAAGCATAGCATATGCTGATAAATAATAGCTATCTCCATAGCTGATATTTCTGCCTGTTGTCGTATGGTTTTTTCTGAAAACCATTTATGAATATGTAAAATCCATTTCCCAATCCATAATTTATGAAGAAGTTGCCTTATAATTTGCCACATAGTTGCAAGCCAAGCTTCTGTACGAGATGACGGATATGGACGACCTAAGTATTGTAAACATTGATGTAAATCTCGATATGCTTGACTATATTCGTTTTTTGATATATTAAATTCTGCTTGGCGTCTCCATCTATGAAGTTCAAGAAATATTTTACTATCAGAAGGTAATACTGGATCACCATATAATAATAATCTACAAAGTCCGCCAATCAAAAGTATAGTATTTGTTAGCCATAATAATAAATTACTCCATACTGGATTTTCAAAATCTGATTGATCTAAAAAAGATTAATAATTATTATTATTACTATTATTATTATTATTATTACAATATTTATACCTTGATAATTAAGAATGGTACGACCATCCAATTTTGTATTTATATAATCAGAATTAAATCTTCCAATGTTATTTATTACAAAACCTAAAGGATTAAATGCTAAAAAAAGAAGCATAAATCCACAGAGTGTAAGCCTGGTATGATCTCTCATGCTTTGATTGAGAACAGATGTTGCATCAACATTTTGTAATACATCTGGATCATCTTTTATAGAAGATGGAGATGGGGGAGATAATGGTGCTGGTGCTGGAGATAAAGATGGTTCACTTGAATCTGATCTAGGTGGTGTAAGTTCACCGCAAACTAATAAATCACGTAAATTTTGTCTTTGAGCTAATTTTAATGACATATTTTCTTGTTTTAATCTTGCATTAGAATTTTGGAGAAATCTAGAATTTTATTAAATTTTTAGAAATCTAAAATTGTTTAATAAATGTTTTTTTAATATAATATACATGTAAAAAAAATTAAATATATATAATATATTTAATATTATAATATACCTAATATAATCAATAGTTTTTCTTAAAATTGCTGATTTATTTAATTTAGCATCTACTCCCACAATGATATTTTTCAATTCAATAATTTTATCATTAATTGATGTTCTATAACGTCGTTCTATAGCATTATGTGCACTACGTTTTACTTCTTTTACTCTTGGTACACTTATATGTGTATTTGTGCTCAAACGATTAATTTGTACTTTATCAGTATCTAATACGACTGGAATACCTAAATAAATAAATGAAATATGAATTTAAATAAAAATAAAAAACCTGATAATATATCAATAAATTATAATTTTTACCAGCAGTTAAAACTGTTCCATTAGCAGTATTTACTAATGTATGTATTTGATGTGGTACAGAAGCTGAATTAACAGCTTGTGATCCTCTAGAATAAACAACTGATTCTGATTTTATAAGCTTAGCTGGTAGAAGTAATTGTCTTTGTTGTGTCATTGGTGCTATTGTTACAACAGGTGATTGGACACTAAAATTCATATTTTGTGGAATAGCATATTGTGAACTAAATACTGTGGGTGCTGGTGTGACAGATATTCTCTGTGCTCTATTCTGTACAGGTATTATATCTTGCAATTGTGGTTGTTGTTGTTTTTGTTGTTGAGGTTGTTGAGAAACACAAGAAATTTGTTGTGTATTTTCTGTTACTGTTGGAGTTAATATTACATTTCCATTTGATACAGGTTTTATAATATTTGGATTTTCAAAATTATGAAATTCTTTAAAATCCTTTAATTCTTTATTATTATTAAAGTTTAAAAAATCCAATCCTTCCGTATCCATGCCCAAAGGCTCTTCCAATTGTGATAATAATGCATCATCACTAAATAAATTTTCATTTTTCAATAATTCACTTTCACAGTTTGTAAGAAGTTCTATAACATTAAAAAAAAGAAAAATAAAAATGGAATTAATAAATATAAAAACAAAATTACATATAGTAATAATTGTTGTATTTTATTATATATTTCAAATTTTTAATGTAATAACATGGATATAAGATGTTAAAAATTTTTTAATTTAATTTTAAAAAAATATTGAATTAGATAATGAAAAGTAAAACTATTTTAATAAATAAACTGTTAATATTGTTTTAATAAATATTGTTAATATTATTTTAATAAATAAATTTAGATATATATATATATATATATATATACACATATATACATATATACATATTAAAAAAGTAAAAGAAAATTATATGAAATCTAAGATGAAACAAATGAAATATACAAAAAAATACAATAAAAAAATAAGAAATTATCATTTCATTATGTTTATTAAAAACAAAATAATACAATTTAATTTGATAAATATTGCATGTTACATACCATCAATACCAGTTACTTCATTTAAATTGAAGCTATCATTTGATTGAAAATTAGAAAAATCATTTTCTTGTGTTGTAGACCATCCTCCAGGATCTGCCATTATAATGTATTGTTTGTCAAATATTTATTTTCATTAAATAAATGCAAAAATTAAAACAAAACGAACCACTAATATGTAAAACGTAATAACTAACAAATTACGAACGCTCACCCGACCTTTACCGCGTCCAATCATAAAAGCTCTAAAGATCGGATGATATTACGTCAATATGTGTTGCTAAACTAACAAAATTTATATATGATCGAATACATTTGGACGGGTTTTTATGAAAAAAATGATATTAATTTTATTAAATTTTACTATAAAATGCAATATGAAACATTTCTATATATACAATAATAGTAGTACAATAAGTTCTTTAAATTATTATTTATTATTATGTCATTAATTTTAAAAATAAAATAAGAAATATAATTTTAATAAAATTTGCAAATATTCTCAAACAAAAATTATAAATTTTATAAGTAATGTATGTAAATTAAACTTAAAAAAAATATAAATATGAAATTGTTTATTAAGATTTAATAATTTGATAGATGAATATTTAGTTATATTGTTTCTGTGCTAAAATCTTATATCTTAAATTTTTAATTATGTATAAGTACGTCATAAATAAATAATTTTTTAGATATTTAATATATTTTATATCTTAAAATTATCATAAAGAAAATTATCGTAATTCAAATACACAAATTACAAGTTACAAATTACAAAAGCTTGTTTTTTGTAATATTGTATAATAATATTTGATAATATTTTATGCTGAATTTTTTTTTTATTCTTAAGAGGTTATTTGAATATTCTTTTAGATAATCATGTTTCAAGCTTTTCATAAGTTAAGCACAAAAATATGTACTATTTGTAATTTTCATTCAACGGTACATATTTGTTAAATTATATCTAAAGATAAAACTTAGTATTCTTTATTATATATTAATTTTGTTTATATTAAAGCAGTTACATTACATCAAAAAAAAAATTTTTTCTCAAAAATTGAAAGATGGACCTGACTTAGAACATTTTATTGATAATACTTATAAACAATATGATGGAAAATTAAAATTAGAAAAGGGAGATAAATCCCGTTTAAGATTACCACCTTGGCTTAAAACAGAAATACCAATAGGTAAAAATTACAATAGAATAAAATCACAATTAAGACAATTACAATTAAGCACTGTATGTGAAGAAGCACGATGTCCTAATATTGGGGAGTGTTGGGGAGGTGGTACACATGGAACAGCAACGGCTACTATTATGGTTTGTATTATTAGTTCAAAATATCATTATTCTATATTTTTATTTCAAAATAATTAAAAATATGCTTTCTAATAATATTTAATATTAAAATTGAGAGTTAACAAATTATGTGAATGTATATATAAAATATTTTATTTTATATTATGTATATATTTAATTATATTCATTATATTTTTATTTAAATTATAATTTTTTGATATCTAAAAAAATTAATTAATTATATTATAAAAATATAATATATGAAAAATAATTTAATATAGTTAATGGGCGATACATGTACCCGTGGTTGTCGTTTCTGTTCTGTAAAAACATCACGTACACCATTACCCTTAAATCCAGAAGAACCAATAAATACAGCAATTGCAATAACAGATTGGGGTTTGGATTATGTTGTATTAACATCAGTAGACAGAGATGGTTAGATTTTTTTTCATTTTTAATTTGTGTATATATTAAAATTTTTGTGTTACATTAAAATTATATATATATATATATTGTAATAGATTTAAATGATGGTGGAGCTAATCATATTGCAGAAACAGTCAACGAAATTAAAAAAAGGTATAAAAAATCATTTCATTTTTATATTATTATAATTCATTACTTTACAATTACATATGAAATAAAGATTTCTTGTATGTATTTTATATATTTTTGTAGAACTAATATTTTAGTGGAATGTTTGGTACCAGATTTTAGAGGAGATAAAGATTGTATTGAAATAATTGTCAATTCTAATCTTGATGTGTTTGCACATAATATTGAAACTGTTGAACGTTTAACTCCATTTGTTAGAGATAGACGTGCTGAATATAGGTGAATTATATATATTCTATATTCATTTTTTTAATTAAAATTTATATACATACTATTTTATATATTGTTTAGGCAATCACTGAAGGTTCTAAAAATAGCAAAAAAATGTAATCCAGAATTAATTACAAAATCATCAATAATGTTAGGATTAGGTGAAACTGATGAAGAAATTGAACAAACAATGAAAAATTTAAGAGAGATTGGTGTAGATGCTTTAACACTTGGACAATATATGCAACCTACAAAAAGACATTTAAAAGTTATTGAATATGTTACACCTGAAAAATTTAAGAAATGGGAAGATGTAGGAAATGAATTAGGATTTCTATATACTGCAAGTGGTCCATTAGTACGTTCATCATATAAAGCTGGAGAATTTTTTTTAACAAATATATTAAAAAAACGTAGAAATAAACAGGTTGAAAATCAATAAATATATTTTTTTTAATTATAATTATTGGAATTATTTATATGAATTTTATATTATATAATACAAAATTCATATATATTATAATACAAATTGTAAATTTATGCATTAAATTAATAGAAATACTTGTAATTATCATAAAATGTATTATATTAAAATTAACAAAATTTTCATAATCTATGATACTCTATTATTGTATTGAATATAATGGTAGGAAAAATACAAACATAAAATACAAATGTTCATTTTAAATGTATACAGAAAATATATTATAAAATATATTACATTATTTTTAATCTGTATCCATTGCAACTGTAACTTGTGGGTCTTGTGGATTTTCATCAGAAGATGGAGGTTGTGGAGGTTTAGAATCTTGTTCTACATCTGGTTCAGTAGGTTTATTACGTTTATCATCTTCAATTTGAGATAAATAAACAGAAATTTCATCTTCATCAAATATTTTGAAATCTGTACCTTTTCCTACTATTGCAATAGACACATTCTGTAATGCAATAATTATTCTTATTATATTTATCTTTTTATATTAATTTATTTAATATATTATGATATAAAAAATTACATTTATTACCTTCACTGATAAATCAACCTCATTTGGCAATGTATCTCTTAATGCACAAAGGCCATGTTTTATCAATTCATCAAGATCACATGATAGAAGTTCATTAAGATGTTTTTCTAAATATGTACGAGCACTTTGAGAACGTGCACCAATAGCCATTGCTTTACAATCAAAATAATTTGATGAAGGACATGTTTGGTAAATATGTGGTCCTTGATCCTTTAAAAAAAATTTATAATATTTATATATTTAATATACAAATTAATAATATTTAATATATAAATATTATATTATATTTATTTTTATATAATATTATAATATTATATTTAAATAATAATATTTAATTATATTTAATATTTTAGTTTATTCTTCAATAAATAATATTTAATATTTCATAACTACTTACATCATATCCAGCAATAAGTAAACCTACGCCATATGGTCTTCTATCATATCTTTGAGTACATGTTTGTAATTTATTTCCCAAAGATGCAAGTAAACGACTCACAGGTAATAGATCATCATGAGAATATTTATAATTTAAACATTCAGTTCTCATATATCGGCTATAGATAAATAAATAAAATTTTTAATTATAATTTATTAAAGATTTTGCAATAACTGTATTTTTAACAAGATTAATATAAAAAAATCAATATTTTGTCATTGTCAATATACAATATACCTTAACATTCTAGCATCAGCTGTTAAACCTGAAATAGAAATTCCCATATGTTTATCTATAGGAAAAATTTTTTTCTGATGAGCAGATAATTCTGAAGAAGCTCTTTTGAGTGCAATAAGGACTGCATGAGTCTTATTTTTAAGTCCTACAGTGGCTGATCCTAATTTTACAGCTTCCATTGCATATTCTACTTGATGTAAACGTCCTTGTGGACTCCAAACTGTAACATCACTGTCATATTGATTACGAAACTGAAAAATATATAAAATAATTTATAATCAATAATAAATTTCTTTAAATTAAATAATTAAATAATAAGTTAATAAGTTAAATAATCTATTAATTATAATAATATAATATATTTTTAAAGTAAAAAAAATATATTAACATATATCATATATTTTATAATACATATTATTATTATTTTATAAATTTATTTTATAATTAACTTTATTTTATAAAATAGTTATATTTTATAAATTTTTTGTAAATATTATAATAATAAAGTAATATATTTTATTATTATATTTAATCATAAAAAATTATATAAAATACAAACCATTTTTGAATATTATATAATTATAATATAATATAAAATATTATTTATTATTTAAATTATTAATTTAGTTAACATGTAATGTAAAATTGCAAAATATTTATCACTAATATGAATTTTCAGAAAACAACTGTCATGCAGCGGTATTATGATTGAATAAATGTTAGAGAGGAAACTTCCTTCATATTATAGTTTATTTTATCTAAAAAATTTTAGTAGTATTAATGTTTATTTTTTAAAATAAATTAAGAAAAATTTATAAAATGTTTATTAATATATTTAAATATTATATAATATTTAATAATTATAATAAAAAAAATTTATATAATCAAAAATCGATGTACCTAAATATCGATTATTATCGATTTTAATATAACTGTTATTTACCGATCTTAAATTCTCTTCTTCATAGACGTGAGTGGTTACGCTTGCCTATTGTAAATTTGGTAATATTATACAAAATTTTTTAATTATATTTAATTTGGCATTTTATTTTTTTATACTATCAAAATTTATAAAAATTATATTTGTTATATTCAAATTTTTTTTTCTTAAAAAAAAAATTTTATCCTGAATTATTTTTACAACAGAACGCACGTGACAATATTTGCGCATATGTTAACGAAATATATTTCAAATTTTAATGAAAATATTTTAATTAATCATTAAATTTGTTAAAATTTAATACTAATCGTATAATTACATAACTTTATACATAAACATATTTTTATTTTATTAAGATATAATTTTAATCAAAAGTATCTTTACAAGAATTATAATTAAGTTTAATTGAATTATATTACAGACAGAATAATTAAGAAGTTAATATGACGAATTCAAAGGGATATCGTCGTGGAACAAGGGATTTATTTTCCCGAAAATTCCGTAAACATGGAACAATTCCATTATCCACGTATATGAAAGTATATAAAGTAGGTGATATAGTTGATATCAAAGGTAATGGAGCAGTGCAAAAGGGAATGCCTTATAAAGTTTATCATGGAAAAACTGGACGTGTATTCAATGTAACTCCCCATGCTCTTGGTGTCATTGTTAATAAAAGAGTACGTGGACGAATTATTGCAAAAAGAATAAATGTTCGTATTGAACATTTGACTCATTCTAAATGTAGAGAAGATTTTTTGAAACGAGTAAAAGAAAATGAAAGACTCAGAAAAGAAGCAAAGGAAAAAAACATTAAAGTACAGTTGAAAAGACAGCCTGCTGAACCAATGCCTGCACATATTGTATCAGGACGTGAAAATCCTATTTCACTTGCACCTATACCTTATGAATTTATTGCTTAAAACTTAAATAAATATGTTATGAAAAAATTAATGTTATTTTTTGAAAGCATACTGCACATTTTCTATAAGTTTTGAATATAATTTTGAAAATATAATAATTAAAATAATCTATATTATATATAAAATAAATATTTTATATAGAATATATAATATATATATATATATATATATACATATATATATATATATAGAAAATATATTTTCTATTTATATATGTAGAATTTGCTATTATTTCTAATTAGAGTAAAAGATATTTTATAAATTATATTTTTATTGAATTTAAAATGAATAATTTTTACATAACTCAATCAATTTATTTTAATATAAATATGAATAAGAAATAATTTTCCGTAAGGTACTACGAATAAATACTTCATGAAACTAATTTTTTCTATATTTTACAAATCAGATATACATAATTAATTATATTTTATTTTTATAAATAATCTAATATATAATTTTAATTTTTATACACTATATTTCAATAAGATACGAAATTACCATATAGAATTTATTTATTTTAATTACTATATATTTATATTAAGTTCTAATTACAATCTATTGATTGATAGAATAAGATATAGCCAGTTTCAGAACTTTTCTGAATATCGGACGTAAGTCCATAAAAGTCTTCTATTGTAGATGCATCAATTTTCTAAAATAAAAATTTAGTTTATATATTTTTTTATACAAAGATATACAGATAATTCTAATTTTAAAATAAATATTAATGACATAAATTATAAGGCTTACATCAACCATGTCATCATCAAAAAGCAACCAAAATCCATGGCTTTTAACTATGGAAATATAATGTCCTCGATTAGGCCCACTTCCACAATGTATTACAACTGCTACCAAATCATATAATCTATCTGGATTCACTGCATCATCACTCTATAAATTATATAAAAATCACTGCATAGATATTAATTATAAATTAATTATATTAATATTAAATATTAAAACCTAAAACAAAAATTAATATATAAATACTTACAGTATTGAATAACCGAAGTTCTAAAGGAAAAACTACTCTATGAGAAACCTTGATGTGACGATTATATTGTTCCACATATTTAAATCTCTTTAAATGCAATGCTAATATCATTGGTAATTTTTTAACTCTCATTCGTTTCTAGAATAAAGAATTTATTCAAATTATTAATCAGTTAAAAAAATTCTTTTTTAATAACTGTAAAATTTTTTTATAAAAGTACCTGAGCTTCTTGATAACTACTACAATGATCACATTTGAATTTGTTATCACTACAAAGTGTCTCAGTATTTGAAAAACATCTGAGGCAGTGTGTGATTGAAGTATTTTGATCTACATCAACTTGTAAATCAAAAAAATCCTCATCTTTGCTAGATACAGTCTCACAATTAAGGCAACGTGTTTCTGATGTCAGAATTCCTTGAAATATTTCATGAACCCATGTAGGTTCTGGTGGTGAACCAGCATCACCTGCACCACATTTTCCTCCTGCTGGTTTACTTTGACTTCTCTCTGCTAAAATATAAAATTATTTTTACAAGAATATTTTACAAGGATATATTTTATTTGTGTGTGCATGCGTGCGCATGTAATTATATATGTATATTCAATAAAATTTGCATACCTAAAATAATTTCATTTATATGATTTATTAAAAAGTTTAAAAATTCATGTGCATCTTGTTGCATGTAATTATCAAATTCCTCTGTAAAAAATGATATATATATATATTACATATTCTATTATATAAATAATTGCATTCTAATAATAAAATTAAATTTTAAATTAGTAATATATGTTTATATTAACCTTTTTCTTTCCTTAATCTGGCAATAAACTTTTTTGGAGCTATAGATCCAACTTTCTTTTTTTGAGTTGCAATACTATAGAACAAATCAGCTAAGCATGTTAATAATGTTTCCTTGGTTCTCTTATTTCTAGCTTTGTACTCTAAAACTTTTTCTCTAAATGGTCGACAAAAATACAAAGCTTGTAATACAGAATTGCTATAACAGGTATTTCCAAACTATAATAATATAATTATTAATATTAACATTTATAATAATAAAAATAAAGATATAATCTAATTTATCAATTATTATTGTTATATTTATATATTTTTGCAATTAATACTTACATTAACTAATCCAAAATAATGTTCATTGGGAGGAAATTGATCAGAGCCAATATCTCTCTCTAATTGTGATATATTTGCACCCTATAATAATATTGAAATATTAATATTGAGAATATTGATATTATAACAAAAATATTTTATAATTAATTTATTAAATTACTTAATAATACATAGTACATAATGTGAATATGAAATTACCATATATATATAAATAAAGACTGAACAATTTTTTTATATTTTAATATGATTTTAGACTATATTTTTTTATAATTATTAATTTTTTATAATTACAAATTATCACACTATATTAAATTATCACATTCATTTCTAAAAATGCAATAAGTAATGATTTAAAATAAATATATATTTATTTAAAATATATATTTATATTATATTTATATTAAAATAGCAAAATAATATTAAAATATTCAAAATGTTTCGATTAAAAAACTCATTTAATCTTACCATTTTATGATTTAATAACTATTACTGACCATTGACAAGCAAACAGCATGGATTTTAATAACAAAACCTCCATGGTATTTTAACTTATGGATTTAATAGTTAAATTCATATAATTACATCATAGTTTTTATTTTAGGAACGAAAACAATTGTTTAATGATAGTATATATAATATATCTGTTAGAAAATGTTCACGTGTATTATTTAACGTTCTTATTAACATATATTATAAATAACACTTATTTCGATTAAATTATTAATTTTCATGAAATAACTAGAAATTATGCTGTGTACTCAAAAATATTATAAAGGAAATTAATGTTGATCTTTAAAAATAATTTTTGTAATGAAAGATGTTTCTACATAGAAAATGCATTCGACAATCTACAAACAAATACTTCATGAAATAAATACGTTTAAATTTGATAATTTTGTGATCGCTATTTGCGATTATTCTTTCGCGCCAATTTCATTAAAATTATGTATGAGAAATGACAAAGAAATGTATTTGATAACGTAGATATATTTTTCAAAGCTTTTATTATTATTTTTATATATGTATAATAAGTGATTAAACATTTATGTTATTTCAAATTTCAGATTTTGAAATTTAATCTTATTTTATGTAGTCAGTATCGATGTAAAAAACAGAGATTTAATATTATATTTTGAATGCATTACAAACGAAGTTTGTGAAATGTAATTAAACATTACATTGTTATTAAATTGAATGAAATATCATTATTAATTTATATGGTGGAAATCATTAAGTTATTTTGTTTGTTTTCAAAAGATATATTTGTTTAAATATATTTGAATTGTATTACTATTTAATATATAATATTAATAGCCCTTAATGATAAGACATTCTTTTACAGCATACATTTAATATTTACTTAATGTTGTTTTTTTTAATCATTAACAATTAAAAAATACGAATTTATTAATTACATATATATTAAAGGTAATGTATAAATAAATATTTATTTTATATAATTTTATAAATTATTTAAATATTTATACTCATATGTTTTTCTAATAATTTAAAAAATTAATAATTAAATTATATATAATATTGATTAATTATTATTAATTATAATTAATTTTTTTCAAATATACATAATATTATAATTGTAATATTCAACATAATATATAAATTTTAATTTTAAATTATTATATATATATTCTAGGAATATACATAACAGAATCTTAGTTTGGTATAAAATTTTAAGCAGTAAAATGGCAACTCGTAAGAGTATGTCAAAAAGATTAATAGATTCTACTATACATTCCTCTCCAGCTTCTTCATCTCCATTAAGGCGAAAATCTATACTTCCACAAAAATTAAACAATTTTGCTTTATCAGAAAATGATGATGAAGCAGAACGTTTGGCCCGTCGTAGAGAAATTACTGATACTTCAACAACGACAATTTCTACAAATTCAAGTGATAAAAGACGTTCTTTAGGACTTAGTTTTCTAGTAAATATGCCACCTTCTCAAATGGCAGAACGTATATCTCAATGCATAAAGCTTGGTACAGAAAATAAAATTAATCCAAAAAATGCATTCAGTTTAGAAATGATTGATTTTATGACATATATGATTAAGAAAAAGGATGCAAATATGTCTAATTTGCAAGTAGCTACTACATCTTTAGATGTAAGCACTAAAATTTATGGATTTCGTGTGGATGGTGTACATATGGATATACTTAAAATGATTGCTGGAGTAGATAAACAAAACAAATATAATGAAAATAATATGGAGAAAATGAATTCTCAGGAAGTAAAAGAAAATAACCTTGATAGACAAAAACAAGAAAAAAAAAAAAAAAAATAAACAAAAAATATTTGCTACTATAGATACTTTAAAAATGAATGTTGAAACTGAAAAACCTTCATTAATAACAATAGAAGCAGATTTACAAACCACAGATATGTTATATCAAGTAATGTTACCAAATCATGCAAATTCAAAGTTTTATCCACACTCATATAATGATATTTTAATAGACACAGTAAATAATAAAGATATTCAGGATAAAAATACAGTATATGATATTCCAAAAATAGCAAATTTTTCACATATGGAAATTTGTCCTCCTTTATTTTATTTTGATTTTCATAGTTGGAATGCAGATGATGAATTAGAAAAAATTCAACCAGAACAAAATAATGAGAATAGATTTCAATTTGATCTTAATGCAAGTTTATCCAATGAAGATGAATGTATATCTACTGGTATGAATTATTTTGATATTGAAGTTACAGAAGAAGAACATATAGATAGATGTGTTATGATATCTAACCAAGTAGAAAATATTGTAGATTTTCGTGAAGTTTTAACCAAGACAATATCATTAAAAGATTCAGAATATTCATTTATTCAAACGAATTTAAATATACATTGGGCTGGTCCATCTCATTGGAAAGTAACAAATTTTAAAAAAACTCTATTTAGTAATAATACAGAAACTCAACATTATCAATCTAAAATAAAAAAAAAAAATAAAGAAATAGAATTATGTTATGATGATGAAACAATTGAAAGAGTATGTGTTAAATTTTTACCAAGTCAATCAATTAAACTACATGCTAGAACTGCTAAAATCGAATGGAATGAAGAAATATTAACTTTACCTCCTGATAAACATTATAACATCAAACAAGCTAGTAAATTGTATCTTCATACAACAATATTTAAAAATTTAGAAAATATAAATGATATCAATACTACTACTTCTTTAATTAATGACATGGAAAATTATAATCATATAAATGAAAATGATACATTAAATTATTGTTCTAATAATCAGGAATATCAAGAAAATAAAAATAACACGATTAATAATGATATGCAATGTCAAGATGAGTGTATATCAGAAACACAGATGCCTTTTACTGGAAACAATCTAGTTGCTGCACCAAAACTTACAAATAAAGTATCTATTGCATATTGTATACATCCAAAAAGAATTGATATGAAACAATTAAAATATTCTATTTGGGAATGTTTAAAATGTAATACAGATAAGAATATTAAAGAAACAATAACTAAAAAAGCAATGCAACAAGATAATAATAATAAAATGAATGATAGTAAATTCTTCAGTGAAATTTATAAGAGATTACCAAATATATTAACTAAAACTAATATCGATGCTCTAAGTTTCCCAATTTCTTTTGTATCTCTATTACATTTAGCAAACGAAAAAACATTAAAAATAAATTCTTCTTCTGACATGTCAGATCTTATCATAGAACAAGATTAAATATAATTTATCAAATTATACACAATTATAATATATAATAAATAAATAAAAAAAAATTTAATATTTAAAGAATAAAATATATTGTATTTTAAAATAAGATTCTAGACACATATAATAACATGAAATGTAGAATTCTTACTATTAAAATTGAATTCGAATTAAAAACAATTTTTATATATAAAAATAATAAAAAATTAATATTTGTATACTTGGAAGTTAAATAAGTATCCGACTTTTATTTGAATATATATTTTTGAATATTTTAATTTAAATTAAGTGAGGAATAAATTAGGATTTAATAGCTATTTTGAATATTCAAAATTCAGATATCAGTAAATCTAAATAGCAGAAAAAAAATATTGTGAATATTGTGAAATAAAATTTAATACTTTTATTTAAGATTAATATTAAAAAAAAATGTAATTTTTTAATAAATTTAATATTTCTTTATGTTTTAACTTTTATAATTATTATAATTATAATTGAAAATATAAATTTTGAAAAATAAATTGAAATTTTCATTTTAATATTATTAAAAACTTATAAATATTAATTGAATGTTAGATATTAAACGGATAAATTAGATAATATTTTAATAATAGTTTATTATTTCTAAGATCTTATTATTGTAAATAAAAAAATAAATAGAAAAAAAATTTATTATTATAAAAAATGAATTTTATAAAACTATTATATACACTGGTACTCTGAATTTTGGTTATATAAAATGACGTTAAATATATTTAATTTCTAGAATTCAAACTTTCATAAATTATAAAGTTGGTGAACCTGAAATCGCATTGAATGAAAAATTGATGAGCTGTGAGCTGTGAGCATCTGCAGTGCGCGTCGTGTGTTGTGTTGTGAATGGTGTTATTGCAAATAACTTTCAACTGAAAGTTTGCTATTTGGCCTATTATTGATGGCCGCAAAAATGTTTATGCATAACACTTAAAGTCAATGTACGTTGCAATTCTTAAATATAAATGAAAAGAGACTGCATTTCATTAGAATAAAAGTCGTTTAGTTACGACAATATAGTTGTTATTCGTTGAGCGGGAACCGTTGAATATTATTACACAATGGCAGATTTCGATGCAATATATGAAGAAGAAGAAGAAAATGAACAAAATTTAGAAGAACATTACGTGACAATGGTTCCAGATCCTATAATTATTCGTGGAGCTGGCAATATGACCGTGTAAGCAAGTTATTCTTTTTTATATATATGTAAATTTAGTATTTTATTTCACGAACAAAGAATCGGATTATAAATACTATTTTTATACTGTTATTTTTTGTTTATTTTTAATTATTTTTCTTTTACATTAAAAAAATATAGAATATATAAAATATTAATACATAATACAAAGTTTTTTGAAATATATGAATTGATGTTATATTTTTTTTAATTTTTAATTTATTTCTATAAAAAAAATCACAAATGAAATAATTTTAAAATTACTTTTTATATTTATAACTTGTATATAATAAATAAATCAATATATACTTATAAATTAGAAAATATATTTTTATTTAACATATTAAAATTGTAATTATTTATTTTAGATTTGGACTTAGTAATCGTTTTGAATCAGAATTTCCAAATGGTTTAGTGTCACGTGTTGCTCCAGAAGAATTTAAAGCAACTGTTATGAGAATAAACAGTGTATTAAAAAAAACATTACCAGTTAATGTTAAATGGTTATTTTGTGGTTGCGTTTGCTGTTGCTGTACATTAGGTTGTTCTCTTTGGCCAGTTATTTGTTTGAGTAAAAGGGTAAATATTAATCTTTATGAAGATATATTTATTATCTTATATATAATTATTTTTTATATATAAATTTACATGATGTAAAATTAAATGTCTGATAACACAAACAATTTTTACTTTATTTTTTATAGACACAACATTCATTAAATAAATTATTAGAATGGGAAAATAGTAGATTATATCATAAACTTGGGTTACATTGGAGATTGGCAAAACAGAGATGTGATAGTTCATCCATGATGGAATATGTAAGTAAACATAAATTGAATTTTTTATATTTTTATTTATTTTATTTTAAAACTTAATTCTATTTTATACATATATCAAAATTATTCTGATAAAATAATTTCTGTTATATTTTATTTATTTTTTTTATCTTTCTAATTATGTATAGTTAAGAGAAGCCTTGTTAATGTGAATCAGCTTATATTTTTAATTACATTATCTATTCTTAAGCATTGATTTTTGTTTAGATATAAGCATACACTTATTTGTTTTCATCTTTTATATTCCAGGTTCTTTTAATTGAATTTATTCCAAAAATACCCATATACAAACCTGATTAAAGAAAAGATCTGGATTCTCATATGATCTATGCACATAAAAAATTAGTGCAAACTCTAAGATATGAAAAGCCAATAGCTTCTGGCTTAATTTTAAAATAAGAAAATGTAAAATGTCACTAAAAATGACATTTATGGGATGCTTATTTTTGTAAATATTATACGTAGGATTGCACAGTACAATAATGAGATATAAATGCGGAACAGTTATGATAGTCTTATAAAATTTATTTTACCAAGTATAAAATGACAACAACTTATGTATTCATTTTTTATAAAAGACATAACTTTGTTTTTAATTTTGAATTATTTATAAAAAAAATATCAACAAATAGTTATGAGTTTGCACAGAAAAAACCAAAAAACGGGATAATGAATATTTAAAAAGTACTGCTTAATATTTAGTTTACTAGTCATTAAAACATATTTTTGTCCTTTTATTAATAATTTCTTAAAACCTACTTCAATTAGGTATTAAGCTTTCAGGTAAGAAATTAATCTGATACAGTACAACGAATGGATTTTAAAATATTTGTGATTTGAGAATAATAACTATCAAAAAGTTCTCATATAATTACAAAGTGCAAAATCTACAGATATCCATTTATTTATATATGCAATATAAGCACTTACTTTATTTATAGGTTGATTTCTTACCAAGGTGATATTAGAAAATATAATACATACAAATATGTTTTACTTTTTGACATAAATTTAAGATAGCAAAAATATAATTGCTATCAAAAGATAATGATATTATTTTCAATTAAAATATATGTTGTTTTGATCTATGGGTAAACTATTTTCTTATTATAAAAAAAAGAAAGAACTAATTTTTTGATTAGTCATAGCAATTTTTAAAAAGAACTTAAAAAAAGAAGTTAAAAAAAATTTAAAGAAAGATTAAAAAAAAAGAAAAGTACAATTGTTATGTAATATATAAATATTAAGTAAAAAATTATCGTTAAATAATAAATTTATCACAATATTTTTTTAAAATTTTAGTAATTAATTTTTTTATTGTGTTTTTATACCACATTAAATGGTTCTGCACAGACATTTCTTTATAAACAAATTTTTTCTTTCTAAGAAAATTTATATTAATACATGAAAATAACTATAATAAAATATAGAAAAATACATTATAAATTATTTCTTAAAACTATGAAAAACATAAAAAATATATTTTTTTTTATTTAGTGGCTGTGATTGAGAACATAAGACTAGTTTTCATTTCAAATATATATTCTACAAATTTCTCAATATCTGAGCTTTTATATAAACTTATAATAAATATCTTTCTGTCATTCTAAGGCATGTACTTAATTTGCAAAATTATTAACAATTTTTTTTAAAATCTACACAATAATTTATATAAATATCAGTTTGAGAACATAAGAAAAACATTTTTACTAATAATAAAAATAAGTAAAAATTAAATAAAATAATTAAAATAATAATTCTAATAATCAAAATATTACAAATTTAATTTGTAATATTTCATTCTAAATTATATGAATTGTTGATACTTTATTTGAAATGTACTGTGCAATGGAACCATAAATGTAAAAAATATTTGATTTTTTCTGTCTTATAAAAAATATAATTATAATAATATTATATAAAATTATTAATTAAGAATCAATGTGCGTTTATGCTGTCTATTAATAATTTATATATTTATAATTATCAATGGTTGTTCATTCTTTTTCTCGAAATTAATTTAAGTAATGCAAGTACTTTTTAACATTGTTAAGTATATAAATATAAATGTTTTAAAAATTGTATTTTGATAAACAAAAATTTGGAAATGTAAATTGTTTATTAACACTAGAACTTTGGATAATAACTATTTTAATTATTTTTTCTTTTTTTTTCCTCTTATTATTTTGGTCTAGCATTTAAAAATGAAATTATTTTTATTTTTTATATTATTTGATATATTTGACATGTCAAATGTCATTTAAATCACTTAAATACTTATTTGATTATGAAAATAATATTAGTGAATAAAATTTAAATTAAATGATTATATAGAATAAATTCCAAGGTTCTAGAAATAATTAAGAGACATGAATTTATTTTTTCATAAGTTGATGTGATGCATTTAATACATCAACAAAAATTAAAAATTGCATTTTTATTTGATTTACATATTATTGGAATATTAATGAAATGCATAGTTAATTTTTTGAATTGTATTTTTTTATTGATAAATTGCATATTTTTATGAATGTGATTAAAAAACTTATATTTAAAAAATAAGACATCACAGATAATTAGTAATTTTAAGAAATCTAGAGTTCTAAAATGAAAAAATTATCAAGAGATTTTTATTTTAAAGAGAGAAGTTGCAATTGTTTTGCATTGAATCTGACGAGTTTACAGTAACTTGAAAAAATAAACATTCTTATAAAAAAAATATTTCTTCAGAAGTAGACAAATTTATTTATATATTAATATAATAGAAAAAATTGATATAAAGAAAAGAATATCAGACATTTTTAGTCAATTTATATAATATTCTTGGGCAGATACAAAATTTATGAAACAAAAAGGATATATTTTTGATAGGAAAAATGAATAATGAAATGTAATATCATTTTTGTTGTATTTACTATAGTATTAGTTGTTTTTTGTGAAAATGTAATAAAGAAATTTCTAGAAAATTATAATAAAAGAAATAAAATTTTATTTAATTAACCTAATGAAATAGTTTTTAAAATAAATATAAAATATAGAAAATATAAAAAATTTAATATATAAAATATGAAACATAATTTATTGTAATGAAATTTCATTTTCATGAAAATAAATATCAAGCTATCATATTTTCATTATGTGCCTTTCACTAGATTGTGTAAATTGTATATATTATATATTGAAAATACATTGTAAACTATATTTTCATGAATTAATAGTTATTTAATGCATATACTTATATTTATATATATTAAAATATAAATCTTTATATTTTACAATTCATTTAATGTTAATTTTATATTTGATTAATGTTATCCGTAATTTAATTTGAAAGATAGATCATATTTTGAATTAAAAAAAAAAAAAAAAACTCATATTTAACAGAAAAATGTACAAACTTTTTAAAGTATATACTATATTATATATTATATATTTAATTTTTATAAAAAGATTTAATTATAATTTTGTTATTATTCTATAATGTTAAATATATTATTTTATAGTATTTAATTTTTCCTAGAATATTATTTTTATATTTATGATAATATTAATTTTTTTTATTGCAGTTAATATTATTATTAAAGAAAAATTTCCTTTAGAACTTTAATAAAAATATAAAAAATATATATATATATAATATATATATTATATAAATATATTTCATTATTAGATAATATATAAATGTACATAAGTAAGATATAGATCTGCTTCTAGTCACATACATATCTAAGCTTTTATTTGCATTGAAATGATATTTACTAAGAACAATTCTATGTTATGATAATTAACAACAGATGCCTTTACAATTCTTAATGAGAAAATATTATTATAATTATATTATAATATATTATTATAATTATATTATAATCAATATATTAGTCATGATATTGAAAAAATATTTGATAGAGAAAGGTATATAAATTTTAAATAGAAGCATATTTTTTTATGATAATTGTATAATATGTATTTTCTTATATTATTTAGATATACATAACATATTTTTTAAATATTATTGCACAATAATTTTTTATCTCTTTGATGCAAATATATATATACAAATGATTTCATTTAATAAAATAAATCTGCAATTTATATTAATATTAAATATATCATTACAATCAATTCAATGTATTGAAATTCCAGTAAATGAAATTAAGTAAGACATAAAAGATTTGATAAAAATTATAAATAAATTCAATTAATAAAAAAAATAATTGTTATATATTTACATCTATTGTGTAGTTCTTATATTAAAGGAAATTTATCATGTCCATTACCATTAACAAGTTTGGATTTTATTTATAATTTTTCACAACTCAATTTAGAAATTGTGTTGGCCTTATGTATATATGACTTTGCGAAGTTCGTTTTTATTGGTTATCATTACAACCATTTATTAAATTTGTGCGTTTTTTACTTAGCTACATAACACCATTTATTATAATATTTGGTAAGTAAAAAAGAAAATTAGTTTTCTATATTATATGATAATTTTTTTTCTTTATGTTATATAAAGCTTATATATAGCTTATTGTAATACAATAAATTAATTATTTTATACTATTATTATATTATTATAGGTGTATTATTAAACATTATTTCTTTTGTAATGTTAAATACACCTATACTTTGTGAATCAAACTTGTCGCTTTATTTAAAAGCACTTGCATTATCTGATAATGGAGCATTAATATTTAATTATGCTGTGGGTATTGCAAAGTCACATTTTATATTTGTTAATAATCTTTTTATGGTAGATATACATAAATTAGATAATTAATTTTGTCTTACATGTAACTAGAAACTTAAATTCATAATATTTTTAGAACAGTAGATTTCTATAAAGCTTAAATTCTGTTACTATGGAATTCTTTCAATTTACCTCAACTTGGTTGGTTGTAGTTCTCACATGGACACGAGTATTTGCTATTATATTTCCTCTTGAAATATATGGTCATTATAATAATTGTTCTAAAATAATAATTATTATTATTTTGATATGTATCAGTTTTATAATATCATTAACAAAGTTATATTCAGGAGGTAAACTTTATAACTTTATGTTCTATTGTATTTCTTAATACTTATAGTATTTATATAATTATTATTAAATTTATAAAAATGTTAATTTTACTGTATTTTATCATATTTTCAGGCTATGAAACAGATAGTGTTTTTGAATTTATACCATGTCAAAAAAAAATAAAACCATGGGGTAGTGCTATGTATTTTTATTGCATTATCTACTTGGTTGCCAGTACTTTTTATATTTATTGGAAATATTTTATTAATTATACATATGAAAAAAACTGAAAAAATCCATTGTCAGTTAACTCATAAGTAAATTATTTAAATATGTAATATTTTATAAAGAATATATATTTTTGAAGAGATACGAATATATTTAATGACATTTCTTAGAAAATTTCAGATATAAAATAAATAGAATGCATCATACTTCTAAAACATTATTTGTAGTATCAACTATTTATTTAGTGTTACTATTACCCCTTGGTATAGTTGAAACTTTAGAACTTTATTGGGATGTTGTATTAATTAAATTTCTTGATACTGAAATAAAGAAAAAGACAGAATATATATATATTGGTATAAATTTATAATAAACATAAATATATGTACAGATATATATATATATATATATATATAATAAATTGATAGCTTTTATATATTACAATTATTACTTATTTTTTAGGTTAAAAGAAAAAATATTATTGAAATGGTGTTGTGGTTTATGCTTTCACATCATTGGAATTTTGCAATTAATTTCTTTTTGTATTATCTCACAGATAAAAAATTTATAAATATTATTATACAGACAGTAAAGCACTTTAAAATTATAATTTTTTCCATCTTTTCTAAAACTTAATGAATATTCTATCTCTAGCCTTATTTTTCTGAAAAATGATAGCGCTATTATCGAAAATATTTATGAACAGAATTTATAAAAATTATTAACATTAAACATCGCAAAGTTTTTATGTCAATATATAATTTTGATATTATACATTTTTGTTTATTTTATAATAAATTTTATATCACTTGTTTATATTTTATACTAATTTTATTACATACTTTTTATAATTTATAAAATTACATAATATTAATTTATTAATTTATTTATTTTATATGCATATTAAAAATGATCATTAATATAACTTGATATCAGTGTACATGTAACGAGTTTAGAAATACGTGAATAAGTTTAAAAATCAGATTATTCTATAAAATTATAATTATTCTAATTTTGTTTTTTTATAAATGAAACATCTGGTCCCATATAGATTATGGAATTAATAAAATTGATTATTAATATTGGAATTGAAATTTTCTTCCATATTTCTATAAATTTTAAAATAATTTATTATATGTTGCAGTTAAAAAATATTTACTTATATATACACATTCTTTTACACAAATATTTTTAATAGATAATAGATAATTTTCTTTTAATTTTTAAAATATGCACAAATTAAATTTTTAAATATATTTCATTGCAATAAGCATATAAATATTTACATATGCAACATTTAAATATAACAAATATTTAAATTTATATTTTTGAAATTACATATCTATATACTGTACATTAATTATATCATTATTTTTATACCAGTAATTCCAATCGAAATACATTTTAAATATTACAAATTAGAATTGATATATACTAAAATTAAATGACACTAAATATAAAATATAATATTCACATAATATTTATTAATTATAAGGCTTTTTTTATCTCTTTTTAATTAATATGTATTTTTGGTTATTTTAAAATATGTAACAATATGTTAGTTAAACAAAACAATAACAATAATATTAAAATATATTTAATTGTAATTCATATATTTTTGTAATTCTGTATTAATTTTAATAAATTTAAAATATTTTAAATGAATATAAAAAAATATAATCATTCTTTTTAGATGTATTTATATATTATGTATTGTATAATTTTTTGAGTCAATAAAATCACTGATTATAAAATAAGTACAATTCTCTATTAAATAAAGAATAATATAAATAAATTATAAATCATAAAAGAAGATATAATTTTGATATTAAAATATTTTAACTTTAAAAATTGAAAAAATATAAGATTATTAGAAAATTTTGTACACACATTTTTTTTCATTTGCATATACTTCAATAAATAAAATATTTTATTAAAAAATTTTATTTTCTGTTTCTATTTTTTTTTTTTTTTTTTAGAAAATAATATTTTTGAAAGAAAATTTTAGAATATATTAGTAGATATTTGTGATATAAAAATGAGAAAAAATGAGAAAAAAGTTGTTTTGTTGAAAAATTATATTATTCTATTTTTTTGAATTGTAAAAGTTTCAAAATTATTAGAATTTCAAAAAATAAATTTGAAAAAAGTGATAAAGATATCTTATTAAAATTTTTAAGGCAATGCATATTTGCATATAATTCAGTCTTTTTATAAATAGAAATTCTTGAAATATATATATTTAATCATTTATGATTATTGAAACATGATTTCAATACTAAATCGTAAATTTTTCATTTTTTATCTTACTAATATACCATAAAAATATTTTTTTATGTATAAAAAATAAGAATTGTAATAGAAAAATTATCGACATACTTATAATATAGTACAACATGCAAATTAATGTAATGAAACATTACGTGGGACTCTATTTACGTAGTTTACTGGAAATTGACCTTTTCTTTGATCTCCACTTTCTCCATATAACCAATCTTGCGATATCCTCGATAGTACTGTAATTTTTTCTCCTTCCTGTTACACACACACACATATGTACACATATTAATATATTAATATATATATAATATTATATATATGTATATATATAATATATGAAATTCAGATAATTTTTAAAAGAGAAAGAAAGAAACTTGATACAGACAAGTAATTTTTGTCATTGATATAATGTATTATACATATAGGAAAATATAAATAATTTTGATTATTTTTTATATATTTGTAGATTTTTTTAAATATATAATATTTATGTGAATATATAATAATTATTCATTATAAAATTTCTTTATAATATAATATGTTATAATATGTTGAACATTCTTGTCCACATCAAGATAAACTTACATCGAATGATAGATCTTCAGTTGTTTCTCCTTTAAAAGGATAAATAGCAATAACAATGTTATCTGGAACATCAGGCACTGGTATTTTTATATCAATAAAATTAATAGGAAATATTCCTTGTTGATTTCCTATTCTACCTTCCATCCAATCTTCATTAATTTTTTTTATTAAATATATTATATCACCTTCTTTGAAAGATAAATCACCCACATGTGTTAATGGAAAATCATATAATGCAATTCCATAAGGTTCTTCATTATTAATCTAAAAATAAAAAAATAGAAAAATTTAAATTATTTTAATAAAATTATAATATAAATTGAATAACTTACTGAACAATCATTATTTATTTCTGTTAAATATTCTACTGGTGGTGCAGGTGGTGGAATTGTGGGCATTGGTGGTGAAGGACTATCTTTTAAATCATTTTGCCATGAATTAGTTAAATCCAATGTCATTGGCTTAGCCAAAGACACTATTTTATTTAAACATCTTGAATTTATTTCAATATTATTTATTTTTTGTTCTCTTTTTATTTGTAGAATTTTTGGTGCTGGTGGTTTTGGTGGTTTCGCACGGATTATAGTTGGCATCGATTGAGTATTTTTGAAAGATGTCCGATTGTAAATCATTTGATTATTAGTATGATTATTTGTGTTGAAAGCAAAAAAACATGTGTCTCCTACATGTTTTATAGACTGTAGTGTATTATGATTAGTTACTTCTAATGGCTCAAATGGATCTATTACTGAATTAATTTTCCATGGATCACTTTGCAATGCTTTTTTAGTAGATATTCCAAAAAGATCAAAATCATCTTCAAAAGCACTTTCAGTTTGAGATGTATTTCCACTACTTGTAAATGCAGATATATTTGAGTTTCCATCACTGCCAAAACTATCAATGCTAACACCATCACTACTTGATCGAATAGTAAATGTTGGAGATTCAGGTGGACTAAAATCTATTAGACAAACTGATCCATTTTCTGATTGTAATACTGTATTTTGTTCTTGATTATTTAATTGTGTCATATTTGAGTTTTCATTTTTTTTTCTTCCAAAAAAATTAGTCAAAAGCTCTGTTGGTTTTGTCTGTTAATTATATAAATAAATAATATTAAATATTTAATAATTAAATTTAATAATAATATTGATTAATTATTAATTAATTATAAAGTATTCATTTATATAATAGATATCAACATACTGATTTTTTAAATTTTTCCCTTTGTGTTTGTGAGTAATTTTGATTAAACTTTGGTGGTGGTGGCCGAGGAGGTGGTTTTTTCTTTTGAATAGGTTGTCGTATTATTGAAGATCCAAAAACATTATTTCTATATAGATCAAAAAAATTAATTAAATTTTTAAATGAAATGAATAATAAATTTAAATTTTTACATAATATGACAAGTAGAATTCATATGTATATATATTTAAATGTTTATTTATATAAAAATATATGTATAACAAAAATATTTTCTAAAAATTTTAAAGAAATATAAAAAATCTATTATTCAAATAATATTAAACTTACGTGTTATTCCAATTAATGTTTCTTTGTGCTGTTGAATTGATGGGTGGAGGAGGAGCAGAACGTGTAGGAATTCGCATTTCTGAAAGCAAATCATAAAATGAAGTGATATTTTAAAAAGATTTTCGATAAGATCCGTTACAGCATAACATATGAGCAAACACTCATTATATATTCTCTTTTATACAATTATGCATGCAAATAAAATTATTAGATACAAATATAAAATGGAATTTATAAAAGTAATACCTGTATTCACAACAATACAGTTTCTACGTCTCAATAATAATACGCCCACTATGAAGTGTCAAATATCTTTTGATGCGATACGAATTTAGAGGTGGTTATGATAATTAAAAATTTAACAAATCACAGTATATATGTTGAATTTCGTATGTGAATAGAAAATATGACGTAATAATGTTTAATTACGATATCAAATATGTAAATAAAAAATTACGATATTTTTATTTAATTTTATTATATAGATATTTCTTTGAATTAAACAAATTAATTAATTTTTTAAATAAAGATTAACACTATTGACAGGTTTGTACATACTACTCACCTGTTTTTACGTTTGCGGCCATTTTTCATTCAATACGATTGCAACTACATCTTAAATTACGACACGATAATATGCTTAAAATAAATTGATTGAATAACAATTAATTTTCGTAGTTCGATTAGTTAATAATTTATATATCAATTGAAATCTTATTGAATACAAATTGAAAAAAATATCAATTGTTTTTTAACTGTTTCATGTTATTATGTTTTAATTCACTTGTTAAGAAAAAGGAGAAACTGCATTAGTAATGTTTAATTTTTAAAATTATAAATAATGTCTGTTTTGAATCTTATATATTTCATAATGAAACTGTTTGTTAGTTACTATAACTTATTGTCATATTTTATATGTGCATAAAATATATGCATATACATATACGAGATAGCTTTAAAATTAATATAATTATTAAATTATCTATGACGAATCACATATTTATTTAAAATTATGAATATATATTATTAATTTCCCTAGCTTTAAATTTCCTAGGTATTTTAATTCTATCATAATGGTAATTGAAATTCTTAATTATAATTGGACTATTAAATCTTTACGAAATAATATATATATTAATTATCAATTTAAATTGTTGTTTACTTCATATAAATTTGATTGTACAATATAAAATATTTTTTTTATTTTTTATATTGACATTTGTATAAATTTTATATTTTAATTTATTGTAATATATATATATATATATATATATTATATATTTATTACTAATGAAATTTGTAAAAAATTATTATATAAAAATATAAAATTTATATTAATATAAAATAATAAATAGATTTTTTGTTTCATCATTATTCAAAATTGACCAAGTTTATATCGTTTATTTATTGCAATAATGATACATTTAAAAATTTGTATTTTTGAGTTTGACATGAAGAAATCCATTATTGTTTATATTTTACTTCTATTGAAAAAATTTTGTAAATAATATACTTGCAAGAATTTACATTATTAATTACATTATTATTATATCATATAGATATCAATAAAAAAGATATTATAGAAGCAAATAAAAATATTAAAATTTATTATAAATTATTATTAATAATCTCAATCATATTCTCCAGAAATTTATTAATCTCGTGATATTTTCTTTCAACTTTAATTTTATTCTTTAAAAAAACATATGTAAATATCTTATTATTTTATGAAGAGATTTTTTTTAAAGAATTATACTCACTTAAGCAAATATTTATCATAAACGCCATTTTATTTACCTATGTACATAATTTTTATTTTTATTGAATATTTATTAGGATTTAGCGAAGAACTTAATGAAGTGGACTGAATTTATGTACATGTTTCAACGTCAATGAAACACTTTCACCATACCATTGTATCCTAACTCAAATGATACGAGGACTTATGCACTGAACACACGATATCCAGTATATATACGAAGAGAATTGCAATATGAAGAAAAAAAATCTCTTATACACATATTCAACATATATATTTGGTAATTTTGCACTTGACTTTTGTAGGAATTAAAAAGTAATATAGAGATATCAAATAACAGAACGAATGATACATCTTTTGAATTGAACTAGAAAAAAATTAGAGATTTTATCATTTAGTTTTTATGATATACATTTACAAAATTGTTATACTTTAAGAAAAAAAAAATAGTATAAAAAAAAATCAAAATAAAAAAATCATCAAATTTTTGAAATTAAAATGAAGCATATAGAAAATTTTTCATGGTTTCATGAATAAATTTTGTTACAATATTTAAAAAAAGAAGAATGAATTTTAATTTAAATGGAAATCTAAATAAAATGAAATCTGTAATAATTTTTAGAAAAAATTGATGAATAATACTTATTGCTAAAATTATACAAGTAAATTTTATATTACTAATATTTGCTATATTTTCTTAATATCGCCGATAAATGTATGCATATTTTTGTTTCAAAAAGAATATACATACATATTAATTTTTTTACGCACATAAAGAATTGAATTTCAATATTTAAATGATTTAAATAAATGATAATGTTGAAAATATAAGAATAAAGATATACGAGCATATACGAAAATAGAAATAAATAAATAACTAAAATATTTATATTAGTGATATTTTTTGATAATATGTAAAACATTTTTAATAATATATCTCCAATTTCAGAAAGAATGAATTTAATTGAGACAATAAATAATTACTCGTAGATCTTTGTGATAATCTAAGTTGCACAATTTCTCCCATTATTAAGAATAAAGAAAAGAGACTTCCTCAAATATTCTTTCATTAAAATCACATTATCGATTCTTATTCTAGGCCATTCTTCGTCGTGTAAAAAAAAAAAAAAAAAAAAAAATAGAATAAACTATTCAACGCAACCGCTATTTAACCTTTTATTTGGTATCTTTTCGATAAACATGGCTTTTATTTACAGCCTACAAAAGCAATATTGCTATTTGTAATTGATTAAAAAATTACGTATATTGAATTTATATATTTATAAAACATTATATATTCTCGATGGAAGAAACATAATGTGTTTATTATAAGTTCAAATTTTTTTGTTTTTACAAATTTTTTAACATTTTTATATATTTAGATACATTTTTTTAAAAAGATAATTTCATTTTATTTATTTTATTTTTAATATAAAATATTTTTAATTTAAAATAGCTTGATTTTTTTGCTAAAAAAAATTGTCAAGAATTATTTATGAATCGAGCTTTTGTACAGAAATATTCTTTTTAATTCTTAAATAATAGATTTTTAAATGTTTAATAAAGTTGAATTCCATATTGCCATTAATTATATATTTTAAAACTTTTTAATGTTTTAATTTTAAATTAGAGTTAATCTTAGAAAACTAATTCAATTTTTTCTATCCTATATTTTTTTTCTTATAGAAACTGTATAGTACACTAAACTATGATATACAGTATTAATATAAATATCAATATGAATAGAATATATCTTGTATTTTATTACCAATAAACCAATTCCTAATTATATTATAGGTAGTAGAGGATTATATAAGGAAGGAATATTCTTTCCTTAAACAGTTCTTATCTAATTGAATTGTATTTATTTAAAATTCTGGACAGTTTTAAAATTGCACTATATATTTCTTCCAGCAAGAATTAAGTATCTATCGCACATCAGCTATAAATGCTTGGTTATATAATAAAATTTATGTACATTATGTACATAAATTTATGTGTTAAAATTGTATAGTATAAAACAATTGAGGAATTATTATGCATGATATACAATTTAGTTATTGTCAATTATTAAGATAAGTTCAAATTTTATTATATCTAAAACATAGCCGCTTAAATTTTAACGAGAGCAAGACACTGATTTTTGTGGATATTGTTAAGTAAAGTTAAGAATGAAGTTGAGGGGCAGTGTGATGTTACAGTTATCATATGATTAGGTTAAGAATTAGAATAGATTTTGTTTTTAGGACGGGCTATCATTATTATTCATATATTGCCCCATTCCTAAATTAACTGTGGTTCATTATTTGTCAAGCATTGTTATTCCCACTTGAAAAATGATTAAAAAGAATATAATAAATCAATGCAGCTTTAACTTTAATATTTTTATTCATTTGTCATATTATTTAATTTTTGTAAAAGAAATTTCTTATTCTTAAATTTTTTATTCAATTTTATTATCTCTTTTGTTTTGATTAAAAAAAGCTATATCATGTAAATAATTCCTTTTTATGATCTATGTGAAATCTTGAATAAAACAAATAGTAATTATTCTAAATTATTACATTTTGATATTTGTTTGTGATCTTCCTTCTATTTTCCCAATATATACAAATAAAAAGAATAAAGAATTTCATTTTTACTCATTTTTTTCTCCAATTCTTTACATAATATAACCGAGCGTCTATAACTACTTTACATTATCATATAAAACAAAACACACACACAAAAAAAAAACAATTAAAAATAAGAAACAAAAGCCATGTTAACTCGGAACGCGAAATTTTCTCTCTTCACAGAATCTTCATCCAAATAGGATTAATTAACAAAGAAAGCTGGATCCAGCGCGAGCGGAATATATTTTTTTCTCCCGGAAGAGTCAGTCTTGAGAATTATTAGGTAGTTCTGGTACAATTTGATCCTGACATGAGGACCTGCTAGATGTAGTACAGACTCGTAATGGTTTTGCGAGCCATGGGTGCCTCGGTACGTCCTCCGCGTATGGCCTTTCGGACGGTTCTTTTCTCAGCAATGAACGAATCAGGCATCGAGCACGTGGACTCAGACCTTCTGGTACTGCGAATTGGCCACGTGAGATTTTTGCGAACAGAGATGCATGTTCAGCATCGTTAAATGGATAACGGCCGACCAACATTGTATAGAGTAATACACCAAGTGACCAGATGTCGGCTGCTTTGCCAGAGTAGGCTCGTCCTGAACGTAATACTTCCGGTGCCACATAGGCTGGGCAACCCCGTCGATCAGTCAGTTTATCATTGTCACCTTCAACGATTACTGCATCTTCCAAGCTTTCCAAACGAAGTCGTGTTCTGAAATGGAAAGAATCGAAATGCTAACATAAATTTTATATTTTTTTATATTTAAAATAATTTTATAGTATTAATACTATTGAATAATATATTATAATTATATTACATATTTATTGTATATGTTAATAATTTTATTTTATGATATTTTTATTGAATAAAAATTTATTTTTAAAGATTAGAATTTTATATATTATATTTTTAGCTTTTGTAGATACAATGTATATTTGATTGTATTTATTAAATTGTTTATCTATTATATTATTTTATACATTTTTCAAATTAACTTTTATTCTATACATATTTTTTCTCTTCGATTCTATTTAGATTTTTAATTTATTTTAAGATTTTAATATTAATATTCTAATAATATAACAAAACTTCAACAAAAAATTTAAAACAGACAATTTAGAAAATAATATCTTGCCTTGTACTCAATTTCATTATGTGTATAATTCGTATAAAATAATGATTAGCAAAATGATGAAGAAAAAAAAGTATGAGAGGATGTACAAATTTTTACATACGGAGATATTTTAAATTTAGCAAAAAGATATTGAGATTGAGCTATTGTCATATAATTCATAACATAAATAGCAAATCGAAAACAGTGAAAGAAAGTGGTGAAAGAAAAAATATCCAAACACTGTTGATCAAATAACCTCTTGCAAATCGTAAAACTTCATGGAAATCGTAAAACACATATACATAATATCCAAACTCTATTTAGTATATTATCTCAAGTTATTCACGATGTTTTCTTCTCGCTATCTTTCGTTACGATGCTTGATTAATACACAACATTTAATATAATTTTTGAATAAAACTTTTTGCAATAAATGTTTTTGTTTAATAGTGTTGGAAAAAGAGAAGGAAGATGAATACTAGAGTATATTGAAATATAATTTACTTTTAGTTAAAATAATTAAATTAATTGAAATATTTGTAATTCTTTTTTCATTTTAAAATAGCTGAACATAATTTGTATGCCATTTGTCACATTTACAAATGATGTTTTGCTTAATAAAATTAAAAATTAAATATCCTTGTGATATTAAACTGCGAAATAGAGAAAAATCGAAATAAAATTATTTTATTTATTTTTTGTCAACAATAATTTTCTTAGAATATATTTAATACAGATTTGTCATAATATTCTTTCAACAACATTAAATTTTCATTTTCATTTGAAAATGGTTCTTATATCATATATATATATATATATATATATATATATATATATATATATATATATATCATATATATGATATATGATATATATAACAACAATAGATGTAGATAGTTGTTATAAATAAATGTTAATAAAATTATTTTAAATTATTCTAAAAATCTCGTTAAATCTTATCAAATTATAAAAAATTTTTGCATTTTATTTATTTAATTGGATTATTATTCACAATTATAATTACAATTGTAACTGTTATCTGTATTACAATTGTAATATAATACAGAATGTATGTAATATTAGGAACCCATTATGTAATGTACCAAATTTTATCATATGAAATCAATGGGTATTAGATTTAAGATTTCTTTTATTATAATTTAGAGATACTCATTCAATATATCATTCTCATATATCATAATTCTATTTATCGTTATCAATTTATTTATATCATTTTTTAAATTATTAATTTTTAAATAAAATTCAATGAAATCTATTTTAAATCTATCGAATTGAAATCTATTGAAATAAATGTTAATTTGTTGTTCGTAGAATGTTATTCTTTGTCGTAAAGTCATACTTTTGTCGATTCATCTCAAGTCTTATCTCGTCTTGAAGAGAGAGCAGAAATAAAAAGAAAGGAAAAGAGGAAGAGAGAGTTTGGTACGATCTTGAAAATCCGAGCGAGTGTCAACGGCCTCGAGTATCGTTTCCTAGAAAGAATCCGGTTTCGCCCGCTTCGATCATCGTACGCTCTGCTTTGGAGAGGATAGGCCCATTGGGGTACGGCAACTTTCTTTGCAAACTTTCACTCATAAGCAAATGATGTCGATTCCTATGAGAAGAAGCTGTTAGGTTCAAGAAACTCCGTGTCATGCGTATTAAAGATAAATTTTAATGATGATTCTCTCCGAAGAATCTCTCTTACGAATGTATTTGAGAAATGAACTACATAATATATATACACAATATATATTGCTGTTTGTACAAATTATATTAAAAAAGTAGAAAACTTAAGTGTCGAAAAAAAGAGATAGCACAAATTTTATTTGTGAATTTGTAATGTTTGTGAGAAGATTTATCTTAAAAATTAAAACAATTAAATCAATTATTTAAAATTGAATACATATATTATATAAAAATTTACAAAATAGACACACGATATTTTTTCTAAATAATATTATATAAAAAAACAGTTAGAAGAAAGAATTATATGAATTTAACAATCTTTAATATATTAAGTTATGAATAGTGGTAAATATATTATGAAGAAATAGTCGTTCAATATCAATTAAAATTGAATTTCATTACAGCATTCAATGGCATAAAAAACACACGAACAAAATTGAGGAACTTCCGCTCGAAAAAAATTATTCTGTGTGACGTTGACCAATATATACATCCCTTTTGTATTATCGACTAGTTCGTCGAGACACTTGAACTCCATAAAAAGGCACATCCGGGAAATCGCTGATTCGATCAATCGATCATCGGCTAAAGAAACGGAAGGAGAAACGACAAAAGCGTCAAAGACTTAGATGGAAATGAATTTCTGGCTAGCTGTTATCGTTTGATCGATTGGTCCACGTGTCGACGAAGGATAATAATCATACACGAAAAAAAGAAAGAAAGAGAAAAAGATTGAGTGTCAAGAATTTTAGATGTCGATAAATTTCATGTGTATCAGAATTAGATACATTTTATATATAGATACAAAATACAAATACAAGACTATTATATGCTAAGCATCCATATATCGTTTTGCGAATAACGATCTTTGTTTATAAAGATATTGTCATGTATTGTTCGCGTTATTGATACTATATTATGCGTGTAGTATATAATAACATTGCGATAAAGCGTTTAAAAAAGAACACCTGTGCTCATTATCAATTTCGCGAAGGAAAGATATATAATCATTTATCATCTAATACTAGATTTTCAGAAATTTATTTTAACAAATAAATGCATTTTATTTTAAAAACAATATATTTATATCTAGATATTTATTCTTTTCTTTGGAAACATTTTATAATCAAACTTATTTAAATTGAAATCAATAATTATGATTAATTTTTAATTAAATTTTAAATATTTTATGAATTGAATAAAGGAAAAAATTTGTGATAAAAGATAATGAGAAAAAAAATAAATTTGAGACCAAAAGAAATACAAAGACATTTGTATAAGTGCAATTGCAATATAAAGATAGTTACATATTGCATATCGCAATTATCGTAATTATATTTACAACAAAATGACTGATACGAAACCGATGCATATCTATTGAAAATGCATTTTTAACGACACTCTTTTATAGATCCATTCTTTTACTGGAAACTTTTCTAATACAAATATTTATTATTCACTTTAATACCTTTAAAAGATATATTATATCTAATGACAAATATTTTTAATATCTGTAGGTATATCGTTAATGAAGAAAATTATCTCATATCTTCGAACATTCTAGAAAAAGATAAAAAAAAATTTTTTTCTCAGTACATGTTCATTCGTATTTGCATAAATAAATTCTATATATATATATATATATATATATATATATATATATATATTTCTAATGTGATTGTATTTCCAATCAGAATCAGTATAAAAGAATATTAACATTCATCTAAGCATTTATAACAATATACAAAGGACTTCATAAATATTTATTGTTCATATCATTTATTTATTAAAACTTGATATTTCAATATTTATTCTTTATCTCTTATATTTCAAACATTCGTATCACTAAAACACATGCGATGCATATCTAATTTCAGAAAATATTTTGCGGGGTCAACGGATCTACGCGGCGCAGAATATATGACTAATGAAATCATGCGCACAGAGACATTTATATATACGTCTGGACGTGTTTTCTGGGAGGTGGAACGAACCACGCGTTTCCTAATTATACTAGCATTTCAAAATCTCCCCAGCCGATGAACCAATATGCTTTTCTGGCTTGCAACATTCTCTGTGCCTTCCTCTCTATCCCTACTCCATCACAGTCCCTATCCTTACCCCCTCCCTTATAGCCTGTAACTTGCTGATCTTTTCTTCTCGCTTCTCTCCTTATTCTACGCGCGGGAGCAGCTCACCGAGCGGCAGGAATGCGAGCGCAACACGCGATTGACCAACACAACCGACACCGCGTACAACACGCGACGCAATGGCTTTCTCCTTTTCTCAGCTTTTATCATTCCACACATTATACATTACACAGAACATATTTAAATAATGTAACATGAACTACAATATTTTATACGAAGTCTTAAAATTCAATAATCAAAATATAAAATATAAAATGTTTCCATAATCAGAATTAAGACAGAGACAAAAGAATTGATAGAGTTATAGATACATAGATCTCATACATTCATTAATTGAAATTATATATTTTATTTTTTATGTAAAATCAATATACACGAAATAAAAATTTGAATTTATATCTATTTATATCTATTTTTTTTTTTTTTTTTTTTTTTAGAAATGTCAGATAGAGACATTTTGAGATCTCATTAATACGAGAATATTGAGATTTCATTCGATCCGAATTTTTCCAATCTGTTCTAAAGTGTTCGAGATTTGAAATAATTCGAATGTTATGACAATTCCTATTTTTTTCTCAATTTGTTAAAATAATAATTAATATCTACAATTTTTTCTATTTATATCATGTGAAATATATGATGACTATACGATGACTATAATATATAATCTTATACGAGTTTAAATGACTTAAGATATTTGCAATTGATGATTTAATTTTTTAAAATAATATTAAGTGACGATTAACTTCTAGATTTTAAATAAAAAGCAATTATAATTTTTTACAAACATTCTAGTTATTGAAAATTAATTTAAGATTAATTGAACTTTATATATGTATAATCTTGTACTATCCACAAAAATGTTTCACTCGTTTGCTCTGCTGTTTGCGCGATAGCCCCCTCGAGTCGCGTTGCATTCACTGCCACGAGGAACTCGCGTGTAGGTGCGTGGTATCGCGCGAACAGTCACGTTTAGCCGCGAGAACACGCCTAGCGAATAACTTGCTGTGGTGTGGCACCACGGCGTGGTCTGGCGTGGCGCGATCCGTTCGTTCCACGAATTCATTCCGTCCATATATACCGTAAAGCACATTATCGAGATGCCACCCTTTCGCAGGGTTACAATATGTGAAATGAAGAAGCCTATAGTCTATAGTAGTCGGGCTTCGTTAATCGAAGCTGTCTCTCGGTGTCATATAACACGAAACAATGGCGGCATTATCATATCATATAGGTTATACATATATATATATATATATATATATATATATATATATATATATAATATAATAAAATAAAATTTTAAATTAAATCAAAATGATTAACATTGGGCTTTTATAGCAGTTGATCGATTAGTTGAGCTTTATGCATTGCTATTTAAACTACAGTTGAACGGAGTTTATGATAGCTTTTAATTTAATAATACTTAATATACAGCAATAATTAAGTTGATGAAATTTTATGTAATTCACAAAATTCTTTTTTTTTAAAACAATTAGGATATTAATTGATAGAATTACTTTATAAGATGTTGAATTTTAAGATTAATATTTTATAAAAAATAGAAAATCACATTTTTATCATTATCATTTTTAGATATAATAAAAAAAGATTAAAAATAAAATTATATCTATTTTTCAATAATAGTAGAGACAATTTCTTCAATCTGTACAGTATAATTATTTTTACAGAAATTACATCAAATATTTTTGAATCTAATGCAATCACGCTAAGTATAAAAGTATAGTTGAAATCATTGTTAGAAATGCAATAGTGACAACAACTTGTCGAATTTGAAATAAATAATCAGATTGGAATGAAAACAAGAAAATAGAACAGAATTTATTAAACGTCCAAGGGTTGCGTATTGTGCCGGCGTGTATCAGCAAGTGAAGGGGAAATTAATTTATGTAGGCGTGGAAGTACTTCTTTTCTAAGATATACCTCCTGTATAAACCGATGATGCAAAAGAATTACAGGCGAATATGGAAATGAAACGAATACGAACTGGTTTTCCATGGCTGTGCAACGTGCTTATTTGTTCAAAGAATGCTACAAACGATATGTAGGCGTACCAGTCATGTCAAATTAACAGCTATTTTGTGATTTTAAGAGATATTTTATTTTTTCTTTTCGATGAATTATATATATCATTTAAATCAATATTATTATCTTATTATAATTTATATTAATTATATTATATATTATATTAATATTATTATATCATTTAATCTATTATGATCTCATGTGATGTAATCGTTTAAATATAGAACTATAAAATACTAAATTCATTTTTCTAAATTTGTACACTTTATTTTTATAACTTATACAATAACCTATAAAATAAAATATATAATAAAAATAAGTGATCGAAACAATTTCAATATTCAATTCAATATCTCAATTATCATCACTGCATCATTTCATTTTTCTTACCTTGCTTCATCGGCGAAAACAAATTTCCTGAGCTTCAAGTCTCTAAGTACGACCCCATACTCGTGACACGTAGCCACGGCTCTGGCCGCTTGCCGGAAGAGCCGCCTCGCCTCTGGTTCCCGCAATCTCCTACGCGCCCTTACATAGGCGTGCAGGTCACCGTGGTGACCCTCTAACAGGAGATAGCGTCGACCTCCAGGTGCTTCTACCACGCCTGCGACACCGCTCGCCGCTCCAGTACCTTCTAATCGAAGGTGAGCTTGTAATAGTGCTTCGCAACCTTTATCGCCTACGGTCAGCGCCTGAAATTCAGCAAAATTGTTGCATCACTCACACCTTCAACACCGTTTCAAATTCATATCAATAAATATATTTTTCCTATTAGGTTACATGAATACTCGTGATATACATATATATTATTGAATGTTGGAAATTGATGGATAATTTCAATATGTTCGTATCAATGAAGGGTCAATTGAAGTGAATAGTTGAAGATTTTTTTTAATTAATTGGATCATTGTCATGATCGTTGTTAGTTTTATAATTCTTTTAATATACGGCCAGATTTTTCTTTAAAGATTTTTTGATTTTTCTTAAAAAACAAATTGCAATAAAATCTTTATTTAGAATGAAAAAAATAGAAAGAATAATAAAAAAAAAGAAAATTTAAATGAAAAAAATTCAACTAAAATCGTTTTTATTATCGAACTAATGTTAATTGTATAATATGTAAATTTCCTTCAATTTCAATAAATCGTCATGTATAAAATATCGCAAAGAAGGGAGTTTCTCCACACGAATCCCTTTAAGAAATGAGTCGTACGATTACGGTATGTTCTCAATAACAAGCACAATATCTCCCATTGTACTAGATAATTATACGTTAGCATTGACCGGTTAATACGGATATCCGCGAGAAGACAATACAAATATCCGGATCCCTTGAATTAACCACTTTACTAGCACGCATATTATTGCGTTTCCTTTAAAATTATACTATTTTTTTCTTTCTCTATTTAATGAAACAATACTGTGTTCGTCGATCCGTCGTTTTGAGTTTGTTAATTCATTTCGTGATAAATTCCATTTATAATAATAATTATTGCAAAATGTGTTTTCCATTTAATTATTTTTATCATAATCGTATTCGTATAATCTACGAAGATAATGGATAATTAGAGGAACATAAAGATTCCACGAATAATTTTCGATACTTTTAACAGATATATTTATTCATGAATTGTTATAAAATTTTTTTTTTAGAAATATTTAGAATTTTTTTCAGATTTTTAATTTATCTATGCATAATTCTATTATCGTTTATTTTAATTATACAAAAATTTATATTTATATTTATATATAAATTAATAATATTAAAATTAATAATAAAATTTATATATATATATAAATTAAAAAATAAAGAAAGATCTTTTCAAAAATTGATTTTTAATTATTTTTAAACGAGAATCTTTCACGTACTGTAAGTCGATCATGGTCAATGTTTAAGGTCTCGCGGAATTGCATCCGGCTACACGGGATACCGGAGAAACGATGTGTTTTTCTATCCAATGACTAATTAGATTAATTGCGATCGAACTTATCGGTTAATCACATTGAACGTATATTACAATTAAAAAAAAAAAAATCGTATCAGAATTTATCTTTGTTGGCAAAAAGGTAATTAATTTTTTGAAAAATTATACTTGATTAATAATCGTCCTACAAAGAAATCGAACTTAGTTGTGATAATCTTTTTTTTTTTCATCGCGAGAATCGCGAATTAAACGTGTTAAAATAACAACTTGATAAATTTCTTGTATTTCTTTTAATCCTAAATTTTGTCGATAATGCAATAACATTTTTTTCATTTTATTATAATGAATTTAAATTAATCAATAGATACGTTGATCTATTAGGATATTCAAAAATAAAAATTTCGTTTGTATCCAAATTACGATTCAAGCATATTACGGTTAAACAGAAAATGGAATTAATTTTACATAATTGTACATGTGAACAACTGCCTCGTTTCGAATAGATGAAGAATTAAAAGATACTCAAGCGTGCCTTTACAGAACGGATCGATAAGGGCGCACACGAAATCTTGGCTACTTTTGAAACTTCGTTCATTCGGCCATTTATCTCGCGTGTCGAAACCTGACACGGTTTCGAAACTCAGGTCCCATTAGTTTAATAAGGGCATCACTACGTTCTTTACGAAATCACCCGGTATACCGATCGATCATTGCTTTTACGATGTTCGAAGATCTATGATCAAAATCACGTTTTCACAATTAATATCTCACACGTTAAACGCTTAAATCGTCATATCACTAGAATCGATTGTGATTTAATATTTGCGTTCTTCTTTCCACAAAAAAACCTAGACTTTAATTGCTTTAACCCTCTTTCGTCACGAGTCTAACGCAATAGACTTTTTCACAAGGTCTTTCAAATTTGCCTTCCGATTGCGCCACGCGCCTTCTGTTAGACACTGGCATCGAGAAATTTATGGTTTTCATTATATACAGGCCAATGATCCGAAAGAGCTCTCGAGCAAGAGCAAAATTACTTTGCACTTCACACTTTTTAAATTACACAAACCCTCGAAAAATAAACCAAAGGATCACGCTTTGTTCCCAAATACATTTCCAACGAAACGATTGCCACATAATTTCCGAATTCTTCTCACCAATGCCGCCATTTTTTTACAAAATTTTTCGTACAATTGTGTTCGATTGCGCCATGTTTACTGATTTATCCTCCTTAATCATGTATATATATATATAATTGTTTTGAATAAGTTAGGGATAATCCATGATAACATAATAGAAATTTTAATCATGATAATCATTAGAAGAATTCATTTCGTTTGGATGAAAACATCAATCCAAAGATGAATCAGCAAATTGTAATTGAAAGATTTGATTTTATCTATGAATTATATTGAAACTTATCTATGAACCAAATTGTTTAAATGTCTTTGTTCTTCTAAAAGCTGCTATTAATACATCTTTTATAAGATACGGAATTTTCCGTATATTTAAGTTATTCTATTATTCTATTGAATTTAAAAATCATGTTCCAAAATCAAATATCTTATAATAAAGATATAAAATAAATTATATATTTTCTAATATACATACATATACGCTCTTCATTCATATATATCTTGTAAAGACTAATAACAAATATATTAATTGTTTTATATTTTTTACACTATACAACTTTTGAAACATTTTTTTATAATAAAAAAATTTACATATTAGTTAAATTTAAATAACGTAAATATTGCATACATCATATTTATTTGAATTTATTACATATAATGATAACTTCAAAATCAATTAGTAGAATTTGAAATATGATGCACAACAATGTAATATAAATTTTTTTACATGAACTCATGATGTGCCATCCATGTGCCGAATGAACTTGTCAAAAGATGGCAATTGTGCAAGCGCATCACGCAAGGCCCGATGTAATCGTCAATTAAATTAAATGGCCTCGGCTTTAGGAGCGATTATGAATAACGGATAGAACGATACGACCAAGTTAACGGTGAGATGAGGCAAAGTATAGCTTTGTATTTGTTGCGAGGTATACGATGATGTAAGCAACGTATTGTATAATATAACGATGTAAAAGTTAATGAAAACATTGTTTGTGTTTATGGGATATATTCTTCTCGAATCATATTTTTTGATGCATGCTGAAAACTTAACCGATATTTTTTTATCTATCAAATTAAAAAACGTTTTTCCGATTATTTTCATTATTTTCGGAAAAGGAGATAGTCAGTAATAGTAGTGAAGGAAATGAGGGTTTGTAAAGTACGAATTATTTATGGATTTAATCCGCAGCTGGCGAATGAAGGGGAGAAATTTTCATAAATTTTTTCATAGTAGATGACGAAAAGAAATATTTGTAATTTTTAATGAAATAATATATATATATATATATATATATCATATGTGTGTATTCTTTTTCTTTTATATATTTAGATTAAAAAATTGAAATTTTTTTCAATATTTTAATTTCATTTATAATTTTTATTTCATTTATAATGTTATCAATTAATGTTGTCGCGATATCAATTACAATTATTACAATTATTTATGACTTATATATATATATCAAGAAGATTATTTATAAAGTTTGATTAAATAAAATTAAAATTTCGAAATTTATATTGAATAAGAATAATGCAATAAATACTGAAATAATTATTATCAATAATAATAAAATATTTATGAGTGAAATATTTTCTTTGATAAAAAATATTATAAGGTAAATCTAATTAGTTATATCGATGATTTAGCAAAGTAAGTTTCCAAATGAAATCTTTAATTATTCGATCCAAACATTAGCAAATCCGTTATATTTCGTTGTCTCGTTGTATAATAAAAGTAATATTGAGAATAGTGCACAGCTGCACTGTGCAATGTATATTATATGCCATTGCAATACCTGTTATTTTAACTACAGTTCGAAGAGGGGATTTTTAATTTACATCGTTTGCGAGTGTACACGTATATAATTATTCAACCATAATCTTTTATATTTTATTATCTAAATCTTCGATGATTATGATTAATAGTATATTGATATAAATTGATAACTTTTATATGGTAATGTTAAATTTTTGTATACTAATGTTAAGAAATATTAAATCAAGTTCATATTATAATTTACAAATATAAAATTAATAAAATATTTTTCATTAAAATGATTGATTTTAGATTTTTTTTTCAATATAAACCTATAAAATGTGATTGTATAATATATACATAATATATTATAGTAATTTGCAATTAAAATTAAAGAAAAATAAAAATTAAAAAAGAATGAAGCTGATTATGATTTAATTAATATATATCAAAATAATTTTAAGAGATGCAAATAGAAAATTATATGATTCTCTAGTTACGTGAATTCGATAACTATAACTGCTAATGAAGCATATGTATTACGTATACCTTTTCTTGTAATTAACTGGACAATGAATTGAGGTCACAGATATCAGTCCATTATTGCACGCTATAAGCACGAGTAATAAATTTAACAATGAAATAATCGCACGTCCTATATTAACGTACCAACATTTATTAATATTTATTATCTAATAACATTTAAGAATCAATATTAATAATTATATGAATTTGATAAAATAAAATATAATATACATAGTAAATAATATCTATATTAATATCATTTTTTTTATATTCAATATTTATAATTATTTATAATTTATTATATTTTGATATTTAATATTCGATAATTAATAATTAGTACAATTTAGTAATTTTATCTATATATATAATATATATATATTTGTTTTAATTATAGCTTTTGTTAAATGATAATATATTATTTATTAATAATATTTAGTAATTAATATATTTAAACTGCAAAATATAAAAAAAAAAAAGTCAAATGAAATCAAAAATAAATTCTAAAGAAAAAATTCTAAAGATTCTAGTAACTTCTCCGATACATAAATAAATGCAATTTCTAACATGATAAGTAACTAATTCGATTAAAATTTCCGAAACTTGCAAATTATATTTAAAAACTTTAAATTTTGGAAATGCGAGTGTGAAAATCACAATCGTATATTTGATTTGTATTTGCATGATATAAGCAGTACAAACTGAAGAAATGATAAAAATTCTTTCACGGAAATCCTTTATATTTCGATTTCTTTCCCTTCCAATATATGAAACAGATACACGATCTCAGACTTCGTCATTTTGATGCCTCATAATTCTTGAATGTTAATATGCTTATGGAATTCCATAAATATCTATTGTATGACTATAGAAAGATTAACAATTTTTTAAAATGCTTACAAAACTTAAAGGATTATAACTGAATACAGATTTATCATTATACAAGATCGTAAATAATGATCTATTATTTGCAATTCTGTTATTGGCAATTTTTTTCCGTAAATAACTTTATCTTTTCTAAAAAATATTTATATACGGAAGAAATAATCAATTTGATAGTATATACATAATACCTTCAAGAGATTACAAACAAAGAAATTTTTAGAGTTTAAAATTAGAAAAGTTATAAATAATTTTATTTGTTAAAATATAGATTTTAATTTTTCGAATTATCCCTATGGAATTCAAAATCCTTGAAATGACAATAACCATAGTTCGAAGGAAAATGTTGCAACATATCTAAACGTTGCGTTCTTAAAACAGCAACGTTCATTACAAATGCAACAACTATGGGATTTAATTGCGAGAAATGCGGTGAAGGTTGCAAGAACATTCTGAACAACTTTTCTCAGAGAGTGACATATACACATATTTATATGCATACATTCCTACCAATGAGTTTCTTATAGTACCGATGACAATAGAAATAACGGTTACCTGTTTTGCGAGAAGAAACACCGGATACTAGAGGATCCGCTTTTTCTTCTAACTGGTGTAACAGTACAGACACGCTCTAAAAAATGTTATCTCTCTCATTCAACAAATATCGTTTTTCGATTGTCATCATATTATTTCTATTTTCTTAATATTCACCATTTTCAATTTATTTTTTCTGAGTTAATACTTTTATAATCATGATTATTTTTTGAATATTTTAGACAAAATATTTGCTATGAATATGGATTAAGCTAAATTTTTGCATTTATTCTCAAATTCAATTAATCTATTCTTGAATTAATTCTGTCCTGAATTATGAAAAATGTTTTCTTTAATAGTTTCAAAATAAAGTAATCCTGTAAACAAATATTCTTCAATAAATATATAAATATTACATTGTTATAATTAACAATACATGATCAAAATTAAATACAATATGACATATCTATCGTTGTAAATAAGAATCAAATCAAACGATATTTATATATATATGTATAAATGACATAATATGATAAATGAAATGAATAATGGCGGAAGAATTTTTATCATTCGAGGTAACGAATCAGTGACATCGACCGATAACGCATAAACTATTCAATTCAACCCGAATTCTAAAGAAATAATCCTTCAGGCGATAGTTTAGAAAGGCGACTTTCATCGATACACCACATAACTTTTATTGGACGTGTTTCTGCACACCTGCCTCAAGTATTACGTGACATATATCCTAGAGGCAAGATGCGTTTGCTTTATCAAGGATAAAACATATTTCGAAATCTATTCATAACTATTTTTCTTCGTCATCGAGATTTATTGTAAAAGAAATATCATCTTATGTCGTATCCACGGTTAGAAATTATTTGTGAAAAATAATTGAAAAGTTTTTAGAATTTACAAATAATTATAATATAGGTTTTGATTATACACTTTTTAAGATCGTAAAATTAACCTTGCTTAAAAAGAACTTGCGAATCTATGATTATTTTTTATGTAATCGTCTTAAACCATAAATAAAATTAAATAACAAAAATTAGATAAGTTAAATCTTTTGTCTCATTACTATGTCGTAAAACAAATGAAATTTAATATATATTAATTTCATTTTATACATTCATATTTGTTTTTATAAATAACTTAATTTTTTGAGTAAATCATAAAATAAATAATTTATTAAATATTTCTTAGAAATTATGATCATATTTTCATTATTGTAAGTTATATAAAAAATAAGATGTAATAGCAATGAAATTTATATGCTAAATAAAAATTTTTAGTAAATAAAACTTATGATTCTTAATAGTATTTTAATGAGATTCAATACAAACATTTTTATGACAAAAGTAAAAATATTTACTAATTAATAAAATCTTTATTAAATTATATTTTATATAATATATATATATATATATATATATATATATGTTATATAAAAATTTAAAGAATATTTTAATGCTTCATTATTTTTGAATAAATAAAATTTAATATATATTATATTGAATGTTTTGTAATTAAGTTTCATGTAAATTAAATCTTTTATAATTTAACTTTTTCTCTAATATATATCTCAAATAAAATATTTAAAATTTAAATGAATTATTTAATTATATTATTAATTTATTCAATAAAATTAAAGAAAGAAATATCTATTAACAATTTATATTATATTAACTTTCGTATAAAAAAGACATATGTTCCAATAAGGTTAGAAAATTGATTTGCCGCCATATTTCTATATTTATAACACTATCGTAATGATGAATTATGTAAGGAAGCTTCGTTCTTACGCTTTATTTACGATATACATATCGTATAATATGTATGCAATATTAGAAAAACTTTTTTTTATATTTATCAAATGTTTATATAATGATGAAACGAATAAAAAAAATTCAATACTCACCTTTGCGACGAGTTGTTGACCAGAATGTACATCGACGCATCGGTATAGAGCGCTCCCCTCGGCTGGTCCAAGAAGTAGATACCGATCGCCAAGTATGGTGGGTCCATGATGATCGGTAGGCAATGGTTCGTAACTAGGGAAGACAACTGCTGGTACCGAGTTCGTCTCGTCATTCGTCGGCTGTTGACTGATGTCCTGATTATTGTTCGGGCAGACCAGGAACTTTCCATTGTTGGTTCGAGCCACTTGTAGATGAATAGAATGCTGTCTGACAGCGGCTGTCACTCTCATATTGTGCTGTTTTCACACACGCACTATTTTACACTCGCGACACTATTGCCTCCCTATTATCTTCTTTCTTCAAAAATGGTTTATTTTAACAAAACGAAGCACGTATTTTTTATGAAGTTCAATCGAATTTCGTAATTATTCGTAATTATTGTCAGTGGACCGTTAAAGCAGAAAAGCCTTTTGAACACACTTCACGTCACAAGATTACCGAACCGGGTAGCTGCGACAATTATCGATTATAACGGACCGATTTTAACGCTTTTAAGCTCTATCGGTATAAACGCGTGTAATAGCTACAAATTAATATTAGGTAAGAATATCACTTGTGCTTGGGCCCATGTAGCGTTGCTTCGTGCTACAGCTGGGTCCTTGGACGGAGATCTTCGTGGGTGACAATTGGTCACTTTTAACGAAAAAGCTCTGTAACAGATAAAAATGAAATTGTTTTATACGCAATGTAATATTTAAAATCTGAATGAAATACAAAAACAGATAATAATTCATTAATATACCTTTTTATATTTGAATAAATTTAAAAATGTATAAAATTATACATTATTAATTAAGTCAAATTATATGTATTCATAATAGGGCTTGAACGACAAGGATTTCGTTCATTACCTCTATGTGATTCACGGGCAATTTCAAAAGACGTTTCGACACTCGTCCTGCCTTGTGCGCAATTTCTATAGAGAAGGGGACCACTGTAAGGTCAGGGATATCGCTGTAAGGCGGTCGTTGCGCTGTAATGTTCTATCCAGCCAAGGAAGCCGAGTCACAGAAAAATTATAAAACGTGATGCAAGAAAATCTTGAGGGCATTATTAATGCTGTTAATAGTATAACGAATTTTTATGAATTCCCCTTCTCTCTGAATTTACACCTTGTTATGAAAAATAAATAATAAATTTGCATATCACTTATCTTCATTCAAATATTACATACATTTCGATAATTATTATTTTTATAATTCAACATGTCAATTTTTTAGATCGTTATATAGACCGTGTTTTTCTGGTAACTTAGGTTATGTGATCTTTTTTGAACAGTATCTCGAAAATATATATATATATATATATATATATATATATATATATTATTGCAAAAAATTACAAAATAATTGTAAAATATATTTTCACAAACAATTGTAATTTCAAAAAGTAACTTTCTATCCGATTTTCATTTACGATTACTTACTTGATATACAAATTCAATATCCTTGATTATATGAATTATATAGTTTGAAATTAAAAACGAATTATAAAAATTATGTATTTATATTAACGTTTGTTTCTTATGATATTATCAATTTCGTTTTAATTTCAATTTAAAAACATTATCAGATAATAAATTAAGTAGCCAATCTTAAAAAAAGAAAAAATCTATACCGGTAATGAGAAATTCGAATTTCAGAACTTACTCGATCATTCAATTTTATCATTGGTGTGAATTCAGACTATCGATATTCGCGAAATCGCGTCATTACGATATCGCACTTGCGCAAAACTCTTACCGTTCCAAAGATCAGGGATGCGAATATGTACACGTCTCGCCCCCTGGTTTTCTCTTTAGAAAATAATCAACCGCGATTTTTATTCATTTTTTCTATTCAATGATTTTTTTCATTACAGTTAAATTTCTTTTTAAAACACTACAATTTTTAATTGATTTCTATATTTTTTGATGTAATATTTCATATATAACATTCAAAAATATATCTTTTAATAAAAAAGTCTCTAATACAAACCTAACCTAACTTAACTGAAACTTAGCTGTAATTATAGTTCTATTTAAGAAATATAATTTTTTTTTAATTTTTTATAATAAAAATTAAAAATTTTTTAATTTTATTATTCAAATATTTTAAGAAAATATAAAAATTGATTAAAAATATATATTTTTGAAATAATGTTAAACTAATAATTTTCTATTTTTGATTATTCGAACATTGGGAATTGAAAAGTTAGTAATGTAGCGAAAGATGATGGGGCCCTGTGCTAGAAATCGTAAATGTCTCCCATGTCCAAGTTTATTGAATGAACGAGAATCTGACGAAATAGCGAATTCGGTATTAGTAAAGGATTGCGTCCGCACAGTAGCGCGTGTCGAAACGCATGTTATATTCGCACACACACTATCAAGCAGATAGCAGATATCCTTCGGTAAGGTCAAAATGGCGGAGTTCCACAGTTGTCACGGCGATATTGCGGGCACCGGTTGCATTAATAGCGCGCGAGAACGTGACGCAATACCGCGAAATAAATTGCCTAATACGTCCGCTCGGGCAGTCTATGACTTTACGTGGATGGTTTACGCCGGCGTTTATAACTTCCGATATAATAGAGGAAAAAAGTAAATGACAACAAATTGTAGCTTTTCATCATTTTTTTGGTGAAATTAAGAAAATTTATTCGAATATCAAAATATTAAACGAAACATTTGTGAAATTTTCACGATATTCAAGATAAACGAATACCAATAGATATTGATTATTAATTCCAACAAATAAAAGATTCGATAGAAAAGCTAGCAAGGAGTGTACACTAATATCAGGGCAAGCGCACCGAAGTAAATATACGATAGAACGAAGAAACTGACATCGATCCAGTACGCGTCGGTAATAATCACTGCACTTTGCACTGTTCTCATACGAAACTGATACGCAAAATATATGCATCCGCGCACTCACTTCATAATGTTTTTTTCTTTTTTCTGTTTAAATAACCTTATTTGAATCTAAAACAGCAGATGAACACATGTTACCTTTATATGTTCTTCCTGTTGTCGCCGTACGTTCCTGAACGGGAGGCTGGGATGAAGAAACAGTCAGATGTAATTTGAGTTTCTCCCAAAGACGTTGTTGATAAACCGCCGTCTGTTCGAAAAGCGAAGCCCTGGTTTTTGTCGGGCGTATTGGTTTTTCGAATAGCGCGCGCTTCGGATAAAACCTGATCTTCTTCCTGTTAATTCTACCTAGATGATGTATCGGTAGCAATGGTTTTTCTGTTCACGGTTCTCGCAATTCGTCTTCCGTCCAGCCGTCGTTGTTATTGTTTCTCTTTAGTCACTCACTACGAGGACTGGATAATTCGAAAGAAACAAAGAAACTTGAAGAGCTGAGCGGTTACGAACGAGGGAAACTGTGCGGTAAGATTTGTATCCCGCGCAACGGACGGTCCAACGTTTTGGGCCGGCCCTCCGCTCAGAAACGACGGCGGCAGCAGAACGAACAAGCACAAACCAATCGTGCCATTGTGCAGCAAACGACTGAAGCTACGGTCGCCGCCTTGGTTTAACCCAACAGAATCGGTAAATACGTTGTGGGGAGTGGGAAATAAACGCGCATGCGTGTTTCACGGATTTTCAGTACCGGCTCAAGAACGTCGTGTTATATGGTATCCTCGTGTGTTTTTCGTGTTTAAAAACGTGATTAAAATTTAGAAGACAAATTACACAAAGAAAAGATCTTTTTCTTTTAAATTTCCTATGGTAAGATATTTCTTTTTATTCTTAATTATCAAATAATAATATTATAATTAAAAAAATTATATATACACACACACACACACATATATATATATATCTATATATACATACAATATAATTATATATACTATATATATATATATATATATATATATACATATTCTATACATGACAAAAAGAATTATTTTTTTTATTATATATATGAGTATAAGTATATTAATATTTCTTTTTATTTTCTTCCAAAAAAAAAGTATATTCGCTGTAATTTTGAATAAGAATAAGAATATAATTTTTCCGTCATATCAGTCATATGATTTATTATTAATGATTCAGCATTTTAATATCTAGCTTTTACTTGTCTCGCAATACTTCTTGATTTACATTTAATTTACATCAGTGATGCAATTTGCAGAAAAATTACAGATTATAAAATGATAAAATACAGTATTGGCAAGTTCCTGAAGAATATGTAACAAAAAAAGGGTCTTGAGAGTTAAAGATGCGCTACTGGCCACATCAGTGCGTACGTGGGCATCCGAAACCTCGACACGCGGTTAGACATGTAAATTTTTTATTCATTTACAACAGACTATTTGCAACACTAATTGCTTTTATATTAACTTATACACTATATTATGAATTACATATGTGTATTGATCGAAATTCGTTATTGGAATTTTCCATTTTTTTGAAGTGAACTATAACTAAACTATATTATAGAAATAAGTAGTATACCTTTTGTGTGTAACAATTGTTGAGCAAATGAATGCAAGTGATTTCGATATTAAATTCCTTTTTTAATTGACAAAAAGCAAGATTGATAGATTCTTTCAAGGCGTTGTTTCGAATAAATGATGTGCCCTTGACCTACCTTAACGTATCTTAGCAACCGCGGGAGGCACGCTTAAACAATCGGTGGCAACTAAGGGCACGTAACCTCACCCACATATATTCTGCTATGACCATGAGAAATCGTATCATCGTTACACTATTTTTTGTCACAAAGAAATAGAAAAATAGAAAACATGGCGTTGTTCTTGGATCATTTCTTGAAATATATTCAGTTTTGTGATTTTTCTCTTTTATAGACGTGACTAAAAGATTTTAAATGTGAAGGTAATCCGATTGAGTAATCATTATAATTAACAATTTATATATATTTTTTTACTATAAAATAAAAAATCTCATTATCCTTGAATAAATATAATTATTTAAATTTTAGATAATTTTATTTATTAATTCAGTTATTTTTTTTTATTTGATCATCGCGTTTTTCTCAAGCAACATTGAAAATTTTCTAAGATTATTTTTACTTCAAAAATTTTTGTAGCTTAAATAGCAGTCATACAGATATTTTCTTTATTTTGCATCAATTTAAAAATTTTTTTTTCGAAATATCATTTTTTTTAAATCAAATTCAATTTGATTTATCGAAAAATTAGATTGAAGTAAAAATTAAAAAGAAATAAATAATAAATTTCATGTTTGTTAATATTAAAAATTTTTTATAATATATATGTAAATATTCAAGATATACAAACTACATAATACTTATGTATTTACGTATATATCAATCGACTAATCCAGATATTAAAACATTTTGATCCTTTCGCTTAGAAGAAATATCATACTGTGTTATAATATCCAGAAAAATATTTATTATAAAATGTATATTTGTATTTATATATTATACACATTTGAAAAGATACCATGTGGATTGTATAGATCACTACTGAAGCAAGAGTAGACCTTCGAATTTCCAAACGAGCTCGGCTTCAGACCGGATATTGGCCAACCTAGTGCTTTTTTTTTAACACACTCGATTCTGCTTATACATATTTATTATATATATATATATATATATATATATATATATATATGTGGGTGCCAATTGCTTGATTTTATATTTCGATGATTCAAGTTGACACAAATGTCGAAAATGGTGGTTCGATACGTTCCGAAAAGGATAGATCTTCATATTTTTAATGAATATGTTAATTATCCGAAAATTTTTTATTAAAGACAATTTAACTGTTGTTAAAATTTTTTTCAATTGTGAGAAGATACTTTTTTTTTAATCAATTGAGAGATTGAAAAATGGAAAAATGATATACATATATTTTTTTCATAGATGAGACAAGTAAAAAAAAGAATACGGCACGGTAATATTTATTTGTTTTACAAATCAACTCTTCACAAAATAAAGATATTTTAAAAAATAACTCTCATGAAGATGAATATTCTACGAATAAGAAAAGAAAAATTAAGCGAATATATTTACACTATAAAATATTATCGTTACATACATTTTCCCTTATCGATGTTTTATATCTTTTCATTTACGTAGGTATCTTTCGATCGAATGCAATTCATTTTGATAAAAACATTGTAAGAGAGTGATAATCATCTTTCGTTCGTCCTTCGTCAGACTTCGCGAATTTTTCCACATGATGATTCAGATTGGACGAGCATTGATCTAATATATTTATATGTTTATGAATCAAAAAGCCATTTTATATTTATATAATTAAACCATATCCTGATTAAAAACTGAATCCTCGATAATTGGAATTTTGCTTGTTAACGAAAGAAAAGAATCGTAGTTGTCGTCACAATTTTTTTAATTTTATCAGGAACATAAAAATTATAATCGTTATAGGTAGATTGTATTGGTATGTATGTAATATAATTCTTGTATTAATAAAATATAATAGTACGATAAGTGATAAACAAATAAAACAAAGTTACAACAAGTGTGTACGTAACTTCCAAGTCACATGGCGTTATAAAGTATTAAGACTTATCGTTAGAAACAGAGAAAGAAATCTGTATTGTTTCGCTGTAACGTGTCTCATACCACGTATACTATTCATATCATATACTGTTTTTGATGTATTGAAATTTTTAAAAAACTTTTATAGAAATTCGCACGTTATGAAATATAAACGTGATAAGAGATAATAATGATATAAAAAATTTAAATCGAAATTTTGAAACAAAATCGACTCTTCGATCTTCCTTTTTTCTCTGTTAAACATTTTGTTTGATCAGTTCATCATCTTCTGTTTAATTTGTTCGACATTCCTTTCGACAGATTAGCATTTCTGTTTTACTCGTTATTTAAACGTATGTCACGCGACACGCGACTCTTAATGTAAATTTGGATTTCATCTTTACCAGTTAAAGTGTTAATCACGGTTAATTCCTTTTTCTGGATTTCAAGCGACGACATCGGTATTTTCTTTTTAATTTCCTCGAATATTGTCATTATAATAAATTCCGTTTACACCTGAAATCTGAAATGTTTTCAAGCCCATATTTATCACCAACGAAATTTTGAATCGAAACATTGTTCCTTTTTCATGCCTATTATTTTCGAGGATCATAACTTTTGATCTTGACACGATTTTGAACTCTTTCACGATCTATTTTTCGCTCGACACGAGATTTCGATCCTTATCGTTCTCTAATGTTATTCTTGATTTCCGGCTATTTATTTCGAACGTACGTAATAAACACATCTTTTCGTTCTCTTATCATTAGTCCCCTTATCTGTTATCTGTTATCGTCACTTTTTCGAAAATATTTCGCGATACATATTGTTTTGTTGGCCAGAGCGCACGATTTCGTTAACGACAGTGAAAGTTAAAAGTCTTATTCCAAGAACAATGAACATTATGCCCAATGATGAATCGCGAACGGAAGTGATGATAAAACGGACATTACGTTTAATTTTTTATCTAGACAGATTTGTAAAATAAAACGGATATTAGTGGAAAACCATTGACCAATCATGATTATGAAAAACGCTATATTTGAATCGAACGTACTATACAACATATAGTATATTTCGCGTCCAACCTTCGTTTCTTCACGATGTATCTTTCCTTTGTTCGTTTTTCTTTTTTTCCACTTTTTTATTCTCGATATAATATATCAACTTTGTTGATAAAAAAAATATTCGATAAATATTTCACAGTTCGTGAGGATTTTATGTTTCTCATTCTCGTATCATTTTTGCAACTGTATTCACTTAGATTTTAACTATTTAGCATTATTGATGAATAGAATGACGAGAATCGAAATAAACGCGCAATAATTGTGTCTTGATCGTTCTCGAAATGAAAATCCATCCTCCATCTTTCTTTCAAAGATTAATAAATCCGGCCGCAAAAATAATATATTCGAGATAGATGCGAGGTCATTTTGAAACTGATAATTGTTGACAGATGGAAAAAAATGTTAGCCGGGAATACGTGACGCGCGTCATGCCGAAACAATTTTGCGTTTTACCTTCGCTCATTATCGTCGTACACGCGTTTTGTCGAAAAATTTTCACTGCGATTCTATTATTGTATTCAGCTTACTCATTGAGAAATATTACTGACTTATTCTCCGGAGACAATAAGGAATGGTGACGTATTTACTTACGTTCGATGATTCAAAAATTAGTCAAATTTGCGCAAGATGAGACTTCCGGTATCGCATAGGATGAATCTTGGATGAACGCGTCTGGACACAATTTGTTGCAGTATCACGATATCTTGGACCTTCTTGCACGATAATTATTGGTAATGACTTGCAAGATTTCAGTAATAATTGCGTAAGAGTGAGATTTGATTAGCATTGGATTTACTATAAGGTGGATAAGGCAAATTGATAATCGAAGATTTTTAGAAGATTTTTGATTGAATTGGAATAGAGTGATAAATATTTATCTGCGTTTGATGTAAAATCGAACTCGCGTTGAATGTTGCTAAAAATATTTTATGAGAAATTGCATTTCGAGAATGATGTCATGTACGGAATGTAATGTTCGTGTATTAATTTAAGAAGTTTAGCGAGAGAGAACTAAACTTTGCTTATTTTTTGTTCTCTTATTTTCAAGATAATATACGAAAATACCTAATATATTGGACATTAGAATATATCTAATGTCAATGTTTAACGAAGAGAATAGCTTCTTCCTTTTGAATCGCTCGTTATAATTTCATAAATCGAGAATTTCCCGTCTTTTCGCATATCCCTTTGCAATGGATCGCATAAACGTTCGTTCGATCTACAGCACAAGCATTCTCATGGTAAACGAGCCGGACGTACGATTATGTTCACGGCCGAAACTATTTTTGCGGATGCCTCACGAGACGGACCGATGCGGAGGAAAAAGTAATGACGTAGGCAATCGTTGTTAAAAATTGTTACTTCCGGCGATTACCGTCTCGTGAGCTTTTGTTGTTCTGAACTTTCATAAATAGTACGTGACTAACGAATATTTTGCATCTGTTTTCGTTAAAGTTGGAAAAAAAAAAAAAAAAAAGAAAGAAAAGAAAATGAAAACTTTTGAGAATTTGAAGTCGAGACATCGAAATTGTCGATTTCTATTTCGAGATTATTGTTATTATTATCATATTTATTAATTTCAAATTACAAAGTATGATTATTTTACATCCGTTTTATTCGATAAATTAAAAAAAAAAGTCATTATCGACTTATAATGGTTTTGAAGGTTGAATTGAGATTCAATGTTTACCAACGAAATGTTTTTAAAGAGAAAAAAGAAAGAATTATCACGATATGCTTAATTAACGAAAAATTTGCCGAAACGTGAAATTTCGATGAAAGAATCTGACGCAAAATAAGAGTGATCTTTCATCGTGTACTTCATCGTGTTCCATAATTAAAATATATATATATAGATGAATTCCATGACAGACGTTTATTTAATTTTATCATCTTTCAATATTGTAACAGATTAAATTACGAAAAAGAAAGTAAAAGAACAAATAAGCGAATAAATAAAACAAGAATAAAGAGAAATTTATTTTATCTATTTTTTTTTTTTGTTAACTTATCAAAGATTGACAAACACAGTTAATAAGTCGAAAATATCCCAAAAAAATATTGATCTTTTATGACCTGTCAATATTTTTATACCTATTATATTATTTACGTTAAAATGTTAATAAAGTAAATACGTAATGTAAAATAATGCCAGGATTTAAAAAGATTACATTTAATTATAGAAATTTAAAAATTTGGAATATGCATATTGTAAACTTTTCATTTTTAAACTAACTCGTATCGTATTTACGGTTACAATGAATTGAAAACAAATCGATCGAGGTATAATAACGTATATACGTTATACATTACACGATCGTGAAATATAATTTAGAAATATTGCTGACCAAATTTTCAGGGTGTTATGTTAAAAACCTCGTCAAACGGACGAAGAATACATACTCGTGACTTTTGTCGTTCACGGGAGCTTATCGTGGCCGCTATAAATCCCGAGAACGGAATTATCGCGAACAAAGGAGCGATTTGCAAGAGGTGCACGAAATTGTGTAACGAGGCGAACAACACGACAAGAAGGTGCGATTTTACGACACAATATCGTAGAACTTGTTGAACTACGCACCTCGAGACGGCTACGTGCGATACAGCATGCGCTCAGTGGCTGTTTAATCTTTCTTATCCTCGTGCGGCCTCTATGTATCCGCACTTTGCGAAAACGAAATTCACTACCAACTTCATAATCAAACTCGCGGAACGAAATTAACAACACGATGAAAATTCACACGACGACGAAATTCATATTAAAATTTACGATCGAGATTCGTAACGATCGTACGATTCGGATCACAACACGATTATCGTTTGTTGTTGATACGCCGTCGAACGAAGGAACACTGATCTATTATGACTGCCCTATTCGGGAAAGCAGTAGATATGGACACCAACACATGTGTATGAAGTTTACAAAGTCATCGAAAAGGTTCTTCGTCATACTGGTGTTTATACGTTGTTCAGGGATACGTTAAATGAGTATATATGAATAAATTGTGAATTTTTGTACAGTATATGATATATAGTTTATACGTACATATTTAATCGTATTTGTATTGTAATTATTAACGAAATTGATATGTAAACAATTTGTCTAAATTTTATTGTCGGAATTTTATTTCGTTGTTTTTTTATTATCGATGATTAATTTCGACTTATGTTATTTGCAATATCGCAATTGCATCACTTTGCATCATAATTATTCTTCTTATTGTACGTTGTCCGATTGTACGTGATATCTTTTTCAACTTTTATCTCAGATTATTCATTTTCATTATTATATTATGTGAATGGTATAAATTTTTATAGGTTTTCTCGAATATCGATTCATTTCAATTGCACAACACCGATCCTTTGTGTATGTATTTCATTATCTCCCACAACAGTTCTTAAATTTGACGAATAAGATCGTTAAATTTTATTTTTACTCCATCTATTTGTTATTTCGTTATATAAGCAGCGAATAAATTTTTCGATTGCGCCACAACGATATATTTGATCGATCTCTCAAATTCGAATTTTTCAAATTTTTATCCTTCTTTCGAGAATATCAATTTACATTTAATTACGTCAGAGAGACGTGTTTCTTTGTGACAAGTTGTAGTAACAGTTCGAAATTTCTATCTTACATAGTTGCTAAATTTCTAAATTCTACAAATAATATATTTCCTAATTTTTTACCTCGAATCTCGCTCTTTTTACGTTTCGACACTTATATATTCTTCCCTTTTTCTTCTCTTTTTTCTTTTTTTTAAATATCGATTCGTGCGAATTGCATCAGAATGACATAGCGCATCGCTCCCACACTATACCCAAGTCACCAAGCCTCGGTTTTCGTAAGAGGGAACAACTATCATGGTGCAACGTCTCGTTTAATCAATTCGGATTGCACTCGATTACAAAAACTGGTTTTTAGATATCCTTTTCCACTGAATCGTATCATTCTACTTTTTCGCAACTTCGAGTGGGCACATTCTTCGTACAAATAGGCATTGCACGAACACGAACAATGATATTTATTTTTCTTTCTCCGATGTTAACACAAAAGTTAACGCAATCGGCGTTACGTTACGAATTATATACGAAAACATGATCGTTGATTCGCAATTACAAATTGTATCGCTCGTAATGATCACTCTCTTATTTTGAAACTCATCTATCTTGCTCCCTAGCTTAACCAGTTTATGCACGTTATCGTTTAAAGCTTGCTCACTCGTTTCATGGAAATTTTTTCTCACGAATCCTTTTTTTTTTTTTTTATCTCGTTTTCTTAGAAAAAGTCGTATTTTAAAAGAATCGAGCGAGCCGTTTAGCTCTTTTGAGCGCGAGCGGAAGTGAGTGGAGCGGAGGAAATCGGTCATAGAAATTCGTTGATTGGAAAATTGCGCGAAGACGACGCGGCTCTAATCGGTGGAAATTTTCTCGAAACGATGCTATTTTCCGCGACAGGACGCGACGTATCCTCCCGCTTCACCCGGTGTGTCGCTGGAAAGTTGCATAAAGTCGTACAACACCGTTTGGAAAAAGCGGAACGACATATTCGATCCAGATTGGCCAATGATTTACCATCGGGAACACGATGATGGCGATCCGATCGCGATCCGATCAAGTTGCACATGCCATATTAAATCTTTCCACTTACGAAAAGTCGCATATCTACGCGCGACTGGTTACGGTAATGTTATTCGTACACTTTCGTCAAACTGGTATCACGGTTCGTGCATGAACACATTTTTCATAACTTGCGCCAATCCGATTGAGTCTAATCGATTTTTAAATCTGATTTTCTCTTTTTTTCTATGAAGAACGCTACTCATATGTATCCTTTATTTATTAGAGAAATGCGTTGTACAACGAACAATATATTTTTTTCGATGATGAGAACGAAACAGATGTTCTAATTAGAAGAAATTGCTTTGTCCCCATTTTGGGGAATCGGAACATTTCCAAAATGGAGAGCGTCACGGCCATCGATCGGAATCACCGAGAGGTCTAACATTACTACAAATTATATCAGCACGAAAAAATCGTTAAAAGATGTACGGTTACGTGTTTGGGAAATGATTTAATCATGAACGATGATGATGTTATTCGGTTCGGTAATCGGGTGATTTTCTTCAAACTGATATCCGATTCGTCAACGCGATCGCAATTTCCCAATCGGCGTTAATAATCAATTTATATTCTGACGTATGACGATCTGATCGTGGAAGCGAAATACTACTAACGCGTGATACAAGATGACGCAATCGCGGATGTCTAGATGGAAGAGGCATATTCAAATCGACACGTGGACACCTTTTCTTCGGGAATAATACGTAGTGTTTCATAAACCGTTGTGTCGTAATATAATCTGATTCGGTATCGTGTAAACCCGTATCACACGAAATACAGATTTACCATTCAAGTGTCACACTTGTCGCGTTACACATTTCTTTCTTTAGTTTTCCACTCGATACGAATTCCTCCTTCGTTTCTTTTCCTATAAATTTCTTTCTTACTTTTTTACTTATTCTTATTACATATATATATATAATGGCCGAAATCATTTGTTTCTCAAATCGTCGTCATCCTAAATTCCATCATATTCATCCTTTATTGATTAACGAGCAAATGAAAGCAGGCAGCAGTCTGGTTAATTGGAAGAAGAGGGGACGATCGATTCGAAGGGCGTTTATCATCGATACTCGAAACGATGAACCGATCGCGATAAAAATATACGACCTCCAGCTCTCGACATCGTTTTACGGCCTCGGGACACGTCTCCACTCGGACTTCGAAATGGTCACGTCCGTTCGATTAAGCCGGCTAAGGATTGGCGGCCGCCGGTCGAGGATACCATCCACTTCCGCTCTCCGTTTACCTTTCCTTCAAAGGGATTACAATAATGATGAGGTGAAGTGGCGCGAGGGCTGGGCCCACTGGTCGACCAACTGTTATCTAAGGCCCCGATGGAGTCGTGCCTCCGTTTCCGGTATGATACTACTACTCTCCTTATCGCTCGTGCGTTCCGGAAACGCACTCTTCCCGATTAAAACCTCGACAATGTTTATTTTTCGCCTTCGGGATTCGTTCCTCGTGGCTGCGACCACTGTGTTTTGTCTTCTACGGCGAAAATAGATAGATAAAGAGTGGTCGAGGCTATTTCAACGTTTCCAAGATTGGAAATATTCGATTTCGAGATGTGGGCTTTGTTTTTTTTCTATGGGGATCGCGTTCCCTTTCCGTTCGAAATTGGCTAAAATATTATGTGTATTATTTCGATTTCGAATAAAAAAAAATCGTGTAATCAATATTTGTCGGACGAATCGATACAAGGAAGGAACAGAGGGCGAGGATATGTTGAACAAAATCTTGAACGATTTTCGAAATAACGATAAATCTCGGTTTTAATCTCGGTTTTCCCTGTAGAATATTCTTGTTCGCGCAATTGTAGAACGAGAGAGAGAGAGAGAGATTAACGATTTTTTCTCAAAACAAACTTCACTCGATGAAACATCGCTCGTGACCTCGTCAACGATACATAAGTTGCAAAACCGGCAAGTATCGCGATTCCTTATCGGTTAACAGTAAGAGAGATAGTTACACGATTCCTTCTAAAAATGCGATCGTTTAATCTCTCGTGGATGTTGCCTCACGGTGATACGTAGTAGACGTATTAAAAAGAAAAAGAAAAAAGAAAAAAAAAATGGTCGATAAGCCGATAAGTTTATGTTCTCTCAAACGTGAACGCTTTGAAATAAACGAAAAAGTGAACGAATATTACTTATCGTCGCTTTCGAAAAACTCGTCGAAATCGAAGACAGAGGTGTCGTAAGTTTGATTCGATCAAATTTTCGATTAACATATTAACATATATATATATATATATATATATATATATATATATATATATATATTTGAATAACATCGATGAATTTTAAACGACGTTTTTTTATCCGACTCGTTTTTTATTTATTCCAACGTTTAAAGGAGAGGTCAATGAATCTTCTCTCTACAATCTGAAATAAAAATTATTTCAGGAACGTAATCAAGCGGCTTCTAATTGCTCAATCGTTGATCAAGTTTATCATCAATATTTTTATGAACTTTATTCTTTAAACCGTTGCATTCCTAAACGTTCTTCTTTAAACATCATCTCATTTCCAAAGAAAGAAACGATCTCTCGTCGAATAAAATGCAACAGATTGATACTTCACGCGCGATTTCACCACCATGTTAATAATCCCGTTTTCTCGCCTGTTGTTCGCCCGCACAATTTGACCCATCGAAACGAGAGGGAGGTCTAAATTCGAGGCGATGGAGTCGGAACCTCCACGTCCCACCTTAAGTGTATCCCCCCGCACTTTTAAAAAATGCACGGATGTTACGTCGTGAATGGACGTCGAATGTCGCAATGTCCACGACCGAGGTCGTCCACGAGATTTCCAAGCCCGCCCCCTTCCTTTGATTCCCTCCACAAAAGCGTGCAGCTGCGGCTCGTAAATGCCCTCCCTGCCATAATCGTATCTCCACTTTTCCTCTTCCTCCCTTTCATCTTCGCGCCGAAACATCCCAAATCTCTTTCGGGACGTCTCGGCCTCGCTGTGTGTGCCCTCGAATTTTCACGAAAGTACGACGAGGAAAAACGCTTCGTCTGTTCTCTTCTTTTTAACGTTCGACGCATTTGGATCGATTTAGTTGGGGGAACGAAGATTACGCGAGTCGCGTGCATCTTCGCGTCCATCCTTTAACGTGATTAAGAATCGGTTGATCGATAAATAGCGATGACCAGGTTTATTGTTTCCAGTGAAATTAGTGAAATTTAAGCGTTCTGATAAGTTCAGCGATAGTTATTTTTCGTTTATTTTATCATTATCGAGATCATTTCCTTTCCGCGAAGGAAAATATTTCTTAATACCTTGTTCTTGTTATCCCTTTCTTCTATTTGAAGAAATATCGCGATGCAAAATTATTTTTCTTCTTTCACTCGTGATGTAATTCCGTCCTATCTTGTTAAGGGAATTAAGAAACGATTAGTTGCCTAATACACACATATTGCACATATTGCATAAGATAAGTATTTCCTTTCGTGTTGACGATAATGTCAAATCTGTCTTACTTCCCCCGCTTTTATCGATCCTATCATCGATAATAAACAAGAATAGAAGAAAAAATCGCTGCGGAAAAGAATTACGAACGATGTGGTAAGCAACGAAATTCGAAAAAATACGAATAATACAATAATCGTTGGTGTTCGATGAAAGGAAAAGCAAATACATAGAACTGGTTAAATTTCGAAAATTTAAATACGCGCGAGAATATCGCATAAGTTTCATCAACCCGTTCTCGTACAAGCTATTATTGACTCGAATCTGAAAAGCATGCCGGACATTTACACGCGCGCGCATACCGAGATACGCGCATAACGAGCATCTGTGTGCTCCATTCGGGATCGATCAAAAAGTGTCGTTGTAGAGTCTGCATTGCGCAAAATGTACCTGTGCCTCGTGCCTTCCATATTGTTTCAATTTCTTCTTGAAATCAGGATAGAGAGAAAAGAAAAAATGGATACGAAAAGAAGAAGGAATTTTTATCTTCCCGCGCTCTCCATTTTCTTTTATTTCGAAATTCCGTCTCTCTTTCGAGTCTAAAAATAATCAATTTGCATCCGGGTATATGCATGCGTTATACAGGATATCCAAGGTAACCGAATGTTAATTTCATATTCTCGACAGAGAGATGTACTCCTTTCTCGTGCAGCTGATTACGAGTATGCGAAATACACATCGATTGCGATGCAGTCTCTTCTCTTCTCGAGATACAAAACTACATACGAATAGATATTAATTTCAATCTTCGAAGGAACGAAGGTTTCTTCCTCTCTCTCTCTCTCTCTCCCAAGGGTAATAACGTGTAAATAAGATTTGTTCCTCGACTTTGCTCCACTCTTAACGCGCGATGTATCGTCGAATTAAAAATCGAATTAAAATTAAAAAGTAATACACGTTAAACGTTTCAACGTGAAAAACTATGAGGTCGCTGAAGAGATGAATAAAAAATCGACGAATAAGCTCTTCGGTTTCGTGATTAACGTCAGAAGACACGCGAAGAGAGAGAGAGAGAGAGAGAAAGAGAGGATGGACGTGACCAATAACGAACGAACAATCGTCTCATTGATTCTTCATGCGACATCGAGTGTTATAATTATTTGCAAGTGAGATCATCCGCCATTGCTCGGAAAAGGTTGATGAGAATGCAAGCGCACAGCCTTCAAGTACGCAACCGATAAGGGCCTTTCGGTTCCAAGAACGATTTCTTCTTCCAAATGCTTCTTATTTCATCGGCTTAGATAAGAATTGCGACGTATATTTCGTCTTACGAAAGATTTCGATCGGGAGGACTTTCGTTACGAAACGAAACGTCCAATTATTAACGAGAAATTTTGGAAGTTTAACAATCGATCGATTTATAAAAGCAATTAAAAAAAAAAGAAAGAATTTAAAAGTTTTTTCAAAAACGCTTAAAATCGAAAAAATATAGAAACCTTTAGATTACTGTAACGTAATAGTTGTACTAATAAATAAACAACTTGTATATTTTTTCGTTCTTCCATTTATACACGTATCGCTATATTTCTATACATCTATATCATTCCTCCGTTCTTTTTTCATTTCCACCAATTATTATTAATCCCATTTTTATTTTCATTATTCCTCGAACTTGTTGAATCGTAATTAATTTCAAAAATGGAAAAAACGTTAATAACAATTTAACGAGTGAGTAGGATTATATAAGATAGAATCGCTCGATCGCGTTTCACCTTTTTCCTGAAATGTGCCCATTCGAATCATCTATTCGCGGGGCGTAGACAACGGCAGACAAGCGGATACGAGCGTCTTGCATTCGTGACGCGAATAAGTGGTACGAATTCGTGTATATCCGGAATGGTGATCCGCGAAATGCACCGCGAAATGCACGGCCTACGCATCCTGCAACGTGGAGGAATACCGGTCTAAAGTCCGGGACGAGGAGTCGACGAAAAATCGTGGAACCGGTTCGCCGGCATTTTCGCTCGTGCCTAGGGCACATTCGAGAAAGGATAAATAGTCGAAGGGAGAAGCGAGCAGGAGAGAAAGAAGAAGAAAAAAGAAAGAAACAGCGTAGAAACAGCGCTCCTTCCTTTTTCTCGGTTGAACGAGAGACGCTTCGATTTTTTTTTTTTTTTTCCTCTTCCCCTCCCAATAAAACGTAAGAATTCTTTTCAAGATAATTTTTCGAAATTCTTGTTTGAAAGGTTATACGATTTTAGAAAGATTAAGTATAATTATGTAGGAATTTCTTTCGCATTTTTGTCTTTTTCTTGATTTTTTTTCTTTTTTAGGAATTTTTTGGAATTTCATCGATTCAAAATCAAGAGATTAAAAAAAAGAAAGAAAAAGAATAAACGAGTAAAGTTCGCACGATTTTGTAGAAAATTTTTAAAATTGGGCATTGGCGGAGAGCAACCTTCGATCGGTGAAGAAAGATAACCTCGAGGCAGAGGCCTCGAGACGGAGGGTCGAAGGAACTTTGGCAAGGATACACGGATCCTCCCACGCGTAAGTGGCGTTCACGAACGACGGAAAGGCGGTACCGAGATAGAAGTACGAGATATCCTCCCGCAATGGATATTCTCCGGCTTTCATTTATCGATCCCGGAACTGCTCGCTGTTTCTACGAACTTTTGCACGCTCTTTCTGCTTTCTCCCGTGCGCTTTTTTTCGGGGAAAGTCGCCATTTTACAATCGCGATACAAAGAAATAATCACGGATACATATTATTATTCCTCTCGATAAATGCGATGTTGGTAAACGATTAATAACGAATATTTACCGTGTAAAAATCAATTTGACCAAAGTGTTTATAAATGGAAGAATCTACTTTTATACAAAGACTTTACCAGTACAAATAAAAAGCGTAAAAATATCAGCGTACCAAGGATTTCTCGGAACGAGAATGACGATACAAACAGAGTTTCTTCGGATATTTTACATACTTCCCAACAGATGGGTTGTTCAAATTTGTGAGCGAGACTGAAAATAATGTGCCACGTGCGCCAGCCTATATACTATACGCGCTATATCTCTCCCCTGTGTGCGTATGTGTTGGCACACGTTTCCATGGGGTTGCGGTTAAATCGAAGCGAAACAAGTCGGATCCCCCGCCGTCCTCCTCCTTTCCTTCCATCCTTCGTTCGTTCGTTCGTTCGTCAGCATCCTCTTCCTCGTCCGGTTTCCTCCGCACAGCTGCCCGCCTGGTTCAACGGAAAATAGAGGCCATAATCCCGGCCAGGATATGCTCGTATCCTTTCGAAAATTCGTTTTACGAGAGAAACGTTCCTGTTGCGATGCGTGTTTTTGTTATTCGTCGCGGGTGATGCGAGATGAGATTTGTCGAAGAAGGATGTACAACAGAGGGTGACTATATATTTCACTTCGAGTAAAATTCCTAAGTTGTTTGTTTCGTATATGAAAAAAAGGAAAATAAATGCCTCGCACGAAAATCGTGGAAGATTATTTTTTTTTTTTTTTTTTTTATATGTTATAAAATATCGTATTTCCATTGGAACGATACTTCGATTCGTCATCTAAGGCGAAAAGTTGATAAAAAAATTCGGACTCGTTGCGAGGAAAAGATATCGAGATATTTTTTTTTTTTTTTTTTCCGTTGCTTTTAATTGCTCGCTCTAATCATAAATGAATTAGACACGTATTAAGAGGAATGTCGTAGCCACTTTGCTCGTCGTAATGTACATACTCGTCGAAGATAAGCTAAATAAGATCATGGCCGGTTGTTCGTACACGACGTGAACGTATCGAACACGTGCGATTAGCACGACGAAGGTGAAACCTGATATTAATTTCGTATCAGCGTACGTACTTACGAAGTTCGAGAAGTTTGTTACGAACATTGATTACGACTTATTTCTAATCGATTTTTTTTCTCCATTGTATATATATATATATATCTATATACGTCATAATAATAATCTTTTTCCTTAAAGAAAAAAAGATGAGGGATTAATAACTACGAAGGAAGAAAATCCTCTTTTTCCGATTGTTCTCGGAAGGAAAAAAATCGGATTCCCGGATCTGTTGACAAAACGTTGATCATTCCATCATTCGGAATAACGGAACCGGATTTCACGTTGGAACGTTTCTTACGTAAATTCCAATTGTTTCGGTGACACTGTAACGATCGGTATGCACACGTCTCGTGACGTATACGCTCGATCGAACGTCGACCATTGCACTCGAGACAAGCGTTAAACTATTGGAACGGTATGCGTTTCACTGATTCATAGACAATAAACATTTTATCGCGGCCACGCTTGATATGGTTTTATCGGTAATGGGTATCGGTTGTTGCATCATTTCGACGTTTCGAGAAAGAAAGAAAGAAAAAAAAGAAACGTCGTTCGTATTCGAGGAAAATGTGGAAATTCCTTTTCGAGAAGGAAAAGGAACGAGGGAGAAAGATCGATCATTTGCGATCACGTGCTTGGCTGAGAAGGAATGACTCTTTGATTGATCGATCGATCTCTAATCATCGGTGAGGTTATATCTATTACGTATCCGGATACACGTGGTGAATAGTCAACTCTCAGTCAGAGTCCTTGGTCATCGTTTATTCCTCGATTTCAGTTTTTATTCGAGGCAATGGATGAATTGTCGTTGACTCAGGGAAAATTTTCGTTATTCGATGGGTACGTGGACTTTGATTTACGTTTAAGCTCGATTAAAATAAAGGACAAAAAAATAGGAAAACATATATGTTTTTCCAATGGTAATCTTAAGTTTAACTTCATTCGCAAAAATCTCAGATTGTGACCTTGCTTTGTGAGATAAAGAAAATTTATTGATAATAATTAATTGTTGTTAATAAGAACTGAACATACGAAAATTAATCACATCGCAGTATCTAATAATAATGATAAAAAAAAAATACTTTATTTTAGGATCATAGGTAACCAATTAAAAAATTCGTATTTTCAGAAAATAAAAATTATACATTCGGTGATAATTCCAAGATGGCGAGTGGCACCGTTGTCAACAAGCATAACCATCCCAATGGCACGTTTCAAAGTCAGCAGGCCGATATTGCCGGTAGTCTGGCTCGCCAGTACTGACAATGAATGTTCGATTCGTTGGTTTTCGAGGACACTTCTCTCTCTCTCTTTCTCAAGAGCGAAACGACAGTAGTCATGAGAGAATGCCGACCTCGGATCGAGGTTCGCATTGCCGTGTGTTTCGCAGCACAATACCCCCACCAAAGCGATCCGTGTCTGTTCTCGGTTCAGGAACACCAGTCGATGCAACGTTTAAATATATAATCACACACGCGAAATAAGCAACACTTTTCACACCTACGTGCGTACACGACAAATGATGTAACGGAGGGGCAAAATCTGATCACCTACGTGCTTTCCTTTGCGCAATTGTTGGGCAACGTTACGATATCGGCTAGGGGAAATAAGAGCCATCTGGATTTTATCCGGTAAGGAGTTAAGTTGTTGATTCGATTAAGTGAGTATTACCTCGTTACGTTCGATTCGCAAATGCGAATCCTTATTCACGGAATAGACTGTCAGCCCATTTCCTTTCATCGTTGCTAGTTTTATTTTTATCCATATCGAGTACACGTAAATATAAATAGGATCTATGTATAGGAATCTATATTCGAAGGATGGTATATTTATTATCGGTACACTGAACTCGAACAAGAATTCGATATTATAAATTTTCAATGAGATACAAAATTGGATGATGGCTAAAATGGGACACGCGGAGCAAATAAACTCCCTTAATTAAATTGTACAGGCGACTGATTTTCAACGATACTATAATTATCAATTATTAATTCATTAACGCTACAATTAACGCTGGAATATGTATACATGTTTCTTTAGCTTAACAATTAGCAACTATTAATGCTGGAAAAACGTTGTGTTTACGACGCAAATGAAAAATAATATTTACTTATTCGTTTCACAGAAAACCATATGGAATCTCGAGGAATGCGTCATTATAAACACGATCGATTATTAACAAATAATAACGAGTCAATATAATTTTCATCTATTTTATCGTAATTTGTTAAATTGTAATTATAATTATTGGTAACATCGATGAGCATTAACGTTGCGTTAAAGCTAATAACACCAACACCTACTGTGACTCTAGCATCGCGTGATCAGAAAATTCCTGACCAACCGGTAACCCGATCGTCGCGAAGCTTGAAGGTCAGCCACGATCGCGTTCAACGATTAACACACGAGAAATTTCACGAGTGTGGAAAGAATCGCGACTTCGACTCGACCGAAAATACACCGGGCCAAAAATCCTATAAAATGTTGTCGAGCCACTGAAATGTCTATTATAGTATCACGTGGTCCCTATTTCTCTGCTATGTCGTTGTTTTGGTCCACATTCGATTTTGCGTCACCTTCCTGTGTGTGACTGTAACGTTACCCGAATATACAGGGTGATCACGAAACGATAGAGATAATTTTAACAGTCAAAATTAAAGTGATAATTGTTATTATTTCGATTTCTATCAAAGAAATTTCTATAGAGTCAATTTAAAAAATAATTAAATAGAATATTTTATTGTTTCTCAGATAAAAATCAACGCATAATGTGACTATTTCAACAAATCGCATAGTATATCCGATACTTCACGTACGATCTTTTAAACCATATCGTTATCGAACTAGTTAAATAATGATTAATTTTTAAGAAATTTTTCAAAATCTAAAATTTTTCCACGAAAATTTATTTTTAACAGTACCCTATATATATATATATACATCTAACGCACGCGCAACCAAGCGAGATAACTCGTACGTAATTGCCCCGAGTGTATTGGCTTCGTAACATCTTTTAACGAGCGCGCACGTGTGCGAAAAAGCGTCAACGGTCAACCAATTACGATTCAAAAGGAAAAAAAAAAGTTCGCTAAATTGTTCACCAATAATTATTATTACGTCGAATCATTTCTCGAAATTGTACAAAAATGTAATGAATCATAGATTAACTGGCATTCGTTTGGAACAAACTATGAATCATCCACTGTGGATCAACTTCTCGCTTTCTGTACATTTCCTAATTTTGGTAACGGAGCAAACAACTAGCGCTCAACGTTCGAGCAAACAAACGATTAACCAACGAAGAAGTTAGATCAGCCTGGTGACTTGAAACGATGGCAATGCCAAAACGATACTATTCCAATGACTTTCTAACTTATATTTTCTTACTATTTCTTCGCTTCGACTCGCCCATTCTCCAATTACGGATAACCGATCGCAATTTTCTGAAAACGTGACCGTAAAGCGGATCCGAGCAAAGGAGTTCGCCACGTATGCGTTTCTTCGGCAATGTTCGCGCACGTACCGGAAGCGGCCTGCTGCAAACGGGTAGTATCGTATCGTACACTCATTCATTCCCGCCGGTGAACTCGGCCGGTCTGGCAGGTTTTACCTGGCAGAAGCGAAGGCCAGAAAGAGAGAGGCCTGCGTCGAAGAGAAAGAGAATCGGAGGATTGGTAAATCGTGCGTCATTGAAGATGCCGCTCGATATCCTCCGATTGTCCTCGAATATAAGCTGCTTCAACCCGCGTAAATTCTATTTAGGGATCGAGTCTTGAGAAATGTTAAAATTGGTGCACGCGTGTAAATTTTTTTTTTTCTTTCTTTCTTTCTTTAATGGATCAACGGGACGTTCGCGCGACATTTTTTTCGCGAGTTTGAAAAAGTTAGGAAAATTATCGTCGAATTGATTTTTCTTTTTTTTTTATTTCTCTAACGCACGAGACAGATTTTTACAATTTCTTCGGTGCGAAAGAGTGAAATAACGTCGAATGACGCGTTATTACGCGGTAGAAAATGTAATTTTGGTATTGGTCCCTGGGCCAGGTTTACCTTGAACGTTATTAATTTCGAGACACGAAAAAATATTGGCCGTGTTCATTGAGGAACGAGACGAGACGAGACGAGATGCGAGTTTGACGCGAGTTTCGCATGAACTCGTTGTTGCGACACGCTGATGCAACCGGGACGAATAGAACAAAAATATGAATAACTCTTATCACAATATGTTTCATTCACTATTGCGAAACAGCATTTATGCTAACGTGCATTGCGCTCACGAGAATTCTATGGTATTATCTAACGTTATCTCGATACTTTGTTTCTTTTTTTTTTTTTTTTTTTTTTTTCCATCCCCTTTATTATCGCGTGACTTATAATCGTGATCATTATAGTCGAAATATGTACAATCCTTGCAACAGGTTTTTTAAATTGGTGAAAAGAGTTTTCGAATAAAGAAAATGAATGAAATGAGGTAATTGATTGCGGAATTGCAGATTTTTAAGATATCGTTGAATATTTATTATCGCTGGAATTAGACGATAACTTATTTTCAGTTGCATCGTTATTTATAAATATTTTTAATACAATGAATTTATATTGCGATAAAATTTTTTCTTAATATCGTGAGACAGTAACACTTAAGAATATCAAGAGATATATTTACGCTCTTCAGTTTTTTTCCCTTAACACAAAGTGTTGTTCACGCTTCAGAAAGCATCTATCTTGAAATTCAGTAAAAAAAAAAAAAAAAAAAGAGTTTTATTAATAAATTAATAAATATTTAACTATAAATGAACATTATGCTTAAATGTATTTTATCTTATGTTACAAACTTGACAATTAATACTTCTGATCAACGATAAATACGTATTTTTAATTATCGATTAATCCAATCGATCGATTAAATCATTCTTTCGGCGATTCACTTTATTTAATCGCAAGCATTGATCAAACGATCAAATTAAAAATTTTATTCGATCGATATTCGTCGATATAAAAGATCTATATATTTCCTTCGATAGATTTTATATGCGATTTAATAAAAACTTCCATTTTTTTTATTTATGCTCGTACATTTTAAAATATTTAAATGTAATGATAAATTTATTTATTTATCTTTGGGAACAGGATACACTAGCTCGAGGATAGACAAAAAAAAAAATTGAACGCCATCTACGTAGAAAATTTCTTCTAAATTAAATCGTTATCTCAGAAATATATCTGTCGATATATCAAACAAAAGACGAACGATCCATAAAGGGTGATTCCTTTCGCGAAATCATTTCGAAAAAGCGTATGGGCGTAAAAGTGGATCAGGTCGCGGTTGAATAGAATATTTCCAAATAACATAATAGGAGAGGAGAAGGAACGATATTATGCGAGAGAAACGATGGATTTTATGGATCTCGTTATCAGGGCCGTTTCTCAATCGGTCGCCTCGCGGCGTGGCACGTGAGCAAATCGAGCCAATCCCCGGCCTCCCTCGTTCGCCAACCAACTTGCTCTCTTTCGTAACCGGAGACAGCCAAGGATCGGCAGAACCACCGTTCCGCGCGATAAAAGCATCATCCAGCCTTTTTTTTCCAAAGGGGACGACCTTCGTCGTCTCGAGAGGCCCCAGACACTTTGGATTCGGTCGGGCAGGACCGCGTCACCGCCGCTCTTTGCAATATCGATTTCGAGGTCGGCCCGATCTTACGTTTCTAATGCGAGTTAACGAACCGTTGCCACGTCGCAACCGAGTGGCCAGGGTCGTTATCGTTATTAAAATCGTCTTTAAAAGTTAAACTCCTTCTAATCTCTATTTATATACGTGAAATATCCTTCTCGCCTCCCCCCCCCCCCCTTCTGCTTTTTTGCTCGATATAAAATCGTTCGATTTAAAGATACGAGGATCAGGGGAAGAGCAGTTGTACCATCGTTTCGAATAATGATCGTTGCAAGTGAAATGAAATAAATGAGTAGAAAGTCGACTTATCGGTTGAGCGTTATTTCGGTCGTCACGAGGTAGGCGCGAGTCACGAGAAACTCTTTCGTTATGAAGCTTATTACTAATTCGCTAACGAGCAAAGGAATGATATCATTCGTTGTTTTGAAAGGTCGAGCTTAAACGAGCGAATATTCGCGCACCGATCAACCTGATACCGTGAATGGGTGGCTTGTTGATTTTTGAACGATCGAACAACGCGTTGCGAAACGCGAATTTGGTAAGATGATAATAACGTGTACTTATCTTTGGAATAAAGTAAAAATTATATAGGATTGGTGAAAATATTTCGACCACATATTTATGAATTCCTTTTTTGAATACCAAAAAAAAAAAAAAAAACCAAAGTTCGATTATTTCGATGATATTCGATTGCAAAAAGATCGATACGGTCGAACTTGACATCGCGCGAGGCTTTCCTCGTGGCATTCGATAAATTGCATTCGCGACGTATCCTTGCCGGAATGACCCAGTTACACGTTTAAATCCCTTGAAATCGTACGTACGAGAATTTATCGACTCACGGCCGAAGGCCGTTCGAGAGAATCTTTTCTGTCCAACCATCGAATACTAGTCGATTCGTCTCTCTTGTCGCTATACTTCTATCTATCTATTGTTTCCGCATTTAACTCTATCTTATCGAATATCTTATCGAAGTAAGGGATTGTTTATTTTTCTCTCTCGATCGATCGATGAAAAATTAGAAATTTTCAAATTTTTGATAAATTCGATAAATAAATATCCATCTCAATTTTAACGGATTTCATTGTTCAAGTTTATTCTATAACTCCGCTACGTTCTTCCCAGCAATTATAAGTATTCTTTCCCCCGGAGAGAAGAACTTAATGTGTCTTCATCCGCGATCCAGTTTTACTCGTTCTTCCTGTGGACCGTGGGATTTTTAACGGCGAATTAGAGACGAACCGGATGCAACGTATGTTTCGTTACCGCCTCGTGCATCCGCAAATTGCAATTGTGTGCCGACACAACGCGTGCGCGCCAAAGTTATTGACACTCTGACATCACCTTTCATCACCATCGTTTCGTGATTTTCTTCAACTCTTATCTTTTTTTCTTCTTTCGTGCATCTGCCTCTCGATGAAACGAATAATTAACCGCTATGATCATTGAAATTTTTCCTCGATCTCGACTGTTGCGTCGTTTTGCAAAAATTATTTCTCCCTTTGGATCGCTTCGCGATCCAAATTTCTCGCACGATTTTTCTTTCGGCTCGTTTTTTCGAGGATAAAGAGAAACGTGAAAGGAGTTCGATGATAATTTCGCCTTGAAATGTTCCGATGTAGCAATATTTCAATTTAACAGTTTAGTTAATAAGATTTAAATTCTAAAAAACCTTTCTATAATATATTGGTAGAGTTGAGAAACATGTTTTTCGAGTTGTGCTACTTTGTAGGATTTTTAAAAAAATATTCCTGCAAACATAAAAAATCGAATTTATTTCTTTCGAGATTCCACCTAGTGAAGAGATTTATACATATACATGTTTCATATTCTTGCTTATTTTTTTTTTAAATAAGGAAATATATAGCTGCTCAGTACAAATTTACATGATATTTGCGTTTAACTTTTGCAAAATCAATTTGCCTATTTTCTTAACTTTTTTTTATCTGTGCAAAACAACGGATTGTAGAAGAACTCGATTGTTTATTTGAAAATACAACATTGTTTGATACAATATATTGACAAAATACAACGATTTATTCTCTCAACGAAAAATCGTTAATTTTTAATTCTAGAAATCAACCTTTGACTATTTTAAAATTTACATAAACTAAAATGCTAAATTTATACTTTCATGAGTTTCACATTGTTTTTTGAAGTTTACTTAAATAATAAGAATAATACGAATATAACAAATAATATTGCAATTAAACAGATCTTTAATTGCATTTTATCATTTCTAAAAATAGTACTGCAAAAATCAGAAATAATAAAATAAAGAAATAAAGTAGTTAATAAATTATTCTTCGAGTATTGCATACGAGGTAATTTGCATAAACACTATGTAATAATAATGGTCGTACAGCAACACTTCTAGAATATTTCTTTTACAAATAAGCTTTGAAACATGTGATAAATTTATGATCGATACATGGAAAAAGAGGAGAATAGGTATTTAAAATCATGCGTTTTTCCTCCACATAAATAATTACGTTGTGCTTATAAGTATGTTAATTACATAATTAAAAAGATTTCTTCACTCGTACCATCATTTGTCCCTGTCACACAAGATGCACTTTGATTGGTTCGAAATTATATAAACTTGTGGTTTTTATCATACGATAAATTTTCAGAAATTAACGTGTTGTTTAATAATGTTAGTTTAAAGTATTTTGCGAATTTATTAAAAAATAATTTTTTAAAAATAACGATTTAATATACAAATTCGTCGAAACAAACGTTTTTATTGGGATTTTCCTGCAATTTTTAGACAATGGACACGATTTCTGATTAAAATTATGCAAACTAACGTAAAAGTATGAAAATATACGTGTTTCAAATGAATTTATTAATTCAATTGTAAAATTATTTTTTATACCATTACTACTTCAAATTTAAGAAATATATGTACATTATAAAGTATATCGAAAGAAATTTATTTCAGGATGGTGAATAAGTAAAATACTTTCAATTTTTACTAGAACATGTCCCGTTTTTGCACAATACATTAATCAAGAAAGAACAGAAAGTGTAACGTAACGTTACGTACGTATCTCTAACGACGTCTCAACGAATGCAACTATGTTTCTTAAACGAGAAACGCTCTCCTAAGCTCTATTAGAATCGGCTGACACGGAAACGGAAACGTTCTAGAAACCGCGGCATTAAAGTGCATCCTCATTACCGCAATTCGTAACGCGTATACACAAAACGGGCAATAAATCTTTCATAACACGGACGTGTCTGGAATGGAAATCGTTAAAAGCAAAATAAAATGGTAGGAAAATTGTTGAAAGGTGTGAAATATTATTTTTGCAAAAAATTCAATCAAACGTTATTATATAAATTTATAAAATTATTCCAAAAATATTCTAAAATTCATTAATGATACATCTTTATATACAGATTTAAATTTATCGCTAGAGGGACACGCGTGAGAACAGGTTCTCGAAAGAGTTTATTAATTCTTTGTTCATATAGATAAAGGCATTGCGTCTTTATGTATAGTTTTCTTGTCGATGATTCTGACTTTCTGTGAATCTCAGTGTCGACATTTTAATACATTCTTAATATTATTGTTGATAGTATTAGTATTCGAGAAATTTAAAATTTAAATATCGTCGATTTTTTAAACACTATCAATTGTAAAACTAAGATCATTAAAATTAACACTGAGTAACGTTACAAGAATCATCGAGAAAAAACTCAATAAATATTGAGATATAAAAAAAATTTAAAAATTCATTATTTCTTTTTATTCATTTCGACTATATTGAATTTTATTTTTAAAACAAACGTTTCGTATAATTAGACACCAATTTTTAGACATATTCTCGCCTAAGTGAACATGCCTTGTGAATATTATTGCACGACAACTGAACGTATTAATATATAATAATAATATCGAGAAACAATATTGAGAATTCATAATTCACATTGGAAGACAAAACAATTGAACGCAAAACTCGACAGTGGTCTTCGAAAGATTGTAAACACAAATAATCGATTATCGACGTTACATATATTAGTATCAAGGTGTACGATACCTATTTACGTTACAATACATTTATTTGTATTTACGTTAAATAAATATTTTTACTTTTCTAAATTACGAATTAAACGATTTAAATTGAATTATTTTATTTTCTAATTAAATTTTATATAAATATCCAGTATTAATTTTAATTGGGATATTACATCTTTACGCGTGTACGGGATATGAAAGCTCGATTCGCATGTGGCGAACAATAAACTTGAAAATACCAGCGTTATCGATTTCGCGCGAAATTGCGTCAGATTACGATGCAGTTCGAGCGAGTGCAGGAAATGATAAGCGGTGAGGTCGTAATCGTACGAGAACATTCTCATGTTTCCCATAACCATTCATAATTAGCTGCGTCGAGAAAACACGCACACGTATAATCCACGGGATTGTATTATTATATTAGCGATTGACAACGAACGTAGAAACGAGGGAAGCGGTTGAAAGAACAGATCCCTTTCAACCATTCCATTGCTCGGCTAAATTAAAATTCTTCATCTCTTATTCCGGATATGACGGCGTCGCTTACAAGACGAGTTTCCGTCCTGCGCAGTAGTACCGCATATATCGACATATATCTAACGAATAACGTTTCTCTCTATCTCTCTATTATTGACAACTTTAACGCCTTAACGCGGTTTTATATAGAAACATTTCCTCGTTTGAAGATATTTAAAGATGATTTCCAAGTAAATTGGTACGGTAATAATATTATTTACGTGATTTTATTACGAAAGTTCGAGTATCCGAAGAATCTTAAAAAGAAAAAAAAAAAAAAAAAAAACAACTTGAAAAACACGAGAAACGCGTTACTTTCGTTTCACTGCACATTTCCATCCTTTATTTAAGGGTAAACGACACAAAAGATCGATACCTGGGAATAGGATGAACGATCGCGCTTAATCCCTGCGACAAATTCGGAACGGCGAAGCTTTGAAAGGAAACGAGGAGGCAAACTCGAGGAGGCACGAATGAAGTCGCGTTTGCGGAGAATCCACGGCAAGTGGGTTCGAACACGCGCTCCCTCCATCCCCTTTCGTTTTTCCCCTCCCGAAGAAGCGTGGTGCACACGCTTTCTTGCATTCTCCCACCACCCGTTTCCTCTCCGCCTCGATTTTCGAGCGGCTTAAAAACGCCGCTCTCTTTTGTCGCTTCGCGTTTTGTCCGATACGAAAATCCGGGAAAAGCGGATTTCCCCGGGAAGCGGAAAGCGTTCAATACCCCGGATGGGATCGCTTTACATTCGACTTCCGGAGGGCGTACCTGAGATTCGAATATATTTTTTTCGGAGTGGAGGAAAGGGATGAAACGAACGATACCCCCTTCTCTCTTGGCGCCAGGGAAATATTTGTATTCTTTCTCTGCCATTGTGCCACGCGCAATCGTAATTCGCACCATTTCTCATATAAGGTATCGTTCAAAAGTGCACGTCTGATAATGCGGTACCGTTCGAAATTGACGTATTATTTTGCTCGTCGCAGTTAAAGTGACGTTAAGCTAGGATTTCTTTAAGATGTTATATATCGTTGAACGATTTTTCGAAGTTCGCACGTGTAGAAAGAGAGAATGAACGACGATCTGTGATATTAATATTTAATTCCTCGGATAAGCGGAAACTTTGTTGAGAAATTACAGAGGCTATTAATTCTGTCTAATTAATTTTATTAGCAAGGTTCCAATTATACCGACACATTTGTTTACGATAGTTTTGTCATTGGGTGCAATGACGGGATTATAGAAGAGGCTCGAGCCAAAAGCGTGTCGCAACGCTGGAATGTCTTCAGGCGTTTTCAGTATTAAAAGATGACTAGGTAGTAACAAACGATGACTAACACCGCTGTATCATCGAATGGAAGTGTAAGCTGTAAGTATATAACAGGCGCGAGTTCGTTGTCCTTCGCGGTTGAAAATTTCTTTGTTACTTTACATTCCGGAAGTGAGCCATCCCGAAGAAATTTATCAATCCAACCAGTTTACCAAAGGCTAAACATTCCAAGAAGTTCTCGATAAAATTTTCGAGAAAGCAAATGCTCGAAAACGTTACACGCGTGATTAATGATATACGATTTGTACATATCGATGTAGAAGCAGAAGTGTGTTCGAGATACTCGCATCACAGTCATTCACACGATTATTTATTTCTCGAAAATGAAATCGAAGCAAGGAAGTATGGTATATTATATTTACGGTTTCAAGTGGCATAAATCTCGCGCGAACTTTCGACAGCGATGAAATTTCAAAATATCTCCCCATCGCCGCCATAAATCGTTCCATTGTATAAGATGATGCTGCGTAACGAGGCACGGGCAAATATGGCAGTGTACACGCAATCCGAACAATTTGCCGATAAAATCGCGATCCGGAAGAATAGTCGCTTCGAGCGATCGTTCCTCCTTGCATGTCTAATATCGCCTACGAAACGATCTTTGCCATCGTCAAGACCCACACCGAGAATCTACGAAAAAAAGAAAAAAAAAAAAATCATTGCTGAATCAGCAATGCAAACGAGAACTCGCGCCTACTTTCACGTTGTTCGAGGGAACATAGGCATCTGCTCGATCCCTGATGCGCGCCATATATTCTTCCATCCTTCTTTGTCGACATTCGAAATTTATTTTCCATTCCATAAAGTGGAAAAAAAATCGATTTCCTGAAGGATGTTCACACGATTCGTAGACATTCGGTTGAGAACCATTGTTTTAACGAGTAATTTTACGACCTCGCTTAACATTTCCAACCTAAGGCCTTTTTTCCCCCCTTTATTTCCTTTTATTTATCTAATTTTCCGCAATCGTAAAAGCCACGCGTTCACATCCCGCCAATATTTTCTTTTATTACTCATTTTGACCTTAATTATTTTTACTTCACTCTCGATCCGTCGAAGAATAGATATCCTTTCGATATTTTTTCCCGCGCGTCAAGATCAATTTTTAATTTCCGTAGAACCGCCGTCGCGGAGCACGAAGCTGTATTGGCAAACATCGAGCATGAGTCGGAGCATGTCACGAGCACGTTTGACTTCTGTTCGAATTGCCAAATCGCTTCGAAGCCCGGTATGGTGTGTTGCCAAATCTCCTGGATCGTGTGTTTGTGTGTGTGCGTTAGCGTACGCGTGTACGAAGTGTGCGGGTTACTTAGAGCCGGGGAGAAGTAATTTACCGGTATAAATTATGTACTTTGCAGCTTTCGTAAGGATAACAGGTTTTTGCTTAGCGGCGCGGCTATCGAATAATTTAAAGGCCGATTGGTTGGAATCTAGTTGAAATTGCGCGAAAACACCTTCCGCCCTTTTTCGAGTAATTGAATTACTTAATTTCAGGTAATACGATCTCGCACGAGTCGAGCTTCGTATTCGATTCGAACTCGTTAGTTCGAATAACTAGACTTCTTCGATTGGACGCGTGTAATTGTAGAAAATAACTATTCGAAATCTAAGAAAGAGGTGATTATATACTATATACGCACGTATGTATGAGAGTCGATTGTAATAATTTTGATTGTAATATTTTTTTTTATTTAATTAATACAAGAATATTATGCAATAAGTAAGATAAGAAGATAAAATTGGGAAGAAATTCGTTCGATCTAAAGATAGTTGATATTAGCGTCGAGAGTAGAAAGGAGGTTTTTGAGTGAAATAACTTGGACATGGGATGCTCGAAATAATTTTCCAACTCGTTAGAGGTGCACGTTGGGGCGATGAATCGAGAAAAGAATGCGAGTGGCGATATGAGTTACGGCACCTTGTCCCTTGTAAGGTATCCTTCGATCATCTGGAGCCACGTGTCCCTGTAAATGGAAACACGCCGGCTAAGAATAAACGGGAAGAGCGATGGAACTGAATGGTGATCGAAGACTGCGAATTTTTAGAAACCACGTATATTTTTATCCCTCTTTATATCTCTTGTGCGCCACGTGTACGAGAAGATAATAATATTTCAACGGATTGTTATTGATCTTCCCTTCTTTTTTTTTTATATCCCTCAAGAAACGAAGTTCTTCACTCGCGATTAGTTTCTCGATTAATATCAATAAGAAAAAGTAAATTTTATATATAAACAATTCCGAAAAGTGAGTAGATTAATATCATTATTTTTAATGCAATGTTGCAATTTTTAATTACATCAAGTTGCAACAGCTGACAGCTTAAGACATATTTATCGTTATGTAACGATGCATTTCGATAAGAAAAACGGTTCACGCCTCTTAAACGTTAAAACTTGATTAATAAAAAGAAGTATGTACGCGAAATAACTTAATGAATTCAGATCGCGATCGTTTTAATTAAAATTAATATCCGATAAAGAATCTAAAAAGGAAATAAACTGAAATTAACATTTTGCATAAAATTGAAAAGTTTGCCTAGAATTTCAATTTTCAAATGTGTACTTTTTTTCCTTCTTTTTTTTTTTTTTTTTTTTTTTAAATCGAAAGTAGCACGAATGAAAATACTCGTCTACATCTCGTTTGCAAGGTATCACGATATCTTTCTAGGTCGATTTCGTTTATAATAATCTTTTTTTTTTTTTTTTTTAATCGCCGATATCTTTGCTTTGACACTTTTAATACTTTTATCATCTTTGCATATTTGATTTTATCTGTACCGGTTTCCACGATTTACGTGTATATATGTTGATACGCAAATTCACCTGAGAAAACAAAAGAATTTCGAAACTCGCCGAGAGAAATCTGTTTAATCGGTGTGTGGCATTCGGTTTACCAAGAATGTCTCGATATTGCGAAATCTAAAATTTGATAGGTGATTGAACGATTCATTCTCAAATACTATGAATCACCCACCCTAGGGTAAATATAGAGACACGAAATCCATGAATCATCTCTTCGTAAAAACCTAAGCAATAGTTGGTATACCCCACTCAACTTCCTCCCGATGAAAGATCCGAATCACGAATCTGAAAGGAGGCATTTTGCCATTCATTAGTCCCTGGAAATTCTAGATGTCCACGTGAAATACTTTCTCGGGTCCTGTTAGTGCGGTCCTGTTGTGGGCAAAGCGTGGAAAAAAAAAAAAAAAAAAACAAGGCGTGCACGAGACTCGATACTCCAGCTTGCTCTAAGGTATCCTTCGCGTATAATCCTCGGTTATCTCGTGCCTGTGCAGGCACATCTGCCACCGTCGAAGAAAGAGGAAATTGCTGCGAGTTGGCCCGTGGAGAATGGACCTTGTGTTCTTGCACTTCTTGGACCGGTGCGCGTAGGTATATACACACCTAACACCTGCCTCCTTCGTAAGTTGTTCCATTCCTTTTCTTCTCTCTCTCTCTTTCCCTTTCTCCGTTCCTCCCTATTCATCCTTGTCGATTACCTTATGGCGGGGCGGAGAGAGAGAGAAGAGAAAGAGAGAAAGAAATAATGGGACGAAGAAGCAGGGCTCGTGCTGCTCGTCCATTCGATCCTTCGGTTACCTGATCTTTGTACGCTTTACGGTCAACCTTGCCTCGTCCGAAATTTCCGGAAACTGGTTGTTCGAGAATTCTTCTTTTCAAATATACACGTATTTAAATCCTTTAAGTCCTTAAGTTCTGGACTTTTGCTTCTGGATTCGGATGAAGTGATTTTTATACGGAATTGGAGGGATAATATTTTATACGCGTGATGTTTGCGAGAGAACGTTAGCAATCACGAGAAGTAAATAAGAAGGGTATAATAAGTAACGGAAGGACATCGTGTGACCAGTTAACGCTACTTTGGACTCGTGAAAAATGACAAATTCCAAATTTGTTAATAAAGTTACCACGTTCGTACACGACCTGTGTACAAGGCATGAATCCATAGTGTAGGAAACATTTTCAGGTAACGGCGGCAAGAAAGTGAGTTTCTCCACGAGTGGCAAGACAATGCATCATCGATTTCTCAGGCCTTCCCTGTGGCCAAGCGCGTCGAAACACGTCCATCGAAGGCTGTATTTATTTGGGTCGCGGACACCGGGGGAATTATCTGCTCGATCCTTCCGCTCTTGCAACGTCTCTGACCCCCATTCCTCTTTTCGTTATCGGTCTTTATCAACAACCGCTTCGCGGCTAGTTGTGCATTATTTTTAACCGATTGCTCGCGAACTTTCGCGAAGCAGCCGTCTGGACGGTGTTACGAAATCGCGAGTAGGCCGAGCATCTCTTTGATTTATAATTGCAACGGTGATAAAGTTGCAATGAGAGATCGATGATCGGTCTATTGTTACATTGTGCAGGGAGAAACCGATTTTAATAGACTCAATATATCTTAATCGTGTTTCTATATTGCTTTTATCGAAAATTGATATTGTTATATTTAGAAATGTTTGTGAAAAATTAGTTCCAGATATTTTGCATGTATCGAAATTGATCAAAGTTGTCGACACCTTTGAAATGGAATTGCATATATCTCTAATCAAGAGATATGATTTTGTTTTATATACGTTACATTATGTTCAAAGGAAAAATTTATTTTTGTTCTTTTTCTTTTTTTAAACGATCGAAAATATATTATGAGGTTTAATTATAAAATGTGACTCACCGAATTTCAGATTTTGTAAAATGTCGAGGGAAGAGGCACGATCATCGCGCAAGGAAAGGCAGGAAGATAAGACGGATCCGGGTGCTAGTAGACACGGGAACTTCATGAATTATTACCAATTCCATCCTGCGGAAGAGCGCGTGCGACAACTTCCGCGTGGCGTGTGGCGGTCTGCCCATCCGGACCGGAAATACGTAGGCCTAGACGTCGGCTGTAACGCGGGGGTAAGGCTGAAACAGCTGTCAGACAAAATAGGATGAGTCGTGACCGTGATCCGAAAATTTCCGAACTACAACCGTCTAAATTTAGTCGATCTTATCCCTTTTCGACGATCATTCTTCCTTCCGAAAATTCTTTTCCACTTGTGAGAAATATTTTTCAATTAAAAAAAATTAGAAACATTTTAGAAAATTCTTCTTCGAATTCTCACATTTATTTAAAAAAGAAAAATTCATCTTCTTCACCAAAAGGTATCTCGCAATTAATTAAATATCGCAATTATCGTATTTAACGATTTCAGGATTTAACATTCGTGTTGCACGACTTTCTCGAGAAAGCTTTATCGGCCGATCAGTCGAAGGAGATCCGTTTACTCGGCGTGGACCTCGATCCGATCTTAATCGAGCGGGCACGGGAACGCAATCCACGCCCGGATCGTATTATTTTCGAGTGCCTCGATTTTTTGACCGAGGATTGTAACCGAGTCCTGAACGAGCATCTTGCCCGATTCGAAAAGTCACGATTCGACGTCGTGTTCTGTTTCTCGGTTACGATGTGGATCCACTTGAACCATGGGGACGAAGGGCTGGTGAAATTTCTAGGAAAGGCTTGTTCCATCACCGACATGATAGTGATCGAGCCACAACTCTGGAAATGTTACAGAAACGCGTCCAGAAGGCTCAGACGATCGAAGGCAGAGGATTTCCCGTTGTTGAAAACATTGAAATACACTGGAGATCCTGTTGAGCATATTGAACGTATATTGAGGGAATTTTGTAATTTTCAAAGAGTCATGGTTACGAAGAACAATGAGTGGAAACGGAGACTATTAATTTATGCGAGGACGTGAGCTATCGCTCTTGAGATTGATGCGTTTCCGTACGCTAATCGACGTCGAACGAGCGACAAGGATATAAAATATATATATATATATATATATTTTATATATATATATATTTTATGCGAATGCGGTTAAGAATATTAATGTGAGTGATGGAATAATTTCTGATAGATGATTTGCATAGAGAAAAGATAGATGACTTGCATTAATAAGAAAGAAAAGTCATCAAATTTTTGAAAATTTTTGTTTATTTTTTATATATTTAATTTTTTGTAAGTTTGTAATACGTCGAAGTTTAAAATTGACTAACTTCAAGTTTCATTTTGATATGTTGATTATTTAATATAATTATTTAATAATACATAATATTTAACCATTATATTTTAGATAATTTTGTCTTTTTTTAAAATAATTTTAAGTTTCTGAAATTGATTATTTCGAAATTGATTATTCAAATGTAAGAAAAATAATAATAATCGTTTTGAAATATCAAATTGTCAAATTCTTTATTCTTTATCTGTAAGATATAAATACGTATAAATTTATCTTATTCTTACGTTAACTTCCTCTTTTAGAACATCAAAAATAATTGGAAAGCATTGAAATATTTTTGTACGTGAATCATATGTAAATGTTCCAAATATTAATTTAGACTTGTATAAATTTTTTCCATATATTATATAAAAAATCGATATGAACTTTCGAACTAACCAAAGATAAAAATGTCCGTCATTAATCCTGTATAAAATGACGTAATGATGTGAGAAGATGGTAAAAGAGTAAATAATAAAGATAAGTAGAGGTTATAATTACTTGAAGGGAAAGATTCTGAGAACGACGCGAGATGGCAATACCGTACAAATGTTTGTTCCGCTGATGGCGAAGTACGAGCATAACAACAAACTGACATGAACTCTGCGAGCAAGGTAAGCTAAAAGGCATCTGTTGTCGCCGATTTTAGGCAGTTTCCCGCCATATAACACTTAACGGTCGTTCTCCCCCACCGCTCGTCTTCCTTTTTCTACGTGAGTCACGTGCTTTAACCCTCGAGTACTCTAGCAATGGAGTCTGTAAGCGGGCATAAGGTTAGGTTATGATTTCCTTTAACATTTTTTTTTTATTCTTCGACAAAATTGTTTAATAAATTGATATAAATTGTTTTTTTATAATTTTTCAATGAAAATCTGTTAGAAGAAGAGAATATAAATATTAATTGTACAACAAATCATTCAAGCATTTCAAATATTAACTGTTTTAGGTTGGTGAAATTTTCACCGCAGCCGGAGCAGCATTTAACAAATTGGGAGAATTAACCATGCAATTACATCCTACGACGGACTCACCGGCAGGGTAATTGAATAAAAAATGTATATGCAATAGCTTTTTTTCCATAAATAGCAGTAATGCATCTATTGCTTTCGCTTCAGTTTACATGACACTATCCGCATTAGAGAAACGCGGGAGAATGTCACGTGGTGTAGCTTATTAACCAATAAGAGACTTTCATACTCTATAGCTTTATTCAATTTTTACGTGCGAATTGTTTAAATTTGAAAAAATTTTTTGTTATAATATTATTGTTTTTTTGCCATTACAAGATATACGGAAAATATTATAATTGTTAATGCATGTAAATAAAAAAAGTATATGAAATTTTAATTATTTTTTTTTATTTTTTCATCATTAATAGATTAAAAATTAAATAATTAGGAATGGTTTTGCATTATAATTGCTTTATTGCAAAAGAAATGGCTGGCCGTATTTTTACATAATTTCTTGTGTCGCTTGATCTGTAGTAAATGGACTGACGAGGAAATTGAGATGCTCCGTCACTCGGTAAAGACCTTCAGTGAAGACTTGAACAAAATAAGTGAACACATCAAGGGACGAACGGTGTAAGTGAATAAGGCTACATCGAGCCCACGGTCGTTCCTCAATTTCTCTACGTCAGTCTCAGCTCAAAATTAACCGAACATTTTGACTTTTTAGCTCTCAGATTCGGACAACACTGAAGAAGAAAGCATTTGAAGAGGCTGGTGTTCCAATTAGACAACAAATGCTTTCCCAACAATCTTCGCAACAATCAACAGTTCAAGTATCGAAACAACAAGGAAATCAAGGATTAATGGGAAAGTCGGCAGAAGTAACGTTAAACATGTTAAATGCACCAGAATCGGAAGTAGATGTTGAAGGACTGCCAGAAGAAGTAAAACTTGAGTTCGAGGGTGCGACGGAAGAAGTTGCCTCTTAATATCGAGAGTGATCTCAAATGTGTCTATTTCTATTTCAATCTTTAAATTTAAGATAACTTTCACATAATATATTTAGTATTAAGTAATATGTACATTCGATAAGTTATGTTTCTCAAGTAAATTTCTAAAAATTGATCATGTTTTTTCTTTATAGTGTTTCCTTTTTACCGACTCAGTTTAGTGTTTTGAGGGCGCCACAAGTTTGAAAATCATCAATAGAGGTACAAGTTGGCAGCTATTCCAAATGAAGTGGTATACACTAGCAAATAGAGATTTTTTTGTTGATCTTTTGGTATTTGATTGTTTCGCGGCTTACGTTAGTTTTTTTCACATGACGCATATGATTGACAGATTAGCAATGACACGACTGGCAGCGTACCTAACTTGTTCAAGTTAGTTAATCGGTAGCATTCACTGGCTGATCTCCGACTGCATCCTCCATTTTATTATTTAAATTGCAGTTATCTCTCATTTTATAGAGGGATTGGCTGTATGTATTCGATCAAAGTGTAATGATTTATACGGTGAATTTAAGTGAACGTTTTGGGACACCACCTGTAGCTTGTAAACATTAATATATCACGATTAAACATAACAATGGAAGGAGGCATATTAGAAAGTCCAGAGACTACTCTTGATAGATACGATGATGAGATTGCACTTCAAGCTTGCTGTAGTCCTAAAAGGAGACTGCATAAGTTTATTGGCCTCACATTGATGTGTCTCTTAGGCTTTGGTATGATTGTCAATGCTATGTTATCTTTACAGCCGAGTAGCCATTGTTTATATCTGATCGTTCTTGTTTCGATATATTACAACCTCATTTTAGATATTTTAAGGCCGAGGAATATTACTTGGAATATTTAATATTTATAATTGGATTTTTTATTTTTTTTTTCGGTTAAATTTTTGATAAAATAAATTTTTTCAATTGCGAAATATAATTTTATTGATTAAATCTTCTAATATGTAAGATTGATTTTTGTAAATGTAAACATCGAAGAATTTTGTATCTTCGATATTTAGGATTGTAATGAAATTCTAATGAATTTATAAAACTATAAAAATATAGTTTTATTTCTTTTATTATTATAATTCTGAGAATTCATGAATGAAAATATATAATATTTTGACGGAATTAAAATTCAATTTGATATTAAAAAAATACAAAAAAAAAAAAACAAAAAACAAACTATCATGACTTTTATTTATATATACAACAATGTTAACTTCATTTTAAAATAAATTATTAATTAAATATTATTTTAATAACAGTCAAAATAATCATAAATCGTAATATTTAATTTCTATAATATAAAAAGAAAATTTATAAATTAAAATCTTATTTTTATTTAATTAATTATTCGATTGAAATATATTTTTTGAAAAATGCATATAAAGTTGCATTTTACATATCTATTTCGAAATATTTATCTTTTAATATGTATAATACAAATGATAATTTCAATAGTTATATGTAAAAATCTTATGAATTATTTCAGTCTTAATCATGCTTTATTTTTCTTCCGTTTTTGATTTCATTTGGACTTCAACATTCGGAGTCCAACTAAGAGATAATATATTTACACATATGTATGTATATTATCTGTGTAGCCATATTATTTAGATCGTTTTGCATACAACTCGGAATAAAGCGTATCATTATAAAACTATTCTTTTTTTCGATACACATAATCATTTAGAATCATTTTACAAAATGATACAAATCTTATTCTTGGATTTAAATCATACAGATTATTACCATATATTTCGAATATTCTTTTAAACGATCAGATCATATATCGACCCCCTTAAGATGATTTGCTTAACACGCGATCATCCGGTCATATCAATTAACTGTATGAAATACTTTTATTTGCAGGTGCGTATTTTTGCTTCGATAATCCTGGCGCTTTACAGGATGATTTTAAAACTGACTTGCAAATGCCAACCAGCAAATTTGTTTTGCTTTATTCCATATATTCGTGGCCGAATGTTATTTTATGTTTTATTGGTGGATTTTTATTGGATAGCATATTTGGTATACGTCTAGGAACAATTATATATATGGGACTTACACTGATTGGTCAGATTATATTTGCAACTGGAGCTATAGTCAATGTGTTTTGGTTGATGATGGTTGGACGTTTTGTGTTTGGGTACGTTTCTTTTTATTAAGATATATAATATATTAAAATTATAAAATATAAATTTTATGATATTAGAAATAATTTTTATGCTTTTTACAGTATTGGTGCAGAATCATTAGCTGTTGCTCAAAATAGTTATGCAGTTTTATGGTTTAAAGGAAAGGAACTCAATTTGGTATTTGGATTGCAGCTAAGTTTTGCTAGAGTTGGCTCAACTGTGAACTTTTTAGTAATGGAACCAATTTATAATTACGTATCACAATATTACAAAGGACCACAATGTATCGGCATAGTTCTCTTTCTTGCTGCTCTCACTTGTGTAGTATCCATGATCTGTGCATGTGTATTGGGTATTATGGATAAACGTGTAGAAAGATTATTGAGAAGGGGAGAGGGACAAGAGCACGAGGTCGTTAGTTTAACAGATATTAAAGATTTCAAATTAATATTTTGGTTGATTGCGCTCATTTGCATTGCTTATTATGTGGCAATATTCCCGTTTGTCGCCTTAGGAAAGTAAGTATGAATAGAAAGAAATCTTTGTAATTGTATTTTACATAATTATACGCATAATTATGCAATTGTTTATCTTAGAGTATTTTTCGAACGAAAATATTCGTTTGAACCATCAAATGCAAATACAGTTAACTCACTCGTATATTCCATATCGGCTGTTGCATCTCCTATTTTCGGCTATCTTGTTGATAGAACCGGAAAGAACGTTTCTTGGGTATTTACCAGTATTCTTGTAACTATAATAGCTCATGGATTACTTGCATTTACATATATGAATCCTTATGTATGCATGATTCTTATGGGAATAGCATACTCTATGCTCGCTAGTAGTTTATGGCCATTGATTGCACTTGTCACTCCAGAATATCAGCTTGGTACTGCTTATGGAATGTAAGTAAAATTTAATACATTTCTTATAATAATTTTGAGATGCTTTAATTCTTGTAATATTATTTTTACTTACAGTGCACAGGCTGTACAAAATTTGGGTTTGGCTATAGTTTCAATTTTAGCTGGTATAATTGTTGATCGGGGAGGATACTTCATGCTTGAAATGTTTTTCTTGGGTTGGCTATGGAGTATGTCTTTTTTTTTTTTTTTAATATTACAATTTTGATAATGTAAACGTTTGCAAAAAACTTATAATTACATATATAATTTTTTAATAGTTTCATTGATAACTGCTGTTGCAATCTGGATGACAGATATAGCAACTAGTGGCGGTTATCTGAATATGACACCAAGTCAAAGGGAAAAATATGAAGAAATACGACGAAATTCACCGGAAAGTTTCGAAAGAGCGAAATTATTGGCACCAGAATCTACTTCGGATTTATCCACTGATGATCTTTTACAACCACAATCTGATATTAGCATTAGAAATCGATATCTTTCTCGTATTGGAGGAATGGTAATATTTTCTTTTTGCTCTATTAATATTTTTTTTAAAGATGATTATTTAACGAAACATATAATGCTTATAATAATTTCTTATATTTTTAGGTACCACCTAATGTAAAGGCTCCAATTCATCGGCCATTACGATGACGAATTTTACTTAGATAAATATGAAATAGCTACATTTGTTTAATATCTGAGTAAAAGAATTTGCTCACTGTGTCTTCCTCTAACACAGCATTAATCTGTGATAATTTCTTAATTGATGCGTTTGAAATCAACTAAGATTCATTTTTAACAAATCGATTAATAAATATTTTATTAACGAACTAATACGTCGAAACATGGTTGAAAAATGATATAGATTATTATATACGTTATTTGTTTTTGGTATTCATTATAATTACAAATTTTAATAATAATATGATCTCACGTAACGAAACAATGTATTTATATTAACACGAACAAATCAAGAATTATTTTCTACCTCTTGTTTAAAAAAAAAAAGCTTTTAAATTAATTTAGTTTAAAACCTATAACAAGTTGTAGCGTATAAATGTATTTTAATGCACATTTAACCATGTATAGCCAAATCAAAACAAAAATCATGATTTATTGTACCGTTTTTTTTTTTATACCTATTGATATTAATTCAATATGCTATATTGTACAATTTATTTATAATAATTGATCATTTTGTTATTATAAAAATAGAATATAATAAATAAAAATTTATAATCGTAAAATTTATGCTAAAATATATAAAAAAATTTTTTTAATATTCCTTTGGCACAGATATAATTTTATATATACAAAATGATCTTTACACGATTAAAAATAAATAATTTTTATTAAATTTTGCGCGAGAACAGTAAATTGTTGGACAATTTAGTATTTATTTTTACTGTCCAATTAAAAGTATCAGAATTTATTAATTAGTAAAATGTATATTTTTATATAAAATATTAAATTGATATTTAAATAATTATAAATAATTTATATTATAAATAATTTTCTTTTTATTCGAAAGAATAAACGCTCGATATAATATATTTAAATTAACGGAGGTACGCCATTGGCTATGACGTTTGTCAAGACGCTTATTTGTATACAGCTGTAGTGTGCAACACGTGCGTACTCGTGGACACATGTATCACTGGTACATTCGCCGTTTTTATCCTAATTTTTGGCAACATGGGGGTCCACGATAACGCGGATTCGAAATATATCGTTATGGGTAGTTCAAATTTTTCGAAATTAGCACCAAAACGTCCTACTACCGTGGTATTCAACGACAGCCCGAGCAAAATTCCAAAACACGAAGATAATCAACAAAACGTTCAGACAGAAAACGTGGATAAAGGAAGCATTACTTTACAACAACAAAGGAAATCTTTACCAGTCTATAGGCTTCGGAAACGGTAAGTTCTGCATATTTTCTTTCGTTTTTCAAACGATTCTCGTTGTTATTCTTTACTGTGAACTTACATCTTAATAAGCACGCGGAGCATCGTGAAACAAAATGGAGAATCATCAACTATGCAAAGTTGATAATTCGCTTGTTCCTGTACAGATGTCACCTTTTATCGAATCAAAAACGCGCGCACTAAAAATTATATTAAAAGTTATTTTAATTTTTACAAATTAAAAAATTTTAACACGTGTTAAATAATTCAATTAATATTTATAATATTAAATATCATAGACAGTCAAATTGTTCAAATTTTACTTTTTTTATACTTGTTATATCAATATTGAGATTTGTTTCTTATTAAAAATTGCAAATTGAATTTTTGCAAATGCAATATCTTCCATTGAAAACATTCGTATTTACATTATATCTCGCGAGATCATCGTTTTAAAGATATATGTCTTAAAATTATACATTTTCAAGCATTTTCTAAAGTATTTATCTTTATATTTTTTACATCAAAGATCACGACACGAAATATAGTTTCGAAAGAAAAATAATGGAAGTAAGTTCAATTGACGTTTCGTATCTTATGTATGGTCACGTGCGAAGAATAAATAGATAAGAGCGAATGGTGGGAGAAGGACAGAGATAGAGTAAAAATATCGGAATCAACGCCATCTTCAGAGTGCCGTAAATGAAACACAGAAAGAAAGGAGAGAAGATGATAGAAGAAGGATAGAGACAAAATAAGAATTGGCAAGTAACGACATCTTTTGAATTTTAAAAACATCCCTTTCAAAGAATCGAGCATCAACGCCATCTCTCGACTTTACCTTGATTCAAAGAGATATCTTTGATACTCGAAAGATGGCGTTATCGGTGAATTCTTATCCTATCTCTATCCTTATCCAACTATATTCTATCCTTTCTTTATGAGTTTCATTTGCGGCACACTGAAGATGGCGCTGATTTCAATATTTTTACCCTATCTCTATCCTTCTCCCACCATTTTCTCTCCTTGTCTCTCCTACACTCGCACATTCACGCGCGTTCAAGTAGAGATAGAGCTTCAACGAACGTTGTTATAAAAATTCAATCGATGAAATCGATAACAATATACGTAATAAATATACACGTTCACACCCTCTGTTCCTACCCTCTTGCCACGAAAAATAATTCAACGAGATATCTCATTCATTCTCATTTCCTTTCCGAATGAATTTAATAATTTCAAAGTTTTAAAATTTAATATCGAAAAAGGAATAGTTGACTAAATCGACCCATCACCCTTTTATCGCGACTCACTTTCCACGTATAAATATAACTTTCTCTGAAGAGTGTTGGGGGCTGTTCGTTTCAGGCTGCTCGAAGAGATCCGCAGGAACAGCACTCTGATCATAATCGGGGAGACGGGGAGCGGGAAGACGACGCAAATTCCTCAACTGCTGCTCTCGTCCGGCATAGCGGGCGGTAGCGGTTGCATAGGCATCACGCAACCGCGCAGAGTGGCAGCTGTGAGCGTTGCTCGCAGGGTTGCCCAGGAGCAGGGCGTGGAGCCCGGCAAATTGGTCGGTTACTGCGTGCGTTTCGAAGACGTAACGTCATCCCAAACGAGGATCAAGTATCTGACCGACGGGATGATGGTCCGGGAGGCGATGACCGATGAGATTTTATCGGATTATTCGGTGGTGATCCTGGACGAGGCGCACGAACGATCGGTGCAGACCGACGTGTTGTTGGGGGTGGCGAGGAGGGCGCAGAATTTACGAAAGCTGAAGAACCTGCCGCCGTTGAAGCTGCTCGTTATGTCGGCCACGATGGACGTGGACAAGTTCGCCAAGTATTTCCAAGCACCGGCCGTCTATTTGGAGGGTCGTCAGCATCCGGTGAAGATATATCACGCCGTCAAGTCGCAGGAGGATTACGCGTTCTCCGCTCTTGTCACGGCCTTCCAGATTCATCGCGACAACCCCGCCAAGTAAATATAATTTATTCCTCCTCCTCCTCCTCGATTCCTTCTCTTTTCTCTTTTTTTTTTTCTTTTTTTTTTTAAAAATAATTTTATCCCGCACGGAGGAGAAGGCTCGTACCGCCAACGTCTCTGGATAGGAATTTTTTCCCAAAGTTATTTCCATTAGTATGCCAATCTCCTCCGCGTATTTACATACCGTTACTTTTATTAGATTGAGAGAGGTGAGCAGGCTGGAATACGAAGCTATACGGGAAACTAGGCAAGAGAGGAGGGGCGATTTCCTGAATTCTTCTGTCTTCGTTACAGCGAGGACATCCTTGTCTTTTTAACCGGCCAAGAGGAGATAGAGGCCGCGGCGGTGAGCGCGAGGCAAGTGGCCAAACAGCTGGACGGCCAGGGTTATCCGTCGCTGAAGGTGTTCCCCTTGTATTCCGCTTTGCCCACGCATCAGCAGTTGGAAGCGTTTAAACCGTCCCCACCCGGGATGAGGAAGCTCATCTTGTCCACGAACGTGGCCGAAACGTCCGTCACCATCGGTGGTGCGTATACCGATATATCGAATAATCGCGTCATTCCTAAAAACCGCAGGTAGAAGTAGAAAACACTGTTCTTCGAAAGAAATCGCGATCTCCCTTCTATGGAACCGAAATCAACATCCGTTGCAATCCTCCTCCCTTTCAGAATGTCAATTGACTTGTAGCGAAAAAAGGAAAAGAAAAAAAAAAAAAAAAAAAAAGAAAGAAATCGTCCAAGTGCTGGCGTAACGGGTTAATTCGGCAAATTGTTGATCAGGAGGAGAGCAATTTCATTTTGACGGTGGGTCGCAATCCGCTAATATCACGATATCGGAACACAGCTCGTTCGTGACAGACTTGATTACTCGAGCCGCGTTCTCGTGATTACATCCGCGGAGAAGAGGCAGAGAGAACACACGAACACACGCACGAGCATACGCACACGATGATATTCCCGATGAAATTACACAGGAATTCGACACGTGATCGACACGGGGGTGGTGAAAGCGAGAACTCATCACCCGACCACCGGATTGGATGTGCTCAGGGTTGAAAAAGTGTCAAAGGCACAGGCGTGGCAGAGGACGGGGAGAGCGGGGCGGGAGGCGGCGGGCAAATGTTACAGAACATACACGAAGGAGGAATTCGAGAGGATGAAGGAGATGCCCGTGCCGGAGATACAAAGGTGTTCCCTCGCGGGAGTAGCCCTCCAGCTGCTCGCAATCGGGGTTGATATCACCACCTTTGATTTCATGGACAAACCGGCCAAGGAGGCTGTCGACGTCGCGGTCACCTGCCTCGAAAAGTTGGGCGCCGTCAAAGGTGAGCGCGACACCGTTTTAAATTTCCACTATGGAATTCCCAATTTTAGAATAGAACGACGAGCATTTTTATATTTCGTTCTCGAGCCATGGCGAATGAATTCAGAATATTATTCTTGCACGAGTTTAAGCCGGGCAGGCGAACCATATCGAAATATTAGGTTGGAGAAGATCGCCAGGTGGCGGTTTCAAAAATTCAGATCTGGAAACGAGAGGTGGATCGAAATCTGTATTAAACAAAGGTAAATGGAAAGGCGGAAGCAGAGTTAAACGTATGTCCTCCAATGACAGTGTTCAGACATTTGGGTGAAGGCGATGGGTAAAGTGAACAAATTGGGAAAGAAAAGTTCTATTCATTTTTGAAGATACTATACGATAATCGTGCGCGAGAAAATCCTATATGACTGAAAAAAATTATGGTGGCTTGAAACAGGGAATAATTCATTGTTCTTCTCTGAAATCGTAGGAACAGCATCCTACTGCCAAGAGATCGATTAAGAAACAATCGTCATTAGTCAGTGGATCTATTCTTCCGCATATGTTCTACAAAAATTAGCTGACTCGAAATATGAAATCCGATTTGTTTCGCCATTTACAGTTGTTTTTAAAAAATAAAATATTCGAGAAGCTGTAATCGAAGCTTTAATGAAATATGTCGGTTGAAATCTCGTTGGAAAAAGATCATTAGAGGCCGATGGTTCGTAAATGGTTTGATCGAGTAATATATCGTTTTTCTTCCTATAAAAACGGCAATTTTATATTTGGGCTAATCGATTGCTTTTTCAAAAAATTCGATATAAATCAACGAGAATCGATTAACAATACTTTTGAATTGTTTTAAAATTATTTTTCTTTCCATAAGTAGAAACAGCGCTCGTTTTATTTCTATGTCTCTGTGAAGTTACATTAAGCGAAATTACATTATTACATATATGTGTACGTATAAACATAGGGGAAACGAGACGCGAAGCTGGCGAGATTCCGTTCCGTTGAATTTGCTAGAACAGAAATCTGGATCGGTCGATTAAGCTTCCGGACTATAGAGATTTAAGTTTGAGTTTCTCGTTCGCGAGATCAGATTGCTAATTGAATTGTTCAAACCGTTGAAAGATTTAGTTTCTTTAAAACAGTTTGTCTGGGTTTTGCAAGTTTAATTAACTCTCGGGCCGTGCTCGAGAATTAACGTTGAAAACGTAAACCTCGAATAAGGGCAATCTTTGGGATAGGCTTCGTATAGGAAGAAGATCGATGAATCGAATCGCGGTTGATTTCAATCTCAATCTTACGTTCCCTCGCGTTATTTTTTCAACGATCGATTATCCGAGGGAAAAATTAGAATTTTCAAAAATTAAGCGGATTTTTTTTTTCTTTGCGTTTCATCGAGATCTAATCGTCATCCCTCTAATAACGAAATCAGAAACGAGGAACGTAGATTTCGTTCCAACGAGAATAATATCGAAATGTCAAGACCAGTTCCTTTCCAAGATTCCAAGATTTTCACTCGCTCCCTACGATCCGCGAGAACGGCCGTGCAATTTCGTTTCATTCCCTTCCGTTTCGCCGTTGATTGTACACCACGGTAATTTTTAATGCATCTTTTGCCGTTGCAACTTCGTTTCTTTCTGAAAAATGCGTATTCCGTAGTTGGTTGCAACGAGTAGCTCGTGCTAACTTCTCGCATAAAATTTTATCGGTGGTCGGTAGAATAATAATAAATACGTATACACGATTTCAAATTTGTGCACAGTGTGTGGTTCGAACGTAGAATTTTTATCGGAATATTTTTCACTCTTCTCTTCCTTTTTTCTCCCTCTCCCCCCTTTTTTCTTTTTCGTAGAATGTTCCGAGCCCTGGTTTTTATTATTAATTCGTCGCAGAATATTTCCATATAAATTTTCGCCAGAAGAATTCTCCCCGCCATAAAAGTTATTAGCAAGGGACAAATTGAAAATTCGTTGCTCCCCAACTTTCGAAAAGGAAGATTCTGAAATTCAAATAAGCGACATTGGCTTGCCGAGGAAATATATATATATATATATATATATATATATATACATTCTCCGTCCGTGGAAACAATACGTTTCCACGGTTTATTTCTTTTTAGAACGGCAATATTTCATATCTCGCGTGCTCGCGTTGTTATCGTAACTGTGTATAGGATACGTCTAAAGTGAAAATCGGTTCGCAATTTTATTCGAACCTGCGTTTTATCCCATCTAGGAAGAGTATAATTCCCATGATTGATATCGTGATTTTATTATACGAGAACGTTTCCTCTTTACTTCTTTACCAAAGATTGTGAGGGAGAGAGAGAGAGAGAGAGAAAAGAAAAATTACACGCGAATAAAAGAATATTTTATCAGCGTGCTCGAAATTGGATCGAATAAATTAAAATTTTTCCAGCTGTCGGAATAACGTTTCCCGTTTCGTATCGTACATATTAATCCACATAATTTTATCGCTCTGTTTATAAATAAAATTTGCTTCTTGTATTTATTCGTAAGACGTGAAAAATATATTTATCCTTGCTTATTTATCGAAACGCGATTTCATCCGGTGATTTTCCATCCGAGCAGGTTCACCACCACAGCTGACTACTCTCGGAAGGACGATGTCCCTGTTCCCATTGGATCCGCGATTCACCAAGGTGATTCTCGCATCTGTGGAACATCAGTGCCTCGAAGAAGCCCTCACCGTTGTCTCCTTATTGTCGGGAGAGTCTGTTTTCACCGACCCGCCCGCGAAAAGGCAGCAAGCTTACGTCGCCAGATCAAGGTATCTTTCATTGATTTTCCTTTCAAAACCTTCTGTTTCTCCGAATACCGTATCGTAATACCGCTTCTTTGCGGGTTCTTCATAATCTTCTTACGTTTTATAAATATCTTCGTCGCGAGAATCCTCTTAGGATTAGGCGAAGGATTTTCCACGTTGCGTGACGAGATAATCAATCCGTGTGGAACAAAGATGTAAAGGATACATTGGAAACTTGCAACTAATAGATTCGTTTGTTATTGAATATTGTTTTAACTTGCGAATTCGAAATGTAAAGAATTATTCAGAGTTGGAAATCGATTATTATTATTAATTAAAATTTGGATTTCTCTCTAACAAGTTAATCAAATTGTCTCGTTACATTGTTACAGAAGTAAAGTCGAACTCGAATCTGATACAAAAATTTTATTTCTCTATTATTTAAACCTTCAGTTGATGAATCAATCTACTCCCATAATTCAATAACGATTTCACAAATATATACCTTGTGACGTTTTCGAATCGGAATCTCCACCTTAAAAAACGCTTAAAAAATTCTTTTCTCTGCACATAGTCGTATTAACCGCATCCATCCTCGCGTTCCTTCCTTCTCCCTTTAACTCTTTAAACAGAATAAATACTTTATCCCGTACAATATAATACGATCGAAAAATATTCGGCGCCATTTCGACATTGCGGGTTGTTCGCGCTCGAAGCAATGGTAGTTCTATTTGTGAACTGTATACCAGTTAACTAGACGCTGATTATTAGAGAGAGCAGTGTCTCCCACAAACTCGCAACAATGCGATCGCGTCCGACGGTCGAAGCACGATCTGTACGCAACTAACCTATTGTCGTGATCGAGTGTGGGCGTACGACGTGTTCGTCACGAGAAGTTAAATAATCGTGTGTTCAGTTGAATCCCTTCCTGGCTAATTGGGATGGATTCTTGATGGGGCACGCCAATGACTAATAACATCGGGCGGGCAGTGCCCGTTTCGCAACATGGTTCGAGGACAAAGAAATTTCACGCTTGGGCGGTGACTTGTACACAAAGATCGCATGGTAAACAAACGGTACAACGTTCTTCCTTAATCTGCCAAACAAAGAGCGATGTTAGCACGCAAAGTCAACTGTGTTATTTGAGAATCGACCCGAGGCCGTGCCAAAACCCATAAAAACAGTACTTCAGAAGTATCGCTCTTTGTTCAGGTCTATTAGTGGCCCGCTGGCCATGGAACAGGAAAGAACCTTCACACGGAACTTTCTCGAACAAATGTCTGTTTACAATCTCGCGAGAAATAAGCGTTCGCGAATAGTTTTTAGAGAAATACGAACGTGAAACGGATCCGCGATCGATACTTGGTTTTTCGTTACGCTTTTCGTTGCTTCGTTCGTTCCAGATTCGCCTCACCCGAGGGAGACCACGTCACGTTGTTGAACGTTTTTCGGGGCTACACGAACACGAAGCAGAAAAAGGTCTGGTGCCACGACAACTTTCTGCATCACAGGAATCTGGAATACGCGGTGGAGGTGCGACACCAGCTCGCCGCGTTAGCGGAACGAGCGAATTTGGAGAGGGCGAGCTGCGGAGCGAGCACCGACCGGCTGAGGAAAGCCCTCCTCGAGGGCCTCCACGATAATCTCGCCGAATTGCAGAGGGATCAGACTTACGTTACGGTGAGCGAGTTTTCTTTTTTCTCGATCCATTTCCGGGGAGAAGATATCGAACCTTTGCCCAATTTTCGAGTAAATCGAAGATCTTTTTTCGAATAAATTTGCGAGCAATTTGGAAATTACCGGCGAGTGAACGAAAGAGAGAGAGCATACACCCATACGCTTTGCGGTTTAGTTACGAACGAATCATTATTTTGTATCATATAAATTGGATCTTGGTTCCAATTCTTTATAAAATAATATAGTTTTTAGTCCGTAAATTATTTTTTTTGACCGTATACCGAAACATTGTGGATCATTATAGCGAAGTATAGGTGTATTTAATTTAGAAACCGAGTATTCGAGTATCGTGTATGGTGTTTTTGTAAATTTCACGGTTGAAAAAGCGGAATGAAAAAGAAGGAGAGTATCGACTAAACTCCTCGCGAAAAGGAGTTTAGGACCGATTCTCTTCGATTCTTCGTTTTGACTCGAATGGAAGGTAACGTTCAACAACAACGACTTTTTGCACGTGCAATATGGGACGGAGTTAGCGTTATTCCGTTGTCATTTTGTCGGGGAATTTGGGGGAAGCTCGAACGAGTTTCTTCGGAGAGTATAGGGCGCGGTTTAAGCAAGTTTTCTCCGCTCGAGACTCGGGTAACGAGAATTTAGAAATAATTGGATTGTTGGTCTGTGTAGGTGAACTCGAAGCAGCCGGTCTCTATACATCCTTCCTCCACGTTGCACGGCAGCAAACCACCGTTAATATTGTTCACGGAGGTTATAGCCACGGGGAGATGTTATATCCGCGGTTTGTCCGTCATTGACTCCTCGTGGTTGACCGAAAAAGGCTTCAACACAGCTGGGAAACACGACTAGAGGAGGGGAAAAAAATCGTCCTCGGGAGGAGGAGGAGGAGGATAAAAGATTAGGTAATTGCGATTCAACCGTTTTTCTTTCTTCTTTCCTTCCTATTTTCCTTTTCTTTTTTTTTTTTTTTTAACGTTTCGATCGTTTTTTAATCGAGAGGAATTGACACGACTTGTTTTTATACCCTGTACAGCTCTTTAATAAAAGCGATAGTTGTCTTAACGTTTTATATATATTATTTTATATAAAACGTGTTCTATCATTTATCTTAACGTTTCTTACTTTATCCACGATCTTTCCCTCTTTCCTCCAATTTTCATCGTGATTTTTAAATAAACGTACTTATTGATCTCGATTGAAAATAAACGATACAAACACGTGTTTAATGATGATCATTCAACTCGAACCTCTGTACTACATCCTTATATATAACCCTTGTATTAATCGAAATCGATTAATCGTATCTCTATTTTAAACGAAACGAAAGGAAACGTTCGAATCTTTCAATTATTACGAATAATTCGTCCAAGCTTGGCCAAGTTTTTCAAGGATCAAGATCGAGTTTCCATCGATACATCGGAAAAATGATTAATCGACTCCTTGAACGACCGATTTTAAATTATTATTAATTAAAACGACGAGAACGTTTCGAGTAGGCACGAATGGGAGTGTACACGGTTCGTGTCACGGTTCGATGCGTGTCACCACAACAGGTGGCCACCTCGACGGAGTACCGTTGCTATTCGTTACGTGCAAATAATCTGTTACACTCGGTGTTACAGTAGCTAGGTTGATGTAGCTATGTAATTATCTTTCGAGCCGTGTCATTTTTTTTTTGTTTTTCAACGCGGTGCAAAGCGACAGCGGATGCGTAGCGGATTTTGCGTACGTATTAACGCGGAAGATGATAAGATGACGATCGAGAAAAAGTGAAAAAAAAAAAAAAAAGAAAAAAAAATCCTACGAAAAACGTGCAACGTTCCTTGCGTTTTACTTGCCTTCCAACACACTTTTCCAACGTAACTGTTGTTCATGAACGAATGTGAACATTTATGAAAAAAAAGTGTTTTTGTTAAGACGATGATACAAAGGAAAGGTATCGTTGATTGGAGTTTTAATTGTCAGAATTAATTATTGTCGAAGGTCTTTTATTTGAACGACAAATTGCATCAAAATTATTTAATTTCGTTTGCTTCGATTTAAAAAAAAAAAATAAAAGTTTAACGCGGAGTTACGTCGCTTAATTTTATCTATTGAATGAAGGAAGAATATAAATTAACGATGATCGAATCATTTTATTTATCCCGTGTAACGTAATAACGGGGATAATTTATATTTTAATCGCGTATCATTTATTTCGAATCGTTTTATTACGTGGCGTGTAATTGGTGGGAAGCAAGGTGCGACGCGCGCACTATCGGTGGTCGATTTCAGAACGAATTGAAATTGCGCGAAGCTTCGAACACCGGAATGAAATTATTTAACGGGGTTTACAGGTGTTGCCGATATATAGGTGTTCACTTGTTGGCATTAACACGTTATGACTTGCCCAACGTCGTTCTATAGACTTGCATTAATTACTACTTAAACGGCGGAATATTGAATTTTCAACACGTAAGCCGATCAACGGAGGAAGTGCATCCCCACGTAATTAACGTTTTTACTTTCCGTCCGAATTTTCCGCTTAATCCCTCGCGACTTATTTCGTTTTGACGCATTTTGACAGGAATTTTTTTAAGATTAAAATCTTCACGACGAAGCGTGAAGATTAACGCAACTTGCTATTCAAAGTTTTAATCGAAAAGTCTTTTCAAATCTAAAATTTTCGAAGTCAAATTTTTAATCAAAAAAAGAAGAGAAAAAAAAAACGACAATTTGCCAAATCCTTCCTCTTCTTCGTCTCGAATTTCAACTCGATCATCGAGCGAAATATATTTTTGAATACGCATCGTCTCCATTTTCCGAAACATCGGAACAAAGGGAGCGATCTTTAAATAGAGCATCGCGTAAAATACGAGATCGGTCGCGACAATTACGCGGGATGAAGCCGGCGGCGTCGTCGTCGTCGTCGTCGTCGAATAATTTCTGTCCCTCGCGCAAACTCGGTGTCGTTGCCGGTGGGTTGTCTGCCACCCGCCTCGCGATATCGAGTTATCGTTCGCCCTCGCCCCCCACGCTTCCAAGATACCTGTTTCTCGAGGTTCTCGTCGTCGAGGAAAATCGCATTCCTCGGTGTCGCGTGGCATTAACCGTATCAGCAAGCTCTCTCGTATAAGATTCCCTCCTCCTTCTTCCTCGCGCTTTCTCGATTTTGCTCGACATATTACGCTTCGTCGTGTGCTCGTCACCCCATTTACCGAGAAACATCCCTTTTGTTCCGAGACACGTTCCACGTAAGTGAGAAGAGCCGCTCCATCTTGACGAGGGCCGTTCGCCCCCCCCCCCCCCCACTCCTATGCTTGTTCCATATCTACCAAATGCTCGATAACCATATTATTTCCTCTATATATAGCCGTTATTCGTCGTTTGTTCGAAGAAAGAGGGAGGATTTTCACATAGGGAGTGCTTTCTTACTTTTCATATATCCTTCTCTCCGTTGTAATTTCGATATTATAAATTTTCCCGATTGGTCTTTCCCGATTTATACGAATCGATTTAAAAAGTAGGAGAGAGTAGGAGATCTTTTATAAATTCGAATGTATCATATAATAATTATCGACGAATCTATATTTAGGAAAAATGTGAATAAGAGGAAGATTAATTTCAACCGGTTCCGGAAAATATCATTGTGCAGCGTGTATAGCTGTTGCCAATAAAAGGCTGCTCACTGCTAACCTCAACCAAATAACTCCACCGTTATTAAGCCTTTGCGGTCCGAACCCGGAATATTCTCGGCAAAGTGACTTCACGATTGCAAATGAAACCTGCCATATTCGCATTATTACCACGCGATATATTCACGAAAATGTCATTAACGTTAAATTGAATCTCCCCGAAAAACTTCAACTCTAACGCAATCCTCCATTCCTATTCATTCAATGATGCTACAACGTCGAAGTATGTAACTAGATTTTAAAACTTAACCTGAATCGTATCTAAGTAAGTTTTACCTGTGCTCCTCGGCCGAGGAGAAACGGCAAATCTTCCGTTTAAAACGCTTTTCGTTTCATATCGATACGATCATCCGTTCTTCGGATATTCTCGTTTAAAGTGAACCGTGTAATTTCGTCCGTTCGCCATTACGTCTCCCTCTCGCTCGCGCGTTCTTCATTCCCCCTCTTTCTCCTTCTCATCACGCGACCTACCGCGGCATCTGTGGCGCTGGTCAACGACGAGCACTGAGTCATCGTGTTTTTTACTATTACTATTACGTGGACGTACGTACGTACGTACGTACGTAAGTATTTTCCAGGAAAGAAAGTGGGTCAAGTCGAGCGCGCCGCTTCCAAGAATTCGACCGCGCCATTGAAGAATCCCCTTGCATTTTAGCTCCTCGTGTTTTTCGCTCCTCTATCTCTCGGGAGTTGGGTTGGGTGTCAAGGTGGGATAAAATGGGAATCCGATGACGCGATTTTCCTCGATTTTCTTCGGTGCTAAATCACGCGTTTCTTTTTTTCTTAGACTTTATTTCGATTCGTCCAAGTCGAAGATGAAAATTTGGGAAATTTTGGAAATCTCGAGTGATTTTCTCGTGACCTTTTTCGGTTAAGGTTTTTCGAAATCATATATGTTTTTATATATATGTACAGGATTTATTTTACAGCCAAGTCGATGGGAATTCCCGTTGTTGGAAATTTTCTGTCATGATGGGATAAAATGGGAATCCGATGACGCGATTTTCCTCCATCTTTCGACCGAGTTTCGCTTCGAGATCACGCGTTTTTACCCCTTTGCGGTTTTATTTTGGAAATTTCCATCGTTGGAAAATTTTGTTAATGGATTCGATACCGCAAGAGTATTGCTCGAGTAATTTTAAATGTTTTTTTGGAATTTTAACTAACCAGTGGAATCAAAAATTGGGTTTTTTTTTTTTTGGAACTTTTTCTATACTTTATTTCATATTTTATCGAGTGTTTTTCTTAATTAGATATCGCGTAGCTCGTCGAGATTATTACTCAACGATGATTGATATTTAATACAATAATAGGTTGGTGTAACAGTAGCTAATTACATCGTGTATAAAATGGCGTATAAAGTTATCTACATTTTCGTATTACGACAATCGCGTAATTAAACACGTATTACACGTATTAAGACAGACATGATGACGATATAAATAGAAAAAAATCTTTAACGTATTTCCACGTGAAAAAGGATGTTTAAGGATGATAAGGTGGGATCATCATGCTACCACCCAGTGAAATTTCTCGCGTGTGAAACGACGATTGAAACGGTTTTGTGGATGGCGTGCGAGTAATTACACGAATTTTAATTGCCTTACTTTAGCGATTAACTGATAAAAGGCTCGTTAAGTCGCAAAGTTGGATGTTAAATATCGGATTTATTCGAATTAATTACCGATTTTCCACCATTTAATACGTTAAACGTGTATAATAAATTGAAACCGTCGTGGAATTTCGTTACGAATGATATTATTATTTAAATAAATTTTTGCTTAATGGCAATCAATGATGCGTAGATCGATGTATCATAAATGATCAAACGGATCAGGATTATTTGTAAAAAGTAAAAGCGAAAAATAATACGATTTTCTATGTAATAATTTCGATCTTCTTTTTACGAATCTTTTATGCGATTAAACGCGAGCAAAAGTAGAAGATAAAGAGTTGAAAAAAATTCGTAGAATTTCCACGAATACTTCTATGAATAATCTATTCCCTCGTAAACCCTTCCATTCGGTAACATACCGAAGATTAAATTCTTGCGTCTAGAAAATAGAATTCTTGCGTGAATCGAGATTACGTGCGCCATGAAATATTCACGTATAGGGAAGAACGGCATGATCGCCATTTTAAACACTTCGTAAAATGTTCTTAACCCCTTCCGAGAATATTCTCGACATCCCTTTACATTATTGTCAAACTTATTCCAAATCCTTATCGCTAAAACTTTGGCTCGTGACGTTTCTAACAGGAATCAAGAGGAATTAAAATTTTTAAAAATAAATAGACGAAGCGAAAATTCTACTTCTAGTTCCAAAATACATTAGCGTTCAACGTGAAACTCAAAGTTGTTTGGCCGGGGATCGGATAACGCGTTAACATACGTAACTTCAAAGGGACGGATTCACGGTAATGCTGTTAAGCATTATGAATTTAAACTCATTTCCTCCACTTGACCGTTGAAAACGCGCATTTCCACCAATTAAAAATCGCTTGGAGAACTTTATTCGTACGTGAAAAGAAACAGCGAAATGAAGATTCAAGGAAAAAGAAAAATGGCGGAAAATCGACGATGAAAAAATATTTTGAATTTTTTCGAGGCAGAGACATTTTATGTATTATTTTACTTTTAATTACTCTTTCAAACTTTATAACCATATACATAAAAATTAGAAAAAAAAAAACTTTTTTTCTCCTTCAAAATTTTTAGTTTCAAAATATAATAGGAATTGCAATTTTCTATAGTTTTCATTTTTTAAAAATGAATCGAATCAAATTGAACGAAATATACAACTCGCAGCGATGTATTAGATGTGCAAACAAGTTCTTTCCCCTTTTTCTTCCAAATTCAAGATTTTATCACATAAATCAGGCACAAGATTGCCCAATTGTTCCACTGGCAATAGATATCGCTTGATTCCTAATCTTCCTGTCAATCTTTTTCTCGCGTCTGCGATTTCTCTGACTCACCGCCGTCAAACTTTCTCGATGAACTATCGTCGTCTTCCAAATTAAAATTTCCCTTAAATCTTTAAATCTTTGATAGATACACCGTTCTCTCCTAGCGAAAACCATTTCAGTAGTTTCGACGATTGATTTCCTAAACTGGAACGCAAAGAGCAAGCAGCGACGAAGCTTCTCGCACGCCATATCACTCGAAATCGTCGCGAAATCCTCTTAAGAACGCTATTCGAATTCGGCGAGAAGTTACGATCGTAGAGAAAAAGAAACTTATTTACCTAATAACACTAATCCCTGGAATCGTATAATATTTAAAATCTCCAACTTTAATATGGTCGATCAAGCTATCTCGAACTCCCCCACAAGGAATTCCTTATACACCTCGACTCACAACTCGTCCAAGTTGTAAGCCGGAGCGCACACATCCTTCCAAACGGTAAACAGTATAAATTTCAAAGCAGCAAACGCCAACAACTCTCGCCCCAGTTCCCAGGACGCGTACGCTGATAGGATGATGAAAAGAAGAGTCGCCATCCTCCAAGCAGTTTCCAACGCAACGCGTTGAATAAAACGAGGGAGGACAACGAGCATGGTGGGGATCACCGCAAGGGTGCCGATAGAGTCGAAATAATGGGAAAGAGGTGCAAAGAAGTATCATCAAGGAGGGGAAAAGCCTTTCTCCGTTTCATTCGACTCGTCCACGGTTAGCCAACGTGGACGGCCGCGTGATTGAGAATGAAATATTTACGAGCGGAGACGTGGTGGCAATCAGAGGTCGAATAGGAGCGGAGGGTCGTGAAAGGGAGCGCGTGCCTCCTCGAGAGGGGGTGGCCCCCTTTCTTCCTTCCTTCCTTTCTTTCTTTCCATGGATCGCCACCGGGGATCGAGGCTGTAAGACGATCTTTAACAGCCCTTTAATAATGAATCCCCTTATGAATGCGCCACCCTCTCTTCGCTCTCGCGCGTATTTACGCGGCTCTTTTTCTTCGCGGGACCTCGCTGTGTATACCCGAACCAGTACATTCGAGGTGAATGATGATGGACTTCCGGGGTCGCGAGCCACCTTCTGCTTTCTGGGTTGTGTAATTTTGGCTTTTCTTTTCTTTTCTTTTCTTTTCTTTTTTTGATCTTTTCGAGGAGGGAAGTGAATTTCCACGAAGCGAAATGTTGGATTAGGAAGAGGAGAGGATATTTTAGGTAACTAAGAATGAAAGTTTCACTCGAGGGAGAGAAATGACAAAATTTTAAAATTAATACCAACGTTTGATCGATCGAAAGACAACAATTGTCTTTTCCTTTACATTTGAAAACCGCAAAAGCGGTATTCATAATGTATATAAAAAGAAAAAGGAAAACGAAATACCGCGTTAACAGCGTTCTTTCGTTAATATTTATACGTCCCATTGGGAATCATTTGTCACCGCAGCGACCTAGCAGAATACAATAGCGAAAGTACCGCATATTGCGGTGACCGCAAATGCGTTAAGCACTAACTTTATTTAAAATGCGATAAAAAACGTTTATTCGTTAGAAACCTCTGTGCAAGATCGCTTCCAGTGATAAATTATTCGAGTTTAATTTCATCGAAACAACTTTACCCTCAACTTTGATCGTTAAAATTTTTTCTCCCCCACCGATATACGCGATGCTGCACGCGAATCTTCTTCATCCCTTCAATAGGCGATCCGTTAATTGCTCGGTTCGCACACGAAGAAGAGGAAGAAGAAAAACTCGTTTTCCGGGGCTCATCAGCCGGCGGCCTGTTACACAAACGCGAGCGTGTAAACGAAAATCTCTAAGATCAAGGGTGAATGGGGAAGATGGATATGAGGAGGGCAGCGAAATAAACGGTGTTCCTTGTCCACACGCCTTGTCCATACAGGTACAGTAGTTTCAGCCGCGTTTAATCAACATCTTGTTCCTGCTATACACGAGACAATGTCAACAAGTCGTTTGAGGGGAGATGGAGAGAGAGAGAGAGAGAGAAGGAGGCCCTCGTTTCACGCGAGTTTCGAGCGTGCTACATAAATGATCGTTCCTATTTCCTTGCCCCCTATCGTTTCATCGTCCTTCTTCCGCCCCTTTCACACATTCTCTCTCCGTTTGATCTTCCTCATCACTTTCCATTCAGGACTTTCAATCCTTTCATAACCATACCCTTCTTCTTTTTCTCCTTTGCTATTCAGTATCTCGGTGAAAAGGGGCGGATTGTCGAGTTCAACGAATCAAAGGAATACGATTAATAATAATCGAGCAGAGGATTTATTGGTATACGGGGTTGGACCAAGAAGGTGGCGATGATTAAGAGAAGATGATTAAGAATAAAGGGAAGCGAAGCGAAATCGTAGAAATTAATGTTATGGGAGATAGATAATGGTTAAATAAATTGCGAGAGGATTCGCAGAGGTACGTTAATTGTCGTTATATCGCGGAGAGTCATCGACTTAGCTCGTGCCAGGTCATCGTGACGATAATTAACGTCCAAAGGGCATTTGGCTATCTCTCCTCAGAATCAATTAATCACTACGATTAGGTCACGCGGAAGTCCTGTTCTTCCCTTTGAGAAAGGGGGACCGAGCCGAGGTGAATAGACGATCGATCGAACTGCAATTATCCATTTATTTTATTAAAGACGATTTGTAAAGTTTCGAAAGGAAACTGTTAAAAACAACCTTGCTACGCGATGTGTCTCGCTCGTTTAATCATTTTCTCGGTCGAAAATGCCAGGTATTTTTGAATAAATTTCACGCGCGGATATCATTTCCACGCACTGGAACGTAAATATCGCCGAGATCTATTTTATTAGCATAAAGCGATGATGGTGGCGCGACTTTCAACAGCTTGGATGTCTGTATTATGCGAGACGACATCGTCTTGCTTCGTATCCTATGCGAATATTCGAAATTTCTCTTCTCGTAGAAAAGAAAAGAAAAAAAAAAAGAGGAGGAACGAAATTTTTTCAACATTATAATCAACATCACGAATATACATATATATGTATACATAAACGTCTTTCGACTCATTAAACCTGTGGTTAAACGGTAACGGATAATAGGAATACCAATGTCTGTTTGACAATTTCATCGATGTCCTTTGATCGGGTGCAGAAAGGCTGGCAATCAATGGTTTGCGGTGGACCGAATATACTATATATATATATATATATATATATATACACGTTTACGTTTATATTCCACAACTATATTACGAAATTCCATTATCGTGCTATTGTGACGTGTTATGTACACGGTTACAAAAAGCCGCGTTATTCAGATTTTCCGTTTTTTCCCTTCCAAAACCGAAGAAGAGACCGATCGGACGATGAAATGGTCAAAGCGACCATTCTCTTATTAGAGAGAAGAATTTTTCATTCGGACGAACGATCGTGATCGAAAAGGTATATAAGAATAAAGAGGGCGATCGCGTGGAAATGGAAAAAATGAAGCGAATTTGTCGGAGATGTTCCGTTCACGGGTAGAATATCTTTACAGATGGATCTAATTTCCCTTTTTCTCCGTATATTTCCATTGTTCGTTGAGCGAGAGGAATGGATTTCCAATGTCGCGTCGTTCGCCGACTTTTCGAAAGAAACGCTTGGGAAAAAAAAAAAATGTATCGAAATCAACGGGGATTGTATTAAAAAAGACAAACCTGGTAGAGCGTTTAATTGAAACGAGAGATCGAAGAAAGAGGTATCAATCCTTTAAAAAAAGTAACTAATTAAAAAATTCGCTTTTCATACAATCTCTACAATTATTTGCGATTGTTGTTATCGATAAATTATCCAAGTAACTTCGACTATTAAATTGTGTCGTCAAAAGATCTGGATCTAGCGAGGATCGTGGAAAACACGAAGAAAGTACGTACTTTGTTTCACTTCTGCTTTCGTTTTTCGTTTTCGAGATACGTTGCGAAAGTTACGTTAACATCTTTGGCGTGATACACGTTACGTTTTATATAATTCGATAAAATACGCGAGATACGATCGACGCGAGATAGAAGGGAAAGTTGGTTAAATTAGTTTTAGGTTGGAAATCTTTCTTGTGCCCCCCTTATCTAAATTTATGGGTCGACAACCGCCAGGACAGTTTCAAATTGGGAAACTTGGAAGTTGGGAGCGGAGAGTAAGTAAGCGCGATCGTTGGTAAAGTTGCAGGTGAATGGGACGGTCAAACAACGACTCGCAATTACACTTTTGATAAAACAGAGGTATGGTATTTGATCGCCTCCAGCCGTTGAAAAGGCGCGTTTGAACCTCGTTATTAACTTCTCGTCCGTCGATACCTCGATTTTACTCGAAAATTTTCATTTTCTCTTTTCGAACGCGTGGATAAAACGCTCGTTCAAAATTCTCTCTCTCGTTTACAGATCCAGGTTTAATAAATTATCACGTACACTCGAGGATATTCGAGCGACACTTGTCACTCGCTACGATACATTTATGGCCTTGATTATCCCCTGTGCAAGGGGATGAATAGAGCTTCCCCGTGATCGTTGGATTAGATCGTCGCCCTTTGATTCGACGAGCTGGCCGAATGCCTTTCCAGCTTAACACGTTGTTCCTCGCACGCCACGACATATCTTGGCAATAAGAGTAGTCGTGATATTAAACATTTTCTCGAGGATCGATACGTTTCACCAAATATACACTCTGAACTCTGGTAAAATAGATATTCTCGATATGTTCGGTCGATACCAGCCGGAAGTGGAAGACCTGGAGAGAAGGGAAAGAGAAGAAGAAGGAGGAGGAGGAGGGGGTCGGTGGTAGCAACAGGTGGCATCAAAAATTCATTCGCGATGCCCGCTATCGACTACAACGGACACCTGTTTCCGAGGATCGATCCGCGTCCCTTAATTGTAACCTCCGACTACTCTATCCGCGCTGCACTCCATCCTCGTCCATCTGTTAATCCGCGCCTTGCAAATCTCCTCCTTCGATCGCGTCCAATATCGATCCTTACGTTGAAAATTATCGATTCGATCGATGGTGATGGCACGAATGCTTTTACGACGAATTTGATTGTAAATCAACCCGGCAAGTCGATGGAAATGGCCAGGATTTTAAATTTGTGTTTATCGGTGTTGTGAAAGAACGAAGAGGATAAAATGAAAATGTACCACGAAATTGTTCGAAAATCTTTGTTTGGGAAAGTAGGATAAAAGAATGTACATCGAACGAAAGATGTATATTATAGGGGAGAACGTTTCCTTGAATTGCGCGGCATCAGTGGATCGAAAGTTTTTAGCTTTTGTGTTCCAGAGAAAATCCCACAAATAGGAGATCTGGGGATCTGGAGAAGTTTCGTAAGAAGATACCAAAGATAAATATCACGGAGAGCTAAGAATCGTAGTAGGTGTAAGTTCAATCGATTGAAGACTATATAAATGTCCTGGCATTATTTTAAGTTTAATACTGAGACTATAAAAATATGCAAGGAAAGGTATTATTAAATATCGATTTTTAAATATGAATTTCCCCTAAAATAATTTCCATATGAACCTCAATATATGATTCAATCTCAATAATATGAAATCTGACAAATCTACCTTTATACCTTTATATTAATCGAGTGCAACGAGATAAAATTGTTTACTTAAACAAAAATGCGTCGACGATAACGCGACAATAAATTGAATTAACGAGTCAGATCGAAGAGTATTCGACATTTTACATTTTCATTACATTTTATCTTATCGATAGATTATTCTTTCTTTCGTCGGATCCTTTACTTTTTATAGCCTTCGTACTTCCTTTAATAAACAGAACCGTTTTAATAGACGATTTTTACGGGCATCGAATCCCTTTATGAAGGTTTTCACGAGTGTGTTTCATGACGGTGGATCGATTTCAGGAGTTGATGCGGACTCGATGAGAGAGACGAGTACATTCTTCTGGGAAGTGATTTCCAGATTTGTAATAACGCTCTAAGGATATTTCGACAGCGATAGTGGTTTCTTTTAGGAGTTTTGTAATTCTGTGAATAATTAGGTTCTTTATTTGGCTCTCTTTGGTGCCAAGAGAGAATGAATATAAAAAAAAAATTTGTAAAAATATACATGCATATATATATTTTTTAATCAACGTAATATACATCGATCGATATTTTCGTTAATTATACAAAGTGTATAGCGCGTTTAACATTTAGAGCGTAGAATAATTTAATCTTAAAATAAAATATCGAATCGCACAATTTTTAACAATACGGTAACAAGACTAATAACTAATAACATTTCCCTTAATTACCTTACATCTACGTTCTAAAATCAGTAAACGAAAACGCAAAAAACTGAAACGAGTCGTAAGATTAAAACGTCAAGATATTCCCATTACAACTCGAAGCGAAAATTTCTTTCCCAACGAAAGAAAAGAAAAAAAAAAAAAAAAAAAAAAGAAAACGTAAAAAGCCATAAATTAAGCGAACACTCGTGACTCATCCCAGTAAAATCCATTTATTGACCCACTCGTCCAACACCCGATACCCTCCTTCACCTTCCCATTTGCACCCGATAACCTTCCACTGCCTCGTCCTCCAAAAAAAAAAAAAAAATCTCTCCAACCCAATAACTCGAACCGTTCTCCAAACGACCCTTCTCGATTCACGAATCTATCCAGTGGATGGCCTTGCCCACTAAATAGTCCTTGGTGCAGGCAAGCGCGCCGTTCGACTCCACGTAATCCATCAGTTGTCTGCCCACGTTCACGAAGAAGCCGAGGGCCCTCAAAAAGCCCATAAACGCTTGACGCAGATGGAAAAGCGCACTGTCCCCTCTATCCAGCCCACGCGCCTCCTCTCTCGACGATCGTCGACCTTGATCCACCGTCCTCCACCATCGACCCACCCCTCCGTAATCCTCCGTAAATCGGTAGGCGACGAGCGTGGAAGGGAACGAGCCTTCGATCCTCCACTTTTTCCTCCACTTTCCTCCACGCTCGATCGCCTTCTCGCCTCCTTCACCGTACCGCCAATTATCCCTCCTAACGTGACCGGATAATTGTTTCAAACCCTCCTCCCCCCAAGCCCCTTCTCCTTTCGATCCTCCTCTCCTTCCATCCTTCCCTGAATTTTTCAACCGCGAGTAAACCGTGGCCGGAGGCGAGACACGAGGCTCGTTCGACAAGGAAACTGTTCGAATCCCTCGATGACGGCCGACCAACGCCGCTCCCCTCGAATTCGTCCTCGAAACGTCGTCGCGCTTCTTCCACGATCCTCGAATTTCACGAAAAGACGCGGGATTACGGGGAGAAGAAGCTGCTCCTCCCGATACGATCCGCTCTCTCGTCGTTCCATCATTCGTGTCACGCTTACCACGGTATTTCCTCCATGCTGGGGTGAACTTCGTTCGAGGAAGATCGCTCGATTTCCTATTGCTTTCGTCGAATTTACCGCTCGAACTCGAGATCCCTTCGTCGGGCTTCGATGACTCGTGTTTCCAAGGTTTACTGAAAATGACGCGCGTCCATCCAGGATACGAGAAAGGTCGAGCGTTGCTCGATCCTCCACCAACGTGGTTCGCGCCAGTTCTTTCGAGCTCGAGCACCTCGACGCTCGACGCATCTCGTTTTCTCGAGGATTCTCCCTTCTCCTCGGCGGAAGATGGAACGGCCGAGAAGCCGCCTCTTCGACAGCCACGCTTCGTCGAATCGAATCGAACACCGAGGAACATCTTCCCCTCAAAGTTCCGGCCAACTTTCACTTTCCCGCTTTCCCGCCGGACGCCGGAACTTGCTTGCCCCTCCTCTTCCCTCCTTTCGCGGCTAACACCGTCTCCCCAAACTTTCCACCCCGCCGTTGTTCTCTCGACCAGCCTCCTCCCCTCGCGTCGCGCCACCTTCGAAAATTCTCGCTCGAATTTCCCCAAGATTTCCCCTCTCGATCCAGAATTTTTTACCTCGCTCGATCTAAACTTACTCCTCCTCGTCTCTTCGACGTCCGACGTTCGCCGAGTTGGGACTGGTCCTCCTTCTTCTGCTTTTCTTTTTTCTTCAGAAGCGAAATCGTTTCCCAGGATCCTCGAGGAAATTTCTTCCGTGTGGAGGAAGACGGAGTTCGACGGTATTCCATTCGAGGAATACCATTTCTCCACACGTAGATTCCTCGGAGATCTCTCGTACTTGGATGATGGATTCTCGTTTTCATCTTGCTCGAGATTCGCTCTCGGGATCCCGTTCGCCTCGAAACGATTCGCGTGGTCGAAGGCGGGGAATTTTTGGACGCTCGTTCGAGGGATCGTCCTCGAAATTTCTTCGATAGTTTGTTGTTGTTTCTTGGAGGAAGGGTGATTGTCCTCCGAGAGCTGGCGTTTCGCGGGATTGTTGCTCGCGATCGGCGATTCTGAATTTATTATCGAAATGGACGAGTTCTTTCGAGTCTCGAAACGATCGCGTTCTTTGAGATTCGGTGACGATATCTCGGCAGACGATATCTCGGTTCCGTTTTCCATCGAGACGATCATATTTGATCCGTGTTTTTTCGCAAGCTCGAAGAGCAGATCTTTCTCCTTCGTAAAATTCAGCGTTTCATAGTTTTCGTATCCTCGAACGTCATCGAAAACTTTCTTATCTCCGAAATTTAACACCGATTCACTCATCGAGTCGCCCGACGTAAACTCTTTCGCGATTTTCGACGAGTAAACATCGTTGTAATCTTTGCTCTCTAAAATTTCTTCCTCCTTCCTACCTTCGTACGATGTTTTATTTCCGCGATATTTTCTTTTATTGTTATTCGTGGCTACAGCCCGATCATTATTTCGCCCTTCGTTCTCAACGATTTTCCTCGAGTTACGATTCTCGAAAATTCCCAAAGTTCCATCTTTCCTCCACGTTCCGTAAGAACCCTTACCTCCACGATAATCTTCCCCATTATCCACCGCAATAATCCATTCGTTCCACGCTCCATTCTCAAAACCATCCTCGAAATTATTTTCCAAAGCATTTTCATCGATTTTCGAGTAAACGCCTCGATTCTTCCCTAAAACCTTCAAACTTTCATCCCTCCTCTCGTCGTAAGATCTCTTCCCTCGGCGATAATTTCCATCATTGCCCACAACCCGTTCATTCCCAAAACCAAAAGTTTCATCGATTTTCGAATAAACGTCGCGATCCAAAATCCCCAAACTTCCATAAGATCTCTCGCTCGAACGATAACCTTCGCCATTATTCACCCCGATAATCCATCCTCTCCACGTTTCATTCTCGTTATCGTTCCGAAAACCGTTCGAACCGAAAACACCTTGGCGATCCTCGGCCAAAATCCTTAAAGGTTCATCTTTCCTCGTCGCCCCGTAAGATCTCTTGCCTCGACGATATTTTCCATCACTGCCCGCAACCCGTTCATTCCCATTCCCATCGATTTTCGAATAAACACCTCGGCGATCCTCGGCCAAAATCCTGAAAGGCTCATCTCTACTCCCGTAAGATCTCTCGCCTCGGCGATACGCCTCACCGTTATCCACTCCGACGATCCATCCGTTCCACGCCTCGTTCCCCACGCCATCCCCGAAACCAGCGACCTCGAAATCGTCGTGAAAATCGTGATGCGGCCCGAGATCGGGCCCCGAAGACGCTTCCTCCCCGCGCAGATGAAGCAAGTGCTCGGCCCAACAGTAACCGAGGGCCACCTCCTCCTCGTACATGTGGTACACCCTTCGCCAATACTTGAGCGTGCCGCGTATCAGCGCGAGCAGATCCATCAGTTCGCCGGCCTCGGCCGCGTGCGGCGGCGAGACCAGCAGAAAGCACGAGAGCACGAGAACAGGTGGGATGCTGGGCGACATTGATCCTCCTTTTTTTTATGATCCAAGATGAAAAAAGGGAGGAGATAAAGGAAGGCCTGCTTTTCTTCTCTTTTCTTCTTTTTCTCCCTCGACTCGACTCACGAATCGCTCCACTCCCGGCCAACTTGTCCTCCCCGCCTTTCCTCTCCCCTCTCGCTCATTACACGATCTTGCTTTCGTCTGCCCGCTCGATGAATCACGATCATCGTCAATCTCTTGCCCCACTTCTCTCTCTTTTTCTTTTCTTTTCTTTTCTTTTTTCCCCCCTCAACTTTGTCGACCGATTTTTCGAGGAAAAAGGGAACGATCGATCTTGAACATGTCGATTTTTAACGCTCGTCGATCGGCATCTTTTGATTTCTCAGGAAAAATTGGTAGATATTCGTGTAATCGTCACTCGAGGGGATTAATATCGTGGCAACGACATTTATTCCTCCTTTTCTGATTTCTGCGCGAAATTGAGAAAAAAGATAAATCAAAGATTTCGAGTATTCATATTTCATTTTATTTTGAGTGAGGATATCCACTCACCATTCGCCAGACCTTCCTCCGTGTCTCCTCCTTTCGTTTTTGCTCACTTTTTACACCGACATTCACAGGTTTACGTTCAGCTGCTTCGCTGTAAAGTAACGAGAAGAAAAAAAGAAGAGAAAATGACGAGAACCGAAGGAAAGAATTTCAGGAAAAGAATTTCCTGACTGGATTGACTGATAATATCTCTCTCTCTCTCTCTCTCTCTTATTTATAAAAACGAACGAACTTCGATCCAAAACTTGATAATCATCCAAGACGATTAATCTTATTATCCCCTCTCCTCTCTTTTTTCTCTCTTCAAATATTCACCTTCTTCGTCCAAAGAATCGAGAAACTTTTCGATTCGATTCGTGCAACGATAAAAAAAGAAAAAAAGAAAGAAAAAGAAACGCTACCTGATGCGTAGAGAAGATATCACGCGTATCCTTTGGAACTAGTTGGTTATCACTCGATCCTCTTCTTCCTTCTTCGCGAAGTAAGGGTGCGATTTCCAGCCGATTTTACTCTCTCAATGCCGTACGGCCGACTGACCACGAGTTTTAACTGACAGACGAGCGACCTCCTCCAGCTACGCTTAATTAATGCCCGCGCCAAAAGTGTGGAAAGTGCGTAACCTGCCCCGGTAGGATTCCACCGCCGACTTTTCACCATCTGCTCCGAGTGAAACACGTGCACACAGTCCACGGTTAACGGGACACGTTCGGCAGGACAACCTGCATTCCTCTCCTCTTCAAGGTTGGGCTCGATTTCGGGACCGATGAAACGTGGCCGACTGTTTCGTTCACGTGGCCTCTCTCGTGGAAGAAGAAGAAGAAGAAGAGGAGGAGGAGGAGGAGATCGGTGGAGAGGATTGGTGACACGCCACAGGTGTGTCAGTGGAACGTGTGTTCGCGAATGGGGGCCAGAGGTCGGCAAGTCTTTGGTGGAGATATGCGACGAAGGAGAAGGAGGTGTGTGATCGAAATTGATCGATCGAACACGATTTGTAAGTTGTATGGATCGAGCGAGATTTCGATAAATTGATTGATTGAAAATTAGGGAAAAGTTAATTCGAGAATTAATTTCGAAGCGTACAGATTACACGTAATATCGATTTATGCTTCTCTGCGATTCGAGCGCACAAATCGATTAATTAGGTGTCTTTGCTCGCTTCGCGGTAGTGTCTCCAAATTCGAGTTTAGCGTTTTGACGAGTGGAGCGTTAAAATTGTTTGTCAAATGTCTACAATTCGTATTTACATCTTTTCCTCCCTTCGACGTTTAAAGAATAATTAATATATCGAGCATGTGAGAATTTGATTATGTCAATTTTGTGTCGCGTTAGATACGCATTCAAATCCTCCTCTATTATCCGAGCGGGAGATTCAAATTTTCAAATTCGAAACGTGTTATGTTAATCGGATTTGTGTTTATCGAAATGCAGGGTGGTCCAAGGAAAGTGTTACACAGAGATCAGAAATGCGCGAGGCATTTTCTTCCTACTTCGTTCGATCACGTACACGCTACGATCCTCAATTTGTACGTACAGTTATTTTATTCCAACTTCTCATTATTTTCGAAAAGAAAGAGATATCTTTCCATACGTGGACGAGTCGCGTATTCTCTTTTATTATTTAATTCCAGTGTCGATCGAGGCGAATAGAATTTCGAATCGGAATTTAATTTGTCGGAAAATTGCGTGCGTAATAGTAGCGTGTACAAAACGATGACGCGAAGTGAGAATAAAAGGTTGGCAAAAAAAGAAAAGAAAGAACATTATAAATATACACACACGCTTGAACGCTCGGAAAGAAGTACGTACATCTTTGGAGAGAGAGAGAGAGAGAGAGAGAAAACGGGAAAGTATATCGGCGTGGAATGCGTGTAAAAATTATATAGCGGCGTTACCGGAGGAAGTTGTGTACCACTGACTCGTGTAATAATACGTTCTATTAGTACGAAATACATTTATTATTTCCATCAAGATTCCTTTCGTCGTCCTCCTCCGTCCTTCCCTCATTTTCTTTTTCCCTCATCCTCCGTTTCCGGATGATAATTTCCACGATCAGTTGTAAAATTTTATATCCAGTTTTACGATTTCGCGGATGCGCATTGTCACCTCTTTTTTTGGGGCCGATGATAGCGTTTCTCCCTCCGTTTCTATTTTCATAATTACTTCCGATAATGGTTTCACAAATGTTCCTATTTTTATTCTAATATTCAAGTTGGAAACTTTTTCCCAATAATTTCATTATTTTTTATTATTTTCACGGAAAACTGGCCGAATATCATCGAGTTATTAATAACATTGTTTATGCTTTAACAACGTTAATAAACTGTAATAAACTTTTTTAAACGTATATATTTATATATATATATATTTTTTATTGTATTCGTGGAAAATATATTCGAATTACTTTTTTCAGATATATCGTTTTTTATCGTTACGCGGTAATTAATATTAATATACAGTGTTTCTTTTTTTATTTTGTTACGTGATATTTTTAATATCAATAATTAGATTATTTGTATGACCGCTAGTTTCTTTCATTCGAAATTCTTCGTTTCAATTCATCCCTTTCAATTTATTAATTAAAAGACTCGTTAAACTTTATCATCAATGGATCCATTTCTATATTCGTCCATATCGATCGTGTTCTTTTTCTTTTATTCGCTCGTATTAATTAATTCAAGAAGAAAAAGAAAAAAAGAAGAAACGTTGTTTCGTTGGTCGTTTAAATTAACAAACATTTTTGTTAATTGAATATGCACGTTCTAAATTTCCAATTACAATTCCAACAGTATCCAACGAATCCGTTGATTCTAGCACAAAATTAATCGCTAAATGCCAGACATCCGGAAATTCCACATCCACATAGCAAAGAATTTTTAAATTATCATAATTAGATACCATATTCATCGTGTCCATCTCCAACGAGGCCGATTCGTTTAAGAATTATAAAAGAAAAAATATTTACATAAATAACGTATCAAAATATAATAAATATTAAAATGTGGGAAAAAAAATTTTGTAATGTCAACAGGTTAAACACTGCCATTTTTTAACCCATCATCCGCCGCCTCGTTTTCTTCGTCCGACTCGCAATATCTTCCATTCGTCTCCCATTTCCCAACGAGGTCAATTCGATTAAAAATTATCTCTAGGAATTAAACAAGAAGTATTTACATATAAGTAATATAATAGATACGAAAAAATTTGTAAGTCAAATTTAAAAATTTCGAATCATGTTCGTTACACGTCTCACATTCCTCTAATTCGATCAATTCGAGTAAAAACTATGATCGAGACGAGATAATATTCGCACAAATGATACAATATAGAGCGTAGAAAATGTAGGATAAAAATTTGCAAGTCGATGGGTTGAACGCTTCGCACCGCCATTTTTTTTTCGACCATCCCTCTCATTCTCCTCTCATTCTAACCCGAATACCGCCGTCGGTTCACCCTCAAAATCCCATCCTCCTCCTTCCCGGCTCCTTCACACTTCCCTTAAATTAATCAACGAGAACGTCCTTAAAATCATCAGGCTTGCGAATCCCATCTCGTCCCAGTTGCTCCGTGATTCATCGTTCCGGACGTGATGTCGAGAGGTTGCCACCCTTTCGAGGGGAAGTTTACGACGGCCAATCTCCAGCCTGGAAAAAAATCTTTTTTTTTCTTTCCCCTCCCCCCTCTTCTTCTGGTTGACGAGCAGATGGGACAGCGATGTCGTGGAAAAGAGTAACCACACTTATCCCCTCGTGAAACGATGAAAATGATAGCTCGTGTCCTTCCGCCGATTTTTCCCTCTTTAACAAGTCTTTTTCTTTGGTTTCTTTTCTTCTTTTTTACGCTCGAAATCGTTTTTCCCTCGTCCCCCTTTTTTTTTTCATCGCTTGGATATTTTAGAATGAGATGGATCTACTGGCCAGGATGGATATATTTTATTATACGATGCTTTAAATTATCGTTGTTACCTCTTTTCGAGGTAATGGTATATAATATGGATAGAATTTAACAGCATCTCTGTTAAGAATAGAGATCTTTTTAATTGGTTAATCCGAATTCGTTCGAGAGAGAATATATATATATATATGTTCTCATTAGAAATATTCGTAAATTCAAGAGATGAGATAAGAGGGCTGCGTTTAAGAATATTACGTATATTTCCTTCGAACGAATATATCATTACAACTCTTTTCTCTTTCGATCGACGATAAATTTAAACTATCAGAACTTAAATTTCCATAACTAAATAAATTCTAGAATACAAGAATAACCTCTTCTGCTAAAATTCTCCCTTTTCGAGTTGTCCATTTTCAACGAACCGATCTCTCCTTATTATCGTTATTTTCGAATAAAATTCACAAAGAGGCACTTTGTGTTTAAAAAAAAATTAGTTAAAATTTCGAATAAAGTTGACAATTATATTTAAAATATAACATACATGAAATAATATTTATTTCTAATTGTTATTTACCATAATTGACCCCTTTGAACGATAAATTATAAATAAACAATTTACCTATAAAACAATTCCATTTCTTAATTTCAACCGTTTCAAAATTTCGCCCGTCCTCTCGTGAGCTGTGTGTCTCGCCTCGTCCGGAAATCGATTGGCCCCGAATCGACGATTACGAGCGCTATTATTGGTACAGGGAGAGGTCACAGGGAGTACAAGTACGTTTTACACGTACGCGATGAGTTTCTTAGATAACCGATAATAGACTTGGAGATAGCGGAAGATTCGGTACTCTCGATCTCTCTTGTTGTCTAGGCGGCTCTCGAGATCTGAGACGGAAGATACCGGGATGTTTTTGATTTCGATGTTTCATATATATACTTGCGATGGAGATTGCGATGGAGATCTTTTTTTTTTTTTTGATTCGGTTTGGTTCGGACGATATCTCCAATTTTATTTCCTTCTGTTTCTCTCGTTCCAGAATTTATTTGAATTATATCGTTTCGAAGATGGATGGGAAGCAGTCCTTTTTCTTTCCTTTCTTTATTTTTTCCCTCCCTCCCCTTTTATCCCCATTACATATAGTTAATCGTCGATACGTAGTAGAAACCTGTTTCTCCCGAGATCCATTTATTTTGTTCCTTATTCCTCGTTCGGTTGATGACATCTGCTAGTTAAACTACGTACAACTACATTAACTGTATATACGAGCGTATCTCTCTGTATCCGAGTGTGTTTCGATCGTGAGATAAAAATAACGACGTAATTTATGAAAATTGCACAATCAAATTGCGATTAACGTGTCTCCTTTTCCTTTTTCTTTCGTCGCGTATATCTTTCAATTTATCCGATTTATTTTTGTTTACTCAAAACGTGTGTATATTTTTCAGAATTACTCGCGGGATAAGTTTGATCGCGTGAAAATTATTACAATCGTGTCCCACATTTCCGCCTTGTTATTCGCCATGACTTTCCATATTTTTTTCTTCCCTCATATTTTCTTCCCCCTTTTCTTCCCTTCCTCTCTTCAAAATTATCTCTCTCGCGATTCGATACGAACTATCAACCCATATACCCACGGACATGTGCGTGGGATAAGGAAACCGCAGGAGTAAACGGTAGATGAGAAGAAAAAGAGAAGGGAAGGCGAAGAGGATAATGAGCACGGTTGTATCCCTGGTATAACCAGAATAATGCACTTAACAGCCTCGGTTTGATGGACGTTTCGAGATTTCTTCCGCTTATTTCCTTCTATATTGTGCTTCTTGTTTCGACAGCTACTATCGACGTTCACTTATCCAGGACGAGTTTGACCGGCTTCGCGAATCCTCTAAATATAGGTTTCGCTTGTTCCTCCTCGCCTCTCTGCTTAGCAACTGCACAATTTTTCAATTCGATATCATTCTGACACTACTTTTGAGGAGAGGAGGAAAATTTTCAATTTGGAGGATCGCTTTTCCTCGAACGGATAAAGAGATAATTGCAATATTTAACATGTGCAATACAATATACATTGGCGGTGTTATTCGCTATTTCTCTAATGCTGATAAATCGCATCGAGGGAAGCGAGAAAAATCGATTCCTCTCCAAATTGGAAATATACCGAATTGCACGTTGCTTTAAATTGTACGAAACTGTTTTCGTTCGTTTGGAAAGTGAAACGGTTAACAATGTTATGATTCGCGAGGGTTTGTTACGTAACAAACGTATTGTTTAATAATACGAGCTTTAATAATCGTTAGGACGTTATAAAGTAGCAACTCGTTTCACTGCAAAATTGCCTGCAAATTGTTTAACCAATTTCACGCATTATGCGGATTCAACATCTTTTCAACCGGTTCAAATTGATTGCGTTACGATAAAATGCTGCAAATTATTCGCATCGTCGATTTACACCACGATTCAAACCAAAGAAAGTTTTAGAAATTCACCTTGTGCACCATCCTCGAGCATTGCGTATCGTCACGATTACACTTTCGCAGTATATACACGTCAATCGAATCGGCTGTATTTCCGCCTGTCGATACGGTTCCGGAAACTATATCGGGCCTAACGATCCATGGATTATCGCCGGTGTTACGAGCACCTGCGAATAGCCCTGCTGAATCAATGCCGCTTTGCTAAATACTTCCTCCCCTCCCTGTTTTCTTGTCCAATCCACGGCGTATATTACCCGAATCCCGAAGACAAATGGCTAATAAGATTACAAATTTCTGAAAACTTTATTCTCCTCTTTCGATCGGCCTAACCTGTTTCCATTATTCGAGCGTTTTCGTTAATCGATACGAGGTTTCTCGCGGGCAGAAGAACGAGAGGAGAAGAATATCGAATGGATTGGCACGTGAGAAATAGATATCCCGCATAGAGGAGTGAAATGGGAGGAAAATTTTCAAGAAATCGTTGCTTCGATTCGATGAGCGCTTCCCTTCCTCACCTGCGGCTGGCTTCGCAGATACGAGCAGTCAACGAAACGTTCCTAAAGCGATCTGCATCGATCCCCTACCTTTATACGCTTTCCTTTCCTCCCTTTCCCTCCCTGACTCTTCGTCCTTTCGATAAACGTCTTCAGTTCTGTTAAACCAACACACTCTGTTATCTAATTCGGATAGGAACCGACTCGAAGATCGTGCTTACGTATCTGTATTTTTAATCTTACAATCGATTTTTAAAGTACTTCGAACATAATTAATCATTATCAAGTATTCACGATCGTTTTCGAATTTTCTTCAAAAACACTCTCGTGTTGCAAACACAAACACAAACACAGTCAAAAGTTTCGACGATTCGTTGTGGATTCTACGAAGAGAGATATTAATATCGAGATCTAATAACGAGACTTTTTTCACCGGGTGAAAAATCCTATCGATCCTACGCCCGTTCAGAATTCAAACAAAACTTCCATCCTCTCGGTCTTCTCGCTCGAACGGACCTCGATATTTCGAACGAGTTCGAAACTTCTTTTCGCGATAGGGCCGATTCAACGACTGGATATCTGTTCTTCCCCCGCGATGGGGGAACAAGATTTCACGATTTCGCGAGATTTCGCGGTGGCTCGTTAAAATTCACGACTCCCTCCTCTGGGAATGGACCGGAAATGGTACATATTCATCAGGGTGGGGGCTAAATGCCTCACGAGTCAACTTGCTACTGCTGGACGATGCAAGATGCTTCCCCCTATCACTGAGATACGACTTGAACCGAGATTAATGGCGGCCGCGCGAAACGGATCCTCCATTTTCCAGTCTAATTGCACGTAACGTGACCCGATCGTCTTACGAATTAAACGCCTATGCGATCGCTGATACTCGAGTATCGTGTCGTTCGACGATTTGAAATAATTCGAAGGATATTTTCCCATAAATCGTGGAGATTAACCGCACTGGTTTGAGGCACGATTTTTCGATTTTTGGACGAAAGGAGAAAAAAATATGATGTAGAATTCGTTTGACATCGTGTTTGAATTTTATTTTATTACCGTGTGAATATTCATTCGGTAATTATCGTGCATTCACAATGCACTAAATATTCAGGGGATGATGAATATGTAGCTATTACTATTCACTGGAATAATACGGCTCTCACGAGGATGTGATAGCGCTCGAGGAGGAAACATAATATTTTCATTAAATATTAGATGCAAATTGAAAGACTCGCGTCACGCGTCAAAGGAATGAATATAGTCAGTGTCAAGTGGTGTGTCAAAGGAATGATATTGTCAATCTAGCGCCGCAATATCGATGTATTATAATCATATTTATGCGCCTATGTGACGAAAAATTACTTTGAATTACAACGATTGCATTTACAAAATATTTTCATTAATCCACATTTTTTTAAATAATTAATTTAATCCTGCACGATATTATATTTTGACTAACTTGTATGGTATTATCGTTTCTTCTCCTACTTTTTTTTAACATTTGTTAAAAAAACTTTCTGTTTAGCGCGAATTCTTTCCCCTCCGCTCCAAACAAGAGGAACATTTCATTATTTCATTATTATATTTAGAAAAAAATGGGAACAAATTGTTTTGCCACGTGTGTATGTATATGTAAATAAATTAGATTAAAAATTACATTAAATCGTATAATATTTTCAGAACGGCCGAGATCAACGTTTCGTTCTTTTTTTTTTTTTTCAAAGGGAGGAAAGAAAAATATTTTTTTCCCTGTAACGCGCGCGCATTATTCCATACGTGCGTATTTTTCCCCACCCTTCTTTCTCATCCTGTACAAATTCATTTCGGGTGGCCGTTCTACATTTCCGGAACCGTTTATCTCCGCGGTTATTTCGGTTTCGTTACCGCGTTTCTGCCACGCGGGTGGGAATGCCCGAAAACAACTGTCAAGTGCAGACGACCTAGAAAATGATGATCGTCTTCGTTCTATCGCGCACTGCGGCCAGAGAGAATCGTAGTAAATTGCCACGTCGAGCCTCGTCGAAATCGAGTCGTTCTCTCGTAATGATTTATAATTGCGGCACAAGAGATGCGTTTAATGCTTTCCCCCAAAAGACGCAGCCTCCTAAGAACGTTTTCTAAAAAGGATAAAATAAGTTCGAGAATATTATTATTAATAATAATGAGAGGCTTTAAGCGTTAGGTGTTTTTACACGGTTAAAGGTATTTTATGTAGAGGATAATATAATTTAAAGTTCTATTAAGAAGTAATGGAGCGTGAGACTAGATTGAAGAAAATGATTTCTTTTTTAAACGGGCAGTGATCCATAAATCATTCATATAATTGAAGGCAATTCTTCTTCACGGTGTTATTTATAGCGTGAAAGGATGGAAAAAATAGTACCGTCACAACGCGGTCTTAATTTTAATACATTTTTATTGGTTTCACTGAAATAACGCCCGATATATTTTTATATATCCTCTCCCTTATATTTCTAAAGGATTTTTTCCAAACTCGATTCTTTCGTTTTCTCTTCCCCTCGCGAATTATTGAAATTATTATCGGATCTTATAAAAGTCGGGCAGCCGATCGAAATTATTAGATATGTAAAATATGTCATTATATATATATATATGCAGCTAGAAACTTTTTAATCGAGAATATTTGTAATTGGTCGAGGAATAACGAATCGCGCGTTAGTTAAGAATAAATGTAAATTCTGGAATTTCAGTTATCTCGGTGAATTGTTGCGTCTCATTTGAATTGCATTGGATAATATGGCTAAATGAATATTATTATCGTTATGCGCTATATTAAGATAACGTTTTGAAATGGGCGCAGTTGACTTTCATCGTGAACTTTAATTTGTCGCCATTGAAACAATTATTTTATTAAAGCTTATTATTCGATTTGTATGAAAAAACGATCGAGAGAGATATAAGAAAAAAAGAAGAAGATTATTTCGTAAAAAAAAAAAAAAAAAAAAAAAATAAAGTAAAGAAAAAGATCATAATTTTGCGATCATCCCTCGTCGATATTTATTCCCTTCTTTTTGCATTTTTATAATCTTCATTTAATTTGAAATAAGTTGAAACTGTAGAACAAACGAATAATTATTTCATTTATTCAAACACGGCAATGAAACTTTTCATTTCTATTCTGTTGAAAAAGTTTCTTAATTTAATTACATTAATTAAAACGAAATAGTAGCAGCTATTTAACGTGGGAGATTTTAATTTTTATCGCGAATTTTGATGAATATTTGACGCACATTTGCAACTTTCGGTTATACGCGAAGAATAAGTTTCCTCGTGGTTCGAGAGTGTGAAGACGAATATTAAATTATTTATATGAGAAACTTAAAGGAGTGAACACGATTATGTATTTTCTCCTTCTAGTCGGAAGAGTTTGAATTTCACATTACATAGAGTGATTCAAAAGAGTACTGGACCCACGAGATATTGATTTTACGCTTATCGTGTTTTCCGTTCAAACACACCCTCGTCGAAGAGAAAGGATCGCGATTTCGTTAAATCGGATCGTGCGAACTTACATCTTTCGAGATCTGATCGCCATTATCACTATAATTCCATTAAATCCCTCGATTAAATTTATCGATTCACTTCAAGATCCGTTAAAATCTTTTAGAAAATTTTAATCATACGAGTCGATTAATTTAATTTGAATTTAAAAAAATTTCTTTATTCCAATTTGTAATTTTGAATTGAATCGTAGAATTTCAATTTTGTATCGGTAATAATGAATTTTAAATGAAAAATAAAAATTTTAACAGTTATTCGATGATTGGTAACAATTAGCAAGTTTAAATATGAGCGCCAATACATTTTTAGAGCGAGGGAGCCACCTGTGAATTTAAGAAATCATCAGTGCGTAATTGTACGGCGTAGCGGTCGGAAGTGTTCGCGTCTCTCGTCACTTATTTTATAAATTGTGCAAAAGTGAGTGAAAATTGTGCAAGAAACAAGTGATTGGAGTGCAGTAAAAGCTGAAGAACGACAGGGGTAAGCTTTTTATCCATTTTTTTATTTATATTCTTCTTAATACATCGTTGGTGATTAGCAACGGTTAGCAACATTCGTTGGTGATTCTTGAATCGCGAGAGAAATGATCACAAAGACATAAATTTCGCGAAGCAAACTTTATAACGTTAAAGTTAGAGATTTTGCACGATTCGATCGTATCACGTAAGTAAATTTTCACTCTTTCGATGGTGCGAAAATATTACGATCGCGAAATATAGTCTTACGTGTCGCCATCTTTCTTTTGGCGCCAAGTGCGCGCGCATACTTCTCCGAGAACGTCTCGAGTCGCGATTAATCACAGTACGAAACATAACGTACGAAACGAGGTATACGTTCGAGAATTTTATAATTTCAAAATATTTATATCCGTATATACGTTTGTAATTTCACACGACAAATTCATTATTCGTGTTTCTTAACGTGAACGAATATTTATACGTATCTGACGACGCGAATAAAGTATCAGTCGTGCTTTGTTCGTTCTTTCGACAACATCGTGTGCGTGTGAGGTTAACGTGTTGCATAAAACGCGATGACATACCATTGTCACTCTGTTTCACATTTGTTTTAACTCTTCAAATTTTCGAAGATCTGCAATAATAGAATTATTTTGATAATAAATTTTATTTCAACAAATTATCGAGTACTATTATCGTGGTTAATAGAATGTTTGGTTAGTGAAATTTGAGGATTCGTTATAAGAAAGTTGAATTATACGTACAACAAAAGGTTAGTTTAAAATTTAGTAATTTTAAAATTTGTTTCTGATAAAAAATTTCATATCGAATTTTTGTTTCTTCTTTTACGTACTGTTATATTATACGTATCTCATCCGTATATTTTAATAAAAAAAAATAATTATATGACGTAATATATATTTGTATTGAAATAATATTTGCAAATTTTGATTTGAAATATAATATAGGATACATAAAATAGATATATATATATATATAAAGTAGGTAGAATAATACGTTTTGCAAATTAATAAAATAAATATCATAACAAACGAAACGAAGATTTATTTAAACATAATGAATATGATTGATTTAATAATAAAAAAATAAAATATACGCGATGAGAAAGGTATTCAACAGGTGTTTAAAAGTTTCTAAATATTTAACAATCTGCCTCGTATCTCTTGCAGTTATGTATATTTCCATAACTTAATGAAGCTATTTAGTAAATAATTATACCAAAAGAGAAATAAAATTACTTGTATACAACAATTTCGTAATATTTCGCGTTTCATCAAAATTTAATTCCATGCGTCTGAGCCTCGTATAATGAGATGGCGAAGAATTACCATAAATTTTCCAAATAATTACACGTATGAAACAATCATCATCGATTTAAACTTATAGAGAGAGCCTCAACGATAAGAAATTTTTATAAAAATCTCGTTTTAATCTCTAAGAAAATCGGCACCTTAGAGAAAGAATCGGGATAAGCGTCGTGGTATTAGCGTCGAACTAATGAAATGTAAATTAAACAACGTTGTCACCGCGACTTATTTCCTCCCCTAAATCCCACCCCCCTCGTGCGATAATCGCGCGTCTTCGGATGCAGCCGTTTAATTAACGGCGTTTCCTTACCGGGCAAACAAGGAACAGCCAATCCCTTAACTCGTTCGCTTTCCTTTTTCTCCCTTGCAATCCCAGTTTGTTTCACGAGTTACGGTTATCCCGTTGCGAAGATTCGATCTATTTGTACACGGCCGTGCATCCGTATTTTCCTTCGATTGCGGACGAAGGGATCTAATTAACGGGGACGTGGATCGATCGAACATCTCGAAACTCGTGATAGATCCGAAGATATTCTTTTTTTTTAAATTTTCTAATTCACCTCCCGCTGTGACGAGCACGTTCTCGTTCGTTCGTTCGCCTCGATAGAGACGAATCGTCGATCGAGAAAGAGGACTCGAATTGGTCCGAATTTTTTTCTGTTGTTTCTTTTTTTTTTTTTTTTTTTTTTCTTTAAGAGGGATCGTTTTCGGTTGTTTGTTTCGAAAAAGTGGTGTTACTTGTTCTCGCAGGTTTTACAGGGAATCGTCGTCCGATTCGGAATCGATTTTGGCCTCCTTGATGTATATCGTTAGGCAGTCGGGTCTAAGGGAACTTTGTTCTTTCTCTCTTTCTTCGGTGCGAGATTTAAGGGGATTGGGATGAAATTGGATGTTGGAGAAGTCGATGGTATCCACACGATGGATCGTGTAATTTGATACGTTTGAGGAATGGTTTATTAAAAAAGACATTTTCATGGAGGGCAAGAGGAGGGGTTTAATTAATGGTAACGTTAGAGGTTATCTTACTTGGTTTGTTAATTATCAAGCTTCCAACTCGCGAGAAGTTTAAAAAAAAAGTTCGATTCATTAGTATTGGGTAAATAGGTCAGTATCAAAGCTTCGTTGCTTCGATTCGAGGAGACGGGGAGAGATTAATGAGCGAAAAATTTCTTAATACCTACGTACGTCTCTCTTTCTCTCTCGACAAGAGTAAGATGATGAGAAAATGATGGAAACGTGGAATCAATTATTTTAATTAACGAAACGATAGAAATAATGAATATTGATTAACACGCTCGTAAAAAAGAAAAAAAAAAAAAAAAAGAAAAAACGCTCGTAATTTGTGTTGAAACGTGTAATTTATATACATAAATTAATGTCAAATTCACGAGGAGAAGTGCGAAACTTGATTGGAAATTGGATAAATGGGGGATAAAAGTAAAAAGGAAAATCGATGGAAATTGAAACGGAATTTAATGGAACGCTGGAAATTAAATGCAGGTAAATAGAAATGTAATTCGAATTCGGCTTTTGTTTTTCGGACGTGGGTGTGGTACTCGGGGAAAAATTGTGTTTAAACTGTGGGGCTACAACGAGATTTTATTTTCTTCCATTGCGAGGCTACTCGAATTCCTGCCAAACTTTTTCATCCTAAACGAAAAGTCGACGTTACGAAAAAAGAAAGGAAGGAAAAAAAGAACCATGTAGAAGCACGGTGATTTTCAGATGTGAAATATCTGCTGATATCCTCAGATTCGAAACCTCCCCTCACGCGTTATCCGAATTCCATTTCATCCCTCATTTGAACAATTTTTTTTCACGCTTAATAAACTCGATCCATCACTATCTTAAAACCTGCTTTTGGTCGTACGATCAAAATTCACCGCGGCATCCGATTCCTCTCTGTATTCGTCAACGACCGATCCGACGTTTTATAGAACGGAAATATCTTCGTCTGCATTTGCATTCGGTGCTCTCTCTTATCGATCCACAATCGAAGAGATATATATATATATATATATATATTTTGATCTTGATTTCTACCTTCTTCCACTCCTCTCTTCTACTTTCCTCCCCCTTCGAGGAGGAAAAAGAGACGACGCCGCGTGAAGAAGGAAGGAAAAGCGGGGAGGAGGGGGGGAGGGTTGCGCGAAACCGAGGTCGGCCGACGAGAGGAGCGTAAGGTTTCGCTCGTTAAAATCCGTAAATAACAGCCACGTCGAGGATAACGAGGCAATTTCCGGCTATGCTCCTCGACCACGTTCGAGTTTTGGCAGGGAGCTCGGCCATTTGAATATTCTACGGATTTTTATGTTTCTTCTTCCCACGTTTGTTCTTTTCAGCATGGATCGCTGACTCGATCAAACGCTCCCCTCGATTTTCCCGCGTTATTTTATCCGAGTTTAAATCGTGGAGCATCGTCGTGGTTTAAGGATTTAACGTTGTTTCGTTCTTGTTCCGTTGTGTGTATACGCCGTGTTACTTGGAGAGAGAGGGGAGGGAATTCTCGGGAGAATTTTAGTTTACGAGCAATCATCTCGCGCAGATCGTTTCAAATATTTATATTCGGGTTGCTCTCCCTCGATGGAGAGTTAATTTATGGTATGCCGGACGCTTTTATCCAATTAACCGATTAAATTGCATCGAATTATCCGTATATTATTCTATCGAGAAACGAATTAATCGTTGATAGGTGGGAAAACGCGTTCGAAAGAAGCATCGAGACAAAAGCGTATTACGATAAATCACCTCGAATCCGATATTATTATTCGATAATCTCGAATTTAATCGATATTCTATTTCTTTCCTTCACGAAGATTCTATTCTATAATTTTCGCTCGCATCTCTATGTATAGAAGATATCGACCACGTCGCTCCAAAGTTAAAACAACATTGTGTTATAAATTCTATATAAATAGAACTGTTCTTCCCTTAAATAATCCACCGCCACGTTTTCGATCGATTCGACACCGAAACGCGTTAATTATAAATCGGTAGAAGGAGGTGAAAATGCACGAATATCGCAGAAACTTTCCCCGTACAAGAAGGGAAGATCGACGATTTCCACGACTTAATATGTGATTCCTCCTCAAATATCCGGGATCCTCCCTGAAAGTAAAACCGAAAGTCGATTCCCTTTAATTAATCTCGTCGGTTTCTTGGATGTTTACTCGAATCTCTATCGAGCGTTATTTATCCGGAGGACCGACCGCGGGGGATCGAAAACAATCGTGGTGGGTCCCCTTTGAAAGTGCAATTGATCGTGGAGACCAGGCATCGAAGAGAGAGAGAGAGTTGTTACGGACTTAAGGCGTACGTGGTGGACCGTCTCTCCGTTTCCAGCCAGAGGGCTGTCTGTTGCTGCCAACTTCGACAAAGAGAGCGTCTCTCCCGTCTCTTCGAGAGAGAGAGAGAGAGAGAGGCGAAGGCGCAACAACAGCGAGCAACCTCGTCGAGTTAGACGAGGAGAAGAAGACGAAGAAGGAGGAAGGTGGAAAGCCTCTCCTGTGGAATACACACACACGGAAAGAGAGAGAGAGAGAGAGAGAGAGAGAGAGAGAGAGAGAGAGAGAGAGAGAAGGAATCGCGGCTCAGAAGAAACAGGAAGAGGAAAGTATGTTCGACGAAGAAGATGGAAGAGAATAAACGGAGGTGAGCAGCAAGGAAGGTGAGGAGGAAGAAAGAAAGCGGAAGAGGAAGCGAAGAGGGAGAAAATGGAGAGCGAAAGAGAGAAGCGAGGCGAAGAGAGAGGGAGAGAGGCGGAACGACCCGGGGGTTGCCGTGGCGTTATCGACCGGACTGGTGGTCGGTACGAAACAAGGCGTCGGCGCCGTGGATGCCCCGGCTTCCTCAAGTGCCGGACCATCCTCCACCTCCACCGGTACCACCACCACCACCACCACCACCACCACCACCACCATCATCGTCACCACCACCGAGGGCAGCAGCAGCAGCAGCGGCGGCAGCACCACCAGCACCGCCACCTCCATGGAGGTCGCGCGGTTGGGCATCAGTAGAGCCCGGGACAGACTGCCGATCGCGCACACGGAGGGTGCGGGTCGTCCCTGGGATTGGTGGTCGGGTCGTTGGTCGGTCGGTTGCATCGCGTATGCAACCCTGTGGACGGTTTCGGTTCGAATGCCGTCGTGTGTCGCGACGAGCAGAGTTGCGCGTACAGTAACGTCATCCCCCGACGAGTGCTGAGCGGACCTCGAGAAATGATCCGGTGAGAGAGCGGGAGAAGACGAAGACGCCTCGTGGCTGCTAGTGTGGTGCGGTTGAGGAAGAGCGAGCGAGCGAGCGAGCGAGAGAGAGAGAGAGAGAGAGAGAGAGAGAGAGAGAGAGAGAAAGGGAGAACGAGGGTGGGAGGGAAGTAGGGAAAGAGGGAGGGAGGGAGGGAGAGAAAAGGGTGCAGGTGGTGGTGGTGGTGGACGGAGTTGATCGGTGGCGAGTCGCGAGTCGCGAGCGAAGCCCGGTTATAAGTCGAGCCGCGCTCCAGTGCCGTGTGAAATGGACTAGAGAGTGGATTGGTGGTGGTCGAAGGGAGGAGGAGATGTTGCGCGCCTCGGGATTGTCTCGCGCGTCGAGACGGTTGGCGTCGCGTTGGATTCGTATCTCGGTTCGTCGTCGTTGATCGGACAACGAGTCGGTTTCTTCGCTCTTCTCCGTTTTTTCCCTCTGCGTGTGTCCTCTGTGTATGCGTGCGTGCGCGCCGACCAAAGACATCCTCGCGTGTGGACCACTTCGTGTCACGAAATAAACCGAGAAACGGTACGTTTTGGACGTTTTGTTGGTTGGGGAGGGGGTGGATAACGAGAGGAACGATGATGATGATAATAATAATAACGGAGCTCGTCGATCCTTCCCTTCCCTTTCCCAACACCGCCGCGTTTTAATTATAACGGAACGGATCGACGCGTAGCCTTATCGTTGTCTAATCGTGTATATAAGCGAACGAGCCGCTTCGTTCGGGCTTATGGTTTAACGGTAAACCACTTAGCAAAGTGTTAACTTTGTTCCACTCTACCCTACTTGAAGCCGTTTAAGTTCGAAGGTATGCAAATACGCGGTGGATGGAGAACTTTTAGTTAGCTTACGGTTTAATCACGGTTGAAAAGGTTCCGTAACTTTCCTCTCGTCGCTTGCCTCTCCTACGAATCGCGAATAACAGCTGACGAAACCGGCTTCTCGCTTTCGATCACTTCTCTCCTCGGCTATATATGTGTGTATATATGTATATACGTACTACACGTTCCTTCGTTATTTCCCCGATCCATTCCCCAACTTTTTCCCCCTCTCATCTTCCCACTCTCAACCACCGAGAACCGCGAAAAGTTCAATTTTCTATCCCATTGTTTACGGCACGGATACCAGTTCGAAAGCTTCTGCCAAAATCGTTCGTCCTACTCTACTCACTCGGATGGAATGGGATCGAGAGTCGAGGAGAGAAACGAAGATATCTCTGGACGCATATAAAGTTGCGTCTCCGCGTCCGTCTCCTCCATTCCCTGTTCGCGATTCGCGCGAGGATCGATCGCGCCGAGTTGGCACTTCGAACGGACAGAGTCTGGCCGTATTATTAATCGTCCCGCTCGTCCCCCGCAATTAGTGCTCTGCCAGGAATTTCATTTCGCCGGGAACGAGTCTCCCCCCGTCTCTCTCCCCGTCCCCGATAATGGTTATCGATATCTCGGCCAATAGCCGAGCAACGAAGAAAGGAAACGGAATCCGAGGAAGTCGACGCGTGATCCGACACCTTGATCCTCTTTGCATCCAAGTTGCAGCAAAGTCTGGGCCTGACGACAGTCGACGACGATCGACGAAACGCTTTTTCGAAAAATAGGAAATGGATGGGTAATAGTTTATAGTAGGTAGGAGCGATAAATTTTTTCTCGAGGCGATAACTTGAATTTTTAATGCATCCAGGAGAGGCTATGTTTAATAAATTTTTATATCGGGAGAGGACGATAATTTTCACGATTCCTCGTGTCGTTGGAGCAATTTAGCTTTACGCTTTACGAACGCGGTTTAGTATTATTATTATTATTATAATTATTTTTCTTTTTTCTCGTTTCTACGCGCCATTCATTTTCACGTATCATCGGGCGACTCGATTGTTCGGTCGGTTGATTTTTTTCTCGATCTTCTTTCGAGGAAAGTGAACATTCGGTGGTGGAAGAAGTGAAATTTTCGTGGTGCGAGTGGATCCAGTTTTTGGGGAGGAACATTTTGCAAAATGGGAAAAAGTGCGATGAGTGAATCCTTTTTTTAACGATCCTTTTTATTACGCAACAGGAGAAATCTTGTCTCGTTACGCAGTCGCGAACAACTTTTATTAGAGTTGTTCTTGCACAGGTTGTTATCCGGTTACACTCTGACTCCTTTTTTTACGGAGACGTTTCGCACGTAATCTTGTTCTCTATTTACTTCGATCCTGACAATTCCGAATAATTTTATCCCTGAATTTTTCCGCGAATAAAAGTGCATTCGTTGCAACGAGATGACGAGCTATCGAGCGTAAGAAAATTTGTTATCGTCAAACGCGATCATCTCCGCGTCATTTTATCGTAGCGAAAACATCTCGTGATTATCGCGTTACTTTTTTCATCGTCTCGTTCGAATAAATACGAACACGTTGTCGATCGTTTGGGGCGAAAGCAAAGTTGGAAACTTAGAGACAGAGATCGGTCGGTGTTTAAAGCGGGCGGTGCAACTTGGAAATTGGAAATTCTCGCATTGCCGCAGAACCGGTATTATTGGGTTTTCGTGTCATTTGCGGCGGACTCGAAACCTGCCCCGTTACAAATTGAGTTGTCCGTGGTAATTCCCAACGGGGTGAAAAAGCCGGTTAAACGTCTGCAGAAGCTCGAAACAAAAGCAACCGTGTTGGTTTTCGACACCAGATTCTAATGTTGTTATTCCATTAATCCCTCATGGACTTCGTTCCTCTTCCTCTTCCAATGTAATTTTAATTTCCGAGGTTAATTCGTTCAAACCTTTCTCGTCCTGGATTTCGCTCCAACATTTGCAAACAAATTTTCACCTTTTTTTTTCTACTTATACTATATTTCTCCATCTATATTTCGTTCACTCGTTCATCGAAATGCAAATTCACATTTTTTTTTTTTTTATCTCCGAACGTTCGTTTAACGAGGTTACACGCGTCGAGGTGAATATTTCGTTCGCGTGTCCCCCTTTTTTCACAATTCGATCTCCCTCGGAATTCTCCTTCGTTTTAACCTTTATATATATATATTTCTCTCTGTTGCAGAAAAATCACGAGCGAGAACCGCCTCCACGGAAACAATCTCGTCGTCGCGTCAACTACGAGCACTACGAGTATAATAAAATCAAGGAATTGATACGAATAAGGATACGATACGAAAGAAGCGAGGAGATATACACATATAAATATATATATATATATATATATATATATACACCGAGAACTGCCAAATCGTACGATACCCTACGACGCACTCGTAGTAAAACTTTCGAAACTTCTCTTCCCCTCCCCCCGGATGGAGGATCGGCGTTAGCCATTATTTGAGAAGCCTCTGGTCCAGTGGCAATAGGTAGATATAATCGTAGCCTCGCCGCCGATGCTTCCCTTAAACTTGCTCGCCTCGTCGTCGTTCATCGGACGAACGACGAAGACGACGAAGATCGAGACGACGAGGGCGAGTGGAAGGAGGAACAACGAGAAGAACGACGACTTCCGATCGACGCGGAAGCTCGTTGCCGGCCACGCACGTCCTCGAGGATGGAACTGAGAGCCGCATACCCGATATTTCGCGAGTTGCTTCCAACGTTGGAACACGAGTCGAAGCGTGGTCCGTGGAGGGTGGTGGTGGTGGTGGTGGTGGTGGTGGTGGTGGTGGTGGTGGTGGTGAGCGAGGGTGGTTCCAGTGAGGAGGAGGAGAGAGGGTCGGAGCACGAGGAGGGTGCGAGAGGATATCTAGCGCGAGAGGGAGAGGAAGAGGAAGAAGAAGGGGAAGAAGAGGGGGAAAAAGAAGAGGGACGTGCCCTGGCAGGAGGGCCCCACAGATGCGGGGCCCGGAGGGGCCAGTCCGCGGCGGCGTGACGCGATGCGGACGTCCTCCTCCTCGCCCGCGAGGAAGAGGAAAGTGGTCTCGCCTATCCTCGACCCTGTCCAAACTCTGCCTCCCTCGTTCCACGATAGTTCCGCCCTGTCGCCCTTTGTCCTCGACGCTGTCCTCCGCTACCTTCGGCCTTCGTTCCCTCGAAGATCCGAGGATAACCGAGGTGGCGGGAACGAGACGACGACGGTGTCGTGGGATTTTTACGACGAAGACGAAGACGAAGAGGGCGAGGGCGACGAGGGTGGTGGAAAGTGGAGGAAAAATGGGGGATGCGACTGGAGGGAAGGGGCGGTGCAGGGTAGGGGGGAGGGTTCGAAAAAGTGTTTGGCGACGATGGTCGTGTTGCTCGGCCTGTTGTGCGGACAGTGGTGCGGCGGTGGGGCGGAGGCCCTCGCCGGTAGCCAGAAGTACAGCACGAGGACGGTGAGGACGAGGTACGGGACGTTGCGCGGCGTCGAGGATAGATCGTCCACCTCCGTGGAAACTTATTACGGCGTCCCGTACGCCACACCCCCGATCGGGGCGTTGCGATACATGCCACCGGTCACGCCGACCCCGTGGCGGGGCACCAAGCTGGCGGACACCATGCCCCCCGCGTGCCCCCAGAACCCGCCGAAACCGGACTCGAGCCTGCCGCGCTCAAAACGCGCCTACCTCGAGAGGCTAGCGCCCATGCTGGCCAACCAGAGCGAAGACTGCCTATACTTGAACCTCTACGTGCCCAAAACTCCTCACGGTGAGTCCCACTCTGTTTTATCTCTCGTTGCCTCCTCCTCTTTCCTTTCTTCTTCGAACGAATCCGGAAGAGAAAGGAAGAATCGTATTTATTATGCAATGAAACGAAACTTGGTCGATTCGTGTAACGGAAGGTATATACGATTTGGTCGTGTGAAATTTAGTTGGGACGTAACGGTGGAAGCGGCTATCACGTATAAACGTGTCGGTTATCCTCGTCGGATCGCGATTTTAAGGGATGAAATTTGGTCGAAGATAAGGGAATTCCGTCCCGTTATCGCGCGTTCGAACTTGAACGTTGAACAATCGCGTCCGCAGCGTGAATAATCCGACGCGATAACCAAAGTGTTTGCTCGCACGCGAAACGTCAAGTGAAATTTTATGGTTAACGCATTCGTCTTCCCCCCAACGTCCGATTATATCCCCGCGTCTCGTTTTATCGTTCACGCTTCTCGACCGTCATTTATCGTTTAACGATCATAATCCGCGAGCTAGTCACGAATGCGATGAAACGTAATTTCCTTTCCTTTCCTTCCCCGCCATCTCTTCGATCCGTAATTCGCTTCCTTCCATTTCACCGCGATCGCGTAATAAAAATGTAAATTTCCACGTTTCATCGTGCTTATTAGATTTTATTATTAGTACACGTACGAGTGTTACGAGATTCGAGGAAAGGGGAAATTATTCGATTTGCGAATATTGGAATAATCCTCGAAAGGATTCGAGGCAGGAATCGAAAAATGTTTAGCGGATTTCTCTTCTCCGAGGGAAATAAATAAGTTTTGGAATTGTATGATTTTTAAAAGTTTTCTTGTTACACGCTTATCGCGATTTATTGTTGTGATCCAACGATCGTGATATCGATAAGAAGCGTGATGACGATTTCACGCGAATATGCGAAGGGAGGATTACTCGAGAAGAACGTGTTTTCTCATTCGACGCACGTTGTTTGTAAGCCGCTTCTTCCTTTCCAACGCTTTTCCATTTTTCTTCGTAATATTACGTAACTCTGTTCCTGGTGCTCGGTCAACAAACATTCGCGATTATAATTTCGACGAATTTCAAGAAATTAAAATTCTATACGAATCGAAGCGATTTTTTTTATTTTTCTTTAGATAAAAATATTGATCATTCTCGTTAGTTTAGAGTATCGAAACTCTAATTACTTCCAGCGATGTTCCACCGTTGAATTAATCGTGTCGAGATGTATCGCGATGTATGATAAAGTTTAATTAAAATTTTAAATTAATTCGAATTATATAAATTGCATTATTTAGGAAACAGGCATTTAAAAATTTGTATCTTGCTTTTTTCTTTTTTTCATCAATTTCTGTGTTTTATTAAGGATTTTATAAGGATCAATTATAAGATAACGCGATATACTAAAATATATTTTCAAGCGTCGATCGATTCGATCGCGCTCCACTCGGAGAGAACTTCGCTTCTACTACTTTCGCGCACTACTTGTTTTTCAAAAAAGGTTGTCCCCCACTCTTTGCCTCTACTCTCCTTTCTCTTTGACCAACCTTACCCGATCGAGGGATTTGAGGGATTTGAGGAGAAGTTTACGAATCGCTAGTCGCCACGATGGAGCGAGAGTAAATGAAAATAGCAAAGACGTCTTTAATACCTTCTTATTCTCTCTTTCTTTCTGCCTGATCTCGCTGTTAATGATCGCTCTCAAACGTGTTGTCTTTCGCGTGCAGCTAAAAAAAAAAAAAAAAAAAAAGAAAAAGAGAAAATTCTACTCGGAGTTTTTACTTTAGATCGATTCAAAAAATTATATGCGAAAATATTATTACGAGAAAACGGTAAAAATGATTATCCGCCGTTTAATCGGCGAAACAGCGAAAAATATCGCTGCCTCGATATCGTCGGAATCGAATTTCGTTTCTTCCTTATCGCGTGTATCGCGAATCAAATAGTACGAGCGAGTTCACTCGATGAAACGGGATTATTTCGGGACAACAGATTAAAATCGGCACGGTAGAAATAAGTTTAATCGGATCACGTTTCCACCCCACGTTCCGTGTATCGATGCAACGGGCGTTGCAAGCAAATTCTTTTTTTCTTTTTTTTTTTTTTTTCGACCGCGCGCACGTGAACGAATCTTTGTCGGGCGAGAAACACATCCGGTCCAACGGCCAAGTGGTGGTTCTCGCCAAGAGGTGGTTCCCGCGTCAATTGCACAATTGCCAATCCCACTCCACCATTTCTCCCCTCCTTCTTCCCCATTTTTCTAACCCCCTTGATATTTCAGCGAATAGGAAGATTACTTTTTTTCCCCTCAAATTCTTCCTTCTTTTTTTTTTTTCCTAGAGGAATTCTACGATAGATTCGGAAAATGTGTCTAAATTCCAAATTTGGGGAAAATTTGGTTTGGATCGTATGTACTACTTTATCTTTTACAGGAAGATACAAAGCGCGAAATGAAACGCATTTTTTAATATAACGCGAATGCGACAAAATTTTACGAAAATTAATAGTGGCATAGTTCTGGAGAGGATTGCGAGTTTACTACTTTCTTCATAATCGCTTCAAGTTTAGCTAATGATTATTGAACATAGACGTATCGCGCAATAAATAATTGCAATTTTTTCCCATCTTGCGAGTGTTATTTATCGTAACAAAATAATCATAGAAAGAAAAACAAAATGTAACAAATTCACAAAAAATTCTTTCGCTGTACGTGACAACGAATCTTAAATTACACACTAAAAAAAAAAGAAAAAAAAGGAAAAATTGTTGTGTTTTTCTCATAAAACCTAGCTGAGTAACGATTTCGAGGGGAGGGCAATTTAAATTTTTCGAAGGAGGAAACGAGTTTTCGCTTCGAGACAACCCTCCCTTTATTAAACTCCCTTTCACTCGATCGAAGATAGATGGAGATCCGTTGGATAAAACGATACATGAGAGACGAGCGGCTCGTGGGGGATAGCATCTCGTGCGGTATAAGGGGGTGCCGATTACCGAGCTTTCGATATCTTCCTCCTTCCTCCCCCTCCCATTTTCGTTGCTCGGATTTCGAGCGGAGGAAGAGAGATGAGGAGGAGGGAAGGGAAAGAAAGCGAGGGGGAGGGAAGAAAGGAGGAGAGGAAAGAATGGGATCGATCGGTCGCGATGCTTTCCTGATTGCGAGCCAAGCGAAACGGGGAGACGCGAAAATCCAGACTGGCTGACTGTTCGAACTTGCTCTTTAAACGAGTCGAAAATAGCCGCTTCTTCTTTTGCTTGGATGCAGAGGATGAGGTCGAAGACCGAAGGGGTACAATTTTTTTTTCTTTCTTACGGCTTCGTTTTTCGAGTCAAATTGGAAAAGTTTTCGAGCGGAATTTGACTAATTTCTCTCGATCGAATGGATTATTATCGAATAGGAGGAGATAGAACTCTTTGCAAAATTGAAAAGTTTTTCGTCGAGCAGAATTGGCGAACAGAATTTTCTTTGAAGAAAACGTCACGTTTCGCTTTCTTCTTTTTCGTTGAAGTCGTCGGGCGTGGTTAGAAGAAGAAGAAGGTTAATTTCGAGTTCGAGTTAACGCGGTATACCCGATATTAATAGCGGCCACGGTGTTAATGAAGAGAGGAGGTTCGGTGATTAGGTTTTGATAAGTACGGAAGATGGGCGGATAAGCGTGGCTGGCTCTCTCGTAAGATTGATTTTTCTTTCTGAAATTTTGATGCTCTCCAGCAGGTCTATTAATCTTCCTTGTCAGCGAACAATGTGTTCACCACAGCCTTCGTATCTATGCTTGAACGGTGGATATATAAAAGGTGGAATTCACCGGAATGAAGATCGATCATTTACTTTGTCTACCGGTGTTGTTATTTCAGTTACGCGAAACTGTATTATCGGACAAAGGAGTTTTCGAAAGGAGTGACGAAAGAACGGCTTTTTGGGGCTGGCGAGTGAAATTTGTTGAGCGGCGCGTAGAGATTAGATTAGATCCTCGTTTCTTTGTTACGTCGTTTTTTTTTTCAACACGAGATCGACGTGGAAAAGAAATGATGGATGATGATGTAGATGATAAAGAAGGGAGGATAATTAACATAATCGAAGTTTTTTTTTCATTCGTATTAAAGTACACTCGATCGACTCTTTCAACTTTGAATAATTGAATAATTATTTATATATATATATATACATATATAAAAAGAGGTTGTTGTTTGTTTTAATAAATTGTACGCTCGATTCTCCTTTACATAGCTTTCTGGATCGTTTCATCTTTTATGCATGTGTATTTTTGCATATTCATTAAATACTTTATCGTTTTAATCGATAATTCAACGCGGTAGAGCCGAAGGCGGTGTAAAAGTCGGTTATATTATAATTTCACGATGGAGCGTAGGAAGTGGGATAAAAATGAACGTCGCGTCTGATCAACGGCGGCGCTTTACTACTTGCACACTTCCGCCGCCAGTAAAAGTCAAATTTCATCGCTTCCTTAACGCCGATCCCTTCGCAATTTCGATCCACGTATCGAGACGATGTAAAAGCCAATTAAAATGCAAAAGAGAAAACTGACTTTCGAACTGACAGAAATATCATGGAGTGAACTCTTTCGCTCACCCTTTTAAGAAACGGATTCTCCCGTAAAGGCCTCTATTCACGTCGAAACGTGTTGCAATCGACTCGAACGATGGGTTTAAGTCAATGACTCGTCCAACGAAGTGATATGGGTAATAATGTTCGCGCGAGCCATTCACTTGAGTCGATGTATACGACGTTGCGCATGTTTCAACGCCCTTAACGCGTTTCCTCAGTAGTTCGAATACGCCTCGACAGTGATCTGATCGCCGATCTCCATTATCATTAATCCTTTCGCTAACCCTTTCGCTAATACTATAATCTGCCGCCATACGGTTCGAGTTATCGCACATCGAGTTATCTTTTCAGCAATTTTTTTTTTTTTTTTTTAATAAACATCGTCGAAGCAACTCGAGAGGCGTTGCTCGCTGACGATGTTTTCTCGAGTGCGCATTTTTGGCGCCCGTAGCGAACGATATCTCGCATATTTTTTCAGAATAATTTGATATATAAAAATCGAGTCGTTCGACGAGAAAAATGATATTTCTTGGTCAAACTTTCATGTCCCTCGCTTAATCTGTATTCTCTGAAATACATTTCCTCGCGATTTTAACTCGGTTTTGCCGGTTACCGTCGTTTTCGGCCGTGCGAAAAATACGCGATTCCCCCCCATCGCGTATATTAATTACACGACGCCCGGAGTCGGAGTCGAAACGATAACTCGAATTTTATCGCGGGGAGGGGGGAGGGCGCGTTTTTACCCGCGTGACAAATTTCTCGGTGATTTAGCTTTCGACGCAGGGAAACGAGGGCGCGCGTATAAATTTGCGTTTTATTATTCGAAATCGAAACAGCACATTGTTCCCCCGCGAGATGAAATTGGCCACGGTCCAATGTTTCGGGACTCCTCGAGCGGGCGACATGGTTGGAAGGAAGAGGGGCGCAAGAAGGAAAATAATGCATATTTCATATGGAATTTTCGAAAAATCAAAATAAACCGTGGAGGGAGGGTAGGAAGTATAGAAGGGGTCGAGTCGATGAAGTTTGATGGGGGAGGGGGAGAAGGAGGGAGGGAAATTTATTCGGGGAACGCGTTTGATTCATCGTTTCCGCCAAATTGGATTTGATTTAAACGGTTGGCAACGCGCGTCGATTTCGAAACCGGCCGCACTCGTAACTTTCCCATTTAACGCTTCGATTTTCTCCTCTCGATCGATAATTCTTGCGACGAGATTCTAATCTATGTCGCGTTGCGTTTAAATCGAATTTACTCGAGTCGGTTGAAATTTCGTTTGGGAAATTATCCTTTCGAAAGAAATCTCTCCTCCTCGCGTTTTTCTCTCCGTCGTGAATCGGGTATTTTAATATTTAAATAAATTCAGAAATTGATCGATCGATCGCGTTTATTCGTCGACGAAAAGTAAAAATCGTGCCAGATTACGAATCACTGAAACGATCAAAATCATAATCTGCAGCGATTTGTGAATACAGATATAGGTATTAATACGGAAAGCGTACAGAAATGATATTTATTTTATCAGTATTAAAAATTAAAGTTTCATTTTCTGAATGGTATGCGTTCGCGCAATGAAATATTAAAGTCGTGTTTTTCACCAACGACTTTATAATTCATCATCGACTCGGCCCTGTTATTCCATTATACAACAAGAAGATTAAACTTTTAAATGTGCGCACATTTTTGTACGAGGATCGTCTACGTAACGTTCGAATCGGGGGTTCGAAAAAAGAAAATATTGAAAATAGATTCTCGCGGCCTACGAAAGCTACGATCGATAGATTTTTTTTTTTTTTTTTTTAGATATTTTGTCGAGAAAGAAACAATTAGTGCATAAAATCGAGGCGGAGTACGAGGATGAAAGGACGTTAAAAATTGCATCAAAGATGAAGAAGACTCGCCATGCGAACGCTTATAACGATTCTCCGCGTAGCCATTGCGAGGATTAAGAATGCGTTTTTTCCCCTCCCCTTCCCTCGCTCTTTGTCGTTGCTCTTTCGTTTCCTCGTCTCGAGCTCTTGGAAAAAAATATTTGCCCGTGAGAGATTTTATTAGCGCATCGTTGCTTCGTCGTCGCGATAAAACGAGGCGAGGTAAACACTTTTTCTCATCCTTTTGATAAAAAGGAGAAGAAAAAGGAAAAAAAAAAAAAAAAGAAATAGAAACGTTAATAGGAGCGAAACGAAAATTTCTCGTTTGATGAAATAATTAACGGGAAAGGAGGGGGGAAAAAACTTGCTAATAACTACTCGTTTTCACTTTTATTTCTTTCCTAATTTAAAAACACTTTTTCGAATTATTTAAAACGACAAAGGAACGTCGATGTAAAGGTAATTGAAAAACCCGATCGACGAATGGAACAATGGGTGGAGAGAAAAGAGGAATTAACAATTTTTTGCTCAAATTTTTCATTGTTGAAAAAATTACCCCAATGTGTTGTTCAGTTTCGAAATTTCTTCGACTATTTTTCTATTCTCTCGCTCGATCGATATTTCGATATATTTTATCGTAATTGGCGCGATACAAAGAAAAAAAGAAAAATTAATATCGTTACGCAAAGTTCGTTTATTAAATTACGTAACCAATTCTCTCCCCCGTGAACAAGATCGATCCGATACGCGGTCTGTTTCCGCCGATATATTCGATATATTTGCAACACTTTGTTACGCGAACAAACGTCGTCATCAACGATCGAATCACCAACGATCCGATCACATCTCCACGACAAACTTGAAATCTCATTGTCGCCAGGCAAACCGAGCAAAGCCGGCTATCCCTGCATGCGCACCATCCGCGTAAACAAGAATCTCGGGATTCGCAAAGTAGATAAGCCGAAAGTATAAAGCTTTATCCAAAATTCCGCTTCGCGAAGCGGACTCGAAACTCTCTTTCTTTCTTTCTTTTTTTTCCCTTCCCCCGATATTCCAGTCGTCTTACGCGCGCACGGTTGCTCCTCGAAACGGCCATCGTTCCTCCAAGCACGTAAGAAGCTTACCCTGTTTCGTTCCTTCGATATGCAGAGAGAGAGAGAGAGAGAGAGAGAGAGAGACCGGTTACACGAAGCAAAATAAAAGAGAAGAGGAAGGGAGAGAAAGGAATTTCGAAGGGACAAGTTCCGGGTACAGTTCCACCCTCTTTGCCCCTGTTCTGGCGGGCCAGACGCTCGGATATTTAAATGAGATTCTCCGAGGACGAAACGTATTTGACTTGACGCCCGCCACGTCCTTTTTCTCTGAAAACGTGACGCTGTTGTGAATGGATTCACGACGACCGCGATTTAACGACCGCGATTAACGAAGGAAGATGGGAGGGGAAGGTTTGTTGAACTTTTTCGTTCGTGATAATTGCGATTACGTGGAATTACGGTCTCGATTAAATCCATCGGTCTCCTTTTATCGGAGCTAGAATCGTTTATCGAAGAATTTTGGTTTGCCACGGGAAAATTTATGGTGTGATTAATTTGATTGATTTCGTTCGACCCGAACCTCGGTATTCAATAATACGGCTGTGATAAATATACTCATTGATTTCAATGTTGTTGATTCTTGTTATTCTTTTCATTCTTTTGATATCGATCGCACTATTAGTCTTTTTCGATCGAACAGAGCGTTATGCTTATGTATTTTAATTGCAGAGAGGAATTTTCGGTATCACGAACTTTATCGTTGGTTTGGAGAATCGTGGTCGTGTTGTTACAAAGTTCGTATTTAACAACATGATAAATATACTTAGTGAATCTTGTTATTATTTATATTTACTTTTGAACGAATATTATTAGTCTTTAAAATTTTTAATGGATATTGTTGTAATTACAGAGAGGAATTGGTTTTCGGTATCACGATCGAATCGTAGATTTTCTTTAATCGGTTTCTCGTATAATGTTGAATCTTGTTATCATTTTTATTCACTTTTCATATTCACATCCTATTATTAGTCTTCAAAATTTGATTTTGAAACGGAACAGGGTGTTATATACGTTGCAATTACGGAGAGGAATCTCGATTTTCGGTATCACGAACATTTATCGGAGACAGGTTGGTTGGTCACGAAGAATCATTATTATTGTATCGGAAAATGTTGCGGTCATTGCATGTATTTATTGTATTTATCGATCTCCATTATGAACTTTTCGAAACACTTGATTTCAATAGAAAGCGTGTACGAGATTTGTTTCGAAAGAAGCCCGCGATGCGTATGTTAATATGATCGAGTCAGCGGGGATCGAAGAGTACATAGTTCAAGGGTTAAAGAGTGGGATTATATGGCGAGAGTCGAAGAGTAGAATTGGAGTGCGAGAAGCAAAGCAGTCTCAGAGTTCACGAGGCGTGGAGTTAATGGGGATAGCGGAGGATAGGGAGGAGAAATTGGGGCGCGGAGAGAAACTTCCGAAAAAACTCGGCCGCATTGAAATTAAGATAATTAACCAGTGAAAATTAACTTGCTATCCTTCCTCCTTTTCAAAACGCTCGCCAAACTTTCGTTTCAGCAATTTTTCTTCCATCCTTTAATTTTAAATTTTCCTCTATCGTTCTCCTTTTAACAAAATTTTAACAAAGTGTCTCGTATCGAAAGAGAGAGAGAGAGAAGAAAAATCGGGGGAAATATTTTGATTTTGCTTCCGTGTCAACGGAACAAGATACGCGCGGAATTCGCAGAATTGGACGAGCAGCGACGAGGAGTTGAAAAGCACGCGGCGTTAATCGACACGGTCGAACGCATTATCCGCTAATGTCGGAGATTATATAATTTTCCCTGCTCTCGTTACAATCGCTTTAGCGAATCAGAGATATTCAATATTTCATGAAAATCAGCGTAATTCGTTTCGCCTCGGTTTGCGCCATGCGATAAACCGAAAAATATCCTCTTGGAATCGAGCGAGAAAATTTATCATGGAATCACTCGGTTTCGAAACAACGAGAGGAGGACTCGTATACCCTCGTCGAGTGTTGATCGATCACTGTCGAAACTTCTCACACAGGGATCCCCCATCCTGTTCCCGCCACGATGAAATTCAATCTTCTGTTTAAATATTTCCCGACAAAGATTCCGCGACAAAGATTGTATTACAACTTGTACAAGAATATAACGTGACAAGGAAGATATCCTTGTTGAACTACGACGAAACCCTTTTGTAACGCTTTTCTTTTTTAATCGGTTCGTTTGCGAAATTTAGTTTTTGCGAAAGGTTGGAAATGGAAATCCCACGCGGAATGTGAAACTCGGGGTTTGAGTTGCTCGCCAATTTGGCGGTCGCTGATGCGTTCTAATTGAACGTTCTAATTAAATCATCCTGCTGGATTCGGGTTACGGGGATGCGGAATTAGGCAAAGAGGATTTGGACGCGTAAGTCCGAGCGACCGTCCAAGTTTCTCTTAATTTATTTCTCTTTTATTCCCGCGACTGTGTTAGCCGATCTCGATCCTCTGCAAATGATTAATTTTCCAAGCCTGCTCACATTAAATTTTATTGTATTTTGCCCAACTGGAGTAAATCGAATCAATCGATTTTCGTTAAGTTACAAGGCGGTGAGTTAGGAATAATCATATGTTTCGTTTCTAACGATTAGCAATGGCAATTAATTCGTTTCAAATTTTATTTGCAAATATATTTTATCCCACGATTCCTATTTTGAATCGAGTACAATGCACACGTTGCAATATGTGAAACTAAAAAAATAAAAAAATCGAAAATATTACCCACGCCCTCAAAATTTACAATAGCGAGTCTGAATTAAAAAACCAAAAAAAAAAAAAAAAAAAAAAAAGAATAATACATATTGTTAGGGGTTGTTTGCTTCATCGTCGATTCATGTGTTGTACATCGTATATCTTTACACAGACCTACTTCCCATGGTTGCATAACGACCATGTAAATTCATAAATTCCAACGACCCTTTACCCCCGAATGACCACTTTAAAACGATACTCTGAAACCATAACCGTCTATCACGTGTATCTTTATACGTGTAATGCATCATACTTGTGATACACCCCCTTCCTTCGCGTTATTTTTCTTCGCAGAAATTGCTCCAAACACTGGGACCAATAAATGCGTGAATTTATTATACTGCTCGAAATTTTTGATATCTTTTGAGGAGGGGGAATGAGCGAATCTAACAGATTGAGATTACAAGTCGTTATTTAATTTCATTATCGATCTTTTTGTAACAATAAGAAACCCCATCCCTATTTCACTCGATCATCTCTTCTATAAAAGATATTGTTAAATAATTGCACGCTCAGTAAATTTCAATTTACGTTCGAATCTTGGAGCAGAAGAGAAAGACGCTCGCCTAAAAGACTTTCCGCCTCGATTTTTTTAAGGATAATCGTTGCAAAATAGAGAGCGGTTGTCACGATTATTATCGTTCTTAGGCTTAGCGCGGCTGATCCCTCGGCTGTGATTTGGCGGCGCACCAGTTCCACCGACTCGGTGGAGGCAAGTTTCGAGGATTAAGTTTTCACGCTGTCCGGGATTATTGTCCCCCCTGGTCGGGCGACGTCCAGCGCGATACGAACGCCCGTTGTTGCGAGAGAGCGTAATTGGCGCAATTGCCGCGTCCAATCCTCGATGGGAGTCCCCGTGAAGGAAGGCAAGGGGACACGACTCGAAACGAACCTGTTTACGTTCGAAACGGATTCGTGCGTCTCGCGTGGAAATTACATTACGCGGGATTCGAAAGTCGGTCGAAAACTCGGGCCAAGATAGTTGTTGGGTGGAATAAAATGGACTTGATGGAGCAGCCGCGTAACGTAATCGAATATCTTAGCTCGATAGTTAGAATGGGCCGCGATTGCTTTGTACGACAAAAATCGCGAGATTATTAGAGAATCTTGCCGAAACGTGAAATTTATGAAATGACAAATTAAAATGTAATGAAACGTGTGTAGATTATTGATATATATGTGCGAGATTAGTGCTTGTTTGTTCTTTTGCGTAAAATATTAACCCTTTCCCTACGACTTTTCATGTGCTCGAGAAAGATCGTGAGCGTTTATACCTCACGATTCGAGTTGCTTTGACGATGAAGAAAAAAATAGCAATAGTAATAGGGTTAATATTAACCGTCTCTTGTCCTAGAACAACGAGTGAGACTAGTGGCGAAAAGCACGAGTCTGACCAAACGAGCCTGGCTCGACGCGTGACTGATGTTGTTTATTGTGGCCCGAGAAATCTGGAGTTAGGACAAGGGTTAATGGATTCGGTAATACGAAGCGTGGTCGCGTATCAGACGTTCTCCATGCATCACACACTCGATCAGGACGCATCCCATCTCTCCTTGCGCATTCGTTTAAAGGCGTGGAACTTCCCTTTTCTCGCGCGTTCAACCATCACAGCGGCTCTTCCTCTCACCATATATTCCTACATATATTTCTTTTTCCTAAGAAAAAATATTACGATGATGCCATTAACGAAAAGATTTTCTATAAAAACAGAGGGTTTAGTGATTTAATGCGAAACGAACGTTGTAACAATTGGAGGACGTTAGATGATGTTAACGAGAGGTGAACAATAGAAATGTACGAAACTCTCGTTGCACCTCGTTCGTTGAAATTATAAGTTTTTATTTCCAATCAAGTCGATTAATTGATAGAGAAGTGGAGTAACCGGAGGAGCATCTGGAGTGTTAATTCGATAAAGCGTTCGGGACGAACGAACAAAGAGCGATTTAATTAAAAACTTTTCGTCCGCGAGCCTCTTCCCGTTAATTTCCTCTAATAAATATCGACTTTTCCAAATAAAAGAATTCAAAGCTTTCATCCCGACGATAATCTTCCTGCAACGTATCACCTCTTCAACGATACAAATTCGAGGATTGCTCGAAAAAAAAGGAAAAATTTTGGTAAAATTCTCGTTTCGACATGTGCACGTATTATCTTTCGATCTTTTCGAGAAGATTGTTCTCGGTGAATAAAAATTCGACGAAATGATGGTTCACGTCACTGAAAACGTATGCAAACTCCATATATAAACTCTTTCTCAATTTTTTAAAAAAGTTTACAGTTTATATATGTATTATACGTTCACGTGGAAAGGGAAATCCGCATGAGCCATGTACTCGGTCTCGTTAATGGGGCGATAATCGAGCCAATTTATATTTGTCACAATCACGAACTCGTCGATTTGGAAAACGTCAATTCTCATTTGTTGTTACCCTTCGAATCCAGAAACCCTTCATTCAGCGTGCCGTTAAACCCGAATGGGCCGAATCCGTAATTCACCGTCGCGATTCATGAAATCGGCGCGGCACGAATCGACTTCATATTCGAGACGCTCGGCTGCGAGATAATATCGGATTCTGGAAGGCACTTGCCGAGGTAAGACCGCATAATGGAGCGCATTGAGGGAGGCCCCCGTCATTTCCTGCCGGTACAAATTTTCTCGTCCAATAGAGCTCAAAGCTCGGATTGACTCGATGTTGGTACGAATACGGGGGGGGGGGAGGGGAGGGAGGGGGGGGGGGACAAAAAACAAACAAAAAAAAAAAAAAAGTAACGGGAGAAGAGAACAACGTTGGAAAAATAAGAATCGTTCAGGAGGTTTGGTGGGTTCGATCGCTTTGAAAATTTTTTTTTCTTTTTTTTTTTTTTTTTTTCAATAAATGTCGAGCTATGAAACGTTTGAATGACGGTTATATCCGAATGATATTTTTATTATTATTCGTTTGTTTTTTAATTTTTTTTTTCTTTCAATAAATATTCCCCCGGAATAATTACTATTTTTATCGGTTTTCAACACTGTCAATTGCACGAAAAAAAAAAAAATAAATAAATAAAAAAAGAGAAAATACAATTTTTCCTCGCGCAAACAATATCTATTATTTTGTGATTTAATCAAATAAAAAAATTATTTGAAAATGATTTATTCGATTTGAACGCGCGATAAATTTATTCCCCCTCCCCTCCCCCGTTGCTTCTGAAATAACGAGAAATTTTATCAACTTTAATCGTTGCGCTATTTTTTGCGTTAAATAAACGAGCTATCTGTTAATTTTTCAACCAAGTTTGTAAAAACGCGAAACTTTAGCCCGTAACACGCGATTCCATACGACAAATCGAACGAAAATAAGAGGACAAAGGCCTCTTAATCCGAGCTCAAAGTGAACAAAATCGAAAAGCGAATCGAATCACTGTTTTTTAATCAGCGTTAAATGCGAAATAAACGTTGCGAAACGAACTATCTATCAATTTTTCACCCAAATTTTTCAGCTCTCGCGTATCCCCCTACACTCATATACAATTACATATACAATTACAAATACATCACAACGAATCAGAGCGACGGATAAAAGGCGAGGACAAACGAGCTTCTGATCCTGAAAAATGAAAAAATGAAGAGCGAAAATCGAATCACTACTTTCTTTTTTTTTATCAGCGTCAAGTGCGAAATGAAAAGGTTGCGAGACGATAGTTATCCATTAATTTCTCACCCTTCGTTTTACAAAAACTTGAATGAAAAAATCGCGAAACTTGAGCCCGCGTACAATCGCAACGAATCGAACGAACGAACGAACGACGATTCGAAAAGCGGGGACAAAGGTCTCCTAATCCGTGCTCAAAGTGGGGGAAAAAAAAAAAAAAAAAAAAAACCGAATTACAGAATACGTTTTGTCACAGCGACACCTGTAACGAACATCCGGTGTTTCGCCGGAACTTGTAACTCCCGGCTCATTGTTCCCCCCCTCCCCGTTTCAACCGTTTGAAGGACCGGTCACGAGAGGGGAGAAGCGTGTTTTAAAGCGGAATGGACAGCGTTATTTTGCTTTTGGACGTCCGGTTAAAGGGGTGGCGTTATCGTCGAGTAATTAAAAGTGATAACGCTTTGTAGCGCGCTCGAAAACACAAAACGCTCTTTTTATCACCAGGGAGGAATTAACCCCCTCCCTCGGGGGCGTTAAAGCGGGGCGAAAGCGTGGATGAAAGCTAAACTTTACGGGTTTAAAGCGAGTCGGCGGTGAGGAAGGGAAAAAAGCGGAGTCGTCTGAAATTTGGTAAATTAAGGGCGCTGGTGGTTGAATACTCGGGTTAGGGGGACGAATGAGGTTGGCCAACGATCGCGGTTGGGACGGTGATTATTCCGCGGAAATGTGAAAATGTGCGAAAATCCTGCGCTCGAGCAATTGTATATACTTTTGCTGTGATGCAGGTAAGTGTAATGTAAGTGGAGGATCGAAATGCGACTGGTTTAGTTTACGCGTTTTACGAGAAAGAATGGAGTCAACTGAACCGTGAATAATAAGATTGTTAAAAACGTGAGGTGTAATGGTAAAACATGTTCGAATTATAGATGCTACAAATGGAGGATTGTTGGAAAGTACGACAGTCTAATCGGTAGTTCACTGCTAGAAAGAATGGAGTCATCCGAAATTTGGAATAAATTAAGGAAGATATAATTGCGATTCAACTGAATAGAATTGTTAGAAACATGTAGTGCTACGAAACATGGTGGAGGAATTATAGATGCGTGACTATTGCTGTGAATGAAGGATCGTTCGAAATGCGACAGTCTAATTGATAGTTTAACGAGAAAGAATGGAATTATCTGAAAAATAAGAAAGTAATTAATCGAATGTGTAAACCGTGTTGGAGAAATTATATAAACGGGTGAAAGATCGTTGGAAATGTCACGGCCCAAAGTTTATCGTATATTTAATATGCGATACGAGATAAAAGAAAAATTGAGATTTGACAAATTAAGGGAATCGTGATTGTGAAATGTTGAATCGTATTAGAGGAAACAAATGAGCAATGTTGTAAGTAGGACTTATCAAAACGTGAGATGCGAATGTGTAACCGAATGGGTGTTGACGTTTAATTAGGATAAAAACGAAGTCGTTTGAAATTTGGGTGTGTTGTAGTCGCGGCGTTGAATATTTAGAGAGAGAGAGAGAGAGAGAGAGAGAATGAAATGATGAAACAGCGAGTGAGCAGAATCGGCCGAAGCTCGAGTAAAATTACTAAAACACGTGAAATGTGATATTACGAAACGTGTTGAAGCGATTACGAGTGCATGGAATACGCGAGTTTGGAATTTTAGAATAAGATTCTTCTTAGTTACGCAAAAAAATTGTTACGCAAAATTAATTCTCTTTTTGTTGTTGACAATAAAAAGTTATAAAGATTGTTCGTGAAGAATGATTCTTAAAGTAAGATACTCTAATGCGAATATAAATTAATTTTCCCCGTTATAAAATAGTCGATAAACTAAGGCGCAAAGAAAAGGAAACACGCACACGGGGGATGAAATATAATTGCCACGTTCCATTCACTTAACTCGATTAAACCTGAACTGAAATTGACAAGCGGCAAGATAAACAAGGTTACTTCTCTCACGTTCCCTCAACTTTGATAACGACAACGAGCTCTTCCCAACTCTTAATGCCATTTATATCCCGCAATTTTATCCCGCACGCGACACACGCTTCGTCAAAAATTGATTCCTTTTATCGAACTTGGAAAGTCGAAAAATTTATCAAATTTCCTTCGATCCTTTCCAATCGATCGTCAAAACGGAAGAATTTCTCGATCCCATTTTTCAAGTAACCAAGATATAACCCGATATACTAATAAACACTCTTATTTATTCTTAAAACTTGTCCATAATCGGAAAGAGAGAGAAAAAAGGAAAAAATCAGAGAATCCTACGCGGCAGAGGAGGAGGTCACTGGTCGTCGAATCACCAGTCCTCGAATACCGCGTATCAAATTCCCAGTGTAAAATTCTCGTTTCGCCAACTTTGATGCTTAACGACTCGCGATTCCATTCGAGTTCCCTACAGTTCCCTCTTTCTCTCCCCTCCACGCCGCGTGTAATCTCTCTCTCCCCGCGACAATGCATGCATATCCTCTTGCACGCGGGAATATCGTTCCGCGACATCAAAGGGAGGAGAAAAAGAAGAATGAAAAACGGATGAGAGGTCGGGCTTATCTGAAAAATGCGGCGAAAATTGCTGCCCTCCTCCTGCTCCTCCTCCTCCTTCTCCTTCTCCCCTCCTCTCTCTCTCTCTCTCTCTCTGCATTTATAAGGGGAGAATTGAACGTGACCGAGGAAGAATGGCGAGGGTTTGGTTGAATGACGAGGAGGGGGTTGGAAAGGGAGGTTAAACAAGAGAGCGAAATAAGGGCGGATAAGAAGCGGAGAAGGCTGGAAGGACGCGCGAGCGGGAAACATTATGCATGCGGTGTGTAATCGCGTTGCCTCTTCAATTCCGTAGTGCATTGCAGATGATTGTTCGAATTGACGAGAAAGAACCTGCAAGCACCGCGGGAGTGAGGTGGCCTCGCGTCTGTTCGACGTCTGTCCGACATACCGTCTTCACCGGGGATGGACCGAGAAGAAGAGAAATGGAAATCGAAGAATCGAGGAAAGAGAAGAAATGTATATACTTCTTCGATATTCATATATATATATATATATATATGTATGTATATATATATATATGTATATATATATGTGTGTTGTATAAACGATAGATGAGAAAAAAGTAAAGGAAGTAGATGACGATATTACGGAGAGGTTGGTTGGGTAGGTATGCAGGAGATTGATATTTATTCGTGTAATGCGAGTAACGTGGTTTTTAAAATTTAAAACAAGCGTACGTAACGTGGAACGCAGTAACATTTAGCGACCCTTCGGTATTTTTAATCGAAGGCTACCGTCATTTGGGTCACGTATATGGATGGAGAAACCCGCGCTTCTTTGATCTTATTTTTATTAAGCGTAAGATCATTGGAAAAATTATTATCATTATTATTCACGAAATAAAGTGTGATATACTTGGAGAGAGATGGTATCACGATCCCTTCGTGAGAATAATTGAAACGAAAATACATGGATCCGGATGAAGAGAATGGAGGAGAATTTTTGTCGGCGTGAAGCAATTTATTATCTCCGCTTGGTTGGAAAACGTCGCATTTCCCGAACATTCATTCGCCTCTGAAAGCGTGTGCGGGGGCCCGATAAAATCGAGCGGACGTGCATGGAACGGGTCACAAGTCGGGGAAGAATTAATTCTTTTTCTCTGAGAGAGAGAAAGAGCTCTTTCCTTTCTCCTTTTTTTCTTCTTCTCCCCTGTCCATTCTTCCTCCTCCTCCGCCACGCGCTTTTTTCGCAATATCGTAATTAAGGGAGAGAGGCAAGGTGATCTCCCCTCCCTCAACTCCTTTGGGATATTTTTAAATTCGAGCCGCGCCTCCTCCTCTGGTAACGACTTCAAGATCTCTCGTTAAGATCTCGAGACGGTTCCCTTCCCCCTCGATCGCGCTAATCGGCCGTTCGACTTTTCTTCCTTCCGGATGTTCTTCGCGCGACCGATTCCATGCAAATTCCTCTCCCCGATTAGAATTCCCGAATTTTTCGTGGAAATAATTTATCGATCTCGGGAGAAGATTTGTTTTTTTTTCTTCGAGACGGATCCATGATTCTAGCATTACAGGGGATATTTTTCTTCGTCGTAAAACGTTGAAAATCGATCCAATCAAAATTTATACCGTAACGGTTACAGTTACAGGGGAGAAAGGTGCAGCGATAATTCATCGAAACTTCAATGTTTTCTAAATTATACAGACTGTCTCCGGATTAAACCTGTACCGATATGTTCTATGAATAAAAGATAAGAAAAGAGTGTCGTATGAGCATAAATTTCCAAATACTTTATTATCGCATGCTTTGCCACGTTGAAAAGAAGTTTTATCTTATTTTTGTTCATTAGTTAGAACGCACTATCATTCCTTTCTATTAATTCTTGCTGCGAATGATGAACGATACACATTCGCTTTCACTGGCCCCCACAGATAAAAATCTAACGTAAGTATGAAACGTAATATAATATTCTTTTCTTACTTTACATTCGTAGAACGTGCAAACCATCAAACTAGTTTAAATTTTGATCGTTTATTCCGGGAACATTCTGTACATATCCGAAGCATGATATTTCTTTACTGACCGATGTTTATTCTTATACAAATGTAAATGAAAATCTAAACAAGATTCCGCAATAGCATCACGAAATACGTGCAAAAATTCACTCTAAATCGATACATTTAACTGTCACTCAACACTGGCGCAACCGCACGACACAGCACGGGCCAAGATTTCGATTGGCAACCACGATAAGAATAAAGATGATGAAACACAAAAATGTCAAAATTCCCCACTTTCTAAATCACTCGACTCTGAAACGAAAAATACTGCAAAGAGTCAGGATAAAGAATTATACATCCTCGAGTACGAAACGTTTAATTCAACACTCAACATTGGCGCATTCGAAATAGCGCGGGCCAAGATTTCGATTGGCAACCACGATAAGAATAAACACGAAACACAAAAATGTCAAAATTCCCCACTTTCTAAATCACTCGACTCTGGAACGAAAAATACTGCAAAGAGTCAGGATAAAGAATTATACATCCTCGAGTACGAAACGTTTAACCTCAACAATCGCAATCGCATTCGAGATAGCGCGGGCTATCCGGCAAGATTTCGATTGGCAAGCAGGACGAGGAGGGGTAATCGTGGCCGATCGGACGTCTGGGGACCGCGATAAGGGAAGATTAGGCGGGGCAGGTAGACGCAAAATACCGTAAATTTGTCCGTGATAGGATCTGTGGGTGGGAAGATAGCGGCGGACAGTCTAGTCACCTATCCGTCCGGTCTGGCACCGATACCGCACAGCCGTGTCAGAATTCGCAACAGGTGGACCGACGTCTCGTCTCGTCTCGTCGCTTGCAGCGATTGTTGGTGCCTCGTTCGCCGATGATTATGCGATTTCATGAATCGCAAACGCTGCTTTCCCCACGGGACGATGGGACATAACGATGCGATTTCCAGCCTCCTCGTCTTCCGATTCACGGAATAGAAATAGTTTTATGGATTGGAGTAGCTTTATGGAATTCGCGCGTCAACGATTGTTTACGGTGAAAGAAGATTTGCCCACTTTTGCGGAATGGAGTGGAGTGGAAGTGGAATTTTTCTCTCGTTGCTCTCGTGTTGGTGACAGTAATGATTTAGATTTTTGTGATGTTTATCGACGATTTGATCTTTTTAGGGGTGGATTTGGAATTTGATTGTTTTTTTTTTTTTTTTTTTTTTTTTTTTTAAAAAATGGATCGTCGAGTGAACAGTAATAACAACGATGAATTTGGAATTTGATCCAAAATGGAATGGATGGAAAGTGGATTTTTGGAAAAATGAATGGTCGTTGAAACACGATAATGTAATCCTTGCAATAATAATTTTTTTCTTTAAAAGTAAACGTCTGGTTCGTGATTGAAATAACAGGGATGATCTTGTGATAATAATTTTTTTTTTTTTTTAAATAAAATATCGTTTTAAAGATTGAAAATTCCAATGACCGTGATCGAATCAACGTTTCCAATATTGTTTTAAAGGAAACAAAATCTTGGTCGATCCGTACATACTTTTTTAGGTGATTACTCGAAAGTGTGATCTGGAAAGAATCTTTGGTGAATAAAGATTTTTTTGTATATTAAGTATATTAGAAAAATGATATTTTACTTTCTTGTTCTAAAAATTTTGATATACAATTTTGAATATTTGACATACAAATATTTATAAAATTTACCTATGATACATTCGTTACTACAACTTTATGTTTGCGAGAGAAAATTTTATCACCGTGTTATCTTTGAATTTCAAAAAAAAAAAAAAAAACAAAATTTTACAAAAAAAAAAAAGGAATCGATTATTATCCGGGAAATAGAAAATATTCGAAACGGCTCGATGAATTTTTTTGATTTTATTTTCATCAATATTTCGTGCAATATTTTTTGCATTTTAATTTCGATCGATCCACGCGTATGCGTACGTATGCAAACGTGTTCGACATTCCATCACACGTACACGAGCAATCGACCAATGGTTTCCTTCCATCTTTCTCTCCATTTATAAATTGAAAAAACCGGACAATATTTGGTTGCTTGTGATCCGGTTTGCAGGAGAATAGCAACGGTGCTGCAACGTTATTCGCAATTGCACCCGAGTGTTTGGCTCGCTTTTAAGTTAATTGCTCGACTGTATTTTCTAAATTAAAGTTGCACCTTCACGCCTCCTCGTTATCGAGGGATTTTACACGAAACTTTTGTCACGCGACAACATGTTTCTTCACGGCTGCCTATCCCCATTTTTAAATCTCCCCCTTCGACTTCCTTCAACCGTTCTCTCGCGGTATGCAAATTTTCTTACTCGAGTTTTTGCCAAGGAAGAATGGCGATGGATGTTTTTAAATAATAATTCGTCTTAAATTGTTTTCCTTTTTTTTAGGTAGTAATTTAGAATTTAGCCCATTGTGTTTGCAATATTATCATATTTTTCCTTCTTATTGTCGCGTAGAAAAAAAAAATGGAAAAAGACGCACGATCTTTGCACAATTGCAGAAAAAAGTTAATGAAGATGTTTAATAAGCGAAGATATCTTGCAATTTCTCCTGAATTAAAATTGAAACGAAAATATATATAAAAATATAATAATAAAAGTTTTATCGTGCATTCTTTCAACGTTCAATCTTTAACGAGTTAATATTATGGAAATCAACATGTTATTGTTTGTTTAAGATCAATAATTATTCGCGTGTTGGCAAGGCAAATAATTTACACAGTAAATGAGAGATATCGAAAAAAAAAAAAAAAATAGATAAAATATATTAATTTCGATGAATGACGCTGAATATTCGTTTGTCTCGTCAACTTTCGTTTTAATCTTTCAATTATAGGATTTATTTTTGTTTCGATCAAAAAGTCAATTTACGTTTTTTACATACAAACTTTCCAATCTACTCGAAATTCAGATTCCCAGTTCTGGGAAAATGAACGGATTCGGAAATAGGAAAATAAATTTCCACCGAATTTTTCTATAATTACGTATCATTACTGAACCATTGAACGATCAATTTTGTATATCATCGATGAATATTGATTTGATAAATTTTGTCGTATTATCGATGAATATTAACGATGCCGATGAATATCGACGGTTTTAAATATTTATTGAATAATTTAAACGCACAATCGAAAATATCGTATCATTCGCATGGATTTCGAGGGAAAACGTCTCACCAGCGATTAACACATCGTGAATAAAATTTGAATAAATAACGATCGAAAAAGTCGAAAAGTGAAGATTATTGTGTCGCGATTATTTAATTTTTGAAATATTTATACATGAGTCGAATTAATATAACAAGCGATTAATTTGTAATTTTTCGCGAGCGAGAGAGAGAGAGAGAGAGATGAGAGTTGAATTCGTATGCCACGTGTATAAAATTATAACCACTGCGCGAATCCAGATATTGATGAATATCTATTCTCACGTTTACGTTGCTCGCTGTGAATATGCTTCCTAACAAGATCTCAGTCGAATCGTGCTCGAGGAACATTTCGTGTTGCTAATAACGTCGATGATTCTATTTACATGGCCAATAAGGTTTGAAACGTTAGCCGCAAGCCAATTTTACACGAAATAATTATAGCGATGGAAAACGAGAATTATCCTTTCCTAATTCTAAAATTGGATAAATGTTTAAGAAGAAAAAAAAAAATGTTTCGGTTATTCTATAAAAATTTTTAAAGGAGACTCAGATTTTTACTCAAATAAGGATTATCCTTCCCATTAAATTTTCCATTTGAATTTTTTTAAAATTATGGAGCAGTAGCATTCGAATTATCGATTCTTTTGAAGAAAAGTCAGATTTTCACAGTTCAGTTCAGAAAAACATTAAGCACCTCTGAAAGCTCTGTTTAATCAAAGAAACCGTTTACAAAGGTAATCAAGTTTGAAAGTCGATCCCTTTCCTAATCGCAAAAAAATGGGTTGGAGGCATTCACGCTTTTTCTTATTTTCGAATGGGAGAGGATCGATATCGTTACGAACTGGATTCGTAATCCACGTAATAACGATGCGTTTTGCTGGCTATTCGAAACTTTTGAAGAACGAGATATAAAGTTTCCATCTGTCTCCGCGGAGGAAATAACAAACGATTATTTTTTGATTCGTTGAGAAAGTTTTATTCGACGTAATGAACTCGTGGCATAATGAAAGGAGGAATGGAACGCGAGAAACGAATCGCGTGGAATTATTATCGATATTTTATTTTATTATCGATATTGTTATATTTTTCACGAGAAATAAAAGGGCGAGATATAAAAGATGTTTTTCAATAACCGTGCAAAATGGTTTCCCAGTTTGAACAAACGAAAAGTTTTTAAATTACAAAGATTCAAACGTGATTTTCGCTTCTTCAGAATGCGTAGAGGTGGGAATATTTTCCCGCGATAGAATTACACTTTTTTAACGATGTAGAAAAAGAGGAAAAGAATTTAAAAAAGCGTATCAAAATTAAACGAAGAATTCTGTTCTCCGTTTCTTATAATTTAATTATTATCAACATTTATTTCATTCTTCTAAAATAATTTATAATTACAAATTACAATCCTTATGCCAGATAAATCGGTTCCTATTTAAAGAGACGATAATACAACTTATGAATGCGCTTAATTATGATACCTTCATAAATTGATTTATTCAAATACTTATTTACTCATCAAACAAAAATAAAATAAAATCAATCGTTTCAAAGGTATCGTGAAAATTACCTCCACGTACGAACTCCAATAACCGTTTACATCTCATTCTTCCCTCTCTTAATTATTTTATATTTCGATGTAAAAAAATCACTCGCTTCCCATCTTCATCCAACGAAGCATCCCGGTTTCTATTAACGTTCCTCTATATATATTAACCTCTCATTAAAAACTCGTTGAATCTTATTCAAAGGACGATTGTTTTTCGTTATTAAAAACAAATTTTTTATTGAAAACAACGTAGGATGATGCAAACAACGAACAAAATCGATTATATTTTACAAGTTTGATCGCAACGTTTCCGTTCGTATTATATGTTTGATCCACGATGTAAATAATCACGCATTCTCTCTCTTCCGCCTCCTTTCTCTCGATCGAGTATTTGATTAATCTAAATGAAAGCGCCACGATTAAATTATCCTCGCGGATCAATCTTCTTTCCTTCCCCCTTTCTTTTTTTCTCGCTCGTATGAAAACGCTTCGTATTCTCTGCGTGTTTTCAATGGACGCACGCCTCCATTGAAATTAACCAGGTTTCGTTTCGTTGAAAGGTATCGAGAAGTGAAGCGTTTGAAAAAAAAAAAAAAATTTCGAGCGAGTCACGCTTTATTTTTATTCCATGTCTAAACACTGGTCGTGGAAACGAGAGAGAGAGAGAGAGAGAGAGAGAGAGAGAGAGAGAGAGAGAGAGAGAGAGAGAGAGAGAGTGAAAAAGAATAGTGATAGAAATTGAGAGCAAACGAGAGCAAAATGCTGCTCTTGGCTTTTATTTTCGGAATATATTTGTTATCATTTGCGTGTCGGGGAAAAGTGTCGCGAATGAATTTTATTTTTTTTCTTTTTTTTTTTGCAAAATGTAGTGATGAACGATAACGTTTCGATGTTTCAGGTAGTACCCCAGACTTATTGCCAACCCTTCTTCTGATACACGGTGATTCATATTCGTGGGGCGCTGGAAATTCCTTCGACGGCACTGCGTTGGCTGCTTACGGTCGCCTTATCGTCGTTTCTATTAATTTTCGTCTCGGCGTACTCGGTGAGTATCGTTGTGAAAAAATACAAATTTCATTCGAAACTTTATACTTTTTTTTTCTTCATAATTTCGTGCGTAATTATTTCTATCGAACTCAACGATTCGACTCAACTTGGACGCGATCTTTGAAACGAAACAATTGTCGAATGAAAGAGATAACGTGTTGTTGTTCGTCCTCGAAGAGAGGATGTTTATTTTAAAAAGTCTGCTGATTAATAATGCGTGGAGAAATTGGAGAAAAAGCGAAGTTGCGTTCGTCGTTCGATTACAGAAACTTAGCTACGAATAAAATTTCAACAACGTTAATCGTTCGTTTAATGGGCAAACTCCGTTCTGGAGAACAAGGCGTATTATTTATAATAAAATAAAAGTGATCAAGAATCAAGAAGCCAAGATTTCAGGGACGTGTATCGCCGTTCGGAAAAACTGTTGCTCCGCAACACGGTTTGCGTAAGGCGAGGCAGCACGCGAGAGCACAGATGAATAAAAGGCTGAGATTACAAACCTGCCGCCCTCTTATATTCGAATAAAGTCTTGAAGAAACTCTTCTCCCTCGTTACGCTTGATTTTGTTCCTTTCTCGAAACTATGACGTTCTCGTTTGTCTTATTTCCTTCCACCACCAGCTCGAGTACAGAGCCAACCGGAGCGGACTTCTTTCCCAACTTATATTAAATCCGTAACAATGCTTTCAACTTGGAAGTCGGTCAGCGGTATATGTTCTCTCCCCTAGGGATTTGAAATCGCTAATCGATGCAGAACAACTTCTTTCTCTCCCTCCCTGTATTCTTTCTGAAAAGAAGAAGAAGAAAAAAAAAAGAGGGAAGAAGAAAGGAAAAAAGAAGAAGAAGAAGAAGAAAAAATAGCGGGAAGAAAGGTAGAGAAAGAATACGGCAGTCGGAATAATAACTTTTTCTAACTCAGTTTTCCAAGTTTCCAGTCGGGTTTCAATAGTTCGAATGGTTACTTATTCCGATAGCGTATTTCCATTTTTTTCTCTTCTTCTTTTCTTTCTTTCCTTCCGAAGTCGAAGGAAGAATATGGTCGATATCCCATCGTGTTATATATAATGATCGGAAGCGCTCGACTATCGGTATCGGTTTAAAATTGTAAATTGAAACGAAAGATCGAAAGATAAACAATTCTTTCGGCGAAGAAGACGATGGAATTCGTCGAATTCAATTCTTTTTCTCTCTTTTTTTTTCTCTCTCTCTCTCGAAAAGAGATCGATTGTTGCGAGAAAGAATAGTTTATCGATGAAGAAGTTTGAGGAATATGTCGTGCAATTTCTTCTAAATAAATTTGATTAGGGAAATGATCGAAAGATGGACGATTCTTCGAAAGAAATTCTGATAATTCTGTGCTTTTTCATAAATTGAATTCTCTTTTTCTTCAAAGAGCGTTAATTGGCTAAAATTTACCACGATCGGTAGAAAACTATGATGACTATCTTCTCACGCAGCTTAGACTCGTTTTCTCTCACTCTTGGAAAGTGAAAATAAATAAACTCGTGGATAAAGTTTTTGGATTTTTTTTTTTTCTTTGGAAAAATCTTTGGAAATTTCCTTCGGATTCGAGGCAATTGCAATTTCGTAAAGTGACCATTCAGAAGTTTACGTCCTCGATTATCCAATATCAAGAAGGCTAGAAACTTTGAGAATTTTGTTCAAAAGAATAACACGAAAACAAGGCGACGCGTCTATATATATTTTCTTCTCGTAATAAAAATCGAACCGCTCGATCGAATAAAGTTATCGTTGCGCGTTAAATTTTCGCAAACGCTACATCCAAAATTGTCGATTGGTCTTTTCTTTTATATCTCTTCAAGTTCGTCCGTTTCGCTCAAGGGAGAACGAAGATTCTTCCTTTGGAAATTAAAGTTCTAGTTATCCACGGTCAACACGTTTCAAGCGGTTTCAAGCGGACCGATACAAAAGTTTCCTCCTCTTGAAAAACAAGAGGATGCTGCCTTTTTTTGCTCGTCTCGACGAGTGCCCCGGAATTTAGATAGTTTATTTTTTCTTTCTTTTTTTTTTCGACTCCCTTTTCTTTCGTCGGCCCTCCTCCCAATGACAATTGAACATTCACAAAAGTAAACGAAACGATGCAATATATAATTTTAGAAAGCAGGCAGGCAATTTTTTAAAAAAATTGTATTACCTTTTTTCCCTTCTTTATTTTTCCAAAGATCTTTTTACGGCCAACGTTTTAAAATCCCTTCATTCGTACGTATCCTCATCTGACTTTTTCTTTTTATCGCTTCTTTTTTTATTTCACCGGCTTTCCTGATTGCATTTTTCTGTCTTTGTGCCTTTCTTCTTTTTTCGCTTTTATGTCTTCCTGCGCTCCTCGCTGTTTTTCTTCCCCCCTTTTCCCTCCCCTTTTCTTATTTTTTCGCCGTATTTCCCGTAACATATACATCTAGTTCCAGAACTAGAGGAAGAAATTTATCACTATCCTTTTTCGCCCCCTCGTCGCTTTTAATTCGCCATTTCACGTACGTGCAATTTCGTTTCGCGTTTTCGCATAAGTAGGCTTTTTTCTTAAAAAAAAAAAAAAAAAAAAAAAATACACATTTGATATTTTAACAAATTCAAATTCATCGCTCGAGCAAAATTACAATCCCGATGAAATTTATATATCGTAATAACGAAATAAACTTTATTTACAGAGACGTATTTAGACACGTTCCGTGTACGAAATATGAAAAAAAAAAAAAAAAAAAAATTAGATCCTTTTTCTTCGTCCCCTCTGAAACGGGAAATTTTTCATTAAAAATGCACGCATGAGGAGGAGAGCGTAGCGTAGCGGCGGATGTGCAACCGGTGCAATTTCCCAATTTGAGGCCCGAAGCGAACCTAGTCATCCTACGAGGGCAGACGTTTGGGCCCTCGAAGCTGGACGGCTTTAACCGTCGGTTAATCATCGCGTGAATATTTCACCGAGCAATTTTCCTCTTGAATAACATTCAAAGGGAGATCCAGCGGAGCTTGTTATCGTCTATTCGCGCGTACGCCAGGATCCACTCTTTTCAAACTTTTGATCGAAATTGCGGGGATCGTCCTCGTCGTCTTGGATGAAACGAAACAAAACGAGCGAACGAAATTGTTCGCGATCGATGTTTCGTCGCGATTAAGATTGAAATTTTCGATCTATGTTACTCGAGACGATTTGAATCAAAATTTCGCAGATTTTTTAACAAAAATTTGCGTACAATGAGATACAAATAATTTTTTTTGTCGATAAGAAATTTCTTCGAGGGGACTTGTACTCGTGGATCTTTAGAAAGTAGAGATATTATATAAAATTTTTATTGGTTGGGAGAAAAACAATGTATTTTCGAAATTATCTATCTTTGTTCGAGCCTTTAATGATACATTCATATTTTTATAAAACTTCGTTTCAGCACGAAGAAATTCCTCGAATGCCGATTACAGCTTCTCGAATATTTTATTTTTTAAAAACGATCGTAAACAAGCGATAATCGAGTCAGTTAATTTTTGTAGAGCGTTGTTATGCAGAAGAACCATGTCTGTCGACGATTCTTTGTTAATCGATCTCTTGGCAGTAGGATGCTACTACGGTTTCAGAGAAGAACAATGAATTATTCCCTAGAATTTTCATTAGCCAATCGTTGTTCAAAATTTCGCGCACGATTATCGTACGGTATTCGTTTCTCGTCAAAAATGAATAGAGCTTTTCTTTCTCAATTTATTCACTTTACCCATCGCCTTTACCCAAATGTCTGAAAACTGTCATTGGAGATACGTCGAACTCTGCTTCCACTTCGCCTTTCCATTTACCTTTGTTTAATACAGATTTCGATCCACTTCTCGTTTCCAGATCTGAATTTTTGAAACCACTACCTAGATGGTGATCTTCTCCAACCTAATATTTCGATATGGTTCGCCTGCCCGGCTTAAACTCGTGCAAGAATAATATTCTAAATTCATTCGCCATGCCTCGAGAACGAAATATAAAAATGCTCGTCGTTCTATTCTAAAATTGGGAATTCCATAGTGGAAATTTAAAACGGTGTCGCGCTCACCTTTGACGGCGTTCAACTTTTCGAGGCAGGTGACCGCGACGTGGACAGCCTCCTCAGCCGGTTTGTCCATGAAATCAAAGGTGGTGATATCAACCCCGATTGCGAGCAGCTGGAGAGGAAACACCATTGTATCTTCGATACAGACGTCTCCTTCATCGAACCAACTTTTTGTTTCGAAAACTGTCTCGTCGATTCTGTATCTAAATCTATTTATAATTATATCATCTTCCCAATTCTCATGATAAACACGCGTAGTAAACAATGAAACCAGATTCCATAAATATATATTTCTACTAAAATAAATAAAAACACTCGCTTAAGAAGAGTAATCGAACGCGTTCTCCATATCCTTGAGAGAAACATCGTTTCGTCAACGCGACGACAATTCAGTCACGGTTCCAAATGATGGACGGAGACGGAAGATGGGGAAGAGGAAAGGGAGGAAAAGAGAAACTGGCCTGGGAAATACTCGAACTTCGACGCGGATTCGAATGAACCCTCGAATACGAAATTAAACGTGAAAGCGGGGAGGTGATGTTTGGTTCGAAAGGGATGACAAAGAGGAGGAGAGAGAAAGAGAGAGAGAGAGAGATCTGTCGAGTTTTTTGAACTCGATTCTCGTTTTCACCTCGGTTTATTTCGATTTTCCAATCGACGAGTCGCTGTTAAGGAGTCGGGTAACGAGTTTTCCATCCTTGCTATCCGTCCAAGGAAATTGCAAATTAGTCGCGCAGGAATTAGATTCAAAAGTTTGGGGAGGAAGTCAACGCGTCGATCAGTTTCGATTTAGTTTTAATTGTAACAGGGGAAGAATTTTTCTTTTTTTCTTTTTGGAAGAGAATTCGCTTTTCCCCTCCAATTTTTGCCGCGTGGCTTCATTTACACGTTGCACTCCATATTCTTTGAAGCGTTTTATAAATAGAAGAACCGTACCTTCTTTCCTTCTTAACGATTTATTAAATGCTCGTTCACGCGTATCCTTCCACACGTTTCGTTCTATTTCGAAAATTCGAATTTTTAAGGAGATCGCTTTCCAAAAAAAGTAGGAATTGGATCTCTCTCTCTCTCTCTCTCTCTCTCTCTCTCCTCGTCGATTAAGAAATATTCCAAGATATTCGATTGGACGAAGATCTCGCTAAATTTTGAGCGGCGAAAGCAAAGGCCGTGGAACGAGCAAAGGGAGGAAGAAAACAATGGGGGGATGTAACGACAATAAAAAATTGTCTGCGCGGCGATAAGGCGAGAGATTCAAACGCGAAACATCTCCCTCTGCCGTGTATAAGCCTCTTCCTCTTCCCCCTCCCTATTTAAACGCGATCGAGTAGGATTCAGGACCGATTAAATAATCGATTCAACTTCGTTTCTTCTTCGAATCATCGTCGATTGTTGAAAGGACGAGCGAATCGAGCGATTAAGAATTATCGATGGAATTTTTAATTCGAAGGAAAAAAATATCCTCGAATTGATCGTGAAGCGAGAGATCGTTCTGAATCGAGCTTTTTTCCTTTTTTTTTTTTCTTTTACCCTTCCCTTTATATTTTTATAAATGACTCGATGGAGATTAAAATTCTCGCGTTGATTCATTCTCGATCGCGGCTTCCACGAGCGGGACGACTAATCGGTTTGGCGAGGAGGGAGTTGCTCGTTCGCGTGTAGAGGTTAATTCTCAAGTCTCGATGGGGGATTGTGGCTGATATATAATGGATCCGATGATTGGAGCAGTGATTCAAAGCCGATAAAGAGGGAATTGTTTACACGCGATAAATCGTTGCTCCCGATTTTACGCGTGTTTAAAATGTTTAATTCATTTTCAAAGACTCGATCATCGCGAAAAAACATCCCTTATCTCCCTTTTCTCTTATCTCGAAATAACAAGCACCGAGGAAAAAATCCTATTAAATTTTGAAATCACGCGCGCACGTTTGTGAATCCGTTTTCTCTTTGACTCGGCGAAATCGCGTCGACGCGACGAAACAAAAAAAAAAGGGAACAACGATCGTTTTTTCTCTTTTTCACCGCGGTTTTCCATTCGAAAGTAGCCAGTAGGTGATGAAAGAAGAACGACGAATAGTTGAAATCGGTGGAGAAATAGCGGTGAGTATCGGATCGCCGTTGGATGACCGGGGCGCAAGAGGGGATCGTCACTCGTGGAAACGCGAAATTGCGCTCTGCCTCGATTTCACGCGCGGCTACATCCAAGAACACCTCGCCTCTCTCTCTCTCTTTCTCTCTCGCTTCTGCCCCAACAACGGCGCGCAATGTTTTTTGAGAAAGATATTTTTCCTGAAAATTTAACAGTCGAAGTAAACGCGTAAAGATTATCTCGATTGAATTTATCCCTCGAATAATAATAATAATAATTAACGATAAATGCTGTTAAATGCTGTTCGAGCATCTCAATAAGTTACTTAAACTAACTTCATTTCCAACTTTTAAACGGGTTATCGTCTTTAAATCTTCTCCGACCAGCTTTTCGCCCCCTTCTTATCTTTCAATGAATTATATTATAGCAAAGGAAATGCGCACATCTTAGAAAACTCTCTATAATCATCGTTCGACAACGACCCAAGTCTCTTTCGATTCCACGAGGTTTGAAAATGTACATACCTTAGAAAATTCTCTATAATCATCGTTCCACCCAAGTTTCTTTCCATTCCACGAGGTCTGGAAATACACATACCTTAGAAAACTCTCTATAATCATCGTTCGACCCAAGTTTCTTTCCATTCCACGAGGTCTGGAAATACACATACCTTAGAAAACTCTCTATAATCATCGTTCGACAACGATTCGATTCTCTTTCGATTCCATGAGATCTGGAAATGCGCACACCTTAGAAAACTCTCTATAATCATCGTTCGATGAGAATCCAAGCTTCTTTCGATTCCACGAGATTTGGGAATGCGAACACCTTAGAAAATTTTCTATAATCATCGTTCGACCCAAGTTTTTTTCCATTCCACGAGGTCTGGAAATACACATACCTTAGAAAACTCTCTATAATCATCGTTCGACCCAAGTTTCTTTCCATTCCACGAGATCTGGAAATACACGTACCTTAGAAAACTCTCTATAATCATGGTTCAAACTACTGAAAAATGTTCGCTCGATAATAACGCAATCATGGAAAGCGTGAACGAGGGAGGGAAAAACACTCGTCCGTTGTCAATCGAGCATAATTGATCGGGTGGGCAGGATAGGCAGGCATGAACCGCAGGTGTGGTGATAAATTGGGGAGCGGGTAGCTCGTGTTTCGACTCGTTCGCTGTCGCGGCGCACAGTCTCGTTCCGCGATCTCCTCGCCCACGGCGATCGCGCGAGGAATTTGAAATTTTTGCGCGAGAGGGGAGACGAGAGAGGGAATGTGTATCGCTTCGTGCGCTTTGAAATTCGCCCTCCTTTCCGCCGAAATGAAAGAACGTGGTAATTTTTAAGCCGACGAAAATCATTTCTCCATTGCCGTGGATGCGTTTTTCGCCTCCACCGTGATTACCGTGTATTGTACGCTGCATCCGCGGATCCGTGATTTTCGGGATTCTTTCGAATTTTCTTAACGATTTCCACTGATTTTTCCTTCCAGCTTTTCGGGGATGGAATATTCTTTTCTCTCTCTCTCTCTCTTCTTTTCTTTCAATCTATCGAAAGAGATTTCGGAATTTCATACAAGTTGAACAATAGTCATTCGTTTTTCGTTTGATTAAAAGTATCTAATAACGTCGAGAACAGCAACGTACGTTCAAAATTATCATTAAAATTGAAACATCTTTTGAACGAACTCCTATTTAAATAGCTATTATTCGCTATTTCAATTCGAAATAATCCGAAACGCATCCATTTACACGCGATGATTTCGAATCATCGGTTCCTCAACACCGACCTGAATGAAGAAAAAAAAAAAAAAAAAAAGAAACGAAACAGAGTGGTGGGAAAACATAATTTCCCGAATCCCCTGCGCAACCCCTGTCAATCGCAACCCTCGACTTGGCGGACTTGTTTCGTTCTCCACCCTTTGTTAGAGACGGAAGCTGTGCGCGCCACGATCGAAGCGAAACAACGCTGCCCGACGGCGTTATCCGATACGCCACGATTCCATTTCTTCCTCCCCGCTCTTTCCACCCCCGTTTCGGTCACGAGGTTAAATTTGCCCAGACGCGCGGCCATTGCACCCGTGTTTCTCCCCCTCCCCCCCCAATTTTTATCGAGAGTTTCGAGGTGAAACAGCGACGCGAAACGATGCAACGATAGAAAGTGGAATAAATTCCGCCGTGTTAAATAATTCGCAACGATCGTGAACTCTCGATGTACACGTTGAGACGAAAGGTAACTGCGAAAAAGAAGGAAATAAAATTTGTGAAAACGTCGATTTCGAACGAGCGTGCATGCATGATCGAAATACCATTGAGGGAGTTGTAAAAGGACATTTGTAAATTGTAATTCGCGAGGAATGAATTTAAATAAATGTGTGCACGCAGCGAATGTTTATAAGTTGAACGAGAATGAATATGGCCACTCATAAGGATGTGACTCGAACGATCCTTGTCGAAAAAAAGAAAATTTGGAATGGACGACGGAATCGAAATTTATTTATTTTTATTCACCTTCACGTGGATGGAACGTTTATTTAAATGTCGCACCGCCAATATCCATTTCTATCGCGGCACGATTGACTACGAGCTCAATTTCGAAAATTGAACGGATCGTAACGATCGATTGGGCTATTCGAAGGCTATTGGAAAGACGGCGCTGTTCGACCGCACGTAGAATCGATCGCGCGGTGTGAATCGCGCTAAATCTTGACGCGCTAGAACTTGCGAAACGCGGGCAAAAACCGATTCGTGTCGGTGAAATTCGTGTCACGTGTCGTCTCGCTCTCCTAGCATTTGGAACGCGATTGATAAAATCGCGTACAATCGTGCGTGATGCCTCGACACGGCTACCAGTGTCAAATCTACACGAAACACACGCGCTAAACATTCTCTTAAAACTTCAACTCCCTTTCCCCAATCGATCTCTATAGTTTAAAAAAGGCAACGACGAAACCGTCGACACTTTGGGGACGATCGATCTTTTTTTGAATTCTGAATTATTTTCTATAAATACCAATCAAAGTGTAACTTCATCTCTCTCTCTCTCTCTCCCTCTTTTCTTTCCCTCTCCTCCCTTAAAATTAGCAAGATTTCAATCAACGAACAATGTTCTCGTTATTAGTTGTCGAGGGGAATCAATCGGGAAGATGGGGTTGGCGCGGAGAGCGTAATCGGTGCGCGAATCGCGACTAGGTGAAAATTTGCATTTTAATTGGAAAGTTCCCGTATCGGCAATTCGATATTCGACCGCCAAGTACGTCGACCAATATCCATCGCATAGTTTCTCTCCTCCAACTTCCTGATTGCTCCTCCTTCTCCTCCTCCTCCTTTCCGAATAACCTTGAACCGGCCATCTCCGCCTCCGAGTCGAAATCTAATGAAACGGGCGATAAGCTTTGAGTAATTACTAGGAGTAAGGATGATAAGGTAACGTGGTTAGGGTAAGTATAAGTAATCATACCTCTCTCTCTCTCTCTCTCTCTCTCTCTCTCTGCGTTGTGCCTTACAATTGGACCAGTGGAGTTTCGATATTGCTTATTTGCATCGTGAGGAATCGAGAGGATGATAGAGGACTCGTTGCGTTTAAATGATTCCCTCGCGTATCGAAAGGTAATCTTCGAGTTTGCGAAACTGGAATGAAGAGGAAGAATTTAAATTATTATCATTTTGTTAATTTTCTCGTCTCGTTTGAAACATCGTGTCTTCTCACGATTTTCTTCTTATTTCGAGAGAGGCAAGTGTGTATACGCGAAAATAAATTTAATAAGAGAATCTCGCGTATCGAAAGGTAATTTTCGAGTTGCGTTTGGAAAAATTTTAATTATTTTTTTTTTTCAATTTTCAGTCTCGTATTCTAAACGTTTGAAACATTGTATCTGACACTGTTCTCACGATTTCCTTCTTATTTCGAGAGAGGCAAGTGTGTATACGCGAAAATAAATCTAATAAGAGAATCTCGCGTATCGAAAGGTAATTTTCGAGTTGCGTTTGGAAAAATTTTAATTATTTTTTTTTTTCAATTTTCAGTCTCGTATTCTAAACGTTTGAAACATTGTATCTGACACTGTTCTCACGATTTCCTTCTTATTTCGAGAGAGGCAAGTGTGTATACGCGAAAATAAATCTAATAAGAGAATCTCGCGTATCGAAAGGTAAATTTCGAGTTGAGTTTGAAACTGAGACGAAGAGGAAGAATTATTATTGGACATCTGACATTTTTCTCACGATTTTCTTTTTAATTCGAAAACGTATATGCGAAAGGTGAACAAATTTAATAGGAGAATCGTGTGCCTCATCCCGTATCGATCCTGTAATTTTCGACTTGCGTTTAAAACTGGGACGAGGAGGAAAAATTTAAATTATTTTTTTTTTAATTTTTTTAATATCGTAATTTTCTAAACGTTTGAAATATTGCATCTTCTCACGATTTTCTTCTTATTTCGAGAGAAGCAAGGTAAACGCGAAGGGTAAACAAATTTAATAGGAGAATCGTATGCCTCGAAAGGTAATTTTCGAGTTGCGTTTAAAACTGGGACGAGGAGGAAAAATTTAAATTATTTTTTTTTTAATTTTTTTAATATCGTAATTTTCTAAACGTTTGAAATATTGCATCTTCTCACGATTTTCTTCTTATTTCGAGAGAAGCAAGGTAAACGCGAAGGGTAAACAAATTTAATAGGAGAATCGTATGCCTCGAAAGGTAATTTTCGAGTTGCGTTTGAAACAGAGAGGAAAAAATTTTAAATATTACTTCCTTTTAATTTTCAGTATTCTAAACGTATTCTAAACATTGTATCTCTTCTCACGATTTTCTTCTTATTTCGAGAGAGGCAAGGTGCGTATACGCGAAAGGTGAACAAATTTAATAAGAGGGGTCCTGTGCCGTTTTTCACTTCGCACTGATACTCTCTCGGTACGAAATTATGCCGTTATGCCAAGTTGTTATGCAGGTGTCCCTAATGCGGGGCTTTAACGCGAGAGCGGCTCGTAACATTAAATTTCTGCTTCCTGGATCTCTCCACGTGTGTTTTTGTAAGTTTATGACGCGTTAATTGTAAACGCCAAGAGACGAGCCTGTCTTTCCTTCCTTCTAGTTTCTAATTAGAATTCGGGATTCCCCTCCGCGAAATAATTGGGGTGAGCAGTTTTTCTGGCGATAAAACCAGTTAGAAAAAACTTTTTTTACGAAAAGTGTGTGACGAAAGTTGTGCGACGACGTTGTCATTTGGACAAGATTTTAATATTATATTCGTGGAGGAAGATTTGATTCGAATGAATCGAACTGAAACTTTTAATTCTTAGAATATTCTTACATAAGATAAAAAAGAAAAAAAAAAGAAAAAGAAGAAGAAACGAAAAAAAGGAAACGCGAGAAAGAGATTCACAATGTTTTCTTTTAAATATCGATCGATAAGAAAGGTTAAATAAATAAGATTTTAGACGATAAGTTTTAATATTCTATAATTTTGATAAAACGATTATCGCAATTGAAATTGTGCATATATTAATATTAATATATATATGGATGAATGTTACACGTTTCGTTATTATCGTAGGAAGTAACGAGTGGTGAGTAAATTCTACTTGCTCGGAGTGAGTAGTGACAGAAGCGTTAAGTACTGAAAGTACTTAAAAATCGGCAACGAGGATCTTCCATATATATTTATATTCGCTTCATTTACGGTCAATCGTGTAAATATCAGGAAAAAATGCGAAATAATTCGCGCCAGAGCTCTTTTTCTTTCTTTAAAACATCGTGTCTCAGCGAAAAAGGAGATACTTCAATACTTTTTCTCTCTCTCTCTCTCTCTCGAGAACTCTTTTAACCGCCTTACCGTGGCAATTTCTAGAGCAATAGGCGGCCGCGAGAGAGTTTATCTTCGAAGCCTCTCGTAAAACGTTGCTTCGTTCGCCAAGAGGGGAAGAAGGATCGGTTTACGCCCGCCAATAAGAAATTAAAACTTATCTGATCTTTGTGATATTTTCACGAATTCGTGGAAAACGTGGAAATAAGGCGAAAAGTTGGGCGAGTTTTTGCACGCAACGAGAGGAAATTTGAAGAAGGAATACGACAACGTGGCTGCTTTCGCGTCCAAGTAGCAAGTTTTCTCTTGACGATCGGTTGATTTTTTTCAACGCGTAAAATCAATTCTTGGATTATTTTTTCTTATTATTTATTTTGTAAAATTGTTAATTCGTTTGGGTTTCAGGCTTTCTGAAAACAGGCCCGAAGGGAAGCGCGCAAGGGAATTACGGGTTGATGGATCTGGTGGCAGGGCTTCACTGGTTACACGAGAATCTTGGCGCTTTCGGCGGTGACCCCGACCGGCTCACGCTGTTTGGCTACGGCACAGGAGCGGCGCTTGCCAATTTTTTAGCCGTCTCGCCCATGGTGAAAGGTAACACGACCCCTTGTAAACTTTCGACCCCTTGGAAACTCGTGTGTTCGAAAGTTGTTCGCCGTATACGTTCTATGCTACATGAGATGAGAATACGTCGTTTCGAGGAACGACCACTGTTCCCCGCTGCTGGAAACGCCTATTGCACAGAATCCAGAGAATTCTAATCGATGTGATATACAAATTTTTTTATTTCTCGCAATACTCGAATAATGATTCGAGTAGTTGGGATGATAATAATACATAGTGGATAATAGTTTCGAAAATGATAGCAATTTGATAGATGAGAATAATTTTGAATACATTCAAATCGTAGCTATTCCACAATCAGCGAAGGTCCTAGGCGAAGAAGGTATTCTCCTCTCAGCGACAATTGTTTCCAGCAGCGAGCGTTACTTTCATCTGCTGGATGATAATTCGATGTTTCGAGTTGTGTCAGGATATTCTTGTTGGGAGGGTAGAGTCGAGGGGATATTCTTCGGCGTCATCGCCGTGTTGGTTGTCGACGACGGCCACTAGAGACTTTAACAAGCTTCCTCGAGTGTAGCCTTCCTCGCGAGAATAAGGAGAATAAGGGTAACACAGCCCGTGAACATGGTCGCGTTTCTAGATTGCGCCTCCATTCCGCTAACGAACCCACCCTTCGCCTCGTCCTTAATGCCCTCGTCCACAATGCGTTTTTACCCTTCCACGCCGCGAGCGCTCCTCGCGAGACGAATCGATGGTTCGCGTTCAGTTGTCATCGTCATCGGATTCTAGAATTTGAGAAATATCGGACGCGAATCCGGTGGATCGTGTTGTAAAATTCACAAAAAGTAAAAACAACGAATCCTCGTGTTCTAAAATTTAAAGAAATATCGAAATCGAACGCGAACGATGGATAATAAAATTCAAATAAAAAAAGGCGAACTGAAAGATTCTAAAAATGTAAACGATGAATATTGTAAAATTCGGAAAAATGGCGAACCCAAAGTTTCTAAAAACAATCGAAATCGAAAGTAAACGACGAATCATCGTATTTTAAAATTTAAAAAATACCGAAATCAAACGGGAACGATGGATAATAAAATTCAAAAAAAAAAAGCGAACCCAAAGTTTCTAAAAATCGAAAACAATCGAAATCGAAAGTAAACGACGAATCATCGTATTCTAAAATTTAAAGAAATATCGAGATAGAAACGCGAACGGTACATTGACAAAATTAAAAAGAAAAAAAAAGGAGGGGGCGAACTCGAGGATTCTAAAATACGTGGAAGTGGGTATATATCGGTTGAAATGGAGGCACGCGTTTCATTTGATCGCAGAGTTGGTCGAGAGAGTGGTATTGCTGGGCGGTTCCGCCCTGTCACCCTGGGCCATACAGCGTGACCCGTTAAATGTGAAACATCACGTCGCCGAACAGACCGGATGCCCTGGTAACGTCGAGGCTGACGATATCGCACCGTGCCTTCGTTTGCGCACTCTGGAGGAGCTTCTCGCCGTGCACTTGGACCCGCCGAGATTCACCTTTGGATTCGCTCCTTTCGTCGATGGGGCGGTCATGCCTCCGCCGATCAATCAGGTACGTTCGTAAAAAAAAAAAAAAAAAAAGAAAAAGAAAAAGAAAAACCTCTTGTTTCCTTTCTTTTTTACGCGCGAGCGACAAGTTATTTCTTTCACCATGGAGAATTAATAGAGCTGGGAGTCGGGCAGTTATGACCCAATAGGAAATATATTTTTCTCTTTACGAGAAGGGTGTGTCATCGAGAGGGATGAAACTTTTATCTGTCTACTTCTTGTTTCCGCTTCCTTTATTTTATCGTTGTATTATCGTCCTCCTGCTATACTGGAGGGACGGAATCTAAGCAGAAGGAACAGTTTTATTGCAAGCAATATTTTCCCGAAAGTAAATAGTTCCGACGTTGAAATGGAATCTCGTTGGAAAGAACAAGTACAAGGAATGCGATAAAATCGAGTAATTCGAGTGTATCGATGAATTAACTTGTCCAAAAAATTCGTTCGATCGAAATTAAAAAATTCGCGATTTTTAAACTGAATCTGGAACCTATCGAATTGCCAATAATCTCTCTGCAAAAGAAAGAAAGGAAGAAAAATAAAAAAGAGAATCTGTCGAAAATCACGAGGCGTGTCGACTCGCGCACAATCCTCGCCAATGGACGAGGAGACGACACGTGTAAGCGATGAGTTTGTTAATTGAACCGACAACCGACTGACAGATGTCGAGCGATGGAACAGCCTCTGGTATTAAGTTCCAACGCTCCTCGCGTCTCCTCCTCGTTAATCGATCTTTTCCTTTCTTTCCCTCTCTTTCCCTCCTCCCTTTCCTTTTCGAAAATCGATCGATCGATCGAGAGAGAGAGAGAGAGAGAGTGCATCGGCAAGATTGCTCGTCGTCGGCCAACTTTTAATTAAAAGCCATAAAGTACACGGTGTAATTGCAATTAACCACCGACGACCTACCTGCAATCGTACCTCGATCGATACTTGTCCGCAACTTCCCTTTCGTCGACTTGATTGCCCGCACAAAGAGAGAGAGAGAGAGAGGAGGAAGATCGATCGACGATCGTTCATACGACAAACGGATTTTTTGTTTCTGTTGCGAAGAATTTCCAGCCAACCGCCTCCTCGTCGGGCCTGATGCCCCTGGTTCCCGGCCCTGGAACCGAGTTCGCCAATTTCGGCGATCGAGACCTGATGCTCGGATTGACCTCCGAGGAGGCATGGGTCAACCTCACCGACGAGGATCTACAGGTAAGGGTGGCTCGTTCGAAAGATCCACGGTTTGACGATGAAGATTGTTTTGATCCTCGAGTGAATTCTTCCAGTCCTTCGTTCGTTGTCGTTGCTTATTCGCTTTGACGAGAAGGGAAATCGGGGGAAGATGGCTTCTCTCGTTCTTTCCGAGACGGAATTACGCGGATATTGGATGAAAATGGGGGAGGGAGGGGATATTGGAACGTGTTTTCTTTGGATCGGAAACGAACGATATCGCGCAACGTTTATCGTGGAAAAATAATTTAGAGAGAGAGAGAGAGAGAGAGAGAGGTATATATGGGTTAGAGGAAGAGGGGGATTGCAAGATGTATATTAAAATAATGATTTATTTACGGGAGAATTTTAATTAAAACGAATCCCCAAAATCCGAGGGATCGGCACAGCGGTGGTTCGAATAATGGGAGTTAATTGGACGATAAATTATTATCTTTTTTTTTCCTTTCTGGTTTTTAGCTTCGTCGTGTCACGGAGATTTAATCTCTTTAGAAAACAATGCCGGTTTTTATTATAATTTATCGGTTCATTAAAAATATGTGTGTTACGCAAAGATATGACTAAATATATAAATATATACAAATATTTGCGAATCTTTAAGTAAATAATCGCGCAAAATATGAATGAATGATAGATGTAACAAGAAACCGCTTTCACGATACGATAATTTATAACGATTTAAAAGCTTAAACGTTTCTTAATAAATTTACGGAATATATCTCGACATTATCAAGTGTTGTAAGCATATTTAAAAACATATACTTGTTATTACGTCTTTTAAACGATTATCTTCTACATAACGTTTATAAAATGGATTTATATCCGCGACATTATTAATATTAATACATTCACAAATATACACCTTTCTGATTCCCTCAAGAAGAGAACAGAAAAACAGAATTTCTCGTTATTCCCCCCGCCTCCCCCTCTTCCCCCCATTCGATCCCCTCTCGAAAACGAGATTGCCGCTTTACGTAACGAGGGAATTAAAAGAAATTAGCCCGAAACCGAAACCGTCGTCGAATTTAACTTTTAATTATCCCGCTTAACGAGATGCGGGGCGAGAGGGGATCGGATGCGCGCACCCGTCGATAATTGACGCGAACTCGATAAATTAGTAATTAGCGGGGCGGTGGCGAAACGCGATTCGTGGCGGGCATTATCCGACGGTCACGGTCGATCGACACTTTGGAAACCGTATTTCCGCGGCTCCTTGGCAATTTGATAACGATCGGCCGGTTGTGTCCACGCGTGCGTAACGAGAAGCCATCTCCGATGATTTACGGTCTTTCGTTTCGCGCCGTCTTGAATTTCGAACGAGTCGAGACAGTTGCCTTCTTTGTGCGTCGAAATACAGCGGACGAGGGATCTCGGTAATCGTGTCTGGATTATCTCTGGATCGTCGAGGTTATTGTGCGGTGTCTGGTTCCGGTTTGTCTGCGAATGCATTATATTGGGTTAAATTTTGGGATAGTCGATGCAGTATCCATTGAACGAATCGAAACCCTTGCGCGTTAATTTCGTTAATCCCTTTTTTTCTCTTCGTCGCTTTGGTTCGAGATCGATAGTTCGAATAACGGTTCGGATAATTGTTACAATTGATGATTTGTTCGCATTTAATCGCAAGTAAAATTTTGTAACGATTCTTCTATTCTTTTTTTTTTTTTATTAATTATCAATACTATTTTTGGATCGCAACGAAATAATTTGTGCACCAATCGTGCACGTTTCTCCTACAACTCGTATCTCTTGTCCGCGCATTAGCCTGTTTTTATTTTCATAACCGAGTCGAAACCTTATCGATCCCTCTCCTCCGTCGTATTATTCGCGAGAAAAAGGAAGAAAAGAGAAGGATCTCCCTCTCCCTTTCCTCCCTTTCGATCCACGAGCCGTGGTCGATCGGACGTGCATTGCAGAACGGACTGAACGAGACGAGGAGGGATCGGATTTTGCGCACGTACGTGCGGAACACGTATCGTTACCACCTTCACGAGATCTACTCGACCCTCCGTAACGAGTACACGGACTGGGAGAGGGGCGAGCAGAGCCCGTCGGCGATCTGCGATGGACTTTTGTCGTTGCTCGGCGACGGCCAGGTCGCCGCTCCCCTTCTAAGGCTGGCGCTGCTGCACTCGGCCTCGGGTGGACGCGGCTACTTCCTCCACTTCCAGCTGGGCGAGAGGCCGAGCCAAAGGGGCGAGGAGGTGCCCTACCTCCTCGGCATACCTCTTCTCCGGGGAGAGATCGTGTCCATTTTCATCGGCCAGGCCAACTACACCTCGGCCGACGAGAACCTGTCCAAACTGTTGGTCCACTACTTGGCCAACTTCGTGAGACGCGGGTGAGTGAGACCACTCTTCTCTTTTTACACTTTTCCCGACTTTTTAATATGTGTTTTGCGTGTATTGCATTTGTCGACCAGGACAAATTATTCCGTTTGTGGCGATTGGAAAATAGCCGTTGAAAGGGTTTTCTCGGGAATTTGAGGGGAAATTGAATGGAAAACGAATCGTCACCTCCACTTTTCGGGATTTTTGGGCGAAGATTTTCGTCTCTTTTCTTCGTATTTTTCGGCCAGTTTCTCACATTTACATCGTCCTTCGAAGAATTGCATCGAATATTGAAATTATGCTCGCGCGACGTCGATAGGAGAAGTAAACGGTTCAACGTTTTTTCTTTTTCGATCGAGAAACGGCGCAATAATTAAGATGATTTTAGTTGGAAAGTGTAGTGATTCTAATCAGGATCGTGAATGATCCGATCGGGACGAAGGAAGGAGCAGCACGTGGTTCGTCCGATTTCGCCTTTCCGATTGGATTAAATTTTTACGCTGGAAAATCATGAATAACGCATTTAATTGGATCAACAGTCGGGATGATTAGTGTTCGGACCAGCGCGCAAGGCAATTTCCATGCAAATACAATTTTACCCCCGCTCGAGCATCGACGCGAGCAATTTCAAGTTGGAATAAAATTTCCGATCCCTGTTTCAAAATCGGAAACTTTCGAGCGTCCGTTTCTTTATTCCTTTTTCTTCTTCTTTTCTCGAGAGATCAAAGAGATGAAACCGCGCGTTGAAAAAAAAAAGGGAGGAAGAAAAAATCTCGGATTAACCACCGATTCTAAACCGGTTGTAAACTCGTTTCACCAACCTTCTCGCGATATTTTTGCTCGCGAAAAAGAACCCGGAGAGCGGAAATTTAAAGTTAAAAGCAAGAAGAAGAAGAAGAAGAAAGTTTCCTCTTGCTTCCAACCGCGCTTCCAACTCCGCGAGAAACGAAAACTGTCTCGATATCGCGCCTCTCCTTCATCGATTACGCTCATCTCGATATCTCGTTCACCCAAAAAAAAAAAAAAAAAAAAAAAAAACACCAACGTCTTAATCAACATCGTTCCCGAAACTTTAACCTGGAGATTCGCTCTCTGGAGAACTTTTCAAATTATAAAATCTACCCAATTGTTTCGATCGTTCGATTAACTTAACCTTGTTAACGCCGAAAATACCCGTGTTTACTTGCTTCGACTCGAATCTCGCGCAATTTTTACGAGAAAAAAAATATTCGATTCGATCTTTCTTATGAAACGTTGAGAATTTTAACGATTGTTACGATTTCTTGTTGTCCCGGAAGAAGTTGAAATAAGCAAGCAGGATCAATTCGAGGTTTGCAGCGATCCGTGGATGATCGAAGCGTGAAATCGAGGCGGGATTGCGAGGAATCCGGTTAACGAAGCGAATGGCGATGCAGTCAGCGCCAAGTTGCAAACTTACAATGACGCGGAGATGGAGGTGGCCAGTTTCTTGTTACGTGCCGCGGCCGAATCGAATATTAGCCGAAGTTAGACATTCCTCCGGAGTAATGATCATTGGATTAAAGCTAGGCGTATAATTTGATACCGGTATGACGCGTTTCTGGCTTTCGTTGGACCATCTCCCTCTCTCTCCCGAAATTGGATTCCAAGCGAGATCGAATTTCCAACCCGCCTCCTTCCTTCGAAATTAGAAACGAATCCCGCGAATGTTATTAATCGGGCCATTTCGGAATTTTGGAAACCGATTTCGATTCCCCTCTAATTCCATTCCCACTCGTCCAACTATTCTCCTTAAAACTCGAAGAAGCTTGCGACTAATCGGGAGAGTTCTGCCAAAAAGTTTCCACCATCCTCGCGCAATCGCTTCTTAACGATCATTAAAATCAATTCAACCGTCGAATCGGAAACCACTTCCAAATGCTGGAACGACGGTTCTAGTCTCTAATTACAGATAATTGCGAATCCATCGTCGAGGACTCGCCCTATCACTTGCCACCCCTTCTTCGTTTCCCTTTTAAGCGAGGAACGAAAGGACACGCAGGATTATTTCTCATCGAGAAATTTGGAACGGATAGAAAATCATCGCGATATCGCGGGGACACCTGGCGGGTGTTAAAAGGAGAAAACCAGCCGTCCGACTCAATTTCGAAACGCAATTTCCGTTCCAGTTTCTCGTTCTTCGTCGCCTGTACAAATGGGACAATGGGCAAACCGGGTATCGGTTCCCGGTGAAATAATTAAACGTACCGAGGGAGAGAGAGAGAGAGAGAGAGAGGGAGGGATAACTGTTTCTTTCGATAAAAATTTTTTTTCACCACAAACGAATTGACTCGCAATTTGAAACTACTTCCTTGCCTTCGTCTTTCGTACGATACAATTTTATATAGATCTCTTCTTCGTAAACTCGCGTGCGAACGTTGATGCACGTTTCAAAAAGTAGAACTGGCAGAATTCTTTTCCGTTCGATTCCATTCGATCGAGTCGAAATAAATAAATAAACGGCGAATAAATCTAACGAGAATTTCGCTCCTTTTTTCAACTCTTTTTCTACCCGTTTCTCTGGGAGAGAAACGGTTCGAACGTTAAATATAATAAATAGTTTCAAAATAGTGGAATTTTTGATTTGTTAAAATCGAAAACAAAAGATGGATGGAATCGACGTGTTTCAGGGATCCGAACGGGGCGAGCCCCCTCACATCGGGATCGGACGGGCTCCCGACCAGCCCTCCTTTCTGGGATTCGTACGACTCGATAAATCAGCTGTACCTGGAGGCCGGTCGCAGCACGGAAATGCGGTCGCATTACAGGGGCCACAAGATGTCCCTGTGGTTGAATCTGTTGCCGCAGCTCCATCGGCCGGGCTACGAGATCAGCATGCGTCACCATCACCTGGCCGAGAGCACGACCCTCTACGAAGGCGTGGTGCGGCCCCAGACCTTGGCTCAACCGTTGCCACCGCCCCCGCTCCCGGTTCCCTCGCCCACCGAGCCATCCTCCATCTCGAGCGTGGTGTCCACCACCGAGTGTACCCCGAACGCGACCGTCGCCACCACCGTGGCGACGACCACCACCCACGCCTCCAACGCCCACCCGAATCTGGGCCCAGGGCCCAACAACATCCTCAAGAAGCTTGCCTCGAATCATTACCAGAACTACACCACCGCCCTCTCGGTCACGATCGGTGTCGGCGTGTTCCTCCTCGTGCTCAACATCATGATATTCGCGGGTATCTACTATCAGAGGGACAGGAACACGTCCTCGTCGAGGTCGTCCGCCTCGGCTTTCGGCAACAAGAAGAAGGAAGAGTTGTTGGAGGCCGGTTGCTCGGGCATCGAGCCGCCCACGGCCAAGCAGAGGCTGTCCACGTTGAACTTGATGGGCTCCCCGTCCTCCAGCCCCCCGCCGCACAAGGCGAAACTCGCCCAGGAGTTGGAGTTGCAGTTGCAGGAGTTCCAATGCTCGCCGCCTCCAGGCGGCGGCAAGAGGGGGGTGTTGGAGCCGCCCCTCTACACGAGGAGCCCCTGCGTGCAGAGGACACGGACCCCATCGCCTTGCGTGGACGCGACCACGGCCAGGATGGACGACGACGACGACGACGACGAGGACGAGGACGAGGACGAGGACGAGGACGACGAGGAGGACGGGGACGAGGTGAACGACAACGGGGGGGTTAACAGCAGCGACGAGAACGACGACGAGAATCTTCCTGAACCCCCGCCGCCCCCCAAGGTGCCGGCACCCAATGTGAACCTGTCCTGTCCAGGTATCCTCAGGCAACCGGGGACGCCTGGCAGCGCCAAGAAACGGGTTCAGATACAGGAGATTTCCGTCTGAGAAGATCCATCTTTTCTTTCTTCTTCCCCCTACTGTCGATTTCGACGAATTCCCCCCATCCTCCTCGCTTTCTCAGGGATCGAAACGAACGGATCCCCGAGAACTCGATCGTCGCTACTGCTGGCGGTAGTCCATCTGATGACGAGAATCGCCACGCCCCTCCCCATCCACCCCCGTGGACGAGAAGAGATTTCTTTTTTTTTTTTTCTCTCTCTCTCCCGGAGGATAGGCCTAGTTCCACGGATCGATGAAGTTTTCGAAGCGGGAGGAGTGCGAATCGAGCGAAGATAAACGAAGACGGGAGTAAAAGTAAGAACGAAGGAAGTAAGAGCACAAATCGATGGCCTTAAAGAAGGGAGAATCGGTGGGAAACGAAGGGAGAAGAAGGCGGTCGTCGGAGTCGGCCAACCTCGGTCAAACGTCCGAGTTTCGACGCGTGAATATTTTCCAATATTTCTTACCAACCCGAATAGAAAACGAAAAGAAAAAAAAAAAAGAAGAAAAAAAAGAAAAAAAAATGAAAAACCAAAAAAAGAAGCGACGGCAAAAGGAGAAGAAGAGAGAGAGAGAGAGAAAGAGAGGGGGAGCCTCCTCTTATCGGAGCGAATGTTCGATTTTATCGACCGATATTTCGTACAGAGCTAAATTGAACGGTCCTTGCTCGAATTCTTTTTCACGGCGAGAGGAGCGTGTGTTCACCTTATCGAGTTCCGTAACATCCTTGCTTGAACACGGAGAAAAAAGAAGGAAGAAAGAAGAGTGAAAGTTTCGTGGCAAGAGAGAAGAAAGGGGAGAAGGATACAGAGGGTCGCGAGAGAGAGAGAGAGAGAGTCGTCGAGCATCGGTCGATGTGAAACGAGGGGATTGATATAATCTCAGGAACTGAAAAGACAAGGCGCGCGCCGAAGAGAGACCCGGCAGGATGCCTCGGGCTTCCTTTATCCGGATTTGTCGGAGCACTAAGTGGAATTATTCGAGGAATTGGAGGGTCTCACCTCGACTTTTTGGCTCTCGTGACTTTTTTTTCGCGAGAGAGAGAGAGAGTATGCGTGTGTGCGTGAGCGTGTATACGAGAGGAATTGGACACCTGATCGAACAATATAGCTTCGCAGGCTGAGCACATTGAGAGGAGCCTAATGCGAATCGAATAGTTCTCGTCGATATAATCGCGTGTGTTCTTTTAGTTACGAGAGATGAGAGAGAAAAGTGTGCGAGAAGTTGGAGAGACGAGTGGAACGAGCGTTGAGAGGGAATGTTTGCTAAGAATGATCGAGGGATATATATATATCGTTGTAAATCGTACGAGAAAATGTTGGAAACGGTGTGAAGGATCCATCCTGAATATTTTTTTCGTTTCCTCGTGGAGAGTGCTTCCCACAAGGACGTGCTTCCTGTTCAATTTTCGTGAGTTTGTGTGACACGTCTGTTAATATATATATATATATATATATATATACGTATATGTTTTCGCGTTTGTTTTTTTTTCTTCTAGCATAAAGTGTTTAACGTGTTTAAATTGTTCGTTATCGAAGTTAATCATGTACAGTGGACGAGTGGACAAGTTAATTTATCGTTGAAAGAGTAACGAAGATACGAAGAACGTCGTGATGCGATTTTGCGATTTCTCTGCAAATGAATAATTACGAAGTGAGCGTTATCACGTCCAGAAGATTTATCGATCTATTTATTTTTACTTCAATTTCGTTCGCAGGATTAACAGGAAACGGATACGGTCGACTTTGAAGATTCGTGAACAGTTCTCTCATTGTTCGGGATGCAATTTATATTTTTCGTCTCTTTTTCATTGAATCAAATTTCAAATCATCGACGTAATTTATGAATCGTGCGCAAAATCGGCTCGAATATCTAATTTCTTTGAACATGGTGCTCGTTAATTAATACGAAACGCGGCCAGGTGAGAGATTTTTGCGCGAAAATGAAGTAAGAAAATTAGTCATAGGCAAATGGAATTTCGAATCGGTAATTTTGAGAATGTCGCGTTCTTGTTTCGAGTGTGTACCTACCCTACCGTTCCTGTTGACAAACGTCGGTGTTTACGAGCGAGCAACGTTCCTCACTGTTCCCCATTGCCTCTCGAACAATTGGCCTTGATTACGTTCCGTTGAATACCGGAATCAAGTTAGATTCGTCGAGTCGATAACAAAAACACCCGCGCGTCTATTTATTTTCTAAAACAGTTTCTCGATCATATTCGAAAATTCCTTTCCAACTGTTTCTAATCAACGAGATGTGCGATTTAAACGTAAATGAACAAGTAATTTTATAATTTTTAAAACGATTTTAAATTTAGTCCTGTATTAAGTAGTAATAGGACGTGAAAGTGACGACGCATTTGCAACTGTTTGCACGCGAAATTAAAATAAAAAGTCGAACGATACGATATCTTTATTTTTCTTTACTCTTGATATTTCAATCTTTAATTTACGATACGAAAACTTGTCTTCGATCGGAATCGATGCTCGTCCGCACAAGGTTATAATATCAGGAACGTAAGTTTCCACGTACTTTTTTTTTTTTTTCTTTCTTTCTTTCTTACGACGTATTTAAGGAATCTGAAACGATTCCTCTTCCATCAACGCACGGAGAGAGACGAGAAAACGGCGACGATAAAAGAAAAAAAAAGATGGGCCAACCGTAAACTCTAACCTGATTTAGCTCGATCGAGGCGACGAAACGTTCGTGCGTCTTTGGAACGATTCTATCGATCCTCGAATCTCTGGAACGAGGAAGGGGCGAAGAGGAGAGAGAGAGAGAGAGAGAGAGTTTCGCGTGTACGAGTATATTTGCGCATGTGTGAGTTGCGAAAGTGCGAAAAATTGCAGATATGAGGAGAAGAATGAGAGCGAGAGTGAGAGAGAGAAAAAGAGAAGTTGGAAAGAATCTCGTCGTTGAAAACTCCCGGTGTCGATTCGTCGACGAATCTTCGACGATTCCTTGATCGAAAATTTCCTTTCGTCGAACCGATGAAGGATGGAACTTTTTGTCGATTTTGGGACGCATCACGGGGGAGGGAGAAAAATTGGCGATCGAGGATTTTTCGATGGATCGACGATGGATGAGGCAACGACGCGTTCGAGCGTGTCATTTACATACAGAATTAAACGAAGGCATGCAACACGTATACACATGTCTGACACGTAACACGTAACACGGATGCGAAGGACACATCGTGGGACACACACGAGGTACACACGTACACGATTATCAATGTTTGGAATGTTGGGATTTGTTTAAATAAATAATTAAAGCATTTAAAGCGTAAGCGGATTGGTGGATTCCTCTTCTTCCGTATATATATATATATCTCTTCTTCCTTCTCATCTTTTTATTTCTTTTCTTCTTTTCTCACAAATATTTATCTTTCTCGTATAATTTGTTTTTATTCTCGTTTTCTTTCAAATCGTAGAATTACGCGGTTTGTTTCAACTTTTTCCACGCAACGTGGATTGTGGCCAACGACTGATCCTTCGCTTCTCCTCGGATCAGGTAAGTGGCTAAGTTTTATCGTTATCTCGTGCACAGATCTTCGTCGAATGGAGAAACAGATACAACCAAGTTAAAAGAGATTTTCTTTAAACAGATTTCTTCCCCGTGTAAAGAAATAAATTTCCACAAAAATACAAACACTTTTCGCAAAACGAAATACAAAAATTCCTCCCGAATTATACCATTGTATTCGATCAAAACTGTTTCCATCTCTTTATAAATTCCACAAGAGTGTCTAAATTTCAGCTTGAAGAAAAGAGAGAGAGAGAGAGAGAAATAAAGCGATACGAGAAAAGGGAAGAAAGAAAACGAGAACAAACGGTAACATCGGTAAAATAAATTCCGACTGCTCGGAGCTCGAACAAGCTGTAAGAGATAACGAACGAAATCCAAGGAGAGAGAGAGAGAGAGACGCAGCTTGCTCTCTCTCCACCACCCTTCTCACCAGGAGGCAACAACCTTCGTTCTCGATCACGCTGAAACCATTCCTTCCTTGTCCAGGATCCGCCACCTTTGCCCATGCCAGCTGCCACTGAGAACCACCCGAGGAGACACACTCGATGTTTTAGGGTAATGGAAATTCCTCCCCTCGCCGCACCTCTCCTCATGGAACGAGCAATCTCGAGGATCGTTTCGTGCCTATATATCGCGGCGCCCTCTTGCCAAAGTGCCACGCGCGACCAATCCCTCTCACGTCTCTTTGAGCGTAGCGTAAGTGTGACGAGTAAGTGTGTACAGAGGGATCGTTTGATTTCGTAACCAAGTTGACGAAGGAAGGATCATCCGTTGCAATTAATAATTTCTAGCTCTCCAAAAACTGGTATTTTTGTTCATGGAGATGGCTTTGTGGAGATTCGTTTGGCAATTTAATTTCGATCACGGCGCGCTTTCAACTCTTTCCAAATCCTTGGCTAATCCAGGACACAGATTATCCCGGCGGGGATAAATACAACACCGGTCGAAAGTTTTGGGACAGGCAAATCTCGAGGAAATTAGGTAACCGTAGGATATTGCTACGGTTATTGTAGGTGGCGTGGCAACTGGGGGAGATGCCAAGCGGTATTTTGGACGCCAACCCACGCGAAATTATTGCTCGAGCATATAGAAGGGACGTATCGATCATCTTGCTGCAGCGATTGATCGAACAACAGTTTAATTAAAACAAAAGCGAGAAACGTGGAAATGTAAAATACCGTGGAGAAAGAAGTAGTTTTCTCGCCGCTTCTCGCTCGAGCGAGACGCCTCCCCTCCCACACGAGCACGGTGGAGGCTCGTATTGACGTCTCGTGGTCTTCCTTGCGGAGGGTCGTCGAAGCTCGAACTTTAATGGGGTGCTTCCCGCCTCTTGAGGGCCGAGCCAACGAGATCTGCCGCGGGCTCGAGTATAATTAGTCGTGCAGTCCATGGCGTGGACCGAGTGTACGGGCCGGATATATATACCGCTATATTGCGGCTCTAGAACGCCGCCTGACTCCGATGTAAATCAGCTCGAGCAAGAGTGTTTCTTTTCTTTTTTCTTTTTGAACGTTTATGTCGCGTTGGTTTGATCGTTAACGAAGAAATCGTGAATGAAAAATTTACCTTTCGTTTGTTTATTCAAGATGATTCGAGATAACGTTCATTTTTTATTATTAGCTTTGGGGAGATTGATATTGATGTATTAATTTTTCTGACGAACATTAGTTGCGAACGGAACAATTTTGGCGTAATTTTAACTAGAACTCGCGAAATTCCACGTCACTCGATCGCAGTACAATTCGGTGGGATTAATATTTTTAATGACACGCGAGCGTTCTATCCTTTTGTTAAAAAAATATATGAATGCGTCCTATAACGTTGCTCACATTTTCATCAAGCCAGGAATTACCGAATTTAAGCAAATTCGAATAGTTTCAAATCGACGTTGTTGAGCTCGAACAAAGTTGGTTAAATTTTTTAATGCATATCTTTCGATCCATCTCGAGAAATTAATAAAACGATTAAAGATGGTTCCGTTACAATATCCAATTTATTTCTTTACTCGTATTCATTTTCAATCACATTTACATATCTCATTAAAACAGAATCTCCACGCCATTCAAGAATCTCGTCCCCCAAAAATTTAACGTCTCCCAAAATTAAACCTTTCCCTCTCCCACCTAATCCAGCCTAATTCGTTGCAGGCTGTTTGAATAAAGAAAAAGAAAATCACATGGGATAGGGATAAACGTGGAAAGCGTGGGCGGCAATCAGGGTGGAAGATGGCCGCGAGGATGATTCGGGGCGTGACTGAGCTCGATATCGTCGCGATCGATCATCTTTGTCCATTTTCCTCAACGAGGAGTCATTCCACTCCTCGTTCGTCTCAACTTTGTTTGCCAGACAGATATTGGGGAGAGTGGGTGCGAATGTTTGTAGCGTTTCTTTGTTCCCGCGACGATTGTTTGGTGGTGCGATGCAGGATGATGGAACGGTGGTGGTAGTCGCGTGGGGATGGTTATGAGGTCTTGGCAGATGAAATTTTAGCGGTGGGGTTGCAAGTTTAATTGGAATATGGGTGGGGGACGGAGTATTGTGGTTAAGTGAATTTCAGGTGAGGATATTCGATAGTTTGGGAACGCGGATATTCGTGAAAATGTAGGAATTTAGGGGATAGATTGCGATTGTTTGTTTTTAAATATAAATCTCTTACAAACGCAAACTCCATAGAATAAATTTTATATATTATTTTTTCGGTAAGTCGGTCATTATTCGATAGGGACGAACGAGTACATTTTCTATTATTTTTTTTTTTCCTCTCTCCTATTTTTCTTTCTTTCTTTCTTTCCCCCCTCCCCCCCCGGTTTTTCGGCCTGATTTATTTCACGAGATGCACATTTACGAGGGAGGAAATAGATTCGAGGTTTGGAGGAGCTGACTGAGCTGGCCTCATTTTTACTTTAATTAATCGCCGACGTTAAGTAGCGTTGGAAAATAAAAGACGAATAAACGAGGCTCGTACGCCTCGATTGTAAAGCGCTATCGATTAGAAGGACGCTTTCCATTATCGATGCACGAATAATTATTATCGACGAAAAAGTAGGAAACGAAATATATGTAATATCGTGTCTCCATACACGAACTACACACGATATTTATCCTTCTGCATCGTGAAAAAGGTTTCCATCGATTGAAAAGGAAATACGAGTGAACGTTATCAAAATCTATGAGATTATCTATGAAAATGTAACTCAAGTTGGCTCAAAATTCTTTAAACAACCAAGTTTTCTGATTCGTTGTACAAGAAATGTCGCGTTTAAGATCACGCACAGATTCATAAAATATATACTAAAAGAGTATAAAGGAAGAAACAATTAGCACCTGCTCGAATTATAACTGCTGTAAACGAAAATCACTCTTACACGTCGTTCCAAATAAAAATCAATCGTGGCATTAAATTAAACGATCGAGTTAGATAGGGACGAGTATAAGAACGACAGAGGGGGGGGGGGGGGGGAATAAATGGCGGACACGAGTGGCAATCGCCTCAACGATCCGCTGAAGAATAGCTTGGTAGATCCTTGGTAGAATTACGCCACATAAAATTGACCATATTCTTTCCATATGAGATGACGTACTGAATTCCATCGCAAGATATGTTATAAGAGGTTATAAAATTTTTGTCTACTTGTTTAAAAGAGTTAATAAAGACACCTACCGTCTCTCTTTGTCTACTCGGACAAAAAATTCTCTTCGAAGGGAATTGTGTAGAAAGAGTGGCGAAAAGAGCTTCGATATCTATTTTCGTGGAATTATCAGGAAGAATTAAGAAGTCCTTGGAAGAATGCGATAGAGGGAGAGAGAAAGAGAGAGAGAGAAAGAGTCGTCTTTTCAAACGAGCGAACCAAGCTCGAGCTTGAAGCATTTGACGGTCGTTCACGAGCAACATACTGGGCGATAACGCCGTTGCTATGGATATATCACCTCTTTTTACGATAGCGTGAAAGGCATTTTTGAAATAAAATCCTCGCCGCTTTACTGCCGCTAAAGAGTACATTGTGATTCTTACGTACGAACACTTCGTTTCACGGTTCTTTGAAACGGGATTTTTTTCGTTTATACGGGACGATAAATAGAAACGAAAGTGCACGGTGAAGAGTAGTCGTGAAAAGCAGCGAGCCTTTGGTCAAATCTCCGCTCCTTGAAATGCTGGTGCACGTTTATAAATTTAATTAATCATAATTAAAAATGTATATGTGTTGTAATAATTTTTTAAAAAAGTGTGCTGTTCGTTATATGTTTCGTAGTGAAATGCATCGAATGATTATCTCGATCGAAATTCGAGGAGTCGAGTAGGTATTTTTTTCTTTCTTTTTTTTTTTTTCTGCTTTACGACTAAGACTAAGAACTTAGGAAAGCGGTAACACTCCATCAGGATCGCTTAGCTTCTCTTTACGATGGCGTAAAAAAAAAAAAAAAAAAAAAAGAAACGCTTTTGACACGAACCTTTTACATTTGAAGGAACATAGGGTTTAATACGAGGATAAATCGTAAAATCGTCTCGTTTAAGAATGGATGGAAACTCGAGTTTATAAACGTTTCGTTCAAAGAAGCTTGGATATTTTCGATATTACAATTTGGCCAAACATGGCGGAACAAAAAAAAAAAAGAAAGAAAAGAGAAAAAGAAAAGATGGACTCGTTGAAATTCCAAACTCTATCGCAGGAATTGTATATCTATTTAATGTAATCCGAAACATAGGAATTTGTGTAGGTGGGACGTGGTTATGAGTCGGTGTTTCGAACACGTTTAATTCGTAAATTGTGGTACACCATCGGTCGATTTTACGATTCGAGAGAGTTATGTTGGATCGTGCCGGTAGCCATTAGTATTACAATTACGGAATAATTGGTTAATACGCGTATACATATTATACGGATATCAACGGATATTCACAAAAGCCCCGGTAATCGTTTGATCGATACAATTTCTTTTCGACCACCTTCTCGACCATGTTACCATACATTGCGCATACAATATTCGTTATTTAAAATTCACGATACAAATGACGATCCAACGTTACTATGATTGTTAATGTAACTGTTTGCCTCTCACGTAATTACCCGCGAATCGATGCCGTGTATTTCAAACGTGGAAACAGCGGAATTAGAACATCAGTTTCGGTTTTACCTTTTAATCTCTATTTCTCACCTTGCGTCCATCTCTTCGATACATAAATGTTTCGTCCTCGTTTCGGCAATTCGCTCGACGTGGAGACGTGGATAATTGGATAGAATCGGGGGCGGCCGTGAAGGGTTCATTGCTTGGCCGATTCGATAAAAGCCAAGGGTATAAACCACGCCCGTCGTTACACCTAACAAAGTAGATTAACGCGGCGCTCTCGCCGCTCTCCGTCCACCTCTTTCCTTCATCCTCCGCGAAGGAAAGGGGGGCTCTTGCTCCCTCGTTTCTTCCTCGTTTCACGGGATAACCGAACAAACTTGGCGAGAAAATTGTTTTCGGGCCAGCCTTGTGTCTTGGCGAGGCTAATTATGAGTTAATACGCCACACACAGGGAGGAAGATGTTTCTGGTTTTACGTACGAGAGGATGGTTTTGAGAAGTGGTTGAAATGATCGAGAGATTCGGAATGATTTGTTTTGGAAATATATTGTTTATCGTATTCGTATAAATGGATACAATCTTTCTTTTGCGAGTTAATAATAAGGAAGATGGTTATTTGTCAGGAAGCTTGTTGAATAATTAACGCAGTATCAATTGTAACACGAAGAAATATTATTCAAGCATTTTAATAAGTAATTGCTTGAAGTAACTTTATTCCAGAGATTCTTTTAACCAATTATTTTTTCAACAACAGATTAATATCTAATTGATTGTCAGAGTTTTCTCAATTTTCCTTTCTTTTCCTCTCTCTTTTCATCAATAATATTCGATATTTTCTAAACGTATCCGTTCATCACCTTTGCATTTTGTATCCGCGAATCGAGGAAGAGTTAATGCATTTTGTTTGTCGGAATACTTTTTCAAAACAATTTCCCTCCCTTTCCTTTTTTCCCGACTCGGGAATTATCCATTTATTGGAAATGCATAATTTTCGGATCGACTCGAGAAAGAGTCGAAAACGTAATACGTACACACCCAACCCCTCTCAAGAGGTTAAACGGTAATTGGAAAGCGAGCCGTTTGATCGAATTTGTCACTCGCGTTCTTTTCTCCTTTTTTCTCCTTCCCTCCCTCCCCCCCCATCGATAACGAGTAAAACGGGAGGGGAAATCGAACGGGAAAGGAGGGAAGAAAGGAGAGATCGGGAATGGAAAAAAAAAAAAAAAAGGAAAAAAACGGATGGAACGACAGAAGCTCGGTGAAACGACATTTCGGTATTTTCCCTCGATTTATATCGCGCAAAAATGAAAATTCTTCTCCCGCGGTTATATTCTTTCACGGGCCGTCGAATCAAATTCAACAAGGGCCGTTTAAATCGTTCGAAGCGTCGATTTTCATTCGATGTTGCACGCATGCACGCACACACATGAGAGAAGAAAATGAGTGATTACTGGGAATATATCAGGTGGAACGCGTGTCCCCGGAATGGAACGTTTCATTCGTCAAACGGGGACAATATTGTTCCGAATTCGAAAGACTGGGTTGCTTGCTCCCTTTTCTTTCTTTCTTTTCTCTCTCTCTCTCTTTCTCCCTCTCCTTGCTCCTCCCACCTTGAACAATGGAATCTGAAATACGGGAAACTCTGTTTGCCCTTCCCCCTTTTGTCGCCGTTATTCTTTCGAAATGTCGATAAAATCGCGGTGGTTTGTTATTTCAACGAACCACTGTCGTGCTTAATTAATAAAGGAGGAGGGATTGGTATTAATCGTTGGTTCGAGGTTTCTTCGAGTTCGTTGGTGGGAATTTGGAAAATTTAATGAACGAGAGTTTAATGTGAATTTTTGTTTGAATTTTTCTTTCGTTTTCACGAAATGGAGTTTATCTTTTAGAAAAAGATGGGTCTTCTTAAATGAATCTGTACTTTTTATAAAAGTCATGATATATTTAAAATATTTGTTACATCTTTTAAATGTTTTTTTTTTTTTTTATAATAGAAAATTGCAACGTTGTTGATTGATTTTTGTTAATAATCTAGTTCTCGATCTATCATTTTTCCATTTAACTCGGTAGCAACCCGAGGTTTCATGAATTATCGAATTATTTAATCTACGGCTTTCTTTTTGTAAAAAATTTATTTTTACAAGAAGAAGCTTCGTGAAAAGGTATAAAAAAAAAGTAGATACAATCGAAAGTTTAGACATTACGGAATACTGTTAAAAAAAAAAAAAAAAAATGTAATCCATTCAATTTGATTCACAATAGAATTCTACGAATCCTTTATTTTAACGTTCGATAGAAGCGAAGATAAAATGGAGCTTTCAGGTTAATGCAATTCTTGCATACACGTATTTTGAACAATTGGAAAACTCTGTTTCTTTCTTTTCGTTCTATTTTTTTTTTTTTTTTTTTTTTTTTTTATAGACTTCCTTCAAAAATATCGATGTTCGTAATTTTAACACCGTCTTTGTTCATTTGATTAAAAAAACATATCCCTCGATATCCCTCGTATCTCAGATTTAAAATGTGAAACATGAAATGGACGATGGACGATATCTTTCGATTAAATTTTCAAAATTTATAAATCTTCTTTTCGAATAAAAGCTGAAAACATAGGATTATAAGTGGAAAATAAAAAATTCAATAAGAAAGGCAAAAAAAAAAAAAAAAAAGTGAAAGTGACAAATTAAAAAAATTTATAGCATCGTTGTCTTGTCTTTATCGATCATGATCGTCTTGTTGAACTTAATTGTATCCTCAACCTAAGAACTAATCTCCTCTTTAAAAGAGAGTTTATTCTTCTTCTAGAACACTACTTTGCTAGAAGATGTTACAAGAAGATAGTTGGTTCTCGCAATCGATTTTGGTTTACCGAAGAATTCACGAGTCATCAGTGTCGATAAAACTGCTGACAACTTATTTATTTTGCGTGGAATAATCATGACTCTTTCTTCCTAATTTTTTGTTTCCTATTTTTTACAATTTATTTCGATAATTCAGGCGTTATTTATCTATAAATAAAATTACAATTGTTTCAATTATAATAATGTTTCAAAATCATTTTGGTTAAAAACAATTTATATCGCATCAAAGATTTTGATATAACGAATGCATTATTAAATGATGATATCATTAACGAAATTCTCCAATTATTTTAGATAATGTACGGAAAGATTTAATTTATATTTGTGTATTATGCGATTAATTATTTAATTCACTGAAAATTTGATATAGAAGAATTTTTTTTTTAAATTTATTTCAATCAACAGTTGCCATAATGAAATTTTTAAGTTTTGCATTATTCCACATAAACACGATATGGATACATCAATACAAATAAAAACATTCAATCAGGGAAACGAATAATACATACAAATTTAATCAGATTTTCTTATATAATCCCATATTAAATGTTGCTCTTCTTCCAATATTAATTATAATTAAATTTCAATCTATCCTTTTAGATATTATTAAATCTTTGTTATGAAATTCTTGCTATTATTATATCCATATTATATCTATATTATTATTATTATTATTATTATTATTACATTATTCCATCTACGTTATTAAATCTTCTCTTTTTCACCCATAAAATATAAAATCACAATCTCCACAGAGTATTCCATAACGTAATTAAAGAATCACTCGTCATCGCTCGATCTTTATCCTAAATAAATTCCAATCGTAACAAAAAGAAAAAAAAAAAAAATAATCATCAACTCTCCTCCTTTTCCGACCGAAATTCATCCCATCTCTTCTCTTTCTTTCCTTTTCAACGGTCGGAATATCAGAATTGTGCATCTTGCGACGGCACCTTGGAGCTATCTCACGATCGAGGCCGCGCGATGGAATTCCACGAGAAGCGCCGCGAATCTTATCGCCTCCTCCATCCTCGAAGGCGGTGGTGGTGGTGGGATTTCCGGAAATTCGCGTAGAATGGCCCGCATCTTCACCGCGTTCCTGCACCTGTTGAATTGGGACATCGATCGGGGCTCTCTTCCTCTCCCTCTTCCTCTCTTTCTCACTCTTTCTCACTCTCTCTCTCGACAGACGAATGCGCGAGCTAAGAAGGGAAGGATCGACTCGGAGGTCACTGAATACAGCCATAAATTCAACGGAATACGAACTTCCCGACAGTTTTATCTGCTTCTTTCGTTGTTCCCCTATGACATCGGAGTTAATAGCATAGAATCGCGAAAACCGTGCGAGTCGGTATCTGTTGGGAGGCTTACAGAGTCAATTTCTGACTCCCTGTATTTTTAGAAATGATATTTTTCAATTTTGGTAAAGAGGGAATTGGACGTTTTTTAATTCTCCATAAGAGTCGATATCTTTTAATTAACGGTGTAAATTTGTAAAAATTTCATAATTTTATAATTAGAAATTCGTATAAAGTAGAATTTAACGCGCGAAACGATATTTTCACGTGAGAATATTTTATAATTTAACGTTTTCTTATGCGTATATTTAAATGGTATCAAATATATATCTTTATATTTCGCGCCATATTTCCCGCGAAAGCTAAACGTTCGAAACTTACCACGTGACCATTTAAAAAAAAAAAAAAAACCACGAAAAACGTTCGATGAAACGTTGACGACGAAAGGAAATTCCATAAGCAAACACGTGTCTCGTATCGACCATTCCGAAAGTATCCATGTTGAATGTTGTTAACGCGAAGAAATATTTCATTAGACAAAGGAATCGATAGACGCCATAGCTAAGGACGCGACACGGTGTAAACTCGGCGTGGCGGGGCGTCAGTGCAAATCGAGGCAGCATGTCGGTCGCGCGCGTTCCATCGCTCGTTGCTTCGATCGCCGGTATTTCGTTTAATTTTTCGATTCGTACACGATCGAAATAATGCGTTACGTTTCCTGTGTTCGGATTTCGACTGTGCTTCTCAGTGAATTCATCGAAATCGTTGGAAATCGAGATATTTTGGACCCACTCTACGCGTCTCGAAAAATCACACAGAAGAAAGGTTATGGTCTTCGTTTGGACGACAGAAGAGTGAGTACATGATATTATTTGTTTTTACGTTCACTTGCTTCTTACGTTTGATCGTCAAAAGAAACTATGAAAATACGAAACATTTATTAGATTAGTTTAGAAATTGCGTGTTCATTTCAATGGAATAGTATGGCAGTTAGTATGCTTAATTTTGTGTTCTTTCTATATTGTTACATATATATTATTACATTTTGTAACATTAGTTTCTATTATCTTCTATTAGAGAGGAAGCTATAGTCAAATATGCCTTTTTTAATGTTCAAATAGTTATAAATTTTCAAAATTGAAATTTCATTAATAATTGTGTGGAATAGTGCAAATTTATGAGCTTTATCGTTGTCAGAGAAATTTATTTTTATACATACAATGCAATAATCGACTGAAATAATTAATGGATTGTTAGAAAAGAAACATTCAGTGCGTGTCATTCGTTTTATATTTCGCGAGATAAATTTCGAATTTCAGTTGATTGCTGACATTGAAACTGCAAATAGATAGCGCGTCGATCGCAACGTAAAATTTTAAACCATTCTTTTCCAAGACAGATGGTTGTTCAGGAATTCTTCAGCAATATTTAATACGTACGAATTGACTTACATAATAAGTTATGACTTTTCTTTAACTCGCATGGTTTTTGTATTCTTTAAGTTCAATTATTTTTAACGATAAGACGAAAAGTAAATACGAAAAATGAATCGGAAAAAAGATAAAGATATTCGACAAATTTTTCGATGGTAACGCGAATTTGCGATAGATAATCACGTGTTTCGAAAAGAATCCTCAAAGGGATTTTCCAAATCTGACGCGTGTATTTGTGTCACGGTATATGCAGCAAATACTCAATCGTGTCACGTTTCGAGTTCTAGAAGTGATACTCGAAGTTTGTATTATATCGACTAGCACTTCGCTTCCAATAAATTCCACTTGCTTTGAACCTTCGTGCCCTTCGATGTAATATGATTCCCGTATATGGGAACGCATCAATACACTTGTGCAATTTACTTTTTTTTCTAATTCGAAGATCGAGAAATTCTTATTATTTCCGCTTATAAATTTATTAAAAAATAATTTATTTATTTTAAATATTTTATTTTTATTATTATTTTCTAAATCTATAGATTTAAATACGCAGTAAATTTAATTTAGATAGACGAGATATCTATATATTTAGAAATATCGATCGGTTAGGAATTAAAAAAAAATATACAAGTACTGCACATGTTTGTTCCCATCTGGTGCACGTATCTACGCATCAGTTAGTGCGATTCTAGCTGTCACCATTGCACACATGCGCCACAATAGAATCAAGAATAATACGATATCAAGAATAACAACAAAAAATAGTAAATCTCAATATTAATTAAATTAACACGAGTTACGAGATATATATATATCAATATATAACATATATTTCTTTTCAAAATTTTTTTTCTCCAATTCCAATCGAGACAGTCCAAACTCCAAGGAATCTTTCTACATGATTTGTTACATCTTTGAAACCACTCTCACACAAAAAGAGTAATCAGAGTATACAAGATACACGTGGAGTTCTGTTCGAAGGACTATACGTCCATCCCTGCCTGCATTTTCCACGTCAAATCCCACCTACAATCTCCCGGTAGCGAGCGTAGAATCGAGTTCCAACCTCCTCTCTCCATCCTTCAGTGACCACCACTTGACTTCCTATAATTTTATTTACCCTCCACTCCCCGTATCCCTGCATCGTCTCTATCTGCGATTGCAGACAGGATTTAGATCATGGATTCCCAACCCGTGGATTGGAAAGCGACTTTCTTTTCCTTTTTTTTTTTTTTTTTTTTTTTTTTAATGCGAAAAAATATCAAACATTCACGATACATATATTAAATATTTTAACATTTAACAACAATAGAATTACTTCTGGAAATCAAGTTATTCCTATTTTATCAAATCTATCGAAAATGGATAAAAAAAAAAAAAAGGTTGAGAAACGCTGTTTTTTTTTAGATCGAAACAGCGATTCTCTATTCACTCTTGGGAGAACAAGAGTGCACAAAGGGAAGAGAAAGAAGTGGATAAAGTGGATGGTTCGCGCGATATCGAGGCCGTCATGGGATATTGCGGCGAGAAAACCGACGTTTAAAATCAATTATTCGATCGAATAAAGATACCAGGAACGACGTTGCGCGATTATAGGCTCGATTCCTTCGCGTTTTATCTAAATTTCCTCGAAAATGTTCGCTCGAAGGATCCGTTCATGAACGATTCGTCGAATCGTGGTCCGGATACACCGATACCGATAATCGCCACTCCATAGATTCGAATATTAAGCGTTATTTACCGGTTGTGGATGGGGAATGACGATTTGGAATTGCGCGGGACCGCGGGAATTGCGCGTGGTTTTGCTTGGTGGCCGCGTTTGGAAAAAAAAAAAAAAAAATGAAGTGGATGAAATCGATGGTGAGAACGGGGACAGTTGTGGCGTGCATTTGAATTGGAATCGGCCGAGTTTTGGAGGATTGGCTTTGGCCGTGCTACGGAATGAAACTGTTTTTAGATTTTTCAAAGTTGAATAATCGTTTGTGACATTGTGATCAACTATTTTTTTTATTTTTTTTTTTTTTTTAGTTATGGAAATATTTTAGCATTTTTTTTTTTTTTTTTTTTTTTTTGTTTAATGGACTATAAAACGTCCATTATTGCTCGGGTAGAATGTTTTGAAAAATTCCATCTTCCGACACGTTAAAAATATTTTAAAAGCCGAAAGTTGCGTAGATGCGAAATTTTATTATGAAATGTTGTCGTCCAAAAATTTTCTTGCTACACACATTTCGCTGAATAATAAATATTTGTATTAAAATTGCATGGTTTTTTTTTTTTTTTTTTTTACTTTTGGGCGTGTAAAAATTATATTTCACAAGCCAGAAGAATAGAATGTGGTTGAAGAATAATTCGATAGACTATCGGTTCAAGTTAGAAAACTGAAAGCTTTCCAAATAAAACGGTTTATTTTTACAATAATTCTCGAAAGTATCATCTTTCGCAAGGCGTTAAATCATTATTAATTTTATCCAGAAAGTTTCTGATTAATTTTATTTTCTTAACATCTTGTTTTGAAGTTAGTTACAATTCATGGAGTTACGGTCATGGAGTTACTTTTTAAAGTTTTAAACTAGCGTGTCAAACACGAAGTTGGGAGGACAGCTTTCAAACAATTGCCTCCTCAACTTTACACAACTCCTGCTTGATAAGACCAAGTTGTTGAAAGCATATAGAATTCTGTAAATAAATTAGTGTCAGACCTAGCTACCTCCATAAAATCAATATCGTGTCGGATATTCAACGATTGTTACGTCGAGGAAAATTACCCGAAATTGTCATTTTCCAAAAATTAGCACCGATTTCCAAATTTTCTTCTCCCTCGTTTCTCAAATTCCCATTAAATAACTATTCAAAAGATTCATCAATTTCTCTATCTCGAATTTACATTTACATTCTTCGATAACAAAATTTCGAAACGATCTATATATAATAACTATTGAAAAGATTCGTTTTCAATTCATTTTCTGTTGCAAATAGAATCTTCAAAATGCTACGTTCAATCAAATTTTCCTGTTACTATATATATAAATAAAAGTACCGAAAAGGTCTGGAAAAAAACGTTCAATATTGAACCTCGAATCGTAAAACGAACGAGGACACGGTTGAATTAACGTTTTGAATCATTAGACGATTGTCGCGTGAATTATTCGAGGAAAACGTGGATTCTCGCCGCTGTTTCGCCGAATCAAACGATGATACGACGTTAATGAACGCGGCGCGGTTAATAACGTATAATTCATAGACGGAAACGCAACAACGTTTCGGCACAGTTGGCTTCCCCAAAAGCTTCGCCCACGCTTCATTATTTCTGTTTTACGCCCGCGGACTGTTCGACGATCACAATTTTCGCGCGGAACGAAATTTCACCCCTCTAATTTGATCGAATATCCGCCAACCAGGATTTCATTAGCTACGATTAACGTTCACACAATGGGAAATGGAAACAGTTTTTATATATATATATGTGCATATACACGTGTGCGATGGAATCTCTATATTCGAGTTCGATATTCGTTACGTTTTTTTTTTTTTCCTTTTTTTTCCATCTTCGTTCAAAAGTCCATTATTCGTCACCAAAAAAATTCCACCACTCACTTTTCGCCACCGCAGCTTTTCAATAAGTTCGATCTGATTCGATTAAAATTTTATTTATCCGAGACCCCGATTCCAGAACCAATTATTTTCTTTCTTCGTTTATATTTTTCGTCGATTCTCGTTGGAAAAAAAAAAAAAAGATTGACATTCGATCAATTATTATATATATTCGTTCATTCATAACGAATGTACGTGGAGGTTTCACTCTATCTGTTTCACAATCGATCAAAAATTATCGATTTAATTCAGATTATATGTATATAAACTTTCGAAAACGAACGATTCTAGGCTGAGAATCGATTTTTAACTAAAAAAAAAATTGATTCCACGTACGTTTAATTCGATATCAACGAGAAAAAGGGGAGGATTGTATCCGATTGTATTCGATACGCGAAAAAATGAAAATTCTTCCACGTATTCTTTCGATAATTTTTTTTTTTTTTTTTTTCTAAAATACGTGTCGTCATGGAAACGAGGGATATATGTATTCAGAAGGGACAATGGCCACGTGTTAAATATTAAAATGGGTGGTCGTAAATTCAAAAAAGCCGCGAATACGACTAATTCAGTCGCGATTCAACTCGCTGACCTGTTAAAATCGATAATTGTTTGCCAGTTATGTAAACCGCAATCGTTTTAGAATTCGATTCCATGGAATTTACGTGTTATCGGATTTCCTGTGTAAATCGAGCGGATGAAAGGGAACGGTTGGCTGAAAGGAGGAATCTTTATTTCGGCTCGACGAGTTCGTACCAAAGAATTTGAATAAAAGTTGAACGAGAAATTTCAAGCTTTAATTATACTCGTTACGACAAAAATATACCCCCCCCCCTCCCCCCGAACTTGACAAAGAAGCTCGTCTAATAAAGTACGCCATTTCGAAAAAATCTTCTCGCGAGGGGGGTAATAAGAAGGGGTTGAGAACAAGGACAACAAATTGCATTAAACTTTACACATGCCGAGTCGGACACCAACTTTTCAGAATTACCATCCTTTCATATTCTCGTCTGATTGCGACGTACAAACAATTCCTACATCCTCGTGTGATGCATTAAAGAACCTTAATCCATGCAATACGTCGTCAATCCGTGATCTAATTCCTACGATAAATAAATTTGTTTAAACATTCAACTTTCTCCTGTTCCTCGCGTGAAAAATATAACGTAATTTGGACGTGAAAGGAAATGGGGGAAAATTCGGACGCGTATGCCGGCTAAGCGATACAAGGCTTGTCGATATTGGCGAGCGAGCGATGCAAATGGCAGGGAATGGTGGCAGCCAGGAGGGTTTGTCAGCGTAATGCTGGAGTAGTGACGGTGTGGGACGCGTGGTGAAGGGCGAGCCTCGTTTCACTCGGGTGTATCCGGGTTCTCGATATATAGGTCTATGGGTATTTGTGCCGTGCTAAGTTGCCAACCCGCATGCACGTATGGAAAAATATTCGATACATAACGTGTCGCGTCTCGACCATGAAAATTTTAGGGAATATTTTTTTTTAATTGTAACAGATGAAATTGTACGAAAGGAAATTTAGAAGATTAATTTTTGAATCGAGGAGAATGAAAAATTGATGGAGTAAGGGAATACGTTGCGTTTTGACGTTGAAAATTTTAGCGAATATTTTTTAATCGTGGAACAGATGAAATTGTATGTTGCATAGAGATAAAGGAAATTCACATCTGGAGGATCTCGATCATGAAAATTTTAGGGAATATTTTTTTTAATTGTAATTGTAACAGATGAAATTGTATAAAAGCAAAGGAAATTTAGAAGATTAATTTTGGATCGAGGAGAATGAAAAATTGATGGAGTAAGGGAATGCGTTGCGTTTTGACATTTTGATGAAAATTTTTTAATCGTGGAATAGATAAAATTGTATGTTGTACAGAGGTAAAGGAAATTCGTGTCTCGAGAATTAATTTTGGATTGATGATAAAATCGGTAAGGAAACGTATAGACGATGAAAATTTAAATTGTGCCGAGTTTGGAATATTTTTTCGTGCAATTGTATAGAGATAAAGGAAATTCACATCTGAAGGATCTCGACGATGAAAATTTTTAGGGAATATTTTTTTAATCGTGCAACAGATGAAATTGTATAAAAGTAAAGAAAATTTAGAAGATTAATTTTGGATCGTGAATAAAATTGATAAAACAAGGGAATGCATTGCGTTTTGAAAATTAAAATTTCAGTGAATATTTTTTAATTGTGGAATAAATGAAATTGTATATTGTATAGAAGCAAAGGAAATTTGTGTGAGAATTAATTTTAGATTGGTGAAGATTAATTTTAAACCATTTAATAAGGTTAGCAAAAGACAATGTCTGTGCGTGTATTCTTTAATTTCGAATATTTTCTGTATATAAATTGTAGAAATTGTAACTATGTAACTCGAGTATTCAAGTCAGGAAGTGTATTTATCTCGCAGAGGCACATAAGTTCCACGCTGAAGCAAGATAAAGAATCGAGCATGAAAAATGAGTCTCCCTAAAGTATCATAGAGTTGGTGGGGAAAAGTGACCACGAGTGTCCCTTTCGAGGGAAGAAATTGAATGCCATACCGAGATTGGAAATCTTTTTTTCGGCCAACCAATGTAATCTCGAAGAAACGTTCAATATTTTTCTTCGACTATCCAACAATAATACATTAAATCCTCCGTGTATTTTTTTTCTCCACGTGGATGGTGGAAATAAGATCACGAAATCCTCGGAACCATCCATAATATTCTTCAATTCCATCCAATTTCTATTATCTTCTCGCGAGTGTTCTTCTTCCCTTTGAAATTAAAATTTCGAAACTTTCAACGCCTTATCTTTCGTAGATAATGAGAATAAACATTCTACAATGCTTCTAAATTTCATCCTCAAAAATAATAAATATAATTATTTTCATTGCCACCATTTTGATCGATCGAGTGGAAGTGAAAAATTAGGATAAATTCCGCGGAGAAAATTCCGACGTGATGGAGAAGCCGTTAACCCGTTGCTCCTCTTAATTCGCCGGGGTGGTAAAATCGGGCGGCGTGAAAACAAATTGTCGGCAGAACAAGGACGGTGCTAATTGTACCGGCGAACAGTTACAACGGTTATCGTTGCCCTGGGATAATTAAAGAGAGGGAATTGTTGTTGTTCCTCGGCCGACGAATGCCGCGTTTTAAATAGGAATATTTAGCCCTAGACGACGAAAGATAGCTAACGAAACACTCTTGACGAGATAAAAGACCGGCACGATTTACGAATACATTTGCTTTTCATTTTGTTCGTATCGAAGAAACGTTTTATTTATAATCTTTAAAAATCACATTCCATCCGAGACCTTCGTTCGAACCTTCGTTCTCGCGATTTTTAATTCGATTTAAACTTGGATATAAAATACTTTATTTATATCCGACAGGGAATTGGTGATTCATTTCAAGACGAAAGAAATGTCGCATAAGATAGAAGAGATAATTATATCGCTTGACTTTGTGTCTTTATAATAACCATAGACTAACAAAAAATACGTTTCAAAAAATTAAATTCTCGTTGCTTCATGCAACTTCTTACTAATTATTCTCTTCTTAAAGTAATACTCTACAAATGGAACACCGTATCGTCGACGCTTCGACAAACTGCTTGTCCACATTTTCTAAAACAACCGAAATTCATCAAATTCCTGTTCCTCCACAAAGCCTCGAATCCCCTTGAAAGAGGAAAAGAAGAGGGAAAAGAGGACGTTATGCACACCCTTCAATTTACCAATCCTCGTGATCCGTAATACCGATACGAATTACTTTCATTACAGGCGATAAGAAAAACGTGGACATGGAAGATCCCTTTCGCTCGTGAAAGCGTAAATCTCGCGTTTCCCTAGAATTTTTCCACCCACCCCGTTCTTTTTGGCTCCCTCCCTCGTAAACAGATCGTTTTAATTATGCTGGCCGCAGATGTTTCGCGAATTAATTTTGTCCGCGGGGACTTGGAGAGAAACTTGGCTGGCGACTTCCTTCCTTTTTTTCTCCCCTTCTTCCTCCTTTTTTTGAGGCGCGAGACAGGCGGGCTAGACAGGAATCTCTCGCGTATATCGTTAGGGAAATTTCTTAGGGAGGGATTCGAGTCTCTGGAACGGTTCTTTCGCGTTTTCTCCAACCAACGTGGGTTGAAGTTTCCTTTTGTGCTGTTCCCTTCCGTTTCCTCTCGCTACTCCACACCGTTGTACACCACCGTTTTACACAACGGACGTAGAGGTTTCTTCTACGGAAGAAGGACACGGAAATGCTGGAAATTTATATCCCTCGAAGTTGGCCGAAGGACACGTTTCGAGGGGGTGGGTTTAATTTGCGGGTGCAAGAGGGTTTAATTAGCGGTGAAATTTTAGGAAATTTTGTGAATTTTTGCGTGAAAGAAGAAGAAAGTGGATTAAATATTTCAGATAATCGAAGAGGGAGGGGATTTAGAAACTTTATAGAAATTATTTTTTTTTTTGTGTGTAAAAGTTGAAAATTGGATATTTAAGAAGGGACGAATTATTAAGATTCTAGGGAATATCACGACGATGGTTGGAAAAATGTTGGAAAGTTTTTAATGAAATTTTTCAAATTGTGTTATAAAAATTGGATGAAAGATTCGGGATATAAATAAATTCGAACGTAACGAATCGTCTCACACGCGGCATCAAATTCAATCTAATTTAACCCGTTCTAACTCTAAAAGATCTAAGCCGATCGAGTTTAATTACCTTCTTACTCTTTCCGACCTCCATATTCTTACTTAATTAAACACCTGTCGAACTATCGTACGCATATCCATCATTTATGCTCTTTTTCTCTTTTATTTATATTAATTTTCGACGAGCTTAATATCGAATAGTTCGAAAATTGACGCATTATTCGCAAAATAATTCGGTATTATCGACGACGGTATTATAAAATTTCATATCGAATTTCCACACACACGAGATTATCTGTATGAGAAGATAAAAGATAATTATACAAGTTGAGGATCTTGTGGTGTACGAAAAGTGGAATCTGTTTCGATTAAATTGGCGCAAGTGCACGAATGATCGAAATGTTGTTTCACGATGGATGGCTTGTATTTCTGCGGCATAACCGCATTTTGCTCGTGACAGGGTTGGAGGGGAAGGGTCAGGTTGGCGGTGTAACGGATAAAACGGGAAAATTGCTGTCTGGTTGAATAAACTGGGAAGGATTTCGAGCCCTCGTATATCTCAGGATATATATGTTTTATATTCCGAAAGGTATCGCGAAAAATATTTAAATGAGAATCCCGATTCCTCCGGCAAATCCTGTTCCTCGACCTTTTCCCTTCGGTTTCTTTTCTTAAGCAAATATCTCGTTTAAATCGGTATATATATATATTTTTCTCTCTTTTTTTATTCATATCCATCTTGATATTTAAATTCTAAGGAATCTTGTTAAATTGTTCGAGATAAACGAAAACAATATTTGAAAACCTTTTGAAAATTTAAAAATTTCGTTTTAGAATTGAATTTTAAAATTCATTCTTCACCTTTGGAAATTAAACATTTCCGCAGAAGAAGATGTTGTACGATTCGAAAATTAAGTTTCAAATTCGAAATAAAATTAATTGCACATTTTTCCGCTTTTACCCTCACACGTAGAATGAATCATCTCCTATTGATAATTCGTTCCTATTCAACTTTGCTCGAAAAATTCAATTTTCTCAAAAAAAAAAAAACGAAGCTTTCAACAAAGCTATTTTATTCCATTTCCTTTTTTTTGGGAATTTTTTTTCAAAAAAGAAAGAAAAAACGCTCCCACTACATTATTATATCGGCCACGTATATCGACCTGTATTTAACAAATTTTGAAATTCTATTTTCTCGAAAAAAAGAAAAAAAAAAACACAAAGCCTTGGACAAAAAAAATTCCACTTTTTTTCTTTTTCACAAAGAATCACACGTTGCGTTATTCAACCTAATACTCCAATATAGAGGTTCAAATTTACCAAATTTGCAAAATTAAAGAATATTCTTCCTCGTCGACGCGTAATAATAATTAACTGCGCCTTAATGGATGGATTTGATTTAATCTCGTCCCCATTTATTTCAAGTTAAAAAGATAGCCAGAAACGAAGGGATGAAAAGGAAAAAAAGAAAAGAAGAAGAAAAAGACAGAAGAGTTATAAATAGAGAATTCGGTTGCACGAAATGGATAATCCGGATAATCGGTTGGGAGAGGCGAGTTTCGAAAGAAAGGATGATGTACGCGCGAGCTTATTAACAGAGAGAAGAAGGGTGTTTTGAACAGTCGATTAAACGTTGTGTCTACGCGTGCGATGCGATTTTGATCGCGCGATCAAATTTGTGGCAAATTTGCCGATAAGGTGATTCGATTTAAAATACTCAAGGAATATATATATATATATATTCACTCTCGAATTTGCTTGGTAATCACGGGAAGAAAACGTTACGCGGCATTTTTATGGACTTGGAAACGAGAGAGCCGGGAGGATTAGATCGAACGATAAAACAAGGGTCGAGGGTGATCGATGAAATGGAAGGAGAAAAGAATTTGATAAAAATTTGAGGACCGTTTCGAACTATGTTCCATTCCAGGTATTTTTATTTCTCTTCGCGGGACGAGAAGTTGTTGGAAATCTGTTTCTCACATTCGGTGTTTAATCTTAAAATAAATTCGAACGAATCGAATTCCCTTCGTTTCTGTTGAAACTGTTTTGAAAACTCGGATTCTATTAACAACTAATCGAGACATTTTTCTCCAACTATATTATTTTTTTCGATCACGAATTTCGGCAATGGAGAACTGCGAATTATATAATTCCAAAATATAATTATCTGTCATCGTTCTCGAATCGTACGTGGTGGCTATAAATTCATCGTTAAGAACGTAAAAATTACTTGCTATCCATCGCCATTCAATTCCCATTCAATTTTTCCCGGTTATACGGTACATCCTGGTTGATTGTCGATCGAAACCTCGTCGCGATTCAACGATCAATCACGCGAAATCGTGATTTTTTTCTTCTTTTTCTTTTTTTTTTTTTTTTCCCCAGCCTCACGCGAATTATTGATAGCGTATGCGAACGGTGCAGCTGCGGGTTCGAAAACATTTTATCAGGCATTGGGGAAAATCCAATACCGCAATCGTGGATTAAAGCCTATCGTTGCCCTCGCTGTTTAACTCGTTTACGTATTTTTCGCTTACAACAAATGATCGAGGTGATCGGTGCCAATTTTTCCTTCTCTTTCCAACTCGTGCTCGCTCGATGTTGAAAGCTCGATAAATTGGGGAAAAAGATAGTCTCGAAAGGGGAGGGAAAGGCTTCTCATTCTTACGAGCCTATTCGACCGGAAGTGAATAATTTTTCAACGTGTTTCGAGATTTGAAGCGATCTCGTTTTTTTTTCCAAAAAAATAATTTGTAAGAAAAATCTTAGAGGATTTTTCATCGAGTAAACTTTTTGCTCGTCGTATTTTTGGAACAATTCCAAAGTTTTCTTATTCCATGATTGTTGGCATTTTTAATTAAATTTAGCAATGATTTTCAATAATAAATAATACGTAATAAAAACGAAGAAAAAGAGAGGAAGAGAGGCGCGCGCGCGCACAATTCGACAATCGTACGCATTTATATATCGATCATTCGAAATTCGAAACTCGCGTATAAAATTAGAGTTAAATTGAAACGGTCTTCGATCTTAGTTAGTTGGCCGATTAATCGCAAATTACGTGGAACACGGACGAAGTTTGGGTGTGCACAGCTTTAACCCGGGGCAATTAGCGGTATTTCGATTTCAATTGACGATCATTGGATGCAATTATCGAGCCTCGATTTTAATAATTAACCACGATGAAAACAACAACTACGTCGATTTCGCGAATTCATCTCGCAATTCAGACGAGTTGCGGAACGCTGGAAACTTTGCCCCGCCAGGCGTAATTCGCCTATTCCGTTGTTCATTGTTACATGCCTCAAAAAATTAATAACGAATAAGTGATTGAATAATGAGTAAAAGAAAATAGTTCGAGCGTAAAATCGGTCGAGCAGGAAATTCAATCGAGATGCATACCGATATATAACTTTGAAGCGGTGTTGAGAAAACAAGTGGAAGGGAGGGTGCATGATGTTCAAAACGCGATGTAGCGACGTTCCATTTGACGTTTATTTCGGGACACGAATTATACGGTGAATTTGTAAAGATAGCCGAGGGCGAAATATTTATTGCTCGACGAAACAATTTTATTGGTGGAAAATTTTCAAAAATAGATATCGAATCGATATTAAATTGCTAATTTGGAACAGCAAAATTTTGAATATTCGCCGTTTTAATTCTGTATCGATATTATATATAGTTAGTTAAATTTTCGATTATCGGGGATGCTTACGTGTTGTACAACGAATGAGATTAGTGTAGATTTCGAAAAAATCTCTTCACAACAATTTTTCAAGATAGTAAAACTCTTGTGGAATCTGGTATATCCTTCGATATCCATCGAAAGATCAAATATATCAAAAGTTTCTCACTTAAAATTTACTCGAAAATCGATTATTCCTTAATTTCTTCGATTTAATTAATCGTCTTATTAATTCTCGCGATGGAAAATGGTCATCGATGTTCAAAGACGCGTATTTTTTTTCTTTTAAAAAAGCGCTTTCACAATTGTGCTTGTGAACAATCAACACTACACGGAATATAGATTTCACTCTATCGTTTTAATTGCAACAACAGCACAAGCCCGTGTTAACGGCTTCGTTAATAATAACGAACGTAAAAACCCCGGCGTTAATATCACAATATTATTGCACGATATTTGCACGAGAAATGAAAAAACAAAAAAAAAATAAAGGCGGAGGGACGGAGGGAGGGCGGGCGTTAGTTGGTCGCGTGATGATCCGATGATTGAAAGTATATCGGGTGAATAAATTGGAGGGATAAACGAAACAACGCGCGGGGCCATTATCGTTCGTAAATACGCGCGCGTCGATACACGGGGGATAGGGCCAATCAATGATTTATCTCTCATCTATTTGAACTTTATAATCGTGGCTTGCACAAACGTTGCGTGTTTAAATTCGAAACGCGTTATCGGGTGCAACGTCAGCCAACGATCCTCGTATATACGTACTCGTGGATGCAATATCGGAATCGGCACCCGAAGATGGCACGAATACCGACAAATATATAACTATAGTAGTTTTAATGCGATTGGATGCTTCTTCTTCTTCTCGTATTTCAACCTACATTTTGGAAGCTTATACATCGAAAAGGTATTTTTTCAAAAAACGAGGAGAATTATTGTAATGTTTACACGTGTGGGTGGATGTCATTGTTATTTTCTTGGAAGAAATTCGTGCGGAAAGGATCGATTCGTTCGATGATAATTTGTATGACGTTTTTGTTCGAGGGAAATACAAGTAGGAGTATCGACTTGAAGGGATATGATAAACGATCGAAAGGTTTCTCTGTTAAGCATCGCGAATACAAAATGCAAATACAGGCCGTTAATTTTAATTCTCGGATAATCTTGCACCCGCTCCCTCTATTGAGATTTACGTCACGATGAGGGCGAAGTTGCAACTGAATAATTATACCCCTACGGGATACAGCGGAAAAGTTTCTGAAATTTCGACCGAATATCCCATCGATCTCGTCCAATAATCGCAACATGTGCAATTCTCCATTTTATTTCTCCACAAATTTATTTTTCTATAAATAAATAAAATTCCCTCGAAGGGAAGGGAGAGATACACGAATACACGGAGAGAAGGACACGTGGCAGAGATTTCGTGCGATTCTCTCGACTCGGCTCGCAAGTAGCCTTCGTCAGTGTCAATTAGCCGTCATTATCAACTAACTCGCAGGAAGAAGAGAACTCGAGACGCACAGAGATGGGGGAAGGAAAGGGGGTAACAAACGTAATCGAGATCCTCCTCCTCCTCCTCCTCCTCCTCGCCACGTACCCACTCCCCCTCTCTGTTTGCGCATTGCAAGCAAATGTGTCGTACGAAATGATAATTGCCCTTGGAACTTGCTAACGCGAAACACCATCGTTTTATGTTTTCGTCGGGTAACCAGCTTCGAGTTAACCAGCCACGTGGAGAGATATTAAGGTTAGTCGTGTTCTTTTCCTTTTCTTTCTAATCGATTAATCGAAACGAGAGGAATAATACGGAAATAATTTCAATTAACTGGAAATGGAGAGGAGACAATGCCAATACTGGAATCGCGTGATCGTTCACTCGTTGAGATATTTTCCAATTTGTAATTTAGATCTTAGATTGAAACTCGGCTTGACGACGACGTGCAACGTGCTTCGTTAACGAAACGATACGACGCAGCTTATTCTTATCGTTTTTCGTTGCGAATGCTCGTATTTTGGATGAAGCGGATGAATGGAGAAAGATTATTTATATTTCGATAAGTATCCAAATTTTTCCTCGAACGTTTCTTCTTACAATTTCTATATCTTTAACGCGAAAGTGAGGAAAGCGAAGTCGAACTGCTGTTAAAATAGAGAAACGTGTAGAAAGTATCTACAATATAATTGCAGAGCACGCGCTCCTCCGTTTTTGTAACTTGTATGCTCAAAGCAACCATTTCGTGAGGGAAATACGAGAGACGAAAGGAAAGAAAGAGAGAGGAAAGGAGAAAAAAATCGAGTGTTGCGAGTATTCACGAGCTTCTTGCATAATTTCTCGTTTAAGAGGTTAATAAAACGCGTTTAATGAAGAATTCATTGATTGCATCGCTCGCTTACGAGAGAGCATATTCGGGAGAAAATTTATACCGACCTCTTTTGTTTATTTCCATTTTTAAAGAAATATTCCAGCTGTTTCGTTCTTACTTAAACAAGTCGAGTAACAGTAAAAAGTCTTAACGTTTTAAACTATGTTCAAGTTCAACTCTTTTCCTAAATCCACGCCGCTTATACTATTACCGGGTTGTTTAAATTATCATCCTGCTGTTGGTGATAAAATTTTACATTTTTTTTTTTTTTATATAACGAAATATAATTCAATATAACGAAAAGAACGTTTAATTAATGATTCCATATTCTTGATTCATTTACGAAAAACATTACAGCCATCGATTCGGCAAATTTCGATGAAGCTATGACTCTATAATTTAAATTTTCAAAATTATTAAAAATCGTCGGATAAGAAAGGTTAAAATTGTAAACCTCTTCAAAAAATGAATAGCAATTTCTTAAAAAAAATTTTTATATTTAATTATTTAATAATTAGATATTAAATTCTCTTCTCTAAACTGCTTCGAAAAATTTATGACTCTTCATTTCGTTTCGTATCCCATCTCTCGTTTGCTGTAAACAAAAAATACTGGACGCCCTTTTTTTTTTTCTTTCTTCTGCCACTCGATTTGATCACCTTTCGACCCCAATTCGTGGGCAGAGGAGGTGTGCGATATTTTCTAATTGCCGCGGTTAAATCGAACGTTCCACCACCAATCTCTCTCTCTCTCTCTCTATCAAGGGATGAACGTTTTTGTCATTTTTCTATCAGCCGGGTTTAATCTCGCGGCGAACAATTTGTGCGTTACGTGTGCAACGTTTGCGAAAGGAAGCGGCGCAAAGAAGTCGATGCGAAAAAAGTTGGTAAAAAAAATATCGCGGGAAACGTTAAAATTGCACGTGCTCGTTCTTCGAAAATTCTTCTTGACCTCTCGATATACCTCGTTTCGTGAACGAAAGAAAGAAAAAACATCGTGCTGGCCCCTATATTTGAATGCGAGTCTCCTCGAATTGTTTCGCTGATTGAATTTACCGTGTTAATCGAACTTACTGTCACGCATCTAAATTGGTGGCTCGAGATATTGGCTTGAAATCGCTTCATCCCGATATCTTTCCTGCCAATAATATTCTCGAGACGAATTTTATAATTCTGATCTCTTTTCATTTTTTCCAATAATTTCTTCTCCAGCTTTTTCATTCAATTAGATAATTAATTTTGGTAAAATATTATATTATGAACGTTTTACGAGTTGAACGAATTTTTGAATTAATTTGTTTAGTTCAAAAAATTGAAAGTTAAATTGACAAAAATTCGTTCGAATTAGAACAGTTTTCGAAGAAAATTTTTTCACAATTTCACGATAACCTTTTTGTATTAAGAAATCATCAGAAGATCGGAGGATAAAAAAAATAATAATTTTTCTCATAGGAAAAAAACTCAACGTAAGCATTGCTTGCTGGAAACAAGCGGCGCGATTCTATTCCCACTAATCGTTCAAAAATGACGTTTTTAGTACGCCATGTGATAGCTCGTGACCAAAGTCACGAGCGTGTTTATTCAAAATTAGAAGATCAAACTGTGCAATTTTCTAACACGATCTAACAAAAATATCCTCGTGACCCGAAAATAAAACGTTCCACTCGAAATCCCGAACATCGCAAACAGAGACGACAATCTTGGAAACTATCTATTCGTCGTTTCCACGTGACGAGCTTCTTCCAGCCCGGTTACGCAATCATAGACTGTTCCTAATTAACCGGTCAAACCGCGAGAATTTTCTAACTCGATCCGAAATATCGCGCACACGAGAACCGGTTCTCTCCGGTATTTCCTTGCTCCGTCGTTCAAACGTTGCGTTATTCTAAAACAATGTTTAAAACCGCATGTGACCGCTCGTGACTAGAAAACGGTTATCCAGAATTGCAAATTCGAGTCGTCCTTCTGACGACGCCGATATCGTTAGATATTTCGAGGAATCGCGATGCCAACACGCTTTCCAACTCGTTCGTCCCCCAATTCGCACGATATTTTTCCATCGTTCCGCTAATTTCCTTCGCAAACTCCCGCCACTTTTCTCCCTCCTTTTCCTTTTCCCCTTTTCTCGCAGTTTCCAACAGTGTCCAGCTTTTCGAAATTTTCACTCAGGCGATTTTGGCGGCGGGTAATTAATGCCTTTAACTTTTCAGAAAACCGGGCGATTTATCACTCGCATTCGGTTCCCTCCCTCTCCCTGTTCATTTATTATTTACCCATCTATTCCAGTCACCGGTGTGTTCCAACTGATGGCTGATCGATAATTTCGCGAATCGAAATTTCGAGATGAATGAAAAAAAAAAAAAAAAATTTTGAAAATTTCAAAAGGGAGATTTTTACTTTATACAGCTACGAACCAAGACCAGCCAATTTTCTTCTCTCCATCTTGCATCTTGGACCGCATCTTTGGAAAGATCCTCTCTTGGAATAAACCTCTGCTGTCCGCGGTTGGAAGCGGACCAAGGTTGGTGCATTCGATCGAGTCGATTCGCCGCGATCCTCTTCTTTTGGGCGGGAAAAATTTGGTCGCTCGTATGGAAGGGAATTTTGATCGAAAGGGAGGAAAAAGCGCGGTGGTTTTATCGCGAAAAAACAATTCTCGCCGGGACAATTCTCGGGATAATGAGAGGTAATAATTGGCAGCAGTGGTTTTAGCGGAAGTACCGCGACGGAGGATGATGGTCGAGCGAGAAGAGGAGGAGGAGGAGGAGGAATAATTCCCTTGGCGTGATTATTGGTGGAACACGCGCGCGATTCTGTGTTCGCCGTTCGTCGTCTCGTCGCGAAAACGTCGAACGAGAGATTAACCGGGGACGATATCTCTTTTTACCTCTTTTTTCCAACACCTTCTTTTTTTTTGTATTTTTTCCTTTTTATTTTTATTTTTTGGTGTTTCATTCGGTCATTCAGTTATTCGAATCATCGATGCGGAGAGAAGGAGAAATGGAAATAGTTTCTTGGCGCGATTATTATGCAATTTATCTTAAATCGCGTGCGAAAATGTCGAACAGGGAGAATGTCGCTTTATTTCTTTTTTCATCCTTTTTTTTTTATTTTTTGGGTTCTTTCTTCGGTATTTAGTCATTCGAATCACCGAGAAAGAGAAAGAAAAATGGAACAGCTAGAGGAGAAATAGAATTTCTTGGCGCGATTGTTGCATGAATACACAATTTGTCTCGTGAAAATGTCGAACAGGGATTAAGTGGGGATGGTATCGTCGCTTTATCTCTTTTTTTCATCTTTTTTTTTTTATTTTTTGGTCTTTTCTTCGGTGTATAGTCATTCGAATCATCGATGCAGAAGAAAGAGAAATATGGAACAGCTAGAAGAGAAATAATTTCTTGGCGCGATCCGTATTCACGATTCGTTCATTTCTTCCATTTTTTTTTTTTTTTTTTTGTTTCTTTTCTAATCCCTTCATTCGATTCGTTTGCAAGGATGAAAATGAAGGAAGCGAAAATTTTTGAACGATCGTTGAGCGAAATGGAAAAAGAAGAGAGAGAGAGAGAAAATATATATACGCTGGCAAGTTTTTGAACACGGGACAACAAGTCTCCCCTATCATAGAAATAAATTTACAAGCTTCCATTTTCTTCGCGGGAAACGAACACTCCCCCTCCTCTCCTCAAAGAAACAAAAACCGGCGATCCATCCACTCGTAAATTTCCACCTTATTTGTCGTCGTTGCCCTCTTACTTCGCAATTTCGCTACAATTTAATCGATCGCTTCGTGCTCCACGCTTGTAAATAAATAACCGATTTATAAATTACGCCGTTATCCCTCCAACGAAACGTGGCATAGAAATTTCGCCGTGCTGGAAAAATTGCTCGAATTAAGCTTTGGAGAAACTTCGATTACCGTAACTCGCGAGACGAAACTGTATTTGGATAGACGCTTGTCGATGCTTTCGATAAGAAGGAAAGGGAGGAGAAGTTGCGACGGCCGAATTTTTCGAGAAATCGCGAAGCAGTTGCGAGGACGATGGCACGCGCCTTCGAGAAATTTCGTACGTGGGAATAAAGAGTCGAGAGATCGTAACATTTCCTCGTCGAGAGCTGCGAGATAAAAATGGAAATAAACTTGGGTGTTTAGGAAGGAGTCGTGAAGCCTTTGGACGAAGGGGAAAATGGTGAAGAGAGAGAGAGAGAGATAAGAAAATCGTAGAAATGTCGAAGCGTTTCTTCGCTCTGCTCGCCGATCTAAAGCTATTCTTTCAAACGCGTTCTACAATTGGAAATGAAAAATTAAAGAAACGAAGCAATTTTTTTTAAAAAAAAAAAGAAAGATAAATAAAAGATCCCTCGAGAAGAGAATTATCCTCTTTAATAAAATTATCGCAATTTCGATATTTTCAAATATTCCCTGTTCAACGATACGCAAGAGAAACTCGAGTTCCACCTCGACCACCCGCTATTTCTCTTTCACCCATTCTTCCCTTGTCTTCCCGAATAGTTAGAAAGCGCAACAGCTGCGACGATGAAATATATCTAATAGGCGCACCTCTCCTCCCTTGTAACTCGAGCTTACACGTCGCTCGGAAGAATCGTCGAATGAGTATCGCGAGACTAATTAACGCCAGTGGCCAACAAATCGCGCAAAATAATTTTTGGTTGCTCGAAAAGTGCTCGTTAATCTTCCCGGAAACAAAAAACGAGAAACCGATGTGCCGCGCTTCGAGGGGAAAGAACGAAAGAGTGAAATTTTAAGAGAAAAATTTAATTAACACGAGTGCGCGCGCAAGATAGGCCGCTTAAACACGTTCCAAACTTTTCACATCTTAAACGTGACTGACTAAAACCACGCGAGAAACCACGTTCCTCGAACCTGTGAATCTTTTATTCAGAGATTCCTCTCTGTTCGTCCGGCACGATAAAACGATCGAGAAAAAGGAATTTGCACCAACTCGTTTCTTTCTTTTTCTAACAACGCGTCGGTGAAGATTTCCTTGAGAACGCGTGGAAATTTTACATCTCTTTCGAAAATTAATTTCCTCTGGTTTTTTTCTCCTCGCATCGATCCAAAATCGAAATAGCGTCTTACAATTTACGCAGTCTGTGAAAAGAAACGAGTAATTACGAAAAAATTACCTCGCTTTACGGCCTAGATATGTTCCAGAATCATTATTTTCTATCACTATTTTGATACAAATTCAATCGGATTTCGGTTCCAATTTTGTATAAAATAATGTAATTTCTAGTTCGTAAAGCATTTTCTTCGGCCGATAAATCGAGAAAGCGAGTAATTAGGAAAAAATTACCCTTGCTTTACGGCCTAGATACGTTCCGGAATCATTATTTTCTATCACTATTTTGATCCAAATTCAATCGGATCTTGGTTCCAATTTTTTATAAAATGATACAATTTCTAGTTCTTAGTAAGCATTTTCTTTGGCCGATAAATCGAAAGAGTGGCATAATTAAAAAAGTTAGAGCCGTATATACAGTTCTGTACGGTGGAATCGTCAGATATTCCAGCGAGACGTAAACCGCGTGAGAAGCGGTTCCTTTGGACGTCTCCGCAATATTTCTCCCGCGGCCGTCTTGCGAGCATAATGAGGATGGCGCGCGGCAGCTGCAAGCTTGTCGCCGAAACCGCCATACTTTCCGTCGCCGTCTGCCGTCCCTTTATCTCGCCGTGATATACGAGACCTGGCTGCTGCGCTTTTCCCGCGTTATCCCGCGTTGCCCCGGGCTTTTAAGCTAATTCGAGCTTACACCACCAGCTGCAACTGGACACTCGTCACCCCACGAAGCTAGGAACACGGTGCTCTTTGATCCTTGACTCTCCATCCTGGATCGTGTAATAGCATGTCGATCGAGAACAGCTATAGTTAGGAAAATTCTTTCTTTGTCTCTTACTCGATGTGAATCGTGTTGGGGTACAGATATTGTTGTAAATATGTTGATCTTTGATTTTTAGATTGGGAATAATGAATGAGGAATAGGAATATAATATTCTTTGTTTCTTAATCGATTGATTAGGGCGATGTGCGTTTTATTCAAATGTGCTCTCTTTCGAAGCAACTAGATTTTTTTCTCTTCATTTTTCGGTGAAAAGGAAAGTTAAAAATTCTTCGAATTACGGTATTTAAGAATTGTTAGAGATTAGTAGTAGGTGGTGAAAAATTTTCGTGAATACCAATCAATAAGAATTTATAGACGCTTTTGGGATGCGATCGATTACCAAAAAGAGGAATTTTTTAAAAAAAGATCCGAAGAATAGATGTTGTATAGATATTGTATTCTTAATCGATAAATAGCATATCGATCATTCTGGAGATGTATATATGTTGCGATTAAGTATTTGGATATCTTTCCACTCTGTGTTTTCTTATTTGAATATAGTTCTTTAATTCTTTGAATCAATGTGGATTGAATAATAAAAATGGAGCGATAACGAATGGTTTTTGCTTAATCTAGGAATATAGGAATTCTTTGTTTCTTGATCGTTGTGAATCGATTGAGCGATCGTAGGCTGACACTTTTTCTATTAATGAACGAACATTTTGCGCTCCTTTGTTTAACCTAGGAATTTAACATTTCGTATTGGAATATGCGAATTGTCACAAAATACAAAAATATTGTTCCAACTAATTATCTGAGAATGGAATCAATAAATTCTCCGTAAAAATCGATTCTCCTTAGAAAATCTATAAAAGGAAAAGAATCTGATATTAAACTGCAGAAGACAGAATGGAAATCTACGTGACAATGTAAATATTTCACTTTGCACGATGCGAATATTTTTTTTTCGACTCATTTTCGCTCCACCTTTCATGTTTTATGTATCAGTATAAATTTCGAATTATTATCATTTAGCGAATGATGAATAATGTGTCGTTCTTTTTTTCTTTTTTTATATATTAGAGACTGTAATAATTTATAATTAACGTTGTGGGGACATGTTTTGGTACGCGAGCTAAATTGTGCTAATTCCGTTATGTGTTCAATCTTTTATCGATGCCGTTCATTTAATAATGTGCGCGCGAAAATATTGAATTTCAATATGTACTGTTGCATATATTTGACATTAATAGGAAAAGAAAAAAAAAAAAAAATAACATCGTGAGTCAGCGATATTTAAAAGGATGAAAATATTCGTTGTATTTTGTGCGAAACAAATTTTCAATAGATTTTACAAACGACTTGTTAACGACGTTTAATTAGCAGGAAGATTGGATTTATACAAAACGACGAAAAGGATCGAAAAGAAGGAAGGAGTGACAAACGGACGGACGGCCAATCGAGAGGAAGAAAAATCTTCGATCTTGACTTAGCTCCCTCTTCGCCGCAATTTCGATCTCACGGATGAATTGGCCGGTGTTGGAAACTCGTTAGCGACAACTGGGATCGCCACCTCTCGATCAAATATCTCTGACGATCGTCGAAATAATTATATTTCGCGTATTTTTCTCCTCTTTCCTTAAATCGGACACACGGCGCATTTGTCCACGATCTCGAACGAATTTTAACGAGCGATCGTCTTATCTTCCGTCGTTGAAAACCACCTTGTTAAATTTTTATTCTCAAATTGATTCGTGTTTTGTTCGAATCCGCGTACAACGGCGTAGAATTCGTTTAAACCTATCCCACGAGAGTTTTGAAAATTTTCGCATGCGTTACGATATTTGTCAAAACAATCCGCAGAGGAGATTCGGGAATTTCGATAATTCGAACGGTTATTTTCGATCCTTTTTTCGATTCGAAAAACCACTCGACTGTTCGAGACGAGGATGGTGTATCTCTCGTATCGTGGAGACTTTTTTTTTTTTTTCGAGACAAAAGCGAGACGAACTTTGTCGAAGTTGAAAATTTATATCGAGTTGCACTTTTCGCTTGTATCGAAACACTCTTCGGTTTCGATATACGAATCATATCTGAATTTTGACTTTCTCTCCAATTTTCGGAGAAGAAGTTTGATATTTGCTCTCCTATCGGAGATCAATTTCCAAGATTCTGTTTCTCGTATCCATACAAAAAATGATAAATCGTGTCTCCTAATAAACAAAAAACGAAAGAAACGAACGTAGCCGATATGATCGGTAAATTTCAAAAGTTTCACAAAAATAAATCCAACCATCTACTCGATCGATTCATTTAATCTTTTTCACGATAAAATCACGATAAAAAAGCACCGATAACATTTCACCTCGTTATTTCAGAAAGTATGTATCTTTCTTCTTACATACCCGAACAGTTACGAGTCGATGGACGCATCGAAATTTAACGTTTCTTTTTAATCCAAGCCACGAAATTGGTATCGATACGCGCATCGTTCGATGACGGTTGGAGCATGGTACGCGAGAGAGGAAAGATGGAGAGGAACGTGGGTGGAGGGATATTTGCAATTCCCATCTTCGACCTCGTCCCCTTCCTTTGTCTCTTGTTCGACGTTCATCCGTTTGGTGGGTCGCGTGACTGCCCGGAAATTCGCGTAACGAAAGGAAGATCACGGCCGAGCTTGTTCTCGCGAGAATTCGGAAGTTGGAGTCGATCCACGTCGAGCATTCAGTTGGTCGAAGCAAGGATATTCGAGGCAAGTTTGAGAAAGGTGCAGAATGCGTTTGTTAGATCGTCGTTTTGGAATTCCTTTTTTCTAACGCAATTTGCGTAGGTTTTGTTTCCGAAGAGTGCAGTTCGCTTTTTTTGGTTTTTCTGATTACGATAAGGTATGAGAAAAACTTTATGAGAATTAGAAATTTGATGAGGAAAGTTGGAATTGAAGGAAGGACGTTTGTGATTCCTTTTGTAATTTTAATTATAAAGTTATTTAAGAGAGAAATAATTTTGTTACGAGTCTATGAGAATAAGAAATTTGATAAGAAAGGTATCTTTTAGGAAAGTTAGAATCGATGAAGATTAAATAATATGTGATTTCTTTTATAATTTGGTTACGAGTCTATAAGAATAAGAAATTTGATAAGAAAAGTATCTTTTAGGGAAGTTGGAATTGGTGAAGGATACATGATGTGTGATTCCTTTTATAATTTGGTTACGAGTCTATAAGAATAAGAAATTTGATAAGAAAAGTATCTTTTAGGGAAGTTGGAATTGGTGAAGGATATATAATGTGTGTGATTCCTTTTGTAATTTTAATTATAAAATTATTTAAGAGGGAAATAATTTTGTTACGAGTCTATGAGAATAAGAAATTTGATAAGAAAAGTATCTTTTAGGGAAGTTGGAATTGGTGAAGGACGCATAACGTTTGTGATTCCTTTTGTAATTTTAATTACAAAGTTATTTAAGAGGGAAATAATTTGGTCACGAATCTATGAGAATAAGAAATTTGATAAGAAAGGTATCTTTTAGGGAAGTTGGAATCGATGAAGATTAAATAATATGTGATTCTTCTTATAATTTGGTTACGAGTCTATAAGAATAAGAAATTTGATAAGAAAAGTATCTTTTAGGGAAGTTGGAATTGGTGAAGGATATATGATGTGTGATTCCTTTTATAATTTGGTTACGAGTCTATAAGAATAAGAAATTTGATAAGAAAAGTATCTTTTAGGGAAGTTGGAATTGGTGAAGGATATATAATGTGTGTGATTCCTTTTGTAATTTTAATTATAAAATTATTTAGGAGGGAAATAATTTTGTTACGAGTCTATGAGAATAAGAAATTTGATAAGAAAAGTATCTTTTAGGGAAGTTGGAATTGGTGAAGGATATATAATGTGTGTGATTCCTTTTGTAATTTTAATTATAAAATTATTTAAGAGGGAAATAATTTTGTTACGAGTCTATGAGAATAAGAAATTTGATAAGAAAAGTATCTTTTAGGGAAGTTGGAATTGGTGAAGGACGCATAATGTTTGTGATTCCTTTTGTAATTTTAATTACAAAGTTATTTAAGAGGGAAATAATTTGGTCACGAATCTATGAGAATAAGAAATTTGTTAAGAAAGGTATCTTTTAGGGAAGTTGGAATCGATGAAGATTAAATAATATGTGATTCTTCTTATAATTTGGTTACGAGTCTATAAGAATAAGAAATTTTATAAGAAAAGTATCTTTTAGGGAAGTTGGAATTGGTGAAGGATATATGATGTGTGATTCCTTTTATAATTTGGTTACGAGTCTATAAGAATAAGAAATTTGATAAGAAAAGTATCTTTTAGGGAAGTTGGAATTGGTGAAGGATATATAATGTGTGTGATTCCTTTTGTAATTTTAGTTACAAAGTTATTTAAGAGGGAAATAATTTGGTCACGAATCTATGAGAATAAGAAATTTGATATTTTAAGAAAGTTAGAATGGTGAAGGATACATAATTTGTTTAATTTGTAGAAGAATATATAATTTATCGAATATATCTATATATAGAACGCAATTTGCTCGATGTTTGGAAAAAGTTATATATGTATAATTTTATGAGTCTATGAGAATCAGAGATTCGATAAGAATCTCTTTTGTTTAAGAAAGACGGAGGATGTATTAGATCACGAGAATTCCTTTTTGCAATTTACTCAATTGAAAAGAATACAGTTTTATCTTGATCTGTGAGATTGATAAAATTCGGTAAGATTTTTTTCTCAGGATGCGTCTGTTAGATTCCCTTTGAATAATTGACGTTTCGAAAGAGTTTATTCGATTTGATCGAATATCGAGAAATCTACGAAAGCCAGGAATTCGATAAACATTAATGAAAGTTGGGATAACGTCATGCAGATAACAATTGCTGTAAAAAAAAAAAACATGTAACATATGCAGCCAATTTTATAAAGATAACAATCTAGGAATTAATAATAATATTATCAAAGAATCGAGTCGAGATCGATCGAGAATTTATAAAAATAATCGGATGTACATGTAATAATCTTTTCCTCGTTTAATGAATATCCAATTTACGAGAATCTACTCGTTAATTCTCGTTAATATCGAAATCAAATCCGATCGAGTATTTCATCGTTTCCATTATTAAGAGTATCCGCGAGAAACGAAGCGTTTAAAACATTGGATCGAAGCATGATACGCGTCGGTGATCGCTGATACACGTGTGTGCGCGTGTGTACGTGTCTGTTCACGGTTAATGAAGAATGAAAATTCGCGACTTCCGCGAGGCAGAGTCGCGCGGGTATGCGAAATCATGATTAGAACGGCGATTCACGACGCGTGCGCTCGTTTCATCCGATGAAATACGCTCGTTCCATCCGACACTGATGGAGAAATATGCGTTTGAAAGAGGGACGTCGCTGGAAACGGCATTGGAAAATAAGGGCCGCGTTGAAAAACGTTTGGAAAATCGACGACACATTAAAGAAAATCGGGGGGGATTAGTTTTCGAATCGACTCGAATTTTCAACATTTGTTTGCTCGTGTTTGTCGCAATTGTATCGAATTTGAATTCATTGATGTCGATTAATATCGTTGTTTTGACTGGAAAAGAAAAAGATTAAGACTGTAAAATAGTTTGAAAAACGATTGAAAAATTGAGCTAAACATTTTGAACATTTGCTCGTGTTTACAATTGTATTCGCGTCGAATTTTATTAACGTCGATTGACATTATTGTTTCGGGTGAAAAAGAGGGAGCCACGTTAAAAATAATTTGGAGAAACGACGACATCGTAAAGGAAATTGAGAGAATTAGTTTTCGAGTGGATCGTTCGAGTCAATTTCGAACATTCGTTTGCCCCCGTTTGTACTTACATTCGTGTTCTGTCTAGTCATAATTCTGTTGAATTCATTAATACCGATTATTAGCGCGATTACCACTGTCAACAATCGAAGCGATCAAAAGTGTAATTAAGATTTCAAGTAGTAAATTCCAAATATATCTCGAAAAGGTGTTTAAACCTGATAAATAAGTGATTATTACGAGTCATATGATTCGATTTATCAGATTTCCGATATCGATACGTATCGACTGCAATAAAAATTTTCAAATCTATAGAAGAATAATCTCTTGATTGATAATAACAACACGAACATTTTACTAATTCGTCTCTCGTCGACCATATTCTCTTCTTCTAACTGTTTCTAACGTATCTACGTTATACGCGTAAAATTGATATTTTGAGATTAAAAATTTGTTTGCATGTTACATTTTTTTTTTTTCGTTATTATTATACCATATTAATTTTATATGTAAAATATATACGAAAGAGATTTATCGCGCCAATCGTTAAATCGTGACGTGAAATATTTCACGTGACGTTTGATAGATATGTAAACGAGCATGAAATTAATGACGCCTCTCGTTAATATAACAAGTAAATAAAATATATATACAGATATCTATAAAATACTTGTTCGCATGCTTTTAAAAAAATATTCAATTCCGTGTTAATTTTACACTTAGGAAATTGATGAGCGGCTGTGGCTACACTTTTTTTTCTTCTTCTTCTTCTTTTTTCTTCTTAACAAAAAAACAAACATTATTAGTTTTTAGCCACGTGATGCTGCGCAATTGGCATAAATTAGAGGAAGGAGAAAAATATTCCAGCAAGTAATACACGTGTCGATCTAGATAAGAGAAGAATATTTCCTATGTAATGCAAGAATTTTTCAGCACTGAGAAGACTCGAAGAGGCTCATTTTGCAAATCTAGCGTTATCTTATCTCGCGAGGTAAGAGCAGCGCAAATATTTCGAGCAAAAACTATCGAAAATAAATAAAGCGTGAAAAACATGAATCGAGAAGTGTTCGTTAATTATCATAAATCTTCGTGCATAATTCACTCGAAAATTTACATAGAAAAAAAAAAAGAAAAAAGAAGAAGAAATAATGGTTTTAAAATACTCTGGAATTTCTTTGTTCCAGAATCTTTCAGAAATCTTTTGCATCGGAGGAAGCAACTCGGTCAAATTGGTTTCCTCGAGCGAGAATACCGAGTTATTTCGCGATTACCTCATAGATCATAAACGGAACACAGATTACCGATCTTTCGCGAAACGATGTCTTTGCCTTCGTTTAAAAGAAAAAGAGAGAGAGAGAGAGAGAGAGAAAAACTGAAGTCGCTCTTCCGTTAAAACGCTCCTTGAATACCACGTGAACAACGATAAACCGATTCTCGCCACAAAAACTGTGTGCCGTGTATCGAACCGCTTAAATGAACGCATCTTCTTACTATTCTTCATGAAAATATCAAACATTACACGCGACCCCGATTGTCCTCGAGCCAAGACGATACGACGCTTTGACACGTTTCGAAAGCCGCTTGCGCGTGTTCCTTGCGGCTTTAAACCACTTAAAACACCTATAATCATCGAGTTCCACCCAAACTCCTCGCCAACTTAAACAGCGATCCAACATCGACGCGATCGAGAGATTGAAAACAAGGCTTTCGACTGTCTTTAGAAAAAATTATATTCGATAAAAAAGATACTAAGGCAAGAAACTAACTAGAAGATTCAAATTAACCGAGGATAAGGATAAAATTTTGAAATAAAGTGACGATCCGATTCGAAATCGAAACGAAATAGAATCGTTCTGGACCTCCTCTTTCCAGACGAGACACAGTTGTCGAGGAGGACACAGGGATTTGGGTTGGATCGAACGAAGCGTTAGGATCTCTCGAACAAACACGATACGATTATGCGAATAAACCGAATTAACGTTTATGAACCTCGCCGCCCATTTGAATAATCGCGATGATTTCTGGCCTGTTGTCGGCAGACAGTGAGAATTAATTTCGAGGGCGATCGATGTTTGGGGAATTATGAATGATGAATTTTACCGAAGGTGAAATTAAATTTGCGCGAATGCGGATCCTCCCCGCAACTTGTTGTTCCGATTTGTTGCGACGTACGGGAGGGGAGAAGGTCGATTAAATTCGTTTCTTTCTACGCGGCAGAAGGAAAAAGTGGCGGACGATTAATTGTAAACGCGGGTGAACACGTATCTTTTCGATTCGAAATAACCGAGAAGGTGTAATTTGTCCAGGGAGGATGTTTCTTATCCTCTCAAGTGTCCCCTTTTCGATACTGCGGGTACGATAATTTTTTTCGAAGTTAATTTTAATTACAATTTTAGCATCGGCAAATCGAAAAGGTGATGGAGTAAAATAGTAGTAGTTGGCACGTTGGAATTGGAAATAAAATTTTGTTTAAAAAAGTAATCTTTACAAATTAATCACGACTTTCTTTAATCGTAAATATGTAATAATACAATTGATCGATTCGAGCTCGGTTAGAATCTAAAAGATGTTCGTTGTTGTTTTTACCGCAATATCGTTTGTTCACACTCGAGGGAATATATTTTTGTCACGGCTGAACTCTATCATCCTCGCTGATAATAAAGAAGCGCATGACTGTCCGTCCGTCCACTCGTGTGATGGAAATAACTCTTCGTACTTCGGCCTTATTTCGAACGTGAAAAAATTTAATTGGAGATAAAAAAAAAAAAGAAGAAAAGAAATAATTTCCTCGCACGTTGAAACTACTCGTCTCGATAAACTTATTACAATCTATTATATTAACAATACAATTATGAATCTTCTCCGATATCTTTTTTATTTTTTCAAACTTTGTCGAAACGAAATTGGAAAGCAGCAATTAAATTATTAGCTCAACTTATCTCCTTTATGGACAATTTACTTTCCGAAAGAATAGGAAAAAAATACTGTTTATACGTTTTCAAACAATGACATTTAACGAGGCCATGCGACGAGGCCACTTGAAAAACTTGACTATTTCGTCGTATCTCGCGCTATCGTTTATCGCATAAACACTTCTTCGATATTTTCGCGATTAGCCGATTAATATCGATTTTACCGATTCGATAGGTGGAAGCGCATGACAACCTGGTCGAGCATCGTCACCGCTCGATTCACGCGTGATCGAGCAACGCGTAACATTTCGCTGTTTAATAATCGAGGCAATTAATCTGTAACGCGGCATGCGAGACGTGCTTCTTCTTCTCCTCTTCGGATACGAAGGGATAGAGATTATCGTCCCTTTATTAATCGAAATCGATAGAACCGCGAAGAACCGCGGTTAAATCGACGTTCGATGCTTTTGCTTTTTTCTTTCTTTCTTTTTTTCTTTCTTTTCTATCGGCCAGGCTCGAGAACAAAGGGTTCGAGGATCAGAGAGAGAGAGAGAGAGAGAAAGAGAGAGAGATTTATCGATAGAATGTGCGTGGATTCGAAAGGGGGATGTCTCTTAAGTGGTAATCCATCGATGGATTGGCTCTTAAAAGGGGTTTAACCGTGTTTGATTTTGTAAGACGATAGGTTGTTTCTAAGCGTTTCTCTCGTAGCGAAATTTCTAGTATATTCAAAGAATTTTTCCGATTCTTTTGTATGATTTTTTTTTTTTTTTGCAAAAGAAAAATATTTTTAACATTTCGAATTCATTTTTCTCTCTAATCTCGAAAGAAGAATATTTGTACAGATTTTAAAAAGATTTTTAGCGAAAATTTTCGTCGCAGAGGAAAATGGGTTTTAATTTAAATTTTTTCGACGAAGAATCTCGAATTTTTTTTCTATAACAGGCTCAATATTTTAAGAATCGATACATAAAAAAAAAAGAAACGAAAATAAAATAATCCATTTATGGTCTACGTGTGAAATTATTTTCGTGTTTTTGATAACGCAACTTATTATTGAAATTCGCGTTTTCGAACAAACATGGTATATATTCACGTGCATTGTTCAAACGTGGACCAATACCAACGATCGCACGCATTCCTCCCCAACGATTCGACGCGAGCCACTCGATGTCGTCGACCGAGTAAAATTATCAACGTGTGCTCGTTCGAAACAATTCGTAACGCGCGTTTACGACACACCGTAATTCACCTTGGTGGATGAATCGATATGTAAATAAACGATTTTGTCGTTCACGACACGTCGAGTTCGTCCAGTATCCGGGAAGATCCGGCACGGTGAAGATCGAGTCGAACGTTTGTCGTGCCAATTATATCGTGAGTGTGAAAAAGTGTTTTCTTTCTTTCTTTCTTTCTTTTTTCGTGTACGAGAAATTTGTGCTATTAGCTTGCCTCGCACGTCGATTACAATTTTTATTTCGATTCCAAGCCATTATTTCGATTTGCCATTCTTGCCGAGGTAATTGCGCGTCCTTTCGAAATATTGCTTTCTCCTCGAAGATTACAATTGTAAATGGGACGAGGGGAATAATTTCAACGTTTTCCACGTTTCTCAATAATCGTACGAATATCCGTAATTTTCCGATTGAAATTTGTACAAGCGATGAGAAAAATTTCTCGATATTTTTCCTTTTTTCTCTCTCTCTTGCGGTGCAAAACACATTTTGCAAGGTTTTTACCGCGAGTTGTAACGAAGAGAGATAAGTTTTACGTCAAAATATTTAATTCCTTCGAAACGATAGATTTTGAAAATGGTTCGCGGCGGTCAGATTATTTCGACGTATTTCCATCCAGGGATTTCGTTTCGGCTTCGGTTTCGATTTTTTCGTGCGCTAAACTGAGGAAGAGGGGGTGGTTGAGAATGGCCGGTCTCGATAATTCGTTGTCAAAAATACGAGGAGAATTTTGACCAACGAGCGATCGTATTGTTTGTTATTAATTGAAAAATTTGGATCGAAACGGATCTTTTTCCAGAATGAGGAGGAAATTTCTCTTGGTGGAAATGTACTCGCGTCGTCGGAAAATACGATAGCTTATCGACACTCGAGAAAGTAGCACATTGTTTGACGACCCGATATTTATCTAATTACATCGTGTTACGTTATAATTTATATCTGGTTGAGAAGTTGAATTAAAAAAAAAAAAAAAATCGAAGAAGCGAAAATAGATGATAAGGAAAAAAAAAAAAAAAGGAAAAAGAAAATAGAGACGATGAAATCGAATTATACAGGACGCGTGCGTGTATCATCGGAACGAAAGATAGAAAAATACGTTCATTGCGTTAATCGGGATTAACTTATTGCACAGCGACGAGACGTTTTCGTATCGAGAAATTAGATCGAGAAAGAACGATATTGTGCGTCACGATACTCGACGCGCAAGGAACGAAGCGTGGATATATATAAAAGAGATTGTAAATATTGATGATAATCTCCCGTATCTTTCTATTATTTTCGCGTAATAGAAAAAAACTCGTTTCCTTCGAAACTTTATTACCTTGAAAATAAAAATATTTAGAAAGAAATTGAATTTTCACGTACTTTGCGAGAAAATAATTATTCCCAGTAATCAAAGTATAATCCTCTTCACAATCTTTTAATCTCTACTCTACATCATTTTCAATTCCAACCTCTCTCTCGACAAATTTAATTTCTACTCATTTCCGATATTTCAAATATTTCGACAACATCCTCCCCTCCCTGTAAACGCGAAACCAGGACGAGTTTTTAAACGAAAAAAAAAAAAAAAGCAAAAAAGAAAGAAGGAAATTAAACGATTACGACGAGAGAAAAACAAAATAACAGGGTCGAGATTCGAACGTAGTAGTAGTAACATTCCTCCTCTCTCGAGAAGCTCGTTCTTCAATTTACGATCGTCCGCTCTGGTATTCTCGCGGATCTTGGTTAAACGATGGCGGCGGTTCGTGGTCACGATCCGCAAGGGGCACAGGTCGGCCGGGTTAGGCCCGAATAGGCGGTGAATGAGGTGTCCAGCTGCGCCCATCCTGTGCGGTACGAACGATTATCGCGATACGACTGTAGGGGCCGGTGTGTGCGTGTCGTCCCTCCTTGGCGTTACACCACTTTTTACCAGCCCCACCATTCGCATAAACACACCGCCGTTAAGCGGTGCACACTTTGCAGCGTTTAGTCGCTAGTTAACCGTGCTCGTTTCGCAGTATTCGTTTCCGCGCCGTCCCGTGTCTCCTCGAACACGGGTCGTCGTGAATTTCGTATTCTCGCGGCAGAGGGTCGGAGGTGAGGTTCGGAGTGTGGGGGGAAAAGTGGAGAAGAGTATGGAAGATGGATCCGTGATTCTCGACGGTATGAAGGTATAAGGGAAGAGAGAGAGTAAACGGGATACTTGTTTCGTTTCGTGTTTTCTTTTCTCGCGCGAGAATAAACGCTTCGAGCAATGGTTAACGGTGAAACGGTATGACGATACGTGAACGAAAAAAACGTGTGTGAAAGTGATGTCGCTGAGGTTGTAGAATTTTTTACTCCTTTTTTTTAAACGAAACGTTGGAGGGAAATAGGCTTGCGATCGATCTTTACAATTGCGTAAATTGCGCTTTGTGAATTCGTACGATCGGAATCGGGAGCATTAGCGCGACATAGATAATTTTATCGGCGAGGAATCTCGTGAAATTTCCTTCAATTTCGTGTCACGATCGAAAGCACGAATTATATATTTCCTTGATATAAAACTTTACTATCAAACTTTACTTACCAACGAGAAATATTATCCGTGATAAGATCATTCACGATATTATTCGAATATTTGATAAAATCGAGAAGGAAGTATCTGAAACGAAGGAAGACCGCGTCGGTGGATGATCGGCGGCAAAAGCGGGTCAAGGTGGGATAGCGAAGGAGGAAGATCCGAGGTGTAGGCGCTGATTCCCCCCACCCCGCCTGCCGGCTGGAAAAACAAATCGTCACGCGACGATCTTGGTATCGGGCCGCGTGATCGACGATCGGCGGGGGATCATCGGGCGTTTCGACTTTCTCGGAGTCATCGTCACGCGACGCTCACGGCGCGCTGTCAACGATCGAAACAGGAGGCGCGGAGACGTCGATCGAAGCCGTGATCGCCAGTCAATCGTGGAAAGCTGACCAGACTCATCCTGCCGTCCGCGCCACCGTCTTCTTACCTCTTCCACGTTTTCCATCGCGTCGCCCGATCATCGCGCGCTTCGCGATTCTCTTCTTTTCTTTTCTTCTTTTTCTTTTCCCTCCCTCCCTCCCCCCCCCCACCCGAATTTTTCGAAAGAATTCCCTCTTCGATCTTTTTTCCCCCCCTTTCCTTTTCTCATTTCTTCTTCGCGCACGTCGGATGCGTACATGGATTCGAATCATCCCTTCGTCCCTTCGAGCGGTGCGTCAAGCTGGTGGATCTCCTCGTAGCGGCCGTTTTCATCCTCGATCTTCGCATCGATCGGTTGGAATACCTACCGATGCCGTTTAATTCTCGTTTCGAGCTCTATCACCTGTCTCTGTTCTGATCGGGGTTCGAATCGAGTTTCATCGATCGTAAAATCGATTTCTCTCTCTCTCTCTCTCGAAACGGAACGAAGACGCGCACAGACGTCGCGTGAACACGCGATCTTGGGTAGGTTGTACCACCTCCCCCGCCGATTCTCGGGGACGGAAGGGCGAGATATGGATATGGACATGAGCGGAAGGACGAACAGGTCGAGCGAGGAATTAGCGAAGAGGCGCGTCTCGATTAGCGATCAGATACTCGGCATGGATAATCCAACGTTCGAGCATAATCGGCGAATAAGCGCGAGCTCGGAGCATAACTCGGATCAGGGACGTGGCAAATCGATACTGCAGCACGGAGGGAGCAACTACGGGAGCTCGGAGAATATACCGCAGCACAAGTTCGATCTGGAGAACGGGAGGATCAATGGGAGCAGGAAGAAGTCCGCGTACAGTTTGACCAGCTCCATCAGGGACAAGATCGAGTACTCGGAGGAGTTGGAACGGTGAGAATTTTTCCTCCCCTCTCCCATTCTCGTTTCGCTTTGAGAAATGAAATTTCTCTCTCTCTCTCTCTCTGTAACCGACTTTTCTCTTCCTTTCTTTTCTTCTTTCTGGAAATCGAGAAAAAGATGAGTGTATAATTCGTACGAGAGTTGTGGATGGAACGATGTATTCTGTTTCTCGAGTTTTCATTATCATAATTCGTGATTTGTGAACATTTTTCGGGGTTGGAAAGATTTTTTTTTTTTTTCTTTTTCCATGCGAGGAAAGGAGAATAATTTGTGACGATTGTAATTAGAACGATACGCGATGGTTATTCCTCTCTCTCGAGTTTTCGTTCTGGTTCGGTTTGTGAAATTTTTCGGGGATCTATAGGAGCTTGGAGCTTGAAAGGCTTTTTCTTTCTTTCTTTTTTTTTTTTTTTCGCGCGAGGAAAAGGAATTTTTGAGAATGATTCATTTTGAGACGTTGATAGTTGAAACGATATGGATCAATATTTGTTTATGTTGAGAATTATTGTTAAATGTGGTGAAGAATGGAATTTGTGAAATTTTTTTTCGAATTATTAATTATTTTTACTCTCGACTTTTTTTTTAAAAAAAAATCGGTAGAAAATTGTATCTTATTAAGCTTTGAATGAAGCTCTCAAAGAATTTCCTCCAATTTAAAATACTATTTTTGTTGGAGAGTAATCTTATTAGAACAAACGTATCGATAGTGCAAACACGCGAGAATTTAGTAAATTTGATCGCATTAAGCTTTTACGAGTGTTTGATTAAGCCAAGTTCACGGCTAGTAGAATAATGGAATGTTTTAATCGATATTTATCTTCGATAAATCTAACCGAGAAGAAATTACATTTTCGAACGATTAATTTTCTTCGAAAAGAACGGGAAATTTTTAATACTTTAATGTCGAATAGTTGGTGAAATATCGACGCATAACCACGAGATAAATTAAAACGACGCATAGACATTTCCCGCATAGAATTGATATACATTGCCCATAAACGTTTAACGCTTAAACGAGCGAATAACTTTCAAATATTCGACTAATCAATTCCATAACAACATATTTTCGTTAAATCATCCTGCGCGTCCTTCCATTAAAAAAATCAATACCTCGCGAATCTCTGCTATTACGGCAAATAATAAAAGAAAAAAGAAAAAAAGAAAAAAAAAACAATATCGATATACGAGCAATATCACAATAACATTACAAAAACGCGAAAAATGAAACGATAAATCTCGTCGATACACCGACCAAGGTATTCATCGAGCATAAATTTCTAAAAAAAAAAAAAAAAAAAAAAAAAATAAAATAAATATCGATAGAACGCATCGATCAATCACGCGTTGCACGCATCGCAATTATACGCATCGTCGCCATTTTTCTGCTAATTTTTTTTTTTTCTTTTTCCTTTCCTTTTTCATTGTTTCCAATATCGTTGCGCACGACGACGACGGAACGAATGAATGAAAAGTATTCGAGGCAGGTGAATCCCTAATCGAGGGAATTGTAACGGATCTAGGAAGCGTAGTTGGTGATGTAACCGGTCGGTTACAAAGCCTGTCATTTCCAATCGCCTTGATAAGATCATAAAGTCTAATGAGATTGAATCAAGCGGTGCTCTAAGTTTCCTATAACGTCTGCTCGCGTGCACGCAAGGTATGCTGCTCTCCGTTAAAATCCTCTCCTCTCTCGAATAAGCGGCCACCTTTTTTGCTCGGGTTTTAATTTTAAAAGAGTCGTCGTGTCGGCGGCGATATCTCGATCGAATATCGCGTATAACCGGGATAAGGAGTGAAAACGCGGAGCGGGATGGAAAACAAGTTTGCGGGAAAACCGAAGGTCGAGTCGATGAGTTCTTTGTGGTGAGTGGATGTTTTATTTTGCGAAACGATGACGTTTTCTTTTCTCTCTCTCTCTTTTTTTCTTTCCTCGTTTCAGCTGCGATGGAAATTGGATCGGTAATGTGCGTCCGTCTTCTTTTTGAAAAATTAATTTTTTCCTTCTTTTTTTTTTTCTTGATACAATGATTTGCTAGATTGCGCGAATTGGTAAATCGAGCGATTTGAAAAGTTTGGAATATATTTGTAAAATTTGTATATTGGAATGGTGTAAAAGAAGTTTGTTTTTGGCTGTGATGGAAGTTGGATACGATGACTTTTTAAAAATTAATTTTTTTTTTTTTTTTTTTTTTTGTAATAAATTCTTGGGAGTTGTAATTGTAAAAATTTGTTTATCCGAGGGAATGAAATTAGAGCACAAGTATGCGCAGAGCAAGTAGATTCTGGTTCCGAATGTATGTAATCTCTTAAAGAAACATGGAGTTTCGCGATGCTAAATTTTTTTTTTTTTCTTTTTACAAAACATTAACGTTAACAGTCTAGACACAAACTTTTCGTCTTATCTCGTGATATATACACCGACTTTACTTTTTCACTTTCCACCCTTGTTTCTCTTTCTCTTTGCCCTGCAACCAGTTTTTACTTTGAACCGCATAAATCTGTCTTTATTTCACCTTCTTTTTATCCGACTCTCTCTCTCTCTCTCTCTCTCTCTGATGTTTGTACACGTACACAAGGATAATATAAATAATTACAAGAGCTTTTCTTTTATTTTTTTTTTTTTTTTTTTTTGTATAAAAAATTATGAAAAAAGTTTAGACTGAATATTTCAGTGGATTTCTACCACTATGCATGTTGCATTGCAATAGTGGATTTTCCTGTTCGATTTTTGATATTACGAATATTACGGTTTTAGCTTTCTGCCGTATGGAATTGAGGGATTTTTATAAATTGAAAATTTTGTGATGAATACGTTATTCCACAGCGATGCGTATATCTTGTAACCAGAGTCGAGAAAATTCTTTGTTGTCTTTTGTTGTTGCCCGTTCTTTGAGTTGAAAAAACATTCGTGTATATACTCTGTGAAATGAAATATCATTGAAAATATTATTTCACGAAATATCCTCGAAAATCTTGGGAATAAACATTATTCCAGGCTACTTTTTCCTACCTACTTTTTATCATACTTCGTAAGATCGTATACTCCGACAAATATCAGACACTCAGAAATATTTCGATCGAAAAGAGAAAAATAGAATTGTGCGTAATTTCAATTTCTCCTCGAGCAATTTTCAATTTCCCTCCAGAAGTTCGTTCGGAAAAGTGTTCCGAGCGAAAACCAAAAAATAAGAAAACAGGAGAAAACGCGCAATCCCTCCATCCATGAAATATTATTTTCCATAAAACACGTACATTTTAGAAAACCTCGCTAAAAAGCACAATTCCATCCCGCTAAAATTATCGAAAAACCAAAAACCTAGTAAAAAAAAAGTGGAAGTACGTTCACAGAAGAAAAGACGAGGAATATTTGGCGCGCAAATCCCCTTCGAAAGACCTTTTCTCAACAAAACCTTTCCCTTTCTTTTGCGCGCAGGTCGTGGTTGTATCTGTTTTGCACGCGATGCCACGGTCGCGACGACACGCCTTCGTGGGAGCCGCCGGGTTGGAGGAAAGCGTGCCCCCAACCGTTTTGCCCGAGCTACAGAAAATTCGCCCGGCTGTTGTGCCTTTTCCTGCTAGGCCTGCTTCTCTGGGGCATCGTGTACACGATACTCGGCGAGGAGGCAGCCCCGGGCGGCCAGCTCTTCGGCCTCGCCACCCTCTGCATCGCGGCTCACTTCGGGGGATGGCTCTTCTCCTTGACCACCCTCCCCGCCCTGATCGGCATGCTGATCACGGGGATCGTGATGCAGAACATCGGCATGGTGAGCATCGACCGAAACTACGGCATCGTCGTCTCCAATTTTCGGTGAGTTGCCTCTGATTTCTCTTCGTCTTGTTGTGTTATCTTTTCTTCTTTCGTATGGGATTTTTTTTATCACGGAATTTCTCGAACGCCGCGTCTCGAAGTAATAATAGTATCGCGCCGCCATTGTAATCACGCTCTGACTCACGAAATAATACCATTGCAAACTATATACGGTTAAATCGTGTTCAACGATCAATTGATGTCTATTCCTGGAGACGTCGTCTCGAGACGTATTAAAAAAAAAAAGAGAAAAGTTTCACCGAGTTTTTTCTCTTTCTGTCGAGAAACGATTCGAAATTGTACTCGATTTGTTGTTCTTTACATTTTTTAACAATCGAATTGAAATTGAGGAGAAAGAGAGGTTACTCTGTCCGTAAGTACAATGTATTGCTTGTATTTTTGTATTTTTAGATTTCGAGATTGGTGGAGAAATAATTACGTCTGTTGATTTAAAAAGGGAAAGAAAAATAATAGGAAATTACAGTTTCCAATTATATTTTCTTCTTGGTTTCGCACCTTGGATAAAGATTAAAAGAGAGAAGGAAAAAAGATGAAACGTTGGGATCGCGAACGAGAGGGGGAATCGGATCGAAAACGAAACGTTGGAATTTACAAGTGGCAGAGACGGAATGTTTGTACTTGGTTGAACGATCGTTGACCCAACCGAGCTAAGGGGTTAATTATTACGCTGTTGCGCGTGACTACAGTTAGACTTAACTGGGCACGTGATTAAAATCATGTGCTGTTACGCACACATTACTTCTTCGGCTGAATTTGTAAATGGAACTCCATCATTTCGTAATTGAAATTTATTCCGCCGCCGTCATGTGATAATATTTACGCTCCTTACGCTCGTGTGCGTGTGTTCGTTTCACAGGGGATCGATTATCAACGCGATTATTCACCGTGTCGGAAGTGTCGTGTCGCGTTCGGCTGATATAAAAAAGCGGTATCGCTCGTTGTAACGATGCGCGTTTTCTCCCAAAACTTGCCAACCACTGAAATTACCGCCATATTTTCAAATTTCCCGCGCTTTCATTTTTTTTTTTTGTTCGCTCCCATTTCGTACAACAGTCTCAAATTTTTACAAATCTCTTGGAAAAACTCCGTTCCATCTCCATTTCCAAATTCGCGCCTCGTTTCCGAATAACTCGATCTGCCTTCCAACCAAGAATCTCTCCCCCAGTTAGGAATCGATTCCTTAATCGCGAATCCTTAAAAATTTACCCGAGGCCCAAAGATGCCACTCGACGCAATGAACGGTCGATATTGGCTCGTCGCCTCTCCTTCCTCTCTGATTTTTATCGCTATTTACACGGGGAGAGAAGCTCGTCTCGCGATTCAACGAGGCATAAGAAATTTCATAAGCCGTTTTCGGCCGTGTACCGATCGAAAAACAAAAGCGAAACGAAATTTCTCCACGTGAAATTCCGCATTTCGAGATTACAGATATAATAGAGAGATTTTTTTCCCCTCGTCAGCTGTTTCGCGCACGATTGATACATCGCCCCGGAACGATGTATCGAAGTTTTAAATCAAATCCACTTCTCTCTCTCTCTCTTTTTTTCATCCTTTCTTTTTCGCTCGATGAAACGTGGCCAACCGTCGAGAATTTTCGTGCGATTCTCTCTCTCTCTCTCTCTCTCTCTCTCTCTCTCTCTCCTGTTTGTAGTATATAAATGGTTGTACAGATTTTGAGGTTGAAACGTTTGGTCAAACTGGAGAAAAAGAGAGAGAGAAATCGAAAATCGAAGCTATACGAAATATAGCATATGGCAGGAAAATATTTGCGAATATCTCTTTTTCCTTTCTCTTGGAAATTTGAAACGCTTTGCAATCAAGAGCAAGACACTTTTCCATCGAATAGTGAAGAGGAATTAATTCGTGTTATCCGTATGGACAACAATTTTTGGATATAATACGAGCTATTTCTCATCTACCTTAGTAGAGTGTATAAAGGGTTTACGCAAAGTGTTCCCGTGGGGAGTACGTTGAAGCGCACGTAGGCCAGAGCATTAGGCTAAAACGGTTCTAACGGCCATCGCCCATTGTTGCTAAAGACCCCGCTATCGATCTTATCGGACGCCGGTCGAATTATTAATCCTCGAATTTTCGTTCACCGCAAGATTGGAACGGCCTCTCTCTCTTTCGTGATCGATAGAGCAAGTAACTCGGATTATGACATTTGCAGCGATTGCGCGAGGATCGTTTATGCGTTTCGATTGGCGCGTGCACAGCGTGCGAAACGAGGAGTAGAAAGTGGCTCGAAAACGCGTGGAACGATGGACGACGCCAAGGTGGCCCCCTTTTTTATCGTGGGAGGAAGGCCAATGCGCGTACCAGCATACCAATCTCGATCGCCTTTAACCCTTTAACTGCGGCTGCTTTTAGCTCTGAAAAAAGAAATTCTTTTCACCAAAATGAAACTGTAACAGATTCTCTTAGGCTGTTCACGATAATTGTCACAAGCCGTTTGCCAAGATATATTGTTTGTAAACCAGTTAACGATTTCTTCCCGAATTCCCGTATAAAATTCTTGGAGAAACTCGTAGACGTTGGAAATTTCAATGCCCCGTCGATGGAAGATTCGTATTCCGGCGAGTTAGCTGGCGAGTCGATGAACAAGACGAGAGCGTGCGAGATCTCTACAACTAGAGATATATTAGTTATCATCTTCGATTTCCAAGGTATTCTTCCAAGTCGATCCAACTTCGTTCGCAAAACGAGTCGAAACGATATTTCGCTCGGACAGAGTGAGATACGTGGCAGAAATTTTCCAACGAGAGATTACAAGTTTCCAACGAGAAGGAAATTTTTAAAGAGTAATAATAAAGCCTCCTTTATCCCCGTTTGAATTTGCGGTTAAAGCGACGCTCGGGCCTAATAAAGGACACCCATACAATAATAAGCGGAGCAATTATTACATAAACTCGACAGGCCGTTCAAGTACCTCCATTATTGTGAAAAATTTTCCACTGGACGTGGAAACGCGACAACAATTCGCGCCAACTCGCCTCTGTTCCAGTTTCCACGCGACACGTCACTGCCGACTATTCGCTCGTCACCCTCGATATAATAACACCGATGTTGGGCGTCCAATAACGCCCAGGGATACCTGGCCAACCGTGCCTTCAATCGTTGCGAAATGTATGTACGAATGACAGGCGAAACGATCTTAACTCTCGAATCGAAATAGTTCATTTATTATTATGGTGTACTAATCTTTCGCGGAATGCGTTTTACACGGTCGAAGAGGGGAATAGTGTGCAATCGTAGGAACTGATAGTGTTATAGAGGAGATAGTGGATGTAATAGTGCGATAGAATGGTGTACAATTAATAGTTTTGTGAAAAATTCTGATAGAGCAGATAGTGATATAATAGAATGGTATGGTAATAATGTGCAATTAGTTTTGAAATATTTCGATAGCGTAATAAAGTAGATAATGAAGATAGTGTAATAATAAAATGGTATGGTATAATGCTGTGCGATTAATAGCTCTCTGAAAAATTCTGATAGAGCGAATAATGGATAGAATGGTATGGTAATACCGTGCAATTAATAGTTTTCTCGAAAAATTTTGATACCACGATAAAGAGATAATAGAGATAGATGTAACAAAATGGTAAAATTCTGATCTAGAGCGGTTATGCGATTAATGATTTTTTGAAAAATTGTGCAGAATGCGTTGCACAATTTGAAAAGAAAACGAGTGTCAGTCAGAGTGGAGCGTGTTAACACAGCTCGTGTACAGCGGGCGAATTGTTAGGGATTTGAGAAAATAAGGGTCAGAAATCTCGGTTAAGGTTGCTCAGATATATGTACATAGCTTTGGGCTCGATCTCCATTGAGAAATGCGAAGTGTTGTTGCATGCGATCCTAGATGTCACGCCATCAATCGATGCCGCTCGCTACTCGAGGCTTTAATTTAGAACCTCGCTCTATCATGGATAAACCTCGTGTCGATAAATCTGTTCCAACATCCAAGAATCTCCCCTTTTCTTCTTTTTCTTTTCCTTTTGTTTTTTTTTTTTTGTATTTGCAAAATTAACGCGTTCCGTTATGAATGAACAAAACGCGGCTTCTCGAAATAACTTATTCGGGATAAATAGATTGGAAATAATCGCACTCGACAGTTTCTTTAATTCGATCTCTCGTGATCTTCCCTCGTTATTGTCCCTCCAACTTTGCGGAAATTGACGTTACGCAGGCTGCGTCCTGAGAGGGGGAGGATTCGAAGATGAAGAATGTTGTTTAATATTCCGGTCAGGATGTTTATGGATTTAGCGGGCTTTATCGGGTATAAAATATAGAAGTAGTCGGGTCGCTCGTAAAGTTGGGCGCAAAGTTGGAGGGAAATTCACAGGCGATACCTTTACGTAGAATTATCACTCCGTTGGATAACGCATGCAACGTTTGTTTCGACGATTGAATTTTCCCAGCTACTTCTAATCTACTTTCCTCGCCACGTCTTTCGCGAATATTCAATTTTTCTTTTTTTTTTTTTTTTTTTCCCTCCGTAACATAAGTTTTTTCACCAAAAGAATACATCACGAAGATCGACAATTTCAAAAATCGATTTTTTTCGTCGATATACGTACGAGATTTGAATTTTTTGTAAATGTAATTTTTTTCTCTCAATCGTGATTGTTTAGTAAAAAAAAAAAAGGGGGAAAAAAAGAAAAATAGGAAAATTACTCAGACATTGAAAATCGAACGTAGCGGTAATAGTTTGTGTAAAATACGAACGAGATAAATTCGACATTGTACGCGCAAGGCCTAGTCGCTCGAATGAGGTTGATAATTATCCGTTGCGCAATTTACTACCGACAAATTCTCGAATATAGAATAACATAGGTATTGAACGTGATATAAATTACACGTGCAAATAAAATCTTATATAAATATTATTAATTAATTCGTGCTATAAAATTATATTGCAACGAGCGATATATAACCTCGTTATATACGTATTCAAAATTGATATCGAATAATATTAATCAAATTTCGCATAAATTTCCCGCGGCCTTGCTTCTCTCCTTAATTTATATTTTTACTTCGTTTATATTGCTCGTCGTGAAGATTCATTTGCAAGACGTGAATGCGTAATAAGATATAGTTGCGCAAAGATTTCCTACGTGTCGTATTTAAATGTCTCTTAAATTCCTGCCCGTTTCGAAGGTCATCTCGTGTCTTTTTTTTTCCTTTTTTTTTTTTTTTTTTACACAGCATTTTCGAAATGCCAAGCATAGAAATAGAAATAGACTTTTTTCATTTTTTTCTTCTTCTTCTTCTTCTTCTTTGATATTGATATTAACAATTTTCAGAGAGAATGAATTCGAAAAGAAGAAGGTGAAGCGTAAATTCGATCGTAAAATTTCTGAAATACGATGCGCGACAAAAGAGGATTTATATCTTCCTCCACGTGATTTTCGTTATCATAAATCATCGTTTACTCGCTTTCGTATATCGAATTATGCATTGTGTATGTACAGCTGCGATCCGTCTGACCGTCATAATCGAGACCACGTAATTGATAAATGCGATAGCAAGTAAATTCGTCCCACGGTTTTACGTTACATACATATTCGATGCTAGAATTAAAATTTTTATCCTAGCCAAACCTGTCTCAAAACGAGATTTTAAATTAATCTTAAATTTAATCTCTTAACCCGAAAACGCAACTCGTGAGTGCCGCGATGAAATGATCCCTGCGCCTAAAACAACAAACCTCTAAGCCCCTTCCGGATTAAGTTCCAATTCGAAACTATGGGCACTGGTGTACCCATAGCGAGCGAAATTAATTTCCAACCAACAAATTTTGTTCGACAAAATTAATACCACAGTACAATTTCATTTCTTCCCTCGATTCAACAATCGCTATATCAATTTTCTCTCCGTATAATAGTCAAAACACGAGAGAACGTTGTTTCTTTTCTTTTTCTTTCTCCTTCTTTTTTTCCCAATTCTCACAGTACAAACTCCTTTTCGTTAAAGAAGAAAGTGTCGACGAGAAGGAAGAATAGAGGAGGATCTCGTGAAATATTAGCCGTGGAAAAAGCCGTGGAAATTTATTTTACGTTTGACGCGCGTGCTATTTCACTTGCCATTCGTTGAACGAAACGGAAGTTGCATCACACACGCGTGGACCAACCTGTATCTCCCTGCTCCTCAATGATACCTCCTCGCGTCGATAGCCCGACCAGGCCAAAACTTACGACCGTGTTTCGAGACGCAACGAGAATCGTGGAGGGCTTATAATATCGGATGGGCGTGGCCCGAGGGGAGGGGAAAAATTGAAACTCGGGGTTTATTATCGACAGGGATATACAAGGGCGGGAGTGAAAGAGTATCGAACTTGGATGTTAAGAGGAGGGAGGTTAATGAGGATTTGAGCGCGTGGGGAGGACAATAGATCGAGCCGAGGGGAAATTGTAACGATGGAAAATATTCGTGTAGATCTGACAGAGGCAGGATTTAAACGCGAGGTAAGATGATTGATTGAAAATTGATTCATGAAAAGGATAGACTCGAAATAATTGACATTTCGGGAAAGAGAAGCAGTCTTGGCTTAAATTTTCTCAAGCTGAGCGAGGTAAATAGCCAACCCTATTTGGAGGGTGAAAACAAATTAAAATATGAAAGACTCGAGCGTTTCTACGAATTATTAAAAATTTAATTCATGGGATAAACATAATAGAATTTGTTAGAAGTAATCGGTTATCATATTGATCTGTGAATGTTTTTGACGCGCGAGGAGTCGTCGCGATATTCCCGCTGGAATAGACAGAAGGGGGAGGGAAATTCTCCCCAAAGAAATATATTCCCCTGCTCGAAATACATATCCGGCAAGCTAACGCGATATTCCAGATTCGCGACGCATCCCGCTTCTTACCGGTTAACGGAGAGAAACCTTTCCGATGCCTCCTTTTCTCTCCTCGCTCGGATCGAAGAATCCTCCCGCATTTTTCTATTCTTATTCTCGGCATTTGCATACAAAACTATTCCCCCTTTTCGTTTAATAACAACACCGCTCCGTCCGTTTCGTTCGATGATAAATTAAAAGGATTCGAAATTGCGGCAGTCACCTTTAATCACCTTTTCCACTCCCTTTTTCTTTCGCCTTTTCTTTAAGATCCGATAAATTGTCCGAGGAATGAAATTTGCATCGAACGAACGAATCCTCTCTCGAGATGGCTCGAGATTAATAATTCCTTCTCCTATCTTTCTCTCCCCCCTTAAATCGACGATTGATGTATAAGGCGTGTAATATAGGAGAGGGATGAAAAGAAGATAAGAGAAGGGAATAAAGATAAAAGAAGAAACACGATCTTATCGTTATTACCTTTTACCGCAAACAATTTCGAGCGATAAGAAGCTATATCTCTTAACTTAAAGTGACCGTTTAACGTTCGCTTTATAACACTCGCTGTTATTTGTTCAGTTTTTGCGATCTACTTCTTTTTTTTTTTTCGCGGTTAGAGAAGAATAAAACCTGCTCGTTCGAAAAGAAAGGAAAAAAAAAAAAAATACCATCGAACGCTCGTCCAATACTCCGCGACTATTCATTCCTCCCCTTGCTATACGTCAAAACCAAAAAAAAAAAAAAAAAAAAAGGAAAAAAAAAATCGGGACGAAATATCAAGCGGATACGCGACGATACAAATGGCGAAAAAAATTAATAACAAGCGGCAGGCTGAACGCATTAATCCAAGCCGTAAAGAATGGCGGACAGTCGGAGCGTTTTCATGAGGTGCAATCTCGGTGAACGATACGGCGTCGTGTCCCGTTTGCACGAGTTACGAGGGAATTCCCGCACTGGGTACACCCGCCGTTCTCCTCTTCGCGAAACGATGCGGCTTCCGTTTCTTCGAAACTTTTCTTCCCCTCTTTCTCTTCTTAATCTAAACCCTCGAATATGAAAATTTACGAGCGCGGCTCGTAATTTAAAATGCCCGCCAATGTTCTGCCGCGCAAGAAGCTGCCGGAGAGAAAGAGGGAAATATTTCGAATTTAATTTTACGAATTTCGTTCGTTATTCGAAGGGGAGTTTTTATCTAACTTTTTGCTAAATATGTAGGTAAGGTTCGAAACGAACGAGGTTTAAACGAGAAGGATTTATTTGTTGGGGGAACAGGTGAAACGATTTGATTAAAATGAAGAGTACGTTTAATAAAGGAAATGGGAATAAATTATGTGAGTCGTTGCAAATAAAATAGAATCGAAACAGCGATGGCATGTATAAGTTTAACGATATTTACACAAAGATAATTCAAAGTAGAAGAAGAAGAGGAAGAAGAATATCGTTTAAGGCTTCGTTTTTCGAGTAAATTAATTTGCAACAATGCAATCTATCTAATTAGAAATCAACCAAAATTTCATCATATTTCTTGAAAATTCTTTTAATTTTCTTTTCGAATAACAGAGATACAAGAGATATGAGTTTTACATGTATAAATTCAACAATATTTACACAAAGATAATTCAAAGTAGAAGAGGAAGAAGAAGAAGAAAAAGAAGAATATTGTTTTTATCAAGTAAATTAATTTCGAACAATGGAATGTCCAATCGGAAACCAAGCAATTTCATCGCTACTTGTCATTCGTACCGCTGACGAGAATCTCTCGTATTTTTCCCTGAAAATTCCATTTAATCTTCTTTTGCAATAACACGCAAATATACGATTTCGAAACAATATATTCCAACGACCATGTTCCATTAAACGCTTACAAAACGAATATCTGAAACCGAAAATAAAATTCCACCAACAAAAAAAAAAATGGAGGAAGAAGCGCCAATCGCCCGATTCGAAAACGATATTCTTCCAATCCCAGTTCCACACCCATAAAATCCGATTCCAAACCCCTCCTCCCCCTTTTTTTTCCATTCCATCTACAGACACTACGCAAGGCAACAAGGTGTATATCTCCTTGCTTTCCCCTCCTAATATAATATTAATTTCTCTTCTGGAGTAGATTTTTCTCAGGAAGCTGCGAGTCATCCCTGCGACTGGTATTTTTACCACCGGAGAGAAGGTCGCGTCGAGAGGGAAGCCGTGTCGCGCGCATCCTCGAGGAACTGTCGGGGACGCGCACGGGGAATTTCCTTATAGAACATCCCAGAAGGATACGACGTGAATTTAAAATATCGTTCTCAGATTGCTTTGGGATGATACAATGCCTCTCCTCCTCCTCCTCCTTCGAGCTATGCGTCTTTTCGCGACGGTTCGAAATACACCACCACGTCCCTTAAATCGAATGGAGAGACTGTCGTTTTTTTCAACGGGGAAATAATAAATTTTCGTTGGAAATTTGTACAAATATATATCTGTCCTTTGTTGGGTCGTTTAATAAGCGAAGATGTTTTTGAATCGAATTTGGCCGAGTTGGATGGAACAACGGGGAATAGAAAAAGGTAACCGTGAATGTAATTTCTCCTTCGATCCAACACGGCTGAATAAAATTGTACGAAATTCGAAGAAAGCGAATCGAGAGGGAACGAAATTTTGTTAGTAAATTCTATTCACTGCGCTGTGATAATTTCCATCCCACGAGTGCGGGAAAACCTAATAAAGAGCAAAATTGTATTGATGAATTCGATGAATGTAGATTAAAAAAAAGAATCTCTTTATCTTTGTTAAAAATAGAATACAATTTTATACGCTCGTGCAAATCTTCGTATTCGAATATAAATCTTATTGTTACTTACTTAATCGAAGCCCCATTTGTCAAGGAGAAAAAGTCTATGCGGTTTGATCCGTGAATGGTCGGAGGTCAGAGAGGGTAGGTAACAGAGCGGATAGAATGCGACATCCGGGAGCGGTCTATAAAATTCCTCGAGGAGCAGGGAGGAGACGCCCATCCGTTCCGTTCCATCCTCTTTCGACTTTTTACAGGGACGAGGTAGTTGGTCTGCGACGACAAGAGACGGACGACGAAGACACTGCAGCCGTCGACCCGAGCCTTCCGATCTGGCTTTTCGCGATTTTATTCCCCTAACCAGCCACCAGTGTTATTGAAACATTTACACGATGTCGTAGATCCGTGCGGCCTTGCGGCTTCTAGCCTCCTTTCATCCTCCCCCTTTTTTTTTCTTTTCTTTTTATCATAGCATACTGGTCAAAATGTAAGTTTTTTTTTCTTTCTTTTCTCATTCTCTTATTCGAAAGAATTCTCTTCTTCGGAATCGAATAATATTTATTAACGCAATATTAAATAATATCGATCGAGTTAATTTTAAATTTAATCGAAACGCGATATCTCTTTGTAAATGATTTGTACGTGTATAATATTATTATACGGAATATTCTTGTATTTCTAACAGAGAGAAAAAAAAAAATCTATCAAATTAACGATCGCGTTAAAAAGACGCTGGAAAGAAGATACGTTTGAAAATTTACGCGTGCGTTCTTCTGCGGAGCGTGATTCTAGCAAGCCAATCATCGAGAAGCGAGCGTTTATCGATTCGCACACCGGGCGCTAATTGCTGTCAGATACAGGGAGGCTGGCTCTGCAACGGTGTTTGTAATGATTTTCGCAGGTCCCCGCGGAGAATTTCACTTCGTCGGTCCACTCTGCGCTTCTTTTTCGAAGAAGAAGAAAAAGAAGAGGAGGAGGAGGAGGAAGAAGAGCGTTCCGACGTGGACAGCCTTTTAGAGAAACCGACCAGAAAACGCGAAAGATATATATATATATATATATGAAACGCGAGATAATCTTTCTCGAAGGGACGCTTCCTTGTCGTAGACGCCTGTGGAGAAAAAAAAAAAAAAAAACTCTCCTCCTTCAACAAGAAGTTGAAAGGAAAGCTGCGTATAATTTATACTTTGGAAAAGTAAATGGAAGAGGATACTTTTCTTTCCAATTTTCGTGTTATAATCCACTAAAAAAAGATGTTTACCTCGCCTCGTTATATATTTCGAAATTTCCAAAATCCGTCTCAATCACCCCATTTCAAGCCCCGCATCCGTGGCGAGCAGAATTGACAAGACAATCCAGCTGATTAGCTCGCGACACGAAGCGAGATTCGAATCTGCACACAACAGGGTATCGGTGAAAAGTTGAACGTTGGAGTGGATAAGCGTTGGAGCGATCCATCTATGGATGTTTACACGGCATCCACGTCGGTCCATCGGTGTTTGGCGGGCGTAAACATCCGGTTTAAGGGTCGCCATCGCGGTTAAAGAGGGAGGTTGGGAACGATCTTGGAGGCGGCCTACTTTCTCCTCTTCGTCCTTCGCCTCTCCTCGTGGAGTCGGTTGTCCAAGGAGCGAGGAAGACGAGCCCCTGTTGGACGAGTTCCAACCGATCGACGAGCCGCTGACACGGCCGCTTCGTGCCCGTTCATCGATGCTGATTGACGTTTAGCTGGCTCGGTGTCGAACACCAATTAGCTTTCTAAGCGGAAGCCTCGAGTGGCTGCTGATCGAGACTTTTGTCGAAGCGCGGTTGGTTGCTTTGCTAAAATTTCGAGAAAAGTATTATTGGAGAATATATATTGGAAGAAGCAAAGGTGGCCAACGTTTTTATATTTATTCCGTGTATCGCGTGCGAGAAGAGAGAGAGAGAAAAGGATGGATGGAAATAAAAGTTTGGAGTCCAAGTTGGATCAATTAGATGGAGTTCGAACGCGCGCTATAAATTTTCTTGATCAACTCTCGAACTTGGAAACTCTCGTTAAAAAACTTTCTTTCTTCCTGCCGGAGTGAAATCTTTGCCTCGGCAAAGTTCTCCTTAAAAGGGCTCACCTTTTGCACACGCGTACGTGCAGCCAGGTATTCGCGGGTGAATTACTCGATCTTCAAAGCAACGAATACGTACTTCTTCCCTTAAAAATCTCCACTTCGCAGAGACATGGCTCACTTTTGCCTCATTTAAGATGCTCTTCCGCGTCTGCGAAAAGAAGCACTCGAGAGAGAGGGAACGACTATCGTTAATTTCGTTGGACAATTGCGCCATTTGTTTGAACGGCGTCCCTGTTCATTGAGAAAAATCAATTCTTTATTTAATTTATTCCTCCCGAAGAGGAGGCGAAGAACGGATTAAATTTTCCAAACTTTATTTAGAGATCGATGATAATTGTTTATCAGAGATGTTACATCTTTTTCAAGATTTTCTTTTTCCTTCTTCTTCGCTCCTCCACCTTTTCGAACGATTTCAATTCTAAATTTCTCGCGGAACTCGGGCGAAGCGATCGATCCGTCGAATAAAGTGTATGGAGAGAATGCTCCGTTTTACAAACGGACGACATCGAAGCGATGAAACGGGGAGAGTTTCGAACAGAGTTTCGAACAGAAGAAGATTTCGAAACGTTTGTTTGAGCAATGGAGGAGAGATACCGGTGGAACAAATCGGTGTACATTTGTGGAGGGTGGCCGCTTTCGAGAGGATACGCATCGATTTCGAGAAGAAACACCGAATTTTACCAACTTTCCTTCGCGAGCTTGTTCTTCGAACTTTTTGGAAAACGCGTTTTGGAGAATTGTGTCATTAACGAAGTAAGGAAATAACGACATCGCGTAGAAATTCGCAATTTCGCTCAAGTAGAAGGGAATCAACGACGCGAAAGATGACGTGTTTTTATTAATTTGATCGATATGATCGCGGGCGAAACGATAATATTGTTCCATCGATCTCGTTCGACCAAGTAAATAACCCGTTATCGACGATACAGCATTGAATGAACCGAGCCAAATATATATATAACGGGCTAACAACATATTTTGTAGGATAGCAATTTTTCCGATCACTCAGTGTTGTCGATACATTTGCCCATTTGTTTTTAAATCCGTGCAATTTATCGGGGATAATGCGGGGAAATATACGAAACGAAAACGAAAAATCCTCCATCATTTCGATCGGTTTATCAATAAATATTTTTTTCTTCCTTAAACGAATCGGGAGGGAAAATTTGGAAATTTATTCACGCAGAAATTTAAAATTTCCAAGTCTGTGCGAATGAAGTGTGCTTTGTTAATTTTGTTAATTGTATGTTTTTTTATCCGCCATCTCTCGCAAAATTTCAAACATCGATCAACAACGTTCACTTTCCTCCAATCGGTCATTTTTCAATTAAATTTTATACGCAAAAAACCGCACGATCCATTCTCCCTAAACTCGTTCAAATCTTCTAAATTCGAACAATCTTTCCGTGAATCTCGCGAACGATTCTTTTTTTTATCTTATCTCGATATCTCGCTAAAGAATCTAACCAAGGAACGCTCGTCGAACGTGGTTCAAACACTTGCCCCATCCAATCCGTTTTAAAAATTGAACCGCTTGATCCGTGCTTGTTTCGAGCCAATTCAGAGCCAACGAATTTCTTTTCTTTTTCTTTTACGAAAAAGTTTTGTAACAACAGAGAGCGAATTATACAAAGTAGAGAGTTTAAGGGATCACGAGGTGGATCAGGCGTGTTAATTGATGACGATGGATTTAACTCACGACGCGTAATGTAAGTAGTTGGACGTGATGGAATTAAACGATGGACGCTAATTAAGTTGGATTGTCAGGGGATGAATAAGGGGTGCAAGTCGAGGGATTGGTTTAATCCAGCATCGAATTATTTTTTTTTTTTTTTAATTCGAATTATTATCCAAAGTTAGGTGTATTTGGATCGATGGAGTTAAAGTTATTAATGACAGGGTTGAATGGTTGGAGAAGCATCCAATAAAATGTTACATATAAAGATATTTTACAGGCGAAAGAGACATCGTTCGACAGACCCTTTTCTTTTGTCTTTCAAATTTTTATTTCATCGAAAAAAAGAAATATTTGTCACCGTTATTATACACACGGGGAGGAGATTAAACGAGAAATTGTATATTCACCACGGATCTCTCTCATCGATTCTTTCTTCTCGCTTCACCTTTATACGAAAAAATTGCCCTGTGAAACTCGCAACCTTTATTATACTCGGTTATATCACGTAACACCTCGTTACTCATCCTCTACAAATTCTCCTTAATTAACAACTTTCGAGTTGCTTCGCCGGACGGTGTCTTCCAAAGACCTAGTTCTGACGAAACACGAAAGATTGTGTTTATTTTTCGATGATCCTCCACGTGATAAAATTCGATGAAAAATCGTTGTATGATTGGTACGTTTGAATAAACGTTAAAAGTAATAATTATTGTCCAATACTCAAGAGAGAGATTATTATAACAACACAAAAATAAAAAAGTAGAAATAGAAAAGTCTCGGATTGATCGCGAGCAACGATGTTATCGTACGCGCAAACTTTCGTGAATATCGCGCAATTTTCCATTTTATTTTTTTTTGTTGTCGTTAATACTCGCGAACGATAAACCCCGTCTTTTTTCAGAATTTTACCGAAATAACGCGATATCCGATGGATTAAATAACAGATTTAATTTCTTCGGGGAGCGGAGTGAATAATTAAATATATACGGCCGATATAAAATCGGATTTTTATAAAATTAATGGAACACTCGATATCGAATAGAACGAATTCAACGATATACGTATACATATATATATATATATAATAAATCGATCGTAATTTCTATCAATTAGGAAAAAAGGGTTTAAGCATTGTTTAAGTATTGAGCGATACCAACCGTCGAAGAAGAAGAAGAAGAAAAAGAAGAAAAGTAAAGAGGATGATGATGAGGAGGGAGAGGAAGGGGTGGAGAGGAACGAGTGACCCAATAAACGATCGTCGTTGAATAATCGACGACACGAAAACGCGCGAAGAAAAGGATCGCGTGGATGGGGGACGATTTCTATCGAAGCAATTAGAGAAATGAAGGCGAGTGAAACGGGGCCGATATCATATTGTTATTCCCGTTTCCATGTGATTTGGTTAAAAGGCTAACCGGGAAGATGATCCGTCGAAGCTCGGGAGGCAATGAATCGAGGCGATGGATCAAAACTTTTGTAATTCGTAAGTGTAAAGAATATTGATAGATAAAAAAAAAAAAAAAAAAAGGGGGAGAGAGAGATACCGATGGGAAACGTTTGCATTATATCGTATCACGATATCCGCTATTTTTGTTTTCTTTCTTGTATTTGCACGCTTCCAATTGCCGCCGCTATGCAGTTTCCGATCCTACGCAATTGTTCACAATGTGAAAATAAAATTTGAATGGAACAGCGAACGAATTTATACATAACGAAGGATAACAAATATATCGTCGATTTTATCTGTATACACTACTCGCACTAGTATTTTCAAGGAATAATTTTCCTAAAATAATAAATTCCAGAAATAATTCTCGACAATGAAAACAACTCAATTTCACCGAACATCTTCTCATATATATATATATATTTCCAGATTCAACTTCGAAACTTAATCGAAACGTAACGCAATCCACTCTTGTACAATACCTATTAATTTTCGAGCTCTGAGGATCGAGCTCTCCCTGAAATAAATTCGTTCGAGCCAGAAAAGTAAGACTCGATTAACAGAGCCCAATTATCCAGTCGAAACTAGTTACCACCCGACGTATTAATTAAACCCAACTAAACACTAAACGGTGCGAGCTCACTTATCAAACCTTCCCCCAATTGATTTACCTCTTCTGTTCCTCTCAGCGGCCACACCCACGTATCATCGAATAATTATTTGAATTATCCACCTGCTCGAAACTGCGCCCACCCTCCCAAGAGAATTCGAAAGACAATCGCCGCGCGTTTCGTTCATCCTCGCCCGACCTGGCGGCAAATGGCGCGAGTCTGTGAGAGGAGGCAATGACCGAAATTGTAACCGATAGTTCATCATCAATCGATCGAATTTCTTCGGTTTTTTAACAAGATATCTTTAAGAATCTTCTTCTTCTTCTTCTTCTTCTTCTTTCTTTGCTGGTTTCGAAATTGAGTTTCTTTGCGCAACTTTTTTTTTTTTTTTTTTTTTGGAATTAATGTTTCTAGAATTTCAATTCGCTTTGCTATTTCGTTTCGTTCGATTCGGTTGACACGAATCTCGATTTTCTTCGTATCTTTGATTGTGACGAAAGTCGAGAATAATTTGACGTCTTCTCTAATTTTGGAAAATGGGGATTCTTGTATTCGGACGTTTTTGATTCTAATTGGTAGTTTGCTGCTTCTATGGATCTTATTTTCGATGATACAGATTTTCATTTCAGATTTTTATATACAACTTGCTATTAAACTTGGTCACGACGATTTCGAAATTTCTACATGCACACGTGTACTTTCTCACCTCTCAAAAGAAAAAAGAAAAAAAGAAAAGAAAAGAGAGATTCGAATGGAGTGGAACGATAGTTTTAAAATAGTCGCAGTGGGGATATTAATTAAAAGAGAGTTTTAAAAAACACGTGTTGCAACACTGTCGAAGAGCGACCTCGGCGCGAAAAGATGGGTGGCGGTGGAAAAACAAATTGAAACGGTCGAATAAAACATCGTGTGCACCAAGTTTCCGTTGTTGATTCATGAAGAGAGAGAAAGAGAGAGAGAGAGGGCTTGCCTCGAATGGTTGTTGTTGTTTGTAAAGCTTTTTTCTTCTGCCGTGTTGCATGGATGTTTACTCGCAGTCACAGAGCCGCGGATAGTTGACGGCGAGTTAGAGTTATCGTCCCCCGTTGTTACTCTTCCCTCTGTAAAGTCGAATCGTTGAAAATCTCGTCGAGAACGTCGAACCGTCAGAATCTTCTCGATCGATTCTAGGTCCAATAGCATCTTAAATACAACGAGATAAAATTTTATGTGCGATGAAAAATGAAAATTGCGTCTTTTGGAAGAGCAGTGAGAATAAGGAAAAATAAGATGTATTTGAATTCGTTCGGATAATTTTACTAGAGAAACAACTAACGTTATTAAAATCGACTCTCTATTCTTGCCAAACGATTTGAAAAAAATTGAATTTACAACGCGAGACGATATCCTCTCTCTCTCTCTGTCGAGGGACACCTGAGAATTGACATTTACAATTTTAGAAATATATTTCGTCCAACCGACGACGAGAAAACCATTTGCAACGCGGCGCGATATCCACGTCGCATTAAACAAGGAACAAGACGCATATCAGCCTTGATCTGCGCTGCACCGTTGGTAAACGTTCTTTGAAACGGTGGCGGTTATATTCAACGGATGGAGATGGGAAAAATCCTGTTGAAAATTTCCACAGGCACGCGATGTGTCTTTGAGTGGCTGTCACCCCGCCAATCTTTTTCATCTCTGCTCTAGCAAAAACTTTCAATGTTTATGATCATTTCTTCGCTCAATTTTCTTCTCCTACTTTTTCCCTCTTTTTTCATTCTCAGAAATAATTAGTTTTAATTGCTTTCCAGGTTTTTCGTTCAAAAAAGAAAAGGCAAAAGGAAAAGAAAAGGAATGTATATATATGTGTGTGTAAGAAACGTTTGCGAACCAACAGTCACATTAACTCTTGATTTCCTCGTTTCGTTTTATTTTTGCCCCTGGTGGAAAGTTTATCACGAACGTTCGATTAACTCGTTTAGTTTTGCTCGTTTCGAATTGATCATACACGAGCTCCTGTATCTTTCACAGAGAAGCTTCACTTTAAAATTTTATTCGATTTTTATATTAAACATTCGCGCCAATCCCTTCTCCTTTCAAAAATATTTCACCGCTCTTCTTTATTAAGGAATCGTTCTTCGCCCGAAACGATACTTGAAAAGAAAAAAAGAAAAGAAAAGGATAAAATCTAAAGATACTTTTATCGAGGTATAAACGTATATCGAAGATGGCAGAAAAATATTGGGAACAACAGAGGATGGAAAGATCACGTCACAAGCGTATCAATCTCCCTTAACGTTTATTTTATTCGAAATTTTTATCTTATGTTCGAGAAAAACCCTTTCTTCCCTTTCATCCCCTCGATCCTTCCCTGTACATTTCCACACACACACACTTGCGCACGATGAAACATTCCCACGTCGAGAAGATCGCGTGCATCTTCTCCACGTCGCGGGCATTTAAATGCAAAACCGAGAAGGCGAGACGGAAGAATGGGGTTCTCGAATGGTGGTCGAGTTTCGAGGAGGATCCTCGTTCCTCGTGAAAAATGGCCGCGAACCTACGCTCGACCCATTTGACAACATGCTCTTTGCGACCCTTCGCGCTTTTTCGAGCGACACGAAACGATTTTATAATCAAGTTTCTTAATAAAGAGAGAAAGATCTAACTCGTTTACAAATTGATACTGCTGTTAATAATCGGTGATGTAACGAAATAATCTGGCATAAATCGGTGATACGAAAGATAGGAATTGGACTGGATTTTGAGATTTATACGAAGATTTAATTTTTGGGAAGCAATATTGCGTTAACGTGTGATTGTTATTACTCGAGCGCAAAAGGGTTAATATTTGCGTTTATATTTCGTGTCTTAAAGAGGAGACGAATTCTCTGCGTATTTTTCGTTCGTGTGCTCGTGCAAAGCGAGTTTCCAATTGGCTAAATCCCATTTTTTAATTTCGTTTCAACACCTAATTTCGATGAAGAGTGATCCGATTCGATCTAAATCCGTTCAAAACGAAGGAAAGAACGAAGGCAGATTTTTTTCTCGTTTCAATTCAAGAAGAGGATATTTAAATCCTATTGTTATTAATACTAATGCTTTTGAAATATCCTCCATCCCTTTAATCTTCCTTCCAAAATTTCCTCAAATTTCTCCAAGAATTTCGCTCGTAAGGAGGGACGAAAGGAGAACAAGTTGGAAGGAAGAACGTGAATTACGTGAAATCCTAGAGCGTCTCGCCCTTAGACGAGATTCCTTTGATCCTGGGAGAGCTATCGACGCATCGAAAACGCTCGTTAAAACGGGAAACCTCCTCCACGGATAGCCGATTCCAAAGGGATCGTAAATCAGTGGCTATCGATGCCGCGTCGAACGCTTGTCTCCTCGAAGAAGGGGAGGAGGATTGTGAAAAGAGATTGAAAATTTCGTTCGTCATCGTTTGGATCCGCTGTAGAAGGTGATTTAAAGGAGGAAGAAGAAGATTTGGCCTCGTTGGTTCTTGTTGCGTTGATGGAATGTGAATGTGACGAGATTCGAATTTTAAAGTCGTTCGCGCAAGGAAGAAGGAACGATCGCGTTCGATAGCTTTCGAGTGCGCAACTAAATTTCTCCGAGCCTTGATCCACTTTTTAATATTTATTATCCACTAAATCCTCGGCAAGTTGGAAGCTAGCATTTCACGTACTTCACGCTCTAAAGAGAAACCATTGAACTGTCAACTAAGCATGTAAGGAAAGATTATGCAGAAGATGATAGAAATAAGAATTTATAAAGATTCGATAAAGGGATTCAACGTGGAGGGTATATGTAATAATAAGAGCCATTCGGCTTTTCTGATATTTTTTTCGAAAGGTAAAAGTGTCGATAAGGAGAAACGATGGAAAGATATATATAAAAGAGTAAGAAAATGGTTGGTAATGGGTTTTCGATGGGGGAGGACGATTATTTCAAAATATGTCTCGAACAGACGACAATGAAAAGAGAAATGAAATTTTACTCGTTTCAAGATACGAGAAGAATATTTTATATTCACTGAAACAATTTATCCTAAACTATTTTACATCTGGAGCGCAACGTTCTTTTTTTTTTTTTTTCATTTCCAACTAAACAAGGTTTAGAAAGTTTTATCGATGGTTTGTAAGTTGGCTCTCTTCCAACAAATGCAAAAGATACAAAAGAAGAGTTTTCGGATATTCGAGCTCGCGTGTTTGTTCACCGACATCGCCATCGTCCACTTCGGATATATCCATCGTTAAAAACTTTTACAAGATCGTTCTTTCTTGCGTCAAAAAACGATCGTCCATTCCATAAATTTGTCCACCCAACGCGATCGAAGAATAATCGACGTTGCGAAGGGTTGCGCCCTCTTCATCGAAATGATCGAGAAACGCGGTGGCACGCCAGCGACTCTCGTGTTTCTAGGTTAGCGGAGTTAAGGCCGATTCATAGGGATGCACAAGGAGTAGTACGCGACCCCATCGTTTCGATCGATAACGCGTTCGCCACGCTACGCCTTATTCACCAATTGCTTCACGGTTGATCGTGGCCAAATAATCTTCGATTGCTCGACCATCGATTCGCTCGTTCGGATTAAGCGTTTTCGGAAACGTTGGAAGGAGGGAGAGGTGTCAGTCCATGATGAAAGTTTTCAGTTTTCTTTTTTTTTTTTTTGGGAAATAAAATAATTATTTAGAGATAGTATGTCGATGGTAATGATACGGAGTTATATTTAAAATTTTCGATGTTTGTTTCGGGTGGTGGAAGATGGATTTTTGGAAACGAGATGTACAGGTGTTTCTTTGCTAATAAGAATTATTTTTAAACTTTTAAATTAGTTAGAATTAGAAGAATTCTTAATTAATTTCTAAATTTTGAAGAGAGAAACTTGTTAATTCAGCCGAAATAACTATTTGAATCACAGTTGTTGTCTTTATATCGTTATAATATAACCGAATTTTCAGACAACAGCTTCCTCTAAAACTTCTCCCCTCGCTATAAACTCTGACCATTCTCTCTCACCTCGCTCTCCAACAACTCGCTCTCCTCCTCCACGATCATTTATCTTCGTATCTCCGCGCGATGCAACCGTGCTATCAACACGGTCTCGATTCCGAGCGCGTTAAATTTGAAACACAAGAAAAAGAAAAATTTTCGTTTTAAACATCCGATTAAATAACCGACCTCGTTAATAGACTCCGAGCTGATCAAAATTAAATCCACTTGCAACTCCTCAAACTTCCAACTTTCCATGATTCGAGATAATAGATCGGAAATGAGAAGAAATCGGGCAAACTTCTATTACACGAATCGCTTGTTCCCCAACAGGTTCGAATAAATGGAGTTCTACCCCTGCGATTCATTCGCGCATCTATCTCTCTGACCCAAATAACCCCCTCCGACTTCTTTCACATAAATTCCGCCACCGATTCATTCGTCGGAAAAAAAGGGATAAAAAAAAAATACACCTCTTCGAACACCTCCCCCTCGTCCATCCATTGCAAAGTTAAAAAAAAAAAAAAAAAAAAAAGAAGAAGAAGAAACGAAATTAAATTGACCATCGCAACGCGAAATTTGTTAATCGTGTTCAACGGGAGGATGAGAATTCTCCATTCGATGAAGGGACGATGATGTGCTACGACGAGCACATGAAAAAGAGAAAAATAAGGAGAAGGAGGGAGAAGAAAAAAATGATAAAAGGGACGATCGTGGAAACGAGGTCGGGGCCAGAGTTCGATCGAAGGTCGAACAACGATCGGGTCCAGTGGCGTGTGAAGTTTCGGCTGTGCGTTGTTTCGGTCGTGCGCATTAACGGCCAACCATTGATTCAAATTAGAGCACATTTCACCGAACGTGTGTGTATATACGTGTATATGTAGGTCAAGTGTTCTCTTCTCGTGGCGCGACACATTTCGAGGAAGGAACAAACCAACTGGCCAACCGACCAATCCTCGGCCGAATGATAATAATTTTCTGCGCGCGCCTCCCCTCAGACGCTATTCTTCAAGAGAGAGAGAGAGAGAGAGAGAGGGAAGAGAACTCTTTTCCCTCCTCTTCCACTTTGCTTTTGTATCTTCGCGTGGTTGTATCTTTCGCGAGGGGGCAGGGAGAGAGGGATTTTCATTAAGCTACCATTGAACTGGCTTCTTCGGGGTTGTGTTAACCCTCGTAAGTAAGGGTTAAACATACCGTGACCGGGTCAAAAGGGAAGACTCGCGCTAAATACTCGCCGATCTAAATTTATATCTAATTTATACGCGTGTAATTATCGATAATCTAACGAGTTTTCTTTTTTTAAAAAAAAATTTGCATTCTACTCGATGTTACAAAATAAAGATACAAAACGATACGTTATTACGTATCTAATTTATACGCGTGTAATTATCGTTGCTCGCGCGATAATCTAACGAGTTTTCTTTTTTTAAAAAAAATTTGCATTCTACTCGATATTATAACATAAATATGTATAAAACGATATGACAAAATTTTCCAAAAAATCGGAAGAAAATTTCGTTTCGTTTTTCTTTTTTTAGCGTAACCATCGTGTACAACAGAATCGAAGATTGCGGCCGATAAAAATAAATCGAAATGTCTTGCATCCCGTAGCATTCCCTCTCTCTCTCTCTCGTATCCTAGGACAAGAAGAGGAATGGAATTGTAAATTCTGCTAATATTTCTTCTTCGCTCTCGCGTGTCCGAGGCCCCTCTTGAAAACCTTCTCTGTAGAGGGAGTACAAGAGAAACTTGAATTATTTAAATAATCGCGCGAGATTGGAACGGACATTTTGCAGCGGGACGGTTTTTAAATAACTTATTTTCAACCGTGCACCACCGATACGCGTTCTGCATTTACACCCTCGTCCATCCCGAGGGATGGCTCGATTGGTGGGATAAATCAGCCGAGCGTGTTTATATCGTGCTTGTGTATTCGTTTCGTCGATTTTCTCTTCTTTCCTTTCTTTCTTTCTTTCATTTTTAACGACGCAATAAAGGAGTGCGCAAGGAGAAGAGGATTCGTTAGAGAAGAGATCGAAGAATCTCTCGGCGTTACACGATAGATTTTCGAAATATTTATTATCCGAATTGATGAATCGACTTTGATTTAATGATGATTTTAACGGGGTATGTGTCGTATCGGTTTATTTATATCCGTGGAGATTTTTCATCGAGGTAGGTGTTCGGTAATCCTGCGTATGAATTATGAAATCATTCGTATTTCCGCGAGATATAAATAACTCAGGAAGTTGATTCGTTAATTGTTCATGATCGTGGAGAGTGAAGAGGATGAGGGAAAAGTGTGAAATAATTTTGAATGCGCATTAAAACAAAACTACTACCGGCCGTTTTATCGAAACTTTGCGATATATGATTTATTACGCTCGAGATAAAAAGAGCGGAACAAGGTTCTCCCTTTCGTCCTCCTTCTCTTTTCGTTTCGATAAAATGTTTGCAACCTTTTTTTTTTTTTGTGTGTGTGTTTAATCGTTTTAATCGTTCGAAAAGCGCGACGAAGAGAAACGAGGTAGGCGTATAAAACGAGAGGAATTTTAACTTTGAAATTAGAATTTTGAATTTTTCGAAAAAAATTTTTTCTCCGAAGAATTCTCGAAGGAATTGTCTCGAGGTATCGAAGGTAAAGGAAACGTTGAAAACTGTTCGACGATATGCGGGAAAACAAAAGTGGAAGGTTTGGAGAAAATTTGAAAGTTTATTCGAATAAAGAGGAGGGCGAATAGATGAGCGAGTTCTTCGGTAATCCATTTCTGTTCCTCGCTCATTTCCGCTCGAATCCGTGCTATTTCATTTTCAACCATGTCTCCCTCCTCTCTACCCATAAATTTCCGCTCCCCGGATTTCGTTTTCCGAATTACAGTAACTTTGTTTGCGGATAAACTTTAACCTTCCGATGAAAGGAATTACTGATATCCCGTGGAAAAATCATATTTTCTTCGAACTCCTCGCTCCCTCCCCCTCCAGTCGATCTAACGAGTAATCTACGAATTTTCCTCTCCGCTTTTTTTTCTTGTTTCTTCATCGAGGATTAAAAAAGAAAGTTTTATTATCCACGAATCATATAATTCGTTTCGATAATGGATACTTTCTATTTCTCGCGGCGAAATGAAATATTGATCTTCGCGTCGTAATTGATTTACATTACATTGTATGTTTTATTAATCCAACATCGACGTTAATAAACACGCGAAATCACGTGTACGTGAATATTTCTTTTCGATCACCAAAGATTCACCTATACTCCATTAAATTCCATTAAATCAATTTAATATTCCAACATTTCGACACGAATAATAAATCTAACCTGGTGTAAATTTTTCCTCCCTCTCGTTCGTAACGAGCGAAAAGTTTAAGATAAACTGACCTGGCATCGATTATTCGAAAAATTTCCATCCACTCGAGATATCGAAAATCGAAACGAATTGTTCGTATTCTTTCTCGAAATTCTCGAAAGGGATGAGGATTAATCATCTAAGAGAAGGATCTACGATCAAATATACCGATTTTTCGTTGTTCCTTTATTTGTAATATACAAATATATAGAGAATAGAAAATGATTCGCGCAATTCATTATTTTCTCGTCTCTCGATTCTGTCGTTCGGATTAAATTTGATTTAACTTATCAGGGATAATTGGCTAATATCGGCTAAATCTTATCTATCGTTACATTCATGTGATCGACTACTCGATCATTGCTTTCAATCTGCCGGATCAAAACAATCGGCCGTGTCGTGTCTATCGAACGAAATCGAAAATCATCGAAACGATTTCAGAAAATATTTAAGAACGTAGATAATCGACGTTTATTTATCGATGAAACGATAAAAGAAATCACAAGACAATGGTTGCATCACCTTCGCATCGCGAATGACTTGCACTCTGTCAAAGTGTGTAATAAATAAATATATATCTTTCCATGTGACTGAACAGAGTAAATATTTTTTTCGCCTACGAGTTATTATTCAACAGTCGATAAATACTGTTTTTTTTTTTCAAAAATTAAAATGATTTTTATACGCAAGAAAATCATCTTGATGTCCAAAATACGTTTTGATGAATTATTAAACGGACGGAAATGGGACCTCTACAACGGATATATCGGGATTAAAGACGAATCTGCGTGGATTCGATTTTTTTTTCGATAAGAAAAACGACGATCAAAAAGATTTAACTTTTATAGTGAAAAGTGGAATTCTTCGAGGAATTCTTGGCGTCGATTATTGGTATTATATAGAATAATTCTATCGTATTTATATTTCTACGCTATTAATAACGCGTGAATACAAAATCTGTATAACTGTGCAAGATTGTTTTTTTATCCCAAGCGTTTACTTTGGTCGTTATCGATACATCGATGCTCGAGGAGAGAATTCCTTCTTAAACGAGAAGGAACACGAACCCGGTTAACGAGGTGGAAACACATTTGAAGAATTTATTCGTAACTTTGGAAAGAGGACGGGTATTCTTTTTTTTTTTTTTTTTTTTTTCTCTCCACAAACGCAGTAACGTTACGCAAGCAAAAAGCTAAACCTATTATTCCACGAGTGCAACAACCTGGGAAACTGTTCGATACGTCAATCGTCAACATCCGCGGGTGCGTCGAGCAAACAGTTTCTATTTCTATTTTTATTTCTTTTGCCATTGAAACGTTAAAACACTCGTCGTGTACACTCGTCGAAGAAAATTTCGCGTTGAAATTGTGACGAGTGAACGTAGAAAGTGAGTAGAAAAAGATTTTCAAACGTTGTGGTTCGCCATTCCTTCCTCTCGAACTTCCTTCCTTCGTTCGTTCTTTGAAAACGATATTATTCTTCAATCAGGGGGTTAGAGGAGAGGAGAGTTAGTCGGGAATGGATCCAAATTTTCTTTCAAAAATTCTCGCTAGCTTGTAAGGAGGAGGAAAAGAGAGGGGGGAAGGGAGGGGAGAACCTCGTTGAATTTCAATTGGATCCGATCGAGACGAAAACTTTTCCTCCGCGATTGGAAAATATTGGAGAGGGGGTCATTAGCGCTTTCTTCGAGGCGAAAACTCGAATTAAAGGTTAAAAGCCATACCATACCCTCCCATTTGTCCCTTTATCGAGTTTCGTGGATAGGCGATAGACGTATTTTTCCACCAGCGCTCGAAATAATGGAAGGAATTTCGATTCGATCCCGTTGTTGTTGCAATTGATTGAATCGATCGTTTCATTTGCTTGTTTAAAATTCAAGTGTGCAAGCGATTGGAAAATTTTAAATATGAATAAAATAATTAAGAAACATTGGAAATTATTTTTTCTTTCTTTTTCTCTTCTCTCTCATTTAATTTCACTTCGTGTTTTTAATTGTTATTAACGTATCTCTGCGAGTAATACGAAACATTACTGGACATAATGAAAAAGGGGTCATATTAGATAGCGTGTAGACATTCTTCAAATTGCAAAACAGGCGATGAATTGATTAAGCTTTCTACAACAAGCTTCCTATAAGTTTTTAATTTACGCATTAGATTTTTCTTTTCTTTTCTCTTTTTTCAACGAAAAAACAACTGAGAAACGAAGATGTTGTCGTCCGGTACCCTATTTAATCATAATTATCGTACAATTAACGTTTGTACAATATCATTTAACCTAGCTTTCTACAGAATTTCCAAGCAAATTTTTTTCAATATTTGTTCCACGCGCAGAAAAAAAAGACGCAATCTTCGGATTCAATGAATTCTTCGACAGCGTTAACTTTGAGCCGGGTATTAACGAGCAACGACATAATTTTCATCGTTTCATCGAGTAATCCTCCTCCGAAGCAAATATCAATTACTCTTCCTCTCTGTTAAACACGTTCCATACAGTAGGAATTATTCGAGGAATTCACCTTCTTACATTTTTTCCTAAAGCCTTAATAAAAATATCTCTCCGTGTAATTTTCCTCCATTAACGAAGGGAAACTTCACGCTCGAGAACACCGTCAAATTTACGAGAACAACGATCGTTAATTTGTTTCTCGAAACAAAATTCGAAAATGATCAAAATTACCTCAAAAACCGACTACCATCGAGAACCCCCTATCCAAATATCCAAATTTATCCAACGATGCTCGTACGTCGCCTAATCATAATCCATAAAACAACCTCCCCTCCCCTATTTTCTCCAGTTTCGAGGTTGGCGTATCGACAAATCGTGGAGGTTGCTCGATTCGCAGAAAATCCCGTGGAAACCCCGTCGACGAAAGCCCCGATGATGAAGATTCTCGATGGTCGAAGACGACTCGAAACTTTGCCGGACCGGTTCCAAAACTTATCCTATTACGAGTTTTCGAATGCAAGGGAGGGAGATGGCATTTCTTCTTTCGAAGGAAGGCGATCGACGAGCAGGAAAACGCGTCGAATTTACACCGCGGTTGATGGAAGTCGTCACCGCGACGATGTGATCGGGATACGTGTTTCAAGTGGAAGTTTACGTTGATAATCGAGGTTTCAAGGTTACCACGATAGAAGATGTATTATTTGCGTAAAAGTTGAGGTTGTGGATTGAAGATTTTGTAGATCGTTTAATTATATAAATTAACAGCGGTTCGGATTTAAAAAGTTTAGAAATAGAATTTTTTTATAGGAAATTGGGCGAAGTTAATCACGGAACGGTTTCGTTTTACGTTGCATTAAATTACTTTGCAATTAAATTTAATCGATTGTGTTTAATTGTGCAATCGTTGGATATATTGTGTATAATAATTTCAATTAGTAAGGTCGATTTCAATTAACCTTTGGAAAGAATTTCATCGATTTGATTGATGTAGCGCCACGTCTCTAATCTCTCTGTTTCTCGGATTCAGATCAACAAGAAATTCTTTTATCGTACAATCTTGGAACTCTAACGATTACTCTCACGATGTATGAATTTTTCAAACGGAATCGAAAATCTTAAACGTCCCGAGAGAAATGTATAAATATCATAACGCAATAAGGAATAAATTATCGATGTTATATTTCTGTTTTATTCTGCGTAGAATAAGTGATAAAAAAATATTGGTGTTACAGGAAAATCGCTCTAGTCATTATCCTCACGAGAGCCGGTTTGGATTTGGACCCGAACGCCTTGAAAAGATTGAAGATCACTGTGCCGAAACTCGGTCTGATACCGTGGCTGGTCGAGGCGCTTGTGATAGCCATACTCACCAAGTATCTTCTTGATTTACCTTGGATATGGGGTTTTTTCCTTGGGAGCGTGGTCGCCGCCGTTTCACCGGCGGTTGTCGTGCCCTGCCTCTTCAGGTTACGCGCCAAAGGTTACGGCGTTGCCAAGGTAAGCAAAAATTCGAATTCGACGATTTTTATTATATATTTATCGATGCAAGATCGACGTAACGCTTAGGGAAGAAATTTTCGTTCGATCGTTTAACTAATAGGATGTTAAATTTACAAAAAACGAATCTTTCCCTCCAAATAATTTCACGAAGAAGGTGTTGTAATTAATCTTAAAATTATTCAACGAATATCTATCTAAAAATTTTTGGAACGAGGATATAGTTTGGAAACAGGTGGATGTTGTACGTTTCCCCAACGAAACGGTACAAACGAATTTAATCTAGTCTAATTTAATTTACCTGGAAACGTCTGCAAAGTGCTTCGAGATGTTGAGCCAAAAATGGAAGAAAAACTCAAACTCGTCAAAATTATGTCCCGTAAATATCAATTATCAATATCAAATTAATAACTTCCCGCGGTTCCAAATAATCGAGCATTCACCGTTCCAATTCCTTCTTAAAAATAAAAGCTCGGCTTCAACTAAATATTTTCGAAGCGAATTATCATAAGAAGATGGTCCAACTGAAAATCTTTCTAAATAACTTCCAATCGCTCGATAAAATGCATATTTCCAAACTTCGAACACAAGCACTCCACTCCAGCAACCCTTGTTGAAAATAATTCAAATCAAAATCTTGGTTTTCTCGTCGCGTCGAATTTCGCCGTTTAAACGACTCGTTCGAATCTTGAGAATTTTGCATTCGTAATGCGAAAGTTGCATCCGTTGCTACCTCGATGATGTCGCAGGATGTCTGAAGACCTGGCGCGTCGTTAATTAAATTTTCTTTGAAGGAATTCCTTCCTTCGTTGCGGGAAAAATTCGTAGAGGGAAACGAGACTCCCTCCCCTTTTTCCCTTCCCTTGCACGATCAACTTTCTTTCGAAATATGCTTAGAACGAGTTTCCACTTTTCCGTTTCCTTCCTTCCGCCCAATTACAAAAAATGGGACGAAATTTGGCGATCCACGAAGTTTCACCGATAAAATTAAACTAACGGCACGGAGAGGATTTTTATTTTTTCCATTTTCATTTTCATTTCAATGCTAATTATTTATTTATTTTGTTTTTTGTTTATCAAATTTTACGTGTATAGAAGGTACTTTTCTCCCTAAAGAAAAAAAAAAAGTTTGAAAGAAATAAAGATTTTCGATTCTTTTTTCATGGATGATCTTTCTCGCGAATCTATAACACGTGAAAACTCGAAAGTTTGGCAGCGTTGTATATCGTCGTATCGGTATCTCGTCGTGCTCTCGGCTTACACGGTTTAATTGGTTAAACTAGGAAAACCGTTTAAAACCTTTTGAAACGTTTCCAAGGATCGAAGCGTTTTCTGCTTCTGGTCCAGGTTGGAAAATCGGTGGCGATAAATTCGACGGAGAGCACCATTGAATTGGACACGGGTCCAATGGATTAAACAGCATTCTGTAATTGCGGTAACTTACGGATGAGATCTCGGTGGACATGGTCCATGCGCAGAGGGAGGAGAAGAGCGGATGATTAAAAAGGATAAGTTAGAGGTTTAACATCGATCGATCTGTGATTTGTTTCTTTCTTCTTTTTTTTTTTTTCGAATTTAACGGTGAATTCAAAATATTTTCAATCGAGAAGAGAATAGAATTCCATGTTTTTAACAGGCTTCGGTCTCGAATTCAAAGGATTTCTGTTTATTTGGCATTTAGATGGGATTACAGGTTGAACAACGTTTCGTAATTAGATCGGAGTAATTTCGGGTGAATTTAACCGGATCTTGGAAGTTTATACTATTAGCCACTAATTGTTCACATTTTGAAGAAACTGACCCACTATTTGTAAACTTTTCTTTCCACTTCTTTGTATTTTCTACAAATGTATAAACGGAAAATTTCTCGTCCATGGATTGCATATTCCCTTCCTACGTTATTTTCATATTTTATATCTATTTCACGATTCCCAATTTTTCCTCCTTAACTTTATATCGTCGAGTGTCATTCGACAGAGAGAATTTCGAATGGATCCAATTTTTCCAACCCTTTCTCTTTCTCTCTTTTTTTTTTTAATCCATCCTCAGCACATCCTCGCCAAGAGGATGTAATAAGTATTTTTAAGTATTTTTTTCGAACCCTATTATCGAACTTTCGTTCTTTTTCTCTCTCTCTCTCTCTCTCGTTCGTTCACCCCTTCATCGCTCGTAATATAAAATTACGAAAGGGAACACGGTCGGATAATCGGTAAAGACAATCTCTGAAACGCACCTTTGAAACTCGCCCCTTTTATATCGTAAAGGCTGTCGAAAATATCGTTTGTCGATGACCGGGAGGTGAGATAGGGATGGTAATCGATATTCAGACAGGGATGATGGTGGTGGCGGCCTTTATTCGCGGGACCTTTATCCCTGCCTTCTTGGAATGAGCTGTCGGTAACAGTTCTTATTGACAAATCGACGTATTCATCAAATCTCGGGGCGGGCTGCGCGAGAGAATTTCAATGAATGGCTAATTGAATACCGCAACCGTCTGACCGTAACGATCCACCGACTATACTTGTCCCGACTTGTTCCAACCCCGCTTTCACGAATTTCGAATTCGAGAGAAAGATATAATTGTAAACGAAAAAAATCGTATGATAAAATCGAATTCATAGCCGTCTGGCATCATAACGATCCATCGACTACTTGTTCCGCGTTCCAACCTCGAATACATAGAGATATATATATAATTGTAAACGAAGAAAATTGTATAATAAAATGGAATTCATAGCGGTGGATTAACAAGGAAAGATCGAGGAAAGAATAAAGAATGTTGAAAGAGAATTTTATTATACTTAAAATACTATTTTAGCTTTTAACGTATGATTGAAATATTCGTGTAGACGAAATAAATTGGATTGTTGGTCGCGCGGATATTGGAACCTAAGAATACGTTTAATACGTGTGTGTGTGTGTATATATATATATATATATAAAGAGCAATCAACGTAATGAAAGTAAGTACAATAAGTTGGCGTGGAAATATTTAAAAAGCGTTAAAGTTTCGCAACGACAATAACTCTCTCTCTCTGTCTTCTTTTTTTCTGCGCGAGAGAAATAATGTCACGTGGTGTATATTCGAACGTTCTTAATTGTTTAATGAACGCGAGGAAATAAACGAGGCTCGTTCCATTTAACAAGGAAACGAAAGAATTATTATCGACGAATTAAAATTGACGGTATTTGTTGCTTTTTCCACAAACTTGGTTCAAATATTCATTTCCAGGTGTCGAGTAAGTAGATTAATCTTTACCATTCCGTCACTACTTTTATACAGCCTTCGTTAAGCTATTAATTAGCATAAGTTGTCGGATCGAGAAATAGGAAAGTGGTTGTCGAAGAAAACGTGTCCTACTTTTCTTGAAAAAAGAGGCGGGTAAAAATAAAAACGAATCGAAAAATAAGTCAACCGATAAATTTCGACACATATCGAATAATGCGAATTATTTGTGCAAATTCTAATTTCATGCAAACTTTTTATCTCGTATTATATTGGAGGCTCGCGAATATTATAAAAAAAGAGATTTAGAAAAAAATATTAGAATATTAAAATCGATTTAATCCCTGCCCCAACAACGAGAGGATTAAAAATTTTATCCTCCCTTCGAAAGACTTTCGAATCCCAATTGCAATCATCGATCTATAAACTTTAATTTTAGAATTTTATTTTAGTTAGAAAATTTCTTATTAAATCGTTATCGATTGATCTAACGAGAAATATGCGTACGAATCTCTGCACTCGTTTTACTATACCGCAATTCCTCCGATTTCAATCAAAACGATTTGTCGAAACAATTAGAGGGTAATTGACGATCGAACTTGGAAACCGCAGTTTCGAACTAATGCGAGGTCCTATCCTCGAAGACGCAATCCTATTTAAAATGATAATGTCGGAAAATAGTGGCGAGAAGAAGAAGGTTGGTGGAGGCAAAGAGAGGAAGCGGTGGGTGGTGGGCTTAAATAATTCAGTTTAGAAAATGGAGTGGAAGCTGTTTGAAGAGTGCAAAGGCCATTGCTGGGAATGCGATATTCATGAGCTGAAAGATCTAGACGAGGAGGGGGAGGTTTTTTGTTTATTTCACGGGGTTGCGGCGAGGAAGAGAAGAAATTGAACGCTTTGTCAAGAATGTGCCGCGTAATTCGCATTACCCCCCCGCGAAGATCAAAGAGACCTCTTACGTACCGTTGTTTCCTCGCGACGAATCAAGATGAAACGTTTTCGAGGGAAAGTGGTAGCTCGATATGGAAATCGTCGAACTCCTTCCTTCCTTCCTTCCTTCCTTTGCCCCCTCGTATTTCTAAATACCCGTGTTTCCAGAGAAAATTTCTCCGGAACAGGCTTTCCTTTTGACGACCAAGAGGTTACAATATTCTCATTGCGCGAAAGTAAAGATGCGCTCCAATCTTGTTAACGATCATTCAATTTTTACAGGATTTTTAGTTTGAAGGATTTATATTCAAAAAATTAGGCTTAAAATGTTGCATACAATCCACGGTCTAATCGTAACAAATCAATTTAATCTACGATTATTAATAACTTCCTATTAATAGTTTAAATAACGATAATTAAGAGGTAAAAAAACAAACAAGAGATAAGAAACGCACTCGTAAACGGCACTCAATTCTGTTCGTTTCCGTAAATTTCCGTAATTAATGTTAGATTAAACGCAACAACAATTGCAAACAATAATTTCTCAAATACCGATCGAACGAGATTGCTGGTGAAGCGATGAGGGCGCGAAGGGAGGGAGGAGAGTGGGAAAGAAAGAGGAGTGGAAGGAAGCGTGAAACAAAGCGAATCGCTGACTGGCCGAAAACGTTTGTCGAGGGAACCGCGCGATTCGATCCAAAAGAATCCACGCTCTTCTCTCCCTCAACGGCCCTCCCTTTAATCCCTCCCCGTCATCTTCCATCCCCCCTTTCCATCCATCAAGCCGGATTATTTTCACTGACCTCGCCTCCCCAACCTCCTTAATGGTTTTTTCAAGTAACTTCGCGAAGGGAATCAGATTGCGATAACGAGGAGGTTGGCCGCGAATGCGTTGAAATAATGCTTGGGGAAATAAGGGGAAACGTGAGGGGATCGATGGAAAAGTACGTGGATTCCTGTCGGTCCGGTTCGTCGACTCCTCGAGAGAGGATGGTTAATAATTCTTTTCTTCGTTGCTTCCCTCTCCCCTCCCGCTTCTCTTATCTTTTGTTTGAGGAATCTCTTTAAGAATCTCTTTAAAAAAAAAATCTCCTCGAACAGGTTGAAGAACAGCTTTTATCAGGGGGAGGGAGGTTTTACTGGGACGCGATCTTTGCGCGTGATTATTGCGACGATATTTCGTTTAAAGCGCCTACCGCGTTGCGTAACGCGATTCTTTGCGTCGAAATTGCGTAAGAACGACAAATAGATACGAAGAATGTTAATAAAAACGTTCGCTCGCAGTTGAGTAGTATAAAAAATAAAGAAAAGTTTTTTTAACTAGTTAAAAATTTCGAATAAAGTTACTTCGAATTTAATTACTTGGCTATTGTGGTCGATCCGCTTCTCTATATATAACTCTGGCCACTGCTAGTTATTTACCGATTGTTACGATTCCGTTTCGAACGATAAATTATTCGGGTAACTCGTTCCAAACTTTATTAAATTTTCACCGCTCTGTGTCTGTCAATTGCTTCGACGATGCAAAGATCGACGAGTCGTCACGATTGCGAAAGAAATGTATGAAAGGTATACTCTTTATCAGTGTTTGAGCGAGATTGTAAGATATAAGAAAATGGAGCGTGCATTTTTCTTTCTTTCGATAATCGTTCCGGGTCGAGCCACTCACTCGATTATTGATTTCCTTTCCCAGGGCATCCCAACTCTGATCATCGCCGTGTCTGGAATCGATGACGCAGCATCGGTGGCGGTCCACGGAATTATACAGAGCATTATGTTCTTTCCTAACGCGATACTCTGGTATCAAATCCTGCAGGGACCTATCGCCATCGTTGGAGGTCTCGGATTCGGCGTCCTGTGGGGTTGGTTGGCCAAGTACGTTCCGGAAAAAGGAGACGTGAGTAATCTGATCTTTCTTTCAACCTTCCTTTTTTCTTTTTTTTAATCGTCGCCAATTAATCGATCGCGCATTTCTATTTTTTTCTTTTATCGACGAGCATAAGAATAAGAAACTCTTCGAATAATATCTTTCGCGTGAAAATTAATAAGATAATGATTAAACTCGAGAAAGCCTATCCGACGTGTTCGCTCGTTTCCAATTATTACCAGCGCTTTATTAGATATTTATCAATGCTACAAGAAGAGTCTAAATCGTAATGTAAAGATTCTCCGTTTATAAATTCTAATCTTAAAAGTCTCTGATCGAGTTTCACTAAACTATTACGTGTGCAAACAAGTTCCTTTTTGCCCAAATTCAAGATTTCATCGCGTAAATCAGGATTGCAAGATTACCCAATCGTTTCGATCCGGATGGATACCGCTTGTGACTTCCAATACTTCCGCCGATTCTTCTCGCGTCTGATTTTCGTCCTCGCCATTCCTCCTCGAACTTTCTCGATGCGCCCGAACGATCCTCGCCTTTCGAATTAAAATTTAAATCTTTAAATCTTCGCTACCACTTTTTCCAGCAGTTTCGACAGCCGATTTTCAAGGCTGGAACGCAAAACATCGTTCGAAATCGTTTCTGCAGCACTGGAAATTCTTAGATTGCTCGTCTCGATTCTTTTTAACTCTTTCGCTACTACGGGCGACTATAATTGGTTTGCACAAGAAGGCGCGTATCGAGCGATTCGAGTATCTTTTCATCAATTTTTTTTTTTTTTTTTTAATAAACATCGTCAAAGCAACTCGAGTTGTAGAGAGATGTTGCTTTTCTCGAGCATATTTTTGGCGCGGCGAAAAAGTGGTCCGTAACGAAAGGGTTAAGAATATATTTTCAGGATAATTTGATATATAAAAATCGAATCGTTCGACGAGAAAAATGATATTTCTTGGTCAAATTTTGCCACTCGTGTCCTTCCCTTAATCCTTATTCTCCGATATAGCCAAAGACGCGGATCCTCCATCCATTTTTGATGCGACTCGTTCAGAAGTCGTTCGTGGCGAAAGGGTTAAAAACGAAAGAAGGCTGTTTCTCGATGGCGTCGCGAACGGTAAAGCGACTCGGTGAGAAGTTACGATCGTAGAGAAAAAGGAGAGAAGGAAGTTATTTGCCTGCCTTTTGAATCGTGGCTCCCTCAGCTCGCGATCAAGATTCGTTGCCAAATCGTGGAAAATACGCGTCGTGCCATTTAATAGGTTTCCTAATTGGCGTTGGCGTTGGCTCGTCGAACCGGCCTGCGATTCTCATCGTTCCTCCTCGATTTATCGGCCGAACAAAGGATGCATCCATTGGGGCGAATTTTTGCCACTCTCTATCTCTCTTACTCTTCGTTCTCCACGTGTCAAAATCTTTCGATCGAGGATGGAGAATTTTCGCTCGATGCAAATTTCGTTTCGCGCCAATTCTTGGGGAAAATTGCCGGGGAAATGGATATAGTTTGGATAGATAGAGCCGTTCTCGATTTTGAAAAGCGAGTCAAGAGTCTCTGGTGAAGGAATATTTATTTGGAAAGATTTGGCTCGATTTTATCGATTTCCTGTCAATTTCATTGCCGAGATGCGTAAATGATCAAAATCTGATCCGAAAATGAATACGAGTTACTGTGAGTCTATTATCAATGGAATTCGCGCGTGTTTATATTATTATAATCCGTTTTGTAACTTTTCAAGATTTCGAAATAACGAGGAGACTTGGCGAAAATCTTTCTCGCAGAATTTCTATCCGATCGTTATGGATCGGAGTGGGAATGGAGAGAATTTTAACCGTTGAAGTTAAGAATAAACTTAAGGATAAGTTGCTCGAATAACAATTAATTCTAACGCGAAACGATCGAAGTTATAGAAAGAACGGGTCAATTATAGCGGCTATGAATAAACGTTCGTTCGAGCATTCTAAATCAGATTGAAGTAATTTTATAATTTTGTTTACGTATTTATTTTCAATACAATGTACTCGTGGTAAACCACCAATTTAACATTCTTATCTCGCAATACCTCGAGAATTCGCAAGTAGCAATAGTCGGTGCATAACCAACCGGCTTACTGCAGTACTCTCGTCGATAAACTTCGATCTTGAGCGTTCTCGGTTCAAGATTACTCGGTCACAAACATTGAATCCTAGAAAAAAGTAGAGAAAAAATAATTTTCATTCGCAAAATTATTACTTACTCGCAAAGATTAAATCCTGCAGAAAAAAATATTCTCGCCGATTCGAACTTTTCGGCGTTCCTCAAGGAAATTATCACTCGTTCGCGAAAATTAAATCTTCCAGAAAAGAATACTTTCAATTCGATCGTGTTCGCAAAATTATTACACTCACAACGATTAAATCTTTCGGAAAAAAATGTTCTCATCGATAAGCTTCGACCATCCTCACTTCAAGAAAATTACAAAGATTAAATCTTTCAGAAAAAATACTTTCAATTCGATCGTGTTCGCAAAATTATTACTCGCAATGGTTAAATCTTCCAGATAAAATATTCTCATCGATAAGCTTCGACCATCCTCACTTCAAGAAAATTACTACTTAAAAAGATTAAATCTTCCAAAAAAAAAAAAAAATATTTTCTATTCGATGCTGTGTTTCCTTCGAGCAAAATTATTATTTACTACAGCAAAGACTGAATTCTCTAGAAAAAAAAAAAAAAATAATCTCACCAAATCTTCAAGAAAAAATGCTTTCAATTCGTTTCAAGCAAAATCACCACTCACTCTCAAACTCTAAATAACTCTAGAAAAAATAATAGTTTCGATTCGATCGAGTTCGAATCGCAAAATTACTTATATTAAATTAAATTCTCGAGAGAAAAGAAAAAAAAAAAAAGAGAGAAAAGCTCGATCATTTTTCTGCCCGCGTAGAAAGAATACGAGCGGTCGTTTAAAAATTTCGTAAATTTCGCGATAATTCTTGAAGCCAGTTTCGCTGTTGCCGCACAGCTTCGATTCGAGGGATTCGCTTTAAAAAGATATTGCCGGCGTCGTAACGTTGTTTTCCCCACTCGTCACTCCGTTATTTGCCATGATTCACGATATCGTAACCACTTGACCCGATCCACGTGCAATAAAAAATAACGCTTTGGCACGCGGCCGCCTCGATCCCGCTCTTTAACGCCAAACCGACGCTCGAAACAAGCCTCGTGAAACCATCTCGATACGATACGACTGCCAATAGACCGCTGCAAGCTTGGTTACGCTTGGAAACGGGATCAACGAGCCACCTATCTTTTTTTCTTTTTATTTTTTTTTTCTTTTCTTTTCTTTTTTTTTCAAACGAAAGAACTCGAGAAATTGGACCGATTCCTTTTTTTTATTATTATTATTATTATTATTCCTCTGTCTTTGATCTTGTGCACGTTGTTTTGAGAACCCTCGAAGCGAGGACGATGAACATGATGTCGACTCGAAGCTTTATTTTTTTTTTTTTATCGCTTCTTCAGTCGATTTTATTGGTTTGTTGGTATTGTATTTTTTTTTTTTTTGTGTCTTCGATCGATGAAGAATTATTAAGATTATTAGGAGAGAATATATCTATAATCTATAATTTGATTTCGTATTTTTGATAGAAGGAGATAAAATGGATGAAGATAATAAGAGTGTTGTATGCTGAAAGCTTTCTTTTTTTTTTTTTTTTTTTTTTATCGCTTCGTTGTTGGTTTCATGGATCATTGACCGATTGTGAGGAATTATTGATCAATTGTGAATATGAATTATTATTTTATATCTTACACTTTCCCTTATAAACTTAAATATTGATTTTCGTTGTTGATTTTTTCCCTTCAGAGGAATTACGATAAAAGTTTCTCGCAAAAAGGTATTTTATCTTGAGGGCAGATGTCAGGGGAGAAACTCGTAATTGAGGATCAACGTTTTAAAAAACGATACTGTTTTAAATAAAGAATCCATTCTTATTCCTAAGCAAAATATAATCTTTGAACTTCCATCCCCTCACGTGTCCTAAATCCCACGCACGTTTATTCTTTACGATTCTGGTCTCGAGACCGGACTACTACACAAGGCTATTTTGTAGATACTTTAACACTTCCTTGGGAGAGATTTCTCCAACTCGTCAATATCTCGCGCGAGGAAACTTTATTATCGATAAATATTATTATGCTTTAACTACCTACAGCCAGAGTAAAAAGTCTAATTGTCAGAAGAGAGGGCAACAGAATGTAATCTCTCATTTTTCGTCTCTAAGCTTTAATGATCACTCTAACTTCTAGCTCGAGAGATAATAAAAAGAAAGAACGCTCGTAGTGAAAATGCTTCATTCACGACGAGAGCGATATTAATAAATGTCATCATTATTGCTCTCTTTCCAATGAATTTCCGTGGTTTCATCCTAGTGACCGCATTAAGGAGTATCAAAAAGAAAGAGAACACCTTTCGTTTTCCCAATGATCGAACATTCTATAGCGACCGTGATTGTCGCGATCGATAAATTAAAGAAGAAGAAGATAAGGAAAATGAATATTCGATGGCCTCTTATATAAAATTGCGTTAAAATCTATCTATCGAAAGATTCTCGACGCCATTTTTCATCTTCATGCGAAGGAGCTTTGCAGAATTTATTATTATTCGCCTCGTGTTTTCCACGCAATTTACGCCCTCAGACCTCCGCGCAAATTGTACGTTATCCATCTTGCCGCTGTTCAATTATCAATTCCGCGCCGCCGACTTATTGCGGGGCCGATAATTATCGACCCGCATCGTTAGCGGATGTTGTTTCTTCCTTCCTTTCCGTTGCAAGCGGATTTCCTACCTTGGATATCTCCAAGGCGATGTTACACCGTTTATGTAACGCTGTTGAAATATAACACGATTGCCTCGGATATATTCGAAACAGATAAATTTCCAAACACGATTCGAACGAGTGATCTTTTAATTTCGTGACTGGCGAAATTGGATCAATTTCAAACGTCATTCCTTCTTTTTTAAGGGAACGAAATAAAGTTTCTTATCTTTCTATTCTTTCATCTATAATCAAAGTGAAAAGAATCGATTATGAATGAATGAAATTGTATGGTTGTGCGACGATCTATTATATGCGATCCGAACATTATTTGTCGACCGATTCTAATCTAATCCCTGCCTCGATGAACGAATTCGCGATTAAAATTTTTAAACGAAGAAGAAAAAGTGACGTGTAAAATCGAGCCATATTTGATAAAAATTTGAAAAATTCCCGTACGATCGATCGTATTATATACGATTTACTGGGGGTTTAAAAATATACTGGACTTTTCTCTTTGTCCCAATCTCGAGTAATCAAGGAAAGTAAGAAACTGGAATCCCTTCATCAACGGTATCGATCAAAGTCGGGGGTGGGGGCGGCAATCAAGCCGGTCTTCCTAAAATTCCTCCGAGCTGGAAAGGAAAAAGAAGAAGGGAGAGGGGTGGAAAAAGAGACAGCATGACACGATTCCCGGCGAGCGACAACGATTAACCAAAGCTACACACAGTTTCGAATAAACCGAATGACGGGGCGATATCTTTCTGGAGGAAAGGATTTGGACAAAAGGCGACGAACCGAAAACTCTCGTCGTCTGAATCGAAACCGAGGGGGAGATGGAGAATTCTCCTCCGGCGATCGTTGAAATTTGCTTCTTCCTTCCAGCCTTGCCGTCTCTGAGAGTCGGTGGGTCTGCCAACCAGGGGGAGAAAGGGTTTGGAAAGGAAAAAAAAAAAAAGAGGGAGAGAGAGAGACGCGAAAAGCGGGGCAGTGGGTCGATCGACGAGATAGCAAGGATTTCCACCCTTTTCTTTCCTTTCCCCTCTTTCAATTCCTGGTCTAGCCTGGAAATGCTCGTCTCTCCCTGCTCGTGCACACACCGGAACAGGATTTCTTTTTTTCTTTCCTTCTTTCTCTCTCTCTCTCTCTCTTCTTTTGCGCTTGATCGTGGAGGGGGTTGCATTGAAATTTTCGTTCGCACGGTTCGTTAAGGGTGGAGAGAGAGAGAGAGCAAGGAGCAATCTTTTTCGTCGTGTTTGGATATTTTGTTCGGGATGGTGGACAGGGTTGGATTCTGGACCAGTTGCTTCTGACCTGCTTTTTCTTTTTTTCTTTTTTTTTTTCTTTTTTTTTTTTTTTTTTTTTTTGCGGAAAGGAGAACGGCGTCGTTTTCGGGGATCGTGAAAATTTGGTCGGAAGCTCGGCTTGGTTGGAAGAAACTTCGTTAAGTACGAAAGATGCGGTGGAAGATTTTATTTTTCCTTTTTTCTCTCTCTCTCTCTCTCTCTCTGTTTTCTAGAGATAGATAGAGTTTGTCAGGTTGGTTTCGATTTTGGTTGTTTTAAAAATTCGTAGGCTTTTTTTTTCTTTTTCGAAGATTTTCCATAGATTTATCGTACTCTGGATTTATTTATTACCGGTGAATTATTGTTGCGTTGAAACGGTTGTAATTTTGTTTTTTCCTTTCTTTCTTTCTTTCTTTTTTTAATCGCGGTTACGTTTTATCATTCGTTAAATTGTTGCTGTGCAAAATGTTTGTTAACAAAGTTGTTAATTAAACGGCAATCAATTACTCACCTGCAATGGATGATGCAAATGGAATTTTTTGTTTTTTTTTTTTCTTTCTTCCTTTTTTTTTTTTAAACAAAGTTTACATCGAAAATTCCCCCCTTTCGCGTGATTAATTACTCCCGAATAATTCCCTTCGTTACATTCGGTAAATTTTCAAAATATTCTCATTCTCCCCTCTCGCAACAAATTAAAATTTATATCATTAAAAGGGAATTAATTTTATTTGCTCGAGACAGAAATATAAATTTAATCAATCCGAAAAATATTCCATCCGTTGTTTAATCGATGTTTGTTCGAAAAACTTTCTCGTTTTTTTTTTTTTTTTTTTTTTTTCTTTATAAAACACTGATTAAAGCAACAAACAGTTATAGAGAGACGGCTATTAACAACTTCATTCACAGGGAACAGTGAATGGCGATTAACGTATCGTAAATTCGAATGGGTGTTAGACACCGACAAGCGTACTCGAAGATTTATGGGCCCGTTTCTCAGGATTAAGGGACCCGTGCACCAACATCCTCCATATCACGTTTCCAACCATTTTACAATCGTGCATCAAATTATCTTAAACAATTGCCATTAATTTTTTTTTACACGCGTTATTCGTTCGTGCAGTTGCGTTTCCATCCAATCTCTTTCCTTCCTCGTTACAAATTTTACATTTCGTGGAATTTAACTTTTCTTTCGTTATTTTTGATATATATTTTCTTTTTTCTCGGCTCGTTTCGAGTGAAAATTAACTACTATCGAAAATTTGGAGTGAGAGAGATGTATCTGAGGAGAAAGGCAGAATTTATTCTAATTTCATTTCTAGAAACGATGTATACTTTTTTAAAGATTGATTCTTGTATGTAACTTGATTAACTCGAATCATTGTCGAAACTCAATGCGTTAATTAACAATTAGAAGCGAAAATATTGAGTCTAATGATGATGCTAGAGTATTAAAATATGAATTTTTGTTTCGGAATTTGAAATTTCCTTTTTTTTTTTTTTTTTTTTTCTTTTTTAAGTAAGTCTGTGAAATTTTATTCATTCCAAAATGGAACATTTGGTCGTATTAATCGTGCTGTTCAATACGTGCATATTTGATAAAATATTTTAAAGAAAGGAAACAAAATAGAAATTGAACGCAAGTTTCTGTTATTTTTGCGGAATATTGTTTTTAACAACGTTATTCGTTGGGAAAAACCTGTCAATAGATAGTTTTCCTATACAGGGTGGAAACAATCAAAAACTCTTTTTTACACTTTTTTTTTGCGTCCCCTAGGTGGTGTAGAATCATCGTGGCTACGCTACAATATAGCCATCGAAAGATCTCTCGAAACTCGAAACATTTACAACTTTTCAAATAAATGTTGAATATTTCGGAAAAATAATGGAAGAAACTTTTTTTTCCAATTTTATTCAACACTCTCGTTCTCGAATATCTTTAACATTTCTATATTTTTGAAAAATATAAAGCTATCCCCCTTACATTTGTATTTTGCCTGATGGTGGATTTACCTTCGAAAAAAGCTCATGATTTCTCTCTCTCTCTCTCGAAAAAAACAAAGTTTTCCGTTGCAAAAGAGATACGTGCCGTTCTAAATTCTGAAAACGGATATCGCGTAACGTTGTTGTTACAAGAATAAATTTCATCCCTAACCCCATATACGTTCCATAATCTCAAAAATCTCTCCCGTATATATTTCACGTTATTTACGAGATATTCACAATATTTTGTATAATATAAAATACTCGAGGAAAAAAAGAGATATTGTTTATTTTTCGAAAACGAATGATATTTCCAAAACGATAACTCGTTTCGTTATGGATTCTTGTATCGGCAAGAAATATTTGTGTACAAATATATTTTTCATAAAAGAAAAAAAGAACATACAAATTATCGATAAAATCGATAAAATAATCAATCGTGATTGATCCTCGGCTTCCTGTCAATAATTAATTACAATGCTCGTTAAATCGGGCAAAATAGACACCCCGCTGTTTAATTCTTGAAATTGAGACGAAACAGTGCCAATTAATGTATCGGCAAAATTGAGCGAAATTCGCAAACGAATTCGCAAGATTTCGTTTCGCAGATTGTTCTTCCTTCAAAAGTCGGATGTCGTCCCTTTAAAATAATCGCACGGCCCTTATGAAATTCGAGAAACGTTTTGTTTCGATAATAAAGGTAAAATAAAAAAAAAAGGGGATAAAAAAAGATGGAAATTTCGTTTTATTCGCATTAGAACGGCACTCGAATCTAGGAAATGTTTCGATAAATCACGCGAGACAGCACGCGTTACATTTTCCGCATCGGGGATGGGGAAAAAACTCGCTACCTTGGCCGCATAGTAAATCACCGAGTCGCTGAGACAACGAAAAAAAGTTGCACGCGATTTTTTCTCCTTTTTTTTTTTTTTTTTATTCATCTCATCTTTCGCGAATCATCGCATTGGAAAACAAAAGTTCGTTCGAGTAATTAACTACTCGTGCGGCGAGGTAAACTCGGCTCGCAAAAATCGAGATAAAACGTTCGAACGAACGACGAGAAAGCAAACGATAATTTTTACGATATTTCAAACTCGATTTTTGAACGTCGCGAATGTTGTTTCCACACTTTTTTCCGCGATAAACTTTTTGTCATTGAACGTTTTCATTTTTTACATTATTATTATTATTATTTTTTTTTCCAATTTAATAATATTCGAAATACATATCAAAATCACGTTTCGATAGCTGTATGCGAAAAAAAACAAACAAATTTTTATTCATCATCATCATTATTATTATTATTATTATTCGATGTGTATTAACTTTCGCGTATCGAATTCACCGGAATAAATAAATAAATAAAAAAAAATATCGCTTGCTCGATTACCAGTTCGATTGGAATTTTATTGTTTCTCCGCTCGTGGAAAAAATTCTTCTCTCCCCGTCACTTTTTCCCATCACGGAAGGAGAAAATAACAAGAAAATAATCCTTTCGATCGTCTCGAAATCCCATTTCACGCTTAGCTCTTCTTTTATTCTCATTTTTTAACGCGGCGTCATAATTCTGAGGGAAGGGTCGAGGAACGCGCGGCGACAAAACAATAAATACGAGCGCGGATTCAAATAGATTCGAGCTTGGCTATAAATTTCGTACGAATCGTCTGGCAAGAAACGCGATTTCCATCGGTGTGTTTCGGAGCCAAACCCGGAGGAGGAGAAAAAGGAGCGGATAAAACAGGCCAGTAGGTCGAGAGAGAGAGAATTCTACGATTCGTCTCTCTGTTTGAACGCGTCTTGGTTTCGAGAATAGTGGCGTGATGATATTGCCGTCACTGGATCTTTTTTTTTTTGGAAGAATTTAGCGTGGATAAAGATTGGATTGAAATTTCGATACGTTGCACTCGGTGGCGAAATAATGAAATCAACGAAATTTATCTCTTAATGCACTTTGGACAGCGATTGAATGTATTCTTTCTCCTTTAATTCGTTGTATTTGAATGTAGAAGAGTAGCTGGGTTATTTCAAAAATCGAAAAACACGTGGAAGAGAATCGATTGAAAAAGTGGGATATTGTAGAGGAATTACTAGCTACAAGTTCTATTATCAGTTGTGATGATCATCTAAATTCGATAAATTAACACTGAACCTATCACGGCGCGGTCAAATGACCGTTTTTGAGATTTCCTTTACAATTTCTTGTATACAAAGTTCAATATTCACAACTTTCTCTATTGTTTACTTTACGAATCCAATTCGTAGCTAAAATCTCTTTCTATATTAAGATACAAATGTTTTTTTGCAAATTTGACCGCTTATGGTAGGAATAGGTATACACGAAATGTCGGTAGGTTTATTCGTTTTAATTCGTTTCGTTTACGAAAACATTATATTTCCAATTACGTTTAGATCGATCCAGTCAAAAATATCAAATATAAAATAGAAATTGCATTATCCGACGGTGATAAGACGAACGAAATGGATATTAAAAAGACAGGGAAACGATTCTTCTTCCCATTTTCACGGGGAAAAGAAAAAAGAGAATTTTCCTGGATTCGAAGGGATATATCTCGGGACAAAGGCGACGAGCAGCGTTCCTCCACCATACTCGCATAGATCTTGGAAAACATTTTCTGGCTCGGTTTCCACCCTCGGTTTCCTGGCAACGTTCCGCGCAACTATAGATCAACCGCAGCGAAACAAGAAAGCCTTCTCGATGGCGATCATGCTTACCGATCATCTCTTAATCATGCGTGTCCCACTGTTCAGACGTATGTACGACCGATATATCTATCGATATCGAGAAAACTTTCTGGTCTAGATTTATAGATAAATCGCCAATCGTATCACAATCGAGTTTATAATTTTATGTTTTGCTGGTTGAGGAATATAATAAGCGTCGTTCCGGAATATTTTATATTCTCCTTTTTTTTCTTCGTCATGTTGGTTTCATTCGCGAGCGTGGAAGATTTTATCGTGCAAAACTGAAACTTTACATTCCAAAATTCGCAATAATCTCAAAAATTGGATTCTCGGAAATTCACGCGATTCACAATTCGTTTCAGGAAATTAAAAAAATGATTTTTGCATTATTAAAAAATATATATATGTATATTCTAAAATTCGTAATCTCAAAAATCTCAGGATTCAAGGAATCAAAGAACGACGGTACAATTCACCGAAACTTTACATTCCAAAATCCCAAAATTCACACATTCTCTATATAAATGTTCGTTTGAGAGAACATGGATCAAAGAACAGGGATCTCCACTCACCGAAACTTTACATCCCAAAGTTCAAAAATCACACATTCTCTAAAATTCGTGGGAATGAGAGAGTCAAAGAACAAGGATCTCCACTCACCGAAACTTTGCATCTCGAAGTAGTTCGTAAATTCAAAAATCACACGATCCTCATAAACGTTCGTTCGAGAGAATCAAAGAACAATGATTTCTATAAAATTCTTAAAACTCGCCTTAAACACAATTCGAGGAATCAAAGATCGTCATTGAGACTTTACATCCGAAAATTCGTAAATTCAAAAATCACACGATCCTCACAAACGCTCGTTCGAGGGAATCAAAGAACAATGATTTCTATAAAATTCTTAAAACTCGCCTGACTCTTAAACACAATTCAAGGAATGAAAGAACGACGATCGTCGTTGAGACTTTACATCCGAAAATTGGTAAACTCAAAAATCACACGTTCCGTACAATTTCATCGAATCAAAGACCCCCATGAATTAACGCCTCATAAAAATCCCACGACGTTTTTCACCCTCGATTTCCATCGACACCCGATTCACCGCGGAAAGATTGACGCTGCTTGAAATTCGAGCGTGGACAACAGCGTGCACCGAATGCACGTATCTTGCCCAACCACCCCACGTGGGGGTGCAATGTGCATCGCACACCGTATCGCCACGATGGATCGTTGCAGTTGCGGTTTTGCGCGCGAATTAAAACGAGACGAGTTTTCGTAATTTTGTGGCATGTTTTTTTTTTTTTTTTTTTTTTTGAAAAGCGCGAGAGACGTTGAAATGTTTGTCGAATGCAAAATTGTACTTGAGCTTTGGGAAAGGATGATTGAAATTTTGGGTATCCCTTTTCGATTCGACGATGATCCTTTGATCGAAGACGAAGGATTTGGAGGAGGTTTGATCGAAATTTTCATCCGGAATTTGATTTTTGGTATTCGTAGAAAAATATATTAACGAAAGGGTGGAAATATTTTACAACGAGAGTTTGAATTTTTCTTTTTCATTGTCTGTTATCTTGGGACGCGTGATTTTTCGATACACGATGATTGGATAGATTTTTTATCCGCGAATGTTGAGCGCGAAAAGGAAGCAGAAATTGTATTATGCTATATATGTAGATGGAATGGTATGTCAAGTAAACGTTTCAAATTAAACGATATAAAACGTAGTTATCCTTGATATTACATTACGATCTAATGAGCGTGATTTCGCGCTAAAGCTAGTTTCCATACGGTTAACTTAACTGGATTCGGACCATTATAGTTATATAAACCAAGCATTTTCACTACACAGTTCACAAATGAGAGAACTCGTTAGATTGTTTAACTTGTTAAAACAATGCTTCGAGCTCTCCGTATCATTATTCCAATGCTTCTGATTTCATATTATGCACATTCACCGATGTAATTAATAAAATTAGTTAATACAATCCCCTTGCAATTTTTACGTAAAACAATACGTAATTGTAATTACACTCGTACAAATACAATTTGCCAAAGAAGAGAAATTTATCGTTATGTAATAATATTAACTATCCGCACGATTTTAATAATTAATTCCACGAATTCATAATTAATTATCGTTGCGCTGTTATTATTGTTATTATATCGTCGTTATTAACCACGATACCTGTTACAATTCTTATTTTAACTCTTCACGAAACATCGAATTAATTCTTTGCATGTGTCGTCTCGGCGAAACGAATCTTCTCGTTAAAAGGGAGAAATTCTTCGTTTTCCAACGACGAGAAATAATAAGAAGGGAGAAAGAGAGAAAAAGACGTGGACGTTTGACATTTCGAGGCGATTTCCGCGAGAATACTTTCGGGGAATCTTGATGAAAATCGGGTTGGGGAAAATATTTATCGATCCGAGATATCGTGGCCGCGTTAAGATAACGTCCTTTGTCCTCGGGTCTGGTGTCAATAATGTCGGTGACAAAGTTTATGAAAAGCAGCGTCAGCGCCACCTGTCGCCGACAGGATACGAGATTGGAATCTGGCGGAGTGTATTCCGGCCGCCTTCAAAAGAAATTAAGGGCCGATACGACGGCAAGATGAATGAAATTTTAATGCGACACCGTAAGGGCCAACGTCGTTTCGACTAACTCTCGCGGACGGGAAACTCTCTCTCTCTCTCTCTCTCTCTCTCTCGTTGATCGTGAATAACACGATTCGATTTTCATTCCTCTGCGTTTCGTCGTACCATAAAATTTGATGTGATCTTTATTAATCTTTTGTGCTATAAATCCTGTAATTCTTTCTTTAAGGAATAGAATGACGCACGAAACATGTCGGTGGATGATCGCATTTGAGATGTTTTTAAATTAATAAATGAGAGTTTGATCGATAATGTGATAAAACATAGTAGATCGAAATGGTAAAATTTACGAGACGAAGCTTGATTATGAATAACAGAAGGAACGATGTACAAAACATGTCGCATTGGAGATGATTTTTAATTTAATAAATGAGAGTTGATCGATAGCGTAATAAAGTATAGTAAATTGAAAAACATTAGATTTTTTCTACATCTATTGTGATATTATAAAATTTTTGATGTGATCTTCGTTCATGATATTTGTCATATTAATTCTGTAATTTTTCCTTCAAGAAACAAAACGATGAGCATAGTTGCTAGATTGCATTGGAGATGTTTTTACATTAGTAAATAAAAATAGCAGTAGAAAATAAATATTCTTCGGATAATCCTTTCGTTATTGCAACTTAATTGTGAATAACATTGGATTTTGAATTTACTACATGATGTATTATAAAATCTTCGATAATGTTTCTCCTATTAATCCTGTAACTCTTTCTTAAAATATATAACGATATCCAAGATATATCGCAGATTGCATTGAAGATGATCTTTAAATTAATAAACGAGAGTTTCTAAATATCCTTTCGTTTCAACATTCAAAATATTTCAAAAATCGGAAATCGTGGAATAAACGTAAATCGATAAACCGGATCCCTTCGATTATTTGGTTAAAAGATAGGTGGTTCGTGCAGACACGTTGACAAATCCTTTATCAATATCGAGAAACAAAGTTGCTCGAGTTCCTCTGCTCGGACCTTTGTCCGTTTACACGGTTAATAACTTCAGCCCGGATAACGATTAAAACTTCCTCGAGTTGGATATCTTCTTAGCTTCCGGCCGATCGGTTTGACCTCCTCGAAATCGTTCGCTTATTATCCAAAAATTACTCACGAGAAGCCGAAGCCCATTTCGCGATTGAACAATTATGGATCACAACACTTATAGATCGAGAGAACGCGTCGCGTTAGAATTAAAATTAAGCGTGTTCGTCAGTGATCGTCGAAATCAGACATGACGAATTATTTGAATCAATTGTGCCCAATTATTCAGAGAAAGAGGTAGGGTTTATTAATTACAAACGAATATGAATTAATTGAATATCGACATAGCTAGCAAGTAATATATATATATATCCACAATTGTTATTACATCGTTATATAATTTATGGAAATTGATCCTATGTTAATATAATTCGAAATTAACTATTATACCTCGCATACGTAATATATATATACTAAAACTAAATTTTTGAAAATCGTATACAAATCCCCAAGAACGAATCGATCACCACGCGCTATTATTTTTTTTTACTATTGCAAACGATTGCAATGCTTCCTTCTCGCTGACCATAACGAATTCCAATTCCTTTTGCGAAGAAACGAAAAGGGAAGATCGAAGAGGATGTCGATCTGTAGGAGATCGCTTCCTCCGCTCGAGGAGAAAATTCTCACAATGTCCGATTCACGTGGCAGCAAGTGGTGGATGGTTTCATCCGGCGAGCCACAAGGCAGAATACTCGGCCGTGATAGAAAAGTATTATTGTCCGTCCCTTTTGTGGCAACGCTACGAAGCCATGTCAACCATGTCTTACTTACTCTCCCTATGTAAGTCGCCCTCGCTTTACCTCTATTTAACTGTTGGATTGTCCCGGAAACGGGCTGAATGATCATCCGTGCCGTTAGATCTATCCACCAGTTTCGCTCGCTCATTGTTTCGCCCTGCTCCCATTTACCCTTCCTATACGTCTCCCCACGTTACTCCTCTTTTTCTTCGAGAGAGTCCTCTCTCTCTCTCTCGATGATCGATTCGAATCGAATTCCTATTCGTTAGAACGATATTTTTTCTCTCTCTCTCTCTCTCTTTTTCTCATTACACGTGTGAAAGTATGAAGGTCTTCTTCGGAGAGATTTTTTCGCAAAAAAAAAAATCGACAGGAGAAAAAAAATTGAAGATTTTGCGACGAGAAGAGAGGAGCTGAGAGAGAAATAGGGGAAACGGTGCCATTGAAGTCGCTTTTTGATTCATCCCGATTCACCACGATCGATCGCCGAAGCTTTTTAAAGTGTCCATTAAAGGCGGTGCAGATGTTATGAATGGGCTCGCCGACCCACTGACCTACATTCTTCTCCTACGCGTACTACGTGTTTTCAGGAATCGCGGCTCTCGCTTATTTCCAGTTTTGAATAGGTCAGTGAGACGAGCGAATAAAAAGGGGATTGAAAATTATTCTTTTCTTCACGCGACGATATCTCGAAAACCAGAAGGCGTATCTAGATAATTCGAAAAGGGTTTCAAAGTGCAAGCTTCGACGCTTGTAATGGTTATTTACTCGTTGACCGGAAGTCAATATCTTCGGAGTTGTAGCGGTTCAAAGTTTTCCTAATTTTAAGATGCGTGATTGAAAATTTTTCTTTTCTTCACGCGACGATATCTCGAAAACCAGAAGGCGTATCTAGATAATTCGAAAAGGGTTTCAAAGTGCAAGCTTCGACGCTTGTAATGATTATTTACTCGTTGACCGGAAGTCAATATCTTCGGAGTTGTAGCGGTTCAAAGTTTTCCTAATTTTAAGATGCGTGATTGAAAATTTTTCTTTTCTTCACGCGACGATATCTCGAAAACCAGAAGGCGTATCTAGATAATTCGAAAAGGGTTTCAAAGTGCAAGCTTCGACGCTTCTAATGATTATTTACTCGTTGACCGGAAGTCAATATCTTCGGAGTTGTAGCGGTTCAAAGTTTTCCTAATTTTAAGATGCGTGATTGAAAATTTTTCTTTTCTTCACGCGACGATATCTCGAAAACCAGAAGGCGTATCTAGATAATTCGAAAAGGGTTTCAAAGTGCAAGCTTCGACGCTTCTAATGATTATTTACTCGTTGACCGGAAGTCAACATCTTCGGAGTTGTAGCGGTTCAAAGTTTTCCTAATTTTAAGATGCGTGATTGAAAATTTTTCTTTTCTTCACGCGACGATATCTCGAAAACCAGAAGGCGTATCTAGATAATTCGAAAAGGGTTTCAAAGTGCAAGCTTCGACGCTTGTAATGATTATTTACTCGTTGACCGGAAGTCAATATCTTCGGAGTTGTAGCGGTTCAAAATTTTCCTAATTTTAAGATGCGTGATTAAAAATTATTCTTTCCTTTACACGATAATATCTCAGAAACTTGAAGACATATTGAGATAATTCGAAAAGCGTTTCAAAAAGCAAAGTTTAACGTTTCTAACAGTCTTTTGTTCGTTAACCGAAAGCCACTATCTTCGGAGTTACAGCGATACAAAGTTTTTCTAATTTTAATAATAGGATTTAATGGATTTTTAATCACTCGATGGATATACTCGTTTCCAGATAAGTATCTATTTATTAATGATGTTATCAATAACATGTACCATGACGATATTTCACATGTTCTTCCGCGACGAAACAAACATCCTCGCGTTTCATTAATACCGAGAATTTCCTCCTCAATGATCTATTAATATACTTGACGTAAAATCCATGTATCGTGTGATATTACGCGAAGCGGCACGAGCTACGGAGCCAATCTCTGCTTCATTTTCGCCTCGCTCGAATCGTGTCGTATGAATGGGAAAACTGTTTACGTAAGCGGTCAGTTATGCAATTCATACTTTATACACGAGTTACAGTTTAGATCCTTAAGAGGCTATCTTTCCCGCAAAGCTCTGGTCTAGGGACGATCCGCTGGAATCGTGCTTAAACCTAAGCAAACTTTGATCCTTGATTAAATTTGTACGTATTCCACGGCCGAACGGTTACTAAACTTGACTAAACATTTGCCGTGGATGCGTAATTATATTTGCTCCGTCGACCAATATGATAATTAACGTTTCACGAAGGGAAGAAAAGAAGATTTGCAAAACTTTGTTTCTTCCTCTCTTTCTCTCTCTCTCTCTCTCTTGATTTAAATATGTATATTAATTTACGTAATTATTCCTCGACAAAGTCTGTTTTTCATTTCAACGAGTTATTCAAATCTCCTTGCTCCGAGAGAATTTAATTCGATCGAAACGAACGAATTCGTTTTCTTCCTACTCTGATTCCACGATAATAGGACCAGTCCAAGTTGGCAATGATTCGATTGAATGTAATATAATAACGGGAAATTTAACTCGGCCGAGATTTATACCTGTTTGACCAATCAATCAGCTGATTAGTAGCCGATGAGCAATTGTTGTCAGGAGGGGTACGGTTGCTTCGTTAATTATTCGAAACTCGGACGGATAATTCGTTGGGGAAATAATAAGCAATATCGATCGATATCGATATCGAAACGTATCGAGATTATTTTTCTTCTTTTTTTTTCATTTGAATTTGCAAGAATACGTGACAAAATAATTTCTTCGTCTGAATATCTTAACCTCATAAGATTAACTCCATATTCTACGCGTTAATTAATGCCAATAACGACACAAACCCTTAACACCTATTCCAAACTTAACTTCCAAACAAAAAACACGCACCGTTCTCATTTTCCAAAACTTTTTTAACATTTTCAACATCAACTTCGTAGCTAATAAGCTCAAACGCACGGCCTAACTAAACCTTTAACCTTTTCGAAATAATCCGCTCCAACTTTTGACAAACTTATCTCCCTCTTCCACAATCATAGATAACAGCGACCGTCTCCCTACGAGGATCGCTGCGATATTTAATTTGCACGCGTAACGGCGCATATCTCGTCCGCGAAAGATTTGAAATTCAATCGAAAACCATCTATCGACCGATTCGGATTAAACGTTTGTGTACGGATTCGGTCGAGAAAGCCGGCCAGCCGCTCGCTTGCCGCATTGCCACCTGCATTGCCTCTTGGTCCACCCTCCCTCCCCGTCTTTCAACCCTTTTTTTCGCGCCATTCGCTTCGAGAGAGAATTCGTGTCGAGAGCGAATCGAGGATTCGAGCGATGGAGGAAGGGGGTGGTGGAACGTTTTGGAACGAAAGGATCCTTGTGAAAGAGGCAAAGAGAAAGGGAAGACTTTGAGGGTTGGTTGGAAAGGAAGGATAATACCATCGAAGGGAACGCTTTGGATCGTGTTTCGAGGCTTTTAGATCCGTGACGTGCCAACGAGGATTTGCGCCGATATGCCCCCGGTTATATTTTAGGTTACGTGGCCACGAATGTTTTGTTTGCCAGGATTAGGGGTGAAACGGTTCGATATTTCGAGAACCTTCGCTTTACTACTAGCTTCGATAAGGAAAATTTGTTGCCGGGAATCCGTGAACCTAGTAGATTCGCTAGATTCAACAAATTTCAAAAGGGATTTGTAGATTTTTGATTTGTAATAAACTTGAAGCTGTGTCACGGGTAGGTAGCGTTAGGTTAGGTTAGGTCCAGATCTTTCCTTTCGACTTTCTGTATATCTGTCAGGATTGTAATTTCCGTGAACCGTGTACGCTAGATTCAACAAATTTAAAAAGAAATTTGTAAATTTTTCACTTGTAACAAACTTGAGACTGTGTAGATAGCGTTAGGTTAGGTTAGGTCCAGATCTTCCTTTGACTTTCTGTATATTGTCGAGAATCCGTGAACCTGTCGCTAGATTCAACAAATTTAAAAAGAAATTTGTAAATTTTTGACTTGTAACAAACTTGAGGCTGTGTAGATAGCGTTAGGTTAGGTTAGGTTCAGATCTTCCTTTGTATATTGTCGAGAATCCGTGAACCTGTCGCTAGATTCAACAAATTTAAAAAGAAATTTGTAAATTTTTCACTTGTAACAAACTTGAGGCTGTGTAGATAGCGTTAGGTTAGGTTAGGTTCAGATCTTCCTTTGACTTTCTGTATATTGTCGAGAATTCGTGAACCTGTCGCTAGATTCAACAAATTTCAAAAGAGATTTGTAAATTTTTGACCTGTAACAAACTTGAGGCTGTGTCGCGGATAGAACGGATAGATAGCGTTAGGTTAGGTTAGATCCAGATCTTCGTTTGGCTTGTTTCCGTGGTGTACACATTTGGCAATAAACGTAGGTGAAAACAAAATTTTCCAATCCAAGTGCAGAATCGTAAATGGACATCGCAGGTGGTTGCGTATCATTGCTAATTAAAGCGAGTATAAGATTTCCCTTGTTAGATAATTTTGTAAGCTCGCCACGTTATTATACTCGAAACTCGTATCCATTAAAACAAATATTATCCTTGTTCACAATAAGCGCGATACCGCTTATCAAAGATTCGCAAACGTTGCCGGCAAATACAGCCAATATTATTACTCTTGCTATACAAATAGCAAACAGAATATTTGCCCTACCGATGGCTCGATACTTGGACGGTTTATAGAGCAGATTAATTGTTCATCTTATAAAATGAAATATTGTTCCTGAGAAAAGAGCTGGCAGATATATGATAAGAAATACTACGACGGTCAATCGTTTCCATCCATTAAATTTTTCGAAGATGGAAAATTTATGGAAGAATCGTTCAGAACAATTTGACCGCTTTTTGAATATTCACAAAATTTACACGCGAAAAAAATTTCCGAATCGCCTTCGGTTTCTTCTCGAAATTTATTTTTATCTCTTTCTTCCTCGAAAAGAAATAAATATCAAACTTTTGTCGAAGATTATTCTTTTATACACGTATATCGATAGAATTGTACATAAACTTGGTCGTGATATTATTGAAAAAAAAACTCTCAAACGAAATTTAATCGTATTTTCGAGGACGTTTATCATATTTGTTCGAGGATACGCGTCCTCCTTTCCTATTCTCCGCAGTTTCTATCTGTCCTCGGTTTCTATCTGTCTCTGTAGAGTATCGAAACCTTTCTCTCGATAGAATCGAGGCTCGAGAGGAGAAATAAAGCGGCGCGGAATCGATTCTCCTCCTCTCTGCCTCTCGAATGGCCGAGGCACCGAGCGAACGGAAACGAAATATCGTTTTCGTTCACGATTTCGAAGGAATCCTCGTTTTGTTTATATCCGAGGAAGAATTTCGAAATTATTGAACAGTGTCGAGATATGATGGCTTCGAGATATGATAATCCTTAATTTTATCGTGAGAATTCTTTTTTATTAAAACTAAACGCTTCAACATTTAATTTAATTTTTAGTTCAAGAATAAAAGAAAGAAGAATAGTCACGCTTCTCGATGTTTTTCGTGTTTTCAATAATACACAATAGTATTCGATAATAAATTTTATCGATTATTATTTTGATTAATTGCTAGTATATATTTATTAATAATTTGTGTACGGGCAGAGTTGGCTGATTGATAGGAGTAATAAGATATCGTGTATCGTGATATATAAATTATTCGTATGTATATCCTATGATAAATAATAAAATTTGCAATTAATTTCGTTCAGGATTTTAAATTTTATCAAAAAACACGAAAAATGTTGAAAAATTGTGAACGATCCTAGTTTTTTTCACGCCAGGATTAACTTTAACAAGAAATCCATGCCGTGTGTAATAAAACGAAAGGTTTTAATTACGTAAAATGGAAAAAGTGTGAAAGAAGTTGTGCACGATATATCTTCGTACGCGTAGACGATAATATGAGAGCAATCTAAATAGCTACATTTATAAATATATGCATTCTGGTATCCAGTAAAAAATTGAAGATATTTTATAAATAAATCAGACGAAGAGAAATAAAACGATCACTAATCTTTTGTAAATTAATATATTTCAAAAATAATATTTTGAACGCGAATTGTAACATCTGCACAAAGATCTTTTCATAGGCAAAAATGGTAAGAGAGAAAAGGTAATCCCATCCATTATTTCAATACTGTTAATGAAACAGTAATAAGCAAGCGTGAAAAATTTCCCTATTTCTGCCAATTACCCAAAGATGAATCGAATCTTTTAAATTCGAGTGGCATTTTATCTCGATAAAAATCATTCGATCGATTATTACCCACGAATCGAAGATATCCAAGAATCTAGAATCAGGAAAGAAGTGAAATTTGTTTCGACACCGGTGAACGAGTGAGCCAAACTCCTAAATTAGAACGATTACGAAGTTTTACCGCTCGTACTCGATCATAAATAGCGCTCGGGTTCGCACGTGGTGAGATCATCCCCGTGAAGAGAATGTTAAGAAACGATTTCTAGATTGCGATTCTCTATTCAAGTGTTTAGGAAAAGGGGAGATCAAAGCTTGCAGATACGTGAAAATTCGAGTGTAAAGTAAATCCATCTTTGGAATATATTCGATTTAAGTCTGTTCAACTTATCGAGGTAAAATAGTTTTTAATTATTCCGCTCTCCATTAAACTAATGTAATTATTCCAAAAGAAAAAAAAATATCCTTTGCACTCGTACGTCCTACGTTTTTAATTACATTCTAGGTAACCTTCTTAAATACAAATATCGAGTGACTTAACTTTTACTCGACTTTCCACATTTCGACGCACATTCAGATGCATCGTTTTCGTTCACGGTGGAAAGTGGTCGACGATGATCAACCAAGAGATGGATATCCGTTCGCGTGCAAGGAAATACATGGCGGTATTTTCTCCTTGTTTCCTTTCCTTTCCAATCGCTTTGCAATCCGGTAATTGATTATCCGAGATTGGAATCGAGAACTTCACGAAATCCCCCTCGATATTGGGATCACGAGGACGTTGGGATCAAGATGGATACTGTTGTTAGAACTTTTTGCCCCGAATTTAATGAATCGTTTCTTCAAGTTTCTCCGGCGTTAACGTTTTTCGTTAAAAAGTCGGGAGCTTTTTTTCACTCGGTTTCAATCAAAGCGTGAATAAATCGTGAGCGACGTGTACGAATGGATTATGATCGAGGATCGAACGAGCGAGGATGTTCGGTTTGAGATATTAGATTTAGATTGATGATTCTGAGAACGAGAAGCGCTGCAAGAGATTTGGAATCTTTTGAAAGTTTTGAAAAGTATAATTGTTCAAGAAAAGTACAAGTTCGCGTAGCCGATCTACAAAGTATTCAAAGTGTCGATAGATGGTTCAAAGATTAAAAGCGAACAAAGATCTCGATCGATTCAAATCGAAATCTTCGTTTTGCAAATATTCGAAATATTAATCTTCCTCGAAACGTATAAAGTGAGAAATCAATGAGAATATTAAAAAACGAATCGCAACATCTGTCCGAATAAAATTGAATATTTCAATGCATCCGTGATAGCGAATTGTGCAATTGAACAAAAAAAAAGAAGAAGAAGAAGGTTGATTGAAACGCGATACGTGCAGCGTAATCCTCGTAGATTCTCTGGAAAAATAACTTTTTACATGTATATAATAAATATCAATCTTTGATCCCTCTCTGGAGAACCAATAAATTCTTTCTCGTGCTCGTGAAACGAACAAATATATAAAAAAAAAAAAGAAAGAAAGAAAGAAAGGAGGATCGTATGCATGGAGAATAGAAGAAGGTGAAAAACCGTGAGACGATAGGAATCGAATGCTTCTCGCTCTGCGTTTCTTGTCGAAGATCGATCGAACGGGGTGGAAAAGAAAGAAGGAAGGAAGGAAAGAAAAGAAAAGAAAGGAGGGGAAAAAAAGGAAGATATCATCGGGGTAGTATCGTAAAACTCGTTCACGTGGCAACGATCGTGGGATTGGGACGACTCTGTTGGTTTCGTCGTTCGAATTTCGAGACTCGAGGGGGAAGCTTGTGAAAAATTTTCGATTGCCTTCGAAAGTTCGCCCCGTTTTCCTAAATATTCTTAGAGTTGGAAGCGAGCGGGGAAAAGTTTGGAATTTTTCCTTTTCTTTTTTTTTTTTTTTCCTGCGGTTTATTTAAGCCGAAGAAAAATCACGAGTTTATAATTGAGGGATGTTTAACTTTCTGTTTTGAAGCCGAGGGGAGAGAAATTTATTCGAAAAGTTGAGAAGAGTAATTTCGTAATTGATTCCTTTCGATATTTAACGTTTTATCCGCCCGATAAATTTCGAAAACGAATATTTCGACGGAAATTGAAACGAAGAAAACAGAATGAAAATCTGAAGATATCGTTTAAGATCGTTTAAGACGAAGTGTAATCGACGTATCCTTGGGGGAAAAAATTTAGTTTCGAAAGGATAATTTTATTAAAAAAAAAAAAAAAATGGAATGATGAATAAAAGTAATTAATAGACGAGCGGTATCGATTCGTTCCAATATTCCACACGTTGCAACGTGTTACTTTATATATCCACCTCCGTGGAAAATTATACATATTGGTGGCCGCATCCATTCGATAAATCTCGAATCGAGGCAATATTTCGTGGACGAGGGAGACACGCGTCCATTGAAAGTCTGTTGGGAGGGCGCGTTTACTTATTCACACGCGTGCACACGTATCCCAATCGGAACGCAATATTCAGGGACTTATGGCAATATCGCGACGCGTATTGGAGAGAGCCGCGGCAGAACCACGTGTAACCGAGTGATCGCCGAGCGAACACGTGCGCGTTACGTGCGCATCGAATCTTGAACAAACTTGAATATCGTTGGAAGTCGAGGACGCTCGATCTATCATCCTTGTTGCTCGAAACTGTGTATATAAGGGTGTGGGGCAATGAATAAATTATCACCAATATTCGTAGAAATCATCATTGTTGAAAAAGAATCTTCCCAGTAATTGTGAATAGAGAAATAAAAATGTTGATGAATGATCGCAAATTAATTAAGTAATAAATCTTGATGCAATGTAAAAAAAATTGCAAGTGCATAGAAAAATAAAAATTGAAATTGAATTTATACGTGTAAAGAAACTCGTATCTTATTATTCCTTAATAAGAATGACGACAAATTAATAATAAATCTTGGTGCAATGTAAAAAAAATGTAAAAAAAATTGCACGGAAGAGAAGAGAATTGTTGAATTTATATACGTGAAAGTGCGAAACTCGTATCTCGTTATTTCTTAATAACAATGATCACAAATTAATAATAAATGTTGGTGCAATGTAAAAAAAATTGCAACTATATAAAGAAATAAGAATTGTTGAATTTATATACGCAAAAGTGCGAAACTCGTATATTTCGTATATTTATGCGCGAATCGAGTAACATTGGGCGCGACCGCTGTTTCGATTCTTTGTTTCGTCTGTTTCCCCCTCTTCAACCGCCGTACGACGCGACATTGCGAGCTGAATTTAGTAAAGCAAAGGCATCGGCACGATTCGCATCTACGTAATATAATTTATTTCTATTTCCTTTATTAAATATATCCTTTATTTTTTTGATCGAATTATTTGATTACATCGCCTAATAAAAATTAATAATAAATCTTGGTGGACAAAATTTTTTGTAATACGATACAAATACAAAGTGTTTCGCATAATTAGATTAAATCGTAAGATTAAAATAACAGAATACTGGTAGAAATTTTCTTTCGATATTTCAAAAATCAACATACAGAATGATCCACACGATTCAGATCGATAACTTCGTCGCAAACGTAAAAGGGGAGAAAAATAACATTTAATATTGGTTGCGTTTCTTCTTGCAAATGCAAAAAGTAGTTCATTGACGGTTGACGAAAATTACGAATCCTAAAATTATTCATCTTGTTCGTTTCGTTCCTCCTGATCGAATATTTTTTTTTTGAAAATACAAGCAAGCAAAAAAAAAAATTGATCACGTGAGAAAACAAAATAGAAAGAGAAATAAAATAATGAAAATCCTCCGCCATAGCGGGAAACGAAATTATCGAAACTCAAAAAAGTCAAGATAATGCTAGAGGATAAAACTAATTTCAATCCCTGGAAAGAATGTGGCGGTGGTGGTGTCTTTTATCGAGCAACGCTTCGGCTGGACGCGATCAAAGTTTACAAGAAGACAAATCCTCGGCATTATTGAATTAAGTTTCGAAACGTAAGTGGATCTTCGATCTAGTGGAGGAAAAAAGGTAGGACAAATGGAGGTCGGGATGTCGTCTTATTCCGTGCAGTTTCACAAAGTGTGGCTTACCTTTAACGGCTCGCTCGTTAAAAGCGGGCGGATTTACCATTGGCGGTGAAATTGGCCGGAGATGAAGCGGGACCGAAAGAATTCCAGAGGAGGGAAAAAGGGCCATCTCGGACGAGGTCAAGGTGAACGATCTTAATTATCGACACATTGGACGTAATCGTGGCTCGATTTATTTTTTTTTTTTTTTCGACAAGAATTGGGATCTTTTTATCATTTGAAAAAAACGAATTATAGATTATATGATATTCCTTTTTCCATCCCTTTATATTATTTTGATTCTGTTTTTTGTACTTGTGCATTTTTGATGCCGATTATACTCGAATAGATGATCGATGATTTATATTCATTTTCAACGAATGGATTCAATGGAGACAATGCCGAGAAGGCAATTTACTTGTGCAATTAAGAGCTGTATATATATATATGTGCGTTTGTTTGTTCGATAATTATAATATAATAAATTTGTTCCGAGAATTATCGACGAAATAATAAAATGGCTACGTGCTAAATTTATCCTCCCAAGTTCGTTGAGAATTTATTTTCAAAGATTTTTCTCCCCGTTCTTGCCACGTATATTTTCATTCTCTGCACAGCCCACGCCATGCCTATAAGAACACGATAAAATCAAATTTTTTTGATAGGAATATTGGTTTGCGAAATATTTCTTGATGGATTGTCGACGTTTACATCGAGCGGAACGAGATATCGATGGCCGTTGAAAAGATAGGAAATCGTGGGAGAATTTTCAAAGAAAGCATTTAAAGCGTATCACGTCTGGAAGGAAATAAAGTGTGGCGTCGAAGAATTTTTTAACAGAATCGAATGAAAAGGTGATATTTTGTCGACGAGAGGCGTTTAAGTGCTGGAATAAATGGATCGAAATGGTGATTGTGAGGGAAAAGGAATGAACGTTGCAAAGAGCGTTGAACGCGTGTCGAATTATTTATTTGCAATTGCGAATCGGAGAGAGAGAGAGAGAGAGAGAGACTCTCGCGTTTATACGCATTCTTTTCCAAATTTCTCCCTCGATCGAAGAAAAATACTTCTCTTTCTGAAAAATACACCGACTGTGCTTCGACGATCAAATGTAATATAAGAAAAAGAAAAAAAAAAAAGAGATAGAAGAAAAGAGAAACGTAATCTTTTTTAAAATGGAAGGAAATATGATAGTTCAGCGATAAAAAGGAGAGGAATAATGAATGTAAGAAAATCTGAAGGAGGCAGGAAATTTTCGAATGTATTAAAAATTAGGAGGATCGTGGAAACATAACGCTCCTCCTCGAAAACTCGAAGTATACGAGAATTTCAATAATAATGAGGAGAAGAGGGGGGGGAGAGGAGAAAAATCGAGGATATCCATTCCCTTCTTCTTTATTCATATTTCCCGTTTGGCCGAGGATAGAAGACCCCCGGTGATTCCTCTTTCCTTGTCTGTGTGTACACAACACGCAGACGGTGAGGAAGAAGGTCTCTCCTCCTCGTCGCCGATCGGTGAACACTCGGTGTAGCTCGGAGTCCGCCATTCGGTACGCGAGAACCGGAAGCGAACCGGTCCATTCCGTGGCGATTTATTTTCGTCCCGAACATCCTCAGTTTCGAGGATCTTTCAGATTTTCCCTCTGAATTTTTCCCCCTGAAAAGAAGCGAAGTATTTCTTTCGTTACGAAGCGAAACGAAATTTAATAAATCGTTAACGAAACTTTTCGAAATTTTCGTATCTTTCGTATTTCTTCGATTGGAAATCGTCGAGCGTGCAATTTTTACGAAACCACGAAACAATTAAGGGATTTAGTTGGAGAATTGGATAAAATTTAATTATTGATTTCAAGCGTGATTCGAAGCTTGGAAAATTAATCAATTTTTTCTTGATCTTGTTTCTTAAATTTGAAATCTTAAGTTATAGAACGATTCGTATCGATTAATCTTATATTATTTTTTTTTACGATCAGAAATATATTGGAATCATCGACAAGTTTAATTATTCGAATGGAATTAAGGATTAATTATGATCAAATTTTTAATGCTAACTAGACGTGTATTTTTAATAATTTCCTTAATAATTCTTAATGGATGGATTTGATAATCGATCAATTCCTTTAATATTAGAATCTCCAGATGTAGCATTCCCACGAATAAATAATATTAGATTTTGATCATTACTAATATCAAAGAAATTTATTTTATCCAAGACCGGATAAACGGGATGAATTCGTCTCCTTCAGTTGATTTTGCTATTTTTTTTCTCTTCGCACATACAACTATTACAACGAGAACAAATTTTTCGCCATCAATATCCCATATCAATTGAAAATCGATTTTTAATGCCGAATATTATTTTAACAAGAGAGAAAAAGATTGATTAAAAAATTGTTTTACTTTTATCCATTTTAATTGTATAAATTCGTTTCATGTTTCAGCCCTTTATGGTGCCCATGAGAGTGTTGATGTTGTTAGGGGGTGGATTGTTGGCAGTGTTTGGAAGCGAGGCGATTGAGCTAGGAGGTGCCGGACCTTTGGCAGTGGTCGCAGCCGCCTTTATTAGCTGCTATTTCTGGCAGAAACAAGGCTGGGAAGTGGACGACGTAAGTGTACATACATATAATTCGCAACGAAAAGGCGAAAAATTTTTATTTGTACGATTATTTTCACCTTGGAAATTTTTTTATTATAAATTTATCGCGTCGTATTTCAACGTCTTCGAGGGGAAATAAGTTTCACAGTTTACGCTTGATATTTGCTCCCTCGAGCTAAGGTCGAATCGTAACGAAACTAGTAGTAAACTCGAAGCGTACCGCTCGCTTCATTAATTTTATGGACGTCCCTCTTTCCCTCCTTCTCCTTTAAATGAAAATGAACCATCGAACGGAAGTGCCTCCATCGTAGTCTTCGTTAAATTAATTACCTTTAACGCAGTTAAAAAAATAATGCCCCTCCGCTCCTTTCAAGGGATCTCGCTCTTCGTCATCTTCGAATATTTTCATACACACTTTCCAAGATTTCTTTTCGTGTTACGGGAAATGTACTTGGAAACTACGATTAATTCACTTCACATTCTAACATCCTTCTCAACCACTCTTCCAATGAAACAAATCTACACCAATCCAATTTAAACTCGTATCAAAGAGATCGAAACCACTACTACCCGCTCCAGGCAAACATTAACCAACTTGCATCTTATACTTGGGGAAAATCGTAATTCCAAGGATCGAAACTCGTATCTTATCCCTAGCGTTGAACACTTGAAAACTCTCTCGAGAAAGGATGTTAAAAAATTAGAGTTGTGGAAAAAATATATCGTTTAACGATTTCGATATAAATTATCTTCGAAGCGCACAGTTTCTCTTACGAAGATAACAATTTTAAAAATGATTTCGTCGAAAGGTGTCGATTGTTTATTTCGAAGAAACGAAGAGATACAGGTCGCAGAGATAACAGAATTAATCGAAATGTATCCAAGTTATATTTAAAATATCGAATCGCACAAAATGTACGTCGTGTTGTTAGCGAAAACCTTCAACGATCAATTTCAATTAACGAGATCAATCTACGAGCCTATCTCGTACGAACCTTAGACAACGTGCGCTTTGAAAAGGGATTTTTAAAACGATTGGGAAAAAGTGACGTTGGTGGCAATAATTCCTCGAGGTTGGTGAAATATTCAAGGCGACGTTCGAGCTCCAGCACACGTAGCCGTCGGTATGTCGACGAGCCGACACGTACCCTTCGTGACGCGACTCGTGGCCAGATATTATGCGGTGCATCGTGACCGATACCTCGTAATACGTTTCGAACGATTACGACGTGGACGGCGAGCAGCCACCGCGTCGAAAATAATCATCGATACGATCGATCGACTCGAATAAGAAAGATCGATCGTTCGTGTGATTGACGCGAGTCGTGAGTTGGAAATTGAACGATGTTTTAAAATTTGTCCGCACTTTTTCTCTTTGCGAATGGTATTTTCCATGTATTATCGAAATATCGTTGTTACAAAATATTCACAAATATTCACCAGATTTTAGTGTGAATCAACTTTTTATCGTAAAGATATTCATATAAATGAATTATCCCGGAAATAAGGATGTAATTAAATAGAATTCTATTCTTGTTTCGAGTATTAACGAAAATTGTTTTGTTAACGAATATTAGTTTGATTCGTGAGAGAAAAAAATTGAATTGGATTAAACTTATAGGAAAAAATAAAGTAAAAATGGCAAAGATTGTAAAGATGGACGGAATAAGTATATAAAAATATCGAAGATCCGACAACAAAGTTCGTAAATTCATTTCAAAACACACGCTTCACTTACGAAGATCCTCGAAAATTTTTAGAAGTGATTTTCTTCCGTGTTGATGATTAATTTCACATTCTTAATTATCTTCGAAAAAACAAAGATACGTCATAGAGATAATAAAATTAATTGAAATGTATCCAATTGTCTGTTCAAAATATCGAATATTCCGAAGGTATTTCGAATTTTTAAATTTTGCACGTTGTTTGCCCGACATTAATTACCAACGTTTCGTTATATTTAGTTCGATTGACGAAAAGCTTTTGTTGTTTCATCCGCCGGTAGTTAACGTCCTATTGTCCCGATATTAGTCAATTTCTATCCGTATTTCACGCAATTGCCGATCGAACAAAAGGTATCCTACCGTACAGGTTTGTCGATTAATTGTTAAAATCATTTTCCTCCTGGTAAATAGAACAACAGTGTTTCGTTTACTTTCGTGATTACCATTCCTTCTTTTTTCAACGATATCAAATAAAATAAATCATCGATATTCCGTGGAAAAAATTACGAGAGTAATTTACAATATTTGATTAATAATTGTTTCTATACAGCGTAATTGTATTTAAAAAGTGGAAGAGCATCGAAAATCGAATTTGGAAACGCGTTCGGATATCGTATCTAAGAGGGGGGAAAAAAGAAAAAATTGAACGTGAAATTTTATTATGACGATACGAAACTCTGTTGGTGAAAAACTTTTTTGTTTCGAGGATGCACCTATAATCGACTTGCAATCTCGTAGAATACAATTTTTCTGGATAATGTAATATCCAGAGGCTGACACTGATTTATGAACGTAAAATGTCCCTGGTCACATTTTTCAATTTATAACGATCACGCTATACAGGTGAATTTATATAATAAACGTAAATATCGACCGCGATGTTATTGACTTGGTGAAAAGAGAGAGAAAGAAAAATTTTTCGAACAAAACTTATTATTAAAAGAATTAAGATCGAGCCAAATATTAATTCGGATCTCGAGAACACAATGTGTTCGTAAACGCAGAGGAGGCGCAAACCGATTAATTTAAGGATAACTGGTATAACTTGAATCGCAGCTTAAGTCAGCATTGTGCGTTCCAATCTTGGCTTGGAACTTGAACACAAGAAGAGCAAAGCGACTTAGAGAACTGCCCTTTGTCTTTCTCGCCTATTGTATCGTGTCGTTGTTCCGTTTAACACACGATAACGAAATATCTCTTCAATTAAAAGAAATAGTATATCCGTGTTTATTTTCTATATTTTATACGATCTGTATTTTTATTATATTTTCGATTATTTGTAATCCTAATTCGAAAGTTGTGCAAAGTAGAAAGAGGAATAAAGAAGAACAGTATATTAGGATGAATTAACATTTTTGTGGATGTTTATTCTGATCGTTAATTAAATGCATTTTATGGAATATTCTCTCTGCTTTTATTATTTCGATGAATCGATTAATCAAAATGATTATCCTGGTTCGATTCGATTGTTGCATCGAGGAGGGAGATTGGATTCTACAATACTATATTTCCAATGATTAATTTTAAATGTTTAATTTCAAATTAGCGAAGGAGAAAGAGAAGGGTGATCGATCGTTGATTAATTAAGCTCGATAAATTCATTTCGCAAAGATTTGACTTTAATTGGAACTCGTAATTGCGGAAAATTTAGATTTTGGATTTTCTTTTATCATCGATGTAACGAACCAAGTTGATTTAATTTTTATCGTCTGCGCTACGTCTGATTAAAATCAATTACGATTTCTTTCTAGTTCGACAATTCTGATAGACAATTCAATTCAATAGAACAAATGAACAAAGTCGTCGAAATCTTCTCTCTTGTTTCCCCCGATAATTTATGGAAACGGTACGCTATTTGGATCGTAAACCAGACTTCGTAGACCTTATGATAGAGCTTAAATTGTAAGATAAATAATGCCAAAACATCCTATGCCGATACACGTTTTTCACAAATGCGTGCCATTTCCTTCTTCCCTGTCGATGTAATTAATACCGTAAATTTAATGGGATTCAATGGAATCATTCCATTGAAACCCGAGTCTTTGATAAATTCATCTCCTACTTTATTTCACGGAGAAACGAAAAATGCATTGAAGTTTACAATCACGCTGTAGTTTCATAAATTTTACTTCCGATAAATCCAGCGTACCGTGATTCAAAAGGCGTTGAAAGCATACATCTAATCCCCACCCCCGCCAATAATTTTTCTCTTCGTTCGTGTTTTTTCGACTCGAACGATTTTCATAAATTTTACTTTTTAATAAACTCGCCGATTCAAAGAAAACACGTCCAACTAGCAATTAACCTAACCTCCCCCCCCCCCTCCCCTAATAATTTCCCTCGAATATTAATTTTCATAAATCTTAATATTTCAACGACTCGAAGGTTAGGTTGCATACATTTAACCTTCTCTTGATAACATCTCTCTTCGTTCTGTTTTGCATAAGACACGAATTTTTTAATAAACTCGAAACGAATTGGGAACATAAATCGAATCCACCGAATCGAATCAATCAAACCAACCAACAATACTTTCATAACCTAACATTTCGTTCAGTATCATCGAGAAGCTATCGATATCGCGTCTACGAATTCCAATTTTCACCAGTTTTATTTTTCAATAAACCTGGTGGTGTAAGGCTGAAAGCACGCAGCCGCTTATCGTGAACGTTCGAAGGAAAAATCCGCCATTGGTCAACCCCCCCTCCCTCCAATAACGGCGAACGTGTTAATATTTCCCGCGGTTCGACTCCCATAAATCCTTCGAGTCGAAGGCTCGGCACGTAGCTCGAAATACGATTTTCATTTATGCACGGGTCGTTGCTACGCCCTGTCAATCTTTGATCCCTTGATCGCGAAATTGATCCGCGATAAGGTTGCCTTGGATTCGAATTTAAAAAATATATCGATTCGTCGTTGCCTTGTTTTCGAAACGAGGGGATTGCTCCACGGATCAACGTTTTATGGCGTATCGCAAGTATTGGCCAGTCGTTATTTTTATTCGTTACTTTTTCGATTATGATTCGCGCGAAATCTTTGTTTATCCACGTTTCGATAAAATTCGACAAATCCGCGCTAAGAAATATTCCGCTCAAATCGAATTCTTCGTTAAATCATGAAAAGCGACACTCCGTGATTCGCAAATTCTTTTAATACTCTTCTATCGATTGAAAATTTCTCTACTATCGCCACGAGTAATAATATTAGAGGGACAATACGATTCAGCCTCGTTTCGATAAATTAAAAATCCACCCTAAGAAAATATTCTCCCGAAATAAAATTCTGATTAAATGATGAAAAACGACTCGTGATTCGCAAATTCTTCTAATATTCTCGATAGATTGAAAATTCGTTTCGATAAATTAAAAATCCATCCTAAGAAAATATTCCTTCCAAACCGAATTCTCCATTAAATCATGAAAAGCGACTCGTGATTCTTCTAATATTCTTCTATCGATTGAAAATTTCTCTACTATCGCCACAGGTAATAATATTAGAGGTGTATCGCAACATTCAGCCTCGATAATTAAAAATCCACCCTAAGAAAATATTCCTCCCAAATCAAATTTTGGTTAAATCATGAAAAGCGATTCGCAAATTCTTCTAATATTCTTCTATCGATTGAAAATTTCTCTACTATCGCCACAAGTAATATCGAAAGTGTATCGCGATTCGATGGATCGAAATCGGTGAAGAAGCAAATGTTGGACCGCATTTTCCATCGCTTATGGATATCGGTGAGGGGGGGATCGCCTTCGACGATGGGAAATATAGGCGCAATATAGGCGGGATTATAGGGTGACGTGGTGCAAAGGATCGCGATAGAGGGGGAGGGCGGATCGCGCGGAATTAAATTAAATAAATCAACACGCGGCAGGGTGGCCGTTACATGATCGCGAATAAAGGAATATCGCGAGGTCGAATTCCATGTGTTGCGTTTGGGAAAAAAGTAGCGGGCCCAGCAAAAATTTTCCAATTTTCACAAGTTTTTAACTGCGAGAAGCAGTTCAGATTAACGTGTTCTTCTCCTCGAAACTTAATTTATCGATCCATTTGTTTGTTTAATTCTAACCTGGGATTATGATATATAGTAATGATATATAATAGTTTTTCTTCTCTTGGTTCCAAGTTCGAAAAGTTTAAAGTTTTTCTTTCGATTGTTCAATTAGTTCGAATAATTCGAAAAGGAGAAATTTAAAGAAAAAAACGCTGAAGAATCGTCCTCGAAAGATTGTCCAACATGTTCAGAAAAAATCATAGAATTAGATGCCGCCCACAGAGAGCCGGTTGTTTCCAGCAAAACTGATCCATATGATAAATTTTCTCGAGTGTAGGATGACGCTGATTAAGATTGGCATGGTCGTCTCAAGATCACGTTCATATCTCAACCGCGCCAAAGTGTCTCTAAAAAAATGCATAAAATCCAAAAATCCACTTGTCTCCAAAAAAGGCAAACAACTCTATACTCTTTTTCTCAACGCACAACAATATCCAATAAATCCCTTCGTCTTCTTGGAAATTCTACGACACAGGCACGACAAGCGAAATTAAATCCGAATTATCGCTGGCATTTTAATTAATAAAATGCTCGACTGGATAATACGCGGCGAGTATCCAATGTTACTTTCGTTCCAATGAATAAATTTCCAATCGAAAGCTGGAAGCGAAGGTGGCGCGAGAAGAAGGATGATCGCGATGGACGACTACGACAATGGAATCCGCGAATAAACGTTGCAAACTTGGATGCTTTCAATTTCCACTTGTATAACTTGTCGTAAAACTCGCGTCGCCATAAAACGGGAACGGATCTCGGCCGATAAAGGTGGCTCGCGGCGGCTAACGGGTTCACGATTTTCGCGGGGATGTCGTAAACAAGCATCGTGCCCGATGTGGGACGAATGAATTTGTTTTATCGTGCCCGAGTTGATGCACCGGCCACGATATTTCTCCTCCACTCGACGAGTATCGAGTGTGTGTGTGTGTGTGTGTGTGTAGGTTTCGTTGCTGGCCAATTGGAAAATTGTGTTTTATTCCTCGTCTCGTTAGACGAGCTCAATTTGTGTTTTATGATGCGGGGTTTGTAATCATCTTCGTACGTATCTCTCTTGCCAAGCTTGTTTACCATTTTAACCAATTTTAACGTCATTAATGCTGGCAAGTGTATTTCTTTTAAGATACCCTTCGTTCGAATTCATTCGATAAATATTTTCTAGAATCTATTTAAAACGATTTTGGAAATTTTTAACAGTGTTTGTTTTTTCTTTTCTTTTGATAATTTGTAGATCTCGTTTGGGTATAATCGTATACTTTTAGAGCTACGTTCGAGTCTTGTCTATTGCTATTATTTAAAGCAATTTTGAAAATTTTAATATCATCAACGTCGTCGAATGTTTTCCTTTTAAAAACATTCTCACATATTTTTGCATACTGTATGAGCAAATTCAATTACTCCGACGACACGCGAATGAACTTGATATTTTACGACTGTTATTGATTCGAAGGAATGATTGATTAATTACATTTTTACAGATTTATTGGCAATAAAATTACATTATTCTATTCGATATTATAATCAAAAACTCTCTCGTCTCGCAGTGTGTTAATATTACATTTATTTTATCTTCGAAAGAAGCGAAAATCATTATTAAAGAACGTTTGCAACGTAGTTGTCTTTTTTTTTATTTATACACATCCAATTTTAATATTTATATATCTTATAAAAATTCGTAAATTCACTTTTCTCGTTTCTTTTTCGAAAAAAATACGCCAATTACCAATTTATTACATTACCATATTTCTCATAGATCTCGTGTAAATATGAAAAGCACAGAGAGAGAAGATATCTCTCTCTCTCTCTCTCTCTCTCTCTCTCTCTCGCTCTCCAATGATAATTAATAACGTTCCACGAGACGCAAGGCAGGATCGAGGTTAAAATTAATCAACAGGATGCGACGCGGGATTCGATCAGAGCGTGATTAGCTAGAAGCGGTTTCACTCGATGCGCGATGTCACTCGAAGCTATCAGAACTGAGAATAGCGGGCGGTGGATGTTTACCGGGCGTATGGAATAAGCAAATCCCCGTCATTTCACGGGGACTCAATTTTCCGCTCGATATCGTGGCCCAAGTTTAATCCACGTCGGCGGTGAAGTTGAACCATTTACGCAAATATTCCAACCCAACTAATCGCCTATTTGTCAATCGAAAATCACGGATTGAAAAAGAGAAGGCCGAAAATTTCTCGAATCTCTCCAACTGTATTTTATTTCGTCTCAGTTTTCTTTTTTTTTTTAATCTTTGTCCTTGTACACGGATATAAGTAATCAATAATACGAATTCGTTATTTGCGCTCGCAGTGCATAATGCAAGACGTTAAATGCGTTCTTCCAAGAACACGTGGAAGTAAACGTAAGAGTTAATACAATAAAATGTCGATTTTTATCGAGTCTTCGTCTAACTTTTTGCAATTGTTCGTGCAACTTGATGAATCAATAAGCCTCTGACCCGATACATCTTTATACAATACTCTATGATCGATATATCTGTCTAAATTCCTGAATTTATGAATTTTCTCCTCACCCTGATTCTCTTTGAATTTATCCATCCGGACTGGATGGAGCATCCCTTAACACGCGTCCACCACGAAACTATCTCGTACGTACGCAGAAATTCTCCTGGCCAAGCGAGTTTCAAACTAAAAGGCTCGAGTTAAAAGAAATCAAAAAAAAAAAAAAAAAAAATATATCTGCCTGGAAATTTTTCATCATTTTTTTTTTTTCCTTTTTTTTTTGTTTTCACTTCAGTTTTAATATTTTCGCGCGTTAATCGGAGCGGGGAGGAAGCGAGAATCGGAGAGCCACCAGGATTTAATTAGAGGTTGGATCAAAGGATTAGAATTTCGAACGAGAGATGCTCTCATCCTGTCGAATCCTGATGAGAGGGCAAATGGTTTCGACTTTGTCGCGGTCGTGGAAACAATGAAAGAGGGGGGGAAGGGGAGGGGAGAAGAGGGAAAAAGTTGGGAAGCGGTGAAAGGCGATCGCGCCTCGACTCGAAAGTCGACTTTAAAAAAATGCGAGAGGGAAATTGTTCGTTTTTCGGAATTTCCGTGTCGAGGTAAGAGGTTTGAAAAATTTCGCATTTTCGTGTGAAATGAGTACGTGTAACGCGATATTTTCTTGGAGGAGGAAAATAGTCGTGTGGCCACGTGATTTTTGGAATTTTTAATATCTTTCTTCCTTTTTTTTTTTTTTTTTTTTTAAGTCGCTAGTCGATTTGATTGTACGTAAAGGATCAGGAATTAAAATTTGGATAAATTTAAAATTTTAATTTTAATTTCAATACTCTTGGTGTAATAACGAGAGGCGAAGAATCCACGTAGTAAAATTCGCGATGAATATAATTTCACATTCTAGTTTTAACAGAAGCGAGAAGTACTACCGCATAAAGAAAATTTAATTTTTAATACTAACAATGAAGCAGATGGATCATCTCATCCCTTTTTATACTCCATTAATACCCCACCAATTCATAAATCAATTCGATCAAATAAATCGTGATTCGCAACAAAGATGAACTTTTTAAAATTTTCTATCCTAAACTAAACTGCGAAGAGACTTATTAAAATTCTCTCGAATAAATTTTCTTCGTTTCTTGTGAATGATATAAGGATTGCTCTTTCAACCTCGTTTCCAACCTCCAGCATTAAACTGACGGGAGAAGGACTCGTGAAGGGGAACATTGGAATCGGTAGTGAAACAAAAAGCGTCCGTTTGCCTGGTAAAAGTATCGTGGCCATCCGGCGAAAACCGGGCGAAGAATGGCGAAGAAACGATCGGTGGAACCGTTTACAACTTAGAAACATCCCCCTCGATTCCTTAGTTTAAATTCACACAGGGCAACAAGGTTTGCTTTCGTTGAGGAAGCAAAGAGATTTACCCTGTGCCTCTCTTTGGCCGAGCAAAGAGGAAATCGTGGGTGAGCGAGTAGCTGCTGCTAGACTCGAGGGTAGTTAGGGGGATGGATGGTTTGGCTTTCGAGTTTGACGAAGCTTTTGGATCCGCCTGCGCGATGGATAAGTCTGTGAAGCGTGTCAAGGTTGTGCTCGTTCGAGGATACGTGATTTCGAGACTTAACGACAGATGGCGCGAAACGTTGGAGAGGATAACCTCCAAATTGGTCAAAATATGGCATCGAAGTACATACTCTTCGTGACGAAACTTACATTCGATATCTTTACGGATCGAATCTCGTGACTTTTCGTTTAAATATTGGAAGTTTGTATTCAGTTTTATAGTATACATTGGTCATATTTCAAATTCGACAGATTTCAAAGAGTTCGATTTCATTTGTATGGAAATAAATACGATAGGAAGAGAAGTTTTTCCGTGCACGCGTTTTATTATTAAAAATTAAAAATTCTACGATTAATCGTTAGTGCGACGACAAAAGACTGGATTGCTTCTCGTTGATATCGATGTTCATTTTCTCGACTCGAAGCGAAATATAGTTTTAATTACGGGGAACGAGAAAAATCTTTGCGCTAATAAAATTCTTATTAACCGGCTACCACCACGATTGCCATCCGTACCGATATTATCATCCATTATCAGACGAGAAAAAGAACGAAGGGAAACCGATAAACTAATAATATCATCCGAGAAAATAATACCAGCGGGAATAAAATATGAGAAAAATTAGCTTTCCGTTGACGAGACTCGATATTAGGAAGGATATCGAATGAATAAATGCAAGAAGATGATGCAACGAAATGACAGAATCGTGACAGAAGAATATATTCAAATTAGAAGGAAGATTCCGACAAGAAACGTTGAAAGTGTACATTCGAAAGGAAAAATATTTGTGGAATGACGCGTATCTATCCACAAATTTTAGTTCCTTTCCAACGAGTGATCGATTTTTCCTCCCTACAACGAAGCAACGATCTCTATCGGCAATTCTAAACTGAAGAAAGGAGGGACGAAACGGCGGCGCTCGATCGACAAAACGACAGGGGTTGGTAATTAACTAGCGGAGGTTATATAATGAAGTTCGCCTTCCTCGAACGACGATCGATTTCATTAATTATGCGAAATGCCGAGGGTTGCTCTGGTTACAGGTTCGCGTTGAAAGCCTCTCGTCCAAGTGGTGGAAGCTGGTAAGACGGAGGAGAGAGAGAGAGAGAGAGAGTAGAGGTGAAAGTAAAAGGGGGAAGCAGGTGAGAAAGGAGGAGACGAGAAGGCGCGGGAATAAAGAAACTCGGCCGATTCGGGAAATGAAAAGAACCTCTAATTAACTTATTCGATCAGACCGCGTTAATTAATGCATGCACGGCCGATGCAATTCAATTATACGGTGAGATCGACCGATCGGACGAATTGTGCGCTCGATTATGCGACAGAATCGCTCCTTCGTTTCTCGATTGTTATCTCGAGTTTGCACATTGTGTACACAGTTGATGGTGGGGGTTAAAAAAATTATTAGGGTGATTTTTCGCGAAAAGAAATTGGGATAATAGTGGAGTAAAAAAGAAGGAGGGAAAGAGGAAGGAAAAGAGATAGAATCAATATTAAAGATAGAGTAGATCTTGATGCTTTCTTTTTTTGAATATGTCAAAGTCATCGAGTTGTGTTCGTTAAGAAGTTAATAAGAATTATTAATATAATTTATTGAACGAATTTTTGTTTAATTTCTGGTTTCATAGTTTATACTGGGTTCGAAGTTAGCTTAATAATTTTTTGACAACACGTTAAAAAATCGAAGGATATTCTTCGAATGTCTTGTATAACTTCTTCTTTGCATAACAACTCACATTAAAATTTATCTAATTATTGGTTTTCCTTTTTCTAAATATTCTTATCGTTATATTTGCTTTGCATTGAACGGTATTTTTGCGAAGATCATCTTCGAGAAACGTTTGGAAATTGTGGAACGGCTTTCAGAGGTGGCGTCGCGTTACTTTTGCTGAATAAGTTCTGACACGGTTCACTTTTCTTTTTTTCGAGTTTATCCTCGAAAGGAGGAAGCCGTTTTCGGTGATGATTCGCCGAATCAAAATTTTCTCGAATTCTCGGTTACATTGGTTGGAATGAATATCGAATCGATAATTGCACGGTGACTCTTTCGCGATGGAATTGTTTTGTTATTTTATGCAAATGCGAATATTGAAATATCGGACGATTGCATCAACGAGTTTCCTCGAGAGTTTTCCGATGGCCGTGTAATAATCAGAGTTTCTGAATTACATTGATTTCATAGGCTGAGAATGTAAAGTTGGGGGTCAAGGTTGAAAGTTTCTTTTACCTAAATAGGACGTGTTTCGAGACCTTCGAAATTTAATTCGAACGAAATTTATATTGGAGGGAAGAATTGCTAAGAAAATCTAAATATAAGTATAATTTCGTCGTGATCGGCGGGCTAACATTTTTTAATTTTAATTCAAAATTTTCGAAATCGAAAGCGATTTAATCGTTGCTCGATAAACTTTTATCTCGCCGTATTTCATTCGAGAATAATTTATCTCTCGCTCTTCAATTAAGAAAGTAAACGAAGACACTCTCGATCGAATTCTTTGTCACGTCTCAGGGATTGCTAACGAGAATCTTAAAATTCTCTCGCCACAAAATTAAAAGGACGAGGATGTATGGCCGGTAAGCCGAGAGCGTCGATAATCAAAGTTTCGCGTTACATTTTCTTGGGAGGGAATCCTCGACGGTTTCTCGAATCCATCCATCGTGAATCCCTCTCTCTACGCCGTCGGAAAAATACGATTAGCTCGTTCGTAAGCAACGAATTATTCTTATTATTCATCGTCTGTCGTGAAAGATCGTCAATATCGTTAATATTTTCGCGTTGGATATTGCGCCACTTAATAACCTCGACTTAACGATCCTCGCCGTTGTAAATCAACAACATTAATACCGGCAACAAACGCGATGCTGTCGCCTTTAAAGCCTCGTCGGGAATCGTTGGAACGATTATAAATAATTCCTTTGCATTAAATATCTTTCCGGTGGAAAACGATGACGTACGTCGATCGTTGGAAATTTCTGCCACTACGGATGGCAGAATTAACGTGTTTCATAACAAATACGAACGAATTTCTGATTTTCCATAAGTGGAGATCGAAAATGCCTTGTGAAAAGATAGATTTGTAGATTTGTACATCGATTGTTGGAAATTTCTGCCTCTATAGTACATATTAACGTATATTATTTGAAACAAAAATCGAATCTTTGATTTTCCATAAGTAAAAAAATGCAACAAAATCAAAAATGGTTGTATTTACTTATAAAGTTGAAAAGATAGTACGTAGACGTACATCGATTGTTGGAAATTTTGTTTCTGCAGGATATTAACATATTCGAGACAAAATAAAAAATCGAATTTTTCATTTTCCCATTTTCCATGAGTAAAAAAATACAACGAACATATTTCGGACAAATATCGAATTTCTGATTTTCCAATAAGTAGAGATCGAAATAGCTTGTGAAAAGATAGATTTGTAGACGTATATCGATTGTTGGAAATTTCTGCTTCTATATATCATTTGAAACAAAAATCGAATTTTCCGTGAGTAAAAAAATACAAGGAAAATATTTCGGACAAATATCGAATTTCTGATTTTCCATAAGTGAAGATCGAAAATGGCTGTACTTGTAAAGTTGAAGCACGTGGAAGAAATGCAAAAGCATATGAAAAAAATTGTTTCGCTTTGTTACTTGAAAAAGTTCACGACGCGATTGTACGCGTCAACTGCCTTAGGATAGGAAATCTCCATGACGCGTATGTTGCGTTACCGGTTTTTGTGTTGATTTATTTGTAAAATATGTTTTTGGAAAGAATCGATTCCGAAAAGGGAAAAGTTGGTGCACAAAAATGTCCGATTGAAGGTTATTTATTAAGTGAAAAGAATTGAAGTTTGCGTTAGAGAAAGGGAACCAGATCACTCTTACGCTGCCATCATCTCGCGTTTAAACATAAATTATTTATAACTTAAACATAATTAAATGTTAATTATTCGATGTTTTTGTAAATCAAATTTTGTTTCGATCTCTGGGAATCGATTCATTCAATATACGTTTCGTAAAGACAAATTTAAATTATTAACCGGTTATAATTGTTGATGAAACGAGATTATTTTCCGCGATTATACGCCGAATGGAGGACGACTATCGGAACATTAGGATATTCCTTTGAAAAAAAGGACACTCCGTTTGAAGTTCCATTCCGAAATTTTGTCTCGCTTCCTATTTTTCACGATACGATGGAAAACCGCTTAGATCGTGTCATCCTTACGTAGCAATACTATCGCATAAGAGGATTAGTCCCTGGCGAGCTGTTCGCGTAGCTTGCATTTGCTTGGAAACAAACGGCAGTATCGTCGATCGAACAACGTGGAGCGATCGCGAGTTTTCGAAATTCCCTCGATGTAATCCAGATTAAACGTCGTTGGAAAGACAGAGGCTTCTCCTCTGATCCCCGAGCACACTTTCGCGAGCACAAAAATACTTGAGAGATGAGAATCGTGTGAAATCATTAATGAAAATTAACCAAAACTTGTTCCATTGTTTCCAGAATCCAGTGGCGACAGCGTTCGAGATCTTCTGGATGATATTCGAGCCGATCCTGTTCGGCGTGACGGGCGCCCAGATCAAGATCGACGAATTGGAGGGGAAGACGGTGTATCTGGGCGTGAGCTGCCTTCTCGCCGGCATAGTGATCCGCGTGGTGGCCACCATCCTGGTCGGCGTAGGTTCCAACTTGAACCTCAAGGAGAAAATATTCATCGCCCTTTCCTGGATGGCGAAGGCCACCGTCCAAGCCGCCCTCGCGCCCACAGCCCTCGACAAGGTCGACCCCAACGACCCTTTGCAGGTGTACTACGCCGAGACTGTGATGACCATATGCGTCCTCTCCATCTTGCTCACCGCCCCAGCCGGCGCCATCATGATCACCCTCTCCGGGCCGAAGCTTCTCACCAAAACCACGGCGCCTGTCGCGCCGCCCGAGGGCTGGAAGGCGCGCAGACCCTCGATTCGAGACATTTCCATCATCAACGAGGACCCAGACCTCGAGGAGACCGCGAACGAGAGGAAGCCTTGAGGCGGTTTCCGCCTAGGAGAACCACCTCTCCTCCCTTCCTCGAAGGGGGATGCGAATCGAAGTAACGAACGAGAATTCAACCGAGGATTTCCGCGTCGTTCGTGTTTTATCCGATTTGTATATATCCCGATATATCCGTCGATTTATGGATACTCTCCTAGGAGGAGGAGGGGGGGAGTGGATCCGCACTCCCTCGACGAGAGGACGGCGTGTGTGCGTGCGTCGCGTGTGCCTGGGGATCGAAACAACGTGTGAATTCGTGAAGATTTCGTTCGAGACAGGAATTTCTTCGAGTGGGAGAAATGCTAGGTCGAATTCTGATTCGTTCCTTGATAATTTGGAGGGGGAGAGTGAAGTTCTTAGGGTAGTTTTTTTTCTTTTTTTTTTTTATAGTGCCTGGAGGGACAATTTGGTCGAGGAACAAGAATCGACAAAGGTTGCTGCGTTACGTATATATATATATAGATAGAATATCGGAACAAATGACGCGAGCCATTTCGAAAATTTTATCATTCTGTGACAATAATTATTAATCGTTTTTCTTTTTTTGAATATTTTAACGATCGAACAACTTTCTTTTCGAAACATTTCAATTCTCGTAATTCTACGTTAGCGTAGTTCAATTTTTTTTTTTTTTTTTTTACTTGACGTAGAATTACGCGCTCATCGGTCAGAGAGAGGATCGCGAGATCGATACGTGTTCTCGTACGAAGCGGCTGCTTTAATGTCTTAATAACGTTCCAGAGTGGTGACTTACGCGTGGAAACCTCGAGCAGTAATTGAACAATTTATCGGTGCGCTTCGTTTTCGAGATGAGAAAGCTTGCCCCGGCCGGAGGAGATTTCGAGAGACGGCTCGTTTTACTCTGCCTCTACGATTGCACAACACGATTCGAAATGGTTCGAAACCGGATGAAATATATATCTGTCTTACGTCGTTTCTCGAGCGATTCGAAGAAGAAGTTAGATCTGGTTAAAAGTTTATTTTCTTTCTTTCTTTCTTTCTTTTTTTTTTTTTTTTTTAATCTTTGTCACAACAACGTTATTTCCGACGTTGAGAGAATTGTATCTTGCGTCGCATAATTTTGACGAGATGATTTATCTTCTTAATATACGTACGATCGACGAATGTCGAAATTATATATATATATGTGTGTGTGTGAGTGTGCGCGCGCGCGTATAAAGAAGTATGTAAGAGAATTAAATAAAGACTGTCATGATTCGACAAGTTCGATCATCGATGAAGTTTCTCGACGTTCAAGAATTTTGTTGTTCGATCGTTTCATGGGGAAAAGGAAAAGATTGAATGTTCGTGAGATAATTTTGTAGAATAATTGTTATTAGTCCCAATTTGTTGATAAAGATACGATTTATAATAATAAAAAATTCATATTCGTGGTAGAAGTTGATAGAAACTTTCTTCTTTTTTTTTTTTTTTTTTTTCGTTTTGAATTTTTTTGAAGATTCCTTCGCTGTAAACAAATGTGCCTTCTCTCGTGAGATGATAATAACGATGCATCCATATCCACGCGTGAAATTTTACGAGATTAAAATTAAAATTCTTGGAAAAAGGGAACAAGTTCGATTTTTAACTTAAGGTAAACCGAATGTTGTTTCTGGGAAGGGAGGAGAAGAAACTCTCGTCTCAAAGAAGATTTAAATTAGATTTAGATGCAAAATATTTACTCAACGCGAAAGTTTAAAGTTAAAAAAAAAAAAAAGTCACGCGTACATACGTAAAATTTTGTAAAATTATTCTAATTATTCGTTCATTCGTAAATTTACACAGACGCGTTTGACGAGTTGTTGTGCCGCGTGAGCACGTGTCCCGCGTGTCTATTTGTATACGTGCCCGTACAATTAACCTTGAATACGAGAGCGAGTGCAGTAGAGTCGGCAAATTGATTAATCGATCGGTTCAAACTTGAAGTAAACTGTATTTGCGCGTAAATTAATCGATTAATTAATTAGCTCGAGAACACTTCGGGATTAATTTGCTTGGGAGGGAAGTGGATGACTGCGAGAGTTAAAATTTCACCGTTACTGGTGCTCTGAATTCTGTTCGTTATTATGTTGGTATTAAAGACAATCACTGTAGCTGTCAATCTTTCTATTCTCTTTATTATTCACTTCTTCTCTTGCCATCCATCTTCGTGCGGTTAATTACAATTTCTCGATTTTTTTTTTTTTTTTTGAAAAAGCTTCGAATATTTTGAATTATTATTATTATTATTATTAGTTATTATTGTTGTTGTTTCATGTAAATTTCTTCTGCGGATCTGCACCATCGCCTCTTCTCAATTTTAAAAGGTATTTTTTATTTACTATTTATTTCGAAATTCGCTCTTTCACAAATTTTTTTCTTTTCTCCCTTTTCTCGATTAAAAATGTAAAAAGGTAAGAAAGATATCCAATCGGACTTTTTCCTTCGTTTCACTCTCGTTATATGATATACGAATGTTTGATGGATATAGATGGAAACACGGTTGTGCATCGATCACGGCGGTGGGGGAAGAGGAAGCCGCAAAGAGGCAGGAAAATTAGTGAGGGGAAAATCGACTTTTCGAATCTCGAGGAATCCTCGAGGCGGAAACTGGGCCGGAAATCATCGGTTGCGCGAAAGAACGAAGGTAATAAAGTAGAACGATCAAACTGGATCGAATAAAGATCGAAAAAAATTACATTCGATTGGAATAAAATATTGGCGCTAATTGCTCGCTTTAACTCCTCAAACTGTTTAAACAACTCGTAAACGAGTGAAAAAAAAATGAGTTCGAACGAATTCAAAAATCAAAATTTTCCATATTTCCGTATTTACTGTTGGAAAAAATTTGAACGAGCGTTGCTCGCGCTTTGCAGCCAACAATCGTTCCCTTTATTTATGATAAATTTTTATCCGGTATTTCATTATCTTAATTATAGGAGAGTGGAGCCGAGTTGAAAAACGATTAATCAAGAGGAATTTATCGGGAATGGAAGTGGTCGATATCTGAATGGCCATTCACCAAGGATTTATCAATGGCAAACAGGTACGAAGAACACAGTGGCGATTTCCAATTTTAGTTCTCGGATCGAGAGAGTGTCAATATTTGGTCGAAGAAAGATCGATTTGTAATAATGCATTAAATCTTGGCTAATGTTTATTAATTCCTCCCAGAAGAGAGCCATCTCCAATATCAATTCTCCAATATCAATATTTATTTTCGCTTCTTGCCAATTAAGGGGCAATGACAATTGTGCCCACACAATTTTCTTTCTTGGAACTCGGACGATTTCAAGGATAAACGTAGTATGGATGAAGTTAGACGAAGTCATATTTAAAAATGATGCTTAAAATCTTCTTCCCTTTTTCTTTTCTTTTTTAATTTTCACTTGACAAATACTCGTATTCGTCATCGATTTAATTATAATCGTCACAATTGAAACGATAAACAGATTTTTTTTTTTTTTTTACCATTGTATCAAAAACCAGAAGAAATTACACAGATTATCTTCTTGATCAGGACTCCTTCAGGATGATGGGATGACGGTGTCCTACCTAATTTCGAGTAATTAAAACTTTTTTCCTTCTTTTTTTTTTTTTTTTTAGCTTGTATCGATAATGAGAAATATAACAATGGAGATGGCGTGTTGGATTAAATTTGCGGTCAAATTTGAATATCAAAAGAAGATAATTAACGGATTATACCGGGTGTATTTTAATTGAACGAATGAATAATTAAATAATAATCGTTATATATCTAATTAATTATTAGAGTATCGAAATTTTCGGATAATTCCTAATTTCATCGCGTATTATTTCTTAATGCTTTTTATTTGACGCCTTGTCAAAAAAAAAAAAAAAAAGAAAAAATCTAAATCGCGGTTAAGACGGTGCTCCACGATTGACCCGGTTTTTAGATCCATGTCTTAACTTTTCTCTCATAAAGCCAGCCTTAAAATAAGTTCTCGTACACCGCGAAAGCCCTTACTTATAAAAACGCACGTAGGCAAGGAAAATTTTGTATCTTCAGAGGAGGGGGGAGGGAAGGGAAACTATAACAGGAAATTCTGAAAAAGCCATGGAGATTGCATCAATATTGAACGTGAAATGAAATTCCTCCCTATATATTTAAAACTGCACGACACACTTCGTATCACGCTTACGTAATTCTTCCTGTCAAATATTTTTCGAAATATTAAAAAGAAATTCAGAAATTCCATCCCTCTACGTTCTGAGATAATTTTTATTTTTAATATCTAAGATCCGAAATAACAGTCACGTGAAAAATGACGAACGCGAGCACACCTTTTAATCCAATTAACTCGACTCGACTATTAAAATCTACGTAATAATTTTTTATGCCAAACCCTTAGGGGATATCGCGACATGCCTATATTTCATTTTTCCCTGTTAAACATTTCTGCACCTTGCACGCATCTCGCGTAATATATCCAAACAATCCTTTTCATCTCGCGCGTAAAAAAGTATCTCGTAAACTCGTCGTAAAAAAAAACCACTTGGCGCAATCAAGATACACGTTTACGTTCGATATACGTTTACGTACAATCTAACCAAAATACACGAAACAAGAAATTAGATATCGTCCAAACATTCTTCCGAGCTGAATACACTTGCAAACATCCGCGCGCTCATCCTCGAAAAAAGTAAAATAAACTCGTCCAAAAAAAAAAAAAGAGAGAGAGAAAAATCGTTCGTGGAAAATTCGGGAAAATGCGAGAATTCGACGCGTTTCCAGGTAATTGTCCCTCGGCCGGCCGTTTCACAGGAAAGTGTCGCGTGATTATTTTCCTTTGCCGTGGAAATAATCGACGGAGCCTCGTGGTTTCCTCGAAACCGGGGCGAGGGGTGTAAACCTTTCGGGAAAAAGCCGTTTATCGTGCGTGATTTAAGGCCGGTTTGAAAAAAAAAAAAAAAAAAAGAAACCCCAGCCAGCATTTCTCCGCCGCCGGTATATCCGCTTTTGTTAAAAAGCTAAAAACTAAAAGAGACGCCTCTTTTCGATTTTCTCTTCGATTGTATAACATCGGTATAATCGAGAATTGACACGAAGTGGAGATGACGATCAATCTTTTGAAATAATAGCAAGAGATGATAAAGGAGATAAAAAGAAAATGTAGTGTGATAAAGATAACTATAGGAATATTTGTAGAAAAAAGTTATATTAATGATATTTGAATAATTTTAATAGATGGGAGGGAGGGAGTAAAGACAAGAAGGTTTTATTTTTCTTCTTTTTATTATTATTATTATTTATATTGACAAATTTTTACACAGATATAAATATTTAAGCTCGGGTAACAATACGTAATAATTTGTTCGATTATAAGTTTATCGTATGCAAGGAAATAGCAACTTTGCCGTATAACGATAAGCTAAATGAGATTTTCTATCCGAGTGTGGAAAATTATAAACATCGTTTTATATATAAAACTTATGCGATAATTTTATACAAATATATATATATATAAAAATAAACGATTGATAATATTGATAAATTAAAAAAAAGTAAATGTACAATAGGCTTTTCATTCCCTGAGGTTTCGATCGGAAAATAGAGAAAAAGCTTTCTTCCCGGCTCCTCCTTTTGTACTCTCGATTTTCTACGAAAAGAAAAAAGAAAAAAGAAAAGAAAAGCGAAAGATCCTAACGTCAACTAACGTGGCAGTAAAATAGTAAAATTTTCGAGAGTGTTTGCGTAGAAAGAAAGCGATCCTAAAGTGAATCAAGATTAAAGAAAGTTCAAATTAAATCTAAAAAAAAAAAAAAAAAAGGATAAAACTTGATATGGAAATTAAAAAGGGAAAATTGCACGCACACCTTCTTTGGCATTTGGAAAATTTCAAAAAAAGTACGACACCTATGTGACTAGACTGTAAATATTTGTATATCTATCTAAAATAATATCTCCATCCTTTTCAACGGATTCTGAAATAACAAATTTACATAAACATTCACAGTGTATACGTGTATATCGGTGTATAAAAATGGCTCTGTGTAAAAAGAAAATATAATTTCTTTGGATCGATTAGCATTTCTATATAGATAGAATTTCAACGACGATCGATCAAGGTATCGAGCTAATCGCGAACGTGGACGTTAACGTGCTATTGCTCACGCTTTTCCTTATCTTGAATGGATCTTGAAGCGAGGGAGCAGTTTGACTAAACTTTTTTTTCTCGTCGAGGCCTAGCCGTTTCTTCAACGCCTCGCAAACCCGACGTTTAATCACGAACAGAATAAATATCAACAATCCTTGGAGACAATTGAATACGTCCGTCATGTAGAAAAATTCCTGCTCGTACACGAAGAAGGTGTACCTTCGTATCATTGACGAGATCATCTCTGTTATCCAGGGTATACCCATCACGATGAACAGCTTCACGTTCATGATGAATCTGGATTTCACAATCGCGTATGTTTCTAATTTTACTAATAATATTATTTTAATAATAATTTTAATTAAAATTATTTTAATAATAAATTAAGGTAAAGCGAGAACGAAGAAGTTAATATAATATAATTTGGGGATATAAAGTAATATTATAGCGATATTCGAAAAATTTCGATAAAAATGCATCGTATCTCAATTCGAAACTCACTTAGACTTGTTGGAGAGAAATTGTTTGTTCCTTGGATCTGACGAGTCCATGGTAACCTTCTTTATCTCTGCTTTCACCATGCTGTACTGTTTTGCCGTCAGGATGAAGAACACTATGTTTATTATCAGCTGGATCATGACCACACTTCTGAAGTAAAGAATCTCCCCGTGTCTTACTAAATTTGCTGTTAACAATAAAAATATTGTTAATAATAATAACGTTACGTGAATTTTTAAACCGATTTTAAAATTGTCCCGCGATATAAACGCGATGAATATTTACAGAGATCGAACAATCGATATCGTGGCTCGACAATAGAAAAGGGGAAGGAGGAACAAGGATTTAGGTCGACCTTTTACAAGAATATCCACGCCAATCAGTCTCAAACAGGCAGTGTACATGTGTGTACATGACGGTTCGACGTCGAGACTGGCAAAGCTAGTTTCAGCTCATCGTTATTGGAATTCGACGAGGGTACGTTGTGCACAAGGAAAAAGTTGTAAAAATTGCGTTAAAAAATCGAGTACGAGTGAATATATAAATTTCGCGAAGAAAAAGTGAAGAAGAATATATATATATATAAAAGAAAAATAACAACGATTTATAACAAAAGTTAAAAAACTAATCATTTGAATTATTTATTTATATTTCTCGTTCGAGTAATAAATAGATCGGAATTAATAAAAATAACGTAGAAAGATTTATACCGTTCAATAAGGAATATATGCTTGTATAAAGATCAAGTAAGGATAAAAAATATGATTGATTTTTTTCTAACAATAAATAAAAAAAATTGGGAATGATTCAAAATACACGATATACGTATTAATTTACAATATTAATTGTAAAAATTTTTTCATTATCTTGCTTATCAATTTATATTCGTATAAATAGTATTGTAAATTAATATATATATATATATATATATATTTGAAATTAAAAAATTTATAAACGATTATTGCACCAAACTATTAATAATATATCATTCTTGAACGGATTCTACGAACAATTATATTGATAAAAATCTTAAATTATTGAAGCAATATATTCTCGGAATTGCCAATCATCCTCGGAAATAAAACCGATAATTTACTCAAGATGCTATCTCAGTTTCAAAGGAATCGTTAGGAAATACCTATACCGTCCAATTTCGATAAAACTTGGATTATTTGATCGATTGACATCGTAGCCAAGTCGCCAAGTCGAGCAGGAAAACGCGAAAGTTTTATTAAAAATTGAGAGGAATTTGTATGCACTTGTTCCTTCTAACTGGATGATTTTTAAATTATCGCTTGGAAAATTTCTTTAATTATTGATCAACGAGAAAGAATCAATGGAAAAAGAGGGAAGCTAAACTGTATACAGGATCGATTAAATTTCGATATACGAATTTGAAATAATTTTTCGCGCAAATATAAATATTTAGAATTTTTACTTTTATAATTGCTCGAGTTAATCATTTTCAATGTCGATGACTTACTTTCGAACCAACAATTTTGCTTGTTAAAATGAGGGCGAAGATTCTCTGGCAGGATATGAACGTAATCGTCCAGAAATGCAAAGGCCGTGATAAATATTGGCAGACCCCACGCGTATAGACAATACGATAGAAACCTCTTGCCGTGTTTTCGTGGTCTGGTGAGATTACCCTGCAACCTCCTGGAAAAAGAATATCGATTTTTATTTAAAAATATCTACGTTTGAAATGTTCGACATGGCCATTTTTCTTTTTCTTCGACGAATAGAATATTTTCTTCCAATTTTTTATACAAAGAAATAATAAGGGTTTTCGATATCAGCAAAGTATTGAATTTAATCTCACTATATTTTTATATAAATTAGTCAACAAATTAAAATTTAAATCGACGAACACGCTAAATAAATTGCATAATAAACTAAAATTGGCGACAAGAGCAGTAAGCGTTTGAATAGATAATAGTCAGAAACGAGTTCCATTGTGTAAGAAGATGAATATTAAATCCGTAATTATTACTATAATCCATGAATGTCTCTGAAATCTTAATGTATCGCGAGAAATTTTAAAATATTAAAGATTCACAACATTAACAAGACATTATCAAATTCTATATCAAACTCAGCTCTACTTAATTTAATTAAAAAAACGCGAGGATTTAAAAATGTCATCTAGAAGATTTCTAATTTCAAATATCGATACAATAAACAGAACAGAGATCAACGCTTTATTATTATTTTCTTTTTTTAAACAAATCACACATTAGTTTGAAAACTAATGGACGCGTTAAATCTACAAAATTTGATTGACCAACGCGTAAACGAATCGAAATAATAATATTTCGTTTCCATATTGATACATTGGATGCCGAGGGGATCGAAGAATTTTTGGCATGAGACGAAACAGATGCGAAATGTAATTGTCGATTTATGACTCCTTTCAGTTAAATCGAATTGTTATGGTTCTTGGAATCGCGAACGTAGTGAATAAATGATTCTTACTTATCGTTATCCATTTATAAATGTGCCTTATCTTACATATCTCTTCGTGATTATTAAAAGAATTGATCGATAATTATTTTGAAAGGAATAAATTGTAATCAAACTTTCGGATTATTTTTATTATCTTTAAGAATTTAAACTGGAACTGAAATTTCGTTTTTATCAAAAATAAATTCCTTCCGATCGATGGCATTCGTAAAAAAAGAAAAAAAAAAAAAAAATTAAGTCGATTCACTAACACGAGAAATTCGCCCGACAAACAAAGAGTTATAGATGACGTGGCCATTGATCGGGATAAAGAAAGAGAATGAGAACATTATGAATGGAAGTTGGCAATTTTCGGGGAAACGTGGATGAAATAATTCGGCAAACGAGAAAAGCGGATGGTGCGAGGACAACGATTCTCAATTCACGTAGATCTATTTTCTCCGGTATATTTGTAAATCTAATGGCTAAGAAACACAAACTTCCTGCAGTCTGTTGAGATGAGAGATTATATTCGCGAGAACGTTCTCAGGAAACAATTGAAAGATTTATTTTATAAGAAATTATCCGATCGAAACTTCTTGAAAGTATTAACGTAATTAAAATTTTGCAAAGATAATTCTTCAGTTCGATCGAGAAGCGTTAAAAGAGGAAGACGCGAAAAGAAAAAGGAAAAAAATTACCGTTCAATCTGAAATTGGATCGTTTCTTAAGTTTCAGAAGTTTATTAGTATTTTTTTTAACGATGAATGCGAATTATTAAAAATTAATAAAAATTAATCGAATTAATAGGCTTTCTCTAAGGATAACGAAGAATTAATAATTAATGGATATAAATTTTTTTTTTCTTTAATCAATAAAATAACACAAATCATTTTTCGATCATTTTTAGATCAAGAATCGAGAAAATGGAAAGAAAGGAAAATAAGCTAGATTAATTCGAAGATCGACGATTAAACCGGAGCAATCTCGCAATTTCACGCCGCTTCGTACCGCATAATATCTCTGAACATTTCGCGAAGCGACAGCGCGGAATTAAATCAGTGGCTCGACGTTCGCCATTCGATCGAGAATTATAGCCGAGGGAGAGAGCCAAAAAGATATCTGTTTAGACGGAAAGAGATAGAGGATGAAGAGACGAAAAAGAAGAGATAAGAGTAAATTACGATAAAAAAAAAAATAAAAATAATTAAGAAAATAATGATAAAATATCGCGAAAAAATGATAACGAGAATTGCGTAGGCAATGAAAAATAACTTTATTGTACGATATTTAGTCTACGCTATATACGATACTATAAATCACATTATGAAAAGAAAAGAAAAAAAGAAAAGACGAATAAAAGTTGATTTGATTAGCCCACTAATATTGAGAAATTTATTCCAGTTACAAAATTTCATGTGAAATATCACGTGAACGACATTTTATCGTAATTTTAACAGGGGACAACGTAATTTGTAAATGAAATCTCGGTAAACATATTAGCGTGACGCGGATGGAAGGTAGACTGAATTATTGTTGTTCCATTGTTGGCGAACGTGACGATACTAGGGAATTAGTAACCGGAGAACAAAATGATATTCCTCAAATTACAGCCAAGATAGACTGGATCGGATAATTCCATCACTGTGAAACGATGTTTATCGACCGAGTTAGCGCACGGTGATTTTATCGATCGATCGTTCGATGATGGAGCAAAACTCGTTGTGGTGTGAGAATGGAAAGAGTGTGTTGTGCGTTGGTATTATTGGGTTTTATAAAATAGAGAAAAATTGGAAAAAAAAAAAAAAAAAATAGAATCTTCTTATTTGTATAGATATTTTTATAAAATTGATTTACGTGAAAATTTAATCAAATTTGAAAGAAGGGAAGAGAAAAAATAGGGGAAAATGTGAGAAGTTAGTCGAAACAACGTGTATAAAGATAGCTAGTAACATCTTACCCGAATGTTCGCCATATATCGAAGCACATGACGTTCAACCAGGAAAAAGCTGACAGGAAGGAGAAGAACAACAAGATTCCTGAAAATGAAGATAAATGATTCCTTATAATAGTTGTATATTTCATTAGTTGTATATTTTTGTATATTTTTTCTGTTGTCAATTAGCGATGTAGTTCCTTAAATATTTTTTTTAGTAACACAGTTTCGAACATTTATTTGCATTTTCTTTCGTCTTATCGAGTTTTATCCTTTTATCGAATTAATTAATTAAGTATACAAGTTTCGTATCGATGTAAATTTTAATATCGTATCTACGTTTTATCTTTATTTTTTTCGAATAAAACATTTTAAACGAGTTTTTTCAAAATGTGTAAAAATTTCAGATTCGAATTGTGAACGTTACGATGAATAGATACAATAGATGAGCTTTGATATTTACGGTGACATGTAATAGTTTTGTTATTGTTTGTTTGTTCTTTTCGTTCGTTATTGTTTTTTTTTTTTTTTTTTCATTTTTACGTCATCGATGTTTTTAATATGATTTCTATTTTTAGCTCTCGATTTCCCAATTTTATTCGATAGAGCATGGATGATATGGAAATTTTCAAACTTTCGTTTTTGTTTAAAATTGATATTACCGTGAAAAAGTGATTCAAATTCACTTTTTCAAAGAGAAGAGATAATTATTAGAAAATTAGATTTTTTTTATTTCTCTACAATTTTCTTAGATTAAAAAATTTCATTATTTTTCTCGTAACCGCTCTCTCGAACACATTAAATATTCAAATTCTTCCGTGACTTCGAAGACATTTACATTGCTTTCTTAACCGTAAGTTTTATAATTTTCACTTTCAGTTTTGAAGTTGAGATTAAATATAGAATTTTCTATTTATTTGTTATTCTATTTGACGTGAAAAATATATTCTTAAAAATCTCATTTGTAACGAAGATGATTATTTATTTATAATCGAGAAATTCGAAATATTATCGCGAAAAAAACGAATATATTAAAGGAAAAATACAAATTTAACGCAACTTCTCGTTCAATATCGAGTCAAAGTGATATTTTCAAAGGTGACTAAAGGAATTACACGGAACACTAGAATTCTGAAAATAACCCATGAAAATATCCAAGCATGATTGCATACAGGCCGATCGAATGCGTTGTATATTTATGAAATATGTACAAACCATTTTTACGTGAAATTAATAATTAAATTTTATCATCAACACTTATTTTGTTTAAAATAATAAACGATATGATTTCTTCCACACACGAGACAGATATTTCTTCGATAATCTGTTTGATAATTTTAAAATATCATTCTATTCTTATGCATATTCAACTTTTCCAAGTTGAACATTGCGCACCTTTAACTGTTATCTAACTGTATTTTAATTTGATTTAAGAAACAAATATATTATAAATCAGTAGTACCTATACAACAGAGTACATAACTCTGTTCAATATCCTTCAGCCAAGGCGATATAGAAATGCAAAAATATCCCACCATAAGACTAGCCACGTGGGACATTAGAGTTTTTCCATGCAGATTTTGAAGTACAGGCAGGCAAGCGTAAACGGTCAGAGTTAATAGTAAGCAAATGAAACTGATGCTTCCCAAGGTAGTGATAACTATAATCCTGAAAAAAGAAAACGAAGAATATTATATAATCCTACAAATCGTCGTGTGAAATTTTTATTCTTTGATATTATTTCTCGTATTTATCCATAATATAATTAAAATATTCATAAAGAATCTATTAAGAGATCTTTAAAGAATTTATAATAATCGAACTGTAGCAGAGATATATATATAAAACAATAACAAAAATATATATAATAACAGCATATTAATTAATTGCGAAATATTTTGACCAAATGTATCACATAAAATACATTAAATAAAATTAAAATAACGATTTAAGGGAAGGTGCCATTTTATACCGAAGAGCCGCAATCTCTTCCAATAGACGAACCCCTTTATTAATTCGCATCAGAATCCAATTATCGCGAGAATCTCACCGACTCGTTCTCACAACAAACTCACAATTTCGATTACAATTCGAGCGTACGTAATTCGTTAATTGGGACAGCTCATCTTCAGTTCGCGCCTTCTTGCAACTCTCTTCTTGCAAATCTACGAGGCAATGAATGTGAATGGAAAAAAACCGATTCGAAAGAGAGAGAAAGTAAAATCTCTTTGATAAAACGAATCGTCCGAACCCTTCTCGAAGGAGATGAAAATTTATCCCGCGGTTGCTTAAAGTAAGAGGAACATGGATACAAAGGAAATCACGCGCAAGTATCCACGTTATCACGGTCTAAGAATATAAATCGACTCATTCCGGCTCTACTTTCGCCCTCCATCTCGCTGTTAACAGGCTCGTTAACATTGGTTGATCTTTATTTATGCTTGAATTAAGGAAATTCCACAGTCGCGAAATCTGTCTAAACGAGCGGATCGATTTGACTTTTAATTTTAATTTTAATTTTTGGGGGAATTTTGAAGCGGTTCCCGTTTTTTACAACAACTTTGTGCTTTCTTAATTATTACGTACAAATTGAAAAATTTTATTCATCAAGATCTCTTATTCAGAAAATTCTTAGAAGAATGAATTTACCGAGAAAAGTATATATAATTGTTTAATTCTTCGAAAACTTTCAATTATTATGTTTTTGAACGTTGAACCGTTAGATTGAGTTTAAACGCTTTTACAAGAATTATAAAACTTGTGCAAAATGTTGGACCTTTTCTTTTGCACCATGTTGTATAATAAACGGTGAAATAAAATATATAGCGTAGTTAGTATTCGCGATTAGTCGCGATTAACAAGAGCGTAACTTTTACATGAAAGTAATTGCCGGGAAAATCCGCGAATAGCCTATGACGAGTCGCGGGAAAAGTTACAATTTTTTTTTTTTTTTTTCCTCCACTCCCGCAAGGAAACGACATTTTTACCATGCGAGTACCAAAGTTGTTTCTCTATGTGCATATCCAAAGAACGGAAAAAAATGTCAGAAGGAAATGTCAGAACGGATGCAAAATATCACGTGAAAATAGGAAACTTTTGCAAACAAACTGGATGTTGAGTTAAAAATTTTTTTTTTAAATTTATTAAGAGATACGTGCTTTTTTCGAATTCGAAAATCCAACATTTTTACCGCCATTTTTTTTTTTTTTATCATTACGTACAAATCCCAAAAATATCGCTTTTAAAAAAAGATGATTTTCTCGCATTTCTTGAAAATGTAACGTTTTCGAATCGAAGTTGCTCTGTCATTTTTACCATTTTTCACCAACAGATCTCAAAAATGTCGTGAATCGCTTTGGGAAAGGAAAAAATTCACGATCAAGCCACGAAGCTTCGCGGAAACGTTGATGGACAATGCTCGAATAGATCATGGATAAATAGCGAAAGGATAAAAACAAAAAAAGAAAAGAAGGAAAGAGATACACACACGTGTATTATAGGCGTACAGAGGAACGAACACGAACGTATAGCCACTTCGTTACGACTTGTCTCGGTGAATGGCCCTTCTTTCTATTCATCAGGCAAATGGACTTGTACCATTGTTATTTATTCTTCTGCTTGAAGATATACGAGCGTACACATTGTCCACATCACTGGCAAACAGCTTGGCTATCTGGCATTGATGCGGGCACAATACACGCTCCCGCGAAAGATGGCGGGTTTGAACGGTTTGACCAGCATCGGTCAACGCACAGTCCAATCTTTCATATCTATATAGTTTTTGAAATAATTCTCCCCCAATGACAACAAGAATTCGTAATTTCGAATCATTCCGATAACAAACTTAAAATAATCGCTAACGAGAGACTTGGAATCGGAAGATAATTTAGAAAGAAATTACAAGAATTTGTGTTAATTGGAGTGGTGATTTTCATCTTATTATTGAAATTTTATAACAATCGAAAATATATTTTTTTTAATTTTTGTTTAAAAATCGATACTGAGGAAAACAGAGAGGAATGGGCGCGAAAGTTTCGAAGTTAACTTCGATTCGTTTTCGCGAATCTCGACTGGCTTTATTTGTTTAAACTTTGCGAAATTAAACAAACGGATTCGTAGCAACAAAAAACACGGTTTAAAAGTTTCAACCGCGTCACGAATCGATGCGGACAAAAGAGGCGGGAAAGCGGCGGATTTTGAATTCGCGCGCGAATCTTTCTTTGGATCAAAATTCGACAATCGTACGATTTACAATTTTATATATATATATATTATGTCCCATAGAAAGAAATTCAAAAGAAATTCGTATATCTTTAATTGCACTATGTAGAGTAACATTTTGGAAGAATTTTGTTAAGCATACTCGAATATTTTTATCGTAAACTGCGCTGCGATGATTGTTCACGAGTCGAAAGATAGAGGTTAATGTTGGAGATGATGTTTAATCTCTTGCGTCGCGTATATTCCAGCGTATATTCCAGTAGAAGTTAATGGAATGCGAAACGCTTACGAAGCTTAGCAAGGAATAAATAAATAATAAAAGATAAAACACGTGAGTAGAGAAAGGAACGATTGCACTTTATATTTTGTAACGACTTGCACCTATTTTAACCGTGCGTAAATTACAGAAAATAAAGAATAAAAGGAATAACTTTATCGGAATGAAAATTTTTTTCGAAACGAAAAAAAGAAAGGCGGACGGAATGGGTAAATAAAGTAGCATTAACCCTGTTTTTTTCCCCCTCTCGCCTATATAGGATGGTTTCACATCACCGGTTATTTCACTGCGTGCTAATCGAGTAGCTGCTTTTTTTTTTCTTTTTCCTTTCATTTTTTTCCACTTCGCCAGCGATTTTACCAACCGGGGCTTAATTTATGTAATAACCGCGTTTAATTTATCGTGTAAAGAAGTAACTATACACGGAGACGTTTATCTTGAATTTCATATTTTTTTTTTTTTTCAACAAATATATTAGCAGAAATAAACAAGCATTTAAATCTTTTTCATTTTGATTTGATATTTTCTGATCCGTATCTATCGTGAGACAGTTTAACAGATATTTTTACTACTTCGTTATGAGGCTTGTAGAAAAATTGAATCAACAAATATATCAAATGAATAATATCAAATGAGTCGAATCTGTATGTAATTTACTATATAATACGATAGAATGCAATAACGTAAAACGAAACATCTCTCACCTGATGTTGTCTTGCAATGTTGTGTCGGGGAAGCAGATGAAGGCGTACAATTTTTCCTCATAATTGTCCTGTTGTCTGGAGATCACATCCAAACAGTAAATGTCTTGCGGCAAGTATAACTTGTCTGGCAATAGCTTCAACTCTCCTTCCGATGTCACTCCAAACAGGTTCTCCATGGGTTCGAGGTAGAATTCCGAACACTTAATCATTTTAAACATCACCCCGTATTCTTCGAGAAGAGGAGAAACAAACAAGAAAAAAGATATATAAATGCGCGAATAATAAAGGATGAAACGAAGAAGGAGAAAGTGGAAAATCGTGGTTTCTTTTCACGCGTTCCACGAGAAATCAAACATAACCTATCATATACCTGTGATATTTCGAGGTGTTCCAGTGATATTCGAAATCTCGTCGTAGAAATTCAACTCGTGTTTTTTATTCATTTCGCATAACGATTTAGTGCTCCCATGTTTGCAACACTTTTTCACACAGTTGTCTCCCCGGCACACGTGTTCGTCTCTACAGACACGAACAGCTATGCGCCGTCTCGACCGGAAATCCGGCGTTACCTCGAGACACGAGTTCCTCCCTGTGATTGTGAAACTCTCCATGATTTGGTTTTTCCACACGTTCACCTGGAAAATTACACGGAAATGCTTCGCATAGTCTGCGTAGAACTGCGAGAAGATTTACCGACCGAGCAAGCGGACCATCGGGTATACATTCCTGAAGCGCGGCAAATTCGAAACACTATGAAAATTGTTTCGACGTTCGCGCAAGAGGAAACTGGGTCCGGATGCTTGGTTGGAATATTCTTCGAAATATCTTCCTTGGATCCATGGATGGTGGCTTTTTCATGGTATGAAGAGGGATGGAAAGAAAAACGTTTCAGGAATTCTTGTAACGATATTACTGAGAATTTCTACATAAATGAATTGTAGCTGCGTCTCTTTTCGAGATTTAATGTAATTGTATTGTGTGCAGAAATTTGTTGGCATTTTGTTTATGACAGATCGTTAAATTAATTGAATTTAAGTGAATTTAATTTAGAATTTTCGAATTTAATTTTCTTCGCGATTCAATTACAATTTTTCCAAATTTATTTTCTCTCCTCTCTTTTCGAGTTTAATTTTAAAAAAACGTTATTCCATTAAAAAAATTTATTTTAAGGAATGCTCGAATATTTCGAGAATTGTGAAACATAATTTAATCACGATCTCTTAAAACTTATCCAGACGTATAGCATGTGAAACGAGCTACAATTGAACAAGTAGGTATCAGACAGAGAAAGAATTAATCGCAAGCATCGAAAAGATAAAGACCACCAAGTGATTGAAAAAAGAAACAGATGTCACGAATCGTAAACATGTAACGGAAATCATGGAAGGATGGAAAGATTCAAGCATGATTTACGAGGCTATTCTCGCGCCACATGACGAATGTGGTAATCCCGGTGTCATTTTCACCGAGCGCCAGACCTTTCTCTCTCTTTCTCTCTTCTCCTTCCCCTCCTCCCTTTTTCCCCGCCCTCCGCGTAACACAAAAATCTTATTTCCGCTCGTTATCTCGTTTTCAATAGACGACATCCCCGGCATCCCCCGATCGTTCACCTTTCGAAATAATGACATAGAAAACGAGATACGATGTCGTGTCGACGAGACGTTGTGTAATAGAGGTGTCGAACTTTTAAAAAAGCGAAAGAAATTTCATGGTCACTTCCTCCATTTATGAGGAATGATCGTTCCCTTTGACGCTACATCTTTACGATAAATTTTGCTCCTTTCCTTCGGGCAAGTAGTCGAAAAGTCGATGGAATTCTTGTCGAAATATTTTAAATAGAGCAAGCTCGAATTAATTCGATATTCTTTTCCAATTTTTTTTTTTTATTTATTATGATAATTATTTTTGCAATTGTATGCACGAAGAGTAAAATATTTAATTAGATTCTTCGTTCTTTTTTACACCTGTAAATTTCATTGCTATATTCCCATGAAATTTAATACAATCTCTTTCTTCATCAACTCCAAAAAACTTAAACTTCCAAAAAATTATGATTTCCAACATTAGAATTTTTTTTCTCTTCTCCTTAATAACTCCTCGACCCGAAAATTCGAGAATCGAAATTCCGTTTCCATCCCTCTTAAACGGGCGGGAACAAAAAAAAAAAATCAAAATTCAAATAAGAAGAAAAAAAAAAAGAAGAAAAAGAAAATCTCGCTGAGAGGGAAACGGTTTATGGAAACGGTAGGCATCGAGTGTGCAAGGACACGCTCGATTGGAATCAGAGGCCGTGTTCTATCCGTCCGCAATGCGGTCCTTGGTTTCACCGGCGGCGCATCGTTGCTACGCCATTGCACACCGGTGTCCCACCACGCCCCGTAGATTCCCAACCGATGAGCCGAATTTATTTACCACGTCGTTCGCTTTCGACAGACGATAGGATGGGAAGGGAGAGGAGACCAATCCGCGCCGCTGCGTGCAACAAGAGGATCGCCGATATTTATTGCCTATGATGAAAAAAAGAATTCGCACGAGGCGTCGTGATGAATTTCGATTGCATTCGAAGGGGCGAGGCAATCGATCGATTTAAGAGGTGTAATATCGTTAAGTTTTTTATTGGATTCGAAGCGGTGCAAGAGCGTGATTTCGAGCGGATTGAATAGAGGATTGAAAATTTGGTGGAGGGGGATAATTAGAATGGGTTAGTCCCGCGAGCAGTCCTTGCTTTTCCAATTTATAAACGTTGGAATGCATTGGTTGGACGGTTTCCCGCGCGGGAAATTTGAAACGAGGATGGATTATTTTTGGATTCGACGTGGCGCAAGAGCGAGATAAATGAAGAGAACACTTCGAATGTTCGATAGAGGGATAATTAAGTGTAATTAGAGTCAGTTAAAACCTCTTGTTGTTCGATCGGGGTTTTGGAAATTTTCCGGATTGAATGATTTCGCGCGTAGTAGGAGAGTTGAATGAGGATTTGTGCACCGAATTATTGGATTCGATGTGATGCAGGAGGCGAGATTTCGAGTGAGAAATTGTGAAATAAAGGATGATGTTTTGAATGTTTGATAGAGGTAATAATTGGAGGTAGAGTTAGAGCTAGAGTTAAAAGCTCTGAGTTTGTAAATGTTGAATAGATTTTGTACAATGTACGGAGATGTGTAGAAAATTGGGCAAGGATCGCTTAATTTTTAATAATTTAATAGTAATGTGTGTTTCGAGGAAGGAATTATGGATTAAAAAGATGTCTTTTTAAAAATAAAGATTTGCAACAAAGCGTTTAAAAGTAGCTGAGGTTATTAGCTATAGCGTTGAATAGTTTTGTGCAGTATATATATATATATAGGGATATGCGGAAAGTTATGGATGAAAGAGGTTATGCAAAGGGTTGCCTTAGGATAAAGGTTCGATAGGAAAGGGTAAACATTTTGAGGTGAACGTTGGGTAATGCTTTGTTGGTGTTACGTGTTTGACTAGTTTATTAGTTGTAATTTTATTGATAATTTCTGACGAACGAACAATGTACAACAATATGTTGATTTTAACTTTAAATTTGCGTTCATGGAAAAGTAACGTGCTTGTTCGATGAAACAAATATTGGATTGAATTTGAGTCTCGTTGATTTTAATTTAATTTCTTAACATTTTCTAATCGCTAGAATTGACAAAGAAACACACATACCGATTTCAAATACGAAATTTAAGAAATAGCCCGCGGAAAATTAAATAAAGTTACGTAAGAATAAGATCCTTTGAGATCCTTGTCCTCGTATTGTAATTGAAAATTTCCGTACGCGTTAATTTTCGACGAAACTTATTCGACAAAAAAAGGGGAAAAAGATATTTAAAAATTTAAAATAGTCTAAATTAGAGACATCTGTTAGAGAAAAAGTAAAAATCGTCGATGGAATGGCTATTTAAATTTACGAGATAGAAGGAAGAAGAAAAATCCGTAAAATCTGAAATTTCCACGTGCAAAAATTAGAAAAAACGCGAGATACTTTTACCGGTGCAAAGATTTGTCGGTAAAGATTTTTTCATCAACGATTAAACGAACGAGCGAGAGATAAGCCAACGTTTCACAAACTTCTCCTCGTTGTTTATTTCGGATAGGTAGGAATAGGAACGCAATAGGAGCATGCACCGCGACAAGAACGCGCAAAAATGGCGGCCGGAGTTTTTACAATCCGATCGAGGAGGACGATCAAATATTCTTTTTAGGAACAAGAAAGAATCGTAAATATTGGCCTTGTATAAATCTGTCTCCCTCTCGAAAACAGAGGGAGAAGAAAAAAAAACGGGCAAAAGTTTGAAAAATCCATATTTTCGCGAGAAAAGGTGGCCAGCACCTCAAACGAGATACATCGAGAGAAATGTAAACCGTGGTTCTTCTTCTCGTCACGATCGAGAGAATTATCGACGAGAAAGTTAAAGGAGAAGAACCCTCCTTTTTATCAAATTTTCGTGATCCGTCAAGGAGCTTAAAGTTATAGGGCACGAAGCATAAAGTTCAAATATCAAATCCGGCCGCTTTCTGGAAACCATCGAACCATACGCAGCAAAATAGCCGAGCAGGCATGAAGCGAAAAATAAAATTTGCCGGTCTAAAAACGTCGTATAAGATTCTTTGGTTTTGGATCCGTTCGATGACAGACAAGATAATCATCCACGTGATTCTGGGATGTTGGATGAACGTTTGAAGAAAAACCCTCTATAGCTCTTTAATCGAAACGATTCGAAGTAAATAATTTTCCAATATTTTTTTTAATATTCATAATCTCATGTTTTTTTTTTTTTTTTGTTATTGATTTATTAGGTCGATAGAAACGTTCGACGAGTATAGTATTCGAGTATAGTAAGATATTCATCATTGGTTTTTTCCAGGTCACTCGTTCATTCATTACGAAATTAAAGTGGAACATTGCGGGATTCGATTCATTCTGTAAAAATTTCCCTTGTTCTGGGAATAAAATTCTGGCTACGTGCCTAATCGCGCCGCTCACCCCATGGCGCGGAACGTGTCGAAGAGGCCGCATCTTTTCGGCTGATTCGCCATTTTGTGCTTGTTTCGCCACGCGGCTTACATACGAAATCTATCGAATCGAGTTACGTATCGATTCCGCGTCCTGATCTTTCGATAAAGAAGAAAAAAAGAAAAGAATGAAAAAAAGTAGAACGACACAATCGATACGTAATGAGATGTAATTAAAAAGTATTTTTCCATCGTGAAAGAGTGATAAATATTGATGATGCAACACGATACAAATTACAAATCCATCACGCTGCCTACCAGTTATCATCGCTCTGAATCTTCGTAAACGACGAAGATCCTTAAAAAAATTTTGTCCATAGAAGATTACCGATTAAGAAGCAATCGTTCTCAGGATTTTTCCTTTCGAGGAAAAAGAAAAAAAGAAGAAGAAGAAGAAGATACGCAAATCTGCGTTAGATAGCACAAGAGCGAATAGTCACAAGTGGAAAGAAGAAAAAAGAAGAAGAAACGAGAATGCAAGAACGTTGCACGGGGAATAAAAACTCGTTTATTCCGTCCCTGTTATATCGCGTGAAAACAGAGCGGATGATAAACGAACGTTCGAAAAGAAATGAGGGATCACGATGGGATCGGCTGGTCCCGCTCCGCTTCGATCCGAGATTAACGTCGTTTGTTTATTTGTAAAACTAACACGCGCGTGATTTCATAGTTTACGTGCACAGGCGAGATAGATAAACGAGAGAGGCACACTCTCGTACGTATGAATGGAGGAAAGCCGAGCAGATGATCCGAGCGTATGAATAGCCGCGACGACAACCGGTTCTCTCGATCTCTGCCCACTCGTTCGGGAGGAAACGAGACGCGAAAGACGATAGTAGGTCGTGGAATCAATTACTCGATTACCTATGTACGTGCAACGTTTCGAGGCTAAGCTTTGTCCATAAATTGTTGAAGATTGGTAAGATTGGCGAGCAATTAAATTTGCATTCTTTTTTTTTCTTTTTAATCACGATTGAAAATCGTGGGATAAGAATCGTGGGTTTTTTTTTTTGAAAAGAGCTATTTACGCAGATTAAGGATTCGATAGGAGATGCAATTGAAGCTGGACTCATTTGATATTGCGACTAGGGAAAACAAAGATCGTTATTTATACTCGTAATAACGATATCTCTTTTTTATCGATCGAGAAATAATAAATAATTTTCGATAGAAAATATTTAATATCGTTGACGCCGTTTGATAATAGGATAAAAGAGAGCGAGAGGTCATTAATCTTTTTTATTTAAAATATATTGTGCATAATAACTTGATAGATGTCTGACATTGAGATAGATTTCGTAGTGTTTTCTTCGATCGTGTTTTAAACGTATGTAAATTTTACGATGATAGAGATTCTCTCTCCTTGGAGAATCACCTTGGCTCGGACGCGAACGTGTTAATCATCGAGATAAGATGTTTGGATAATCGTATAATCGAAGTTTCGTTACACCACATTATTTTATGCGATACAGATGTGACTAATATAAGAATCTCATGCGATCCCACGGACTAATTTAATAGTTTCTCTCTAGTTTTCTGAAGAGTAATTGGATCTCAACCTTTCTCCCCCGTCGCGCTAAATTACGCTAATGCGAGAAGAAATAGAGAAGCAAGGGAATAATAAAACGACACGACGGTGTAAAACTTAGATCTAGCTAATTTTATACGTTTCTTTCTTCCTTCCTCTCCTCCCCACCCCACTCCCCCTCCCTCCTCCCTCTCCCCTCTTCCCCTTTTTAATACTTAATTTAATTAATTTAATTAAAGAATTGACGAGATACAAAGGTTTTATATAACGCAATTGAGATCAAATCGTTAACAACTTTATTATAATTTCGCGTGTAATATATAATTTTGCCCGTCGTACGTAACAGATGTACGTATGTATGAACGGATATGTATGGTGGAATAATTGATTAGTAATTTTGGATCGTGTCATTCTCATTTACGTAACAGGTTTTATATATATATATATGTATAACACGGTTTAAATATAGATTATAGAAAACTATAATTATTGGACTGTGTCCATATTAATACGGAAGTATTAAATTTCTGAAATGCTAAATGAAGATAAACACGCGTGACCATCTTTTGAATTTGAGAAAAGAATAAACGCAGGAATAAATTCGACGAGGAGGGACGTAGAGGGATTCTTTTACTTTTTTCTTTTTTTTTTCAATTTATAAAATGGTACATTCGTAAATTGTAATCGAACGAAAACTTGTCATGCGTGGAAAGTAAATAAAACGTATCAATGAAGGATAAACAGGAATTTATTAGCATATTCATGAAGATAACGCGAAACAAAAGAATTTCTCACGCGGGAAACAGCAAACGCGAGTGGAAATCTTTCGAACTGTAAATCTTATGTAATTGTAATCGTCAAGTTGTTGGAGTATTAAGGAGGGAAGGGAAGAAAGAACAATCGAAAAAAAATTGAAAAATATTGCGCGATATCGAGAATGTGCGTCATTCCAACGAAAATATTTTCTTTTTCTTTTTCGATAAATATATTCGATATATATATCGTTTTTCCATAAAACGAATTAGTTTTCTCCTCGACTCCACTTTTAGACAGACTTCCATAAATTGTTGTATGCTCTTGTATGGAGAACACGTGATACTCGATGTTTTTCCCTTTCGTTTATGTTTCGTTTTTTGGGGAGGAGAGGAAGGGGGGACGTCTAAAAAGGGAAGACAAGCGAAGGATCGTGAAACTCGTTCTCTCATCAATCCTCGAATTGAACGTATACGTGTCTTGATACCGACTTTTCGTGTTTGTTTCTCAAATTATTATACATTTTACAAGGAAGAGAAAAATTTTTAAATTTATTTTTCTCTGCAATAAATATTGCTGTCTGCTTCGAAATATTTGAATAAAATCGATTTTATTTCGGTGCTATTTTTAATCTATTCTATTTACTTTGTATAGTGTTATTCTTAATTCTAATTTAAATATCTCACATTGATATGTTACTGCATATTTAAATTCTAATAATTGGAAAAATCACTTATAAAAAAAATTAATCGTTAGAAGTACGTTACGAACGATACGATCAAATATTAAACTAACATGACAAATAAGAATGTCCCCCTAAAGACAACGATAATAACTTTATAAATAGAATAAAAGTGAAATAAATAGTAATAGAGAGTAATTAACGAGAACATACGTGTAAATAATAAACGTGTACTCGACGAAAACACGTACTATTATTTGGCCAACCATTGTTAAGATTTATTTCTTTTCTTCGAATAATTTATCTTCCCAAGATCGATCGATAAATTTATTTTTATATTCTCATTGTTACAATCATTCGAAAACAATTTGAATCATTCTACAAATCTAATGGAAAAAATTGTATAGATGAAATAAGGGGAAAGGAATCGAATAAATATGCATGTTATCTAACAAGAGGAAAACTTAACAACAACAAAAAGACAATGCTGAATTTAAGCTTTTCAAGTCTTCTAATAATTTTAAAAATTCCTATTGCTGCCACGATCTTCATTAATCTTTTGTAATCAATCGAAAACAATTGAATCTTTCTACAAAATAATACATGTAAAAAAGCCTAATCTAAATCTAAACGTGGAACAATGTTAAATGTAAATTTTGAATTTAAAATTTCAGAAATTTTAAAGATTTCAGAATTTTACCTTTTATGTTTTTAATCTTAATTAAATTTAATTTTTCTGAACAACGTGAAATGAAATAAACACGCTATTCGTGTTTAAAAAATTAATATATATATATATACACTTCTGATTAAAGCGACGCAACGATCTTTTTTATCTTTTTTTTTTACATCCTAGAACATTAACAAAACACGAATCAATTGTGATAAAATTTCACAACAGTTTCTTCCTTTAATTTCTCGCTCTTCGAGAAAATTAAGAATAGAAACTGTGTATGTAAATTGTCTCATCGAATCTAACCAACGGTTCAGTCACTCATTCGTTTTAACTAGTTACATTTAATTTACCACGAATCGCGCAGCACGAGGAAGATAGGAATTTCTCATTAAAATGGCCAAGTCACGTTTTTTTTTTCTTTTCTTTTTTTTTTTTTTTTTTATCGCGTCTAAACGATCTGATTTTCCAAATTGCTCGCAGAGAAGAATTCTTCGAATCGTTCCGTAATTCAACGGAATAAATAAAATAAATCGTAAAACCTAAATAGAGTTTATAACGTGTAATAAATAGAAATATTTGTCGACGATATATAATATATATCGTTTTCATGATTTCCAAAAAAAACTTCTTTCTTAACTTTTTTAACAAATTTTAATCTTATCCGCAAAAATATATCACAGAAGGAGGAAATACTGCGAGTGAATATACAAAAATAATTAGAACGTCTCGTCAACATTTTCATGCAAATAACAACCTCGTTTATCGTGCTCGTTAAAATTCTCGATGCTCGCCTCGGTTAACGAGATCGAATGAAATAAAATATGCTCACCTTTAAAGATTCATCGAGGATGGTGACGTCCGCTGCATCGATTTCATAAGTAAACATAGCGGTCGAGGTTGGGCATTTAAGCAACCGTTTACCGATCGAGACTATGTCTATATTCCGAGAGCGCAGCTCGTCTTTCGGGAATAACGTTAAAAAATCATCTTCGTTCATAGACGATTCGCAGGTCCCTCTGGTTAAGTTAAAAACCTGGTTGTTCGAGCAGCATCTAGTAATATTTAAGAATCGCGGTTTTGGCAAGAATTCGGAAGAAAGTTGCCCCATCTTGTTTCTGTCCTCGTTCGATTCACAGTGCACGAGTATCGGTACGTTCAGAGGTGTGGATTGTTCGTGCAGAATTTCGATACAGAACGGCTTCTGTGAATACGAAAAAAAAAAAAAAAAAAAAAAAAAAGATCGTAAAATCTGCAAAATCGAGAGAGTTAAAAAACTCGTCGCGTGAATATACCTGTACGAAATTCGTAAAGTTGAATTGATTGAGCGGCGTCGTGGTGATGTACTCGGGTTGGTCGCAAATAATAGGATATCCATTATCCTCGTTGAAATCGACGAAGGAAAGTTCGGTGGCATCGGAAGGTGTTGGAAAACAGTTCACCACTTGCAAATTCGACGTGAAAACTCCACCGGAGGGGCAGCATTTGTTGAACGCATAAGAAACATCGATCAACAATAAAACGATCATAAAATGTCTCGTCGTCGTCATCATCGTGAATAATCTTGGAATTTTTTCGAAACGAATTCGACCCGAATAAACTATTTCACCTTTCGCGTCTCGAAAAATCAGAAGGAGACGCTTTTACACTTCTTGGATCGAAACGAGATACCGGTAGTAGAGGGTTAAATTTCTCTTCCTTCGATGAACAATAACCCGATAATGGACACGGGTATCCGTGACGAAGAGGCACTGCACAATGTATAATATCGCCAGTTTATTTCATTATATTATTATCAAACGTCGAATTGGAAAAAATTGGGAATGAACGAGAGAGAGTGAAGATCACGACGGATCACGAGTTTCTACATGTTGATTCTGCTCTTGAAAAAAGTTTGACTCATGCACTTAGGCTTCGATCCTCGTGCCGTATGCATAGATCTTCCAAGAATTCGCCGTTCTACGATTATACTTCACCTCGATTTATTCCTTTACCACTTTATTTATTTCGTTTGTTCGTTGAACATGAAAGAGACTCGCGAGCGATTTTAATACTTTCGCATTTGAAGAAACTTGTGTGTATATATATATACATATAAACGTTAAAGAATTTAAAGCCTCTTAAACGATAATTGGAGAAAAGCAAATTGGGAATCAAGCGTGAACGAGGAGATTTTTCCAAGAGGTTTCGTATTTGTATATGTTCGAAAACGTTTTGTCGTCTGTGTGCAGGATTGATAAGGCACAGTTATAAATACTTAACGCGCGCGATCGATATCGTTGCTCGTTACTCTACCCCATCCAATTCTATTCCCACAGGTAATCTTCAAGCGATTCAACGTAAGCTCGTCTCTGGTCGATTAAATCGTCGCTTTCGTTGCATAATGCAGCGCGATGCAACGCACGCAATCGCATCGACGCAGATAATCTCTGGAGGGAGACCGGACAATTACGAAGGAGCTATCTTCTGCTCGAAATTAGCGCGGCGTTACTCGTTGAAAAGTAATCGTTATGGCTCGGCCGTGGTTCCAAAATCCGAAAATTTTCCCTCGATTTCTCCTCGATCGTCGTCGATCGAAAGTTTACTCCGGCCGATAAGCTGTTGCAACTTTTTTTTAATTTAATTTCTCAACCTCACCTTTCTCACTTAGATCAATCTCTGAAGATTCGGATCTCTAAGAATTATCAGAAGCAAACGTTCCTTCTCTAAATGGTTTTGTTACGAGAAATATAACAACTCGTGAATAATCGTTAAAGATTCGCACTCAACTCGAAGCTTCGAACTACACTTTTCCTTCTCTCCACTTTCCACTCTCCCCTCCCCCCTCCCTCCCTCCTTTTAATCACGACTATTCCACCACCTTTTAAACCGCGAGACCCTTCCACCTCGCTAGGTGTACAATTTATTTACGACCAGACACCTTCTCTTCTTCCCTCCCCAGAAGCAAGGATCAAATCGAAGGATTATTAGGAACGAAACAACGCGTCCAATCTCACTTTCGTTCACCGCTCCTCCGAACTCGCGACACTCTTTCTCCCCGAATCGATCCGCGAATCCTACAAAGTTTCTCCATCCAACTCGATCCCTTCATCCCCCGACAAGCTTCTTCCACGCCACTTTTTTTCTTCTTTATTGAGGATCCCCTCGATTCGAACGCCACTTGTCACCCCCGCGGAGCCTTCTGCCTTGTCTGCCAGCAGGTAAACAGAGAGGTGGACAGTGGGAGAGCCTCCCTCTACGCGCGAGTAAATTGAATTTGGAAATGTCGCGACACGAAGATACGCTGGTTTCGCGGAATTGGAGCGATCGGCGTGCGAGGCGGCGAACACGGACGCAGAAACGCGACTGTACGTTCGCCACGAGCGGAGATCGGAGCGAAATTCGACTAGGCTTGGCCGTGGGAGAGCATAATGACAAGAAGACACACGACGCGCCTCTTTCTCTCCCTTCTCCGCTCCGGCCACGTGTTTTTCTTCTTCTTTTTTCTCCCCTCGCGTTCGTTTATTTTTTCCTCCTCGTAATTTCGATAAATGGGGGGGAGGGGAATCGAACTTTGGAATCGTTCTTGTTTTCGTTCTTTGTTTCGTCGAAATTTTTCGGGAAAGTGAGCGATTCGGGGGTGGATCGAGAGAGGAGGTTTATGGAGAATACGAGTGCGTGATCGATACGATCGGTTTTAATCGCGTTTTGAATGTTGAATGAAAAAGAAGGAGGAGTTGATAGAATAGGATATGGCGTAGAATTTTTAATCGATGTATCTTGACGAGTAAGTGGATAATTGTAAGAAAAATATTTTGTAATCCTTCTCGTATACCAGTTAATTGCATATTTAAAATGTTTTGATTAATTCGATCCGTGGAATGAATAATTGAAAGAAAACTGGTCGTCTGTTTTTTTTTTTTTTTTCCTCTTCTTTTCCAAGTAAGATGACTTTGAAGCGATACAATGTATGGGTTATATACGTGGTACATAAAGGCTTCTACGTGTTATACGCGAATCGTTTTTAGTATCTTTTTCGTCCAATTATCCGTGTTGAAACAAATGATTCAGCGTGAAACAAGTCTCTCCCTTTATCTTTTTTTTTTTTTTTCTATATACAAAGAATGATTCTGAATTTCTCTGAATCAGTATCGTTATAAAAAAGAAAAAGACATTCTCTTGTTATAAACATATTTTTTTTTCTTCCTTATCTAACTGTATGACCGTATTATTATTATTCCAATTAATTCTTTTAGAGATTGTCCACACTGATTAAATTCTACGAACAAATATAACAAAAATATAACATAGACCTAAACGTTCCTTCACCTCCACTTTTACCAATTTTTTCGCGCGAGGCGTGTAAAAAAAAAAAAAAAAAGTAGGAGCGCGCCTCCATCGAAGAAGAATACAAATTAATTTCAGTCCGTGTTTACCTCTCTCTGATTAATCGTCTTCGTCGCGGACCGCGCTGTCGTTTACCCATCCTTCCATCCTCCTGTGCATACTCTCCGTTGGATTTATCCTTTCTCTCCTTTCTCTCCTTCGTCTCTCTCGAAACAATTTTTTAAACTAGGGCCGCTCATTCGTTAGTCACAGAGCGGTGTGTATGTACCGTGGAAAACGATGGAGATTGGGGAAGGATGGATGAAACTTAATTCATAGCCGGGTACATAACCTCTTAGTCAGGATGAGCGCGAGACTTCTAATTAATCTTCGAAAGATCTCGACTCGTAAAATATCGGGCGAATGTTTCATCTCGAGCTGCATCTCCCGCTCCTCGATTTCCTTATATACTTCTCTCATATCCTTCCGATATCCCTTTTCTCCGTATTATAATGCATTATAACGCAGTGCAAGATGTATTCTAGAATAAAAGTGTCGAGAGAATTAACTCTCGCAATCAGTCTTATTACATCAAAATGTTATGTTTTTACACATTCCTTTCTATTCTTAGTCTCCTTTATCTTTCTTCGATCTTTTTTGGGGGGGAGGAGGGGATCTTTCGAAATCGTGCTCTTCGTAATTCTCTCTTTTTATCGACAGTCTTCCTTCGCTTCTCTACTCTCGTTTCTTATTCGTCTTCGTTTTTAGTTCCCATTCGCTAATATATTTGAAAATAAAAATCTCGAGAATTGCTTCGTGTTGTCCAATAATAACTTTCATGAAAATTAACTCTTACAACAAATGTTTTCCTATTCTGAGTCTTCTTTATTTTTATTCCTCCATTTTATTAGCAGTCTTTCTCCACTTCTCTAGTTTCATTCCTCAACTCTTAGTCTCCTAGTTCCTTATTCGTTTATCGCTTCCTTTCGCTAAAGTGCAAATACATTCGAGGATAAAAGTTTCGTGTTGTCCATCCAAGAATAATTTTCACCTGTAAAAATTGACTCTTACAAACAGTTTTATTTATCTCAAATGTTTTGCTCGAGAAACCCTTAACAATCTTCCCTTATTCTTATTCTTCCACTCCTTTATGCTCCTCGTAATATGCTCTTTTCCATTTAATAATCTTTCTTCGCTTCTCTGTTCTCATTCTTCTTCATTTTTAGCCTCGTTCCTTTCGGCTTTCTCGTTCATCCTTTCGCCACTCTCATTCCCTCGACCACAATTTTTACACGGATGACATCGATGTTCTCGTCATTCTGCGCTGAAAATTATGAATCTCTTTGAATATCCTGCAGTTGTTTCTTCACCTTTTTATTCACGGCTTTAAAATCTTTAAAGTCGGCTAACTCGCTCGTTCTTCCACTTCTTTCCTTCTCATTTTGCCACTCTGTTAACCCTTGCCACTTGTCTTTTTGCGTCTTTTAAGCGAAACTTTGCCATTTGTCGATTGATCGCTTTCGCCTTCTTATTTGCGCCACGATTCTTCTAAATAAATGTTTGTTGTCTAAGCTTTGTTAGTCAGAAATGTATTTACACGATTAAGTAATTTTATCTCGGTTTTTTCTTATTAATGTCGCGTTATAAATTTTTAATCAACAATCTTCGTTACAGATTTCATATCCGCGAAACGCTTTCATCTTCTTTTTTTCACCGTATGATAATCTTCACCGATAAAATGAAATTTTATCGCATTGAAATGTTCCTACAAATACTCGATAAATTTAAAATTTTTCCTCCTTCCTATTTAATTTAATAGAATTCTCCGATAATTCCACACATTTTTTTGCACGATTTGAAATATTATTTTAACGGTCCGTTTCCCCGTGTATCCGAATATAATCCGAAGATAATATATATTTGCAGCGTAGTTTCGTTTCGATCAAAACGAAATTACACAACTCAAGATGCATAACCTCGTTTCCTTGTGTGTGCATCGATGACTGCTTTGAAACGGCGGGCAACGTCTTCGAAGAGAGAAGGGTCGAACGTGACACGCAGATGTAAAACGAGAGAATCAGTCGATGACTCTCGTCTGGAATCTCAATTGCAATCGGTAGCTTGTTACTGAAAGAAAAGAGAGGAGAAAAAAAAAAGTGGAGGAGGAGGATGGTGGATCAAAGGAAGAAAGTTTCACTCGAGAAGGAGGGATCGATCCGTAATTTTGCTTTTTCATTTTCCCAATTTCCTTTCATCAATCCGCACCGATATTAAAACTAGATGGAAGAGCGTTTACTAATTTTTTCGAGAGAATTCGATATAATCGTGAAATGCGATTACAAATATAAATAGAGAAACGTTAAAATTAATTTCAATTACTTCTGTTATCCTTTATTGTTGAGCTTCATCATCGAAATATCCTCTCGTTTATATCGAGGAGGGTGGTAATTGTTTCGACGTTCGAATCGTTCGATACGTCGACTTCATTTGGAGTATCGACGTTTCTTTATTTGTGTCATCTATCCAATAATTTTGCAAAAATATTTTAATGATAGGAGATTTTATTCCTCAAAAATGATTCAAACGTTATTATTAAAAATTTCGACCTAAGAATTAATCATGGAGAAAACATTGTTTCGCATTTATTTATAATAATAAACAATAATATTTCCATAATGTTCAATTATGATCGGAAAAAAAAAAATATTCCAGTGGCATCGTCCGTTTTCTTCGTACACTGAGCGCAAAACGGCACGTAAAATGGACGATAGGGACGTGGTGGAAGGGTAGATTTCCTGGAATCTCATTACACTTTCTGGTAACTTCGTTCCATCTCCTTGGCGCATGCACATCTGCGGGGCAGGTTTTCTCTCGAGGACTGAAAAAATTTTCACGTGGCCATTCACGGTAATGTAATTTACACTCGATCCATTACCGTTAATTTTGCCTATTTTATGTCTAAAAAAAAAAAAAAAAAAGAAGAAGAAGAAGAAAAAACTCCAAAGCGTTGTATAAAAAGATTGTATAAAAGATTCGGTTAATTTTGTTGGAGAAAAAGGCAGATGCGGTTGAATGTGAAGATTGGAATTGTTTGGAAGTTAATTAGTTGAAGAAGGTGAACAAAAGCTAGCTTTTTATGATAGTAATTTTCCAACAAAGTAATTTATCTCTTGAAATTATGTATGTTTTTTTTTCTTCTTTCAAAGAAACAATATTAAATGCAACGAGTGCAAGATTTTAAACGCTTTTTAACTTTTATGGACGAAGCAAAATTTTTAATAAAACACTTTATTTTCGGGCTGGGAACAAATTATACTTTATTTAATTGGATCACGTTTTTCTAATCTTTTCAAAAGTTCCACGATTCAATTTGCGACTCCTTGATTTGATTTATTTTTGCAATCAAGCTGATTTTAAATTCCTCTTGAGGAAACCAAACTTTTTAAAGATAAAAATAAATACTGAAGAAAACTTAAAAAAATATATAATCTGACCGACTATCTTAATATAGAAAAAAAAAAAATTAAACAACGTATTGACCAAACCTCAATCACAAAAGTCTCGAAGATCAAACTAAAACAGAAATGTCAAAAAACTGTTAAATCTAATCAATTTGTAACCAGTGATGGACAAAATTTAATAGTTGAAGTTATATCGAATAAAGTTATTTCGTTTTAAGCTACTCCAATAATTATTTATAATTATTCCCAAATACATAATCGAAAATAATTGTAGTGGCAAACGGTCGAGGTCGTTATACGAAAAATGGATCAACTATAATATATTTATTTTCCATGAAATTTTTAATTAATTAATATCCAACTCTGTTATCCATCAACTGGCCACGATATTTTTTAAAATTATAATTCAACGTCCAACTAACCGAATCTCGTCAAATTAGCAAGAGACGAACAATCGTCTGAGAGAGAAGATGTCTCTAATTGGAACTAACATTGGACGGTGGAGAAGGTGGAGGAGTAGATCGCGTGGAGAAAGAACACAAGGGCTCCCGTGGGAGAGATGGATCCATCCGTCGATCATCGCATCTGCTACTTCGCCCGTTCCTTCCTTCAACCTTCCGTGTCGTGGTCACGAAGAGGGGGTGAAACGAATCGTGAAACGAACGAAAGAGTTTAACGGTATCCGAGAGAAGCGTGCCGTGGCCAGGGCTCGATGCCAGAAATTCGTTCCACGGCAATAGTTCCCAGATTTCGTGGCAATAAAACCATTTCTGCCTCCGTCTTCTCCTCTCCTCTTCCCCTCCCTCCCTTTGAACTTATCGAACAATCCAGCTCTAGGAAAGCGGAGGAAACGTCATCTGGAACGCGAGAAAGGAAAAATCATGAATTTTTGTCCGCTTCCATCCTCTTATTATTTTGCGCTCTTCAAAATTTCCTCTTCGTCCTTTTGAATCTCTGTGCATCGAAAGGTGTAAGAGTTTTTCGAGTTGATCACTCGACGCATCTTGCTTGTGGAATTTTTGATCACGTGTAACAAAGAGTGAGTTACAGCGAATAGTGGTCAGTATTTCCTTTGCCATCTAACCACGTTACATCCAAACAATAATCCCAATTATTGAGCAATAATTCATAATCGACTCTTTTATCTTCTTCTCAATTCCCTGAAATTCCTGGATCTGATCTAACGGTATTTCATGGTCAAAAAAGAATTAAAATAAAAATGAGCGAGAGATGTAAAAGGGTATTCTGACTGGAGCGACTGAGAGAAGAAATATATTCGATATTTTTATACTCCGGCTATGTTATTTTATAAATAATCAAGAGTTTTAAATAATCAAAAGTATCAAAAGATAAAGATTCTGAATGAAATCTACGTAATCAAGTATATCTATTGATAAAAATGAACTCGTCGTGTTTTTATTAGAATTGATTGGTTCGAATCAGGTATTTGCAGAAAAGTTGCATATTTAATTATGAACGTAAAGTTGTATCAATGTTTCGATTCAATGGAAATTAGCAGAACAAAGAATTCTCTTTTGAAAGAATGAAGGATAGTAATTAGCAATAAAATATAATTGTAACCGGGACTATAGATTGTCGGATACGTAATTGCATTATCTGGTCTCACCAGAGTATAATCAAAAATATAATGAGACAAAGCATGATTTTCGCGTTCTCCCTTTGAATAAAATCGCATCTAATTTAATTAAAATTCGTATAGGCATGTCTCTTCCTTTTAGTTTCTCGTCCTCGTGAAATTTCACGTGAATTATTATTCGACAAAGGTATTACACGGATAAAGAATGAAATAACGTAACTATTCCTCTTTGATACTAAAAATTCCATTGATATTCTTTCCTTTAGAAATATATATATAACGGAAAGGAGTTTTACTCTTTTCTTTTTATTAACGAAGTAAAATTTATTTCGTTCAAAGAATTCTAAATTTTAATTGTTACCACGACCTTTTCGCGAATAATAAACATCGAGAAATTACAATTATTATTGAAATATACAAAGCCAAACAATTGCCATTGTTTAAAACGAGATTCGATTCAATCAAAAGAATTGAAAACGAAAAGAAAAATGATTGTAAATATTTTAAAATAATTAACGTGCTCAAACATTGTACGTGCCTTCATTAAAATCCGAATGTCAAAATAGATAAATACACCGAATGATCGTCTCATCTGATCATCTATTCCAGAAGAATCTTCGCATCGTGGAAAGAAAAAAAAGGAGGAAAAGGGGAAAAAAAAAAATATTGGGGTGAAAAGGAAAGGAAAACAGAACGAGGAACGAAGAAAAGGGCCGTTCTTCGTTCGTTTTCTCTCAAAGTGGAAACCATTAATGAACCACAGAAATATCGTAGAAAGTTGGATGGCCTTACGGGAAACTCTTTACCCTTCTTCTTCATTCCACCTCTCTCCTCCTTCTCTCCCTCTCCTCCCCCCTCCCTCGCTCCTTTTCTTCCAGCGGACGATCCCTAAAGGTTGATTAATAAGTCGCCGTCTCCTCGTCCTCGCAGCCAGTGCTTATTGTTCCGCTTTTCCACGGATCTCCTCCTCGTCCTACGCTGCCCATGAAATGGAACACGAAGCTGACGTAGCTCCTCGACAATCCTTCCCTCTCTCCTCCTCCTCCTTACTCCTTACCTTCTTGCGGAGTTATAATAAAACAGGGACACTCGTGTATTTAATATCCCGATTGCCTTTCCACGACGAACCTCGTGACCGTTTTATCCACCCACCCCCCTGTAGAAGAGACTACCCTTGCTCGAGTTGCTTCGAAACAAGCGGACTCGTTCATTTTTATTCGATGCGCTTTTCTCTTCGATGAATGAATTTCGATTTCGAATTGATTTATCTTCGAATAAATTTATTTAATAAAGGTGAAAGAGGATGGAAGAAATGGATATACGTGGTAAAAGAGAGAATCCGTGTTGGATGTATAATTCCTCGAAAGAATTGGAAAGGAATAAAGAGGAACGAAAAAGTTTGGACACTGACACTGGGACGTTAGTTTTGGTTAGATCGGTTAGTTTAGGTTAGGTCGCCTTAAAGTTAAATTTAGGGACGGGGAGTAAAGTTGGAATTCTTCGGTTTCGAAGTCTTGGAAGACTTGGAGTTTTTTTTCAATAGTGACTGCGCTATCTGCGGAAACGAGCTCACGTTTTTTCGAACTAGGAAGAATAGAAAAAAGAAAATACACGTTCATTCCTGTTTATCTAGCGAGTAAAAAAAAATAGGAGGGGGAAGAGGGGTGAAATTTGGTTAATTTCGGTACGCGAGAATGTTTTAGAGCAAGATTTTCGAGGAGGAGAATTAACCAAACAAGGGTAGTTTAATAAATGACGTCGGTCGAATTCGCTCACCTGCCGCAATTTTCTTCCCCAGCTTATATCATTTACCACTGTCTCTGGCTGGAATGTCCTCAATCTTCGGGAATGAAACTTTTTCCTTCCGTAACATTATCCGTATTCCCTCACTCTCTTTCTTATTCTAGATAAATTTTTTATCGGTGATACTTTTATCTGTCTTAAAAATTCTTAACGTTGAAACAAATAAGATCTTACAACTTGTACGATATATATGATGTACTCAAACGTCTGGTTAACGTTTACGAGTTTTCCCCCTTTCCGTTATTAACGCGCCGTCATTCGCAATAACGAGAAAGATAAGAACAGACCAGGCCATCCCTCCCCCGTTGCCAACAGAGCACGAGTCATCGATAATTTAAAAATTACCGCCACTAATAAGGAAGATAATTTGAGGAGAACTCTTTAATTTATCACCGAACTTCTCCGCCGCTCTTTGTTCGCCGCTTTCGCCCCAAGTCTTCTTCGTCACGTTCCCCCACCAATCGATATCCGAACGTTGATTAAACCATTCGTTTGGTCGACTATCGTTTCAACGCCCTAACAATGTTCCTGCATTTTCTATTTTTCTTTTTCTTTTTTTTTTTTTTTTACGCGATAATTTTCGCGTCTCCTTAAAAAGTTCGAGTTTTATACGTAAAATCGACGGGTTATTATTATTGTTACAATTTCTTGGGATTTTTCCAAAATTCAGAGTTTCAGAGACGAAAGAGACGTCGATACGAGAGAGATGTGAAATAATGATGTATCGCTCTGAATGGGAGAAAAGAGTGATCAAAGAGAGTATAATATTTTTTTAAAACAGTCACAAGATACTGATCACGTAGAAGATCACGTCACGAAATTTTTCAAGGAAGGTATTTATTATAAATTTAAAAAAAAGAAAAAGAAAAAAAAAGAAATTTAGAAGAGTGAGCAGCTATCGGATTGTAAATATTATGCAACAAGTCGTGGCAAACACGTAGCATCGCATTCCATAAAAATTCTTTTGAGGTCTCGCGTGTCTATTAATAATTCATTTTTGTCCGGGGACGTGCACTTGCCCGCCTCTGTGGGTAGTCACGTTCATATTGTATGCCAAGTAACGTAATACATATTAAGGGACGGTGTAAATCGTTGAATGAAGTGAGCTATGAATTCTCCCTTAAGAATGCCGAACGAAAAAAAGAAAGAGGAAAAAAGAAAAAAAGGAAAGAAAAGAAGCCAAACGGCTTCTTGTTCATCCGAGAAGAGAATGAGATGAAGATCGAAGAAGCGGAAAAATAAACTGAATGGGGGAAGGAAGGAAATGGAGAATTGTTTCCGGGATGTAAATAATTTTTTTAAATATCTTCTAACTCGTTGGTGGGAATGGTAGGATTTTAAAATGAGCGAAATTATTTTTAACAATTAACGACAAAGTGTGATGAAACTATTGAAAAAAAATGTTTAATTGAGGAAAATTTTTTTTCAAATTTAATAACAACTTTATCAATCGTTAAAGTGTATACTTATCTATGTATTTGTGTTTTTCTTATGCATTCTTATGTTTCCTCGATATTTATCTCGACGAATATTTCCAAATATTGTAGAATTTTAAATATATTGCGATTTATGTACAAGTGTTTTACAAAGACGTTTTTAATTTAACTCGTATGAGTCAAGAGTTTGCTTGACCAAACGATAAGAAAAAAATAATAAGATAATAAGATAAAGAATGTAATACATAAATTGTTACATTTTTTTTAAATACGTTGAAACTTAATTTTACTACAAACGCGAGAAATACTGAAAATCATGAATCCTCTTAATCTTTTTTTTTTAACTATAATTAATGAAAGAAGGCCTCGACTACGATTTATGAATAATTTATACGGGAAAGATTGAGGATCAGCGAGATTATCGCTGATCGAAGGAAAAGGAAGAAAAACTGAATGGAAAACATCGTGTCTGAGAATTCGTGTTTCTACACAGTTTTCATTAATGATATCGATTTAATGATCTTCTTGCAACTTGTTGCTCGCCCCTACACACAACCCAATCTCTTGATTCGATTCAGAAAGTAAATTGTCATTTATTATTCCACGCGGATATCGAGTGGTTCGTTCCCAAACCAATGTTATCGATTCAGCGTTTTTCGCTGAAGAAGGTTTAACAGAGTTTCGAAAATTTTGCCAACTGTCTCAAGAATTTGGAAATTTATACTGTGTATTTCGAAATTTTTCCCTCGTATCGTTTATATATTGGTGGGGCGTGGTCGAATTCGAAATCAAGGGACCATTTGGCCGAAAAGATATATATTTTTGCTCTCGAGTGAGAAATAATGGAGTCGAAACGACCTATCGTATATTTAGCGTCTTCGACAGTATTGGAGAGATAAAAAAAATGTGGAAAATAATTATATCATTTTTAAATTAAAATTATTAGAAATTAATTTCTTTACTTCTTAGTATTGAATAACAAATCTCAAGAGGATATTCCTTCTTCGTTCCAGCGTTCAGAAAAGATTGAAATTTGCAACGATTTCCTTCTTTTTGAAAAACAATTTTTTAATTTCAAGGTAATTTTGAGGTAAATCTTTTCTGAAAGATGAACTCGAAGAAATTGAATCAAGAAATCGGTTAAAATAAAATTCCCAATATAAAGATGAAAATATATTCAGAATCTTTGATATTTTTGTAAGATATAATACAATCGAAATTAACGATAAATAAGTTTCAAAGTTTCACATCTCTGTTACGTAGCAAAAGTCAATGATCGGTCGTAAGGAGAAAAAGCAAACCTATACTTAATATTCTATATTAAATTTATTTCAATTAAATTGCAAATAATTATTATGAGAAACGGAGAAATTTTTTTTACAGAATATTACCATTATCCTCTATTCGCTTTTCTCGATTATTCGTGCGCATGTAGAGATAGATCATAGCAATTAAATTGAAATTTTAATGGAAAACCAAGAAGCGGAACAAAGACTGAGCTGGGAATTTGTGCACATTTTATTTCTTCAACCACGTTGCTCGTTGTTTCAATTGTCGTTTGTCTATTATCGCGCTAAGAATTTTATCCCTTTTCGAGAGGACAATCATAGCTGGAAGGAAAATGGATTCTCGTCTCATTAAGATTCTAGATTTCACGAAGTTACACGAAAGCACCAAGTCTTCAATCTAGCCTTCGTTGCAACATCAACGTTTATATTTGCAACATTTCGTTTCACGCGAGAGAAATATTAATTGTCAATTGTCTCATCCCGATTTTGTTACGTATTTCGAGGATGTCCAAGAATTGACGAACATAACGAAACATGCCAAAGTAAATCTGTGTATTTACACGGTTAAAAATTTGGAATAAAAGATTTTGTTGTTCTAAATTTTCGATATTTAAATCATATCGTATTCGAATTTTTCACTCGCTTCAATTTCCATAAAAATTCACTATTCGAAAGTTTCACGTTGCAATTGTACGATGGATATGGCGAATCGTGAAGGATTATCTAAACGATAAAAATCTGTGTGATTGCACATTTAAAAATTTGGAATGAAAGATTTAGTTATTCTAAATTTTCGATTTCCGATATTTAAATCGCATCGTAATTTTTCATACTCTTCAATTTCCATAAAAATTCATTATTCGAAAGTTTCACGTGACAATTGTACGAATCATGCTAACCGATAGGAATCTGTGTGATTGCACGATCAAAAATTTGGAATAAAAGTTATTTTAAATTTTCGATTTTCGCTCTTTCTAGAAAAAATTAATCGAAGGTTTCAAGCTGGCAAATTGTTTGTTCGCATGATAGATGTGTAAAAATTAAACAGAATCGTTAATGAAAAAACGTATATCAAGTACATAGATACATACACGGTATGGAAGATTTCAAGATTTCAAGATCTCGCGATCATGATGATTAATTATCAAGCTCGTAGAGCCTACGCTACATAATAACTCGTCATGGGTGTAATATTATCACGAAAGGGAAAAATTCACAGTTCATTTCCTCTAATCGCGTGTCTAAGAATAAATACATTGACCTCATGCGTGTAATATGTATATTCAACATTCTATGAACTATAGAAATTGAATCACTCAACGATTCAATGTACGAAAATGACAAAACAATATTCTTCGAAGGATCAAAGATAAAATCTTTTACTAATTTGATCAATTTTTCCTTCATTATACATTTAATAAATGCATACATCGTATTTTTTATTTTATAATAAAAAAAAAACAATTGCAAAATTTCTATTGTATTGTGTTTAATTTTATACGAACCTATTAACATTTTTCGTTCAATTAACAGAATGTTTCACGAAACATTTTCTCTAAAATGCATAATGACGTAATCAAAATATTATAAATTTAGAAAGAATTTTGCAACAACTAGACTGAATTTAAATTTACTTGTTTTTTATTCTTCGTGAATTAATTTTTTACTTATAATCCCTCGCGGATAGGATATACATCTCTACATCGTACAAATAGAACTGACGATATTTCAGACAATAGATGTTAGAAATTTGAGAATAATAAACTTCGTACGAACGAAGTTTCATCTTCGTTTCAATATCTGATACGCGGATAACGAGAAGTTGTGCACACGCTCTTGGTGGACGCAACAGCGATGTATCGATTGTGTCGTTGCAAGAGCAACGGCGTGTGTATAAAACCCTAAAACGGGTCACGCCTTTGTCTTTCGAGAGACGCCGGCTCGTTGCTCGAGCACAGCTTGATTTCATCCAATTATACGCCACGTTACTAAGTTCAGTGTTCACGTGGATCATCGTTGAGGCGGCCGAAAATCGTGGAACACGCGAGATTCACGCGGAAAATGCTTTCAAATTGAAATTGATAGCCCGTCCGCTTTGAAGCCGAGAGATTAATAATCGCGAAACACGTGTTTTTGATTAAAAAAAAAAAAAAAAGAAGAAGAAGAAGAAAGAAGAAGAAGAAGTAGTAACGAACGTGATTCGATGATTGGTTTCCACGTCGAGTGACACGAAAACTCGACGATGCAGTTGTTGTTGGAATTAATTAACTCCAGAAGGAGAAATGTTTGAGAATGTTGTAATTTCAATCGAATCATCGGATTATCGATTAATTGCCCGATGTTGTTTCGAATCGAAATGAGTCGTGTTTATTTACGTAAAATGCGTTTGACATGTGATGAGAACGTTTATTTGACAAGAAATTATTTCTTCCAATATACAAGATGTCTCGTTCGATTTTCATATTTGTGCTTTTGTTATTAATAGTTGTAGTGAAAAATGTTTCGAATGGAAGTTGAAATGATGTCATTGGAAAGCAGTAGGTTACGATGTAAAAGTCGCATAAAAATCAATTTTTTTTTTTTATAAATGAAATTTTATATATTTTTTAATGCATACGGATTCGATTCGATATTTTTTACAAAAAAATGTATGTCTAAAAATTATTAGTTTATTCCGGACATTTCAATTCGAATTTTATCAAATTTATCGCAATTTTCTTTGTCTTTTATGCAATACTCAACGTTGTTCAACAACGTTGTTCATTTAAAACTGAAGATTTTTTTTCCATTGGATATAAATAACAAATTGACGAAGATAATATAAAATGATTTCAAAAAGGACAAAATGAATCTTTATTTATTTTAAATATTGTCAAAAAATTTTATTTTTTATTACGTGAAATTTACCGCATATTGTAAATTCTTTATTTTATTCAAAGTGATTTTTATTCGTTCCATTCCATTTTATTTGTTCCGCTCAATTATACGATTTGAATTGAATATTTTAAAAATGAAAAATAACACGCCATTTAAACATACATGTGGAAATTAAAAGCATAAACGGTGGCGAATTTTCTTGCACTGGAATCGATAGCGCGCCACCACAATCTTTTGCGAGTTAAAACTGGCAGAAGCGACCGCTCTTTTGCCAGTGTGCCCAACCTCGCAACTCGGTTAACTTAAACGCGTGGATCCGGACATGTTTTTTCCCTTAAATTGTGATATTTTCCCTCTGGGAAGAAATCTTCTACTCGCCAACTCCTTTTCACGCGATGAAATGTAGCGGAAAGGAATTTAAATATGCACGGTTAAATGTTGCGCGAACGGTGACATTCGCGACATTCTGTAATTCAAAACGTAACGCGAAACGTTGTTGTTTTTAAATATATTAAATTTTCCAACGGAATCCTTTATCATGTTTATATTCCCATATAAAGTACACATTTTTCGTTCTCACTGTATCGTAAAATTATCATGAAAATCGGAATTTGTGTAAACTTTCTTTCGAATACAAAAATTAGTACATAACCTAAAAAGAGCGTACCGATGAATTTTCCTTCTCGAATTTCTCGATTTCGGATCGAAAGAATAACGTAATATTCGCTAGAAATTAAATTCAACGCGTAAATTAAATTCAAAGCGATGATTTATTAGAAGATACAATTATTACAAAGTTAAACTCGTTATTCATTCTCTTTTTCGAACGTGATCGCAAATGTGTCGAAAATTGTTGAAACGAATTCAACGAATAATGTAATAAAAGAGAATCGAAAAAGGGCTTTTCTGGTTAATAATAATAATAATAATAATAATAATAATACGTCACGTGTAAACTTTTTAACAAATATCTACAAACGAATCGAAACCCAAATCGTTTGCACGATTAAGAATTAAATTTCCTTGAGATAACCTATCGGATTATTACTGACACGTGTAAGTTTTATACAAGCGTGGACGACTCGAGCAAACTTGAATGAAATAATCTGGTTGAACGAATTAAACAAATAATATCTATGCTACATTAATGTTGTGCCAATGAAGTTATTATAACGAGATGATTTAATCGACGTTGGATCAAAGATAGAGAACACTAAATTAGAAAAAAGTTCTGCATTAAACGATTAAAATATTTTTGTGTCTTGACTGGTTGATGTTAATATTTATAAATTAACATTAAAATAAATAAAATAATAAATTTTTCTCTAACCAGATAACGATATCTAATTTAAACTATATAATTGTTAAGTAATTTTTTAATACCTTTGCAGGATCGTTAAATGGATCTAATTTGGATCAAATTTAATTTTGTAAGTATGTTTGTTTGTAACTGTAAATTAGAAAAGAGCCACGATGATTCAAGATACAAGATCAAAATCTTGTAAATTATTCTAGAAACTTACTCGATATAATTGGCGTAATTGTACAATGTTGGCAAAAGATAATAGCGAAACTCCATTAATCCATCATTTAATTGTTCGACGCACCCTATAATCCGGTGTAAGACTTGACCTTGACCTTTGCGCCCACCAACGTCATTCGGTGACGCCAGTAATCAATTAAAGGGTGCTTTCAGAACTGATCACCATTTAAGATTAATCCATTTCACATTTCGCCTCGCTTCTCGTTCTCATCGAAAATATCTCGCGGGAAATTTCTCCGCGAAAGAGAACGGAATCAAATATCTGAAGAATAAAATATTTTTGAGAAGAAAAGAGGAAAAAAAAAATTTTAAGATTCGAAAAAAAGTTCCATAAAAAGTATCGTTCCATCGAATATCCTCATAATTTCTCGTTTGATTTTAAACGAGAGGATCAAGTCAAGATCAAGTCAAGATTAACGTGATTTTTCCTCAAATAAACCCTTCCCCTCCCCTCCCCTCCCCCTCCCATTTTTTTTCTCGTTCAATGACAAGAAAAGAAGAAAACAATAATAACGAATAATATATACGAATGAACACGTCAAAGTTTCTCGTTTCGAGGAAATTAAAAAAAAAAAAAAAAAAAAAAAAAAAAAATATATCGTTACACCTTTCTTCTCATCCTCGAACCGACGAGTTGTTGTCCACAGATAATTGCGCAATCGATTAACTATACTTAAGTATACTAATCGATAAGATACCGTCGTGTACGCGGAAGGAGGGGAGGGGAGGGAAAGGAAGGGTGTATGTAAACGTTGCCCGACGTCCATCCGTCCGAAAATCGCATTGGCCTTTCAGGGAAATTACTTGAACCGCGAAATTGAACACGTAATAACGCAACGCCGCGAGTGATAGGCGAAAAAGAGAGGCGTGATAGGCGAGGCGAAGGGAGAATCAATGAACCGGCACGACGTGTCAATTTTCCAACCATTCCGTGAATCGCGTCCTTTTTTCGTCCCTGCCATCGTCCAATTTGTTTGCCGGACACGTTACGTTCGTTACATGTGCAATAATTATCGTGGATAGTAATTGTTGTAAGCAAATTGTCGTCGATCTTGAAAATAGACGAATAAAGAAGAAATTGTTGCTTCGAGAAGAGGGAATTTAATTTGACGATTTTTTTCTTTTTTTTTTTTAGATTCAATAATGGAAATTTAGCTTACCAAACTATCTGGATTTTGAATTAGTTTGGAAGTTGGTTTGATCGATAATGGATGACTCGAAAATTTAAAAACGTTAGAAAGAGGAACAATAAAGGCCGTCGAAACGTTCATTTTTCGATTTTTTTCTAAACTTTTTCTTTTCTTTTTTTTTTTTTTTTTTTGAGATCTTCGAAACGAAACGGGACCAGCAAGGGAGGGTTGCTCTTTTTCGCGCGCATAACACGCTTGGAAAACGGTGTTGGAACGCCGTTGAAACGTGGATGAAAAAAAACACGGGTAGGAAAAATTTTGTTAAAGCAGCGCATCTCCCCCCCTCCTATCCCTTTCTCGCGGACGATTCGGGAAGAGGATCCACGTCCATTCAACTCGCAACAGATTTGTCCAGACCCTTCTCCACCCTTCCTCCTCCTCCTGCTGGAAAGTTGGAGAGGGAGTTGTTCCGTGAATGGAGAGAACCGTTTTGATACGTGACGCAGGGGATGGACCAGCCTGGATGAAAAAGCAGTTCGAAAAAAATGCATCCAAAAGGTAGGGAGGAGTGGAGCGAAGAGCGAGGAGGAGCGAAATGCGTTAAACTACGAGTCAACCGGGACCACTTTAGGTGAACTTTCGCCTGAATAATTCGCCGATGATGAAAGTTTTTGTCGAGAAAGAGAGGCGCGATCTGGTTTTTCTTTTCTTTGTGAAGGAAAGAGTTTGCCGCGAGTACGCTAATTGGAAGGGAAAAATTATTGATTCGATTTGAAAAGTGTGTACGTATTTGGCGATTGTTAGTTTCATTTAAAAGGATAAAGTTGGGAATAAAGTTACCTCAAGTTACGTTATTATTCGATTCGAGTCGACTATGATACGAACAAATGTTATTATTCGTAGCATTTTAAATCGAGTAATTAATTTAAAGTGACTTTAATTCGAAATTTTATCAACTAATTACTTTTCTTTTTCAACGAGTTAGTTGCCCAATTATGTTTAAAAGTAAAAAGTATTATTTGTTTGGAAAAGTTTTAATTGCCAAAAAAAAAAAAAAAAAAGAAAAAAAAACGCGAAATTTCAAGAGGTTGATTTCACCAAGAAGAGGTTTTCACAGATCCGGAGAACACTGCCACTTTCATCTTGCACAACTACAGCCAAGTTGGCTGTTGCGGTTTTAACTCTGTCTTGCGATGCACTGAAATAAATTATTCCATTCCATTCGCGTTAATTTATCGTCGTCGAAATTCGCAACTTTGCCGACCGAGAACGTGAAGGGGAAAAAAAAAAGAAAAAAAAGAAAAATTATCAAAATGAATTTTCAACGAATTAAACCATAATTACATTTTTCTCCATAAAAAATTGAAGATGAAAAATCGAATTCTTCGTATCTTTTAAATTACTTTGATCCTTCCCCTCGTCTCTATTCCCTTTATCTTGCAAATTTCTCAAAGCAATGGAATCCCTTTCGCGTTTCGAGGGTACAAGTTTTGCAGCCTTAATTGTCGAACGTGTTTGCCTAATACAGGCGATGCTTTTGGGAACGCTCGAATTTTAGCCGAGTTTACCGAAGCTATCACAAAGGCTAAGATGTTTGTAGGCCGTCGCACAGAGGGCGGGAGGTGTGGTGCGCCGTGTTCCCAAGTCTCGGTTTCCTAAGAAGAAACTCTCCAAAGGAGAATTTAACAGTGTCGTCTGAAACACACGGATTCGAGTAAGTAAGCCGATTAAATCGAAAATCGGATTAATCGTTTCAACGTTTTCCTTCGTTGTTTTATTAAGATATTAATAAATGTACAGAGAGAGAGAGAGAGAGAGCGGTGATTTATTTCATTGGAAAAGAAAATTTTAAACAGAGATTCGATATTTACGATTTGCTAAGACACAATTGGTTTACTTATTTGCTCGAGCGTCTGATCAATGTGGGCTGATGTTACTGCCACGTTATACGTCTACTCTCTTTCGAGTATTTATTCGTCCCGAGATAAAATTGTAGAGAAGAGGATAAGAATATTTGATTTCCAGCTTAATAAGCGGTGAATATTCGTTTCTTTGTGTGTGTGTGTGTGTGTGTCTGTATGCGCGCTTGTGTTTATTAACGTGAAAAAAAATTTTCGTTATATAAAAATATTCATTTGCACGAATACATTTATATTACTCTAATGTTTATCGATATTTTAATATAACATTTATCTCTCATCTAAATTCACACGCGTATAATTCGAAATACCAGAATATAGAATATATAATATATATATATGCACGTCACCAGAATTTGAAATTTAGTAGCGCTATTCGTAAACCCGATAATATTCCATGGAATGTTATTACCACACTATAAACTCCATAATTTCTGTTCCATAACAATTCGTTCAATTAATTTGTGAAACCTTATTGCGAACGATTTCAGACACGAATTTCTTTCCTTAAATATTTTTCCCATTTACCTTGACACTTTGGATTATAATTTCAATACGCGAAATTATTCACGTATGGATAAAAATAATTAGATTAGATCAGACGTGTATTAAATAACATGAATACAGGGACAGGAAATCGTCCCGCTTTACTCTTCACCTCATTTATATTCCGGTTATATTCCAACGCTAACACGGGGCTAACAAACCGGGCTAACCATCCGATAAAGCCCAACAATTCAATCTCACGAAGAGAAAAATTCGGTATCGGCGCGGCAACCTCACCTTTTCACCCGGCTGCACGAAATAAATTGCTATCGATATGCCGCGATTCGATTGATATACCCTCTAATACGTTTCCTTTTCAAAGCTTCGAATTTACTTTTTTACGGGGAGGAGGAGGGGAGAGAGAGGGAGAGGGAGAGGGAGAGAGAGAGAGAGAGAGAGAGAGAGAGAGAGAGAGAGAGAGAGAGAGAGAAATTCCCCCATTGTCGCGAGAATTCGTTCGAATCGAAGACGAAGGTCGAAGATTTAAAAAAGAAAAGGAAAGAATATATTCGAGGCTTATCTCCCATTTGAAATCTTGAAGGATGGGAATATTTTTCCCCCTCCCTCCCCGTTTCTCCACGATTGTATCTCGTAATTGCGTAGCGTGAAAGTGAGAGTAGAATAAGTGAGAATTTGAGAAGAGCGATACGGGTATAAACGGATAAGGAAAGAGACAGGAATCGCAAATATATTTTTATTCGTGCACCAACGTTCTCGAGATTCTGGCCGTGCTGTCGATCTTTGTTTTGTGCCTTGAACGCTAGATCGAGGTTGTCGGGGATAATACGCTTGCTTCGACGATTTTGCTCTCCCTATACTCTAACAGATTCTGATACGCGCAAAATGAAATCATTGTGTATTCGATGTAAACCAAGAAATTGTATAATATTTTCAACATTTTAAATTTTTAATCAACAATATTAATATGATTTTACCGTTATATTTGATTTTTCTTTTTTACTTTTTTCTTTCATTCTAATGCTAATTAATTTGTTTGTTGTAATTCCGCTTGAAAAAGGTTTGAAGCAAAGAAAAAAAAAAAAAAAGAGGAGATTATTTCGTTTCCACTGGAATAGCACGAATGAAGGTGTAAAATAAGGTTAGTAGATGGTAAATTAGCAATAAAGATGGTAATTTAATCGCATTACCGATCGACGTACAAACCCGTGTGTACAATGGGCCATGCAATTCACGGAAAACTACGATTCGACGACCAGAATTATTTGGCCGCGTGGCCATCGACGTCTTTTTATTCCTATATTTATCCATTTCTTTTTTACCATCCAGTCGAAAGTATTTTTATCTGTTTTTCTTCCGGATTGCAGGAAAAAAAGAAAATAAAAACATCTATCATAAATATATTTCGTGTTTTGTTTGCTTAAAATAATTTATCAGCGTTTTGTTATCGTTATTATTTTTTCTTCTGTTATTTTTATACATATATAATAATAATATATAATAATTTATATTTCTATTTGTAAAAAATGTTATATTTTGTATTTTAAAAATTAAAGAATAAAGAAAATTTTAAAAGAAAAATGATGAAAGTGTGTCCAATTGACGTTTCGTGTCTTATTTGTGATCACGCGCCAAGAGCAAAGTATAGATAAGGAGAGTAGAGAGTGAGAAAGATAGAGATAAAGTAAAAATATTGAAATCAGCGCCATCTCCAGAGTGCCGCAAATGAAACTCATAAAGAAAGGATAGAAAATAATTGGATAAAGATAGAGATAGGGTGAGAATTAATCATCAACGCCATCTCTTGATTACTAAAGATATCTTTTTGAGGATAAGATAAGATAGAACATCGAAAGATGACGCTAATCCTCAATTCTTGCCCTACCTTATCTTACTTTTGAAAAGATATCTGAGAGATGGCGTTGGTAGTCAATTCTTATCTTATCTTTGTCTTTTATTATTTGCTGCCTTATATATTGTGTTTCATTTGCGGCACTCTGGAGATGGCGCTAATTTCTATATTTTTATTCCATTTCTATCCTTCTCTTATTATTATTGTTATCGTTGTTTATACTTGTTTCGCAAAATTTATGCGCTCAAAAAAAAAATATCAATTTATATTTTTATATTTATATTAATATAATAATACATGAATTTAAGCAATATGCAATTTATATTTGAACTGTTTAATATTTTTTAATTTATAAATCGAATTGAAATTATCTTTTTTTAGAAAATTTTTTAGATTCAAAATTAGGAGATTATTCTGAATTAAATGAACTACAGACAAGGAATAAGATTTTATTTATAAGAATAAAAATTCTTGTAAAAGTAATTTAATATATCATTGTTAGATGGCAACACGTTACAAATCGTTGATAAATTCTTTTAAATAAAATATAAAACATTATCAATTTTTATTTCTAAATAGAAAAATAAAAAAGTATCTGATAAAAAGTTTAATAATTTTCTTGTCTCTTGTAATAAGTATTAGATTAAGACATAAATAGAAATATATTCATGTACATCAGAAAACAATTCGATAGCGATACATCGAACGACGAAGAATCGATTATATGTATATTCTATTATGTTCGAGATTAATCGATATGCAAGCAAGTTAAACTTGGTATCAAACGTGACTTACTTCAGCTTTCTCGTTTCTCTTATTCTTGCTCTTTCTCTTTTTCGTCGCACGAATGTAACTAATTTTCTTCGACATTTCTATCCGTCTTTGTTCCGCTTGTCACGTTTTGAAATAACTCCCCCTCTATCCCTTCCAGTGTCAGTGGTTTTCACAAAAAAAGAAACCTACAGTTTCGACTGATCAAACGTGAACTATAAGAACACGGTGTGCTATGTCAATGATGTCGCGGTAACGACAGATCTTTGTTCATCAAAGCTCAAGAAAGGCGCGAAATAATCTTGAAATTAATATCTTGAAACATATTATCATCGATAGCAGTTAAAATATATTGTCTTGTCATCACAACAATTGTAAACTCTCTTATTAAGTGTTAACTATTGCATATTCGAAAACTCGATTTTTTTAAAAAACACGGTACAGAAATTCTGATAAAATTAATATGCTTCTCTCCAGAAGAAGTGAAAGCTTCGAGTTAAGTCGTTGTGCGTCGCGTGAAACGAATTAACCTAGCAAAAATTTGTTATCTATAGAAATGTTGAATCTTGTTCAGTGTTATGAGAACTTCTTCGAGGAAATGTACATTTTGATGGATCTGGAATTATCTTGAATTATTGAGCGTCCTTTTCGTATGCACAAAATAGCCTGCATATCAACGTCAAAAATGTTTGGTTGTCCTAGAGAAGCTGTGCGTGTCAAAGTGAAGGTATAGTTTATTTTTTAGTTTTATCTTACAGATCTTATTTAATATTTAACATTGTTGATACAATGAATATTTATTTTCATGAAATTTCAATGAAATTTCTTCTTGAATAATTTTCTATTTTTACACACAAAAAAGTATAAAAAATAAAGATATTCTTATCGACAAAATAAAGTATTACAATTTATTATTATTAATACTTTGCTAATAATAATTTTTCTATGATAGTGGAAAATTTTTTAAAAAATATATATATTGAAAATAATATACTTTTAAATTTATTAGTCATTATTTAAATGAAATTTTTTACATAATGTTTTAAATGACATTTTTATTTAAAAAAATATATATAATTTTATTGAAACAAATGTAATATAAAAAATGATATGATTTAAAGTTTTTATATGATGCTGAAAGCGCACTCTATGATAAATTCGATATTATTTATGATCGAAATATAAATCCTGTATTATAAAATAAATTCATTTCTACAATCAGAAATGATTGTAAACCATAGAAAGTTTTTGCGATATTTATCTTTTGTGCAGTTTCGCTTTAAGAAAGTGAATATGCTACTCCTTAATTGGAATAACCAACGTTCTGTAAAAATAATTAAAATACGTTGTTGTTTCACCGAATATCAGATAAAATATTCCTGCAGCATTGCGATAGAAATGTCCAAATACCCGTAACGCGTTTTCATACATTTCAAGCGTCCATATTTGACATTCATCACAATTCAGATGTTAAACAGATGTCAGACTGCTGTCTTCATCGAGATATGTATAATAATCATATAAATTGTATCTAATATCCATTGTTTGAAAATTCGAATTTCTTCATGCAATAATTAATTTTACAAAAATTAATGATAAAATAAAATTTGTTAATATTGAATTATATTTAATTCAAAGATATCAATAATTCCATTACAATATTTGTTATTAAACTGTAAATTTTTATTTTTTAATATTCTTTCATTAAATGTTAAAAGTTAACAAATTCATACAAGATTTAAAATAATATAATTGGATCAATGCCTTAAGTCAAAGTCAAAAATAAATATAATTAGATATGGATTTATATAATTAAATAGTTAACTGTCAACTAATTCTAGTTTTAGATATGGAAAATTTCTAAATATTCTATATAATAAAGTAATAAATAATAATATCTAACATAATTAATAAAAAAAAAATAAAATAATAAATTTTATAGATATTATTAATTTGATTTTTCTTTTATATAAATATATATATTTTTATATTTTCTTAAATTTTTTTAAATAAACGCAAATTTGTTATTAAGCAATTAAATATATATTTAAATATAATATATATTAATGTAATTTATACTGTTAAAACAAACGTATTTCATAAAATTAATATAGATCGATTTAATGTTCGCTATTTATTCTAAATACAATATTTATGTGCGATATAAAATAATACAGAAAATCTCGAGAAATATAAAAGAAAAAAATTTTTAAGTTTGTAGTTCAGCAATCAAACAATTTAAGGCTAGTAAATTAGCATGAAAATGCCACAATTAAATTTTCCTCATAAATATGATTCAAAATGTTTTTGAAAATTAATTCATTAATAAAAAATAAAAAATAATTATTAATTATTAATTATGAAAATTTAATCGACAATCTAAATGACTTACGCATAATGATAAAATTATTATTTGACGATAAATTACATTATCAATTCCATATATCGATTTAACAGCTTGCAATTTCATAACAAGCTAATCCAGTAGCAACGTAAGCAAAGCCGCGTATTTAGTTAAATCAACTACTACATATTCCGCTTATTTGTTTGATTGAAATCAAATCAATCTTATTTTATTAGTTATATAATCAGAATTAATTTATTGCATTTTTTTTTTCATTTCTCTACATTGATCCCTTATTATATAAAAAAATAGAAAAATTTCGCAAAATTTTTACAAAATAAAAACAAATTAGTTTTAATATGATATTAATTTTAGTATTTAAACAAATATAAAATTATTTGAAATAATAAAAAGAAGAAGATTTGATAAATGTTTCTTTTTTCAATACGAAAACATATAATTTTACTTAAAGATTATTGGATGAAAAACATCAAAGGTAATATAGAAACATACATAAAAAATTCTCAAATTCAGTAAAAATATTAATATTGTCTTTTTTCTTAATATTATAAAAAAATAATATATTCATAAAAAAATAAATAAATCTGCAATTCATTAAATATTATTTTACATAGTAATTAAAACAATCGTTTAGGAATCACTAAGTTTATACAAATTTTCTTTTTATAACTTCAAATGAAAACATGATAAAAAATGAATATTCTTTTCTTATCAATATTATGCATCCAAACATAAAATTATTCAGTTTAAAAATTATTCAAATATAATTATTATATTACAATTGTAATTATATTATTATCTATATCTATTATTTATACTACTGTATAAATATTCGTATCATTGTTTATATATATATATTATATATTTTGAAGAATATATATATATTTTTTTTTATTTCTCCTCAATTATATTACAAGATTCTTTTTTTGAAACGATCTGTAGACATTCATATTCGTTGGCAAATGGTTCGCAAGTAAAATTTGGTTGTATCGATCCTTAACTCCTATTTACAGAGAGATTAGCTTGTATAATATAAAGATCTATTAAGGAGCAAAAGATTACCAATTGTTTAAGCCGTTTTTCGAAGTATATAATTACATTTATACGACGACCTGTCGATTGTCTTCTCTAACAGATCGGTTTTGCTCAATTGATCGCTAAAGAAAGTATGAATAACATGGTTTTATGCAATTGCATAGAACATCTGTTACAATTGTTAACTTACGTAAAGAAGATATACAATACGATGTTACATCAATTTCCAACGCTTTCGTAATAGTACTTGTGTTTGAGACTTCTAGATTAACTTTAGAACTTCGGGAATCTCGATTTTATTATAAATCACTAAATTATAAAGATATTTAATTCATATATTATAATATATATAACTAGTTCTTTTGAACTTAAAAAGTTGATTTTTGTTGATACAATTGAAAATCGATTGATATTGCAATTTAGATGTCATTTTATTTTATAGAGAAGAGAGCATTTGAGAGGACTTTGTCAAAGTTACTCTTTATTTTATGCGTTTGTATTTTAAAAAAGATATGAAAATCATAATTACTATGGAAATGTGCATCTTTGATTTATTAATATCTAATGAAAATGGGACTCGAAAAAAAAACTTACTTAACTGAATTTGAAATAAAATAAAAGTTTAAATTTATAATTAATTTTTATCTTGCATTATTCCATAGAATAAAATTTCATTTTTTAAAATTGTTTTATTTTCATTTTATAGTATATTTGTAACTTCGATACTCATAGAAGGATTATCTGAAAAGACGCTTATAGAAAAGGATTTATCTTATTAGCTTGGATAATCGATGTTTTTCCCATTCAAGGTTTTCCTCTGAATTATTTAATTATTGGATTTGTTAGCGCCATAAAGATGAAATGTTTAAATCTAACTTTCTAGTTAATAAAAATAAAAAAAATTCATAATAACTTATAATAATTATAATATAACTTATAATACTTATAATAATTTATTTAAATTATTAATTTTAATTTATCTCACTAGCAAAATTTTTATCAATATTATGCATTTATATAAATTATTTGTTTTATTTTATTCGTTTTTCGTAATTATAATGGAATCACATCAATTTTTATATATTATAATATATTGCTTGAATCATACCACATAAATGGATTATCTAATTTATTTCGAGAACTATTGAGTTTTAACTATCGAATTATCGATCTTCGTTCATCGTATATGTTTCTAAATTGTCCGATAAATTATCTAATTTATAATTTATTTTGCTTTTATCAATCATGTTATAAGTTATATATTAGTACAATGACATCAATTCTTTAATGTTGAAAATCATGGTTATAAAAATAAAATGAAACGTGTGTTCTTTAACAAATGTGAAAAAAATAAATAACATATTTTAATACTTCTTAAAAGATAAAAAAAAAAAGTTCAATTTCAATTACATTCAATTCAATTACATTTTATATATCGCATTTTTTCATGATAAGTATAATAGAATTATGCCAATATAGAATAGCGGTAATTCTTTGATACTCGAATTACGAATTGAAAACAATTCGATTGGAAAAATAAAACGAAATAAAGATAGAAATGAGAAAAATTGATTGAATGTTTTATATATTTGTCTTTAGAAATGCGAGACAAGGCATCAGCCGGAATACCGAAAATTCAGCGTAGACCCACAGATAACATCCATCGAAGTGCTTCAAAGTATACTCATCAAAGCATTCGACATCAAAGGGTAAGATAGTAACACTGTTAACAGCAAATAATCGTTGAGTATATTACATTGAGTGTATCACAAACATAAAAGAACGAACCTTCGAATATTCATTTGCTTTGCAACACGAAGCGATTAACATTTATCTACGTAAAAACCGAATTCACGTTTCGTGTTAGATTATGAAAATAAAAAATTTTCGTGAATTATTTTTTTTTGTTACTATTGAACAATTATTAACAATCATTAATTAAAATATTAATTAAAAGTAACAAATAATAGAAAATGATATATTAATATAAAATTTTAAGAAAAAAAAATATTTTTAAAAAATATAAGAAATAAAAAAATATTTTAAAAAATAAAAGAAAATATTAAAAGATATTCTTTTAAATTTGGTCCAGAAAATAAAAATTTAATTTTAATTTTATAAATTGTAAAATTTATAATACATACATGCAATATGCAATTATATTGAAAGTATAACGAAATCTTTTATTTTTGGATATCGAATATTATCAAAAAGTTAATATTAAATTTAAGTATTTTCTTTAAAATTGTTTATATTATTTTTAATCATTATTATCAATAGACTCCGTGAATTTAAAGAATTTTGAAAAGTATGATATGAATTGATCAATATTTATTATTTTCTTAAAGAAATTAAGTTATATTTTATTTATATTAATTTCTATATATAATAATAATTTTAAAAAGGAAATAGTATTTAGAGAATATTAAAATAATAAATATTTAGAGAATATAATATTTTGCAGTAAATAATAAAGAATTCTAATTTCTTTAAAATAGAAATAAATTTTTTCATTTCGTTGTTGCGTCTGATATCTATATATTAGTTGTAAAATTATCTCTTTTCTATGAATCATTTATTTCTAAGTAAAACATTACATTAAACTTGCGAAAAAATATATTTATTTTACAAGTGAAAATTTTAACTAAAATAAAAAATTATGCATAGTATGTGCAATATATATAAAAAAATTTATATAAAAAAAAAGAATGTCTGAAATATTTCTTACTTTCTTTCTTCTACAGACATATATCGTTCTTTTATATATAATTATGTTTGTAAATTATTGTAATTTATTTATATATATATATAAATTAATAAAATATAACTAATTCCACTAAAATATTTTCGATATTAAATTATGTGTAGAAAATTGTAAAAATTTACAATGAAAAAAAAAATTTTTTTCGAAATATTTTTTATACAGAGAATTCACAGTTTCTTATCGAGCAATAGATGATTATGGATCAGAAACATATTTATTTTTGCTTTCTGATTGGGATTTGGATGCAGCATTTATTAGGTAAATTTTAAGATAACGTCATTCCTATCTAAATGATAAACGATAAAACTCTAATGTTAATCGATAATATATTTTATTGTAGCGCCTCTGAACCATATCTATACTTGCAAGTCAACTTAAAACCATTTGGAGAGACAGGTGATTGTGAATGTTACTGGGAACAGAATGCACAGGAAGTATCGACTCGGCAAGAAACCGGGTTTCCATACAAGACACCCAAGTTACCGGGTCTCATAATGAATAAGGTGAGTATCGTTATTTTTCTTATTCATCTAAAAACAAGAATGCAATTATTTATTTCTTTTTTGTTAGTTTTTTCTTAACAGAATATAAGATATATATTTAAATAATAGTTATATATATTTATTATAAGTATTATATAATGAAACAGATATATTTTATATATTTATATTTATATATTTATATATTTATATAATAAAATGGATATGTTTTTCTTTTTCTTTATTTTTTTATTAATTCTTTTTATTAATTTTATTATTTCTTTATTAAAATAATTATTTTATTATATTATATTATATATATTTATTATATTATATAATTGTAATAAAATTAATGTCCGATATTTATATTAATGTCCGAAAGTTTTATATTTACATAAATTGTCATTGTAATTAATATAGATATATATATATATATATATATTTAATAATATTTCATTTATAAAATTTATAAACATGATATTTAAAAAGATAATGTATACTTTATAAATTAAGTTATTTCCAACAGATGGAAAGAACATTAAACATGGTTCAACGTGCTTTGGGTAATTTAAGCGAAGAATCATCGCACCAACAAAGTGCTCAACCACCACGACCACCATTGACAGATGCGGAATTTCGAAGATTTTTGGATCCTATTGGACAAGTAATACATCCTAAAGAACTAAGAGCCGTGATATACTTTGGTGGAATTGAACCTAGTTTACGAAAAGTAGTTTGGAAACATATTTTAAATGTATATCCCGAAGGCATGTCCGGTCGCGAAAGAATGGACTACATGAAGAAAAAATCACAAGAATATCAAAATCTTCGAGAAAGATGGAAAACGCTGGTGCAAAAAGGACAAAATGTTGGAGATTTGGCATATGTAACAAGTATGGTACGAAAAGACGTTTTAAGAACAGATAGACATCATAAATTTTATGGTGGTTCTGATGATAATCAAAATACAGCCAGTCTTTTTAATATTCTGACAACGTATGCCTTAAATCATCCGAGCGTTAGCTATTGTCAAGGTATGAGCGATTTGGCTTCACCTTTATTGGTTACTATGAGAGACGAAGCACAAGCGTACATATGCTTGTGCGCTCTTATGAGAAGATTAAAAGATAATTTCATGCTTGATGGAATTGCAATGACTACGAAATTTGCTCACTTAGCTGAAGGTATGTAATACTTAATTTCCTAAATAATTAGCAGATTGTAATTTTTGATATTATAAAAAATAGATTACATATCAGGTATGAAAAAGATAATATTATAATATTATTATAATTCAAAACAAAATTTAAAATTTAAAACTTTTAATGTAAATTATTATTATATTATTATATACTTTTTCTTAAAAAGAAAGATTATTCATAATATTTTAATTATTCATATTTTATAAGTTTAAAATTAGTGAGAGAAAATATGAAAATTGATATAAAAAAAAATATTTATAAATAGAAAAGAAAGAAAACAATCTTCAGTTGATTCACATAATTTTCTCAAATTAGAAAAGTAACTTAATGAATGTTTGTATTAATTACTATTTTTATTAATTATTACACATTATCTACATTTTTTAAGGTTTGCAACATTATGATCCAGATTTTTATGCTTATCTAAAATCTCATCAAGCGGATGATCTATTGTTTTGTTATCGATGGCTTTTATTAGAAATGAAGCGTGAATTTGCATTGGATGATGCTTTAAGAATGCTTGAAGTTTTATGGGCTGCTTTGCCAGCATCACCGCCGAACGGAGAACTTAATTTAGCTGAAGTACCTTTTCCTCCACCTTCACCACCTCCAAGTCCAAATGTAAAACACATTCGTGAAAATGCATATACAAAAGTTTGTGCTATCAGACGACAAAGTTCTTCTGCGAGTATTGCTACTGCTGGTAAAAAAAAAACTTTAAATACGGAGGATCCATCTTTACAAAGCTCCTCAGAAACAAACGGTGACTCAAAAAGGTACTTCTATGCAAAAATGATGAAAGCAGTGAAATACAAAAATAATAATATAAAGTGAAACTCGCTGTCTGCAGATCGAGCTCTCCTTACGAGACGTTTTCTGAGCCAGAGAATGATTTGACGACAGCGAAAAATCGAAGAAACACAGAATCTACGGAAAAGTGCCTAAGTACAGATTCTTTGTCTGGTAAATCTAAACGTGTAAACTTGCTGGAATTAAAAGAAAGATTGTCATTACCTAGTAAAGATCAAATTAAAAATAACGAACAAAATGATGGCGAAAAAAAATGTGCTCGAGTAGTAAAGAATCTGAACGAATTTTTAAATTTTACCAGTCTCAATCGTAGTAAAGTAACACCAAGTGATGCTGAACCAGAATTGAGGTGAAATGACATATTTTCAATTATTAAAAAATACTTTTATTATTATTATTTTTGTTTTTTTAAATAGAAATTGAAAATTATTTTATAATTAAAAATTATATTATTTTTTTAGACGTGTTTCAAGCGAAAGCGGAGTAATTAGAGTTTTAAGAGATGAACCTAGTTCTCCAGATGATTCAACAGATTTTTTTCCAATGACTACTTCTATGACTAGAGAATTAAGACTGGAACTAGAATCACTCGATCGACAAGTTTTTGGACCATCACCACCAAGCGATCAACAGTGTGATTGTGTTCTTTCTAAAAGGGAAAGTGAATTAGTTGATAGCGAAACAGATACGGAATTAGCAAGATGTAGTCCAGCTGCTGATGTATTTGTATGGGAGAATCCTTTACACACATTACAACAAAAAAATCATCCAGCTACTCCCGATGAACAAGCGGAACTTGAATATGATGGCGAAATATTAGAAGATCAAAATGGTGTTAAATCTGTTACGCCAATTAGATTACTTAAACGTACTACGAGGTATAACTTAATTTCTTAATTTTTATAAAATTATGTTTCGAAATATAATCTTAAAAATAAGAATTTTGAAATCACATAGGTCTGAATCTGCTTCGGATAGTGAAGAGGCAGAAAGTTGGCATCAAAATGCAACGATACAAGAAAGTCCAATAAAACAATCAATACAAGAACATTGCGAAGAAGCTACAGAGCTTACGAATCTTATTCCTGCAGGAACTTGTGAAGATCAATTGGGAGAAAGTTCACTACCTCCACCTCATGAATTTGGTGGTGGTAATCCATTCCTTATGTTCTTGTGTATTACTCTGTTACTACAACATAGAGATTTTGTTATGCGTAATCAGATGGATTATAATGAAATGGCAATGCATTTCGATAAAATGGTTCGACGACATAATGTTATTCGAGTGCTCAATCAAGCGAGACAATTATTCGCTGGTTATCTTAGAAGGCATTCTTCATCATCATTAGCTGCGAAATCGGATCCTGTACATGTGTAATCTCATAATGCTTGAATGTTGTACTTATTAACATAAGTAATATGGACAATTTTAAAATATCGTATCATTTAAGATAAATCATGAAAAAAATAAGTTTAAAATATGTTTTTTAGATCTGAAATATAAATCAAAACATCTCTGTAAATGAAAAAAAATATCAGATAAAATACGTATCAGTGATAAATTAGGCAATAAGAAATTTAAATAATCTTCTTAAGGTGCTCTTTTAATATGCGTTCATAAAAGATAATGAACTTTTTGTGTATTCTTTTAATCTTTTTAATTATAATGATTGATATATTTTCAATTTAAATATTAAATATATTATTATTAAATATATATCATTAATTAATGAAGATATATTTCAAGAAATGTTAATTTTTACATTATTTATTTGCATTTCTATTCTTCTACTGCCTACTAATGAATTTCTTATTAAAATAAAAAGTTTATTTTCTTAGAAAAAAATAATTTTAACTTGAAAGAATGAAACCTTTCTAATAATCATGTATGAGTAAACACAAATAAATATATAAACAAATATAATTATCTGCAATGTGATAGCAATTATTAATAGCTATTGAAAATAATTATTATATTTCGCATAATTTCCAACTTTAAGAAATTAAGTAAAATTTATAAATATTTCTTTGATAAAACTAATGTGCAATCATTACAATAGATTTTAAACATGTTGAGAATAATATGACATTAAATCTATTTCACTTGCATCAATATAATTCCTTGATATATGCACAATTGTACCACATAAATCCTTTCACTGTACCTTAATTTAAAATTAAGTAAATAGCTTAAATTTGTAATATAATTATATACTTAGTAATTGTATCTTACTTTGCTCTCAAACAATATGCTTGAGAAACGACAATAAACTGCATTTAATTTTATCGCTAATAATTGAAATATAAATTTATCCTCTTTGCATATTTAAAAAAAACTTACTTTTTATATTTTTTATTTTATTTTAAATAAGCTAATAATTTACATATCATCTTAAGATATAACATAAAGTAGATTATATTTGTAAAACTTATTTATTGCAAAATAATTTTAAATACTAAATCACGACGTTTTCCAAACATCATACGAAAATGGAAATTCATAATTTCTGAATTAGCCTATCTGGAAAGCACTTTTAATTTTTTCTCCTGTTTCCTCCATTCACTAATATTGTGAGAATTCTTAGAAAGATATTTACTACATCCATATAAACTGAAATTGCACTGAAATAAAAAAATAAAAATATAAATAAATTTACATATATATTTTTAAATTTTTCATAATTGCTCAAATTACTTACTTATTAACTGGATCATATGGCCTTGCAAGATGATTATAAGCTGGGTAATTTTCTGCTTGTTTAATAATTTTTTGAGTATCATACAAAAGAAGCATTGAAAATAGTACCAAACCACCATATAAGGATATTGAATATAAGCCAGATCCAACAGCTGTTGTAGGTGGCAAAAACATTGTACCAACACTACTTGCAAATACAAGTCCCAAACCAATTGCTAATGGACCTCCCATATTTAAGAACTTTTCATTTGGTGCACAAATTGCTACTATTGATAAACCACCAACTACACCAGCAGTATACCATGCAGCTCTAAGTATCAATGGTCCTCCAAATAAATAGAGAGGTGCAAGAAATGCACCAATAGTGCCAGTATGAATTAGCCATGCTATTTGTTTTGCACCAAAACCTTCTTTATATGGAATAGACTGTAGCAGTATTCCACTACCCCAAACAGATGCTAAAGATACAAACATAGCAAGCCACCCTTGACGCATTATTAAATTCATAATAGTTGGTGAACGTATACACATTGCTGCAGTTGCAGCACTAGTTATTATAGATGCACCAAGATACATATATGTAGTTTTAATTCTATCCTTTACATATTGAGGCCATAATCTGTAAAGAATTACATAAATATTCTATTATAATTTCTATTATTTATCTCATTGATAATATTTAATATTTTTTTTAAATGTAATGTTAAGAAAAAATACTTTGCATAATCTATAGCTCCCATGGATGGCGACAAACCCAAACCATAATAACATAAGGAACCTAATCCTATTACAGCACCACCAGCAACAACTCCTTTTCCAATAGTAAATGCTATGCATATAAAAATTTTTATTAGTAAATTTAATGTTATTAATTGATTCTGCTAATATTTAATATAATTATAAATATTAATATTTAATATAATTATTATACATATGCAACATTCATAAATAAAATAATTCATATCATATAATAAATCTTAGTAAAGTTTAAAAAACATTTAAGAAATGAATTTCATTGTTATTTTTAAAATTTTGTAGCAATGAATAAACAATTTGCAATAGTTTATTTAAAGTAATTTATAATTGCTATAATATATATTTCTATTGTAATTGCATTATATTATATATTACAAGTATAATTTACATTGTTTTTATTTAAAATTTTTTTATTAATTAATATCCTACCTGTTTCTCCCGCAGGTGCCATTGCTTGTTCTGAAAGAGAAGTTGATTTACGAGTAGATCTTGCAAATGTGCTTCGTCCATCGTTAGCAAATAATCTTGTGGATTGAATTCTCGGAATAAAAGGTTTCGAATTAATTGGAGTTTTCAGTAAATTAACTAAATTTGGTGAAATACTGCTTCGACATACTCTAGCGAGCATCATTTTTGTACGCTATTTTATCTAAAATATAAGATATGTATTAATAAAAACAGCGATGACATTTGTATATTGATCAATAAAAATTACACACGATTTTGAACTAACTAAGTCTTAAGTATTTGAAAGATATTCACATATCTATCAAAATTTATTTAAAACTCCAGAACAATATCTTTTCGCAAAAATTTCTTGTGATTACTCACAGACGCAATATGCTGCAATTGTTACGACTATATCGATATAACCGATATCTCGAACTACTAGCAATTTCGTTGATCTATATTCACAATTTCACATACATGCTTATACAAAGTTGCCGCAAAAGATCTTACTATGGGAAGAGTGGGAGAGAATAATAGTGGGACAAAGTAGGAACTAGGAATCGTGACGAACGTTATATTATGCAATGAAACATCCGTCATTTGTTCCCCCACTTTCATTTTATGCACTATTACTTTTTCTCTTCCCAGTGAGATATTTTTTGACAACCCTAAAAATAAATATTATAAAGATAGCAAAATTATTTACGAATAAAGTGCCATCTTTAATAGCATATAAATATTAACAAGATTAGATTTTTGATATATTACATTTTATTAATTTATATTTTTTCATTATTTATATTATATTGATATATATTTTTTCAATTATAATATATTTACCGATATAAATGATCAAAAATCAAAAAATAAATCACATCATAATTGTTATGATTTTATCTATTGAGTGAAAATATTAAGATGCTTTATGATTTTCTATGAAATACTCATTGTATATTTTCATGAAAATAGCTTTTTGTATATATATATAGTTATATAAATATAGTTATCTAAATGATTTTAAGAGCAATTTATCAAATTAAATTCTTTATTGCATTATATATATAATTTAGTAGTTATAATTTGATGAAAATATTCATAAAAGATATATTAAATTATTTCTAAATTATATATTTTACAATTATTGGTAATAATACTATCTTAAATAAAAATAGAGACTAATATTATGTTTATATTTATGTAAATTATAAAATTCTCTTTACTAATAAGTAAATTTTACAAAATATTAAACATTATCAATAATTATAAAATCTAAAGTTAAAATATTATTTCCGGTTAATCTTGTTTGATAAATATGACAACATTACATTTATAAACTAACCAATCATATGTGTTCATAGTTAATAAAACTAACCAATCATTCTTTTAGAAAGATGTACCTATAATGCACCGGAAATAATGCTACATAGTGGGGGTAATTCCTCTAGTAGATCTCCAACTTCGCTGCTTCGTTCTCTTCGTTGTCGGACGCCATAGTGAACGCTTCAGTTTGCGAAGAAGTGAATCGGGTTCGTTCGCGAAAAAGTTCGTTTTTTCTTCAAACGAGCATATATTTAATTTGAGCGAACGATGGCAGGAGCCGAATCACCAAATGTAAAACAAGAATCGCAGAATACATCTGCAGAAAATAGTAATGAAAATCCACGAGAACGAAATCCACCCGGTGGTGGTGGCGGCGGTAATCGAGGACCGCGTGGACGAAAAGGAGGAACACGTTTTTCTGGCGGACGTGGTGGCGGAATGGGTAGTGGAAATAGAAATAATGATGGACCGGTAAGAATTTCATATTTTTTTTTTTTTTTTTTTTATATAAATTATAAAACATAAATTATATTTTTTGTTTCTACCGCCATATTTGCTATAAATTGATGCGTAATACTTTTACCGGTTTTAAATTTTTATTTTTAATTTTAATTTTTTAAATACTATTACAATTTTTGTTTGTGTTATATTTTTCAATATTTTTTTTTGCAATATTTTTTATTATCAAATGTAAAGTAAACATCTCTCTTTGATATTTAATTTAATTTAACTAAAACTTCAAATTTTTTAAATTCAATTTTATTTAAACAATTACATTAATTCTTATATAATACATTGAAATAAGTTAATTAAGTATAATAAAAAAAAAAATTCTCTAATAAAATTCTTCAATTTTCATATTTGATAAATCTGATATGAAATTTATATTAATAATCCTACAATTATAAATAAAAAATATCTATTTAGTAAATGCTATTTTTTTTAATTAGAATTTCTATATATAAGAAACATATCGATTTTTCGTCAGGGTAGTTACAAAATGGCGTGTATAAAATATAAGATGGCGAATTAGTATCCCAACTTTACGACACGTGGTTAAAAAAATTTATATATATATTTATATAAGTATTTTTTCTAATATCAATATAAAATGTAAAAAATACTGTTTTCGATAATAACACCAATTTCTCGTAAAATAAATTTTATCTTATACATAATGTAAAAATATTAAAAATTGTTACTATTTATCTTTATTTATAAAAAAGTGAACAAATAATCAAACAAATTATTGCAAATAAAATGGTATATTCTTAAATCTGTCATTTGATAATATCAATAGTTAAAATTTTATCTAAAATTTTATGTTTATGTATTTTAATAAATTTTAATTACATGTTTGAATTGCAAAAATTATCTAAACGTTATAGATGAAAATGAGTGATTCTATGGATGGAGGTATGGACAATACAATGAATGAAGGAATGGGTGGAGGAATGGGTATGGGACGTGGTGGTGGCATGCGTGGTGGTAGAGGTGGTCGTGGAGGCACTGATAGAAACATGGGAAATCGTTCACAAGATGTAAGTAGAAAATAAACAATTGTATATATTGATAAAGTATTCATATATTATGATTTAAGATTGTAATTTTTTCAATTTTTATAATTAGGATCGTTTAATGGAACGCATTATGGCCATTAGTGGTCCTACACATGAATTACCATCTCAAGAAACTACAGAAAAAAAATTCAGTGGTCGTAATCGTTTATATATTGGGAACTTAACAAATGATGTTACAGAAGAAGAAATCCAGCAGATGTTTCAACAATATGGTGAAATATCTGAGCTTTTTGTTAATAAAGAAAAAAACTTTGCATTTCTTAGAATGGTAAATTTAATACATTTTTCTTCTATATAATTTTTATATACTAATAAATGATTAAAATAATTACCGTTTGATGAAAAATGATAATTTATGGCTGCAATTTTATATTATGATAACATTTTTTGCATAAATTTATGTAAGTGATACTTTAAATTTATTTTAAACTAATTTATTTATTTTTTATAGGATTATAGAGTAAATGCTGAGAAAGCAAAACATGAATTAGATGGCACAATGCGTAAAGGTCGTGCACTCAAAGTACGTTTTGCTCCTCATTCTTCAACAATTAAAGTTAAAAATCTTACACCTTGGATTTCAAATGAATTACTTGAAAGAGCATTCAGTGTTTTTGGTGAAATCGAACGTGCGATAGTTATAGTGGATGATAGAGGAAAATCTACTGGAGAAGGAATTGTAGAATTTTGTAGAAAACCATCAGCCCAGCTCGCTCTACGAAAATGTACGGAAGGATGCTATTTCTTAACTGCGTAAGTTTTTGTAAAGGAAAAAAAATTTTTTTTTTCTTCCCAGCGCCACGCTTGTTCGAAATATTTAATTATCAACAAGTGCCTAAATATTGATTATACTGGGAAAAAAAAAATTCCTATAGGAAGCATGATACAATAGATATATGTATTGTGTGCTGACAAATGGAATACAAAATTTTAATTTGAAATGATTTTATTAAAACAAACAATTCTTTGAAAAATTTATATAAAATATTTTTATTATAGCTCTTTACGACCAGTGGTTGTTGAACCATTTGAACAACAAGATGATATCGATGGTTATCCAGACAAAAATTTACCACGAAAAAATCCAGAATTCTTTAAAGCTCGTGATATTGGACCAAGATTTGCACAGATAGGAAGCTTTGAACATGAATATGGAACAAGATGGAAACAACTCCATGAATTATATAAGCAAAAAGAAGAGGCACTGAAACGAGAAATGGCAATGGAAGAAGAAAAATTGGAAGCTCAAATGGAGTTTGCACGTTATGAGCATGAAACTGAATTGTTACGAGAACGTTAGTATTTAAAAGTATATAAAAATATTCCTTCAATATTCACGTCAAATTCATAAATTCACTTTGTTTAATTATAGAATTACGCATGCGCGAGGCTGATCGTGAAAGACAGAAGAGAGAATGGGAAATGAAAGAACGACAGGCTGAGGAACAAAGGACACGTGAAGAAGAATTACGAAGACGGCAACAAGAAGAAATGGCAATGCGTATAAGGAGACAAGATGAGGAACTGCACAGGCGTCAACAGGAAAATAATTTATTTATGCAGGTAATCGTTAATAATTTTAACAAAAATAAATTTTCAAATTAAAAGAAATTTGTATAATAATAAATTAAAATTTTAACATTATCACATTACAAGGATGAACTAAGTATTAAAGTTATTTAAAAAATACGTAGGTAAAAAAAACAATTATGTGATAACAAAATTTTATTCTTTATTTGTTTAAGATGAAATTTTTTTTATCATTTATATTACAAATATTCATTATCATTATAGAATAATAATGGAGAATATAATATATTCACAATATTTATGATTTTTAATTGGTCATTTCATTCATGCTTTTTACTAATGCTTAGGGTTATGTTCCCTTTATATTTAAGGAGCAAGCAATGAGAAGAGGAGGTGGAGGAGGAATGGGAGGAAAGAATTATGATTCTGTTAGTAATAGTGATCGCGATGGATATGGTCAACCTGATGGTAAGTTTTAAATATTTCATTAAATAAACATCGAATATCGTGTTTTTATATGAAATTTTTTTAATTCTCCTATGAAAATTTATTTTTTGCAGATTTTAATACATTTTTCAATATGATAAATTATATATTTTAATTCAATTAGATTATGTACAGATAAATGAATAGTTTACATTGATTTTGTTTTATTATAAATTAAAGTTATAAAAGTTATAAAAAGTATCACCATAGAAAACTTAAATACTAAATAGAACTAAAAAAAGTTAGCAAAATGAATAATTTATTCATTTAATGTTATATGGTATATAATTTCGATCAAACTTTTTTTTCTTATAGAATTTATATTTCACACAAAATTTTAATTCGTAAATTAATTATTTAAAATAATTTCTAATTGTAAATTTTATTTTATTACAGGTGGAAGCAGCATGCCAGTGGTAATGTATCCCATTGAATTATTATTTTATATATATATTTTTTTTTAGCAAAGTAATTATTTATTTTTTCTTAAACTGTTTATTTGATTTTTTATTTATGTGTATTTCTATTTAATGATATTATGAAACAAATTATATCTATATACGGGAATTTTTCGTTAGAAAAGTTGAACTGCATTTTTGCATGATAAGAAAGAATCAGTATTATTAGTGAAGATTTATTCTAAAAAAAAAAAAAAAAAAAAAGTGAAAAGAATTTCAAGAATATTTCCATGAAGCATGCTTTCCAAAATATTAGGGTTCTAATGTCTGCAACAATGCCAATTTTATTATAATTAGTTTAATAAATATTTGTCATTAATAATTTTGAATAATTGGCTAACATGTGGAGGTGTCAATGGGCATTCAACCTTTCTATTTGTTCATAAAGGAAATTATTTTTATAACATAGACAGGTGCAAAATTTCTAATAATTTGCTCTGTTCTTTATGAAATTAAAAATATTATTTTATGATCTAAAAGGAAAAATATATTGATATTATCCTATATTTTGAATCTTTTATATATATTGACATAACATATTATAAATCTGCTCTTGAATTTCTTCATTTTAAATATAATTATATTAGTGGCATGCTTTTCTATTATCTATTAGACAATCATTGAAACATATTAGATTATTTGTACTTTTCAAATTCGATTGAATTATATAATATTATATAAATTTTATATGAGGTTGTAATAATTTAAGATATAAGTCATTTCTGTTGGAAGATTTCATCATAATATTTAATATTATTTAATGTGGCATTATTATGATAAATATTTATAGGCGATTCATACTTAAAATTTGGAAGAAATATTGGGTAATTTTCATTCATTCTATATAAATAATATAAAATATGTTGCATAGATAGGCAGGTTAAGGTTTTATTGGATCAATTCTTCTATCTATAATTAAATTCTTCATGTTTTAAATGTACTAAAATTTCAGTACATTTAAGCATTATTTATTTCTCTCTAGATACTATATATGATACTAATTTTACATACCCAATTGTATGTGTAGGATATCAACAATAATACTTTTTACTTCAATAATAAGTGTCTGAAGAAATGAATTTTTCTTCTAATTTTATTAATAATATATTATTACAGATATTACGACTTTATTTTTAAAATTTTTAAAATATATATTAAAATATGAATAATTTATATATGAATATGATCTTTTAATAATTTTAAAATTTTTATATACTATAGAAATATTCTTTAGACACATATCAATAAAATTAAGATTAAAAGCTGAATTAATATATTTTGTGCCACATTGGTCTCTCCATATGCTTGCAGACAGGAGGCTCTGTCTTCTATTTTCTCTAGCTGTATTAAGAATTATATATCTTATGTACTATGGAACTATTTTTATATAAAATTTTAATATTAGAATTAAATTTAATATTTCTGTATTTAATGTATATGAAAATATGTTTATAGAATAATATAGTTCCACAGTAATAATTTGATATTTATTAACCAACAAATGCCCAACTACTAATATATATTGAACATCAATAGAACATAATCATTTGTATTCAGAAATTATTTTTATTTGATGTACATATAATTTATTTAAAATTGAGTTATAATTTAAATATAATTTCTGAGTACAACAATCAATTCTAATTTATAAATAACAATAATAAATAAAATTTAAAATAATCTTTATGATATATAATTTAACAAAATATGGGGTTTTAATTGATTCTATGAATTTTTCTACATATATTATTACAATGCTCATTTTAAAATTAATAATTTTAATTTTAATAATAATAATTAAATGAATTTCACATGAATAATTCTGTAGTATAAATATTGTATAAAGTTTGCTTAGAGATCTTGATCACATCTCTTTGTCACTTGTTTCAATATTTAAACTTCAGAATTGTATAAAGTTATAGTAATTAAATTAAATTTTTGTAATATTATATTCAAAAATACTATTCATATAATAAAATAGTTATATTTTTAAACATTTTTAATGTGTTAGGTATTTATATTATGAAAATATAATATATAATTAAAAAGGTAAGGTTCTGGTTCTGTGATGCTTAATGTTTTACATATAAAAATTTGTATATATATTTGTATTTAACACTAAGCATTTTGGTATTTGATATCTACTGTATTATGTACTATATAAATTAAAACCTAAAAAAGTAATTTCAAAGTGATGAAATTTCAAAAATTTCTTAGTGAATATTGAATGTTAATGATGGTATATTTTTTTCATGATGGATTCAATTTCCAAATTATTTTAATAGGAATCTATTAATATTTTCTACTTCTGTCTTAATTCTGAAGGTTAATATTAAGCTTATAATTTTATGACTCATATTTCAAAATATTTATGAAAATATATATAAACTTCATATGCAAAAAATTGCATATAAAACTGTAGGTGATATTTAATCTATTTTACTAAATATACTAATATCTAGATGTACTATATCAGTGATATATCACCATGTTGTTTGTATGTTGGGCATTTGCTTGGTTTAATAAGGGTAATCGATGTCAAGAAAACGGTATATTCTGAAAGCAGTATAACATTATCCGTATATGTCATTTATTTTAGTGCGTGCATTAATCACGCATTCCATTCTATTAATGTTGTACGAACAAACAACATCTAACATTGTGTTTTCCCCTTTCTTTTCTATGTGATTTGACGAAAATTGACGATGACCTGTGCTGCTGTCAAACATGGATGGTCGCCCTGAACCGTGAAATGTATTTATGGTACATCCAAAATCTACTACAAAACACCGTTATTCATCGTATAAATGAAAATTGTTGACATTCGCTTCAATTATATTATCGGTGCATAACTTTCGATTTTGACGTCAAATATCGCTTTGTTTTTATTTTACGTGTAATAATTAAATTCAACTTATCTATAATGATGATTAGGATCCGAAATCTTTCATGGATGCTTATAATAGTATGGATCGTGGTGGTTATAATGATGATCGTGGTCAAATAATGGATTTGATGGATATGAGGGTAGATATGGGTAATATGGGTGGTGGTCGTGGAGGTAGTGGTAATAGTGGACGTTGGCAAGGTGGAAGTGATCGAAATCGTCAGGACGATTACCCTAATAAAAGAAGACGCTATTAAAAATACCACAGTATTAAAAATAACTTTTTTTTAATAATTGAGAAAAAATATTTTTCCGATAGTTCGCAGTTGCATTCTTCAGTCATTTTTTCCGACAAGTTTCGCTATTGATCATCTTTCACATTTTATATCATAGGAGAATATATTAACGAAAATGAATAGGCAGACAAGGGATATATAGTGTTTAAGAAAGAGTGGTTTTATATCTTTCGTATTGGATCTGACTTCATAACATCGGAAATCATTTTGCTGATAAGAGATTGCTGTGTTTTAAACAGTTTTTAAGTTATAAAAACATCTAACAAATATAATTTTGTGAATGTATATTAAATACAAGGGACTTTTCATAAAAAGGATTTAATTTAAATAGTACTAATCAATTTCATATATTGACAAATTCTGTACACTTTTTGACAAAAATTCTTCAAGACATAAAAAACATCAAGGTACCGTTAAAATATTAACTACTAACACAATTATATCATTCTTTAAGTATAAGAAAATATTGAATTGATATGTCTTTAATTTATTAGAAATTGTTCTCTAAGAAGAAGGGATATATATAATGAAAATAACTAAACTTCAAGTTTATAGTATCATTTCATAAAATTTCATATCTTATATATCGTCATATAGACGAAAATATATTCATTGTCAATTAGCAGTTCAAATAAAATAATTTCGTGGAAGTTTTATTTCGTGAAATAGTATGTAAATATTAAAAATAATGTAGTATATTAATTTTTGGTACTATTGTATTACTATACCATACTTATATTATTCATAGTTTATTTTCTTGATTTAGTAGTCCTCCCAAGGTGAAAGTATATACTCTGATAGTATTTTTAGTTTTGTACTTTACAAAAACAAAAAATTAGTTTATAAGTGAAGCGTTTAACATTGACTGAAATCAACATCAGTCACTTGTTAATTTATCTTTCTAATAAGAAATAAAATTGCATAAACGCGTGTGTACGTTAGTATCAAAGATAGTTTTATCTAGTACATTATCCATACATATTCATACATATTCATTCATACATGTTTTTAGTTAATGATGGTGTAAATGTCACCATGAAAGAAAGTAAATGCAATGTTTGCATTACTTAAAGCTTTATAACAGTAATTATGTTAGACTAAGACATATATCAACAAAGTAATATGCAATTGTGCTATTCAAATTTGTGAAGGAACTTATTTGACAAAAAATAATTTTATGAATAAAGGTCTACATATATCTATACGTAGGAATAATTTTTTATTTATAATTATTAATCTTTTTAATTGTAGACATTTCGCGAATTTCACGTAATATTTGAAAGATAATGCGAAAATTCGCTATATCTTTATTGCTTTTAATATTAATCCTTATCAGATGTATATCACATCTGATATTTTTGCAACAAATAATATATACTCGGTTCTAGCCACAAATCATGTAAAATCTGATAAGGATTAACTTATATCTAATAATACATGATTATAAAATTTGAATCTTTATTATAGGAAATTAATGTTTCATATAAATTCATATTTCTGCAATTCTTAATAAGATTATGATTACATATTATATAATCAATTTTATTTATATTTTATATTACTTTATTTTTAAAAATTAAAGAAAAAATTATACTCTGGGTTTTAAAATTTATAGGAAATCATGAATTGATACATTGAAAATATTAAATAAATAAATTTATGATAATATAGTACCTATTTATATGATGAATTTATATTCTTTTTATAATAATATATCTAAAAAAAATTTAGGATTTCAAACGCATATTTATATTAAATTCCCAATTATATTTATCATAGGCGTATATTCATTAAAACAAAAAAAAATTTGAATATGAATTCAAGATCTGAATTTTTTAAAAGATTAAAAGCTAGAATAGGAAATAATTGTTAATAACGGTATTTTCTGTTTTGACTGCTCTTGTTATGAAGTGAACATTTACTATAATACTTTTTTTTTCAATTTTAAAAAAATTCGTTTTTTTGACAAAACAAATTCTTCATATATTTAAAAATGATATATTTTTTTATATGAAAAAATTTGAAATATATGTTATGGAAATAAATTTAAATTTTAATATTGAAATTTTCTAAACACAATTGTAAATAGTTAAATATAACAAAAAATAATTAAAAAATTTAATGTACAAATGTTATAAAAAAAAATTTGTTTTTTAGTATTATCATATATTTCTTTCAGGAAACATCATAATAGACATCATGCATGTACAATTTGTTATTTATTATATAATATGAATTTCATATAAATTTTTATCATAAAAATGTTTTATATCTCTTTTAATAATTTCTTATTTTATATTATTATATTTATTATTTTAATTATTCCTATTATATTTCTTATATATTTAATAGAATTTTTTTTGAAAAATTTAATTATTAAATTATTTATTATGTATATGTACTTGTGGACATGTGAATCAAAAAAATACATATAAATTTTTTTATAAATTATTGACATATTACTATTCAAATATATTTTATTTTCTTAATCTTATAATTAATAATTTGATATTATTTTTATCTCTTGTGAATTAAATATGAACTATCATTAAAAAATCGTTTTTAAGTTAACTTATTTTTTCTCAGAGTATATGCTGATAATAATAACTGTTTTATAAAAAATGCATAAATATTATAAGTTATATTTATTTACTATTTCTAAAAATGAATTTTTATAAATTTTCCAAATAAAAGTCAATCCTTGCAATAGGATTTGATGAAATATATTTATGCAATGAATTAATTCTCTTTATTATTAAATTCTCTATATTGAAAAATTTATGCATATATAAATAAGCACTGTATATGCATGAGAGATTTTAAAGAGGAATTGCGACTATTTTAAACATATCATTAAACTGATTATAAAAATTGAACAATATAAAATTTAAATATTCTTTCTTTTGAAAATTTTTTTAGACAATTGTATAATTATGAATATATATATGTATATAATATATACTTATATAATATATATGTATGTATGTATATAATATATATATATATTAAATGAAATTATTCATCTATTTTATTGAAGAAAATAACTATACAAATGTATGCGATTGTTTGTAATTTTGAAATAATGAACAGTATAAACTGATTAATCAAGAATCTCTTAACGGAGGAGAAACTGCAATCACAAGATAGGCTTACTTACTTGAAACTACTAGACAATGAATCTACTGGTATGAGGTGAGTAGATTTTGTAAAACTGTTATTATGCGTAATTCTATTTTAATCTTCGGGTGGGACATTATATGAGCATATGGTAAAGATTATAAAAATTTTGTAAGATTATAAAAATATTGTAAATAATTTAATTATTGATGAAATATTTAAAATATAAATATTATATTTACTTATTATATATTTAATTTTTCTCTCACATTTTATTTGATATTAAAAATATCAAAAATATAAATTTCAGTCATATCAAAGATATAAATTTCAATTATAAAGAATTTTATATGTTTGAATTTATGAATCGCAGTGTCTTCATTTATAATCTTTACCAACGAAATTATATTTGTCAAATTGATGAAAATGAAACTTCAAAATTTACAAATAAATAGGAAATTACTAATTTATTTTATCAATCATATATTCAATGTATTATCGCCTTTATATTAAGTATTAGGATTAATCATTTTATTACATTCAATAAAAATTTAATACTATAAATTTATACAAATTTTGCCAGCCTAGATCATGTTTTTACCTGTGACAACCAAAATATTCTTATATACCAATTTTAGCAAAGGTTGTCTGGGTTTATTATTGAAATCTAGGCTGATATAACTATGATTAATTGCTATTTGAACAACAAAACTAAAATATTATCGGCTATTCTGCTCTTCTGGGTGGTAAATATATTTGGATCACTATGCGATATATATAATTACGCAAAATGGAATTTACATGTTAATTAAAAAAACCTGAATATTTTAATATTTTTAAATAAACTACTTCATAATCACTTATGACAATTGTGCAACATTTTTTTTTGAATATTTTAAAATATTTTATTCATTTGGGAATATATATTTAATATTTTATACTTTAAAAACTACATATATAATTATATTTTTAATATATATATTTTTTAAAATAACTAATAAGTGCAAACTGAAACATTCAGCAATTGCTTCTTTATATTACACATTTACTATATATATTTATGACATAGCATGTTATACTCACATAAAAATTTAATTATTGAAAGAGTAGAAAGTGTTTTATAAAATATAACAAATCTTATATTTATATTTAACAATGAAATATATTTTTTAAACATAAAATTTTGGAAGAATGCCTTATAACAGTTTTATTGTCAATTTTATTTAGCAGATGTTAACTCATATAATTTATATTAAACATGTTAATTTATTACTTCTTGTATTGAAAATTAAAATGCTTACATATTATACCTTTTTTATATAAAATATATATATATTGGTTTTATGTTTACAGATATTTATAGCAACTGCTGGCTGAGGAAACGAATAAAACACATTGAAAGATAAAAAGGTAAATTTCCAAAAATTATAAGTTTAATTATCTATTTTTGAATTTCGTTTTCTAACTAATAATTCTTTAATCTCAATTCATTAATTATTAAAATTTTAAATGATTCACAATTATTTAAATACAATTATAAAAATATTTAAATATATAATCATTTTTTCTTATAGTAAAATTTTTATTTACAGATCATTTATTGCATTTATTTCAGCATTCCATATGTACTTGAGATACAAACAGAGAAAAGGAATATATACAAAGGAATTTTAAAAATAAGGTTTATTTTAGTTTCTTTTCTACTTTTTTTTTTACTAAATATAAAATTAAATTTTTTTATAATATTTTCATAACAAATAATTATTTAAAAAAAATTTTAAATTTTATTAATTTCATTTATATTATTTGAAATATGTTAATTTGAAAATTATTTTATTATATTTATTATATTATATTGATATTTATATATAATATTAATAAAAAAAATTTTTGCAGGTGGAAAATCTGTATATTGAAAATTAAGAATTAATAAAACTAAACATATTATCGTAATCTTTTTAAAGATTATAATTGTTTTTCAAAAATATTTTTATAGAAAAAATGATGCTCAAGTGAACTATCTTTATAATTATAGACTATCTATATAATTTAAGATAAAATAATTTTTACAATGAAATTTTAATAACTTATTAAATTTTGAATATCTTTAAATAATTACATCACAATATTGTAATTAGTATATGATATTTAATGATATGTAAAACAAAAAATTCAATGTCTAATTCTATCATTCATAAATACAAGATCTTATTTTGGATTTTTCACATAAAAGGTAACATATATTTCTTTAAATATTTAAATTAAATATTAAATATTTAGTTTTAAATTGAATTAATGCTATAAATATAATAAGTATTTTTTCTATATAATTTATTTTATAAAAGTATTTTAAATATAATGATGATTTTCTTTCGGGTCTGAATATAATGAGGAATCTCTAAAATCCCAACGTGTACTGAATAAATAAAATATTATATATATAAATTTTAACATTATATTCAATTAGTAATTACATTTTTTTTTTCAGAATGCTAAAAAATGCTATGAGATGGAATTATTCAACTTAAGGTGATTATTTAATATAAATAATAGATAGATATAATTATTGCCCGTATAAATGTTCAAATTTTTTCTTTAATGTTTATTATATGTATTTCTATCGCTTGATTATTTCATTATGATTTCTCTAAATATTTATGAATTCTTCTCTAAATAAGCTATTTAAATAAATAAGTTAATTTAGTTTAAGATTCCAAACATTTAAACGGACAATATTATATATATTTTAATATAGGTTTATTGTGATGAAATTTTGGCTAGAGTCCTGAATAAAAGATGACAATATTATTGTTCGTATATTATACTGATATTTAAAACATAAATAACAGGATAGATCATTCAAATAAAATTTTATAAATATAAAATTTTTTATGTTGCAGCATTTTACATCAATATATTACCAACATTACAATGAATTATTTGTCAATTTTGAAAATTTTCTTTTATCTATAATATTATTTGAATATTTTTATTATCGTATTTAATAAAAAGAAAATTTATTGTATTACATATTTTTATGTTAAAACAATATTAAATAAATATATCTTTGTTTTAATATATAAAATTTTTACATTGAATTAACTTACTAGACATTAAACTTATTTTATATTTAATTATAAATATAAAATTTTAAATTCATTTTTTTACAATTATTTTTAATTTATTTTGAGTAAGAAATAATTTTTATATTTAATTAAATATATTCTTTAAAATACAATCTATCATTATTTAAATTTTAATATAATCTGTAACATTTTTTTTATATACTACTCATAAATAGTTAAACATAATGTTAAAAGAATTTTTTTTATACTTTTTCCTTTTTTTCATTTCCTTTAAAGAAAGATTAATAGACGTAATATCTAATATAAGGATTAAACGAATTGAATTTATGATAAAAGTAATAATATAATAATAATAATAATAGTAAATTTATCTAAAAGAAAACTTCAGATTAATATCTACAATAAACGAAGTTAAATTTTAATGATTTAATTTTTGAAAATTAATTCCATGCATACATATATAAAGATTTAATATATTTATAGGATATCTTTGTGGAGTCAATTTTGAAGAATACAAAAATTATAAATAAATAATATATAAAAATATTAATCCATACTTATATTTAGTTATATATTATATTAGTTATAATTTTATTCGATTTAAATTCGTATTAAATAAAGCAAGATTCTATTTTCATCATTTCATCTAACGCAAATTTATAAAAAAGTTTTAATCGAAATTTTTTCATAATAACTTTTATGTTTGTTTTAATTTTTATAATTGACTCTCTAAAGATGAATCATGAATATATTAACATCCTATATATGTTATATAATATATATATATATATTTACAAACAATAATTTATAAATATAACATCTGTTTATTTAAATAATTTTTTGTAAAAATTGCTATTAAAATTTTAGTTATATGATTTTTAATGTTTAAATTATAATTTTATAATTCTAATAAAAGAAATTTGTTATATCATTTGTGGTTTAACAAATAAATATTTCCTAAAATATAAATAATTAAATTTTTTTTCTTTTTGATAATTAATGTAACGGTATAAAATTCATTAAGATAAAAATTTTCATCTTTATGGTTTATGATATATATATTATCGAATTTTAAACGCAACGCGTTTCACATTAGATACATTTAAATACATTTAATTATTGCATAACGATTAACAACATGTATGGTATATTTTCCTTTTATATTTTAAATATTACCGTTAGTGATGGAATCGAAAGTTATATGTAATACATTGAAATGATGAAAGAAAATATTGAAGATTCTGGCAAATTTTTAATTTAGTTTTTAAGTTTTTAATATTTGATTTTTTTTAAATATTTAAACGCTTAAATATTTTTATTTCATAGAAATATAATATAGACAGTTTTTCACAAGATATTTTTCACAAAACTTTTTCACAAGATATTTTAATATTTAATTACATTTAATTTTTCACAATAATGATGAAATTTAGAAAAATTTCTGACTTATAAATATAGTAAAGATTTTTCAAAAATTTTTTTTAATTTATATTAAAGATTGAAAATCGAATATCCATCACTGACAATTATTTATTATAAGAAAATGATCAATAAAAATAATAATAATCTCGATCATTTTCCATATATAAATTCATTTAATCATTCGCAACGCACGATAAAGTATACACATAAATAATTACATAGATACAAGTAGGCATAGTTTAATTTTATATACAATATACATGTAACGCATTGAAATCGTTTAATTTATCGCAATGAGACATATAGAGAAACGGATCTCATTCATATATATTCGTAAAGTCGAAATATTCCTTCGGCTGCTATTTACGAGTATTTTTGCATTGGTACCGATTCTAGACACGCCTGCGTGACAAATGTTTATACGGTACTAATGTTTTTAACCTTTTCAATAATTATAAACCTAATATCTTTTAAATTTTAAAAGATTAAATTTTGTTATCGATAAATAAATTATAATTTCATCTTCCTATTTATATATTTCTTTTGTGATGTTATTTCAATTAAATAAAGAAATTAAAATTAAAAATATTTTATGTTTTTTTGCATTATTGAAGCACATTGTCATAGCTTAAAACATTTATATATATAAAAAATAAATATTTTTAAAATATTTTTAAAAAATTCATAAATAAATTTGATGAACATTATATGTTATCGATAACAATTATAATATAACTGTACATTATATTTCAAATTGATTGAACAAATTATCATTTTTAAAATATTTCTTTAAAATTTCAATGTTATATTCAAAAATTTTTGAAAAATTTAATAAATTTTGTGCGATATATAATAATTATAATAAATATTGTACATACATTACTTGTTAAATTAATCACAATGTCTGTAGTAACTTATTGATTTTAAAACGTGTACAATTATATACGTTATCATTGTATATTTATACAGATCATTGTGTAAAATTCATAAAAGGCAATAATCATAATAAATTATACTAAATAAATTTAATATTATCTATATTCTTTATCTATTCATTTTCTCGGGAATGAAAAAACATTATTTATTCCGAGGAAAAAAATAATAACAAAAAAGTTCACATATAAATGATACTATACACAATTACTTTAATCTTTCTCAATGGTTTCATTTTAATTGATGAAATAAATATTAATAATCATTTTTACATGGAATATTTGTAAAAATCTTAAAATAATATTTAAATTTTAAATAATAGATTTGAAAATTATTATTTTGTATATTAAGAATCTATCATTGAATTTTTTTTCAATTGATCTTTTTTAGTTCTAAGTACCAAACATGCACAATCAAATAATATTTTTAAAATTCAGATCTCAACATAGAACTATAAGATATGGAAATATTTAACTTTCATTAAATAGTACAAATTATGTGGATAAATAACATGTAAAATTTGTAAAACAGGAATTCATTTGAAGCATTCAATTATACATGAATAAATTAAATACAAGATATTTCATATGAATTATATTGATCTATACGATTCGCCATTATGTATATACAAATTTTCAGGCGATAATTCATTATTTTTTCTTTTCTTTTTTTTTTTTTTTAATATGTATATATACATGTATATGTACTTTCAACGCGAGGTTCCACATGGTAGCCACATTTTTTTATGTTATATTATATCTATTATATCAGGGTTTCAGGAATATGTAATCGTGGCTTTGAATAGCATACATAATAGTATAATATTGCATAATATATAGTACAGCACACAATCTTCATATAGAAATGGTCAACGAATTTTACGATATATATATATATCGGTATGAAAGCGTTTCATTATATTATTTTATTTCGAAATGAAACTCATGAAATTTTATATAATTAAATAATTTGGAATTATAATTACGTAATTAGCAATCAAATAATGTACAATTAAATTACTAGATAAAAAGAATATTTTTTTGTTAAAATTTAGGCATTAACAAGAACACAAAATGGAGCGTATTGATACGCGATCAAAAAATAAAATATTTAAATTGTGTAGATGGAATAAAAAGAAATACATATTTATATATTTGTATATAGATTAAAGAAAAAATTTTCATACCATATTTGACGATAATTGCTAAACCATATCCTGCATCGTGTAATGATGAACTTCATTTCAGTATGCTCCATATCTGATTATTTTAGCACTAGTACTATTAAGTACCAATAAGCGCACCAACATTCATAACATCACTTTTGGTTATTTCATATTTCTGCTATAGACTGATCCCATTTTATTTTATAATGTTCAATTTTTTATTCACCCATTATTGAAAGGGATCATTTTTAAAGTTATACATTAAAGCGTGTTTCAGACCCATCAGCAAGCATTAATGTAACTGTACGATTGTTTATCCATATCAATCGAGCTAGTCGCATAGGATTTAATCGTGCTACATCGTTAATGGGTGCAGTACTATATGATTTTACACAACGTGTTTGAGAATTTCCTAGGCCAAACATACCACTACTTGTTTGCTGGAAATGTTAAAAATTATTTAAATTTAATTTTAAAATTTTATGCTATTAACTCAAAATATATAAAAAAACATCTTACCTGCCAAAAACATAACTTATTTTCCGTACAAGAATAACTAACCAGGAACTTGCCTTCGGGCGAAAATGCTAACGCAGTTACAGATGATGTATGCGCAGGTACTGTTTGACATTTAACGTTTCCTCGTAATTCGTATAAAGCAAGCTGACCATTGCGGCTGCCTACTGCTATTCTGCGTGTTGCTGGACAATGACTTACCTAAAATAAATATATTTATTATAAATTAAATAATTTTTTAAATTATTTAAAAAATATTTTTAATAAATAAATCAACAAAAATATTAAAACATTGTTTAAATAATATTAAAACAACTCAACTTACTTGATTAAATCTACATACTGCTGGGAATACATCATTTAGTGGTTTAGTTTTAAGATGACCTGGATCCAAACAATGTAAAATAATATCCATCACCTGAATTATCAAATATCAATTATTTATAATTGTTTATAATATATTAACACATTAATATAATAACATTTAAGATCCGTATTCTCACCTCAACTAAGAGATCACTCATTTCACTCTGCATTTTATCAATTAATTGTTCAACAATTCTAAGTATTTCTGGTTTTGCTCTTACTAAAACACTTGCACTCATATTTACATTTAATGTTTGTGCATTTTGTTGTAAAGTGTTATATCTAGCCACTTCTCGTGCCATTGTAGTAATAAATGCTGCAGGTCTAGCTGTAGCTATTAAAGTTAAAGCATGCCGTGCTGTACGACATGTATCAGCTTGAGGTGTAAGTGGAAGGCCATATGTCATATTTGGTACTAACTTATCAGCATCACAACACATTTCTAATAATCCCAATAATACCTATATTATATAACATAAGACCAATATATAATTTCTTTAGCTATTATTAATTTAAATAATGTACATTTTATCATTTGTAAATTATATTATTAACATATTAATATTATTCTTACTTTTGATACATCAAGATATGGTTCCCAAACTGTAAAACCTCTACCAATGAGATCAATTGCAGCTCTTCGTAGTGCTGTATGTAAGGGTAATTTTGGTGAATGAGGTGCATGTAATAAATGCGTAAGCGCCATACTAGTATGCCTAGCAAGATTATTATTTCCTATTCCGAAACCTTCTACTATTGAACTTTTTCGCCTTTGTTCATTATCTCTTTTTTGATTCGTGGTAGTAACATCTTGCCCAAATTCTGCACCGATTACACCTAATAATACAACTGCCGTGGTTTGCTTTCGTTTTAATTCCGCCACACTCGATGGCTTCCTAGCTACATTTATTTCTGCTAATGTAAATATATAAAATAATTAAATTATACTTTTTAAGATTAAAATGATATAAGCAGAGTTTTATAAACAACTTGCCTTCTGCTAATTCTTCTTCTTCATCTTCCTCTTCTGTATGTGATTCAGATGGAGGAATTGGGCTACCAGGAACTGGTGGACTTTGATTTTGTGATTGTGGTGCAATAGGTTCTTGAGTGCTATACATTGGTAAATATTGTGACCAACTATCTACAAGAGTTTTTCTTCCTTTTGGACCCATTCTTCCTAATTCAGCAAGTAATAAAGCTTGAGCAGCTTCACGGATCTGAAATTATTATTATTTATATTATTATTTTAATATTGTAAATTTTATATATCTTTTCATACATTTCAATATTAACAAACCTCAAGACATTGATGTTGCCATCTGCGAGCCATCATTTCAACTTGAGGTCGTTTAAATGTCTTAATACCACCTTGTGAAACTATTTTATCGGGCAAAAGTACACAATGCAATGTTGCTAAAAGAGACCAACCTTGTTTAATCTGTGCTTGTTGTGCTGTATAAATTTCTTCATTTTCCTCCTCTGCTTTATTCCAATTTATTGTAGATCTATTACCAGGCCTAAATATATTAAATAATATATATATATATATATATATATATATATATTATTTAAAGCAGAAAAAAAGAAAATAATATTAATTATTAACCTATGCATTATTCGATTTCGTTCTTGTTCAGGTACAAAAGTGGCATTATTCATTGACATTAAAGTATTTGCTAAAGCTACTACTGCTAATAAATGATTGCTAGTTAATGTGGTAGACAATTCCCAATGCGCTCTTGCTGTGAATGCTCTTGTAAGTCTTTCCTGTCTAACTAATTCTGCTGGTAAACGTTGTTCTAATTGAGTTGCAGGTTCACCAATTGGTTCCAATTGTGTTTGCCAAGTTGGTAATAATAATGACATGTAACCTTTCAAACATAAGATTAAATTATGAGCATATATATTTCATAAACTAAATTATATTTATTTATACCTCCTTTAGATAAAACTCCAAATGAAACAGGAACCATAGGTCTTAATAAACCTAATTTCCCTTCACAAACACGATCTAAATCTGGATCAATCCCCCAGGCATGCAATAAACTTAATATAAGCTGAGCTACTTCCATAGTTGCATTTGGTTCATTAAAAGCTCCATTTCGTTTCAAATTATTTTTCATAGCATCATTATTATTCCAATTATCACCTGTGAAAAAATAAAGTTTTTATAATAACTATTAATTTATAGATTTTAGATCTAAAAAGAATTTTAGAAAAATTAAATATAATATAAATTTATAACTTCAAAATTTCTCATACATTCACATAACTTTCTTGAAGCAATAAACATTTATTATTTCAAATTATTTATAATATGAAATGTATGAAAAATTTTATTATATATGTATATATATAATCTATAAATAAAAAAATTAACATATATAGTAAAATAAAATTTGCAATAATATAAAAAATATATAATATAAAAATAATATAAAAAAATAATTCAAAAAAATAAAATAAATTATTTTCAAAACGATTTATGTTTTTGAAAAAAATCAATAATCAATTTTCAAAAAATATATCATAGCGTTATTTTTCTATTTTAATTTTTTTACTTATATTATTTAATTTAATCTGCATAAATAAAAATATATATTATAAAAAACAAAAAAATATATACTAACATATATGCAGGTTAAAAATAAGATTTATAATTTATATTATAAAATATAATGTAAATTATGATTTTACTTATTTAAATATTTAAAAAATATTGAATTTTTAATTTAATTTGACAGAATTAATTATATTATATTTGACAAAATAATATTATATCATAAATAATATCATAAATAATCAAAATATAAAGATAATTAGATATATCAGAATATTTTTATGATAAAATTAATATAATAAATGTTCAAAAATTTTTAATAGTATAGGAATATAAAACAAATGAAATTAGTAAAATTTCAATAACTTATAATTTAAATATTAAAACAAATAATAAATATATTTTAAATAATATAGTAAATATATATATATATATATATATATATATATATATATATATATATTATTTATATTTATATTTATAAAAAAAGGAAAATGGAAAGCAGATGACAAGTCTAAACTAATAACAAAAATTCATGCCACGTAATTTCAATGATAGAAAGATGACAATAATTTTGCCATCTTTCTTAAATCATGGCTAACCTTTGCCGTCAAGAGTCGACGGCTTGAGGCCAACGCTTTCCACCTTGGCCTGAATCTTAGTATGTACGTTCTCTGCGCCCTCCTTCATTTTAGCCAATATACCTATAGAAAGAAATTGGCTTTAAATGATATAATAATAGATAAATATTTTCTTCAACTTGAATCTTTTAATGACAATAACTGAGAATTAAATGCACTATGAGATATAGATATTACATAAAATAAACATTCCAAAAGTACATATTTATAAATCAAAATATTCAAGTAACAAAAAAAAAATATACTACTAAATTATAACCAAATTAAAAATACAAAGCGCTAATTATGATAAAATATTTTCTTTAAGTTTACATAAGTTTACACAAGTTGAACTATTTTAATGAACTAATATATGAAAGATGTTAATTGATCAAGAGTTTTGATATTGTAAATTCAAACAAAATAATTTATTAAAATTGTATCTAAACTGATTTGTTTTAATACTAAAAATATATTTATGTTAAATCTTAATAATATAAATAAATTTGTTTATATGGCAAGGCATGCAATAAATAATTTTAGTATGCATGAACACTCTATTGTATAATTATTTATACAAACATAATTCATATAAAATAAAACTAATGATTTTATGTGAGATCCTTATTAAATTTTTGCTCTAAAAAAATTGCACACAAACTATCATTTACGAAATGAAACTGTAATAACACAATACCGTGACGATCCTTCTCCTTTAAAATTCGTTCAACGTCGCCTGCCTTATCCTTGACGCGACCGAAAAAGTCTATAAAGTGGCATGTTAGTGTAATTTTTTTCTTTTATTAATACTATAATTAGCATTTAAAATTAGAATCTATATGAAGAATAATAAGAACTAAAAAAATTTTTACCTGCAATTTTTTTATGAGCATCCGGACTGGCAGATTGTGTAAGTGCTGCGACTTTTTGATACTCAGAAGCAGAAATGAGACCTTGTGCTTCTAAAGAACCTGGTGACATTGCTCCATATTCATCACTAAGTAATTGTACTATGTATAAAAAAGAAAATATCAATCTATTTTTTAAACCTCTTTATATATATATATTAAAAAGAAAGAATAAAGAAAATGTTACCTATTAATGCCTCTATATCAAAAAATAAAATATGACTTTCTGGATCTTTAGGATTACTTCTAAATCCTTGAATCATTAAAGGTGTGCCTTTTGCCTTTATTTGGTTTCCATGGTCAACTCCTTGTCCACCATGAAGTTGCTGCAACTGATGTAATCCTCTTTGAGTTGCATGTCGTATAGCAGAAAGATTTCTATGTCTCAAACCTCTGAAAAAACAAAATTTAAGAAGTTTAAAAAAAAATACTTTTAAGAATTCTTTTATCTAAAATTTCTATCATTTATTTTATAAGATTTACCTAAAAAAATGTACAGCAGGATTAGCTAATCCCAATTCACCACCTGTAGCTGATCCCCCAGATGCAGCCATTGTATTTTCATCACAAGCATAAAGCACTTCTTCTGCAATAATACCTAAAAATTTCAATTAAAATTTTATAAAAATAAATTTTAAAATATTATAATAAAACTATAATAAAATTATAATAAACTATAATAAAAAATATTGTATTTATAATATATTATATTTAATTTTAAACAAAATATACACTTATAATACATATTACATATATATAATACATTTATAAAGATTTATATATACATATAAAATCTTTTAGAACAAAGATTATTAGAAAAGCATTAGAGAAGTAAAATAAAAAATTTATATGTACCGTGTAATACGCGATCTAAATGACCAGTTTCCATTTGCCATACATACACAGCACCATCTGAACATCCGACTATCATAAAATCATCCAATGGTCTCCATTTTATTGTAACAACTGGAAATAAGTGCCGAGAAGCAAGAACAACACATTTTCTTTCTGCTAATGATAACAAAGTAACACTATGATCCGATGCAACACTGCAAACGCACTTCTGTATTCTAGGCTAAAAAATGATTAAATCATCATTATGTATTAATAAACTACAAAATTATAATAGTTTGTAAAATAATTGTAAAGTATTATTTATTAACAATATATATATTTAATACATATAATAATATATAAAAGAAAGTGAACGTACACTACAATTATCAGGTGGTACCATTAATTGTGTAATTTCACCTGCATGAACACAAAATCTATGAATAAGTGTACCAGCATAAAGGTCCCATAAACATACGGCAAAATCAACAGATCCAGAAACAAGATGTGTCCGATCATAACGTGGAGCTGCTCCATGTGGATATAAAAGGCAATTCACTCGGCCAGAGTGACCCAAAAGTACTTGATGGGGAGGCCAATCTATAAACATAATAAATCTATAAACATAATAAAATAAAGAGAAAGAAGTTGATTAAATAATAAATTTATATAAATATTACAATTTATACAATGTCAAATTGCTCCATTGAATAAAAAAAAATATCGCTGAAGCAAAATTCTTAGAGAAATATTTTTAAATTAATAAATTTATTGTACCATCATATTGTTGATGATTGCCATGAAGTAAATGAAGCATGACTGTTTGTGTTGCAGGAACAATAATAATACTGCCATCTTCACGACCGACAACTAAACGACTTTGTTGAGGTAAATATATACTAGCTGTTAATTTTATACCATGTACATCTCCACTATCTAATTGATCTAATATTCCAACTGGCGATGGTTTCATTTCTTCCCAAGCTCTAGTAATACTTGTTTTTACTGCTGGTGGTAATGAAAGTGGAGTAGAACGATCATTCTGACAAATTTGAGTTAATTGTTGAGTTGTTATTTCTGGAACTGTCCAAAGAACAATTCCTTCACTATCACCACGTAATAAATATTTTAATATTTTACTTTGTTTTTGAACTGTAACTAATCGCATTGCTGGAGGGCATGATAGAGGCTAAAAATAAAAGAAAATATAATAATTAATAATAAAGAATTGTATAATTTCAAAAAATTAATATTGTTAAACTAACTAATTAATTTTAAGCTTACTTTATCTCCAGGTTGCATCAAAGTACAATAGAGATAAGGTTGATCATATTCAACACCCGCAGAATGGAAATTTTTATTGTCTGCAACGCTACTATATAATATAAAAAAAAATAAGAATAATATATTATTTAATTATTCAAAACTATTTTTCATAATAATAATTTCTATTTTAAATATTAATTCATAATACATTTTAATATATTTTAACGAAATGTATAGTATATATTAAATTAAAAATAAATAAATTAAGAATACTTTACAGTCAATAAATAGTAAAGTTATACTTTTAATATTTATTAATTTTAATAATTTTTTATTTAATTTATATTACTCAATTTACGATACATACCAATAAGCTTTAATAGATTTTATAACATATAAAATAGTGTACAATTATATTACTTATATAATAATTTGTTAAGATGATATAAAAAAACATATGTTTCAATAATATAAATATAAATATATTTGAACAATAAATGCAACTAAATATGATTGGTAATTAGTATAGCTTACTAAAACTACATAAGCTGGCACAGCACTATTTTTTATTAAAATTATTATTTATCTCATTTGATTAATATAAAATAAGATACATGTAAAGCAACTTAAAACAAATAAGAGATGAAAACATAAGATATGAAATGCAGAGAGATGTAATATAAGACTATAATTATTAACTATGACTATAATTATATAGTTAATAACATTTCGATTTAATATAGGTTTATATTATATATGTATATATATAATATATATAATATATGTATAATATATAAATATTATCAAAAAAATAAGACATGAATTAATTATAATTAAATAGTATAACATAATAATATAACATAATAAATATATATATATAAATATTTTAATTATAATATATATGTTTAATTTAATTTAAGTATATGATCTTTATAATATTTTATAATTCTTTATAATATTATATAAAGAAAAAAATTCTTATTTAAATAAGATCATAAGAGACATAGAACAATTCATATAATTTCATTTTAAAAATTTTGATTAATTACTTTTAATTTAAATCAATAATTAAGAAAAATTATAAAATAGATTAATAAAATATATAAAATAGAAAATGAATATTATTATTATTAACATTTCTATAGAAGATATTATTTTCTTATAAATCTTTTAAATAATATTTCATATTTATACAAGATATCTATAAATTATACTTCATTCATCATTTTTAATAAAAAAGAAAACAGGAGAAAGTAAAGAAATAAAAAGAAATCTGTAAAAGAATAATAAGCAAAATATCTGTAAAAGAATATAGCAAAATGAAAATTACAATAGAAAATTTAAGAAGAAAGTGTGTAACACATAATGCAGGATTACCTGCTAAGAGCCTTGCCCTTCAACTTGCTAGAGAACACCAGATCCATCGTAGAATGCAGTAGATGTGTATTATATGAAAAAGACACATCACCGTAAAAAAAGTCATTGTGAATTATTTGTAACAAATGGAAATTAGAAATATATTTAATTACAATAAGATTATTTTAATTATTTGGTGTTCTTTTTTTTGGAATTGTTAAAATAAATCAGAATGATTTATTCTGAATATTCTGATTTCATATTATGAACGAATCTTAAAACAATTTATTTTTATATAAAAGTTAATAAGAATTCTATATTCATTTCATAAAAAAATTTTTTTAATCTATATTCATATTTAACTATATATTTACTAAAGACAAAAAGATTAATGAAAAACATGTATAAGAAATATATTTCAAAGATTATTATATTTTTTGATATAACATATAAATCATTTTATTTAATTGTTGTATTATAAAATTGATGTATTATTAATATTGATATAAAATAAAAAATAAATGATTAGCATTTCCTATTTAATATGATTGAATATGAACATTCATGACAAATGAAGTAAAACAATATACACGAAACAAATATTAAATGTGCATTGCCAGCAAGTGCTTCTATAAAATAATATTTAGTTTTAAAAAATTTTAAATTAAATGAATTTGAAAAAAGTATGTTTGATTAAGAAAATTTCATTTACATGTCTAACTATAAATGAAGTATACTAAAAAAAAGAATAGTAAATTGGCATTAAAATAACTAACTACATTTTAATTATTTCATGAAATATTTTTTCTTCAACTATTGTAACAACATATTATTTTTTTTTAAATATATTTTATATTAAAAATAATATAAAAGATTGTTTTTTAAAATATTTCTACTTAGCTTTCATACTGCTTAAATTGTAATTATCTTATTATTTTAAAATTTGTTAGAACATATAAATATATATTAGTACTTGATAAAGCTATAAAATTAAGCATTTTTTAAATAAATTTCTTTTTTTATTCAGATAATTGGCAACATTAATTTAAAAACACTACCTTTCAAGATGTACCAGAACCCTATAAGCAACAATTAATAATCTATTAAATATATAATCTATAATTGATAGCATATATTTGAAAATATATGCTATCAAATCTTTGTTTTATATATATTTTAAATTTGTCATTATCAATAATTTCTTTAGAAATTTTAATATTTCATGACAAGTTCAAAATATAAAAAATTAAATAATAAAAAAAAATATCATTTTATTTAAAAACGTACTTAGCTGGTAATTTATAGAGATAGCCATGACCTTCATCACTCCATAAAATAACTCTATCTGCAGCTAAAAAATCTCCAGACATCCAGCGTTCACCACAAGGTGCAGTAATTGAACAAAGAAGAGAGAAGTCACCAGCATCATATATCTAATGTAGATACTGTATCAGTAAAAAAATCAATTAATCTGAGAAATTATAATAATAATTAACATATACCTGCCAATGTTTAGAGCACACAATTAATACAGTTCTTTGATTATATGGGCAACAAGTCATAGCAAGTGCATTTAAACATCGTATTTGTTTGCTTTCATGTTCATAAAGAGGTTCACTATTACGATTCTCATGCCCAAGAAGAGTCCACACCTTGACCATACCAGTCGTCGTTAAGGCCAGCACAACATCGTCTTTAAATGAATAGAAGCGCTTGTTGCGCGTTAACTATATCTAAGAAGATGTCAATATTTTAAGCAAAAAATAATTTCCAGTAAGATTAACATATAACACCTTATAAATATCATAAATGCATTAAAAATTATTAATTTTTTATAAAATTATAAAATTTAATTCTAATATTAAAAAATAAATATACTGAAAGCAAAAAAAAAAAAATATTTAAAATAATTAATGATCATTCAATAAATAATATAATGTTATAATTTCATGCAAAATAAAATTTTAAAATTATTTTACAATAAAATAAAGTCATATCTATAGATTTCAATTCATGCTTATTTGAATCATGCATAAGTATTTTGTAAGTCTAATAATTACTAATTTCTAAATATAGCACAATTACTTAAGAAAAAAAATTCAAAATTTTTTTTAAAATCCAAAAAAATTCAAATTCATGATTTTATATATATTTTTTATACTAATTAATGAATTTTTAATATTAAATCTTTAAGAATGTACTTAAGATTTATATCTATATATTTATAAAAAAATATATTTAATGCAAATATTAAAAAAAAACTCTTGATCAATTATAATATATGCAATTATTTTTTTTAAATATTATTTACATTATTATTCATTCATATTTATAATTTTAACTAATTATAAATAATTGTACTTTAACTAATTATAATTTTATTCTGTAAAGAAAAAAAATATTTATTATAAATATATGTTATGGAATAAAATATGATATAAATAATTTTTTATATATTGTTATATAAAATACATAAGATAAGAAAAAACTTTTTTTTACACATTAATTAAATTAAGAAATGCATCAAATAATATTATTATAATAAAAAAGCCACACTAAACAGAATTTTTATATAATTGCATTCATTGCATTCAAACATTAAAAATTATCTATTAGCTGTAATGTATACTTACGATAGATAATAGTGTATCATAAATGATATGAAAGTGATTAATGTAGATAAATGCAATGTATGCCATAATGATTTTGTGAAAGGAAATGCGAATGAAGGAAAGTAGCATAAAAGAAAGGTTTATTCAAATATTAATGCCTGCTCATTTAATTTTATGATTATTTATAATGAAAAAAAAGATATGAAAAAAATGAGACAGCCTTAATTGCCAGTGTAATAGTACTGATATGTCTCCATATATGATTCATTAACATGCTGCAACAATATAATATTCATTAAAATTTCAATAGTATTTAAATTATTATTTAGATAATACAATATAACATTGAAGTTTTACCATCAATTTAAATGATTATGGAACATTATTGACAAAAAAATATATAGTTAGATGCAAAGTTTCTAATATACCCAAAGCATAAAGCTTCTTTTGATTAATTGCTTGAAAAGTTAGCAGAAAATTTAAAATCTTAAAAATATAAAAAATATCTATATATAAAATTTTATCCTTGTTAATTACTTTATCAAAAAAGATATTACAAAATTTATTACATATTTCAATTGAATAAATAATAGTGCACAAAAATATATATTTTAATTAATAGTATGAAAAACCTGTTGAGCAGAAAGATAGAATATAAAAAATTAATTAGCCAGGAAATACCAAACATATTGTGCAAATTAATATTCTATTTAAAATTTAAATAAAATAATTCAATTATATTATGATGAAATAATATTTCTTTATAACAAAGTAAAATAAATTTTTGCACAATATAGATTGGTTAAGAAATTAAAAACAGATAAGGTAGCAGTTTATATGGTATAAAGCATAGGTGTGATGGAGTGTAACTAACTTGTATGCACGTAGAACCGACCTTTCCGTTTGGCCGGTCGTAGAACGTGCAAAGCACTGATCCAATCAGGATGAACACGTGAACTTAGGGTAAATAAAACCTCCAAACTAAAAGGGTCCATTACTAAAACCTCAGGATAGTATCTAAAACATAACAAAATGAATATTCTTCAAATTTTTTAAATAAATTTATATATTGTTTCAAAATATATTAATGAAATTATAACATACCCTGAACAAAACAATCTAACATCTTCTCCACCAGCGGAGACATAAGGCAACATCTGTGTATGAACACTGCTGAGTTTTACAGCTTCCCTACATTTTCCATCAACTAAATCCCAAGTGCACATTTCTCCACTTTCACTGCTACTGACAATAAAATTTTGTTCCATAATAACACTTGCTCGGCTCAGGCACATAATTGGAGCAGTATGACCAACAAGTAAACATCTTGGAGTCATCTTAATATATAATTAATAATATAATTATTCAATAATTATTAATTAATGTTTTTAAAATTTAATTGAAAGATAAATATACATTTACCTTTAATGTTTCAGGATCTACTTGCCACAAACATATCTGACCATCATAACATCCTGTTACTAATGTTTTTTGATCTCGGGACAAATAGATACAGGAAATGCAATGAGTTGGTGCTATTCGACCCCATAAAACTATAGGTACTACTAAGCTTGTACCCGCTGTCATTTTTAAAATTCAACCTACAATTTAATTACTTTATATCATTAACAAAATTATTTTAATTATTAAAATTTATTAAAATAACAATATATATATATATATATATATATATATATATATATACACATATCATATAATTGGAGAAAAAAGAAAAATATAAAATAATTAATATAAAATTAAATTAATAAAATTTTTAACTTATTTATATTTTGAATACAATTAAAACAAATTATAATATTTATAATAATTAAATATAATTATACATATATATATATATATATATAAATTATTATAATTATATTTTAATAAAAATAATGCTAATATATTATTTTAAAATTTTCTAGAAACATTTAAAATTCAATTTTACATTAAAGTAAGAAAACAAATTTTTTTTGCATATACAACATATCTAATATTATAAATATTATAAATATAAAATATAATATATAGATAAGATATATAAATAAAACTTGAATTGAATTTTTTAATTTTTTATAAGTTATTAGAAAAATTCATTTCATAAAAATTTATAAATTTTTAATAATTATTTTCATTATTTATTTTTAATAAATTTTTTGAATCTTATATTAAAATAAAATATTTTTTATTTGATATTTTTTTCATTATTGTAAAATATATATATATATATATATATATATATATATATATATATATATATAAATGAAAAAAATTTTATAACTTAATCGTTGAATAAATTATTGTAATATAAATTCACAAGCAGATCAATTTGTCAGTTAATTAAAAGAAAAGTTTTTGTTTTGACAATATAAAAACACAATATATAGGCTACACACATGTTTTATTTGTAAAAATATAAAAATGTGAATTATTAAATCTACAACATACGTTTTTCTGTCGATATATAAGATAACAGTAATTCAAAGAAACAATTCAAAACAAGTCGTTAACTGACAATGCAATCAAATAATCCCGTAATAAATAAATGACAAAACCTTGTTATAAAGTAGTCGAAGAATAATCAGTGTTACATTGATATTAATAACAGATATTTTCGGTGATAGCAAATGAATTCTTCATCCATAGCAAAAAGGGCTTGACAAGCATCTACCACAAAGGCCATCGTAACAACGCGATACACTAAGATCTCGAAGAAAACCTATTAAAAGCAATTAGAGGCGTCTGCTATATCACGTTCACGAGATGTCACTGACAATTTATAAAATTTTAATTTTATCGCGTTTATATAATTATTTTGATAAATCAACGCGTGTTCTATGTAAAATAACATAGAAATATTTACCGAAAATACTGAATATTAATGACAACGGCTCCAAACGTCGTAACTGGCGATATATGCCAAAAATCATACAATCCTTACTGTACTTTCACGATCGTGGCCATCTTGATGTTGAGAATAGTCAGACGAATAACGCATACAATCAGCTGTTCCACGTCAAAAAATCCCTAGTAAAGAGATCTTTTCTAATTCGATATAAAATAAAAGTTACAATGTTTGATTTTGTTAAAATTTATTTTATAAAAAATAGAAAATTGAAATAAAAAATTTATTTAAAATTTATTAGACTTTTAATATTATTATTAATAAAATGAGTACATAGATAAGATGTTAATTTCATTAATATAAGATTACCTCATTATAATAAAAAAAATGATAAAGAAAAAATATAATAATAAACAAAATATATTTAATAATTTGATAAAAATTTTTTCCTTATCATTTAAAAGTAAATGTTGATGCTTGATGAATTAAATCCATATTTATTTATAAGAATTATATTTAGAATTACAGAATTTACCTATAAAAATACAATATTCATTTATATTTATATAATTTTAAAATATATAGTATCACAGTCTACTTTAATATATGACTTGAAATAAATGTGACGAATATCTCATGAACCTAACTTCATATGAACATGATCGTATATGTATGTGAAAATATATATATAACCTAAAATTTGAAACTTATTCTATATAGTAATCATATTTAAAAAATAAAAAATTTTATAGTGCAATTATATTTAGAAAGAAAACTATATAATTTTTTACAATTTTAAGATCAATCATTATTGTAAATAATCGTTAAAAAATATTAGGTAAGATATGTTTTAGATTTATTGATATAAATATGGTTTAAGTTATATACAATATAAAATGTGATAAAAAAAACTATTAATAAAAGAATATTTATTATTGTATTATCGATTCAATGATCTTCTTGTAGTGTATGATTTACATAACTTTATATTACACAAAGTTAAACTACAATTTTTAATATTGTGAATAAGAAATATTAATTATTGCTACAATGAAATGTCATTATGAAGTATTAGGGGTACCACGAAATGCTTCTGATGATGACTTAAAAAAAGCTTATAGAAAATTAGCTTTGAAATGGCATCCAGATAAAAATTTAAATAATCCAGAAGAAGCAAAAGAACAATTTCAACTTGTTCAACAAGCTTGGGAAGTGTTAAGTGATCCTCATGAACGTACTTGGTATGATAATCATCGTGATGCTATTTTAAAAGGTGATATTGGTGAAAATTATAAAGATGATTCTATTGATCTCTTTCAATATTTCTCAACTACTTGCTTCAAAGGATATGGAGATGATGAAAAAGGATTTTATACTATTTATCGTAATGTGTTTGAAAAATTAGCAGCTGAGGACTTAGAATATTCAAAAGAAGGGGATTCGGATGAAGAAGTTCCAGGATTTGGAGATTCCCAAAGTTCATATAAAGAAGTTGTTCATAATTTTTATGCTTATTGGCAAAGTTATAATACAAAAAAATCATTTGCTTGGTTAGATCCTTATGATATAAGAAATGCTCCTAATAGAAGAGTGGTACGTCTTATTGAAAAAGAAAATAAGAAAGTTCGAGATAAAGCTAAAAAAGAAAGAAATGAACAAGTAAGAAATTTAGTTGCTTTTATACGTAAACGTGATAAACGAGTGCAAATTCATACAACTAAATTAATTGAACGTGCAAAAGAGAATTTAAGGAAGGTTGAAGAACGAAAAAGACAACAATTGTTAGAAAGACAAAAACAATTGAAAGAGCATAAAGTATCAGAATGGTCAAAATTTTCAAACATAGAAGCTGAACTTAAAAATATTGAAGCAAATCTTGCTCAAGAATTTGGCGAAGATTTATCTTTTGATGGAGATATAGATGATGAGAATACAATAGATGATAATTCTATGTATTGTATAGCTTGCAATAAAATATTTAAAACACATAAAGCGTTCACAAACCATGAAAACTCTAAAAAACATAAAGATAATATTGCAATAATAAAAGTATCTATGATACAAGAAGATATAAAATTTGTAAATTCTCAAGAAAGTGATGTGAATTCTGAATTAATTTTAGAATGTGAAAAAAAATTATCAACAAATTCACAAATGCCTGATTTTTTATTAAATCCTATTCAAAATAATTCAAAAAACAAAAATAATACTGGAGAACAAACTTCAGAAGAAGAACTAATTTCAGATGATGAAGAATTTGAAGATTTTAAAATACTAGAAAATGTAAAATATTATTCAGAAAAATTTAAACTTGCTACAGATCCTCAAATGAATGATTTTCTTTATGTAGCATCAAACAAAAATGATAATGAATATTTAACTTCTGAAGATGAGATTATCTCTGATCAACAAGATGAAGAAATACCTAAAAAACAAAAAAAAAAAAACGAAAGAAGAATGTTCAAAATCCAATAAAAGAACAAGTTAGTGATGAAGATATAAATATTAATGAAGATATGTTATTATCAAAAAAACAACGTAAAAAACAGCAACAAAAGAAAGCATTATTAAATAAAGTTGTTGAAAATAATCAACAATTATCTAATGACAAAATAGAAGAATATGAAGAATATCTTCAAAATCCAATAAAAGAACAAGTTAGTGATGAAGATATAAATATTAATGAAGATATGTTATTATCAAAAAAACAACGTAAGAAACAGCAACAAAAAAAAGCATTATTAAATAAAGTTACTGAAAATAATCAAGAATCATCTAATGACAAAATAGAAGAATATGAAGAAGATTTAATAAAGGAAAAAAATAAAACAGAATTATTATCTGTTAATGTAGAAATAAATAATGAAAAATCTAAAAGTAAAAAAAGTAAAAATATAAAAAAAAAATCACAAAGTATTGAAATATCAGATCTAACACATTGTTGTATTACATGTAAAATTGAATTTCCTAGTAAAAATAAATTATTTGAACACTTGAAGAAAACAGGACATTCTGTATATATACCAAATTCAATAAAAAATAAAAAGAACCAAGAAGAAAAATCAAGTAAAAGCAAAGATAAAAGAAATTAGAACATGATAAAAGAAATTATTAAACTCTAAATAATTCATATTACTTAATTTAATTTAGTGTAATTAGTTTAAAAAATGTGTGTGAAAAATATTTAATTAATAAATCTTATAAGTTATTATGTATACAATATTATGTATTACATATTGTACAATTTTATTATTAATAAATAAATATAATAAAAATTTGTTTGAATAAAATCATTTTTATTTTATTTATTGTTTTACATAAATATTTATTTTATTATATATTAAAAATAATTTAATTTAAAATTTAATATAATATTAAAATATAATAAATTAAAATTAATTCACGTTAAGTTTAATCTTAGTATTTTAACTTATTATATTTTAAATAATTATTTATTTTCCAAGAAATCTGCAAAGTTCATACTTAAATTTTTCAGGTCAAAAAATATCAATGCAATAACTAAATATGAATGCAGTTGTCTACTCTGCTGCTAGTCGTAGGTAAGATTTGTTTTTGATTCTTTCCTTAATAATTTTTAAATAAATATATGTAATAAAATTTAGATAATATAAAAATAATATTTTTTTCAGTTTAAGATCTACTAATATGGCTACCAAAAAACTTGTTTATCCTGCAGCTGATCGTAACAAGAATCCAATACTTTTAATTCTTCAAAAACATATTCAACATAGTCCAGGTCAAATTTTTTTAGAGATATCATCTGGCAGTGGACAACATATAGCCCATTTTGCTTCTCATTTTCCTGAAATAACTTTTTATCCTTCAGAATATGACTTAAAACTAATAGAAAGTATAACAGCTTATGCAAATGGATTTTCAAATATAAAACAATCTTTACATATAGATATTAAGACAGATTTTCATACTTGGGAGAATAATATGTTTAAAGAAGCCAGTATTGATTATATATATAATGCAAATTTGATACACATTTCATCTTATGAGTGTTCTATTGGTTTATTTAATAATGCGGGTAAATTATTAAAAAATAATGGTATTTTATTTACATATGGACCTTATGCTATGGATGGAAAAATAACGCCAGAAAGTAATGTTAATTTCGATAAAAGTTTACGACTTCAAGATTCAAGATGGGGTCTCAGAGATATTAATGATTTAAAGAAATTAGCAGAAAAAAATGGAATGAAGTTAATAAATATTTATGATATGCCTGCAAACAATAAAACCATAATATGGAAAAAATACTAAATATATTAATGTAAATATATAAATAAATAATTATTAATAATAAAGTAAAAAAAATGTTAGTCATTTCATAATTGTGAAAGATTATATATTATATTAAATCAGATAAATATTATTTTATTAAAAACCTATTTTAATTCAATTACAAAACATTAAATTGTTAAAGCTATGCATTTTGATAATTAATCTTGCTTAAAAGATAATTTTTAAAATATACTCTATATTTCTTAATATTATAACTATATTATAATAGTTTATATATATTTTTTTTTTATTTAAGATATATGTATGCACATATATATTTTAATGATAATCAAAAAAATTTACATTTTCTAATCCTTCTGGCAAATAATTCAAACCTGATTTATTTTTGTGTTTCATGTTGTAACCTTTACTGTATCCTAAAATGAAAAGTGTACATAAAATATATTTCATTAATATATTTTAAATAGTAAAAATTTTATATAATAAGAAATAAAATGGATTGTTTACCTAAATTTTTCATAAGCTTTGTTGGAGCATTTCTTAAATGTAAAGGTACACCTGGTTGAGGTCCTTTATGTTCAGCTACTACTCTTTGAGCAGCTCTAAGTGCATCTTCCATCAATCTAGATTTTGGAGCTCTGGCTAAATATATTGTACATTGTGCTAAAAGGACATTACATTCAGACATTCCTATCATCTTACAGCCATGCATTGTATGTATAGCAATTTCTGAAAATTATTTTGCAAAATTATAGGTATTATTTATTCAATTTAAATCAAGTGATTTGAATTAAAATAGATAATTATTAATTATGAATTTGATACCAAGAGCTTTTGGATCTTCTAAACCAATATCTTCACATGCCATTCTAACTAATCTTCGTGCAATATAATTTGGATCTTCTCCACCTAATATCATTCTTGTTAACCAATAAAGAGAAGCATTTTCATCACTTGCTCTAACAGATTTATGTAAAGCTGAAATCATATCATAATGCTGATCACCTTTTTTATCATATAACATATGAGTTTTTTTAAGGCTTTCTTTAATATCATCTAATGTAATAGTCACAGGATCATTCTTCACAAAATCTTCATTGTTTGGTAATTTACATCGAACTGCTAATTCCAAACCACCTAATGCTATACGAGCATCACCATCAGAGGTTCCTGCCAACCATTCTATAGTTGGTTCATCTATAATAAATTTTGGTATTTGAGTGGTGTTTTCCGATATTTTATTTGAATTATGCACTATTCCTTCTAATGATATTACAGCTCTGCTTAATATACATATCAAATTAGATATATTTAATTTTTCTAAAACAATGACTCTACAGCGACTTAAAAGTGCTGAGTTTAAACTGAAAGAAGGATTTTCTGTTGTTGCACCAAGTAATGTAATAATACCAGATTCAACATGTGGTAAAAATACATCTTGTTGACTTTTATTAAAACGATGTATTTCATCCATGAAAACTACTGTACGTCTATTAAATTTTAATTCATTAGTAGCTATAGTTATTATTTCTTTTACTTCATTTACTCCAGCTATTGCTGCAGATAACTTAACATATCTTATTTTACCATTTGATTTAGTTTTACATATGTGAGCTATAACATTTGCCAAAGATGTCTGAAATTTATATAAAACTTTATATGTATATATATAAATTTTTGTATGTATAAAAAATATATATAAAAATATATTGTTTTATAAATAAAATTAACAAATTATATATAATTAAAAAATTATTTTACAATACCTTTCCACAACCAGGTGGACCCCACAAAATTATATTTGGTATTTCAAATTTATTTAATAATTGATAAAGAATAGTAGATGGTCCAAGAATGTGTAATTGTCCAATATATCCTGAAAGTGTTGTAGGTCTCATGCGTTCCGCAAGAGGTATATAATCATTTCCAAATAATTTTTTAATTTCTTTATCTGTCTAAAAATTACTATTATTAATTATCTATTAGGCATTCTTATATTTTTATTCAAAGAAAAAAATTACATTAATGTTAAATGAAGTTTTTGGTATCTGAGAATCTACATTTATTGATGATGATTCTATTAAAGTAGTTTTTTTTTTTACTAATCCCAAATCACTCTTTTTTGCTTTTGTATTATTTAATTTTACATATTTCCTTGCAGGGCTTTCATCCTTAAAAGATTCTTTGCTTGTTGATTCATTTAAGAATAAACATTTACTAACATGATTTTCTATTATTGTAGAAGAAAATTCTTCAGAACAGATAGGACAAGAAATTTTATCATTATCCATATCTTAATCTACAATAAAATAAATATATACTTAATAATTATAATTATAATAATAAAATATTTTAGAAATAAAGAAAATTAAATCCATAATTTATCGAATATTACATGATATATTGTTATTGAAATTATATTATTTCAAAAAAATTTTTAAATAATAAAATTTTTTTATATTTCAAAGAAATTTCTTTATTTTATAAATAAAGCAATGTATAAAATTACCACGCGATGCGCAGAAAGAATTCTCACAGGGATTTTCAGAGATAGTACCGTTATATTATATATACAATCATATAAATATAACCTGTGACTGTTCTTATTAATTTAATATCACATGTTTCCAATATTTTATTAGAATATTTAATATTTTCAATATTTTATATAACGGTAAGAATTTGAGATAATACTTTTTAGAAATTTAAATTTTCATAGACAAGATAGTGTTATGTTAAATCTATTCTTTGATGATGTGGGTCGACACTAGATCAAAGTAGTGGCTTGGTAACGTCTCTTTTGACTTTTCAAAATAATAGCAATTAAGGAAATAAAAATATCTCATACGGATTACAACAACATTTTAAACAACAAATTTATGCAATGATAGTTCGTCGAAGACGAAGGATATTAGATAACAAACAATCGCAGGTACAAAGCGCCAAGTTTGAGTATGAACATATTTCTACTAATTGCACTGAAAATGTTCAACGAGATGAGGTAAATAATTATATACTTTGTATATAATTTTTAACTTTATTTTAAATTTTTAAAAATTTTTTTTTTTTTGCTTTTCATCGATTCAAATTTATTTCTTATATTGAATATATAAATTTATATATAAATTTTTTCAATATATATATTATATATATATTCATACATTTTATATATTTAATATAGTTAATATAATTAAATTTTTTTTAAATAGAAAGATGAAATTGCTTCAAATACGATCGAAAAATTTAAAACAGTAGAAATACCAGTAAATACAACACTGAAAACTCGAATTAAAATTAGTCTAGAGATTGATTTAATTTCAGTTATTTTATTGGTAACTGGAATTGTTACTCGATTTTACCGTTTAGAAGAACCACGAAGTATAGTGTAAGTTATTTTATGTAAAATGAAATTTATTTTTTATATAATATATTATATAATATATATAAATTAATTATATATAATTATAATATACATATGATTTCGAAAATTTTATTATTATAATTTTATAATTATATTTATTAATTATTTATTTTTTAATTAAAATAATTATAAATTATAAACATTAATTATAAATATTATTTGAAACAGGTTTGATGAATTACATTATGGAAAATATGTAGGGCTTTATATGAAAAAAACATTCTTTTTTGATTCACATCCTCCTTTAGGAAAACAACTTATTTCTGCAGCAGCGTATATAGCTGGTTTCGATGGTCAATTTAAATTTGATAGAATAGGCAGTCCTTATTCGGATATTGTACCTCTATTCGCATTACGATTAGTGCCGGCATTATGCGGCAGTCTATTAATTCCCACAGCTTATCATTTAATTTTGGAATTAGGCCTAAAACAATGGACTGCTACTTTAGCGGGAACTTTATTATTATTCGGTAATTTATTATATTATATTATATTTTTATTATTTATTAGAACATTTAATATACACATATATATACGCGTATATACTATTTTAATAATATATACTTTTATTATCATTTTAGATAATGCTTTGTTAACTCAATCTAGATTTATTTTAATGGAAAGTATTTTAATGCAATTTTCATTATTTGGATTAATATGCATTATGAAATTTAGAAAAATAATGGATCAACCAACAAATTTATCTTGGTGGCTGTGGTTAATTTTAGGAATTGCAAATTTAACATGTGCATTATGGTATAAGTTAAAAAATTTATGTATATATTTTTAATAAATTTATTTTAAATTTAATATAAATTTTTTTCAGTGTCAAATATGTTGGATTATATTCATTGATTCTATCATTATTTTTAATTGCTTATGATTATTGGAATTTAATACCGAGAAAAACTTTATCTAATACAGTATTATGCATTCATCTTATAATAAGAATTTTTGTAATATTAAGTATCATTTGTATTATATATTTGACTGTGTTTTATATACATTTAACAACACTTTCTAAAGCTGGACCACATGATTCAGTAATGACAAGTGCTTTTCAAGCAAGTTTAGATGGTGGTTTAGCTAGCATTACAAAAGGTCAACCTCTAGAAGTTACACATGGATCACAGATTACTTTAAGACATACATATGGAAGAGCTTGCTGGCTTCATAGTCATAATCATATGTATCCATTAAGATATCCAGATGGAAGAGGTAGTTCTCATCAACAACAAGTTACTTGTTACTCATTTAAAGATGTTAACAATTGGTGGATTGTAAAAAAACCAGAAAGAAATGATTTAGTTGTTACAAAACCTAGTGAACCAATAAAGCATGGTGATATAATACAATTAGTACATGGAATTACAAGTCGAGCATTAAATTCACATGATGTTGCTGCTCCAATGACACCTCAGAGTCAAGAAGTATCTTGTTATATTGATTATAATGTATCTATGCCTGCTCAAAATTTTTGGAAAGTGGAAATTAGTAATAAAGATAGTACTGGTGATGTTTGGCATGCAATTCAAAGTCAAATACGATTGATACATGTAAATACAGATTATGCATTAAAATTTAGTGGAAGACAATTGCCTGATTGGGGTTTCAATCAGCATGAAATAGTTGCAGATAGATTAATAGATCAAACAGATTCCATATGGAATGTTGAAGAACATAGATATACTAAAAGTGAAGATCAAAAACAAAGAGAAAGAGAGTTGATTAATGCTGAAATGATTCCATTACAAGCTACTACTTTGAATTTTTGGGAGAAATTTATAGAATTACAATTAAAAATGCTCTTTAGTGGTCAAGAAGGACAAAATAGTCACATGTATTCTAGTGATCCCTTAGATTGGCCATTAATGTCTAGAGGAATTGCATATTGGGTTTCCAATGATAGTAATGTAAATATATATATAATTATAATAATTTGTGAAGAAAAAATTTATATACATATAATAATTTATTACATATATATAAAAATTCTTCACAAATTATTATTTATATTAATATTTTAATATTTTATTATAAATATTCATAGACATTAATTAATATTGATATATTTGTTGATTCTTTTGATAGGCTCAAGTACATCTTTTAGGAAATATAGCAATTTGGTATTCTGGCACAATATGTATAATTATATATTCATTTCTTTTAATATTTTATATTTTAAGACGAAGACGAATGTGTTTTGATATTACACGCGAAGAATGGAACAAATTTTCTAATATTGGAAGTATCTTATTAACTGGATATTTGTTACACTTTTTACCTTTTATATTTGTTGAAAGAACTCTATTTCTTCATCATTATTTACCGGCATTCATCTTTAAATTATTGCTTACAGCAGCAACAATAGAACATCTGTATTATCTTATTAGGTATGTTGAAAAATAGTCATTTTTCTCTTATTATTATTACTTATTTAATAGAATAATAAAATAATTAAAAAAAAAATTTATTTTATATACATTTTTTCGGAAAATATAAATATATAGTATTTGCTTTTTTAGTGAAGACATAATTTGATAGTTTTTAATATATTTCAAAATATTAAAATTAAAAAATCGAAATATATGAAAAGTTTTGTGAATTTTTTATTAGAGAGAATTTATGATTTCCTTTAAAAAAGAAATCATTTAATCAGTTATATAAATTTATTGCAATATTGATTCTTATATATTTTATATACTGTATAAAGATCAAATCAATATTTTATTTTCAGAATTCGATATCAGCACAATTTTTTAATGTATATATTAAAATTTGGTATTATTACATGGTTAATTTTTGTCATTTATGTATTTAAAAAATTTAGTGTTCTTAGTTATGGTACAACTAATTTGAGTGCCAAGGAAATTTTAAAATTAAGATGGAAAGACACATGGGATTTTATTATACATAAAACATAATAGACAATCAAAAACGCAGAATTTTTTTAAAATATAAATTTACAAAATTATTATTTGCTTGTATTAAAAGTTATTTAATTATATCATACATTTTGTATCGACAATGTATAAATTTTAATAATTTTAGTAATTGTAAGAACATTGTCCAATGTTCAAGACACAAATTTAATTAATCTAGATGTATTATTTTCTTATTTTTTTATTTTATAAAAAATATATTACTATATAGACTGATTATATTTTATAAAAGTTTATATATATATATATATATATATATATATATATAATAAGAAAATAAATAGAAAAAAAATTTAATATTTATATTAATTATATAATTGTTATAAAATCTATATAGAAAATATATATTCTATATTTAAAACAAGTTATACATATTGATGTATCAAAATATGAAAATATTAAAAAAAAACAATTACAAAATTTAAACGAAATAAATAAAAATTTTTTACATAAATTTTGTTAATTCTTTTTGATATATATTTAAGAAATATGCAACTTTTCTTATGTTTATATTTACAATTAAAATAAAAAAATAACACAAACAAATGACGTTTTATATATTATTAATATAGCCATATCTTTACTTCAATTTTCAATTATTTTTTTATAACATTTTGTACAATAACAATTTCTTAAAAATTATAACTTGATTAATACAACAAAAGTAATTTTAAAATAAACAAAAACATATTAATGTATAATCTATTAATTAAAAATTTCAATTTTTAAAGTCAGACTTTTTTTTATATAATAAAAACGTTAACATTTAACATTTATACAAATTAAAAGAATTGTTTTATACAAATTAAATTCTATAACTAGAACCAATGAATATACTTTTGTACAGTTTTTAATGATAGCACCGACATAATTTAAAAAATATAATAATACATCAGAAGTATAAAACAGAATAACATATACTATTTCATCATTAAAATTTAAAATACGTATTTAAATTCATTTTTTTATGTAAGCCATTTTTATTATTGGTATTACATATTATTGGTATCATGATGTGTAAAAACTATAGATCGAATGAGACCATCTCGTACATTATCTGTACTATTACCAACACGGAATGAAAAGGATACAGAATCACAGGTCATATTTTGGGTACAAACTCCTATTGGATACTTGCCACGTGCATTAAATACTACTCCAACTCGATAAACCTAGAATTAAAAAATAATTAAAAAATTTTCATTTTACAATAATTTAAAATAATTATTTTAATCTATACCCTATTCTTTAAAATATAAACAGCTCGATTAAACGTAATTTCCACAAGAGTATTCATTTTTACTTTCGTAGAAAAATGGGTATAAGTTAACCGAGTATTATCTGAATCGAGAAGATGAGCATATAAAACTTCGGTATATGAAACGCTATCAATACGATAAATATTGTCGTTAATCTGTAATAAAAATATATGGCATTTAATATAAAACCTAAATATTATGTATCTTTAATATTACTTAACTTACTTGTGTAGGTACTTGCACACCCAATACCCAAATATTTTTGTCTACACTAAATGTTACAGAACATTCTAATACATTTGTATTAACACATTTTGTTATAATACTATTTCGAGGTAAAGATCTTAAGCAATATTGTTTTGTTAATTCTCTCATAGCACTTTCAATTACAACAGGAGATGAATTATTCATAGATAAATTTTCAGCATCCTTTCTTGCTTCCATTATTGGCAATGCATTTGATAATGTACCACTAGATTCAGCTTCATTGATAGATACAGGTTGATCATATGAAGACCAATAGTGTGGCATAAATGATTTAAAATATGGATCAACTGGTTTATAACATGGATTAACTGACCTCTACAAAATATAATTTTATGAAAGGTACTGAAAATTCAAAAATTATGTTATACAATATTTATTCAACTTACAAGTGAACAAGTTATATGTGTAATTGGAGGTTTGCATATATTAATTCTACTATGTGAATTAGTTGAAAATCCTTCAGGCATAGGTGCTTTATTCCCAGTACATAATGTATTCATGAGTATTGCAAAAGTTTCATCTTGAGTAAGCAATGGTGACATTCCTGGCCCTTCTGCAAATTCCTGAGCACTTAAACTTAAAAATCTAATTTTTGATAATGCATTACCAATTACTGACTTTAAAGACTTTCCATCATTAGGATCAAGAGATTTTCTTGTGCATTCAGCTTTTGCCCAACGTTCCACTGCAATAAATAATTCCACTTCAGAGTTTATTTGTAAATCTTCTTGTTCTAACACTGTTAATAGTGTTTCTAATTCAACTTCTTCCCAATTAGGTTCTCTTAAAACTTCATTTGTCCTTGTGCAAATAATTTCAAGACACTTTTCCATCAATGTACGTTCATCAAATAATCTAGCAAATTCATATGCTCTGCAAGCTGTTTTTGGAGACACATCAGAACATAGATATTTTGTACATTCTTTTATCAAAGGAGGAAGCATGTATTTTTTGGCACAATAACATAATTCACAGGCTAGTTCAAAAGAATTTAAATCAACTCGATCTGTATATATGTATTCCAATAGAGCTTTAAAAGCTTCTGGTTGAACATCTTCAATAGATATCAAATCATTTTTTTCTGCCATACCCCCAAAAAACATAGCTTCAAAAACAGGACTAGACATAGCTAAAAATAATTTATGTCCTTTTAATGTTTGTTGATGGGGTTCTTGACCAACTACAAATTTGCAGTCAGACCATTGTCCTGTTTCTAATAAATATTGAGTACGTTCTAAAAGTTTTTGTTTGTTGATCTGCCAATCACAGGGCAGATCCATCTCTGCACAATTCAGAGTATAAGATTAAATAGAAATCACGCAATTATGCGTTGATGAAACTGTAATAATAAAGATAAGAATAGAAAAAAATAAAAGAAAAACAAGTTATAAGAAAAGACTTAAATATTAAAAAAAAAAGCAATACTTTAATATAATAAGCTTAATTATTATACATACCTATCTATTTATGTATTATCGCTATAAATATAAAATATGATATAAACAGTGCTAAAAAAATTCGTAAAACTATTCAATGTACATCAAAATACGCGCGGGAAAACTAAGTATTTTTCCATATTACAGAACTGTATAATGCATTATATAGTCTTAAATCATGTAATTTATTCAGAATTGCAATTCTGAGAACGGTTTTCAGATTAACTATAGAAATTCTAGATTATAAGTAGATAGCACAAGTGCAAAAACCTGTATCTTACTTAGTGCGTCGAATACTACGCCATCTTAGTTATGCTTTTAATCCATTATATCGTTTTTCCGAAGTCGTTGATGCTCCATCTCAATGATTTTTAATATAGTTTTGGATAATACGTGAAACTTTTTGAGTTTTATTTGATTCAAATAAATATATATGTATGAAGGAAGGGTAATATTTATGTTGTCAATTTTGAAACAACGAACATTTAAATGGTGTCAAGAACAGTGCAAATAACCAAAAATCTCATCAAAAATATTAATTTATTTTCAAATTAAATAATGTGAAAATTTGAATCTATTAATTTTTCTAAATAAAAATTGAGGATCATCGTGTGTGGATCAAAAAATGAATTGAATTATTTTAAGTTTTCTGCGAATTTTCATTTGATGACCGTTGTGAGTTTTTCCAATGGCGCATGCACGGCTCAGCTGTGTGCAATCGCGACCAATTTACGTAGAAAAATAATGTATTTTATAGTATTTTTATTCAATTAGACGAAGTACTGGACACGGTATTCGTGATATTAGGTACGTTAGAATGAATTTTCTTCTGACATTAATTAATCGATGATGAAAAACACGGAATATTTAGAAAATCTTTTATGACGGATTCAGAAGTACCTGCATGAGATCCACCTTACCTCTACAAGCTTCTTGACAGACTTCTTCGAATTGTCACTTCATGAATTTTTTATTTTTCATTAAAATATTGAAAAGAAAATATCAAGTTGTTTAGTAAATTTTACAATTTGCATTTATATTATAAAAATTTCTTCGCGAAAATAATAAGATGAACATAAAAAATTTTGTTTGCGTTAATGAAAAAAATAAATGTTAATTTAAAAAATATTATTTTTACAAATAATTGAATATTTATTTTTTATAAATCATTCGATATAATCACTATTTCTTAATAAATAATGTTTTGTTGTATATAAATTATGTTGAGTCATCATATATTGTATTTTGTAGTATTTTTCCATAAATTTTTATGCATTTTAAATATAAATGTGTATTATTTAATTTTTTTATTTTTTTTTAAAGTTATGTCTGAAAGTGATATTTTATTAAATTTTTACTTTGTGTCATTTTAATATAAGATATTTGTTTAATTTTATAATATTATAATTTTGATTTTACTAATATATATAGTTTAATATATATATATATATATATATATTAATGCATAATTGCTTATATATAAGATATAATATATAAGACATAATATTATAAATTTATTATTGAATTATTCCAAAAATTATATTAAATTATTGATAATTATGTTTAGATATTTATATAATAAGTTTATAGTATTTATAATCTTTATAAATCTTTATAAGAACAATAATTACATGTTATCATTTATATCTAAATATTTTTAAAAAGAATATATCAGTATTGTTTTATTATTTTAGGAAACATGGACTGCCCATTTAATATTGCTACAGTGCATAATTTTTGCTCATATTACATGTAGCTTTTTGTTTTACATTGTTTTTGATGCATCAAAAAGAAAACTACATTTTTGAAGGAAATTATTCTTAGCTTGTAATAGAAGAAATGGATGTAATACGAGATGAAGACAGGCGCAGGCGCCTGAGGGTGCTGGAAGAACGTATAAAAGATCCAAGAAGCATTACAAATATTGATTGCTTATTGGATACAGTCCAAGCCCTGGTGGCAGATTGTGATCACCCCAGCGTTAAACGTATGAAAAATATAGAAGCATATATGAATAGATGTAAGTATTTAATTTTTTTATTATTATAAAATAATATTTATATTAAATAACATTGTATTAAATATACTAGATATTTTATTATTTTATTATAAAGCTTATATTTCTAAAAATTTAAGAATTTTATCATTAAAAAATAAATTATATTAAAATAATGAAGTAATATAATTAATTTTTTTTCATTTAAAATATTTTAAAAAATATTAATGTACTTGATTATATATTAATAATGCCATATTATTATTTATATTAATTTTTCAAAATTTAATAATAGTAAAATAGTAAAATTATAGTAAATTAAAATTAACAAATATATTTTCAGATGACTCAGTAGCTCAAGATATTTGTAAAATGCGAATGCGTACAGATGATTTCACTTTAATAAAAGTAATAGGTCGTGGGGCATTTGGGGAAGTACAGTTAGTGCGACATAAATCTACACAAAAAGTATATGCTATGAAATTACTCAGTAAATTTGAAATGGTAAAAAATATATCAATTATATTATAAATAGGTTGATCTTTCTATATATATATTACATTTTGTTTTTATGTATTTTAGATCAAACGATCAGATTCAGCATTTTTTTGGGAAGAACGTGATATAATGGCACATGCCAATTCACAGTGGATAGTTCAACTTCATTTTGCATTTCAAGATCAAAAATATCTATATATGGTAATGGATTACATGCCAGGTGGTGATTTAGTGAATTTAATGTCAAATTATGATGTACCAGAAAAATGGGCAAAATTTTATTGCGCAGAAGTGGTGCTTGCATTAGATGCAATACATCTTATGGGATTTGTTCATAGAGATGTAAAACCAGATAATATGTTACTTGATAAGCATGGTCACTTAAAACTTGCAGATTTTGGCACTTGTATGAGAATGGATGTTGTATGTATATTTTCTGTAATATTTATTATCAAATTTAAATAAAAACATATAAAAGTAACATATAAAAATATTCAATCATATGTTTTTTAGGATGGTCTTGTTCGATCTGATACTGCAGTAGGTACACCTGATTATATATCACCTGAAGTACTTCAATCTCAAGGTGGTGAAGGTGTATATGGAAGAGAATGCGATTGGTGGTCAGTTGGTGTATTTTTGTATGAAATGCTTGTTGGTGATACTCCATTTTATGCAGATTCATTAGTTGGAACATATTCAAAAATCATGGATCATAGAAATTCATTACATTTTCCGCAAGAAGTTGATATCTCTCACTCTGCCAAGAATTTGATATGTGGTTTCCTTACGGATAGAACTAAACGTTTGGGCAGAAATGGTGTGGAAGAAATAAAAAATCATTTATTCTTTAAAAACGATCAATGGACATTTGAAAATTTACGAGAATGTGTGCCTCCTGTCGTGCCAGAACTTTCTGGTGATGATGATACTAGCAATTTTGAAGATGTTGATAAAGAAGATGGACCAGAAGAAAGTTTTCCAGTACCAAAAGCATTTTCGGGAAATCATTTACCTTTTATTGGTTTTACATATTCAGGAGATTATCAATTATTAGCTTTTAATGGGAAAGAATCAGTAGATGGATTAGAAAATCATATCAATAATGGTACAAGCGACGATATAAAAATTTCTCAATTAGAAAATTTATTGGATAAAGAAAAAAGGCAAGTAGAATCTTTAGAATCAAGGCAAAAAGCTTTGACAACACAATTGGAAGTTATGACACGTCGAGAAACTGAATTACGTGAAGAAATAGGTAGAGCTGACAAAGAATTAACTTTGTTAAGACATAATTATAAAGAAGCACAACGTAGGGTAGAACATGAAATTGAATCACGTAGAAAAGCAGAATCATTATTTGTAGAATTGAAAAAGAAGTTTGATGAAGAACAGACAAAAAGAGCACGCGATGCAAGTAATTCACAACAAACTTCTGAACGTGTAACTAGTTTAGAAAAACAAATTAAAGAAATGCAATCGAAATTAGAAAGAGAAACGGAAACAGTTACAAGATTACGGAAACAAGCTACGGAAATTACTGTCGCTCGTCAAGCTGCAGAACAAATGGCAAATGAATTACAAGTGGCAAGAGCACAATTACAAGCGCAACGAGACAATTTACAACAGGAAGTGGTTACATTACAAGTAAGTTTTTATATTTAAAAAAAAATAATTATATTTTAATGATAAAATTATCTTCTAATATATAATTCTATAGGGACAATTGTCGAAAGAACGTAGTTCTCGATCACAAGCATCATCGCTAACTGCTGAATTAGAAAGTCGTCTCTCTGCTCTTCATCTCGAACTTGAACACAGCCGAGAAAAAGAGGAAAAAGCAATCATGGATAACAGACAATTAACTGAAAAAATTTCAGCATTGGAAAAAGAAGCTGCAAGCTTAACCCTTGAATTGAAAGCTGCTCAAGCTAGATACAATCAGGAAGTTGTAGCTCATCAAGAAACAGAACGTTCACGTATATTATCCAAAGAAGAAGCTAATTTAGAAGTTGTCAAGGGTAATTTTATTCATTCTTTATTTAACTTCAATATTATTTTTTAAAAGTTTTATATTTTTATCTGATAAACATCTATCAGAATGAAAGAAATATTATTAAACTATTAAACTATTTAAATTTTATTTTTATTTTTTTAATTTTATTTTTTCTATATATAAAATATATATTAATATATAATAATATATTAATAATATATAATATATTTAATAATATATATTATATATTAATGCTACATATACTGCATATACTATTAATATTATTTATACTATTATATATTAATATTACATTGAATTGCAATTTGATCAATTAATTAATATGCATGTTTTAAAAATTTCAATTATCGAAAATTACATTGTATTTATATTTACTTACATCTTAACTATATCTATAAATATATATAAATATAATTATTTTGTTTTATGCTTAATCTATTTTATTATTAATTGCAATTTTAAAAATTTTGGAATGTTTGCTCTCGATGATATTTATTATATTTAAGTATGTATATTATTATATTTAAATTCATTTACTTATTGTTTAATGTGTTTATACAATTAATGTAAAATTAACAGCATTACAAGCAAAATTAAATGAAGAGAAAAGTGGAAGACAACGTGCTGAATTGCTTGCACAAGAAAAGGAAAGACAAACTTCTATGCTTTCTGTGGATTATCGGCAGATACAACAACGATTACAGAAACTAGAGGGTGAGCACAGGCAAGAGATGGAAAAAGTAAAAGTGCTACAGGGTCAGGTTGAACAAGAACAGCAAAAAAGAAACGTTCTGCAGACTGACTTGGCTCAGCAATCATCCGAAGCAGGACGTTTACGTGCTAGGGAACAGCAATTAGTCGGTGAAGTTGCTCAATTAAGGGAAGCGAAACGACAAATAGAAGAGGAATTACATCATTTAAAAACTCAAAGAAATGTAGATCAATTACAAACTAAAGAATTACAAGAACAATTAGAAGCAGAAGCTTACTTTTCGGTGAATTCACATGCAATATAAATTATTGTTATTATTTTTTTTCAATGTAATTATTATAAATTTTTATTGATTATTTTCAGACACTTTATAAAACACAAACTCAAGAACTTCGAGAGGAACTTGATGAAAAAATACGATTACAGCAAGAATTGGAGGAAGAACGTAGTTCTTTGGTACATCAATTACAGTTATCTCTAGCAAGAGGAGATAGTGAAGCTTTGGCAAGATCAATAGCTGAAGAAACTGTTGCAGATCTCGAAAAAGAACGAACGATGAAAGAATTAGAATATAAAGATGGAGTAACTAAACATCATCAAGAATTAAATGCAAAAGAACAAATTATAAATCGGCTTAAAGATAGTGAAAGTGAACTCAAGAAAAATGTTGATCAATATCTCAAAGAAAAAGAAGATTTAAATAAACGGTTTAAAGAATTGCAAGATCAACTTTCTAAGGCACAATCTAATGCAGAGGAAATAGAAAAACTCAGCAGTAAATTAAAAACTGAACAACTATTGAAACAACAAGCAGTTAATAAATTAGCAGAGATTATGAATAGAAAAGATTTATCTTCAAGCGGTAAATCTAAGAATAAAGCATCTGCAGCAGATTTAAGAAAGAAGGAAAAAGATTGTAGGCGTTTGCAACAGGAGCTTACTCAGGAAAGAGAGAAATATGGACAATTGGCAGCTAAATGGCAAAAAGATTTACAAGATTTACAAGTAAGTGGAATATCATATATTTTCAATTTTGCACAAATATTTGTATTATTTTTAATATTTATTATTAATTATTATTATTATTTATTAACATTTTTAATTAGTTTATTGTAATGGTATTATTTATCAATTTTATTATATTTTTTAGGCTCAATTGGTGGAAGAAAATCAAGCAAAATTGAGATTGCAAATGGAACTTGACTCAAAAGATTCTGAAATAGAAACCTTACAAATGAAGATTGCTTCACTCAATTCAGAAACAGCTAGTGTTTCGTCTGTAGAAAACGACGGAGAGGATTCTGTTTTATCAGAACATGGAACCATGCGATTAGAAGGTTGGTTAAATGTGCCAAATAAACAGAATATTAAAAGGCACGGATGGAAGAAACAATACGTTGTCGTCTCTTCAAAGAAAATAATATTTTATAATAGCGAAAATGATAAATTAAATGCTGATCCAGTATTGATATTGGATTTAAATAAAGTCTTCCACGTTAGATCTGTTACGCAAGGTGATGTCATCCGAGCCGATGCCAAAGATATTCCGAGGATTTTTCAAGTAAATAAAATATTTAATAATTATATTTACACTAATTAGATTTATATATTGCACATTTAATATATACAATTACATTCCTTTTTTTTTTTTGTTTATAGTTATTATATGCTGGCGAAGGCGAAGCAAGACGTCCTGGTGATGAAGGAAATACACTGCCTGGAGTGGAATTGCCACAACTTACTGACAAACCAGGCACGCAATCATTAAAAGGTCATGAATTTGTATCAATATCGTATCACATGCCAACTACTTGTGAGGTATGCTCAAAACAACTATGGCATATGTTTCGACCACCGCCAGCTCTCGAGTGTCGACGTAAGTATGAAATAAAATAAAAAATATTTCGTTTAATGAATTTTTATATGTTATTTTTATCCGTTTTTTTCTAACATTGAATGCATTGTTTGAATTTTATTTCATTTTACTGTAATATAAATTATAATGATATGAATTGAAAGTATATATGATCAACGTTTATAAAACTTATAAATATTAAAAATGATTAAAATCATTAAATTTTTATACTTAATATTAATTTTTATTAATTTTCACTTTAATACTTTAATATCAAATTATTATATTTGTATATAGGATGTCGTATAAAAGTACATAAGGAGCATTTGGACAAAAAGGAGGATGCCATAGCACCGTGTAAATTACATTATGATCCAAATAGCGCTCGCGAACTATTAATTTTGGCTGGTAGTCCTGATGAACAAAAATATTGGGTCGCAAGACTGTCTAGACGTGTACAAAAATGTGGCTACAAGGCGAACTCGCACGTCGATGGTACGGGACAGCGTGTCTCGCCAAGGTAGCGTAGCCGTGCGACTCAACGTAACTGGAGACTAAGTAGCTCTCTTATATTGTGGCATCGCATGATTGGGTGTAGCGAGGTTAGAGTCGTTTGATTTTTCTTGCACTCTCATATTTTTACAAAGAATCTTTCGGTTTTTCATCAATCATGAAAAAGACACCATTGGTAGTGTTCCGTAAGTGCATTCTACTTATAGAAATGGAAAATTATATAATGAAATACTATTATTAGTTATGCTTTAGATCGCCTTTATATATATATATATATATATATATAAATTTAGAAGTATATTTCAAAAATATTTAAGCTTAAACGTGTTGTGTATTCATTTTCATATTCTGAAAAATTTAAATATTAACATATTTGCTTTATTTCATATAAATATATCAAAATTATAAATATATATAAATATAAAGTAATAAAATCATAAATATCGTTCGATAGATCGAGTTAATATTTTTTGATTCTTATTAATGAACGTTGAATTGCTTGACTTTTGTTTGATTTTGTTTATAATTAGAATGGAACATTGTTAATCAATTTAGATTATTATTTGCATGTGCTTAAATATTATATTTTTTCACTTTATTGAAATGAAAATGATTATTTGTTTACTTTATGACTTTTTTATAATCTTAAAATAGCAAATATATTTTCCAATAATTAAATATATGATATTGTCTTAATTTGTTCATCGTTAGCAACAAATAAGATCAAAAATATGCATTAAAATTAACATAGAAATATATTTTATAATATTCATTATAATTTTATTTATATTTTCTTTTTATAATAATCTAACAATATTTTACTATACATAAATAATTTTATAACAATCTAACAAAGAATCATAATCGATCAATCGTTCGAAATTTTTAGTAATCGAATATCTGTTTCTTTCATAAATCGAAATCATTTTTATGTCATAATAAGTGAATATAAATAGATTTTTTCAAAACTTGCATGGTAATAATTACGATATATAGAATGATAAAATATATTTCATATCATGCACGGCAGATATTAGGCTTGAATTTATATATATAAAGTTTACTTTTAATATCAAATTATGTAGTAAAAAATTTTTTATTTAAATATTATAAAATAAGATCCAAAAATTTTAAAAGTAAACTTTGTAAATATAAGTATAAATCAACAAAATTACGATAAAATTACAAATGCTTTTTCTTATCAAAATGGGGCTTTGACATTTCTACTATCTCTTATATATAAAAACTGCTATTTTGCTTTTGAAGCTTTTATTCGTGTTTTTTTTTTTTTTTTTTTTTTTTTTTTTTGTATTAGTCTTATATTCGTGATGTTTCTTGAAAAATACAATATTAATAAATCTTCAAATGTTGAATTTCATTAATAATGATATATATATATGTATATATATATATATATATTTCAGAGAATCTACGAGATCCACCTTGAAGCCATATTTATCAGTGCAACAACGATCCGCAACTCTACCAGCAAATGCCAGTATGGGCAAGTGACCTTAGCTAGCATCGATAACACTCGATTGGAATTCGTTATTTCGACACCTTTCCTAATCGATTAATTTAAACATATAAATTCGATCAGTTGCTCAGATAAATGATTTATAAGAGGATCTAAATGTGTAAAAATAATTTTC